>NW_025814823.1:101407500-104112500 GCF_022079265.1 Lynx rufus | reverse complement strand
AGTCTCCATGAGATAAAATCCTGGAAATGGGACTGTTGTGATGAAGGCCAGGTCTGTCACAGTACAGTGTTGTGCTGAAATGCTGTACTGAACACTCATGTGCACCTGGGCAAGCCAAGGCCTCGGGCACCAAACCCTTGATTTGGGTGTGCTGCTTGCTTAGTGGCTTCAAGACTGGCTGGCAGGCAAGGGTGGCAATTTGTGAGAAGCAAAAGATGGGCTATAAGGACAGAGGAGGGCTCTGGGGGTGGGTGGGCAGCAGCCACAGTACAAACTGAGACTTCACAGGAACCATAAGGGAACAGAATGGGGTGCAAAGGTGCAGGAGTTGGTGATGGAGACCAGGGCCCCTCTAAGACCCCTCAGCGTCTCCAATTACAAAGTAAATGCCAAATCTCCCAAACTAGATTCTTGTAAGTCAGGAAAAAGAGTTTCGCTTGTAATTCAGATACAGTCTGTCTTGGTCTAGAAGCTTTACATCTTATTTATCTATCTACATATTCATTTCTGAGTATTAGAAGCAGAAGGCATAATTCAAAAGTTACAAATGGAGCTCTGAAAACTGTAAAACATTGACGAAAGAAAGAGAAGAGGACACAAGTGAAAAGACAGCCCATGTTCGTGGATTGAAAGAATATGGTTAAAACGTCTATCCTATCCAAAGCCATCTACACAGTCAGTACAATCCCTATCAAAATACCAACAGCATTTTTCACAGAACTAGAACAAATAATCCTAAAATTTGTTTGGAGCCACAAAAGACCCCAAATACCCAAAGCAATCTTGACAAAGAAGAGCAAACCTGGAGACATCACTATCCCAGATTTCAGGATATACTATACAAAGCTATAGTACTCAAAACGGTATGGTACCGGCACAAAAACAGACACATAGATCAATGGGACAGAATAGAGAGCCCAGAAATACACCCACACTTATATGGTCAACTAATCTATGACAAAGGAAACAAAAATGCACAATAGGGAAAAGACAGTCTCTTCAATAAATAGTGCTGGGAACAATGGACAGCTACATGTAAAATAATGAAACTGGACCACTTTCTTATACCATACACAAAAATAAACTCAAAATGGATTAAAGACTTATGTGTGAGACCTGAAACCATTACACTCCTAGAAGAAAACAGAGTGAGTAATCTCTTTGACATTAACCTTAGCAACATTCTTCTAGATATGTCTTCTTGGGCAAAGGAAACAAAAGCAAAAATAAACTATTGGGACTACACCAAAATAAAAAGTCTTTATACAGTGAAGGGAACCATCAACAAAATAAAAAGTCAACCTACTGAATGCAAGAAGCTATTTGCAAATGATTTATCTGGTAAGCGGTTAGTATTCAAAATATATAAAAAACTTATACAACTCAACACCAAAAAATAAATAATCTCACTAAGAAAATGGGCAGAGGACCCGAATAGACATTTTTCCAAAGAAGCTATCCATAAGGCCAAAAGACACATGAAAAGATGTGTCTAATCTTCGCCAGTCATCAGGGAAACGAAAATCAAAACCACGGTGAGATATCACCTCACACCCGTCAGAATGGCCAGACTTAAAAAAGACAAGAACTGGGGCGCCTGGGTGGCGCAGTCGGTTGAGCGTCCGACTTCAGCCAGGTCATGATCTCGCGGTCCATCAGTTCGAGCCCCGCGTCGGGCTCTGGGCCGATGGCTCAGAGCCTGGAGCCTGGTTCCGATTCTGTGTCTCCCTCTCTCTCTGCCCCTCCCCCGTTCATGCTCTGTCTCTCTCTGTCCCAGAAATAAATAAACGTTGAAAAAAAATTTTTTTAAAAAAAAGACAAGAACTAACAAGGGCTGGTGAGGGTGTGAAGAAAATGGAACCCTTGTGCACTGTTGGTGGGAATGTCACTTGGGGCAGCCAGTGTGGAAAACAATATGGAAATTCCTCAAAAAATTAAAAATAGAAATACCATACAACCCAACAATCCCACTTCTGGGTATTTGCCCAAAGAAAACAAAAATACTGATTTGAGAAAATATATGCACCCCTATGTTTACTGCAGCATTATTTACAATAGCCAAGCTGTGGAAGCAGCCCAAGCATCTATCGATGAATAAAGAAGATCCAGTATAGATACACAATGGAATATCACACAGCCATTAAAAAGAATGACACCTTGCCATTTGTCATGACATGGATAGACCCAGAGGGTATTGTGCTAAGTGAAAGAAGTCAGAATGGCAAAGACAAGTATCTTACGATTTCATTTATAGTGGGAGTCTAAAAAACAAATGAATAAATACAATCTAAAAGCAGAAAGAGACCCATACATACAGAGAACAAAGTGACAGCTGCCACAGGGGTAGGAGTAGGAGGATGGGGAAAACGGGTGAAGGGGACATTCTGGCTTCCTGTTATGGAATGAGTAAGTCGGGGATGAAGGGTAGAGCACAGGGAATACAGTTGGATGGTATTTAATACTGTACGGTAACTGCACTCATGGTGATCACAGCATAAGGTATAGACCTGTGGAATCACTATGTTGTACACCTGCAACTGTCACATTTTGTGTATCAACTAGACTTCAATGAAAAAAAAAGTTACAAAATGGGGCGCCTGGGTGGCTTAGTTGGTTGAGCTTCTGACTTCAATTCAGGTCATGATCTCACTGTTCGTTTTTATTTACTTTGGTTTTTTTTATGTTTATTAATTTTTGAAAGACAGAGAGAGAGCACAAGCAGGGGTGGGGTAGAGACAGAGGGAGACACAGAATCCGAAGCAGGCTCCAGGCTCTGAGCTGTCAGGACAGAGCCCGACGTGGGGCTTGAACTCACAAACCTCAACGATCTCACTGTTCTTGAGCTCAAGCGCCACGCTGGGCTTACTGGTGCCAGCATGGAATCTGCTTTGGATCCTGTTTCCTCCTCTCTCTCTGCCCCTCCCCTACTCGTGCTCTCTCAAAAATAAACTTAAAAAAAAAAAAGTTACAAATCAAAAACCAAATCTCCTTTCTATCCCTATTTCATGGTGGCCCTGTTTTTCTCCAAAGAGGCACCCACTACTGTTCCTGGCAACTGTGTGTCTTTCCAGGAATTGGCTGGGCACATCTGAGTGTGTATTTTTAAAGCACAAATGATACCGTGTTATCATATAGTTTCCTTTTCTTTTTTTTTTTTTTTTTCTGTTTATATTGGTGCTCTTTCCCTATCAGAATATACAGGGCTTCCTCATTCTTTTTAATGATTGCATGAGTTCCACTGTAAAGGATGAATTATAATTTAATCAGTTCCTTATTGATGGGCATTTAGGTGGATTTCAGTATAATGACAAATAAAAATAACACCGCAACAAATATCCTTGTATGTTTATTATGTGTGTGAATATATCCATAGGATAATTTCCTGGAAATGGATCACCTGGGTCAAAACAAACACAATTTAAAACATTTATAGTTGTTGCCAAATTGCCCTCAGTAGAGGTTTTGTAAGCCACACCCACCATATAAAACAGTGTTTATACATTCTTACTAGTAAAGTGTGAAACTAAAAAAAAAAAAAAAAAATTGTGTGCCTGGTACACAGGATAACAATAGTAATTTAATGACTTGTTTTAAATTTTTGATCTTTGCAAATGTGAGAGGTAAAGAAAATCCCATTATCGTTTTGATTTACTGTTCTCTTCTTATGAGTAAGGTTGAGTATGTTCTCATATATTTTTAAATCTCCTGTATTGTGAATTAGCTGCCTGCATGTACGTTTTGCCAATTTTTCTAATGGTCAATTGATTGAAACATTTAGGAGACACAGTCTTATCACAACTACATATCCAATGCTTGCAATATTCTAGAATTGACTTTTTGAATAAATGATGTTAAACAATTAGAAGTTCAGTTGATATTAGGGGTTGGCATACATTAAAATAAAATGTTGGGGCACCTGGGTGGCTCAGTCGGTTAGGCATCAGACTCTTGATTTCAGATCTGGTGGTGATCTCATGGTTTGTGAGAGTGAGCCCCACATCGGGCTCTGTGCTGTCAGCACAAGCCTGCTTGGGATTCATTCATTCATTCTCTCTCTCTCTCTCTCTCTCTCTCTCTCCCTCTCCCTCTCCCTCTCCCTCTCCCTCTCCCTCTCCCTCTCCCTCTCTCTTTCTGTCAAAATAAATAACAGGGTATCTGGGTGGCTCAGTTGGTTAAGCATCCGACTTCGGCTCAGGACATGATCTCACGGTTTGTGAGTTCGAGCCTCGCATAGGGCTCTGTGCTGACAGCTCAGAGCCTGGAGTCTGCTTTGGATTCTGTGTCTCCCTCTCTGTCTCTCTCTGCCCCTCCCTGTCTTGTGCTCTGTGTCTCTGTCAAAAAGAAATAATTAACATTAAAAATTTCAAAATAAATATCTCTGACAAATAATAATAAAGTATCTCTGACAAATTAACTTTTTTTTTTTTTTTTCTGATGGGCTTCCTGGCAGATAGAAAAAAATGCCCAAAACATAGTATTCTTTGGTTTCAGTGAAACCTTTAATGAAACCTGACAGGCTTTCTAGTTCAAGAGGGAGAGATTGAGCACAAATGTTTGTCTCTCCTTTCTGAGCCTTTTAAAATAACTAAAAAAAGTAACACTCCTGCTGATAATGGAGGGAAACCATGAACAGAAGCGTTAAGTCCCCAAATTTCTGTAATATATAAAGTGGAAAGTAAAGTACAATATTAACTTGTGCAGCAACGTAACGAAGCTGTACTTAGAACATGGGTGTTAATAGAAGATAAGAGAACAGTGATCTGGTCTATCAGAGTCCCGTGAGGTGCTGTAGGAGGAGGACTAAGAAGTGGATGAATACATGAGATTAAATTAAAGGTGTCAAGGAGATTTTATTATTTTATGCTATTTTATTTTATTTTATTTTGAGACAGCATGAATGGGGGAGAAGGGCAGAGAGAGAGTGAAAGAGAATCTTTTTTTTTTGTTTTTTTCAATATATGAAGTTTATTGTCAAATTGGTTTCCATACAACACCCAGTGCTCATCCCAACAGGTGCCCTCCTCAATACCCATCACCCACTTTCCCCTCTCCCCCACCCCCCATCAACCCTCAGTTTTTTCTCAGTTTTTAAGAGTCTCTTATGCTTTGGCTCTCTCCCACTCTAACATCTTTTTTTTCCTTCCCCTCCCCTATGGGTTTCTGTTAAGTTTCTCAGGATCCACATAAGAGTGAAACCATATGGTATCTGTCTTTCTCTGTATGGCTTATTTCACTTAGCATCACACTCTCCAGTTCCATCCATGTTGCTACAAAGGGCCATATAGTGAAAGAGAATCTTAAGCAGGCTCCATGCTTAGCATGGAGCCCAAGGTGGGGCTCAATCCCATGACCCTGAGATCGTGACCTGAGCCAGAATCCAGAGTCGGACGCTCAACTGACTGAGCCACCCAGGAGCCCCTGAATAAGAGTTCTTTAAATACCTCCTCTGGACCCCCGCTCCCATCATCAGACCTACCATCAAGCTGGCAGATACTTAGCCATGGGGGTGAGATTCCAGAAAGGTTGTCAACTCAAAGACTGAACATACTTAGGTGCAGGGCACCCAGGATGGAGTGTGGAGCCCCACAGTGAATCCTTCTCATCCTCCCATTTGGAATCAAGTAGTCCCCAGGCTAGGCGCCAATCCACTACCCATGTCCTTCCATAGATCCCAGAACAGCTCTCTAGTCCCTCTTTCTGAAATAGGAGACGACAACACAGGACTGCCAGCCCCTTGAAGAAAGCCTGAAGTCTTAACGAAAAGACCAACATAAACCAACAGCACTGTGGGGCTCCACACTCTATAGTGGGTATCCTGCACCTAAGTATGTTCAGTCTTTTAGTTGACAACATTTCTGGTACCAACAGCGAAGTAAAATCCTTAGGAAACAGACTTGAGAGCACAGAAGAAAACTTAAGACAGCCAAACAAGCACAAACCCATAGTCTTCTAATGCATATCTTCTGAGAGAGAAGATGGTACCCATGAAACAGATTATGGGGCAAGGGAAACTTTCCTTGACTCTTTAATTCTCTTTGTTTTGTTTTTTGTTTTTTTTTTTCATGGTAAGTTTATTTATTTATTTTGAGAGACAGTGAGCGAGCAGGGGAGGGGCAGGGGGGCAGGGGAGACAATCCCCATGGGGTTCCACATTGTCAGTGCAGAGCCCAACATGGGGCTCAAACTCACGAACTGTGAGATCATGACCTGAGCTGACATCAAGAGTCTGACACTTAATTGACACAGCAGAGCCACCTAGGAGCCCCGACTCTTCAATTCTGAGTCCAAGTCCATTATAGCTTACAAGGCACCTGGTGACCTGCCTTGTCCACCTCTCCTATGCTCCTGACACCCTCACTCACCTCCCTTCAAGCACACCCCCAAACTCTCATGAGAAAACCTGTGCACTGGCTGTTCATCAGACGTAGGTTGATATATTATTGAAAGAGATAAAAGCGAGGGGCACCTGGGTGGCTCGGTCGATTAAGCATCCACCTTCAGCTCAGATCATGATCTTACTGTTCGTGGGTTCAAGCGCCGTGTCGGGCTCTGGACTGACAGCTCAGAGGCTGGAGCCTGCTTCAGATTCTGTGTCTCCCTATCTCTGGCCCTCCACTGCACGTGCTGTCTCTCTCTCAAATAAATAAACATTAAAAAAATGAAGGGATAAAAGAGAAAATAGGACTTAGAGGGATATGCCTACTTAACATTGGGGGTAGGTAGAGGGAAGCAGGGAGTTAGTCTGAGGTGACTTATGTTCCATCAAAACAGGAAAGTGAAGAGATAAGGTTTAAAGTTAGTAAGAAAAAATATAAACATTTTTGTAGATAATGAAGTAACCACAAGAGGTAAATCAGGTACAGTCAGAAGAAGCTACCAGGGAGGCAGATGGAGAATGGGAGAGGCAGGAATTGAGTTCTTGATAAATTTTAATGCACCGTATTATTTTGTGAACATTTAAAAACATGTTAGTATCCTTATAAAGAAGTTGTAAAATATAGCATAAATCATAAAAGTAGGTGGGTCTGCTATCCAAGTCCTTGTTTCTAAGTGTTTTTATTTTTTAATGTTTTATTTATTTTGAGAGAGAGGGAGGGAGGGAAGGAGGCAAAGAGAGAGAGTGAGAGCGATCATGAGTGGGGGAGGGGTAGACAAAGAGAATGAGAGAGAATCCCAGGCAGGCCCTGCACTGTCAGTGCATAGCCCAACCCAGGACTCAAACTCACCAGCTATGAGATCATGACCTGAGCCGAAATCAAGAGTCAGACAGCTTAACTGACTAAGCCACCCGGGCGCCCCACTACCCTCCAATGTTTGAGTTCCTACTAAGTGTAAAATATACTGCCAGATGCTGCCCTCTCCAGGACTTAGCCTCTACAGGGAATTTTAATTTAGCACCTAAGTAAAGCATAATATAGGTTACAAGGGATGTCTACCACAAAGATAGTGCCTTGGGAATTCAGAAATCTCTTCCAATTGTCAAGAGGAAAACCAGGGAAGATTTGTGGAGGAAATAAGCATGATCACTGTGTGTGTGTATGGGAGCAATATGTCTTTTCTCACTTAGCAGACACATATTAAAGCTGTCAGAAATACATTTCAGTACAAGAAACCGGAAGTGTAAATTGTATTTCTATTTGCGCTGTAAGTAAAAATCAATCAATCCCGTTGGACGGAGAAAATCAAAACCTCCCAGTATCACAATGTGGTCACCTTTGCCCCTTTTCTATCCAAAGAGACACTGTATTTGTGCAATGGTCATTGGGGGAAGGAAGGATGGATGTTTGAGCTGGGTACATATAATTTAGACTTGTAGAGATTCCAAAAGGGCAGCAGAAATACAAGGAAAGGCAGAAGCAAAAACACGCAGACAAGGTAGAGTCACACATGCACAAGGAAATCTAGCAGTTTGGTTTTCTCTGGAGTATAGGCAGCAGAAAGAAGAGTCAATTATGTTGTGGTCAAGTGTGAGTCCCATGAGAGCGGGCTGCGTTTGGACTTCATTTGCTGTGCAGCAGGGATAAAGTGAACATTTGTAAGCAGAAGGAATTTGTAAGCAGACAGGATATTAAGTTAAGTGCTCACCATTTCCCACACTTCGATCGTGAGGACCTGATGAGCTACGTACTTCTGGAGGATTATACTCCATCTGTGGCCAGGCACAGGGGTGGGGTGGGGGGTGCTGGAGGCAGAGAGGAGGACGAGTTTAAGGCAAGAAGCAGAGACTGCACTGGAGAACAAATCCAGAGATAATACCAAAAGGGAGCAGAGAACAAGCAATGGAGAGCAAAATCCAAGATAACCCCAAGGTTCTGGGGGATGGGGAAAATAAAACTGCCACCAAAAACTACAGGGACCACAGGAGGGAATGGAGTTGGGTGAGTGGGGTTTTGCAAACATAGATTTAGATGTGACGGTTCGATGTAACAGGTGTCTATTGTCAGCAATAGGTGGCTAACACATCGTTAGCAAAGTATCTCAGAAACCATCAGAGCCCAAGAGAACAAGAGCAAAAAGGCTATCTTACTGCAGAAGGAAGGTTCTGCTGGCTGGAAACTACTTCTGCTGAGTCCCAAGCACACTGCCATAGCCAAGGGGCTAGCTCCTACTCAGCAGCTATACCAGGCAGGGAAGAATGGCTTACCCCAGGCCACCAACTGGCCCCAACACACCTCTCTCTCTCTTTTTTAATGTTTACTTATTTTTGGGAGACAGAGAGACAGCATGTGAATGGGGGTGGTACAGAGAGAGAGGGAGACACAGAATCTGAAGCAGGCTCCAGGCTCTGAGCTGTCAGCACAGAGCCTAACGCAGGACTTGAACTCACAAACTGGGAGATCATGACCTGAGCCGAAGTTGGGACACTTAACCGACTGAGCCACCCAGGCACCCCTCCAACACACCTTTTTTTTTTTTTAATTAAAAAAAAATTTTTTTTTCTAACGTTTCTTTATTTTTGAAACAGAGAGAGACAGAGCATGAACGGGGGAGGGTCAGAGAGAGAGGGAGACACAGAATCGGAAACAGGCTCCAGGCTCCGAGCCATCAGCCCAGAGCCTGACGCGGGGCTCGAACTCACGGACCGCGAGATCATGACCTGAGCCGAAGTCGGACGCTTAACCAACTGAGCCACCCAGGCGCCCCCACACCTCTTTAAATGGGTCCCACAGAGCTCCCCTCGTTCGCATTAAAATGGACAAGTACCCATCTGGTGACTAATCACGTGACTCACTGCTACCTTTCTATCTTCTGATTCTGTGTGCCCCAATCCCCGCTCTTCTCTCAATGCTTAAGGCAACTCAATCCCAAAAAGCATTTAATTGTCACGATTCTGATTCTGAAGGGACAGAAACCCAACTCAAACTAGCTTATGTGTAAAAAAAAAAAAAAAAAAGCCGCCCAAAAGGGCTTTTGTCACTGCTTCAGGATGAAGTCACCAGCTCTGGGGAGCTGCAGCTGCACACGTTTCCCTTCGACATCTGAACACAAAGCAGTGATCTCCAGGGTCTCCCTCTGCAAGTCCCCTGGGACATCAATGCCCAATTCATCCTCCTGAGACACGGCCTCCATTATGTTAGGCCACTGCTCCAGAACCAACAGCGGCTTTCTATTGGGCATCAGATTGCGGCATCTGGATATGAGCCAAAACCTGCCAGAGTTGTGCCATCTTCCTTCGCTTTTCAGAAAGAGTTCTCCGTTCCAGCCATGTTGGTCTTCTCCCTGTGGCCTTGGTTGTATCATGTTCTGCCCTCCGTCTGTGCACTGGAGTATTCTCTGTGTTCTTTCCCCACAACCTCCCCACCGCCCGGTTCCATGTCCAGGGCATGTCGAATCACATACCTTTCTGACACTGGCCTCCATCTGTTCCCTTCCGATGTCTGGATATAAGAAACTGTGTGATTAATACTTGCTGACTGCACAACTTTGAGTATATTTGCAGTACAGGACGACAATCAGCATTTTAAAAAGGGCTTGGGCTTTGTTCTCTCTCAACCTACACGGTCATCTCCTTCCCAGGTGTGATTTACAGCTTGTACTGGAAGAGGGCCATGGGGAAGATGGGAGAGGGGAGAAAAAGGTGGTCTTTTCACTCTCCCTTTCACTGAACCAGCATTGTATGTAAATGTCATTAGTTAGGTGAGTGATAATTTAAACCCTATGGCACCTCAAACAGACTGTCTTCATTGTTGGAAGAAACCATGATTGCAAGCAGAATCATAATCAAATAAGTAACTTATCAGTAGGGGTATTTAAAAAAAAATTTTTTTTAATGTTTATTTATTTTGAGAGAGAGAGAGAGAGAGACAGAGCATGAGTGGGGGAGGGGCAGAGAGCAAGGGACACGGAATCTGAAGCAGGCTCCAGGCTTTGAGCGGTCAGCACAGAGCCTAATGAGGGGTTCGAACCCACGAACCACGAGATCATGACCTGAGATGAAGTCGTACGCTTACCTGACTGAGCCACCCAGGCACCCCTCAGTAGTGGTATTTTGAGGCCAAGCACAAATGGAAAACCACAAAAGAAAATGACAAGAGAATATATCAAGGAGGCAGCAATTGACTTCTCCAATTTCCAGGAAAAGTAGATTGATGCTGTTGATAGTTCGCTTTTATTATTTACACCCTCAGCATGTAAACAGTATTTTGTATGCTGCATTGCTTCGTGCTAACAAAATTTCTAAAAATATGTTTCATACAGCTCCTTTAAACAAAATATAATTTTCTCAGGGCCAAGGACTTTAAACTTAAACACCAGCAATTGCTAAGTGTCAGAATACGCCCCTTTCATGTACCTAAGATATATTAGAGGACATTTATTAAAGCTTTGGCCTGAAGGATGTGTTTGGGGAAGGAGCTAACTTTTAAAAGCAGAATGAAAAACTTACCAAAACAGAAAGATAGAATACAAAAGAATAGGGTACAATGGGTGGCTCAGTTGGTTAAGCATCTGACTTTTGATTTTGGGTCAGGTCATGATCTCAGTTTGTGGGATCGAGCCCTGACAGGGCAGAGCCTCCTTGGAATTCTCTCTCTCTCTGTGCTCCCCGCCCCCAAATAAAAAAATAAACAATAAAAAAAAATAGGGCATGAAACCCAGAAAAACAATAGTGAAAGTACAGTATTAACAAATCTTTAGCTATTATGGGAAATATTCAAAATATCAAAAATATTAAGATCAGAAAGTACCTCAGGTACTTTAGAAATAAGTATAAGTTAAAACTTAGATTTTGGAGAGCAGCTGGATCATTAGGAATACATTTACAGGAGGCAAGAGAGAAAAAGAATATGCCATGTGATAAATCAAAATAGCCATATGCAACTAAAGGCAATTCTGAATGATCAAAGCAAGGCTGTTTACATGAGCTGGACATGTAACTGTTCAAGTTCATAAATGTGCCTATCGTCCAGAGCAGGAATGCTAGAATTTAAGGATAATTAAGAAGTTCTTTCAATGAGCTTTGCAGAGAGCCATGATTTTTAAACACCTCTACACCAGAAGAGATCTTGTATCCAAGGTAAATAGCCACAGATGGTTCAATATCCGCAAAACAATCAATGTGATTCATCACATCAATAAAATAGAGGACATGATCCTCTAAATAGATGCAGAGAAAGCATATGACAAAATACAGCATCCTTTCTTGTTAAAAACCCTCAAGAAAGTAGGGATAGAAGGAGCATACCTTGAGATCATAAAAGCCATATACGAAAGACCCACCATTAATATTATCCGCAATGGAGAAAAACTGAGACCGTCCCCCTAAGGTCAGGAACAAGACAGCGATGTCCACTCTCGCCAATGTTATTCAACATAGTATTGGAAGTCTTAGCCTCAGCAATCAGACAACACAAAGAAATAAAAGGCATCCAAATCGGCCAGGAGGAGGTCAAACTTTCACTCTTTGCAGATGACATGATACTCTATATGGAAAACCCAAAAGATTCCACCAAAAAACTGCTAGAATTGATCTATGAATTCAGCAAAGTGGCAGATATAAAATCAGTGCACGGAAATCAGCTGCATTCCTATACACCAATAATGAAGCAACAGAAAGAAATCAAGGAATCGATCCCATTTACAACTGCACCAAAACCCATAAAATACCTAGGAATAAATCTAACCAAAGAAGTGAAAAATCTATACACTGAAAACTATAGAAATCTTATGAAAGAAATTGAAGGAGACACACACAAAAAAATGGAAAAAGATTCCATGTTCCTGGATAGGACGAACAAATATCGTTAACATGTCAATACTACCCAAAGCAATCTACATATTCAATGCAATACCTATCAAAATAACACCAGCATTCTTCACAGAGCTAGAACAAACAATCCTAAAATTTGTATGGAACCAGAAAAGACCCCGAATAGCCAAAGAAATCCTGAAAAAGAAAACCAAAACAGGAGGCATCCTAATCCCAGACTTCAAGCTGTATCACAAAGCTGTAATCATCAAGACAATAATATGGTAGTGGAACAAAAACAGACAGATCAGTGGAACAGAATACAGAACCAGAAATGGACCCATAAACGTATGGCCAACTAATCTTTGACAAAGCAGCAAAGAATATCCAGTGGAATAAAGACAGTATCTTCAGCCAGTGGTGCTGGGAAAACTGGACAGCGACACGCAGAAAAATGAACCTGGACCACTTTCTTACACCATACACAAAAATAAACTCAAAATGGATGAAAGACCTCAATGTAAGACAGGAAGCCATCAAAATCCTCAAGGAGAAAGCAGGCAAAAACCTCTTTGATCTTGGCCACAGCAACTTCTTACTCAACACGTCTCTGGAGGCAAGGGAAACAAAAGCAAAAATGAACTATTGGGACCTCATCAAAATAAAAAGCTTCTGCACAGCGAAGGAAACAATCAGCAAAACTAAAAGGCAACCAACAGAATGGGAGAAGATATTGGCAAATGATTATCAGATAAAGGTTTAGAATCCAAAATCTACAAAGAACTTATAAAACTCAACACCCAAAAAACAAACAATCCAGTGAAGAAATGGGCAGAAGACATGAATAGACACTTCTCCAAAGAAGACATCCAGATTGTAAACCGACACCTGAAAAAATGCTCCACATCACTCATCATCAGGGAAATACAAATCAGAACCACCATGAGATACCACCTCACACCTGTCAGAATGGCTCACATTAACAACTCAGGCAACAACAGATGTTGGCGAGGATGCGGAGAAAGAGGATCTCTTTTGCATTGCTGGTGGGAATGCAAACTGGTGCGGCCACTCTGGAAAACAGTAGGGAGGTTCCTCAAAAAATTAAAAATAGAACTACCCTACGACCCAGCAATTGCACTACTAGGTATTTATCCAAGGGATACAGGGATGCTGTTTCGAAGGGACACACGCACCCCAATGTTTATGGCAGCGCTATCAACAATAGCCAAAATAGGGAAAAAGCCCAAATGTCCATCAACGGATGAATGGATAAAGAAGATGTGGTATATCTATACAATGGAGTATTACTCAGAAATAAAAAAGAATGAAACCTTGCCATGTGCAGCTACGTGGATGGAACTAGGGGGTCTTATGCTAAGTGAAATTAGTCAGAGAAAGACAAATATCCTATGACTTCACTCATATGAGGAATATAAGGTACAAAACAGATGAATATAAGGGAAGGGAAGTAAAAATAATATAAAAACAGGGAGAGGGACAAAAACAGAAGAGACTCTTAAATATGGAGAACAGAGGGTTACTGGAGGAGCTGTGGGAGGGGGGATGGGCTAAATGGGTAAGGGGCACTAAGGAATCTACTCCTGAAATCATTGTTGCACTATATGCTAACTAACTTGGATGTAAATTAAAAAATAAGTTAAATTAAATAATTAAAAAAAAAAGATAAATAGCCACGTGCTTAGTTTTTGAAACTACCACATCCTGAACATGATAAGGAAGAAGGGAAGGACAAATATTTAAGGACTGTCTCTGTCTCAGTAGATTTACATTTGAAAGGAAGACAGCACACATAAAAAACCAAACTCACTGTCATATCAACCCCCTTAAAACCCAAAATGTAAATGTTAATGCCTCCATTTTGGAGGTGTCAGAATTCAGTAGGGTTCCTTCACAGAATTTGGAACCTCATTTTAAAAATTTCTTTTAAGTTTATTTATTTACTTCCAGAGGGAGAGAGAGAGAGAGAGCCCAAGAGGGGGAGGGACAGAGAGAATGCGAGACAGAATCCCAAGGAGACTCTGCGTTGCCAGCTCAGAGCCTGGTATGGGGCTCAAACTCACGACCATGAGATCATGACCTGAGCCAAGATCAAGAGTCGGACGTTTAACGGACTACGCCACCCAGGCGCCCCAGGAATTTCATTTTAAAGGAAAAGAGGGGGCGCCTGGGTGGCGCAGTCGGTTAAGGGTCCGACTTCAGCCAGGTCACGATCTCGCGGTCCGTGAGTTCCAGCCCCGTGTCGGGCTCTGGGCTGATGGCTCGGAGCCTGGAGCCTGTTTCCGATTCTGTGTCTCCCTCTCTCTCTGCCCCTCCCCCGTTCATGCTCTGTCTCTCTCTGTCCCAAAAATAAATAAAAAACGTTGAAAAAAAATTTAAAGGAAAAGAGGACCAAAAGGTAGTACAAAATTGGAAGGATAAGGGTTTCAGGCCCAAGTCATAAAAAATGACAGAATACAAAGCAAAAGGAACAATTAAATGTATACCATGAGTGCCAAAGAGAAAGTCTGTAGCGTACGAACCTGAGAGGTGGGTAGAATCATAAAAATCAAGCGGCTTGAGGCATGGTACTGCCGGATGAAGGGGTGAGGGTGTCACTGAGCAGAGGAGACTCAAGTTTATGAGAAAGCAACAGGGCGTCCTGCCCTGAAATGAGGCAGAGCTTTCTTAAAATGATACTCCTGAGAAAATCACGGTCTGTTCTCTGATCGATGGGTACTGGAAGAAAGGAAGGGGAGGGGGCCTGGATTTATAGCTTGTCTTCCAGGAAAGAGAAGGAAGAGGGCCAGATGTTAGGAGACAAAGGGGAAAAGCTACAAATCCCCAAAGCAGGTCGTCACTAGTCCAGTACTCGGGCAGAACCTGTCTCTATGTTAATAATGCCTCCTGAGTTAAGTTTCCTTTCTCTTGGTACCATACATGATAGTAACTTTTAATCGGGAAAGAGAGAGAACGTATCATGCCAGAAACACATGTACTTAACCAGAAGGGGATAGTTTACCTATTAATAGCACAGTAGCATTTAAAGGTTTAAAAAAACAAACCAGAGCCACTGGATGCTGGCTTAAAGAGAGAAATGTGTGTTTTTGTTTCGATGCCCTCCCCCCCACCCCCACCTGTGTCCGTGGAGACAGGCTGGGCTGCTTTGGCCCTCAGCTGTTGGAAGAGACATTTGGACTGGAAGCACGGGAGATCCAAACCGCCTCTGCCCCCAGTGGCTGTCATCTGTGAGGACTGAAGTGCTTTCTTTCCTCTTACATCCTTCATTTCCTGGAACTCTTTCTGTTCTATGTAGCGGGGTGTGTGTGTGTGTGTGTGTGTGTGTGTGTGTGTGTGTGTGTGCGCGCGCGCGCGCGTGCGCGCAGGGGGAGATCAAAAGCCAGCGAGCTGAAAAACCCAGATACGTGGGCATTGCAGCAGAGTTAAAAGTTGCTACAAGAGTCCAAAATAGCACCAGAGAGCGCTCCGGAAAACTGTCTCTCCTTTGTTTCCCCCCACTTGAACTACTTCCTCTGTCTTCTGTACTCTGCTCTCACGGTTCAGAATTGCATGTGTGTGAGGACAGCTCAGGATGTTCACTGAGCTGTGCTGTACAGGAATTTCCAGAAAAGTCAGCTTCAGACTCCCTGCCACATCACCCCCAGTGATCAAAATGGGCACAGACCCTTTGGACGTCATGAGTGCACATGAAAATTCTCTTTGTTTAAACACTTTCTATTTCCAAAAACCAGGATTTTTTTTTCCCCAATGAAAATTAAGAGGACTCAACTACCAGATAAGAAAGGTACTGTCACTTTTAAAAAATGCAATACCCAGCCATTAGAGAAAACAGTTTTCTATAAGAAGCTTTGGTTTAACCAAAACACTTCCAAACTAGGTACTTACTTAAGCAAAGAACATTTCATGCTACCCAAAGGCAAAAAAATTTACAAAGTGTACATTTTTGGTTGTTTCAAGTTGTAAGACTCAAAAGTATTCATGTGACTTGCTTATGAAAGTAAAGCCGTGAACTGTCTCTTACCTGTTTTTTTTTCCCGCTGGAATCTATCGCCGTGTTTTTTACTTATTAGTGTTAGAGAAATATTTGATATTTATATAATATATCATATGATATAAATAATGTAGCACATATAGTATTGCTACTAACATGATATATCATATAAATTATATAACATAATTGTTATTTCATGTATCAAAATAGGTAATAATTATAGTGACTCCTCACTGCTGGTGAAAAGAAGTGTTTATCCCAGTATTTTAAAGATAACTAACTTGCACAGGATGGAAGAGTTAGAATTAGTGTAATTTATACATGAAAATTATTTCAAGAAAATAAGAAGTTTAAATAGATTTTATTAAGTCTTACATCTGACAGCCTTACTTCCTGTCCTTAATTTCTCCCACCACAAATATGCATTTTCACTACCTGCGCTGAAAATGTATTGCTTTGCCAAACATCTGTTGTCTGCCTCTTCCTTCTCCCTTGCCACCCATTCGTATTGGATTTTCCAGAGGACTTTAAACTGGCATCGCTTTTCTCAAAGAGCATTCACACCCACAGCGTGACACCATACCACGCCTCATGATGACTTCACGAGGTGAGTGTGTAAGACAGGTATTATCCCTATCTCATAAATAAGCAAACTAAGTAAGAGCACTAAGGGACTACATAACAATCTGAGAGCTGTTACTCCCATACACTATCTGTTTCCCACTAAACCCATTTAGACACGAAGACCTGTGGAATTTATCTGCTTAATATTTTTCAGTTATGTCCCCTCCTGTCCTTTCCCAGTGCTGCTGGCTTTGCCGGGGTCCTCAATGTCTCCTGCCTGGGCTACTGTATTTCCCTACTTCATGTGAGCTATGAGAGACACTCCCTCCATCTCACACCTTACCCTGTGATCTTGGAAAAACCCAAATATGATACAATACTCATATCATCTCCCCACCACTACTCCAGTGAAAACATTTCCAGTTCTCCACTGTCTAGAGGATGCTGCTAAGGATGAATTAAGGAGACCCTCTGCAATTTGGAACCTCCCTCCTTGGCTTTTAACCTTCTGTCATATTGCTCCCCAGTCGTACACTTGTACTGCTTAAGCCGTCTTTCTGTCTTTCCTGGTCCCTGGCAAGCACTGATTATCTTCCAAGATTTAGCTGTGGCTGGACTTTGTCCTATACGGAAGCTTCCCAGTCCCTGTATGTCCTGAGGACTGAGTCTCCTTTTTAAAACTTTTTTTAAAGTTTATTTATTTTGAGAGAGAGAGAGACAGAGAGAGAGAGAGAGAGAGAGAGAGAGAGAGAGAGAGAGAGAGAATCCCAAGCAGGCTCCACACTGTCAGCACAGAGCCCAGCGCGGGGCTCGAATCCATGAATTGGGAGATCATAACCTGAGCCGAAATCAAGAGTTAGATGGCTCAACCGAGCCACCCAGGTGCCCCTTAGGCTCCTTTTATTTTTTAATTTTCATTTTTAAGAAGTGTTGCTTCTTAAAATTTATTTATTTTTTAATTAATTAATTTATTTTTGAGAGGGGGAGGGGCAGAGAGGGAGAGAGAGGAGAGACGGAGAGACGGAGAGACAGAGAGAGAGAGAGAGAGAGAGAGAGAGAGAGAAACCTCAAGCAGGTTCTGTGCTGACAGCGCAGAGCCTGATGTGTGGTTCCATCTCATGAACCATGAGATCATGACCAGAGCCAAAATCAAGAATCTAGCATTTAACCCACTGAGCCACCCAGGCGCCCCATGAAAATGCTCCTTCCCAGTACCCTGTAAGGTATGACTTCCATGGCAATTACATGCATTAATGTGAGGTTTGCTTTAAAATTATGAAAGGCTACCATAAGCCTCTGGGGGGCAGGATCCAGGGTCTCTGTGACTCTAGGGGGAAAGTGCTCCATTCATTTCTACTTAGGTTCATCAAATCAGCACCAGACGCCAGGCATTCTGATTTCTAGTCCAGAGCCCTTTGTGGCTACACCAGACAGCAAAAATAGCAACATGAAGGGATGCCCTTCACTTGGGATTCCTGGACTTTACAAAGCCTGGTGTGAGAAAGACCAGAGAAGTTTCCTACTGGGTTGGATATCCTCGTGGCAGACTTAGACGAAACTGGCCAGGGGTAGTTTTGGTGAGGCAGTGGCCTGCCCTTCTAATTCTTCCAGGCAAAGATCTGACAAAATGATACAGCAAATACTGTGGGTCAAGAAGGAACATTTCCATTGAGGAAGCTTTATGGTTTCTTCCCAGGAAACTGGGTGAAAGGTAGAGCTTTACTAAGCCCATATGAGCTCATCACTGCTGCTGGGAGGAGCCATCACACCTTAGTTGGTTTTGTTTTTTTAAGAGTCTAAAGGGCAATGCTTAGATAGTGCAGATGCCCAGAAGCTGGAAGAAAACAGGACTGCCTTCCTTCATTTTACACCTCTGAAGTGGATAAGGCTCAAGAAGAGTAATCTATTCCATCATCCTGTGGCTTCCTAAGAGCAGCCCAATGCATGGTTTCTGGGAGTGGCACCTTCCTAAGGGATGTTATGATATTTCAGTGTCTTAATGACAGCCTGGCTTTCTTGCCTCCCCCACACCAGGTCCTTGCTCCCACGGCCTCTGTTCCAGAGCTGCTCTCTGTCATACCACACTGGAATTTAGAAATTCTTTTTTTTTACCCCATTTTAAAAAGTTTGGGGTAAGGGAGCTTAGGGTAGTGCGTGCACTTTTTATTTGACCAATGGAGGTAGGTGATGTTTATAAAAAGAATAGTGACAGCGTTTGAACATTAGTCACAGATCTCATTGGAAAAACTCAGGCCGGCCTACTTTTGGGGATTAATATTTAACTTACATCATAACTGACTGGGTAATTAAAACCTCCCACTCATTTTCATAAATTATTAGAAAAAATTTCCAACTACTTATTAGAAAAGTTTTATGATATATACAAAGTAGACAAAAGAATCATCTACTCTTGGCCTATCGCGGTTCATCTGTATCCCACCCTCTCCTCCCAACTCCCATTCATTTTGAAGCAAATCCCCATATTATCACTGCATCTGTAACTAGTGCAGTAGGAGGCTAGATGTTGAATTAAAAAAAAGGATAAACACAATACCGAAACCAAACCCCAAAAAGATTAACAATAATAACTGATTTAGAAAATATGTGAAATCTAGCTCTTGTTCAGGGAAGGTATTAGCATCACATACTATTACGGACGAGTAGCAGGATGTGCCATCCCAAAAGATGCTGCTTCGGTATGTGGACTATTTTAAGCTGTAGGCATTTGAAGGAGAACAGGTGCATGGAGAGGCTTACTCTGAACTCCCTTTCCCCACCTAAAGATGGATCCTCCAGAAGGAACTCAGGAGAGTTGCATCAACTATGAAGGATTGACTCATCACAAAAGAGCAGACTAGAAGCTCACACCACACCCACCCAGACAAACTGTCATAAATTATCATACCTCCTGCCTATTCTTCTTCTTTCCTAAAAATCATTAAGTGTCCCCTGAGAGGCCCATCTCTTCCCTCCCCTTTCCCTATAAAGATGGTATTTCATACTGAATTCTAAAGCTACCTCTCTGAGTTACTCACTTTTTCCTGGCTATCTCCCACATACACATAAGGTCAACATGTTAATAACATTCCTCGCTTGTTAATCTGCCTTTTATTATAGGAGTCTTGGCTAAGAACTTGGGAGAGTAGAGGGAAAATTATTTTCCCCCTCTCCAGTACTTAGGCTTTGAGTGGACAAAATCATCTCTAGGCACGTGCTGGATATCGGGAATATCTAGTATGGGACTTGGGAAGGTTCATGTTCCCTGCCCTAGTCCACATGGCTGGCACCAGCTTGGCAATTGGAGGTAACCCTTTGATATCTCCAAGTGCTGGAGTGTCTTCTCTTGGGGGCCTAGCTGCTTTGGCTACAATGGGGAGAAGAAACAGAAAGAGAACCTAATCTCAACACCTGGGCCGAATGAGGTCTTCTTGGGGTTGAAGGAAGAGAGATTTGCAGTTACATGGGTCAACAAGAAGCTGGTTCTCATTGTGAACAGAACGGATCTAACGGGATGAGCTGCCATGACGGTAGGTGGGATGGTAGTGCCACACACGTATCTCGCCTGCAACTCATGTAGCACCTGCTCCTCTCTACCCCCTCCCAACTCTTGCCTTTCAATACCCAAGGGATATTCTTGAGAGAAACCTTACGCATGGCAGACATACATGGTGGTGTGATAGCACAACCACCCATTTCCTCTGGCCCATCAGTACTATTTGTCAGTGAGGCCTTGGGCTGTGCTGGTATTCGAGGTTGTCTGGGCTTTCCCACAGATGTGCTCACTGGCTTCTGAGAATTTGCAGGGTTAGGTCAGCCCTCCTGGGCACAGTAAAGTGATGGAAAGTACCCATTTGAAAAGCAAGTAGCATGTGGGTTTGAAACAAAATATGGCATTCTAGGTGCAAAGATCAGCTATCTCCCTAAAGTATTAGATTCTCAAACACTGTCAAGCATAAATATATGCCACAAATGATAACTGCCCCCCTCGCCCTTTGTGAGAAGTTCCTGCCCATTCTTACAACAAAAACCTCTAGAATCCTGCTCATGAAGAAAGAGCTTTTATGTAACAATAATTTCTACCCTCTCCTTCAACAGCTTCATATACCAAACTGTCAGGTTACCTTACAGAGAGTGCTGAGGAAATGTCTTTTCTCAGCTGAAGGCAAGCTTGTTTTAAAGGCAGCTACCTGCATGGTGTAGTTGGCTCAATCATGAGAGACAATGCGAAGGGCCCATCTTTTGCTGTATCCCTGAATCCCCTCACCACCATCCCTGCTTGCTCTTCCAGCCCCACTCCATTATGCCCCCCTATACTTCTTTAGAGTAATCTCTGACAAGGTAGGACTGAATTGGGGAGGGGAGAGGAAGGCATCTCTCTCTTTTACTGTTTCGAACATAATACCACCAACACGTGAAGTCTCTGGTGGCATCTTCCCACCAAGGGCTCAGAGAAAGCTGGTTTTACAGAGGCACAGCAGCAGGTGACCAGATAAAGGCTATCTCTGGAGATAGAGGAGAAAGATGTGAAAGGGTGTGAGCAGGCTATGTGGCCTCAAGCTTTTGCCGGGAGGGCCCGACTTTCTTACTAACTAATGGGAGCCTGGCCTAAGACCAGAATGCTCGGAATGAAACAATATTTAGCAAAACCAGAACACAGAATACAAATAAGGCTGAAGGACTCTCCTTTCTTCTGTGACAGGTCATTTTAGGGGTGCGTGAGCCATATGGTTTCTAGTAAAATCTGTCTGCGAACTCCATAAATTACTGGTTCCCAAAGTGGGGTGTAAACACCTTCTACGTTAGAACCACCTGGGAGATGCTGGGGAGTTGTAAAACTGAGCTTTTTTTTTTTTTTTTGAGTTTATTCATTTTTGGGAGACAGAGAGAGCCAGAGCATGAGCGGGGTAGGGGCAGAGAGATAGGGAGACACAATCTGAAGCAGGCTCCAGGCTCTGAGCTGTCAGCACAGAGCCTGATGAGGGGCTCTAACTCATGAATCACAAGATCATGACCTGAGTCGAAGTCAGACGCTCAGCAAACTGAGCCACCCAGTCCCCCTTTTTTTAATGTTTATTTATTTGAGAGAGAGAGAGAGAGAGAGAGCGCGCGCGCGTGTACGCGTGCAAGGAGTGGGGGTGGGGGTAGGGGAGTGAGGCTGTTAGCAAAGAGCCCGAGGCAGGGCTCAAACTCACGAACCTCGAGACCGTGACCTGACCCAAAGTCAACGCACAACTGAATGAGCCACCCAGGTGCCCCAACACTGAATGTTCTTAACCCTACTTCACATCCTTTTAAGACTTAAGTCTTTTTTTTTTTTTTTTTTTTTTTTAAGGATTTTTAAAGTAATCTCTACACTCAATGTGGGGCTTGAACTCACAAACCCAGATCAGGAGATGCATGCTCTTCCAACTGAGCCAATCAGGTGCCCCAAGACTTAAGTCTTATGCCCACTAAAATCTTAGAACTACTGACGTGAATATAAGCCAAGCCAAAGATTACTAGGCCAAGCGAGAAGCAAATGGATTACTTTTGTTTCTTTCACCCAGCGATCTTATAGTGTGAGATGGGAAAGAGGGGTCAATTTATCAGCATAAACTAGTACTTCTGAAAAATAATCCCCATTGATGATGAATATGTTATGCTACCTCAGGAATGAAGTTCCTGTATTAGTTAAATGCACTATCCAGAGTCTAAACACCAACCATGGTTTGAATTTTCTTTGGGAGACACAATTACTCGTGATTTTTGTTTTATTTTTTGCTATGATCTATCATTGTCAAGGTTACTACAGGTAGCCTCTCATAATCACAGATGTTAATGTGTTTGAAACTTCTTTGAAAAAGACAACGGGCTCCTGGGTGGTTCAGTCGGTTGGGTGTCTGACCTCGGCTCAGGTCATGATCTCATGGTTCATGGGTTTGAGCCCTGCATCGGGCTCTGTGTTGATAGCTCAGAGCCTGGAGCCTGCTTCAGATTCTTTGTCTCCCTCTCTCTCTCTCTGCCCCTCCCCGCTTGCACTCTGTCTCTTGCTGTCTCTCTCAAAAATAAGTAAACAATGGGGCGCCTGGGTGGCGCAGTCCGTTAGGTGTCCGACTTCAGCCAGGTCACGATCTCGCGGTCGGTGAGTTCGAGCCCCGCGTCGGGCTCTGGGCTGATGGCTCAGAGCCTGGAGCCTGTTTCCGATTCTGTGTCTCCCTCTCTCTCTGCCCCTCCCCCGTTCATGCTCTGTCTCTCTCTGTCCCAAAAATAAATAAAAAAAAAAAAGTTGAAAAAAAAAATTAAAAAAAAAAAAGTAAACATTAAAAAGTAAACATTAAAAAGAGAAGAAAGCATAGGGGTAAGGTTGGATTTCAAGACACTAGTTATGTTCAATGTCTTGTAAACAAGAGCAAATTTCAAATTAGGGAGGAATTTTTAGCACAAGGCGCACAGGAAAATTTCTAAGTTTTATAATGCATAAATGTGAATACACCTTGGAAAATACATTTATTGTTATTTTAATTGATTTTAATGTTTATTTATTTTTGACAGAGAGAGAGAGAGAGAGAGAGAGCGTGAGAGCAAGTACGAGCGGGGGAGGGGCAGAGAGAGAGAAGGAGACACAGAATCTCAAGCGGGTTCCAAGCTCTGAGCTGACGGCACAGAACCCGACATGGGGCTCGAAGTCATGAACTGTGAGATCATGACCTGAGCTGAAGTCGGACGCTTAACTGACTGAGCCACCCAGGCACCCCTGGAAAATACATTTTAGATAGTGTTGACTGAGTTTGTTTCAAAATTAAGAGTACTGTAAATATTCAGTTAAAGAAGGTAGTTGGCAATGAGGTTAAGGGTTAACAGGGTTTGATGTGCTCAAGTTAAAACTTACATGAGAATCCAACACAACAAGCCACAAGTCTATCATTTAGGTTTATCTGGACATTCTTTTCTTTTCTTTCTTTCTTTTTTTTTTTTAAGTAGGCTTCACACCCAGCAAGGAGCCCAGTGTGTGGCTTGAACACACAACCCCAAGATCAAAACCTAAGCTGAGGGGCGCCTGGGTGGCGCAGTCGGTTAAGCGTCCGACTTTAGCCAGGTCATGATCTCACGGTCCGTGGGTTCGAGCCCCGCATCGGGCTCTGGGCTGATGGCCCAGAGCCTGGAGCCTGTTTCCGATTCTGTGTCTCCCTCTCTCTCTGCCCCTCCCCCATTCATGCTCTGTCTCGCTCTGTCCCAAAAATAAATAAAAAACGTTGAAAAAAAAAATTTAAAAACAAAACAAAAAACAAAAAACCTAAGCTGAGATTAAGAGTTAGATGCTTGGGGCGCCTGGGTGGCTTGGTTGGTTGAGTGTCCGACTTTGGCTCAGATCGTGATCTTCCAGTTCGTGAGTTCAAGCCCCGCATTGGGCTTCCTCCTCTCAGCACACAGCCTGTTTTGAATCTTCTGTCCCTGCCCACTCCCCCATCTCTCTCTTTCAAAAATAAATCAAACACTTTTAAAAAAATTAAAAAAAAAAAAAAGTCGGATGCTTAACTGACTGAGCCACCGAGGTACCACTGGTCCAGACCTTCTTAAATGCTTATTCTTTCAGAAGGATTTTAGAATCATTCTCTACTGTTGGGAGAGAGATGCTCAAATTCTGTTTGAACTTAAAATTTAAGGAACACGACAATCCTTATAATGTTAAGTTTTCCTTTCCTTTCAAAGAGGTAAACCTCCATTAAGTTGTCTTCTATTGTAGGTGTACTAACTCCTCTTAAACTTTTTTTCTGGCTCCTTCATATTTCTTGTTGCTTGTCTGTACATTTTCCTCCAACTTGTTTTCTAAATTTGTTACTGTCGATGTGAAAGGCAATGGATTTTAAAATATTTCCTGATGATCAATCTATTGACTACTCTCTGTTTCTGTTTGAGGTTAAAAAGGGACATCAGTTTTCACCTATACTCAGCATACAGGAAGTCCAACCTCCCGGGGGGTTAGTCTTGACAGCTGCCTCTCATGGTCCTTATTGCCTTCATCCTCCAAGAGAAGGACCACTTCCCTTTCTTGAGAACTTTGAAACCTGGCTCCTTGAGTGTCCACGTGAACGGCATCCAACCACTTGGCACTAACTGCATTAGATCACTGACTGCTCAGACGGCTCCCTACGGAAATCCTCTCTCCTGCTGTCTGCCTGAAGTCTTCTATCATTCCCGTTCTCAACCCTCACCAGTCCTGCCATACATGCTTTTCAGCCTCAGACACAGATAACTGTCTTTGATAGTCTATGTTCTCCCTGGCTGATCAATCCCTTCTGGCTTATCTCCTGAAGCGGCTCAGACCACCTCCATGTCTGATGGCCTTTCTAGCCATGCCAGACCTTCTGCCAGCATCAACATCCCAAGATGGGCTCAAAACCAGCCAGCCCTTTTAACCTCCTAATTCCTGGGTGGTGACCACTGTGGAAGGGCGGAAATGAGCCCTTATTGTGGACTGGTGCTGCTGTCACTGGACACTCAGCAGCCCGTGGACATCCCTCCCGTCCCGTTCCAAGGCCCAAGCCAAACACAACAACTCATCCCTCTGGATGAGAGCGGCCATGTCACAACTCAGCTAAGAAAACTGAAATGTGGAAGCATTCAGAGGAACGTAGCCCCGTGTGTTCCCCTGACCCACCACGGTGTGTGGTGTGCATCTGTCGCATCCGTGTACTTCTCCAGTTTCCGAAGACAAGGGCTCCCTCATACTGACGTGCAAGCCCATTCTCCCACACCGCTGGGCTTGTGCCATCGGGTAGTCCATATCTGTGGGTATGTCATCTTTCCCCTCCCTGCTGGCTTGCTCAGAGTTTATGTACAGTCTCACAAAGCTCTCTCATTTAAAACCCCCAATCAATGGGGCGCCTGGGTGGTGCAGTCGGTTGAGCGTCCGACTTCAGCCAGGTCACGATCTCGAGGTCCGGGAGTTCGAGCCCCGCGTCGGGCTCTGGGCTGATGGCTCAGAGCCTGGAGCCTGTTTCCGATACTGTGTCTCCCTCTCTCTCTGCCCCTCCCCCGTTCATGCTCTGTCTCTCTCTGTTCCAAAAATAAATAAACGTTGAAAACCCCCAATCAAAACCTTCCTTTGACCTCACTTCCTCTAGTTTCCTCCCTCCCTTTCCTTCAATTCTCAGGGGAGTCTCTTGAAGCTACAGCCTATCCATGCTGTGTCTCCCTCTTCATTTCTCATTAACCCAATTCACTACAGTCCGGCCTCCCTTTCCAATGCTCCACTAAAATTTCTCTGGCAGAGTTCGCTGGTGATCTCTGTATTGCTAAGTGCCACGGGCCCTTCAGGAGTTCTCTTAATGCTGCTCTTGGTAGTGCCTGCCCCTGCTAACTCTTGAGAGTCTCAGTCCTTGGATTGTTTTTTCATGACTCGATTCCATTTTGTTTCATTTTATTATTGTTTTGTTTTCTGCTGTGCCATTGACTCTCCATCACCTTTGCGGCCTCTTCTGACCTTCATTCCGACATAAAATCATTCCTAGGTTCTCTCTTTGGGACTCTTCTTTCCATTGGAAGATTCCGTCCACCCTCATGATTTTAACTATCACCTATATGCTGACATTTCCCAAATCTGCCGCCTGGCTCTGACCTTCTAGGGTTTTCTGACAACCACCACCAATTCTCTGATTCTCCAGACACCAGATGGGGATCCAACAATCCAATCCGGACACAAATTACCTGGAGTTAGCATACACTCTACAGGTTAAGGGATCAGTCCCGAAGACTGCACCCACTTCAAGATGCCAGCTCTAAGCCCCAGGCCGAGTGGCTGTAAATTAGGGGTTCTCATGACCCCCTCATCAGGTTCGATAATTTGCTAGATGGCTTACAGAACTCAAGGAAATGCTTCACTTCTGAGTTTATTATCAAGAAAACAATTCAGGAACAATCAGATGGAAGCGATGCCTAAGGCAATGTATGGGTCCAAGTGCGGCTCCCCTGTGTTCACTGGGTGCATTAAATCCCTCAGTAACTCGATGGGTACGCTAATCTGAAAGATCACCAACTCCTGTTCAAGAGTTTTTACAGTGCCTAATCTCAAGCCCCCTTCCCTCCTAGGAGGCTAAGGGTAGGGTTGTAAGCTCCTATTCTATTCTCACTTGGCCATTTTGTTGATCAGCCCCAGCCTCACTCCATCTAAAGGCCCTACCCTAAAACACATTTTTAGCATAAACTCAGGTGTGATCAAAAGGGGCTTATTTTGAGTAACAAAAGATACTCCACCATCACTCAGGAAATACTAATTTTAGGAGCTCTGTGCCAGGAATTAAGGACAAAGACAAAATACGTTTCTTTGTTGTTGTTGTTTTTTTTTTAATTTTTAAAATGTTTGTTTTTGAGACAGAGACAGAGCATGAGTGGGGGAGGGGCAGAAAGAGAAGGAGACACAGAATCCAAAGCAGGCTCCAGGCTCTGAGCTGTCAGCACAGAGCCGGACGTTGGACTCGAACTCACAGACTGTGAGATCATGACCTGAGCCGAAGTCGGATGCTTAACCGACTGAGCCACCCAGGCACCCCAAAATACATTTTCTTTTTTTTTCTTTTTTTATTTTTTTTAACGTTTATTTATTTTCGAGACAGGGACAGCATGAACGGGGAGGGTCAGAGAGAGGGAGACACAGAATCTGAAACAGGCTCCAGGCTCTGAGCTGTCAGCACAGAGCCCAACGCGGGGCTCGAACTCACGGACCGCGAGATCATGACCTGAGCCGAAGTCAGCCGCTTAACCGACTGAGCCACCCAGGCACCCCCCAAAATACATTTCTTATTACAGCACAGACTTTTATCCCAAACTCAACTCTTATAAAAGGAAATTCATCACTTTAGTATCCCCAAACTCCTTTTTCTTCTACCTCCCATGGCTTTATTAATGGCATCGCGATCTATAGAGCCTTCCTGGAGAGAGAAATTACCAGTCATTCTAGCTTCTTCCCTCCATCAATCCAACTCATCACCAGGCTCTTCCAATTTTAAGTCTTTTGACATTTCTCAAACCTATTCTTCCCCCACTTCTCCTACTAAAACAATGTCATCTGGATTGTTTCACAGCCGGTGAATCCCTGCTTCCAGTTTTGTTCTCCATCAAATCTACCTTAAACGTTGCTAATGGGGTCATTTCTAAAAAACTCTCACCTAGCTGTTTCACACTGATTCCTATTTTTCCTTTTAAACTTAGGTTTCACTAAGTGTCACTATTTCCTGCCAGGAAGTTGTTATTCAGTCCTTACACTGGGCTACTTTCTCCTACACTATTCTCCTAAAAATAGCCTGTATAGGGGCAACTGGGTGGCTCAGTTAGTTGAGCATCCAACCCTTGATTTGGGCTCAGGTCATGATCTCATAGTTGTAAGAGCCAGCCCTGCGTCTGGCTCAGCGCAGACAAGGTGAAGCCTGCTTGGGATTCTCTCTCCCTCAAAATAAATAAACATTAAAAAAGATTCTCTCTCTTTCTCTCCCTCTGCTCCTCTCCCCAGCTCATGCTCTTTCTATATATAAAAGAAGAATAAAAAAAATAACCTGTACATATCCTTTTTTTATTTTTGAGAGACAGAACATGAGCGGGGGAGGGGACAGAGAGAGAAGACAGAGAATCCAAAGCAGGCTCCAGGCTCTGAGCTGTCAGCACAGAGCCTGACGCGGGGCTGGAACTCGTGAACCTTGAGATCATGACCTGAGCCAAAGCTGGACACTCAAAACTGAGCCACCCAGGCGCCCCTGACCTGTACTTATTATTTGTCACAATAGACTGAAATTCATATTTAATATCATATTAAGACATTGCTCAAATTACAGTGACATCTGCTCTAGAGGGCAGGGTCCATGTCTAATACAACCTAATATTCTTACAAAATAGTACTGTGAAAATGAATACAGGAAACCTCAGCTAAAATGGAGTCAGAGGCCTGGAAAGAGGGGAGCTGAAGCTGCACCCCTAGTTGCCCCACTTAGCCCAGCCAGCAGAAAGAGACAGGCTTTGCAGTCCCCCAAAGAAGAAGCCTACTTTAGGACTCCAGGAGGAGGAAGATTTTTCTCCTTGCCTAGCAAGAGCTCAGCCAATGAGAGACTGTCACCAATCAGCCAATAAGAAGCCACTACACTTCAAATTCCCAGTTTGCACCAATGGCCTTTTGTTCTTAACAGCCCCTCCCAACTCCCCCTTTTCCTCTGTAAAAGAGCATTCCTCTCCTTTGTTCTCTGGACTTGCCTGTGGCTTTTCCTGGACTTGCTTGTCCCAGACTGCAATTCTTCTGCTGTTCCCTAATAAACCGATTGTGATGGTAAAATAACTGGTTGTTTCACTCTTAAAATAGGTAGTACAATCCCTAATAACAGCAAGTCCTCAGTCTGTGTGTGTCAAATTCAACTACCGGTGTAAATAAAAGTACTTTATATTTTTATTTTATTTATTTATTTATTATTTTATTTATTTATTATTTATTTATTTATATATTTATATTTTATTTTAAGTACTTTATATTTAAAGTACTTTATATTTTTATTTTGTTTATTTATTAATTATTTTATTTATTTATTATTTATATATTTATTTATATATTTATATTTTATTTTATTTAAAGTACTTTAAAGAATATAAAATGCTTTAAAATGCTTTAATAATTATTAAATTGAAGTACCAAGCAAATATTCCTGACTTCATTTCTGAGGAAAAGGGCTTTTTAAACCTCAAAGTGTCCTCTGTATTCAAGTGAAGTAGATGATTATTTTCAGACCTGAACTATAGCTGAGAAGCTTCCAATTCGACTGATAAGAAGTTTGGTCTCCAGGGGCACCTGGCTGGCTCAGTCGGAAGGGCACAGGACTCTAGATCTCAGGGGTTCGAAGTTTGAGCCCCATGTTGAGTGTAGAAATTACCTAAATAAATATTAATTAAAAAAAATAAGTTTGGTCTCCATTTGTGTTATAGGTTTGACATTAAATAACTTGATTAGGGTTTAAAAAAAATTTTTTTTAATGTTTATTTCTTTTTGAGAGAGAGAGAGTGTGACAGAGCATGAACAGGGAGGGGCAGAGAGAGAGACAGACACACAGAATCTGAAGCAGGCTCCAGGCTCTGAGCTGTTAGCACAGAGCCCGACGCGGGGCTTGAACCCATAAACCGCGAGATCCTGACCTGAGCCGAAGTCGGATGCTTAACCAACTGAGCCACCCAGGCGCCCCATTGATTAGGTATTTCTACTATGACTGGTCCAGAAGGCATTGTGACCCTGTCAGCTGCTGCCAAAGGGCAAAGCAGAGAGGTCTGAATGCTACATGAATGCTGATAAGTATCTATAAACTTGTAAGAGAATGGTTTAGGTATGTTCCAATGGCAATCCTGCCTTAACCAGGTATACGTTTACCTAGGGAAGGAAAAGCAAAAAATAAGAGAAGCCAAAACCAAGGGAGAGAGCAAGGATTCTATTCACATTCAAAAGGCTTTCCTTGGTTTGTTCATTCTGATAGAATTCTTTACACAAAGGCTACAGAAGAGTGCAAAGAAGTAGGGCAGTTTTTCTTCAAAGACTCTTACTCTTCAGGTTGGAAGGAATCTAAAAAATCAGGTCATTCAGCCCTCTTTCTTTACATAGGAGAAAAGTGAAGACCAGGGTGAATGAATTCCCTAAAGTTCCAAAGAATCCATAGCAGAGCCAAAGCCGGAAGTGAAGAAAGAGAAAGGAAGAAGAGCGTCCTAAATGGGGGCTCCAACTCTTCCCCCACTGTGTTCTTCCTAGTTCCCCCAGCCCCCACCATGCTAGCCGCAGGAGACCTTTACATACTGATCAAAAATGCGATTATGAACTCTCAAGCAACCTATCCTTGTCCTTCCTAATGCCTGGGATAATTTTCAACCTTCTGCTGAGGCCAAATTCTTTCCTGCCCCTCACCCTCACTTCAAGTATCACCTCTTACCTCAGCTCCCTTCAAGGAAAACAAATTGCCTACATCTCTGTTCCCATGGGCAATTGATAACCACTGTGGAATTTTTATCGCATGGTATTAATTGTGTGTGTGCACCCATACCCCACTCTCTTCTCCCCAGACTCCTAAGGGCACTGCACACATGCCATTTACCTTGTAATCCCAGCAGAGAGTAAGCAGTGGGGAAATGCTTGTTGAATTCCAGGGAATTATGGAAGAGCAGAGGCATAGCACATACAAATTATCAAACACATAGCATTAAAATCAGATCTCAGATAAAAGTGCTATGCTAATAAATCCATTTGGACCCAAAACTGGGAAATCCAATTTGAACAAATAAATTCATTTGAACCAAAAGGGAAAGCTACATGCTGACAACTGATAGCCATCATGTGGAAAAGTCAGGAGTGACATCTTGCATATGTGAAAAAAGTCCATCTGGTATAAAGCTGTGATATTGGGAGAGGGCCTAAAAAATGTAACTGGCATACAAATTCCTTTAACGTGTAATGAAGGAGAAGATAATACAAGATATTGACTGCTGAACCTCACTTACTTCACCATCTGAACTCAGGGCAAGTTTTTAAAAAATTGTCTTCCCTAAAACATAGGGAATACACTTCAATGAGAAGATATTGCATGTTACATGTGCATACTCAATGTACTTTTTAATGCTTAGGATTTGGCCCAAACCCACCTGGGCATATTACAAACACTGAAAAATGATTGTAGGATGGAAAAATAATTGTAACATTTTACTGTTTTCATGCAAAGGTTGCAAAGTAATGGCCTGAATTTGAAAGTATAAACTGGTTTGTGTCACTAGAAACTCAGTCTTATCATTTTAGAGTCACATCCTGTTTTGGGATCAAAAATGATCCTATCCAAGAATGCTTTAAAGGTATTTAAATTATTCTTATCCACCTAATTCACCACATTTGGCTTTAGGGTATTTCCAGAAATTGAATTCATTCTCAAAGGATGAGGATTTGCCAACCTTATGACTATTCAAAGAATGGGCTCCAGGCTTTGAAAGTAACTCTGCAAGAAGAGTTTCAAAAAGATTTTGTGCAATTGCAGCATTTTTGGAAAAGTTCTTGGGTTCCTTTGGTGACTACTTTTAAAGAGACAACATTCCCATGTTTTTAAAACAAAGCAGTCACATCACTTTATAGAAACATTCTGTGCTTATGCAAAGAAGAATCCAACCATGGTTTTAAAAACTGGTGTGTGTGTGTGGTGGGGGGGCTGCCTGAGTGACTCAGTCGGTTAAGTGTCCCACTTCTGATCTCAACTAAGGTCATGATCTTGCGGTTCATGAGATGGAGACCAGCGTCGGACTCTGGGCTGACAGCACAGAGCCTTGCCTGGGATTCTTTCCCTCTCTCTCGGCCCCTCCCCGGGGCATGCATGCGTGTGCTTTTTGTCTCTAAAAATAAATAAACTTAAAAAAATGTTTAATAAATAAACAAAACCTGGAATCTATGAATGACTGCCATGCAAATCACATTGTAAAGCTGCAATTGCCATGATAAAGTTCCCTGTGGCCAGGTCTGAGTGCAGATGAATGCAGAAGGAGCCAGAGAGGGGTACCTGTGTCTGACAATACACAGAGGAAGTCTCCATGCTCAACAGAGAGCTAGAGGTGCTCCCTCTTTCCTGTCCTCTACATAACATCAGAAATCCTTTGAATGTTAGAATTGTTGAATGAAAATGAATCTTGGATTCACAGTTGAGAAAACAAACCTATTAAAATTAAGAGATCTGGGGTGCCTGGGTGGCTCTGTCGGTTAAGCATCAGACTTTGTCTCAGGTCATGATCTTACGGTTCATGGGTTTGAGCCCCATGTCGTGCTCTGTGCTGACAGCTCAGAGCCTGGAGCCTGCTGCGGATTCTGTGTCTCCCTCTCTCTGTCCCTCCCCTGCTTGCAGACTGTTTCTGTGTCTCTCTCTCTTAAAAATAAACATTAAAAAAACAAAATTAAGAGATCTACTCAGGGATGCACAGACACTTAATGGGAGGCACTGCGCCTTCTGTATCTTTCCTCATTCCAAATCTAGTGAGGTTGTGTCATTAATTATTTTAGGGGGCTGGTTCAGATTAGACTGCACATTGGAATTTTGGCTTCAACAGCTGTTATGATCTTGGGCAAGTGGCTGTGTCTCTGTTATGCATAGAATGTGATGACAACTGTACCTGTGTCATATATGTGAAAGCACTCTAAATGCTGTCTAGCACATAATAATGGTATCACCTCACCTCATGTAAGCTTTGATACATTTTCTGAAGCTTCTTTGAAAAAAAGATCAAACTTCAAAATATTGCTGTTCTCTACTCTTACTTTCCTTATGGGCAAAGGCCTTGTGTTCTTCAGCTTGGTGACTGTCATGACACTCAGGCTGGTGTTCAACACACAGAACTACTTACTCAATGTCAGTTGACAACATGAGCAAATCTCTCTGGTCATTATCAGCTGTTCAATAATCGCCCTTCTCCTAGCTCATAGGCCATTTACTATTAGCTCCTCTCAGGTACTGATGAAAGGTCTGATGTTTTGTGATTTTAGTATCTGATTTCAGCCAAGGGCCTGTGACTGCTTGTAAAATTTTTAGCAAAGATTTGCATCAAAACAAGGACCAGTGTAGAAATCTACCAATTTGATGTCAAACTAGGCCAACTTCATACACTACAGAATTTTATTATGACAAGAAAGGAAAATATTCTTTAAGTTTTTTTTTTTTAATGTTTGTTTTTGAGAGAGAGAGGCAGAGCGTGAGCAGGGGAGGGGCAGTGAGAGAGGGAGACACAGAATCTGAAGCAGGCTCCAGGCTTTGAGCTGTCAGCACAGAGCCGGACGTGGTGCTCAAACTGACGAACGTGAGATCATGAGTCAGAAGCTTAACCAACTGAGCCACCCAGACGCCCCGGAAAGGAAAATATTCTTGATAGTTCCTGTGGGCTCTCAGAAGACCACACTATATGTTATGTAACACATCCAGCACCATATTTAAGTTGTTAGGATCAAATGAGGTGCTGTTTTCCAGTGAATTACAGAAACAATACAGCAATAATGAAAGCCGTCATGATGAATTAGTTTTTCATCCTTGTTGATATACAGGAACTTAATTCACAAAACACGCTTAGGACTACACACTAGGGATTTCAAAGTAACTTGGAGGATCACAAGATCATTGTTTTCACATGATAATCCTCAGTACTAACAATAAAAGACAAAAATTAGCCCGTTTCTAAGGTTCTTCACATTTTTTAAATCACCACACAAGATGGAAGACATCATTTGAAAAATCTAGAAGGCAACAAATATGGATATAAACACAAACCTGATATATATGGACTTAAAAAAACACACACCAACATTTATACACAGACCAGCATCTCCATGAGTGGAGAAGAGGCATGTCAGCTACCCATGTTGGTGCCAGAGATTTCACCAACATCACACAGAACAGTATCTGGAAAAAAGAGGAGAGAAAGCGGCCAGGATGCAAGGGGGAGACACACACATTAATGGCAAATTAACATTTTCTCTTTCCTTTTTCAACGTTTATTTATTTTTGGGACAGAGAGAGACAGAGCATGAACGGGGGAGGGGCAGAGAGAGAGGGAGACACAGAATCGGAAACAGGCTCCAGGCTCTGAGCCATCAGCCCAGAGCCTGACGCGGGGCTCGAACTCCCGGACCGCGAGATCGTGACCTGGCTGAAGTCGGACGCTTAACCGACTGCGCCACCCAGGCGCCCCTCTCTTTCCTTTTTCAAGGTAACTCGGTATCTCTCCTCAGTTTTTTCTTTTTTCTCTTCTTTCCCCATCTCCTTACTCATTGTCTCCACCTTCAAATTTCCACTTTTCCACTTGGATCTCTTCTTTTTTAAACACGTCTCATCACTACTGTGACCTGTGTTGGCGTGTTCATGTTCATTTGGTCCTAGATAGGCCCCTGACCAGATGAGGTGGCCAATATACCTATCTGCTAATATGACCAAATACTGCTACCTCATCTGATCAGGGGCCTGTCTAGCATCATCCATTCAGGAGAGGGGAACAGAAGAAATAAGAAACTGAATCAAGGGCGTCTGGGTGGTTCAGTCAGTTAAGCGTCTCACTTCGGCTCAGATCATGATCCTGTCGTTCATGAGTTCGAGCCCTGCGTCGGGTTCTGTGCTGACAGCTCAGAACCTGGAGCCTGTTTCGGATTCCATGTCTCCCTCTCTCCCTGCCCCTCCCCCCACTCATGCTCTGTCTCTCCCTCTCCTTCAAAAATAAATAAACGTTAAAAAATTTTAAAAAAGAAACTGAATCCGTAACTTGAGGATGTCTTAGTCAGATAACAGTTCCTCTAATACCATGGATCCATTTTGCTAAGATCCACTTAAGAAAGTTGTGTTCTGATGGAATTATTTACCCTTCAGGGCTAAAACCGAATAAGCCACTTCATTGGTAGATAACTATTCTGCAAAGAGGTTTGAGAAAACTGTGCTCTATGAGAATAGTGTTTGCCATTCACCGAACTCTCCTACCGTTTGCAGTCCAAATACTGTATGATCACACTCACAAAGCACTTCATTTCACCAAGGCCAACCTTTTTACATGCATATTGGGAGATGCATATTCTAAAACAAACCAAACCTACAAAAAGCTGGATTCTGGCCTTAAATGACAACAGCATGAGGACACAACGAAAACCTCAGCAAGCGGTTACCCTTGAGACAAGGAAATGTAACGTGGAAGGCAGGAAGAAGGCTCTCGCTTTTCATCTTGAACAGAGGCTACACTATTTTTCGAGCCTTATACGCATATTGCTTTAAACTATGTCAACACAGATAGGGGAGATTATGGTCCAATTTCTTAGGCTCTTCTTTGTATTACTCTGTCATAAAAAAAAAAAAAAACAGTGATAAATGTCACCAGCAAAATTTTAAGAGGTTGTAAAAAATGTACCCAAGTATGCCAGCCTGAGTTATCTTTGTTAGCACTGTCACATCTGTTCACATCTTTGATAACACTGCACTTTGGGGGAATTTTCAAAATCCTAAGTATGAATGTCACCTACTATCTTCTGAAGTGTAAGGTACTGATCTGCGTTTAAAGTGCTTACAGTGTTGGGATGCCTGGGTGGCTCAGTCAGTTAAGTGTCCGACTTTGGCTCAGGTCATGATCTCACAGTTCGTGAGTCAAGCCCTGTGTCGGGCCCTGTGCTGTCAGCTCAGAGCCTGGAGCCTGCTTTGGATTCTGTGTCTCCCTCCCCACCCCCCGCCCCTCCCTGGCTTGCACGGTCTCTCTCTCAAAAAAAAAAAAAAAACATTAAAAAAAAAATTTAAAGCGCTTACAGTCTTGTTTTCCAGGATTGTGAAAGGATTTCTCTTAAAGCTATACCATACGCCCTCGTGCATTGCCGGTAGAAACATAACATAGTATGGCTGCTTTGAGAAATTTTTCCAGTTCTTCAAAAAGTTGAACACAGATTGACCATATGACTCAGAAATTCCACCTCTACGTATATAAGAAGTGAGAGCATATGTCCACACAAAGACTTGCATACAAATATTCATAGCATTATTCATAATAACCAACAACTGGAGACCAACTAAATGTTCCTGAACAAGCCAACAGATGGACAAAATGTGTAATATTCACATAGTATCGCTGAATACTATTCAGTGACAAAAAGGACTCAGCTAATGACATACGCTACTTTACAAATGGACCTCAAAAACCCAAGGCTAAGTGAAAGAAGGCAGATACAAAAGACCACGGATTATATGATTCCACTTATATGAAATGCCCAGAAAAGGCAAGTTTATAGAAACAGAAAGTAGACAAATGGTTACCTGGGGCAAGGTGGGAATAGGGATTAAACATAAATGGGTGCAGGTAATCTTTGGGGTGGGGTGTGGGAAAATGTTGGAAAACCAGGTATGACAATGGTGCACCACTCAGTAAAGTTACTGAGGTATACAGCTGGAAATGGGTACATTTTATCACCTGGAAGATATATCTCAAGAACCCTGTTAAGAATAATCTGCCTCTTGAGACATCATGTCCCATTAAGAATGTGGGAATCTGGCACACAGAGTGACTGATGATAACATACAAACCAGTTTATCTTTCAGAATGCAGTTAAGTTGCTTTTGCTTCTCTTCTAGGGGTAAATAATTAAATTTAAGTTTAGATAAAGCCCCTTCTTTCCTTTAAAAAAAATTTTTTTTAAATTATTTTAGAGACCGAGCTCGTGAACAGGGGAGAGGGGCAGAGTGAGAGAGATACAGAATCTTAAGCTCAATGCAGAGCCCGACGCAGGGCTCAAACCCACAACCCTGGGATCATGACCTGAGCTGAAATCAAGATTCGGACACTCAACCAATGAGCCACCCAGGCTCCCTCCCACCGTTTCCTTTAAGAACAGTCACCATATGGCTCTGGAAGAGTCTCTCTCTCAAGGACCTTTGAAAACGTGTGAGACGCCTAGAAGTGAGCGTTAACAGAGTTAGAAAGATGGTGAAGGAGAGCTCTTTTAGAGTTTAACAATTGGAAAACAATGAACAATGTAAAGATGCGGAGCCACGAGATAAAAGCTCAATGCCAGGAAGCAGGATTTCGAAAATCACTGGCTTGTAGATAAAAGTACTGAACAATAGATGGGAAAACACCAAAGCAGTAAGCAATATTTAAATAAGCTGGTAAGTCACTAAGTAGTTCTCGTAGGAGAGGTTTTTAACATAAAGTAAAAACCAAGGTGCCATGTTGGTTTCATGGAAGTATTGCCCCACGTGTCTTTGAGGTCTAGCTGCTGCAACAGAGGCTCACTTTTAACAGAATACTGGGGAAGAGGCGCCTGGGTGGCTCAGTCCGTTGAGTGTCTGACTTCGGCTTAGGTCATGATCTCACATGGTTTGTGAGTTCCAGCCCCTCACCAGGCTTTGCGCTGATAGCATGGAGCCTGCTTGGGATTCTGTCTCCCTCTCTCTGTTTCCCTCCTCTGCTAGCTCACTCGCTCTCACTCTCTCTCAAAAGTAAACATTAAAAAAAAAAAAAAATAGAACCCTTGGGCTTGCTACTGTCAGAGTTAGGGCTGTTGAATTTTGACTAATTATCTTTTATGTAATCCTCCCACCCACCCCCACCCCAACGCCACAGCATGTTCCAGACGCTCAGTGGGAAAGATTGACACAGCTATGGTTATCGAGAGCTAACAACATCAGACACTGGGTGAAGTGAATTTCTTACACTTCTCATTTATAGTTGATAGCAAGCATCTATGAAGCAGTGACTTAAGTAGTCCCCTTTACAGATGATGAAGGGGTGGCTTAGAGGCGTTCAGTAACTGGCCAGGGTCACACTTCCAGGAGACAGAGAAGTCAGATTTCAAATTCTACTTTCCTAGAACATGCATTCTTTCTTTCTTTCTTTTTTTAATTTTTAAAAATGTAAGTAATCTCTACACTCAACACGGGGCTCGAACTCATGACCCCAAGATCAAGACTTGCACGCTCCACCCAGTGACCCAGTCAGGTGCCCCTAGAGCCTGAATTCTTAACATCTTTATGAACTGCCTCGATAGATCAGCAATTTCCGATGATAGTAACCTTTAGCCATAGGACTGATTTGATTCACTAAATCCCTTTTGCAAAAACATTTTAGACAAGAACGCTGTTTCATTTTTCTCTGTCTTTTCAAACTCAACTGTTTCGCTTTAATAACATTTTAATAGTTTCTAATGTCATAATTCTTTCTTCCTATTCCAAAGTTCATATTAAAGAGTATACCAGATAACCAGAATTACCAATTACCAGAATTGGTGACCTGGAAATGAGAATTTTAAAAAAACTGTGGGGGTGCCTGGGTGGCTCAGTTGGTTAAGCGTCTGACTTCAGCTCAGGTCATGATCTCGAAGCTTTTGAATTTGAGCCTTGCGTCGGGTTCTATGCTGACAGCTCAGAGCCTGAAGTCTACTTCAGATTCTGTGTCTGCCTCTCTCTCTGCCCCTCTCCAGCTCACTCTCTCTCCCTCCCAAATAAGTAAATATTAAAAAAAAATTAAAGGGGTGTCTGGGTGGTACAGTCAGTTAGGCATCCAACTTCGGCTCAGGTCATGATCTCACTGTTTGTGGGTTGGAGCCCATGTCAGGTTCTGTGCTGACAGCTCAGAGCCTGGAGCCTGCTTCTAATTCTGTGTCTCCCTCTCTCTGGTCCCTCTCCCCCTCATGCTCTCTTTCTCTCAAAAATAAATAAACATTAAAATATTTTTAAAAATTAAGATTGCATTACAAATATGTTACGGGTCATGTAATTTATTATTTGAAATATGAATCAAGAAAACTTTTGCTCAGAAATGTATCAGTCATTTTAGACAGTTTTTGTAACTCCTTGAAAGTAACTTAGCCATTAAGGGGAGCCTGGGTGGCTTAGTCGGTTGTGTCCTACTTTGGCTCGCGTCATGATCTCACGGTTTGTGAGTGTGAGCCCGGGTTGGACTGTGTGCTCAGAGCCTGGAGCCTGCTTCGGATTCTATGTCTCCCTCTCTCTCTGCCCCTCTCTTGTTCGTGTTCTGTCTCTCTCTCCCTGATATAAACATTAAAAGAAAGAAAGAAAGAAAGAAAGAAAGAAAGAAAGAAAGAAAGAAAGAGAGAGAAAGAAAAAAAGAGAGAAAGAAAGAGAGAAAGAAAGAGAGAAAGAAGGAAAAAAAAACTTAGCCCGTTAATAAATCAGATCCACAAGAGACTTTAAGAAATAAAAGTGTATCTCAGAAAATGTGTGTGAAAAACATTAGGTTAGAAATGTCTATATATTGGGAACATAACATTCAGAATGAAAAAAGTACTCAAAGGGAGGAAAGTAGGGTCTCAAAAGGAAATATGCAGCTAAATTACCAGTTCTTGGTAAGAAGGGGGCTATTTTTATTTATTGGTTTATTTTTATTTTTTTTAAGTTTATGTATTTATTTTGAGCGAGAGAGAGAGAGAGAGAGAGAGAGAGAGCGTGAACAGGGGAGGGGCAGGGGGAGAGTGAAAAAGAGAAGACTAAGCAGGCTCCATACTGTCAGCGCAGAGCCCAATGCGGGGCTCGAACCCATGAACCACAAGACCATGACCTGAGCTGAAGATGCTTAACCAACTGACCCTCCCATGCGGCCCAGAAAGGGGGTATTTTTAAATCAAATACGCATTTTGGTGATGAGTAAATCTGCAGCCTTACTGTTAACACAAAGATGAGTAACTCCCAGCTCTCAGGCAAGTCAATGCACCTAAAAATTCTAACTGCTACTGATAGAAAATTTGATTAAACAACTTTAACAGAGTAAAATTTCCCCTGAGATAGTCAAGCTGAACCTCAGTTATAAGTATATTATACACCTTAATTAGGGGGAATGGCGTCTCAGCCTCCCTAGCTCACTAACAGATGGTTATCGAAAGTGAGTATTCGCTGGGCCCCCTGAGAAATTCAGGAAGAAAAAAATGTGATCAGAGTTTGCAATCTATTTAACGTTCACTAATATATATGGGACTAGTGTGTGAGCTAGTAACTGTTAACAGCTTGAAATAGTACTTTGTACATAATAAATGCTCAATAAATGTTCACTGTTCATCAACAGCAATAATAGCAGCAGCTAAAATGTATGGGGTTGATCACAGACATGCAAGGGGAACATGGAAAAACAAGAGGTAAGTATGGCCAGCGATAAGGAAGGACTTTAAAGGAAGGAAATCGTGAGTTGATTTGTACAGGTATATTGAGAAAAAGAACAGAGGGGACTGCTTGAGCAAAGGAATAGAGATGAGAGGGAAAGAATGTAGGTAACTTCCTTCAGCAGTCCCTTTGGCACACCTGTTCCTTATTCTTCTGCATCATCACCTCTTAAGTCTGGAGCGGCTAGTTACTGTGATTGTTTGGATGGAAAAGATAGTCATGCTCGTAGTATTAGGAATGAAGTTGACATGATCTACATGTACTCCAATGTCCTTAAATTCCTGGCAGAGGAGACGAGGTCATGCGGGCCATCACAGATTCTAGAGTAGAGAAGTGTTCAAGTTCAGGCTCTAGTGTTAGAGTGCAGGCTCTGGACTTGAATTTAGCTGTGTCTCTACCTAGGTGCTTAACTTCTCAGACCTTCCATGTTCTTATGTGTTGAGTGGATAACGACAGCATCTGTCTCATTCTGTATGAAAATGAATGCAAAATGTTGAGCACAATGCCTGTCACACAGCAAGCATTCTCAATAAATGCCAGCTATTATTAACTAGGAGGCCAGGTTGTAGGTGATGAGGACTATGTGGCAAGAGCAAGCCATTCTTCTTTTTTTAAAATATTTATTTTTGACAGAGAGAGAGAGAGAGAGAGAGACAGTGAGAGAGCGCACATGCGAGTGGGCAGGTGGGTGCAGACAGAGGATCTGAAGCAGGCTCCATGCTGTCAGCACAGAGCCCGAAGTGGGGCTCGAACTCATGAACCGTGAGATCATGACGAGAGCCAAAGTCGGATGCTTAAGTGGCTGAGCCACCGAGGCGCCCCAAGAGCAAGCCATTCTAATACTCCAAGAAGAAAACGCCCATCAGGATATCCAGATTCCAACGAGTCTGAACTTTGTCATAATTAATCTAAGTTACAAAGTTCAGAACAAAGAAGACTGGGTGCCTAAGCGTCAAAATTTTCCTACCCAAATGATTTCAAATATGGAGTGATCACAATATATATATGACACTGATAATGTATCTACCTCCGTCTTAAAATTAGTCTTCTTCTGGTACCAAAACAAGAGTTTAAAGCTCAGGAAATAGAGTGTCTCAAGTCTTTGAGTGATTCAGAAGTGACTTCAGCAGGGCTGGAAGTGACCATTTTACAGGGAAAAACAAACAAAAATCTCCATAAACCAAGAAAAACTTACCAAAGACTGCTGAAAGGGCAAACGTCCTTAACTGTGGAGAAGATTCAGTTATAGGCCAAACTTTTTATAGTAGTATCTTGTTTGAGTTTAATGTAGACACAGCCCCCAGCAATGTCCTCTGAACCCTCATTCCTGTATTCCCCACCACGATGGAACCAACAGTAGGCGTTCCTGTATTTGTTGAACTGAAATGAATTTGTGAAACTAGCTGTTCCAAATGAAGGTGTGGCTGTTTGGGGCCTTCCACTCCAAGGTGGTTATGTTTATTGTCTATAAAATTATTTTCCCCAGCGTCTGAAGAGTTTGAAGTTAACAGAATTCATCTGAACAGATAACAGGCTTTCTCAATCTATTAAAACACTCTCCTCAACTGAGTAGACTACTGGGAATGCAAAGATGTAAAGACTTACCAGCGGCCGCATGGAGTTGAATCATTTTGCTTTGTGTAACTGGAACTTAGCACTGCCTGGGCTGACTTCTAGGCTAGGAGTTTACAGTCCAGATTTCTAGTCTTGCTTGGCCCACTTAACACTCCTGTCACCTCTATGAAGTGCTGTTTAAAATGCCACAATCCCTCTTTTTTAAGAGAAGTATATAAAAGAAGGATGAACTGCAAAAGAAATGTCCTTTGCTACTTTATCTCTTTCTTGGGCTTGAGTTATTAGAACAGAGTTAGGACTTTATTTTGGGGAGAGAAAACAAAAACATTTTGTGAGGGTTATACCTATGGCATTTTTCCCCCCTCAATCATCTTTTTATCGTTCATTTAAACAGGAAAGAATATCAGCTGAACTTGACAAAGCTGAGGGGCAGAAGAAAGGGCAGCCAAGGAAAGCAGACGCTGGGAGAGATTATGACCAAAGCCTTTGACACACAAATCAAAGCAGCTAGGAAAAGCTATTTTTCTTCCAAAACTTCAGCCCAAACTCCAATACACAGATGGAATATGCTTTTATAAACACCATTCTTTATGTGGAACCACACCGTGTTATAAAAATTGAGTAAATGTTGCAACAATGGAGATCGCACTTTCACTGTTTTTTAGGTACCTCCAACAGGTTGGTACCAAAAAAAAAAAAAAAAAATTTGGCTTCTTTAACAGGTTATTTATATATTTATCTTAGTAACACTTAAAGTACAGCGACACAGAAAATAACCAAATACTGATCTTTTCCTTTTGGAAAGAAGAATGTTTGGCAAGAACAAGCATGGAAATAATACTTCTGGATTTTAAAAACAATAGTACAGGGGAAGATAAATAAGTTTTGTTACAGGAAGGTAATCCTTGTGATCCAAGTATCTGACTTTTCCGTTTCTGAAACCAGAAGAGTTTCTAGGCCCAGCAATGTGCCAATCCTATTATGAACATGAATCTTTTAAGAGGATTGTCATAACCCAATGTTCGAAATGTTTTATGTTATTATATATTCATTGTGCTCCTACAGCCGCTCCCCCACCCTCTCTCTCTCTCTCAAAAAAAAAAAAAAAAAAAAAGAAAGAAAAGAAAAGAAAAAAAAGGAAAAAAGAAAAGTATGTAGCGAGTTTGTGTCAAGTTCCCAAGCAAAGGCAGACAGTCCTTGAAGGGAAAGATAAAGGGTATTTCATGTTTTCTCCTACTTCTCTCACTTGAGCAGAAACGAAGGAGATGGGGAAAAGACACCCTTTAGTTCCGGATCAAATGACAAAATACACATCGCTGTGAAACTAATAACCAGATGGCCTCTACGAGGTAGCTTCGTCTTCATACACGTCATGAAGAAGTAAGGAACAGAAGGAAGGGTCAGCGCTGTTCCTTGACCTGACTTAGACATCTGAATGCCTGCCCCAGACCTCCCTCGGGACAGATACCACGCCAATCGTGCTTTCGCTCCAATCCTTCACATCCCCACCAGACTGCAAGCTGCGGTCCGTTCCTCAAACGCTGCTGTGCCTCGTTCCCCACTACAGCATCGGAGAGAAAGAAGCGCCCGGGCGCCCCCCGAAAGAGTTCAAGCCACGGGGCTGTCCGTCCACGGTCAAGTTCCAAGCCAAACCCGTCCCCGGCACAGAAGTTTGGGCAGCGCGCTCCCGCCCGCCCGGGGCCGGACGCTACTTACTGGGCTGAGCCAACTTTGCTGTCTCTCTTCGCGAGCACTTTGGCAGGCTTTGCGTCTTCCACATCTTGCTGTAGTTCGGTCATCGGGGCCGCGGGTGGAGGGCACCTTCAGACGTCCCCTCGCGGCTCCCAGCGTCCCGGGCGCAGGCCCCGCGAGCCGCGCCTTTCCCCGCGCCCTCCGTGCGCCCTCCTCGCGCGCTCCCGGCCGCTCAGCGCATCCAGGCCGGCCCGGAGCCGCGGGGCCGCCAACCTGGACACGTCCGGGCGGCCGCGATTGGTCGGCGCCGGCGTGCGGGCCGGGGAGGGAAGGGGAGGGCCGAAGGCAAGTGACAGCCTCCTGCCCCAACCCGCGAGGCCCGGCCCGAGCGCCTACAAACCTGTTGAACTAGTCTGGCTGGGGGAGGAAGCTAATTGGCCACGCAGGTGGAACAATTGCCTAACTAGGCTCCGTATATTTAGCCTCCTGGTAAGTTGGGCTTCCTCCCGCCCCCCTAGCACCCCCCCTCCCCCCCCAGCTGTAACCGGGGAGTTTTAAAAACGGGCGGCCTTCTGCGGCTACAGGAAATGGTTCGGACTGAGCGAGGCGCTCGGTCTCCCAGATGCGCGCTGTGGGCTGCGCGGTGTCCCGGCCTAAATTATTCAGACAGGATATTGCCTCATTGGGGACTGCTCCGTCGGGGCTCCAACAATAGGTCAGTTCAGTGACAAAGGTAGCGAGACGTGGTTGTCTCTAGAGGTTGTCTGGTTAACCCTTCCCCTTTATGGGGGTGGGGAGAGGGGTGGGGGTGGGGGTGCAGGGAGAGCGTTCCTCAAAATCTCATTGGCAACTTAGCGTCGACTGTGCCCCCCACCTGGAAAAGGAATGCCTCTTCTTCCCGCTTTTTGGTGAGGTTTTGGCTTGCTGAATCTGTCTCAAGGTTTGCATTTGAAACATCCTCCAGGGGCGCCTGGGTGGCCCAGTTGGTTGGACATCCGACTTGGGCTCAGGTCATGATCTCACGGTTTGTGGGTTTGAGCCCCTGCGTGGACAGCTCAGAGCCTGGAGCCTGCTTTGGATTGTGTGTCTCCCTCTCTCTCTCTCTCTGCCCCTTACCACCCCATCAAAATAAATAAATAAGTAAGTAAATAAGTAAATAAATATTTTTAAATATTAAAAAAAAACACCCCACATCATCCGTTTCTTTCACATATTTTTGAGAGCTTCTAGGTGCCAGGCATCCTTCTAAACATTCCCTTATTATAACAAATAAAGTATGTGTTGGTGATTTTCTAAGTCGTTGACAATAAGAGGAATGTAAAACGTTATTGTTGGAAGCCCAAACTGACTTTAAAACAATTACAAGTGGCAACAATAGTTCATGACATGGCTGGGGGGGGGGGCGGGAAGCGAACTTTCGGCCCTGCCTGTGGCTGCAAGACCTTTCTGTTTCTTTAAATTTAATTTTCAGATTTCAGAATAATGGCAGAGACTACGGAACCATAGTGTTTTCGTTTATGTTTGTATATGTGTGTATATAGGGTGTGTGTCAAAGAAAACACCTACCCTTTCGGATAACTGCACACAGTTGGGGGATCAAGGCCTTTCCAAAGATTTCTTTTTGCCTTTTCATTTACTAGCTGTGTGATTAGGCTGAGAGAACGAAAGCATCTTTTTGTAGCCTGCTTGCTCCCAAATTGTCCTAACACTTGGAAAATAAAATAAAAACGTTTTTGTAAAATCTACGAGAGTGGGCCTGGCAGATCGTGCCCCGTCTCAGATCGTGCCCCGTCTCTCATGCGCTCTCTCTTTCTCACCTATTTTGCTGCAAAGGGGGGTTGCTCTTCACCATTGACTCCTGTGGAAGCCAGGCTGGGTGTGGTGGGGAAGGCTTTGTGTGACCAGAAGGTTTGCAAGCTCTCTTAGGCATCCCTTCCTGGCTTTTCCTGGGGACATTACACCTTCAGCCGCCAGGTCCCTTCTCTAGCCACCTCTCCTACTCATGACAGGTGTGGGCCTGAAGTATAGGAGGTTATCACCGTCCTAAACTGGGTAGTACTCTCTCCTTAAATCTCAGGTGCCTTCCTAACAGCACCCACTATGGATCAGAGGAGAGCTCAGTTTTTGCCCCAACTATTTTTTTATTGCAGTAAAGTATACATAATATTTATCATTTTCGCCATTGGCCAGCGTACATTCAGTGACATTAAATATACTCACAGTGTGTGTAAAAGTTACCACTCTCTATGCCCAAAACTTTTTGTCCTATCCAACATCAACTCTGTATGCATTCAACAATAAGCCTTCCTCCCTTCCTCTGGGTCCCTGGTAACCTTTATTCTACTTTGTGTGTCTTTGAATTTGTCTGTTCTGGATACTTCATGTAAGTGCAGTCATGTGATATTTTTCTTGCTATGTTTGGCTTGTCTCACTGCGTATAATGTTTTCAAGTTCCACCCAAGTTATAGCGTATCTCATCACTTCATTCTTTTTTTATGGCTGAATAATAATCCATTGTGTGTATACCCCACATTTGTTTATCTGTTGACCTGTTCATGGGCACTTGACCTGTTTCTACCTTTTGGCTCTTGTGAATAATAGTGCTGTGAATGACATACAAATACCTGTTCACATCCCTGCTTTCATTTCTTTTGGGTATATATCTAGGAGTGGAATATCTGGTCAGATGGTAGTTACATGTTTAACCTTTTGAGATACCTTGGCTAGGCCTCTTTTGATGCATGAATATAAACCAGTGTTGAAAGCTTCCTCAGCATGGGCTTACAGCTCAATCAATGCGCACTTGGGTGCCCTCAAACTTGTTCTGTAATGTGTAGGATGAGGACTGAAAATAGTGTGATCTTAAGGGAGAAAGGAAGGGAGGGGGGTGGGTTTAGGGGCAGGTGGTGGAAATAGCAGCTAGTCCTTCCCCAGAACGGGGAAGAATTACAAAGGAGCAAGTAAATGTTATTATTTTACTTAGTGATGTTTGTCTGGGTTTAAAAGACTTTGTCAGACAGCTTCATAATTTGTTTATTCATGGGGCTATCATACAGGAAAGTGGAATGCGGTATTTAAAAGGCAGCAGCAGTAGATGATAGGGGAAATTTCACTGTAGTGTGACAAATAGAAACGTAAGATTATGTCTGAAATATATTTTAGAGGGCTCTTTGATTTTGCTCCAATAATAGACGCTTTACTTTTCTTCCTCCTAGCCTCTGGGCACCTAATTTCTTGTTTCTAACATCAAAGAAGAGTTCTAGCTGTTACTTTTTCCAGTTACTTAATCAGATCCAGTAGTAAATGCCTAATCCATCACCTTTCAGGTTGCAGAAGACTCCTACTTAACGGCTTGGAATATCGACCAAAGTCAGTGTCTTTTTTACATTGATCAGATACACTGTGCATGCATAGTCTCAGGGGCAGAGTTCAAATATGAGTTTAGAGATTTGAGTGGAGATAATAGTGTAAGGTGTGGTCAAGTAATTGCCTAATTGATAACAAATGGCAGGCAATGTATTTATTAGTCAATAGAGGTACGCTAAAGGATCATCACATGCCTGTAATTTCATAACTATTGTCTGACGACATGTTTAAGAAGCTGTTGATGCTCTTACCAAGATACAAGCTGTCATAACTATGCATAATATTCAATGTATCAGTGTCATAAGTCAAAGAAATTCATGAACACTCATCAGACCATTCCCGTTTTCAATTTAAGCTCAGTGTTCAAAGGAGAAAATGGAAAACACTGCACGAGTTCAGAAGAGAGCCCCATGGTGACACTGAAGGGTTTGATTTTAAGACTTCGAAAAAAAAGTTTTAAGAATGAAAGTTGAGAAGCATTTACTTATAGGAAGGGAAATTTCCTGATGAGCACAGCCATTAAACATTGGAATGGAAATCTATAGTAAGGCATGGAATCTCCTACTATGCACATCTTTGAGAATAATATTTAAAAAAAGCCAAATAGAATGGTTCTAAACCAGTATTTCCCAAGCCAGGTTATACTGCAAATGGGAAAACTTGAAATATTCTCTTCCTCTCTCTAGGGATGAGGCACGAACCAAGTTTAGCATCCATGTTGAGAGAAGTGGACAAGATGGTAAGGGCTTCCTGGTGTAGGGGCCAGCAGTAGCTGGGAAACACTAGTCTAAGTCATGTTCTGGGAGAAAGCAGCAGCAGTAAACAAAACTCTGCCGGTCCAATGTTCTTTTTAAAAATTAAAATACACAGGGGAACCTGGGTAGCTCAGTCAGTTGAGTGTCCAACTCTAGATTTCAGCTCAGGTCATGATCCCAGGGTTGTGAGATTGAGCCCCACATCGGTCTCTGTGCTGAGTGTGGAGCCTGCCTAGTATTCTTCCTCTGCCCTTTTCCCTGGCTTAGGCATGCATACTCTCTGTGTCAAATGAAAATAAAAATAAAATACACAATGCCACATAATTAATACATTGAAATCGACCCCAGAGGTTTAAAGTAGATGTCTGTTTTCTGTATGGTTAATGTTACAGGTCACATGTGAAGTAAGGAAGCCCCTGAGACCATCCGGTATGTGGTTTTCACACCAGGTTCTGCGAGAGTCGGGACTCTTTGAACTAGAGAGTTGAGGAGCCGGCCTTTCAACTGAGGTCTTCTGACAACAGCCTCCCTCTTAGCACCACTCAGATACACAGCCTCTCGTGCTTCTGCTAGACCTCTTCCTCTTAAATCTCTTTCATGTATTTGTTTTTTTTTTTTTAAGTTTTTTTAATGTTTATTTTTGAGAGAGAGAGAGACAGAGACAGAGCACAAGCAGGGAAGGGCAGAGAGAGAGGGAGACACAGAATCTGAAGCAGGCTCCAGGCTCTGAGCTGTCAGCACAGAGCCCCACGCGGGGCTCAAACTCACAAACTGCGAGATCATGACCTGAGCTGAAGTTGGATGCCTAACCAGCTTAGCTACCCAGGGGCCCCTCTTTCATGTATTTGTGTTCTGTATTAGTTTCTATTTGAAGAAGGGGAAAAGTGTTGCTTGTGCCACACTGAACAAAAATTTCAAATGAAATCTACAGTCCTTTTTCAGAGAAGAGCCTGAGCTTCAGAGGGTTGAGGGACTTGGCCAAGATGACAGTGATCCCTTGAGGATGAAGATTCAGCTTTCCTGAGTTTCACTGGGTAGTTGTAGGGGTGTAGGAGAGTGAGCAGAATGGCAGAGAAACGTACCTTACCAGAGAGTGTGTGGGAGGGAGATCCCAAGGACCCTACACGTGTATAATGTTTGTGAGCAAAGAACTGTTGGAGTCTAGAGCTATCTTTGGTGGCTGCATTTTGTTGTCAAATATTGCTGCATAACTACCTCAAAGTTTGCGGCTTAAAACAATAATTTAATATTTCCTCTCATGGTACGGTGGGTTGACAGGGCTCAGCTGCACAGTTCCCATAGGGGTCTCTCAGGCAGTCACTGTCATTGGAGTCATCTGAAGACTCGATGGAGCTAGACATGCACCTCCTATGTCTGGTCCTTCAGCTGGGATAGCTGGAACAGGTGGAGAGTAGTGGAGCATTTTGTCTCCCTGCATGGCCCGCCCCGTGGCCAGGTGGGTTTCCTTACAACATGGCCATCTCTGTATACTTCCACTTTTTACCTGATGGCTGACTTCCTCCAGAGCACGTGTTCTGTAATGCTAAAGGGGAATCCACAAGGCTTTTTATGAGATAGCCTTGGATATCAGGCAGCTTCAGCTCTGCTTTCTACTGGTCAAAGGTGAGCCCCAGAGCCAGCCCACAATCAAGGTGTAAATACCTGGAGTGTAGTTTACCAGGGACCATGTCTGGGGAGTGCCTTCCACAGTGCAGGTAATAGATGAGGCTCTCTGACTGGATACTTTTTCAATGTGGATGTGAATAAATGGGCATTTGTTTTTTCTTTTTAAATGCTTTATGTTTTATTTTGTATTTGATAGAGAAAGAGAGAGACAGAGCGTGAGCAAGGGAGGGCCAGAGACACGAGACAGAATCTGAAGCAGGCTCCAGGCTCTGAGCTGTCAGCACAGAGCCCAGTGGGGGGCTCGAACCCATGAACCGTGAGATCATGACCTGAGTGAAGTCAGACGCTTAACCAACTGAGCCTGAATTCAGGCGCCCCTTTTCTTTCTTTCTCTTTCTTTCTTTCTTTCCTTCCTTCCTTCCTTCCTTCCTTCCTTCCTTCCTTCCCTCCCTCCCTCCCTCCCTCCCTCCCTCCCTCCTTCCTTCCTTCCTTCCTTCCTTCCTTCCTTCCTTCCTTCCTTCATGTTTATTTATTTTGAGAGAGAGCATAAGAAGGGGAGAGGGGCAGAGGATGAGAGAGAGAATCCCAAGCTGGCTTCATTGAATGAACTGTGAGATCATGTCTTGAGCAGAAACCAAGAATCTGACGCTTAACCGACTGAGCCACCCAGGAACCCCTTTACTTACTTTCTTTCTTTCTTTCTTTCTTTCTTTCTTTCTTTCTTTCTCCTTCTCTCTTTCTCTTTCTTTCTTTCTTTCTTTCTTTCTTTCTTTCTTTCTTTCTTTGTTTCTTTCTTTCTTAATGTTTATTTATTTTGAGAGAACACAAGAAGGGGAGAGGGGCAGAGGATGAGAGAGAGAATCCTAAGCTGGCTCCATGCTGCCATCGCAGAGCCCAGCGCTGGACTCCATTGAATGAACTGTGAGATAATGTCTTGAGCAAAAACCAAGAATCTGATGCTTAACTGACTGAGCCACCCAGGCTTCCCATAAGTGAGCATTTCTAACAGCACTTTTGTACGTGCATGAGGTATACAAGTGAACAAAACAGGAATTATCCATGGTGTGTTGGGTCTTGCATTCTAGTGGGACAATTGAAAATGAGAACAATAAGCACATCAAGAACACAATTTCAACAGATGAGAGATACAAACAACAAAAACAGAAAACAACGGAGAACGAGGGAGGGCTATTTTACACAGGAAGATCAGGGAAGCCTCTTTAAGGTGTGACGTGTCAGACCTGAAAGAGGGGAAGGAAGAAGCCATGTGAAGTCTGAATGCAAATCTGGGCAGCCATTGGGGAGAACATGGCTAAAGGTGTTGAGGCAGGTCTGACCTTGGCCATAGTCTAGGGACAGCAAAAAAGGCCACTGTTCTCTACTGTGCCTGGTGTATAAGGAGGGAAGAGAAGGTTGGTGGGAGATGGTCTCATAGAGATATTACCTTCTCTGTCCATTTGTTTCTTATCTGTCCCCTCCCATAAGATTGGAATCTCCCCCCCCCCCCAAAAGGGGCTTGTGTTTGCCATTCTATCCACAGTACCTGGTTAATGTTAGGGGCTTAATAAATATGTGTTGAATGAATGAAGGAATCATTGGGTGGTTGTTTCTAACCAGTGGTTCTCAGCCAGAATCTTTTGGAACTCCAGATGACCTGAGATGTTCTAATGTTGAGTAGTAGCATTGGACCTTTTTTTTAAGTTTATTTATTTATTTTGACAGAGAACGTGAATGGGGTAGGAGCAGAGGGAGAGTGGGAGAGAGAGAATCCCAAGCAGGCTCCACGCTGTCAGCGCAGAGCCTGACGCAGGGCTCAAACTCACGAAATCATGAAATCATGACGTGAGCCAAAACCAAGAGTTGGATGCTCGACCAACTGAGCTACCCAGGCACCCCTGACCTTCTTTTCAAGAATTTTCAATTTTTTTTTTAAGGTTTATTTATTTTTGGGACAGAGAGAGACAGAGCATGAATGGGGGAGGGTCAGAGAGAGAGAGGGAGACACAGAATCCAAAACAGGCTCCAGGCTCTGAGCGGTCAGCACAGAGCCTGACGTGGAGCTCGAACTCACGGACCGTGAGATCATGACCTGAGCCAAAGTCAGACGCTTAACCAACTGAGCCACCCAGGCGCCCCAAGAATTTTTAATTTTTAAAAGGGATCTCTACATCCAACATGTGTCTCAAACTCACAATCCTGGGATGAAAAGTCACATACTCCACTTACTGAGACAACCAGGTACCCCACATTTGTTGTGTGTGTGTGTGTGTGTGTGTGTGTGTGTGTGTGTAATTTGCAGGGGAAAAAGAGAGTTCATGAAAAAGAAATTTAAATCAAATCCTCCCACCCCGCACCTCCAACTTAAAAAAGAAAACCTTTGGCATATGCTAGGACGGCACGTATTTCAAATGGGTCAGAGAGGTCCCATGACTCCCAGATGGTCTGGCTCCAAAGTAAGTCCAAGAATCACTGTTTATAATCCACAGGCAACGATTGTAAATTAGGGAATCTCTCAGTTTTTCTTAGGGAAACATTCATACAGCAACTTCCTTTCCTTGTTCTGGGAACTGATGATCATGCCCTCCTTATAAGCACTGGCTGTGCTCTTTCCTTGTGCCTGGGTTTCACATGTGCTGTTTTGCTCCCTGTGAAATGTTCTGAGGAATCAGTCTGCATAGTGCAATTAGGACACTGTTTTGAAGCAGTTAATACTGAATTATTCAAAGGAGTTACTGTTGTTAAATTTTTTTCTTTATATCACCAGTTGCACACTTTTTATTTCTTTGGATTTTCATTCCTTTTTACCTGCTTTCATGTTACTCCTTTTCAACAATTCCTGTTAGCATTTTGTTATCCTTTCTTCCAATTGGTTTTCTGATGGTATTCCTTTCTAAGAATTACTTAACAAAAACGATAGCACAGGAGGAACAGGGGAGGAGCGAATGGAGAAAACCCTTCAGACAAACAAGAAAGTTTTTTTGTTTCCCTCAAGTAGCCACGGATTTATTTTGTTTTTACTTTTTGTTTCAGTTTTATATCTTATTTTATTTTTTAATATTTTATTTATTTATTTATTTATCTTCAGAGAGAGACAGAGAGTGTGAATGGGGGAGGGACAGAGAGGGAGACACAGAATCCAAAGCAGGTTCCAGGCTCTGAGCTGTCAGCACAGAGCCCGATGGGGCTCGAAAGCACAAGCTGTGAGATCATGACCCAAGCTAAAGTCCGACAGTCAACCGACTGAGACACCCAGGTGCCTCAGTTTGTTTTATAAATAGACCCATCATTTGAGGCAAATTTTGCAGTCTGGCCTTCCTTCTTTCCTTCCTTCCTTTATTCTAACCACTATTTTCTTTATTTTTTTTCTTTCTTTCTTTTTTTTTTTTTTGGTGCCTTTCATGTGCCAAGCTATATTCTGCGTGATAGAGATTTGAAAATAAATAAGCACCTATGTGCTCTGAGTGAGTTCACAGTCCACTGGAAAAGAGTTCAGTAAATGGTTATTTACAATATATACATACACAGAACCTCAGTCAAAACCTATCACGTTTATATATCAGGACCAGACGCTTGGATGTCAGATGGTGGGAAGGGGCAGGTGATGGCCATGGGATGCTTCACATTCTTCTGTTTCGGGTCACACACAAGTCACTCCCACTCTCCACGTGGCCCCACCCCCCCTCCACATGCGCACAACTTGTTGGAAAGACTCTAGGCTGGAAGTCAGGAGAACTGGGGTCTGGTCCAGGCACTGTGCTTTGTGCTGGAATGTGCATCTATTAATGGAATACAGCATTGAAGTAACAGAATGCTGGCCTCAAGGAAGGGGCTCTAGACTTCGTGGTTACAGCTGTATCCCTTTCCGTCTTATAGAAACTAAAAGAATGAAGGGGGGAAAACTTTTTTTTTTAATTTTAATTTTTTTTTTAACGTTTATTTATTTTTGAGACAGAGAGAGACAGAGCATGAACGGGGGAGGGTCAGAGAGAGAGGGAGACACAGAATCTGAAACAGCCTCCTGAGGCGAGAGTAATTATTACAGTCTATTCTCTTGGGAAAGTAAGTGCATTCGCCTCCTTCCTTTGGGGCCCTGTGCTTCTTTGTATTGGCTTCTACCTCTAAAAGCATACCAGATCACAACAGAATGTTTCCTTGTGTGTTATGATCACAGGATGACTAGAATCAGAATTTAATTTCTACTTTTAGTAGTAGTCGAAAACAAAATTAGGGGCATCTGGGTGGTTCACTTGGGTAAGCATCCGACTCTGGATTTTGGCTAGGGTCATAATCACACAGTTGGTGAGTACAAGGTGACAGCACCTAGCCTTCTGGGGATTTTCTCTCTCCTGCTCTCTCTGCCCCTCCTCTGCTCACATTCTGTCTCTCTCAGAATAAAATAAATAAACTTTAAAAAAAGAAATAAAATTAAAAGTTCATCTTTCCTTTTTATTAAAAAACATATAATAATCGCTTTAGTAAAACACACATTAGGGGGAGATTCAGACACTGGAAATGCTTAGTCCTATAGAATCCCGAAGAATCTCAAAGTCTCCAGATTTTGAGAAAATGTATAAATTAGTAGTAGACACTACAAAGAAACAGGAGGTGAGAGCTGGTGGGAATGGTCTTGATTCCTGGCTTCTCAGCTGAACTGCTCATGCAGTCCTAGGGTATTTGCTTTTGTGCCCCTCTGTCTCAGGGGCTTTTCTGCCCCTCTGTCTCTGTCCTTTGGTAAATAACTCCCCTTATTGGAGTTACTTGAGAGAATTGTCCTGTGGCAAAAGAGTCTCAGCCAGGGGAGGGGTGGGGATGAAGTGAGGTAAAATACAGAATGATTGAGATTCAAACTGATCTAAGAGTCCTAATATGCATTTTACTACCTTTGACTAGTGAGTTACCTCCTCTAAGCCTCAGTTTCCTCATCTGTGGGGAAAAAAATGGGAATAGCAGTAGTATCTATGTTACAGGATCATTGGGGAATTTAAAAAGCTAATGTATATAAAGGGATTAGTACAGTAAACTGTTGATTGTCATTATCAGGTTGCTATTGATGAGAATAACATTTTAACAAATTGAATGTCCTGCCCTCCCTTAGATCATCAGCCCCTTAAATCATTGTGTCACCTGCTAGAAGGCATTACTAACTATAGAAGATGTATCATCTATTCCCCTCTGAGTCCTCAATCCTCTTCTACCTGATTTCCTTATATCACAAGCTAAGACTCCATCCTTAGATCAGTGACGTCGATATTATTAGCCTGCTAGGCCTCATCTGTAATTTCTGACATGTCCTGGGTTTTTTCCTCTCTCAAATGTCTTTGCCACTCTAAAAGCTTTAATTTAATGATAAAGAAGTCATTGGAATTAGGAGGTAATCAATATGAAGTCTGACAGAGGATGATTATAGAATCTGGTTGCCTTGAGAGTCCTGATTCAGTCCCACTACTATGGCGTATTTATAAGAGAGTCCCCTTTTATTCTCAACAGGTATCCATGTTTGGAAAAGTTATTAACAGACAATCTATAGTCTGACTAAACTAAAATATGGTATTAGCTCAGGTGTTGAGATTAGGCACGAACCAAACTTGTCCATCTTATTGCCTTGCTGCCCGGTAGACCCCCTGTGTCACTCATAGTATTCCCAACTTTTACTAAAAGACCTGAAAGTTATCAGAACAAATGTGTTGCAAAAAAGAAATGTATGCAAGAATGTCAAACTATGACAGGTGGGAAACAACTCAAAGTTCGTGCTCCATTGGTGTCAAATCAGAGGCATCTCTATGCACAGTTGACTGCTTCATGATCCAAGCAAGAGTTGGGGTCTGACTCATTGTTATTACCTATCTTGACTTTGCTAACCCCAAGGCAGAATTTTTGCTGAGCCCTCATTGAGTCACTTATGAGTCTTTTCTATTGACACTAGGTTTGCTGACAGTCTGGTTTAATTCTCGCAGTTCTTTCTTTAAGCATTTTGCTCTAGAAGAAAGAAATGGGTCATGGGACTCTTGTAGGGTAAGAACGTTCTAGGCTCTGGGTTTCAGTTTATCATCCAGTGGGCTAATTCCTTAGCACCTTGGGTATCTGTTGGTTACTAAACTGCCCATGAGTAGTGTTTGTAATGAAAAACTAGCACACCCTAGGAAACACAACAAAATTACGTTTAGGACTCCTTTACCTTTTCACTGGTCATTGCATATTTTTGTATTTAAAAGTGTGGAGAGAGGTTACCTTTTGGGTGTGGACTGAAAAGGGGATAGGAAACTTTCAGGGATTCTCGAAATGTTCTCTATATTGATCTGGGTGATGATTACATAGGTGTATGCATATGTGAAAATGAACTGAATGTACAGTTAAGATTGGTCACTTTAATATATGTTAAGTTAAACCTTAATTAAAAAGAAGTAAGAAGGAAAGAAAAGCCTCAAATCTCCTGAGCTAGTGCTGGTTAAAAAAAAATGTATTCTGAGTTAGTCAAAGAAGAAACCAAACATCTACTTACATAATCTTGTTTTCTCTTGGATTTCAATATGATATTTGTCATTTCTCTTCTACAGATATGTTTCATGACCTCTATCTTTACTTAATTTTTGTTAATAAAACTTCAAACTATGCCAGTTTGAAACTTTGAAAACTTTCAAACAAACTAGTCCATTTCAGTATGTAACATTACAAAGACTTTGATTCTTCTAACTGTGCACTTTTCCGTAACTTATGGAATATTGAAAGCTTCCTAGGCCATATAAATCATGGCTTATAAATAGTATGTGCATTCACCTCTTGATTTCCAGTTTATCATGTGACTGTTCATTAAGGTAGTTGAGTTGTATAATGAAAGAGATCAAGGGGTGCCTGGGTGGCTCACTCAATTAAGAGTCTGACTTTGGCTCAGGTCACGATCTCGTGGTCTGTGAGTTCGAGCCCCGCGTCGGGCTCAGAGCCTGGAGCCTGCTTCGGATTCTGTGTCTCCCTCTGTCTTTGTTCCTCCCCCACTTGTGCTCTGTCTGTCTGTCTCTCTCTTAAAGATAAATAAAGATTAAAAAAAAAAGATCAAGAGAAGGAAAAAGTTGTTTTTTTTTTTTTTTTTTAATTTTGTAGAGAGACAGCACATGAGCGGGAAGAGCAGCACAGGGGGAGAGAGAGAGAATCCTAAGCAGACTCCATGCTCAGTGTAGAGCCTAATGTGGGGCTCGATCCCATGATGCTAGGATCATGACCTGATCCAAAATCAAGAGTCAGATGCTCAACTGACCCAGCCACCAGGTGCCCCAAAATCTCTGAGATATTTTAGAAAATATCCTTTTATTTTTCAATCTTCCTCCAAATTCTCCTAATGTGTGGCCAGTCACTCATCTAAAGTTTAGCTCGGTTCAAGAACTGAAATTTTTTGCAGTTAAAGAAAAAAGAAGGGGGAGTAGAGACTGAAATTAATCCAGTCCCTCCTATGTGCCAGGCACTGTGCATAGGTTACTTAACCTGTACAACAACCTTATAAAGATGATCTCATTGTATCAATGAAGAAACTAAGGTTCCGAAAAGGTAGACAACTCTCCGAGTGTCACATAGCTATTATTCAATTGTTTTGTCCCAAAGCTCCTTCTTTTTGTACTCTTTGATGATGTCACAAGAGGGGAATTCTGAAGTGATTTAAAAGATCATGTCAAAAGAGGGGATGGCTCAGGTCATGATCTCATGGTTCATGGGTTTGAGCCCCGCAATGGGCTTTGTACTGACAATGGGGAGCCTGCTTGGGATTCTGTCTGTCCTTTCTGCCCCTACCTTGCTCGCACATGCTCTGTCTCTCTCTCAAAAATAAATAAACATTAAAAAAACAAAAAATAAAAATAAAATATCCAAAGGGACTTGAGAGATAATCTCATCAGTCTTGCTTAGAGATAAGGAAACTAGATCTAGGGAACCCAGTTGTTTTGTTGGAGGTTATATTGTGTCCATTTGGGCAACATACCTCTCAATTTCTACTTCCTCCTGGAAGCTCCCTCTTCTCCTTTCCCTACCTCCCCACCTCATCCTGCCTCCATAACTTACTGTAGCCAGAATTAGAACCCTTTGCATCTTATGTTGTGTGGTGAGCAGAGAGGTAAGTGGCATCTGGAGCCTGGGTTTACATCCCTGGTTACCACTTAGGAGCTGTGTGACCTTACGTAAGTTACTCAGATTCTCTGAGCTTAAGTTTTCTCACTGTAAAATAGCATAATAATGGTACCTGTCTCATTGGGTGGTTGTGATATATAATAAAACATGGAAAACCCTTTAGAATGACATGTGGCATGTAATATGTATCTTGTGAGTATTACTAATTAGCTGCTGGGGCGCCTGGGTGACTCAATTGGTTAAGCATCTGACTTTGGCTCAGCTCATGATCTCACAGTTTTTGAGTTTGAGCCCTGCATCAGGCTTGGTGCAGACAGCTCAGAACCTGGAGCCTACTTTGGATTCTGTGTCTCCGTCTCTCTTTCTGCCCTTCCCCCACTCTCTCTCTCTCTGTCTCTCTCTCTCTCTCTCTCTGTCTCTCAAAAAATAAATAAATGTTAAAAAAATAATTAGCTGTTGTTACTATGTGCACAATATTCAATTTTTGGTTATATGTGTACCGGCTTATCTCTTCAATGGGATGGAAGTGATGTCTTACACATCTTTGTAATTCTCCCTTTAGTGCCGAGATGAGTGCTTCATAATTCTAGACACTGAACACAGGCCTCCTGGACTGATTTCACTTTCCTGGTTAATGACCTTCAAAATTTTCCCCATGGTCCAAATTTCCCAAGTTAATAACTTCATCAAGTACGTACTCCACACCTCCCAGACCTTATTCTTGAGGATCCTGATTACTGATTTCCAGGTGGGCATTTCTGTCCCACGGGATTTCTCATGCCTTTTAGAAATCTGAAAGTACAGGGGTAGTTGTGTTATGCCCAAGACTCAGTTCAGGACTTGGTTATTTCTTTTTTGTTCCTTTAGGGGATTAACATCAAGCATGGACTGACTTTCGGTCCTTGGTATTATGTGGTTGATGCAAACTGGCCTAAGGGAACAAGCATGTAATTCTTCTGTGTGCTTTCAACCTACAGCTTCCCGTTTCTGCTGACGGTGGTACCCTCAACCGCGCTACGAGCTGCCATGAGGAAAAGTAAGCCCTTTTTGTCTTCTTGCTTTCCTTTATATGCACTCTCTACCAAATAACCGCCATTAGAAAAAGGACTTGTGTGAATCCAAGGCTTTGTTTCCTTGGGTTGTGTTGTGGACTTTCTAGGATTTCCTGATTTCAGGGAAGGTAGAAGTTGTTTTTTGGTTTCCACTTAGAAAATTTAATCTTGGCATTTCAATGGCACTAGACTGTTGTTTTCAAAAGGATGGTATGTAGAATATTGGGACACATTTTCTAAAAATGTGGATGACAGCTATCAGATCAGACACGAACGTTCCACCTCCTTTTTGGCAAAGTTGAGAACTTTTTTTTTTTTTAGTGACAAACTTCCGCACTATTGTTTTGAGATTCAAATAGTGTTCAACATCTAAATTTTGGGAAAATTACGCTTTTATTCTATTGTGAACTCTGTAAGCGATTCTTTTCCAGATAAACTCTTTCTTACTAGCAGAACTTGGAGGATACATATACGTATTTAGAAAGTTTCTTATGCGGCACTTGGGTGGCTGTGTCGGTTAAGCTTCTGACTTTTGCTCAGGTCATGATCTCACGGCTGGTTAGTTTGAGTTTACTTTAATCTGCGTTTTACTTTCTCCCCATTGTCTCTCTGCCTAGTGTCTGAATAGTGTGAGGTCTGGTCCATTGTCTCTTGCTGAACCTTCTATTCTGAGTACCTGTTATAAGTGCCCAATACATATTTCTTGGACAATAAAATGATGACACTTAGAAGAATATTACATATTTATAGCTAGTGTCCGACTTAGAAATGCGTTGTGCTCTACATGGCATTTTGTATGCAGAATACATTTTCTCATATAAAAAGTAATGTAAAAGGAATGTAGATTCCAAGCTTGGCTTATAAAAGTGATCTGATCCCATAGTGTCAATTCTCTTGTTTTTGCTACTCCAGAAGCAAACTTTTCTGGCTTGGTTAGTGAATCAAATCCTCATTTTAAAGCCTGTTTGTATAGTGAAGGCAGTTCTTACCTTATGATGAGCTCCCCAACTGAATCAGGGAATGGATTTCCCTTTTTATTCATTTATTTTGAGAGAAACAGAGAGAGCACAAGCAGGGGACGGGCATAGAGAGAGAGAGACAATCCCAAGCAGGCTCTGCACCGTCAGCGCAGGGCCTGATGTGGGGCTCAAACTCACACACTGTGAGATCATGACCTGAGCCGAAATCAAGAGTAAGTTGCTTAACCAGCTGAGCCACCCAGGTGCCCCTAAATTTCCCTCTTTGTAGTCTCCTTCCTGGGTGAATATTAGCCAAAGGTATACAAAGGGGTGAGGAACCTGTTGTTCAGGGTAAATATTGTCTTCTCCAGGTCTTTGGGGGAGACTCTACCCTAACCCCTGGCTCTATAAAAGTACTCCCCTCCCATTAAATTCCCCACTAAATTATGAAGACTTCCAATTTCCATATGTGACCTTTTCCTTTTAGCCACAAAATCCAGTATAATTAATGCAGGCCCTGGAGGGAAATAGTGAAGGAAAATTCTGGAATTAATTTTGAAGCTACTACAGATCCGCAGGCATTGATCCAAAACCCGTGGGGCCAGATATGTTTTGAATACAGAGATATTTTTGGATTTTAGCAAAGTAATATGACGCATATGCTGCCTGTTACAAAATATCCCCAGCTTGTAATTCAATCAAACAATATTTCTTCAGCTAAATATGTGACTATTCCTGCTAAGTCCTCTAAGGAGAGGCAGCTTACAGCCTCACATCACCGCATTTCAGATTCTTCTAGCTAAGTGATGAAGGTGGTGTGGTTTTCAAAGCTCTTCCTACCTCAGATTTACTGGTAGGGGACTGTGGACCAGGAATCCCAAAGAAATAATGGCTCAACAAAGAAAACAATGTTGTCCTAGTCTCAGAACCCTGGGCAGGTTCTTGAGCAGCAGGGATCCTACCTAGAGATAGAGGAGAATCATCTCCTTTGACCAGAAGGCTGAGAATATCTTTCTAGGTGGTTTTTTACCAGGGCTTCTTGGTTTAGCCAACTCGGAGGTTCAATAGCTGTACATTTCTTATCAGTAGGTCTACTTGCTCATCAAGCCAGGCTCTCTGAGTTGGGTGAAAGAACTGTCCTACTTAGAGAGAAGACTTTTTTCCACTGTTGGTGCTAGGAAGGAAGGTACATGGATGGTTTGGAGCCCCATTGGGGATGTTGGGAGGAGCCCTAAAGATAGAGGAAAAGGCAAGATGTTGTTGAGGATGCTGGAGGAGAGGACCAATACTGGGACAGGGTTGGGCCTGAAACCTGATTCAAGGACCCCCTCCTACACTTTTGATAATCTCTCTGGCTGGTTGCACTGTCATGAGATAAGTGACCCTCAGCTATGTAAGCCGACCAGTGTGTGTTGTTAGAATTTGAAAGCCTAACAACGAACTGGAAACTTTCCAATGTTCATTTAGCCCCATTGTCCTTATTATCTTACTTGTATGATTTATACATTTGTGATCCTGTGTATGCCTGGGGGTCCTAAGGGTTATCTCAGTATTTAATTGCCTGAGCTTAACCAGCAGCAGAGATAAGATCTGCTCAAGAGTATGGTTAGAAAACTGTACATTAATGGAAAGTACCATTGCTCTATTTGATAGTAAACCTTTCTGTTGAAGGACTAGGTAAAACAGGTCTATATCTAGAAGTTTCTAGAAAGCATTCCCTCTTGTTCTGGAAACCGAGTAGCAGGTTCTCTCCTGCTGCTTATGACTTGGCAGTCCCTAACATTGTTCTTTTTCTTGTCTTTTAAACTTCTGGCATTCTAGCATTAATTAACACACAATTTCCTAGTAGATTTTTTTGTATTAGTTTTAGTATTTAAAAAACACTTCAGGGGCACCTGGGTGGCTCAGTTGGTTAAGTGTCTGACTCTTGGTTTCAGCTCAGGTCAGGATGTCATGGTTTGTGGGTTCAAGTCCCACATCAGGCTCTGCGCTGACAGTCCAGAGCCTGCTTGACGTTCTCTATCTCTCCCTCTCTCTCTGCCCCTCCCCTGCTCTCTTTGTCTCTCTCTCTCTCTCTCAAAAATAAACTTAAAAAAAAAACGCTTCAAAAGAGAAGTGAAATGAGCTTTTGTTAGTGCCAGTTTATTTTCCATCAAGACATGTTTATGAATTCTTTGTTGCCTAAAGGCATACTAGGAGGTTCACTGAGGCTAACTTCCTGGAATTTTCCCAAAGCTTCTCACCTGTGTCCCATGGTCAAACTAGGCAAACTTGCAGGGGCCTTGTAGCTACAAGAGGTAATTTTTCCATATCATCATGTGATTCGAACCTGAGATCATAGTTGTGAAATTGAGATTGAAGCAAAGTCATCCTGTCTTAAAATGTGCATATTACAAGTGATTAGAAAATGAACTTCACTAATTATAACTAAGAGACGAGAATCAGCTTTGTGTTAAGGAATTAATTCTGAGAATAAATGTGAGCCATTAAAAAGAATCCTTTTCCTACGTTTCCTCAATGTATACCAGACTTGTGTTGCCTTCCTAAGTATATAACACTGTCATTCCCAAGGAAATGTGTCTTGTAACCATGAAGTTATGAAGCATGCTTCATAACTTTCTAAGTTATAAGAACTTTCATAACAGTTCTAAGTTATAAGAACTGTAACTGGGGTGCCTGGGTGGCTCAGTTGGTTGAGTGTCTGGGATCCGCTCAGGTCATGATCCCACGCTCTGTGAGTTGGAGCCCCACGTCGTGCTCAGCGTATCAACACAAAGCCCGCTTCCGATCCCCTCTCTCTTTGCCCCTTACCCATTCAGCCGCTCTCTCAAAAAATAAACAGCCAAACTCAATAAATCAATCAGCATAAAGAAGAAAAGGGAAATGTAACCAAGAGCAGAAGAATGATTCTAATAGCTCACTGTAGGAAAATGGGTTTAAAACCCTGATCCCAACAATCTCCCAAATGTTCTTTAAGGTAGCTGTAAGCAGTTTCATAGTTAAGAGTTGGTAATCTGGCTGGCTCATTCTTGGCAAGAAGAAAAACATTTGGGGCTCTCCAAATGTAGAAAAACCTAGGGCTTTATTTCATGGAATGTTTGTTGAGATTAGGGAGAACTTGACAGGTCTTATCTGGTTGTATGTTTGAGTCCCCTCTAGCAATTCCCTCAGAGTCTACCTCTGAGCAGATCACCTCACCAGACCCTAAGTTGGATCAAAGCAGGAATCATAACCTTTCCAGTCACCTGTGTGTAGCCAGTGTGGAGTCTCTGGAGTAAACCCTTGATAAAGGAATGCAGAATGTTGAATGAACCTATCCAAGACTTGAATACTTCTGGATACAGGGAGCTCATTACTACTCACAGCAGCCCAGCTCATCCTTGGGAATTCTGGTTGTTCCACCTTCTCTTTTATAATGATTCGATTTGGGGCGCCTGGGTGGTTCAGTCGGTGAAGCATGCGACTTCGGCTCAGGCCATGATCTCGAGGTTCATGAGTTTGAGCCCCATGTCAGGCTCTGTGCTGACAGCTCAGAGCCTGGAGGCTGCTTTGGATGGTGTATTCCCTCTCTCTCTCTCTGCCCCTCCCCTGCTCATGCTTTCTCTCTCTCAAAACTAAATAAACATTAAAAAAAATCTTTGTAATGATTGGACTGTCATCTCTTCTCCTTCAGGCCATGTAGATCGACTCTACAACGTGATAAAGCTTTAAGTATCTGAGCTGACCCTCTTGCCCTACTCTCCCCACCTGGCTTCTGAGGTTTACTTCTGCAGACTCATATCCCCAGTTCTTGCACGGCCGACATAGATCTGCGTGTTCACTCGTGCTCTCAGATCTCTGAGCATGCTGCAGAACGTTACCTTTCCATAGCCTGACCATGGTTCAGGGAAGGCCTGACATGCATTGGATGGTGACTCATTCTGAAGTCTACTTTTCCTATTTGATATCAAATTAACTTTAACTTTTTAGTTTTTTGGAGGAAGCAATTTTTTCAACTCTTCACAGAAAACTTCTCCATTAGTCTTAGTAAAACCTTGCCTCAGTGGAAGACAAGTTAAATGGAAGGCTATTACTATCTTGGAAACAGGCTTACTTGCTAATGCTTCACCTCTTGTGTCTTGTGCCTAAGGTGACTTTCTTGGATTCAAGACCTTTTGACTCCTTGTGAAGATTAAATGTGGATTGTTTGGTGCAGGGCCCCTCCCTGGGTGATTGATCTCTGCCAAGAGTGTGTCCTCCCTGTCCGTCAAGCGAGTCATGGGGCTACCAAGTCTGATCCTGGAAAACTGATTTCCCCATGTGGCTGTCCAATGGTTAAGGCAGAGCTTGGAAGACTTCGAAAGGCTGCTGCTAACTAAGAATTTACTGTCTATTTTTTCATAGGGCCAGAAGTGCAATTCAGTGTAAAAAAGAATTTACTGATTTTCATGACCTTTAATATTTGCTGAAGCTAACATTTATTTTATTTTTTAAGAAACTCTTTTTTTAAAAAAATATTTACAACATTTATTCATTTTTGAGAGACAGAGTGTGAGTGGGGGAGGGGCAGAGAGAGAGGGAGACACAGAATCTGAAGCAGACTCCAGGCTCTGAGCTGTCCATACAGAGCCCAACGTGGGGCTTGAACTCATGGACCGAGAGATCATGACCTGAGCTGAAGTGGGATGCTCAACCAACTGAACCACCTGGGCACCCCTCCTGAAGCTAATATTTAAATCAAACTGTTAATGTGGAAGATGCAGTAGACGCTTAGGCAAACATGCAGGAATTTTTACTAGAAATCATCTGTTCGTGAGATACCATCTTTGGGCAATCGGAGAAATCAAATTGTAAAAGAAAACGCTTGGTTTCAGTTGCTTGAACCGTTGGAAATTACAGCCAGTTTCTAACTGTTCGGGGGAGTTGGGGGAGTGAGGGGGAGGGAGAAGAAGAGACTGCGGGCGAAAGAAGTAGAAGGAAATTAGGAATAGGTGATAAAAGAAAAGGTAGGACATTTCTGAAATGCCAAGCAGGCACAGAAGCCTGAACTCTTATTCTCTTGCTTGGCGTGCATTTTGGGTTCTGCCCTGCGTCGGTACATTTTGTAACTCACTGCTCAAAGTGCAGCAGTTCTTATGTAATAGAAAGTCATTGTTCTAGGGGCAAAAAAAAAAAAAAAAAAAAAAATGTCCCTTCCACTTTATTTCCCCAGTCTATTCTAGTTAGTTTGTGGTGGTCACTGACTCTCGAAACAGTTGAGACAGCAAGTAGGTCCTTCCAGGGTTTCATGAGATATTCTTACAAGGCATTTGCAGTGGGGACATGGATGAAATCGGGTTCCTCCTGCTTGAGGTTTCTTTCTCGGGGTTGCCTCGTAGACTTTTGCATCTGGGCTACAGGAACAGCGGGACTGGTCAGTATTTCAGCAGTGAGTCATGAACTCTGTTCTGGGCGATAACCATTTCAACACCTGTACATCTGCGAGGATTCTTTCTTGAATGCCACAGGCGAAAGGTAAAGGTCAGAGAACATTTTCCCTTCATCTCCCTGTCCTTTTTATCTCTTCTCCAAAGGACACGCTGATTCCAGGAAAGCACTAGGGGAGGTGTCTTCACCTGGAGGACTGGAGTGGAATACCCTGATGGCGGTAATAGCCAGGTGGTAATTTTCCCTGGAAAATCCCGGGAGTACTTCAAAGTGCTCAGGCCTAACTGACTCTAGGCTAGTCCTTGAACCAGTCCAACTTCCCAGGTCATGGATGTAGGTAGACTTTTGTAAGGAGCCAAACCTTACAGGGTCCCCTTGGCCTTGAAACCCTGCTAAGTCTATTCCAGAGCGTCTCAGTCCTCTTTGTCTTTCCCTCAAGAATCTGTGTGTCATTGGATGGTGGTTCTGAGGGCTTTGTTTTTCACCCCTGTGCAGAATAGAGTCACCGTAGCAGGCCCGAGACTGGTCTTCTTAGAAGGGCTTGTTTGCAAGCTCAGCTCTTAGCTGACCCTTGGGAGCTTAGGTTTTGGGGGTGTTCCCACTTTTCCCAGGCTGGTAAAAGTGGCTCATGGGGCCTAGACTATGCAAGCAGTGTGACTTATGCTCAACATCTGCTTTCCTTCTGGGAGTTTAAATTTGGAGCATGTCTAGGCAGAGGGTTCCTATGTGACCAGCCTCCAAGAAAAACCTTGGTTCCCCTGTCTCTAAAGGGCTTCTCCGGGCAAAAACATCATATGCCTGTTGTTACATTTTCCTTGATGGGGGAAGAGGGTGTTCTCTGGGACCTATTATGGGAGGGAGAGGGCATAAGGGAGCCTATATAAGGATTCCTCCAGACTCCACCTGAATCTTTGCCATTATGGCCCAGTTTACTATATCACGCTATTAAATCTTAGCCTTGTGTACTACTATATGCTGAGTTCTGTGAGTGCTTCTGGTGAATCCCTGGGTGTGCTGTAATCATCTGGACCCTGGAACAACCCCTTTCTTACGGTACTTATTCTCCTACATCCTTACCTTAACCTGGCACAATTTCAGGGAAAGGATAAAAGGGAAATGCTTTCAAAACGTTAAATGGCAAATTAAGAAAATACTGATCTAGAAGATCTCGCTTAATAAAAATGTCATTTCTTTTGAAAATCAGGATGCCAATTTGTTGGTCATGCAAACATTATTTTTATGGTTTGTACTTACAGAAGATGAGTTTAAAAAAAAAAAAAAGGAGGGACGCCTGGGTGGCTCAGTTGGTTAAGCATTCGACTCTTGATTTTGGCTCAGGTCATAATCCCGGCAATGGGGGATCGAGCCCTGTGTTTGTCTCCATACTGAGTGTGGAGCCTGTGTAGGATTCTCTCTCTCCCTGTGGCCCTCTCCTCTGCTTACATACTCTCTCCCTTTCTCTCTCTCTCTCTCTCTCTCAAAAAAAAAATTATATATAATAATAAAATAAATATGTTGTCCTTTCATTACCAAGTTGTAAGAAATCTTTATATATTCCGGATATTAGACCTTCATGAAATAAATGATTTGTAAATATTTTCATCCATTCTGTGGATTGTCTTTGACTTTCTTGGTGGTCAAAAACATTAAAAAATTTTTTAATGTTTATTTTTTAGAGACATAGAGAGATAGAGCATGAGTGGGGGAGGAGCAGAGAGAGGGGGAAGCACAGAATCTGAAGCAGGCTCCAGGCTCTGAGCTGTCAGCACAGAGCCCTACGCGGGGCTCGAACTCACAGACCTTGAGATCATGACTGAGCCAAAGTTGGATGCTTAACCGACTGAGTCACCCAGGCGCCCCTTGGTGGTGTCTTTTATATTTAACTTTGATGAGGTCAAATGTATTTATTATTTCTTTTGTAGGTTATACTTTTGGTGTCACATCTAACTCGCATATCAGATTTTAAGAACTACACTTACTTTAGAAGTTCTACATCCATTAGCCCAATTCTGTTATTCCAAGATGAAAAGAGATTAACAGTTACAAGAGCTAGCGTCCAGTGGAGTAGAAATAACATGGGATTTAGAGTCTTAAGATTGAGTCAAGTCTAGGGGTGCCTGGGTAGGTCAGTTGGTTAAGTGTCTAACTTCAGCTCAGTTCATGATCTCACACTTTGGGGTTCGAGCCCTGTATTAGGCTCTGTGCTGACGGCTCAGAGCCTGGAGCCTGCTTCGGATTCTATGTCTCCCTCTCTCTCTGCCCCTCCCCCATTCTCTCTCTCTCTCTCTCTCTCTCTCTCTCTCAAAAGTAAAGAAACATTGAAAAAATTAAAAACAAATTGAGTTAAGGGGCACCTGGGTGGCTCAGTTGGTTGAGTGTCTGACTTTGGCTCAGGTCATGATATCGCTGTCCGCGAGTTCGAGCCCCGCGTTGGGCTCTGCGCTGACAGCTTGGAGACTGCAGCCTACTTCGGATTCCGTGTCTCCTTCTCTTTCTGCCCCTCTCCCACTCACCCTCTGTCTCTCTCTCAAAAATAAATAAACATTAAAAAAATTAAAAAAAATTGAGTCAATGCTTTTATCATGGGAATTAAGTACTTCATTTTTAAAAATCCTGGTTTCTTTTTTTAAAATGTTTTTATTATTATTATTATTTATTTTGAGAGAGACAGAGACAGAGTCAGAATGTGAGTGGGTTGGGGCAGAGAGAGGGAGGCACAGAATCTGAGGCAGGCTCCAGGCTCCGAGCTCTCAGCACAGATCCTGATGTGGGGATCGAACTCACGAGCTGTGAGATAATGACCTGAGCCGAAGTTGGATGCTCAACCAACTGAGCCACCCAGGCGCCCCTTTAATCCTCTTTTCTATCTGGAAACTGGGGTAACAATAGTTCCTGTTTCATAAGGTTATTGGGAAGTTTGAATTAGCTAATTTGTGAAAATGGCTTAGTACTGTACCTAGCACACAGGAGACATATAATAAATGTGAGGTTGTTGTCCTTTTTATTACAAGATTTTAGAACCACGGCTGGCCCATATCAAGAATTACCCAATGGTCATCACTGTGCTCTTAACCATGTATATTTGAAAGGCTGCAAAAGGTACATAAAACTAGGTTTGCTTATGGTTATATAGCCTCTGGAACCATGGAAAAACCTGATAGGTCTATAGTAGGAAGATTTTATTTCTTTTGAATTCAAGAATAAACAATGCTTTTGCTTTTCGACATCAAAAGAAGGGGCAGAAAATTGGCATCTGCAGTGACTGGATGTTTCATCACAATGTGTACTCCTTTTTATTTCTCATGAATTAAGGGCCATGTATAGAATTACAAGGAAATTAACAAAACTCCTTCCCTGTCATTCAGATAGAAGGACTTTAAGAAAAGTGGTTTGATATTTCCGTTAAATATTTACTGTGCTTTATAGCATTACCTCAGAACTTCGATATTAATGATCCAATCATTTGGTGTTCACAGGTACAGAGTGCTTTAGGGCTACATTAGAGCACACTTTGTTTTATTACTGTAAACCCAGATATTGTTGAAAGTTCAAAGTCAAATCATCTCTTTAGTCCAGTGCTCCTGCAGTCTGACACACAGGCACCCTCCAATAGAGATAAACTTATTAATACTTAACAGAAAGAGCCTTTCTTTTTCTCTTTCTCTCTCTTTCTTTCTTTCTGTTTCTTTTTCTCTTCCTTCTTTCCTTCCTTCCTTCTTTCTTTTTTAAAAAACTTTTGTTTAAGCATTTCAACCTAAAATTTTGCCAGTTTATTCATCATCAGAAGTTAAACTCTTGGTCAGTAATGGCATGACTATATTTCCTAATCTGGACAATTTAGCAAATATTAAGAACCTTTTTGAAATAAAAACACATAATCTATACTGCGAAGCATTTAAATGAAGTCGTATTTAATTTAAATGAGGTTGTCTATTTTAGCTATTTCTTGACTAACTTGCAATCAAAAGAAACTGTTAGGGATTACTTCTGTCCTTACTAAGGACACAGGGCTAACAATATGATACAAAGATGAATTACATAGTCTTTTCCAGTAGAAATATGTCAGTTTAATATGTGATCTAGAAGCAAGATGTTGTCATTAGTGGGAGAGTGACATTGGGGTAAAATGAGAAAATTTCAGTCATTAATTACCCAGGTTGATAAAGCAGTTTGCGAGGTGACAGTCTAGGGTAAAAAGTAGTCTCAGGTGTTGTAAACTGCACTGAGGCAGAGCTTGCATTCGCTAGGTAGGTTTCTCAGCACTTCACAAGCATGGTCACTCATTCACTCCCCACGAGCACCTTGTGAGATAGCACCTGTCACTCCCCCTTTGTAACAGGAGCAGACCCTGAAGTGTAGACTTGCCAATCTCTTCATTGAGATGGGACCCTGCTCAGTCTTGCTCAGCACCTGCTGTTCTTAACTACCGTTCGAGGCTACTTCTCTCTCAGCTCAAAGAGGAATTATTATCGGTAGGGCAACTTGGCGAATTTCTGGAATCTCTATTTCTTGAAACCCCCCAAAATGTGGGATGTACTAATGTAGATAAATAAAAGATTCAATAATATTTTTTCTCTCTCTTAGGAAGGAAAATCAAGATATTACCATGTTTATGTTTTAGACTAAAATTAAATTCTACATTCAATATATGTTATATACTCCAGTATATGTGACTCATGAATTATATAATTTATGTAATATGATCATCTGGTATAAATGACAATATGAATGTCATATAATACACATGTGTAGGGGATAAATTTTATTTCCATATTTTCCAGGAATCAGTCATTTTGGAAAAACCCTTTCTTGCATCGATTTGTTAGTGGACAGTATCTCTTTTATTGATAAGAGATACTGTGATAATATTAGAAAATTGTCTTGGTTGAAAAATGTGTGTTAACCACAGCAACTGGGGCAGATTCAGTTTTGTAGGACCTGCAGCTTAGACAATATGGGGGACTTCTTTCAGAAAAGAAATCGAAAATTAGCTGCAGACAAAGAGTATTGAATTAGAAGGGGTTCGTTCAGGTGATCAGCCCTGAAATTTCAGCTTCATCAGCTTTGTGGTAAATCTACCACATCAGATAGCCACTAAAATAAATTTTATTCATTTATTTTTTATTTTTCTATTTTAAATAAAATAAATGTTGAATACCATAAGACTAAAGTAATCCCTGAAAAGAATTATGCACTTTTTCCCCCAAAAGGAGCTTATAATTTAAAAAATACAGGTATGTATATATTTCACCTCATTTCTTTTCTCCCCCCTCCCTTTAATTTCTCCATTGTCCGGAAAAATCCTCTCTATGGTAGATTTCTCCATTTTGTGAGATGAGGAAAAAGAGAGGGTCTTTGATTTGTTCCAGGTCACAGAGGCCTATCAGGGCCAGGCCTGGGCTCTTTCCACTTAAACTCTTGGTGTATGAATTTAAAGAGATAATATTCTTTAAAAAAAAAATTTTTTTTTAACGTTTATTTATTTTTGAGACAGAGAGAGACAGAGCATGAACGGGGGAGGGTCAGAGAGAGAGGGAGACAGAATCTGAAACAGGTTCCAGGCTCTGAGCTGTCAGCACAGAGCCCAACATGGGGCTCGAACTCACAAGCCCCGAGATCATGATCTGAGCCGAAGCCGGACGCTCAACTGACTGAGCCACCCAGGCGCCCCTAGAGAGGTAATATTCTAAGTACAACTATGAAGAAGCTTCTTCTCAGTGTCTTTACTCGTATTTTACTGGTGAAGAAGCAAAGGTTGGAAAAGTTTGCAACAAAGCCAGAACACAAACTCTCAAATTTCTGAGTGAAGAACATATTTCTTGACCACTTGAACTTGGGTTGTTTTCCTAGAGATAATCACATCTTCCCCTTCAGAACAATTGTGATTTTGAAAAAACAACCGAGCTCCATACTTTCCCCCCTGCTTACCTTATTTCCATGTTCCTTTAAGGTCATCATAATAGGGGACTTGGGCCACATGGGAAAAATGCACTAGCCTGACAGCTGCTGGGTTCTTCAGGTTTAGATGTTAAAGTTTTCATGGTGTCCACGTCTTTCCAAATATATTAATAGAAATACTTATTTTTTAGCGTTATGTACTGCCCCCACCCTGTGTTTAGCTTTAAGGCGTTTATAAGTTATAAAAGAATGGATCGGGACAAAGAAACAAATCAAAAAAAACCCTTAGAGTTTGACACAGGGTTGTGTGGATAATGACTTCCAACTGTGTTGCCATAGTAACATTTCGCCTACTTTGTTACTATAATAGTTAGTGATTCTTGAGTGCTCTTACTTGCCAGCAACAATATATTATCCATACTTAATGCTCATAATAGTCCTCAGAGGTAGGTGTTATATTTTCCGTCTCACAAATGAGAAAGCTGAGGTTTAGAAAGTTCAGATCGCTGGATTAAGGTGAAATGGCAAATACCAGCATCGTGATCAAATACAGGCCTGCACAATTCTAAGGCTGCTCTCACTGCCTTCAGATTAGAAACATGTGGCAGCTTTGGTGTCATCCAATAGCTCTCTTGTGGTGACCATCCTCTAAGATGGCCCCAGATGATCCCCCTCTCTTGGTACCCTCACCCTGTATTGTCCCCTTGCATACTGAATCCACAGGGCTGACCTGTTTAATCAACAGGATATTGCAAAAATGGTGATGTATTTCAGAAACTGGGTCATAAAAGACGTCGTGTCTTTCACACTCCTCTGTTTCATGAATCACCTGCTCTGGAGGAAGCCAGCTGCCATGTTGTAAACAGCCCTCTATCCACTTGGAGAGGAACTGAAAGCCTCCTACAGACACCAGTACTAACCAAGCGAGTCGCTTGCAAACACACCCCGCAGCCCCAATCCAGCCTTTGGATGACTGCAGCCTTGGTTGATGGCTGATTGCAACTCATGGGAGACCCTAAGCTAGCACTACCCAGCTTTTCCCTTCCAGATTCAAAACCCACAGAGACTGAGTAAGATAATAAACACTTATGTGTTTAAGGGGTAACGTTTTGGTGTAACGTGCTGTGAAGCAGTCGGTAACTCATAGAGCCTGTGTTGGCCGTTCTTCCTCAGTTTGGAGTGAGTCTCCTTGTCGATTTCATGTTCCGGTAAATGAGTGATCTGGAATTGCATTGGCTTTTGCGTGTTGGGTAGCATGGAGTCAGGCAAAGGCCAGTGGGCAGAGCCTGTGTGGTGATGTGATACACAGCCACAAAGGAGAAATGAATGTCTTCTGTTCCCCAAATGTGGCATGTTGAAAGAGTCACTGCTAACTCAAAGTCTACATCAACTGGATACTATCTCCGACCGGAAGAGAAATAGGGATGTTATTATTTCTCTTGGGTGTTTTATTTTGTTTGGATCTTGGGACCAAATTAAGCCTTTGGGTTTCATTTATACTCTTTTTTTTTTTTAACTTAAAAAAGTTTGTTAATTTATTTATCTTGAGAGAGAGGGCATGAGAGAGCGCACATGCAGGGGAGGGGCAGAGAGAAAGAGAGACAGAGAGAGAGAGAGACAGAGGGGGGGAGCCCTAAATCCCAGGCAGGCTCCACCCTGCCAGCACTTAACCCGATGCGGGGCTCGATCCCACGAACCACGAGATCATGACCTGAGCCGAAATCAAGAATCAGGCACTTAACCGACTGAGCCACCCGGGTGTCCCTCATTTTTACTCTTTGAGGAAAGTGTGTCTGAGCTCTGCCTCATTTTCTCTGACTTCCCCTCTCCATCTCTTTGCTCCAGAGGCTCAGGGTTCTTTCAGCAATTTGAAATGCATTCTTCTGTTGCACAGAGAATAGCAAATGCTATTTCTTCAGTGTTGGGTTCTAGCTGTTTTCTGTGTTGTCTCCTTGCCCCACATTCAGCTCTCATATTTAATTTCTTTTTTTTAGTTATTATTTTTATTGAGCTATAATTGACACATAACATTGTGAAAGTTGGACCTGTGCAATCCGGTGCTCTGATGCATTTGTATATTGCATTATGATTACTACAGTAGGGTTAGCTAACACCTTTATCATGACCCACAGTTGCTGTTTCTTTTTTATGTTGCAAACTGCGTATCCCCAGGTGCTGCTTTGTGACCCGGAGGCTAGGTTCAGCCCCTTTGCTCCATTTACCTGTGCCCTGTACTCTCCTGTGCACTATGCTCAAAATCCTATTTATGTGTGTCTTCCTCTCATGAAAGCAATGTTGGAACATGGACCACCCCTGTTGTATTCACCATTGGATTGCTGGTACCTTATTACACAATAAACATTTGCTGATTTAATACTTTTGGAGGGAAATGTCATTCCAGGCAGAGAGCAAACAAGTGCAGAGGCAGGAAGGTATGAAAGCGTGTGGCGGGTGTGAGGGATTATTCATTAAACTAAAAATGAATGCCTTATTAAATTCTTTTTTCTCTCATATCTAATTTAATTCAATTTTATAATAATTAGGTTTATTTTTAAACTTAATTCATCATGAAAGTAAGTTAAAATTAAGTTTGCACTGGGGCACCTGGGTGGCATCCAGCTTTGGCTCAGGTCATGGTGTCTCAGTTCTTGAGTTCGAGCCGTGCGTCGGGCTCTGTGCGGACAGCTCAAGAGCCTGGAGCCTGCTTCAGGTTCTGTGTCCCCCTCTGTCTCCGCCCCTCTGCCGCTTGCTCTCTCTCTCTCTCTCTCTCTCTCTCTCTCTTTCTCTCTCACAAATAAATAAACATTAAAAACATAAAAATAATTAAGTTTGCGCTTAAATTTATGCAGACAGAAACCTCAGCCATTCTATTGCTCCTTGTAATTTTTTCCTTCTCTTTTCCCAGTTGCAGGGATGAAACATTTGGGGCCACAGCTGAGGCGAATGCCAGTTCAGATCTAATAATAAATGACTGTGGAACACTGAAAGGGTCCAGGACTATGAGTCAGAGGTCTGATGCATCATTTGGCTTGGCCACTAGCTACTCTTCCACACTGAGCCGATGGCTGACTTGTGTGTCCTGAGTGTTCTGCTGAGCCTTCGGCCTTCCCGGGGCTAGGTCAGCAGCACCCCAGCAAGGACCAGCCTTGCTTGTTAACTCAGGGGAGCGGTTTATCGTTGTAACACCCACCACCATTTATTCAGCCTTGCGACACTGATCGTTGTCTGTTTCGCGCCAGGAACTGTGCTGAATGGTTGGTTAGAAACAAGGCAGCAGTGGGTGGCGCAGTCGGTTAAGCGTCCGACTTCAGCCAGGTCACGATCTCGCGGTCCGTGAGTTCGAGCCCCGCGTCAGGCTCTGGGCTGATGGCTCAGAGCCTGGAGCCTGTTTCCGATTCTGTGTCTCCCTCTCTCTGACCCTCCCCCGTTCATGCTCTGTCTCTCTCTGTCCCAAAAATAAAAAAAAATTAAAAAAAAAAGAAACAAGGCAGCAGGATGAGGAAGAAAGACAAAGGTAACAGGAGACATTCAGTGTGTGGTAAATGCTGTTGTGGAAGGACAGCAAAAGATAGAATGTACCACGGAGTCGGCTGCCGGGGGAGGCTTTCTGAAGGTCCAGGTTTGAGGGATGGCACAGAATTTACCCTACCAGAGTGTTGTGGGCGGGTCAGAAGGTGCCAAGACAGAACTAGTGTCCGTGGCTGGAGTGGGGGCTTCCTGGAGCTGGAGGTGGGACCAGGGAAAGCGGCCAGGTCACACACGAATTTCCTAGTGTCCAGAGGACAAGTGTGTGGGATAAAGGTACACAGCTGACTGACCTCACCATTCCTGCTTCTGGGTTTCTTTCCTTTTCACAGGAGCACGTTTGGAGTCAGGTTTATTCATGGCATATTGTTCTGCCCCTGTGGGTTTGTTGGCAATAATAAAACAGGCTTCTTTTTCTCCAGGGTAGTCCTGACAGCTATTAGTATTTTTTACACCAGGTAAGGTTTATTCTGTGGCACTTAGCATTCGAAATGTGCAGTCATTTCTAGATGTAAGTTTTGCAACATGGGGATAAGCCATCAACATGCTGTGCGAAATTATAGATTAGAGAGTTAGGGTAATAATGTAATCTTCACAGTGCATGCACATTGCCTGCTTTGTACAGGAGCCTGTGTGTGTGTGTGTGTGTGTGTGTGTGTGTGTGTGTGTGTGCGTGCCCATCACCAACAGAATTTGGAGCCTCTGGAAGTGGGAGCTGGGTCTTTAGCCATTAATTTACTTCACAAGGCTCCCTTCTCGTTATAGTTTCTCCTACGTGCCAGATGCTAGGGATAGGGAGCAAAGAATGTACTTCCAGCCTCTAAGAGTGCTTGGTGGTGACTAAATATACCATTATCTCTCTATGGATCATCCCTACTGCCTTACAATAACCACGGCTGGCTAGCGTTAGAACATTTGCTGTGTGCCAGGCACTTTATGTGTTACCTTGTTTCATATTCCCCACAGTCCTACCATTGTCTCCCTTTTACCATTGAGGAAAGCGAGGCACAGAGAGTTTACTCTGCCAGTGAGTGATGAAACCAGATGCGCACCAGACAGGGCTCCGTATAGCGTGTCCCCTTACAGCGATTACAGAAACAGTGTTCCAGAACTGTTGGTTAAATGAAATTACCCATGACACTTGTTCTTTCACCACTCCCGAAAAGTACCTAGGACCAATACCTTTGTCTTTTTACAAATGAATTTAACGGGAACCAACAGAACCACATAATGGGTCCGTATAGAACTGAGAATCCCAGTGTGGCTCCCTTAACCTTGTTCTTTCAAAGCGAGTCACATGCCTACTTCTGAAACCGGTGTCCCTTCTGAGGTCATCAAAGTGCCCCTGGGTGGGCTGAAGAAACTGAATTCAATGACCCCTGATGATGGATTTGATTTTCTGAAATAGCCCAAATAATTTGAAGTCACGCCAGGCAAACAAATTGATCGGTGAACTTGGATAATGCCATTTGGCCACCTGTCTGGCTGTGCATTCACTACCTGAACTAATGTCATTAGCTTAATTTTGCCACGCAGCCACAACAGAAAACCTTTTTTCCTTTTTCTGTTCCTTGCTTTCATATCTAAGCAATGTAGACAGTAACGACCGTAATCCATCAATCATAGTGAAAAGCCACTGAGGTTTGTAAAGTCACATCTGTAAAAAGGTCCCATGAGTAAAAGCCACTGTGCAAATAGAAGAGGTTATTAGTACTGCTCTTGGCTCTAGACAGGTACTCATTCATCCTTCATGTACTTCTCAGCAGGGGTGGACAACTTGCCCTCCTGTAACTCCACCAAGTGACCCATGGAGGCAACTCTTAGAACTTGTAGCTCAGGTATGCTTGCCCAGCATTACCTTAGACAAGGAGGGGAGAAGGAGAGAGAGATGAAGGCATGTAAGTGAAGCTGATTAATTTTTTTTTTAAGTCTGTTATGGGGCGCCTGGGTGGGTCCATCAGTTAAGCATCCGACTTTGGCTCAGGTCATGATCTCACGGTTCGTGGGTTCCAGCCCCGCGTCTGGCTCTGTGCTGACAGCTCAGAGCCTGGAGCCTGCCTCGGATTCTGTGTCTCCTCTTTCTGCCCCTCCCCCGCTCATGCTCTGTCTCTCAAAATTAAATATTAAAAAATAAAATAACTTTAAAAAGACAATAGCTTTTCTTTTTTTTTTTAGTATTACCTTGGGTTTTTGCTCCGTAAACACAGAAATTCTCATAAGTCATGCAATTACCACAAGAAAAGAAAAAAGAAAGTTTGGTGTACTTTTATAATGATATCAGCTGCATTATGGAGATTACAGTCCTAACAGGAGAGAACTTGTGTTTGTCATTGGCATTGATGAGAATCAATCACAATTTACACATGTGATTACTAGAAGAGTTTGCCAGGGACTACCTTCTGGTTCTGTACATTTCCAGCCTTGTTTTTCTTCCACTGCCTTCATACTGCTGATAAATGGTACCTGGAGGACATATTCATATCATGATGCCATCTCTGGCCTTTAGTGGGTAGTGGAACGTTCTGGAGAGTCAGGTTGGCTAACAGCAACTCATGTACACAGGCAACTCACATAGACCAATTCCACTAATCCCAAAGTCACTGTATCTCCAAACAACTTCCCCTTAGCTCATAATGCCAAAAATGCCCTTGCCCACCCGACTGGTGGGCAAGTGTGACAGAGAGAAAATTGGAGTGAAGAGAGAGAGAGAGTCGTAATTGTAGTTAAGAGATTGTCTGAGAAGTTTACAGAAATGTAGGACTAGGTGCAGAGCTTGCTGTAGACACTCCCAGGGCCTTGGGAGAGGCCTGTGTGAGTGAGTGAAGATTAAGCCTCACTGGCTTTATAATAAATACATCCCTCCTGACCATCCATTCTGATATGTGGCCAATATAGCATATGGTGCCAACAAATAAGAAAGACTGCTACTCCTGAGGGGTGGAAGCAGGAAGTCTCCCCAGACGCTATCCTAGACCCTTCCGGAAGTGCATCAGGCAAGATGAGTGTGAATTTTTGAGGCAGTCACATGGGTTTCCAGCATGTTCCAACACCTGAGGCCAGGATAGAATGTGTGTTTTGAGAGAACATTGGGTGCCTGGTGTGAGGAGACTGTGGGGAAGTGTCTGGCAAAGCTTGGAAACGAGACTGCAGGTCCTTTCTCCCCTGGCTAGGGTAGCTGTGGGGGGAGTTCTGTTTTCTTCTGCAGGGAAAATTCTAAACCTGCTCCCAGAGAGGACTGTTCCTGTGTCCTTTATTACCTCCTTGCTCCAACTTCTATAGCCCCATTCATCCTGATGTATTCCATCATTTCTCTGCCTTCTGGCAACCCGCCCTTCACTCTCCTCTGAGGCTCAGCTGAGTTCACAGGTCCTGCCTGTGAACCCTACCCACTAAGAACACTCCATTCACTGAAATACTTACTCCACACTTAGGACACTGCTACTACTGTATCCCCTTAACACAGTCCTGCTTTCTTTGACTGTTATCTCCTCATCCCTCTTCCTGGAGAAGGAAGCCCATTTCCCAGAACTCTACTCCCTCCAGGTTCTAAATATAACCCTTTATGTCTACAACTCCAGCAAGCAGGAGCTGAGACAATGGGCTCATCTGGTGAAAATGGGTCATAATATGCCATGTACAGTGTTCTTCTTCTTTAGGTACCAAAAAGTTCTCTTGTTCTTTCCCTAATAGCAGGAGGAGTGGGCGTCGCTAAGAAAAATCAAGACTGGTGGGAAGGGAGAGAAGAAGGGCAAACACTTCCTCTGCCACTTACTGGTGGCAGCTGGAAGAATAGAAATAGAACCATTGGAGCCACTAGGTGGAGACATGATGCATATGACTCCAAGGCTACTTTGGACCTGACAGGGTTGTTGTTGACTGCAACCTGGAGTAGTCCCCAAAGCAGAACCCAGAAAGAGTCTGAGCCAGCCTCAGCTGGTCCCACTGTGGTCCCACATTCCAGCTTAGTGCTGCCTCATCGTTTTGGATCTTGTTTGTTTGTTTGTTTGTTTTTAATCTGTCTTCTCAGGCAAAGACAACAAAAGGAAAAATAAATAGGCGCCCCCGGGTGGCTCAGTTGGTTAAGTGTCCAACTCTTGATTTCTGCTCAGTTTGTGACCTGATGGTTCATGAGTTTGAACCCCGTGTCGAGCTCTGTGCTGACAGTGTGGAGTCTGCTTGAGCTTCTCTCTCCCTATTTCTCTGTTTCTGTGCCCCTCCTCAGCTTTTTCTTTCTCTCTCAAAATAAACAAACTTAAAAAAGTGGGATTATATCATACTAAAAAGCGTTTCACACAGCAAAGGAAACCAACAAAATGAGAAGGCAATCTATTGAGTAGAAAGTATTCACAAATGGTATATCTGATAAGGGTTTAAAATCCAACATACATATGGGGCGCCTGGGTGGCGCAGTCGGTTAAGCGTCCGACTTCAGCCAGGTCACGATCTCGCGGTCCATGAGTTTGAGCCCCGCGTCGGGCTCTGGGCTGATGGCTCAGAGCCTGGAGCCTGTTTCCGATTCTGTGTCTCCCTCTCTCTCTGCCCCTCCCCCGTTCATGCTCTGTCTCTCTCTGTCCCAAAAATAAATAAACGTTGAAAAAAAAAATTAAAAAAAATAAAATCCAACATACATAAAGAACTCATATAACTCAATAGCAGAAAAACGCACAACCCCATTAAAAAAATGGGCAGAGGGCCTGAATAAACATTTTTCCAAAGAATATGTACAGATGGCCGACAGACACGTGAAAAGATGTTCAACGTCACTGATCGTCAGGGAATTGTACATCAAAACCACAATGAAATAGCACCTCATGTCTGTTAGAATGGCTAGTATCGAAAAGACAAGAAATAACAAGTGTTATTGAGGATGCAGAAAAAAGGGAACTCTCATGTACTGTTGGTGGGAATGTAAACTGCTACAGCCACTATGGAAAACAATATGTGGAGTTTCCTCAAAAAATTAAAAATGGAACTACTTTAGGATCCAGCAATTTCACTTCTACATATTTATCCAAAGAGAACAGAAACACTATTTGAAAAGCTGTACACATGTCCCTTTTCATTGCAGCATTATTTACAGTAGCCAAGATATGGAAGCAGCCTCAATGTCCATCCATAGATGAATGGATAAAGAAGATATCGCGCACGGGCACATACACACACACAGTGGAGTATTAGCCATTAAAAATTGAAATATTGCCATTTGTGGCAATATGGATAGGCCAGAGGGTATTATGCTAAGTGAATTAAGTCTGACAGAGAAAGACAAATTACCATATGATTTTGCTTATGTGTGCATTCTAAAAAACAAAACAAAGAAAACAAAGCAGACTTATGAGATCAGGGAACAAACTGAGAGTTACCAGAGGGGACGGAAGTGGGAGAATGGATGAAATAGGTAAAAAGGATTAAGAGGTACAGACTTCCAGTTACAAAATAAATAAGATATACATGGGGATGTAATGTACAGCACAGGGAATATAGTCAGTCATCTTGTAACAACTTTGTATGGTGACAGGTGGTAACTAGACTTATTAAGGTGACCATTTCACAATGTATATAAATAGCACTACATTGTATATCTGAAACTAATACAATACTGTATGTCAGTTATTCTTCATTAATAACTAAATAAATGAATAACCTTTTCTCAGGAAAAAAAAGAGGAGGTTAGAGTAATTCATGTTTTTCAAGGTTGCCCAATGTTCTGTATATGTGGGGAAATGATGTTAAAGATTTTCGAACAAGGATCATCTCAGTGGAGGCCAGGAAAGTATTCAATAGTTTCAATGACATCTTGGAACATTGGAAGGGACCTTTTTTTTTTTTTAATTTTTTTTCTAGGGTTTATTTATTTATTTTTTTTGAGAGAGACAGTGTATGAGTGGGGAGGGGCAGAGAGAGAGGAAGACACAGAATTTGAAGCAGGCTCCAGGCTCTGAGCCGTCAGCACAGAGCCTGACGTGGGGCTTGAACTCATGAACCGTGAGATCATGACCTAAACTGAAGTCAGATGCTTAACCGACTAAGTCCCCCCTTTTTGTTTAATTAAAAAAAATCTTTTTTTGGGAGGGGTAGACCTTTTTTAACCTGAGAGAAAAGGACTGATAAAACCTGAAATGTTAAAAGCATTCCATTTAAAGTAGGAAACAAAACAAGAATGTCTGGAATTACTACTCACTCTCAACATTATCATGGAGTTCATTGCTTGTGTGATAAAATAAAGATTTAGAAGAAGTAAAGAATGGAATCGTGAAAACAAATTTTTTTTATTATTTCAAATAATGTTATTGTCTATAAAGAAAATGTCTTAGATTTTACAGATTGATTATTAAAATTAATAAGATTTAGCAAGAATGTTGAATATAACATAAACTCAGAAATTTAGTTACATTTCTTTGTAACATCATCAAAAGAAAGTGCAATTAAAAATGTATTTCCAGGGGTGCCTGGGTGGCTCAGTAGGTTAAGCAACCGACTTCGGCTCAGGTCATGATCTCACGGTTTGAGCCCCTTGTTTAGCTGTTTACTGACAGCTCAGAGCCTGGAGCCTCTTCGGATTCTGTGTCTCCCTCTCTCTCTGCCTCTCCCCCGCTCGTGCTCTGTCTCTCAGAAATAAATAAACATTAAAAATTATATACACACACACACACACACACACACACACATATTTCCAATAGCAACAGAGGGGTAAAGTACCTAAGAATAAATCTAACAACGTACAAGGTCTTTGTGTAGAATATTCTAAAACTTTATCAGAGGATATTAAAGAAGTCCTAAATAAATGGAGGGACAAACCACGTGCATGAATAGGTATACTTAACACCCTAAAATGAGCAGTAGACTTAAAGCAATTTCATCAAATCGAGTAATAGACTTAATGCAATTTCAATTAAAAATAAATCTTCATTTGATAAACTGATTCTTAAATGTAAATGAAAACGCAAAAGGGTCAAGAGTAGCCTATCACTTCTGAACTATGTAAGGATTCTTGTCTCATTAGACAACAAAACTTTTAATTATAAAGTCATAGTAATTAAGACAACAATGTATGACAGAAAGAAGAAAGAAAACACACTTTCAGCAGAAAATATGTAAGAACATTCTAATGACCCCAGGGTAGGGAGGGATTTCTTACATAAGTCATGAGAAGTGTAAATCATTAAGAAAATAATGCGTTGATAAATTAGAAACAAGAATGTGGATATGGTATAGAATGTGAAGAGACAGGTCATATGCTGGAATAAAATATTTACACCACATATAATTGACCATAAATCTAGTATCTGAAGTGTTTTTAAAACTATCTAAAAATAAGAGGTGCTTGGGTGGTCCAGTTGGTCGAGCGACTGACTTTTGACTCAGGTCATGATCTCAGGTCATGACCTCGCTGTGAGAGCGAGCCCTGTTGTCAAGTACCACACTGAGCCTGGAGCCTGCTTGGGATTCTCTCTCCTTCTCTGCCCCTCTCCTGCTCATGCGCATGTGGGTGCACACACATTCTCTTTCTCTCAAAATAAATAAATAAACATTAAAAAATATCTAAAAAAAAAAAAAAGAAAAAAAAGAAAAAGGCAGTAACCCTGCCTCCTGACCCAAAGGATCAGGGAAATGAACATGAAAACCTCATTGAGATGGCATTTCTCAGCTTCCATATTGGAAAAAACTTAAAAGCCAGGCAATGCCAATGTTGTGGAGGCAGCAGAATAGCTGTGGGTGAGAGCGTAAATGACACCAGCTTGGAACACAGGTTGACATCATGAGCAGGGTTAGTCGTGCCTGTAATCTGTGACCCAGCAATTCCTCCGCTGGGTCCATACTTTACAGACACTCTTACACAAGCACATGGCAAGGCATGGGCAGGATGCAGTATTTCTTGACAGAGCAAAAAACTGGAAAGCACCCAGAGACGGGCCAGAATGCCCTTCTAAAGGAAACAACACATCGTGATACTCCCATGTTCTAAACCTCCCATTGGTTTCCCACTGCAGTTAAAATAGAATTCTAAACCCCTACATCCAATGCTTCTCCCTCCGATTTCATCGGATGCCACTGTCCCCTGGTTCCTCAAGACATAAGATCCTCCCCACCTCAGGGCAACGTGTTCCTTCTCAGTCATTCCATGGTTGGCTCTTTTTTCATCCTCTTGGATGGCTGAATTATCACTTCCTTGAAGAGTCCTTTATTTCCCACCCCATCTAAGTTAGTTTTCCCTATTTTATTCTCTATATCAGCCCTGTAATTGTTTCCTATGATAATATATGTTAAAACAAGAATTATGTATGCATGTGTGGATGCATTCATGCATTCATAATTTTTTATCCTCTTTGACATTAAACTAATAACCTCTATGAGGGCAGAGACTAGGTCTATCTTGCTCATGTCTGTATCCACTGTGCATTCCACATAGCCTAGCGTATGATAGTCACACACTACATCTTTGTTGAATGATTGAATAAGAAAACTGCATAAATTGTATCTGTGCCTACTTGAAGCAGTATGTTGATCTCAGAATACCTTTTAGCTCTAGTTCATGGGAAGGGTAATGGGATCCCACATCAGTCACATAAATCCTTAGTATTTAGTTAGAAGTTAAAGGGAAGTGTTTACCTGTTTTTGGTTTTGTTTTTGTTTTTTACCTGAAATAATTGACCAATGTGTTTCCATGAATTATTTTGAATGATTTAATATATAACACATTAAGTAGATTTTTCACCTAGACTGAAAGTCCTTTATTGCCCAAACTGTTTGGAGACACACGTAATGTTTTTAGATTGGTTCTAATACACATTAAAAAAAAAAAAATGCTTCTAGCTACTAATATAGACGTTTGATGTTGACTATTCTTTAAAAATAATTTTTTTTTTAAAACATTTATTTGTTTTTGAGAGACAGATCATGAGCCAGGGAGGGGCAGAGAGAGAGGGAGACACAGAATCCGAAGCAGGCTCCAGGCTCTGAGCTGTCAGTGCAGAGTCCGTGGGCGCCTCAGACCCATGAACCATGAGATCATGACCTGAGCCAAGGTTGGATGCTTAACTGACTGAGTCACCCAGGCGTCCCTGATGTTGAATATTCTGATATGCAGGTAAAATAGGCCTGGGCTGTTTTTGAAAGGGGCTTGAATTTAGGTTGATGCAGGTTTTTATTTTTATCCTATTTATTTATACTTATTTAAATAATATATGCATATTATTTAAATTATATTTTCTGTATTTTTTGCATTTAAAAAATTTATTTATGTACTTTAATTTCATTTTGCCTGATTAGACCTTGAACTCCTAGAAACGTCTGCATTACAGCCTACACAAGAGATGGATGAAGCAGACAAAATGATTCGAGAAACATTTCAAATGTGGAAGTAATACAAAGTAATACAAAGATTTTACATGCTCAGTCATAGGAGTTGTGCTCATGCTCAGACAATTCACGTCAGATAGATGGATGTTAATGATGGATGGAAAAATTAAGTTAACTTAAAATAGGTGCATCATGCAACATTTTGCGTAAATTCAGGCTCTTTGTCCCTAAAACTTCTTTAAAAAAATGTCTTCACTTGTTTCTGTAACCCAACATTCTGATACCCAAACACCATTAAATGAAGTGGGATTTCTTGGTTTCTGTTTAATTTTTAAAAGCTATAATTTTGAGCACTTTTTCTTTTTTAGAGAGAGAGAGGGAGGGTGCAAGTGAGTGAGGGACAGAGAGAGAGAGAAGTGGGCTTACCAGATGTGGGACTTGAACTCACGAACAGTGAGATCATGAACTGAGCTGAAGTCAGATACTTAATGACTGAGCCACCCAGGCGCCCTGAGCACTTTTTTGTATAAATGATTTAAAATGATTAAAAAACAAAACAAACGACCACCTTTCTGGCTGTGGTGCTGTGTAAAAAGTCAACTTCCTGTTTGGAAGTCACTTCTCTGCCTTCCCTTGACAGGTTTAATGGAAGTAACATGAAAGTTGGGTAAGAAACTTTTTCTCGTAATTGATTTCCACTTGCACTTGATATCTTATGTCAAATTATATCTCTAGGAACTTATAAAGTATAAGTTCCTAGAGAATTATTATGAGACCAAAATGAATAAAGAGTTAGTGACACAAATTTTCATTAAAAATATGTAATTATTAAGGGCGCCTGGGTGGCTCGGTCCGTTAAGTGTCCGACTCTTGGTTTGATCTCGCAGTTTGTGAGTTCCAGCCCCGCATCTGGCTGTGTCTTGACATGAGGAGCCTACTTGGGATTCTCTCTCTTTCTCCCTGCCCCTCCCCTGTGCATGCACGCACGCATGCTCTCTCTTTCAAAATAAATAAACATTTAAAAAAATGTAATTATCAGAGTGACGTTAATAGAGGCATTAATATTTATAGCTAAAAAGAGCATGTTCTGAATCAGGCCAAAGCAGCTATAAATCACTATACAGTAAGTAGTTGAACCACACAGCACAGCTAATACTGTTTTGATAATTAATTTAGAAAGCCCCTGCATTTACTTTTTTGATATTGACACAGTAATTCTGACACCAAAGTAAGGTTTTGGGCTCAACTATTTGGGCTTCAGTTCCTATGAACCTGAAAGTGATCGGGAATTAAAGAATGGCAGAGCTGGCTAGTCGTCTAGTACTAAAAAAGTCCTAAAGAAGGCACTAACGATTATTTTCCCTTAATCATGGTCATAGCTCTATTTGCTCAGCAAGGCACATTCTTTGCTGTGTACCCCCTTCCAGTCCACTGGCCCAGATGCCTCGGCTTGTGCCTTGTCCTTCCCCTTGGCAGAGGATGAGGAAGGAGCTCTCCCCAGAACACCTGTCAGGTGGCTGAGGCCACCAAGGTGACACGCGAGATGTACCCACCTGAGAAGCACAGAGCTGGGGCAGTCTGCGGCGCTGTGTGGGGCCTCGGTGCCTGCCTTTCTTGGGCTGCCCGGAATGTCAAACCGGAACACCGTGTCACTGGAAGACAGCCTTTTCTTCACCATTGCGCCCGTGCCGATCGGCAGGTCAGGAAATAAGCTCAAAGGCTCATTTCTGAATCCCCCACCTCCGATGATGTGAAAATCCCTGCGTTTGGCTTTGCTCCGTTCCCCCAGGGCAGGAAACTCTTCACGTGACGCCTAATCTGGCTGAGGCTATTTTTTTTTTTTTTTGAAGTCGGTTAATGAGTAACATGGAAGTATGACACAGAGTGGTTTTTATCCTGCCCACATTTGCTCTGAAGGAAAAAATAAACGTGTTTGGGAAATTCAGCTTTCGGTTTACTAATATGAACACCACACAACTCTGTGGGTTTAGGCAGCAAAGTGTCCGGGAAAGTGAACACATAAAAAGTGGGGTGCAGAAACTGTCAGCAGTATCTCCTGGGCCTGACCCCTGGGGTGGAGAATGTGGACGTGCTTTATGCCTTCACGCGTGCAGGAGATAACCAGCCCACCAGCACGCCACAGCCCACACTGTGGGCAAGTTTGGCAAGACTCACAAGAGCTCGGGGGCTGTGCTTCATGGTCCTTGGGACCTGAAGGGTTCTGGAATTCCTTTTTTTTCTAATGTTTATTTATTTTTGACAGAGAGAGCATGAGCAGGGGAGGGGCAGAGAGAGAGGGAGACACAGAGTCTGAAGCAGGCTCCAGGCTCTGAGCTGTCAGCACAGAGCCCGATGTGGGCTCGAACCCACAGACCGCGAGATCATGACCTGAGCCGAAGTCGGACACCCAACCGACTGAGCCACCCAGACGCTCCAAGAGTTCTGGAATTCTTATGGAAGGGGAAACGTACAAAGAGAAGCTCAGGATTCAGGCTGTGTATTTTGCTGGGTTACGGGCAGCCGTGACCTCTTTCACTGCCACCCCCACCACCACCAGAAAGACAAACAAATAATCCGTAGGAGGTGAGGGTTCCAGTTCCATCTGTGTTGCTTTCTGGCTGTGTAACCTCCGGTTATCCCCAGCCTGCTGAGCGTGGTGTCTGCTATGCCTGTCTCACAGTACTCGGGTACCTGGGATGGCTCAGTCAGTTGAGCGTCCAACTTCAGCCCAGGTCGTGATCTTGTGAGTTCGAGCCCTGCATCGGGCTCTGAGCTGACAGCACAGAGCCTGCTTGGGATCCTCTGTGTCCCCCTCCCCGCCCCTCCACCCCCACTCACATTCCCTCTCTCAAAAAATAAATAAAACATTAAAAAAAAAAAAGGGAATGAAATCTAGGAGAAAATGCTGTGGAAATTTGCCATACTGCTATGTGTTATTGTTATTTAGAACCCATTTAAGCAGGAAGTTCATCAGGTGAGTTTCTTTATGTGACGTTATTCACTCAGTCTGTGTTCACGCACAAGGAAAACATCTGTGTCCCACCACCCATGTTCCTAGCAGCAGTGAAGGGTTTGGTCCAGAGTGGCCACACGCACTGGCATTGGCGAATGGTGGTTTGAGTGAGTCACAGACTGTGGAAGAGAGCAAAGTTTCCCCGGGAGATCAAATCTTTAGCCTTGGCCTCGTTAGCCTTTTTCTCGAACCAGCTGGTCACCAGCCAGGGACAGGTTTGTGCTGCTCTGTGTGCAGCACTGACTCTAAGTACACTTTTGAAATTAAAGGAAGTATGTCTTTTGCTGGGATTTTAGTGGTTCCTAATAGGGTGACCAACTTATCCCAGTTTGTCCAGGAGTTTCTGGTTTTAGCCCTGAAGGCCTTTCTGTGTCCACTCAATGTGGGGCAAACCGTTACAGCTGGTCATGCTGGTTCTTTCTTTCTTTTTTTAAATTTTTTTTTAACATTTGTTTATTTTTGAGAGGCTGAGACAGAGCATGAGTGGGAGAGGAGCAGAGAGAGAAGGGGGACACAGAACCTGAAGCAGGCTCCAGGCTCTGAGCTGTCAGCACAGAGCCAGACGCAGGGCTCGAACTCATGGACGGCGAGATCATGACCTGAGCCAATGTCGAATGCTTAACTGACTGAGCCACCCAGGTGCCCACCCCCCCCGCCCCCACTTTTTAAAAAATTTTATTTATTTATTATTTTGAGATAAGGAGAGAGAGTGTGCAAGTGGTGAAGGGGCAGAGAGAGAGGGAGAGAATGAGAATCCCAAGTAGGCTCTGTACTTTCAGCGTGGAGCCCAATGCAGGGCTTGAACTCCCGGACCGCCAGACAAGATCATGACCTGAGTCAAGTCAAACACTCACCTGACTGAGCCACCATGCTTCCCTGCTCACACTGGTTCCTAGTGCCTTCTGGCTGCGATTCTGATGGTGCGCTTCGCCCAGCTTTTCTTTGTCCTCTTTGATAGTGCGATATCTGTATTTCTCCTTTCCCCCTTATCTCTATGCTAATGTTGGAAAGACATTAGATAAACTAAGTTTTACTAAGGTGTTGGATTAAATAAACCAATATCATACTTCATATAAGAGCAACAACCTGCGAGCTAGTTTCTGTTCCTTGTAAACAAAAAAGTCTAACCGGCACATGTATTAATAACTAATGCAACAGACTTTACCATCTCCCAGGCACAGTTGGATTTTAGCTGGGGCACTGCTTAACTTAGGAGAGGATGTCTCTAAAGGAGGAAATTCCAGTGTCAGCAGGCAGTCTTTGGATATATTTTTCAGTAGAGAAGCTATTGACTCCTCAACAAAGTTTTATTAGCAAAATTCCCTGCTAGCCACAGTGCATGATACAAAAATTTTTTTTAAACATGGGTCCTTCTCCAATCATGAAGCTAGGAAGAGACACTGTACATAACTGAAAAGTTAACTAACAGTACAGGGGGAAGGAAGGCAGTAAATCAGACTATTACTTCTCCCATCTGTGGACTACCTAATATCTTTTGAGTCTATGTAGCATCTCTGCTAGGTAATTTTAAAATAACATCTCAGTCAATCCTTGCCCAAACCACATTTTTACAGACGATGAAACTTTATCTTAAAAACGGTTAAGCAACTTGGCCATAATTAAGTGGCCATAAGAATGCGGCCCTGCTGCAATTCATTTGTTCATTCAACAAATGTTTATTAAGCATATAAAAGGAGGAGAGATTATTTATTTACATTTAAGAGGAGGCAAGATCTTTGAATCTGGGAAGATTTAGAAAAGCCTACAGGGACAGGTGGAGTGTGAGTTAAACTCTGAAGGATGAGGAGAGATTGGAAAGGCAGAAGGGGAAGGGAGGGGAGTTCATGAGCAAATAATTAGACTCTGACCAGGTGTGTGTGTGAGTGGAGACTGGTGAGGAAGGTAATAGTTTCGAACACTTACATGGAGGCTGAGTGATGAAGGACCCCGAACGCCAGTGGCTAGTTCAAGCTTTATCTCGTAGGTAGTAGGAATACAAAGATGCAAACTGAATTTGAAGGCCATGGACATGATACTTTGAAAGCAGAAAATGAACTCAAGCATCTTGGTGATACAATTACTTCATTCAGGCAGCAGCTATCAGTCTTAGGGAAGCAACTCTGAAGTAGTTGAAGCAGTATTGACTGAACTCTTATGTAAGATGCGAATTCTTTTCTTATCAGAAGAAATTGTGTCAAAGATGAGGTTTGCTGAAAGTGGAGAGCAGGGGTCACATACTCAAGTACTGTCAAGAGCCTGGAAAGCAAGTAAAATTGTGAGGTGGGGCTAGAAGCCAGCAGAAAGTGGTAGAAAAGGGCAGTGTGTATGTTCTCCCTAGAGACCTGCAAGTTTTTTTTTGTTTTTTTAGTGTGTGTTTTTTTGGGGCGCCTGGGTGACTCAGTTAAGCATCTCACTTCGGCTCCGGTCGTAATCTTGTGGTCTGTCAGTTCAAGCCCTGTGTTGGGGTCTGTGCTGACAGCTCAGAGCCTGGAGCCTGCTTCAGACTCTGTGTCTCCCTCTCTCTCTGCCCCTCGCCCGCTCGTGCTCTGTCTCTCTCAAAAAATAAACAAAAATTTAAAAAATGTTTATTTTTTTGAGAGAGAGAGCGAGAGAGAGAGCATGAGCAAGCATGGGTGGGGGAGAGGCTGAGAGAGGACAGAGGACTGAAGTAGGCTCTGATCTGATAGCAGTGAGCCTGACGTAGGGCTCAACCTCAACGAACCGTGAGATCTTGACTTGACCTGAGGTCGGATGCTCACCCGGGCACACTTGTTTTGTTTTGTTTTTAGTCCTGGTATAGTTTACACACAGTGCTGTGTTACTTTCACGTGTACAGTATAGCAATTCAACAGGTCTATACATTACTCAGTACTCATCACTATAAATGTATTCTTAATCTACACCACCTACTTCACCCATCCTCTCACCTACCTCCCCTCAGGTAACCACCAATTATAAAGAACTTACACAAGTCAACATAAAACAAAAAACAAAAAAACAAAAAAACCACTGAACAATCCAATTAAAAAATGGGCAAAAGACATGAACAAGCATTTCTCCAAAGAAGACATCCAGACGGCCAACAGTCGCATGAAAAGATGCTGAACATCACTCATTAGTCAAGGGCAGTCAGGTTTTAAATGCCCAGATGCTGGTGGCATGGACATTGTGAACCCGCGTCAGTGTGGGATCCCGCTGTGGCGTGCCCCCTGAACTTCACTTCTGGTTAGGAGCTGTCTATGCTAAATGTTTCAAAATTTGCTAGTCGTTATGTTTGGACCTTATGGTCAAGCAGGAATGAGGTTCCAAAGGCACACGACCACAGAGAGAAAACGTGAATTCTGACGCTTTATTTTTAAGATTAATGGCAGTTGCCCACTGTGCAGGAATCCACATCCGCAGGCACCCACCTGCCGTGTTTGACCCCTTCAGCTGTTTAGACGTGGCCGCTACTCAGGGTGCTGCTTGCCTTTGCCGTAGCTTTCATTTTTGTGTGTGAAAATTAAAACAAAGATCAGGCAATCAAAGATAAACACCTGGAGTAGGATATTTATATAAATACAGCTATAACAGTAGCACACACACTGGAAAAAAATGGTAGTAGGTAGAATACATGTAAAATAAAGATTGCAGAGACCTTATTATCTCCTCCCATGGAAACTGAGATTATGAAAACCAAACAAGACAGAAGCTGACAGCAGGGAGCCTGAAGCAAGACCACCGATGATTCAAATATCTCATTTTTCTGATGCTCTCCAGTAAGTCACACGTTATATCTTTCTTTAAAAAAAAAAAAAAAAGGTTTATTTCGAGAGAGAAAACGCGAGTGGGGGAGGGGCAGAGAGAGAGAGGGAGAGAGAATCCCAAGCAGGCTCCCCCCACATGTGTGGCTCGAACCCGCGAATGGTGAGATCATGACCTGAGCCAGGGTCGGACCCAGGTGCCCCAGTCACATGTTACATCTTTATAAGCAGAGGCTGTAAAAGACGTTCTGAGGTAGAAAAGAGGACAATGAATTTGACCTCTCCCATTTGGTAAGTTCAATGAACATCTCTGCACTTTTTTCCTTCCTATTGAATGAAAAGATATTAGGCTAGATTTGGCCTGGTGACATCTGCTGTTTGGCCTTTGCCATGTTTCATAAGTAGAAATTTCTTGTACATTTCACAGAAAACATTTTTATCTGACCTTGCCTAGAAAATCGGATCCGAAAGTGTGGTAATAGTTGGCTGATATGAAGTAGTAGTGCCCCCTTGTGGCGGGGCTGATCTCTGCAGGCTGCCTCTGCCCTCAGCCCTCTCCATGGCTCATTCTGCCTGCTTTGATTCACTGAGTTCTCAAAAACGTGCTTTTGAGTTTAACACTGCCAGCTTACATGGTGTAAGCTCTAATTTTCTTACACCATGTAAGAATTTTCTCTCCTTAAACCCGAGTTTCCTTTCTTCAATGAAACAAGGTCTGTAGTTCCAAGAATTTAAGTCTTGTTCAGTGATGACTATCTTTAGTTATTATGTCTAGCCATTCTGAAGTCCACAAATAGGGACCTAATATGCTTACTGGTGCTCAGCTGGGTGGGGGGTGGGAAACTCATGCCTATATCTCGGCCCCCCCGTCCGCCCCGCCCTTCCTCCTTGAGGTGTAGGAATGGGATGCTGGGGCACAAGACCAAACTGAAAACACCAGATAAACATCACAGCTTCAAAACTGAACTTTCCAGAGGCATGGATTGTGAATATGCATTTAAAAATACACTAAATTTCCTCTACAATTGAGCAGTGTTACAGGTATTTGTGCTTTAAGATTTATCTGGTGGATTATGCTGTGTTCAGGTTAGTATTTTTTTTTTTTAATATTTATTCATTTTTGAGAGAGAGAGAGAGAGAGAGAGAGAGGGGCAGAGAGAGAGGGAGACAGAGAATTCCAAGGAGAGTCCGTGCTGTCAGCAGAGAGCTGCCCTGGGGCTCGAACTCACTAACCATGATATCATGAGCTGAAACCACGACTTTAACAGTTAACCCACTAAGCCAGCCAGGGGCCCCTTAAGTATCTGATTCTTGATTTTGGCTCAGGTCATTATCTCACCTTTTGTGAGTTCGAGCCCTGTGTCCGAGCCCTGCATTAGGCTCTGTGCTGGCAGTGTGGACCCTGCTTTGAATTCTCTCTCCCTCTCTCTCTGTCCCTCCCCCACCTGTGTGTGCATGCTTTATCTCTCCCTCAAAATAAATAAATGAACTTAAAAAAAAAAAAAAGGGCGCCTGGTTGGCTCAGTCGGTTAAGTGTGTGACTTGATTTCAGCTCAGGTAATAATCCCAGTATCGTGGGATTGAGTCTTGCATGGAGCTTCACGCTGAGTGTGGAGCCTGCTTGAGATTCCTTCTCCCTTTCTCTATTTCCCTTTGCCCCTCTCCCCTGTTTGCGCACGCTCTCTCTAAAATTAAAAAAAAATTAAATTAAATTAAATTAAATTAAATTAAATTAAATTAAATTAAAAAGAATCAGACACTTAACTGACTGAGCCACCCAGGTGCCCCTCATGTTATTATTAATATAATTAATTTTATACTCTTAAGTGTATGTTAGTAACTTTTGGGCAAAAAAGTGTGTATTCTGGTGGAGTTGCCCTGAAATTCAGACTTCATCTTGGAATATCTGTATATGGAAAACCGGTTTCAGTATGTTGTGAATGTATCCACATTTCTAGAGTGATTTATAATGTGTGTTTGGAGGGTAGGTTATTTGCATTGGAAGGGTAGCTCCATTGTTTCCTTGCTGTGTTACTTTAGAAAGGTTCTTAACCTCTCCAAACATCTGGAAAAATGGCAATAACAGTATCAGTCTCAAAAGGCTCTGGAGAGGACTTGTTACAATAACATACAGTTTAAGCATGAAGCCTGTACTCAGTAAGCATGCAGAAGATACTAGCGATATGGTTGAGTGGTCTTATTATAATACAATCCAAAGATATAATTTCCTTCTCTGGAATGTGACATCAGCTGTGGGCCTGCATGTGGCTTGTGGAAAATCTAATCGCAGAGAGAGAGAGAGAGAGATCAAGTACTACCAATTTGTGCCCATGGGGTATTGACATTGGTGCTAATGCCCCCCCCCCCCCACCCAAGCAGCCTGGAATGCTCAGTCTAACTAATGAAATAGGTCATATCTCAGGTCCCTTGTTCCTTCCTCTCAAGCCCCTTTGGTCTGTGGCTTCTGTGATCACAATTGGAGAGGAGGTTAATTCCTCCTCTGAAGTCATGAGCCCTTCTCAGAGAGGATGCGACATGGGGCTCGAACCCACGAACCGCGAGATCATGGTCTGAGGTGAAGTCAGGCGCTTAACCGACTGAGCCACTAATATTGTTTTCATGTAGGACAAGAGAGGGACATGGCCATGTCATCTACAGCCTTTCATTTTCTACTGCTGTTGTGTGAAGTAACTAAAAAAAATTATTTTGCTCTTAGGCTTTAACTTTCTTAAGCTCTGTCGTTTATTATATTTTATTTTATGTTAAAGATTTTTTTTTTTTAGTTTCGTTTTTTTTTTTTTTTTTTTTTTAGTTTTAAGTAATCTCTATACCCACCATAGGGCTTGACCTCATAACCCGGAGACAAGAGTCACATGCTCTTCTGACTGAGCCAGCCAGGTGCCCCTGTTTGTTACAATATTTTAAAATTTCCCCAGTTCTCTGAATTTCAGGGATTTCCTCCCCATATTTTGCTGTTGGATTACAGGAGCAGGTATATATTTTATTTAAAAACACAGACTCTCTGTGTTTGAATTCTGTTTTCTTTTGTAAATATTTATGTTGAGAGAGAGTACCTGTGTGTAATTACAGAGAGAGAGAGAGAGAAAGAGAGAGAGAGAGAGAGAGAGAATCTCAAGTAGGCTGCATGTTGTCAGCACAGAGCCTCACACAGGGCTCGATCCTAAGAACCGTGAGATCGTGACCTGAGCCAAAATCAAGAGTCCACTGCTCAACCGACTCAGGCACCCAGGTGCCCCTCTATGTTTGAATTCTTATGATGCCTCTTAATAGCTTAGTTTTCTAATCTGTGAAATGGGAATAATAATGGTCTTTGCCTACCAGGTTTGTCAGGAAAGTGAATTAGTACTTGTAAAGACTTTGAATATTGCCTGAAACATAATAAGCTTTTATAATTTATAATTATAATTTATAATGTAACAGCTTTATGATAAGCTATTATAATTATTGTTACTAACATTTATAGTAAAATCATAGGGCCTTAGTTACAGGAACTATTTTTGAAGAGTAAAAAAACACCTTAACGCATAGTTTATATAACATCAAGTCCACCTGTTTAAAGTATGTAGCTTAGTGATTTTTAGCATGTTTACAGAGATACTGTCTTTTCACCTCATCTCCTTTTGGAACGTTTTCCTCGTCAAAAAGAAACCTTGTAACCATTGGCAGTTAATCTCCATCCTCCTACCTCCCTGCTTCTCTGCCCTGGGCAACCACTGTTTTCTGTCTCTATGGATGAAACATTTCACGTAGAGATAGAAAGTATCTAGCTAGTCTGGATATTTCATATAAATGGGAGGTACTATATGTAATCTTTTGTAACTGGCTTCTTTCACCTCTTTGTTGTTGTTGTTGTTGTTGTTGTTGTTGTTGTTGTTGTTGTTTTTAAATACACTCCACACCCAATGTGGGGCTTGAACTCATGGTCCTGAGATCAAGAGTTGCATGCTCTACTGGTTGAGCCAGCCAGGCACCCCTCCCTCACCTACATGTTTTCAAGTTTCCTCCAAGTTGTAGTATGCATCAGAATTTCCCTTTTATGAGCCAGTAATATTCCATTTTATGGATATACCACACCTTATGGATCCATGTTTCAATTGGTACATATTTGGATTGCTTCTGGTTTTTGGACATTATGAATGATGCTCCTATGGAAATTTGCATACAAGTTTTGTGTGCACATGTATTTTCAGTGGTCTTGGCTAAATACATAGGAGTAAAATTGCTATGTTTAACTTTTTGAGGAAATGCCAACATGTTTTCCAAAGTGGTTGTGCCATTTTGCTTTCTAGCCAGCAATAGATGAAGGTTCCGATCGCTCCACACACTTGCCAACATTTAACTATTTTTTTTCTTTTTGGTGAACTGGTATCTCATGTTTCTTTATTTGCATTTTCCTAATGACTAATGATGTTGAGCATCTCTTCTGTGCTTTTTGGCCATTCATATATCTGTTTTGGAGAAAAATGTATTCAAATCCTTTGCCCATTTAAAAATTGGGTTGTTTTTTTATTATTGGGTTGTGTCCTTTATATATTCTGGATATAAGTCCTTTATCAGATATGTGATTTGTACATATTTTATCCCATTTTATAGGTTGTCTCATTACTTTCCTTTTTAACATTTATTTATTTTTGAGAGACAGAACAGAGCATGAGCAGGGGAGGGACAGAGAGATTGGAGACACAGAATCCGAAGTAGGCTCCAGGCTGTCAGCACAGGGCCTGATGTGGGGTTTGAAACCACAAATCGTGAGATCATGACCTGAACCAAGTTGGATGCTTAACTGACTGAACCACCCAGGTGCCCCTACTTTCTTGACAGTGTCTTTTGAAGTACCAAGTTTTTAAATTTTTAAATGTTGTAAATTTTTATTAAAAAATTTTTATCTTACTAAAACGTTTTTTAAATGTTTTATTAATTTTTGAGAGAGAGAGGGAGAGAGATACAGAGCGTGAGTGGTGGGTGGGGGAGGTGGGAGGCAAAGAGACAGAGAGAAGGAGACACAGAATCTGAAGCAGGCTCCAGGCTCTGAGCTGTCAGCACAGAGCCTGACACGGGGCTCTAACCAGTGGACCATGAGATCCTGACCTGAGCCAAAGTCGGGTGCATAACCGACTGAGCCACTCAGGTGCCCCGGAGACACAGGCTTTTATCTTTTTTATGTATACTATGTAAGTCTAGAGCCAGCATTTTTGCTCTTTTCCCTCTATCCTGATTGACAGTTGTGACATCATGTTGTTTAGATACTTATTTCACCTGTTTGTGACAATGGTAATAACCAAGAACACTAAAAATGATGACTCTCTACAGAATCATCAGGCATTTATAATAGCACGAGCTATTGCCAGTGATTACCAGTCTTCGGTTTAAGATTCATCCTGCAGGGTTTTAAAACAGTGAAGAGGGGCGCCTGGGTGGCGCAGTCGGTTAAGCGTCCGACTTCAGCCAGGTCACAATCTCGCGGTCCGTGAGTTCGAGCCCCGCGTCGGGCTCTGGGCTGATGGCTCAGAGCCTGGAGCCTGTTTCCGATTCTGTGTCTCCCTCTCTCTCTGCCCCTCCCCCGTTCATGCTCTGTCTCTCTCTGTCCCAAAAATAAATAAATGTTGAAAAAAAAAATTAAAAAAAAATAAAAAACAGTGAAGAGCAGCGAGGCTGGGCCGACTTCAGAACAGGTGCTGTCTAGGATAGTCTGGTCTTGAGAATTCAGCTCATAGGACCTTTTAAGATGTGAGCCGGGTCATAAGCATGCAATTTGTGGAGGAAAGAATGCACAGGGCTAATCAACAAATACAAAATATTCTCTCCTAGTTACCCCCAAATGCAGAAGATGACCTAATTGGGTAACAAATGGACAGAGTTTTTTAAAGGTCACCGCAGTTGTGGTGAAGGCGGTCGGTTTGCTACCATGCTGTGTGCAGTGCTGGAAGTGGCTCTGTACGGGAGTTATCGCCCGCGTTTTGCAGAGAAGCCGGAGGCTCAGACCGTTTAATGAACTCGTCCATGTCTCCTAGTTTGTGAGGAAGCAAGCTGAGATTCGAGTACAGATCCAGATGCTTTCCCGATCTCCATAGACTTGGTGAGCTGTTAGCCAGACGGGTTCAGATGTCATTTTGAAATTTCTGGTAAACCAGAGTTCGAAGTCTATGCCTGCCTGACACACCCACGAAAATGCTGTGAATTAAGGTGGGGTTTGGTGTTTGGACCAGACCATCATGGGGGGCTGTGGGGACATAGGCTGTTTATCTCTGAAACTCCGTTCTAGTGTTTGTTCATTTTTCAGGGACAGAGGATAAAGACTGCAAGGGAACTTAATTCTTGTTAAATTCCTATATGCCTGGTACTTTATGTATAGAAACTTATTTAATCCTCTTAATAATGCTAGGGAATAGCATTCCTTATCTCCAGAAGATAAGGAGATAAGACAACCAAACTCCAGAGACATGGTCTCTTATCCTAGTGCACACTTCCAGTTAAACAGCTACAAAACTAGGATTGAAGGGCAACTTTGCAGAATCAAAAGGCACACATCTTTCCCTTATTACACATGGTCTCCTGGAAGTAAAAGAAAGCACATAGTTCCTTGTCTCGTCAGCCCATTTACATTTTATGTTACGTTTTCTGTTCCCGTCACGTCTCATGGACAATGTTTGTCTTCCCAGTGTTGTGTGTACCCATGGTGATTCCTTTAAATGTGTTTCTGGAGGCTTTCTCTATTATTGCCCTAGGTCTGGGCTGAGCCTAACAACCTTCCCATAAAATTCTCTTTCTTTTTAAGACAGCATTCTTTGAGGGATTTTAGAGCAATTAGAGTTGGAATTCTCGAGGAATTTTTTAAAAAAATTAAACTCCTCCACATATAATTGGTACTCCCCCAGAGGTTTTACAAAATGTAAACTAGAGAACAAAGCAAAAGTCAGAACACCAAAAACCTCACCCTTAGTGCCTGCTTACAAGGAAGTCGATGAAATTGCACCTAAAACCAAACCTATCTTTCTAGATTAAAAGGAACTTAAAACTCAAACATGCAAGTGCGAAAGTGCAAGTGTGTCATAATTGCATTTTCTTTTGTTGTATTTTTCTCTCTGTCTTTCTGCTTGCCTCCTTGCCTGTCTTCCTTCCTTTTTTTTTCCTTTCCTTTAGATACTCCCAGATAGTCTAGTGGTTAGGATTCAGTGCTCTCCTTCCCTCCCTCCCTCCCTCCCTCCTTCCTTTCCTTCCTTCCTGTCTGTCTGCCTGCCTTCCTTCCTTCCTTCCTTCCTTCCTTCCTTCCTTCCTCCTTTCTTTCTGTCCCATTTTCCTTTCACTGGAAAATACTGAATTCTCTTGAACAAATGGAGTCCTGGACTGCAACCATACTTTTCAAGCCTTTCCTAGCATTGCTCATTGTCCTTCTCTACTCGAGGTCTCTTTTTTCGATTTGAATAATACAAAAACCCTCAAACCTTGCCAGTTCTTCGACGCAATAACCCTAGAAGCAAAATACGCTTGTGTCGTAGGTTAATATGTCCTAGGTTCCTAAAGCATGTGGGATCACTCTTGTTTTTTCTCAAGCCCTTGATGATAAACAAGGAGAATGCTCTCAATGGGCAGCCAAAGACCTCCCTCAAGTGGAGGCTTTCTGTCCTTGAGATGCTAAAGAGAGACCTTTTATATAACAAAGAGGCAATACCCTCTTCTCACCTATTTTTTTTTCCAGGTCTGAGACCTGTCACTTACTGTTGTCGGTCTGGGTCCATTGGCTTCACTTCCCTCCTCTTGAACATGCTCTTATGGGGCAGGAGCTGGGCTTGTAAGATCTGTTGGAAGTTCCTCTTTGCTTGAATGGCCTGCTGCCTTTTCCACATCTTTTAGAGGCCGCTGATCTTCTCTTTTAGAGGTCAGCTGATCTTCAAGAAACTCTGGGGAGTACCAGGAAGGAACTTTGAGTTTACTCCTGATCGGGCCAGTGACAGCCCTTTCAGCCGGGTGGCCTGCTTTTCCCTCACTGTATAAGGTGCTATCTCAGAAGGTTTCTCTTTCAGACTCTGCTCAGGGGGATGTGATCGGCCACAGCCACGCCTGAGACGTGCAAGTGTGGGTCAGCAAATGACTCAAATGCAGATACCGATGCTTTCCCATCTCCTCCATGGGCGCAGCGAGTGGTTAGCTCAGACAGGTCAGGTGTCATTTGGAGATTTCTGGTAAACCAGAGTTTGAAGTCTACCCCTGCCTGACACACCTATGAAAAAGCAACATTCTGTGTGACTCCTAAGATAATATTCCTTCTCACCTCGAGAGCTTCTTCTTATCTTGATGCTGGTGTGAGGTCACTTACACTGACCCCTTGCTCATGATGACCTATGTCTTATTCCAATCTTTATGTCTTTCCTCCCTTAAAAGATAGTGAGAATGTGCTACCTCAGAGATTGCACCCCAATTCTCCCTCCTCTCACTTCCTCCTCTTTGTATGACTGTGCCTTTTTTTTTTTAAAGTTTTTGTTTATTTTGAGAGAGAGAGAGAGAGAGACAGAGAGACAGAGCACAAAGAGGGGAGAGGCAGAGAGAGTGGGAGACAGAATCCCATGCAGTCTGTATGCTGTCAGTGCAGAGCTCGACACAAGGCTTGATCCCACGAACTGTAAGAGCATGACCTGAGCCAAAGGCAGATGCTTAACCAATGGAGCCACCCAGGCTCCCCATGACTGTACATTGTTTACATTGAACATGCCCAACACAACAACTTTGATACTGATTGTTAAATGATATTATCAATGTTTTATCACTGCTGCCTCAGCTATGCTTTCTATAATCAGAATATACTTTTATTTTATTTATTTTTATTTAAAAAATGTTTACTTATTTATTTTGAGAGAAAGAGTGCACGTGGGGGAGGGGCAGAGAGAGAGGGCGAGAGAATCCCAAGCAGGCTCTACACTGTCAGCACAGAGCCCGATGTGGGGCTGTATCTCACGACCGCGAGATCATGACCTGAGCTGAAACCAAGAGTCAGACACTTAGCCAACTGAGCCACCCAGGTGCCCTCCAGAATATACTTTTAAAGAAATGTGTTTTGTGCTGTGTTCATTATGGTTCTTTTCTCATGGTGGGGATTCAATAAATATTTCCTGTTGATAAATTTGTCATACTAGAAAAGGTTATTTTATAGCAAAGTAGTTGTAAAAAAAGTTGATCTTTTTTATTCTTCTTTCTTTTTAGCTGTTCCATCAAATCACTAATGCAAACACTAAAGTTGCTCCTTAATTAGAAGAATAAAAAAAGAATGAGGGCACCTGGGTGGCTCAGTCATGAAGCATCTGACTGGCTCAGGTCACGATCTCGCAGTTTGTGAGTTCAAGTCCTATATCGGGTAAGCTTGAGCCCTGCTTGGGGTGAATGTGAGCCCTGCTTTGGGTAAAACACAAGCCCTGGGTGAGCCCCCCTCTCCCTCTCTCTTCCTGCCCCATGTGGGATATTCTGTCTCTCTCTCTCTCTCTGCCCCTTGATCACTTGTACCCTCTGTCTCTCTCGGTCTCTCAAAAAAAAAAAAAAAAAAAAAAAAAGACATTGGCTGAACTCAAATGATAAACTACTTTTAAGTATTTAATAAATTTTAATCTATAACCATTGCAAAACAAAATGTATGTGTGGAGGTGATTTACTTGTATAGGAAAAACTAAGACGAAGATTTACAAATGAGAAGGAAGAGTACAATTTACTTGAGTTCAAGGCTAGATAATAGAACAAGATTTCTAGGCATGTGATTATTAAGAATGCAAACAACTTTTATTCTCTATCTTCCCTTTTCTACTCTTTGAATCAAAATTTGTCCGAAGGTGTTGATGATCTCGATTAAATTAATGGCCTCTGTTTATCCGTACCCTTTGCCCAATATCTTTGTAGTCCCTGCTCACTCTAATTTGGGCTGGCCTTGTCACTTGCTTTGGCCAGTACAGTCTGGCTGAAGTGATGATGTGACAATTCTAAGTCTAGACCTCAAGAAATGTTACATGTTTCTGCTCCCTCTCTGGCTTCTCTGTGGTCACCATGACAACAAGTCTGCATTTGGGGCATGCTCCATGTGAGGCCACATGGAGAAGAACTGAGTCATTTTAGCTATCATGGAGCCCTCAGCTCCCAGTTGACCTGCCATCTGACCACAGACCGAGCCCAGATAAAATCTGACGGGTCTAGATTAGTAGAACTACCTGCCAACTGGTAGCCTCCTAAGAAATAATAAATAGATTTTTAAAACCCCTGTGTTTTGAGGGGCCAACCTGGGTGGTTCAGTCGGTTGAGCATCTGACTCTTAATTTCAGCTCAGGTCACGGTCCTAGGGTGGCAGGATGGAGCACTGTGTCGGGCTCTGCGTTGGCATGAAGCCTGCTTAAGATTCTCTCTCTCTCTCCCTCTGCCCCTCTCCCCTGCTTGCTCTCTCTCTAAAATAAAAATAAAAATTAAAATACAATAAAACGTATGTTTTGAGACGGGTAAGCAGTAATAGCTAACAACTTCACATCTTATATTGGTAATACTAATAGTGTAAGTCAGTAGTAAGTCCTCCCAGGGACTATTATATTTTAACTGTTGTCAGCTGTTTGAGCTAAACGAATATAAGTTTGAGAGTGTCTTTGGTTTCAGTAAGTGAAGATGGGAAACTTAGGGCATGCAATGGAATCTTCCTGGGATCGTAGTCCCATGAACTTCAGAAGGCTATTACTAGACACAAGAAAACATAGTTTTAAGGTCAGGTGGGTGGCATCAGTTAGAGATCTCAAAGCTGTAGCCGGTAGACCTACAAACTGTTGCCATGACGTCCCCACACGCATGCTCCCCAACCTCCCCCACAGCATTCCCACTCCCCAGGCTAGCCTCCCCCCGCACAGCAGACCGCACTACCCATGACTCACTCTTCTCGGGTCTTTCACAGAAGCCCTTCTTCCATCCCCTATATCAGCTGCGCTCCAGGGTTTTGCACTGAAGGGCTAGCACCAGTCAAAGGTGACCCCCAGTCCTGCCTCCTGCCTCCTGCCTCATGCGTGATGAACCCTCAGACGTGCTAAGGGTTTCACATATATGTACTCTGGTTTTCTTTTCTGCAAAACGGTGGTGGGGAAAGGCCCGCAGCAAAGCTTTCTCTGTCTCTCTCCTGCTCAACTTCACAGTTACAGAAAGAAGTTAGGGAAAAACAGAAGGTTTGACTTTTCAGAAAGCGAGTCCAGCGTTCTTTTGATCATTGGTAAAGATAGTTACTGCTGATTTAGAAACCTTGAATATGGGCCAAAGCTTTAGCAAATATTAACTCTAATTTTATGGCCCTTATTATTAACAGCCAGATAAATGATAGTTCAGAGATTTTTACATGATGTGAATGGATCCAAAGTCACACATGTGATTAGAGGCAAAGCCATAAATATAGCAAAGCTATAAATGTAGTAATAGTTGGAGTGTCTAATTTGTACTTTCAAAAAAAATTAAAAATCTGCCTCCCGTTCCATAGTATGGATATGTAACATCGTCTTTCAAGTTAGGCAGTACCTCCTGAACCGCATGCATTCTCCTTCAGACACATGAAGGAACTCGAGCCCTACCAGAGTCATCTTATCAACCTGAAAGCCTATTGTAGACCCCTCATAAACTCAGCTTTTGGGAAAACAGCAGGAAGAGGCCACTCAGCAGGGAAGCCTGGTGGGAAAGTGGGGGCAAGTGTTGTCCTCGTAATGGTGCCTTTTATAACAATAAGCTCCAAGCCGGGTGACTTAATCCCCCTTGTGCTCAGTTTCCTCATCTGTAAATGTGGGTGTGGAGTCAATCAGTGCTTTCCTGAACTGTGGTCTGTGGACAATTTCCCTAGCCCATGTGACAGTTGGGAAATGCTATCTACAAGGTCCATCCATCCCTTAGAGACCTTTGTGAAGGTCTGTATTCAAGAAGTCTGTCATAGCGATCCTGGAAACCTCTTAAGAACCTAGAGGAAGAATGCCATTTTGGAAATGTACAGTCAGATGACTCTTACGATTTCCTTTGGCTATAAAGACATCTGAGCTAATAGATCTTTCGTTCTGTTGCAATTTACAGCTAATTCCATTTTCTTTGTTTCCTTCCTTCCTTCCTTCCTTCCTTCCTTCCTTCCTTCCAGTAACAATGCTTTTATTTTATTTTATTTTATTTTATTTTTTTAATTTTTTTTTCAACGTTTATTTATTTTTTGGGACAGAAAGAGACAGAGCATGAACGGGAGAGGGGCAGAGAGAGAGGGAGACACAGAATCGGAAACAGGCTCCAGGCTCTGAGCCATCAGCCCAGAGCCTGACGCGGGGCTCGAACTCACGGACCGCGAGATCGTGACCTGGCTGAAGTCGGACGCTTAACCGACTGCGCCACCCAGGCGCCCCAACAATGCTTTTATTTTAACAAAAAAGTATATAAAAAGGGTCACAAAATGGGGGGTGGTAAGATAGGATGTAATGTGTGCGGTGTCTCTGGATTCCATCCCTCTCTTCCTGCCCCACACACAAAAGTTACTGAATAATGTACAAGTCACCATTCACAGTGCCAGAACACCATCCAAATAATTGTTTTCATCAGGGTCAAAAAATACAGTGATTATGAATGTGCTGTGACCAGTTATTGATTCCACTTTCTACCAAGGAAGGAAACGGGGAAAAAATAATATTTTGGGGCACCTGGCTGGCTCAGTTGGTGGAATGTGTTACTTTGGTTTCGGGGCTATAAGTTTGAGTCCCATGTTGGTTGTAGAGGTCACTTCAAAAGAAAATCTTTATTATTATTATTATTTTAATATTTGCTTTTTAAAAGTTTATTGATTTTGATAGAGAGAGAGAGAGTGCACACATGACAGCAGGGGAGGGGCAGAGAGAGAGGGAGAAAGGGAGAATCCTAAGCAGGCTCCACAAGGTGAGTGCAGTGGGACTCAGAACTCTCAAACTGTGAGGTCATGACCTGAGCTGAGATCAAGAGTCAGACACTTATCCAACTGAGCTACCCAGGCGCCCCATTAAGATTTTCTTTTTAAGTTATCTCTATACCCAACATGGGGCTTGAATTCACAACCCTGAGATCAAGGGTCACATGTTTCACTGACTGAGTCAGCCAGGCACCCCTTAAAAATAAAATCTTTAAAAAAAAATCATATTTTCTTGGTTGTCTACTTTGTGTCAGGCACTGTGTTAGATATTCTATGTATTCCTTATTTATTTCTTCCAATACTATGTGGAGTATTATTATTCTCACCTTACTGATACTGATCTTAACTACATCATTTTTTCTCATAACTACTGTAGTCTTACTGAGAGAGTAACAGTACATCAACAATGTAGAGTCAGTGGGCGCAATCCCCGATACTCTCTCTCTACACATTCTCTAGGTGATATTATCCAGCCCTAGGGCTTTAATCCTATTCTTATGATGTGGTCATGACTGATGACTATGAAATCTCATAATTTTCTCTTGACTGTTCCTGTATTAAATAAACATCTCAAATTTAGTGTGACCAAACCAGCATTTTAAATTCAGAGCTTTCCTCTAAAATTTTCTTGCCCAGTTAACCCTTAGTAATTGGCCTCCATGTCTGCCATGTCAGACAGCAATTTAGATGTTGATTTCTCTCATACCTTCATTCACCATGTGCACTGTATCAACCAGTCTGTTCTTGCAAGACACATCTAGAATGTGACTGCTTCTCTCCATTTCCATGGGTATTTCTGGTCAAGCTACATCATCTCTTATGAGGACAATTACCGCACTGTTCCATTTGTTTCTACTTGTGTTCTGTCTGCAATCAGGAGCCAAGATGATCTAAGACATAAATATAGGCACTGTCTTGGCCGGTTTGCTGAGGAAGACCACCAGCCTTGTGGGATTGGCTGTATGTGAGGGTCCACACGAGAGTCTAAGAGTATCGTACACAAAGATTCTTGATGTTCTTGAGCAAATTCCTAAAAATGCAGCTTACAGCAAGTATATAGAATGGATTACAAATGAGAAGTGGGGTATGGTTAAAGCGGAACCAGATGTTGAGAAATTAGAAGACCCACTTCAGGGTGGCCAACTAGAAGAGGTGATTCTTCAGGCTGAAAAAAAGTCTGGCAGGAAAAATGATACATTGGAAACCATGGGAGCCTTCAGTGGAAGAGCTCCTGCCAACCACTGGTAATGACCAATATAATCCTCATTAAATGACTAGTGTGTTGATGGAAAGCTGATGTAATTAAGTGTTCTGTTACATAAAATAAAGAAAGAAAAAATTTAGACCATGTTACTTTGCTCCTTAAGACCTTCTGATGATTTTCCATTTCGCTAAAAAAAAAAAAAAAAAAAAAAAAAATCTAAGTTGCAGTCTCTGGCCTTGCTCATGTCTCCAACCTCATTTGGCCGATGCTTCCTCCCCTACGTTGGTTTCTTTCCCGATCTGCAACGTACCAGGCTTGTTCAACCCCAGATTGCTTCGCTTGCTTTGCCCTCTGCCTGGATGGCTCTTCTCATCCTCATTTGTTGTTGGTTCAAATGTTGTCTCCTTAGGGGTGCCTTCCCTGACCACCTTTTCAGAAATGATCCCACGTTTTGCAGAAACTATCACATCATTCTGCTTTGTTTTTCAAAGGAGTTGTCCCTCTTGTTATTTTATTAGTTTATTTGCTACCCTCCCACCTGTTTCTCTCAACTAGAAGGTAAGTGCATGAGAGCTTCCCTCTCTTTGTTGTGTTCAACCCCACATCTCCCTGCTGGTGTGTTTCACAGTGCCTCGTACATACAGTGGCTCAGTAGATATTTGCAGGCTTAATAAAATAAATGTTATCTGTCTTGCTCATCTTCCCAGCCATTTCTGTTCAGCGCACACTTAAAAATAATCAAACAAATGTAAGGCTACACACAGTGTCTTCAAGCAGATTTCCAACAAATGTACTTTTTGGAAAGAAATGTTTAATGTGTATTTATTTATTTATTTATTTATTTATTTATTTATTTTTACATGTGTTTATTTTTGAGAGGCAGAGAAAGCACAAGTGGGGAGGGGTGGAGAGAGAGAGAAGGAGGCAGAATCCAAAGCAGGCTCCAGGCTCTGAGCTGTCAGCACAGAGCCCAAGGCGGGGCTCGAACTCACAAACCGTGAGATCATGACCTGAGCCGAAGTCGGGCGCTTAACCAACTGAGCCACCCAGGTGCCCCAAATGTTAATGAATTAATTAATTAATTGAGAGAGAGAGAGAGAGAGAGAGACAGAGGGAGAGAGAGAGGGAGTACATGTGCACACGTGAGAGGAGGAGGGCAGAGAGGGAGGGAGAGAATCCCAAGCAGGCTCTACACTGCCAACTTGGAAGCGGATATGGGGCTTCACCCCACAACATGAGATCACCACCCTGGGTGGAAACCAAGAGTCACTCGTTCAACTGACTGAGCCATCCAGGCACCTGTATTCAGAAAAAAATTTAAATGAGATTATTATCTGCATGGGATTTTTAAAAATTTATTTATTTTTTCAATATATGAAATTTATTGTCAAATTGGTTTCCATACAACACCCAGTGCTCATCCCAAAAGGTGCCCTCCTCAATACCCATCACCCACCCTCCCCTCCCTCCCACCCCCCATCAACCCTCAGTTTGTTCTCAGTTTTTAACAGTCTCCTATGCTTTGGCTCTCTCCCACTCTAACCTCTTTTTTTTTTTTTTTTCCTTCCCCTCCCCCATGGGTTCCTGTTAAGTTTCTCAGGATCCACATAAGAGTGAAACCATATGGTATCTGTCTTTCTCTGTATGGCTTATTTCACTTAGCATCACACTCTCCAGTTCCATCCACGTTGCTACAAAAGGCCATATTTCATTTTTTCTCATTGCCACGTAGTATTCCATTGTGTATATAAACCACAATTTCTTTATCCATTCATCAGTTGATGGACATTTCGGCTCTTTCCATAATTTGGCTATTTTGAGAGTGCTGCTATAAACATTGGGGTACAAGTGCCCCTATGCATCAGTACTCCTGTATCCCTTGGATAAATTCCTAGCAGTGCTATTGCTGGGTCATAGGGTAGGTCTATTTTTAATTTTCTGAGGAACCTCCACATTGCTTTCCAGAGCGGCTGCACCAATTTGCATTCCCACCAACAGTGCAAGAGGGTTCCCGTTTCTCCACATCCTCACCAGCATCTCTAGTCTCCTGGTTTGTTCATTTTGGCCACTCTGACTGGTGTGAGGTGATATCTGAGTGTGGTTTTGATTTGTATTTCCCTGATGAGGAGCGACGTTGAGCATCTTTTCATGTGCCTGTTGGCCATCCGGATGTCTTCTTGAGAGAAGTGTCTATTCATGTTTTCTGCCCATTTCTTCACTGGGTTATTTGTTTTTCGGGCGTGGACTTTGGTGAGCTCTTTATAGATTTTGGATACTAGCCCTTTGTCCGATATGTCATTTGCAAATATCTTTTCCCATTCCGTTGGTTGCCTTTTAGTTTTGTTGGTTGTTTCCTTTGCTGTGCAGAAGCTTTTTATCTTCATAAGGTCCCAGTAATTCACTTTTGCTTTTAATTCCCTTGCCTTTGGGGATGTGTCGAGTAAGAGATTGCTACAGCTGAGGTCAGAGAGGTCTTTTCCTGCTTTCTCCTCTAAGGTTTTGATGGTTTCCTGTCTCACATTCAGGTCCTTTATCCATTTTGAGTTTATTTTTGTGAATGGTGTGAGAAAGTGGTCTAGTTTCAACCTTCTGCATGTTGCTGTCCAGTTCTCCCAGCACCATTTGTTAAAGAGACTGTCTTTTTTCCATTGGATGTTCTTTCCTGCTTTGTCAAAGATGAGTTGGCCATACGTTTGTGGGTCTAGTTCTGGGGTTTCTATTCTATTCCATTGGTCTATGTGTCTGTTTTTGTGCCAATACCATGCTGTCTTGATGATGACAGCTTTGTAGTAGAGGCTGAAGTCTGGGATTGTGATGCCTCCTGCTTTGGTCTTCTTCTTCAAAATTACTTTGGCTATTCGGTCCACAAGGCCCAGTTTATTTTATTTTATTTTATTTATTCAATATATGAGATTTATTGTCAAATTTGTTTCCATACAACACCCAGTGCTCATTCCAAAAGGTGCCCTCCTCAATACCCGTCACCCACCCTCCCCTCCCTCCCACCCCCCATCTACCCTCAGTTTGTTCTCAGTTTTCAAGAGTCTCTTATGCTTTGGCTCTCTTCTACTCTAACCTCTTTTTTTTTTTTTTTTCCTTCCCTTCCCCCATGGGTTTCTGTTAAGTTTCTCAGGATCCACATAAAAGTGAAAACATATTGTATCTATCTTTCTCTGTATGACTTATTTCACTTAGCGTCACACTCTCCAGTTCCATCCATGTTGCTACAAAGGGCCATATTTCGTTCTTTCTCATTGCCACGTAGTATTCCATTGTGTGTAGAAACCACAGTTTCTCTATCCATTCATCAGTTGATGAACATTTAGGCTCTTTCCATAATTTGGCTATTGTTGAGAGTGCTGCTATAAACATTGCGGTACAAGTGCCCCTATGCATCAGTACTCCTGTATCTCTTGGGTAATTCCTAGCATTGCTATTGCTGGGTCATAGGGTAGGTCTATTTTTAATTTTTTGAGGAACCTCCACACTGTTTTCCAGAGTGGCTGCACCAATTTCCCACCAACAGTGCAAGAGGGTTCCCATTTCTCCACATCCTCTCCAGCATCTATAGTCTCGTGATTTGTTCATTTTGGCCACTCTGACTGGCGTGCATGGGATTTTTTAATGTGTAAAAACTCAGATAGAAGAAAGGACAACACTGTTAAGAAGTCATCAGATACTTCTGCACTGAGGCAGTGGAGGTTTGGAAAGGATAAACTGGTGATTCTGGTGTATTTTTTAAGTCATGGTTTCCAGGAGAGGGCAGGGATCGAAACTACAAATGGTTAAACATGGCTTTTGGGAACTTGTCATGTAATTCTTTTTTTGTCCAATCACTCCTTGCTATGGAGGCCAGTGGATTAACTTCTTCCAAACATTGCACTCCGAAAGGAGGGATGCTAAGGGAAGGTGTGGGGTGGCACTGAAATAGCCCCCTCTAAGGTCCCTGCAGAAGGAGACTGTCTGTTATAACCAAAATAAATTCGAAGAAGTGCCACATTGATAATTAGTGGAATATTTATTTTGGCGTGGTATAGCCCTTTTCTAAAAGTTGGCGAGATGTGGAGGAGAGAGAAAAATGGGAAATATCCTGTATTCTCGAAAGGAAAGGTATACAGTAGATAGTTTCATCTTTGAAATTCTGGCGCCACCTAGTGGTGAATGAATCCTGTTTTAGAGACCCGCCATTTTTCTTAAATGTTTGTCTCAAACTTTCAGGTATGTCTTAGAATCATACAGTGAGCTTGTGCAATTCCCACCCCCCCCCCCCACCTCCCACCCATTGCTATAGATTTCAGAATCCTATAGTTCTTATGTGGGGCTTGGGAAACAGAGTCTGGAAAACGGGTTTCCCAGGTGATACTGTAGAATTTTTAGTTAGCTTTTTAAAAAAATAATCATACATCAAGTGGCTCTAGCGATGTTTCTGCTTGTCTTGCCGTAAATTTGTTCCAGAAAGACCATCCTGGCCACAGATAGGTTTAATTGAGGTAATAGTGTCTGAAAGGAGAAGTTCCAGTAATTCATGGAGGTCCAGGCTTTGCAAAACCACCTCAGGGGCTCCAGGCATTTCCCAGGTGAACTTTTTAAAGGAGAATTAAAAAAAAATTAATTAAGTAAGTAACTGGATTATTATTATTGTTATTATTATTATTATTATTATTATTATTATTATTATTTAGAGAGAGCACAGGTTGGGGAGAGGGGCAGAAGGAGAGGGAGAAAGAATCTCAAACAAGCACCACACTCAGTGTGGAACCCGACAGGGGGCTTGATCCCACGTGGGGCTCAATTTCACAACTATGAGATTGTGACCTGGCTGAAATTAAGAGTCCAACACAACGGAGCCACTCAGGTGCCTCTCAGAAGACCTTTTATTTAAGGCTTCCTGAGGGATTCTCAAGGAAATGAATCTTCAAATATGACCTCAGACTCATAATAACAAGTACTCAGGGCATCTACAGAGCTCAGTTGGTTACGTCACCCGACTCTTGATTTTAGATCAGGTCATGATCCACAGTGCTTGAGATCAAGCCGCCTGTTGGGCTCTGCCTGTCAGAGTGGACCCTGCTTGGGATTCTCTCCCCCACTCCCCCCCACCTCCGCCCCACTCCTGCTCATGCTCTCTCTCTCAAAAAATAAACATTTAAAAACATTTAAAAATCTGGCACATTGACTCACATGTGCTTGACTGTGCTCAGATTTCAGCTGTGAATGTAGTGGACAGTTCCATTCAGGCTTCCACTCATTTTAAGGTGATAAGGTCCCCCTTCAAGTCCTCACCTAATGCCCCAGGATTTCCGTTGGTGCTGCACACGCCATAAGGAACTTTCTAGGTTATGACATATACCCAGCTTGGAAGCACGGGGAGGTTAGCACGTCTGGGAGCAATCCTTGATCATGGGGGATGGGAGCTATTGGGTCAATACTCCTGCCTCTTCTGCTTGGGGAAGGGCCTCATGAAGGGTTATGTATGAATGGTAGGCTCAGGACTTTACCCCATGGGCAGAAGTGTGTTTGAAGGGAAGAGTAGTGGCAGGGAGAATTTTAATTAGGAACCTAGATATTTTGGTGGTACCATGGAGATGGGATTGGTTTGGGAAGTAAATGGGGTCAGAGACAGATACTAGGCATTAATTATAGTTGCTCTGATTTGAAATAAATTGGGACTAAATTAGGCAGAAAAATGCAGTAGAAATTTGAAGTAGGAGACGTGATAGTAACCCCCTCTCCCTCTCGCTCTCCCTCTTGCTCTCTGTCCCCAAGTGTACTGGTCTGTTTTCCTTCCTGAATTGAATTGGGCTTATGAAAGCCCATGAACTGGGCTCAGGGTCCCTGTCTTTGTTTTGTGTTGCTCTGTTGCAAACCTCCCTCAAATTTAGTGGCTGAAATGGCCTGTTGTTTTGTTGTTGTTCATAAAGTTGGGCTGGGCTCACCTAGGCATTTCTTTTTGCTGCTCTTACCTGGGGATATGCAGCTGGTTGTTCTCTTTGCAAGCCTGCTGGTCAGTGTAGTAGTCAGGGTTCTCCAGAGCAACAGAACCAATACGATAGACAGGGAAACTATGGATTGCGAGAAACTTGTTCTGCGAGTGTTCTGCAAGATAAGCAAACATTTCTTTTTTTTTTTTTTTTAAATTTTTTTTCCCAACGTTTATTTATTTTTGGGACAGAGAGAGACAGAGCATGAATGGGGGAGGGGCAGAGAGAGAGGGAGACACAGAATCGGAAACAGGCTCCAGGCTCTGAGCCATCAGCCCAGAGCCCGATGCGGGGCTCGAACTCCCAGACCGCGAGATCGTGACCTGGCTGAAGTCGGACGCTTAACCAACTGCGCCACCCAGGCGCCCCTCTAATATATTTTAACTAGATAAAATGAGCGATGTCTGGCGATATGAGTAGAACGTGACGCTGAGTGTCACATGATCACACCTGAGCCAATGGTCCTTGAAATTCGCTTTGATAGACAAGTGCTTTGGATTACAAGCATGTGTCCGCAACGAATTAGGCTCCCAAACCAAGGTTTCACTGTATCTCAATATACATGAGGAGATTTGTTGTGGGAATTGGCTCAGGCAGTTGTGAAGGCTGTCTGCAAGCCGCAGAGCTGGTGGCATGATTCAGGCCAAGCCTGAAGGCTGAGAACCAGGAGCTCCCATGTCTGAAGGCAGGAGAAAATGGACATCCCAGCTCAAGAAGAAAGAGACGTTCGTCTACTCTTCCCCTTTTTGTTCCAACAGATTGGATGCTGCCTGCCCACATTGGTGACCTCAGGTCTCTTCACTCAATCTACTGCATCAGATGCTAATCTCATCCAGAAACACTCGTAAAGACTCACCAAGACATGTTTTACCAGCTCTCTGGGCAGCTGTGAGGCTCGTCAGGTTGACACAAAAAACCACCCGTCACTGTCAGGGACCGCGACACAGGCAGCTTGTCTTTGCCCTGTGCGCTGTCCTCCACAGTCACACGCTTTTTCCTCTGGAGGCAACAGGTCTGGGGCACGAGGCGGGGTGGTGGGGCAGCAAAGTCACGAGGTTCTTGAAGCCTGAGCTCAGAGTCACGTTTGGCACATCTGTCTCATTCTCTTGGTCAAAGCAATCACAAGGTGACTCAGCTGTGGGGAAGTGGACCCCATCTCTTGACGGAAAGAGCTCAAGGAATTTAAGACCCCTTTTAATTTACTACTGCAGCCTATCTTAGTAGCTAACGAAATGAACCATGTCCTCTTATATACCTGGAACTGGTTTTAAATTTTTTTTTTTCAACGTTTTTTATTTATTTTTGGGACAGAGAGAGACAGAGCATGAATGGGGGAGGGGCAGAGAGAGAGGGAGACACAGAATCGGAAACAGGCTCCAGGCTCCGAGCCATCAGCCCAGAGCCTGACGCGGGGCTCGAACTCACGGACCGCGAGATCGTGACCTGGCTGAAGTCGGACGCTTAACCGACTGCGCCACCCAGGCGCCCCTAGAACTGGTTTTAAAACTGGAATTCGGGGTGCCTGGGTGGCTCAGTGGGTTGAGCGTCCGACTTTGGCTCAGGTCATGATCTCACGGTTCGTGAGCTCGACCCTCTCGTTGGGCTCTCTGCTTTCAGCTCCGAGTCAGCTTTGGATCCTCTCTCCCCCTCTGTCTGCACTCCCCCCCACCCCCCGACTCATGCTCTCTCCACAAATGAATAAACATTAAATAAAACACACAAAAAAAACCAAACCAGAATTCAGGCTACTTATGTGCTGACCAGTCACACCTCCTCTCTCTCTTATGTGGTAAATATCCTGAGAAATATTTTATATCTGTGACAAGTTGAATTAACCTTCCCTAAGTGGAAGGGTGTAGGGAAAAGCTTGGATTAAAAAAAAAATTTTTTTCCAGATTCACTGGACTCACTTAGTCAATATCTTTTCAAAACTATAGTAATTATATTTCAAATGAGTTCTATTTTATTTTTATTTATTATTATTTTTAAATTTAATTTATTTTTAAGAGAGAGAGAGAGACAGAGAGTGAACGGGGGAGGTGCGGAGAGAGAGGGAGACACAGAATCCGAAGCAGGCTCCAGGCTCCAAGCTGTCAGCACAGAGCCCGATGCAGGCTTGAACTCACGAACTGTGAGACCATGACCTGAGCCGAAGTCAGATGCCCAGCTGACCGAGCCACCAAAGTGCCCCAAGTGAGTTCTAGTTTAAACTAGTGAAATTTTTTTGTGTGTGTGAATTTGAGTTTTTTTGTAAGGGAAAAGAAAAAGGTGTTTTTATTTTCACAGTATGGCACTGATATTTATGAGATTATTTTCATAATTGCCCTAATAAACACCTTCATAATGGAATAAAAATAATTTGCTTTAAATGCATGCAATTTCATGAAACACTAGAAAAAATTTCAGTATCTTAAATTTCAGAATTACCTGGTAAGAATAGTTTATTAATTTTATAAACTTTTATGACAGGATTGCTCACTGTAATGGAAATATCAAACACAAAGAAAGATTTTGATAACCTGTTTAAAGGAAGCAGAAATAGGGATGCCTGGTTGGCTCAGTTGATTAAGCATCTGGCTCTTGATTTTGCTCAGGGTACGATCTCAAAGTTCATGAGTTCAAATCCTGCATTGGGCTCCATGTGGATAGTGTGAAACCTGCTTGGGATTCTCTCTCCCTTTCTCTCTGCCTTGACCCCGCTCGTGCTCTCTCTTTCTCTCTCAAAGTAAATAAACTTAAAAAAAATAAAACAAGCAGAAATAGGGGGTGCCTGGCTGGCTCAGTCGGTAAAGTATGTGACTCTTGATCTCTGGGTTGTAGGTTTGAGCCCCACACTGGGTGTAGAGATTATTTAAAGCTTTTTTTTTTTTTAATTGTAATGTTTATTTACATCAGGAGAGAGAGAGAGAGAGAGAGAGAGAGAGAGAGAGAATGAGCAGAGGAGGAGGAGGAGGTGGGAGAGCTGGAGACAGAATCTGAAGCAGGTTCCAGGCTCCCAGCCGTTAGCGCGGAGCCAGAAGCCGAACTCAAACCCACGAACCGCGAGATCATGACCTGAGCTGAAGTCAAAAGCTTAACGTACTGAGCCATCCAAGTACCCTGAGATTACTTAAAAAGAAGAGGAACTGGAGAAAAGTAAAAGAGTCAGAAACAGAATGGAAATGGCTTTTTTTTCTGTGAAGAATCATTTGGTCACATCCCATACAGCGGGAGAAAAGTTGTGGGAAAATCTTCTCCCTTAACAGAGCTGTGGCCCTAAGAACAACTGCAGAACTGCAGAGGCAGGAAAAAAAAAAGCACGATTTTGCTAAAGAGATGAGTGCAAAGGCAGCCTACATCAAAATCTTTTCAGAAGGACCGATTTTCTTTTTTTTTTGAACCAAGATCTGTGATTCAGTTCTGGGCATTTCTTTCCAAGACCTTTTTTTTTTTTCCTCTGGCTTCTCTCACACGGCTTTTTGCCCTTCCGTTTCTCACCTCAAACAGCTGCTTCTGAAAAGTTGACTTTGAGCTGTTTCAAAAGGTCATCGTATTCACTGTTTCCTCTTCTGACTACCGTGTTTATATTCTGACGCTGGGCTCCACGTGTCTCAACGGGTTTTCCCAGGAAGGCTGGCTTGTTTGTTTAGATGCTCCTGAAACCGAGGAAGAGGGATTCTGTCTCTCAACGACAGTGAACCAAGCTGCTGGCACAGGTGAAAACGAAGATACATCTCAACAATAGAATTTGGAGCAAAAGAAACCAGACACAAGAGTACATGCTGTATAAGTCACTTATGTAAAATTCCAAAACAGGCAAAGTTAATGTACAGTTCGACCAGGATATGGGTTACTTAGGTAGGTAGGCTGGACAGTGCAAGCAAGTGGAAATGTTGGGGCGCTGCCTGGATTTAGGTATCGGGTACCGTGGCAGGCTTGCTTTGCAAACTTTTATCGCACTGTGCACTTAGGATTTGTGCATTTTTTCATTTGTTACACTTCTTGAAAAAGTGGAGCAGTCGAGGAAGGATGGCTTTTTCCTTTGGCTTCAGGGAAATCTGCGTTTGGGTGCGTCTGGTGGTTTTTAAGGAAAGAATTGTTAAGTTGGCAACATTATATATTTTTTGAGACCCGCTTTATTGCAGTGTTGATTTTGATTTTATTGGGTTTCAGTGTCCACATAAACCACACGGAGGAGGTCAAGCATCCTATAAATCAGTGGCAATTAGAAACAACACAAGAACAATACAAAGCAAAGCCAAACTCTAGGTGATCACTATGGCAGTGCTGCAGGACTGTATTTTATTGAAAGAACAATAGTCACGCTCCACTAAGGCTAGAAACCCTAAGAGGAAGCTGGAAACTAAACATTAATATCATTGAAACAAATATATCTAGACAACTTCTCTATTTTTTTTTTCTTTCTTTTATTTTCTTCCCTAATACCATGTAAGACCAGGTCATCTATCATTTGATATTTCTTTTTTTTTTATTTTTTAAAAGTTTAATTTATTTATTTTGAGAAAGAGAGAGAGAGAGAGCATGAGCAGGGGAGGGGCAGAGAGAGGGAGAGAGAGAGAATCCCAACCAGGCTCCTCATCATTAGCGCAGAGCCCGGCGTGGGGCTCGAACTCACGAACTGTGAGATCATGACCTGAGCTGAAACCAGGAGTCAAACATTCACCTGACTGAGCCACCCAGGCACCCCTATCATTTGATATTTCTTGGTTGATTCTGTTCAGCAGGAAGTTGTGTATTATTTTCTGGAAAGGGAAAGAAACAGGAAGTCATAAAGACTGGTAAAGTTAATGAAATATTTCACATTTGCCCATAATCACATTTAAATGTTACTTATATGTTGTTGGCTGACTTCTGTTATTTCCTGTAACAGTACTGACTGCTATCTCATAGTGGGTGCTTCTTCCAGGAGGTTTTTTTTTTTTATTGTTATAGCATGTTGGACATAATGCCTGAATTCATCCTTCCTTCCTTACAGTAGAAACAGCTCAAATATTACCAATGATAGCATCCTTAAGACTCTGTCCCTTGCAGAGAAGCTGGAAGTTAGTGGAGAAAAAATAGATTAGCCATTTCAATTGCTGCTCATGTACCGGGGATACAACCTTGGTGGGTGGAAATGCATTTCATCCTTGGGACTCAGAATTTTGGCTTCACTGAATGTTTTATCCCATGTAGTTGTAAGCCTGAGAGAGAGAGAGAGAGAGAGAGAGAGAGCGAGCGAGCATGAGAGAGAGAGAGCATGAGCAGGGGAGGGGCAGAGAGAGGGAGGGATTGTTTGTTGAGGGATTGAATTCACCTCAACAAACATTTCCTGAGTGACAGTTACGGTACAAAACATTATGGATGAAGCCAGAACTGTAGGAGAGATAAACGTGTATATAAAAAATTATAACACAATATGATAAGTGCCCTTGCATGGAAATAAAGAGGTGGCTTCAGACACAGAGAAAAGAAATCAGCTAACTCTGTTGGTGGCGCAGAAGGCTTTGGAGGAGGATCTTAAAAGAGGAGTGGAAATTTTTCACGGAGACAAGGTGGGGAAGGACATTACAGGAATGCACAGAGGCTTGAGTTTCCGTGGAGTGAGCAGACAATGGTGAGAAATCTGTTATGTGAGGGGCTGGAGGAAATGAGAGGTATTAGGAATGGAGCAGGAAATCCAGGCTAGGTTCTGGAAGAGTCTTGGATGCCCTGAGCAGGAGTTTGGATTTTACTGGAAGAGCAGTAGAAAGGTTGTAACAAAGGCAGTAGCGTGATCGTCCGTGTGTTTTAGGAGGGTAAGATCAACAGTGGGTAGATAATGCGTTGTCGAGGGGAAAGCAGACAAGGACCCCAGCTAGGAACTCTTGGAATAATCAACACTTTGGGCCAGACTAAAGAAGCAATTTCTTGGAAGGCAGGCTTCATCTTGGATTTAAACGAGTTATGGTGTGCAGTTGGTGGAATACTGTCAGATCATGCAAACAATAATGGTGATCAATTTTAAAGATATTGAACGATGTCCAGAAAATAGTGCTGAACAGAAAAGCTTACAAAAACGTGAGCAATGAGTTTCTGAATCAATCTGTCTCTCCTTCCTTCTCTCTCTCTCTCTCTCTCTCTCCCTCTCTCTCTCTCTCAGTCTCCCCTTCTTGATCCATCCATACCTCTGCAGAGAAAAAAAGAGAATATACTATACAAAGATGTTAATAAAGGTATTTACTTGCCAGTAGGCTTTGGGTAACTCAGATACCCAATTAAGAAGATAGTATGGTTGGGTTGCCTGGGTGGCCCAGTTGATTAAGCATCCAACTCTTGATTTCAGCTCAGGTCGTGATCTCATGGTTCGTGAGATCGAGCCCCTGTGCCAGGCTCTGCAGTGACAGTGTGGAGCCTGCTTGGCGTTCTCTCTCTCCTCTCTCTCTTTGCCCCTCCCTTGCTTGCATACCCATGTGCTTGCTTTCTCTCTCTCAAAATAAATAAATAAACTTAAAACATAAAAGAATACAATGTGGAGGAGCTTAGAAAACTGTTCTTTTTCATATTCAGACCCTATTGAAACCTAGTGGGTAGTCTGGCATTTCAGGATGAGAGGGGGCATTTGCAGATCCAGTATATAAAAGGGTCAAAAGAAAACGATTAGAAATAGAATATAAAAAATACAAGAACAGAATGTAGAAATGGGATTATTGAACTGACAAGAGAAGGCAGGTGAACAGTTTTATTTAACGTTTGTGTTAAAGTTGATCTCTGGTTGCTTTCCGAATTGTTTCTTGTTGTCAGAGCCTAAGGATGTTGTTCTGTGAAGGGGGTGGTGATTTGAATGGCCTGTTTAAGGACCCTTCCAGCTGTAGGTCCTCCATGCCATCTGGTTCCACTGTTACCACTATATGAAGGGGGCTAATGGCCTTATATTACCTTTTGTATTGTTTTAAGTACTCTTTTCAGAGTCTTCCAGAAAACAAAATTGCCCACAGGTACAAGATGGAACTTATGCTTTTGGATAAGATAACTTACACACAGTTGTATGGGGCCACATTGGTTTGACTGATTCAAAATGGAGCCTCACGGAAGGGTTGGCATTTGAAGAGGTAGCTGTGGGAAGGAGGGATGCAGAATGGAGAGACAAGAAAAGGAATAGAATCACTGAAGTAATTTGCATTTGGGATGAAAGAGGCCAATAGTCATGCTGCCATTTTTTTATTTCACTGTTATGAGGAAATGAGGTTTCCAGGAAGGAATATTAGGTCAGTCAACAAAACCTACTTTGGATTTGTAATTCATGCTTATGAGGAACCATCTCTTGAAAGCGCTCATCCTTCTGGGTCCTATGATCAGGTAACTTCACCTCCTTCTCTTGTTTAGACCTCAGACATTGGTTTCTTCATTTACATATTGATCTCCACCACTCATTCTCTTGCCAACACTTCTCTCTACTTATTTAACTTCTCTTAGATTCCTTCATTTTTAAAGGTATAGGGTTCCCCTAGATTGTTAAATAAAAATTTAAAAATCATGGACCCTTTAAGTAGGTTTAGAGCTTTTCTGGTTGAAGTCGAGGAAGGCAGAGTTCACCTGGCTCTTCTAAAACTCTCCCAAGTATTCCCCGAAAAGGGCATCCACGGAGCCAGGTTTGAAAACCACTGGACCTGACTGAATCTGCTTTCCAGAGTCAGGAGAGATTATTGTGGCCCAAAGTATCTTGAGAATAAAGATGTGTGTGGGGAGGATATTTTGCTTTCCCACATTACATTTTCAGCTGGTTTCCTTAACAAGAGAAATTTTGCTACTGTGGTTATCTAGTAGTTGGGTACCAGGATCAGTTCTTGTGTTAGAGAAAATGAAAAGTAGCCAGTTAGAGGCAGGAAACAGTCTTTCTGATGATCTGCTGAGTGGTCTTTTGAAAATTGCTCGGGATCTTCACACCTCCTTTTCCCCTTGTTTTTCCATAAAGACCTCTGACAGGAATGTGCCTCACTTTGAGGTTCTGGGAAAAGAGGGAGCTGGCATCTGTCCTTCAAAGTGATGTGTTTGTTCTCACCTGAGTGGTGGAGCTTTGAACTCTTCTGGACCTTGATGTCTCTCTGAGAATCTCCTAGTCTGGTAAAATACTCTTAACCACTTGCTTTCGAAGGGCTCAAGTAAAGAAAATTATTATTAGACGTTTTGTGAGAAGCATTTTCTGCTGCCATTTTGGTCTTCCCCTCTGAGTATATTGTATGAAAAGAGTGTAGGATTATTCTCCTTTAAGGGAAGAAGAATCGTCTCATTGTTCTGTGTCAGGGTACAAGTCATTTCCAGTGGATGGCCCTTCTTTGACCCTCCGAGGCTGCTGGTTAGCACAGACTGCAGAGAGCTTGGAGGACACTTTAAGGGATTGATTCAAGGCAGCAGAAGCCTCTTATGCCTACAACCTAACAACCTTTCTTGGGATGCACTCAAAAGCCATATGTGGGACCTCTACTTTGTGGCTTTCGAAGTCATATATCTTCATTAGGATTTAGAAGTAAACATATATTTTTAAAGCCCTAAGAAGGAAGCAGTTTGTCTTGAACACAGTAGATTTGATCTTTAGAGAGAGGTGAGCAGCCGACGTTTTTTCAGCAAAAGCTAAGGATGATGAATGAAATGCCCAGGGCTAAGAAGGCCTCTTCACAGTGCAGAGGGTTATCTTTAGAAGGATTTTAAATCAACACGCATCTAGCTACCTGGCTAAGGAGTACTTGATCAGTGACTTTTTCGTGGGATGAATCAGAAGAATAAAACCCCAACATTGTATCTTGCCTTTGTGAAAGAGTCAGTCTCCATAGTATCAATGGAATATATCTTGCAAATTATAATTCTTTGTGGGAAGGGTAAGCCCTCCTCACCTTCCTGGTACACTTTCTATAAAATACATGAGGATTGTTCTCTGGAAGTGTGCTGTTAAATAAGAGCATGTACAATTTTTTGATTTTTCCTTCTTATAGTTTTTTTTTTTTTTTTTTAGTATTTAGACAGTCTTGGTATGTATGGGTATTGCTATCTAGTGACAGTGTATTTTGGTGTTAAGATTTCTTAAGATGAAATTTTAGAGGTTTGGTTGGCATACTCATCTCGAATTTGAATGTAGTATAGAATTCAAGTCCAATTATAAGGCTTTAACATTTCATAATCTTGTGTGTGTGTGTGTGTGTCTACAGATTTTGCTGGTTTAGCTGCTGGGCGTTTGATGGTAAACAAACATGACCCGCTTCCCCACCAAACACCTAAGCAAACTACATAAATACATAGTACTCTTGCAGTGTAGTGTGAGAAAAAATACGATTCACTTCAGGGTGGTCTGATTTATGATCTGATTTCATGGCAATCTTACCAATAGCCTGTGTTTGTATCACACACTTTTCTGTGTGCTTGATATACATCATGTCATTTGATCCTTTAAACAAGGCCATGTGCCCGGTGCTATCATTACCCTATTCTACAGAAGAGGGAACCAAGATGTAGCGGACACAAGTTGTTTGGTTAAGATTACCCTGTTAGGAAGCAGTAGGGCCAGTATTCAACCAGCACTCAGAGTTCAGGGCCCACACTCGGGACAGTATGCTCCATCATCACAAGGAAAAGAGGGGATGGCCTGCGTTTACCAACCACCTGCTACAGCTTGGGTTGACAGGAGAAAGAGGCACCGTATTGTCCTTGGAAGAACGTAGCGTTAACCTTGGGATAACCCATACACCAGTATGACCTAAAGCCACACAAGTACGTACTATGTCTAAATTAATTATACTCCAGAGTGTGTACTTTAGCATCATTAAAATGTAAAAACAATTGGAAACTTGGAGAGAGTTGACTAAAGATGAGTTGCAACTAGCTTTTTTTTTTGTTTGTTTTCATTTTTGGTACAGAAAGGCCTAGGGAAAGTACTTGGGTAAAGAAAATGATAGTTTCCAGTTGTAGAATCCGTGGACTGATTTCTTTTTTTTTCATTGAGGCTAGAGATTCACTCCCTGAATGCATCACATTGGGGAGGCGGCCATGCTCACCACTACACCAGCAACGCACGTTGAACTCATCACATCTGGATAGACCCCTTGGTGTATGGTTTAACAACCGTTGGCACAATGTTGATGAACTTCTACACACAAAAAGGTGTGACTCCTCTCAGCCCTTGGGGCAGCTGGGTGCAGCCTGGAGGGAACCTTTATGAATCATGACCGAAGAACCAGCCGAGCACTCAAGGGCTCAGCTTTATGTGAATCCCCCTGAACTCAGATACAACCAATGAAAAGGAAGGGATTCCAGATAAATGAAAATTGGGTTTTTATTACTTTTGCCACTTGGAAGCTCCAAATGTGAGTCAAATTACCTGTAACTTTGACATTGAGGTTTTGGTCCCAGCTAATATTGTCTCAAAGGATAGTCTTCAAGTCATGCAAATAGGGAATTGGCAATTTTTTTAAACAAAAAGAGAGTGTCATTGATGGATTTGTGGATCATCCCTCAAGACTTCCGTGCTTTGGAGATGGGGTCCACAGAGCACTTTAGCCCATTGTGGAAAGGCAGACAGACCTGGAACCATAGATTATAGGACAAAAAAAAAATCATTGGAGGCCCACAAATCTAAGGAACCTGTTTTGAGATTTTAACATGTTTCTGAGTTAAACGTGCTCACACTTACAAGGGAACAAGTTCAAACATTCTGTGAAACAAAGTCTCCTTTTAAAAACCACCATTGACAGAGAAGCTGGAGCCTGCTGTTAATTTTCGTTAGGTAGGAAAGGGTATGGATTTCTCCTTTACACACGGGACACTTTTCTCTGGACTAGGGAAGGCATGTGCTTGGGGATATCAACATTTTTTGCCAAGGCTAAGACTTTTAGAGTAACTTAAAAAAAATTTTTTTTAATGTTTATTTATTTCTTAGAGAGAAAGAGCAGAATGTGAGTGGGTTAGGGGCAGAGAGAGAGGGAGACACAGCGTCCGATGCAGGTTCCAGGCTCTGAGCTGTCAGCACAGAGCCCGATGCGGGGCTCAAACCCACGAACCGTGAGATCATGACCTGAGCTGAAGTCGGATGCTCAACCGACTGAACCACTCAGGTGCTCCTGGGGCCACTTTTAGTAAAGCTCTAGAAACTTGGATTTATTTCATTATCAGCTTTATATACAAAGAGGTTATATATCAAGAATCGCTTCAGTCGGAGGAGAAGAGGGGGTTGGGTGGGTGTGTCACCTCACCTGTTTATTGTAGCATCTCTGGTCCCTGCTGTGGACCCTGTGGCTCATGGAATTTCTCCTTTCAGGGGTTGGCTGCTACCTTGAAGCTTTGCTATGTTGGAATAGTTGCCGTCTTGGTTTTAGTTTTCCTGTTGATGCTTATATTTGACAGGTGCCTATCTCTCTTCCTTTCCAAATTTCCTTTTTGGCCACTGACCTTAATGATCAAGGATCCTCAGACTCTACTCATGTCTGGAACATATTAAAAAATTTTTTTTTTTATGTTTATGTGTTTTTGAGAGAGAGAGAGAGAGGAAGAGAGAGAGAGAGAGGAAGAAAGAGAGAGAGAGGAAGAAAGAGAGAGAGACAGAGAGAGAGAGACAGAGAGAGAGAGAGGGAGAATGAGCAGGGGAGGGGCAGAGAGAGAGGGAGACCCAGAATCTGAAGCAAGCTCCAGGCTCTGAGCTGTCAGCACAGAGCCTGGTGCAGGGCTCCAACCCACAAACTGTGAAATCAAGCCAAAATCAGATGCTTAACTGACTGAGCCACCCAGGTGCCCTGAAACATACTTATTTTTCATTACATAAGCAATGTGTGTTTATTATAGAATTTATTATAAAAGAATACAGATGAGAAATAATAAGAATCAAAGGGAAAAGGGACAAAATATAAAACCAACCATAATTATATAATCTAAGGCATTACTATTAGCCACTTTGCAGATAGCATTTCAGGGTACATTATCAAAATAGATACTATCAAAATAGAATCATTTAACGTTTATTTATTTTTGGGACAGAGAGAGACAGAGCATGAACGGGGGAGGGGCAGAGAGAGAGGGAGACACAGAATCGGAAACAGGCTCCAGGCTCTGAGCCGTCAGCACAGAGCCCAACGTGGGGCTCGAACTCACGGACCACGAGATCATGACCCGAGCCGAAGTCGGCCGCCCAACCGACCGAGCTACCCAGGCGCCCCAAAATAGAACCATTTAGAAAGTATTTTAAAATCTGCTTTTCCCACTTAATATATTAAACATATTCCAACATCACCACTCGCCTTTATCAAACCAGTAGGAAAGGCTGAATCTTATTTTGCTTAATGGAAGGACCATAGCTGGTTTAACATTTCCAACATTATCGGGCAGTTTATTTCTAATTTTTCAATTATAAACAACACTGTAATGACTACCCTTTCGGCTGCACCACCTGCGCAGGCATAATTATTTCCTTCGGCTAAATTTCTCTGAGTAGGAGTGCCAGGTCAAGGCATGGGCAGAATTTTAAATCCCTTGGTAGATGGCCAAGTTGCCCTGTAGAGAAGGTGTGGTCCAATTTATTCGCCCACCAGCAAAATCTGAGAGCCTGGCACTTGATCTTGGCTTTCTTACTTGGTTTTCCGGATATGATTTTCTTTTCTTTTTTTCCCCCCGCAACTTGCTTGCTTGCTTGCTTGCTTGCTTTCATTCATCATTTGTGTAGTTTCATTTTTTTGTTGAAGTGTAGTTGATACACAGTGTTCCCTTAGTTTCAGGAATACAACATAGTGATTCCACAGCTGTACACGTTGCGTGTTGCTCAGCACACTGTGGCTTCCATCTCTCACCATATATCGCTACTACAGTACCATGGACTGTATTTCCTGGGCTGTACCTTTCATCCCTGTGACTTCTATGGGTACAGTTTTCTGCTCGGGTTCTCAGACACACCACAGATCCCCTCTAGGCTCTGTGTGGGGAAAGCAGAACAATACAGAATGAAATGACAAGGAAGTGGATATTTGTCAGTCACATTCTGCCTGGCTTAGCGTGTTGTGGCATCTCTCCTCTGTGCACGGCACGGCTCTCTCCGACTGAAGATCAAAAGTACCAAAGGTTCTTCACACTAGGGCCAAGTGTGGGTCCCTTGTCCCCAGCTCTTCTAAAAATGTGCACTTTCAGGTTCAGCACCTACAGACTTTGTGTGTGTGTGTGCGGGGGGAGTGTCCATAACTTCCTTCATGTTTTCAGAAGGTTCTCTAGGGCTGGCTGGTGTCCTTAAGGACTGGAGTGATTCAATATATTAGCTGCTTGTCTCATGAAATGAAGAGAGGAAAAAAAGACGGACAGAGAGATATGTTTTTCCTTTACAACTAAAATATTAGTAAGCTTGTATCAGAATTGCTTCATTAGTTTGGAACTCATGATTCCAGGGGTCAGGGATAAAAATGGCTATTTTGAAATTGCCAGGAATTTGCTTCTGTGCCTCCTCTATGCATGGATATGGGCCAGGTTTGTCCTCCATTTTGCGAGGCGTTACTTTGGGAGTGAGACCTCAGGGTCAAACAGCCCAGGTCAAAAACCTGCCTATTGACCTTGGCATTGCTGTTCCCAACAGTGGAACCCCAGGTCCAAATGCCAGACTTCAGCCAGATGTAATTGTGTAAGGGGGAGGGGCCTGTGATCGCAAAAGGTATGCACAATTGTTTTGTTTTTTAAAGAACTGAGGACATTTATGACACAATTGAAAATTATTAGAACCCTTTCTGGATATTTGGTGATATTATGGATATCCATTTATCTACACACACACGTGCACACACAATTGTCATAGTAAACTATATGTTGTGTTTTCAATGGTAAGGAGATGGCCATTTTCAGTGGCAAACTGAAAACGAGTGAGGATGAGTGGGTGAAGGTGAGCTGGGGGAGGAGAGCCTGATTCTCACGCTGCTGGGGGCCACTTTTTTAAGCACTACAGTTGAGATCTGAACATGCAATTCATTTCCAGATCACGCAGAGCTATGAATCCTGGACTTTAAAACAGGTTCTTGGCTTTTTTTCTACACTCTCTTCTGTGCTACTCTTTAGTACTTCTGGGACTCCAAAACATGAGTACTAGCCATCCAGGATTTCTCTTACAAAATGTGGTATTCATGGGGCACCTGGGTGGCCCAGTAGGTTAAGCGTCTGACTCTTGGTTTCAGCCCAGGTCATGATCTCATGGTTCGTGAGTTTGAGCCCCGAGTCAGGCTTTGTGCTGACAGTGTGGAACCTCTTTGGGATTCGTTCTCTTTCTCGATGTCTCTCTCTCAAAATAAATAAAGTAAAAAAAAAAAAACTTCAAAAAACTAACCAACCAAACAAAAGCAAACAAACAAAAGAAAACCCCCACAAAATGTGGCAGTCATCACTTCCAGGAACCTGTAATACAAACAGATTAATAGGCAGGAATGCTACTAAAAATTTCATTAAAACATCCCCTCATACAATTTTATATCATTTAACCCCAAAGGTATCGATAAGTGAACATTGTAAAAATTTGAGGCCCATTTTGGGTTGAATGACTTAAGCCACAATAATAATAGACTTTGAGCAATAATAGTTGATTAAAAGTAATTTTTTTTGATGTTTATTCATTTTTGAGAGACAGAGACAGAGTGTGAGTGGGGGAGGGGCAGAGAGAGAGGGAGACACAGAATCTGAAGCAGGCTCCAGGCTCTGAGCTATCTGCACAGAGCCTGATGCAAGGCTTGAACCCATGAAGCGCGAGATCATGACCTGAGCCGAAGTCGGACACTTAACCGACTGAGCCACCCAGGTGACCCGATTAAAAATAAATTCTAAAGAAATTAATCAGCTAAGGAGAGAGCTAGAAAGCACATAGCTTGATTTGAATTGTGCCAAGACAATTTTTGTGAACATTACCTCAATTTCAAGTACTGAGAATTTTTAATGATATAATGCTGCCATCTGGTGGTTCTGCTCTTTTACTGCAACAATATTTGTGGAGTTGACAAGTACTGTTTTAGTGGAAGGTTAGAATTTTCTAGGCAGTCATCATTTGCAGTTTTATCGGAGCATATGTTGAATGAGTTTCCTGAAAAACACAAATTTTCATCAGAAAAGCCTTGAACTCCCCTCATAACACCACAAAAGTGAGAAATGGGGGCATCCCTCAGTTACGTTTGGTACATTATGATCACTTTTCTGTCTGTTCTAGTTATTGGCAACAAAGCAACTTTCACAATCGTGTGGTGATATGGCTTGATCTAACATTTTAATTAATTTGTGCTTGGAGCTTTGTAGGGGAGCTTGGAATTATAAATTTAAACTGAGGACGATATGGGGTTATGGAGGAGGTCAGAAAATTCTGAAGTGGGTAGGGGTCACTTAAAGGAAGAGAGTCTGAGATATTTAGCTATCACATTGGAGGCAATGGATGCCACACCTTGCCCATGGATGAGATTTGCATAGGCCACAGAGATTTTCCTAAAAATTGCGTTAGACTTCAACAATAAAAGAGGATTTCTGAGGTCTTTTTGAAAGTCAGAATCTCCACTTGTGTGATTGGCTGGGATATATGTTGTTCCCTGGGCTCCAGGTCCTGCTAGGCAAGTTTCATTCATTTACAAGCCTGGACACCGTCGCCATTCATGTTTGTAGCCCCTGCCCTATTGTTTCTAGATTTTAGTGGGCGCAAATAAAAATTAAAGCTGTTAGTGCTGGAAAAGGGACCTGAAATCATCTAGTCTGATCCCTTTCTTTTCAAGAAATGAAAAAGAAAGCCTGACTTGCCCAAGGTCACATACTTAGGGAGAGCCAGAGCTAGAGGCCTGGGACCTCCTGCAGCTCTGTGTATTTCCTTGGGGATGGCTTATAGTTCAGGTGAGTTATTGACCCACAAGGTGCCTTACTTGCTGCAGTTGTACAGAGGGTATAGAATTGCTTTTAACTTTCTCAGAAATATACTTAATTTAGCTTTTAACATCCCACAGTCATGACATAAAAGCTATCTGGTCTCCAAATAAATAGAAGAAGGAATTTCTTGGATATTATGTGTCTATTCTGTACTGTCCAATATGGTAGCTACTAGCCACATTTGGCTATTTAGATTTATATTTAGCTTAATAAAAATTAAATACAATTCAGTTTCTTAGTCTCACAGGTCACATTCAAGGGCTCAGTAGGTTCATTTGGCCAGTGGCTACTGTTTTGGTTAGCCTAGATTTAGAACATTTCCAATATTGTAGAAAGTTCTTATGTACAGCATTGATACACCTAAAGATGAGTTTTCTTTTCCTTTCCTTTCCTTTCCTTTCCTTTCCTTTCCTTTCCTTTCCTTTCCCTTTCCTTCCTTTCCTTTCCTTCTTTGAGACCTTTTCTATAGCCTTATCTTGCTTTTTATGATAAACAGAATTAATCAGAATTACCTAGTGGGCAAGAGTGGAGAATTAAAACTAGGGAATGTTCAGTGTGAGAGTTTGATACTGAAATAAGAAATTTCTGTGCTAAAGAAAGAAAGAAAATGTGCCAAATGCAGATGATGGAGCATTTTGCCATAAAATGAAGAGCAATGGGATGGACTTGAGCTTTAAAGAGCTGAGCCTGGGGGTGCCTGGGTAACTCAGTCCCGTCTCGCTGTCGGGCTCTGTGCTGACAGCTCAGAGCCTGGAGCCTGCTTCGGGTTCTGTGTCTCCCTTTCTCTCTGCCCCGCCCCTGCTCATGCTCTGTCTCTGAAAAATAAATAAACGTTAAAAAAAGAAAAAGGAACTGAGCCTGGTAAGTCATTTCTCTAGGCTTCACGCTGTTGCTGCCTGTACAAGTACGTCCATGTATGGCTGTGGAGGACATACAATGGTAGTGCCTGTCCAGCATCCAGTCTACCCTCCTTTGGTACCAGCATTGGGGACCTTCCATGCAGTCTCTGTCGGAATCTCAACCTATGAAATCACATCCTGAGCAAAGTGACATGCGGATCTGACTCATCCTTTTGGTGCTTCTGAAGAGAGCGTCTAGCATTTTCCCAGCATTACCCTGCTTTTCATCCTTTTCTGAGATCTCGTTGCTCATCTTCTCTTCCGTTTCTTCTACTACCCTGTTTCCTTCCAAAAACCTAATTTTTTTCTTTGATAAAATTCGTCAGAACCCATTTTTGTTACATTAACCCAGACAACCCAGATGAATATGATGTTGTTACTTGGATGTCATGAGGGATGGAAATGGGTATAATAGGGTGAGAGGGAAAAGAAGGATTCTTCCAGGAGCAAAACAAAAGAAACCAAGAATGAAGGAAACCATGAGAACACATGGTGACTTTGAGTAGATCGGAAAAAATCTGTATGTGTGTGGAGGTGTGGTGAGAGAGGAAAAGGCTTCATCTCGATCTGCAACGTTCGTATTTGGTCCCAGGAAGAGCGAGGCTAATGACTGTCACACACTCTGCGCCCTTTGGCTGATACAGTCTCCCTACCCCTGGGACCATTCTCTTAATTTGTGCTGATCTCATTTTAGGTCGGGTCCTTATCCCCTCATACCTGGAGAGGCCCTGCAATGGTCTGAGTGCCTTCGCTTCAGCCCGAGCCTTCATACAGTTTACCTACATGCACCTCCAACCTAATTTGCTGAGAAGACTTTGAAACCCTGTCCTCTGCTGTGTACTGTAGGAAGCCCAGTGTTCATAAGGCTACTTTGCAGCATTAAGTGAATCAGATTGTATAAAAGGAGATCATTACCCTTGGGGTTGGGGTATTTAAATGCAAAGGGTGGAGCGTGGGTCCTTGGTTGTAAGCAAGCCTGGACTCAGAAAATAGGAAACTCTTAACCAGGCGCTGCGTCCACTAATGTCTAATCCCACTCCTCCAAATCCCCTACTTGGCTAGGAGTGTTTTATTTACTGTCCTGAAGGCCTTCCCTGTCTTTTCCTGATGCCTTAAGCTCTCCGAGTTTTATTGTACTTCTGTTGACGGCCAGCATATTTTCTAATGAGGGCAGAGGGGGTCTGTAGCAGGCTTGGCTGTACTTTTTCAGTAAGCTCTTCGTGGCTACGGCAGATGTTTGTGTATTTACACAAAGTGCTGTGGAGTTTCCCATTAGGAGCCAGCACACAGAGAGGGGAAACCGTCAAGTTCCTGGCACACCAGGACCAGAGGAGGGCATTAACAGGGTTTATCTCAAATGCTGCACAAACTCCAGTGGCTTTTAGGGGGCATGGTGTGAATGCCTCCGTAAGGAATTTTGGTGGGTTACAAATACTGGGTTGTGTCCTGGAATTGCATGTTTAGTGACCTTCCAACTTTATGTCTAGTATCCTTTCCTTCCCCATCTTGATTCCCATCCACTGCTATTTAAAAAAAAAAAAAAAGGCACCACCAACCAAACAAAAAGCCTACAGATAAGGCAGATAAGGGAAGAGCCTCATCCATCATACTGTTAAGCTTTTGTTGCTGTATTCCTACTAGAGTGTTACTGCCTTTTGCTTTACTAATTTTGCGGACTGCACTAGGCAAGCGTGTTAATTCACCAAGGCTCAGTCGGTGGCTTGACAGCCAAAGTCAAGTCAAGGTCTTGAACAGCACTACCTCTGTAAATCAGTAAAAATGGGAGGAGTCCTTGTGCTGATCCACTTTATGATGAAGAGGAGATACTCGTCATTCTTTGATATTTCCAAAAGGAGAGAGCGTCCCCAAATACTCTACGTGGTGATACGATCCTATTTTGAAAGCCTGATCTCAGTGTGTGTGATTCAGCTCTACCTGCCACTTGGATAAAAGAGGAAATACAATTGATAAACATTGTGTAGGGGGGACGTGCCCTCGTTCCATGATAGAGAACCACCCTGGAGGTCAGTATTGCTCACGTCATCAGATGAAGGTCATGGGCTTCCAAGGCCCAAATCTTTCCCTCTGGCGGGCCGTATTTCTTAGGTGTCAAATCCGTGACTAGAAGACAGCTGATCATAGACTGTGGTTATATTAATTCTTGGTGCCGAGAACATCTAATGGCATTGGACAAGGACAGCTGCAATATAATGTAATGTTCCTGTCCCCCATTTCATGCTGTACCTGATTTTTTCTCTCCCTGTAACATTGATTGATTCGGTAACGCGGAATGTTTGCTTTCCAGCTGGCAGATCTAATTGTAAATAAACAGCTGCTGGCTGCATTTAGGCAGTGGATGATGTTGGCAGGTACAAGAGCAGGGTGTGCGGGATGATTTAAGGCCTGTGCAGTAGAGTGTGTGGCCGGCTGGGGAAAGAGATGCGGTGGGAGCGCTTGAGGTACAAAGTCCTCTGTGCTTCGGTCCAGAAGTCTCAAGACGAAGTATTTTGATTTAACCGTAAAGTAGGAACTAGTTCCTAGACTGTGAGGGCCTTTGATAGCCACGGAGTCGGACTGAAGGTGAGAAAAATATAGGTCCTCGATTCTCCAGGACTCTCTGTTTTTGGAGAATGGAATCAGATAATGGACTAATTCTTCAGGATTGTTTCCCTCTACAAGGTCGATTTGAAAATTCTGAAGGAGGGGCGCCTGGGTGGCCCATTCTGTTAAGCGTCCGACTTTGGCTCAGGTCACGATCTCATGGTTTATGAGTTCGAGTCCGTGTCGGGCTGTGTGCTGACAGCTCAGAGCCTGGAGCCTGCTTTGGATTCCATGTCTTCCTCTCTCTCTGCCCCTCCCCTGCTTGCACTCTCTGTCTTTCTCAAAAAATAAGTAAACATTAAAAATTTGTGAAAATTCTGAATGAATGCAGCAAGAAGATGAATGTGTGTGTGTGGGGGGGAGTTCTTCCTGGTCGTGAGGGGATGTGAAAATGGCAACAACAGCAGTAACAAAAACGCCAGGATCTCAGTCCATGTCATTGCCTAGTTCAACTCCGACAAACTCAGATATGGGACATTTAGCACAGGGGAGCAGAATGTTTCCCGAGACACTTAGTGTTTGAGAGCCTGAACTAAAACCCTTGAAAGTTTAGGGAGGGTCATCACAAGCATCCTCTGTTAGCATCGGTGTTAGCCAAAGTTGTCACACTGTGTGTCATCTGAGCCAAAGATCCACAGTGATTGTCCTTTCCTTTGCTCTCATGTGGGGGTCTCCCGTGGCCAGTGCCTGCCCATCACCATTGATGTCATTCTGTGTTCTGTCTTCCTTGAGTAGAGGTACCTGCTTTCATGGCTCAGAATAACGTTAAGCGTACCTCATTTTACCTGCCCTTGCACCTAGATTGGACAGTTAAAGGATGGATGTTGGTGCGGAAGGGGAATTCCCCATGGCTAGGCAAGGGGGGACCAAGGAGCCCCGGAATGGAGCCAGGTCAAGGCATTCCTCTGACCCAGGACAGTGCTGAGACATTCTCCCCATTGTAGAACTAAGGATATAAAATGTGTATAAAACAAGGAAAATCCCCATTACGACACAAGACCAGCAGTAAGAATGAGGGAATGAGTGGCAGAAGGGGAGTTACTTCATGGCACAAAGTACCTGGTGGCATCAGAAAGGTTTAAAGCATCTCTCAGCTCTGTCCTTCACCAGCTCCTCAGCCCTAGCTCGGGTGAAGATAGGCTCTGGGCAGAGTGGCACCAACATCTTGGATAAGTATGGAAGCGTGACATGGGTGCTAGACAGTGATGTAGGAGGGCTCCTCTGTTCTTCCTGAATTCTCCTTGGTTTTTGTCACAGACTGTCCTAGAAATAGTGGCCCTCTTTCTTGTACTTTACGTCAGAATATCTGTTTTTTAAAAATGTGTATTTATTTATTTTGTGAGAGAGAGGGCACGGTGAGCAAGCTGGGGAGAGGCAGAGGGCATTGTCAGTGTGGAACCGGATGCAGGGTTCGATCTCATGAACCGTGAGATCATGACCTGAGCCGAAATCAAGAGTCGGTCGCTTAACCAACTGAGCCACCTCTGGGTTTTATGTTCTCTTTCTCTTCCTTCCTCCCTCTACTGCCTTGCCTGTCTGTCTGTCTGTTATTTATTTATTTATTGTTATTATTTTTGCCAATAACGTTTAGGTCTTTCCAACCTCTCCTTTATTTTTTTATTAAAAAAAATTTGTAATTTATTTTTCATTCTTACCTGTCTCAGCAGAGGCCCCCTCCTCCTTCAAGTCTGTTTTCCCATTTGTATCTTCTCTCAGCCATTCACAAAATATACTGGCACATAAAAAGTCAACCCACAACGGTTTCTTCTCTGAAACATTTTATATGGGGGGGGGGGCGCGGGGAGAGGGGGAGGGGAAGCTCACTGGTTATCTCTTTAATCATTGAAACCCACTAGTGGGGCATTTACTATTATTTGCATTCAACAGTGGGCAGTCTAGGCTGTGAAAGACCTAATAACTTGCCAGTGGCTGCAGCGTTAATGATGAACAGTCCACGTTGCTTTCAATGGGTTGGGCTCCAAAGGCCACATTCACTCTACTACTCATGGGGCAGGGTCCACACATTTTCTAGAGGCGGAATGTCTTGTCATGCCTGGTCTTCTCAGAGTCCAGAGAAGGAGTCTACATAAGCTATGGAGAAGGAGAACAGCTTCCACTGTAAACTGTGTGTCATATTCTAGTTTACAAAAGGCTGTTGGTCTGGCTTCCATTTATTCTACTTCTGAAATAGCCTGATGATCTGTAATGACGAGGATTTGAATCTATAATCTGAATTTACTTAACAAGATAATTAAATATTTAAAGTCAGTTCATTTAGAGGCTAGAAGGGATTATAGATAGCACACTCATAGATTTCCATCCTTATATTAGTATGCACAGCAGCGCATTCTTAATTTTGGTTATAGCTGCTTTTCAGTTCTCCTATCTCTGCATTTGCCATGGCAATTAGGACTGGAGGGAGCTTGTGGTGTCCTTGGAACTGAGCGGGAAGAGAAATTATGACACTAAATAATACCAAATGGGCCTAGTTCTCATTGCAGTAGAAACCACTCAGAAAAGTTAATTAAACTCAGGAAATAGGCTGCAAGATAATTAAGTTTAGGCCTAATTTTACACCACAGGCATTCTATATTGTTTTTGCAAGGGTCCAAAGGAACATGAGATAGAAAATGTCCAGGTTGTGGGCTAGATTCATAAAAGGATCATTATCTGTAGTTAAATGGCCAGATAAGATGGTAATGTGTGGGCAGCAAATTGTATTTTATAAGGTAAAAGTGATAATTATGCTGCACACATAAGACATTTATAATTTCTTTTAATTATCAGTAGAGGGGAGAGTTGTCAGTGTATTGGGTGTAGGAAATGATAAATGTATAAACCCCACATCCGAGACATAAGACATTATATATCAAATAATGGTTGATAAACAATTTCTTATTGTATTATGTGAGCTTAGGTGTATTTTAAACCCTAGGGTTGGGGGCCACCTTGATTACTACCATATCACTTTGTATGCGATGGAATAAAAAACTTACCGCAAATCAAGAGCAAATGCATCTTGTTTCCTGGGAGTGTCCCCATTAGAGGACTGGATGTTTGCATTCTGACTTGACTTGCAAAATTTTCCCAAAGTCCTGCTGGCTGTTACTCAGTACGTCATAGCCTTCAAGGACATTCATAAGTGATTACATTTTCAATTGTCTAGCATTTATCCTCGTTTTCTTATGCCTGATGTGAACTTGGTTCTGCTTTTGGACGAGGCAGAGAATTTATTGAAAAATTGATCTGGGATTTGCCAAATTCCTTTCATGTAGTTTTTTTTTTTTTCTTTGCTTAAAAAAAAACAACAAACATTCTGTAGGACAGAAAGAAATAAACTGAATTCTGTGTGTTGGCTGCCAAAATGAATTGAGTCAACTTTATTTCTTATTTACTCTTTCTGGGAAGACAGGCGAACTTGTCTCTGGTTAAATTTGATCAGTAGCCATTCTTAAGGCTCAATGCTATGTTATTTCCTCTATTGTCCGGACCCAAAAGGGACTCTTCAGGGCTCTTTCTTTCATTGTGTATAGCTTTACTGACATTTTGCAGGTGACCCGGAACTTCCAAATGCTTTTGGAGGTAAAGAAGTCGCCAGGGAAAAAAACAGGTATAAATGTAACAGTTTCTTATTGTCTCATTATTTTGATCTAAAAGCCCAAGACTGAGAGCATTTGGTACTGGGTGGCCTCATGTTCCACAGAGACTTCCACGGAACAGACAGACCTCCATCCCTTTTAGTACTTACTAAGAAGGAACTACCCCTCAGGGTGCCTGGGTGGCTCAGTCGGTTAAGCATCCGACTTAGGCTCAGGTCATGAAGGAGCTCCCACTCTGCTGCGCAGCCAGGCTCTGGAAGTGAAGACTAGAACTGATGGAAAGAAGGCATCTATTTGCATCAGGAGCTGACTTCGTTGGGCGTGTGGGGTACTGCTTTCCCTCCCCATCCGTCTGAACTGGATGATGGAAGCAAAGAAAGAATGGCAGCTGCAGTTAGAGGAATGGTCGAATTTCCCCATCCTTAGAAAACCATCTAGCGTTGAATTGGACAAGTGATTAAGGAAGAAATGCCTGGCTCATATGGGTAGATAATTACACTCCCCATACCCACGTACCTGCTGCCTGTTTTAAAGGACATTCACAAAATGAGGACCATACCACCTAATCCAAGAGAGTTCATGGCTTTGGCCCCAAAGAATGTCAATGTGAGTCAGAAAGCTTGTTCCATGGCAGGGCCTCCGGACTTTGAAGAACCAAAAATAATGTATCGATAGCTAATTGTACTTAATGCATTTATTGAGTGACTTTGTGCCAGGCACTGTTCCAAGTCCTTCATAAGTACAAACTCATTTATTGCTCAAAGAGAAGTCATGATTTAAGTATTATCTCCACGTTATTAAGATTATACAGCTGGTAGGCAGCTGAGCTCCCAATTTGGACACCTTTCTACCTATTATTGTGCTAAAAGCATTCTGATTGCCTCGTTACACTCTGCTACCACAGAGGTTCAGTCACAGCATCTTGGACCCCAGCTAGTGAAAGGTCCACTGGCTGCCTCCTACCAGTGACAAAGCAATGGCTTCAGGGTCACTGCTGTCTTGCCAGGGACCCAAGGTGAGGGGCAGGAAAGTGGCTTAACCGCAGGCTTGACTTCAGGGAATCTTGTGCTTGCTCATCCTTTCTAGGACACTGGACTTCACACCCATCTTTGAATCCACTGGGCATGGAATATTATATATAGCATGCTCTCCTTTGGAAAATTACTAGATGCAAGATTAGATGCCCTTGAAACTTACCAGGAAAGCCCGGCAAATTCTGAAGGAAATATTATAGAATATCTTCATTTGGGGGTTGGAGGGGGAGGTGATGGGCCTACAAAAATAGGTCCTTGAGGTAGGAAAAACAGCCATTCGTTTCCCTAATTATCTTTTCATCTGTTAAAGTCAAGGAGAATGCCAGCTGCCATATAAGAATGGACTTGAGTAATTTAAAACAGCAGTGGATGGAAGTTCTAAGAGGACAGTGCTAGAATTTACACTGTTTACCATAATTTAGGTACTTATCTGGAAGAGTTAATGCAAAATAATATGGAACGCTGGAGGTAATCTGAGAGACCGTCAATATCATTCAAGATGCCATTTAGGCAACTATTTTGCCCTTTGGCTTCTCCATGTGATCATTTTAAATGATTTTGAGAGACTAACTCTAGGTTGCATCATTGATATGATGAAATCGTTCCTACCTTTCCTAATGCAAGATTTGAAATCGTTTTATTTCTGGAAAAGATCTACCATGTGCCCTGTAATACTTGTTATGAGATTTGACCAGTGCGTTTACTCCTACCTCTGTACTTAAAAAAAAAAAAAAAAAAAAAATCACCAGTAGCAATTTGCATTTACCTCCATAGGACAGTAATATATTTCCACTATCTTGCCCCAAGGGTGTGTAAATTTTCTTGCTTTCTGTCACACTGTTGATAGAAGGGATTTTAAATCACTTGGAAACTTGAAGGCTTTGCTTTCACCTATTACAGAGATGATGTTTTAATCAGGAGAAACAAGAGAAGCTGTTTTCTCCTTCTTTATTGAGTTTATGACCTTCAGGGGATGGGTGATTAAATACAAGGAAGCTCATGAACCCTCCCAGGTAGACACTTCCTTGGGCATTCTACTATGTGGAGCCCACGGGGAAACACACAGACTGAAACCAATCTTCTCTGACTTCAAAGTCCCTCTTCTAACTACGAGTTACTGTACCTTTAAGAATGAGGAGAGCTTCTCCTGTTTCTGCATTAGGAATAGGTGTTGCCTATTCTAAACAGAGGCGTCTGGGTGGCTCAGTCCTTAACCTTCTGACTTTGGCTCAGGTCATGATCTCACAGTTCATGGGTTCGAGCCCCACATCAGGTTCTCTGCTGTCAGTGTGGAGCCTGCTTCGCATCCTTTGTTCTCTCTCTCCCTGCATCTCCTCGGCTGTCTCTCTCTCTCTCTCAAAAATAAGTAAACATTAAAAAAAGAAAGAAAGAAAGAAATAGGCATTGCCTCAGCCCCTCATGCTGCAAAGGATTCAAATTGCTACATGGGCAGTAAGGCCTCAATATTGCTTTATAGCCGTTCCTGTCTTGTTTTATATTCTTTCAGTAATGCCTGAAAATGTTTCTTGTTGAATGGTGTGGTAGTGGGATAAAGAGACGTGCAGTGTCCAGGCTCGTAGCAGTGACCATGTAGCACGTGCCCCCTGTAGCACATGCAGGTCAGTGGCAGCAGCAGAGAATAAGGCTTTCTTGTGGTCTGGCTACGGTTGGGTGCAAAAGAACAATTGTTGCCTTACACATGAAATATGACCTTTGGAAAGGGGAAGAGGTGGGGAGGCTAGCCTCCACTATGGGTTGGGGTAGGCCCGTAAACCACTTGACTTGGCTTTACAGAAAAGGGTGGCCCCTCAAATGCTGGAGGGCTTGTCATCGTCCAGGTGACTTGCGTCCCATCTTGGGTTTGGATTTTGAAAGGAAGCTTGGATATTTCCTTAGTCCATCTTCTATATGTAGAAATGAAGCCCAAGAGAAATCAAAGTTATGGCAGAGTCTCTTCATTGCAGTTCTGGTGCATTTCTGGTGACTCCTTCAAATATCATCCATGAAGTCTTTTAAGATACTGTCCCTGAAAAAAAAAATCACTTCTGTATTGATGATTGTTGACTGGTATGAAGACTGAGTGTCTTCTAACAAAGTGTTACTGTTAACATCTTTCTAGTTGGGAGGTAGCATAGAATCTGGCCCAGAAATCCTAGGAGAATAGAGTAGGCCCACCCCTGACCACTGGCAGGTCTTTGGCTCCTTTTTAGTCTCTCTGGGCTTCAGTTTCCTCGTCTGTGAAATGTGTGAACTAAATCCAATAATATATAAAACAATAGAGTGTCTAGCATGAGGCAAGTGAGTATTAAAACAGATTTTTTTGGGGGGCGCCTGGGTGGCTCAGTCGGTTAAGCGTCCGACTTCGGCTCAGGTCATGATCTTGTGGTTCATTGGTTCTAGCCCTGCGTCAGGCTCTGTGCTGACGGCTCAGAGCCTGGAGCCTGCTTTGGATTCTGTGTCTCCCTCTCTCTCTGTTCCTCCCCTGCTCATGCTCTGTCTCTCTCTCCAAAACAATAAATAAAGCTTTGGAGAGAGAGACAGAGACAGCACATGCGGGGGAGGGGCGGAGAGAGGGAGAGAGAGAATCCCAGCGCAGAGCGTGATGTGGGGCTCGAACCCATGAATGGTGAGGTGAGGTCATGCCCTGAGTTGAAATCAAGAGTCAGACACTTAACTGACTGAGCCACCCAGGCACCCCAAGGCAAGTGACTCTTAATTAAGTGTTAGCCAATATCATTATCCTGTACTTTGTTATTGTATTAATTTTAATGGATCAAAGATCGGAAAAGTGTGAAGAGTGAAATGTCTGCCTCTCCCCTCTGCCTACCTGCCATTCAGATTTTTTCCCCACTGACATTTAGTTTCTTCTGTCTCCTTCCAGTGATTTTATATGTAAATAAGCACATGTGAATACATATCCTCCCCACGTTGTTTTCCAAATGGTAGCACCCAGTTCTGACCTTGCTTTTTCTTTTTTTAATTAATAATATTTTTGAGCTTATATACGTATATGTAAAGAGGATTTTACTCCAATCGCTGTCTTGTAATTCATAGAAAGGATTTACTGTAATTTATCGTACTTGACACCTGTTAATGGACATTGAGGTTCATACTCATCTTCCGCGAGCAAACCCTTGGCATTTGTAAGCTTACCGTTTGCAGAGTTAGCTGTTTGTCAGAAGACATTCCATTGCTGTAGTAATCTGGGATTCTGCTGGGGCAAGATGGAGGCTGGGGACTGAGTTGCCCAGCTAATGAATGGGCTCAGCCCGTGGCCCACAACACATACTCTAATGTGGCTTTCCAGTTTGCAGCTCTTCAGGCAATAGCTTTCATAGTAATGAAAATCTGTTTGACTTGTGAAAATGGCCTTGAGAAAAATGTCAGCTGTTGGTTTTGATGACGGAAAGAAATTAGAATGAAAAAAAAGGAGGTAGGGATGGAGGTGATATTAGAAAGGGGGTTTTAGCAAGAAGATAGGAGTTTTGAGATCCATTTTAAAGGTGGTCTCCTAAATTCGGCAGGGACTCGATCTCTATGCAAATGAACTCATTCTCTAACCTATATGGAAACCATAAAATGTGATTCATGAACTGTTTTAACGAGAGACAAAACTGAGCAAGATAAAATATTACACATGCCACTGCTGACTAAAGTGTAATTCAAGAGAAAGCCAGAAACCTGGTTGGGTGCTTCTGTGAAGCCACCTGAGGTGAAGATACTTCTACAGTAAATAAAGTTTGCTTCTGGAATTTAAAAACAGCAACAACGACGACGACAACCTCATCTTTTGCTATTATTAACCATCCTGCAACAAATAACCTTGGACATATGTTATTTGCATATGCCTGTAGGATTAATTTCATGAAGTAGCCTTGCTGGGTTAAAGGGTATGTGCATTTTAAATTTTGGTAGATGTTGCCAAAAGGCCCTCCAGGGGGGTTATATTCATTTATAGTCTTCACAACAATGAATGAAAGTGACTTTCCCCCTTACCAAGTCGGTATGTTATCAAACTTCAGGGTATTTGCCAATCTGGTCGATGAAAAGTGCTATTTCTGTGTAGTTTTGATTTACATTTCACTTCTTTTACATGAAACTGGACATGAAAAAAAAATGTTCAAGAGACATTTTAAAACATTTTTAAAAATTTTTTTAAAATTTGTTTTTGAGAGAGGGAGAGGGAGAGAGAGACAGAGTATGATTGGGGGAGAGCAGCGAGAGAGGGAGACACAGAATCCGAAGCAGGCTCCAGGCTCCGAGCCGTCAGCACAGAGCCTGATGTGGGCTCGAACCCACAAACCGTGAGATCATGACCTGAACCAAAGTCAGACTCTTAACCTACTGAGCCACCCAGGCACCCCTCAAGAGGCATTTTTATACATTTTTTCCCCTGAGAACTATTTTTTCATGTTCTTCACTCATTTTTTGTTGCATTGCTTTTATTTATGTGAATTTGCATATATTTTCTTTAAAGAATGAAAGTAATTATCAAAATGAAAACATGTGCATATTAAGTTCAAAAGTTATAGAAGTGAATCAAAAGATAAATGAAGCTTTTTTCCCTCATCTCTATTCTGATTAAATCTGATTTCCAGAGATAACCTTTCTTAAGTTTCTTTTCTGGCTTAAAAAAAAATTTTTTTTAATGTTTGTTTATTTTGGGGAGAGAGAGTGTAGAGGGTGCGTGAGCAGGGGAGGTGCAGAGAGAGAGGGGGACAGAGGATCCCAAGCAAGCTCTGCGCTGACTCATGAACTGCAACATCATGATCTGAGCCAGAGTCAGCCATGTAACCGACTGAGCCACTCAGGTGCCCCTCTTACAGTTTTTCATTTATTTTATGTGTGTGTGTAAGCATCTATGTGTGTGCTCTTTATTCACAAAGATGGAATCAACTGATACCTGATGTTTACCATTTTGCTTTTCTGATTTGGATGCTTTCTCTCATTTGTATTCATAGAGTCATTTCATTTTTCAATGACTACATTTATTTCAGTGGTCCCTTAAGTACATACATTCACCTCAAGATGATTCACTGGGAAGTGGGAAGAAAATATTATTAGCTCTTCCACTCAGGTTTATCTCATTGAAGAGGAAAATTTTTTTGTGTCTATTTTGTAGCATACACACTATGTTATCAAGGGTATATGTATATAAATATAAGATAAAATAAAAATAATAATTTATATTTAATTATGTAATTATATATTTAATTGTATTTAATTATATTATGCATAATTATATGCAATTATATATAATAGAAAACAATAATATAAAAGTAACACTTATAAATATGATGTATATTTAATTATTATAAATAAATATAATTCATGTTTTCATATCAGGATTATGTGTTTAAATTATCTTTCTTTTTTTTTTTTTACTGAAGGAATAGGCTGTAAAAATATTTAGAGATAATGGTTATGATTGATTTAATCAGCCTTTCATTCATAAATATTTAAGTTTTTTACTAGTGATTTTAAAATACATTCGCAAGGGGCGCCTGGGTGGCTCAGTTGGTTAAGTCTCCAGCTTTGGCTCAGGTCATGACCTCATGGTCAAAAATAAATAAATTAAAAAAATTAAAAAATGAAAAAAAAAATGAAAAAAAGAAAAGAAATACGGAAAAAATCCGTGGATTCAATATAGTATTGGAATGAAGAAGGCCTTTCAAAGAATGCCACAACTCCAGAACCCATAAATAAAAAGATAAATAAATTTGGTCACCTATTTTGTAAAAATAAATCTATACAGAAAAAAAGTTTAATAGAGCTTTTAATAGACTAATTGTTTAATAAAGTTTTTAATAGATTTTTTTAATTCTTTTTTTTAACGTTTATTTTTCAGAGAGACAGAGACAGAGTATGAGTGGGGGAGGGGCAAAGAGAAAGGGAGACAGAATCCACAACAGGCTCCAGGCTCTGAGATGTCAGCACAGAGCCCAACGCAGGGCTCGAACTCACAGTTTGTGAATCAGACGCCGTAGTCGTACGCTTAACTGACTGAGCCACCCAGGCGCCCCTAGTAGATTTTAAGTTTGATTTAAAGTCAAAACGCAAAGACAACTTGGGAAAATGATTCGCAGCTATAACAAAAAGCAAATTTTCAACTACAGACAGCACTTACGAATCAATGAAAGGCTGAGAACCAGAATGAAAAATAGGCAAACATTTGATCTACAAATGGCCAGATAGTCTTATAAATATTCAACCTGTCACTTAAAGAGATGCAAATTAAAACAAATATCCATCAATTTGGCAAAAAATTAAAAATACTTAATACCCTTTGTTAACAATATTGTGAACAAAGGGAGGTATAAATTTATTTACTTTTTGGAAGATAACTTGTCATATATACCAAAATGTTTAGGATGCAAACCTCTTGATTCAAAAAATTCCATATCCAGGAATTTAACCCACAGATATGTTCACACAAGAGTGCAATTATATATAAATACATAAACACACACACATTTCTTTATAGGGATATTTATAATAATAAAAATCAAGAAGTATATTGCTTATCTGTTACATAGATACATAGATATTACATAGATATCTATTACTTATCTATTACATAGATTGTATCTATTATCTAGATACAATAGATACATAGATATGTATTACTTAGATACATAGGTAACAAAATTTCTGAGAATATAGCTGCTTAAAATCACAGTAACATTTACTATCTTGAGTGGTTTCCACAAGTCAGGAACTTAGGGAAACTTCTACAGGATAGTTGGTCTCCTGTTCTTTCATGGGTCTGCTGGCCTTCACTAGAGCTAAAGTGTCCACATCCAAGCAGGCACATTGGTGCTGGCTTTTGACAAAGGATTTGCTTCCTCTCCAGAGGGCTGACTGAGTGTCCTTGACATGGCAACTGATGTTTTGTATAGAACATGATCCAAGATCAAGAGGAAAGGCACAATGTCTTCTATGGCTTAGTCTCGGAAGTCATTGCCATTTCTACCCTAAGTTTTTTAGAAGTGAATCACCAAATCCAGCCCACACTCAAGGGGACAGAAATTAGGCTCCATCTTGGAAAAAATGAATGTCTAAGAATTTGTGGACATGTTTTATTATTTTAGTTTTTTTATTATTATTTTCTTAAATATTTATTTTTGAGAGAGAGAGACAGAGAGCAGAGGAGGGGCAGAGAGAGAGGGAGACACAGAATCTGAAGCAGGCTCCAGGCTTTGAGCTGTCAGCACAGATCCTGACGCGGGATTCAAACCCCATGAGATCATGACCTGAGCCGAAGTTGGACGCTTAATGGACTGAGCCATCCATGTGCCCCAACCTTTTAAATAACTAATAAGTTGTCCCCATGCTTTTTCTGGTCTAGCATTTTCTCATGGAAATACCTCCTTCATTAGATGATAAACTAACAATAATACTTGGGGTTTTCTATAGATTTAAAAATTCTGTTCTATTGGTCCAATTCTCCCTCCATGCAATGCCATGTTGTTTTAATTATTACAGTTTTATAATGTAAAATTGACTCATGGACAATTGTCAGGGTTAGGGGTGCCAATACCCTGCGAGGTTGAAATCTGCCTGTAACTTTTGGCTCACCCAAAACTTAACACTGATATTCTGTTGACCAGAAACCTTACCGTCAACATAACATTAACACATATTTGGTATGTTATATGTATTCTATACTGTATTCTTACAATAAAGTAGGCTAGAGAAAAGAAAATGTTATTAAGAAAATCATAAGGAAGAGAATATAGGTTTATAATACTATACTGTACTGATATAAAAAAGTGTGTATGAGTGGATCTGTGCAGTTCAAACCTGTGTTGTTCAAGATCAAGTGTATATTTATACTTGTCATTAGACTTTTATGTTAATACTTTTTTTTCCTGGCCTAAATTTTAAAACATTAATTCTTTCAAGTAAACTTCGGAATGATTTTTTCTTTTTTTGTCAAGGTGAAAACAAGCAAAAGAAAAAAGAAAGGCAGGAAAAAAAGGAAAGAAATTCTGCAGGAATTTTGGTTTTATTACCTCGAATCTTAGAGTAATTTCAAGAGGCTTCATAATTCCCTAATCACCCCTAAAAATAGGTCTTCCTATTTAAGATTTCTTTTATTTCCCTCTATCCCCACTTACACTTTTAAAAATTGTAGTTTCTACTCATTTATTGCTTAATTTATACCTTCTTTTTAGATAGGAAATCTGCTTTTTGTGCAGTTGATTTTAGTCAAACAGTTTACATCTTTTCACACGAGTTTAATGGCTTTTTAAGGAAAATATCTTTGAGTTCTTACATCTATAATCATGAATTTTATGAATAATTAGGTATTACATCCAACAGCCTTTCAGTGTTCAACTCTCCTTTTATTCCTGATAAGAATCTTATTTGGTCGTGGCATTATAATCTGTTAATAAAACTCCTTAAATCCATATGCTAATATTACAAAATTTTTTTTAATGTTTATTTACTTTTTTTTTTTTAATTTTTTTTTTCAACGTTTATTTATTTTTGGGACAGAGAGAGACAAAGCATGAACGGGGGAGGGGCAGAGAGAGAGGGAGACACAGAATCGGAAACAGGCTCCAGGCTCTGAGCCGTCAGCACAGAGCCCGACGCGGGGCTCGAACTCACGGACCGCGAGATCGTGACCTGGCTGAAGTCGGACGCTTAACCGACTGCGCCACCCAGGCGCCCCAATGTTTATTTACTTTTGAGAGAGACAGAGACAGAGCATGAGCAGGAGAGGGGCAGAGAGAGAGGGAGACACAGAATCCAAAGCAGGCTCCAGGTTCTGAGCCATCAGCACAGAGCCTGACGCAGGGCTCGAACCCACGAGCTGTGAGATCATGACCTGAGCCGAAGTCGGACGCTTAACCGACTGAGCCACCCAGGCTCCCCTGCTAATATTTAATTTAGCACCTGTATATATATAATCATAAAAAGATTGGCTAGTAGTTTATTTTTTATTCTGTATTTATTAAGTTTAGTATCATTCTTATGATGGCTCTGTAAAATTTCTTTATGGCCTGGGAAAGTATACATAGGATCAAAATATCTGTTTATTAAAGGTCTGAAAAAATTCATCCATGATCCAACTCTTGTTGAATATCCCTCTTATGGCTTCTTTTTCTGAGATATGTTCTATTCATATTGATCACTTTTTTTTCATTACAGAAAAGACATTTATTCTTTGTATAAAATTTGGAAAGAGATACAGAAAAAAGAAGAATCACCCATGTCTATAATCAGATAATCATTGTAAACACTTGTTCCCTTAATTGTGGTTTAAAATACTTGTGTGGGGGTGCCTGGGTGGCTCAGTCGGTTAAGCGTCCAACTCTTGATTTTCGCCCCAGGTCTTGATCTCATGGTTCCGGAGTTCAGCCCCACATTGGGCTCTGTGCTGGCAGTGTGGAGCCTGCTTGGGATTCTTTCTCTCTCTCTTCCCCTTCCCTTCTCTCTATCTCTCTCTGTCAAAATAAATAAATAAAAATTTAAACAAAAATTTGTGTGTATAGTTTGAAAAAAATTTTATGCATTTGTTTCTTTGTAACCACCACTGATACCAAAATGTAGAATATTCTTTTTAAATTTAATTTTAATTCCAGTGTAGTTAACATACAGTGTTATAATAATTTTTTTCAGTTTTAATGTTTACACTTCTGTCTGTGTAGAAATATGCTATAATAAGCTTTATGCCATTGCAAACATATTTGATGAAGCCACATTATATTTTTAATATTGGTAATCTGGTAGAAAAAAAATGCTAGTAATTAGTGTTAATCAAATCTTGTGCTCACTGAGGGCACCAGAAAAAATAAGGAATTTGGGGATGGCGACAGTGAAGAAAAATGTTGTAGCAGAATCTATTTCTGTTGGCTGAAAATTAGAGACCATTAATAGAGAAAATAGTTGGCTGGGCATCTGAAAAGATTGAACATGGTCTTTTTTTCTATCTTTATAAAGATCAAATAGGATTTGACCCAGGTAGATCATGGAAAAATTATACTCCTTTAAAAATGAAGAATTTCAGGGGCGCCTGGGTGGCGCAGTCGGTTAAGCATCCGACTTCAGCCAGGTCACGATCTCGCGCTCCGTGAGTTCGAGCCCCGCGTCAGGCTCTGGGCTGATGGCTCAGAGCCTGGAGCCTGTTTCCGATTCTGTGTCTCCCTCTCTCTCTGCCCCTCCCCCGTTCATGCTCTGTCTCTCTCTGTCCCAAAAATAAATAAACGTTGAAAAAAAAATGAAGAATTTCAGGGGTGCCTGGGTGGCTCAGTTGGGTAAACGACCAAGTCTCAATTTTGGATCAGGTCATGATCTCACGGTCATGAGATTGAGCCCCGCATGGGGCTCTCCCCACTCTCTCTTCTTCTCCCCCTGCCCTTCCCCTGCTTGTGCTGTCTCTCTAAACATAAATAAACAGAGTAATTAATTTAAAAAATTAAATTAATTAAAAAATGAAGGATGCAGAATTTCATTTAAATTTAAATATAATTGTTTTCCTCTCTTAATGTTTTTTTTTAAAGCACTTTGCTATTTTATTACAGGTATACATTATAATGCAAACTGCGTACTCCCTCTGAAGTTCTTACTTGAGTATTTGAAGTTGTTTCCATTTTTGCCCCTAATATTAGATAAAATGCTAAAATGAGCAAGATGGTACATTTACTATTAGGGAGAAATTTTCTTCATTTTTATACTCACTCAATGGGGATAACAGTCTCCAATGTGTCAGCACAATGATATAGGGACAGAATACAACGAAAGAATGTGGTTTGATCTTTGTTAAGTGGTTTCTATTACACTTGGGGAGTCCCTCAAATGATATATATGTGCGTATACTCAGAAACCAAGCCTTTCCTTCTCTTTATTCTCTTAAAAATGTGTCACTTCTTTGTAAAATAAGCTAGTTTCTAAGCTGTTTCATATGTTTCATAAAATCTCTTCGGAAAGCTAGAAAAACCAGAATTCTATTAATTTATTATGAATGACAAGAGAACTAATAAAAATAAAAAAACTCCCTTCGTTCTTTGTTCTGTTATTTTGTTCTTTGATTTTAGGTAGCTGTATTAACCCAAGGAAATCTTTTTGATACTTTTGCAATATGAGATGTATAATAAAGTATTTATATCTTCCCGTGTTTCAGAGCCCTAAAGCCTATACTTTGAAATTTTGAGTAGGCAATTTTTGCACCAGCAATATATCTTTCTTTTTCTGGACTAACCATATTGGAAGCTGACTTTTCTCTGTCCTCAGAAGTATTGCTACTAAACTTTATGAATTAAATTTAATACTACAAGCCAAAATATCTGTGTTTTTCTGCTTTCTGCAGCCTTAAAAATATTACTGGTGGAATTACGTGGGAGTCAAGCCTTAGGCTCTGAATGTCACTTTGTTTCTCCAACTTGGAGATGTTTCATTTTCAATTAGATTGAAGCACCTACAATACAGGCAGAAGAACTTATTCAGAAGTAAAAATTACAGCTACAAGCTTTCTCTTCAAGGTGAAAAACTGTCTTTGCTGAACTGTTCTGTTAACAATGTTTTATATAAGAAATTGGAAAAGCTGTTTTTCTGTTTATTTCATTTTTAAAAATTTTGTTTTAAATTTAGTTTTATTTAGAATATTCTAGGAGTGCCTGGGTGGCTCAGTTGGTTAAGTGTCCGACTTTGGTTCAGGTCATGATCTCAAGGTTGGTGGGTTCGAGCCCTATTTCGGGCTCTGTGCTGACAGCTCAGAGCCTGGAGCCTGCTTCGGATTCTCTTGTCTCCCTCTCTCTTTGCCCCTCTCCGCTCATGCTGTGTCTCTCTCTGTCTCTCAAAAAATGAATAAATGTTAAAAAAGAAGTAAAAAAAGTGCTTTGAATTCTTATGTATGACTGTGCATATGTGGGAATAGTAATACAGTTTTCTGCAGTTCATCATCAGACTCTGATCTTGAAATGAAAAACTTTAGTAAGCTTAGTAAGTTTAGTAAGAATGTAAATTCAGTAAGAAGGCTAAGATGTGAGGACAGTGGTTAACATAGATTAAACAGTGGTCTTAGATTTTGAATTGTAGGACAATAATGCCGATTGAGCCTTGATATTGCTAAATGAGAAAATTTGTACTGTATCAAGTAAGATTTTTATCCTTTTCTGTGACTATATTCTGATACACAAATTCATTATTCATATTTTCTAAAAGGAAATTCATTATGCATATCTGTATTTTTAAAGTTTCTTTCTTTATTTTGAGAGAGTGAGAATGAGAGAGAGCACACACATGTGTGCATGAGTGGAGAAGGGGCAGAGGGGAAGAGAGAGGACCCCCATAGGCTCTGTGCTGCCAGCGTAGGGCGCACCCGGGGGGCTTGAACTCATGAACCTCTAGATCGTGACCGAAGCTGAATCCAAGAGTCAGAGGCTTTATCGATTGAGCCACCTAGGTGCCCTTGCGCCACCTGTCCTGGATGGCGTTATATTTGTAAGCAATCCTGCGAGACCAGGATTGGCCTTAGTCTCAGTATCCCAAACTCACATCCGAATTCCTTTGAGCTGTGAGTCTTTAGTATCTATTAGTGAGTTCCTCTCTATTTCTAACTCTTGGAGGCTTTCCTTTCGTGGCTTCAACAAATAAATATGTTTACATATCTGTATCTTTATCCATTGTCTTTAATCTAACATTTTAAGTACTAGCTGCTGGAAGGGGGAGATCTTAACATGCTGTCAGTATATTATCTTGGCCTGGATACTTTCTTTTAATGTCAGCAAAATGAGTTCCATTTTCCTGTAGTGCAGTTTACTTGTTAGATCTTTAAAAAGGCTTTTCCCGTTACAAGGGGGCGTCCTAGGAGGCATGGAATTTAAAATTTAGGTAATAAAATAAATCCGTTTTTCTCTAGAGGCAGTTCTGTACCACATGTTCTTTCAGTGTTGAAATTTAATTGCCTGTAACTGCTGACTTCCGGTAACTATTGGCTGGCTGTTTCCAGGTTTGGTTCCAGGCCTAGTAGTGACCCCCAAGCTTCCTGAATGTGCCTGCGTGTATCACAAAATACTCCGTGGAAAGAGGTGAGCACTAGGATGGAGTATTTATATTTTTCATTAGAGGGAACTAATTCTTTGGGAGTGGGGCCGATTTACATTTTACCCGTTATGTAAAGAGTTTCACGTGGAAACACGAGTTAATTGGCCCCGTATTTCTGATGTCTTCCAGCCGTGTGTGGGGACTCTTTATAGATTGAATCCCAAGCAGCTGCCCTGTGACCCATCTTTTAAATCTGGCTCTACTTTCTTCTTCTGGTTTTAAGTCATTTTGCTATGAAGCCTACAGTTTAATGAAAGGAAAATATCATCAGTAACTTTTGCCAAAATGGATGTGAAGACTCTTTGAACTGTGGACCGTCCTTGTAGTTTTTTCCTTGTAGCAGTTGGTGTAATGCAATCTTATCATTCCATTAATAATATGTTATGCATGGTCACATCCCTGCTTAATTAGACTTGCAGTTTTCAATTAACAGCATTTTTTGATGATACATTATTATCCTTATTAGTGAGGTCGTAGGCTATATTATAACAAAGACTGAAGACTCTATTGTCAGCATAATCTTGAAAGAACCATTTAACTTTATGAAATGTATCTGGTGAAGGAACTTCATACTTTATTTGATGTATAATTTGACCCCCATAAAGAACCAAATGATTCTTTTTTCCCTCCCCTTCTTAGAATAAAATGTCCAGCACTTCAGATGGTATGAATATTTCTCTCAGTTAAAGTGAATAACATTGTCAGAAAATGGAATCTGAATTTTTAAAAATTGAGTAGATGAGCAGTCAGATATTCTTATTCAGCGATTTATCATGTCTTGAGATGAAATTTATAGTTCTATGTGAAACTGATTAAGTCCATTAGATTTTAATTATTGTTCCGAAATCAATACTCTTCCGAGCTTCAGGGAATATTCCATTCACTCATCTCAATAAGGGAGTGGATTTGGGATGGACATATTCTTTTAGTTGATACTGAAAGCACGTTAAATTTTTTTTAATGTTTATTTATTTTTGAGAGAGAGAGAGAGAGAGACAGAGAGAGAGACAGAGAATGAGCAGGGGAGGGGCAGAGAGAGAGGGACACACAGAATCCAAAGCAGGCTCTAGGTTCTGAGCTGTCAGCACAGAGCCTGATGCAGGGCTCAAACCCACAAACTGGGAGATTATGACCTGAGCTCAAGTTGGACGCTTGACCGGCTGAGCCACCCAGGTACCCCTGAAATACTATTTAGTTTAGATTGTTGTAGTTCTTTGTTGTGTTTTTTTGTTTGTTTGTTTTTCTTTGTTCCTACTGGTTGTTTTTTTTTTTTCCTACTGTTCAAATATAAAGAAGTCAAAACCTATAGGGATCAGAAGAAATTTGTGACAAGGTTCTATCTAAACTACCCAGCAGCTATTGAATGATTGATTTTGCTTCATTTTGTCTTTCCAACTTGGGAGGCGAGTGATCTGACCCTCTGAGAGATTTACTAGGGGCCTGCACGGTGTGGTGGGAAAGGTTAGTCAAGTGTGGGTACTTCTCTATAGTTCTGCTTGCTTTAAATGACAGGGTCACATTTCAAGAGAGTGGTGAGTTCCACTGTTGCTCTTACAAGTTATTATGTTTCCTGAAATGTAACCAGCCTTGTGGCCTCTGTCACTTCTGGCTGACTTCTGTTAATTTTAGTTGTGTTTGAACTTTGTATAAATTAAATCATAACGTGCGTTCTTTCATGTCTGGCTTTCCCCCACCAGTATGACATCTCCTGGGGTTTGTTCTGTGTGGTAGTAGAAGTATGCTGTATAGCAGAGGTTGGCACACTTCTTCTGTAAAGGTTTAGTTAGTAAGTATTTTCAGCCTTGTAGGCTCTACGTTGTATGTTGCAGCTGTAGGACTCTGCAGCCTTAGACAATACCATAAACGGGCATGGGTGGATTTGATCCACGGGCTATAGTTTGCTGATCCCTGTGGCACAGTGTTTTATTCAGGGGCACCTGGGTGGCTCAGTCGGCTGAGCGAACTTCCGACTTCAGCACAGGTCGTGATCTCACAGTTCGTGAGTTCAAGCCCCACATTGGGCTCTCTGATGACAGCTCAGAGCCTGGAGCCTGCTTCAGATTATGTGTCTCCCTCTCTCTCTGCCCCTCCCCCACTCATGCCATGTCTCTCTCTGTCTCTCAAAAAGAAATAAACACTTAAAAAAATTTAAAATATTAAAAAAAGGACTATTCCACCATTTATATTGTTAATGCATGTTTGGATTGGTTTTGGCTTTGAAAACTTATGCATAGGCTGCTGTAAACATTCTTATATATATGTCTTTCATATATATATATATGCTTTTATGTTGAAAAGTTGTCAGATAATAGGGATTCATATGTTTAGCTTTGGCAGGTACTGACAGAATGTTTTCTGAAGTGGTTTTACTAGCTTACACTCCCATTGCTAGTGTTCCAGCTGATTGAAGTTTTTACTAACGTTTGGTGTTGTCATTTAAAAAATGTGATATTGTAGTAGTATCTCATTTTCCTTATGATGAATTATGCTAAACATCTTTTCATGTACTTATTAGGCAATCTGGAGAATATATACATATACATACATGCACATTTATACACATACATACACACGCATATATATATACACACACTCCCAAAACGCACGCACATACACACACACACACACACACACACACACACACACACACACACCCAAAATACCTATTTGAGAGTTTTTGTTCAATTTTTGAAATTTGGCTTTCCTGTCTTTTTCTGGTGGATTTGTAATATTTCTTAATATATATTCTGGAAGTGAGTTCTTGGAAATGAATATTGCAAATATCTTTTTCCACTTGTTGGCTTGCCTCTTTCACTCTTATAATGGTATTTTTTGCTGTATTGACTTTCTTTTTTGTAATGAAATTAAATTTGTTACTGTTTTTCTTTATGTTCCTTCCATATCCTATATAAGTAATCTTGATTTACGCTAATATCCTAAATATATTCTGTGTTAGCCCCTAGAAGCTTTATTATTTGTCTTTTATATTCAGAGCTATGATCTAACCTGAACTGATATATATATATATATATTTGGTATTATGATATATGTAGTATTATGGTTTCAATAGTAACTTTTTTCCTATGTGGACATCCAAAGATCCAACATCATTTATTCTAAATATTGTTTAACTGTATTGCATTGTGATGGCACTTATCGGACCATATATGTATACGCTGGTTTCTGGACTCAGTTTTGTTGATCTGTTGTCTTTGGGCCAATAATGCACTATTTTAACTTATAATTTTACCACTTATTTTTAATTAAAAAAATTTTTTTTAAAGTAAACTCTATGAACAACGTGGGCTCGAACTCAGGACACCAAGATCAAGAGTCACATGCTGATTGACTGAGCCAACCAGGGGTCCCAATTGTTATAATTTTATAGCTTATCTTAATACGTCCTGTATCTTCTGCTATAAACCCTCCAATGCGGTTTTTCTTCTCTAAAATTGTCTTTGCTACTCTTGTCCCTAGTCTTTTTTTTTAAATGTGTATTTATTTATTTTGAGAGAGAGAGCAGGGGAGGGGCAGAGAGAAGGGGAGAAAGAGAGAATACCAAGCAGTCTCCCACATTGCCAGCACAGAGCTCGATGTGGGGCTCGAACCCAAGAACCATGAGATCACGACCTGAGCTGGAGTCAAGAGTTGGACGCTTAACCGACTGAGACACCCAAGTGCGCACCTTTGTTTTTTTTATATTCATCTTAAAACACCTTTTTAAGTTTCCACACACTGTCTTTCTGAAATTTTGATTATGATTGTATTGAATCATTAGATCAATGTGGGGGCGAATGATATCTGTCCAACACTGAGACTCTAATCCACGAATATTGTGTCATTTCACACTATCCTCTTATCTTTTTAAGGATCTGTAACATCTGTAGGAACATCTCCCATTTCATTTCCCACATTGGTAATTTGTGCCTTCCATTTGCTCGTGTCCCATTCTTTCCTCGTTCCTTCTGAGAGTCTAATCATATGTATGTTAGAACATTGAAAGATGTGTTCCTCGGTATCTGATGCTCTTTTCTGTATTTTCCTTCCATTTTTCTGTTCATGATTCAAGCAGACATTTCTGCAGACCTACCTTCCATTTTGTCAATGATCCTTTTTGTTCTTTTTTCATATGCTATTAAATTTGCCTGTGGAATCTTTAAATTTGGTTATCAATCAATCAGTCAATCAGTCAGTCAGTCGTCTTCAGTGAGACTGCTGCAAGTTCCAGGCCACTGCTTTGCGTTTGGCTCATTTCTCATGCAATGAGTCAGAAAATGGTATGGGGGTAAACGTGGAGGCTAATGCCAAAATTACCTATGACACACGCACCGCATTCCTTTGCTGTCTGGGATTTAGTCCTTCAAGTTCTGGCTCACCTACTTGATCTCTAAGGACTCCCAATATCTCTTTTGTGTATTTTATCCATCTTTTATACTTGTTTTCATTTAGAGGGTTAGTCTAATCCAAATGACTTTGACATATTGACTGCATACTTCTAAAACAAAAGTATTTGTTTCCATTTATTGTTGGATTTGGCCAATTCTCTTAGCGGAATAGGAGCCAAATCCAGTTTGCCACAGTTGCAAGGCATTTTCTTCTTTTATTTCCCCTTCTCTTGTGCAGATAGGCTCCCGGAAGACTTTCGGATGGATAAGATGTTTTTCAGGTTTTGGCATTGTCACTCGTGATTGAGATGTTTGTTTTGCAGTAGCTCAGCTCTGTCTTATTTTCTACTCATTTTATGACTTTAAGCCTGTACTCGGGAGCAATCATAACTTATATCATGCAGTGCTTATCATTTATAAACCACATTGTAATACATTATCGCATTTAGTCCTCAGAACAACGTCCTGTGAAGCAGCTGGTATCACAACCTCTCTTTAGCAGTTGAGCAAACTCAGGCTGAGTTAGGTTAAGGGCTTTGCTCCAAATCACAGTCAGCAGGTGACAGATTAAGGGCTGAAATCCCTGCCTTCCACCGCATGCTTTCCCCATCCTGTTCTTACCCTAATAATGACCAGGCAATTGGCTAGAAAGTGAAGCTACAGATATAATTAAAACAGCGTTTACTCTCAAGGACTTCCAAGTTTGGTGGGTTACACCGCATTGCGCTCCAGGAAGTTGCGTGGTTATTTTTCAAAAATGCCAACGCTAAAATATTCTCAAGCTTTAGCAATTCTGCTAAAATCCTGGGTAATAAAGACAGGAGTAGAATAGAAAAGAGGGAAGCCAATGTCGGAAGTTGGGGGAAGGCAGAGCCAGGATTTGCTCTACTTACATTTTTGTAGAATAATGATTCCTGCGTGGCTTCGGGGGAAGTAGGACTAGTCATGTACATTTCAAATGAGAATTCTCTTCTATACAACTCTTAGCAATTTAGGGAAACCTACGTCATCTTGACATTTTTCAAATTGTTTAATGCTTGTGGGTCTTTTCCTGTTAATTTATGAGACATGAGAAAAAAAATTAAGAGATGAGTCTTCGGTGCCTTCATTAGGGGAGATGCCCCCCAGAAAAGAGCAGACAAGGTTAGAAACAGACCCAGGCTTGCTCATGTACATGTACAGAGCGACATGAGGCTTGTCTGTATGTCCCTGGGGACACCCTGTCTCCCTAGGTGTATTTGGAATTATATGTGGGCATGTTTCATGTGTCCTTGACCTTCACAATGACCTTGATAGGGGGCACCGCTGTCATGTAGTTCCCCAGGGGCCTTGACATGGTGGGGCTTAGACGCCGTATTAAAGTTTTGGATTTTACTCTGCCAGCAGTGATGAGTAAATGGAGGCTGCAATCATTGTTGAGGGAAGATTGACCAGGTGGTGGTTTAGGGTGACTTTCAGAGGTAGAGGCTAGAGGCCAGGCACCAGGTAAAAAAGGTTTTACAAGAAACCCGTATAAACAGAAGCCAAGAGTTCTATTAGAATGTGCAGGTGGAGAGGGAGGGTTGGTTATGTTTGCATCACATCCCTCCTACAGCATTTGTTTGAGGTGGGAGAGAGGGATGTGTTTCATATTTGGGGGCATTAATGAGGGGAGGAGTGAGGCAGTGAGACAGAGGAGCCATTTAGCTAACAGGCCCAGCGCAGAGGGAGGAAGTCTTTATAGCCAACCTACCTGATGCTCATTAGACTCTTGACTGTGAATGGAAATATTCTGTTCTTTATATATTTTGTTAAAGTCTACTTTTGAGAGAGAGAGAGAGAGAGAGTGTGTGCAAGCAGGGGAGGGGCAGGGAGGGAGGGGGACACAGAATCCGAAGCAGGTTCCAGGCTCTGAGCTGTCAGCACAGAGCCTGATGCAGGGCTCGAACCCATGAACCGCGAGATCATGGCCTGAGCCGAAGTTAGGAGCCGAAGTCGGATGCTTCACTGACTGAGCCATCCAGGCATCCCAATTCAGTTTATTTTTAAGAGCAAGCCCAGTAGGATTTTCTAGACAGGCCATCCTCTAGATAGCAACTGCCTTTTACGAGCTCTTTTTCCCCATTCCCAACTCAGCGTATGCAGCTTTCATACTTTAATCTTGCAAAACAAAAAGTCTCAAATGTACAAGTGAAAAAAAAATCCAAGCTGTTGACAGAGTCTTAACTAATTGGCGCGACTTGCATACAGCTGTGTGAGTTCAAAAAAGCTCTCCTGTATGTAGATGCAGGGGCCATTTATATGCGGGTCTGTGCATAAGACTCTGTACATTTATTTCCTCAGAACAAACCTAGGTGCCACCTCTTGGTGAACACACCAGCACTTCATTCGCATATCTTACAAAAAAAAGAGAGACTGTTTCCGGGCTAACAGCACTGTGCGTCCTGTATTCAGACCACATAGTCTCCGCTCCATTGAGGAGAGTCCTTCCATCCATGACGCGTACCACACTACTGCCTGGCCTCCCTAAGTAGCTTCATACAGAGTGCTCCAAAGTAAGAGCCTGTAAGCCCACCCGAGGTGGGGAGACAGAGTCCTGACCAGGCTTAGACGTGTTCGCCTGCTCTGCTTACTGTTCGTATCTCACTTTATCTACGCGGATGATTTTGGTGGGCGGGAAGGCAGGGGCTGCTGCAGCACCTGTCTTCATGATGTTATATCCCCTAGTGTTCGTCCTTGTGCCATACTCCTAGTAGGTACTCAGTAAATATTTGTGGATTGAATTGATGGGACTTGGCAGATATATCCAGAAGCAATAGTCTTCATTGTGGAATGTAGTGTATGTTATTGATGAGCCAATATGTTTCTAATTCAGCCACACAAATATCTCTTAATTACATACAATGATCCCTTATTTTAATCTGGATTTTTTTTGCAGTTGTAACAGGTGTGTTTCAGCAGAGAACAGCTTCTAGCAATTGCAGTTACTGCCGTATTTGGTATCTGTGGCAAGGGAATCCCTCCATATTCTGACAAAGGCTAGGGCTCACAGTAGTTGAGTTTTAAAAATCTTTTTTAGAGAAGTAGATTATACACAAATGCCTTGCTTGTATTCCAACAGAGGGTGGGTGGAGCTGGGACCATAGCCATGTGCAACAGAAGCCCTCCACGTGCACGTTGGTCGATTTCTAATTGCACAGCTGCCCATCAGCTTAGTGTTAATGTACATAGGTGTATCTGTGTGTATGGGAAGACATGTTTGCGTTTAGCACTATCCGTACAGTTGTATAGGTGGTCAATATGGCTTAATAAGAATTGGGGGGAATTCTTCAGTTCTGTTATTGTTACTAGCTTACAAGGTTCTCACCAACTCCTCACTCTGTTTTCAGTGTCTACAGGAGAAATTCTGAACAGAAACAGAGCTTCAGTGCATTGGGAAAAGCATCATTTTTTTTTCTTTTTGTAAATTGTCCTTTCTTGTGGTTGGAAGTTAAGGGCTAGAGCAGGGGGTGCCCGGGATGTGAATAACCAAGATGCAGTTGTGTGGGCGTGGGAATTCAGGTCCTGTTCTGGACTTGGTGTCATGGAGAGGTCAGTTTGGTTTGCGGATGCTGAGGACACCTCTGAAGGATTTTTGTCTCCATGAGGTGGTCTTACTTCTGAAGTTTCACTTTTCAGCAGAGCAGGTCTTTAATTTAACTTCAGTTGGGTCTGCATAATCTGAGAACGTTGACTATTCAGCTTCTGGAAAATGTATGTTTAAGAGCATGGACTTCAGAGTTCAAGTCTTGACTGCACAAATGAAGAGCCTGTGATATTGGGCAAGTTCACCCTTTAAGCCTAGGTTTGCTCACCTATCAACCTGAGGTTATTAACAGCAGCTGCCGGAAAGTTCAATGAGAGATTAAATGCTTATCTTAGGATCTGGCACTTAGTAACTGCTCAATAAATGCTAACCTTTATTGTTTCTAGTAAATCTGCTGGCTCTTATGGCACTCATCTCCAATGGCAGAGATATCAGATCATTTCACAGATAGCATTTTCAAGAAATAAACGACATGGGTTTGTTCAGCGTTAGAAATGTTGCGTAAGATTTGACTGATCTCCCTTTTCAGCCAAGAAGTAGCTCACACAAAGCATGTGGTAGAGGGACACGTGGGCTGTATTTCTCAATCAGAATTTGAGTCCATTCTAAAGTGAGGGGAAAAGATAACCTGTGTGTTGATGTAGTGGCATTGATTCAGCACAGATACGTGAACAGCCAGCAAATGCAATCAGAGCTCATGCAAATCACACCTCTGGTGCAGCATGTTAATGATGACTCTTCTATAAGTAACACTTATTTCAGGGTCCTACTTATTCTCATTAAACAAGCCTGTGGTTGTTTGCATTCCTCAGAAGGGAAAACTGTCAGTAGCAGCTCTGAGTCATGCTTCATGCAACATCTACACCTGTTTCTTTGATTTGATTGAATATATATATTTAAGGAACTGGAGAGGTTTTGACTTTCAAATAAATGAGTTAAATGCCTTTCCTTAAAAATCACATTGGTAACATGGTTCACAGTTATCTGGAGAGAGCTTTAGAAGAGGTTGAGATGTGAGTGCTCATTTCTTTGTAGAACCTAGATTTTCATTTGGCTAGAGTTCCCCTATGCACACCACCCCCCCCCCCAATCTAAAGGAAAACTGGCAATGGAATTGAAATCAAGTCTTTTGATTTTCCTTTGGACATGTGCTGGTATACTCATTTTCTTTGGATTCTTAGGGAACTAACTGTAAATGTTTAAGCTCTGATCTCTCAGTTTGAGTTAGTAACCAGAAATTAGAATATAGGTGTAAATATCTACACTGGAGACTGGAGGTTTGAGAAGTTGTGTACATCATGTCTCTTCTGCTCTCAACTCAAGCAGATTACTACTTGCTAAAAATGGGAAATTTGAGTTGAACTTGACTTCAAGAGACGTCAGGTACTGACTGTCCAGAGAGATCCCTTGTGTAAACCCACACTTCTCTGGAAGGGAAAATCTGGGGGCGCCTGGGTGGCGCAGTCGGTTAAGCGTCCGACTTCAGCCAGGTCACGATCTCGCGGTCCGTGAGTTCGAGCCCCGCGTCAGGTTCTGGGCTGATGGCTCAGAGCCTGGAGCCTGCTTCCGATTCTGTGTCTCCCTCTCTCTCTGCCCCTCCCCCGTTCATGCTCTGTCTCTCTCTGTCCCCAAAATAAATAAACGTTGAAAAAAAAAAATTAAAAAAAAAAAAAAAGAAAATCTGTATTATCTTTGGCCCCTGAAATAAAACCAGTTATTTTGATCCAGAACTCTGAAATCTAAAGATTTAGGCTTTGAGCACCCTTTCTCATATCCTCTTTAATAAACTTACAAACGACTTTGGAAAATGTGAATTTTCCAGTGGGAGTCGGTGAGTATTCTGACTCAGAAGCCATTATGTCCATGCAAAGATAATGCATTTTAGTAAGAGAAGAAATGAGTGACACTTTTCGTTTTTTGTGTGTGAGATTAGTCAAAGGTCGGTGTGAAAAAATGTTTCTGAGAGGTTCTTCACGGGAAGCAGAACAACTTAGTTTCTGAATATTCAAGGTGATGTGCTGCGAGGGAAAAAACATTCTACCCTTTCAGAGGAAATGTGTGTGAGGTCATTTTCCTAACCTTGCTGAACTCCAGCATATCAGGGGCAATGTAATAATTAAAAACTCATTTCACAGCAGCTGATTAGGCTTTGATTCACAATTACTCTGTCTTTCAAAAGTCTCCTCTATCTGAGCATTTTGAAAATATGATGGCTTCATTATTTGTTATATTTCCAAAGTTAGAGCTTCAAAGGAGCTGCAAAAACTTTCTCAATCATCTAGAAAGTCATGAATAAAACATGCATACCCAGAATTTTAAATTAAAGTAATTAGGCCACATTAGAATCTTAAAAAAAAAAAAGATTTAACATCCATGTCAATGTGGAGAAAGATGCCCTTCATTAAATTACATCTTCCTGTCCAACATTTTAAACTGCCACTTTTAATGTAACATTAGAAAAATAATTACTGTGATTAAGATAATTTTAAAAAGTAAATGTTAGAAAATCCGGACCACAACGTTTTCAGAGTATCCATTCCAATAAAATTTTTTTCTATAAATTATTTGAAATTAACAAAACAGCATCCTGACATTCTTTTGCCAACGTTGTGAGTCCAATTTAATGAGTGTAAATAGGAGGCCGATACTTAACTCAAGGCTGGGGAGCTCCAGCAAGACTTAGACTATGTGATAAAAGCATCTAAGGATAGGGTGTTGAAACATTATAGCTCTTTGAGAGGCAACTCTCCAGGTCATGGTGGGAAGCTAAATCTGAGACGTGGGAGTGCTCATTCAGTAGACTTTCAAGTTTAGGGAAAATGCTTGCAGACCAAGAACGATGGAGATGGCTCCAATGAAGGAAAATGCAGACAGGTAGAGGAAATCCTGTGGCTTAAGTATCACACAGCCGTGTTTCTATGGTAAACGTCTTCTGATACATAGTTTATTAAATCTTTTTTGCCCAAACTCTGCCTCTTGGGTCATTTTCCCATGGGTGGAGACACCTCTGTTACTCTAATGAGAGTCAAGGGAAACACAGAGTTCGTTTTATCCTATAGCATAATTTTACCTGTTAGCATAAAAACAAACTGCCAGTGATGCCAGCCCGGGATGGCACACTGAGAGTCACTGAGCTAGAGCAATGGCTTTTAACCCTGTCTGCATGTTACATTCACTTGTGCAATGCTCTGGACCTTCTGATTTAATTGGCCTGGGGAAAGGTCAGGTCATCTGTAGGCTTAAAATCTTCACAAATGATTCTTTTTTTTTTTTAATTAAAAAAAAATTTTTTTTAACATTTATTTATTTTTGAGACAGAGAGAGACAGAGCATGAACAGGGGAGGGGCAGAGAGAGAGGGAGACATAGAATCTGAAATGGGCTCCAGGCTCTGAGCTGTCAGCACAGAGCCCGACGCGGGGCTAGAACTCACGGACCGTGAGATCATGACCTGAGCCGAAGTCGGACGCTTAACCGACTGAGCCACCCAGGCGCCCCAAAATCTTCACAAGTGATTCTTAAAAAAGATTTTTTGTAATGTTTATTTATTTTTGAGAGAAAGAGAGACAAAGTGTGAGCGGGGGAGAGGCAGAGAGAGAAAGAGAGAGAAAGGGAGACACAATCCAAAGCAGGCTCCAGGCTATCAGCTGTCAGCGCACAGCCCGACGTGGGGCTCAAACTCACGAGCCGCGAAATCATGACCTAAGCCGAAGTCGGATGCTTTAACCGACTGAGCCACGCAGGTGCCCCTTCACAGGTGATTATAATGGGCAAACAGGATTGGGAACATTTGAGTCTGAGGATCGACATCGTAATTAGGCCCAAATAAACCATGGGGAACTTCACTAGACTTGAAGTTCCAGGAAATGTCAGTCTGGCCTGCTTCTGCATGCCTTGGCTATCTGGGATGCGTTGGGGCGAGTAGCGTTAGATGACCAGTTTATGCCAAATGGTTGCTGTTTGCACCTGTGTAGATGTACAGAATTGTCAGCCTTGGGTCTGTCAGTACTTCTGGAGCAGTCTGGGTTTCCAGAGGAGTTACGCCTTGCTTTGGTGTGTCTGAAAGGATTGAGTGACTTGGTCCATCAAGTGTTTGGGTACAATGTATTTCTCCAGCATCTTCTTGCAACTCTGCAAGGACCTGCATTTTGTTGTGTTTCTCCCTTTAGTGGGTGAGAGTGCAGGTATCTAGCTAGTACCCAGTAAGCCATCAAAGTCCTCAAAATTTGGCAGTCATGTCTCTGAGAGAAACCAACTGAAGCTTAGGGGGGAGGAGCTGGGGAGCGTAGATGTGGGAGAGACTTCCTCCAGCCACACCCCGGTCTGGGCTTCCCTTCCTGGCCGCAGGTCACTGTGACCCAGCTCTGCCTAGGACTGGGGCAGACTGGGGTGAGTGTGAGGAAGGGGAAGCTCCTGCCTGTTGGACCATAATGGCCACTTTCTCCCACCTCTGGGCCTTTGGGTGTGAGGTATGCACTGACTGTTCATGAGAGGACACAACTTCTGTCAGCAGAGTGACCACCCATCCTGTTTTGCTTAGGACTGTCTGAGTTTTAGTGCTGAAAAGTCCAGCATCTCGGGAAATTCCTCACGCCAGGCAAATCAGGGCTGTCGGCCACCCCATGTGTAAGCCTAAATCTGAGTCCCCGCCCTCTACTTAGCTTTAATTCATCTGTAAAAGGGAGATGGTAATACAGGTTGTGGTGAGGGTTCAGTGCCAACACGGAGAGAACTTGCTGTTCCAGGCCCAGTGCCCAAGGAATAGCTGGGGTTTTCTAGTCCTGTAGGATAGGCTGAGGAAACTGCGTAAAGGATATCTTCTCACTTCCTATGACAAAATCAAACAAGAGCCCTAGGAAGCCTTACAAAAGACCAAGGAGGTTTTAAGGATGAAAGAGCTCGTATCCCTTTAAGAAGAGCATGGAGGATGACGTCATCACAGAGGAGTAGAATCAGGACCGGCGAAGGTTGTAGGAAAGTGTTCAGGTAGCAAGACAGTGAGAAGCAGGAAAGCACGAATTACGTGTAGGGACTATTTCAGGTTATATGGCTGGAACAAATAATTGTAGTAGCTGATGAAGTTAGAAGGGCACACTGGAGGCATTAAAGTCAAGGGAAAGGATTGCTTAATTTAGTGCACGATCGAGATTATTGAAGTTTTGTGTGTTTTTTTGTTTTTGGCAGTATGAGAATACAATAAGGAAAGGGAAGAATACAGAAGAAATAATTCTGAAAGAATACATGGGCATTTTCTTTCAAGTCAAGACTGATTCCAAGAACAGGTGCTAAATATTTTCCAAGTAATTTTCAAAGTGGAAAGAAATGCCCTTGAGAAGCTGTCTTATTAAATATGTGCTTACAGACACTGGAAATCAAGGACACTCTATTCTCCTCCCTTTAGTAATCACTGGAAGGGCTTCCTCTCCCCAAAAAGCTATCAATTTATGAGGTGTCAGACAATCATTTCAATGGTATTCATTCCATTTCAACTATGTGCCCAGGAGCACGTCATGCAGGGAAGATAGAAAATGATGCATCAAAGGCACATCTCCTGCCCGCCAGCAACCCAGTGTGGTTGGGGGAAGAGACTGATCCACGCGTAGAAATTATCAAGTGGATCCTAGCAGAATAGTGTGTGAGCAATCAAGTGATCCGTGCTTAGATCTTACAGATCCAGGTAAATTCCAGTGCCGAGACCTAATGTTGCTCTTTTCTTCATTCCTCTGCTTCAGTCGTATACCTAGCATTTGACTAAGCACATAAAATAGGATTCAGATTGCTCCCACAGTAAAAGGCTGTCTTTATTTTGATCACAAACACATAAATCACAAGATGCCTTTTAAAGTTCATCCCAGGGAACAATATAACACAGTCTATGAGCAATTCACCAGGATTTACAATCATCTTCTCATTTAAAAGCAGATCTACTCTAAGGAAAGTAAAAAACAGCTTTTTTTGTGGGAGGGATTCAAGTGAATTATTTGCTTTTTTTTTTTCTTTTTATAACTAAGTCAGGTGGCTAATTTGGAAAGTTTTGAAAGCTGGCTTCTTGCCAATCAACTTAAAAAAATTTAAAGGATATAAAACTCAGTTTACCTAAACTAAGAAAGAAGGAAATCTACTTTTCAAGCTAATTTTTGGAATAAGTTGAATCAGAGAAAGTTTTTAGAACTTTTTTTTTAAAAAAAAATTTTTTTTTTCAACGTTTATTTATTTTTTTGGGACAGAGAGAGACAGAGCATGAACGGGGGAGAGGCAGAGAGAGAGGGAGACACAGAATCGGAAACAGGCTCCAGGCTCTGAGCCGTCAGCCCAGAGCCCGACGCGAGGCTCGAACTCACGGACCGCGAGATTGTGACCTGGCTGAAGTCGGACGCTTAACCGACTGCGCCACCCAGGCGCCCCTAGAACTTTTAAAAACATTTAAAACATAAATCTTTAAGAAAACACTTCTAACAGTTCCTGATATTGGGAAAATTAAAAGGATGTGCTAAGTGCTTCCATTTAATTATTGACAAATTTCATAAGGTCAGCCAAAGTATATGATCCTGTATTTGCCTTCAAGCAGTTTTCAATACAGACTTACATGCATTAAGATTAAATATCAGGCAGCCTTTAAGAAATACTCAATAATTGGAAAATAAAGTAAATATATTAAGATTTCTTGGTAGTGTTTTTAAATTAAAAAAGCTTTTATATATAGAGAGAGCATGTGAATGGGGGTGAGGGGAAGAGGGAGAGAGAGAATCTTTTTAAAAAATGTTCATTTATTTGTTCTAAGAGAGAGAGAGACAGAGAGAGACAGAGAGAATTCACACGTGTGAGAGAGAGCGGGGTGAGGGGCCAGAAAGAGAGGACAGAGAGAATCCCAAGCACACTTCACGCTGTCAGCACGGAGCTCAATGCAGGGCTCAATCCCACGAACTCGCGAGATCATGACCTGAGCCAATATCAAGAGTCAGACGCTCTATGGACTGAACCACGAAGGTGTCCTGGTAATGGTTTTTTGTTTTTGTTTTTGTTTTTTAAATTACTGAATTCAAATGGAACTTTAGATGTGACATATACCAGTCCTAAGTCATTACCATTCTATTTCTATTTTAGGGCAACTTAGTGAGAGTTAACAGAGACTGGTAGAGAGAGAAGCACTTCTATAGGTATAATGAGTGTTAGGTATTCTATACTGAAAGAACTTGGCTGCATTTCAGTGAAGAAGTAAACCTGTTACTTGAACAGAGAAAGATTATATATATATGATCAGATTTTCAGAGACTGTTGAAACTACTCCACAATGTCAACAATACCATCAAACATCAAACATTTAGGCATCTTTATTGCCATCTTTCCTCATTCTTCACTGTTGGAAGAGGACTATTGGATATCAAGCCATCATTTTTGAATATAAAAAAAAGAAAAGAAAATAGAAAGGGAAAGCCTGACTGGCCAAGAGCTGAAGGGGATGCCAGTCTGCTTGCTCCAAGAAGCTTTCTCCAAAGTCCCACCCAGTAGCATCTGCTTACGAATCGTTGACGAGAACTGGGTCATGATGCCGCCCACAGGTGCAGGGAGCATGAGAAGGTGCTCTAGTGTCCCAGCGGTGAAGTGGAGAGAGTAACAGCTTTTGTGTAGTCAGCACTTAATGTCTGCCCCAGTGACTTCAATCTCATTAAGTTCGGGAAAGTATATACCTGTTTGCCTGAGATAGACCTGGTTTCTCTGTAATATCCTGGTACCCTGTTTAGCATTTCATAGGAAATGAAATATTATTATTGTTAGTTGCCTTAAAATAAGCTGAAAGGTGTTAAGCAGACCTCCATTTTGTGCCTCTGGATATGTCCATGGTCTTGTTGAGAAATAGGTGAGACCTATGAGCACTGTGTTGGCAATGTGACCGATATGTCCCTTTCAAGACAAGCATGCAGGGTGTTCAGTGATAAGAATGAAGAGTCCTGATGACTAGAGACAGTTAACTCCTTCCAGTTTTGCGCCCCAGAAATATTTGGTGCTGCTGCCCCTTCAGGTCACCTGGAGCACTAGGCAGTTGTGCACAGGCCAACGCTTCAGCCTGGAGCGCTTGAAGCCATAGGTTTGACATTCAGTGGGATCAGTGGGAAATTATGGGTTAGGTGCTTATGAAACGTGTGCTGAAATAGAAGTGCACAGAGAGAAACAGTCTGACTGCTCTTACGGAGAGATTTCATTATTCATTTTATGCCATCAATCTACAAAGGTCTTAGTTTTGCCAAACTTTAGACAAAGATTAGAGTGAAGATACTTCATATATGGAGTGCAGGTAATGTCAGTAGGGTAGACGGGGAGGGAATCGGAGAGGAAGGAGGCCAGTAAAGGGTGCACAGTTAAGCCATTTTCCATAGTACATGACTAGAACTTAATTCTGCAGAGAGACGCTGGGAGTAGTACAAAACGCACATTTAGAATTATTCCACTGAGGGAGCACAGCATTGAGGGCATTTCTATGCCGACTCTGGAGAATTGTTAGTTGGGGTTGCAGCAAACCTTTTAGTCTGCAAAGACCTCAAAAAATGGAAGTAGACGTCTGTAAAAATTAAATACTAAAAACTTTCTACTAAATTGGATAATGAGAGGCACCTGGGTGGCTCAGTTGGTTAAGCGTCCGACTTTGGCTGAGGTTATGATCTCACCGTTCCTGAGTTCGAGCCCCGCGTCGGGCTCTGTGTTGACAGCTCAGAGCCTGGAGCCTGCTTCAGATTCTGTGTCTCCCCCTCTCTCTCTGCTCCTCCCCCGCTCATCCTCTGTTTCTCTGTCTCTCTCAAAAATAAGTAAACATAAATAAATAAATAAATAAATAAATAAATAAATAAATAAAATAATGAATGGGTAATATTTGCTATTTACTTTGACCACCATAGTGGTACCATTGACCACATGAAAAGCAGAAGACTGGGAAATGCAAATTAAAACAGCAGTGAGGTGCCATTATATACCTGTTGGCATCTATATATCATGTAGAATAGCCAAACTTCAGAATATTGACAATGCCAAATGTCCAAGTGAGTGTGGAGCATCAGGAGCTCTCATTCGTTGCTGGTGGGAATGCAAAATGGCGCAGCCACTTTGGAAGCCTCGTTGGCAGTTTGTTATAGAACTAAACGTAATCCAGCAATCATGTGTCTTGGTATTTACCCAAAGGAGTTGAAAACTTATGTCCACCCAAAAACCGACAAATAGATGTATATAGGAGTTTTATTCATCCTTGCTCCAATTTAGAAGCAACCAAGATGTCCTTCAGTAGGTGAATGGGTAAATAAACTAAATAAACTATATACATCTAGATATGGGCTATTATTCAGCAGTAAAAAGAAATGAGCCATCAAGCTATGAAAAGATGTGGTGGAACTTTAAGTGCGTATTACTGAGCAAAAGAAGCCAATCCAATCTGAAAAGGCTACATAGTCTTTGATTCCGACTGTATGACATTTTGGAAAAGGCAAAACTATGAAGACAGTAAAAGATCAGTGGTTACTGGGGATGGAGGAGGGAGAGGGATAAATAGATGGAGAACAGAAGGTTTTTAGGGCAGTGAAACTACTCTGCGTTAAACCGTAATAGTGAATATACATCATTATACGTCTTCCCAACCCCTAGATTGTACAACACCAAGAGTGAGTCCTAATGTAAATATGGACTTTGGTAATGATGTGGCATGTAGGCTCATTGATTTGATCAGAGGTACCACTCTGGTGGGGGATGTTGATAATGGGGAGGCTGTGCATGTGTGGGGCAGAAGACATATGGGAAATCTCTGTACCTGCTCAATTTGGCTGGAAACCTAAAACTACTCTAAACAATAAAGTCTATTAAAACACACACACACACACACACACACACACACACACACACACAACAGGGGCACCTGACTAGCTCAATTGGAAGAGCATGCGACTCTTGATCTCGGGGTCGTGAGTTTAAGCCCCACGTTGGGTGTAGAGATTACTTAAATAAATAAAACAAACAAACAAAAAAAAACCCACAACAAAACCAGAAGACACTGATTTACTGAAGGACCATTAGCAACTACTGCAAAAGTTTGTAGCTTTTAAAGACTCTGCCCAAAGGCAATTGTTAAACATGTGCAGCTCTATGAGGTACATTGACTCCCTCTGTGATGTGTGACTTTTCTGTAGATCACATGAGTCCTCTTCAAAATTAATTGTGCTCATTTTCAATTTCAAGTTTTCTTGTGCACGTACAAGAGTGAAGCAATAGTTATCACAATGTCGGCTCCATTAGCAGAAAGCTGTGTAATTATATAAGCCAATATTTTGTGAGTGTCCTCAGATGCTGTACCCAGTAATTCCAATAGTGAGTCACTTTTTTCCCCTCATTTATGGAATTAAAGACTTCATTTTGTTGCGATACAAATGACCTTGTTGCCAATGATACTGTAGGATTCAGTAACAAAGTTCCACATTGAAATAATGAACTTTAGAAGACCCATTGTTATCATTACAAAAAGTAAGAAAATAACAAGTTTTGTAGCAAAGCTGATGTACACAAAACAAAATAAGGCACCAGTCTGTCAGGAGGCTCTTTCTCTTTCTATCGTGCCCATCCTCAATCAGACTGGAAGTGTTAGAATCTTCAAACATTGACTTTTAAGCCAACCTAAGTGTCTCCCAATAACATGAAACATTTTTATAAAAGCACTCTGAATCTTTTTGCATGTTATTATTCATAATCAGTTAAAAATCTTTAAGCAAACAATTCAACAAACCTAACACCCAAACTTCAGCTTTTCAGCAAATTTTAATAACTGAAAACAACCCTAACAAACAAGAAGTTTGAAAAGTCATCCTTAGAAAGCAAGAGCATAACCAAACAACTTAGTCAAATACAGTGGTTTCAGATTTTCATCTGGGAATTTTGTTTCAGCGGTTGGCAATATCTGAATTCTTGGGACGAATCTTGTGATGGAGATGTGTTTTTGGTAGGAAAAATTTATATATAAATTTATATATATGGGACTGGAATGAAATGAAGAAGTCCTCATGTTTTGTTGCATTTAAAAGAATCAGAAACAGGGGCGCCTGGGTGGCGCAGTCGGTTAGGCGTCCGACTTCAGCCAGGTCACGATCTCTCGGTCCGTGAGTTCGAGCCCCGCGTCAGGCTCTGGGCTGATGGCTCGGAGCCTGGAGCCTGTTTCCGATTCTGTGTCTCCCTCTCTCTCTGCCCCTCCCCCGTTCATGCTCTGTCTCTCTCTGTCCCAAAAATAAATAAAAATGTTGAAAAAAAATTAAAAAAAAAAAAGAATCAGAAACAGAAAAGGGGGGAGAAAAAAAGACGCAGAAGCAGGAAGTCTACCGCTGCTTGTGTTACTACCATGTACTACCATGGCTTGTGCTCATGCAGGATCCCAAGTGCCGGAAGCTTTCTCTTGTGCACCTGCTCAGACTTAGGCAAGCCCTGTGACCCCTTGGTTATCACCACTTGGTTTAGATCTGCGGAAAAGTTGATGAGTAGGATAGACTGTGTGTCTGGGGCTCCCGGGGACCCTAACTTGGTATACCAACATTACTTGGCTCTCAGGATGTTGTTAAATGTGTAGCTTTTTTTCTTATTTGCATCTGTGGCAGCTTCTTCCTCTTCTGGCTGCTCTATCAGACGTGGAATAATTAGTGGTTCTTGGATTTTCTTGGAAGAGCTTGTCACCCTGGCTTTTAGTTTGTTAGTTTATCCAGTGATTTTGTGTCTCTGATATAGTCTCTGTTTTTTTGTTAAGTTTTTTGTTTTTTGTTTGTTTGTTTGTTTGTTTTGGAGAGAGCAAGTGAGCAGGAGCGGGGGAGGGCAGAGAGAGAGAGAGAGAGAGAGAGAGAGAGAGAGGAAGCAAGAATCCCAAGCAGGCTCCATGTTGGCAGTGTGATGCCCGAAGCAGGGCTCGAACTGATGAACTGTGAGATCATGACCTGAGTCAGAAGTCCAGGTGCTTCTCAAAAAAGTATTCTTTGTGTATTACTCAGCTTGCTCTCATTGTTGGGGTGAGAATAACATTCACTTGTGACTTTGTATGTTAGGCGTTGGCTAACTTTGATCTGTGGGCCAAATTCTGCCCGTCCCCTGTTTCCATAAATACAGTTTTACTGAAACTCAGCCATGCTCATTTTGTTTACATATTTTCTGTGACTAAAAACTGAGTCGTTATGACAGAGACCATATGGCCTGTAAAGCAAAAATTATTTACTATCTAGTCTTTTACAGAAAAAGTTGGCCAACACTTGTTCCACATCTTAAGTGGAAGCAGAATGCCCCTTGACACTCTGAAAATTTTGTTGCATCCTGGAATGAAATTCCACGCTTTGAACGGGACTTACAGTGTCTATTGGTCAGAAGTGCGAATGTCTATTCTCTGTATTATACGTTACTGTTTTTTTTTTTTTTTAATCACTGTACGTGTTTTGTGTTTGATTAACCAGAATCTCAGAACCAGATATTTGTTTGGCAAATATTAGGTCTTGTTCTTAAAAATGGCATTTGCTACTAAAAATGATATGGACTGAATTTTGAGTCGTTTTTCTAAGCAGATTGCTTGCTTTGGATTAATCCATTTCTCCTTTATCTCCTAGAGGCCAAGGAATCCCTGATAAGGCCTTTGATAGAGGATATCAAGTTATTGGCAGAGGTTTTTTGTTTTGTTTTGTTTTGTTTTTTTGAGAGACAGAGAGTGAGAAAAACAGAGCAAGCAGAGGGGGAACAGAGAGAGAGGGAGAGAGAGAGAATCTTAAGTGGGCTTCAACCCAGCGTGAACCTGACACTGGGCTTGATCTCACAACTGGGATCATGACCTGAGTGGAAATCGAGACTCAGATGCAGGTGCCCCCCGCATAAAGTTTTATTTGTTTGTTTGTTTTTTGTTTTGGTTTGTTTATTTAAAAAAAAATTTTTAATGTTTATTTTTGAGAGGCACAGAGACAGAATGCAAGTGGGTTAGGGGCAAAGAGAGAGGGACACACAGAATCCAAAGCAGTCTGAGCTGTCAGCACAGACCCCAATGCGGGGGCTCAAACTCTCCGACCGCGAGATCATGACCTGAGCCGAAGTCGGCCACTTAACTGACTGAGCCACCCAGGAGCCCCTAGTATGTTTATTTATTTATTTATTTAGAGATAGGGAGTGGGGTAGGGGCAGAGAGAGGGAAAGAGAGATCCCAAGCTGACAGTGCAGAGCCCTACACGGGGTTCGAACCTACAAAGTGTGAGATCATGACCTGAGCCAAAATCAAGAGTCTGATGTTTAACTAACTGAGCCACCCAGGCACCGCTGACATAATTTTGATAAAGGAAAAAAATAAATATAATTTACACACAGTTCATAATTTGCATGGATAATTTATATGACCATGTTATCTTTGACTTCTTTGACTGTTTAGCCAACTCTATCAGCAAATGTGAATTTGTAACTCTTTTAGGCGTCATTGTCAGGGAGATGGGAAACATAGTAATCAATATTTTCTGAGTTTTAATTTTTCTAATTATAAACAAACGTATAGGGAAAAGTACAAAATAAGTCAATCTTGATCATTTTTAACACTGTTTTATCTTCTTCTAAAGCTTTTTTTAAAAAAAAAAACACTAATTTTAACATTTTGTCAAATGCGTTTCTGCATCTGTTGAGATGATCATGATTTTTATTTTTCATGTGGTTAATGTAGTGTATTGAACTGATTGATTTGTAGATGTTGAATCATCCCTGTATCTCTGGAATAAATCCCATTTGATCACAGTGTGTGATCCTTTGAATATACTGTTGAATTTGGTTTGCTGATATTTTGTTGAAGATTTTTGCAGCTATGTTCATCAAGGATATCAGCCTATATTTTCTTTTCTTTTGGTGTTCTTATCTGGTTTTGGTATCAAGGTAATCCTGGCCTCATCAACTGAGTTTGGAAATGTTTCCTCCTCTTCTATTTTTTTGGAAGAGTTTGAGAAGGATTGGTACAAGTTACCAGTGAAGCCATCCAGTCCTAGACTTTGGTTTGTTATGAGGTTTTTGATTAATTCAGTCTCCTTACTAGTATTTGGTCTAACTTTCCTATTTCTTCATGATACAATCTTGGCAGGCTGTAGGTTTCTAGGAATTCATCCATTTTTTTAGGTTGCCCAGTCTGTTGGTATATAATTGCTCATACTAGTCTCTTCTGATCTTTACATGATATTTTTGTGGTATCTGTTGCAGTGTCTCTTTTATTTCTGATTTTGAGTCCTCTTTTTTTTCTTGCTGAGTTTAGCTATAGGTTTGTCAATTTTGTGTTATCTTAAAAAAACAGCTCTTGGTGCACCTGGCTGGCTCAGTCGGTTGAGCGTCCGACTTCGGCTCAGGTCATGATCTCACGGTCCGTGAGAGGGGCGCCTGGGTGGCTCAGTCGGTTGAGCGTCCAACTTCGGCTTAGGTCATGACCTCACGGTCTGTGAGTTCGAGCCCCACATCGGGCTCTGTGCTGACAGCTCAGAGCCTGGAGCCTGTTCAGATTCTGTGTCTCCCTCTCTCTCTGACCCTCCCCCGTTCATGCTATGTCTCTCTCTGTCTCAAAAAACTAAATAAACATTAAAAAAAAAATTAAAAAAACACAGCTCTTAGTTTCGTTGATCTCTTCTATTGTGTTTTTAGTCTGTATTTCATTTATTTTCACTCTGATCTTTGTTACTTCCTTCCTTTTACCAAGTTTGGGCTTTGTTTGTTCTTCCTTTTCTAGTTCCTTGAGATGCAAAGGTAGATTGTTTATTTGAGGTCTTTCTTGCTTCCTGATGTAGGCTTTTATCACTATGAACTTTATGCACGCATCAGTATAAATTTCCTACAGTTATTCTTAAATTCAGTGAGTATTTGGACACAGAGGCGGTGTGAGAAGGTGGCTGTGCCTAGTGGTTTGTATGTGGGATGCTCCGGGCAGAGGAAATCCCCAGGAGCTAAGCTGTTGCTTGGCTTTCCTGGGGTCACAAGCAGCTTGACATTAGCTGGGGACTGGGACCCTCTTCCCCCCACTCCCACCAGAGGGCTTGTGGCTAGGTCTATGGGAGATCAGATATTTGTTCTCTGTTCTTGAGGACAAAGAGATTGTGATCTTGTTCTGTGGAACGTTCCTCCGCCCTTTCAAATGTATGATCATATTCTCAGCATTTGCTTTTACATTCAACCTCGAAACTTCCTGCCCAATTCTTAGTAAAGTTCTGCTGCCAGCAGCCTGCATGAGGCGGAATGCTGATTTAGCTCCTAGGCTGTGCTGAGCCACATTGCCATGGTAACCAGCAGTCAAACCTGGGAGAAGCAAGGCTGCAGAGGCACTGGAGTCATCACCAAACAACAAATCAAAGGGAAATGTCTCAGGGGAGATTTCTAATTATCACACATTTGTCCTTGCAGCCAAACCAGAGTGCAGAGGAAATGGCACCGTTGGCATTGGCACCTTTGGGCCACAAAATCATGGAAACTTTCTTGTTCTTCTGTGGGCGTTCCCTGGAGCCTCCTGCTGCCTTAAGGTCTATTGAAACCGATGTTTAGATTGACCTTTTCCTTAGAGTTGTCACCAAGTCCTTAGTAGTGATAACTATAATGCTCTACAGCTTAAGGTATTTTTGAAGGCAGCAAGGCACTTTTCTTTTTTATTTCACTTTTTTTTTTAAGCAAGGCAATTTTAAAAAGCCTTATATCTGTGAGCCTGATAGCTAATAAACATCTGAGATTGTTCTCTGACATCTTGAAGAGATTGCCTCTGTTCCTTCCATACTTTTTATCTTTTCCCCATCCTTTTTAATATAAGCCAATTTACTTCAGGAATCCTTAAGACCAGTAGAGTACAAACTGATCTGTTTGCATGTAAATGTATGCAAATCATGTTACAGTAAGACAGGCCTCCTAGAGTAACAATTGGTAACATCTATGTTTGCTCATGAAGAGAGTGTTCAAGGTTACAAAGCTATCACTAAAGATTTATAGTTTTCCAGGGAGATAGTTGTAGAAATCCTTTTCCTACTTTTAAATATGCTGAGACCAAAGGCTGTCCAAGCCTTGAGACAAGGGAGAGAGGTGATAAATGAAGACACAGCATCACGTGAATAAAATTCAAGTTGCCTTTGTTAAGACAGCAGTTCCGACCTTGTTGCAGTCAGCCTGGTCTGCAAAGGTGTCTGTGTTAGTGAGGTTCTTTAACGTATCTGTTCTGCATTAATTCATATTTCTGAATGGCATATGCTGGAGGCTGGCCTGAATCACCTTTGTTTTATTATAGGTGCATTTAAGGTCAACTACCACTAACTGCATTGTTAAATATTGATTTAGCCATTTGAATTAATGTAATTTTCAGTCCTTTCCCTACTTAATGTGTACTAGCAACCGCATGACCCAGCCAGACAGGAGATCAATATGTGGGGACTCAGTTTGTACCGAGGCTGGGTTCACCACTTTCCCTGCTTGCTAATTTTCCTGTGGAAGCCGAAGTGTCCCGCTTAACCCGCCCCTTGGCTTGTCTACTTGCTTCCTGCAAAACTTCCAAATGCTTTCCTCTCTTGTAGAAGTTTTCTGACCTAGGTAGTGGTCATTGTTTCTTGGGGTTCTGAACCACAGGTTTCCCTAGTTCAGGAAAAACATCAAGAAAGCAAAAAACAAAACCCGCAACATTGTAACAGCAAGGTCAGAATGGCATGGATTTATAACCTTGCAGGACCTAAAACAAGCCTTAGCGTCGCTTTATTCAGCACTCTTATTTTATGGCTCACCAAACTGGGGGTCTAAAGGACTTTTCAAACCGCCAGCCTCAGAACCAGAATCCTTATCTTCCAGATTTCTCTTTTCATTGTACTTATTGACCTCTAGTACATAGTATTTGTCTTTCTGTGAACTGGAGCAAAGTAAAGGAATTTTGTGACCACGTTCATTAAAGACACCATGGCATCAGGCCAAAGAGAGCTCGATGAAAAATGAAATCGTTCATTTTAGCAGAGATCAAGTGGAGATACTATCCCTAAAGAACGGCCGTAGTGGGGGCGCCTGGGTGGCTCAGTCGGTTAAGCGTCCGACTTTGGCTCAGGTCATGATTTCACGGTCCGTCAGTTAGAGCCCCACATCAGGCTCTGTGCTGACAGCTCGGAGCCTGGAGCCTGCTTTGGATTCTGTGTCTTCCTCTCTCCCTGACCCTACCCCGTGCATGCTCTCTCTCTGTCTCAAAAATAAATAAACATTAAAAAAAAAAAAAAAAAGGAAGGCCATAGTGGTACTGCCTTCTTTGGAACTTTTCCGTTTGGGTGTGTAAACAATACACAGTACCAACTGGCTTGACTTATTCTAATTTAACATAAATATAGAAGAACAAACTGTAATACTGAGATCGTGATATGAAGCTGATATATGTTCTTTTCCTGCCTAGCCTTCATTTAAGGTTAGAGGTGCTGGGGGCCATGTTTGCTACCTTATACAAAAAGCCTGCCTAAGAAAACAGGAAGCATTCTGGGAAACAGAGCCAAGAAATGGAGAGAGAGAGACCAGACCGTGGTGACATCGAGCATCTGGGTCCAGTCATGCCTGAAGCTAGTGATACCTCTCAAAATTTAGGTTACATAAAATCAATAAATTCCCTTCTTTTTTTTTTAATTTTTAAAAATCTTTATTTATTTTTGAGAGAGAGAGAGAATGAGCAGGGGAGGAACAGAGAGAGAGGGAGACACAGAATCGGAAGCAGGTTCCAGGCTCCTAGCTGTCAGCACAGAGCCCCATGCGGGGCTCAAACCCGTGAACAGTGAGTTCATGACCTGAGCCGAAGTTGGATGCTCAACTGACTGAGCCACCCAGGTGCCCCAGTAAATCCCCTCATTTTCTTAAGTTGTCTTTTTGTTTGTTTTGTTTGTTTTGTTTTTTGGTTTTGGTTTTTTTTTTTGAAAACCACAACCAAGAGTGTCAACTTCCTGGCTAATACATAAGCTGAATTGGGTATTCAAGAAATACCTGGACCTTGATGGGTGTGGTATCCAACTTCTAAATTTTAACATAGTTCCACAGAAATGTCTTACAGCGTTTCTACTTGTGTTGTAAAAGGCCAGGTGGTGGGTCTCTAGTAAACATTTGTATCTGACATCTCTCTCTCCCATTTGTGTCTAGACAAACACAGACCTATACTGTAAGCATTGTAAACCGACCTTTTATTTTCAAAGCGCTTGCCTAATGTCACTGCTTTCTAGTGTGTAATAACGTCTTATTAATTGTAGGCTATTTCCTTCACGTAAAAGGCACAGTCAATAAAGTTGCTTTCTCCCCCCAAAACCTGCACTGAAAAAAAAAAAGTCCTTTCTATTCCCAAACTGAAATTGATTCTCTAGTAAGAGAGGAAAGCTCTGAGACTGAAATTGCAGACTTTTAGTCCTGGAAAAGTAACTTTAGAGATGGCCCAAGGCTCTCGGTTTGCAGGTGACATCAAAACTCAGAGGGTGTAGGCCATGTGGCTTCAGTTGCACAGCACGTTTAACCGTGGAGCTGACACTAACACTCACATCTTTGACCACACGCTTTCCCACCCTGCTCTGCGTTCCTCTGCCTAATGCACTTGCTAGTACCCCGCTTCTTGTTTGGCAGTGTGTGGGGCGATACTTTTTATTCCTGGCTGTCTAGGGTAAAAAACTTGTAATGTTTACAGGATATAGGACAGTACCGCTCTTTACCGACAGCCCACAGACGCAGATTAGTTTGTGTGCACAATTGTCTAAGTGCACACAAAGGCATAGCGACACTCGTCCTGATGGAGCTCAGGCACGTAATTAGAAAATAGAAGTTTAAACCAGGCAAGAAGAATCAAATTAACTGGAACAAACACAATAAACAGAATCAAATCTTTGGTCTCAGCACCTGGTTTTACACAGTGGAACTCAGGGATCAATGACAAAACCCACCCAGCTTTTTGATGGCATCTCTACCTGCTAAAAAAGGTGTATAGGTAGCAGATTTGAGCGTCCCGTCTCTTTGGGTGGTTTTTATTCACATCACATAGACCTCCTTGCAAACACTCTACAGTTCCATGCAATTAAATGAGACCTCACTCGTTGACGTGAAAGGAGGTTTGGTATATCAATATATACTATATAATATATATGTAATAGAAATGGATGATTTTTGCCTCTTTTTATGTATTGACTGTAGTTTATACAGAGCAAAATCCTCTAAGAACTAAAGCATCAAAATTATAAAATGTCTGGATGTGAAGTTCATAAAGCTGAAACTACTTTTTTCTTAAACAAAGGCAGATGCTTTGTGTAGATGGATATCTCTTTTCTGTGTTCTAGGCATTTACTTTCATTTTTGAAACTCTTTTAAGTGCTACATGAGGCACCTGGCCCTGGAGTGAAAAGAGATTAAAAACACCTTGGGGAATCTTAATTCCTTCTAAATCACTTTTTCCTCCTTAAAAAAAAAAAAAAAAAAAAAAAAAAGGAGTTGGTCTCGAATGAAATATGGAACCTTATCTACCTTATGAATAATCTCCTCTCTTTTCTCCTCTCTGCCCCAGAGTTCCAGGGCTTGGAGATAGATAGGGGGTGATTAAAAATTCTCATCCTGCCTATGTGCCTTGTGCCCTCTCCTTTGTCATTTTGCAGTTGGGTATCAAAGCGGTAGCATCTATGTTCTTTGAAGACTAAGCAGTTTGGACATGCAATTTAGATGAAAAACAATTACTCTGTGTTAGCTTGCTTTTGGCAAGAGTGTATTAAGGCTCATCTCATTGATGGGAAACAAAAGTTCCCCTTCATCTTCATGAATTTCAAATGAGAGAGAGCGAGAGAGAGAGGAAGAAAAGGGAACAGTGAGTTTTCTGGCAGGAGCTTTTCTGCATAACCTTTCTCTGACGAGTTGGAGTTGGCGGCTTTCTTTCTAGAACACCCTTAGCCCTGGCTTGGATAATAATGCATTTCTTGCCCTTGCACAGATGGTGCAAATGATCATTCGCTTCAACTGGTGGGAGCCTTTGAAACATACAAAGAAGACTAAACTGTTGAAGGGCAAGCTGTGGCTTTTTTTTTTTTTTTTTTAATTTAGGAAGGGAAGAAAATTAATGGACACCTTGCATTGATACCTTTTGTTACAGTTGTGTTTCATTTTGAAAACACAAGCAAACAAAAGGCATGCTTGTGAATTAGCTATGTTCAAAGTTGTATCAGGGGTCTTTGGAGGGGCTCAGTTGGTTAAGGTACCCTTTGGCTCAGGTCACAATCTCATGGTTCATGAGTTCAAGGCCTGTGTCAGGCTCTGTGCTAACAACAGCTTGGAACCTGCTTTGGATTCTGTGTCTGCCCCTCCCCTGCTTCCTCTCTCTCTCTCTCAAAAACAAACAAAAAACACACTAGGGACAAAAAACACTAGGGGCCCTTAAAAAACATCATGTTATCTTTAAGGGCTCAGTTTGAAAATATTAGTTCAGAGAGTTACATTGGATCTTCAACTTCTGAATAATGATGTGTTGGCACATTGCTTGTGGTACTTGTGGTCCCAGAATGAAAGCCCAACAGGCTTTGTGTGTGTTTGTAGGAATGTGTGTTAAGGAGAAACAGAGCTGGTTTCATGGGAAAGCGACCTGTGTGGTGCCCTGAGTCTTGTGCTTAGAAGGTTAAGTGTCAGTCGGTTAACCATCCCAACGCTTGCTTTAGGCTCAGGTCATGATCTCATGGTTCACGGGTTTGAGCCCTACATCACCCTCTGTGCAGAACATGGAGCGTGCCTGGGATTTTCTCCCTCTGCCCCTCTCTCCCACTCATGCTCTCTCTCTCTCTCTCTCAAAAAAAGTGTGCATATATATATGTATATATATATATGTGTATATATACATATATATGTGTGTATATATATGTGTGTATATATGCATATATATGTGTGTGTGTGTGTATGTGTATATATATATATATATATATATATATATATATATATATATGAAACCTTCAGGGATGGTGCGAGTATTAAATAAACATAAAGTGATTAAAACAGTTCATGGCATGTGGTGCAGGTTTTTTAAAAAAATTATTGTTATAACTGTATACATTTAGTTATTTAGAGTGGCTATTATTCTGTCTTTTAAAAAAATTTCTTTTAACATTTATTCATTTTTGAGAGGCAGAGAGAGACAGAGCATGAGTGGGGGAGGGACAGAGAGAGGGAGACACAGAACCCGAAACAGGCTCCAGGCTCTGAGCTGTCAGCACAGAGCCAGATGTGGGGCTCAAACTCATGAGCCGTGAGACTGTGACCTGAGCCAAAGTCAGATGCTTAACCGACTGAGCCACCCAGATGCGCCTCTACCTTCTTACATGGCCTGAACTCACTGTTCAAAGCCCATGTTCAAGTGAGATTTCCTAAGTGAATGTAGAAAAGAAAGCAATCAGAAAAGTATAAACTAGCTTTACTTAATTTTTTCGGATATTTCTTTTTATCATTTTTTTAACGTTTATTTATTTTTGAGAGAGACAGACAGGGAGAGTGTGAACGGGGGAGGGCAGAGAGAGAGAGGGAGATGCAGAATCTGAGGCAGGCTCCAGGCTCTGAGCTGTGAGCACAGAGCCTGACTCGGGGCTCGAACCCATGAACCTTGAGATCACGACCTGAGCTGAAGTCAGACGCTCAACCAACTGAGCCACCCTGGTGCCCCTAGGATATTTCTTAATAAAATATGTATAATATTCCTGTATAAAGTCTGTGTCTTCCTACGCAATGGGCTTAGAGTTATATCTGTGTAGGGTGTAGACACACATTTTTTCTGCCTCTGAATCTGAATGTCTCCCTTCGTATAATGCAGTCTCCCAAATGTCTGCGTAGCCAGTGTCAACCCCTAGCACATATTATAGGAATATGTTACAATTTTAAAAGGTAAAAAGAAAGTACTTAAATTCATCTGAAACCCACCACAACATAATAATATAAAGGTTTTCCGTTTATGGTGCATTTTGTTCACTCGTAATAGTATGCCTGTGAGTTGTAACCCTTCTGCCATGGATCTCCCTCGGAGGAGGTCCTGCCTCCTGGTTAACATCACAGCTGTGACACGGGGACCTTTGCTTTTCTTTCTGTGAATGAGATCCTCCTGGGTGTTTGTTGGGGGTGTTTATGTATTCCTCCCACAATTTTAAAATTTGGTAACTTAATACATCACAAAAACAAACTGTGAGCATCTCCAGCAAACCAGTTTTGTGTTTTCAACATTCTCCGGTTCAAATATTGAGACAGACACACGTGCTGTCTTCAGCGATGGCGTTGTTCATTAGGGTTTTCTAAGCCATTGAAAACATTTTCCATTGGGTGCTGAGTCACTGTATGGACTGCCTCTCTGAGAAAAATCCTAAATTTCTTCCAAGTGTGGGGTTTTGATGAGGGGGCAGGCTTATATAGGTCCCATAAAAAAAAATCTGAAGGGGGGAGGTGTGATAGAAAGTAGCCAGGTAGTTCGTTGAGATCTGCCTGTACGTTTTCTGAAAAAGACATCAAGGCTGAACCGTTACCCGTTTGAAATAAAATCACGCAGAAAGAAAGTACAATGCAAAATAATGAAATTGTCCTAAGTTAGGGCGAAATTTCATAACATAAAATAGAAACCATGTATATATTTTATACAAAAGGATCAATAACTCACATTTTCTGAGGGCAGATATGGAATAAAATGAACATTAGTATTAATAACTTTCCATTATTAAAATTTCAAATTTTATATTGTACTTTATAAAATTACCTTATGTATAGATCTATAGACCCGCGCCTCTCTAAACATTGCTGCATAGATCTCCTAAATGTATTTTTCTGCCTTCCAAGGTCCATGCATTTTCAAAATAAATCATTGAAGGGAGTCAAGTGATTGGTATGCTGATTATATTAACAGAGGGGAACTTGTATCAATGTTAGAAAATATATCACCTCTCTTTCATACACTTCTCTTCCTGGAAATTCCCATTAAAGTAAGAGAAAGGAATCCAAAATAAAAGAGATTTATACTAGCATGGTTTTAACTTTAATATGGTAGGTGGTTACAGTGGTAAAGGGGAACCCTTAGCCTAAGACTTTGCTTTCTGTTCCTCAGTTCTTTTAAGTTATTTATTTATTTATTTAATGTTTATTTACTTATTTTGAGAGAGAAAGCATGAGCAGGGGAGGGGCAGAGAGAGAGTGGGGGAGAGAGAATCCCCAGCAGGCTCCATGCTGTCAGCACAGAGCACCACAGAGCCCCACTCGGGGCTCAAATTCACAAATTGTGAGATCATGACCTGAGCTGAAAGCAAGACTCGTACGCTTAATGAACCGAGCTACCCAGGCGCCCCTGAAGTTACTCATTTTTAAATTAACTTTGTCATTTTTGCCATGAGTTTGATATTACTTGTTATATAGTTTTATCACTTTTTAAATGAGATATAATTGACATGTAACATTATATTCATTTCCAGGTGTACAACTTAATGAGTTGATATTTGTATATCTGATGAAACGATCACTGCAACAAGTCTAGTTAACATCCTCATCACACCTTATTGTGGCTTTTAAAAATGAAGATGTAAGCAGTACTGAGCGATTTGCATTAGGGTGGGCGCCGTTGATTAGCATTTGGGAGGAATGTGATTTAGAAGAAAGAGCTCAGCTTCACAGTCAGAAAAATGTAAGTTTGGGGCCAGCAAACATTCTTCATGTGCCGTCACATGGTTCTAGGGCAAGTGTATAAAATTCTTTGACCTAGTTTCTTGATGAGGAAAGGTTGTTATTAAGATTACATCCAATACACAAATCACCGGGTACCCTGGATAGAATGACTCAGTAGACCGAAGCTGACAGTATCAATTACAGACAGGTTTGTGCCGACCCCCTGGACTTCTACTGCACACAGTGTGCATAAAGTCAGAGAGTACCCAAAAGCTTATAAATTATACTTTACCTCCTTCCTACAAAGTGCATTTTGAAAAACCACGGTAACATAAATCCATAACTCACGGAATAAAGTTGTGTTCACTAGTAGCCTTTGACCTTTCTTTGGTTTTGCTTATAGCAGAAAATGATGGCTTTTTTTTTTTTTTGCCTTTGGAATATAGCGTGATGGCAAAAATTAGTAGTTGTCTTTACCAATCTATGTGGATGTTGAACTGCCTTTTTAAAAGAAGACTGGTGTCCACTTATATTTATTATTGTATATGTGTGTACACATATACATATATATCTATATATATATGTAAACTATTTGAAACCTAGACTTTGACTTAAATGAGCAGAACTTGCAATGCTGTTGTTGTTGTTTTTTTTTTTTTCAACGTTTATTTATTTTTGGGACAGAGAGAGACAGAGCATGAACGGGGGAGGGGCAGAGAGAGAGGGAGACACAGAATCGGAAACAGGCTCCAGGCTCTGAGCCATCAGCCCAGAGCCTGACGCGGGGCTCGAACTCCCGGACCGTGAGATCGTGACCTGGCTGAAGTCGGACGCCCAACCGACTGCGCCACCCAGGCGCCCCACAATGCTGTTGTTTTTAAATGCTATGTTTTCTTGTTGGTAGACAAATCAGAGAATTTCTGTGCACTTAGAAATTAGAAAATAATATGGCTCCCCCCTGCCCCAACTTAAGAGCAGTTCAGAGATCTCTTATTTTAAATTTGTTTTTTTTTTTTTAACGCTTATTTATTTTTGAGACAGAGAGGGACAGAGCATGAATGAGGGAGGGTCAGAAAGAGAGAGGCAGACACAGAATCTGAAACGGGCTCCAGGCTCTGAGCTGTCAGCACAGCGGGGCTCGAACTCATGAACTGAGAGATCATGACCTGAGCCGAAGTCAGATGCTTAACCGACTGAGCCACCCAGGCGCCCCAGAGATCTCTTATTTTAGATTATCCTAAGTTTCTATGTAAAAGCTACGGGTTGTAATGGAGATCAGACTTTTGTATGTGTAACAGGTTGTCAGCTATAATTAAGCAAAATGCCCAGAGCTTCCCAGCTGAACATATATGACAATGAACCAGTGATCAAAAAATCATTGTTGAATGAAACAATACCAATAAGCGACATCTGTGATTGCTCAGAACCTCATATGGTTCTGGCATGCATCTACTTTTCTATAAATCTTGAGCTTCAAAGAGGCTGGAAATTCTTTTTGTATTGATTTTTTGTGGTTGATTTTGTTGAATAAAGCTAATGTGTGCAGTTGTTGAGAGCGAACATAGGAGGGGCATTGGAAACATGTGGCAGTTGTATCATTTCCAGGACAATAGACTAATACCTCTGAAAAGAAAATTGATTCAGAATATGATATAGAACATATGCTAGAGTGGATCACCAAGTCCTGAATTCATCTTGAGCATGAAATGTTAGTACCTCTGAGAATATTCCCTGGAAATCCAGAAACGTCGTCTTGTTCTGACACGTTTCTTTTTCTTTCAATAAACATCAGATCCGGGCTGGTGCTAGCGTTAAGCCCTCGGGTGGCTGGAATGAAGCTGCCATCCGGAGAAATTCCACTATTTATCATACCAGCTTCACGGGTGACTTAAATAGTCCTCCCCCAACATTTTGACACAATGCAATTATTTTGCTTTAGACAGTCAGCTTTGGTTTGTTTGAAAAGGTTGTTGCTAAAAGTACCATCTTCAGATAAATGTGCTCAGATTTGTATTTTAGATGTATTTCACAGCTACGCTTTTATAAATAGGTTGGAAATAGCTAGATACTGATTTATGGTTGACAGCTAGTTTTAGTGGTATTCAGAATTTCTGCAAGGATACTTTGACTTGTTCCCTTGAGTCTTTACAGCTCATGAAAACTCCAAACAGTTTTGAAGACAAGAGGAAGAGAAAATATTTAACACAATATGTTCAGACCTCAGTGGGTTATCTTGTTCCAGATTTTCCAAACCAGCTTAAGTGTCATACAGTTTTTCCGCAATTGTTTATTTGAACATTTATTGCAATAGTTTCGGTGTGATCAGTGGATAACAGAAGGCCCACTCGGTGCCCGATTTAGACCTGGGAATGCCTAGTGCACGTGCTCTTTACGCCTTGTGTTTGTGTCATTTTTCCTGTTGGTTTAAGAACATGGATTCTGGAGTCTGTGTCTCCCAAATGGGCTCTGGAGGAAATGTTGCCCAAGTTAGTAACTTCTTTTGTTTCGGTTTCTTTGTCTCTACAAATATGGAGGCTGATAGTACCTCCTTCTTAGGGAGGTATGGGTGTTAAGTAAATTAGTGCACCTAAAGATTTTTGAAATGATTGAATTAGAGGGCATCTGTGATAAATATTATCTTCTATTACATGTATATGTATGTGTATGTGAATATATGTATTCCCACACATGTATGTGTGTATGTGTTCATAACAATATGTAGTGGAAATAGACATTGATAAATCTAAAATAATTAGTGTTCCTTCTTATATCTTATTCCTGCTCCCATCATCGGTTGTGTGGAAATTGCTGTATCACCAAATATGTGTTGAATAACATAAAATACTAGACTAGTCCCTTTATCAAAGATATAAAGACAATGCATGAAGCTGGATGCTTTCAAGATTTTTCACTCACCCCTTTTCCCTCATTTTATCCTCAAATATTTTAACATATTTTGTAAGTCTCGAGAGCATTTAAGTTACTTGAATGATCCATCCAGAATCTTCCAGATGTGTTTATATAATTCATGATGTGTGGGCATTTCTCTGTGGCGATTCTACATGGCTATCAGGTTTGAGCAAAAGGCACAATAAAGGATTTAATCCAACATTTCTATTTATTTCCCTTATGAAGAGAGTGGTCTTCCTACTACCTGGTAACTTTTGCCTCTTCAAGCAGTGTTTCTTGGTGCCTCCAATAAATGATACTTTCCCACCATTCCTTCACATGCTATGCTGTTTGCACGATCTCCCCAAGGTTCTTGTGTTTCTCTTTGTCAGCATCTGTGTTGGAGTATGGTCACAGACATGGTGTGGGTGAAGGGCAAAGAGGACATCCGTGCCGGAAATTCGGGGAGCCTTTTCCTCCCAAAGATGAAAAATGGTCTGGACTCCCTCTCTGCCTCTAAACCCGAAGATGGGGCATGTCACTTGACTTTGCTCTGTCAGTGCTCAGCACAGAGCAGTAACTACTCTTCCTGTTTTACGTTTTTCATTTTAAAGATCCAATTAACTTCTCTTGAATATTGCAGCGGGCCTGCTGACCTAATAATTCTTTCATCCCTGATTTCCATCATTATCTCTGCTTGAAGTTACCTCACACGCACACCTCGGCCAGAGAATACGTGTGAAGGACAGACAGTCCCCTCTTACGGGAAAGGCTCATCTCATCTGAGAGCCTAGTCTCAAGTGCATAACGAATGCTATTTTCTCATTTTCGGGGGCATTTGTCAGACATGTTATTTTAGGTTTAGATGTGGTATCACCGACTGCAATAGCATGGCTGTTCTAGTCTTCAGAAATTCTGAGACAGGCACTGCCTGGGGGTGTCTAGGAACGTTCATCACTTGAGGCTTCAGGTTCAGAAGTCCTGAACCTTTTCTCTCCAGGTCTGTTCCTTTGTCACTTTCTGTGACTCCCAACACCAGTCAGTGGTTTGCAGTGTGTTCTTTCTGATACAGAACCGTCACATCTCAGAGAAATATACAGTTCCTCATTCTCAGGGATTCAGCCAGTGAGAGCAAGTGTCAGTTTCCTGATGATGTCTGAAAGGATGACTTTCTGGGGGTGCCTGGGTGGCTCAGCCGGTTAAGCGTCTGACTTCGGCTCAGGTCATGATCTCGCGGTCCATGAGTTCGAGCCCCACGTCGGGCTCTGTGCTGACTGCTCGGAGCCTGGAGCCTGTTTCAGATTCTGTGTCTCCCTCTCTCTCTGCCCCTCCCCTATTCATGCTCTGTCTCTCTCTGTCTCAAAAATAAATAAACGTTAAAAAAAATTAAAAAAACAAAAAGGTTGACTTTCTGGACTCCATTCCTGGGAGGCAGAGTACTGGTAAAATAAAGAGAAGAGTAGACTAATAAGAATGACTATTTACAACTATTAATAAAACAATAAGAATAATGACTATTAACAACCGTTATTGAGAATCTGCTTTGTGCCAGACACTGTTGCAAGTGTTTTATGTATCGTAGGTCTGGTGAGTACAAAATAGCACAATAGCCCTGCAAGGTAGGTGTTATTTCTCCCACTAGGTAGGCTGAAGCCCAAAGGGTGGGAGATTCTTGCTTAACATGACCTACTACTAAAGAGAGAGGCAAAGTCTCCTGGTGACTGAATCTTTTTTTCTTCTCCCTGCAGGGAAGCTTCGCTGCTGAGATGCTCCGGTGAGTTTCGAATTTCTGGCACAGTGTGTTTTGGGGAGGAATTGTCCACTGATGGAGATGCCAAAGGAAGGGTCAGCACACTGTGAGACAGCATGAGACTTTCTGTGTCTCAGCCGGCTGGGGTCATCTGTGGGTGTGCAGTCCAAGGGGAAGATGTGAAGTGATTGCCACGCAAGGCCAACCAGGCTTCCTGCCTTCTCCACAGTCTGCTCATCAGGGGGCCTCATTTAATTTGTTGGGGTTTCTTTTAGTAGTAAAATATACATAACTTCATAGTTATCATTTTAGCCGTTTGTAAGTGTACAATTCTGTGACATGAAATACATTTACGGTGTTGTGTAACTGTCCTATACTCAAAACTTTTTCATCATCCTTAACCAAAGCTCTGTATCCGTTAAGCAGTGTTTCTCAGTTCCCCCTCTACCCTGCCCTCCCCTCCCCTGTAACCTCTGTTCTTCTTTCCAACTCCATGACTTTGCCTATCCTCAGTATTTCAGATATATGTGGAATCATACCATGTTTACCCTTTGGGTCTTGTCTCTCTAAGCGTGCTCTCAAGGTCCATCCATATGCTTGCGTATATAAAAATTTAATTCCTTTTTATGGCTGAATAATATTCCGCTGTGTGTATATATCACAGTTTATTTATCCCTTCATCTGTTGATGGGCCTGGGAGGAAGTAATCGAATGATTTCCTCTCCCAATTCCTCAAGGAACCTCCTGCCATACGCTGCATACCCAGTGTTTTGTTTTGGAGAGTATGGAGTGCTTCATGGTGTCTTAGTGAGTTTGGGCTGCTGTTGCAAAATACCATAGACTGGGTGGCTTGTAAACCACAGAAATTGATATCTATATGGTTCTGGAAGTCTGAGACCACGGTGCCAGCACTCTCGGGGTCTGGTGAGAGCCTTCTTCTGAGTTGGATGCTACTGGCTTATAGCCACACAGAGCGGAGAGCAGAGAGAGGGGAAGCAGGCTCTCTTGTGTCTCTTCTTATAGGGACATTAATCCTACACATGATGGCTTCACCTTCATGACCTAATTACGTCCTAAAGGCCCACCTCCTAATACCATAACATTAGGGGTTAGGATTTCAGCATATGAATTTTGTGGGAGGGCACAAACATTTGGTTCATAACAATGAGATCCTTCAGGTTGGGCCATATAAAGACTGGCAGTTTATAATCAGTTTTTTCTTTCTTTCTTTCTTTCTTTCTTTCTTTCTTTCTTTCTTTCTTTCCTTCCTTCCTTCCTTCCTTCCTTCCTTCCTTCCTTCTAGAAAATGAGATACTTGTTTTTATTTGATTTGATTTTACTTTATTTTATTTTACTTTAGAGAGACAGTGTGGGAGAGCACAGGGGAGGGACAGAGGGAGAGAGAGAATCTCAAGCAGGTTCCATGCCCAGCATGGAGTGCAATGTAGGGCCCAATCCCATGACTGTGAGCTCATGACCTGAGCCAAAATCAAGAGTCAGATACCCAACTGACTGAGCCATCCAGGCTCCCCTAAAATCAGTTTCTACCTGTTTATTGAGCCCCAAGTGGAGGTCTGTTGCTGTACTTGACAATAGGGGATGTCCATTAGCAAGTAATGAGTAAACTGCCTCCTAAGGAAACAACCCCCAGACCTCATGCTTACACACACTTACACTCCTTCATAGTTCCCATTGCCATCCCCACTATAGATCTTCCTCCCATATCCCATCCCAGATGAGTACATAACCATGAAAGCATGCATCCAAATGTGTTTTTGAGAAGAACTAATAGAAAGTGTATGGAGGGCAAGATGGCTGTTCTTCTGAGTGGTCAGGCCTTTGAGAAGAGAATTTGAACCAGTTCATGGAAGATGGGACACATGGGAAGATGGGAAGATCAGGACACATAAACTACTTGAACAAAGTCTCAGAGTCCAGATTTGGGATAGTGAGAAGGGACAGTGAGGGATTTCTGAGGAAACGTCTTTGTTGGAGAAGGGAAGTGGGAAGGTATAACAGGAAGGGAAGGAATGGATGGTAGAAAGCTTTATTTATTCACTGATTTTTATTTGAGAGAGAGAGGGGGAGAGAGAAGTGCACATGAGTGGGGGAGAGGGAGAGATAGAGAGAATCTTAAGCAGGCTCCACTTCCCGTGTAGAATCCGATCCGGTGACCGGGGATCGTGATCTCAGCCATAATCAAGAGTTGGACCCTCAAGTGACTGGGCCACCCAGGTGCCCTGTAAACTTTTAATTCTTGACTGAGGATGTTGAAATTTAGCCCGCACACAGTGGGGAGATTTGTGATAAATAACATCATCAATCTGAAAAAAATCTGTAATCCAATAACATTGATTAAGGGGCTCTATGTGCAGGGGCTGCCATTGGGTTGGGCCCTGGGGACAGAAAGATGGAAGTTTCACTTAGGATGGGACCTGGTGAACACAAAAGTTCGAGGTTTGGGAGGGGAGACTTTGGAAAAGAAGACAGAAAAGAAAGATCTAAGGGAGGATGTTTAAGAGTGTGACTTTTTTTAAGTTTGCTTATTTATTTTGAGGGAGAGAAAGAGACAGAGCATGAGCAGGGGAGGGGCAGAGAGATAGAATCCCAAGCAAGCTCAGTGCTGTCAGCCCAGAGCCCCATGGGGGGGGGGGTTTCATCTCACAATGTGAGCCAATATCTAGAGGCGGATGCTTAACCACCTGAGCCCCCTGGTGCCCCAAGAGTGTGATCTTCAAAGCCACCCAGGGGAGTTTCCCAGAGAGCTTGGTTATTGTGTTACAAGTTGCACTAAGATCCTGAAAGGGAAGGATGGGATCTTGCTGTGGGTTTTCACAAGTGGAGGCATGTGGATGGACTTGGGAGGCAGAGCCTTAGTGGAGCAAGGAGGAGAAACTAGTGTACAAGTGGGTTGAAGAATGGGGGGGCTGCGGACACGAAGATGCTACGGGAAGACCATGCTTCCCAAATACATAATGATGCATAAAAGTGGTGCATTTAGTGGTACGTTGTACACTGGTGAGAAAGAACAGGAGGCAATGGGGGTTTAGGAAGACGGTTCTGGCAATGGAACGCAGACTGGGCCGCAGTGTGGAAGTGACCGGAGGATGGGGGAGTCGTTGCAGGCAGCGGGGCAGATGGCAGAGAACTGCAGCCTGGGCAGATGCTGAATGAAGCGGTAAGGACAGTTATCAGTGAGGCTTCAGGAGAGGAAGGAACAGGACTTGGTATTGGATTAAAGACTGAAAAATCAACATCCAAGATGTCCCCGAGCTTGGCTTGGGTGATCTGGTGTATTTAACATGCTGGGCCCATTTTTTTTTTTTATTTATTTTTTATTTATTTTATTTTTTTTATTTAAAAAAAAAATTTTTTTTTTAATGTTTATTTATTTTTGAGACAGAGACACAGCATGAACAGGGGAGGAGCAGAGAGAGAGGGAGACACAGAATCTGAAACAGGCTCCAGGCTCTGAGCTGTCAGCACAGAGCCCGACGCGGGGCTCGAACTCACGGACCGTGAGATCATGACCTGAGCCGAAGTCGGACGCTTAACCGACCAAGCCACCCAGGCGCCCCATGCTGGGCCCATTTTAAAAAAATGTTTATTATTTGTCTTGAGAGAGAGAGAGAGAGAAAGAGAGAGAGAGAGAGAGAGAGAGAGAGAGAGCACACGTGTGTGTAGGGGAGGGGCAGAGAGAGAGAATTCCAAGCAGGGTCTGAGCTGTCAGTGCAGAGCCCAAGGCGGGCCTCGATCTCATGAGCAGCGAGATCATGACTTGAGCTGAAACCAAGAGTTGGATGCTTAACAGTCTGGACCCCCCAGGTGCCCCTATGCTGGGTCCATTTCTGCCAACCTCCCTGTAACAGTCCAGGCTGACTGTGACACACACATCCAGGGCCTCTGACAGTGACCCTGAAGAAACATCAGACTTGGAGTTTTTCTTTGAACTGTGTCCTTTTGTATTAGGATCAGTGTTATGTGATCTTCCCAAACTAATTGCTCTGATTACTGTGCATGTCCTCTGTCATCTTTGTTCCCGTGAGGGTGTAGCCATTGAAAACAGGCTGAGTCATTAGGGGAAGAAAGAGACACAAAGGCCACATCCACAGGGGCTAAATGACCTGTCAGGATAAGAGCCTTGAGCCGCTGCACAATGTACCTGCTCACATCATCATTTTGTTGTCAAAGCTGCTTTTTTTGCTTTCTTCCTTTTGCTCCCTGCTTCCAACTTATTTTTGGAGCATTTTAGTGACCTTGACCATGAAATGAAATGATGATGCCACTTCTCAAGGGAAATGTGTTTAAGATGTGCTGGTTCATGAAAGAGAATCATCAGTCAGAGTTCCCCAAGGGCTTAACCTTCATCTGCTTTTCAAAGAGAAAAGCCGCTTTCTTCCACTCACACGGGGAGAGCAGGCTGGCAGCTCTTTCTTCCCTGTCCTCCTCTGTCGCTTGCCTGCTTTCCTCAGTAAGAGTAGATTTTTTTTTCTCTTTGGAGTCTTGCCGTACGGCCGCACCATCTGTAGCTCGGTAACGTGGTAACGTTTTACCTTTTTTTCGATTCTCTGTCTGTATTTCCCCATCCCCTTACCAATTCCTATCATGGTATTGCTCTAACGAAGGGCGAAAAGGTTGAAATTGTGGACAGAACATGTAATTCCACTGTTGCTCTTGAGCTTGGCACGTGTTTGGGAAACTTAGTTTCTAGAGCAGAACGTGAATGAATGTTGGCTGTAGTGACTTTTATCCTTTCTCTGTGGTTCTTTCTGTAAGGCAAAGAGGGGGAAAGAATCATGAGGTTGTGTTTTCTGACAACAGAGCCATGCAAATGACCCACTCCCCCTCTATGGGTTGGGAGTCTTTTTTTCTCATAGTAGGCTCCACACCCAACGTGAGGCTTGAGCTCATGATCCTGAGATCTAGAGTAAGATGTCAGATGAGCCAGGAGGTGCTCCTGGAGTCATTCTTTTATTGCTTATGATTGCAGTCTTGACTTTATGCGTATTTGAAGCTCTTCCTGAAGAGTCATTCAAGATGTCATGGAAGGAAATGAGAGAAGCCTTCTGGTGCACCTGGGTAAAGAGAACACAGAACTGAAGCTGGCAATGTGGAGAAGAGCAGGGAGGAGGCTGGGTGCAGGGGACCCCAGAGCAGGGGTAATAACGCAGCCACCTGAGTGGGCTGAAGCAGAGAGTATTGTCAGCGATGGGCTTGGGTGAGTGCCCGGGAGCTGAAAGGGTCTAAGACCAATTTCCGTTGACAGTCAGTCTTCACGTGATTGGGTATTTTGCTCTACTTGTTCTATGTCATCTCATTTGCAGCCTACCCAGAAGTAATTTAGAAGCCATGACTTGGGCGTATAAATTTAGCTCCCCTTTGGACACCCAATGAAGATGCTTCCGAGGAATGCCCCAAGGATAATTGTTGGACCCCAGTGGAGTCCTGGATTCCTTGTGTTGGTGGTAAAAAGGGGCTTTCGTGCTTGGAGATGGAGGGTTGATATTTCAGTCTCTGTCTTTGGGAGAGTGAATGCCATGGTTACCTTATGGAATATATGTGCAAGGTGCTGGACCTAACCACTCTGGACCTTCCACTACAAGGTCTGTTTTTCTTTCATTCTGAGTGAAGTCTACCTAGTACAAGGGTGCTAACATTTCTGAAAAAATTGCTGTTCCTTCCTCTTTGTTTCTACCTTTGCTTATTCTTACACACACACACACACACACACACACACACACACACACACTACTCCTGGTGAATGGACCTTATTCTTAGTCATTGAAGGAAAGAACCCAAACTACTTATCTCATTTAAAAAAAAACATGTTTTTGGGGCGCCTGGGTGGCGCAGTCGGTTGAGCGTCCGACTTCAGCCAGGTCACGATCTTGTGGTCCGTGGGTTCGAGCCCCGCGTCGGGCTCTGGGCTGATGGCTCAGAGCCTGGAGCCTGTTTCTGATTCTGTGTCTCCCTCTCTCTCTGCCCCTCCCCCGTTCATGCTCTGTCTCTCTCTGTCCCAAAAATAAATAAAAAACGTTGAAAAAAATTAAAAAAAAAACATGTTTTTGGTGAATTGATGCACATAAGTCTCAGTCTTTTAAGCACTAATTTAGTACTTTTTCACAAGGGAAGCAGTTGCATGGGAGAAGCTGAGGCACTACAGATGAGGACCCCTTCACTTGTAATGTAACAACTCGGGAAGATGTTTGATTTCATGAAGTAAATTATTCTTGCTTCCATATAATAAGACACAGAAAGATGCTTCACCTTAAATTGATGTAAAACTGGTGTCTATTAGTATGTTTAATCTTCGTTCCAAATCTGTGAGATTTTGATGTTTGAAGAAATGTGGCGAGACAATAAAAGCAGCTTTTTTTGATGTTTATTTTTTGAGAGGGGGGGAGAGGCAGAGAGATAGAGAGACAGACAGACAGAATCCAAAGCAGGCTCCAGGCTCCAAACTGTCAGCACAGAGCCTGACGTGGGGCTTGAACCCACAAAAAGTGAGATCATGACCTGAGCTGAGATCATTAACCGACTGAGCTACCCGGGTGTCCCCAAAGCAGCTCTTATTGAGAGGTTAGAATTCAGTAATTTTGAAAGATTTAAAAGAAGCTTGAAAAAAAAAAACCACATAGCTAGTTTTTCACGTTGACTTTAAGTGAAAGTTGAATTTACTTACCTCTCATAGTTTTTTGAGTGGGTGACACTAGAAAAGAGTACTTTTTTTAAAGCAGAGTTGAGGCTTCAGGAAATTCCTTCTTCCTTTTGAAATTCTAAGAAGTCAATTTCTTTCCAAAGCATTAAGTACGAGCTTGTTTTAGAATAGCTTCTTTCTCCAACAGCAAGCTCCAAATGATTCAGCAGAAGTGATTTTTTCAAGAGTATTATCTTGGGTGAGGTAGGTAGATCTCACTCAAAAGAGAAGCTGGTAAGTGCAAGCTTTCTCTTTCTCTCACTCTCTCAACACACACACACACACACACACACACACACACACACACGAATATATGTATGTCCAAAGAATAACTATTATAAAAATAACACAAAAATCCAAAAAACACACACTCTGACAACACTAGCGAGTGTGTTAATTTATTTTATGTTGCCAGCACGAGGGTAATGGAGCTGTGATGACTGACATTTCTTGTGAGATATCGGTGAAATTCATTATCTGTGGGATGTTTCCTGTACCGCACACAGATTTACTAGGAGCTGATCCAGCACAGGCAGGCGTGTGGGGAAAAATGTAGCAGCAATTTAGAAAGGGAAATGGCCTGGGATGATAGCCTAGCTGGAAGTACGGATGTTCCTGTGTTGAAGATCAGTGCAATTAAAAGGATTTAGCAGCCAGATTACCAACGTAGTAGCTGGAGGGCTTCATTGTTGGCCTCGACATGTCTTCTGTTGCCGTGATTTGAAAGGGAAGGGTGATAGAACAATCACAGTTCCTAGAGCAAGGTACTTCAGATTTCCCAACTCCACAGTAACTCAGTAATTTAAGACCTAGTGTTTAGGATAGAAGTGTGGCCAGGTGTCAAGAGGTTTGAGGGGTTGGGGACTGTGTGTAGAGGGCTGATAGCAATTACAGGAATGTTTGCTTATGTCGGTTGTGGGTCTTATAGTTCTAAGGTATTTCTCTGGGGTGCTGAAGTTTTATTGCAAATTTCTAATCAACTTCAAGTCTAGGGTCTTAGTATTTTTTAATTTTTTTTTAACGTTTATTTATTTTTGAGACAGAGAGAGACAAAGCATGAACTGGGGAGGGTCAGAGAGAGGGAGACACAGAATCTGAAACAGGCTCTAGGCTCTGAGCTGTCAGCACAGAGCCCGACGCGGGGCTCGAACTCACGGACTGTGAGATTGTGACCTGAGCCGAAGTTGGCTGCCCAACCGACTGAGCCACCCAGGCGCCCCGGGTCTTAGTATTTTTAAAAAAAAAATGTTTATTTATTTATTTATTTATTTATTTATTTATTTATTTATTTTAATTTTTCTTTTTCAGCGTTTATTTATTTTTGGGACAGAGAGAGACAGAGCATGAACGGGGGAGGGGCAGAGAGAGAGGGAGACACAGAATCGGAAACAGGCTCCAGGCTCTGAGCCATCAGCCCAGAGCCCGACGCGGGGCTCGAACTCACGGACCGCGAGATCGTGACCTGGCTGAAGTTGGACGCTTAACCGACTGCGCCACCCAGGCGCCCCTGTTTATTTATTTTTGAGAGAGAGAGAGCACACAAGTGGAGCAGGGGCAGAGAGAGAGGGGGACAGAGGATCCGAAGCAGACTCTGTGCTGACAACAGCAAGCCTGATGTAGGGCTTGAACTCGTGAACTGCACAATCATGACCTGAGCTGAAGTTGGATGCTCAACCAACTGAGCCACCCAGGTGCCCCCAGCGTCTTAGTATTAAAAGTATTGCATTTGCTAGACAATTCCAAAAGCATGTTGTTGGTTATACCTGTATTCCAATAATTAAAATTGTGTTCCATAAGCTCAACGTGGCGTGGTGGAAAAGAACGGTCTTTGAGTTTGGAGTCGGATGATGTAATTTCCAGACCTCCACTGGGAAATGACATCAATTTTGTCCCCCAGTTGAAACTGTCTGGGTGGGGGACAAATCATGTAGCCTCTGTAAGCCTTAGGTACTTTGTCTGTAAAATGGCAATGTTCCCTTGGCTCTACCTCCCCTAGGTGAGGGCGCGAGAATCAGGCCATGCTGTATGTGAGAGAGTTTTGTAATAACAACAGACAAAGGGAAATTTCCTTCCTACTATGTTCCTTTATTGTTTTTGTCCTTTCATCTTTCGTTTTGATGATTTGTGTCATTTGATGAAGAGGTGTAATTGGTTGAAGCCACCTTCCTTTATTGGAAGTATACATAATACATTTAAAAATGAGCTACTTTTATGATTGTCTACATCTTAGAAATTCTGAAATCTGTAATTCTAACTTCTAGAAATATTCAGAAGAAAATATTTCTTTAACTGGTGATTTAATAACAGTGTAAAATTTGATTTACATATTCATAGCTTCTATTTGACCTCTAAACTTTAAAAGTATTTACCGTCTAACTTATGTACACTATCTGTATCATCATGGGGCGAAAATGACATTACTCATGTGGGTTGCTCAGAAATGGGGAACATATATATTTCACTATTATTTCCTTCTCTTGTATACTTTTGTGGTGGATGGAGCACTGTCCGAGGATTTGATCTGGAGCCTGTTAAGGAAAATTATAATTTCAAAGCTCTGGCTGGCTCTTCCCCTGTTCAGGATGGAAATTCAGCCTGCGTTATTTAGAAAAACTTTGACAGTGGCTTTTTTTAGGTTATGAAACTCAAGTTCCCCGACCGCCACCACTGTGACCTTAGCTGGAAAAAGGCACTTGATAGGAAAAGTGCCAAAGTGCTCTGTCAAATTTTGGAGTTCTGCTGGTGGGGTATGTACTCTGGGACTAAGGGTGTGGAGTTTCAGCAACTGGATGAGGTCTATGGAGTAAAGCAGCCAGGGAGAAATTCCCATGGGTGGAGATAGCCAAATTAACTTTAAGAATGTTAAGATCTTGTTTTATGCTGTGTTGTCATTTCCCCTCTGTTATTCCCAAACCCTTGGGAGGAATCTATTAAATACTACAGTGGTGCTTTAGGGAATAAAGAAAGGGGAACTGTTAGTGGTGCTTTAGGGAATAAGGAAAGGGGAAATGTTAATTACATTGGGAAGGTACAGGACTTGCCATGGTGTAGGGGCCAGGGCTCGGATGTTAAACTGGATATTAAGGAAGAATCTAAACCCAGAAGAATGGACTAGAGGACATCTAGATTGTACTAGTGTTGGAAAAAAATTATGAAGTACTTACAAGTGGGTACCAAGATGGCTGGGTGATATAGAGGTTTGATGTGCAGAGTAAAGCAATTGGTTCCTGTTCAGTGAGATGCAAATAAATTCTGTCAGGTAGGTGGAATGTAACTGAAGCCTTCTCCCCCAGACAATTCCAAATATTACGTTTGATTGCCTTGGATAGTGACCATTTTTGCATCTATTAGCAAATTCGTTTCAGCGTTGCCCGTATAGAAAATCCTTTGGAAAGTCATTGGGATTGTTTTTGACATCTTACCGATTCTGTCATTAATTAATGAGTTAAATAAAATCTTGACATGTATTCATATGGTATTTGTATGAAAATCATGATTTTATCTGTTTAAAAACCGTCTTTTAACACAAGTTTCCACAGTGCTGACGTGATCACACTGATTTTTCAAATGACCGAGTAGAGACAGAGACAGAGCGCAAGCAGGGGTGGGGCAGAGAAAGAGGGAGACACAGAATCTGAAGCAGACTCCAGGCTCTGAGCTGTCAGCACAGAGCCCGATGCAGGGCTCCAACTCACAAACCGTGAGATCATGACCTGAACTGAAGTCAGATGCTTAACCGATTGAGCCACCCAGGTGCCCCCAGCATCTTTTCTTTATTGCTACATTTCTGTGTTGTGGGAGACACTGAAAGGTTTCTACCTCTAGCCCTCACTGATGGACCCTGACTGTATCCTCGCCTTCTCAGGCTTTAGACAGAAAGGCAAAGGAACAAGGATTAGCCACTGGAGGTCCCACTCTGAGAGGTGACCTGTGCAGAAAAAGATGGTTAGTGCAAACAAGTCTGCAGCTACCCACAAAATAGAGTATTCCTGATTTTCACTCCCTTACTCTATTTTAGGAAGCTATTGCATGTGGGGATGGTGTAGGCTGAATTAGTAAAAATTATAAATGAATTACAATGCACAATAGCTCTAATGATCATTACTGATACAAATTTCAATCAGTAATAAATTCAAGCAGTTGAGAGAACAGAAGATTCAGGAAGATAGCTTGAAATGGATGCATTTGTGGAACGAGGGAGATTTACTCTTTGATTCATAGAGTTTTCTATCAGAGATATTACGTCTGTCCCTATTTTCAACTGTTTGATTTAATGTTATGTTATCCAGAGACTGAGGAATTCGGAACATATAATTTCCTTCCGGAGGGAGGTGACAGGTCAGATCCTATGATCATTTTTGCTCAAGAATGTTAATTTCTTGTTAAGATGAATGACGTCTCCTCTTAGCATGGCTCGCATAATAATACTTCTTGTCTTTCATTTGTGACTTATAAAGAATTTGATTCATGAGATGCTCTTCAGAAAATACTGGATTCCCCAGGTGGTATTTGTAACTATTTCAAATGTAACTACAAGACTTTCCTAGTGTGACTTTTATGAGTCCATACTGATTTCACAGTCTTTTAAAAACATCTTCTTTATTGAAGTGTAGCTGACATACAATGTTATTAGTTTCAGGTGTACAACATAGTGATTCCACAATTCTATACATCACTCAGCGCTTATCACAGGAAGTGTAGTCACCATCTCTACCAATACAATGTTATTACACTATTATTGACTGAATTTCCCATGCCGTACTTTTCATCCCTGAGACTTTTTTATTTTGTAACTGGAATTTTATGCCTGTTAATCCCCTTCACCTTTTTCACCTTTCCCTCCATACCTCTCCCATCTGGCAACCTGTAGTTTGTTCTCTGTATCTATGAGTCTATTTCTGTTTCTATTTGTTTCATGGTTTTTTTTTTTCTTTAGATTTGGCATGTAAGCAAAATCATATGGTACTTGTCTTTCTGTGTCTAACTTAATTTTGCTTAGCATAGTACCCTCTAGGTCCATACATGTTGTTGCAAATGGCAAGATTTCATTCTTTTTTATGGCCGAGAAATATTCTGTGTATATATACATGTGGAGATATGTGTATTTTTGTATATAACATTTGATTTTCTTATTATTTACTTATTTTATTTGAGAGAGAGAGAGAGAGAGAGAGAGAGCATGAACAAGAGCGGGGGAGAGGGGTGGAGGGCGAGAGAGAATCAATCTTAAGCAGGCTCCACATTCACTGCTGAGCCTGACATGGGGCTTGATCCCACGACACTGGGTCATGACCTGAGCTGAAATCAAGAGTTAGACCCCCAACTTGGGGTGCCTGAGTGGCTCAGTCAATTAAGCATCTGACTTTGGCTCAGGTTATGATCTCATGGTGTGTGAGTTCAAGCCCCGCGTCTGGCTCTGTGCTGACAGCTCAGAGCCTGGAGCCTGCTTCAGATTCTGTGTCTTCCTCTCTCTCTGCCCCTCCTCTGCTCAAGCTCTGTCTCTCTGTCTGTCTCTCTCAAAAATAAATGAACATTAAAAAAATATATTAAAAAAAAGAGACAACTAACTGAGCCACCAGATGCCCCTACACCACGTTTTCTTTATCCGTTCATCTATCGATGGATGTTTAGATTGCTTTCATATCTTGTTTAATGCTGCAATAAACATAGGGGTGCAAATATCTTTTGAATTAGTGTTATCATTTACTTTGGGTGAATACTCAATGGTGGAATTACTGAATCATATGGTAGCTCCATTTTTATTTTTTTGAAGAGCCTCCTTACTGATTTCCACAGTGACTGCATCAGTTTATGTTCCCACCAACAGGGTACAAAGGTTCCTTTTTCTCCATGTCCTCGCCAACACTTGTTATTTCTTCTTTTCTTTTCTTTTTTTTTTTTTTTGAATGTTAGCCACTCTCACCAGTAGAAGATGACATCTCATTGTGGTTTTGATTTGCGTTCCCCTGATGATGAGAGATGTTGAGCATCTCTTCATGCTATTTACAGTCATTACATTAATATTCATCTAGGCCTTCAGTTTTTCTCTTTTCTGTTAAATTCATCATTAAAGTATATCTAATCTATGATTTCCTTATCTGGCAATGTAAACTCTGCATGTTATTATTGTAACTAAAATACTTTTGTTCTTTTTTTCTTTCCTTTCCTTTTTTTGAGAGAGTGTCCATGAGCAGGGGAGAAGGGCAGAGGGAGAGAGAGAATCTTGACCAGGCTCCATGCTCAGTGCAGAGCCCAACACAGGGCTCGATCCCATGACCCTGGAATCATGACCTGAGCCAAAATGAAGAGCCAGATGCCCAACTGACTGAGCCACCCAGGCACCCACTTTGTTCTTTTTTATCATCAAAAAAATATAAATCACTGTTGAAAAGTTAGAAAATACAGGGGCACCTGGCTGGCTCAGTTGGTAGAGCATGTGACACTTGATCTCAGGGTTGTGAGTTTAAGCTCCATGTTGGGTATGGAGATAGCTTACTTAATAAAAACCAAAAAAAAAAAAAACCCAAAAAAAACCAAAAACCAAAATTAGAAAATACAGATGAAAAATGATGAATTCTCCTTATGATTCTATCCCTCAGAAATAAGGACTCTTAATGCCTCTGGTATGTCATTTCAGCTAATTTTCTATGGATAAATGTAGATTTTATTTTATGCCCACATATGTATTTAAAAGCACACGTCTTGTTGTTAGAAAATTGTTTTTTTCACCAAAAGGAATTAAATGAAATCTTCTCATATGCATAATATATATTCTGGAGCATGTATTCTCTTTTAATTTTTTTAAATGTTTATTTATTTTTGAGAGAGAAAGAGAGAGAGAGAGAGAGAGAGAGAGAGACAGATTGCAAGCAGGGGAGGGGCAGAGAGAGAGGGAGACACAGAATCTGAAGCAGGCTCCAGGCTCTGAGCTGTCAGCACAGAGGCTGACGTGGAGCTCAAACCCACGAACCGTGAGATCATGACCTGAGCTGAAGTCTGACGCTTAACCACTTAACCAACTAAGACCCAGGCAGCCCCCGGAGCGGGTATTCTTAACCGTGGGCTCTGGAGCCTGACCAATTGAAATCCCTGTTCTGGTTGTGTGGCTTTGGGAAGTTAGTTAATCTTACTAAGCCTTAGTAATTTCATCTATGAAACAGATTTAATATTCACTACCTATTTTATGGCTATGTTGTGATGATTAAATAAAACAGTACTTGTAAAACATCCAATACATGAGAGCATTACGTGCCAACTTTTGTAACTTCCCTGTCATAAAATAAGACTATGTTTTGATTGGTCTTACAAGTTGAATTAAAAATTGAACTGGGGTTGAGGGAGCAGAGCCAGGGGAGGTATTTCTTGCATTGTCTTTAGAGATAATCAGTATGTTTAGTAACCTGATGCTGTAACCAGAAAAACTGTGAGTGGTTTTCTTGATGACATTATGCTTGGTTAGTGGGTTCCTCTCCATTTATCTACAGGGCTACCAGCTATAGACTGATGCTTTATAACTGAAGGTGAGCTACAGTGTCCATTATTGAATCAGACTCTAGCTCTCGTCTTCAAGAGACAACCAAACTGTTGTGGTGGGAGGCTGTGGAAATGTAATTTTGGTGGAACAGGGCGTCATTAATGATTAACAGAAGAACTATATGAGTTCATCTTAACAGCTAATTTCCTTAGTGAGTTTCTGGAGATGCAAAAATCATGGCAAATTAAATCACAGCTAATTCAAAGCAATATTTATTTCAAACTAGTCAAACAACTGATTCTAAGTCTCATACCACATTTTGGGGACTTGATCATTTTTTGGTCATGAAACAATTTAGTTCTTTGATTACATACCAAAATGACTTAATAGCCCTGTTAAAGATAATTTCATGTTAATATTTTGTTTTCTCTCTAGGCCTCTATTTATGATAAACTTAGTGATTTGAAAGTTGGCATTTGTTTGTTAAGGGATATGACCTTTTGTTTTAGGTCTTAATTGAATCTGCCAACTTACCATGTTTTGTTTAAAGGCAGGTAACTGCTTTGTAAATATACGGTTTTTGACCATGGCTTCTCACATCCCTACCTTTTTTTTTTTTTTAAATGAATCACAGTATTTCCTTTTTTTAAAAGATTTTTTATTTTGAGAGAGAGAGAGAGAGAGACAGACAGACAGAGAATCCCAAGTAGGCTCCTTGTTGTCATTGGGGCTTGATCCCACGAACTATGAGATCACGACTTGAACCAAAACCAAGAGTTAGACGCTTAACCCACTGAGCCACCCAGGTATTCCACACCCCCACCTTTTAATTTAAATTAATTTAATTTAATTTAATTTTTTTAATGTTTATTTTTGAGAGAGAGAGAGAGAGAGCAGGTGAAGAGCAGAGAGAGAGGGAGACAGAGAATCTCAAGCAGGCTCCATGCTGTCAGCACAGAGTCCTTTGGAGGGCTCGGACCCATGAACCGTGAGATCGTGACCTGAGCAAAAATCAAGAGTCATATGCTTAACCAACTGAGCCGTCCAGGAACACATCCCCCCTACCTTTTTAAAACTAAAGATAAAAGATAACTACTGACTTAAGAAAAGAGATATTTTAAAATAGTGAAATTGTCATCAACAGCGTGAAACAAAAAGGTTGGAAGAAAAATACATATTGGAAAGACAGAGCTCAGAGAGCTAATTGACTGTTCAAGTTTTCACACATCTGGTTGATGGTAGACCGTGGCTTTTTATGTCAGGTTATGCTTTTTCTGTGGCAGTACATACCTTCTTCTCTACATGTCTTATGAAGTGAACATGTAGTCACAAAAAATGTTATATACATATTGGAGTTGAAACTTACTGTTCTTTTAGTCCTATTTGAAATGAACATGCTTACCCTAATCAACATCAATCCCAGGTATTTTTTTCTTACCTTTTAAACAAATTAAGAGTGAATTCCGGTTACAACTTGGGTGGGTTTTCTCTCTTAAGGGGTCTAGTATATTTGAACCAAGCCTTCCTTCTGATCGAGCAACCGAGGATGCTGGTTGTTCCCCTGATGGTTTACACAGCACAGAATCTGAGTGTGTGAAGGTTTGATCGAGAGCTCTGGTTCTGAGGGCTGGACACCTGCGTCTCCTGATCTGTGCTGTGGTTTCTTTTTCCCTTTGCTCTGTGCCTCTTCATGTTCAACCTGATTATCTACCTCCCTTCCCCACTCAGATTAGTAATGCCCTTTCTGCTGTTCTCCACAGCTTCTTTGATGAACTCTGAAGGACTGGCCTTGTGTAAATTTTGAACTAAGAAAACATTACGCACAAAATGTAATAAAGGAAAATTATATTTTATTAAAATCTTTTAATTTTAGCGTTTTAATGGACATCGTTGATACTTTCAATTCCACTGTCCTTGTGCCTTGTCTGGAAAATGACAAGTTCATGTCGTTTTGATTTCCACTGTGTTGAGATGCTCTTTTCCCCCCAGCTTTATGGAGGAATAATTGAAAAATATAATTGTATATATTTAAAATGTACATGATGATTGATATGCATATATATTGTGGAGTGATTACCAAGATAAAGATAGTTAATACATCCAGATGCTCTCTTTCAGTAAAAGAAAACCAAATGGCTTTTTGCAAGAGTAGCTGTGTTAGAATTTTCTTTTTCTTTTTTTTTTAAGTTTTTAAATTTTAATTCCACTATAATTAACATACAGTGTTATATTAGTTTCAGGTGTTCAATATAGTGTTTCAACAATTCTGTACTAATCTCAGTGCTTGTCACAATAAGTGTACTCTTGGGTTGCCTGGGGGCTCAGTTGGTTGAGCGTCTGACTTCTGCTCAGGTCATGATCTTGCAGTCGGTGAGTTACAAACCTGCATTGGGCTCTGTGCTGACACTCAGAGCCTGGAGCCTGCTTCGGGTTCTGTGTCTCCCTCTCTTTCTGCCCCTCCCCCTCTCACGCTGTGTCTCTCTCTTTCAAAAATAAATAAACACTAAAAAAAAAAACCCTGATAAGTGTACTCTTAATCCCCTTCACCCATTCTCCCCACCCCCACCTGCCCTCTGGTAACCATCAGTTTGTTCTCCGTAGTTAAGAGTCTGTTTCTTGGTTTGTATCCCCCTCTCCCTGTCTTTTTTCCCTTTGTTTGTTTTGTTTCTTAAATTCCACTTATGAGTGATGCATACAGTGTTTCTAATGCTTATGGAGTTTTCCCAAGGCTTAGTTCGTTAATACTCTGTCATGTCATAAATTACTAATTTATGTCAGTTGGTTTCATATAAGAGAATCTTCTTTTACCATGTTTCATTTTATGCCCGTTGTATAATATATTACAATATAATATACTATAAATATATAAATAAATATGTATATATTTTTTCCCAGGGACAAAAATGATGGCATAGCATCCCCTTATATGTTTCTTTATAATAGATTTTCTGCTGTAAAACACCATAATAACCAGAAAAGAGAATATAAAACTTGAAAAATGCTATTTTATAGATTCCGAATGACTTTAAATAAGTATATAGTTGCAGGATCATTAATGGTAAGTCTTTTTACTTTAGTGTTGCTCTACTTGTGAGGATCTCTCACCAGGTCATAAATGTTTAATCTAAGTTATTGATGTCACTATATTATTCAGTTTCTAAAACACATTATAACATGCAGTACAATTTTATTTGCCCAGAGAGCATATTTTCTTCTGGGATTTGTTATTGTATTTTACACTAGTTTTATCTCAAACCACATATGAATGGCACTGTGTTGTCAGAGGAACTTGTATTTATATTCATTTTCAAACTTGGAATTTTATAAGTCCTTATCACTAAATAAGGTGGACCTGATTTACTTGAGTCTCAGTGTCCTCCTTGTTAAAAATGGGGTGTGTGAAGGTTAAAGTATTAAGCATAGATTGAGGACAGAGGAAATCTCTGTGCATGCTGGTTGTCTTTTCTTCCTTCATGTCTATAAGCAAAGTAAGTGAGAGAATATAGCCTGTGATGGTTTGAATTCTCTCCTTGTCAAAAGACATGTTAAAGTCCTAAAACCCACTGTATCTCAGAATGTAACCTTATTTGGAAGTAGGGTTGTTGCAAGTATAATTTGTTAAGATGAGGTCATGCTGGAGTTGGGTGGACCTTTAATCCAGTGTGACTTGTGTCTTTATAAGAACAGGGAAATATGGGCACAGAGACACAGAGGAAGTGGCCATGTGAAGACCGTGGCAGGGTTTGGAGTTGCTGCTGTAGACAAGGAGTGCCTGATGCCATTCATCGGAAGCTGGAATAGACCAGAAGCATCCTCCCCTACAGGCTTTGTGGGCCACATGGTCCTCCCAACACTTCCATTTCAGACTTTTGGCCTCCAGATCTATGAGAGAAAAAATCTGTTGTTTTAAGCCCCCCAGTTTGTGGTACCTTGTCATGGCAAGCCTAGGAAACACATACAGAGGGCAAGAGACCTGCATCAGATCAAGTGTTCTAGATGAGATTCTGGCTAGGATCCTGGCTTGTCCTTGGTCATCCAATGCCTCAAGAATCTGAGATGCTGCACTGTGTGTGCAGCTTGAAATGGGCGTGAGTCATACCAATAGTCTATATTGAAAATCTTAAATTTGGAGGACCATGAATCCCTCTGAAAATCTTATGGGTGCCATTGATACCTTTCAAAGCAAGGGGAATGCACACACAGACATAGAGTATTTTACTTTGTATTTTATGGCATTCACAGCCTCTCTAGGAGATTTATGATACAAAGTTAAGAATGCCTGCTCTAGAATTTCACTCTCAGTGTGCTACTTGTAAGAACAGAGAATACACATCGGTAAACAGACATTGCATAAGTGATGCAACCAAAGTCATGTTTAACAAAACAGTGGTTATTAGAAGTTGGTGGATGGAGGGGCGCCTGGGTGGCTCAGTCAGTTGAGCGTCCGACTTTGGCTCAGGTCGTGATCTCGGGGCTTGTTAGTTCAAGCCCCGCGTCGGGCTCTGTGCTGACGGCTCAGAGCCTGGAGCCCCTTCAGATTCTGTCTCTCTCTCTCTCTCTCTCTCTCTCTCTGCCCCTCCTCCACTCACACGCAGTCTCTCTCTGTCTCGAAAAGAAATAAACATTAAAAAAAATTAAAAAAAAAAGAAGTTGGTGGATGGAGAGATCACCTTGGGACTTTATGAACACAGGAGTTTGTCTCTGAATTTACAGATTTGCCCCCTAGCGTTGTGGGAAGTGAGTAGGAACTAATTGTAATAGCCAGCACTTACTGTGTTCTCTGTGCTGTGTTGCTTTCTGTTCGTTGTCTCTAAGTGCAGGCCTGTGTTGGCGGTTGGTGCCATTTAGCCCCCGTTCACTCTTATAGGATCTTAAGTTCTTACTTTGAATGTTATCTGCAAATTAGGTTATACTTACAGGCACAGTGATAACACTAGCAGAATCTAAGAATTTACTCAAAATGTGATTTTATATGTTTGGCCCATTAATAGGCCATACTGCCTGGAGTACAATTTGAAGGAATTTCTTATTTTATTTTTTATTTTTTATTTTATTTTATTTTTTATTTTATTATTTATTTATTTATTTATTTATTATTTATATTTTATTTATTTATTATTTATTTATTATTTTTTTATTTATTATTTTTTAATATGAAATTTATTGTCAATTTGGTTTTCATACAACACCCAGTGCTCATCCCAGCAGGTGTCCTCCTAAATGCCCATCACCCACTTTCCCCTTCCTACCTCTCCCGCCCCCCTATCAGCCCTCAGTTTAGTCTCAGTTTTTAAGAGTCTCTCGTGGTTTGCCTCCTTTCCTCTCTGTAACTTTTTTTCCTCCTTCCCCTCCCCCATGGTCTTCTGTTAAGTTTCTTAGGATCCACGTAAGAGTGAAAACGTATGGTATCTGTCTTTCTCTGTCTGACTTATTTCACTTAGCATAACACTCTCCAATTCCATCCATGTTGCTACAAAAGGCCATATTTCATTCTTTCTCATTGCTAAGGAGTATTCCGTTGTATATATAAACCACAACTTCTTTATCCATTCGTCAGTTGATGGACATTTAGGCTCTTTCCATAATTTGGCTATTGTTGAAAGTGCTGCTATCAACATTGGGGTACAAGTGCCCGTATGCATCAGCACTCTGAAGGAATTTTTTAAATACATCCTGAAACTGTCATATCAATGGCACAGTTATATACATGTATGTCTATGTATGTATGCAGGTGTTAGTTTGAGTGTAAGTTTTAAAAATATCTTACTGTTGGAGCGCCTGGGTGGTTCAGTCGGTTACGTGCCAAACTTCGGCTCAGGTCATGATCTCACAGTTCATGGGTATGAGCCCCACCTCAGGCTCTGTGCTGACAGCTCAGAGCCTGGATCCTGCTTCGGATTCTGTGGTCTCCCTCTCCCTGCCTGTCCCCCACTCACACTCTGTGTCTTTTTCTCTCTCTCTCTAAAATAAATAAACATTAAAAATAAATAAATAAATAAATAAATAAATAAATAAATAAATAAATAAAATCTTACTGTTTTTGAAATCTCATTTTCACATCCCCTGCCCTTTTTAGCATACTTGGAATTTCACATACTAGGAGCACTCTGGGTCTCTTGCCCTGGGAGAGGCTCTCCAAACCACAGCTCTTAAAGGTGCTCCTTCCAGGGACAAAGAGGAGGGGATTTCTCAGCAGGGCATCTCAAAGTCGGCTTCAGCTGGCCTGGGTGAGGCCTGAGCAGATTGATTAAAAAGTTTTTTTTTCTTAATGTGTCTTTATTTTTGATAGTGAGACAGAGTGTGAATAGCGAAGGTACAGAGAGAGGGAGACACAGAATCTGAAGCAGGCTCCAGGCTCTGAGCTGTCAGCACAGAGCCTGACACGGGGCTCAAACTCACAAACTGTGAAATCATGATCTGAGTGAAGTCCGACGCTTAACCAACTGAGCCACCTTGGTTCCCCAGCGAGCAGAATGATTTTTAAGAGCTTCTCTGGTGATTGTGGAGCAAAGGCAGTTGGAGAACCACTGGCCCAAAGAGAAGAAAGAGAGCTGGAGGTCTCCATAAGGAAGAGATTTGGATTTCGCTGTTGCCATACCTCAGAGTCATTGCCTCTGAGAGATGGTGATGCACACAGCTGTGTCCCCCGCTACAGAGGTTTCATGTTTGGGGAACATGGGGAGCAGCGACAGTCAACTGGCTTCAAAGAGCACCTAAAACACTCCGCTGATTTTGCAAGGCAGAGAGGTAGTGATGCTCAGATGACTGATTCTAAAATGGAAAATAGAATGTATTTCCTGATTCTGCACCCCTGTCCCTGAGCAAATCACTACTTGGCTCATATGAGAAGAGAGATAGTTGAGACAAGTTTTTTCATTGTTCTAAGAAAAAAAAATGCATGCAGATGATCAAAGGAAGTGAAAGTCTAGATTAAAAAAAAAATTGAATGAAAGAAGCAAATTGAATTAAAGCAGAAAGAGAACCCAAGAGCCAGGCCATCACAGTAAGGCAGGTAAACACTAAATGCTGGGCTCAAGGCCATTGTCATAGTTCCAATGTGGTTGCCTTTAAACAGTAACTGTTGAATCTCAATTGTCCTGAAGAGTGAGCGTACTTAGGAAAATGCTTGGAACGATGTCCTTGTCCCTGCCTTAACGTTAACAATTTAAATGCAAGAGTATCACAAGAAAGGTGGGCACAACAAAAGCTGTTTCTAAGTCTGGACTCGAAGCAGGCTGTGATGAAAATATTCTCCTTTCGATACAGGGAGGACATTTTTCTCATGGGAAATTTTATGACTTGCTTTTCGGTAGAAGAGAGAAGTCATAGAATTAAGAGAGAAGTCATAGAATTCTTTCTGCACCAGCTGTTTCTGGTGGAAATGAGGATCCCAAGTTGCCTCTGCACTGTCAGCACGGAGCTCCATATGGGGCTCAAACAGTCAAACTGTGAGATCATGACCTGAACAGAAATCAAGAGTTAGACGCCTAACTGACAGAGCCACCCAGGTGCCCCTCAAATTGAAAGTTTAAGTAATTTCTCCAAAATTATTTATTTGCTATTAAGAGCCCTAACAAAATAAATTCTTAAATTCTTAAAACAATTCCCTCAGAGAATCTTTTTACTAGGGAGAATATAGTTCAGTATAATCTGCGATTTCAAGGTGCCCCCATACTTCTTATTCTAAAAGACTTTATACGATGGTGGTATCTCTGGAGCTTGAATAATTATGATACCAAGCCAATATGGTGGCTTATGAGAGGTGAAAGAGTGACAGATCCCATTGATTTAAGACATCAGAAAAGCTTCTGCAGAGGAGGAGGTATTTACAATGTTCTTGGAAATACGGATAAAACTTAGCCTGGAGTGAATGCGGACGATGCAGTTACAGGTTTGTGTGTGACCAAAGGGGACAAAGTAGAGAACTCTTAGATGTGCTTAGGAATTATTCACTTTTTCCAGGGGGAAATAGCCTGTTGTCCATGAGAGTCAAGCTGAGGCTTTATTACTTGTTTTTGATGTTGCTTGAAGGAAAGATGATATGCCTGGGCTCTGTTTGAAAAATGTTGTGGTGGACAGAATAGACAAGAGTGACGGGGCAGGTGGAAGTGGTCCAGAAGTAGGTCTTAAGGAGAACCTGAACTGAAACTGAGACAGTAGATTTCTTCCCCAGAGGGAACGTGTGGCATGGATTAAATGAATATTTGTGAACGTGATCTTTACAACTTGGGGACTGGGAGAATGATAAAATCATAAACACAGACAGGGAGGTCAGTCAAAAGGAAAGACCAGAATGGAAGGAAGGTGATCTTGAGGAAATAGAGAAGGGTCAAGAAAGAGATAGGTAGGAAGAACTCAAGGGAAGGAAGGCAGGACATAAACATCCACTGAAGGAAAGTGAGTGGGCATGATCTTGAGGTAGCCACTAAATTTGTTCATTAGGAGAAGGTTATTGTCAAGCCTTAGGAGATTGCTTTCAGTGGAGTTCTAGGTGTAGAAGGATGTTGAGAAGAGCAGAAAGGAATGGGTACACATAGTAGGCTATCGCTCTTTGGAGAAGTGTGACTGATAACGTGTGTGTGTGTGTTTTAGTAAAGTTTTACTGATAAAGTAAGGTCTAAAAATAATGAAAGAGTGCCTCGGTGGGTCGGTCAGTTGAACGAATGACTCTTGATTTCTGCTCAGGTCGTGATCTTATGGTCGTGAGACTGAACACTGTGTTGGGCATGGACCCACTGGGCATAGACCCTGCTTAAGACTCTCTCTCTCTCCCTCTCTTTCTCTCTCTCTCTGTCTCCCCCTCTGCCCCCTCCCCTGCTCACATGCACAGTCTCTTTCTCTCTCTCTCTAAAAAGAAAAAGTAGAATAAAAAAAATAGTGAAGAAATTATGTGCCAACTATACTCAGTTTAAAAAAAAATGAAAAAAATGGTGAAGAAAATTGAGGAGGGAGTAGAACTCACTCATTCAGTCCACTGTATGCTATTGCCTGGCACCAGGCAGTGAAATGAAATAATCAGCAAAACAGATGGTCTCTGCTTCAGGAAGCATAGAATGGGGAAGACAGACATTTATCAAATAAGCCTAGTTATTTAGATACAAACTCTGGACAAGTGCTGTGAAGAAAAAATACACGTAGCTACGAGAAAATATGAGAGGGATCCAGTCTGGGGTGGTGTCAGTGATGGCATCATGAAGAAATGAGCTGAGAGCTGGGAGGAAATCAGTGTGGGTGGGGGAGAGGGTCTAGAGGAACAGCATAGCCCTGGACTGGGGGGTGGCAGGAAGTAAGAATGGGGCTGGACATACATGGCCTATTGTAGGAGCCAAAAAGAGTCCAGAGTTAAGGGGAGGTCTGTCCTTTTTATGTTCTAAGATAGGCTCAGTTTGTTAAGCATCTGACTCTTGATTTTGGCTCAGGTCATGATCTCACAGTTCATGAGTTCGAGCCTTGCATCGGGCTCTGCAGTGACAGTGCAGAGCCTGCTTGAGATTCTCTCTCTCCCTCCCCCACTCATTCTCTCTGAAAATAAATAAATAAACGTTAAAAAAAAAAGGCAGATTGTGTTCGTGAATGGCAGGGAGCAGCCACTGCTTGCAGAAGGAGAACTGAAGATTTCAGGAGTTGTTTTGTCATATGCCAGGTTAATGATACAAGCCAATGATTATTAACTCTAAATGCTGTTTCGTTTTACTGAAGATCCTGAAATAAATGTTTCATGAGACCTAATATTCAGACCTGCAGTTTTCAGTAAGGGTGCCATGCTTTAGGCTGCAAATACATTTCTGAAGAATTGTGGCCAATTCACATTTTTGTAAATTGACTAATTTTAAACCTAGCAGGGAGTATGCTTTTTAAAGGAAACCTATGGTGTATCCTTTTATGAAGTACAGAATCTTTTCAGAAAACAAATATCTTTTGTAAATCTCTCCTTTGGTGGATGGGAAGCGTATGCCATTATGCTGAGACACATATATTCACATGTACTTAGGATTTGACAGTGAACAAAGATGTTCTTCTGGAACCCAGAGCCACTTGCCTTCAGACTCTTTAGCCTGTAAATGTTTTTTTAGTAGGAAGGCCCAATCTTTCTGTCATCATCATCGTGCTTATTTTTTAGAAAGCTCATTGATATAAATAACCTCTGGTTTCATTTTAACTGAAGATCACAACGTCTTGAGAATTCTAAAGAGTTATTTTCAGAAGAAGGGAGCCGATGTTCCGTATTTTTCAAGACATACACTTTTCTTTGTTCATGTTCTTCTTGAGTAACTGCCCAGAAAAAAACAAACAAAACCAAACCAAGAACCGTGGCTTTGTCGGAAGAGACAGCACTGATTTCCTAGATTACTTATTCTCAGAGAGTTGATTGCGAGAGCGTTAAGCGATGCCATTCTGATGCGGGATTGTGTTGTTGGGGTGTCCAGGGCGATTCTTTGCAGACATTACCTTGGAGATTGATTATGAATTTTTTCTTGTTTTAGTCTTGGCTTCTAGATCTTCTTGATATGGAATTTCATATCAAGAGGAAAAAACAGGAGACTTTTTCAATGGCTCATCTTCTGAGAATCATAGATATCTAAGAAAGTTCTTATGTCTATTCTAGGGTTTTTTGGTATGACAGATATTTATGTTGGATGCAGAATAAAACACAAAATATACTTAACCTTTATTCAGCTTGCATTATAAATGTATCCTACATGCTTTCAGCCACAGTGAATTATATTAATAACCTGTTATTGTAAAAATGTCAAGAGTCTTTTCTGTCTCTTGGAATGATTATTTATCTGCTCAAAGTATAGTGTTTATTTTAACCCTCTTGACAAGAAGAAGAAGAAGAAGAAGAAGAAGAAGAAGAAGGAAAGTGCCTTTTAGTGAAATGTTACTTTTCAAGCAATTTTTTTGAGATTACTCCAAAAAATTTCTCTAGAGATGACATAGGGAAAATGTCTAAATAGTATACAGGATCTGAAATCATTCCTACCCCCATTCGATTATGCAGAGAACATATAGACTTTATTTACTTATTTGTAGATGCGCTAACACATTGATCTCACTGTGTTTAAATAGGTTTGCCATTTAAAATGACAAACAAGGGGCCCCGGGGTGGCTCAGTGTATTAAGCATCCAACTCTTGGTTTTGGCTCAGGTCATGATCTTATAGTTCATGAGTTTGAGCCCTGCACTGACAGCATGGAGCCTGCTTGGGATCCTCTGTCTCCCTTTCTCTCTGCCCCTCCCCTGCTCTCTCTCTCTCTCTCTCTCTTTCTCTGTCTCTCACATTAAACAAACGAAATACTCTACATATATGTAGAGAGGAAAAAAAGCCCTTCATTTCCTTACCTTCCACGTCTGTCTGAGGATACATTCTTCATGGGCACAACATAGTAAAACACTAGATTAGAGATTCTGGGATATCTTTTATATTTTTTTAAAAATAGAATGACTATACGTTCAAGTTTAGATAGCAGGGTTGGAGTGATTAAAAAAATTTTTTTTAAGTTTATTTATTTATTTATTTCGAGGGAGAGAGCACAAGCAAAGGAGGGGCAGAGAGCGGGAGAGAGAGAGAATCCCAAGCAGGCTCTACACTGCCAGTGCAGAACCTGATACCGGGCTCAAACTCACAAACGCTGAGATCATGACCTGAGCTGCAGTCAGGAGTCAGATGCTCGACCGGCTGGGCCACCCAGGCGCTCTGAGATTCTGAGATCTCTTCAATGCTTTTTACATGGGCATATGAATGCTGCAAAGAATCAACGAGAGAAGTTGCACCCATAGCTGAGTGCAGCATGCGGGCAAACTTCCACAGCCCCCTCTTTGGTGATGTTTGCGGGTGGTGGGCCAGTGTGCAGTACCAGTCATTCATCCAGTGTTTTAGGTTTGAGTCATCAGAATGACCTTTGATTTCTTCTCGCAGATAGTTGAACACTGTACACTATTTTTTTTAAACATTAAAAATTTTTTTAATATGTAAAAATATTTACATAGTTTTTAATATTAAAAAAAAATCACACCATTTATTTCTTCCATCAGGAAGCCAGGTTCTGGATTACTGCGACCGCTCTCTGAGCATCTTTTCTACTCTAGGCCCATTCTTTCCAAACCTCTCCTGTTTATTGCGCACTTCCCGTTTCTAGCAGCAATGTGTCGATCCTTTTCTCAAGGGCTCGCAGTTGGTTCCTGTTGCCTCTGGTAGTGGAATATACATTTCCAGTGCAGCTTCAGAGCTTCTGCGACATCATTTTGTCTTGGTAATCCAACACGATCTCCAGTTAGTCAAAAATGAACCCTCTTGACCAGTTGAGAAGTCTTGCTAGTACCCTGGGCTCCCTCTGCCCATATACACAATATATGTGCCTCAATTCTTATCTTTGCTCCTTTGGTTCTAATTTTTCTTCGCCCCCAAATGGCTCCTCTGTCCAGCCAACTTCTTGTCCCCATTGAACAAACACCTCCCGCTGGGTGTGGATCAATGACTTTCCTCAGGATGAGGTCAAGATGTTGGTTCCTTAGCCATCTTATGTTAAACAGCTGTTGGATTATATCAGAGTCCGTTTGTATTTAACAACCAGAGCAACTATAAATCCAAGTGGAAAAATGAAAGAAAGGCAAACCAAAGATAGGAGCTTAAATAAAACTGAAGAAAGACCAGTGGGAGTGTTTTGAGGATGGGTGCTGTAGAAAAAGAACATGAATGTGAAGTATACACCTGTCATGAACATCAGGGCCCATTGAGGTCTCAAGTTCTTTGTGAAGAAGGATCTCCAGGGAAAGCTCACCTTAGCACCACAACAGAGAGAGGCATAAGACATCGTGTTCAGTATTTATACTGATATTTACTCATTCACTTTCCATGATTCTTCCCTCCATGTCCCAACAGCAGGGCCCCAAAACTGTGTGACTTGTACAGATACCCCTAGAGCTGCTGGCTGAATTATTATTATTATTTTTTAATATTTTTAATGTTTATTCATTTTTGAGAGACAGAGAGAGCACACGAGCAGGCGAGGGGCAGAGAGAGAGGGAGACACAGAATCTGAAGCAGGCTCCAGACTCTGAGCTGTCAGCACAGAGCCCGACATGGGGCTTGAACTCACGAACTGTGAGATCATGACCTGAGCTGAGGTCGGAGGCTTCACTGACTGAGCCACCCAGGCACCCCTGGCTGAATTATGTAATAGGACAAATGGAGTGAGGTGGTGTGTTGGTGAATTATTATATCTAAGCTTTGATCCGAGCTGTGTCGATCTAGAAACTTCATCCAACAAGATATCCAGAGGCTGATAGTTTTTGAGACACTAGCTCACAGTGTCTAAACTCATGAGGTACAGGTGTGTAAATCATAATGTCAGCTTATTTTTTTAATTTTTTAATATTTATTTATTTTTAAGAGAGAAAGGGAGCAGGGGCAGGGGGTGGCTAGAGGGGCAGAGAGAGAGGGAGACACAGAATCTGAAGCAGGCTCCAGACTCTGAGCTGTCAGCACAGAGCCTGATTCGGGGCTTGAACTCACGAACTGTGAGATCATGACCTGAGCTGAAGTTGGATGCTCAACCAACTGAGTCATCCAGGCGTCCTACCCTTTAAATGTCCTATTTCTTTACAATTATGCCAACATTCTAGTGATTCTTCTTATTTTTTTAAATTTTATTTCTGAGAGAGAGAGAGAGAGAGGGAGAGAGAGTGAGCAGGGGAGGAGAGAGAGAGGAGACAGAGGATCCATATTGGGCTCCACACTGAAAGCAGAGAGCCCACTGTGGGACTAGAACTCACAAAGCGAGAGATCATGATCTGAGCTGAATTCAAACCGACTGAGCCACCCTAGGCACCCCATAATGTCATCTTATTAATCGACATTGGTGGATATTCCTTTCCAGGGACCTCACGTATCATTTCTAGGCACCCCGGAAACCAGAAAGTCAGAAGGAGGGACTCGGGGTTGCCTGGTGAGCATGGTGGCAGCACAAAACACACTGGGCTGTTTCAGGAGTGCTTCCTTTAGTCCCGAGAAAAATCTGGTGAGTTGTTGCCACACTACAGAAGAGAAATTAATACTGTTATCGCGAAGACACGAACGGAAACACGTGCCTTGTCTCCCCCCAGAAGCCAGGGGCAAATTGTTTGGCTTGGAGAATCCTTGATGATGAAAGTTAGGGAAGGGTCAAGAGGAAGACGGTAAGGCTATCAAGGCTTACTTTTTGAAGAATGAAAGAACAGCTGGGTGGCTCAGTCGGTTTCGGCTCAGGTTGTGATCTCACAGTTTGGTGACTTCGAGCCCCATGTCAGGCTGTGTGCTGACAGTGCAGACCCTGCTTGGGGTTCTCTCACTCCCTCTCTCTCTCTGCTCCTCCCTCACTTGCGCCGTCTCTGTCTCTCTCAAAACAAATAAATATACTTGAAAAATATCTAAAACAACAACAACGATGAAAAAAACCAAAATGAAGAATGTAGTACAACTTACCTTTATAGGAGTAACAGGAATTTCTAATGGAAACAGGCAGGTTTAGGCTGTCAAGATAATTTTGCTGTTACAGAGTCGGAATGTTTTTAGATTTTAGATCCTCTGGGGGAAGTAGCTACAACTTCTCTCCTCAGTGGATGTTGGGCTAGATATTCCTTACTTTCTGTAGAGTTTCACTAACCTGAGAAAGCAAGAAAGGCCACTGATGTTCAAAGCCGGGAGTAGTAAACTTGAAAGATAGAAGAAGGGAGAGGAGAACCCTGGCGCAGGGAGCCTTGGAGAGTTCTGGGAAGGGAGGGGTGGGGTGGGTTCTCCCAGTGTTGGCATTGGCATTGGGAGGTGGGAGGTACAGAAGCAAAAGGAGGAAGGCGAGCATGGGGATCGTGGAATGGCTTTGAATTACTTGGAGGGCTTCTTTTTTGGATGGAAAAGCACAGCTCTGGAGGTCTGCCCTGGTTGGTGCTGAGAGGGGAGGGTAGCTAACTAGTGGCCAGTCCTGGATTTCCCCCTACTGCCCTAGCCACCTGACACTGAACTTGGTATGGCTTTGGAATAGTCACTGAAGAGCCACTTAACCTTTTGTTCCATCCAAGTCTGGGCCATGTTCGCGGTAGGAAAATTTGATACGCTTGTAACTAAACATGAAAGAAGCACTTTTTTTTTCAGCCTCAACAGCTATGAGCTCCAACTGAAATAATAATAATAAAAAAAAAAAAACCCCAGCCTAAATAAAAAGGGAATGTACTGATTTGTATATTCATTGGCTTCAAGTGTGACGTTAGGGGGCCCAGATTTCTCACCACATTTGTCTCTCCTTTTGGCTCTTCATCCCTCTGTGTTGTCTGAACAAAGGGCCCCAGAGAGACACAAGTTTACATTCACCCTATTTCAAGTTCAGTGTAAAAAATGATCACCCCTTCTTGATCCTTGCACAGCAGACTGAAGATTGTATCTGGGAGGCGAAGCCTCGTCACTGTGCCTATCCCCAGACAATCGTGGAAGGTGGGAGATTTGACTCTCGGATCAGACTTGCTTCGTCGATAACAAATGCGCTGAACGTGGGAAGGGCCATCTCCCAAGGTCAAGTCAGAATGAAGAGCGGATACAGGGCAGGAGGAAACATCATTACCCATTGTACTCTTCTCCAGAGACATGATGGTTAGCAGCCTGTCCCTTGGTGTGAATTACTTGGCACAAGACTCATCTGGCTGCAGAACAGACAGAGCCGGACAGCCAGTAAAGTCTAACTCCCCAACTTCTTCCTCCCCATAGATTTCTGGGAAAAACCCTATGGGTTTGCGACGCAGGAAGAAAGGTAGATGGCAAAAGTTACATAATAACCTTAGTTATTATTAGTTGAGCAACTACTTTATGCCAGGTGCTATGCTAGCATTTTATGTTATCTAATTTAATTCTTCAAATACCATTATGTTTTAGGAACTGTTATCATGCTCATTGTAGAATAAGAACATAACGATAAAAGAGGCTAAAAGGGGGGTGCCTGGGTGGCTCAATTGAGTGTCAGACTCTTGATCTCCACTTGGGTCTTGATGTTGGGGTCATGAGTTCAAGCCCTACGTCGGACTCTGTGCTGAGCATGAAGCCTACTTAAAAAAAAAAAAAAGAGGCTGGAGAGTGCTATGCTGTAGTCTGTTTACTTACTTGTGTGCTGTATGTGTCCGTCCCTAACATGTAAATTCCTTGAGGGCAAGGACTTTGCCCATCTTCTTCACCACCGAGTTCTCAGTGCCCAGAACACTGCCTTTGAAATAGTAGGTGCTTAAGAAAACTCCCCAAATATTGGCAAAATAGTGACTTTTATGTTATCCGAAAACCTTAGACAGTAAGTGAAAATGAAATACACTAGACTTTTGTAACTTTTATTCCTCACTTCACCAGTTTCAGCCTGTGCTTGAACTTTGTGTTCTTCTTCACATCTTTCCCCAGGTCTCCCCACCCATCTGTGTCTCTGTTCCCCCACAATGCAGGCTCTCTGCTCAAGCCGGGCAAACTCGATGGCTAAGCTGTGTGGCACGCACCTGTGCGTCTCTGGCTGTCCATGATGCACCTGGAAACTCCTGCTCCCTCTGTTCTCCTCGCTTCTCTCACCGTGCCCCGATAAAGAACACACAATTCTAAAGCCCTTAAGGGTGAAAGAAGATCCCAATACCTTTAAAAATGACCATGTACCTGGGTGGCTCTGTCAGTTGAGCATCTGGCTCTTGATCTTGGCTCAGGTCATGATCTCATGGTTCGTGAGCTCAAGTCCCCTGTCAGGTTCTGTGCTGACAGTGTGAATTCTTCTTGGGATTCTCTCTCCCCACCCCCCATCTCTATGCACCACCCCTGCTTGCACTCTCTCTCTCTCTCAAAATAAATACTTAAAAGAGATAAAAATAAAGTAAAATGACCCTGTGGCTGTGAAAACAGGGTCATCCTTTCTAAAGATCTAGTAAGCTCTATCTGTGTTGGCAAAACTTTGAAGAATTCTAAGCCAGGCTTTGTAGAGTTTTGACAGGGCAGATAATTGCTATTAGGTATTTAAAGAGTCAAGGGATCAGATATTTGTGTGACTGCAAGATGCAGAACTAAAACAAGAAGGAAAACTATTGGGAAAGAGATTTGACTTTGTTTTTAACATTTATTTATTTTTGAGAGAGAGACAGAGTGTGGATGGGGGAGGGGCAGGGAGAAAGAGAGACACAGAATCCAAAACAGCCTCCAGACTCCAAGCTGTCAGCACAGACCCAGACGTGGGGCTAAAACTCACGAACTGTGAGATCATGACCTGAGGTGAAGTTGGATGCTTAACCGACTGAGTCACCCGGGCACCCTGGAAACAGGTTTTACACCAACTTACAAAACAACTGCCAAATAAGAATTTTGTCAATGGAACTGGCTGCAAATAGAGTGAGTTCATCCTCCTTGGAGGCATTTATGCATGTCATTGAGGGGATTCAAGCATCTGATGCAGGACTGCACTAAATTATCACCTTTTTGTCATCTGTAGGTGTGCAGCTTCTCAGGGTGACAGCCCATTCCCAGATTGTGGGGGCTTTGGGAAGGGCTGACATGTTTTGGTAGGCATAAATGGGACATAAACTTTATTCTGTAGTAAACTTGAGAAGTTGCCATTAAGAATAAATGTATTAGGTGTGCTGTTTCGAAGGGACACATGCATCCCCATGTTTATAGCAGCACTATGAACAATAGCCAAAGTATGGAAAGAGCCCAAATGTCCATCAACGGATGACACATATATACACACATATACACAATGGAGTATTACTTGGCAATCAAAAAGAATGAAATCTTGCCATTTGCAACTATGTGGATGGAACTGGAGGGTATTATGCTAAGTGAAATTAGTCAGAGAAAGACAAAAATCATATGACTTCACTTGTATGAGGACTTTAAGACACAGAACAGATGAACATAAGGGAAGGGAAGCAAAAATAATATAAAAACAGGAAGGGGGACAAAGCATAAGAGACTCAAAAATATGGAGAACAAACAGAAGGTTACTAGAGGGGGTGTGTGGGGGGGGATGGGCTAAATGGATAAAGGACATTAAGGAATCTACTCCTGAAATCACTGTTGCACTATATGCTAACTAATTTGGATGTTAATTTTAAAAAATAAAAAATAAAACAAGTTAATAAAAACAAAAGATTAGGTGTATGCACGCAAGAGCATGAAAAAGCAGGAAAGAGAAGGGGAGCATGGAAAGGGAGAGAGGAGAGGGGGTGGAGAGAGAGAGAAAATGAGAGCGAGAGAGACTGAGAAAAGCAGTCTGATGTAAGAACCAGAAAAACTCACTTCGTTTTTGTGCTTTTGTTCTTCATTCGTAAAGGACGTATATCCTTTGTATCCACTTTCCGCCATTACCATAGCTCTTGTGGGGAGATACAACTTTCCCTAAATGTGGGAGGTAAAGCCTGATTTCTGGGCTTTATCTTTTGCAATCAGCAACACCTGGGAGAGTGACATGATTTGTGACGTGAGCAGAATGGAGCCCGTGTGAGACATGTAGGCCAGATTCTGGCTTGTGTTGTATTCTGTAATATTTCAATACCGAGCTCTGGCATACTTTGTAATCATTACCTGATCTTCACGGCGTCCCTGACAGGTAAGCATTGCCATTCCCAATTTAGAGATGAAACAATGGGGGTGATTTAAGACTCCAGGAGTGAGTTTCGGGGCTACAAACAGAAGCTTAAATGCCTTGGTTGTCAGTTTTATGCTTAAGTTCTTTGATGAACACTTTTCACGCAACAAGTCTGCCCTGGCAGTGGTCCACAGAGGCGCTTTCTGCCAGCCTGGGCTTGTCTGGCCCTGTGTCGGGACTGCGGACACCGTCTTGGCAGCTCGAATACTTCCACGTGTCTTTGCAGGTCACAAGGGCTGACATCGCTCACTTTGTCCAAATAGCATTTGCTTGTTCAGGATGCTAATCCTGGGGTCTGTGGTCCGTGATTCTTAGAATTTTAACCTAAGCCTTAGTATATTTTTTTGTTGGTGTTTATGTGTGTGTGTGTGTGTATCTGTGGGTGTATATATCTGTGTATGCCTGTGTGTATATGTGTATGTGTGTATATCCGTGTGAGTGCATTTATCTGTGTATGTCTGTGTGTATATCTGTGTATGCATAGATCTGTGTATGTGTGTATATCCGTGTGTGTGTATATCTGTGTATGTCTGTGTGTATGTGTATATGCCTGTGTGTATCTGTGTGTGTATATATATCTGTGTATGTCTGTGTGTGCATGTGTATATGTGTGTGTGTATCCATGTGAGTGCATTTATCTGTGTATGTCTGTGTGTATATTCATGTGTGCATATATCTGTGTATGTGTGTATATCTGTTTGTGTATATATCTGTGTATGTCTGTGTGTATGTGTATATGTGTGTGTCTATCCATGTGTGTATATCTGTATATGTCTGTGTATATATGTGTGTGTATATATCTGTGTATGTCTCTGTGTGTTTGTATATATGTGTGTGTGTATCTGTATGTATATATCTGTGTATGTCTGTGTGTGTATGTGTATATGTGCATGTGTATCTGTATGTATAAATCTGTGTGTGTCTGTGTATGTGTGTCTATTCATGTGTGTATATATCTGTGTATGTATGTGTGTTTATATCTGTCTGTGTATATATATGTCCGTGTGTGTGTGTGTATATGTGTGTGTGTATCTGTGTATGTATATCTGTGTATGTCTGTGTGTATGTGTATATGCGTGTGTGTATCTGTGTGTGTATATATATCTGTGTATGTCTGTGTGTGCATATGTTTATGCACGTGTGTGTATCCATGTGTGTATGTCTGTGGGTGTGTGTATATGTGTGTGTATCTGTGTGTGTACATCTGTGTATGTCTGTGGGTAAGTGTATCTGTGTGTGTATAAATCTGTGTATATCTGTGTGTGTGTGTATATCTGTGTATGTATGTGTGTATGTGTGTATGTGCGTGTGTATATCTGTGTATGTCTATGTGTATGTGTATATGTGTGTGTATATATCTATGTATGTCTGTATGTATGGGTATATGCGTGTGTGTATCCATGTGTATGTATCTGTGTATGTCTGTGCATGTATGTATGTGTATATATCTGTGTATGTGTGTATGGGTATATGTGTGTGTGTATCCATGTGTGTATATCTGCATATGTCTGTGTGTATGTGTATATGCACGTGTGTAGCCGTGTGTGTATATATCTGTGTATATGTGTGTATGTGTATATGCGTGTGTGTGTATCTGTGTGTGTATACATCTGTGTATGTCTATGTACATTTATATGCATGTGTGTGGGTGTGTATGTGTATGTGTGTGTGTTATACTATCCTTGCTTATCTCTACTTGAGCTTTATTGCTTACTACTTTCAAAGACAGAGTGAACTTTTTTCATTGTATCATTCTGCTAGCAACCTTCTGAATACTAATAAGAGAAAATTATTTTTCCTGGGAAAAATATTGCCGTGCATCCTGACATTTTTGGCAAGTCTTTTTCTACTCATAATGGAAAGTTTTGATAAAGTGAATTATCTTTTGTGCAGAGTTGTTTTCCTTTGTATTTCTCCGTGCCTACCGTTCTTTCAGTTTTTTTGTTAAATTATTATTTTCTCTGTATTACTTTACAAGTCGTAATTGCTTTGTTATCAGAAAGACAGAGGTGGGTTCATTTTATCCTTTTATCACCTAGCGGTAGTGCTGAATGAATTGTAGCGCTCCTCATTACCATAGCTTTGTTCTGCTCAGTTTTTAATGATAATTGCCCTTGTCATTTCTTGTAATGTAAGCTATAGAAATCTTCTGGTTAAAGAAGAGAGAGATTAACAAGTCAGAATATATTTTCAAAATGAATTGATAAAGAAATTTCGTGTTTCATTTAAAAGCATTAATTAAGTGACAAGGAGCTCATGAAGTGAAATAAACAAGAGATGGACAAATGACATTGTCATAGCAAGTTGAAGAAAAAAGCACATGAGCATGAGATTTACTGAGACAATACTATCTGTGCGGTTATGGTCATTCATATACTCACCCCACAATGTATAATCCTTTAGGATATATTTCTTTCTTTCTTTCTTTTTTCTCTTTTACACAAGCGCTCCCATATTTCTCTTCTTTATATGCCAAAGTTTTTTCTGATTTTGCTTTCTGGATAAGAGACCACACATTTGTGTATTTATACTCAGAGTATACGCTGAGTTAATGCTGAGCAGAATAGGGGGCCGAACTTGTGCAAGTCAAAAGCTCCACATTGCCCTCTTCTGTCAGGTGGGGGAATTGCCTCTCAAACCCATCAGGTCAAGTAAGGTGGAACCTGCAGCAGTACCTAGGGGAAGATGCCTGTGTACCGGGTGTGAAGGAGTTGCTCTGTGGAGTGGAGATCAAAGAGGAGCTGATCCAGGGGTTTCTTTTTTTTTTTTTTAATATTTATTTATTTTTGACAGAGAGAGAGACAGAGCATGAGCAGGGGAGGGGCAGAGAGAGAGGGAGACACAGAATTTGAAGCAGGTTCCAGGCTCTGAACTGACAGCACAGAGCCCGATGTGTGGCTCGAACTCACAGACCATGAGATAATGACCTCAGCTGAAGTCGGACGCTCAACCGACTGAGCCACCCAGGTGCCCCGATCCAGGGGTTTCTTACTCAAGATATTCATAGGGTGAATTTCCAAGGAAATTGCATACTTTGGAAGGAGAATCCAACATTATCCCTTCTTGATTTAATTTTTTAATGTTATTTATTTTTGAGACAGAGATAGAGAGAGGGAGGGAGATAAGAGAGAGAGAACAGAGGAGGGGAAGAGAGAGGGAGACAGAATCCAAAACAGGCTCCAGGCTGTCAGCAGGGCCTGATGCAGGGCTTGAACTCATGAACTGTGAGATTGTGAGCTGAGCCGAAGTTGGATGATTAACTGACTGAGCCACCCAGGCACCCCGATCCCTTCTTGATTTAAATCTTCTGCTGCGTAAACTGTATCACTCTTGACAGTTTCTGAGCTAGTCCAATTTCACGACCTTACTTTGGAGGAGAGGTAGGACCCCCATGCCATCTTCCTTTTGCTTTTTGACCTAGTTGAGAACAGTTGATACTTGCCCAGTCTAATCAAGATAAAGGTGTAGTGTTCATGATAAAGTGTAGTGTATTTTCCAAAAAAGCCGAGTGAAAGTATCCTAGCCTTTACAAGAGCATAGAATTGAGCACATTTGTCATTTTCTGATCCGGACTCTGCTCTGTCTAGTTTGCAGATGAAATTTGGCAATCCTTCTAGCCTGAAGTAGATGTGTGTTTTAACTGCTTCCACATTCTAAATCCTATTCTGAATTCCTTGCCAGGACCAATGGAAGTTGTTAACTACTCAAAATGGGAAGGGTTGATAAAGTGCATTATGTTTTGTGCAATTGTTTTCCTTTGTATATCTCTATGCACCTCCCCTTGCCAATTCTCTCAGTTTTAATATTAAATTATTTTCTTTGTATTCCTTTGTAAGTTGTAGTTTGTTTGTTTGTAATTGCTTTCTGTTAGAACCTGCTTCCTGGTTTTCTCCCAAGGTGTAGGTAAGCAGATCAGCTCCTTTTGAGTCAGGAAGATATTTTTGTATTGGCTTATGATGATTCTTCTCCTGGTCCTCCTCACCTGTAAGTAAACCCCCCCTTGCATTCAAAATGTATTTATACTGTTCTGAGTATTAGTGCTATTACGGTGAATAACCTTTACTGTTCCATCTCTAACACCCAGCCTGGAGTCGAACGCATGTTAGGGCCTCAGTAAGTGTTTGTTGAATAAACGAATTGATCATATGCTTTCTGTTACAAGGTATTCGGCATCAGATGTAAGAGCTTACAAGTTAGAGCTGTGGGCCCCAGGAATTCCTGTCCTCACACTTGACCTTTTCCCTTAAACTTGCCTCAAGCTTATTCATGAGATGTTTCAGACTTGTTTAACTTTTTGATGGTGCACAGCAGTTCTAGCTAACATCTGGAGATCACAGTAGGGGACATGTGGACCAAGTCAGCGCCAGCTTTCCCCATAACCCGATGGTAATAAATTACTTCCTTGCAGTAACCGGAGGCAGACTCACGCTCCAGTCTGGGTCTGGTTACTTGTTTCTGTTTCTGGTTTGAGGAATCCCTCCAACTCTTTGCTCACGTAAAAGCAGAGATGATGGTTGTGCCCAGAGCCGACTGGTTGAACAAGACATTGAATTTCACTCTCTTGGCTCTTTTTTTATAGCCCATAACCTACCTCTTCGCTTCTGACGTACCTTGAGGAAAGGATGATCCCAAATCTCCTGTACGAACCCAAATGTTCATGTAGTTATGTATCTTCAAAACAATACTTTTTTTTTTTTTTTTACTGATGGATATGCTCTGACAGTTAATGTTTGAAATGAGAATCTAGACTTTCTGATTCCTAACCTAGTGCCATTTCCATATTATAACACTTCTGAAGATTTGGTGACTTTTGGAACTATGTGATTGACTTAGTGATACTGTGGTACTTAATTATTATTCATAGTGATGCTTCCTTGTATTCTACATCACATTCCTGTCTTTTCATTAATGGCTTGAAGACCTTGTTAAGAATTCTCTCTCTCTATTTTCGCCATTCCTCCCCTTGAGCACTTTTTTCAGGCTTTTGCACTTTGGCTTTTCTATCTGTCACCTTTTATCAGACTGTAATTGTCTTAGAAATAGATAAGCCCAGTAGTTTTACTGACTTCTCTCTTCCTGCATCTTTCTGCAGTTCTGGAAGCTGGTGTTCAGCTTTCCCTTTTAGCATCGAAGACATGGCACTCTCCAGATAATACTGTTATGTTTCAGTAATTACTTTTTAAAAAAACTTTTTAACGATGAAAAATTTCAAATATCTACAGGAGTAGCAAAAATGGTATAATGAATCCCTGTTTACCTATCAGCCAGTTTCAATAATGGTCAACACTTTGCTGCTTTGATTTTCCTGTCTCCCCATGCTTTATTTTTTAGGGGATGAAAGCAAATCTCAGACTGCACATTATTTGAACTATAAATAATTCAGCGTGGATCTCTAATGTATAAAAACCTAAAAAATAACCCTGATGGCATTAGCACATCTAAGCATTAATGATAATTCCTCAGAATTATTCAGGAATCAGTCTGAATTCAGTTCCCCCATTCATGCCATCTATTTTGGAACAGGAATCATTTGCCTCTGAGAATTTTACTGATACTGAATCTGGCTAATTGTATCCTTGGGTGTTTTCAATATCTTCTTCTCCCCTCCAGATATTTTGTCAAGTCATGATTAGATCTAGAAGAGCACTGACCAATGGAGTTAATGCAAGCCACCAGTGTAATTTTAAGCGTTCTAGATACTGCTATATTCTCCTCCAGAGGGGCTTACCATTTGTGCGTTCCCTCCAGCAACATGTGAGAGCACTAATTTTCTTACAACCTTGCAAACAGGACTCTGGCCTGTCGAGCGTAAGATTTTTTGTTTTTTTTGGTCAATCTGGTTTTCGAGAAACAGGATCTTGGTGCAGTTTTTTTTTTTAATTTTTTTTTAACGTTTATTTATTTTTGAGACAGAGAGAGACAGAGCATGAATGGGGGAGGGTCAGAGAGAGGGAGACACAGAATCTGAAACAGGCTCCAGGCTCTGAGCGGTCAGCACAGAGCCCGACGCGGGGCTCGAACTCATGGACTGCGAGATCATGACCTGAGCCGAAGTTGGCCGCTCAACCAACTGAGCCACCCAGGTGCCCCAGTGCAGTTTTAACTTACACGTCTCTTATCAACAGCCAGGGGAAGCATCTGTTATTTCCAAGGGCTATTTCCATTTTCTCCTCTGTGAACTGTCCATATCTTTTGGTCATTTCCCAATGGATCGCTGATCCTTTCATTCTCAAATCTTTACAAATTCTTTATGAGGAGTATTCGATCTTTGAGTTTGTTATAAATGAAAATTCCAAGTGTTCTTCCGCAGGTCCTACCTTCTTAACCTTTCACCTTGGCTGTTCCTTCTTCTCCGTCCCTTGTGCAGTGTTGCTCCGCGTGTCTGCCATCACAATGCTTCTCATCCTCTTCTCTGAGCTCATCCATCAAGGATGCAACTTGTTTATACCCCAGCTATGAGTACTTCAAGACAGGGACTCATGTTTTGTTAATTTTTGTATTTCTAACACCTGATGTGGTGGTTAACTCACGGGAGATGTTTGATATGTTAATTGTTTGAAACTCTCTGCTGTGATGTGCAAAACTTACCTCTCACCTCTACCTATATTTTTGTTCATGTTTTCTTACTGCCTGGATTTTCCCTCTTTTTTATTTTCTAGATCTGAACCCATTGAAATTTCACCTATCTTTCAAGGCTCATCTGTGCCATTTTCTCTATGAAAGCTTTCCTGGTTTCCTTAAGGTGATCTTCCCTTCCTTTGAAATCTTTTATGCTTTGTGTCTCTTGCTGGGTCCTCAACGTGTGACCCCTTCCCCTTACTCATGTGCTTTGCAGAGCCTAGTACACAGGCTGTAAGGAAAAGGCAGCTGTCGGATTACACTAAATATGAATAATCTGTCCTTCATCCATTTTACGTATTTGGCTTATCTTGCCTGTCTAAGTTCTCATCATAAGTTTCTTGAAGGCACATCAGATCACATCTGAATCACCAAACAGAGTCCACACTGATTAGTCCATTTAAATGGACATTTTTGGTCTCTGTGTAGGAGCTAGAAAATGGAATAGATGGAGTGACTCCATGGATGCTTAAGGCCCTTTTGCCCTGAGCTATTTGTCCCATCGGCTCGGTCACAGGACCTACAGGATGCCACCAGCCCACAGCATGCAGGGTTCCTAGTAAATGCATTTGTTATTTAGGAAGGGCTAACATACTCTCCTTTAATGGTCAGTGATAGATTTGGTTGAAATAGCTTCTCAGATTGTTAACTGGTTACCCCAGACTTTGATAAGGGCCATTTAAAAAAAAAATTTTTTTTTAACGTTTTATTTATTTTTGAGACAGAGAGAGACAGAGCATGAACGGGGGAGGGGCAGAGAGAGAGGGAGACACAGAATCGGAAGCAGGCTCCAGGCTCTGAGCCATCAGCCCAGAGCCTGACGCGGGGCTCGAACTCCCGGACCGCGAGATCGTGACCTGGCTGAAGTCGGGCGCTCAACCGACTGAGCCACCCAGGTGCCCCGATAAGGGCCATTTTTGATCAAGAAATACTAAGAATGTGGATCAGTTCATAGGACATTGTGTGTACCTGAACACAGTGAGCGAAGGCAGGACTGACAAGAGAGGGGACTGGGTGTTCCTTTAGACATACTTTTCCTTTGCATTTTTTTCCCTCAGAAAAGAAGCCTTTGTTTATAATGGTGGTCTTTCCTATTTCTTATAATGCATGTGTCTGTTCAGCTGAGTAGAGCTCATACAGTTTTCAGATGTTGAAAGCTTTTGGGCTAAGGAATGGTTTTTAGGTGCCAACTATTATTTTAATGCTAAAATTACATAAGGAACCAGTAATGTTGCTGGGAAGCCTGCCTCATTTGCATGTTGATTAAAAGGTGTCTGTGAAGATTGGGGCGGGGGTGGAACAAATAAACTTTTCGTGTGGATCGTGTATTTTTCTTCTGGTTGGAATTGGGACATATCCTTTGCCTAGGAAGGCTTTGGAGTGGCTGCAGAGAGAACCGGTCATTTATAAAAATCTTCTTACTAAATCTCAAGTAGCCTCCCTGGCTTTGTTCGTGTACATGCTCGTAGGTACTGAGGTGTGTGTTCAGTACATCTGTTCCTGACCTGCTGATTCTCTAAAGCTGCCAAAACAAAACAAAGCACAAAACAAAATACACTTTCTCCAAACCTGTCTTCCACGGTTGTACGATATTCATTTTAGTTAGAATTAAATTTCTTGTATATGTGCCACGGGTTATTGTTGTCAATCTCCTTCAATCTTGGATACGCTGTGATTTGTAAGGTTTTTTTTTTGTTTGTTTGTTTTGTTTTGTTTTGTTTTTTCCCTTTGCACTTGGACGTTGTAATTATAATCATGTCGTATCTGATAGGAACTGCCAGGTCAGTTTTGAGGATTTCTTTGTGTGGTTGGAAGATAGCCTTTGTTCCCTTTTTTTTTTTTTTTTTTTTTGGTCACATAGCAAATGTGCTTTTCCTTGTCACTTGTGATTTTTCATCCTTTTTGGCCATATCGTTAATGCTATCTAAAATTCTATTTGGGACCCTGTTTTGCTCACAGCCATCACAAATATAATCAGGATTTTCATGTGGAAGCTGATTTGATATTTGAATCTTGCTTTTATCCACTTTTCAGCAAGCCATCAATATCCTTGCCAGATGCTAATCTTTTTTTTTTTTTTTTTTTTGAAGGACTTCGGCTCAGGTTGTGATCTCATGGTTGGTGAGTTTGATCCCCATGTCGGGCTCTGTGCTGACAGCACGGATCTTGGAGCCTGCTTTGGATTCTGTGTCTCCGGCTCCCTCTGTCCCTCTCCCACTTACCCCTTGTCTCTCCCTCAAAAATAAACATAGATTAAAAAAAAAAGTAGACTTCATGCCCAGCACAGAGCCCAGCACAGAGCCCAACCAGGGGCTAGAGCTCAGGATCTTGAGATCAAGAGTTGCATGTTAAACCAACTGAGCCACCCAGGCACCCCACCAGGTGCCAGTCTTTATGTTTACCCGATGTCAGTTATTTGAAACACAAAACATCCTTCACGAGCCATCTAAAGCTAGGTGTCATTGCCAACTGCTGTTGAAGAAGTGGTGTTTTTCCTTTAACAATATTTTCACATGTAACAAAGGAATAGACAGTTAAAGCTATTGGGGGTTCTCAATTTGATGGAGAAATAGGAGGTTGAGTATGTTAGCTATCTAAAAGGGACCCTTACCAGGACAGCCAACTTTATCATTGTTTTTATTTTATTGTTGTCCGAATAATGGGGAGGAAAGAGGAATGGAGTGGGTATGCTTTAGCACTTTTTCAACCAGATTTATAAAAATCTTACTAAATCTCAAGTAGCCTCCCTGGATTTGAACAAAAGGTATTTGAACAACAGGAATTAACATCTAGCAATAATTGATGGGATATTGTTTGTTATTATATTGGTAGCACAGGTGATTTCAGTTATGGACTATGTGCTTTCCTTTTAATAATTAGAAAATGTCTTAGTGTCCTTGATCCTTCCGCTCAGTGGTGGGCAAACTCTAGCCCTTGGGCCAAATACTGCCCACAGCCTGTTTTATAAATAAGTTTTATTGGAACATATCCACACCCATTCATTTGTGTACTGTCTACGGTAGCTTTCATGCTACAATGGCAGAGTTGAGTATAAGCCACAAAGTCTAAAATATTCACTAGCTGGTCCTTTGTAGAAAAAGGTTGCTGGGGTGCCTGGGTGGCTCAGTCAGTTAAGTTTCCGACTTTGGCTCAGGTCATGATCTCGCAGTTCGTGAGTTCGAGCCCCCTGTTGGACTCTGTGCTGATAGCTTGGGATCTGTATCCTGCTTCGAATTCTGTGTCTCCCTCTCTCTCAAAAATAAATAAACATTAAACAAATGTCTTAAAAAGAAAAACTTTGATAACCCACACTTTGGTTGAATCAGGTGTCTTGGGGGTGTACCCTCGTTGGGGTATTTCCCTATATTGATAATTTTATTTGGGAAAGCTGATAAAAAGATGTTTCACATTTGTTCCACATTGTGTGTCTTTGAACACACAACCTATTGTTCGAATGAATTAATTTTTATCCAAGAATGTGTTATTTGAATCTATGAAGAAGTAGTCATTACTGTGTGTTGTATGTCTCAGTAGATACAGGAGGACAATCCTATGTGCAAATTCTGTTGGGTTTCTGAGAAAAAGAGAGAGAGAGAGGGAGAGAGAAAGGAGACAGGATATGAGATGTTTTTTCGTTTCAGTTCCTGTACATCTCTTTTGAGTTATTTACCTTGGCTGTTTTATGTTTCAGTCAGTTTCTTGCAAGGTTAAAATCTGCTTCCCACTCCTTGCCACGGCCTTGACATCACTCAGCATTTGGAAAATGGAGACAGTTGGCATTGACTTAATACTTAAGTTTTGGTGAATTTGTTCTTATGTATTTGTTTTTGTCCAAGTGATATGAACACAAAGTAAGAAATCAGGAATACAGACGAATTTATGATGACGAGGGAAATCACCCTGCTCTATACCTCACACTCCCAGGCTCCTTTCCACCCGCATCTCTGTTGACCATTAAAATGGAATTCTAGGGGGCGCATGAGTGGCTCAGTCAACTGAGTGTCCGACTTTTGATTTCTGCTCAAGTCCTAATCGCGGGGTCCTGGAATCGAGCCCTGTGCTGGGCAAGGAGCCTGCTTGGGATTTTCTCTTTCTCTCCCTCTACTCTCATGCTCTCTCTCTCTAAAAAAGAAAAGAGAGGGAGAGAGAGAGACAGAGAGAGACAGAGACAAAGAGACAGCATGAAAAGAAATTCTGGTAGTTATTGGAAAAAAAAATCATCAACCCCTATTTCTTAAATTAATGACTGGAGCGTTTCTTCTTACTCCCTGCTGTGAGAGACGATGATTGGCCCCCTCACCCTTTCCCTGAACTTTGGTAGTTACATTAGTATTTTCAGCTTTACTTTTGGTTCCTTTCATAACTTTAGAAAATGTATCAACAATCCTCTCTCTTGTTCCCTTTACTTTAGTCAGTTGACTTGATTTTGCTCTAGGATGAGAACATTAGTCCCTTCCCCCTCCCCGCTGCCTCTTCTTCAGGTTTTTTTCTTCCTACAGTCCTTCAATTTAATTTTTGCTTTTATACTGTCAAGGTTGATAACATTTACATTTTGTTCTGCAATTACAACCATACTTTCGGTGCTCTCTGCCTATGTTTGTTGCCTTTGAGGCTAAAAATAATCAATCTTTTATATTACTATAAGTATGTAATTATTTTTTACTGTCGAAGATATGCAGTGTGCTAGGATTCCATTTCTTTTCTTTTGGATTCTATTACATGCCCCCAGGCCACTCATCAGGGTAAAATGGAATCTTTTCCTTTGTACCTCTGTTTTCTTTTTATAGGATTTTTCCTAATCAGATGCTGGCCAACCTGGATTGATTTTATATGTCTCTTATCTTTTTGCTCACATTTTCAATTTCTTTGTCCTTTGTGCTCTATAGTCCGAAGCATGTCTCAACTTGATTTTTCTATCCATGTTATTGCATTTAAAAATTTTGGCAATCGGTCCTCCTTCTCTCTTTACTTGCTCTTTCTGGAGAATTCCACAATGAATCTTCCCACTTCACCCCTCCCTTCTGATCATGGTTTGAGTGATGGCTCCCTCTGCTTTCATGTATACATAGTACCATTCTATTCCCTACTCTGTCATCCAGAAATCTGCAGAAATATCTGGTCCATTGATGTCCCATATGTTCTCAGCACTTTTATGAATTTACTTCCTTGTGTCTTTTTTAACTGCCATTTTAATGAGTTTCAAAGGAGAAGAGGCAAAAGCATACGCGGATTCTACCATCTTGAACTTCATTGCTTTAAATTCATATCTTGCTGTGGTTTTTTCTTCCTTTAAGAAGCACAGACTATTTTAGAGTTTATAATAAGTAACCGGCCCGTTTATCTAGTATATTTAAATATTCTTTTATTCTTTCAAGAAAGCCAACACATTTTCCTCAAATATTTGGTTATAAATCAAGTTCTTATAAATGCAATACATGCACATTTTAATTTTTCCTTCCTATAATTTCTCTTCCTTCACGTCAGTTTTATTTTAAACTTTTCTACATACTTATACATTCTACAAACTTGAAGTTTTAAAGTTTAAGATCCTTCATCAATTTTAACATGGCATTTATATTTAAATTTATTTCCCACCATAAATCAACCATAGACTCCATATGCATTCAATTAGTTATATAGTTTCTTACGAACACAGTAGGCTCATGCTCCCTGTTTCTTTTTTCTCTTTTCCTCATTGTGATTGCTTTTCTAATGCATTTCCCTTCTGATAAGTTTTTTTAACTTGTAGATAATTTATCATTTCCTTTCCTTAGAGAAGATTTAAGCACACAGTCATACACTTTTTCTCTCCGCCTCTTTTGTTTAAGATATTTTGTGTGTGGGTAGACATTGCCTATAGTTTTGTTCTCGTCAGATGCCTTCTTATAGTCTTTGTTTTTTTTTTTTAATGAAATTGCTGTGGACTGAATTGTTTTCTCTCAGAATTCACATGTGGAAGGCCTAGCCCTTAATGCAATTATATTTGCACATGAGGCCTTTACAGAAGTCACTAAGGTTAAATGAGGTCATTAGGGTGGGGGGACCCTGATATGATAGGATTAGTGCCTGCATCGGAAGGGACATCAGAGAGCTCCCTCTCTCTTTCCACCTTGTGAGGATGCTGTGACAAGATGGTCATCTGCAAGCAAGGAAGAGAGCTCTTACCAGTAACTAAACCGGTTGGCACCTTGATCTTGGGCTTCCCAGAATACATTTCTGTTGTTGAAGTCACCGAGCCTATGGTGTTTTGTTATGGCAGCCCATGCTGACTGATACAGACACTTACAAGGTTTTGAGTTGTTTTTCACTCCTTCTCTATACCCTTCTGCTGCATAGATGCTGACCTCCTGCTCTCCTCCTCCACCCTCTCTACTGTTCCCTCCTGTGGATGAATGAAAATAGTGACCTTCCTCATATATCCCCGACCCCAGCTGTATACTGTAGATGCTTCCTGCTGGGGAGCACTTTGCTACGGTTAACTTTCTTAGGTGAGTCCCCTTTGGGCCTTTCATGCCTTGGTACTCTCCAAGGTGTCCCTTGGCTGCAGAAATTTCAAATTTATTCCTGTTTGAAGAAATGCTGTGCTCCCTTTTTGCCCTGGAGTGATCATTTTTGTCATTGCCATTTGCCTTAGATGGCTTCCTGTAATTATGCTTCTAAAGGTTAATGAGATTGTACTTAGTCTTTACTTAGTGAATTTCCCCTAAATCTAGGGATTTGTGTTCAGAATTTTCTTGCAGTCAACTTCAGGGGTGGCCTAGGGTTGGCCTTTGATATACTCATCAAGGAGCTATCTGTTAGTGAGAAGTCACTTCCCTTCTTACAGTTTGAACACTTATGGGGAGCAGAGGGGAGTATGATGCCAGCACCCCCACTTCTGTAAATTCATTTTACTTATTTATATTATTTTTAAAGTTTATTTATTTGTTTTGAGAGACAGAGTGTGAGTGAGATAGGGGTAGAGAGAGAGAGAGAGAGAGAGAGACAGGCAGACAGAGAGACAGAGAGAGAGAGAGAGAGAGAAAGAGAGAGAGACAGAGAGAGAGAATCCCAAGCAGGCTCTACGCTGCCAGCAGAGTGTGATGCCAGGCTCGATCTCACGAACCATGAGATCATGACCTGAGCCAAAACCAAGAGTCAGACACTTAACCTACTGAGTGACTCGGGGGCCCCTATAAATTCCCTTTAAATAAACTCTTTAATGAATCTCTAGCCTTCTCTTACATGGGCTAGAAGTGGGAGATGGCCACCGATAGTCAAGTTCTACCACTTTCTAAGAACACTCTAACATCTCTTCTTAGAAAGAGGAATTTCTCCTCATCTAGTGTCCTCAGCTTTGATGCTTCACCTGACATGCCTCGACTGCAGGAAAAGTTTCGTTTACCAGCTTGTTATACTGTTTTGGTAATTAACATTTGTCTTCACCAACGCTAGTCCTTCTTTCTTGGTCAGAAGTATTCGGTGGAATGGAAGGGGAAAAGAGAGGTCCCCTTCTATAGAAATTCTTACACAAAGTGAGTTAATTCATTTTTGTGGAGAGAAAATGAATATTTCCCTAGTGTCCTTGGTGCTGTCCTCTGAAGAAGGCTCTTGTTGTTCAACGATCTACTGAATGTGTTTCTTTCTTAACAGAAAATGGCCATGTCTCCTACCACCAAGGTCCCCAGCACATAACGGAGTACACAAATTAAAACCGGACCTCTCTTAATGTTGATTGAGCTATTGACTGTGAGCTGACTGGTTTGCTGTGAAAGGGAGATTGACATGAAATGACCATTTGGACGTGACGTTTGACAATTCCTAAAGCTCTGAGTTGAAGATGCGGTTGTGGAACGAATAAAATTGTACTGAGTTTAAGTACTGTGAAGAGGAAGCCCAGGTCAATATGGGCAGAGAGAAATTGAAAAGGATAATCATTCTCTTCCTACCTCGGGTTAGCTGCCTCAAATGTTCTAAATTTAGAAAAATTCTAAAGTCACTTGAACAACTGTGTTAATCCCGAAAGAAGCAGTTTATACACTGGTAAGGAGGGAGGTTCAGAAAAATACCTTTACTTACCTACTAAGATACTTTGGAGAATCATTTAATATCCTATTAAAGGCACAAATCCATCTGTATTCCATGCTTAAAAGACCTGAAATCACTTTCTTTAGGTGGGAAAACTTTTCCACTTAGGGCTATGTACATTCTGCTGATGCAAAATTGACTAGGGTGGCAGCCTCTTGTGATGAATGTGTGGCAGAATATTATTTTCCATGGTAACACATTTTTGTAGCACCAATATGGGATTGACTTTGCAGTAGGTTCAAGCAGAAGTACATGTTGGCTCTCAGTAAATAAGCTGTTATCTACATTCACCTATTTGGAGCAGGTACAAACCCAACAGAGAAAATTGCATTCTATGTAGGACATTGGTGTATTCCGTTTGCTCCAGCTTAAAAAGTCTCAGTGTGGGAGAACCAAGTTCAAACAGTCGAATGCGAGAAAGGATCAGAGGATGAGCAAGTGATAGAGGGACAGAGAGGGTCCCTTCCAGCAGTGATTGGGGGGGGGGACTAGTCAGAAGTGCCTCTGCTTAACGGTGTTGAGGGAAACTGACATTGCTGATTGTACCCCTCCCCCTACAGTATCAAAAGGACAGCAGCGTGGCAGTCTGCTGTGTCTGTAAATAAAAAAGTTGAGGAAAGACGTGTACTCAGCATGCTCTTAAAACATCTGTTCTAGTAAAACACTTGAAAATAATCATGCACTAACAGGAGAAAAACAGCTGTGTGTGAATCAATAGGCTGTACCATACGCACGCCAGGAATATATATGCAATAAAATCTTCAGAAATGGGCCCCTGGGGTATTTGGATCAGTGGACAGACTATTGATTGCGTGTAATTTTATTGTGAGCTGTTGTTATTTAGCTGTATGGAAAATACTGTGCCCGGAAGTCCTAGGGAAAGCTTCTACTCATGGATGTGTTACTTAAGGCCTTTTGCACTAACTCTTTCAAAGCAATAGATAAGCAAAAATTACCCTCAAGGGAAGGTTTAGAGGTGCCAAGAGGTGGTGTTTCTACAGCTGTCATGGAGGTGACTCAATATTCAACCCAGGGCTTCCCTCTTCTTTTTGCTACATTGTATCCCAAGGTTTGATACTGTTCTTTATTTCTTACTTTAGGTCAACTTGCTTTGGTATGATCAGATTTTCTTATTTGTAGAGGGAGAGAGATTTCTTGGGCTCCAAAAGCATAGCCCATATGGATCTTAGTACTGTGTCTCTTTCTCACCCTGTCCCGGCAAAGGTGGAGTAAAACAAGGATGCTTGTCTTTCCCCAGTCAGTAGAAAATGTGTTATTAAAGACGAATAAACTTTCTGTTCATTCTTCACGATATCTTTTAAAATTTTGTGTCTGGAAACACTCACTATTTAAATTAATTTGCTTCTAAATTCACACCCCATTGCTTACATGCCATAATTGCAGTCATTGCTTAAAAAAAAAATCATTTGAAGTTAAAAAAAAATGTGGGTCAGCTCTCGTCCTCCAGATGTTGATGATGTGGCCGGGAGTGGGGGTAGGAAATGTCCTTCTCCTTCGTCACGCTCCATGGTGAAAAGCCCTGATTTCTAGGTTTTTCTGGTAAGGTGCAAAACGCGTTAGTACAGTATTCCATCTAGATGCTATTTTTCTTGTGTTGAAAGAGCATTCCAAAATTTATCAGCCTTTACTGGATTCAATCAGGCAGCCACTCAGAGCTGCTCAAGGCACAGTTGTACTTTTCACCGCTGACATGTGGAAAAGCAATCAGACACTGAATTATATGGCTGGCTTTCTTTGTCTTCATCTGTTTAAAGTACTCACTGAACCCCATTGAAATAACAGTGCTGTGTGGAAAAGCCCTTGGAAAACCTCATTCATCATGAAGTTGGTAGGGAAACCTGAACAAACAGCTGAGGGTCTGACTTCACAAAAGGCAAGAACAGACAGTGTTTTGATGTTTTCAGGAATCTTGCTGTGAACGTAATTTTGCCTCCCTTTGCCCCCACTCCCACCTTCCAGACTTTAAACATTTGGACCCTTAGACTTCAGTCAAAAGCAGACAGAAAGCGACTCACGGAGGGTTGGTGTTGCAGCTGTTAAAATAATAGCATTTCCAGGCCTTGAGTATCTACTTTGAGAGCCTCGAATATATCATTAAAAGCAGTTTATGTGCGTATCAGGGACTATGCTGCCTGCAAGGCTAGCTAGGATCATCTAAGTCGAGGTAGAAGGGACAGACCACCATATCCAGAGGACAGAACAAATGCTGCCTTAAAGCTGACCTTCCCTGTGGGGGTTAAGTGCTCCGTAAGTTATTGTGAGTGGTTTAAACTTTAAGTTTGGCTTTCTCTGGGGCTTACACTCAAGTCTCTTACTTAGATGTTTGGGCTTAGGGCATGTAAAGAAATGTTAATATTTGCTGAAGCTAAATATAATTAATGCCGCAATCTGGTTTCAGAAAGGTAATGCATTATAAAACCCAGGATGTGTCATTTTTAGATTATTTATAGTTTGGATAAACCATACAATAGATCCTCTATAATGTAGATAATTTGGAGTAATTTTAAAGTACGTTGGAAGTGAACCGCGGGTTCAGCTTTATTTTGGAAGAGAAGGGGAAGTCATTAAAATTGGATTTTTCAAGGAGATACGACTAAATACCTTCTGCTTAGAGGAAAGATCGAGTTTCAAGAACGACTTGGGATAAAGCATGTGGCAATCCAGTAGACTCCCTGTTTTGGCTTTGCAAGCCATTTGATATTGGATGTGAACTGGTGTGTGTGTGTGTGTGTGTGTGTGTGTGTGTGTGTGTGTGTGAAGTCCACATTGCTGCACGGTAGTGAATTTGATTTCAACTTGACTGCTAACAAGAAAGGTAGGTTACTTGTCAAAGAATGATTAGGAAGCAAGACTCTCCACTTTCCTATCATGCCACAAAATGAAAAATAAAAAAAGTAAGATGTAGATTAGTTAGAGCACAAAATGCTCAGGTCAGTGAAGCCATTCCAGAGAAAGGTAGTGTTTAAGTGCCCTGCATTTTGCAAAGTGTGTTGGAGAGAAGCAAATCTCCTGAGGAATCCTGTTGCAATATCAGCATTTTACAAAGAATTTCAGCAATTACTAGGCTTAGAGAGGGATCGTTTATTTTACAAAAAGTTATGGCCCTGATATATGAAGATAATAGAGCCAAGGCAGCATGAGAGAAAAACGCATTCACATGCAGATGAGCGTTTACAACACTGGACAATTCAAGAAGGAGGTGTTTCAAACTGATCCAAGCTAGAGGCTAAATTATGAACTGTTGCAAAGTATCAGAGTCAGAAATTGATGCTTGACTTGATGGAAAAACTTTGCTACCTATTGTTGTGTTTAGGTTAATTGTACAAGTAGATAGTTCTTACTGTATACTGAGTTCATTTCTTTCAAAAAAATCCTTTTGTTTTCTTCACGTGGTCCAGAGTTGAGGAAATATTTTAACTATTAATAGATAAATGTATCTGTGAACTGGCTTCCATCCCAGTTCTGGGCTCCAGAGCAACAAAACCAGCTAAGCAGCACCACTCTAAAGGATGTTGCTTTAATTAAGTATATTTTCCAAGGGGGCCCTGGTTGGCTCAGTCGGTTAATCATCTGGCTTCCGCTCAGGTCACGGTTTTGTGGTTTGTGAGTTCAAGCCCCACGTCGGGCTCTGTGCTGACAGCTGGGAGCCTGGAGCCTGCTTTGGATTCTGTGGCTGCCTCGCTCTCTGCCCCTCCCCCACTCATGCTCTGTCTCAAAAATAAATACACATTAAAAATTTTTTTAAAAACTGTATTTCCAAACCAGGGAGTGTTATAGCGTAAACTCGCTTGCCATATCCTCACTCTTCCTGTCCTCACTCTGTTGAGTCCTTTCTCTTAGTTAACTACCTTTCTCTGAGGTCCTCATCATGGTCTATCTCAAATACTAAAAACAGATAATGAAATGCAGATAAATTAACCAAATAGACCTAGACCAAATACAGACCTAGAATGATCTTTCTAAAGACTAAACCAAACCCAATCAATACAAAAGCAGTCTGTAACAGAAAATACCACCCCCAGTAATCCAGGTGGTGTCAGCATGGTGTAGTGGGAAGCGCATTTAACTAGACATCATTCTAGTCCTCCCTCTGCTCTCTTTGGTGGCTGACCCTTGGGGTCTCCTTAACCCTTCCGGGTATTGGTTTCCTCATCTGTAAAATAGTGGGGCTGGGTAGTAGTAATGGCATTGTTCTCTTCTATGTAGTTTTAAGATTATGGGAATTTGATGGAAATTTGTTACACTAGAGTGGGGAATTTCATGAGTCCATATATATATATATATATATATATTTCATATGTAATTTCATAGACATCCTGTGTGAATTTGTGACAGGAGGGTGGGAGAGACGCTGGTCCTTGTCTCACAGAGTCGAAGAATGAATCTCGCGGACAACAGAGAGCAAGCAAAGTGATAGAGTTTATTGAGGGAAAGTACAAAGCTCTCAAGTGTGAGAGGGGTCCTGAATGGGTAGCCAGTGAGGATTTCTGTCCCTGACTTTTTACTGGGACCTTATCAGAAAGTTTGTGACACTCCACTCATGGCACCCGGCCCAGGTGGGTCTGGAATACATTTATCTCCCTCACCCCAACCACCACCCCCCCCCGCCCCTGCTTCTTCAGCCTCCCAATTGCACCTGCAGTCTGCCTCCCCAAAGGTCCCTTATCTCTCCCTGCCTAATGTTAACCCTTTCCCTATTCAAAGTTATACACTCCCTCAGCTTGACTGGTTTAGGCAGAAAAGTAATTTTATACACGAATACTGGGTAAGTTACAGGACCAAGAGGAGGGCTCAAAAACAAGTTTGGGGCTCTGCAGCTAGGAAAAACAATGCCCAAGATAGTATCATAGAACAGACCTGGTGAGCAGATTGCAGGAGAAAATGGGCGTTGCCTTCTCTGCATTAGACCTGCTGTGTATCTCCCTGTCCTTGCTGTCTGAGGAGCTGGTCTGTTCACTCCCCTTCTGCACCTGTGGGAATTCCCCATAGATTCTGTATCTTTGCCCACTGCCTTCAAATTTCAAAGTTGCGGCCCAGGGTGCATGCCCGTACCCTACCTAGAATTTTCAGCATCTGTCTGGAGTTTGGTCTTGTCTCCCATTGGGACTTATAATCTGGGGAATTCCTTAAATGTAAGCAAGGCTTCTGGAAATTGGCAAGTATCTGCTATATCACCTTTTCCCCACTTAGACAAATACTGTTCTGGATGGAGAATTTCTCTATTAAAGTGCATGAAGTTAGCCTGTCTCAGGTGAAAGCTCTCCAAGAGGTCTGTGTATCTCTTCCTTATGATTATTGCTATCCTCCTTCCCAGGTGATTAAAGCCATTTCTCTTTGCTCACCTTTAATTTCTGCCAAAACGGTCTTTTTCTCTCTTCCTTCCCTCCCTCCCTCTTGCCCTCCCTCCTTTCTTTTCTTCTTCTTTCAGAACACTATTTCTCTTTGGCCAGCTACCAACTGACTTGTAACATTTAAGCCTCAAGTCAAAACATGTTATCTGTGAAGTACCTGAGTAAGAATGTACCCAGGCATCTAAAGGGATTTAAGAAAATGTTATTTCATTCTTTATTGCAAGTGCCACATGGAGAAGATTTGGAGGCGGGAATGGAGGGCTTGGACAAGGGGATATTGGAAAAAATTGTCCAGAGGCACAGTGGGTAGGATTGCATACGTGAGTGACATGGGGCTGGGAACATATATTTGGGCAGTCCTTGGTGGGGAAGCTCTTTGAAACAGAGGATGAAGGTGGGGTACCTGGGTGGCTCAGTCGGTGAGTGTCTGACTCTTGGTTTTGGCTCGGGTCACGATCTCACGGTTCATGGGTTTGAGCCCCGCTTGGGATTCTCTCTCTCTGCCCCTCCCCTGCTCACTCTATCTCAAAATAAATAAACTTTAAATATATATTTACTTATTTTATATATTGTATATAATTTATATTAAGTATATATAACATTTATATATGTATTTATTTATATAAAGAAAAAGAGGATGAAAAGTGCAGTTCTATTAGACTCCGAGAATATTGCTGTTTGGTCCAGAAACTGGTTGGGAAAACAATAATACTCCAGTGTGATTTGAGTCCCTTCCTACACAGAATCCATGAAAAGCTATTGTTACACCTTGTGTGAAAAATGACAGTGCTTACACAAAAAATGAAGCCCTCTAGCTCCAACTGGAAAATGCGAGGAAGACAAAATAAAACATAAGCTACCCCAGTGTAAGCCTAATAAGTGAAAATGGGTGCTAAAGCATGTTGTCAGTGATACAACGTTGCTGCCTTTTGGGTGTCAGAGCTGGACCTCTGCTGAATGTATTATAATACTCATAGGGGGAAATGCATGTTCATTACTAGCGTCTAGAGCATCTGGTAAGGTAACCTCTAATTCTGCTTAAATGGAAATAGACAAAGCAGATACATGTTACCCTGGTTCTTGAGAATGAGTCCCCAGGGATGGCTCTTCTGATTCAGCATTCCTGAATTATGTGCCATCCTCAGAATAAGGCTTGAACATCAAATGACCCTCAATCGTTTAATCTGTGTAAATAAATCTAAGCCATATGAATCTGACACAAATTGCTTCGTTCAGTGAATTGAGTGATTGCCGGGGACTGCCGTGGTCGAACACTGCTGTATATATTGACTTCATGGATCTAAGGCCCCTGCTTATACCAGGAGGTAAAAGTTAGTGGTCATCAGAGGTCCAGATTACATTTTGAACAAATAATACTGTCTGGTTGGATTCCCGACCTTGAGAGACTATGAAGCTAAAGGAGGAACAAATTCCTTCCTTTAAGTCAGTAGTCCTTATTTACGTGTAAAATCTGTGTGTTCGCATCCTGGAGAAGAGGAATTGTTTTGTAGGGGATATTTCTTTTTGTTCGTTTGATTTGTTTATTTTTTCATTTCTTTTAAAAAACAATTTATTTAAATCCAAATTTGTTAACATATAGTTAACATATAGCGTACTAATGGTGTCGGGAGTAGAATTTAGTGACTCATTACTTACATGTAACACCCAGTGCTCATTGGGAGGGGATATTTCACATGCACAACAGCTAGACTTTATTATGAAAGTTGTTCTCTTTTTTGCAGCAGCCAAGCTATCAGGGAAACTTGATAAAAAATAAATTATTTTACTTCTTTGTATCGTGTTTCCTTCATCTACAGTAATTTCTGTATAATGCCGAAGAAAGAACCTCGAGGTGAACCGTGTTGCTAAAACTTATTTCTGTGTTCAGGAGCTGTGGTCAGCTCCTTTGAACTCTTCAAGTTGTCACTGTAGAATCTCTGGAGGGATACCTCGGTCGCTACCGGCAGAAGCTATCAGGTGGGTTGGGAAGAGATGAGGTAGGAAGAAGAAAGGAACGAGAATTGTTTCGTGCAGATAGCATGGTAAGGAAGAAAGGGACAAATGAAGAAAAGACACTGGCAGTGGGAAGTCTGACCTTTAGCGTTTGTGTGGAAGAGGGAGTGGCGTTTGGCTGGTTCATCCTGGTGGTTACTGTCTGCACAGTGGAGGAGTCAGATGCTGGATCTACTTCTGGTTCTGCTGCCACGGCTGCCGTGCTCACCACTTCTTCTTTGGGAGACATTTAGTCTTGTCAGGTGTCCTGCTAAAGCAAACGTGTATATTCTCTCACTTCCCAGTCCCAAAGAGTGGGGTGGAATGTTAAAAGTCCAATGGCCTGGGGGCCAGGAGACCAACCACCTACTTTAGTATTGTGATCAGCCAGCAACGGGGGCAACTCGCATAACTTTCTAATTGTAAGATGGAAACACCAAGAGTTAGTTCATAGGTGTGTTGTCGGGAGTAAATGCAATAGCTCAGTACTGTGGCCAGCACCGTGTCAAGGCAGAGAGCACACTATTTCTTTTTAAATGCTTATTTATTTATTTTTGAGTGAGGTCACAAGCAGGGGAGGGGCAGAGAGAGAGGGAGAGAGAATCCCAAGCAGGCTCTGAGTTGTCAGCACAGAGCCTGATGTGGGGCTTGATCTCCTGATTGAGCGAGATCATGACCTGAGCTGAAACCAAGAGTCAGACGCTTAACCCAGTGACTCGTCCAGGTGCCCCAGATAGCACAGTATTACGTTGAGGTGCTTTTTTATCCTTTCTGGTTAAACTAGTTTCTTCTTTTTTTTTTTTTTTTAAGTTTATTTATTTGTTTTGAGAGAGGGAGAGAGAGAGAGAACGAACAGAAGAGGGGCAGAGGGAGAGAGAGAGAGAATCCCAAGTAGGTTATGCCCTGTCAGCGCAGCATCCAACCAGGGGCTGGATCTTGCCTCATGAACCACGAGATCATGACCTGGGCCGGAACCAAAAGTCAGACACTTAACCAACTGAGCCACCCAGGTGCCCCTAAACTAGTTTCTTTATCTATGATAATTCAATTTTTAAAACTTACTTCCGGCTCAGATGTTTAATATATAAACGTTTCCCTTATCCTGAATTATGTAATTTTGGAGTTCAATAGAAAGAAGCTGTGTTTGATTTATTGTTATATCCTTGTTATTTATTATTTATAGTGTCTAATGTGATACCTTGCACATAGTGAGTACTCAAGAATGAGAAAACCACGACATAAACAACCTTTTTGAAAAGAAATCTTTTCATGTGGGACAACTTTTGAGGTAAAATATTATAGGCAACAAAAACATTGTGGATGTAACTTTTCCAGCCTTAGTTTCTCAGGGGAACAAATAGGTCTAGGAAATGTAGCCAGGTGTCTCAAGTCTGATAACAAATTTCTTTTCTGGAGCACAAAGGATCCATTGCGTTTTGCTCACAACATCAAAATCTCAGTGAGAGTCTATGGGCACTGCCTTAACTCTGAAAGGATTCAACTTATCCAGAGCAAATAAAGGCTCAAGTTGTTCATCACCTTTCTGAGGTAGACTGAAACCCAGATAGATTGACATGAGCAAGCTCCTGTGTTTCCCACTGAAGGAACACTTTGGTAGAAATAATGTTTTCAAGTAATTCACAGCAGAAATGTTCTCTTATTATCTTTCATATCTGGGGTGCGTAAGCATGTACATTTCCGAAGCATAAAATGAAATCCACTGAGTAGACAGAGACCTAAAGGAGACAGATTTCTGTTATCTTTTTGACTTTAATACTACTTATACTTTTGGGAGGAGGTCTTACTGCACGATTCCACTCGGGTGGTTACTGCTGATAGCCAGGTGGTTACCAAAGCTCAGGTGGTTACAAAAGCTCAGTTAGAGGTTGATGATTTGGAATACCGCAGACCACTTCGTCAGGAATGTTAGTTACTGTAAAAATTGGCTGCCTTCACTAGTTCTAGGTTATATTCATACTAGTGGGTGAGAACGGTAGCAAATTACAGGAACAACATACTCTAGACATACAACCCTCATACTCTAGAACGAGTCCCTTTCAGTTTTGATTTGTTTTCTGTATTTCCTACAGGTGGTCTTGTGCTGATTACTCTAGCTCTGTTTCAACATCAGTAAAATAGGGAAAATAATGAGGAATTATCTTTTTGGATTTTTGTAAGGATTAAGTGAATTGATCTAGGATGAAGTGCATGGAAGAATGTTAAGCCGGTAGTTGACGTTACATAAATGGCATCGTTTCTGTGTATTGGTGATGATTTTGGGTTTTAAACTTTCCAATCTTGTAACATTTTTCTTCTGCATGATAATATCAGGACATGGGTACAAAAGTTGGGGAATTTATGAGTGTACATGCATGTGCACACGTGTATCGTTTTTTTTTCTTCTAGGTGAGTAAGCAGGTCTTATTTCAGATAGAGTTATTAACTTTGAAACATCCTTCAATAAGCCAATTTGAAGGAGAGCCAAATAATAAGTGCTATATTTATCATCAAATGAGAAAATGTGCAGTGGGTATGTGTAATAAATGAATGTATTATGTAGTGAGGATGTAAAATTAAATGTGCGTAGGTGGATAAGAAAGTTCACCCAAAAGGACTTGCTAATTCTAGAGCTTTATAGAAGAGATTTTGTATGTCATTGAATACACTGTGGTAACCTCTTTCCTGCTGACATCTTCTTAGATCTAAATACTCCTCTTCAACATGTGAACATTCCAAGTGTTGTTTTCAGATCCATAATGGAACAGTGGACGGAATAAAAGAATAAAAATCAAATCTCAAGCTTGGTTTCCAGGGGCACAATGGCAAGGAAAGTAACAAGTAGGCTCTTCATCAAGTGTCGGATGAGGCAAAAAAGATCACGTGTCACTAGATAGCTTGGCAGAACTTAGATGCAATTGAGGCATAGAACTATTCTTAAAGAGGTATGTTTTTTTAAAGTTGGTCTCACTGAGGTAAATCAAACTTATGTTTCTATATGAAAGTGGACAGTGTTAGAATGCTTCAGTTCAATATTCCATAATTTATTTTTCTTCTCTCTTGGAAAATAATGTGAGCTTCTTTCATGAAGACCTGGCTTTGGTTCCTGATGCTGTCACTTAACGCCTAGCCGGGCTGTGGGCAGGTGGCTTGCCCTTGCTGAACCCTAGTTTTGGTATCTGTTAAATGGTAAAGACAACATGCCAAGTGCATGGAGCAGGGTGCTATTAAAGGGTGAACTCTCCGGGAAGTAGGAGGTATTCACCAAATATTAGCCTTGGCATTGTACGTCTAACCACCTCCCAGCAGTCATTCAGACCTTCCCTTATTCCTACTTATTTTACATTTCAAAGCCTACAAAAATAAATGAAGCTCCTCAACAGATAGGAAGTTCAGGATTTCAGCAAATCATCTTAACTTCTCATTACCGTTGGCACCGTAAGGAACTGTGAGCATGTGAAAAAGAGAAAGAATAAACTGTTTTTGAGATTGTCATCCCCCCTCCCTCTGTATATATTCTCGAATGCTTATGACAGTGGTAATCACCTGAAAGGTAAATAAATAGCAAGGAGCAGTGGGCACCCTTTGGTTCTTAGAAGATGGATGGTTAACAACGGATGTTTATTCAGCCTTACATATTTTCATATTTTACATCAGTTTCTTGATAACTCTATGCATTTTTTAAAAGGAACATTTAAATTTGCTACAGATGTTTCATGAAAACCATTATTAGAGTCAAGAGAAAATGCATTTGGAAGCAATTGTGCAAAGGTTTAATTTTTATTTCTAAGGGAAAATGTATGCATGCGGTAGAAGTAATAAAGGAAAGCTGAATTTCCCTTGAGGTATACTCGGCTGAATAAAATCTGCTACATTATCCTTCAATCAGCCACTTACAAATTTTAATTGTGTAGACTCTTAATCACAAGGAAAGTAACCTTTGCATGAGCTTTCCTTCGTGGAGGGGAGTGGGGGAGGGCTACCGTCTTTTTTCAGCTCCTTCGGAAGAATCTTGTCTTGTTTCATCATTTCTTTGCATCTCCTATGCTCCTCTAGGCCCTGAGCATGGACTTTCAGGCTCATTATGCTGCATTGCATAGGAAAAAAGCAGAGCAGTAATGAATAGGGTTTAAACAAGTAGGTACTTGGCTTCTGTAAAATGCCTCCAAGCTAACCCAGCTCCAAATCCCTGTAGTGTGTACAGATGGGTCCCACAACACTTGGTGTTCAACAGCCCCTGACTCAGCAAACCGAAGGCTGTGCAAGTCCCTCTCTGTGGCTCATTCCACCCTCTCTCTTTTAAGTGTCAGCGTGACCCAGCATATGCCATTTTGGAAATGCACTGCAAATTGGTATGAGATGTAGATCTCCTGATTTTCTTTTTACACACTCAGTGGCAATCAAGGGAGCTATATAGTGTGATAACGTTAGAAGATGATGATTTTATGACTCTTAAAATTTGACTTTCCACGTATTTCATGAAGGAACTTGCATGTAATTGAGATTCATGTAGTTTTCTGGGTACGGGATGAATTGGGAACTGTGAATTCGGTGGGAGTCAATGAAGGCACACTTCCACAGTCCAAGGGAAGCAAGGAGCAAAGCTAATTTCCCAGTGAATCCCAGCAAAACATGTCTCAGAACAATCTGGCTTAGCACTGGTACTCCATGCCGTTAGTCTCTTCCTACCGCTCTCTGGGGTGAAGTCTGATGCTGAGACGCTCTGCCTTTTAGAATCTTTGCCAGTATTTCTTGGAGAGTCACAAGGTTCAGCCATATTAGAGCAGGATCATGTCTTTTGTCTTGAGTCATCCAAAGCCAAAGGGAAATGGGAAGCACATGGCTCAGGGACAGTTCATGGCAGTTTTGGCTTGTTTTTAAGAAACAGCTTTATGGAGGTATAATAGACACCCAATACACTACTCACATTATGGGGCAACACTTGATGTTTTGGTATATGAACATACCTGTGAAACCACGACTACCATCAAGATAATGGACACACTTAACACTTCCGGAGGTTTCTTTGTGTCCTTGGCAATCCTCCTCTCCTTCATGGGCAACACCTGATCTGCTTCTCGTTGGTGTGTGTTAGTCGGAATTTCCTAGAATGTTGTATAAATAGAATCCTCTTTTATGTACTCTTTTTTTCTGTTTGGTCTTCTTTCATGCAGCATGTTTAGTTTGATTCACACATGTTGTTTTATAACATCATCGTTCATAACCTTTTATCGCTGAATACCATTCCTTTGTATATGTACCACACTGTTCTGTTGACGGGCATTTGGATTATTTCCATTTTCTTTTCTTTTCTTTTCTTTGCAGTTTCAAATAAGGATGCTATGAACATTGAACACTTTGCTTTGCTGCCTCCTCCAAAACAACAATAGATATACAGTTCAGATAGCTGTGTCTCATCCTGGCCTGTTTCCTGCTCTTGTAAAGTAGGGAAAATAATTGTACTTATTTCACAAGACTACTGTGAGGGCTGCCTGGGATAATGCATAATAAAGTGCTTACTAAGTTCCTGGCTTAATATTGTTTTAAAAAAATTTTTTTTTAATGTTTATTTTCTGAGAGAGAGAGAGACAGAGTGCGACCTGAGGAGGGGCAGAGAGAGAGGGAAACACAGAATCCCAAGCAGGCTCCAGGCTCTGAGCTGTCAGCACAGAGCCTGACGCCGGGCTCGAACTCACAAACCACGAGATCATGACCTGAGCTGAAGTCGGACGCTTACCCGACTGAGCCACCCAGATGCCCATTTTTTTTTTTAATTAAAAAAAATTTTTTTGGGGGGGCGCCTGGATGGCTCAGTCGGGTAAGCATCCGACTTCAGCTCAGGCCATGATTGTGCGGTTCACGAGTTCAAGCCCTGCGTTGTTGGGGTCTGTGCTGACAGCTCAGAGCCTGGAGCCTGCTTTGGATTCTGTGTCTCCCTCTGTCTCTGCCTCTCCCCCACTCATGCTCTGTCTCTGTCTCTGAAAAATGAATAAATGTGAAAAAAAATTTTTTTTTTTATTTTACAGAGAGAGAGAGCAGGCAGGAGAGGGGCAGAGGGAGAGAGAGAGTTTTTTCAAACATTATTATCATTACTGTTCTTGTTTACTTGTAACATTTGCTTTGATTTCCCTGCATTTGCATTGGCTTCCACTCACTCCATGCCAAGTACTACCTCTTAAAGTGTGTAACATACTGAGGCTGAAACGTGTGACCCACAGTCACCATTCGACTCTGTGAACAGTCACATTGAAAATGGGTATTATCTTAAATCTGGGCAAGAAATTATTGGCAAAATAACCCCCAAAGTCTGAATTCAGCAATTAATTTCATCAGCTATGAAAAATGGTAGAATGATTTCGGCCTTAGAATCAACCAAAATGAAGCAATTGTTAATAAATTGAGAGAGGACATCAACCACTTTGCCAAGAGAGGCCCAGCTGTGTGTTGACAGGAGCCTTGGCAAGGGCCGCGCGTGATGGTTGAGGATGGCATGCCATTCGTTTGTGGCATTTCCACAGCTGGTGGCCAGTGCTGTCATGAGCTTTGCTGACAGGCAGTAATCTAATCTGCTATCCCATTTATTCTATTTTCCTCTTCTCAACACAACTCCAGCCTCCTTCTGGTTTAGCGTTCTGGCATTTGTATTCCACACATCACATTCCATCTTGTTGGCTTTTTTGGCCTTGGAATAATTACGATGGTGAATCCACACAGTGAATTTGGCTATTGTATATTTGCCTGTCTGATCACTATCTCAGTCAGTAAACGATTAGCACTCCTCTCCCACCAAGCAGTCCATAGATACTGTTAAACTCTTGTGTATGTATCAGGGTAACTGACACAAAAGTCAGTTTCCCAGGATGTATGACAGCATTTGCATGTTCTAAGGGTTTATTTGGAAAGGATGGTACATGCCAAACTTCCTAGTGTTTTTCTTGGCATCTAAAGTCTTTCTAAGAAAGAAAATATTCTGAACAAATGCCAATGGGCTTTTCATAAAAAATATTCTCCTTCTGACGTGCTATTTGTTTAGTCTCTGGCTTCTCCTTTAGGGGGTGAATGCCATGAGGGTGGTAAGTCTGGCCCTTTCATTTACTGCTGTATTTCTAGTACCTGGAACATTTCCTTCTAAGACCTCAATAAATACTTGTTGAATGAATGAATGAAATCACTCAGAAAATTTTTTGAGCATTGGTTAAGAACCAGTATTGGGCTTGGACCTAGAAGTATCAACTAACTTTAAAGACTAATTCTTTGTCCTGATGGAGCATATATTTTTAGTCGGGGCTTGAGACACAGTAAATGAAAATAATTATAGATTGGGATTACAGATTATGATTAATTATTATGAAAAGCTATAAGATTAAATGATGAAAGATTACCTGGAGGGGATGGGAAAAGACAATTTGGGGAGATCTAAGTGATGAGAATAAACTAGCCACATGAAAAAGCAGAGGTAGATCATTCAGATAGTACAAAATTGCCGAGGGGGAAAGGGCTTGGTGTATCTGAGGAACAGAGAGAGGCCTGAGGTGACTCAAAGTGAGCGAGGAGGGAATGTGATCAAGTTGGGTGTATGTGAACCACTTTATGAGACCCTGTGGACCATGGGAAGACAAATTACAGTGGTAAGTGGTTACAGGGTTTTGAGCTGGAGAGTGACATTTGATTTATGGCTTCAAAGATCATTGTAAAAGCCACGTACAAATTGTATTGAAAAGTACTGAGTGGAAGCAGGAGAATCAGTTAGAAATTTCCAGAGTCCACTGACTTCACTAGAGTGGTGGTTAGAGATGGAGAAAAGCAGGTTGATTTGAAATACACTGGAAGACACTGGAAACACAAATAATCCAGTGAAGAAATGGGCAGAAGACATGAATAGACACTTTTCCAAAGAAGACATCCAGACGGCCAACAGATACATGAAAAGATGCTCAATGTCACTCCTCATCAGGTAAATACAAATCAAAGCCACGCTGAGGTCACCTCACACCGGTCAGAGTGGCTACAATGAACAAATCAGGAAACTACATACGCTGGTGAGGATGTGGAGAAACGGGAACCCTCATGCACTGTTGGTGGGAATGCAAACTGGTGCAGCCACTCTGGAAAACAGTGTGGAGGTTCCTCAAAAAATAAAAAAACAGAACTACCCTATGACCCAGCAATGGCACTACTAGGAATTTACCCAAGGGATACAGGAGTGGTGATGCACAGGGGCACATGTACCCCAAAGTATATAGCAGAGCTTTCAACAATAGCCAAATCATGGCAAGAGCCTAAATGTCCAACAACTGATGAGTGGATAAAGAAGATGTGGTTTATATATACAATGGAATACTACTTGGCAATGAGAAAGTATGAAATCATGCCATTTGCAGCAATGTGGATGGAACTAGAGGGTATTATGCTGAGTGAAATAAGTCAGTCAGAGAAAAATAGATATATGTTTTCACTCATATGTGGATCCTCAGAAACTTAACAGAAGACCATGGGGGAAGGAAAGGGGAAAAAAACAGAGAGAGGGAAGGAGGCAAACCATAAGAGACCCTTAAATACAGAGAACAAACTGAGGGTTGATGGGGGGTGAGGGGAGAGGGGAAAATGGGTGATGGGCATTGAGGAGGGCACTTTTTGGGATGAGCACTGAGTGTTGTATGTAAGCCAATTTGACAATAAATTATATTAAAAAAAGAAAGTTTAGAATTATTTTAAAAATGAAATATACTGGAAGGAAGTGCTGACTCAACCTGGTGACAAATTCAGGGCATGGAGGGAATGTGTAAAAGCTGAATGAAGAATGACTTCAAGGTTTCTGTAGGTGCACTTAGGTAAATGATAGGGATATTCAGTGACTAAGGGATTCACTGAGATGGCAATGACTTGAGGAAGGTTCTCCAGAGAACCATGTATATGGAAAGGGAGTGGGGATAGAGGGGGAGGACAGATTGATTCTAAACAATGGGCTCATTTAACTATGGAGGCTGAGAAATGCCAAGTTCTGGAGTCAGCAAGCCAGACTGAAGACAGCTAATGGTGTAAAGCTTCTAGTCTAAGAGCAGAAAGACCGATGGTACCAGCTCAAGCATCCGGCAAGAGGAGTTCCTTCTGACCTAGACTTTTTGTTCTATTCAGATTGTCAATTGATTTGGACAAGTCCCACCCATGTGAGGGAGGGCAACCTGTTTATTCAGGCTACCAATTCAGATGTTAATCTCATCCAGAAATATTCTCACAGAGGCACTTAGTATAATGTTTGACCAAATGTCTGGGCACCTTGTGGCCCAGTCAAGTTGACACATAAAATTAACCACTGTAAGAGCTAATGCCTGCTGATGGGTGCTGACACTCCTCAAAAGTGGGGGAATGCATGAATTTTTCAGATCAAAATCAACCCGGTCAGCCTTCCCTATGAAAAAAAAGAAAAAAGAAAAGAAACAAACAAATTAACCATTATAGAAGGACAGATTGTGTGTGGACATTCCTAGCTTATTGTTTTACATTTGAGTTTGAGGTATCTGGAACCCAGAAGTGTGGAGATTTTAAATCACATATTTGATATATGAGTCAAGAGATCAGAGGTGAGGTCTGACCTGGGTACATAAATTTGGGAGTGTGATAGTGATGGCTAGTTTGCTTCCCCAATGGCACTCTTTCCTTCTGCTTTAAGACTACGATTCTCATTTGTTTAGTAGTGGAAATATGTCCAGCTCTGAAAACTGTATTTCCCATTCACATAGGATGGTCACATAACACAGTTCTGGCCAATAAAATGTCTGTTGCAATTATTGTGAAATTGTTAGGCGAAAACTATTTAAAAGAGTGACAACTCATGGACCTTTTGTTACTTGCCTTTTTCTTTCTTCTTGATTGAAATACTGATGCAGCTAACTTCTGATAATAAGCTGACAAATACTTGTTTAAGAAGGCTGAACAAAATGATAAAACAGGCTTGGAATATAGTTACTGTGTCAACTCAGGACTATTTATCCCAGATGTCATATATCCTGAGAAAAGCCAAACCTCTCATGTGTTTAAGCTAGCATTCATCAGCTTTCTGTCTCTTGCAGCTGACTCCAATTCCTATCTGATACAGTGTCATTAGCATCAAGATAGCCTATTAGCCAGGATGTTTGGGGTGTAAGTAAGAAAAATATGACTTCATGCCATTTTTAGTCTTGTGTAACTGCAAACTCTGAAGAAGCAGAGACTCCAGGATTAGGGTTCAACAAGGCTATCAGGGACTGATGTACTCCCCCTCTTTTTACTCTATCATCTTTTGTTTTGGTTTCATCTCATTGACTTCCTGCTCATGACCAGTGGGAGAGGAAACAACTTTCCACCAAAAAGTCAACAGAAATCCTGATTTTCACTCCTAATGGAGGCAATTTAGGTCACACCCTCATCTCTGAATGAATCATTGGCATAGGAAGAATTTGCTGATTGGCTTGGCTCTGGGTTTTGAACTAATTACCAGTAAGGGAGATGGGATTACCCCCACCGAATTGGACAATTCAGGAATTATTTCTGAAACAGGGTCAATAATCAGACTCCATTGCTATTATATAATAGGGAAAGATTGGATGGATGTGGAGGATTTAAGCAAATGTTAAATATAGTTTTCCCCTTTAACTGCTCAACATTCAAACTTAGCTCCTTGTCAAATAAATACGTACCCTTAAAATGCTCACACCAGCATGATATACATTCACTCTTCCCCAAAATGGGACAGCTCAAAGTCTCTGGTATTTTGGTTCTATGTCTATGGTTGAGTTGCTCTTTTTCCCATGAAATCTAGATGTAGCTTCTCATTGTATTAAGGCTAAAACACAGTTATTATCAATCTTCAGCGCATTTTGTATAAGGTAGTGGCAAAAGAACAGGATAAGTGCAATGAACAGTCTATCTGGAAAAGAGCAGCAGCACACAGAGCTCACTGGTACTCAGCATAAACCATAACCTGCTGACAGGAAATGGTGAGAGCTTTCTGACCGGGTAGAGTAGTGACTGCTTTTGTTACATATAGCAACCCTATAAATCTCCTCTCCTGAATACACTCACTTATCAGTTCTCTATCACCCCCACGTCCTGCCTTAGGAAGATCACTTTTTTCATTGCCTTTCATATGAGCTAAATATTGGCTATGATACTCATTGTGGGACTACACAACTTTAGGTGGCTCACTTCCTATAAGTGTGTGTTGAAGGGATTTAAGTCATAGCTCTTGATGGGCAAGCTCAGTAATTTTCGTTGTGCTGCAAGTACCATACTGGGAGATTTTAGTGTGGTCATGGTTTGTGAGTGTGGGACTTTGGTCTCCTAGCAACAAGTCTTTCTTTCCTAGAATCTTAGTTTAATGGCTCCTATCTACGATTGGTTCGTCCTTGGAAGAGATTTGAGGCCATAACCTTGAGTTGATGGACACCAATATGTGTATTCTTTTTTAGGCAGAGAATACTCAACAAGACTTGTCTAAATCTCATTTTGTTAATTGTGTTTCAATCTTATATACTTCCAAATCACTTACCTTGCAACTTTTACTAGCATTTGTACTTAGGTAGATAATTTAATTTTTTAAGCTATAAAATTCCATGATTTTGAAATACAGAGAGGGCCTTTGTTCTTATTTTTTAAAATTTTTTAATGTTTATTTTCTGAGAGAAAGAGAGAGAGATAGAGACAGAGCATGAGCGGGGGAGGGGCAGAGAGAGAGAGAGAGAGAGAGAGAGAGAGAGAGAGAGAGAGACTGACAGAGCTCTCAGCACAGAGCTTGATATGGGACTTGAACCCACGAACTGTGAGATCATGACCTGAGCCGAAATCAGATGCCTAAGTGACTGAGCCACTCAGGTGTCCCCAGAAAGTGCCCTTCTTAATGAAGTTATTTTTCCTTCTTCTGTATTTATCATGGGCCACATTCAGCCAGTTTGTCTCCTTCTTGTAAGACTTCGTTGATTTTTTTAAGAAATGTTAAAAATACTCCAAACATGTTTCTTACCAAGTCCCTCATTGCTATAGACTTGTTAGGCACATTGTCTGAGTTTCAACATAATAGAGGCCATAGTTTAACTGACACCTTCAATATGGAATGATAAAATTGCCAGAAAGCAATAATAAATAGTAGGACCTTCTCTGTTCTCAACCCTTCATCTTCTATTAAACTAGTATGTTTTCTGTAGTGCATTTGCTGACATCAAAATCTGTGTCAGTTAAAACACTCTCAGCTGAAAATACAGAAATTTTGCAATGGGGGTGCAGGCCACAATTCAATCAGGACTGAGCATAAGCCTCAGGCTGCAATGATTCAGGGTTATATATGGCAGCCAAAATAGCCCAGTTGGACATAATCCTGGGAGATTATGATCCTGGAGCTGTCAGGGGCCATTATGTAAAGGCGGAGAAAGAAGCCAACTCAGTGGAAGATAATGTCAAGAGCTGGAGAGAAACCAAGTTCTAATGACATCACTGGACCTCTGAATCCAATCATGTATGGAGCCAGCACTATTTCTGGTCTTCTCAATTAAGCAAATCAATATATATATATTTCTTCTTAAGCTAGTTTGAAGTAGAGTTTCTATCCAATTCAACAGTTTAGGCTTCTGGGTTGATCTTAATAATTGGACTATGGGAAGTCACTCAAACTTATCTGGTTCAATCATTTTAAAGATGAAAGGGGCATTTAAAATTAGTTAATCCAACTGCTTCATTTTTATGACGTGAACTCACACAGTCTGGCTATATCCAGCCACAAATGGGGTGCAACCCACATTTCTGTCTGGCCATACTTTTGCGGCCTGAACCTGACAGTTGCCAAGACAAGTTCTCAGGACACAAAATGAGACAAACAAGAAGGCAGTTGCTGTCCCTGGGAGAAAATGGATGGAAAAAAACCTGTGGGCTTGGATTTGGAAAGGAAGAAACAATGTGACATTTTATCTTCCTCTCTCAATTGGGCACTAAAGACAGTGACCCAGGAGAGCTGTTAAGAATCCTCACCCTTTGCTGGCTTTTGCCAGCTTTCCCAGGACTCCATCTGCAGGGCCCTGAGCAAGTGAGGCTTAAAGTACAGTGGAGCTCTAGTATCTACCAGAATTTGCCAAGGTTTTCCATTAATTTTAACTTTACCGTGGCTCTTTAAGGGAATACCTGGTAGCAGTTTACTGGAGAATCCGTCAAAGTCTTGTCCATCCTGGGAGGGGCCCATACGGGGATGACTGTAAGTCCACTAACTTGGTGGACTTTGGTTTATGGTCTTGTGATCTCTTCAGAGTGGAACAGCACTTCAAACAAAGTATCATAGACTAAACACTCTTAGTAGGAGTAAAGGAGGACAGAAGGGAGTAATAGGAGCCACATCAGTCTTACACTCTCGTTTTAGGTGCCTCTGTGTCTCTAATTTTTCATTAAGTTGAAATTTCACCACATTTATGGCAAGTCTTTCAAGGAAAATGTTTTTAAATGTTGAAGTCTTTTGGAGGGTCCTGCATGTCAATGAAAATAGATACCCTATTGTTTATGTTTGATATGGGAACACTGACTTTCAGGTACACTTCTTAAATGGACAATCTTATCAAATTGGAGCATTCCCCATAATGGTCACTGTAATTCTAAGTTGTCTTAGGAAGATTTTGCCATTTTTGGAGCTACAGCCTCCAAGATCACAGTTCTTAGACATAAAATAAAATACTGGAATTGCACACCTAATTCTTTGAAACTTGAGGATTCCATTTCTTCAGCTAAGCCATGGGTCTCTGGTGTTACATGAATACCTAAGAGGAATGTGTCAGTGAGTTGGGAATTTTGTGGTATTTTACAGTGTACCTCATCCCACAGAAGTTTTCTTGAGATTGATGAGTGACCTAGTATCAATCTAACCCATTCCATGACCAACTTAGCCTAGTATGGGTGTCTTAGACTCAGGTAGCCTGCACTTTAACTGCTTTTAAGTGCTCATTCTGTGCCCATCAATTTTGCAGCTTTGGCTTCTGAGACTCTCATAACCGATAGATCTCCTTTTATTCCTTTTATGAGGAGATTTCTTTATTTTGGTGGATGCCATAATGGCTTTTCATAGTCTGACTTGTGCCTACTTAGATTTTGATGTGCCATTGGTCAAAATACTCCAAATTCCTTGTTTTAATTTATTTCCCCAAGTCCCCCAGCAATTTAAGCTACAGATTTACCTTGAAACTTTGTAAGTCCCTGTCACAGACTATGAGTCTGGAGTTCTCTCTTGTCCAGCAACAGAGTGGATGCAGAACTGAGTATGAGAGAGGCTAGTGTCCAGGAGTAGCCAAGAGCCCTAAACAGTGGTTTCATCTCCATATTGAGCTCACAAGATATTACCCATATGGTGAACATGAAGAAAACAAGATCTTACACACGTGAACATGGAGAAAACAATCAGACAGTAATCATTAACTTGTGTGTGTAAGAAGCAAAGGGCCTGGGGAGCAAGTGGAGTTTGTGATCAAGCTCCATTGGTACCAGATGGAAAGTAACTACCCGCAGGTGATATCACAAGTTACTCATGATTCCATTATTATATCTTGGTAGCTAACCTTGGGTGTTTTTGCCCCATGGTGGCGGCTTCTCCCTCTCCCCCCACCCAAGTTTTTTCTAACCCATTTATGTAAGTTGAACCTATTTTCCCACAGTTCCTCCTTTTTTGTTTTTCTTGATCTTCTTAAGTTTACACGTGGGGACCATCATGACAAGCTTCTGATCCTTCTTTTGCTGTCGGGTGGTTTGGAGGCTGATTCTGCAAAGGCATAAAAAGAGACACCATAAAAGTATTCCACTTCCCAGAGTTATCCAGAATTTGAGATGGGCATTAGCCAATAGGGAGAGGGTTAAAGTCTTTCCAAAAGGACCATGAGTCAGCCCATTTGTGTCTTAGTTGTTTGGAGTGTTGTAGTTGTTGGTGTCATGTTACATCTAAATTTTCTATCACAGGGCAAATCCTCCTTAGAATGGAGGATTTGACCATAAGTTGATAAAGCACATGTGCAGTTTGATAGTGTGGTGACGACTAATTTCATCAATGGTAGCAGAAGCTATAATGCTTACCGTGGCTAGGATCCCTATGATTAAGAGGCCTATGAATCACCTGTGCCTGGTTAATGACTACCAGCGATGGACAGCATGGCCATCAGATGCAAATCAGGGGTATATGCAATACCATTGTGGTGTAAGAGGACTCTGGCCTGGTTAGGCAGGTGTTTAAGGCTTCCCCATGTTCTATCAGGGGCAAAAACTTGTGTTTGTGCAGTGGCTTCAGGATGAGGAGGACATGAAGAAGATTCTTCCATCTTGAAAAATGGGAGTGGTGGTCGGTCATTCAGAGTCATTCTCTGGAAGTCCTGGTTGATTGGAAGATATTCTGGGGGTCTCCACCATGCCATGATATGGTTTCACCAACTGAGAGGGAATCCACAGAGGTCTGGAATCTGAAAGAACACAAGCATATCCTTGACCCCTGGTGAGAAGTTTGGGCAAGAACCATAGGATGAGAGGGTTCATCTAATTTAGAATGTAGCTCAGCTGCGGTTAGTCCTGGAGGGTCAAGATTTAAAAACTTAAGAATGATCATAGCGTGATCGAGGAGAAATTGAGGTTGTAATGTAGACAGTCATGGGTAATTCCCCTTTTTTTGTTTTTTAACATAGTTTTAAGTTTATTATGTGCTTGTTCTACAATTGCTTGGCCTTGTGGGTTATAAGGAAATTTAACTTTATCTGCCATTTCTTTCTGACTTTGTTTCCCACATCATTCCCCCTTGAACAGTTTTGACCCTTAAAATCTCTAAGGTTGCTGAGGGTGGATGATCTTCTCTTCTCTAACTTCTTCCTACTAAATAGGGGCATAGAGATGTCCTTACCTGTGGGTCAACGTTGCTCAATTGGGGTAGGTATAGGGGAGTTACGAAAGGGAAAGACAGAGTTCAGGGGAAACAGAGCCTCCTTGAGGAGAAAGGATCATCTGTCTACTGGAAGTTATAGCGGTTCAACAAGAGTCCCAAAACTATGACAAAAAGATTAAAAAATGGGCATTATTAAAAGATCTAGTACCACTGACAAGGAAATTGAGTTATTTCTGTGGCACATAATACTTCAGTAATCAGAATATCGAGTGATCACCTTATATAAAAAATATTAGAACTAGGAATTGCATATAGTCTCTAGAATAGTTATAGCATTTACTCAAATGTAACCTAAGGCTTATTATTTGTTTGGCAGTGCTTCCAGAGTAACTTAACATACCAAAGAAGCCTAATTGGTTAAAATGACTTAATTTAAATCTTTGGAAATTTGTTTAAAAAAACAATTCAGGAAGTTATAAAGCACAAAGCATGTTTACCCTCAGACCCAAATATCCTTAGTTTCTCTGCAATAAGAAGCCAAAAGCAGATAAGCCTTGTTAAGTAAGCTTTAGCATACCATCCTATTTAGAAAAGGCCTATATGTCCAAAGAACTCAATCCCAATTTATCATGCAAGCAAAACTTTGTAGGTTACTAAAGACTTTGAGGGTTATCTTAAACAATTACCCATGAAAACTATGAGACAAAGTTAACCATTACCTTAAGTCATAACATGAGCTTATTTGACCTTTGATAAACAGGTCTATTTCAAACCAACAAACTTACTTTTGGGTCCACTTAAGACAATTTGTTCCCCAAAGTTAATTTTTACCTGGAACACTGGTGGGGAAATTATAAGTGGGTGGTCGTTGCTCCTTGACATCTCTGAGACAATGTTTAAAGGTTGGGAAAAGGTTTCTATAGGTAATAATATGGCTTGCAGTTCTGAATGTTGGGTAGAGCCCAGTCTAGTGTATAATAAATGTTCCCAGTTTTTTTCCAGTTTTCCAAAGGCAAGAAGCCTTGTGAGTTTTCCCCAAGGAGTCTGTAAACACCGTAAGGGCATTCTTAATAGGTTGTTGCATTGGGGTGAGGATGTCCTCAGAAGGAATCTTTTGTTCCTTTAAAAGGTTAGATTTTTCCCAATGACAAAGGAGGGAGTTAGCATTCTCTGGATGTGGGGCGCCGAATGGGGCAGGCTGAAAATAAGGAGGCTTAGTTTTTTGGAAAATTTTTGTTTACTTTGGGTGGGACTGTGTCTTCATAAACATGGTCTACAGTCAGAGGGAGAATGGTCGTATGGACAGTAGACCATGTAAGAATAACCTCAGGTGGAACACTGGTGCCTTCTGTATGGCATGCCTTTACTGTTTTACCTATTTGTTCCCGAATGTCTACGTCAAATGTTCTTTGCTTGAGAAACCAAGGGAAGTGTTGCTGGATAATCATTAATAATTTAAGGAGTGCTATACAGATGTATTGTTTCTATTCTAGGGATAGGGAGTCTCCTATAATGATTCTCTCAAAAGTTCTGTGGCAGCAAATCCTAATACAGTTTCACTTTTCTCTTAACCTCATCGGGAGAGATTGTAGTCAAATGCACTTTTTCTCTTTTAGAGCTATAGCCGTTCCACGGTGTTCTGCAGTCCTTGAGTTATGTGGGCTTATTAGCCATGTTGGCTTCTAGTCATGTTGGCTTCTAGCCATATCACCTTCTTAGCCATGTTGCCTTCTGATCATGTCCCCGTCAGTCACGTTGTCCTCCTAGTCACATTGGCTTTTCTTCTTTAAAAAAAAATTTTTTTTTAACATTTATTTATTTTTGGAGAGACAGAGACAGAGGATGAATGGGGGTGTGGCAGAGAGAGACACAAACACAGAATCTGAAACAGGCTCCAGGCTCTGGGTTGTCGACACAGATCCCGATGCGAGGCTCAAACTCATGAACTGTGAGATCATGACCCGAGCTGAAGTCAGACGCTTAACCAACTGAGCCACCAAGGCTCCTCACATTGGCTTTTTTTCTAATTACATTGGCTTCACGTTGCCTTCTGTCACATCTAACAAGTTACTCATGAGTCCATTGCAATATTTCACTAGCTAACCTCTGGTGTTTTCGCCCCATGGTGACAGCTTTCTGTCCTAAGCTTTTCTCTAACCCATTTATGGAAGTAGAACCTATTTCCCCACAAGTCCCCTTGTTTTCTTAGATTGAGTGGTACCCATTATTTTCCCTTGTTGAAATAATGTTCCCTAATTCAGTTAGTCTTACTATTTCTGGTTGCCTGCACACAGCTCCTGAGGCCTGTCAGGATTGCCCAAAGGTGCTTGCTTTGTAGATGAGGTCTACCACAAATCCACATGCTGTGGCCCAGTAAGTTTCATCCAGGAAAATCTGGAGTCACTCACATCCCAATTTTGCACCCAGAAGCATCAGGACCAGCAAACTTGAAGAACGCAAAATAAGCTGAGCTCCATCTGAGAGAAGGTTACCAGAGGTCTGGGAGAGTACCAGAAGAGGCATCCAACCAACAGGGCTCTGTGGGTGCTTTCACCCATTTAGGAGCCATCCCTGGAATCTTCAGCAGCTGTCTTTCGGACCCATTTGGGCTGCCAAAACTGACAATGACAAAACTAAAACAATTTCGTAAAGAAGTTGATGCCCTTTATTTGAGGGAAAATAGTCCATGGATTGGAGGACTGCAGTGCCTCACAAGCAGTGGGACACTATTCCCAAGAGATTTGGGCTAAGTTTTGGGGTGAATTTTACAGAATATTAGAAGAGGCAATGTAGAAACAGGACCTGATTGGCCAGGAGATCAAGCCTTCCCTGACAAGCCTAGCATGTCTTATTTTCCAGGATAAGGTAAGCTAGCAAAAGTTGAGTTGGACGACTGTGCTTGGTGTATGTTAGGTTTCCTTGACAGGTTTTTCCCGTAAGTGCAGCCTGATTTAAGTATAGATTTTGTGATGTGGGCTGGGCCACTGGAGAAGCCTCCACACTGTGGGTCTTGATATATGATTGAACTTTATCACTTCCTACCTTGTCTATTTTGTCTTAGTTCTTTTGGTCTGTTATTTTGCTTACTTTCATGAGGGAGTTTCCTTCACATGTGTAGTAACTTTTCTATGAATTCTTAATCTGGAAAGACTAAAAGTCCCATGGGTCTGGTTGGGTGTGCTTCACTGTAGGATAATGCGGTGGCCAGCTGTTTTGGTGAGGACACTAAAATGTATTTTTCTGGAGTCTTTTCTGTAACAGGACTAACTTTCTCTAGATGAGAATCATATAATATCCAGTCTTCTGATTAGGCTCTTTATTTCATTCTGTAGAACAACACTTTTACAAAAGAGATATTAAAGTAATGGTCAGATGTTACCCAATCTCAGAGTCAGAGAGGTCTCAGGTGACTGAAAGGTTATACATAAATTCTTTTAATATAAAATAATCTGAATGTGTCTTGCAAAGTAAATAATCCTTTAACAAAGATTCTGAATTACGGCCTTTAGACATTTGAAAAAACAAACACCCCTTCTCATAGGATGAAACTCTTATACAATGAGGAAAATACTAAGTTCATTAGGTCATTAGTAGTGAAATCAGGAAAATGCTTCTCATGTCATAAATTAATAGCAAACTCAAAAGAAACTTACTTTTATTTTCCTAGCTTTTATCTAAATATAAAAGAAGGCCGTGCCTGGGTTTTTTCACTTGAGCATCTGAGTGTTGATTTTGGCTCAGGCAATGAGCCCAGGGTTGTGGGGTTGAGTCCCACATTGGGCTGTACACTGAGCCTGGAGTCTGCTTAAGATTCTCTCTCTGTCTGTCTTTCTCTCTGTCTCTCTCTCTCTCTCCTTCAGCCCCTCTCTCCCTCTCTCATACTCTCTCTCTCTCTAAACTAAACTAACTAATTAAATAAATAAAATATAAAAGAAGAAAAGTAGTATGAAATCAAGGTAAAAACATTGACTAAACCCTAAAGGAGTTATGTTAGTCTGCGTGTAATTGTCTTTGAATGATTCCTATAAGGTAGGAGGTTAATATTTCCTGGTGGTGGCTTGTTTCCCTTGCATTACCCATTATTGCCCCAAATAGATATATTATATTAGATCAGTTGTTTATTTATTTATTGTTTGTACAGCCTCCTGGGTCTGGCTCAGTACTCTGTTAAATGATACTACAATATTTACCTGTCTTTCTTTTTGCATACTCTCTTATTGGATGGAAAATCAAAATGTTGAAGTCATCACCTATGTTATTCAATTAAGTAAAGTCCAGCCGGTTAGTAGAGAATTATACCTGTTATATATTTTTATTGATATATTAATGAGTCTTAGTACTGAATTCAGCTATTATTTCCTTGGTTGTATTGTGTCAGGTAAGGAGGCAGTAAATGCTCCGTCTGTTTTATCATTAGGTTAGCTGTTTGTTTCTTTGCAAACTGCTATTTTGAATTGAGAAAAACAAGACCTTGTCCAAGAAGACAATTGCCTTTACTTAGCATACAAATGTTTATGGTACTTTTGATTAGTTGTGGATTTCTTTTGAATTTCAACGACCCAAGAAAGCTTGGAATTCTAATCCAACTTCATGCAGATTTAACACAACAGTAAATAAGCAATTTCCAGGTATGTAAAAGAGTTCTTCCTAATTGATTGATACATTTCATTATTACATATATTATCCCAAATTCTAAAGTGGCCATTACGTGTCCTAGAAATTAAAGCTTGAGCATTTAGATTGGCAATTTTTGAGAAAGTTGGGGATTAGAATATATAAGTGAATTTGAAGTCATTGTTACATGGTCGCAGGGTTGAAAAGCCTGGTGCAAAATTTTCATACGGTTAAACAAAAGTGAAGAAAATCCAACAGGCTACTTATTTCAACTACTGTGAGCCCACATGTAAAGGAATTGCTCAACTTGAAAAGTCTTGCTTTTTCGAGCCTCCAACTTAAAAATCTCTGAGCGGTCTTTATGTGCATCCTCAATCTGCAGTTGTCTAAAGGTCACAGTTAAATTTAAAAAATTGAAATATTAATTTAAAATTTCACATTGGCTGTTAAATTTATTTTTTTTTATTTTTTTATTTTTTAAATTTTTTTTTTCAACGTTTATTTATTTTTGGGACAGAGAGAGACAGAGCATGAACGGGGGAGGGGCAGAGAGAGAGGGAGACACAGAATCGGAAACAGGCTCCAGGCTCTGAGCCATCAGCCCAGAGCCCGACGCGGGGCTCGAACTCACGGACCGCGAGATCGTGACCTGGCTGAAGTCGGACGCTTAACCGACTGCGCCACCCAGGCGCCCCAGGGCTGTTAAATTTAATTAGGTCTGCAATAACTGCTTGTTGAAAGAAGGAATATTATGAAATCAAACAAGAACCAGAACCGTTCAACCCTTGGGGTGGCAAAATGGGGCAGTTCCATCAAGAACTAAGGCATAGGTCTTGCCCCTACCCTTCTTCTGGCCATGGGCAATGACAAAGAGGCAGCTGGTTTGCAGAAGGCAGCAGCTTTGCCAGCTGGTGAAAATATAAGAAAAAGGAGAAAAATACCCTTACACTCTTTCTCTGTGTTGGTCTCTCTCCCTCTCATATATAGAAGCAGTAAATTCTCTGTCCCCATATGCGCATCTCCCAAATCACAGCACCTCAGGTGAAGGAGCTAAGTCCATCTTACTCAGTGTCTTTCAGGTTGCATCGATGTTTATGTTAATCTATTTTATAATATTCCTAATAAGAAAGGAAGTAAAGATAACCACTTACCCTAGCCTTTCCACATTCCCTATTCAGTAGTTTTCAGTATGTTGTGGATGGAGACCCTTCATCAAGAGTAGTGGGAGTTTGGGTAAAAATGTACATTTTTATATCGCATCTGTAAAGTACTGAATCAAAACTTCTGGGAGTGGCTTCTAGATATCTGCATTTTAAACAAGTTTCCAAGGTGACTGTCATGTACCCTTGAGTCTGAGAATCACTGCTTTATGTGTGACATCGCTTTCAGATACTTATTAACTTCTGCCATGTGCACAACATAATTTATGGCTCTTATCTCCAATAAATTTATTATCTAGTAGAGATGCACTAATGAATAAGGAAAAAATAGTAATATGTTAGAGGTAGAAGGAGAGGTATAATGTAATGGAGAGGCTGAGCCTTGTGTTCATTCATTTATTCTCTCATTCATTCATTCTGTGAATTATGTGCCAGATACTCCTGGGTCCCTCATGAATATTTAGGTAGCTACTTGGTCCTTCTTACTTCTTACTATATGGACTCCCCCGTTTTGTCTACATGTAATTTGTTTTACAAGGTAATTGCTTTTATATTTAGTTTCATTTCTCTTCCTTATTTGTCTTATTCTCTATAGCAGAATTGAATATTCGTGAATAATGCAGCAAAGACATATGACAATATAAGAGGCATTTCCAAGTAACACTAACACGGAAAAAGGATGACTAATCAGTAATGTCAGTATGTATGCAAATAGAATTTTACACTAGCTGGTTGAAATCAGGGCTCTGAAAGTGGAGTCTGGACAATCTTAGGATTATATGGGTTGATGACCTTTGAATGTAAATGCAACATCATTTATGTGGGTTCCTTTTGGGGATATATAGTTTTTAATAGAGTGTCTAGAAAACTTTAGAGCTAATAGTCTGGATTTCATAAACCCAATGCCTGCAACAGCCAGACAAGTAGAATAAATGGTTAAAAAATACCCAGGGTAAGAGGCTACAGATGGATGTTCTGGTAAACAGGGAGTATAGAGAATGCATGTCGCATCTGAAGGAAGCAGTTCTCTCTGCCTTAAGACCATTGTTTTGCACTGTGAGAATTCAGGCCCTGATGGCCAGGTATTCAGATTTTTCAAGGAAAGCCAAATATATTATTTTTTCCCGTTTCTTTTCTCCTTCTCCTCTTCCTCCTTCTCCTCCTTCTTGTCACCTCCTTCTCCTCTTCCTCCCCCTCCTCTACCTCCTCCTCCTTCTCCTCCTTCTTCTTGTGAAACTCACTGTGTATTTTCACTGGATGTAGGATTCTGGGTTGATAGTCCTTTTACTTCAGCGCTTCAAAAATGTTAGGTGACTTCTTTTTATCTTCCGTTGCTTCTGGTTAGAAATATTTGGGGGGGGGTTTGAATTGTTGCTTCCTCATAGGTAACATACTGTTTCTCTCTTGCTGCTTTTACATTTTTTTCTCTTTAATTTTTTAGTTTTGCGAATTTTGACTATGATATATCAGAGGGTGTATTTCTTTGCATTTATCCTATTTACTATTGTTCTTTTTTTTTTTGTAGATTTATGTCATTTTTCAAATTTGCGAATATTTCAGCCACTAGTTTTTAAAATATTTTTTTTTTTAGTCCCAGCCTCTTCCTTATTTCTTTCTGGGACCTCAGTGACACAAATGATAGATCTTTTATTATTGCCCCACTATTCACGAGGCTCTGTACTTTATTTTATTTTATTAAAAATTTTTTTTTAAGTTTGTTTATTTTTGAGAGAGAGAGAGACAGAGTGTGAGCCAGCAGGGCAGAGAGAGAGGGAGACACAGAACCAGAAGCAGGCTCCAGGCTCTGAGCTGTTAGCACGGAACCCGACATTGGGCTCGAACCATGAACCCGTGAGGTCATGACCTGAGCCGAAGTCGGAATCTTAATCAACTGAGCCATCCAGGCGCCCCGAGACTCTGTACTTTATATTTTTAGTCTATTTTCTCCTTATTCAGATTACATAATTTCTATTGATCTTTCTTTATGTTTATTGATTTCTGCCCCCTCTGTTTATTTCCATTCTGCTCCTGAGCCCATCCAGGGAGGTTTTCAACTTCAGTTAGTATATTTTTAGTTCTAAAAATTTTATTTGATTCTTAGTCATATCTTCCATTTCTTTGCTGGAGCTTTCTATTTTTCCATTTGTTTCAAGAGTGTAATTTCTTGATGGAGCATTTTTATGATAATGGCTTTAAAATTCTTGTCAGATTATTCCAGCATTTGGATTATCTCAATATTGGCATCTGATGATTATCAGTTGTCATTTGAGTTGAGGATTTATTGGTTCTTGGTCTGACACATAATTTTGGATTGTGTTCTGGACTTTTAAAGTATTAGGTTATGATACTCTGTGTGCTACTTAAATATTCTATTGTACCAGGCAACAGACCTGTTTAGGTTCAGGAAGCGTGACCTACTTTTGTAGGTGGGTCATAGTTCCAACGTCAGTTTAGTTTTTAAACTTTTGCTCGGTGCTTTTGCTTATCCTGCTCGTGTGCTGCTGAGGCCAGTTTGAAACTTGAGTGGTATTCCATACCGCAGTTCACTTTTCAAAGCTTTTGCTGTATTGCTGCTAGTCAGTTTCACCCATGGGTTGGTTGGGGGTGTGACTGAGTTTATGCTGAGATAGAAGAATCTGTGTACCCAGCTCACTGTTCTGCTCATTCTGATCTCCCGATCTCCCTAGTCTGACGGGGAGAAGGTGGAGTGCCTCCCCTTGGCCGATCTTTCCTTGTTGCACAGCAAGGACTGTAGACATGGTTCCTGTTTATATTCATGTAGAGCAAGATGGGCTGTTGGATGAGGTAGGGGACAGGGCTCGGCTTCTTCTGTAGGTACTGCATAGTGGGGTTTGTTGACAGGATTCTACGCCATAGTATCCACAGCACCCGGGGAGAGGTGGGCAGGAGGAGGGACACTGCAGCCTCTTCTTCATTGTTGCAGTGTGGGGATGTGACAGGCTCTGCTCCACAGACACTGCCAATGCCTGATGAGGAGAGAGACAGGCAGTTTCTTCTGCGGTGTTTGCCTGCAGCAGGGGAGGTTTGGTCCAAAGGGTCTGTCCTAAGTAAGGGGTGTCTTCCTCTCCATGCTCTGGCTAGCAAGGGCAGGCTCTCTTTAATTTTTTTTATGTTCATTTATTTTTGAGACAGAACTAGAGCATGAGTCTGGGAGGGACAGAGAGAGAGGGAGACAGAGAATCCGAAGCAGGCTCCAGGCTCCGAGCTATCAGCACAGAGCCCGACGTGGGGCTTGAACCCATGAACCACGAGATCATGACCTGAGAAGGGCAGGCTCTCTTTTATTATTTTTTAATATTTATTTTTGAGAGAGAGAGAGAGAGAGAGAGAGCGAGAGCTCGCATGCACATTCATGTGCATGCATGAGCAAAGGAGGGGCAGAGAGATAGGGGGGTACAGAGGATCCAAAGTGGGCTCGGTGCTGACATCAGAGAGCCCCTCATGAGCCCCGAGATCATGACCTGAGCCAAAGTCTACAGCTTTACCGACTGAGCCACCCAGGCAAAGGGCGGCCTCTAATTTTTGCATCACTTTATTGCTTTGTGTTTCAGGTTGTAGGCTGCTCTAGTGTGAAGGCCAAGAAATAAAGGAGACAAAACCAAAGCAAACCAGGAAACTCACTACCCCATTGTTCCTTAAGTCTGTAGGTCCTTAGCCAGTCTGCCTTGTCTACCTCTCACGGTCTCCTGATAATCGCTGTGTGTATTTTGTTCAGCGTCTTTAGTTGTAGTTAGTGAGATTGGTACGATGCAACGTGTTTACTCCATCTCGTTTGGAAGGCTTGGCTCCTCTCTGGCAGCAATGAGTAGGGTATGAGGTTCTCATCTAATCATCCTCAGATTCTTGATGAATTTTTAATCAATCACCATAAGTATAAGTGACCTGTAATTTCAAACACTCAGGGAAATAAATTCATTGTGAATATGATATTATATGTGCTGTTAATTTAGGAAAAGAATTTAAATAATTTCACTTTGCTAAGTTTGCTTCGCATGTTTTTACTTCTTAGTTTTTTAATTTTTTAAAACAATTTTTGTGTTTTTTAAAGAAGTTTGTTTATTTTGAGAGAGAGAGAGAGAGGACACAGGGGAGGAGGGGCAGAGAGAAAGGGAAAGAGAGGATCCCAAGCAGGCTCTGCACTGTCAGCACAGAGCCCAATGTGGGGCTTGAACTCATGAACGTTGAGATCATGACCTGAGCCAAAGTTGGATGCTTAACTAACTGAGCCACCCAGATGTCCTGCTTCTCAGGTGTTTAATGCCGTATTTTGGATACACAGAAAGATACAGGAAGGGTAACTTTTCTTCTCTTTTTTTCCTCTCTTCTTTCTTTCTCTCCTTCCTTCCTTCCTTCCTTCCTTCCTTCCTTCCTTCCTTCTTTCCTTCCTTCCTTCTACAAATTACCTCTTTCTCTCTGAGGGACTATCTATCGTGCCTTAGCCTTCATATGTATAGGATAGGCATGGGATTCAACCTTGACCAAATGTGTGCTGTCTCTCAGGATTTGAATCATAGGCAGAGGAACAAAAATGACCGAATAGATTTGAAAGTTACCTCCTGTGGCAGCCACAGGGCCCTGCATATAATTTTGTTTTAGCTGACATGTTCCTGAAAGAGCAAGAGTAGAGCCTAGCACAGGGCTTGTGGGCAGGAAGTATGTCTTCGGAAGTGGTTCCAAGCAACAGATGCGGAGGACAGAGAGGCTAAAACAGGGAAGGAGGGAGAGTTCATTCAGAGATTCATGTTCAAGTTGATCACTGCTGTAGGCAATTGAGATTTAATCTTGCTGGGGACCATATGGGGTACCATGTGAAAAGCAGCTCAAAATTACCCAGTTGGGGGATGGAAGATGGTAATATTTTTTTTTCCGGCAGCTCATGTCCCATTAATTGCCACATGAGTTGGCTCTTCCTTCCCATCTCCATGTTTTGTTTTTTTATTTTTTTTATTTTTTATTATTTTTTTTTTTTAATTTTTTTTTTCAACGTTTATTTTATTTTTGGGACAGAGAGAGACAGAGCATGAACAGGGGAGGGGCAGAGAGAGAGGGAGACACAGAATCGGAAACAGGCTCCAGGCTCTGAGCCATCAGCCCAGAGCCTGACGCGGGGCTCGAACTCCCGGACTGCGAGATCGTGACCTGGCTGAAGTCGGACGCTTAACCGACTGCGCCACCCAGGCGCCCCCCCATCTCCATGTTTTTGTGCGTGTGCATGAGTGGCTCTCACAAGCATACTCTGGGGCAGAGAAGACAGTCTACGGAAGAGCCTGTCACATTATACCTGGGTAATTGTGTTCGGTAGCAATGGCCGAATAGAAAATTGACCCAAGAGGATATGAGGTAGGGCCAAGCGGTCTCCAACACATATTTCCATCAGTGCCCCTTTTCAAAGCCTCACAGGTGCCTTGTTGTCCTTCCTCACCTTAATCCAATGAGCAATTCCCAAATCTATTTATGATGAATTCTCTCTCTTTTTGCATGTGTTAGCCAGAACAAATTTCTGTAGATTGCAACCAAAGAACCCTGACACTTCCATTAATCTGTTCTCTTTCACTGCGAGATAGTTTCATCTGTGGTAAAAGTCTGTCTCCTTCGTTGAATCTTGGCATGTCTATCAAAATGCTTGAGCTACGCTTCAAGGACCATATGCGTGTTGTTAAAATAGAATCTTCTGGCCCCAGATGCCGAAGTTTCCCTGTTAGCTTCTGATCCTTCACAGTTAGGCCTAACTTATTTACATAGTATTTAATGACAGGCAGGAATTCGGTTTTGAATCGATGTAAACAGGCAGTAAATTGAAAATACAAGTTAAAGAGATACAGGTGGATGTTATCACATAAATAGCATTTGGTTTTCTGAAATTATAATTATGACAGTCCTGAATGATCTCCGATCCCACTGTATTATAATGTGACAGATGTATATGGCTGTGATTTCTCTAGCGATGCTCGCTGTTGCTTCCTTGTCATCTTTAATAACAAAGCAACTGGACAGATTAAATGGAAAAGATTTATTCTCTGTGAATGCCAGAGTCAAAGCATGCTGTCATAGTAACAGGTTAAAGCATTTCCACGAGGAGGTTATTATGCATGATAGGGTGGTACAGCCAGCCATCTCTTTCCATCCCATTGTATCAATGGCGCACTATATGCATTTCTAACTAGGAATTGATGGAGAGGACTTTTGTGATGACTGGCATCCAAATTTTAAATGCTAATTATAGTGAACACATTAAAAAATGCCCGTATCATCAGCGTATTGAAGTTGTACAAAGTAAACATATTGGCACACAAACCGTACCCAGATTGAAACACAGAACGTTTACCAGTCCTGCAGAGGCTGCCTCATTTCTCTCTCAAGTCACAATTCCTGGCACTGTGTAACTGCTATCTCGACCGCTGTCACAACAGATTCATTTTGCGTGATTTATTAACATCTTTGGGCATTTTATTTAAATTTTTTGTCAAGGGAGAGGTTACATCCGTTGAAATAAATCTTAAATGGTATGGTTTAATGAGTTTTGAGAAAGGCACACAACCATGTAACCAACAGCACTATCAAAGTAAAGAACATTCCCACAACCCCTGATTTCCGTGTGCCCTTCTCCAGCCCCAGAAGAGAAAGCAATGCTTCTCCTGAAAGCAACCACTATTCTGAAATCTTTTGCTCTAGGTTGCTTGGTCTCAAAATCCACATAAATACAATAGTGTAGTACCTACTCTTGTATTTGGCTTCTCTTTACTCATTGCAAAGTTTTTGAGATTTATTTATGTTGTATGTATAATCCATTTGGTTTTCCTATTGACAGTAGCATTCTACATTATAAATGTAGTACTCCAATATCCCACAACACAAGATTGGATAAAGTATAGTTTTATTTCTTTTTCAATCCTTATAGCTTTCATTTAGGTTTCTTGATTAAATTTTTGGCTAAGGACCTCTAGTACAATGCCACATAGACTTGTTAAAAGTCAGATCCTGGCGGTATTCACAGTATGAAGGGAGAAAGAATTCACTGTTTCACCATTATGTGTAATGGTGGCTGTAGATGTTTTTAGGAAATACGCGTCCTCTATTAATTTATGGCAGTTCCTTTATATTTCTAGTTTGATAAAAGGTTGTATCATATACGGGTGCCAAATTTTGCTAAGAAATTTTCTGCGTATATTGAGGTACTCATGTGATTTCCCTTTTATTCAGTTTATATGGTGAATGACATCAGTTTATACAAATGGTAAATTAATTTTGCATCCCTGGGATAAATCTCACTTGGTCACGTTATGTTATTCTTTGTATATATTTCCAGATAGGATTTGCTAATGGTTTGTTGAGGATTTCTGTGTTCATGAGAGATACTGGTCTGTAGTTATTTTTCTTGTAATATCTTCATTGGGTTTAGTGTCAGGGTTAAGTAAACCTCACAAAAACGTTAGGAAATGTTGTGTCCTCCTGTATTTTTTTTCTTTAAATTTTTTCCCAAGTATGTATAAGAATGGATTTTCCCCCCAAATATTGGACAGAATTCATTAGAGAAATCACTTGAATTAACTTTTTTCTCCTTAGATATTTGGTAGAATTCACACATGACACTTTCGAACTGGAAAGATTTTAAGTAAAAACTCAATTTTTAGCAGATAGATTGTGATTTAAAAATGTTCCTTATTCTTGTGTCACTTTGGCAATTTGTGTATTTTGAGCAGCTGTCCATTTTCTTAGCTGTCAATTTTATTGCTAAAAAGGTCCTTTGTAACATTGGTAGTATATGTAGCGATTAGCCCTGATACTGGTAATTTGAATTTTTGTCCTTTTTCCTGGATCAGTCTTACTAGGTATTTTTCAATTTCTAAAAATTTTTCAAAGTATTAATATTTGGCTTTATTCAGGTTTTCTCTGTGGTCTTTTCCTTGTCATTGATTTCCATTTATTATTTTTGCTGTTTCCTTCATTCTACTTATTTTAAGTTTTTTTACTCTTGTTTTTCTAACAAAGTTAAAAGTTGGACTTTTAAAAAAATTATTAAAATTTTAAATCCCTAGCAAGACTAATCAAGGGAAAAAAAGAAGGAGAACATGCACATCATCAACCTCATGAATCAGAAAGAAGGCATCAGTAGGTATATATACAATAGACAATAGAATGAAAACAATAGGATATTATGGATAATTCTATACCAATAAATTCTACAATTTGGATGAATGGACAAGTTCCTGGAAAGATATATATTGCAGAAATTAACATAGAAAGAAATAGAAAGTATGATTAGTGCCATATTTACTCAAGGAGTTGAATTCTTGATGACGAATTCCCTCCTCTCTCCCTGCAACTAACTGTCCATTCTTGAATTCTTACCCTGAGAATTCTACCAAATATTTTGTTAAATGTTTATTTATTTATCTTGAGGTGGTGTGGGGGAGCTGCAGAGAGAGAGGGAGACAGAGAATCCAAAGCAGGCTTCATGCTTTCAGTGCAGAGCCCAATGTGGGGCTTAGACTGATGAGCTGTGAGATCATGACCTGAGCTGAAGTGGGACACTTAACCAGGTGCCCCCTACCAAATATTTTTAAAAGATATAATTACAGCCTATACAAGCTCTTACAGAAAAATAACAATAGAGGAAGGCTTCATAATTCTTTTTGTGGTTTTGTGTTTCTAAGACCAAGGTCACCTAAATACTAAAACTTCTCAAAGACAAAAATAATAAAATAAAATTTCAGACAAAATTTTTATGAATATAGATACAGAATTCTCTTTAAAAATTTAGCAAATCAAATCTAATAACATGTGGAAAGGTTAATATGTGACCAATGAGTTCATTCCAGGAATGAATGAGCTTGATTTGCCATTTGAATATCAGTCATTATAATTCATCTTATTAACAAAATAAAATAAATTTGTGTAATCTTCCATTGTATGTAAAAAAAAAACACATAACAAAATTTGAAACTGCTTCGTGACCTTTCATCAAGTAACAAAAGGGCAGTGCCTTAATATGGTGAAAGGCATCTATGGGAAATCTATGGCTAATACCATACTTAATGTTAAAACATTAATCCTTTTCCTTTAAATTTTGAAAAAAAGCAAAAATATCTGTTTTCACTATTTCTATTCAACTTTTGCTAGAAGTCCATACCAATTCAGTAGGGTAGAAAAACAAGATAAAAAAAGTACACATTGGAAAACAAGAAGTAAAACTGTCATTATTTGAGAATGATATGATTGTGGTTCTAGAAGACTCTGTGCTACTTATAAGAAAAATGATTAAACTGAAAAGGGTATTTTGAAAGATCAAGAATATAATATTAACATATAAGTCAATTACGTTTCTATATACTTTCAACAAACCATCTGTAAAGTAAGTTAAAAATTAATACCCTCATAATTATATTTAAAAACATCAAATCCTAAGTAGTAGATCTAATGAAAGTTATGTTAGATCTCTCCATGGAAAACTATGAAACATAGCTGAGAGAAATTACAGAAGTCCTAAATAAATATATAATATCCTCGGGGCGCCTGGGTGGCGCAGTCGGTTAAGCGCCCGACTTCAGCCAGGTCACGATCTCGCGGTCCGTGAGTTCGAGCCCCGCGTCAGGCTCTGGGCTGATGGCTCGGAGCCTGGAGCCTGTTTCCGATTCTGTGTCTCCCTCTCTCTCTGCCCCTCCCCTGTTCATGCTCTGTCTCTCTCTGTCCCAAAAATAAATAAAAAAACGTTGAAAAAAAATATATAATATCCTCTTCATGAATTGGTGGAGTCATATTGTTCTCTGTTGTACCTCAACTGATCTATAGATCCAATTTCTATCAAAATCCCAGCAGGCTATTTTGAAGAAATAAATAGGGTGTTTCCAAAATATATACAGAAGTGCAAACAATGTAGATCAGCCCAATCAATCTCAAAAAAGAACTAAGTTGGAGGACTTAACAGTACTTGGCCTGAAGATTGACTATAAATCCCTAGGAAGTAAGACAATGCATCATAAGTATGTTCAGATGAATAGATTAACAGCAGAGATTAGAGAATCCAGAAAATATATGTATGTGATGTATATTCATATTTCCATATGTGTATATAATAAACATACAAATACACATTTCTATATAAATGAGGATAGAATAATAAGGCAACAAAAAAGAAAAGTAAATTAAGAAATAGAACACTATGACTGTGCAAATGCATGCATAGCCAGTCGGTCTTTGATCAAAATATTAAATTAAATCAATGAAAAATCAGTCTTTTTTTGTTTTTTAAGTAGGTTCCGCTCTGGATGTGGAAACCAACATGGGGCTTAAACTCACAGCTCTGAGTTCAAGACCTGAGCTGGGATCAAGAGTCAGACACTCAACCAAATGAGCCATCCAGGTGCCTCCAAAGCAAAGACTTATTTAAAAAAACAAAAACAAACATAACCAGAATACCTGGATATCAGTGAGAAAAAGAAACCTTGACCTCTATCTTAAATTTTTATACAAAAGTAATTTATTATGTTGGTTATCTACATGCAAAAAGAATAAAACTGGGCCCTAACACCACAACCAAAAACCTCTGGGACACAGCAAGGACAGTCATAAGAGGAAAGTATATAGCAATCTAGGCCTTCCTAAAGGAGGAAGAAAGATCTCAGATACACAACCTAACCTTACGCCTTAAGAATCTGGTAAAAGAACAGCAAATAAAACCCAAAATCAGCAGAAGATAGGAAATAATAAAGATTAGAGCAGAAATTAATGCTATTGAAAAACAGTAGAACAGATCAATGAAACCAGAAGCTTGTTCTTTGAAAGAACTAACAAAATTGATAAACCACTAGCCCATTTGATCAAAAAGCAAAAGGGAAGGACCCAAATAAATAAGATCAAGAATGAAAGAGGAGAGATCACAACCAACACAGCAGAAATAAAAACAATAATAGGGGAATATTATGAGCAATTATATGCCAATAAAAGGGGCAATCTGGAAGAAATGGACAAATTCCTAGAAACATATACACTACCAAAACTGAAACAGGAAGAAACAGATAATTTGAACAGACCCATAACCAGTAAGGAAGTCAAATTAGTAATCAAAAATCTGCCAAAAAACAAGAGTCCAGGGCCAGATGGCTTTCCGGGGGAATTCTACCAAACATTTAAGGAAGAGATAACACCTATTCTCTTGAAGCTGTTCCAAAAAAATAGAAATGGAAGGAAAACTTCCAGACTCTTTTTGTGAAGCCAGCATTACCTTGATTCCAAAACCAGACAGAGACCCCACTAAAAAGGAGAACTATAGACCAATTTTCCTGAGGAACATGGATGCAAAAATTCTCAACAAGGTATCAGCCAATTGAATCTAACAATACATTAAAAAAATTATTCACCACAAGCAAGTGGGATTTATACCTGGGATGCAGGGCTGGTTCAATATCTGCAAAACAATTAACGTGATTCATCACATCAATAAAAGAAAGGGCAAGAACCATATGATCCTCTCAATAGATGCAGAGAAGCATTTGACAAAATACAGCATCCTTTCTTGACAAAACCCTCAAGAAAGTAGGGATAGAAGGATCATACCTCGAGATCATAAAAACCATATTTGAACGACCCAATGCTAATATCATCCTCAATGGGGAAAAGCTGAGAGCTTTCCCCATAAGGTCAGGAACAAGACAGGGATATCTACTCTCACCACTGTTATTCAACATAGTATTGGAAGACTTAGCCTCTGCAATCAGACAACACAAAGAAATAAAAGGCATCCAAATCAGCCAGGAGAAGGTTAAACTTTCACTCTTCACAGATGACACGATACTCTATATGGAAAACCCAAGAAATTCCACCAAAAAACTGCTAGAATTGATTCCTGAATTCAGCAAAGTTGCAGGATATAAAATCAACACACAGAAATCGGTTGCATTCCTATACACCAACAATGAAGTGACAGAAAGAGATACCAAGGAATTGGTCCCATTTACAGTTGCACCAAAAAATAAAATACCTAGGAATAAATCTAACCAAAGAGGTAAAAAATGTATACACTGAAAACTATAGAAAGCTTATGAAAGAAATTGAAGAAGACACAAAAAAAAAAAAATGGAAAAAGATTCCATGCTCCTGGATAGGAAGAACAAATATTGTTAAAATGTCGATACTATAGAAAGCAATCTACATATTCAAAACAATCCCTATCAAAATAACACCAGCATTCTTCACAGAGCTAGAACAAATAATCCTAAAATTTGTATGGAATCAGAAAAGACCCCAAATAGCCAAAGCAGTCTTGAAAAAGAAAACCAAAGCAGGAGGCATTACAATCCCAGACTTCAAGCTGTATTACAAAGCTGTAATCATCAAGACAGTATGGTACTGGCACAAGAACAGACACTCAGATCAATGGAACAGAATAGAGAACCCAGAAATGGACCCACAAACGTACGGCCAACTAATCTTTGACAAAGCAGGAAAGAATATCCAATGGAATAAAGACAGTCTCTTCAGCAAGTGGTGCTGGGGAAACTGGACAGGAACATGCAGAAGAATGAACCTGGACCATTGTCTTACAGCATACACAAAAATAAACTCAAAATGGATGAAAGACCTAAATGTAAGAAGGAAGCCAGCAAAATCCTTGAGGAGAAAGCAGGCAAAAATCTCTTTGATCTAGGCCGCAGCAACTTCGTAGTCAACACGTCTCTGGAGGGAAGGGAAACAAAAACAAAAATGAACTGCTGGGACCTCATCAAAATAAAAAGCTTCTGCACAGCGAAGGAAACAATCAGCAAAACTAAAAGGCAACCAACAGAATAGGAGAAGATATTTGCAAATGACACATCAGATGAAGGGTTAGTATCCAAAATCTATAAAGAACTTATCAAACTCAACATCCAAAAAACAAAAAATGAGATCAAAACCACAATGAGATGCCACCTGACACCTGTCAGAATGGAAAACATGAACAGCTCAGGCAACAACAGATGTTGGCGAGGATGCGGAGAAAGAGGATCTCTTTTGCATTGTTGGTGGGAATGCAAGCTGGTGTAGCCACTCTGGAAAACAGTAGGGAGGTTCCTCAAAAAACTAAAAATAGGAGTACCCTATGACCCAGCAATTGCACTACTAGGTATTTATCCAAGGGATAGAGGTGTGCTGTTTTGAAGGGACACATATACCCCCATGTTTATAGCAGCATTATCAACAATAGCCAAAGTTAGGAAAGAGCCCAAATGTCCATCGATGGATGAATGGATAAAGAAAATGTGGTATATACATATATAAAATATATATATTTTACACACACACATACACACACACACACAATGGAGTATTACTCGACAGTCAAAAAGAATGAAATCTTGCCATTTGCAACTACATGGATGGAACTGGAAGGTATTACGCTAAGTGAAATTAGTCAGTCAGATAAAGACAAAAATCATATGATTTCGCTTATATGAGGACTTTAAGAGACAAAACAGATGAACATAAGGCAAGGGAAACAAAAATAATAAAAAAACAGGGAGGGGGACAAAACAGAAGACTCATAAATATGGAGAACAAACTGAGGGTTACTGGAGGCGGTGTGGGAGGCGGGATGGACTAAATGGGTAAGGGGCACTAAGGAATCTACTCCTGAAATCATTGTTGCACTATATACTAACTAATTTGGGCGTAAATTTAAAAAAATAAAAAGTGAAAAAGAAAAACACCTCTCTTTCTGATACAAGCAGGCAATTGAGAGGGAGGGAACGAACTTTTACAAATAAATCTTGTAAAATGACAATATTTGAATATACCCTTCTAAAATAAATTTTTTAAATGTTCAATAATCACATGAAAACATTTTATCAGGAAAATGCAGATAGAAAGTACAATGAGATATTGTTAAACACTCATTTGTTGACTAAAATTGAAAGTACCAGCAATACAAACTGTTGGCAAGGATATGGAGTAAATGCAGTTCTCATGTTGCTAATGAGAGTATAAAATTGTCAAATCATTCTGGAAAATGGTTTGGCAATTTCTAAAAAAATGAATTATACAGGGGGGAAAAAGAATAAAACTGGGCTACTTTCTGACACCATACACAAAAATAAACTCAAAATATATCAAAGACCCAAATATGAGACCTGAAACCATAAAACTCTTAGAAGAAAACATAGGCAGTAACTTCTTTGGCATCAGCCTTAGCAACATTTTTATAGATATGTCTCCTCAGGCAAGGGAAACAAAAGCAAAAATAAACTATTGGGACTACAGAAAAAGAAAAAGCTTTTGCACAGGAAAGGAAACCATCAACAAAATGACAAGGCAACCTATTCAATGGGCGAAGATATTTACAGATGATATATCTGATAAAGGGTTAATATTCAAAATATATAAAGAACTTACACAACTCAACACCAAACAACCAAACAGCCTGATTAAAAAATGAGCAGAGGATCTGAATAGACATTTTTCCAAAAAGATATACAGATGGCCAGCAGACACATAAAAAATACTCAACATCACTAACCATCAGAGAAATGCAAATCAAAACCACAATGAGGTATCACCTTACACTTGTCAGAATAGTTTGAATCAAAAAGACAAAAAAATGGCATGTGTTGGCAAGGACGCAGAGAGAAAGTAACCCTCTGCACTGCTGCGGATGCAAATTGATGCAGCCAGTGTGGAAAGCAAGTATGGACGTTCCTCAAAAAATTGAAGGTAGAATTACCATATGATCCAGTAATTTCACTATTGGATATGTACCCAAAGACAATGAAAACACTAACTCAAAAAGATAGACGCACCCCTATGTTTATTATAGCATATATACAGTAGCCAAACGATGGAAGCAACCAACCCATGTGTCCATTCATAGATGAATGAATAAAGAAAATGTGGTACATATATACAATGGAATACTACTCAACCACAAAAAAGAATGAAATCTTGCCATTTGCAATGACATGGATGGAGCTAGAAGGTATACTGCTAAGTGAAATAAATCAGAAGAAGACAAATGCTGTATGGTTTTAGTCATATGTGGAATTTAAGAAACAAATTGAATGAACAAAGAAAAAAGACAAAGAAACAGATTCTTGAATACAGAGAATGAACTGGTGCTTGCCAGAGGGAAGGTCAGCGGAGGAAGAGTAAAATAGATGAAGGGGATTAATAGTACATTTACCTTGATAACACTGGGCAATGTATTGAATTGTTGAATCGCTATATTGTACACCTGAAACTAATGTAACACTGTATGTTAACTATACTTCAATGAAAAATAAATAAAATAATTTGTGATGGTTAATTTACTGAAAAGTTAAAACACAGCCATAATGCTTACACTAGAAAAAGAAAATAAGAAAATAAGAGAGAATATCTCTGGGATGTTGGTGGAGTCAAAGATTTCTTGGTTGATGCATAAAAAGGACAAACTTTCAATGAAATTATTGATAAAGTGAGTTTCATCAAAAGACATCATGAAATAAATAAATAAACAGAATATAAAACTAATATAAAAGCCAGAAAGTGGGAAAAATAGTTATAACACATACATTTGAGTTGCCTAAAAAAATACAAGGAACACTGTAAATTCAATAATAGAAGCATGAATGTCCCAGATTTTAAAAATGTGCAAATTGCGTCAATAGACACTTCACAAAAGATGATATATGAACATTCATTAAACACATAATAAGATGTTTATTATCATTTCTCATCAAGGAAAGAAAAAATTCAAACCACAGTGAGATACCATTTCACATTTATTAGAATAGCAGAAAAATGATATCTATATATCTAACAACATATCTATATCTATATATTTATCTCTGTGTCTATAACTGTATCTATATATAAAAATGCCCAATATTGGTGAACACGTGGAGCTCCTGTAATTCTTCGACATTCTTTTACGGGAGATTAAAGCAACGCCACGGCTTTGGAATAATATTTGGCAGTTCTTTATAAAGTTAAACATAGGGGCGCCTGGGTGGCTCAGTCGGTTGAGTGTCCGACTTCAGCTCGGGTCATGATCTCATGGTCTGTGAGTTCGAGCCCCGCGTCGGGCTCTGTGCTGACAGCTCAGAGCCTGGAGCCTGTTTCAGATTCTGTGTCTCCCCCTCTCTGCCCCTTCCCTGCCATGCTCTGTCTCTCTCTGTCTCTCAAAAATGAATAAACTTTAAAAAAAAATTTTTTTTAAAGTTAAACATAAATATCCTATGACCTAGCAGTTTCATTCTTAGGTATTTTTCAAGAGAAATAAAAACATATTCACAGAACGACTTGTAAAAGAATGTTTATAGTGGCCTTGTTCATAATAGGCAAAAACTGGATACAAAATGTGGGTACAACCCAAATGTCCTTCAAAAAGAATATGGATAAACAAATTGTGATGTGTTCCCACATGGAAAAGTCTATAGCAATAAAGCTATGGATGTATGCAACAAGGGGTTTGAAGCTTAATGTTTAATCATGATATATGCAAACAAAACTGGACACAAAAAGAATACATGCTATATGATTCTATCTACAGGAACTCCAGAGACAAAACTAATCTATGGTAAAGAAATCAGGGTTGTTGTTGGGGACTGCGGTAGTTATTTGATTGGAAAAGGGTATTAGGAAATTTTTGAGGTGACAAAAATGTGCCGTAGCTTGTTTTTTTGTGTGTATATGTGTGGCAGTTATGGGAATGGGCATACATAATTATCAAAATTCAAATGAACGTCTCAACTCTGCATTTTATGATATGTTAATGATTTAAAACATGTCCACCAGTGCTTTGGATTTGATTCCGTCCATTTTTTCTTTTCGTGTTTTTGAGCTTTGTTGATAGGTTTATGCACGTTTAGAATTCCTTACCCCTCCTGCCGCCAGAATATATTGTCTTTCTTTATACATCGGTGTTTTTTCTTTCTTTTTCTTCTTTTGGCAGGCAGTTATTCATGGATCCTCTTGTGCCTGTTGGGCTTGTTTGGAGGCTTGTTTCACTTTGGTCCTTGGTCCTGGGTCATGGCTTTCAATCTAGGGCATAGTCCTGAGTTGTAAGGTGTGACCTTTGAGGATCTCAGCACTATGGCAAATGTGCTTGGTGGCATTCCTGCCCCTGGCTTGGCCAGGACTCTTGTCTCTCTTTGCACTGCTCCACTTGTGGAATGTCACTGTTTACACACATGGCTCTGTCCTCAGCCAAGAGCTTGAGGCAAACTCTCACACTGACCTCTGGGCCCTCGGACTTTCTGTTTTTCTCAACTCTGCCTTATAAAGTCAGCCGTTTCTGCAGATCCAAACAACCACCTTACTCCTCAACTAGGATGGTCTTGCCCTCAAGCCTGTGCTTGGGGTCTCCCCTTCTGTGCACCCTCCAGCAAGTGCTCGTAGGCAGAAAACTATGATAAATGTGGAGCCGGTTTTGCGTGCTCTCTTTTTCTCAGCTGGCTGCCTCTTGTCCAGTTCCCGAAAATCGTCGCTCAGATACATATAGTCCAGTTTTACAGTTGTTTTCTCAGAAGGGCTCACTGATACCAGTTACTTCATCACGGTTGGAAACGAAATTCTGTTATTGATATTTAATTTCTTGAATATTTTTTTAAAGTGTATGATGTATTTATTTTGAAAGAGAGAGAGCGAGAGGGAGCATCCGAGCCCGCATGTGAGCAGGGGAGGGGCAGAGAGAAAGGGAGAGGGAGGGAGAGAATCCCAAGCAGGCTTTGCATTGTCAGTGCAGAGCCCGATGCGGGGCTTGAACTCACGAACTGTGAGATCGTGACCTGAGCCCAAACCAGGAGTTGGAGGCTTAATTGACTGAGCCTAGCCAAGTGCCCCCATATTTAATTTTTAAGGTTCATTGATTCTAGAGGAATGCTATATCAATCTTGGTGTTGTGGAGATATAAGATATTTACATATAATTTGTTTTATGGAGCAGGAGTATAACTAAACAGTCTTCTTTAGGAACAAAAAAGCTGGTGACTACTGTTAGCAGGTAAATTTACTTCACCTCTGATACGGCGTGACAAAGCTGTGGCTTAAAGTAACTGACTACGCAGTACTATCCGTCTTTAAATCTCAAGCGAAACCTGAAACCGAGAGTGCCAAAAACAGAAGCAAAAACAAAACACAGCGGTGTAATACTGTGTGTGAGAAACAAAGGTTGTATTTGTTCTCACAAAATGAGTAAACATGAGCCAACAATTCATTTTCACAACTACCCTTTAGCAATTGCTGTTCAGAATTCCAAGGTATCCTTTTAATTGATTTCTTCAATTAGAAAAACCATTTGCGATTTTGATCCTCTGACTTTAGACAGAAGTGAGAGACGATATAGGGCCTGAAGAAACAGCATTCATGACTCTTACTACAGGGTGAACCCCATTTCCAAAAAAATCACTGGAAAACAAACAAGAAGTGGAATCCTGTCTCTCATTTTTAACTTACAGATTTAATTCCACTAACCTACTTAAATTCCTTAAATGGAACTTGCAGATGAAAACCTCAATATACTTCTGTTTTTGTCCATTTTGCTCCTTTCGTTTCCCCAAATTGAAGCATTTCCAAACAAGGTGCAAGAAAATAAACAATACCTTACCTTGTAAAGTTTGGTTTACCTAGGATATCTTGTGAAGGTAGAAGTTTCCTTGGTTAAATTGCCAGATAACTGGATACCCGGTTTTTACAATTTTAGTACATGCTAAAATAGGTTAAATTTGAATGCTGGACTCTTAGGCTTACCCCCTTCATTCCCTAATGATAGTGAAGAAACTGCATTGTGTTCCAGTGGTCCTCAATGGGGGTGGAGGACAAGGGTGGGGGTGATGGCTTGAGATAGGTGGGGCTTTGAAGGGTAGGGAGTGGGGGAGATTTTACCCTCTAAGTGACGTTTGACAATATCTGGAGACATTTTTGGTTGTTGCAACTGGGAGGGGGATTCACTGGCATTTGTTGGGTAGAAGCACAGGGTACCCCACTCACACCAAAGAATTATTTGGCTTAAAATGTCAACAGCCTCAGGGTTGAAAATCTCTGCCGTATTCGTATGGACTTATGCTGTATTCACATACCAGCTGTGCCCCTTGTTAACTACATAATCTTGAGAAGAATATTAAAATGAGACTTATGTTTCAGTGTTGTCGTGAGGAATAGCTTTAAGGAATAGGGATTTAGTGCACCGCTAAGAAGGTAATAGACCTTTAATAATTGGTAGCTATTATTAATGCTACTGTTGCTTTACATTTGTTAATTTACATTTACATAAGAGACTCCTTAGTGTTCAGATTAAATTTATTTCACCTTTGAAAAGAGAGAGGGAAATATGTGAGAAAGCCTGTTGGTTTGTGTATAGGGAGTTTTCCACAGCATTTTCCCTTGGAGCATAAAAGGAGACCCAAAGGTTACACTGACAATATGTATGGCTATATATTGAATATATTTTGGTTTCATATGGACCACAAATCACAGACACCTTTGTGGTGCACACTGAGACCTGATCAGACACATGTTTTGTTTTATAATATTACTGGTCCCACCTTCAAAAACAAGGTAAAATAGTTGGACCAATAACTGGAGCTTACTTGGCTGATGAGAAATAGAGCACTTAAAATAATACCGTTTAGGGGCGCCTGGCTGGCTCGGTCAGTTGGACGTCCGACTTCAGCTCAGGTCATGATCTCGCAGTCTGTGAGTTCGAGCCCCGTGTCGGGCTTTGTGCTGACGGCTCAGAGCCTGGAGCCTGCTTCGGATTCTGTGTCTCCCTCTCTCTCTGCCCCTCCCCTGCTGGCACTCTCTATCAAAAATAAAAATAAAAATAAAATCATTAAAAAAATTAAAGTATTATAATTTATAATATGTTGTATATTTTAGAATATATGTTATGTATTTTATAAAAATGTTTTTAAGTTTATTTATTTTGAGAGAGAGAGAATGAGAGTGAGGAGTGGAGGGGGGAGGAGCAGAGCATGAGGGAGAGAGAGAGAGAGAGAGAGAGAGAGAGAGAGAATCCCAACTAGGCTCTGCATTGTCACTGCAGAGCCTCATGCGGGCTCAAACTCACAAATTGTGAGATTATGACCTGAGCCAAAATCAAGGGTAGGACACTTAACCAACTGAGCCACCCAGCACCTCTAGACTATATATTAAATATTTTAAACGTGAGGATACAAATGCTGGTCTGCATGTCATGTTTATTCAGAGAAAATAAGATGAAACTCTATCTCTAAAGACTTCTCATGTATAAAGGACAACTGAAAATCTTGGGGCATATGCCGATGTATAATAAATATTATCATCCTATGTCAGGCTCGGAGCCTGGAGCCTACTTCAGATTCTGTGTATCCCTCTCTCTCTCTGCCCTCTCCCACTCACACTCTGTCTCTGTCTCAAAAACAAATAAACATTAACAAAATATTATCAAATAGGCTTGCTTTTTTAAAAAAAAGTTCATTTATTTATTTTAAGAGCGAGCATGGGAGGGAGATTGGGGGAGGGGCAGACAGAGAGGAAGAGAGAGAGAATCCCAAGCAGGCACTGCACCTATAGTGTGGAGCCCACTACTTGAACTCATGAACTGTGAGATCATGACCTGAGCTGAAATCAAGAGTTGGATGCTTAACCAACTGAGCCATCCAGGCACCCCTAGACTTGCTTTTTATTGCAGAGTTTTCTTGTCAAATAAAGTGGGGCATAGGACTTTAAAGTAGAGCTTTGATGTCTACTAATTAATGGGCTACCTAAACAGGAGCCATTCATTCCTTGATCATTGTTTACTGAGTGCTTACTAAGTGCTTGCTCCTGTCCTAGAAGTTGATAGTATTACTGTAAGTAGAATAATCTAGTGGGAGAGGTAATCATTAATCAAATAATCATATAACATGTATTGTCACACTATAAGAAGTACTCTAAAGAAAAAATAAAGGAGCTTACAACTGAGGTAAGAAAGTACTACTCTGAACAATTCTAGTAATTTCTGAGACATGTTTTGCACTATTTTCTTTATTCGTTCATTCATGTGTTCATTCATTGATTCATTCATTCACTTGAGAAAACTTTATTAAATCCGCCCTAGTTACATTCCAGGCACTGTGCTAGTAGCTGGGGGAAAAATTGTAAATAAAATATTCATGGTGCCTTCTTGAAATTTATAATTTAGCTATTCGAGTGACCAAATGTTTTAAAGAAGTGAAATTAGACATTGCCATTTCCCTTGCAAAATCACAAATAAGGGAAAAAAAAGCAAACCAGAGAAATTATCTGCAAATTAAATTAAACCACCCAGGTATTATTAGTGAAGTCAATTATATCCTGACCTTCGTGACAACACGTGTACCAACCTGCCATTTATTGTCACTGTTTGCAGGAAGAAAGGAGGCACTGTTGACATCATTAAGTAATGACCTTGATTATTAAAAAAGGAGAAGATGCAGAAAAGAAAGTCAGAAGACTGTCCTGACTGCAACATGGTTTTCTAGCAGACAGGAGATTGGCTCTGACTGGAAGACTTACCCTTTGTCATCCGTTCCTAAAATTAATTCTATTTGTTTAAATATTCACAAAACATATAATTTCTTATTTTGCCTCTAGTGAATAGCTACTATAGATAGATTTTAAAATAAGAGGTCTCAAATTCAATAATATATTTTTATAAATGATTATTTCAAATTCCATTTATTAAAGCTTAATTACTGTCTCTCTATATAATGAGTCCACTGCGTACCTTATAAACGCTTCCAATAATCACATGAAATTTTAATGAATACACAATAATGGTCTTATTAATTTTAAATTAAATGTACTTGTTCATTTTTGAAAATAAATTTAAAGTGCCACTATAAATAACTCAGGAAAGCGAATTCATTTTTACACGAGATAGACTATTAGTTTGGAAGTTTATAACTGTAAATACTCTGATTTTTCTCAAAGAATAAGAGTAGATAATGTAATTTGAGTGTTTTTTTTCTTTGTGTGTGTGTGTTCTGTGCACATATAGTGATTACAGGATATACATTACATGGATTATTTAGTTTAATTTTTATGAAACAGTAAGGCAGGGCTCGTATTATGTTCAACTTAGAGATATGGAAAAGTGGTTTACAGAGGTTAAGTGGCAAGCTCAGAATCATGTCTTCTAGGAATTAATAGGATTTCAGTCTGACTGTCTAAAATCCCAGGGACTTAAAAATAAGACAGTCCCATGGACTTAACCACTGTTTTAGTAGAGTAACATTGTTGACCTCATTTCTAATTTCAAATTAAATTTCACTTGGTTAGGGGGCTCTTCAAAGCTGGAAAATTTCTCAGTGAATACATTGTTGAAAAAACTTGGGCTTTGTCAGTGACAATAGGCAAAATGATATCAGGGCAAGCTGAACATCTTTGCCTTAAACGGGGGAAAGTGTGCTGGCACAGACCATATTGGCCCACAGGAGAGGGTTGTTAAATAGTAACTGCCACACCACTGAGTGTAACTAAAATCAACAAAATCAGGCTTTCTGCTCCTCCGCGTTTCACAGACAGCTGCGTCTTCTGGTGCAGTGCCAGCCACATCTGCAGTCACAGTGGTGAAGGTCGGAGTAAATGGAGTTGGCCGTATTGGGTACCAGGTCACTGGGGCTGCTTTTAACTCTGGGAAAGTGGAAACTGTCACCAGCAATGACCCCTTCATTGACCTCAGCTACATTGTCTACTTGTTCCAGTATGATTCCACCCATGGCAAATTCCACCGCCCAGTCAAGGCCGAGAATGGGAAACTTGTCCTCAATGGACAAGTGGAACGCATCTCCACCTTCCAGGAGTGAGATCCCACCAGCAACAAATGGGGTGATGCTGGTGCTGAGTGTGTTGTGAAGTCCACTGGAGGCTTCCCCACTATGGAGAAGGCTGGGACTCACCTGGAGGTTGAGGCTAAGAGGGTCATCATCTTTGCCCCTTCTGCTGATGCCCTCATGTTTGTGAAGGGCGTGACCCACGAGAAGTAAGACAACTCCCTCAAGATGGTCGGCAATGCCTCCTGCGCCACCAGCTGCTTGGCTTCTCTGGCCAAGGTCATCTATGACAACTTTGGCATCTTAGAGGGACTCATGACAATAGTCCATACCATTACTGCCACCAGAAAACCATGGACAACCCCTCTGGGAAGCTGTGGCATGATGGCCAAGGGGCTGCTCAGAACATCGTCCCTGCTGATACTGGTGCCAATAAGTCTATAAGCAAGGTCATCCCTGAGCTGAATGGGATGCTTATTGGCATGGCCTTCTGTGTCCCCACCACCAACGTGTCAGTCACGGATCTGCTCTGCTGGAGAAAGCTGTCAAATGCAATGACATGAAGAAGCTGGTGAAGCCGAAATCAGAAGGTGCCCTCAAAGGCATCCTGGGTACGCTGAGGGCCAGGTTGTCTCCTGCAACTTTAACAGCGACACCCATTCTTCCACCTTTGATGCTGAGGCTGCCATTGCCCTCAGTGACCACCTGTAAAGCTCATTTCCTGGTATGATAATGAATTTGACCATAGCAACTGGGTGGTGGACCTCATGGTCCACATGACCTCCAAAGAGTAAGAGCCCCCTGGACCACCAGCCCCAGTGAGAGCAAGAGGAAGAGAGAGGCCCTCAGCTGTTGGGGAGACCTTGCCTCATTTCATCTCACAACACACTGAGAATCTCCTGACCTCTACCCAGTTTCCATCCCAGATCCCCTGAAGAAGGTGAGGGTTTGGGGAAACCTACCTTGTCATGTACCACCAATAAAGGATACTGTATCCAGTCAAACAAACAAACAAACAAAACAAAACAAACAAAAAAAAATCCAAGATGCCTGTTAGGGAAGCAGATCCCTAATGTCTTTCTTGTTCTGTTAAAAGTAATCATAATGCCATAATGCTTTCTGATTATTCACATATTAATGGAAATTTAACTCTTTTTTAAAAAGTTTTTATGTTATTATTTATTTATTTATTTGTTTTTTAGAGAGAGAAAGAGAGCATGTGTGCATTTACACACATGAATTGGGCAGAGGCAGAGAAAGAGGGGGAGAGAGAATACCAGACAGGCTCTGTGCTGTCAGTGTGGAGCCCAATGCAGGGCTCGATGTAGGGACTCAATCCTGCGAACCCTGAGATCATGACCTGAACTGAAATTGATAGTTGGAACGCTTAACCAACTGAGCCTCCTGGTGCCCTGGAAAACTGTTTTCTACTTTTATATTTAGTCTAGTGGAAAGCCATAGGTAAACATCCTATGAAAAAACCCCAACCCTTTATTTCTAAAAAATGATTTTACTTTCATATATGTGTGTTTTTCATTTTCATTTATACCTTATGTCCTTTATATCTAGAACAGTACTAAGACTGTCAATACTGGCACAAACTAACATCTTGCATGTTTTATCTTACCTTAACTTATCCCTCCTTTGATGCTCCTGCTTATTTTATGCCTATCTGAGTTTCTGACCTATATTCTTTTCCTTTCCTCTAAATAACTTCTTTTAACATTTCTTATAAAGCAGGTCAATTGGCAACAAATTCCTTCAAGTTTTATTTGTCTAAGAAAGTCTTTATTTCTCTTTTACTTTATTTAAAATATTTTTTTTTTTTTAGAGAGAGCAATAGAGAGCAAGACCAAGTGGGGTAGAGGGGCAGAGGGAGAGGGAGAATCTTAAGCAGGCTCCTTGGGCCTCGATCCCACAACCCTGGGATCATAATCTGAGCTGAAATCAAGAGTCAGTTGCTTAACTTACTGAGCCACCCAGGCCCCTCTTACTTCTGAAGGATTTTTTCAGGGTATAGAATTCTAAGTTGGTGTTTTTTCCTTTTAACATTTTAAATATTTCACTCCACTCTCCTTGCTTGCACGGTTTCTGAGAAGTCAGGTGTAAATTCTTATCTTTTTTTTTTTTCAACGTTTATTTATTTTTGGGACAGAGAGAGACAGAGCATGAACGGGGGAGGGGCAGAGAGAGAGGGAGACACAGAATCGGAAACAGGCTCCAGGCTCTGAGCCATCAGCCCAGAGCCCGACGCGGGGCTCGAACTCACGGACCGCGAGATCGTGACCTGGCTGAAGTCGGACGCTTAACCGACTGCGCCACCCAGGCGCCCCTAAATTCTTATCTTTGTTCCTCTATAGATATGATATGGTTTCCCCCCTGGCTTCTTTTAGGATTTTTTCTTTGTTTTTGATTTTTTCTAGTTTTACCTGAGTTTTAACAAAGCTCTGGGAAAAGTGTGTGTGTGTGTGTGTGTGTGTGTGTGTGTGTGTGTGTGTGTGTATGAGTGTGTGTGTGTATGAGTGTGTGTGTCTATGTGTGTATATTGCTTAAATAAATTCTAAAACAAATTATCTCTGATGCTCAGCAACAAGACAGACAACTTCTTTTTTTATGGATAACTTCTTTTCTTCTTTAGGATATTATTATTATTTTTCTCCTCCTTCTTTCTTGTATCTTTTTTTAATTTTATTTAAAAACATGTTTTTAAATGCTTATTCATTTTTGAGAGAGAGAGACACACAGAGTGTGAGTGGGGAAGGGGCAGAGAGAGAGAGAGATGGAACCTGAAACAGGCTCCAGGCTTTGAGTTGTCAGCACAGAGCCCGATGTGGGGCTCGAACTCATGAGCTGTGAGATCATGACCTGAGCCAAAGTTGAACATTTACCCCACTGAGCCACTCAGGAACCCCTTACTTTATTTTTGAATTTTATTTTTTGAGAGACTGTGAGTGGGGGAGGGGCAGAGGGAGAGGGAGAGAATTTTAAGCAGGCTCTATGTCCAGTGCAGAGCCTGATGTGGGGCTTGATCTCACATCCATGAGATCATGGCCTGAGCCGAAATCAAGAGGTAGATGTTTAACTGACTGAATCACCCAGGTGTACCACTTTTTCTTTCTTTCTTTCTTTCTTTCTTTCTTTCTTTCTTTCTTTCTTTCTTTCAAGTAAATTATACCCCCAATGTGGGGCTTGGACTTGTGACCTTGAGATCAAGAGTGATATGCTCTACCAACTGATCCAGCCAGGAGCCCCTTTTCTTATTCTTTACTTCTTTTCCTCCTCTTAATTTTTCTTCTTCTTCTTCTTCTTCTTCTTCTTCTTCTTCTTCTTCTTCTCATATTCCTCATCTGCCTCCTTTTTTATTCATACAACAATCTAACACTGAGTTCTTTGAATGAAGCCAGAACAAAACTTTACTGTTTTGTATGGTTGACTATCTTGAGTTATACCTACTCACAGTGCCTATAAATGCAATAACTAATTTAACTAATTTTCAAATCAATGAATCATACTATTTATTCAAATGCACTTAGAAAGAGGGGTAGTGGAATAGGAAAATCATAAGCATAGTTTCTATAGAAAAACACTTGTTTTTTTTTTCCATGTGCTCAAGTTGCTTTGGCTAAAAATGTAACTGTGAAGGGCACCGTTTAGTATATACAAAACTACACTTTCTTGGGTGCTCTGATTGTTTGATTAAAGACATATCTTGGAACTGTTATTTTAAAAGATTATTTTCTCACATTTTCATGGTTCAACAACTCATAAATATTGGTTATGTTAGTGTTGTTACTGTGTGAAACCTGAGCCCATGCTGACCATTCAAAGCGCACTATCCGAAGGAGGACCACTTCCTAAACATACTGTTTTCAAATAACAAGTACAACTCTGAACCTCAGTCTAGGAAAGCTGAATGTCATGACACTCATTTCTTAAATGAACTGTAAAATTTTGTGTGTTTGTGGGGGAGATGTTTTGAATTACAGGCTGTGAGAGCTTGGTGTTTAATTTTTAGACGAAGTTGCTTTTTCCTTTGTAAACTCACATTTGTCTCTATACAAGGTTAAACTTTGTCCTTATTCTATTTCTTTGGAAGTTAAAAAAGAATCTTCTATAATAAAATTCCTTCATCAGCAATGCTTTTACTTACATTTTGTAATAATTATTGATGGTCAATGCCATTGAAAATAATTTCCATTGAGGAGATTTGTCTACCCTCTTAAAAGTCTGTTTCACTGTTTGGAATTAGTTTTGCAGTGAAATGTTACGATGTGGACCAAAACCAAAAACCAAATCAAACCAAACCAAAACAACACAAAACAAAAAACCGAAAAGAAACAAACAAGAAAAACTAGGGTTGAAACATGCAGGCAGTGTTAACATATATTTGTTAAGCCCTGAGTAAGTAGTAGATATTGACCAGATGTTGAGTTACAAATATAAATAAGCCCTCAAGATGCTCATGGTAGTAAGAAAGCAGCCCCAAAACTATGGAGTATAATGCTGACTATTGGGTGCCTCGGGAGAGGTATTGATTGTAAGGGTGCTTTAGCTCTGACATTGACCATCTTATTGATTAGTAAGGTCGGTTTAGTTGACTTGGCTAGCTAGGTGCATATTTTTCCTCTCTCCCTCTCTGCCCATGTGTCTTTAGAATCTTATCACAGAGGACAAACCCACAAGGTGAGAAAGGGACATTTATTAGCCAAAACTTAATGTAATTATAAAAAAAATATTCAGGGGAATACCACAGGGGAAAGGTATTATTTGGATGAGTCCTTGAAGGATGAGTGCTATTTTGACAGTGGAGAATGAAGATAGGTGTATGAAAGGCATTTCATAGACAAGGAACGGCATGGGCTTGATGGTAAACTACAAAGGGTATTGCAGGAGGTAAAATTATTAGAGAATGACAGGACATGACTATGGCAGTAGATTCAAAAGAGTGAGACCATCCCTCTCTTAAAAAGTGACTCAGAGTGTGTCAGTTTTGAAAAGAAATATTTTGAAAGAATAAGAGATGAGAAAGATGTTGAAGACAAGAATGTGCTCAGTAAAATAATTTGGAAACATCTTCTAGATCGTTGATTTTACATACTTGCCTGTGTGTCTGCCACTTGGGGAACTGGGTAAATCCCATGACAAAATATTACTTTATTCACTCCTTCAAGAAATGAGACTATGCTACGGATCTTAAGATGTTCCCTTATATGCAGTGAAATTCCAGGGCCTGAACTTTTATTTACCAGAGAGTAGAGAACATCAGGTCTACAGTAGAATGAGAACGTTCTTCTTCTGTTTAGCATTTTCAGCTGACATTTCTGCAGAAGAACTGTGACTTTTCCATCTCACTGTTGACAAGGGGAGGCTATATTAAAAGTACCCAGAAAACTGTTCCCCTTTAAGATTAATGCTTGTGCAGATGAGTGGGCATTACGGTGTGTTTGGTATCTGAACAGCACATGCTCTTAAAAGGATGTTATTTAAGAAACTATTTCAATTAGGAGGAAACAAATCTGTTTAAAGCTCGATATACTAATAATCACAGTATTAAAAACACAGCTACGCAATTTTGTTTTTCATTTCTCTGGGGTTCAGGCTTTACATGTGGTTAGTCATGTGCAAAGCAGAATGAAAACTTCCACTGTCAATTTACGTTGATTCCCATCTGCCGTGAATGGTAACCCATGATCTTTTCTCCATCGGGTATTTTTGTTGTGTTCTTGTTGCTATTTTACAAAGAATCTGCAATCACTTATTCTGCGCGTCTCACCCGGTTCTTGAAAAGAGACAACACTTGAAAACATAATGGCCAGATGATCTCAGGATGCAAGAATCCTTCAGATGTTTGCTGGGAACTATTGAAAGATGCTTCAGTTTGACAAAAGCAGGAAATGTTAATTTTCAGCTCTTTTATAAATAGAGGAATGATCTGTAAAGGGAAAAATGTTGTCACAGCAAATGTACACTTGAGTGATTCAAACCTCATTAGTGGTTATATGATTCACTTTGAATATATTTACTGTAACAACTGGTAAACTGTGTTTCAAATTCAGCTGTTGAATGGATTATTTTTTTTAAAACAAAACAGTTCTAAGAATCTATTTTTCTTCTTTTTTTCTGATACAAACCAACATTTTTTACACCTTTGTCCTTGGTATATATGCTGTATATAACCAATGATGAGCTCCCTCTGTTTTTTGGCTCTCACTCTACTCCTCTAGGCAAAATTCCTAACATATTTACTTGATGAAAACATACTAGCATTTTCCACTCGTTCTCAGAGCAGAAGGATGTGGGGATTATCTGGTAGAAGTGTATAGTAAGTAGAGAGTTACTTAATTATTAAAAATAAAGTTGTGATCCTCAAAAGACTATTGAACAAGATGCCCAAAGCAATTGACGTATGGTGATTCTCTTGTTAAGCATTTGTTTGTTGAATACTTGACTAGGTATGGCCAAGAAAAGAGAAATTCAAGCAGTGTGGTAATTTGGTAACTGTAAATGCAAGCAATTTACAATATGGTTAATGAAAAGAAATCTTTGTATAGAGCAGACATAATTTATCTCTTGGATATACCACAAGTTTATTTGAGGGGAATCCTTCTGATAACCAAATACTCCGAAATTCAGATAATCTATGCTTCAGACCAGCAGTCACGGAAAGAAAAGTCGTCTCTTTAACTTCATATGCTTTGAAAAAATATGATTAGAAAAATAGCAGGTTTGTGGCAGATATTTTGGAAAATATAGAAGCATATAGGAAAAAAAGAAAAAAGTGTAATTCTACTACTCATGACATTTAGAAGTATTTTGTTTCCTGTTTCCCGGTCTCTGCATGTGGAATTAAAAAAAAATGGAACTGTATTACACATACACTTCTGTAGCTCTTAGGAGCACAGCTTTTCCAAGTGCCTGCTTGAATTTCTCCATGCCTCACTGGGCCCTTTGAAAACCTGATTCCTTGCTCCAGAGATAGACGTGGAATGCTGCTGCTTCATAGCCATGCCAACATGGATTTTCTTTGAAATGTGAGATGCTTGTTGAAAAGAGTAACTTTGCCTACTGGTTTGTGAAGGTTTAAGTATTAGAAATGAACAAGTATTAAAAATAACCATAAACGTTAGTGCGTATTTTAGCAGGGATAGTTGAGGGAAGCAAAGCTTCTGGAAGGCTCATTTGACAGTGAGTGCAGTGTCCTTGAGATGCGTCTCCCACTCACAGTCATCAAGGCGGTGAGAACAAAGTTAGCTGAGTTGGAAGGAATTCACCTCTCCACGAGGTGATCACGCTTAAATGCTACCCGTTCCTCTGTTGGGTTTAAGTACGTTGTGATTAAGCTCTTGATTTTGGCATCTATGTAGGCTATTTAACTTTATACAGAAAAGCAGATGAAACAAAACAAAACAAAAAACCCCATTCCTTGACTGCAAACATTTGTGCCCTGATGAGTTCAGTCATATCACTTTCTTTTCTTTTTGAAGTGTAGCTAGAGAAAGGAAAAAAGGGGTCACACTGACAGCAAAGAGAAAATTACTTTACCACAGTGGGTGGATAATATGCTGTGAGGTCAGATTCTTAAATACTGTGGTTGGAATCTTTTTTTCTTTTTTTTAATTTTTATAAGGCTGAATGATTTTATTACACTTATAACCCGTGTGACTCTGAAAGCTAAAATAATCTGGGTAATCAAAATTTATGCTTTAGGACAGAAGATGATTATCTGTGGATGAGGGGAAGTAAATTCTTCTTTCCCCCGTTTTCTCCGCTAATGACTCTGTGGGTGAATAACTTTTGTGAACCTTTTGGCTTTCATTCGGTGGTGGATATGGGGTGGGGGTGAGGAGGGGAGGCCCTCCTGTGAAATATCACATGTTGGTGGCTGTGGACAGTGAATTAGACAAGTGACTGAGGAATTGGAAGCTTTACTCAGAGCAAAAGGACCATTCGGAGTTGCTGCAGCGGAGGCTGATCTCAAGACGTTTGGCCTCCCCTTTGAGGGTCCATTCCTTAAACTGTTGAGTTTTATTTTTCTCATAAGGTTATTTTAAACAAAAACAGCTCTCACTGTACAGACTCACTGTACAGGAGTCACATCATTTTTTAAAAATTTATTTATTTTTTAATTTACATCCAAGTTAGGTAGCCTATAGTGCAACAGTGATTTCAAGAGTAGATTCCTTGGTGCCCCTTACCCATTTAGCCCATCCCCCTTCCCACAACCCCTCCATCAACCCTCTGTTCTCTGTATTTAAGAGTCTCTTATGTTTTGTCCCCCTCTCTGTTTTTATATTCTTTTTGCTTCCCTTCCCTTATGTTCATCTGTTTTGTATCTTAAAGTCCTCCTATGAGTGAAATCATATGATATTTGTCTTTCTCTAAGTTTGCTTCGCATAATACTCTCTAGTTCCATCCACGTAGTTGCAAATGGTAAGATTTCACCTTTTTTGATTGCTGAGTAATAAGGGGTCACATCATTTTTGAGAGTCATTCCTCCCCATGTTCAGTGACATGACTGGTTTGGGGTGTTTTAAATGAGGAGTTGGGGAGAATAGTGTTAAAAATAGGCTGAGTTTAATCTGGGTTCATGGATGACAGGACTTCCTGTTATCATTCAAATATGAATGGATTCGATTTGTGGATTTCTGTCTGTTAGTTCAAGGAAAACTGTTCAGAGCAGAGATAACAGATTAAAGTATGTGAATTTCCTCCGTAACTCACTAAATCCAATTAAATCTGTCCCAGAGCCCCCACACATGAGGATGACAAGAAACCTCAGTCAGTTCCTGCCCATTCTTCCAGAAATGGACTTGTTTTCCAATGGTCCTACACAGTGCAGAAAAATAATCTCCAAAAAAAAATCTGTGCATGTAGTGTTCTATTAATATACTTATTACAAAACATATAAAAACAGAAATACAGAGACTTGTTCAATAAACACGTATTTTTTTAAGTCTTTAGATTTTTATATTAATGGAATAAATTTTTGTCATATTGTTATTTATGATTGTTAGCAAAACTTGATTGAATGTGCTTTATAGTTTGGAAGATACTGGTTTTATCAGTGATTCAAATGTTGGCTCATCAGTCCAGTTTAATTTCCCGCTTGGTTTTAATGAAAACAAAGCTGACAAAGATACCTAATAAAGATAAGTAGATTCATATGGATGAAATGCAAACTTGACTCCACTTGTGAAATTATAACATTTTTTCGTATCTAATAATAGTCAGGTTTTGTTGAATTCATCTGGTACATTTCCGTGTTCCATGATGTCATTGAGTTAGTGATTCTTATGCATGAGCACAATGGTGTTCCTTTGTTACATTTTTCACTGAAGGGTTTAAATCCGGTGAAATTTTTTGTATAGATGATTTTAAAACAGCCTAGAAAATTGTGTTTCTAAGTTTTTAAAGTGTAAGAAATGAGGCTTTAAAAAAATAGATAATATGCTTACTTAATTTTGGCAGCAAAATCACATTTCCATTTCCAAACATCTGTTTTCAAAATGCTCTGTCTATACCTTAAAATTCTTTCAAAATGCGGTCATTTTTTCCCATTCACTTTTAAAATGTCAGCTTTACCTACAGGGGGCAAAGAAGGGTGTTTTTTGTTTCGTTTTGTTTTTTAAATCTTCTAGGTGGCTTAGTATTGACATTCATTTATTATCACAGAAAGGTAAACAAATTTGAAATATATATCTATTTGTTATATATATATATATATATATATATATATATATACATATATATGTATATTACAAGTTTGTAATATAGATTCATCCATATGAATCTACTTATTAATCTACTTACCTTTATATATGCATTTTATATATACCTACCACTCTCCCATTAGGTCAGCTAACTACTGGGGCTGGTGTAGGAGAGTCTGACAAATGGATTATGTTTAAGTTCTGATTTTTTAAAATTGTTTTTTTAATGTTTATTTATTTATTTTGAGAGAGAGAGACACACACACACAGAGTGTGAGCAGGGGAGGGGCAGAGAGAGAGGTAGACACAGAATCCAAAGCAGGCTCCAGGCTCTGAGCTGTCAGCCCAGAGCCGGACATGGGCCCCAACTCGTGAACCTTGAGATCATGTCCTGAGCCCAACTTAAGATGCTTAAGCAACCCAGGCGCCCAGTTCTGATTTTTTACAATTAAAACAAATCTAACCCTTAGATAACTATAGGAGTATATTCACACCCGGGAAATGAGTGTTGTGCTCTCTTTAGATGTGCCCTCTGACTTTTGACGCACGCTGATGCCAGGGCACAGTGTTTAAGCCCTTAAGGCTCAGTTGCTTCTGTGCCTATCTGGAACCCGGGCATATATGGTGAGGCTGGGTCTTGGCCACCTAGTGCCCAGCCTCTCTACAGACAGTTGCTCATGTTTGAGGATCAGCTACCTCACTGCAGTCCTACAAGGAAGGGAATCGCTGTTCTCTGGACCCATGGGATGTTCCACTAGGGAGGTGAGAGTGTTTGCCACACATTGGAAGTTCTTTATGCCATTTCAGGCAATCTACTGGGAGGTTGTAGACCCCTAACTTCCGGCTGACCAGGACCTTGTTTTGTCTTGAGAATATTCATTCAGTCTAGGTTTAGTGTAGGGAGGGAGAGGAGAGGCGACAAGCCTGTGTAGTGCATTTCAGGAATTTGAGGAAAGCTTACCTAACTCAAAGCCATCTCTCTCCACTAGAAAGCCCAGAGGTTAATCAGTCCGATTTGCATTTGAATGCCAGATCCACTGCTTACTAGAAGAGGGACCTTAACAAAAGGATTCATATACTTGAAATTCAGCTTCCTCTTCCATAAAATAGGCATAAAAGTCTTATCTTTCAGAGGTGGCAAGAGGATTAATGTCTGTAAAGTGTTTAGTACACTACATAGGTATTCAATAAATAGTGGCCTTTAATGCATTTTTTTTCTTACTTTTCCTTTTCCTTGTGGATCAGATCCCTTCTTTGTGTTTGGAGTGAACAAGGAGAGTATTAAAGACTGAGTGTGTCTCCCCAAAATTCATTTGTTGAAGCCCTAAACCTCAGTGTGTTGGTATTTGGGGGTGGGGCTGCTGAGAGGTGATTAGAGTTAGATTAGTTCATAAGGGTGGGGACTTCATTGTGGAATTAATGCCTTATGAAAAGAGGAAGAAACTCGAGATGTGTCTTTCTCTGTCTCTGTCTCTCTGTCTTACTCTCTCTCCTCATCTCCCACCACGTGAGGGTGCAGCAAGAAGGTGGCAAACAGTCTGCAAACCAGGAAGAGAGCTTTCATATTTGATGACCAAAATATACTTATTTCAAGCAGTGGAGCCTTGAGGCTCAGAATGTCTAGATCTGAATCCCAGCCGTAACACTTACTCTGTGTTATCTTGGAGAAATTATTTAACCTCTTCCAGTTTATTTCCTCATCTCTGAAGTGGGTTTAAGTAATACCTTGTGGAGTTATTGTGGAAATTGAATGGGATAATTCCCTTAAAGTTATTGACAACAATAATAATATTATCAGAAGTTGATGTTATTACTCAAGGGATTTTATGTGACATGAGAGTGAAAAAGACATTGTTCTCGCTGTCAAGGATTTTATGACCAGAACGAGGTACTTCTTAGCTTGATGAGTGATGCTAAAAGCAATGACTGTCATACTGGGGGCTGTGTTGTTTGCACTTAGTGGTAAAGTGCATGTGTGTTTCTAGGTTCTTTATCACTGTTTCCTGCACCAGATGTCCTTCTACATCTTACTATTTATTTTCAGCATGATTTTTCTGATATGAAATCTTTCTTGTATATTGCTCTGTTTTTTCCCTAGGCAATCTTAAGTTTGCTATGTAGGAACATGTGAAATAATTTGAGATTTTGTTCTTATGACTACGGCACCCTACGCATTTCATTAAATACAAACTAGAAATTCAAATACCAAGATAAACATGCATTTTCGGGTTTATATCAATAAAGTTCTTTTTAATCCTTATTATTTTCAAATATAGCAGATGAATAGAAAAAGAGAAAAAAAGGAAACTACATTTCCCCCCCTTACTTAGAATTCTAGATCTTGGTTACAAAAGACATCATTTATACTGTTGACACTATGATGTAATATTTTTAGCTAATGAATTCAAAATAAATCATGCTATTGAATTTATAATTTAGACATTTTGCTGTGCTTCTTCATGTGTACATTTTCTTTAAAAAAATTTTTTTTAATGCTTATTTTGGAAGGAGAGAGATACAGAGCGTGAGTGGGGGAGGGGTGGAGAGAGAGACAGACACAGAATCAGAAGCAGGCCCCAGGCTCTGAGCTGTCAGCACAGAGCTCTAGACGGGGCTCAAACTCACAAACTGTGAGACCATGACCAGAGCTGAAGTTGGACGCTTAACTGACTGAACCACCCTGGCGCTCCAACATGTGTACATTTTCTTAAAGTGAGGATGTTTATTCAAATTGTTCTATCTGAGGGTACTTTAGTTACATATACATATACATATACATATACATATACATATACATATACATATACATGTATATATGTATACAACATATACATTACATATATATATGTACATGTATACATGCATACATGTATACATGTATATGTATATTTTCCCCCAGGAACAGACTCTGCATCCAGCAGCCTCAAGAGTTATGCTAACAGTTACAAGATGTGCTCCTTCTGGGTTCATTGGCCTTTATCACTCAAGCACAAAAGGCATAAGTGGAAACAATCTCCTCCTTCCCCCACTCCCCTTTTTTTTTCTCTTTTCTTCTTCTTTTTTTGGAAGGGAAGGAATAAAAAGTCTAGGATTCTATTGAGAATAACAAAGAAAAGAGGCTGGATTATTCTACATGGTATTATACCTGTTGTTTCTGCATTGGTTATCTTTTATTTCCCCCTAAAATCCATGTAAAAGAAGCTTTAAAATTATATTTGTCTCTCAATATTAAAGAGAAGGAATGATTATAGTTGTAGTAAAAGAAAATGATTATAGTTGTAGTTTTTAGGATTCTGAGAAAATTCCTAAACTGAAGGAAATGTATCCACTGAGATTGAAAGACATTGTGCTATTACCCAAGGGATTTTTACAGGAATGGAAAAGACATTATTCCTGTTCTCAAGGAATTTATGACCTAAAAGGAAATTAAGAAAAGATGTGAATCTCACTGAAAGTTGATGCTGCGCTTTTCTATAGTATTTTCCCTTTGCACCTTTGTGGACAGAGGAGAGCTAAATATGAACAATAATTATTTTAAAAGTTCCCCTCTGGAGAGAATTAGCATTATGGAAAATATCAAAATAGTGCTTTAGAGGTGAGTGGTGAAGAACAGGGTAATGAAGAGTTAAGACTATGCCTATTCACTATATGAATTCACTATATGAATTGTAAAGAGTTAATGTTTGTTTCTATGTCAAGTCCCTATATCCGCCTTCCCTGAGTCAGAAACATTATCTTCACCCCCGGATACCCAGTGTCAGTGTTCTTCTCAAAGTGACCATATCCTCTGTCTTCATGGATGCTGTTTAATTGTTCGCTCACTCCTCAGGGAGAACAAACTGTATTTATTTATTTGTTTATTTATGATTTTAATTTTAAATATTCTCAATACTCAACGTGGGTCTCGAACTCACAACCCTGAGATCAAGAGTCACATGCTCCACTGACTGAGCCAGCCAGGTGTCCCAAACTGTATACACTTAAAAGCTAAGAAATTTATTTTATTAGTGTTTATTGGTAAGGTTGTCTACATATTGCTTCTTCCATAGAGAAGCTAAAATTACAACAAATAGCTGAGGTATAAAATAGAATATGTCATATTAATCTTTTTCTTATTTTGAAATGGTACCTGAATTGGTTTTGAGAAATTGATTTGACTGGATGGAAGTAAAAGTTTTGAAAGTGTATTTAGAAGTTAAAAAGATTGAATGACATAATGGAAGAAAAGAGTGGAAAATTGGAAATAACATTTTCTCTCTTTCAACCACCTTTCTCTCAACACTTCTGCTTTGTGTGAAAGTATTTGGGAAGTATTTTAAGATCTCCCTTTTCCTATGTGACCATATTTTGTTATCAGTATAAATATAAACAAGATCCTTTAATTCTTTCTTACCCAATTTGTATAATTTTGCATTTTAACTAAAATCTCTGTAACACTGATGTGAAAATGAATTTAAGTAAGGCTGGATTGGCATAAAGAGGTACTGTGTTGGAGTCCTAGAATCACTGAGTGTTAGGATTTATTGATCTTGTGCCTTCCATTTAACATTGTTTTCCATAAAAAATATGGCACAGGAATGTTCTTCCACTGCCTCCTCCCAACTTTATTAAAATATTATTGACATATAACATTGTGTAAGTTTAAGGTGTACATACACTGATAAATTACAGTATGATTATCACTGTAGCATTAGCTAATACCTCCATCACGTCACACATCACCACTTCCTTTATGTAGCAAGACTATTTAAAATTCACTTTCTTAGAATTTTCAAATATACAATAGGTACTGTTAACTAATACAATACTGTGCATTAGAATTCTAAGACCTTATTCACCTCTAACTGCAAGTTTGTACCTTTTGAGTAACATCTACCTAGTCCCCCCACCCCTAGCCCCTGTTAACCTTCATTCTACTTTCTACTTCTACCAATTCAGCTTTTTTAGATTCCATATATAAATGATATCGTATAGTATTTGTCTTTCTCTCTGATTTATTTCACCTAGCATAATGCCTATATATCTATCTCTCACCAGGCACCCCTCACATTTCTCTCTCTCTCTATATGCATCTTCTTTATCTGTTCATCCATTGATGGGCACTTGGGTTGTTTCCATATCTTGACTGTTGTGAATAATGCTGCAGTGAAGATGGGAATGCACATATGTCTTTGAGATCTTGATTTAATTTTCTTTGCATATATACCCAGAAGTAGAATTGCGGGTTCATATGGTAGAGATCTATATATAGATATAGATATCTATCTATATCTATATCTATATCTATATCTATATCTATACAGAGATATATATAGATAGATATATATACACGCACTATATGTATATATATACACGTATACATACGTATATATGTATATATACGTGTGTGTGTGTGTGTGTATATATGTGTGTGTGTGTGTGTGTGTGTGTGTGTGTGTATATATATATATATATATATATATATATATATTGGATCCTCCATACTGTTTTCCACAGTGATAACAATTTATGTTCCCACCAATAGTACGTAAGTGTTGGCAGAGGGATGTTCTTGTGAGGTCTTGGATGGAATGTTTTCTAGATGTTCATCTCATATTCTGCCTTTAGCAGGGCAACTGCAATGAAAATCTTAGGTACCCTTTGTCTATATGTTATGGGAATCTCACACCTAGAACATCTCCTAAGCAGCTGGTTCTCTCCTTTTGCTCCCTTGAGATTAATCCTTAGGTCACCACCATCAAAGGTACCCTTCAGGTCTGTGAAATAGTGGCTTTGGGGAGAGCGCAGGTGACATGCCAGTGAAGAGACAGTAGGAGTGTCAATAAGAGAATATAAAACAAAAAAAATGTAGATTTTCAGAGTCCATAGCTAACTGCTCTGTGCCCCAACCATAGCTCCATTATACTTCATCATGCAGGTTTTTTCATGGTCTGAAAAGATGTTCAGGTTTTTAGTGGAACGTCCCAATCTTGAGTGATTACCGTTACTGAGCTGTTGTAGTCTTGATGTTATAAGAGGAAGGATTATCATCTTCTATTTACCTGTAATTTTTTCCATTGTATGTAATGATTCCAGGGTAATGATAATTACTATGAACCTCACAAGGGATATTTTAATAATTAAAGTGACAATATCCTAAGAAATATTATATATACAAAACAAAGTGAGTAAAGTAAGACGTATTTAGTGAATAATTTAATGCAACAGATTCCCCTGTCCTTGCAAAACAAATTAATAAGATGTAGTGAACTTCAATTTATTATTTTCAAATGTTTACTCTTGAAAGTCACTAGGGTATTATCTTCAACAAAAAATAAAAAAAATTCTCTTTTTCTCAGTCCCCACAGTTACGATGCTGCCTTTTCTTTTAGAACTCACAAGCATTATATTTCAATACAGAATTCAAATGATAGCTTAGTTTTTAAAAATAATGCTATGAATAGGGAGGTTGTAATGTAATTTGTGGGTGAAATAGTCTCCTAAGACTATTCTCTATTGAAAAAAATTCTAATTGTGAAGTCAGGATTTTTTTTCTGTTATTAATGGATGTAATTTTATGTGTGCACAAACACCTGTGCACATGTATGTGCGTGTGTGTGTGCATATGAGTGTGTGTAACATGGAGGTGTGCTCTGTCCTCATATTGCTCACACATCTAGTATGCTGAGCCACTTGAATATTTTTGATTCAAACTCTCATCTCAAGGGTGGTAGAAGGCCCCAAATCTATAGGCATTGGGAGCAAAGAGGTTTCCATTCCTCTCATCTCTGCCTGTCAATCTTGCATTTACCAATGCAAGAGCTAAACTGTCAGATATGCTCCAAAGAGTCCTGCTGAGCACATCTTCCATCTTATCCTTCCATGATGTGTCCCAAGTCAAGCCTGTGGTGCAACCAGACTTTAATGAAGATTTTCAGAATATATTAGTTAGAGTATAGGTTTGGATGCATGTAAGAGAGACCCACATTAGCTGTGAGCTAAACACTGTAAAAGTGTATTTACCTGGCTTTGAAATAATCTAGAGGCTGATGACCTGAGGCTGGTATGTTGGTTTTGCTTCAAAAGGTCATCCAGAGGCCAGGTTTCCTTCTGTTTTGTAACTCCGCCATCTGTAATGTGTTAGCCTTGTTGTTGTGGTTGAAGATAACTTGCTATCATATCCATATCCTGGGCATCAGGATAGAGGGAGAGTGAGGTAATGGGATATCTTCTTTCCCTTTAAAGGTATATCCTCCAAACTATACAGAATTACTTTTCTCAAATTCCATTGGTTAAAAATTAGGCCCATGTGCAAACCTGGCTGCAAGTAAAACTGGGATATATTTCCTCTGGGTGGCCATGTACTAAGTTAAAAATAGAGTTCTGTTTTATCCAACAACAGCAAAATACACATTATTCTCAAGTGCACACAGAACATTCTCCAGGTCAGATCATATGTTCGGTCACAAAACATAGCAAATTTAAGAAGGTTGAAATCATACCAATTATGATTTTTAACCACAGTGATATGAAGCTAGAAATCAATAACAGGAGGAAAACTAGAAAATATGTGGGAATTAAAAAACACACTCCTGAACAACCAATGGGTCAGAGAAGAAATCAAAAGGGCATTAAAAATGTATTTTGAAACAAATGCTAAAGTAAACAAAACATACTGAAACTAATGGGATATAGCAAAAACAGTTCAAAGAGGGAAGGTTATAGTGATAAATGCCTACATTAAACAAAGAGAATGATCTCAATTAGACAACCTAACTTCACATCTTAAGGAACTAGAAGAAAGGGTAATTAAACAAAGCTCAAAGTTAGTAGAGAGAAGGTGATAATAAAGATCAGAACCAAAATTGATGAAATGGAGAATACAAAATAATAGGAAACATCAACAAAACTACATTGGTTTTTGAAGAGATAAGTAAAATTTATGAAATTTTAGCTAGACTTATCAAGAAAAAAGAAAGAAGACTCAAATGAATAAAATTATAAATGAAAGAGGAGACCACACAACTGATACCACAGAAATACAAAGTATCTTGAGACTACTGTGAGCAATTATACTCCAACACATTGGACAACTTAGAAGAAGTGGGTAAATCCCTAGAAACATACAAGCTACCAATAGAATCATAAAGAAATATAAAATCTGAACAGACGAATAATGAGTGAGTGTTGAATCAGTAATCAAAAAGCTGCCCAAAAAGAAAAGCCAAGGACCAGATGGCTTCACAGGTGAATTCTACTATGTTTAAAGAAGAATTAACACCAAATATTCTTAGACTACAAAAAACTCATACAAAAAAATGAGTACATCCCTAAACTCATTTTATGACGCCAGAATTACTATGATAACAAAGCTAGATAAGGATACTACAAGAGAGGAAAATTATGGGCAAATATCTCTGATGAGTATAGATGCAAAGATTCTTAATAAAATACTAGCAAACTGAACTCAACAGCGTATTAAAAGGATCATACACCATGATCAAGTGGGCATTATAATTGGGATGCAAGGATGGTTCAACATTCACAAATCAATAAATGTTACACCACATTAACAGAATGAAGGATACAAATCAAATGATCATCTTAATAGGCGCAGAAAAAGCATTTGTCAAAATTAAACATACTTTCATGCTACAAACTCTCAATAAAATGGGTTTAGGGGGAATGTACCTCAACATAATAAAGGCTATATATGATAAGCCCACAGCTATCATCATACTCAGTGGAGAAAGGCTGAAAGCTTTTCCTCTAAAATCAAGTACAAGACAAGGCATATACCATGCTTATTCAACATAATACTACAAGTCCTAGCCAGGGCAATTTTGTAAGAAAAAAACTAATAAAAGGCATCTAAGTCAGAAAAGAAGTGAAATTGTCTGTATTTGCTATTGACATATTATATATAGAAAAATTCTAAAGACTCCAACGAAAACCTTTTAAAACAAGTAAATGAAATCAGTGAAGTTTCAGGATACAAAATCAGTGTACAAAAATCGGTTGCATTTGTATACACTAATAATGAAGTATCAAAAAGAAAAATCAAGACAACAATCCTGTTCACAACAGTGACAAAAACAATAAAGTACTTAGGAATCAATTTGACCAAGTAGAGGAAAGACGTATACACCCAAGGTTATCAGACATTGATAAAAGAAATGGAAAAAGACACAAGTAAAAGGAAAGATATCCTGTGGTAATGTATTGGAAGAATCATTTGTTAAAATGTTCATACTACCACAAAGCCATTTATTCATTCAATGCAATGCCTATCAGAATTCAAGTAGCATTTTTCACAGAAATAGAATGATCTACATTCATATGAAGCCAGGAAAAAATTCAAATATCCAAAGCAATCTTGATAAAGAACAAAGCTGGAGGCATCACAATTCCTTATTTTAAACTGTTTTACAAAGCTGAATAGGAAACAAAACAGTATGATACTGGAATTAAGACAGACATGGAACAAAATCAATATTTCACAAATATAGTCAAGTAAGATTTGAGAAGGGATCCAAGAGTAGTCAGTGGGGGAAAGGGTAAGCTCTTCAATAAATGGTTACAGAAACTGGATATTCATATGCAAAAACATGAAATTAGACCCCTGTGTCACAGCACTCACAAAAATCACCTAGTGATAAATTAAGACTGGAAGCCATAAAACTCTTGGAAGAAAACATAGGGGAGAAAACTTCTTGATGTTGGTCTTGACAATTTTTCTGATATGACACCAAAAGCACAAGCAACAGAAGCAAAAATCAACATGGGGCTACCTTCAAACTAAAAATCTGTACAGCAAAAGAAATAGTCAACAGATTGATAAGGCAACCTGTGAAATGGGAGAAAATATTTTCAAACCACTTATGTGGTAAGGGGTTAATATTCAAAATATACAGAGAATTCATGCAACTCAATAGAAAATCAAAACCCCAATATAATTACAAAATGGGCAAAGGACTTGAATAGACATTTTCCCAAGAAGACATACAGATGGTCAACAGACACCTGGAAAGGTATTCACCATCACGAATCATCAGCGGAATGCAAATCAAAACAAGAATGAGATATCATCTCACATCTGTTAGAATAGCTGTAATCAAAAAGACAAGAGATAACAACAAGCGTTGGGAACGATTTGGAAAAAAGAGAACCCTTGTGCACTGTTGGTGGGCATGTAACTGGTGTAGCCACTATGGGAAACAGTGTGGAGGGTCCTGAAAAAAAGGTAAAAATAGAGCTATTGTATGATCTAGCAATCCTACTTCTGGGTATATCTCCAAAGGAAATGAAATCAGACCTCCAGGAGATATCTGCACCCCCATGTTCTTTGTAGCATTGTTTGCATTCTATTGCAGATATGGAAACACCAGTGCCCATCCATAGATGAATGGATAAAGACGTGGTATGTATATGTATGTGTATACACCACAAAAAAGCGATAATACTTAGGCATGAAAAAGAAGGAACTCCTGCCACTGTGAAAACATGGATGGATCTGGAGTGTATTATGCTAAGAAAAATGAGATAGGGAAAAAATACTGTGTAATTTCCCTTCCATGATGAATCTAAAAAATCCAAAGTCTTGGAAAAAGAGTGGTAGTTGCCAGGGACTGGGGGAATGGAGGACATAGGGCGATGTTGATCAAAGGGTACAAATTTACAGTTGGAAGAAGTTCTGGGGATACAGCATACAGCCTGGTGACTATGGTTTACAATAGTGTGTTGTGTACGTTCAAGTTGCTATAAGAGTAGATCTTAAATATTCTTGCCATAGCAGCTATAACCAAAAAGTGATTATGTGAGGTGGAGGATGTGGTAACTAACCTTGTTGTGGGAAACATTTCACCAGGTATACATGCGTAAAGTCATCACATTGTACACCTTAAATGTACACAAAGTTATTTGTCAATCATATGTCAGTGAAGCCAGAAAAGAAAAAGCAGCAAAAAAACCCCAATCCCTAAAAGTTCTTTTTCAAGTTGGAGGAGGAAAGGATATGAGGAATACTTAGCAGTGGCCTCTACAGATGTCATCTTTGGCTCAGGGTTGCATCACATTATAGCTGAGTCTTGAAATTCCTTATAGTGTTCCAACCAGCTGGGCATTTTCTCTGGTCTTCTGTTCTGTTCCGGCTTCAGCCTCCAACCAGGCTGCAGGAGCTCTTACATCCCCCTTCTCCTCTCTTCCTTAGCTTTGCATCTGTTTCCGTCAACCTGCAAAGTTTTCTTTTCCATATAATCGGGCCAGCTTTTGTCTATCTCCTTACCCAATGCCAGAACCATGCTTCAAACTCACCTGTCACAGGGACCAAACTGATAAACTAAATAAGTGGAGGGGGCCAGGTGTGAGGTAGAAGGGAGTAGTGGAGACAGTGGCAGGTTAGAGGGTGCACGCCCCATCTGTTGGAAAGATAGCCTATTCAACGCTGGGATTAGTGACCTCCCAGAACCCAGCCCAGGTGGCCACATCTCCTAACTTTCACAGGGGAGTTGAAAGTTTGGGTTTTTGGGTGAACTTTCTTATATTTAAGTGTTAGCAAGGGAGTCCTATTTTTTTCAAAACGTTATGGCAGCCAGCAATGAACTTTTGCTGGCTGCCCCTGAGCTGATGTTTTAGACTTGGCTTTAGAACATCCAGGCATTACCCACGGGGACTGAGCTTCATAATTGTCCAATTTGGGCCTTACCCTCATGGAGGCTTTCTCTCTCTTGGTGATTGTTGCCACGCTTCCCATGGATATAATAGTGCCCTGACTCTAAAGTGTGCTTGATAGTTTCCTAAGAGTGCATAGTGCTTATCAACCTTTAACAATAGCCCTGATATTTGGCAGAGCTAACATTATTTTTACTTGAAAGATGAGGAAACTGCAGCTAGCAAGGTTTAAATTCCTTGCCTAAATATTTTAACAAAAATGAGGCAGAGGAGAATCAAGGACTCCTATCTTCTGACATCTTGCTCAGGGCACTTCTCATTCACTTCAGTCTTTTGAGAACTGTGAATGGTTTAAATATATAATATATTGTGAGATCTCAGCTCTCAAGCCCTCAAGAACTACTTGAAAATCATTAAAAACTCACTTCAGTTTCCTGGGAAGTAAACATTATTGTGCTATTTTATAATAAGAAGAAAGGGACTCAGGTTCATTCACCGTGGGAATGTTGTCAGTTTCAAATTGCATTTCTTGTCTTTGTATTTCCCAGTTTGATACTCCACGGACTAGAATTTTATATGTTTATTGTTATTCTCTGCTGTGATTCTAAATGCAGCATCTTCCTTGACACGAGAAATCATTTTAAGCATATAGCGAATGCTTAGTACATAGTAGCTATTGTCAGTGAACCAGAGAAGATAAGTCTTTGCTTGTGATAATTATGAGAGTTATGCAAATCTATAACAAATAAGGTGCATATTCATAAGAATTGTAAAATAAGATTAATGCATTAATGCCTGTGGGGGAAAAAAACCCCAAAACCAAGGGGTGCAGAAGGGATGTCTTAGTGTGGTTTCTTCTTGTCAGTTGATTCTAATGAAAGGGCCTCTGGGAAGGCAGTTTACTTGGGAGTTCCTTGTACAGAGAAGGGAGAGAATAGAAAGAATTTGAAATGAGAGAAGAAAAGTTGATATGAAAGGGGTATTATCGAGCTGGTCCCCACCCTGGGCAAGTGCAGCCCAATCACACAAAGACTTTGTGAGGGATATTTCGAATGTCTCTCAGAATGATCTGTCCGAGGACTGTCTGGAGAAACATTTGCCTACTGACTTCCTTACTCTGCAGGTTGCACATGGATGTGTGAGAGGGCCTCCCACAGGTATGGAGCTCTGTGGCAGCATCGGGGAAGCCCTGAAGATAAAGGGAAAGTCACTGAAGATGGTGTGTGCATAAGGTAAGGAGCGATCAGGGGCGCCTGGGTGGCGCAGTCGGTTAAGCGTCCGACTTCAGCCAGGTCACGATCTCGCGGTCCGGGAGTTCGAGCCCCGCGTCAGGCTCTGGGCTGATGGCTCGGAGCCTGGAGCCTGTTTCCGATTCTGTGTCTCCCTCTCTCTCTGCCCCTCCCCCGTTCATGCTCTGTCTCTCTCTGTCCCCCCCCCCCCCCCAAAAAAAAAAGTTGAAGGTAAGGAGCGATCAGTGTGAATTGACTTGAAGCCTGAACAAAATGATCACCCTGAGCGTGGCTGACGACAAGTGTGGGGCCAAGAATCGGTTAGGCTGTGTACAAGAGGTGTCTGATGCAAGGTCTTGAAAATAAGAACAACGGTGCCCCATTTGACTATTTCGATCTTGAGGCTCATGGTAAGCAGTGTAGCATGTAATTCTAAATAATAGAACTATTTCACTATTTCTCAGTGTATCAGCTTTATGTGCCTACTTCCACACCCTCCTCTAAGTTGTTTTTATTTTCAGGTGTTTTATTGGTCACTTTGTAGTTTTAAATAATATACTGAAATGCATGATTTCTTATTTTATTAAATTTCACTGGTTTATTTTAAAAAAAAATTTTTTTTCAACGTTTATTTTATTTTTTTTTTTTGGGACAGAGAGAGACAGAGCATGAACGGGGGAGGGGCAGAGAGAGAGGGAGACACAGAATTGGAAACAGGCTCCAGGCTCTGAGCCATCAGCCCAGAGTCCGACGCGGGGCTCGAACTCACGGACCGCGAGATCGTGACCTGGCTGAAGTCGGACGCTTAACCCACTCGCTGGTTTATTTTGACTTCATATTAAGTTGAGACTTTGTTACTTCTACCATTGCCTTCATCTATCTCAGCGCATATTTGCCTCCAGGACTTGACAGCTGTACCTTTTATTTTTTACAGAATCAAGGATGATAGCCTTTACATTCCCTTTTATGTCCTTAATTAAGGTATCTGTGCTTTCTCTACAGTTTGATTCTTTAAATATTTATTTATTTATTTATTTATTTATTTATTAATGTTTGTTTCTGAGAGAGAGAGTGAGGGAGGTCATAAGCGATGGAGGGACAGAGAGAGAGGGAAACACAGAATCTGAAGCAGGCTCCAGCCTCTGAGCTGTCAGCACGAGCCCGACACAGGGCTCGAACCCACAAACCATGAGATCATGACGTGAGCTGAAGTAGAATGCTCAGCTGGCTGAGCCACTCAGGCACCCCTACAGTTTGATTTTAAGAGTTGCTAATAAACAGCATTTAACTATTTTGCCTATATAAATATCACTCTATGCAAGGCTGAGTAATATTCTAGGGTTATATTTTTTTCCAGTGATCCTAAATCATGACTCTTGTACGACCTGAAAACAAATGTATGTAACATTAAGGTCCAAGTAACTCATCTTCCTTAAATGCCATCAGATTGTGAAAATCACTCCATGTGTACTTCACTCTGTGTGGGTAAGTGTGCGTGTGGGGTGTGTATTTCTCTGGAGTTTCTAATTGCCTTTCATTTCTTTCTGTTGAAAGAAAAATAACGCCTTATACACCATATCACTTCTAGTCTCTTAATCATTCTATCTGCGGAATCGCGTTTTTCCCTTACGTTTTCTTTTTGAAGACCTTTCCAGTGGTCTTTACTTGGTGTAATTTTGACCAATTGTGTTTTGTACTTTCTCAACTTTGAAGATCTTGAGATTATATTTACTATACTTCTACATTACCTCTAGCGTTTCTTGGATCTCATGTTTTCCCTTTCTTGATTTTGACTGAGTTTGCTTGTTTCAATAAGTTCTCAAGTAACTCAGAAACAGTCTTGGCAAGAATTCTCATAAGTCTTAGACATCTGAAATGCATTTTTTTGCACTCATATTTGATTGATGATATAGCTTGTCTGGAAATCTAGTTCAAAATAATTTTCTCCAGTTCTTAGAAAAGTACTACTCCATTGTCTTCTTGCATAAAGTTTCCTAAGTGAGAGCTCTAATGCCACCCTGATTCTTGTTGTTTCGGGGTGGTTTTTTTTTGTATGCAATCTTTTCCCCCAGATTCTACCCTGGAAACTTTCAGGATCTTCTATTTCTTTACCCTTCTATTTCTGAACTTTTAAAACAAAGTATCTAATTCACTGGCCAAGAGCTACTTCTTATAATAGGATACTTGTTCACGGAAATGTTTTGTATTTGAGAGAGAGAGAGAGAGAGTGGGTGTGCGTGTGTGTGTATGTGGGGGGGGGGCGGGTGGCAAGTAGGGGAGGGACAGAAAGAGAGGGAGAGATTCTTAAGCAGGCTCCGTGCTCAGCATGGCACCTGGTCATGGTGCTTGAGCTCACCACTGTGAGATCATGACCTAAGCTGAAATCAAGAGTGGCTCGCTTACCTGACTGAGCCACCTAGGCGCTCCCATGAAACTGTTATTGATTTTTGCTTGAAAACTTCCTTTTATACCAGCCAGAGCCCATCATGGCCTGGATCCTATGTGCGCCTAATTTAAATATCACTTTGTAAATGATATGATATGAAGGGAATGTCTGGACTTGGCACTGTGAACTCTTCATAGTCCTATTTTTGATGGTTACTGTTGGGATGGCTTTGTCAAATGAAGGTTGGATAACTTTTATTCTTGAACTAGTTCTTTCTTGGGTACTTCTCCACAACATGGATATTACAGTGCAGTGTAGGAGAAGGCCAAAGGCAAGCACAGTTTTACGGTGTCCACCTGCAGAATGAACCTCAACCTTCACCCAGAACCCACTTGTGACCTATCATTCTGTGTATGACCAGGCCTCAAATGTGCCATACTTTTATTTGTTCTTCTCAAACCTGGAATACATTTTAGTTTTTAATCTAAAAACAGAAGGTGTATGGGGATGCCTGGGTGGCTAAGTTGGTTAAGTGACCGACTGTTGATTTCAGTTCAGGGTCAAGGTCATGAGAATGAGTCCCATGATGGCTCTGCATTGGGTGTGAAGACTGTTTAAGATTCTCTCTCTCCCTCTCCCTCTGCTCCTCCCCAACTTGTGTGTGTGTGTGTGTGTGTGTGTGTGTGTGTGAGTGTGTGCGCTCTCTCTTAAATAAATAAATAAATAAATAAATAAATAAATAAATAAATAAATAAAAACAAAAGGTGTAAGTGTGTCTTCTGAATCTACTTGGCACTCAGGTTCCTGTTAGTCCAAAGATGTATGACTTCCAAGAGTTCAGTTTCCTTCTTTCCCTGCCCCATCCCATAAAAATATGATGCAGAGTCAACATTCACACCAACAAGCTTTACTTTCCCCAGTTGGTTTATTTGTTTTTTTAGAGACGATCTCTCTGATATATTTGCTCGGACTGCAAATTACCACCATGGGTTGCTATTGCTCTCCACATGGGGAGGGAAGGAAGATTGTGTTGGTTTTACTTCATTAGTTTACCTGCTTAAATTCCTGCTTCTGCTCCTGCTTCTGAGCCTGGTGTCTCTAGAGGGAAGAAAGAAGACTGAACCCTCGTCTCACTGCAGCCTGTACCTAAGCATATTCCTGACTTCCTTTACTCCCAACACTCAACATGCTTCTTCCCCAAATCTATCTTCCAGAAATTTATTGAACTAACAGCTCTGGTCCTTCTCCCAAATGAATCCTCTCCACTTGCTGGGTTTAATCTCCTCTTCTTGAGGAGGAGATTGTTTCAGGTTGTTTTTTCTGGCATCTTCTTAGGAAGCTGAAGTACTATCTATTTTTACTTTTGTTCTAACTTCTTAATACAAAACAAAACCTTTTCTTCCCTGCCCTTAATTTCTTCTTGGAAGTCACTGATTTCATATGCGTTTCTCACTACAGTCTTGATAATGGAGATATTGGTATTCACTCTTGAGAGGGAAATAGATGTGGTGCTTATGAAGACAAGGAGCACCTTTTCTAATTGTTTCTTTTGTCATGCAAATGGTAACAAAAAACTTTTCACACCTCCGCCCAAAGATTTGATACCCTTTTAGCGCATGGGAAAAATTTTTGATTTATGAGCTCAGTGTAAGAGAAGAGAAAAATGTAAAATTAAATGGTAATGTTTTCCAAAAGTTATTGTTATGTGGTGAGCCTGTTTTTCTGTCAGCTGGGAGTCTTGTGTAGATAATAAATCCCCATCAGTGATTTAGCATGTATAAAACACATCAATCCTTTTTATTATATTTTGTGAGCCTTGACATTTATGATAATTTCCCCATATCTACTTAAAACTCTTTCTCTTATGATTGCATTATTAAAGTGGATTTTTTGCCCTTGTTGGCTTATCTCATTAGCATGTGTTTATCATATATTTTCAGGGTAATTACCATTTTGGAATAATGCAGGCAACATTAAATGGATTCCCTAGTTTTAAAAGGTGTCAAGATAAAGGCAGCAGCTTCACCCCTCCTCTCTCTAATCTCCATCCCCTTGAAAGACTACAAAAGACATTTTGATTTCTTGTCACTTGGGTCAATTGGATAATGGCAAGGATAATATGCCCCCCTACTGTGTGTCCACAGTGGGTCCTGTTAGGAGAAAGGAATGATGGGAACACATTTCTATGGTGTTCTCATTTTCAATGCCTCTGTTGTCCATCAATCAGGGTCTTGATTTATGGACTGAAGAATGGACGGTATCCTAATTGCTATTTGTAGGCCACGGGAAAGTCTCATGTTTTTTTCTTATCCTCTCTGAGTCAGAATGACAGTTTGATGTGAAAGTAAAATTTAGGGACAGGATCATTTTTGAGTTTCTAATTATCAACTAAAATGATAAGATCTATGCCTATTTGTCAGGGCCCAGATAATTAAAATGGCTCCCCCTTTGTCCATTCACAAACATATATGAAGCAAGAGTAGTGCTCTCTGCTATCATTAAAGAGATCACTGGAAGCTGTTGATGTACCTTCTGAATTATCAAGAAACTGCCAGAGAACATTCTATGTATTTTACCATTGTATTTGTATTGTGTAGCACTCGATTATTTGAGGTCTGTTATCAATTTTTGTCATTCTTGGCATTTGTCAGAGTGTAATGAGTCAGAACTAAATTTTTAATGCATTCTCTTTGTTCCTCTTTAGAGTGTTTTTCTTGTTGTTGTTTTTTGCTCTTCCATTAGATATCTTGGATTAGTTTATGAAGTAACATAAATTATAGAAAGTAATTTCAACATGTAACATAGATTTGAATTATAATCTTGTTAGAGGCACAGTATTTGAAGAACAGAATTTAAAAATAATAATCTATCCATACACAAGGATGAGAATCTCTTCAGTTTACAATATTAGACTTGTTGGGGCCCCTGGGTGGCTCAGTTGGTTAAGTGTCTGACTTCAGCTCAGGTCATGATCTCACAGTTCCCGAGTTCAAGCCCCACATCGGGCTCTATGCTGACAGCTCAGAGCCTGGAGCCTGCTTCAGATTCTGTGTCTCCCTCTCTCTCTGCCCTTCCCCACTCATGTTCTGTGCCTTTCTGTCTCAAAAATAAATAAAACATTACTATTTATTATTTATTATTTTTAAGAAATCAGACTTAAGCTGAGATTTGAAGATTGAGAAGGAGTCAGCTATGCCAGAGGCAAATGCAAAGGCGGGGAGTCCGGGCTGAGTTTGAAATTTTAGTGGACTTCTCAGAAGCTTCTTTAGCTAGTACATATGAGCAAAGAGGGATAAAAAAGGGGAGGAGAAGACCACAGCAGAGGGTAGGGAATACATGACACAGCAAAATGAGAGGCTGAATATACAAACGGAAAATTGCCAGATCAGATATAAAAATGGAATTTTGAACCTACAACCAACTTCTTATCTGCACTAGACAACCCAGGAACACAGCTGGCTACAAACAGACTCACAGGAAACCAGACTGTTGTCTTCAGTGACAATCCCAGAAGCTAAATGATAACTTCTGTAACGGTTGGCCCCAGATGAACAGGACTTGATTAACAACTGGCAGCTTTCCTAATTTTTGTTTTCACTTCCAACTTTGGACCAACCAGAGAAAGCCAAGCACGTCCCCTGAACTAATTACGTAGGATGCCTCCCTTCTACGTAGACTGCCTATAGCCTCCCTATGCCCACAGTCTTCAGTAAGGCACGGAAACCCTCCCTTTTTTCATTATAAAGCTTTCCCACTGCTCTGCCAGTTTGAGTGTCTACCAAAATGTGAGTGATGGTGGCTGATTCCCTTGCTATGGCAAGCTCAGGATAACTAGCCCTGCTTTTCTCACAGGGCTGATCTTTGTGTCTGCACTTTAGAGGTGAGAGGAAAGAGTTTGAAGTTTGTTCTGAGGGCAGTGAGAAGTCCTGGAAAGACTTTAAGCAGGAGAGTGACGTGATCTGGATGAGGCCTGGAGCTCATCTGTGTGGGTATGTTCAGAACAGATAGTACTGGGGTGATAGAAGAAGTCGAGAGACATGTTATAGTGGCACTTTGGGAAAGAGGGGGTGTGGCGAAGTCTGATGGCAGTAGTAGAAATGGAGAAAATTGGACGAATGTGAAATTTATATGTTTGAGGAACAATTGTCTCTTTATAGGAATAGAAACTAAACACTCTGATGAATCACTTCTCTGGAGGTCTGACTACGTCGTGACTATCTATTTAAGCTGGTTACAATTAGAAGGTACAGGGGAACCGGCATTCATTGAATCACGTGGCATCTGGAATAATTTTAAGAACTTTAGATTTCCAGGTCTCATCAGGTTGTTACTCCCTGTTCGTGTTCATTGTTCTGGTTCCATCCTGGACCTTTTCTCTAGTCCTACTGTGCTTCTAAGCCCCAGATGGTCCAGATAACCTCGGTCAATCCACGGATGGCATCTTAATTTAGTACCTCAGCAGAGAAATATGCCCACTGGCCCTGCTTCTGTGGAACCAGGAATAATACCCCTATGTGTTTAAAGTCTCCTTGACAAATACCAATAAAAAAACACTGATGAAGAGACACTCTCAAACCTATTTTCTCTGTTGAGGGTAAAAAAAAAAATCTACCTTGAAACCTGAAAATTAGAAGAATTCTCACCTGCATTTCTGCACTTGTCTTTCATCTCTGAGGAACGAAATACTGCAGCTTATTTGCCCAAACTGATGTGGGAAGGAAGATTTAAAATGAGAATAAGTATGTAAAGAGGCAACAGGAAATGCCAGGGGAAGTACCAGATAATATTTTATTGCATAAAGAATTCATCCAACAAGTCTTGTGCTAAGCTTATGTGTCACGTACTGATCTTGGTTGGCGTCTTGGTAAATAAGATAGACTAAATTCCTAATCTTGTGACATTTACATGCTAACAAATATATAAACAACGTGAAAGCACGTAAGTAAATACATAGGTTATCATTTAAGATAACACAGAGTTACTGTCCTGGGGAAAAGGTAAGCAGGAAAGACCTAGATGAGAGAGTGAGCAGTATATATACAACATAGAATAAACTCAGCTTTTGAAAATATGTGTATAGAACATGGAAAGAGGCTTAGCATCATTACTCTTCGGTGAAATACAAATCAAACTGTAATAAGATACCATTTCACATCCAAAATGATGGATAAAATAAAAGATACCAAGAATACCTAATATCGGTGAGGACTTGAAGTAAGTGGAACGCTCACATTTTGTCGGTAGGCTTGTAACAGTGATCCGGCCACTTTGAAAAACTGGCAGATTGGTGGGAAGCGAAATGTATATGCACCCAGTGACCCAGAAATAAGAAACTGTGTCCACAATAAGACTTAGACAAAAATGTTCATAGCATCCTTAAAATTTGGAAACAATCACATGTCCGCTAACAGGAGAAAGTGCAAATTAACTGTAGTATATTCATACTATACTGTATGTATATTCCATACAGTGGAATACTCCTTTTTAATAAAATAGGACACACCGTGATATTCAACAACATGAATGAATCTTAAAAACATTACGTTGAACTAGGGAAGTCAGACATGAAAGAATGCATGCTATATGATTCTGTTTAGTTGAAATCCAAGTTCAGGCAAAAGTATTCTATAGTAATAAAAATCAGCAAGTTGACTAGAAGCAGGCATACGGGAACTTTCTGGGGGTGATGACGGTTATGTTTTATATTTTGATTTACATTTTCGGTATATGACTATGTAAAAATAGCCAAAGTCATTGAGCTGTGCATTTTTATTGTATATGAAATAGTCCATTATAGTTATAGGGTACAATAAACTAAAATAAAGTACATTTGGAAAAGAAAAAGTGATTTACATAGGGAGGAATGCTTGCCATATACTGTCAATAAATAGGAGAGTTATGAATTTTGTGTAGGGTATGATCTAATCCTAATCTTTGTAAAATGGATGGAAAGAATGGGTCTAGAGGAAATTGGCCACAGTGTTAACAGTCATGATTCATTGTTGCTGGTAGGGTTATGGATGATTGTTACTGAGCATCATTATGAGAAGTAGTTGATCAAGAAATGTAAATGCTCTTGAAGGAGAGAATCAAAACAAAAATATGCATACCATAAATATTTTATTTAGACTTTCTACCAATAAATGCTTATTAATTTCCTAGATATTTCTTGGAGAACGTAGGCTTTTTTTTTTTAAGTAAAGTATTTTTTAAGTAAAGTTGCCACATGTTTTTTTTCCTTATAAAAATGACGCCACTTTGGCTTCTCTAGTAAAAAGAGGTTGTGGAAACAATCTGAGTGTAGATTATCATGATGAAAAAAAATTATACCCACACTTAATTCAACAGCAAATTTTAATTACTTATCTTTATCAAGTCTTTCCTAAGAATTCAAATTATTTTTATAGACTCAATAGCTCTCTTTTTGTACTCATATTTTCTTGGTTTATGTGACATTTAATTACACTTCATAAACACATTAATAGGTACAACTGGAATAAATGAATTTGTGAATAAATAACCTTATTCTGGCAAGCATACAAATCAATCCATGAGATGAGACATTGCAAATGTGTCAGAGATAAACTTCCCAGCCGCAAGCAAATTTGGTACATTCTGGGCATTAGTCAGTAATTTTTACAGAGAAAATGAAGAATGTTGAATAGTATAGCAAGTCTGGTAAGTAGATATCAGTTAGGAGAATTCCACTAAAATTTTCCAATTTCCTGTGTTGATCATATAATGTGCCAATCAGAAAAAAAAATAGATGTTTACATTATGTAGAATTTATATTCTTGGCAATAGGAAAGTTAATAACACAAGTAAAAGCCATTTTAAAAATGAATATTTGAGCGAATTCTGTAAATTTGGAAACTATGAGTTACTTCATACTCCTAAGGACTCATTTGACATATTTTTAGCTCTGCATTTTGGGAAAAGGGAAATCTAGAAAAAGGAAAATAATGGCAAATCTTCTACAATCTGATCGCAGACTCCTCACGGAGGGGGATTTGGGCTTCTGCCCTAAAGACAGTGTTGGGAAGATGGCCTTTAGGAAATACAAAAGCATATCAGCCCAGGGACGGTGTGTGAATTTGTCGGTGCATTGGGCCACAGCAGAAGGACACATGGGAAGTGAGAAGCAATTCATGGTGCAAAAAAGTAGACAGGCTTTGGGACCAGCTCTTCCACTTTGTTTCCTCACAGACTTCCAGAACTTAACATTTACGAACCTAAATCCTGACTTGTAAACTTCAACTGTAGTTGTCCAATGCAGAGGTGCTCTTGTACAAATCTTGTGAGTTAATTTATCTGAAGAGTTTAGAAAAACATCCGGTGCACTGGGAGGGTTTAAAAAAATCCATTCTTGGGGCACCTGAGTGGCTCAGTTGGTTAAGCGTCCGACTTCGGCTCAGGTCGTGATCTAGTGGTTCGTGAATTCGAGCCCTGCGTCAGACTCTGTGCTGACAGCTCGGGGCCTGGAGCCTGCTTCGGATTCTGTGTCTCCCTCTCTCTCTGCCCCTCCCCTACTCACACTCTGTCTCTCTCTCAAAAATAAGTACAGATTTTAAAAAATGAAAAAAAAAATTCTTATCCCTAAATCCTACTCCATCCTACATATCCCGTAAAAGTGTTGTCTGAGGCAAATGGGAGTGACCCCAGATGTTTTATTTGTGACTCAGACAAGGAAACCTTTTGTGTGTCCCTGAGAAATACAGGTGAATTTTCTTGCTGCCAAAACCTATGGAGACAGGAATTTTTGAGGGGGTGAGAGAAACCAGAGTGCATGCAGATCTTTTTCCCTCTCCTTCTGTTTACGGATCAGTTCAGGACCACTGACACTTCTGCTCTATCCGCCTTCCCCAAGTCACATTTAATGGCTTCCTATTATTAAGACCTGTGGACAATTTTAGTGCTTATCTTATTTTCCTCTGAATGACACCTGAGACTTTTGATTATGCTTACCTTTTTAGCTGTTTCTGTTCTCTTGGCTTCTGTAACAACTCTTATTTCTGGTTTACTTCCAGCCCTTCTGTGGCTACATTTTAATTTCCTTTTATGGGGATGCCTAGGTGGCTGAGTTGGTTAAGCGTCTGACATCTTGATTTTGGCTCAGGTTGTGATCTCATGGTTCGTGGGTTCGAGCCTTACATTGGGCAACCTGCTGAGAGTGCGGAGCCTGCTTGAGATTCTCTCTCTCTCTGTCTCTCTCTCTGCCCCTCCCCCACTCACACACTCGTTCTCTCTTTCAAGAATAAATAAATAAATAAATAAATAAATAAACAAACAAACCCTTTTATTGACAATGCTTTCTTGGCCCATCCCTGTAATACTGTTATTTGTCAAGTGTCTTTATTACGCCCTTGTGTTTTTGTTTTTCAAACTGTTCCTGATGGAATTTACCTTTTCCCATAGCTTCAGCAGATGCATGATTTCTGATAGCACCCAAAGGCTGCTGTTAACCAGAGATTAACTTCAGGATTTAAGGTCCCCGTTTCTTCCCTATGTTCGGGCTTCACCACGTAGGTGTCTCCTCAGTTGATGGAAACATATTCTCACTTCTCCACTCCATCTCCATCCACCCACATTATGAAATGATCATTTCTTCCCGTAATTCCTTATTTTGTTGAATGACACATCAACAAATGACTATCCACATACAGAAGATGTGGTATATCTATACAATGCTGAGTATTACTCGGCAATCAAAGAGAATGAAATCTTGCCATTTGCACCTACGTGGATGGAACTGGAGGGGATTATGCTAAGTGAAATTAGAGAAAGACAAAAATCATATGACTTCACTCATACGAGGACTTTAAGAGACAAAACAGATGAACATAAGGGAAGGGAAACAAAAATAGTATAAAAGCAGGGAGGGGGACAAAACAGAAGAGACTCATAAATATGGAGAACAAACTGAGGGTTACGGGAGGGGTTGTGGGAGGGAGGATGGGCTAAATGGGTAAGGGGCACTAAGGAATCTACTCCTGAAATCATTGTTGCACTATATGCTAACTAATTTGGATCTAAACTGAAAAAAATAAAAAATGAAACAAGTTAAAAAAATAAATAAAAATTAAAAAAAAAATTAAAAAAAAATTTCAATTTCAATTTCAATTTAAAAATTGAACAATAATAACGACAACAACAAAAAAACCCCCAAAAACCCCACAAATGACTATCCATGACAGAAATCAGAGTTGTCTCCAGCTAAACAACCAGAAGGCCAAATTGATGTACTTTTTTTGTACATACTAACCCACCCGTGTTAGTTCACTATTTCAGGTGTCCACTTCGCCTCACAATAAATAACTCAGGAATCTATTCTGATTAGCCTAAACCAATTATTTTCTCATTCCCAGCCCTACTTCTGTTTCTTTTAACTTCTTGTTTGAGTAAGAGCCTTTAAGGACTCCAAGGCTTTCTGTTGATTATGCTTCTCAGATTGAACACATTGGAATTCTTTTTTCCCCTCAGTTGAATTAGCAGGATTCAATTCCGTGGGCACTTAGTATTGCTATTTGTGCTATTTACACTGGGTTTTTGTTTGTTTGTTTGTTTTTTGATGACAGTTTCCTGGGATATTTAATACTAACATTGGCCTCTAAACTCCATCCTGTCTATGTTTCAAATTGATAGCTGTCTACTGTGCAGATAAATCTTATAATTGTTTGCTTAGCTAAACCTAGTAACACTCTTTAGATCCTCTATCAATGAAAAAAGTTTCTTTTTTTTTTTTTCAACGTTTATTTATTTTTGGGACAGAGAGAGACAGAGCATGAACGGGGGAGGCGCAGAGAGAGAGGGAGACACAGAATCAGAAGCAGGCTCCAGGCTCTGAGCCATCAGCCCAGAGCCCGACGCGGGGCTCGAACTCACGGACCGCGAGATCGTGACCTGGCTGAAGTCGGACGCTTAACCGACTGCGCCACCCAGGCGCCCCGAAAAAAGTTTCTAATAGTGATAGAATGTTTCAGAATTCCTGTAGAGTTACAATACGGTGAATTTGTCTGCAGACTGTGATGAATTCCATACGTGAGTCTGTTTACACGTTACTTTGGTAGTTTAGAGCCTATTTGCCCTAAATAATACTGTATTTGGTCAAAACAAAAACTGGGCTGTAAAACAAACACAGCTTTGTCAAAGACTATGAATATATGTGAGGATTTCTGCTTTAGAATAAAGAGCTTGGCAATTAGCTCTTTGATGTCTGAATACAATTCATGCTAAGTAATGATTCTGTAGGTTTGCACGGGCCCAAAAGCTGAATCAGAGTCAGGAAAGTAGTTAAACTATTGAAGTGAGGGTGCAAATTAGAGAGAGAAATGGAAAGGATATTTGTCTTCCATTTCAATTGCTTTTGACGTGGGAGGCAAATTTCATCTCTCTCTCAGATGGTTAACCATTGAGAAACATTTTAACTTTTTTTCTTGAAAAACTAAATTGTAACTCTCTTCCCAAGCCACTCATTTGCTTTTCATATGAAAAAAAAAAGGCATTATTTTGAAGATTATGCTTAACCAATATTAAAAATATCCCAACAAAGAATAATACCATATGTGACTTTCCATTTCAAAGAGAATGTCAGGCTTAGCTGTTTAAAACAACAACAACAACAAACCAAAACTTAAGTATTTTTAAGTGTCAGACTGGCACTTTATTGCTATAGATGTTAGTGTGTGTGTGTGTGTGTGTGTGTGTGTGTGTGTGTGTATGTGTTTGGTCATCATGCTGATAACCTGCCTTGAGTTCACACTTATCAGTACATTAATTATGTATTAATTAATTATTGGCAAATTTCACTCACATTACAATCTCAAATATTTAAGAGGGATGATATTCATCATTATTATGCATTTCTATGTTGACTTTGTCATTGAAACTAGACTTGGCTCAGTTCAGTCAAAGTCTAGTGCCTGAAATCACCAAATGGAGAAGGCTCAACCTTCACATGCAAAACATTTTACCTATATAATCACAAAAATAATGTAAATTGAAATATCAACATAGCTTTCCTCATATCATATTATTAAGATGAAGAATATAAAATCCAACATATGTTAGGGTTTAAATAAATAGACACTGTTATATATTCCAGGTGGAAGGTACACATTTTTAGTACAGTAGTTTTGAAGACAGTCCAGAAATACCAAAAGCCTAAAAAATATTAAACTTCTAGAATTCAGCCGAAGGAAACAACCAGAAATATTAAAAATAATCATGCATAAGAACATAAGGTAATATTGTTTATAATTACAAAAAACTGGAAGTGATCTAAAGTTTGAATAATAGAGAACCTGTTAAGTAAGTTACGGAACATCCACAAAAGCAGTAATATTATATATGGTTATAGTATGGCATAGTAGATCAAAGAATGAGTGGTTTTTATTACTTTGTAATTTTTTTCTAGTGCTCTGATTGGTATTTAAGGTTGGGTAAATGGTCCTTGAACCTATGATTTGTTATTGTGTTTGATCATTGGTTAATTTTGAGTTAAAAATCTATGTATCTTTGGGATGGCCTGGCTGGCTCTCTCAGGGGAGCGTGACAGTCGTGGTCTTGGGGTTGTGAGTTCAGGCCCCATCATGGGCATAGAGATTACTTAAAAAAGAAATCCATGTATCTTTTTAGAGATTACTCTACCTGCCCTGTTAACAGTGGACTCTCCCCAAACAGAAGTCACCACCTCCTAAGTGTGCCCTGTGAATAGTATTATAGTGAGTGTTGCAAAATATGACCCAGACTATAAGGTATATATACAGAGATAATTTTATGTATTGATGAACAATCTTTCCCATCAGCTGCCACCTGCTGGTGAGCAGGAAAATAAATGTAACAATTTTGAATTTATTATTAAGCTTGAATCTAATAATTTAATCAATTTCTTTGTTAATTTCGATCATTATCTCGGATTTCTCTGTCTTTTGTCCTTCCCTGACACTTCTGCAAGATGACCACATGGGAGCGGCAGAATTTATGGAAGGACAGGAGCCTGAGATTGCCATACTCCTGGTTACTTACATCCTTTTGGTACTCTGGCTCAAAAAACCAACAGCAAAGCCAACAGTCATGGAGACAGAAACAAAATTTTTGTGCATGATTGAATGCAGTAGAGATATGTGAAGTATCATATGAGTCATTGTTTTAGTCTATCGAGCCTGTCACAGCAAAGTACCACAGACTTGGTGGCTTAAACAACAGAAATTTATTTTCTCACAGTTCTGGAGGCTGGAAGTCGAAGATCAAGGTGCCAGCAGGCTTGGTTTCTTCTGAGGCCTCTCTCCATGACTGGTAGATGGCCATTTTCCTGTGTTTTCCCATGGCCTTCCCTCTGTGTGTAACTGTGTCCTCGTCTTAATAAGGATACTGGCCATATGAGATTATATATAGCCCGTCCATATGACTGCATCTTACCTTAATTACTTCTTTAAGACCCTATCTCCAAATACAGTCACATTCTGAGGTACAGGAGGTTATAATTTCAATATATGAATATTGGTGGACAAAATTCAGCCCATAGAAGTCATGGCCCTGTGTTTTATGAATAAGAGAGGCAGAACATACATTTGACAATAATTTTATTTTATTTTATTTTATTTTATTTTATTTTATTTTATTTTATTTTATTTTATTTTATTTTATTTTATTTTATTCTTTTCAATATATGACATTTATTGTGAAATTCGTTTCCATACAACACCCAGTGCTCATCCCAAAAGGTGCCCTCCTCAATACCCATCATCCACCCTCCCCTCCCTCCCACCCCCCATCAACCCTCAGTTTGTTCTCAGTTTTCAAGATTCTCTTATGCTTTGGCTCTCTCCCACTCTAACCTCTTTTTTTTTTCCCCTTCCCCTCCCCCATGGGTTTCTGTTAAGTTTCTCAGGATCCACATAAGAGTGAAACCATACGTATCTGTCTTTCTCTGTATGGCTTATTTCACTTAGCATCACACTCTCCAGTTTCATCCCTGTTGCTACAAAGGGTCATATTTCATTCTTTCTCATTGCCACGTAGTACTCCATTGTGTATATAAACCACAATTTCTTTATCCATTCGTCAGTTGATGGACATTTCGGCTCTTTCCATAATTTGGCTAAGGTTGAGAGTGCTGCTATAAACATTGGGTTACAAGTGCCCCTATGCATCAGTACTTCTGTATCCCTTGGGTAAATTCCTAGCAGTGCTATTGCTGGGTCATAGGGTAGGTCTATTTTTAATTTGACAATAATTTTAGCACCATGTAAGAGTATATCCCAAATTTATAAGATACTGTCTTCCTGCTTCTGGGTGATGTTGAACATCACCTTATTCCTTCCAATGTAAAATGGGCTAAGTGGTTCAAAAGAAAATGGTTTTTGAAATACCAGTTAGTAAGTTCACGAATGCTGTTCACGTACACAATTCAGAAGAGGAATCATTCTCAATAGCTACCTTTCCATAATGTAAAGGGTCCAGTGTAATCTGGCCATGTAGGTCAACTGACAGCCACCTGTGGCTCAGTGTTGTTCTCTATTACTGGCATATGAGGTGTATATTAGCCAGGTGTTGTTTCGTGAGGGCCAAGTCCCAGTGCTAATCCTATGCATTCACTCTGACTTGCCATCATGGCTACATTGTAGCACATTTAGCAAGCACTGAGATAGCCATACAAAGGTCAGCTCCCACCTACCTATTTAAGATACTTGGAAGCATTGTGTTTAGTGAGGGGAGTGAAAAGGGATAGACCGGTAAGAATCAGTATTCTCACACCATAGGCTCATCCATATACTTCTCCAAATCTTCTTTAATCCATTTTCTATCTTGTTTTTGACAAGTCTTTGGCTATTGATGAGGAAACTATTAGCCACTATATCTCTGCCTGAGGCCACATCTCCTTTCAGGCAAGGTGGACCCAAAACCCTACTGCTCAAACATCAGTCTCCTCATTTCTCACTATGTTAAATATACACTTACAGCATGGCCCAATAATTCCACTCCTAAGTATCTACCCAAGACTTATGGAAGCCTATGCCAATACAGTGATTTGTGCATAAGTATTTTAGGTAACTTTGTGTATAATAGCCTAAAATTGGAAGCAATCCAATTTTTACTGATAGGGAATACTAAACTAATTATGACCTATGTTATGAAATACTACTGAGTAACGCAAATGAATGGAACTGCTGATTCATACAGCAACATAAATGAACCATGGAGACATTATGTTGGCATAAAACCAGACAGAAAAGAGTATATCCTTTTATATGAAGTGTTAGAACCAGCAAAACTAATCTGAAGTAACAGAGGTCACAGTAGTGGTTCTCTGTGGTGAGGATTGGAGAGTATGGGGAAATGGGCTACGAAGAAGTACAAAGAACTTCTTTGGAATATAGACGTGTTATGTATCTTGATTGAGATGTTGGTTACCTGGACATTTGTCACAACTCATCAACCTGTATACTTAAAATCTGTGGAATTTATTGCATGTGAATTATACCTTAATCAGGTTGATTTAAAAGTGAATTTTGCCCCCTGGGGTTTCTCCCTTTTTCGCTATCATTCAAGGCTACCCATGAGTGGGGCTATAATTACTACAAGAATGTACTTCCAGCTGATGCCAACATTTAATAAAGTGCCATCTGCAAATAAGGCTTGAGTGATTTTCTTCTTAGTCATAGAGAGTTTCCCCCAAGGCCCTGTATGTTGATTTGGGGAAAGATGGCTGTGTGACAGGCACAATGGGAAATGGATCCATCTGTTATGCAAAATAGTTGTGCCTTCCTGACCTTCTCAAGCCCCATATTGTGTCCATTACTTCTACGTGGTAATGAGAAACTGCTGGGTATTCAAAGCTTTGTGGGTGGAAGCATCAGGCAATACCAAGTTGATTATAAGTAGCGCAGATCATAAGCCACCCCTTGCTCATGTCCTGTGGGCGTGTGTTCACTGTGCAGTAGAACTATTAGCAGCCAGACATTAAAAAAAGAATGATTTGCTCAACAGAGTATAGCTGTTTCAAAATCCAGGTGTCACTGCTGTGATTCCTCTATCCAGTTTTGCAACAGGCTCCAAATAATATTCCAGGCTGCCTCACAGACTGTAAGCACAATGGAGCTCCGTGGCCATAAGTAGCAACTGGCAGTACGTGCACGAGATCGATTTCTCTTGGTCTAGGATATTCTCCGTGTTAATAGCTCTTTGGGTTGCTCAGAAAACACTGCCAAACAGTGTAGTTGAATCTGGCATATTCAAAACCCAAAGACGGGTTTCTAAAACCCAAAGATGGCCTTACATTTCTGTGCCACTTAGAAGTAGAAGGTAAAATGTGTTACTTCTGGATACATAGAGCTTCAATGATGGAGGCCTTGACTTTTCTTTAAAACTCTCTTTGAGATTCCAGAACATAAGTGTCAATCCAAGATATCTAGAGTGTCTGTTGTCTCGTGCTCTCCAAGTCCTATTGATGTGATGTTATCCATCTAGTGGAGTGATATAATATTCTAGAGAAATGAGAAATGAGGTGATTGAAGTTTTTGTGCACTGAATTATGACATAAAGACAGAATTGATCAGTCTCGACACAAGACCGCAATCATGTACCATTGTCCCCTTAATTTTATGCCCTCTAGATCAATAAATGTCTCCCATGTTCCAGGGCATGTGCTCGTTTGATCCAGTAAGCAGGCTGCATCTTGATTTTTAGCAGATAAAGTTTACATTTTTGATTTGTGGTCACAGTGATTTTCTCACATGGATATGCATGGGTTTAACATTTGGGTTTCCCTGCGTTTGTGCCCCTATGGCAACAGGAAATGCTAACCCGGACTCAGGAGGCTGGCAGGTGAGTAGGGTGACCAGTCAACTACACTGCACCAATGGTCAAGGTGTGTTTTCTATCATTATATTTGGAATACACAGAAGCATGACCCAAGTGGTGTGAGTGTAAGCAGAACATCTCACTATTACATTTGGTGATTCATAAAATTTTTGCCTCTGTCCCTATAACTAGTAGCTTGATTGCTTTAGAATTCTGAATACTCAAGGAATAGGAAGGAACCCAGAGTTCAGCAATCTTAATGCCCCCAACTCTTCCCCCACTCACAGCTTCATCTCCTGGAAAAATTGTAAGAGTGGCTTAATATGTGCTACCCCAAAGTCAGGGGCGAAGCACTGGGTTCATACCTGAAACTTACTCTTTTCGCAAGAGAGTGGAGCATTTTAGTTGTCCCACAGATCTTTATATAATTCTAGGACACTTGAACATCTGCTATTCTAGTTCATAGAATATTAGTATCAGCAACACACTAATGGCGTGAAGGAAATGGAGGAGAATGACACATACTTTGCTGGCAATAGATAAGAAAAATATTGTTAATACAACATAAGAATTCAGGCTGTTTTCTATAGGCTTTTGATGTGTTTTAAATATTACACAAGAATTCGGTATTACTTTTATGTATATAAAAAAGATACCATAAAAGGCTCCCCCAAAAGGTTTTCTGGGTGCTTTATATTTAGGAATATATCCTTTACTTGTTATTGAGATGTATAGAGAATAATATAAAATGAACATTGGTAATTATGATCTTGAGACAAAAGCATCAACTGAATTACGTTTATTACCTTGTGTGTAATATGTCAGTGAAGAGTGAAATAGATTTGCAGATGTTTTATGCAAGAAAAGTTCTTATAAATATTTTTGAGGTGTATTTTTCTTTTTCTTTTTCTTTTTCTTTTTCTTTTTCTTTTTTTTTTTTTGTCAGGTCTTACACGAAAGAGTTCATTCTCCACTCTGTTGATCATGGATAAATAGAATATGATTGTATTCATTAACTTGTTAGTGTGCTGTACTTGACCTAGGTGTGAAGGAAAACTGCTGTATTGGAGGTAGCTGTATGCAGAAAAGTCACGATCCCTCTTCACACCGGATGAAGGAGATACATATATAAGTACAAAGACAACTAACAATTTTGGGATTGTGATAGGAATAAGCCATTGAGTCATACAAATAATAAATGATGTAAAATGGATTGGGAGATAGATTTGGCTGCTATAATAGAGGTCGAAGACAATAATGGCTTAAGCAAGGTAGAATTTAAATCTCTTGCATCAGCTTCTATGGCACCACTGCTCTGCAGAGTCATCAGGTATCTGGCCATCTCTTGTCATCCTCTGCCATTCTGATGGTTTTGCTTTCATCTGTATGGTCCAAAGGGTATGCCCCTTCTCTATAGTATGTGACCCAGAAGTTAAATACATCAGTTCCATTCACATTCCACTGGTCACATCCTAGCCACACACCACACCTATTTGCGAGGGAGGTTGGGAAGTGTAGTCTTGCACCTGGGTGTTCATGTGCTCAGCTAAAAACTGAGAGTTCTGTTGTCATGGGAAAGAAGGGGAGAATGGATATTGGAGGAGGACCAGTAGTCTGTTCCACAATTATCATGGCCTCATGTGGTAAAAGAACCCTTCTTGGACACATAAAGCTTGAGCTTTGATGAATGAACGGAGTCAGGTTTGAACCAGGTGAACAGCATGAAGTGTAGAAGGGGTGGGAAAGATGCTGACAAGTGTATATGATATCCAGGGCCCGTGGATCTGTAGGAAAGCTGTTGCAGAGGGTTGGAAGATGAAAATGGAAAAGAAAATTTTGTTTGTATTATAGAAGGCTCTGAAAGCAGATTAAAGGTATATCTCTCTCTATAGAGATATATAGAGATATATACATCATTATATATATGTGTGTGTGTGTGTGTATTCTTTTTTTAAAGTTTATTTATTTTAAAATTTGTTTAAACACACATTATTTTTTTAAAGTTTGTTTATTTTGAGAGAGAGAAAAAGCTTGAGTGGAGGAGGGGCAGAGAGAGAGAATCCCAAGCAGGCTCTGCACATTCAGTGCAGAGCCTGATACAGGACTCGAGCTCATGAACTGTGAGATCATGACCTGAGCCGAAGTTAGATGCTTAACCAACTGAACCACTCAGGTGCCCCTATAGTCTTTTTTTAAAAAAATTATTTATTTCATTTTTGAGAGAGAGAGAGAGAGAGAGAAAGAGAGCACATACAAGCAGGGGAGGGGCAGAGACACAGAGAGGGAGATAGAGAATCCCAAGCAGGCTTCACGCTGTTGGTGCATGGCCTGACGTGGGACTTGAACCTACAAACTGTGAGCTCATGACCTGAGACTGGATCAAGAATCGGGCACTTAACTGACTGAGCCACCCAGGCACCCCTATGTATGTTCTTATTCTTGGAAATTCTGTAATGTTCTAAATGGAGCAAAGGTAAATGGAAAATTACTTCAGTAAGATTCATTTGACTCTGATGTGTTGTTTAGGCTGGTGAAGACAGAATGGGGTGCTCTGTCTTACAAGCATGCCACAGTAGACCAAGCATGAATGGAGAAGGATATGCATTTCAGAAACAGCCTGGTACAACAAAGAGGTATTTTCCAAATGAAGAACTGGCAGGCCTCACTCATTGCCTCCTATTTGGGGGGACAAACAGAAGTCATTGATGTCTCTAGGATTTTAAGCCCAGTTGGCTGTGGGAGACAGAAGTCTGGAGGGCAGCACATTTAAGCCAGAATATTATCAGCTCACCATTAGTTTGAAGTGAGGTTGCACTATCCAAGGAGAAACACCTAACAGGATATTAAGGATGTGTGGCTGGAGATGTGTAGGATGTGTGAAAACAGTAACTCCACCACCAGTCAGATGAAATGGGAACAGATATTCTGCACAAAAGGCTGGGATAGAAGGAATGTGGGCAAGCTCTCTTCCTCTCTTCATAAGCTCCCGCACCCAAGGACTTAAAAGATGATGATGTCTGTGCGCAGCAGGGAAGAAGAAAATTATATCTAGACGTAAAAGAGGCAGGATCCTGAAGGCAATTAGCGTGGAGACAGAAGGTGGCAAGCTGGCGCTGTCCATCATTCCTTTTCAAGCCTCCTCACTCGACCACACTTGAGTGATGATGGTATCTTAACTTAGGGGGCAGTGCTGCTCTGGCGGAGAGAGTGATCAGAAAAGAGCAGTAGAAGAAAAGCTGTTTCCCAGCCTTCTTCACTCGGGCTTTGTGAGCACTTGGCTACAAGACTTTGAATGAGGCTTGCAGTAGTTATATGAACATCATCCATTCATACCCCCACTTCCCTTGATGGATACTTTGGACAGATGCATTATCACCTAATTGATGAGAGAAACACTTATCAATTTTCCTTGATTGTTAAACCGAAAAGGACCTAATAAACAGTAATTTTTTTTCATAGAATTATAGCAAACTTACTTGGTAAAAAAATCAGACCTGAATTTTTACAAGGATATTTATATATTTTTTTTTCATTTGTAAACCAAATTTTTGTGAACATTTTTATGTTCCATGGTAGAAATTATACTATTTGATGATGAATAGCCACCCTATTGATGGTGTTACACATATCCAGTGTTTATGCCACATTATGTGTTGAAAAATCCCCACATAATTCAGAAGGCTGAACCACTGCCATCTTTGAAGATTTGAGAGGGGAAAATATGGATGTGTACCTTGTAGGTTTCACCTATTAGTGTTATCATGTAGAAATAGAAATATCATCTGCCATTATATAGAGTATTATACATAATGTTATGTATTTTAATACATTACGTTGTATATTTATATATGCATAAATATATATACAAAATTGTATATATGTATGTGTATGCATATGTATATATGCATATATGTATGTGTATATGTGTATACACACATACATGTATGTATACATATATACGTACGTGTATACACATATACACATACATATATGCATATATACATATATACACATACATATATGCATATATACATATATACACATATACACATACATATATGCATACACATATACAAAATTTCCTTCTGTTGAGCTCTAGCTTTGGGTATGGTCTGGCTGAAAGAGGAGGAAATCCAGCAAACTCCTTCTTCAACTTAGTTCTTTTAGCCCCTTGTGAAGCCTGCTGGACTCTTTCAAGAGCATCTTTTTTAAAAAAAAAATTTTTTTTAACATTTACTTTTGAGAAAGAGACAGAGACAGAGTGTGAATAGGGGAGGAGCAGAGAGAGGAAGACACAGAATCGGAAGCAGGCTCCAGACTCTGAGCTGGCAGCACAGAGCCCGATGCAGGGCTCGAACTCATAAGCTGTGAGATCATGACTTGAGCTGAAGTCAGGAAGCCTAACTGACTGAGCCACTCAGGCACCCCTCTTTTGAGAGGCTTTTAATGCATAGTATCCCAACCAAGGGACGAATGACTGGGTCTGCAAAAGGGAACTCGGGATCGTAGACAAAATGTGTTCAGAATCCATGAGGTCCACGTTCCTCTACCATTCTTTCTTCCATCTACATAGATCCTCTCTCCTTGGGTGTTTCCGCTCCTCCCGAAAGCTAGTGTCCTCCATGCAGTGTGTTACATACAGTCTTTCTTTGCTCTCTTTTTTACCTGCTTTCCAGAATGGATTTTATCAATCTGTTGCTATGAAGTTTAAAATGACTGGTAAGACTTAATTGTTATTTATTTTGAAATATACATACTATGGGGGAGTAAACACTACATGATGCAGTTGTTACCAATTGTGGCATTTCAGGAATCAGTCATTTGGCTGGAGGTATTTTGGAGAGAGTGAAGCGAGTGTTTCCTCCATATCCCTGAAACAGTATCATTATTAGGATCCTTCTATTCTTCAGACTAGATCAGAGGAAACTGAGTACTGTTGTGAATAATAATAAAAAAATGTGGATGGCAGCTTGGTGGATGAAGCTCAGGGTTCTGATTATAAAGCAATAGAGGGAGTAATTTTATTTAAAAAAATTTTTTTTAACATTTATTTATTATTGAGAGACAGAGAGACCCAGAGCATGAGCATGGGGGGGGGGGCAGAGAGAGAGGAAGACACAGAATCTAAAGCAGGCTCCAGGCTCTGAGCTGTCAGCACAGAGCCTGATGAGGGGCTCAAACCCACAAATTGCAAGATCATGACCTGAGCTGAAGTCAGACAGTGAACCAACTGAGCCACCCAGGCGCCCCGAGGGAGTAATTTTATAGCTATATAGTAATCTATAGCTGTAGATATATCTCTATCTCTATAATCTGTCTATGTAAGATTCTCTCTCTCTCATGTCTGTGTGTACTTTGTTTTGTCTTCTCTGAAAAGCATCTCTGAAGAGCATGTGTGATATCTGACTACTTGCCGATACCATAAGCAGCAAACGAGTATAAGGCAGAAACTCACGTTCCAGGTTCTCATTTTCTATGACTCTCTCTCTGAGAACGAAACAGCACAGACCCTAGGGCTGTCAGAGGAGAGTGACCCACACGCCTCTTCCTTATGCAGCATGGGAAGACCACCCTGCAGATCCTAGCGTTGCATTGAAATAGCCAAAATGCAGCCTCCCCTGCTTTTTGAAGCTGGGAAGGTTTGGAGTAATGAGTGGAAATATCTGAGAGAAATATGTTCAAGGTTGAACAAAGGTTAGCACTTCACGCATGAGCGAGCGAAGATTTACCCTAGATCAATAACAGTTCAGCAAACCTGCGAGGGGCACTACACCATGCTTCCTAGACACTCCAGCAAGGACACTGCAGCCCCATACTCTATGAAACTAATTTAATGGATGTGTTCTGAACCTGCCTTTTACCTGGCTGTAGCACCTGCCTTTTACTTGACTGTAGCAAGGACTGTGGTGTCCTGTTAGTGCCATGCTAGGCGCTGTGTGCTGTATCACCCGTCACTACCCTGCTGGATGTTACAGCACGTTTTGTCAGAACCATCACACTTACCTTTCAGACCTACGCGATGCCTTTTTGTCGTCCCTATTACCTGAAGTCTTAATTTACGCCTTTGCGGCTTTATGAAATATATTGTTTGCTTCATCCCTGTCATGTGCCTCCCTTAACATTCCAGGCAATATATTATCGCCAATCATTGTGAGTGGTAAGTTATCTTACATCCTGACAGAAAGAGCTTTTTTATCCACTTGTTTTCTTGAGCCAGCATGGTATGTAGAAAGGTTTGGGTGGGGAGAGGAGGAGTCTGTCAAGGATCTGATTAAACAATGCCTCAGTGTGATGGTTTTTGTTTCAAAAGCGTGTTCCTTTTTATTCTCGAGTCTAATAATTAGTTACATTCTACAATGAGGAGTAAATAAAACTCGTATGGTTATTTGATTTGACCACGAAGTGAACAAATGGAAAAAAAGGCTCCGACTTAAAATGAAGTTATGGTTGAAATGTTAATAGGGACCTTACTCAAAGACACCGCCTATTGTTTACTCCCTTCTCTTTTTTTGCACAAATGGATTAATTATTTGCAATAGAAACACATTTTAAGTGAAAGAAAATTGTTAATGTTTCATTTGGCTTCAGGTGGTACAATTACCCTCTACAGCCTAGGGAACCATATTATTAAAACGTAATGCAAAGAGAATTCTAAAGTTTTCTCATAGCACGCATGAGAGCCTTCTAAGTGTAGGGACCATCCACTTCTATAAATCCTTACAAAATATTGATGAATGACTGTGGCTTTGTGATTGATAAGTTCCTCAGTTCATTTTATAGGTAGTAACATTGTTTAGGACTTTAAGTGGAGACCTTATAAAAGGGAATATGCCACTGTGATTTAAGAGTTCCTTGAGGAATTGCTGTTGATACCTGAGTTTTTGATATAATCCAAATATTTAGGGAGGGGAGAGGCACCAGAAATTGAGGAAAAAGCATCAGTTGTCTGTGACTTGGTCCTTCATTCACAGAATTTTATTGTTTTATAAGAAGATACATTCTGATGATTGATTTCTTCAGCTACTGCCTACTAATGGTGATAAAATTTTGGATTTATCCTATTCTATGTTGGTCCTACATGATTATTAACAACCAATTTTATTAACTTAAGAAAACTTACAGATTAATATAATTCAGTTGGCCTAGAAATTCACATTTAATTGGCAAACCAAGGATCTTTTAGAGGTGAAGGGTAACTAGAAGTGCAGCAAAGGGTGGGCATTTTTCTGGGACTTGAAGAACCGTAAACTTTATAAGGTATTCAAAAGAAAATATGCATCAAAACAGGAAAAGACACACTGGAGACTGTTTTTATCTGGCAAGCAGTGTGACTGACTTGAATTTGGGCCAAGTAACCGTCCCTTAAAAATTCCTGAGAGAAAGCAGTATGCACATAAATCCAAGGGAGGAAGTCGGGGCTTACTGCAGAGATGAAACCTGGGTGGAAGTTGGTGTGTAATTTATAGTTTCTTCAGTTTTTATTGGGCCTGTATTTGGGAGAAAGGGAAGACGTGACTTCTTGTTGTTCCTGCTGACTTTGTATGGTTCTGAGAGGGGAATCTGAACAGAATTTAAGAGGTTTTATCGGAAGAATGGAGTACAACAGTCATATCTTTGGAGAAAGCACTGAATTTTTAGACCAATAGAATGACGTTTCATTTACTAAGTAATACTCCTTTCCTTCTCATGGGATTATCTCTCATAACTACAATGATAAGAACAAGGACTGGAACAGTGAATTCTAAAATTTCCATCGTGGGCACTGGATCTTCAACAACCTAGAGTAGACATTCTTTTCCTCTTCTCTTCTGAACCATTGGCTTTTGTTTTTCGTTTTTTTTTTAAAATTTTTTTTAACGTTTATTTATTTTTGAGACAGAGAGAGACAGAGCATGAACGGGGGAGGGTCAGAGAGAGAGGGAGACACAGAATCGGAAACAGGCTCCAGGCTCTGAGCCATCAGCCCAGAGCCCGACGCGGGGCTTGAACTCACGGACCGCGAGATCGTGACCTGAGCCGAAGTCGGACACTTAACCGACTGAGCCACCCAGGCGCCCCCCATTGGCTTTTGTTTTACTTCACTGCTATATATGTCTATAGTATGTACATAAGTCAGTTTTGTTAATCATACTTGATGTTAATTCATGTGTCCTCCTGACTTGTTTTTGTTTGCCTATTCTATTAACTTTTGCAAGACTTGTGTTAATGTCTCCATGCTGTGAATGTGCCCATGTCTCTTTTTAAAGTTCTGTCCGTTTAAGGGGCGCCTGGGTGGCGCAGTCGGTTAAGCGTCCGACTTCAGCCAGGTCACGATCTCGCGGTCCGTGAGTTCGAGCCCCGCATCAGGCTCTGCGCTGATGGCTCGGAGCCTGGAGCCTGTTTCCGATTCTGTGTCTCCCTCTCTCTCTGCCCCTCCCCCATTCATGCTCTGTCTCTCTCTGTCCCAAAAATAAATAAAAAACGTTGAAAAAAAATTAAAAAAAAAAGTTCTGTCCGTTTTCACTTTATATATTTTGAAGATATTTTATAGTGAACATACAGATTTCGAATTGTTGTTTTACTGTTGTGCTGGCCACATTATCATGACGAAATATTCTGCTTCTCTAGTTTTTCTTCCTGCCTAAAGTCAACTCTCTTTGCATTTGTATGGTTGCTCCGGCTTTCTTTTGGTTAGCACATGCATGGTATGTTTTTCATTTTAGGTTTGCCATTTTGTTGTCCTCATATTCAAGGCATATTTCTTATAAGCAGCATGTGGCTTGCTTTTTATTTTTATCCACCCCGATAAATTTAGCCTTTTATTTGGAGTTATCTAGTTGCTTACCCTAGCTCTGTTGAGACCACCAACATTTCTTTGGCTTCTCTGTCTTCAATTCTCAGATTCTGTCCTAGGTTCAGAATTTATGAAGACCCCCAGGGAAAATGCAGCTACAGATAGTCTGTTCACTGTCTCCCCCAGGGTTTTCAGCTGGTGTGTATATGAACTTTGTCACCTTGGTGAGCTTTTTTCCTTCCGTAGGCTAGGAGACTGCATAACATTTTCTTCAGTTTTTTTTTTTTTTTTTTAGAAAACTTCAGTATAGTTAGAAAGCAACAAACCCTACTCTACTTTCAACATTTGGCAAATGGCTTGAGGGGAAAACGAGCTATGTGTTGAGGTCCTTCAAAGCCTCTGGATTCATTACTGTTTTCCCGTAGTACCACCAAAAGCTCTGCTCCTTTCACTGTCCCCAAGCAGTGAGCCTCTATCTGGGCAAAGCCTAGATTGTCAGGCTCTAGCATATGCTGAATGTCAACAATTTCCTCAGGGAACAGACAACTGCAGCTCATTAGCTCAACACCTAGAGTTTCCCCCTTGTACAAAATTTCAGCCCTGTAATTCTCATTGCTTCCGCAGCTACTTAAAGGGTCATTTAACATCTTTAGAAATATCCAATGTTATTCGTTGTTTTTGTGGAGAACTTTGGAAACTATTCCATCTTCTTTCAGACTTTTCACTTAAATTAAAAGAATTTCCCCAGTTTATAATTTGTTTGTGTGCCAAGGAATTATGCGATTCCTATAGAAAATTGGAAAATGCGGATAGGAAAAGAAGACAGGTGAAGTTCCCATTAAAGATGCTGTTTTGGTTATCTATACTTTTGTAACAAACTACCTCAAATCTCAGAGGTTAAAAACCATTTGGGTTTTTCTCACAATCTTGTAGGTCTGATAATGTTTAGTTGAATACTTTGTATCCATTTACCAGGTATTGTTTTCAAGATGGCGTCCTTATTCATGTACCTGGTGCTTGGTGAGACTTGCTCTCTTTTTCTCACCACACAGTGTCTTATCCTCCAGGGTTTCTCAGATTATGGTGGCCTACGGGTAGGTGGCTTTCTTACCTAGTGACCTAGGGATCATGAGACTGTAAAAAAGGCTGCCAGTCCTCTTAAAGCCTGGCCTGAGAACCAGGTTGGCATTGCTTCCATCATACTTTATTGGTCAGAGTAGTAATGGGCCTGTTCAGATTCAACAAGAGTAGAAATAGGCCCCACTTCTTGATGGGAAGAATGTCAATTTGCAGCCATCTTTTATCTGCTATGGTCCATTTAGAGGATCATATGTTGTATCTTTGCAAAATAGAATAATAATAATGGCTAACTTGGATTGACTGATTACATCGTGTGTTACTTCAGTTAGTCATTATTTTTATGCTGAGATATGGACCTATTAATGCATAAAATGTTTTTGTTAACATTTTATCTTATACATTATTAAAAAATTTTTTAACGTTTATTCAGTTTTTGAAAGACAGAGCCTGAGTGGAGGAGGGTCAGAGAGAGAGGGAGACATAGAATCCGAAGCAGGCTCCAGGCTCCAAACTGTCAGTACAGAGCCCGATGCAGGTCTCAAACCCACAAACTGTGAGATCATGACCTGATCTGAAGTTAAACGCTTAACTGACTGAGCCACCCAGGCACCCATATACATTATTTATAGTTGACCCTTGAACAATGCAGAGGTTAGGGGTTCTGACATTCACATGGTCAAAAATTCACATGTAACTTTTGACTCCCCCAAAACTTAACTACAAAAACCTACTGTTGACTGGAAGCCTTACTGATAGCATAAATAGTTGATTAACATATATTGATATATGTTTTATATGTATTCTTACAATAAAGTAACCTAGGGAAAAGAAAATGTTACTAAGAAAATCATACTGAAGAGAAAATACATTTATAATACTGTGCTGTATTTATTGAAAGGTATGCACGTGTAAGTGGACCTGTGTAGTTCAAACCCGTGTTGCTCAGGGGTCAACTCTATTCAATGATACAAGTAAACATGAGCACATGCTTATTAGAGAAAAGGCTAAACGTATGTAGAAATGTATAGAATTTGTATCTTTTTTTCAGAGATAACATTGCTCAGTAGTCTGTGGGTATCCTTCTAGAACTTTCATGTCTGTGTATTTGCTACCATATCACACTTGACCCTGATACATTTGGTGCCAGATGCGCTTATGCAGAAAATATGGTTCAAAGCTATGACCCAAACAAATGGAAATAAGAAAGCCTCCCCTCCCCCCAATTATTCAAGCTTCTTGTCTTCCTTTCATGTATAAAATATTGTTAGCCATTTCACAGTACTTTGATGACTTTCAGATGCTTTCTCTAAAAACCCAGCTTCTGTTCCCTACAGACTATTTTGTTCCATCACCAGGCATTGGTCTCTAATGCCTGTCACAAATGTAGGTGACCAATGTAGTATTTCGAATAAGGTTAATGTCAACAAGCTTGGCTTCACACATAAGTGCAATTTATCATCACTTAATGACTGAACAAGTCTTAGTGTTAAATATCCCCCTTAGAAAGAACTGATTCTGAGCTTTGTAAGACTTTAATACATAATCTATTTATTTTTAATGTGATTTACATATAAAACAAGTTTTACCTTAGCATTCTTATGTATATAGGTATTCCAGAATTTTGGAGAGACTAACGAAGCATGTAGAGGAAAGCAAAATTATTCATAGCATCATTTTGTTTTAGGGTTAGAAGTCAGCACATGTTCAACAAGCCTGTGTCATTATGGCCTGGAGGGAATTGCCTTCACCAGATTCCTAAATAAGAATTATATGCCTTCAGGCAGAACATAATTATAATGGCCAGTTTTAGTTTTGATTCATGAAATCTAGGCTGGGATTGTTTTCTAAAGTATGTTATTAATTACAAAACCCAATAGCAACCATTCATGCAAGGATGTTTTTCAGAATTCAAATATTTGCGTCTCTGATTTGGTCATAGTGAATCACGTCTGTGTGAAACAGAACCAGACTTTGTTTCTAGGAGGCTGAACCTTCAATCCAAACACTTGGTCCCACCTCCTCTGCCCTTTCTGGTGTGCTTCCTATCATTTATTTTCTCCCTTTCTTGAATATGCAAACTCTCTCCCTCTCTACGCGACTCCTCATTTTTAAGTATACCTAAATCAAGTGTAATCTTTCTTCATCTCCACTTAATCTCCTGTTTTTTCCTCTTCCCTTGTTAAATTTCTTGGAAGAGTTCACTCCCTGTTTCTGTTTCCTTTTGCCCCTTTGCTGTTAGTTACCTGGTCACTTTCACCCCCAGGCGGCTGTAGCTCCACCTACAGCACTTGATGCTGTTGATTGCCACTGTGTGCGGGTGAGCACAGTGGCATGTGTGCGTGTGGAAAGCTTTTTTCCTTTGGCTTTCATGCCATGACTCCCACTCTCCTCTATTGGGACTTCTTCCTCTGTGGTATCTTTGCATATTGTCTGCCAGGAGTCTATTCTCAGAACTTGTCATTGTAAACACTTCTCTCTGGGAGTAAATTTATCCGCTCTTAGCGCTCTCACTTCTATCCAACAAGCACAATTTTTTTTAAAATTTTTTAATGTTTATTTATTTTTGAGAGAGACAGAGACAGAATGCGAGTGGGTTAGGGGCAGAGAGAGAGGGAGACACAGAATCCGAAGCAAGCTCCGGGCTCCAAGCTGTCAGCGCAGAACCCGATGTGGGGCTTGAACTCACAAGCTGTGAGATCATGACCTGAGGCAAAGTCAGAGCTCAACCGACTCAGCCACCCAGGCGCCCCTGACAAGCACAATTTAAAATAAAACTTTTTAAAATTTAATTTAATTTAATTATTTATTTTTTTAATGTTTATTATTTTTGAGACACACACACACACACACACACACACACACACACAGAGTGCAAGCGGGGGAGGTGCAGAGATAGTGGGAGACACAGAATCCAAAGCAGGCTCCAAGTTCTGAGCTGTCAGCCCAGAGCTGGACTTGGGGCTCAAACCCACAAACAGTGAGATCATGACCTGAGCCACGCTTAACCTACTGAGCCACCCTGGTGCCCCTAAAAAAAACTAAAAAAAAAAATTATGGAGTCACAAGAAATTGCAAAAGTAGACAAACTCCCCATACCCATTGCCCAGCTTCTCCAATGGCAGCAGCTTATATAATTTTAGTGCATTAGCCTAACCAGGAAATTGAATGACACAACATGATGAATTAGACCATAGATCTTACTGGCACTTCACCACTTTTTTTCATGCACTTAGGGTTTTTTTTGCATGTCCTTGTGTACAATTTTATCGTATTGTATCACATATATGGATTCATATGATTACCATTATAATCAAGATACAGAACTATTCCTTCATCACAAACAACTCGCTTGTGCTGCCTCTGTATAACCACACTCTCCTATTTCTTCCCTAATCTTTGGCAACTACATGTCTGCTTTCCTTTGATATAATTTTGCCATTGCACAAATTCCATATAAGTGGAACTATACGGTGTGCAACTTTTTCAGATTGGCATTTGACCCAGCATAATGTTCTTATGAGGCATCCAAGTTGCTGTGTGTGTGTGTGTGTGTGTGTGTGTGTGTGTGTGTTAGTATTTTTTTTTTTAATTGTTGAGTAGTAAGTAGTCCACTGTGTCAATGTAGCACACATTGCTTAATCATTTTACCTGTTGTAGGACATTTGGTAGATTTTAGCTCTTACAAATAAAGCTGCTATGATCGTTCATCCATGGGTTTTGTGTGAGTGTGAGTTTTTACTTTTCTAGGATAAATGCCCAGAAGTGCCTTTGCTGTGCCCCACCAGCAATGTGTGAGTGATTCAGTTTCTATACATCTTCACTAGCATTTGGTGTTATCAGTTTTCTAATTACCATTTTTATAGATGTGTTGGGGTATCCTGTATTTTAAACTATCTTTTCCCTAATGGCTAGCAATATTGAACACCTTTACATGTGTTTATTTGCCATCTGTATATTTTCTTTGATGAGCTGTTCAATGTATTTGCCCCTTTTATAATTGAATGCTTGTTTTTTTACTGTTGGGTTTAGGCAGTTCTTTCCATATTCTGGGCAGGAATCCTCTGATGGGTATGTGGTTTGCAAATATTTTCTCCCAGTTGGTGACTTATCTTTTCAACTTGTTGACTTTGTCTTTTAAGGGTAAATGCTTTTTTTTTTTTAATTTTGGCCAGGTCCAATTTATCAATATTTCTTTTTATGGATAGAGTCATATCTAAGAGCTCTTTGCCTGTTATGAAGATTTCATCCTGTGTTCTCTCCTAAAAGTTTTATAGTTTTACTTTCTGCATTTATGTTTGTGACCAATTTTGAGTTAATTTTTATATGAGGTATAGGTTTTAGTCAAGGATAGTTTTTTTAAAGCTATTGATGTTCAATAGTGCAGGCACCCTGTGTTGAAGGGACAATCCTTCATCCACTGAATTGCTTTTTTATTCTTGTCAAACATCAATTGGACACATTTGCGTGGGTGTATTCTGGGTTCTTTATTTTGCTCCATTGATCTAACTGTGTCTGTTTCTGTGCTGATACCGCATGGTAGTAAGTCTTATGAATTTCTTTAAATGTTTATTTATTTTTGAGAGAGAGAGAAAAAGAGTCCGAGTGGGGGAGGGGCACAAAGAAAGGGAGACATGGAATCCGAAGCAGGCTGTCAGCACAGAGCCTGACGCGGGGCTTGAACTCAAAAAGCATGAGATCATGACCTGAGCCGAAGTCAGATGCTTAACTGATTCAGTCACCCAGGCGCCCCTACATAGTAAGTCTTAAAATTGAGGAGAGATTCTTTCTACTATATTCTTTTTTCAGTAGTGTAGCTGAATTTTAATATGTACTTGAATAATACATCTTTAATCTTAACCCTTGTCTTGAGTGGAGTTGGCAGATTTAGCAAGTAGAAATACGAATACCCAGGTAAGTCTCAATTTCAGGATAACAGCAAGGAGTTTTTTTTTTTTAGTTTATGTATGCCCCGTATATTGCAGGGGGCATTCTTATACTAAACAGCTATTTGTTGTTGATCTGAAATTCAATTTTAGCCATGCATCTTGCATTTTATCTAGCAATCCTACCCTTATGCCTCCGAACAAAGAAAATCTTTTTACATGTATATCATACAGATACCTTTTGTGTTTCCACCCTTAAACTTGCATCTCTTCCTGAATTTCCTATCACACTTATGGCCTTACCACCCATCTGAGAGCCTAAGCTGAAAGATAAGATTTCTCCTCAATGAACCCTTCTCTTTCACATCATATCTCCTTAGTCAACAATGACTATGGAATGCTATGGAAGCATCTTGTAGGCATATCCTGTCCCTTCTCTATCTGTTTTTATGCATTTCTTGGTTCTCATCATTTCTCTCAAGAATGCTGCCTCATCTTCCAGAGGCCTCCTTGTCCAGGCTCCTCTGTGTTGGCCTCCTATGGGTTCCTGTATGTATCATAGAATTTCTTGCACCAGGACCTTTAGTCTCCATGTTTTGGTGTCTCTAATTCTCTTTCCTCATTCTCACTTTCTCAACTCTTATGCCTCCTTCAAGAATTACTGTTTTGGGTCTCGCCATGAAGGCAAGTGTTTCTGGACCGGTGCTTTAGGATTAACGTCAGGGTCTAGATTATCAAGAGAGGGAGGCTGGTTTCATCATGACATGTAGTTGGGGCCTGGGAGTTCCCTGAGACTGAGGCTCTGCACAGTAGGAATCACAGGTGAACCTGTAAGTAGGAATAGCTATGTAGGAGAGCCTGTAGGCAAGGAGCCCCACGACTGTGTAAGTCGAAATCTGGATAAGTAAGAATGGTGTCATAGCATGGGCCAGTGTGCCTCATCATGCACGGGTCCCATCTTTACTACTAACACTGGGTGGCAATAACAACAGCAAAGGGGGTCACAAAGTGCCATGCGTTGTGTTGTACTTGTTCTCTTTGTTGTGAGCATTTCTTTCTGTAGCACATTGCGTTTGCTTTAGCCGAACACTGTTTTGTTAACCAATGCGCATTTCTCCTGTTTCTTTAAAGAAGCACTTCCATCCTGACCACATAGCTAGGATGTCAATATATTCACTAATCAACTTCTATAAACACATTGCCGTTGGTGGGGTCTGTGACAGTAAGGGTCACATTTCATATGTTGATCCTGCTGAACACTCCTGGCTGCTTTGATTATACTCATCAGTAGCCACTGCTGAACAGTATTTCTGTGGCCATAGGTGGCTTTGCATGAATAGTCTGACCTTTCCAGTGTGATCATCACTCATGATTTTCTTTTGCTGTTTTGTTAATCTATTTTATTTGAAGGAAGTATTTGTTTTTACACCTGTTTGGGGCTGGTAGCTACTACTTCTCATCAGGCTGCCACTAGGAAGACTGTCTTTCTTAAAACCACAAACTGCCTTTGGTGTGTTCTTTCCCAGGCTTCTCCTTTGAAACTTCTTCCTTTGTCATATCCGGCTGACTCACATTAAGGCCAATATGTGTACACATCAAAATCCCACTACGCATAGGTGAAAACCTCACAGCGTGCTTTGAAACTGTTTTCCCTGTCTTTCCTGCTTTCTTTCTATTTGATTGTACCAGGCTGCGTATCCAGAGTCCTAGCCACCTTTTGTTTCTACCTGGGGTCCAAGCACGTCTGACCGTGTTTGGAAACGGTTGAGACAATCTTGGTAGATTCTTTTTCCTGTCCACGGCAAAGCTTCCTTAAAAAGACAATATCCTCTATCTGATGCTGGAGTTCCGAATTCTCTGGGCAAAACCGGTGAGTTCTTGGGTGGCATGACAAAAGTCTTTTTGAAGGTGTTGTTGAAGAGACTCCCACATGAGGACATACCCCAAGAGAAGAAGGATCTAGCCACATGAACTTCATCCACTAAGTCATCCTTTCCTTCCTGGGGCAAGTGTAGACCACGATTACGGCCTTGTTCTATTATTACCTTAATCTATCTCCCGGCCAACTCCACAGCAGTGTGTTCACGTTTTGGGTAGGGAAAGAGGTTAAAGTGAAAAAATAAAGGCTGTAAAAGTAAAGTAAAAAAGGAAAAGAGTGTTTTTTTTAAAAAATGTTTATTTATTTATTTTTGAGAGAGGGAGAGAGCACGAGCAGGGGAGGGGTGGAGGGAGAGGGGGTAACAGAGAGTCCAAAGCAGCTCTCTTCTGAACTGTCAGCTCAGAGCCAGAGATCATGACCGGAGCCACGCAGGTGCCCCAGAAAAAAGAGTGTTGTTTTTTTTTTTTTTAAATGTTTTTAATGTCTATTTATTTTGAGATGGAGAGATAGAGAGCGAGCTCCTCTGCAGAGGGGGAGGAGCGGAGAGAGAGGGAGACAGAGAATCTGAAGCAGGCTGTGCACGCCAGCACAGAGCCCAACATGGGGCTCAAACCCACGAACCATGACCTGAGCTGAAATCAAGAGTCAGACACTTAACTGACTGAGCCACCCAAGTGCCCCACTAATGAACTGTGAAATATATGGAAGACAGAGCTCTTTTCTGGGTGCCCCCTAATAGGGTATAGTATGAAAACCAAGAGATACTCTTTCTTATTTCATCTCAGCTTTTCCCATAGGTCTTGTCATAGGTCTTGTCAGGCCAGACCCTAGAGAGGAATATGTAACCAGAGGAACTGTGGAAGAAGCAGCAGATGCTGAGACAGGGGCAGGGGGACTGTGCGGCCCACTGGAATAACACAGAATAAAGCCAGGGACGGGGAAAATAACAATAAAGATGGGCAACTGCCTTCTAGGCCCAATGGGCTAACTGTGGCCACCAGCAAGGGACCGCTGTGCCTGGTAAGGTAGCTTGGCTGCACAGGGTTGAGAGATTGTTCTTGAGCACGTGTGAAGTCCCTCTGTGGAAGTCCCAGGCATACCTGAAGAAAAGGGTCCTAAGCCACAATAACATGGGTGTCTTGTTAGGCTAATACTTATATTTAATTAAGTTTAGTCTGGTCGTTAGGGATATTTACACATGTTATAAGTTATATTTGAAAAAATAGTAGTATGATAACCACAGAAAAATAATACTTTTGGCAGGAATTACATTATTTTTTTGCCTTGGGGCAATATGTGGTAAATGTTTCAGATAATATAATACAAAGCACAAGGTTGAGTCTAATCAAATTTGGCCACTTAAGCAATTATTCCTGTATACATTCTTGTCTTGATCTTCAAATGCTTTCATCCCATTTACATAAAAAGGAATCAGCAAAGTTCGCAAGCCACAGATTCGAACAGACTACTCTTTGCACACACAATAGGAAGAAAGCAGTGATCGGGTCAAGTGTCTGCCTTCATAGAGGAGAAAGGAGACTTGGCTCAATGAATGGGTCTGATGTGAGTACGTCAAGAGCACATTTGATTTTCATCTATTTCTGCCTCCAACAACATCCTCCATCCTGATAAGCGAGTAAGTCCTGTGAATGACTTTGAAAAGTCAACCCATTCACATGAAAGCAGAGGAAAATAGGTTTCCATTCTTTTCTAAGTATTTCCTTATCTAGCTTATATCTTCACATTCATGCTTTAAGTTGGCTTAGAAGGACATGAATAGAAAGAGAGAGCATTCCTTTGGAGCGAAAATTTATAGGTTAGATATGCTGGTTGCTCCGTTTTCAGTGAGAAATTCCAGAGGGAATACAATCTCTTAACCTAAGGGATAAAGACTGTTTGCAGTCATATTCATCACTCACACACATGTATCAGCTTAACTTTTCTATATTAATTATCTAAAGGCAAAAAATGTTCTGAAAGAATGTGTTTGCTTCCTGCTGGATATTAAAACATTATATACTACAGTAGTTTAAACAGTAGAATGCTGGCCTATGACTAGACAAAGAGTTCTGTGGACCAGAATAGAAAACATAGCATTAGAGCCAAGTAATAGAAGAATCAAATGAAAAAAATTTTTTTTCATGTTTATTTATTTGTGAGACAGAGAGAGAGAGAGAGGCAGAGAGAGAGATGGATAGAGAATCTGAAACAGGCTCTGTGCCAGCAGCAGTGAGCCCAATGCATGGCTGAAGCTCACAAACCATGAGGTCATGAGCTGAGCCGAAGTCAGACGCTTAACTGACTGAGCCATCCAGACACCCCAAGAATTAAATAAAATTTTAAATTCATGGGGAAAAATGTGAATGTTGTTAGCACAACAAGGTAGCTCTCTTAAAACAAATAAAACTACTCTTTAAGCTAGAATAAATTCTAGTAGATCAAAGGTTCAAAACAAAAATAAACCCACAGAAGTAATAGAAGAAAATATGAGGTGTTTTTTAAATGTAATTCTCAATTTGATAAAAATTCTGAAACCGTAAAATAAAAGATTGATGTGGGGCACCTGGGTGTCTCCAGTGGGTTAAGCTTCTGATTATTGATTTCGGCTCAGGTCATGATCTCATGGTTTGAGAGGTCAAGCTCCACCATGGGCTCTGCACTGACAGTGTGGAGCCCGCTTGGTATTCTCTCTCTCCCTCTTTCTCTCTGCCCCTCCCCTGCTTGTGCTTGTGTGCACACTCTCTGTCTCAAAATGAATAAAATAAACATTTAAAAGAAAGATTGAAGTAAATGCAAAAAAATTCCGAGTGAATACCCTCCATCACATACAAAAAAACATGGAAAAAATGGGGGAAATATTTTCAATTCTTATTGCAGACACTAGGAGAGTTTTGTTAATACTTATCAAAATCTAAAAGAAAAAAACACCAGTAGCTTAACAAAAACAGAGCAAGATTGTATTCAGGTATGGAAATATAAATGTATCTAAAGCATGCAAATGTAGAAAACTGCCCTCAAAATAAGAGAAATGAAAATGAAAACTACATTTTTTTTTAGTGTAGTTGGCACACAATATTACATTAGTTTTGGACACACAACATAGTGATTCAACAACTCTATACATTATGCTGTGCTCACCACAAGTCTGGCTACCATCTGTCACCCTCCAATGCAATTATTCCCTATGCTGTGTCTTTTCTTCCCGTGACTTACTCATTTCATAATTGAAAGCCAGTACCTCCCACTTCCCTTTATCCATTTTGTCCAACCCCTCTATCCCTCTCCCCTCGGCAACCGTCAGTTTGTTCTCTGTGTTTGTAGGTCTGATTCTGCTTTTTGTTCATTTGTTTATTCATTTGTCTTTTTAGATTGCACATATAAGTGAATCATGGTATTTGTCTTTCTCAGTTTGACTTACTTTATGTAGCATAATATTCTCTAGGTCCATTTGTGTTGTTGCCAATGACAAAAATCTCATTATTTTTTATGACTGCATGATATTCCACCATATATATAAATATATCTGTGTTTGTGTACACACACACACACACACACACATCTTCTTTATCCATTCATCTATCAGTAGACACTTGGGCTGCTTCCATATCTTGGCTATTGTAAATATTGTTGCAATAAACCTAAGAGTGCATATAGCTTTTTGAATTAGTGTTTTTCTTTTCTTTGGATAGATATCAAGTCATGGAGTTATTAGATCATAGAGTGATTCTATTTTTAATGTTTTGAGGAAACTCCATACTGTTTTCCACAGTGGCTGGACCAATTTACATTCCTATGAACAGTGTACAAGTGTTCCCTTTTCTCCACATCTTTGAATAAAATTACAATTTTTTTTATATAGTAGGTTTGCAAAGAACTGGTCAGCAAATGAAATGGGCTGTTATACATATATATGATCAGCAACTTGATAGTACCTATTAAAATATAAGATGCATATATTCTTTTAATAAGCAATGTCACTTCTCTATAGAAATATGGTTGGGGTGCCTGGGTGGCTCAGTCGGTAAGCGTCCAACTTCACCTCAGGTCATGATCTCACGGTTCGTGGGTTCGAGCCCTGCATCGGGGTCTGTGCTGACAGCTCAGAGCCTGGAGCCTGCTTCAGATTCTGTGTCTCCCTCTCTCTCTGCTCCTCCCCTGCTCACACTCTGTCTCTTGCTCAAAAATAAATAAACATTAAAAAAAATTTTTAAAAAGAAATATGGTTATAATCACAAAAGCAAGAGATGACCTATGTAAAGTGCCAGTCATTGTAGCAATATTGATAATAGCAAAAGGTTGAAAACAACTTGAAAGCATTTAACATGAAACTGGTTAAAATGGTTATTTTCTTTTTCTTTTTTAAACATTTATTTATTTTGAGAGAGGGAGAGAAAGTGAGAGTGAGCACAAGCAGGGGAGGGGCAGAGAGAGAGGCAAAGAGAGAATCCCAAATAGGCTCCACACCGTCAGCACAGAGCCTGACATGGGGCTGGATCCCATGAACCATGAGATCATGACCTGAACTGAAATCAGGAGTCGAACGAAAAAGTGATTCAAGTGTAAGATATCTCCAAGATACATTATTAGAAGGCAAAATATGATTCAGAACAGTGTGCATGGTCTATTGTCATATATATCTATATCTATATATCTATATCTATATCTATATCTATATCTAGATATCTATCTATAGATATCAATCTATATCTATATCTATATATCAATCTATATATCAATATATATCGATATATATATCTATATATCGATATATATACACAGATAGATACAGATAGATATCTATATATATATCTCTATAGATATAGATATATATCTATATATCTGTCTATATATCTATATCTATATAGATAGATATCTATCTATATAGATATCTTCTATATCTATATAGATAGATATCTATCTATCTATATAGATATCTATGTGTAGTCACTACCTAGATGCAAAGGAATAACTCTGGAAGCAGCCCCCCGCCAAAAAAAAATCAAAGAATATATTGGTAAAGGAACCTAAGAAATTCGTTTCTAAGAAGATACAATTGATGGCTGTGGAACAGGGGAGGGAGAGAGAATTCAATTTTACTGAACACCCTCTTGTACTTGTTGCAGTTTTTACTGATGCAAGCATTCACTATTCTAAACATGATTATAACGTCAAACTTAGATACCCTAATGGGGGTGCCTGAGTGGTTCAGTCGGTTAAGTGTCTGACTTAAGGTTGGGTCATGATCTCGTGGGTATGCGAGCCCCGAGTTGGGTTCTGTGCTGACAGCTCAGATCCTGGAGCCTGCCTCAGATTCTGTGTCTTCCTCTCTCTCTGCCCCTCCCCCACTGACACTCTGTCTTTCTCTCTCTCAGAAATAAGATAAACATTAAAAAAAAATCAAAACAAAATCACACTAACGATGGCTTAAGATCTTTGCCATTTAAGCACCCAGCCTACCCAGTATCTCCCTCCAACAGCAATAGCATTTTCCTTGGCACTAGGGAGCATTGGCCAGTGTCCCTTTCTTCCATTAGAATTTTCTGAAGGAGCATCTGCTCAAGATGTAAGTGTAAATATTTTCATTTTGCTTGTTTTTCTTTTGCTTCTTTTTGTTTTTCCCCAGATGGGACATAATGCTAAGGGATATACTCTCAAATTTTATAAGAATTAATTAAAATTTAAGGTTAAAAGTTTAATTTTTTATGTCTTGCAAGCAATTAGAGGAGAGTTTCTCAATCTTGTTATTTAGGGCTTTGTTGTGAAGGCCGTCCTGGTGCTGTGTAGGAGGTTTATCATAATTCCTACCCACTACCCACTAGATTCTACCTTCTAGCCACTAGTAGAAACTTACCACCTCCGGTTGTGACAAGCGATAGAACACTTCTCCCCGAATTGGGACAACCGAAACGGTCTCCAGATGTTGGCGCATGTCCTTGGGGGCAAAATCCCTGCCCTGCACCTCTCCTTCTTCCCCCAGGAAAGAACTACTGTGAATTAGAGTCAATAATCATTTATTTTATTTTATTTTTAATTTTTTAGTGTTTATTTATTTTTGAGAGAGAGAGCGCACGAGCATGAGCAGGGGAGAGGCCAAGAGAGAAGGAGACACAGAATCTGAAGCAGGCTCCACGATCTAAGCTGTCAGCACAGAGCTCAATGTGGGGCTTGAACCTGCCGGTCGCCAGATCATGCCCTGAGCTGAAGTCGGATGCTTAACGGACTGAGCCACCCGGGTGCCTAATAATCGTTTATTGAGTACGGAGACCATGGATGTCAAGTTTTGCTTTTTTGCTTTTTTTCCTCTGCACACAGTACATCTTAATGCTGAAGAAACAATGTAGTGGCTTCTCTCCAGTTGCAATTTTATTCTTTAATAGAAGTAGCCACTCTTTGAGATATTTGGTCCTCAAATGAATAGCTATTTGATCTTTTAAACACAAAGTAGTATAATTTTCTAAGGGCAGATTGTTGGAAATAATTATTTCACTTGACAGCATATATCAAAGGAGTGTGCCAAACTTTGGGAAGAATAAAACCACTTGTCATCTTTTTGGAGAATTGAAAATATGGCTCTTGTAAGGTGAAGCATAAAACATTTTGCTAAACATCATGAAAATAATTTATTTTCAAGTCTTTATGAAAGTACACAACATGCCCTCTTATTTTACTTTGGAAACATGTACCTTCTGAGACACTGAGAGGGTTGTTCCTTGGACCCTATATTAAGTCTCAGAATGTATATATTTCAGATCCCCAGGTTTAGTTATTGATTTGGAATGGTGCATTTCTTTGGTAAGTTTGGAAGAAATATAATCAGTATTTCCTTGTTTATGGTTTATTGATATAACTGTGTAAAAGGATGTAGTGTAATAGTATTTTATATTTCCAAAGTTCTATGTGGTTTTCTAAATTACTTCACGTATATCCTTTGAACTTAGGGAGTAGGTGGAACATGGCAGTTTGCTCAGTAACTATTAATTACCAGGTTACCTTATTTAAACCATCAAGGAAAACACCCCAAATTTCTCCACTCTAATAAAAATAAACCGTCAGTTATAATCTTATTTATATCTTTATATTTCTGTCAGTAGTTGTTATTTTATTTTTTATTTAAAAAAATTTTAGTTTATTTATTTATTTTTGAGAGACAGCACAAGCAGGGGAGGGGCAGAGAGAGAGGGAGAGACATAATCCCAAGCAGGCTCCGCTCTGTCATTGCAGAGCCCAATGTGGGGCTCAAACCCAGGAACCATGGGATTATGACCTGAGCCGAGATCAAGAGTCAGATGCTTAACCCACTGTGCCACCCAGGTGCCCCCAGTAGTTGTTATTTTCAATTCATGACATGTTCATCCCTAATTTCAGCACACACTTTGACAATTCCCTCTTAATTTCATTGAAAATGCTTACGGAGGCACCTGGGTGGCTCAATCGGTTAAGCATCTGACTTCAGCTCAGGTCATGATCTCGCAGTTCATGAGTTCCAGCCCCGCATTGGGCTCTGTGCTGACAACTCAGAGCCTGGAGCTTGCTTTGGATTCTGTGTCTCCCTTTCTCTCTGCCCCTCCTCCCCCACATGTTCTCCCTCTCTCTCTCTCTCTCTCTCTCTCTCTCTCTCTCTCTCTCTTAAACATAAATAAACATAAAAAAATTAATAAAAAAAGAAATGCTGACAGTCAATTGCTGACCTTCCCTCCCCATAGACATAACCTGAAGAGAGGATGATGCACTGTCTTACATATTGAGTGTAACTTGATTAATGGTAAGCTAATAAGAGGAAACAGGAAACCATTCACTCATCTGCCCCAAAGGATTTGTATCCTTTAAACTAACTTAATTCTGATTTCGTTTGGTTTAATGAAAGTCCAAGAATATAGGATCATACAATCTGCTTTAGTTTTGACAGTCTTTGTATTTGTGTTTTAGCCTCTTCAAAAAATATATATATAACTGAAAGGATAGTTTACAAACAATGTGAAATAGATCCAAGCCTGGTTTTTCAGGAAGAGCATATTGACACCAATTGTTATGAGCTAAGTGAAATGGGAGTATCTTAGTTCGCTTTGATTCGTACAGAACAGGGCTTGCATAATCTGAGTTCGGTGCTTTATTGGGACTTCTGTAATTCCAGGCAACCAAAGGAAGATTCTTAAATATATATGAAGTGAAGTAACAAGAGGAAATAGCACAGTGAGCAGAGATAGGGCTGAATGTTCTTGGATTTTGGATAACGGGTCTACCGGGGATATTATTTTGCACTGATTACTTTTATTTCTATTAGAGGACTTTTTGGAAGATGTTATTTTTTGTCATAAGTAAGAATCTGTTTTTTTAATGTGATAAACAAACAATAAAATCCAACCTCGTATCTAAAAGCCGTTCATTATGTCATCTAGAGGTTTCTAAGGATTGAATTTGAATTGATAGTCATCTAGAGGAAATATTTCATCCCCAAATGAAACTTGCCCCTTCAAGCTATAGCATACGTGCTTTTCAAAATAAATGCCAACTAGTTCCAGTCTTTAGAGATACCTTTTATGTGAGAATTGTCGTTTCAAATAGAACACTGGTTTTACCTTTCAAATTAAAAATATACTGCACCACCAAAGGTGCTGATTTGTTTCATCTATCGTAAACTGGAAGTCTTTATTAATAAAGAAGGCTTCGTTGATAACATGCTTCATTAAACTGCATTTTCAAATGTGTGGTTAATTCTCATGACTGTTAGGTAAATGGTATCATGTTTGTTTTTGTTTTTGTCTTTGTTTTTCATACTTGAACCATCACAAAATGCCTTCCGAAGTAATTGGCAGTTCAGCATCTGTATAAGCAAATAGACTTGCCTGTATGTTTTTAGCAATACCCAGAGGCAGCCTCATCCATTAGAGTTAGTTTTATTGAAGGGAGACGTATTGGCTAAGACATCAGCCTGTTTCTAACTCTTTTGAAAAGACATTACAGAATCTTTATCATCCACCTTGACCATCTCTAGAGAGCAGACCCTTGGTTTTCCAAACACCATCTGCAAGACTGGACTTGTTAAATTTCCATGAGATTAGATGTCCTTTTTCATCAGAGTTACCAGCGTTTTTTTTTCAGCTCTGTTAATGAAGGAGAGTCTCCTTGCATTGAATATGCTCATTACATACAAATTAGAGTTAAAACAGTGGCTTCCCAACCCCAGGAATGTAAGTGCTAATGAACAGAAAAGGGTCACCCATGAAAAATAACTCAGGCGAGCTCCTTCCCCGCACCACTGTTTGCAGCCCTTGGGAAAAGGTTCTAATATTAATGCCTCTTGTCAGAAAACCCTTACAACCTCTATTAAATCATCTTCTCTATCGAAGGTGCTGTAGTTATAAATAGGCTCACAATGAATTCGGAATTCTCTACATGTAAATCATGCCACATACCATTATCTGATATCCTTGAATTAGGTATGCGTGGCCTTGGGGGCAGTAAAGGATAGGTCGATGCAGCCAGCTGTCTCATTTCGTAATAACTGCTTCACGTTAAAGACTAACAGCCAGACAATAAATAACATTTTCAAATCTGCATCTAGACTTTGAGTGGGAGAGAAATGAATAATGATTTCCTTGTGTTAGATTGGACTTAAGCGAAAGGTCAAACCTTTCAGCAAAAGGAACAACAGCTGTACAATCCAGTTAATCATAGACAAAAGTGTGTGTGTGTAAACCTGTAAGCAGAATAATTAACAGGGCGACTCGCTTTTAGTGTATTCCATTGTGCCATTTATTCTTGCAAACTCCATTTTCTTTCATGTCTATCTTTCATTCTGACTCTCTTTAAAGGAAGGTGAGAGGTTAACAGATTAAATCCAATTTAGAACAAGAAGCTGGGAGTAATTGATATTATATTTGAGCATTGTATTTAAATAAATCAAGTGCATCTTTTCAATGCAGACAAGTTCTTTGTGTAGGGATTGCACTGAGTTAGAATGATATATTTTTTATAAGTAGTGTAAAATATCTTCATCCATTTGCCTAACTTCTATGAGAGCATAAATATTTCTGAAATTGACTGAGTTTTCCAGAAAAGTGATATACAAAAAGAAGCAATGTTCTTAAATTAAAAAAAAAAAAACCAGGATAAATTAGTTCTATGAAAAACCTGCTGTGAGATTTTAATTTTCTTTCCTCCTATAGCTCTGGAAAGATCACCTACATCAAAAGATTGAAGTCATATTAATGTTTCTTTTATGAGAGGAAAGACCTGATTGTAGTTTATTTGGAAATAATTTTTATTTTATTATTTTATTTGTGTGATTATGTTGTGTGTCTGTGTGTGTCTGTCTGTGTGTCTGTGTATCCAAATTGTGCTTTAATTAGCTAAGGTACAGGATCCCAGCTGCTAGAATGTATTCTGTTTAAAGGCAGATAAATAACTTCAGACTCTTAACTGTTTACTTCCCCCAACGTCCTCTATCTCTGTTTCCGTGTGAACAATACAGTAAAATCACTGGCTCCTCCCCTCACCCCTTTTGGGAGGGAGTTTTTCAGTAGTGATACAAATATTGTTGTTTTTGCTAGCAAGTAATTCACCAGTGGCTCATTTCCATCAGCTTTTATTTCCCAGCAATTGTAAAATAAACCACTCGTAGCACATGCTGTTAATGTCTGGTCCCCGGGGTGTAACTGATGTTCATGGTATGGGTCATGTGCTAGCTAAAGTGTGCATTAAAAAAGGAGAAATTAATAGTACTACCAGTGATTCGCGCTAAATGGTATTCAATGGGCAATGTCATCCCTTTAATAGTATCATAGCCTATTATTGTGTTGGTTTCTTTTAGAGTCTGATTTTAATGCAAAATAAGCAAAAAAAAAATCAGCATACTGTTATAATGAATTCTTCAGAGGCACAACCGAAGTTTCGTTTATACATTACATTCTTTTCATTTCATTTTTGACCTTCATTTTATATTTGATGAGGCCGTAAAACTAGTGGCACAATCACTACATTCTGCTTCTGCAGAACTTGATATAAATAATGCTACTCTGTGTGCGTGGCTATTTGTGTATTCCCGCTATGCATTTTAAACGTAAAGACTAGAAGCATTTTTTTCTTAATTATGTATTTCTCAGGGATGGATATAAAAATCACATGACTGGTTTCAAAGATGGGATGTATGTAACATGTTATGTTCTAATTTCAATTGAATATTATTTGATTGTATTCTGTTTGCCAGTAATGAACAAGTCGTTGAAAATACGACTCCTTTGAAAAGATTCTTAACACTCCCTAGATACTGTCACTTTTATGCTGATAACATTCCCTCAAGATTGATGGGTGGCACACAATTCATCTTCCAGATAAAGATATTATCATGCTGAAGAGGTTATTTGAGCACACAAAAGCATGTTTTAACTGCTTGTCACTAGCAAGTTCTGGCCTAGCTGCTTTCCTGCTCATATGGAACCGATGTTGTTCGAGCATCGCACTGCCAAAGAGTGCAATCCTGGGCTGCACCTGTGTGATTTACATGTGCACCTTCACCTCTTCCTAATTTAGACCCCTGTCTCTATTCAGGGATGCACAACACTTCTCTGCTAAGACTCTTGACTGCAGCACATGATATTAAATTCAGTCAATTCTTCTTCTTCTTCTTCTTTTTTTTTTTTACTTTTTAGTAGTTGTATACATTCGCTGTGAATCCTGAATTAGCCAAAACCGAATTATCGCTTCTAAGAGATATATAGGATTAGGTTCCTGCAAGCCTTGGTCACAATATTTTCACCAACTGATCAATACATGTGTGTTTCTGTTTAAGGAAAAACAGAAACACACGTGTGTTATTTAATATATACTGATATTATAATATACATATATAATATGTATTTATAAAACATACAAATATATTATTTTATATATATTTAGGTTTTTTTAATGTTTATTTATTTTGGAGAGGGAGACAGAGAGCGTGAGCAGGGAGGGGCAGAGAAGGGGGGGAGACACAAAATCTGAAGCAGGCTCCAGACTCTGAGCTGTCAGCACAGAGCCGGATGCGGGCCTCGAACCCATGAACTGTAAGATCATGACCCGAGCTGAAGTTGGAAGCTCAACCGACTGAGCCACCCAGGCGCCTCCCTCTCTCTATATATATATATATTTTGACACATTAACATTGAACTCGTGGCCAAGAACACTGTAACTCATGCCCAAACAAAGCTGCTCTAACACGGTGTTTTCCTCTGCAAGGCACATCACGGCCTTCGTGTGCTTAGGGGCATTAGACAGCACTTCAGCACCATGTTCGGGAGCCATTTTAAACAGTGGACTCAGCGAAAAGCACAAATGAGAAAATGTGGCACTAAATAGATGGTGAAAGGGACATCTGTTGATGGGAGCTGAAATAAGAATGCTATTGCCTTGTTCAACCTCAGCCGGGAATGGGTGCTTCATGTTACGGAGGGTTTTCATTACCCTACGTGTGTTTACCAGGGACTGCGAATATTCCGCTATTGCTGGCTTTGGGGTTAGAAATATATTTTAGCAAGCAGGTGACTGGCAAATATGGAATCTCTGAATAACAAAGACCAACCGTATTCAGTGATATGAAAAATAGCATAATCAAAGCAATGAGAACTGTTTAAAGTTATATTTCTGCATTCCTATTTTTTTTACGTATAACATTGTATTAATTTTATTTTATTTATTTATTTTTTAAAAAAATTTTTAACTTTTTTTAATTTATTTTTGAGACAGGGAGAGACAGAGCATGAACGGGGGAGGGTCAGAGAGAGAGGGAGACACAGAATCCAAAACAGGCTCCAGGCTCTGAGCTGTCAGCACAGAGCTCGACGCGGGGCTCGAACTCACGGACAGTGAGATCGTGACCTGAGCCGAAGTCGGACGCTTAACCGACTGAGCCACCCAGGCGCCCCGCATTAATTTTAAACATACATCATCATTTAATATATGTATATGTTGTGAAGTGATCACCAGAAGTTTAGTTAATATCTATCCCCTTGCATAAGCTTTTTTTTTCTTATGATGAAAACTTGTAAGACCTACTCTTAGTAACTTTCAAATATACAACATACTTATTGTTAACTCTACTCACCATGCTGTACATTACACCCCCAGGACTTATTTATCTTATACCTTGAAGTTTGTACTTTTTGACCACATTCAGCTATATCCATTCCTATTCCTTTAATTTTTAAAAATTAACAAAAAAATTTTTTTGAGAGAGACAGAGAGAGAGAGCAAGTGAGGGAGGGCAGAAGGAGAGGGAGAGAGAATCTTAAGTAGGTTTCACAGCCAGGGTGGAGCCGCATGTGGGGCTTGATCTCACGACTGTGAGATCATGACCTGAGCCAACATCGAGAGTCAGATGCTTAACCGACTGAGCCACCCAGGTGCTCCTATCCATTCCTATTTTTGAAAAATCTACTAACTGTTTCAATCCTTACTGAATCATCTTTCTTCCCCTTTCTAAGTTTCCTACTTCATCCTATCTTCCTACACTTTGTCTTTCTCCCCTACCACCTCCCTATTTTCTTGTTTTGTTTTTTCTAAACTTTCATGGAACAAATTGAAATTCTTCATTAGTTCTTTCTGGGTCTTTCTGACTATCACCTCTACTGGATTCCTGGCCTTTACATTGGATCCCGATATGCAGAAAAGAGTAACTCCTGCCATTCTTCATTGCTGAGACATTATTGCCATAAAATGCTGTTGTGGGTTTTGCCAGTGTCTTCTAGTTCCTTTCAGTTGCCTACACTTGTGCTTCCTTGAAACATGAGCCTCTAGCTTTCAGTCCAGACAGCTAGAATATTCCGCCCACACTCTCCTTGGTATTTCAGAAATGCTGAGGAAAATAAGTTGATCGAACTTCACTTTGAAGAGTCAAATCAGACTCTTGAAGCCAGTGGCAGAAACAAGAACTTTGAAAGAGAAGGCTCTTCCTTTTGATACATTAGAGACTAGTTCGGGGAAGCTTCCCTATTTTGAGGTCTATAGCAGCCTTATTAATATTAATTCCCAAACTGAACACAACCCAAGTTATGTTATATTTTTTTTACTGGACTCCTGTACAGTAAAGAAAATGAACACATTATATGCAAAAATGTGGATGAAACTCATAATCGTTGCATGGAAGAATTCAGACATGGTAGCATACATACTGATGATTTCCTTTATATAAATTTTTAAAAAGGGGGGCGCCTGGGTGGCGCAGTCGGTTAAGCGTCCGACTTCAGCCAGGTCACGATCTCGCGGTCCGTGGGTTCGAGCCCCGCGTCAGGCTCTGGGCTGATGGCTCAGAGCCTGGAGCCTGTTTCCGATTCTGTGTCTCCCTCTCTCTCTGCCCCTTCCCCGTTCATGCTCTATCTCTCTCTGTCCCAAAAATAAATAAACGTTGAAAAAAAAAAATTTAAAAAGGGAAAACTATGATTTTAAAAGTCAGAATAGTCAACATTGGGCAGGAGGGTAGTAGGTGTGAGGGGGACAGGAAGTTTCTAGGTGCTGTTTGTATTCTATTTTTCATGTGGGTGAAGGTTAAATAGATGTGTCCACTATGGGAAAACACGTTAAACTACATACGTTTATAAGGGAGTCCTCATCTGAATATGTATTCAATAAAATAGTTCTAAATCTGCCATGAATGGTATGAGACTATGTATAGAAAATGTATTCCATGATGCATGCTTAGATGAAAGAAATACATTTAGGTTTATAACTGCTGATTTGTCAGGACATACAAATTACATCATTAGGTGAAGGAAGCAGGTTGCAAGGTGTGGACACATTAATGGAGTGAGATTAGAGGTTTGGAGCCTGTGCAGGAAGAAGATGATTAGCATTACCTTTTTACCTTTTTTATTATATTATTTGACTTGCTATAACAAGCAAATATTAATTTGATAATTTTAAAAACTGAAAGAGAATGGAAATGTTTTATAAAGAAAAAAACGAGTTGAGATCTGACTCAAATAAAATGCACGTAAGAAATGTATAGATCCACCACAGTGAAAAATTCCCACCTGCTCAAGGGGAAAATCTTCAGACTTTGCAGATTCTAGAGGAATGGAGAAGCATGACAATATGCAAAATATAGTTCAGTTTTCTTGGTGATATCACAGTGTACCCAAATGTCCCTAGTTCTTACCAGCCTTCTGTAAAACTGAAGCCACAGTGGCATGAGTAACTCTTATTCTTGTTGTTTATTGTTTTTTTTTAATGTTTGTGTATTTATTTTTGAGAAGGAGATGGCATGCAAGCAGAGGAGGGGCAGAGAGAGAGGGAGTCCCTAGCAGGCTCCCCGCTGCCCGCTCACAAACTGTGAGATCATGACCGGAGCCGAGATCAGGAGTCTGATGCTCAACTGACTGAGCCACCCCAGTGCCCCTCTTGGTGCTTATCATTAATGCAAACTTCACGTTCCTTGAGAATACCCTGAAGTATTTCTGTGGACTCACAGTTGCTTCATAGGAACTCACCAACCCAGGGGCTGGCCAGTCACCACTCAGTTCTCACAAATACTCTTATGACAAAAACTCCTTCAGCCTTGCCCCTGCCTTCTCTCTATGAACTCTCTCCAGCCCTGCCAACTGCAACATGGGCAGAAGCCTCCCGTGTCCACCTTCTTTGCGCGTCCTCTTCATTGTCCCCATGTTGGGTCTCCCGCCTCAAGAACAGAACAAAATAAGTGTAAAAGAATTGTTTCAAAAGTCTCCATAGATGGCAATACATGTAAATAAATACCCCCGAGGATCACCGACTGCAGCTTATATAATCAGGTGGAGTCTGCCTACAGGTGTGGGCTCAGGCTGGCCACACCTGTACGGAGATGGGACAGAGGGGCTCTCTGAGGGACCCCAAAAGCTACTGGATGAAGTTGCTTGCTCCTCACCTTTACACTTAGCCTGTAAGCTACCAGAGCTATTTGTAGATTTCTTTTTTGACCTTCTATCTTTCTAGTAACCATGCTTGCAGACCACAGGAAGCATCTGTTTTAGTTTTCCTATCTGTAATAGCCCTACCTCACGAAGTCTGTATCTTCCGGGTCATCTCTCATCGGTCCTTTAGAAACTGTGTTCTCAGCCTAATCTCTAGGCGATGCTGCTTCCTAATGTTTCTCATGCCCAGGCTCTCACACTTTTTATTTGTTGTTCATTTATAATTAATTTGTTTTGGAAGTAGAGCTGCTCAAGTGTTCCCTTAGTTCTTATGCTCCTGCTGGGTGCTTTTGAGGGGACTAGATTCATCAAAGCACAGAGCCAAATAAAAGCGTCTTTTTGGCCCCCCTCTGTCACGGCATCCACTTATAATGAGCTTATTGGGAGTTAGGAATGGGAGATGTCCCAAATGCCTCCTGTTGCCTGTATACCTGTTCCCTTTGGGAACCTTAGGAGGGGACTGACCCAGAGCTTTGCAATTGCGCATTAACACAAACATGCCCCCTCTGAACTGTGAGCTCTCTGAAGGCAGGTTTGGATCTTCTCCATCCCACATCCCTAGTACCCAGAGCTAAGTTTGAAATGATGGGCACAGTAGATACAGGATTAACTCATCAAGTACTACAGTGTCTTAAATACTGTCCTGCATTTTGCAGAAGTAAAGATGAATTAAACAGATCTGTAGAACTGATTGGCATAAACCTTACTGTTAAATCAATCAATGTCTGAGTGTGCTTCTATGTAGTTTCTAGTTTGGCATATAGGCCTTGAATTATTCACATAGTTCATGCTGCAACTTGATTTATTTCATTCTGCATATGTTTTCCAGAGAAAGACAAATGAAGTTGAGATCAGTGTGCAGTTAAGAATGGCCCTGCTTCCACATCTGATATCGTTCAAACCCATTCTCTGTATCATTTGTTTTTACTAAAATTATCTGTAAGAGCATCTCTCTAAAATCTTGCCGTTCCAACTGTTTTTTTAATGTTTATTTATTTTTGAGAGAGAGAAGGAGAGAGAGAGAGAGAAGAGGGGCAGAAAGAAGGGAGAGAGAGAGAGAATCCCAAGCAGGTTTCACAGTGTCAGCCAAGAGCCCAACACGGGGCTTGAACCCACAAACCGTGATACCATGACCTGAGCCGAAGTCGGATGCTTAACTGAGTCACCCGGGCTCCCCTGCTGTCCCAACTGTTAAGGTGAAAGTGAAGGGCAGAAAACAGCTTGAACTTCCCAGAATGTTCTATTAATGGATTACAAAGCTTTACCTCTTAGAAGAATTTATCTTATCTCTTAACATACAAAAATAGTAATCACTAAGTATACATATGTAAGAAAGTGATATCACTTGGGGGGATGTTAAATTTTCATACACCTTTTATCCTCTAAGAAGGAAGAGACATCTATTCCCAACTATGTCAGGTCCTAAAACATAAGGGGGGAAAAACCCACAATAAATTGCAAGCCTAAGAATCTATTATTAAGGCAGATTAACGCTGCATCCCACAATGTTGTCAAAAAACCCAGATGCGTCATGTTTGAGTTGCATTTTCATTACGTGCACATACTTGGCTTTGAGCAGAATTATATGAGTTGGATTAATTTTTTATATGGCCCTCCAGCAGCTCTATGTGGAACCATATGGGAGACATTTGGTTCTCATCAACTCCCTTTTACCCTTCCTTACACTCCATTGCTTTAAACTGAACTTTCATTCTCTTTAACTATCTGCAGGTTTTATTCTGTTCAGAGAGAAGAGCCACTAAAATATTATGACCTCTAAGTGACGGGCTGTGAGACAGGGTCTCTCTCCAAAGCCAGCCCACAGCTGTGCATTGATCGCACGTGTCGGTGGCCTGGTGTAGGCTGTGGAGCGGGTCTGTTCTCTTTCATCTCACGGGGCGGATACTTAGAACATGGTTTGCTTCTCTCTTGTGGTCTATAAGGAAGTGGAAGGATTCAGTTTTCAGCCCTGTTATTATGGTGGTTTTTGCTAGCCTTGAAATTCACTTTTCAAAGAGGGTAGATGTTTTATAAGGGGAATGGTTGTTAGGAGATTTTCTGAGATTCAACTTCAGTGATACCAAGGCTTCCCTGTAAAGATTTCAGACACATCAGCATGATTATTTGCTAACCACTCTGCAGGGGAGGGCAGTGGTAAATATCAATGAGTTTCTATAATAAAGGAGCCCAAGACTGGGAAGTAGTAGAATGCCAGCCAGCGTTTGAATTTGGGTTTGCTTATGACTCAGAATTTCTCTCCTCATAGTCTGGCCCATCCGGTTTCCTTCCTTGATGGGCAGAGAAGACGCTGAGAGAAAAAGTACAACAGTACAAAAGTACAAAAGTACTGTCTGTGTGTTGTGAGTATGTGCTCTGGGGTGGAAACCTGAGACCAGAGCATCGCTTACAATCATGAGGTCAATTAACATTTGACACAAGAATTTGAAACAACCTGACGCTGGAGGCATAGAAACAGAGGCTGTGTCAGGTGAGTGGAATTTTAATTCCAATAAACATTCAGGTGTTTGAAAAATGATATTATGAGCAAATGCATACTTAACAGATAGCTGCTGTTTAAAATGACTCACGTAACATAGGTACATTCCATCAAAAGATAGATTCCCTCGTAACGAACCAGAAGTACTTACTATATGAGGTTATGTTGGTGTTTTGACTTCACGTCTCTGCTCAGCCTACTAAGTGGCAGATACTTTCTTACAATACACTTAATCCCTCAGTGGAATCGGAGGGCAGGCTAGAAAGTTCTTTTCAGTTTTTTTGATAAGCCCATACCTTGCTCAGGTTTCACACTTATTCATCATGGCGCCTCGTCCCTTGCCTTCCTACTCAAATGCCAGAGGTTAAAATTTCTTATGGAAATTCTATTTAACAGAAAGCTTTATTTTGCATAATTGCAATCTGGCTCAACCTCAAATCATCCGACATGTATTATAACATTTAAAGGTCTCAGAAATACCTCTGAGATGTTTTTGCCTCTTTTTTCTTTTTTTAACAAATGGAACAATTTTCATAAGTTATATACCCAAGTTCTCTCTCGTTCTTGGTCACAGCAGCACTGGGCGACTCTCTCCGATTAGCTAGGTTTTCATTTATCATTTCTCTTAAGCCCTGGTCTGACCTGAGCCTCTTTCAAACTTATTGCCATCTGTGTATCACTTCACTCAGAATTCTTGGGCTGAAGCCTGCATATATTTCACAATCTGCGATGTAGTAATTTATTATTAGTAATTCTACTTCTTGTCTCGATCCATTAAACAGCATGATGTCTGGTCACGCAATTCGGTTAAATGAAAGTTTGAACATTTATATAGTTAGAGTTTATAGCAAAGCTAATGTAACTGACATGTTTTGAGTTATGGTTCTGGATAATTATGCATTTTTTGTAATATAATTGCTAACTGACCAGAGTAATCGTAGAGTCTGGAAATATGAAAATATCAATTTCAACTGAAAATATTAAAGAGCCCGGCTGTTATTTTTCTCATATCTGGGTACTCAGGATAAGTAATCTGATTAAATATAAATAATGTGAAGTTGTTTGAATTTAAGAATTATCTTGAAAATTGGTGCCTCACTAAGCTATGTCTGACGCAAATAATTAAGGCATGTTAGGGAATGTGACTCCTTTATTAAAACATTTTTTTTCCATTCCAGCTTTTCTAAGAAACAAATGCTGTTCTCAGCAATTTTTTTATTTTTCATTTTTATTTTTTTAAGTTTAATTGAGAGAGAGTGTGCATGTGTGTATGAGTAGGGGAGGAGCAGGGAGAGAGGGAGAGAGAGAATCCCAAGCCGACTCCACACTGTCAGTGTGGAGCCTGGGCTTGAAGTCACAAACCGTGAGATCATGAGCTGAGCTGAAATCAAGATGCTCAGCCGACTGAGCTACCCAGACACCCTTCACCAATTTTTAAAAAACATAATCATTGCTCTCCCAACAGTAACACCATTGGTGCCTAAGAACATCAAATGGTAAATTCAAGCATATTAATTACATCATTAAAGTAGCATTTGGTACACTGCTGAGATACATTACAATAACAATAACCTTTCTGTTAATGGGATTCACTACCAGCCAGTCATGATGAAGCTGCATACAATGAGGATATCCCATTCCACCACCTCATGGCATAAATCAGTATACTCAGAGGAACAAAGAGTATTTCCATAAAAATGACATTAAAATGTGTGTGTGTGTGTGTGTGTGTGTGTGTGTGTGTGTCTGTGTGTGTGTGTGTCTGTGTGGGATGCCACAATTTAAAAGCCGGATAACTGCTCCAGAGAAAGCAGAGTTGCTTGGTTACATCTGCTGAAAACAATCTGTGCTGTGTATGAGGGCTCATGTCAGCCCAGTAATTACCACAACTGAGATAAAGCCTGTGCTAAATGTCACCTGCCGCTGACAAGCACAGGAAGCCAAGCACCGCTAAATGAGTCAGTTACTCTGAGAGTGTTTAGCTCTACTTGCAGGCTAAATGCATTTGTCTTGCACATAAAAGGAATATATATATGTGTGTGTGTGTGTGTATACACATACATACAGACTATATATATATACATATATATATGTTAAAAGGAAAAAGCCAGAAACACACTTATAATGAAAACCTTACCAAAAGGCATCACCGCCCATTCATTAGGTTAGAAGTACATTAGGTAAGGAGGCTAACAGATGCAATCAGGTTGCAGGAGAAAGATTAAGGCATTAATGAGAATTTCTGTGAGTCAGGCACAGCCTTTCCACGGTCTACCACAAATCGATCATTAGCCAGAGCAATGCAATTTCCCACAGTCTAGAATGATCCCCCGAAGACAGCTGAGGGTCGTGTTGATGACAATCAGCCAATAACACACTGGAACAGTTTGCCTGTATCTACGTGGGTACAGTGTGTATTTTTAAAAATCTGAAATAGCAGTTTACCAGTGTTTTAAGAAATATTTCTGACCAAAGCAGAATTAATAATGTTGGCGTGAGGATCATGCCCTCTTTCTCTCCCCTACTTATTTTCTTTTATCGCCCCTTTAAAAATTCATTCTTGGGGTGCCCGGGTGGCTCAGCCGGGTTACTCATCTGACTCTGGCTCCGGTCATAATCTCACTGTTTGTGAGTTCGAGTCCTGAGTCAGTCTGTGTGCTGACAGCTCAGAGACTGGAGCCTGCTTCAGATTCTCTGTCTCCCTCTTTCACTGCCCCTCCCCTGCTCATGCTGTCTCTCTCTCTCTCTCTCACACACAAAAAAATGAATAAACTTAAAAAAAAATAAAGTCATTCTTTCCAGTTAAAATGTTATTTATTTTTTTTAAATTTTTTTTTCAACGTTTATTTATTTTTGGGACAGAGAGAGACAGAGCATGAACGGGGGAGGGGCAGAGAGAGAGGGAGACACAGAATCGGAAACAGGCTCCAGGCTCCGAGCCATCAGCCCAGAGCCCGACGCGGGGCTCGAACTCACGCACCGCGAGATCGTGACCTGGCTGAAGTCGGACGCGTAACCGACTGCGCCACCCAGGCGCCCCGGTTAAAACGTTATTTAAGCTGCCTTGTAATGATATGATTACTAAAAATCTCTCCATGACTCACCACCTAACGCTTTACGGACACATGGGAACTTCGAGTACCCAGGCAGAGGACCTAGACTGCAGAAAGAGCCCAGACGCAGACAGAGATCACATAGCTAGAGCAGCCTATTCAGCACCCATGGTGGAGGTGGGTGGACAATGGTATCAGGATGATCATTAGCACGTGGGAAGAGGTCTTCATGACCCGCTCTCATTACGTGGGTGAATTTGCCAAGTTTCAGGGTCTGCCCCTCAACCTGCAGCCTCAGCAACCTCATTTTTTAGGATACCACAGGTAGGTTCAACTTTTGGGATGCTCTCTCACGAACGAGGCTAACAATTACCTGCAAAAATGAGTATTTGCAGTACCACAATAGTACTGCAGAGCCTGAGATTATCTGAAAATTGACTGCACGAACAGCCACGTCATTGTGAGAGGCTGTTTTCTGATGAGGAGAGAACCAGAAGTGGGGCAGTTGGAGGAACTGAATGTTTAATTGCATCCTCCTTACTGTTGGGATGGTCTTGCCAACGGGATGGGAATTTTAGAAATCTGCTGTTGTAGCTCCCAGCATCTGTTTTCACATTGAGGATGTGCTTGCTCATGGGACCAGAGACTTGCATGCAGCCTATTAATAATCTATCATTTATTGAACTCTTATGAGGCACCAGGCCCGTGTCCTAGATGGTTTTCGTGCTCTTATTTATTCATCAGAAAGGACTGTGAAGAGAAATACTGTATAAATTTACTGAAGGTCACACAATTCGTGCAGCATTTGTTTTTGTCTTTTACTGATGGTGTGTTAATTGACCCACACGGGAGTGACTAATTTTAGACAAACTGAAAAATTATTATCGCAGTGTAATAAGTGAATGTAAATCATGGTCTAAACTTTAGTGATCATTTTCTGCAGTTTAGAGCAAGGGTCAGCAAACTCTGGTTCAAGACCAAATACTACCTGCCTCCTGCTTTTTTACGTGACCGGCAAGGTCAGAATGGCTTTTACATTTTTAAATGGCAGCAAAAAAAGCAAAAGTACTACTTTATGATCCATGAAAATTACTGGAAATTCAAATTTTCATGTGCACAGATAAAGTTTTATTGAGACACAGCCACACACGTTTATTTAGGTATCTTATGGCTGTTTTTGTGTTACAATGGCAGAATTTAGTAGATGTGACAGAAACCAAATGATCCACAAAACCTCAGTCAACTATCTGGCTCTTCATAGAAAAGACTTCCCAACCCCAGATTTAGAGAGAGAGTATATTCCAAGGCTTTTATCACAGTTTGCCTATTGGGCCTAATGATGGTGAGCTTAAACTTTAGGTCACACTCCACAAGAGGATAGTCTCTTTATTAATTTTTTTTTTATTTCTGCTAAATCAAGAAAGGTTGATTTGTAGAAGGTCATTGAAATGGTAGCAAGTGTTTGGTAGTTGGAGCGGATGGTTATGGATATTTGGATCTAGCATGGACTCCGGAATGACAGTGCTGGTTCTTACCGGAAAGTATCTTCAGCATTCCCTCAGATGCTCTCACAGTGAGCTCGGGCAAAAGTCGGAAGGTTGAATCTCTCTGTGGAAATCCAGTGGGTGGACCTATTTCAGCTTTGGTTATACTCAACTCTGCAATGTATTTCATTACATCCTGTGTTATTATTTGGATATGGTTTCTAAAATTTGATCCAAAATTTATCATAAACTTATTTCTCCAATAAATTTAAAAAAATTAACCAAATGGGAAAGGTTAGTGTCTTGGGGATGAAGCCATTTGCAGCCTTGCTTGGTTTCGGTTAAAAAAAAAATCCTGGGGCGCCTGGGTGGCACAGTCAGTTAAGCGTCCGACTTCAGCCAGGTCACGATCTCGCGGTGCGTGAGTTCGAGCCCCGCGTCAGGCTCTGGGCTGATGGCTCAGAGCCTGGAGCCTGTTTCCGATTCTGTGTCTCCCTCTCTCTCTGCCCCTCCCCCGTTCATGCTCTGTCTCTCTCTGTCCCAAAAATAAATAAACATTGAAAAAAAAATCTTGACATCTTATCATGGATATTAAAAATTATACATTATTTTGTCCTGAAAAACAGTTGCTAGATTGTTGAGATCTACTGCTTGAGTTGACTGCTTAACATGATAGAAATGGTCTTTAATTGACGCCCATTAAACAAAGAAATGTCACATCCCATATTTCCAAGATGCACATGAGAATCTTTCCCTCTCTTATTAGAGAAACGTTTATTCAGTTTCACTGGGAAAATCAGTCTTGGATACATGGCTCATTTCTTTTTTCTTTTTCTAAAAAAAATTTTAAATGTTTTATTTATTTTTGAGACAGAGAGAGACAGAGCATGAGCAGGCAAGGGACAGAGAAAGGGAGACACAGAATCTGAAACAGGCTCCAGGCTCTGTGCTGTCAGCTTAGAGCCCAACATGGGGCTTGAACCCATGAACTGTGAGATCATGACCTGAGCTGAAGTCAGACGCTCAACTGACTGAGCCACCCAGGTGCCCCAGCTCATATCTTTACATATGTAAAAGCAGATGTACTTGGTGACTGTAGTGTAATTGTATTAATAAATTTTGTTATTTTCTTCAGCAATTAAATCAACAGGAAAACTTTCAAAATTTAATATTAGTTTTAGATTCTAAGGTAATAAATGAATGTTATCATTTTAGGTATATTAAGATATCAGAAATAAATTGAAAATACCCCTTAACAATCATGTATAGTTTCACTGTCCTCTCTAGAAGCAATCATTGTATTGTATCAGCTCAATGAATAGTTTCTCAACTTACATGATTTAATACATAGAAATACGATTTTATGTTCTATATGGTTTTATTTTAGTATAAATATGTCAATACTGTATGTATTCTTTCGCAGTTTGTTTGTTTTTCACTCAATAGCTTATCTGCTACCGTTTAATGCTACCAAACATGTCCTCTGATATATTTAGTAATTCTGCTGAAAAAAGCATTGAGATTGCTTTCATTTTTTTGCTATTATAAACATTGCTTTAATAAATATCTTTGCTTATATTCTTTTGTGCATATAAATCAGTGTTTCACTAGAGCTGATACAAAACGCCGATTTTCTAGAGATTTACACTTAAAAATTTTAAAAGATATTATCAAATATGCCTTCATAATGTTGCATATATTTATATTATTGTGAGGATGATGTGAGGGTCTTCATTCCCCACATCCTTAACAACATTTTAATTTTTGCAAAGTAGCAGGTAAGAAATGGTATCCTGTTGGGATGCCTGGGTGGCTGAGTCAGCTAAGACTCCCACTTCGGCTCAGGTCATGATCTTGTGGTTTGTGGGTTCTATCCCTGCATCAGGAACTGTGCTGACAGCTCGGAGCCTGGAACCTGCTTCGGATTCTGTGTCTCCCTCTTTCTCTGCCCCTTCCCCACTTACAATTTCAAAATAAACAAACATTAAAAAAATAAAAAAAAAAAGAAATGGTATCATGTTGTTTTCTTATTTTGTTTTTAAGGAGATTAAGCATATTAATTTATTTGTTTGTTTATATTTTATTAAGCATCTTTTATATGCTCTATTAAACATTTGAAATTTTTCTCTGTTCTGAATTTCCTCCTCATATATTTTTCCCATTTGTTGGCTTCATTGCTCTTTACGTATGCACTTTATATATTTTTCGGGGTGCCTGGGTGGCTCAGTCGGTTAAGCGTCCGACTTCAGCTCAGGTCGCGATGTCGCGGCCCGTGATTTCGAGCCCCGCGTCAGGCTTTGGGCTGATGGCTCAGAGCCTGGAGCCTACTTCAGATTCTGTGTCGGCCTCTCTTCCTCTGCCCCTCCCCTGCTTGTGTTCTGTCTGTCTCTCTTTTAAAATTTTATTTATTTATTTATTTATTTATTTATTTATTTATGAGATACAGAGAGACAGACAGAGAGAAAGAGTGTGATCAAAGGAGGGGGGCAAAGGGGAGAGAGGAGAATTTTAAGCAGTTTCCATGTTCAGTGCGGAGCCCAAACTGGAGCTCAGTCCCACAACCCTGGGATCATGCCCTGAGACGAAATCAAGAGTTGGACCCTCAAATGACTGAGCCATCCCAGCACCCTGAGAATTTTTTTAAGACAAGTAAAAATATATTTCTTTTTCTATATTATTTTTAAATGTTTAATTTAAGTAGAATTTATTTTTATAAATGGTGCGAGATAAGGATCTAACAACTTTTTTCCAAATTGTCAGCAAATTTATCAAGTATTTATTCTTTTCCACTAATTTGAAACAATACTCTTATTAGACCTTATATTTCCATATGTACATAAGAATCTCGGACCTGTTTTCTGTCCTACTCATTTGCTTGCTATTAACTTGATATTTTGGGCTAATATGATACCGTTTTATTTTTTATACCTTTATAACTACTTTTAGTGTTTTTAGTGTTTGCCACTAGTTTATTTTTCAAAATAGTCCTGGCTGTTCTCCCACTTTTCCTTGTGTAATTACAGAATCGGCTCACTAAGGTTAATGGAGAGAAATGAAAAAATTTGTTGTGATTTATATGAATTTAATGATAAATAAAAGTTTAGGGTTGTTTTTCTACTGGCGATTTTACCTTCTCAGGACATGGTCTAGCTCGCTATTTGTTCGTATCTTATTTTATGCCATTCAGTAAAATTTTGTTGTTTTCCTCACAAATGATCTGTACGTTTTGTTGCACATGTACTCAAGCACATTTTAGTTTTTCACTCTATACGGAACAAGGTAGTATCGAATATATTTTGTTTCTGCTTCTTCCTAGCGTAAATACAAATTTGCCTTTTTGTGGTAAGACGATGTCCATATACCTTTGTATTTAAGAGATGATCATTTCAGCCTCAGAAAGAGACTTGTGATGAGCTTGTCTAGTTGCATGCTCCCACCCAGGACTTTGACTCCTAAGGGAATCAAATATTTAAGGAAATTTGAGGAGTTCGTAAAGGAGGCGCCAAGTTCAAGCAACTGTGGTGGTGCGTGTCTCAAGTGGGGGCACCTCCAGAGGCATAGCTGTGTTTATTCTGTATGTGTCCTTGGCTGTGTTCCACCCTCTAGCCTTCCGTAGACACCGCACTGCCTGCCATCTAAGCCTGTGTGTTCCAGGCATCTCACCGATCCCGTGATCTACCTGTCCCCCTTATAACAAATTCCTTTTCTATTTAATTTCACCAGAGTTTGTTGTCTTTCTTGCAATCAAGAGCACGGGGTGGATAGATTTCGGCACAAAAGATTGGTTTGCAGGTTAAATTCCCTCAGGAAAATGAGATTGCAGAGAATCTGGGATAGGTCATCTCTTCTGGGTTTGGTAAAAGGTCACGAACATCCCATTAACATCCCGTAGTGATATACTGGAGCCTCGCTCCCAGCAGTGGCCAAGAAGTTAATTAAATTATCATCAGCAGTCACCTTGAATGAAGTGCTTACTGAGGTCAAAGTTTGGAGGGATCAGGGTACTGTGGCCACATCACGCAATAAACAGCAATAGATACTTCTGATAATGCTGCACAGCTTATCAAGTAAGAGTTACCAAACTCACATCCACAAATTCTTGTCACAGGGATGCACTGAAAACAAGAGATTTACCATGACTCTGTTGACGAGAACTTATCTGTTAGTTACAGAGCTAAGGTGACCCAATTCAAGCTAAAAATGTGTTGCTGAAATACACTGTTATTTGAATCACAGCTTCACCAGGTCACTCTTGTGAATGTTAGAGTTTTCATTAGGTAAGAGTAGTCCTCCACAATTTAGCTGAGGATCAATTAGAATAACTGAAGGGCTCTCATCCCCCCCCTGAGCTTTGTGGGTCACTTCACCACATCTCTCCCCTTGTTTGATGAAGGATATCCTCTCTTGCTTAAAGATATTATACCTCCTTCATCTATGGGAGTTCACTTGCAAAAGGAGTCCACTTCTCCTCACGCCTACTTCCCTCCAAACAACCAGACGTATAGGTAGAGTCAGATCCCAACAGGACCTAGGGCGCCAGTTGTAAATCAAATCTGGGAGAAGTGAGAAACTAACAACAACAACAACAACAAAAAGAATTGACTCTGGTAATGTAGCAACAAAAATCTACGGAATATATGGGGGATGAATTCTGAAGGTTCACATCCAAGAAGAAAGAAACATTTTAGATCAGGCTGAATTGAGCAGTGTATACGTACACAGACTAGAATTGTGACTCAGTAGGGTAGCTCAGGGAGCCATTTGCTGTGCTGGTGGATGGAATGCTGGTACCCCTCACTAAAGGAAATTGCCAGAAATTAATTTTTTGTAAAATTACTAAAAACCGTACATCATCTTATTTAAAATTCTAGTTGAAAACTTGGACCACACATTTCAAAGATACTTAATGAAAAACATTAGCTAAATGATTGACACAAGTGCTTTTGAGGACAGAGAAGTCATCACTTTTGGTAAGGGAGAAATTTGGAGATTAGGTATTAACTGTGCCTTATAAAACTTCAGTTAAATTCGTATTCACTCTCTTTCTAGTTGTGATGAAATTGAATGTTTATGCTTGTTTACTAAAAAAAGCAAGAGGATTTCTTTGTAATATTTGGAAACTAGTTTAATGGTTACTTTCCAAGGACTGCTAACTTACTAGTTTTCAACTAATTTATATTTGTTATAGAACACTACATTGGTTAAAAATGTGTGTTGTAAAGAATTATGTTTTTTTTCATTCCTCTATTTGAGTAGCTTAAATTTGCTCATTAACTTTGTGAAAATTAAGTCACTGAATATGGCCTCCCTGATTTGTGATAATTATTTGAACTAGTATGCGCTAATAATGCACTCATTTATTTTTGAAAATACAACTGACACACGACAAATAGTTTAGTTTTTTAACACCATATGAAATTTTGGTTTTCTACTGTAATATATTCTGGAAGCAAGAATTCCTGGTGTGGATTTATCATGTAGCACCTGCTCATTGCTGAGTGGGCCTTGCAGCATTTCCTGCTCAAGAGCCTTGATAAGTACGTCGATCATAACAGCACCAACATCTTTAGAAAGAGCTGTGTTGGCTTTTCTCTCTACTATGAGAGTACTGGTTGGAACACTGCAATTTAAATGGGCTCTATGATTTTGATGGAAAGGAAAAACCCAGGGGATGGCAAAAGCCAAGAAGCAATTTAGTTAATAGTTAAGTTAATAGCTCAACTGTTAAAAGCAAAGAGAGCTAGTTACCATAATTGACAGCAAAACTAGTCTGGTAAACTAAATAATCTAAACCACATGAATCTTTAGCGCTATTTAATTGAGCGTGGGAAAGCTAGATGAATAGAAACTAACAAACAATAAAGTAACCAACCTCGTCTCCTATTTTGGCTTGATTCTATCTCTAGGAGGTCCACTTGGATTCCAAAGTCATCTTGTGAGTCATTCTCTAGTTTCTGAGTACAGAGTTGGAATCACTACTGTAGCAGACAGATGCTTTTTGTGACTCCTGTCACATTCACATTCAGTTTATCCTGTGTTTCTTAAAATGTTATTTTTTTCCCTGTGTCTCTTCTCTACTTAGGAGAAAAGGTGAGACCTGGTATTATTGGCCACTGGGTGAGATTAACAGATCTCACAGACTAACAGATTAACAGATAATTAAAATGTTGGCCTTTTCTAGAGCTTGTAAAATTAAAAAAAAGAGAGGGGGAGAGAGAAAGAGAGAGAGAGAGAGAAGGCAGTGTATTTGGGCACAAATGCAGGGAGCCGGTAGAACTTGCAGAAGTTCACTTTTAAAAATATTTATTTATTCATTTTGAGAGAGGGAGAGAGAGAGTTAGGGGAGCGACAGAGATTGAGGGGGAGAGAGAATCCCAAACAGGCTCTGTGTTGTCAGTGCAGAATCCAATGTGGGGCTCAATCCTATGAACCATGAGATTGTGACCTGAACTAAGTCAAGTCATATGCTTAACTGACTGAGCCACCCAGACACCCCATGGAAGTTCACTTTTGATTATTTCTTTTCTCTCATTGAAATGGGAAGCGAGTTCATCAGCTGAGAGGGAGAGGATGAAGGAGGAGAATTTCAAAATTTGAGTACAGGGGAGACTGTATGGAATCATCTAGGTGAGTGGGCGAGTGAATGGTCTGAGGAGATAGAGTAAAATTTTCAGTCAGTATTGGGGTCCATTTAAAGTGATGACAAATTAAAGTAACTACAGTTAGCATGGTAACAGTAATGACGTGTGAAGGTGTGTGAGTATGTGTATGTTAATGTGTATGGGGTGTGTGTGTGTGTGTGTGTGTGCGTGCGCGCGTCTGTCCTCAGCTTCTTACCTCACTCACCTACTTAGGTACAAGTATAAAGTAGGCAGAAAATTGAACTTAAGTAAGGTTAGGTTTAACTGAGATTAAACAAAGGTTTTGGTCTAGCCAAGGGAATAAGAAAAAGCTTGAGCAAAACTCAAGAACTGGGGACACATGCGGTGGAGGGATTTTAATGACTTACTAGAGTTGGCTGTATATGTGGAGAAGTGAGGGAGTAAGGTAAAAGGAAAAGACCATAGAAGCAAAGAATTGTGAGCAGTGATGGGGAGAAAGAATTGTTGTGATTGGTGTAATAATGTACGTGACTTGAAAAGATAGGAATGGTTAGAAAATAGCAAGACTGAGATTAAAATTTGGGAGGAGGGGGTTTAGTGTTTGATAATGACAAGATTTAGGGTTGGGTTGTGGGAATGACTCATCAAGGCAGGCTGTAGGACAATATCATCAAAGGAGAGGAAATAAGAAATCAAAAGAGTTTGGAAATTGAAGGAATCATCTATTTGCCTGGCACAAACACCAGTAAATATGACCAAGGCAACTCTACAATTGATTGGCCAAATGGGAACACTTTTGAGAGTAAAATGTGGGTCTATTCAAAATTACCACAGAACAACAAGTGAAATTGGGGCCATAGTTCCTTAAAACGTAGTAACAGAGAGGGTGCCAGTGAGCAGTAGATAAAATCTTAAGGTACTAGGAAGAGTGACCTTGGGGCTCTCAGAAGAATGAAGGGTAGTGGAGAGTCTGATGGGATGGGTTTTAAGCTAGTGTTGCTTGTTATTGATGTAAACAGTAATAAAGTGTCTGATGAGTATAATGATGGAAAGGATTTGGTATTTGGGTGTGAAAGGAGTTTGGTAAGAATGTTTGGAAAGCCGGGAACTCCCATGTAACTTTTGATCACGAAGGTGTGGGATCTGAGAAGATGCAGTGAACACTCTCTACCCTCTTGCCTTGCCAAGAGTAGCTGGCATCCACTAACCATATCATCTTTTCCTAGACTAGATGCTTCAAAGACTCCCTGGAAAAATATATCAAACAGAAGGAGAAAGAGGCAGGAAAAGGAATGATCTAATGTGTAGAAAGCCGAATAATCTTTCTTAGGTCAAGGACTTGCCTGAGGTTTTAACCTGCTATGGTTTACAGGTTTTTAAAATTTCTGCATAGTTCAGATGTATTTCAAAAAAGGTTAAGAGGTATTCATTTAATTGCCTGTGTGGATGTTCTGGCAGGAATTAGAAAAAAAATATTGTAAAAGTGAATGGAGAAATGTGGCTTGTTAATAGTTCATCTTCAAGACTCAAATGAAGACGCGAAAAGAAAATGAATATGGGCAAAAATAATAGACAAAGGACATATCTCACCAAGTTGGTTTTATATAACTTGTAATAATCAGCTTTCAGGAACAGAAGATAGCACAATGCTGGCTTCTTTTGTCTCTTCTGTCATTAACTGTGCTCAGGTACTGGGGCAGGTAAAATTCCAGTTGCATTGTGGGAAGTGCCTTGTTGTCTTGAGCAGCGGCTTGGGCTGATGTTATTGTTTGACTCAGAAGGAGACCTCATTCTTTTGAGAGAGAGAGAGAAAAAAGAACTTAGTGCTGATAATATACCAGGAATCCTGAAGCAAACTCTTTTCAATATGTAAATAAGTGAAAATCATTCGCTCTTTGTCAGTGTTTCTCTCTGCCTTTCATATCACCTCATGAGGTTCCAGACGTACATTTAGCTACTGAAATTACTTGAGCTACAAATAAGTGTACGTGGAAAAAAAAAAAAAAGAAGATACCTCTACATCTATGAAAAGCAGCTCCGACTAGAATATTAATACATTTATTTAAATTTAAAATCCATTCCAGGTTTTGAAAAGCTTCAAGTTTGGTTACTTTTTGCTCTGTGACAGCATCTTTATGTCCAAGTCAAATGAAGGAATTGTTCCCTTTGGTCCCTTTGTTTTGAGGAGTAAAGCTGGTAAAGAAATGAGGTTTGAGAGGTGATGTGTAAGACTTTTTTTCTTGGAGCGTATTTAACTACATAATAAGTGGTGTGATAAATACACATCAAAGGTCATTTTGAAACATTCCTCTTCCCTCCTTTGCCTGGATAACCCCTAATTACCCTTCAAACCTCAGGTAGTTGTCATTTCTTCCAGAAGTCATCTCATAGTCCCAGGATTAGATGCTTTTCATGTCATAGCCCTTCATGTTTTCTTCTTTTACGGCACTCATCACCACATTTTATTGAAATTACAGTCCTGATTCAGTTTTATGTACTCAGTGCTATCTGTTATATGTGCCTGTAAGGAATGCTCGATAAATGTTGATTTCACTGAAATATAGAGAAGAGTGCTTTCACTATTTCTCCTATTGTCTGTAAATAGGCCCTCTTCGCCTCATATAGGCAGTTACATATCACAATGGCAGTTTTGGAGGTGAAAATCTTGGTGAATCTTCCAGAAGTGTTCTGCTTATAATCAGAAGGCAGGTTAAGTGTTAAAACAATAAAAATCCATAGTATGCTTGTGCTAACATTCACATTTATCCTGGGCAAAACAATGGGGAAGCAGAAAGTTTTAAAAACCCTTGATTCATCCTTAGAACCCTCCCCAACAGTGCTTCCTTCTCTTTATTAAGGGTCCATCATATCCATGTTGCTCCCTAGATTCTTATGAAGGCCAGAATGTCCTACGCTTCTTCCTCCATAAAAACTTGTTTTTATTAACAGAACATTTGGAAAGGGTGTAATAAAAAAATTCTGCCTAAAATAACAAGTATGAGATGTGGTCTATTTGTCTTTTCTTTTATTAAGTCTTTTCATAAAACTCAGCTCTGGATGAACCAGTCTTTTTCTGTGTTTATACTTGAACAAGGAGGTGGAACTTAGGAATCACGAATAATTTTTGCTCTATATTCATTACCTCCAGCCTCAGATCGGTCTTCAAATTTCCCGGTATTTTTCCCCCCAGATTTTCTAGAGCGCAGAGCTTGAGGCAAGGATTAATATGCTGTTCTTAATGGGGATGATGGTGAGGATTTAAAAGATGGGGAGCGAGGCCTCAGCAAACGTAAAACAACACAATGGGACAAGTAATATGTTGCCTGCCTGCTTCACGTTGGCTGTGAAGTATGTCACTCAGTAGGCATGTTCTCTCAGGAGGCAGGGAATTTCTGTGGTTGGGGTCTAAAGAGGATCTGCATCTCAAGTAGTCTGTGGAAGGGAGAAACGAGGCGAAGTGTAACATCGAGTTCCTTCTTGTCTCCCATTTCCCATGTGCTTCTGGGGTGCATGTGCTTGCCCATTGGTGGATATTCGAGAAGCCGTAGGGTGTGGCATTTTACTCAAGGCTAGAAGTGGAAAGGTGGCTTGAAATGGATAGCTCAGTGTGTGGGATGGGGAACCACATAGGCACAGTACACAGAATCTACTGTGGGAAAGTTGTCACAGGCAACAGCGGTGGATATGGCATAGTACAGGAGGGAAGTAGTCCTTCCTAGAAAAAGTAATAATCAAAGGAACTTAAGGGGGTTATGGTGGCACTGTAATGTGTCAAGTTGGCTAGTTTGAGTGTGTTTCCCAGAATTCCTCTTCCTTTAGATATCCTTTTAGGTGGGCCACAAAGGACCTTTTCACATGAGATATAAAAGAAGTAAAGCACCAGCCATTTTATATTTTACCCTCAGAAGGTTGGGGCAGGACCTTTTTTGTTACAGCTCACATATGTTGTTGCTTAGCTGCTGGCTCAACTCCCTGCATGCAACTATCCTAGCATCCTATGAATTTTCCTTCGCTTTCACTTCTTGGCCAAGTGGGTGTGTTTAGTTCCATGATGAAAGGCATGGGCTTCTCCTGAAGGACACTGACTCCATCAAGGTTAGGTTTTAGATTGTCCCGATGGGTTTCAGTTTCTCCTGCTGTCTCCATTTTGCATCCGTCTTCCTTCTCCATTGCCTGACCTCAAGTTCCAACATCAGACATCAAGATAGCAGTTTCACAGGGTGTTTTACCAGTGTCCATTACTGCATAAAGTCAAATACAACTTCGCAGTTATTTCTTTATGAAACCCTGACTGATGCAGAGGGGAACGAGGTTTTTGTACACTACAGTCTACCACTTGCACCTCCATGAACTTCTTAGATCCTTTATTGAATTCCAGGTCTCTTATATTTTGTGTGTGAGACTGGAGATGCCCTTGCTCCTCTCCCGAAGAGTCCCATCAGTCACAGAGACCCTTTCAAGGCAGTGTTTAGTCTTCATCTCCTGGATGACTGAGCAAAGAGAGTCAGTGAAATAAAGCTCTGGTCCCCACAGTTGGCAAAAAGGAATGGTGGGTCCATGCTTTGAGATAACATTCCTCATTCTGTAAGGCATCTGCTTGAAGTCAGCTCATGATTCAGTTTCTAGTGAAGGGGCTACTTTTCCTAGCAAAGATGGTTCAGTATGATTTGGGCTTTCGAGATGTTGGGGTCATTCACCAAAATTTTCCTATCGAAGATCTCATTGTCCCTCTGTTTCTTTCCCGCTGTGTTGACTATAAAGTAAGACCTCTGAAAGCTGCACATTTAGTGTCCATTATAGTTCTGTCACCCATTAACCAGATCCTGGGATTGCTTTTTAGTACAGTCTGCTGCCGATACAAAGATAAGGGTGTCCCTTAAAGCTACCACTCAGGTAATTTGGCTTTTTTGTTTTAATTTTTTTTAAATGTCTATTTATATTTGAGACAGAGAGAGATAGAGCATGAGCAGTGGAGGGGCAGAGAGAGAGGGAGACACAGAACCTGAAAGAGCCTCCAGGCTCTGAGCTGTCAGCACAGAGCCTGACACGGGGCTTGAACCCATGAACCATGAGATCATGACCTGAACCGTGAGATCATGACCTGAGCCGAAGTCGGATGCTTAACCGATGAAGCCACCCAGACACCCCAGGTAATTTGGCTTTTAAAACATGCTCCTTTTTGGAGGTGGGTGGGATAGCACGACACCCACCATTTCTTCTTGCATGGTCTCTAGCGTTGTTATTCTAATGCACATTTTTATATTAGCATATTTTGCATACTGATTAAGTGCCACAGCCAATGATTTCCCAATGCTTGCTTTTTATGGACACTTCCTTCCTATTAATCACAGGTGGAAGCTTAAGTACCACCCCAATTCCCACCGATATGGTCTCTGTTGGTTTCGTACCAAGTTCCCATCCTGAACATCCTTTCTGGAGCCATTTCCTGCACCAGTTTTTTTTTTTAGTTCAGATCTTATAAAAGGCTAAGTCTAAGTAAAGGTAAAGGCACAGATTTTTTTTTTTTTGTGTGTGCTAGTCAAGCTGAGGTAAAAACGGGTTAATGAAAAGGCAACAAACGAAATACCTACAGAGCAATAAAATGTGATATACCATCGTACTGGCTCCCACTTCATGATGAGTTTTGAAGAGACACAGCAGGCATGTTTGCTTGATATATGCTTCAAATAGGAACTGCACATTTGGTGGTAAATGGAAGAAAAAAAAAGAAGTGGGATTCATCTGCCTGGCCCCATCCTGTCTCTTGTTTCCCATTGGTCATGTTTCACATTACCAGAGATAATTAACCTGAACTTTGCCTTATCAACCTGGCTCCTTGGTGGATGCTCTTGAAGCCAGACTCTACCCTTGCAGTATATTATTTTACCCACACCTAGAAAATGAGGGGTAACAGCATGGACTGCATAATGTGTGAGGTGTACCAACTGTAGAGTTGACCTTGGGTTTCAATGGGAACTGTAGCCAGCACAGAGGCTCTACAGTGGCAGTAGAATAGTGGTCTTGGAGGCAAGTGGTAAGTTCTGAAAGAGGGAAGCTGTTGATGAAATTTGGGGAGGTACATTTGTGTCTGTTTACATTGCGACTGGTATCACTAATAGGCTTCTCTCGCCAACTCATTTTCCATCCTTCTTCTACAACCCTTATTTCAGACTCATCTAGTCCACCTACAAACTATTGACTTCTTCCCACTCATCAGAAAAGCTTGACTTCTTTTTACAGAGAATACGAGAGCAATGTGAGAGATACTTCTCACGTGGTAGACATCAAAGATGCAAGCTTACCTCTGACTGTAGCCCTTCTATACTTGTTACCTCCTATTACTATAGAAGAGTTTCCTTTTCTTTTGTTAAGATCAGTTCTTTAGCCTGTGTACTGTGTCCCATCCCCTCTTACCATCTCAGGAACCTGCAACACGATGGCTGACTTCCTTTTCTTTCTCTTACATTCAAACTCTCCCGCTTAGCTGATTCCATTGCAGATCAGTAATCTACTTTATCTGTAGATTTACGTGTGTATGGTGTTGAGGTGATTGTGTATACAAACATCCCTGATTTTAATACAGTTTTCTTTCAAATATAAAAGTGGTACATGCTTTTGTTACAACTTAAATTTTATAGATAGAAATGTTCATAATCTTTATCATCCTACCTCCCTATTACCTCTCTTCGATAGCAACTATATTAGCAATTTGATGTGCTCATGCTAAACTATACAAATACATACTTTTGGAGAGACAATCAGTGCTCACTGAAAATCCTCTGCATTTCCTGGCCTCTCTCTTGATATTAGTAAGGTTCATGTGATAAGTGCTAGCCAATTAAATCTGAGTGGAAGTGATGTGTCACTTTGGGACTGAGACCCTGCTGTGGCAACCTTAGAAGCTCCAGGTTCTGGGTGGCATAACTTTGAGATGGAGAAAACCTCCTGGTTGGCATAGGTTTTGTGTGAGAAAGATATAGGCCTTTACTGTCTCAATCTACAGAACTTTCAGGGTTTTCTGCAGAAGTACTTTGTGATGTATATATGGGTACACAACTATTATTCTGGAAATTTCTTTTCTTTTTTTACTTAACAGTATTGCCAGGACTTATCCATCTTTTCTGAAAGCTGAATCACATTCTATAGTATCACCATATCATGACTTATTTCACCATTTCCTTACTGCTGGGATTTCAGATTGCTTATGATTTTGCTTTAGTATGGTTTTGCCTCTAAAAACCATGTTGCCATAAATACCTTTGCACAGACAGCTTTACATATTGACATTTTTATTTTTGTAGTGTAATTTTCCCAAAATGAGATGCATGGGTCAAAAGATTTATGTGTGTTTATTTAAGTAGGGATTTCCAGACTCTTTAACAAAATTATTTTAAGCTTTTCACACATACTTCAGAAATATATGAGTGCCTGTTTTCCTTTATTCTTAACAACACTGGATGATATTCCTTTTCACCATTTTTGCTAATATAATATATAACAATTAATAGTAAAAACTTATTACTATATAGATAAAATTATTAGGATGCAAAATTATTTTTTGCCTTCTTTGCTCAATATATATTTTCTAAAAACATTTTACTCCAAATTTTTATTTAAATTCTAGTAAGTTACTTTGTTCAATATTTAAAAATACTACGATTTAATTTGTGGTCTTCACCAGTGGTTTTCAAACTAACATTTATCCAAAGCACTTTGAGGGCTTGTCAAAAGGCAGATTTCTGGACCTCCCCAGAATCTGCGTTTCTAACAAGTCTCAATGTACTGCTGGTGGTTATTCCTAGAACTTCCTTGGAGAACTGGCTTAGGCCACAGAAAGAATAATATGGGTAGCGCAAATTAGTAATAATGAGATTAGGATGCTTATCTCTGCATTTATCTCACTGTGTAGGGCATTCATGAGTTCTTTTCTATTTCCCTATGTATGATTTTCTGGTAGGTAATGATTTTTACATGTTCTCTAAGGACACTTAGGAAAGCCCTGTGAATTATTTGTAGGAAAAATAGCTCCAGAGTAATAAGGTTAGAATCCTAATAGAAAGAAAGAAAGAAGAAAGAAAGAAAGAAGAAAAGAAAAAGAAAGAAAGAAAGAAAGAAAGAAAGAAAGAAAGAGAAGTAAAAAGAGGCCATGGCTTTTAAAGAAGTATCTTGAAATATCAAACTGATGAAGCATATTAATAGAATATTTTAGGGATGTGGAATGCTGAGGCATTGGAAGGATTTAGAACATGTCTCTATTTTGTCTCTACGACTCCAACTTGGCAGATAAACATTTTCACTTAACTTTCAGTCATATTGTAGGGATTGTATCAATGTTTTATTACGTCTACTCATTGATTCATTTGCCCTTTACAATTATTAAAATAATGTCATCAGTTTCCTCTTGGGAACTACCTGTTTCCTTGCCACAAAACATTTAATACATACATTAACATTAGGGAAGTGTTCAAGGTTTTTCCAAGATTCTCATGAGAAAGCTGGGGGGAATACAAATTCAGTGAAATGACATTCTTATAGGAGTAAACTTGATTCAACTCCCATATATATATTTTGAAGTAAGTCAATTTCAAATTCTAAATCTATAATATATAATTATTACTAAGTAGTTTATAATAATATATGAAAATATAGCTATATTGTTATATGCTATAATTATTATTAACAGTTATTTAACTGCAATTATTACTTTCATTTACCTGCTAGTGCCAAAAAAGTTGTTATATTCCTCATATCTCGACAATACACCAACATTTGTACCCCAAAGGTGGGAATTATTACTTTGGGAGATGTTTTACATTTGAACAGTGAATAACTCAACCTCCAGGCCTTCCCAGGGACTGGATATGTCATCACCATACAAGAAGGTGTCAGCTCTCATTGGATGTTGGAGATTGGTTTGGCATTTGGTCCTCAAAAACTTTAAGGTCTGATCCAATTTAGGGCATAGGATTTTATGCAGTCATATGTGGTTAGGACTGGGAAGGACCATAGTGCAAATCCCATCATTACAGAAGCAACAGGACAGAGAGGTTAAGGGAAATGCCCAAGATCATAATTGTTTAAGGACCCAGGCAATGGTATAATAAAAACTGATGAAATATATCAAGTGTTTTCTTTGTGTCAGGAAGAGTCCTTTAGATGTATTATTTTATTTGTTGCTTACATTTTGATAATTTAATCCTCCCCTCAGAAGATGTGGATACATAGAAGCAGAGCAGATGAGAATCTTTCCTAATACCACACAGGTGGTTAGGACTGGCGGTGAGCCTCTGTCCAAGGCTGAGTGCCCCCATCCCATGCCCTCTCCTTACCCTGTTGTCCCCAAACTGTCTCCTATGGAATGCTCAAAAACTACATGACAATTTCAGAAACGATACTGTGTGGTGTACAAATGCTAAGTACCTTGTTGGAAGTTGAAAAATCAGACTTATGAATCCTTATGCTGTCCAAAAGATATGTTTATGCAAGTAGCTGAGTCTAAGTCAACAAAGAGGTTGTTGATCATAATCCCATATGCCTCCCCACACAATGCACATGGACATCATTTCAAATCTAGAGTAGCTTGTTGACATTCTTTTTCTTATATGGCTTTCCCTCTTTCCTTTGTATAAGATTGAAGTTTATTTTTAGCCTATTAATACACCTGAAATTTATTATGTTTGTTCAATGAGAAAGAAATCAATAGCTTTTCCTACTAGGCCTTTATACAGTGATCAGATTTTAGTTTATACATTGTACATTTCACCTTCCCTCACTGTTTTTACAGGCAGATTATTTTTATGGCCTAATGGGCCTTTAATAGGCCATAAACACCTTATACATTTTCAAGTTCCCTGATAACAAGCAAAAGGAGCATGCCAGTTCTACAAGTCTCAAAACCAGGCCTTTGATAAAGTGTTAATAAAAAAATATGTAAGTCATTAAAAAAAAAAAAAGAAAGAAGGGTTAAATTTTGTTGCCATCACATTGAAGTGTTATTTTTGGCTAATGTTACATGCAAATATAATGGGTTTCTTTAATAATTACTTTATGAAAACAAGACTTACTGGAAATTTTGTTCAAATGGACCAGTGGGACTTTGCACACATTTTTGGGAAAAACTCTTGCATAGAGTTCTCTTTTCTTTGCTCTGGCCGACTCCTGACTTTGTCTCAAGAAAGATCCTCCTTATGGGACATTCTATTGTCAAATGGATTTTACTTATAGCTACCATATTACCTCTGATCCAATTTCTTTATTTTAAATAGTAAAATATGAACCAATGTGAAGAAATCTAAGGTAGAATTTCTATGGTCCATTTAGAACCTCCGGCAATTCACTGTTGGGTAGCAATAGTAACACTAGTTGCTTTAGAAATAGCTCAAGACATGGGAGACGCTGTTCACAGCATCTTATTATTTGCTAGTGAGTTTTGACATCATTCCATTAGGAATTTGCTGGTTGTACGGTGTGTGTGTGTGTGTGTGTGTGCATGTGTTGCATACTCACGAGTATATGTGTGTGCTTCATTAAGCCATATCTGTAAACTTCTGGTGGGGGGCGGTAAATGAGAAGTCGGTGGTTTAAATATTTTTGTGAAATAGGTACCATGGTTTTCTTTCTCTCAAGGTAAAAATTGTAGAAATGCCTTTTGTTGAATTGCAGCTGAATTTTTGGATGAACTGGTCCACGTTAATCTTACTTTATTGGACGTGTAAAGCAGCTGCAGAGGACTGGTAGTAACTACACCTGAGCTGAAGTCCCAAAGACCTGAATTTTTCCTGGAAAAATCAGAGCACAAACTTAGCCTGCAGGTAGATTCCATGTTGTGGTGAGTTTCACTTTCCTGGGCAGCCAGCAGCCTGCTCCATGGTTGTCCACTGGGCCTTCTGCCAGCTGGAAGATGGAGACATGGATCTGCTTGTTCTTCTGGCCAATAGACCCAAAGTATCCCCTCATCCCCTCCTAAAACATCATTATGTAAAACAAAATAATGCTTGCTAGATTCTCCCTCTCTCTTTCTGTAAATGGCAAGAATATTTCAAAATAATGTTGCTTCGTTGAATGCTCTAGAAACATACTTGCATGAATTAGAAGTAAGCTGGCATTTTAATTTTGTCTTTTTCTGTTGTTTAGAATTCAGTCAGCTGCAAGGACCTCGCAGAACATACATGTAGAATGTTCATAGGTGCTGCCGGATTCTGCACGCCACCCTCATATTTTGAGATATGTCCATACAAGTCAGCTTGAATTTGATAATATCCTGTCAATTAAAGTAAACCTTGTCTTCAAAGCCAAATAGCATAGGTGCCCGGGGCACCTGCAAAATACGCAGGCACACAGGCTCAAGTGGATAGTTAGGTGTGCAATTACTTGATTTATACACACGTGTGTTTCTGAAATTACAGCTGCAGGGTTTGTGGTCTCTGTGGGGGTGTGAACAGTTTTGCTGGCAAGCCGTGTATGCCTTACTTCGGAAATTTGGCTCCCAACACGAATTCCCCTCCCATCGCTGATGGAGAACCAAGTCTCTATGTCACTTTTCCATTTGCCTTCCACAGTGATTCAGAAAGAAAACAGTGCTATTGTGCTGCTCTAATGGAGACTTGCTGATTCATCTCACAAGGGCAATCATCCTCGCTATTCATTGTACAAACACGAGCTAATGATGCCGTGGATGTGGTAGAACTTGGCATGGGAGGGTGGGCTTTCCCTCCCCGTTACTGACCGAATACTTGTAAATTTGCTTGAGGGGCCACAGTCCTTTCCACAGAACTCCCCTATTTCAAGTTAGGGTTTTGAAACTAAGGAATTCCTACAAAAGAAGTTTCTGTTATTCTTTTAGTTTTGCAGCTATTTAAGGACAATGCTTGTCTTGAAGTTCTATGTTTACTGTTAACCTTTCGCTTTAGCTGTAGAAAAGCTTGCTACTGCCAGCTGACTCCGTCACTCAGTATAGCCCACACTCAGGAAACCTTATCCACGCCCCATCTAGGTGAGTAATTAAATGCAGGGTAGATTTACAGTTGAGTGGACTTGCTTATGGTAGGGTGGCCACCATATCTTCTCTCCCTTTTGAATGTTTCCCCTTCACACCGCAGCTTTGTATCAGGATGACTGGAAGCAAATGTGAAATCAAATATTAAAGAGCAAACATAGACTATAAAGGGGGTGGCACATTGGGAAAAAAGAGACAAGGACATTGAAGGATTTTGCCATCCAAGGAGAGGAAAATTATTCTGACTTGCGTAACTTTGCAGCTTTGTTAATATTAGAAGATGTAGGTATTATTAGATTGCCTTTTCATAAGGAAATGACACAAGGACATTTCGGTAACACTTAGAAAACTCACACTTTCTGCAAAACCCCTGTTTCCTCAAGAGGCTAATAGGAGTTCAACACGGATAGAAAAAACACCACTCTTTTCATCTATTCTCAGAATAGTTACCTAGAATCATAAAGGCTGGAGATTGAAAAGGCCTATTTAGCTCTCAGCTGCAGTCTCCAGGGATCTGGACAGAGTTTTTCCTCATAGTATAGTACATTTCCTACTGTTTTGTATGGTTTTATTTTAATGGCCTCAAAGCCTTCTCCACTTCTATGGAAAACTTGTTCCAAACTCTAGCCAATCCCATCATGAAAATTACTTTCTTAACAGAAATGAAAAGCTATCTCTATTTTTTTTCCTTTTGGGCAGGAACTTGTGTTAGACATATAAATGTAGGTGGAGAGATTTAACGTGTCTTGACCAATTCAAACATTTGAGAATTGGAGAAAACCTGGTTTTATGCCAAAATGATAAAAGTAAATATTTGAAAATGACCTTTCTTTTTTACAAGGTGCAAATTTCAATACTGTATTTGGCATATGTGGAATTGCCTTTTGAGCTAATAAGACTGGAAAGGAGTATAGGTATACCCAAGAAGGGAATAGAGGCTAAGTTGGCATCTTCACTCTTGAGATAATAATAATAATAACAATAATAATAAACTTCTCGGTTTCTGTTAACTCAAATATCCCCCAACTTTGGCACTGTCTACCTGTATTTTTCTTAAATTATATTAAAAGTCAAACAAATAACTCATCAGTTATTATTTGAAGAAAGCCTTATTACTCTTCCCCTTTCCCCTTTTAATGAAGATTTACATTTTATTAAAGCCATTAGACCACATTTTTTTCTCTTCGTAAGACACAGAGAGAATATTCTACACTAAGTTTATAAATAGCAATACTGTATACATAACAGTTGCCTCAGATCATTTTTGGGAACAGGCGAGTCATAAAAACCACTGAATAATGAATAAATACATGTATAGAATATTTATATCATAGCTCGTTAGCATGTTTGATTTGTCATTGCTAATTAGACTGCTATTTTTATCTTCTGGGAAATTTCCTAAATTTAAATATTGATTTCATTCATTTATTCATTCATTCAAATAAAATTTGTTGAATAATACTAAATTTTGAAAACCCTTGTATTCAAATTTAATGATGAATGAAATGAAGTCCCTGTCCTTGGGAAACTTATATTTGAATGGTGAGGGATGCATATTGACAAACAAGGAAATGTATAGTATGACAAATGGTGGTATAGGCTCCGGGGAAAAAAAATCAAGTAGGATAAGGGAGATCAGACCTCCCTTATGAGTCTCTGTGTGTGCACTTGTGCAGATTCCTGTGCCTGTGTATGTACATGTTTATGTTGGAAGGAGGCTATTGCTTCACACAGGTGGTCAGTATGACAAGTGACCATATGAGGAGAAATCCCAAACAAGGACTGAGCCCAAACTTTCCAGTTTGAGTAGATGACTAAATATAAAAATGTAAAATGTTGCTTTTATAATTAAGTAATAGGCCAAGCAGCTATTGGATTTAGGAAAATGGAGAGCATTGGTCAGTAGTTTAGAAGAACAAGAGGAGAAATGTGGTAGAACTATAGTTAGTGGTCATGATTATAAAAATGAGTCCTGTCGGTGTGGTTTTGTTTTCCTCCAGGTATTCAGCTCTTAGGGGGCAGGAGTAGCCCATGCAGATAGGTAAATTTCACTGGGTTTGGGATTTTTCCAGGGAAGTATGATGAAGGGGGGTGCTGCGTGTGTGGTGGTTAGGTATATGCACAGGAATGATTATATTGATTGAACACAGCTTTTAAGCTGGGTTAAAGAGGGATGTGAGGACATGAGGGGAGTGAGGGAAAGCTAAAAAATTGTTCTGATCACTATCCCAGTGGGGAAAAAAAATTGCACAAATCAAAATCCTGAGGGAGCCAGTTGGGTACAGGAACAGTTGGGCAGAAATGTGGCCCCTTGAAACATCATTCTAGATGAAGGATGATGTTAAATGAAAAGCTTGATTTGTGATCACAGATATTAATCGCAGCGCTTCCCACCCCCCGCCCCTCCCTGCTCTGTCTCTCTCAAAATTAAATAAATAAACATTAAAAAAATCACAACGCTTTTTCTTGCCTTCCGATATCCCATTTCCATCTTTTATGCTTCTCCTTTGGTAAAATAAACATCCTAGAAGAGACCTTGAGATTTTGTTCCCCTCTCCACATTCCCCACGTGATTATGACAAATACAACATTAATATTGTGCCTTATGGTTAAGAATTCCTTCCACATACAGTTTCTTATTTAGGTTTCTACAAAATGCTGTACATCCATGTTTTACAAAAAGAGACAATTAAGTCTTAGAGAGGTTTAGAGATTTTGTACACGTCAGAGAGTTACTTACTACACCTCCCAGTGCAGAGTGGCTTCCATCAATGATTTCATCACAGTGCGCACACACAATAAACACCACAGCCTCACCTCCGCCAACAGACATACCCATGTACGCGTGAACACAAGCACACCACATTTTCAGAAAACAAAATGAGAAAATTTCAGCCTTCTTTTGCACTTGCTTTTGGCATTTAATAACATTGCCCTTGTCTCTCGATGTCCGTTCTTTGGGAAACTCCCCCTTCTCCTTGATCAATTCTTCTGTCTCAGTGCATCCAGAATAATCTTTAAAACAAGCAAAACTGACCATGCAGCCTGCCCATCTGAAATCTTTCAACAACTTCCCTGTATTTTTAGGATTAAGTATTATTCCGTAATTTGACCTATCATACCTTGTATGACTTGATCTTTAAGTACCTTTCATTTATCCAATATTGTAGCCCCAGCATCCAGCCCAGAACCTGGATTGTGGTAGTTAACAGCTAACACTTAGATGGCACCAAGAAGGCCAGTCTTTGTTCTAGGTACTATATATCTGTAAGTATGCTGTCATCTATAATTATATATCTGTATTATCTATCTATCTATCTATCTATCTATCATCCATCCATCTTTATTATCTATCTATCTATCTATCTATCTATCTATCTATCATCTATCCATTTTTCCATCCATCCATCCATCCATCCATCCATCCATCCATATCTATTTATCTATGTATCTATGTATCTATGTATCTATCTATCTATCTATTATCTCTGTTATCATTTAATCCTCATAACAACCTAGGAAGTAGGTGTCATTATCATCCTTTACAAATGAAGGGACTGAAGTACAAGAGTATCAGTCTGCTTGCTTTGAGTGTCCTGCCTCTCATTTGACAGAGATAGGTGTTGAATCGGTACAGGCTGCCCATGCTGTTCACTGTGACACAGAGTGTCACTCACATAATATGTGAACGAATGAACTAGTTAACAGATGAATGAAAATATTGTCCTCTGTTTGATCACTCTACAGGAATTACACTGGAAGTTTCTCTTCCATTTTCGGTGAGAGATGCCTCATCCCTTGCTTTTCAAACTCATATTGTTGGTGACCTACTAAAGGTAACCTGAACTCACCTTTGCAAACTAAAAGAAACTCCTCTCCTGAACATTTTATAGTAAGTAGTCCATGCTTATAGTAGAAACAAAAATTCACAGTTTTTAACTCATGTGAAAGAATTTTTTTCTAATGTTTTTATTACTCAAAAGAAAAGGTAAGGGGAATTCTATAAAACTTTAAACACCTGAGGGTTCTTAGCAGTCTTTTTTGTAATACAGTGGGGATAAATCAGGGCTAAAAAGTAAACAAAATTCTAGGTAAAATTGCTTTACATCATTAAGGCTGTGTATTAACAGAAATTTGACCAGAAACATGAAAATGTTAAATTCGGTAGAAATCACCACTTTTCTGCATGCACAACCTGAACATACTATTAAGAGAATTTATTCCTTTTCAAAGAGTTGATATTTTTATTGTGAAAATAGCAAACTTCAGACATTTTTGAGTTCCAAGGGGCATAGATACCGCTATCCTGTTCTACAACTTGAAGCACAAATGTACTGCTCTACAGTAACCTGTTCTTTGTAGGAGTTCCTTCTACTGCATCAGGAGATCACCTCTGTGTGAATATTCTTTTGTCATAAGTTGCTGTTTTGAATACTTGTTTTTAATTAACTCTTACTGTTAGAAATTTCTTTTTTACCTTCTTTCAATTTCTGCCTACGAGAATTCCCAGATGTTGGTCTCACTTTTGCTCTTGTGAATAACATGGACCGTCTATCCACCTGTTCCACCGCCATGCAGATGGCAACTCCTGATGTACTGAAGAGTAATGTGCTTGCGCATACTTCACTGTCCTGAGGTCCCAACCATCTGAATAAGGTCTTGAGCCCAGGTATCTTTCTATCTTGGTGCCCCCCCCCCCGCCTTTTTTCCCTCACAATTCCCCTTATATTGTGGCATCTTGTGCAGAATACAACATTCAGGATGAATTCTGACTTTTTGTGTTTGGATACTGTACTTGCACTAAAAAAGATGTTAGATCTCATTTGCAGTTTGTCCAATTTTTTTTTTCCAGATGTTGGTCCATGGTGAGTTTATGGTCAACCAAAACCCCAACATAGCTTTTTTTTTTTAATTTTTTTTAACGTTTTATTTATTTTTGAGACAGAGAGAGACAGAGCATGAACCGGGGAGGGGCAGAGAGTGAGGGAGACACAGAATCGGAAGCAGCCTCCAGGCTCCGAGCCATCAGCCCAGAGCCTGACGCGGGGCTCGAACTCACGGACCGCGAGATCACAAGATCGTGACCTGAGCTGAAGTCGGACGCTTCACCGACTGAGCCACCCAAGGCGCCCCAAAACCCCAACATAGCTTTAACTCTGTTTCATATGGATGATCGGATTTTGAAATACAGTTCTACTAATATTTTTCTGCTCTAAGACTTCCATAATTTCCCTTCTTGAATCCGAGGGTTGTTGAGAAGTATTTTCTTCTAGAGATTAATTTTTTTAACTACCATGAATTTATTATTTTATTTTTATTTTATTTTGTTTATTTATTTTAGGAGAGAGACAGTGGGAGGGAGGCAGAGAGAGAGAGAGAGAGAGAGAGAGAGAGAGAGGGAGAGAATCTCAAGCAGGCTCCATGCTCAGCATATTACTGTTACATGAAAATAGATTCAGATTGATTATACATAGCCTGGATATAATATTTTCTATGTTTTTTCCTCATGATCCTTTTTATTTTAAATTATTTTGTCTGATTCTGGATTTCTTTTCATCCCTGTTTGTGTACAGCCATTTTTTCCCCTATCCCTTTATTTGCAAACTTCCCATATTGTTTCATTTTAGTATTTCTTAATCTTTTCAAAAATCCATCAGAGATTTTTGATTAGTGGTGACAGCCATTTCCTTTTCTTCTTGTTACTATTGGGATTTACTTTTGACATATATATATATATATATATTCATTTATTAAAAGTTTTTTGTTTATTCTCCCTCTTTACTTCCACTATTTTCCTATTATCTATTGAATAGAGTGAATTTTCCTTTGCTATCTTTTACCAAGACTTATGCTAAATTTTACTTTTTGTCAAATCAGTTTTTTTAGCTTTGAGGTATCTACAAATATATTTCAATAAGTTAAGCTAAATTTTATTTTTTGTCAAATCAGTTTTTTTAGCTTTGAGGTATCTACAAATATATTTCAATAAGTTAAACACTTTAGCAAATACTCCATTTGTACAACATCTAGGGTTTTAATTCTTGACTGTTATGGACATTTTCTTTTTAGATTTTTTTTTTCTTATGGTCATTGCTTTTTTAAGACAATGCAATATTTCCTTAAGTTATTTATTTATCCTTACTTCTCATGTATTTGCAGTATCCTCCTAGATCTATTACTTTATTTGCTGGAGAACATGCCAAATGGATTTTTGTGTGATTAACTTTTTGAAGCCTTTTGTGCCTGATAATATTTCTATTTCACACTTACATTAAAAGGAAATGTTTAATAGGGTATAGAATTCTGGTATAATGTGCTTTTCTTTCAATACTCTGAAAATAAAACTGTTGCCTTCTTGACTATAATGTTGTCCTTGAGAATTTCAATGTCCGTTTGATTCTAACTCCTTTATGAGTGATTGGATTTTCCTCTCTGGAACTTTAAAGAACCTTTTATTTTTCCTTGACGTTCTTAATTTTCGCTAAAATGTGTCTCAATTTGGCATTGTCCTAATTTATCCAGTTTGCCATATTACATTCTTTCAATCCGAGGTCTTATATTTTTCTTTAATTCTGAGAATTTTAAGTCCTTATCTTTTCTAAAATGCCTTGCCCTCTATTTATTCATTCATTCACTATAAAATCCAAACATTAACTTATGTTGACATTTCTATATCTGTTCTCAACATGTTTACAACTTGTCTTTCATTCTTCCCATCTCTCTACCTGTTCTTGTTGCTTTTGGGCATCTGTTTTCCCTTGATTTTAGCCAAATGTCCAAGAAGTAATTTTGGGGATCTATTTTCAGTCTGATTATGGTAGATACTGTTTGTGGCCTACCATCAGCCATTTCCACTTCCTTCTTGCTGACTTTGTTTGTATGGTTATGTACCCAGACCCAGGGAATATATCAATCATTATTGATGTAAGGCAATTCAGAAAGCCCAGTTGACAATGAGCATCTAGGAGTGATCAGATGATTCTAAGAATGAGATCCATGCCTTAAGGCTTCGGTTTAATTATTAAGGCTACCATTTTCCTAGGACCAAAGAAAGCAAGGGAGAAAGAGCCAACATAGCTGGTACTGCCCTTGTGCCACCACTGGTAAATGGAATTTTGGAGTTCAGATCAGATGTTTTTAGAAAAATTAAGAAAGACAATATTTTTGCATTTTGTGAGTCACAGAGCATTTCATTGCCAGTATTAACATATTTGGGTGCATTATTTCATTTACCTAGTTCTGGCTAATAGGATATGAGGGGAGTATGCTGGGGACTTTGGAAGATATTTTTCTTTACTACTATTGATGTTAACAGTTATGACCAATGCCACTATCACTGATGATTATTATTATTAAGGGATGCAAACGAAAAATTCTTTTGGCCCTAGGGATGAGCCTTTTTTTTTTTTTTTTTTTTTTTGCTCGTCTTCTGCTCTGTTCTCTGGCTTTTGTTTTAGTGTTTCACCTGGCAGGAACACTAACTGCTCTCACTACACATCAATCCCTGAACTACAAGCCACCAGCTGGTGTCTAGAGTCAACCCATGAGAACTCTTTAGATCTAAATACTGTCATTAGCCTGATGCCAAATTTCACCACTGCCCAGTGATTCCTGTTGAGAACAGCCAGTCAGTATTTTGGAGAATTGGCCCCAGCTATAGTCTTGATCTTGGCTATTTTTTGCCTTTGCATCCACTCTTTGCCATCCTGTTATTGTCACCCTAGTTATTTCGAAGTTGAGACTGTGTGCTCCTGGAAACGTATTTGTAAAATAGAAATATTGTGTGTTCTCTAGGAGATAATAATCTGGGGTACAGACAGTCAAGTAAACAGATAATTATAACATAATCTCGAGTATATGATAGCAGTAATATTAATATGCTATAGAAGTGAAGAGAGTGTCTTTTTGCATGGAGAAATTAGTAATTAATTAACAGAAATGTTGACATATGAACTGAGCCTTGAAAATTCAGCATTTTCATTCCAGGAGAGAAAATGTCATGTACAGATATGGAAATGGGATCGTGAAAGAGCATGGTGTAGTTGAAGAACTTAGATAGAAATTCATCTATGTGCTTTCTGAGTGCTGGTGGTATAGGAGTAACAGGGTGAGATATTGAGAATTTAAAACTGCAGGATGTATATATACATCAGCCATGTTATTTATTTTCTGCTGCCTGTAAAGGAAGGGGCTTCATCCTTGGGGAACAGGAGAGTAGTACTGCATTTTTTTTGAAGTGACTTTTATTTTTCCTTTTTGCCTCAGAATAGGTAAACAGGTATTTTTTTTAATTTTTTAATGTTTACTTATTTTTTAGAGGACGGGGAGGGGCAGAGAGATGGAGACCCAGAATCCAAAGTAGGCTTTGAGCTGTTAGCACAGAGCTCAATGTAGGGCCCAAACTCATGAACCATGAAATCATGACCTAAGCCGAAGTTGGAGGCTTAATCGGATGCTTAATTGCCCGAGCCTCCCAGGCGCCCCTTGGTAAACAGGTATTTTCTAACTTGAGGGTATGGAGCCTGACTTGATGAGTCATATGGCACTTCTCTGCACTCTTCTACTCAACTGTTACAGGAAGCGATCAAGGTAGAACTATCAGCTCTTTTACCTAGTAAGAATGAACAGGTAGTGTTAATGAGAGGATAATTACCAATAAAGAAGAAAGGAGAGAGGCAGACAAATAATGTTGCAGGTTTTGGGGAGGTCGAAAATGGAAACTCATTTGGACGTCATGCTTTAAAGTGAGACATTGTGGAGAGTAGTCAAAACTGGCCAGTGAGTGGTGATTGTTCCCTGGAAGTTTTGACAAAGATCTGATGAGGGGAGGCGACTCAGCTCTGAGGGGCAGTGCTTGATCAGCCTCCTGGCCTGGAATGAACTATGACAGGAAGAATGGCCACCTTATGCTAAGGCTCAAGGTGATCTGCCAAAAAGGAAAAGAAGAAAGGCACCAATGTGGCTGCTATTGCCCTTCCTGCCGTCAGTGGCAAATAAAGTCTTGGAATCCAGATTAGATTTGATTTCAAAAAATTAAGATATATATATATATATATATATATATCTTAATTTTTTATTATATATATATATTATATATATATAATATATATATTTTGCATCTTATGTGTCACTGAGCACTTTGTCCTTATTATTAACATAGCTGAGTGCATGGTTTAACTTAATTTTCTTTGACATTTATTCATTTATTTTTAAGAGACAGAGCATGAGCGGGGGAGGGGCAGAGAGAGAGAGGGAGACACAGGATCGGAAGCAGGCTCCAGGCTCTGAGCTGTCAGCACAGAGCCCAACATGGGGCTTGAACCCAGAAACCATGGGATCGTGACCTGACCTGAAGTCTAATGCTCAACACACTGAGCCACCCAGGTGCCCCTAGTTGAATTTTTCTTAACAAAGGTATGGAAACCTCGAGGCTAGCCATTGCATGTTAATTGCCTCGGTAACGTCAGCAGCTCACCTTATGCAGCCCATGGAACAGGTTGTGTGCTGACTGAACAAATAACATCAGTGCTAGGAACTCAGAGGTAGGTTGTGCTGTCAACTGGTGATCTGATCAGCATTTATTCAGCAAATGGGTAACTTTCGGACCCACTTTTCACACCACTATAGTCCTTTGGGCTCGAACTCCAGAACCGTGAGATCATGACCTGAGCCGAAGTTGGACGCTTATCTGAGCCATTCAGGTGCCCTTGTGTTTATTTATTTATGTAGGGGTGCCTGGGTGGCTCAGTCAGTTAAGCGTCCGACTTCGGCTCAGGTCACGATCTCATGGTCTGTGAGTTCGAGCCCTGCGTCGGGCTCTGGGCTGATGGCTCAGAGCCTGGATCCTGCTTCCGATTCTGTGTTTCCCTCTCTCTCTGCCCCTCCCCCCGTTCATGCTCTGTCTCTCTCTGTCTCAAAAATAAATAAACGTTAAAAAAATTAAAAAAAAAATAAAGTGGCGGGGGGCAGGGGGTGGAGAGCTAGCCGGGGAGGAGTTGAGAGAGGGAAAGAGAGAATCCCAAGCAGGCTAAGCACCATCAGCACAGAGCCTGTTGTGGGGCTCAATCCCATCAGCCAGGAGATCATGACCTGAGCTGAAATCAAGCCTCAGATGCTTAACTGATTAAGCCACCCAGGTTTCCCTGTTATTTTAAAAACTATTTTAAAAATCTGTCGGCTCATCTTTTCTCTCTTACTGAAACATGTTTATTTAACTAATTCAATGTGTGTGGATGGGTGGGGTAAGTAAAGGTATGGTCCCTTTTGAAATATTTCTTTCCTATGGTTTTTGGAGGTTGGTTAGGTGTAGCATAAAATAGCAACATAAAAGCAATTTTATAACTGTTTTTCAGGTATATAGCAACAGTATTGCACTTATATTTACATACTGCCTCAAGGACCTCATACCAGGGGGAAACGAGTGAGTTGCCTTCAATTAGGGATAGTAGTTCAGTGCTCAGTGTTTACATATGATTATTTATGTATGAGTTGGGGGTTCATACTCTTTCAAGATGGGTATTAGAAATAAGCAGCTTGATTTTCTCATCAGATTTAGCCGTCCAAAATTCAAGCCTAATAAAAATACTGTGCCTATTACATGACAGCACCGTAGATGATTTTCTTAGTTAATTTTCTATTACTCATAATGTATGGATATTCCTAATGATTCCATTAGAGTTTAAATAACAGAATTCAGCACAAATGTATTTTTACTAAGCAGAAGAAACATAATTTCTCTGGAACTGCAGCTGCTGTAGTTGAAGATGAGGCTCTTACTATCCCTTAGGGAGATTACCGTCTCTGCCAGCTGACTTAGTTTTTATACAGCCAGCGATTTATTAGATTGCTTTGCTCTTAAGTGTGATAATAGGCCTTATGCTTAGCAAGGTTTAGAGACTTCCAGTGCATTAATATTTTATGACAATGACAGGCAAGACACATTTTGTTTACCTAACAAGACAAGGCAAGCCAGAGCTGATGTGTATTGCATATCAGCACTTTCAACTTGGAGGAGCCCTGCCAGTGATATATTTAGGGCTTTGCAATAGCTCCTATAACTGTAATGTAATCCGTTCCTTACTGAGTACATTGCTATTATGTGTAAAGAAATCATCGTAGCTTCACAGCCATAGGAAGTAACCTTACTATTAGGTGACTAATATTAACCATGTAATGACCATGGGTTTTGTAGTGACTTCTTTTCTTCCAAGAACAGGTTTAATTTCACAACGAATTCATTCAGCCTTGTGCCAAAGCTTTGGTAGATGCACATATATTCTATTTTTATTCAGAGGGTCCCCTCAATGGATTGGAGTCACCTGCTAGGGAAAGTTGTGTCATGGTGCTCTTGATTTCTGGATTGTATTGTTGTTGCCTTGTTATTTCACAAGCTATTTAAAATAGTGTATTTCCTATGAAAAGACGCTCAACATCATTCATCATCAGGGAAATACAAATCAAAACCACACTGAGATACCACCTCACACCAGTCAGAGTGACTAAAATGAACAACTCAGGAAACAACAGAAGCTGGCGAGGATGTGAAGAAATAGAAACCCTCTTGCACTGTTGGTGGAAATGCACACTGGTGCAGCCGCTCTGGAAAACAGTGTGGAGGTCCCTCAAAAAAATCAAAAATAGAATTACCCTACCAGCAATAACACTACTAGGAATTTATCCAAAGGATACATGAGTGCTGATTCATAGGGGCACATGTACCCCAATGTTTATTAGCAGCACTTTCAAAAGTAGCCAAATGATGGAAAGAGCCCAAATGTCCATCAACTGATGAATGGATAAAGAAGATGTGGTTTATATATACAATGGATACTACTTGGCAGTGAGAAAGAATGAAATCTTGCCATTTGCAACAATGTGGGTGGAACTGGAGGGTATGATGCTGAGTGAAATAAGTCAGTCAGAGCAAGACAGATCATATGTTTTCACTCATATGTGGAACTTGAGAAACTTAATGGAGGACCATGGGGGAAGGGAAGGGGAAAAATAATTTCAAACAGAGAGGGAGGCAAATCATAAGAGACTCTTGAATGCGGACAACAAACCGAGGGTTGATGGTGGAGAGAGGGGGGAAAAATGGGTGATGGGCATCGAGGAGGGCACTTGTTTGGATGAGCACTGGGTGTTGTATGTAAGCAATGAATCACGGGAATCTGTCCCCCAAACCAAGAGCATACTGTATACACTGTATGTTAGCTAACTTGACAATCAACTATATATATTAAAAAAAATATATTGTGTTTCCTGGGTCTCCTACAGAATGGAAGTGCAAGTAAAGCATCACTAGATGAAAGAGACCAAGAAAATTACTACAGTGCCATTTTAATTTTGTTTGTCTTCTTCATAAAGTTAACAATTATGTCAGTTTCCTTATTGGACAACAATCATAAGTCTCGATAAATAGTAAATGTTGGACTACTGATTCTTTCTAGTTTAAAATTCTCTTAGTATACCTAGCCTTTGTGTACATTTTTGTACATAAAACTATGTGGGCAGGGTCTCTTCAGTGTTCTTAAGGGGCGTGAATATTCCAAACAATTAGGTACTTATTATTTGTGATCTTAAGCTGCGTTTTATGCATCAATAAACCTTTAGTTTAGATCCTAGGTATTCTACCTATAGTGAAAGTATGCAGTCAAATTTAAAATTTTTCATGCTGTCAGTATCACCTCATGATGTAACCCTGGGCATTATCTGCACCAAGGAAGTGGGGACTTTGTTCAGAAAGGGGCTGAAAAGCTTCCACCAAATTGGTTAGAGTATAGTTAGTGGGGAGAGGGAAGGGGGAAGGACAGATGCAGGTTGGAGGGGGAGGAGTGGACATTTGAAAGGGAAAGAAGCATAAATATATTGAGAAGTGAGTCCGTACATGTGCAAAACGAGAGGACACCTTGCACATGCAGATTTGGAAGAGTTGCTAATACCCACAGTGTTCCAATGAGGCATAAACACAAACCACGTCCCACGCTGCAGGGTCTCTCTGTGTGTTCATTACTTTTAATACCATTCTGTGCAAGCCTCAGAGGAACACAGCCAACTCCCACATCTCGGGGTTAGCGTAATCTTGCTGCGGCTGGCACTTTGCCTGTGCTTGACGAAGCTGGCTGATGTTTCTGAGAGAGGAAAAGAAATGGAAAACATGTGGTTTGAGTTTACAGATTGCTTTGCTAACGTGGGGGTGGGTTGGTTGAGGTGGGTGGGAATGAAAGCTTGTCACCTGGGCTAAAGTCTTGACAATAGCAAATACACGGTAAAATGAAATGAATCCTTTGTGCTCAGCGTTAGGATTTTTTTTTGTTTTCTGGGGGGGGTGGGGGGGGGGCTTCACTTAGAGTGAAATCAAGGACCATTCCAAAGGCTTGGCCACTAGGGTGTTAAATTTGTGATTCCTCTTTCAAAGCTTTGCCCCTTTCTCTGCAATTGCTTAGGGAGTGTTTATTTAAATGCTAGTTAATTACATTTTAGTGAGGACCAGTGCAATCAGATTTATCTCAGTCTCTTCATCTTCTGTTCCTAATTTAGCTTTTAAGGAGTACTTTCTGATTGCAAACCCCACGGAAGAAAAATCAGAGGCTATGAGAGGAAGGAATAGAAATTGTGTTAAGCTTCATCAACCAGGAAATAAAGCGAGAATAAATTTTCTAAGTGCTAGGAAAGAGACACATAGGCATATACCCTGTGCTCGAGCATGATAGTTTAACTACGTTCTCCATTTTATTAATGTGTCCAAGTAATATTTTTTTCTCAGCCTCTCTCCCCTTCTCAGAGCAGTATGGTCCTCAAACTTGAGTGAAGCTCAAAATACCACGCTGTTGGAAAAGTGCTGATGCTAGCTTTCTTTGGGGAATTTAGAGGGCTGGTGACTTGGAACAAATCACATGGATGGTGATTGGCTTTGTCTCTGTTTTTATAAGTGATTAAAAAGAAAACCACTTCAATAATCCTCAGACCTCTGCTCTCTGCTGGGACTTCTTCCAACCAGGCCTGCCCCAGGAGGAGGAAAGCACACAAACTTTGGGCCAAAAAAATTAGAAAAAGAAACAAAGACGTTGGAACCAAAAAAGTTCATTGTAGGCTAGAATTCAAGTGCACGATTTTTTTTTCTTGTTTGAGCCTCACACTCTACTGCAATTTATTTTTCACATCACCTTCTGTCAGCTCTCAAGGGCTTCACAAAAACCTTGATTATTTTATATATGTTTGCTTTGAACACATAGACAGTCTGGTTCTGAGTTGCCTCTAGAAAATGCAATGACAATGGTAACAATGAGATAATTTAGCATGAGTTTCAAGAGCGAGAATGTTGAGTTGTTGGGTGAACATTATGAAAGGAAGGGATTTCAGAACAGATTTCCCAAATGATTGACTTTCTTAGTTCTCAAACACACAATAAATAAAATCCACATCCGTTTAGTATTCCTTGCAATGGCTTATGTCGTTTTTCATCACAATACCCACTTATGCATTTAAAAATTTTTTTTCAAGTTTATTTATTTATTTTGAGAGAGACAGAGACAACACAAATGAGGGAGGGGCAGAGAGAGAGAGAGAGAGAGAGAGAGAGAGAGAGAATCCAAGCAGACTCCATGCTGTCAGTGCGGAGCCCAATGTGGGGCTCGAACCCACAAAGTCATGAAATCATGACCTGAGCCGAAACCAAGAGTTGGACACTTAACTGACTGAGCCACCAGGCACTCTCCACACACATATTTAAAAAAATCTAAATCAATTACTTGGCCAGTGAGGAGCAGTATGTTCCAGGTTCTGAATTCTGAATACTTCACTTAGAATCCTAATGCCACCGCTATGGACTTTGAAATCTTAGGCGAACCACTGACCTTTCTCGCTCCTCTTTCCTCACCTGTAAATGAAGATAATAATAAGGAGCCTATCCTCTGGGGTTCCTTGGAGCACTAGAGGAAATAATGTATGTCAAATATTTTGCATAGTATCTGCAACAAATGACTATAAAATTCATAAAAAATGACTGTATTACTTTTAGGACAGGAAACTTGTTTTTATGCTCTTCTCTATTCCCATATCGTCTATTTTTTTTTAAAAGAGAGGATTGTGGTGCCTGGGTGGCTAAGTCTGTTGAGTGTCTGACTCTTGGTTTTGGTGAGGTCATGATATCACTGTTCATGGGGTCAAGCCCCACGTTGGGCTCCGTGCTGACAGCATGGAGACTACTTGGGATTCTCTCTCTTTTCCCCTCTCTCTCTGCCCCTCCCCTATTCACTCGTGTTCTCTTTCACAAAATAAATACATAAAACTTTTTAAGAAACGAGAGAGGGTTGTATAAAGGATGGTAGCTGTGGAAAATAGTGATTTATAGTCATTTTCTGTACTTTCACCTTATAGGTAGATAATAAAATTACTGAGTCTTTTTTTAATTTTTAAAAATTACGTATCTATCTATTTATTAAAAAAATTTTTTTTAACGTTTATTTATTTTTGAGACAGAGAGAGACAGAGCATGAACGGGGGAGGGTCAGAGAGAGAGGGAGACACAGAATCTGAAACGGGCTCCAGGCTCTAAGCTGTCAGCACAGAGCCCGACGCGGGGCTCAAACTCACGCACCGTGAGATCATGACCTGAGCCAAAGTCAGATGCTTAACCGACCAAGCCACCCAGGCTCCCCTAAAAAAAATTTTTTTTTAAGTTCATTTATTTTGAGAGAGAGAGAGTGCAAACAGGATAGGGGCAGAGACAGAGGGGAGAGAGAGAGAGAATCCCAACCAGGCTCTGCACCGTCCACGACGAGCCTGATACAGGGCTCGAATTCACAGAACCGTGAGGTCATGACCTGAGCTGATTCCAAGAGTTGGATGCTTAACCAACTGAGCCATTCAGGCGCCCCTCTTTTTTCTTATTTTTAAAATAAAGTAGTATTGAGAGAATATTTCTTTTCAAATATTGTAGTATGTTTTCTTTTCTGTAAATCACTAAAATACCAAACAATTGTCCATCACAGAATCACAGTGGGTTTAGTGTGCTTAAGAATTTAAATATTGTTTTGTGTTTATAGTCATGTAAATACAAACAAAGAGGAGATAAGGCTATATGAAGTAACATCTGTATTGAGTCTTGCATTCATTTAATAATATTTCATATCACTTTAAAAATACATTATATTGCCATTTTTGTCTTACCCAAAAATATCTTGATGAAAAGAAAATCCAGGAGTAATTATATGAATTCTGCATATAAGACTTGATGTTTTGTTTTATGCTATTAGCTGTTTAATACTATAAGTATTTGTACAATGGTCAAAACATTAGAAATAATTAGCCTAAATGTGTTTAAACTTCAACAGAAAACACTTGTGCTCTAAAAGATCTAAATATTTAATGAGATTTTTGAAAACCACAATTATAGCTTTTTATAGAAAGGGAACTTTACCTCTGAGACCTGAAAAAGACTGTTTATTATATAAAGAAAGAGACTTTTATATTTTTAATGTATAATTTAATAAGAATTGTACCATTCCAATCTTAAAATCTACAGCTTGAGAAGAAAAACAGAAAAGGCATGTCAAAAAAATATTTTAGAAGGGTAGCACTTATTTATTTTTTAGGACAATGTCCAAAGTATACAGAAGGCAGAAATCTTACTCAGACTGTTTTAGTTCATTGAATGTTCTGTGCCTTGAAAATCATAGCACAATTCTCTGGAGACACCTATAAGGATGTATTACATCATAAAGTACACCAAGGATAGTAACCCATGTTATTAAACTGTCAACATACATTATATTACAATTTGTCCTCAATCCAATGCAACTAAAAGCCACATTGTTGGCAGGAAGTTTAAAACATAAGACTATTCTCTAATCATCTAAAGCCTAAGGTACTTTGGGAAAAAAAATGCTGTAATAATCGCTCCACTACTCCATAGCAGCCTGTGTGAATTTCATTGGTTTTGTACAGCAAATGTTCCACTATTACAAGAAAGGATTCAGAAGGATTACCACTTAAAGGCTTTTCCTAGCGATGCTGTAGATGTCTCATTTCACAGCATATTAATAGAGGTTTTGTATAATGGTAGCAGGGAGAAATAAATTATAGAAACTAGAATTTAAATCATGTTTAATTTTCACAAAAATGTTTAACCAAAGATCTGGCATTGTAATATTGCTGATTCCATCAGAACTCACAATTGTAGAATTCTTTTAAATTCTGAAATGTAAGTAATCTACAGAAATGTGGACAGGCTACATGCTGGTCAATATTCCCTACAATACTTCATGTATGAAATAGGTAAAGCATTCATGAAAGAGGGAATTTGCCAATAGAGATAAAATTCCTGGTTCAGAGATAATTGAGGGTTCCCACTCACATCTGTGACATAATGTACTTTGTCATGACAAATTTCAAGTGCTTACTTTCAGATTTCAAAATTAAGGGAAGAAAAGATGTAAACTAGTGGTATACAAATTTTTAATTTTAATTTTATATTTAAAAAAATTACACCCAAAGTAGTTAGCCTATAGTGCAACAGTGATTTCAGGAGTAGATTCCTTAATGCCCCTTACCCATTTTGCCCATCCCCCCTCCCACAACCCCTCCAGTAACCCTCTGTTTGTTCTCCATATTTATGAGTCTCTTCTGTTTTGTCCCCCTCCCTGTTTTTTTTAAATTTTTTAATATTTATTTTTGAAGGAGAGAGAGATAGAATGTGAGTGGGGAGCGGCAGAGAGAGAGGGAGACACAGAATCGGAAGCAGGCTCCAGGCTCTGAGCTGTCAGCACAGAGCCGGACGTTGGACTCGAACTCACGGGCTCAAACTCACAAACCACGAGATCATTACCCTGAGCTGAAGTTGGACGCTTAACAGACTGAGCCACCTAGGCGCCCCTGTCCCACTCCCTGTTTTTATATTATTTTTGCTTCCCTTCCCTTAGGTTCATCTGTTTTGTATCTTAAATTTTTTTTTTTCAACGTTTATTTATTTTTGGGACAGAGAGAGACAGAGCATGAACGGGGGAGGGGCAGAGAGAGAGGGAGACACAGAATCGGAAACAGGCTCCAGGCTCTGAGCCATCAGCCCAGAGCCCGACGCGGGGCTCGAACTCACGGACCGCGAGATCGTGACCTGGCTGAAGTCAGACGCTTAACCGACTGCGCCACCCAGGCGCCCCTGTTTTGTATCTTAAAGTCCTCACATGAGTGAAGTCATATGATTTTTGTCTTTCTCTGACTAATTTCACTTAGCATAAAACCCTCCAGTTCCATCCATGTAGTTGCAAATGGCAAGATTTCATTCTTTTTGATTGCGGAGTCATACTCCATTGTGTGTATATATCACATCTTCTTTATCCATTCAGCCATTGATGGACATTGGGCTTTTTCCATACTTTGGCTATTGTTGATAGTGCTGCTATAAACCTGGGGGTGCATGTGTCCCTTCGAAACAGCACCCCTGTAGCCCGTGGATAAATGCCTAGTAGTGCAATTGCTGGGTTGTAGGGTAGATCTATTTTTAGTTTTTTGAGGAACCTCCATACTGTTTTCAAGAGTGGCTTCACCAGCTTGCAATCCCAGGCACACAATTTTTTAATTAAAGTTCGATCTTGGGAATAAGCAGAAAGGACAGGGAAATAGTGGAATGGAGGTCTCATTTTCTTTAACCTGAAGCATAGCCATCAAGAGATTGTAGGCATATTCTGGTGTATATGTGGTGTTTAGTGTATAGAAAAATGTCAACATTTTTTAAAAAACTACAAGCCATGTCTGTAATGTTAATGCTGTCCAGTAACATCAGAAAAATTTGTGGCTTGTGAAGTTCAATTCTTTTTTATAAATAAGTTGTTTTCCCCTGCATGATTAAATTGAGCTGGTTTGAAAACTGGGAAAACTTGTTAAAGACAAATAGCCTCTGTAAGTATGGGAATATTTGTTCATCTGTCTCCTCCCCTAGATTATCAGTTCCATAAAGGAAGAGGGGTTACTTTAGAGTTTTTGTTTGTTTTTAAATATCATCTCTGTAGTACCAAGTACTATCCAGCTCATAGATGATCCTGAATAAATAGTTTCTGATTAAATGAAATGGAGAACAATTGCCCTGAGTTTAACTAAATAGAAGAATCAGGATGAGAGCCAACCCCTTTTGTTTTCCCAGCAGTGACCAGAAAGGTATTGTTGGCTCTAACACGTGCTAGCGTTTCTTTTGTAAAATTTGTGATAACTTGGCATCTTGGAAAGGTGTAATGAAGACAGAGATTGATCTGATCGTAGAATGTAAAGATTTTTGATATTTGCCTCATCATGGGAGTTCTGTTACAGATGAATCTCCTTTCCTCAGAGGAGTACCTTTTGAATGCTGTGTCACCATTATGTCTGAATAGCAGCATCCATAACCATGACACTATTGGGGGAAGAGTCAGCCTACCAGTGTGATCTTTGCTCCTCATATAGAGATGTTCATCGTCAGAGGTCTCCAGTCTGTTGTGCAAAAAATCCTGCGCTGCATTGACATTAAAATCTTATGGTTTTATGCTGCATCTTTAGCAGTGAAAGTACGAGATGGGCTAGAATCATTATGTCAGTCATATATCTGAATTACTTAGATTTGATGCAACAGTTAGGGTCATGTAGTAAACTGTTTTATGACATAAAGGACATGCAATGGCCAATAGCCCAGTATGTACCTAAGGGATATAGGATAACAAATATAAACTAGATAACACATCTTTGCAAGTGGGGACAGATACTGATGACAACAGCTTCATCTTCAGAACTTTGCTGCCACTTTCGTATAGAATCCAGAAAAAAACTTGTTTCTCTTGAAGCCATCCTCTACTCTGCATGGTTGAACTTTTTATTCTCATGGGTTAAAATGCAAACATCAGCAAATGATGTAGATGATCCCTTAGGGATGTCATAGAGTAAGTTTCATGTATTAACACATTTATAGCATAAATTACCTAACATCTATTATTAAAACTATCAGAATTCCTGGGGCGCCTGGATGGCTCAGTCAGTTAAGCATCCGACTTCAGCTCAGGTCACGATCCCACAGTTTGTGGGTTCGAGCCTGGCATCGGGCTCTGTACTGACAGCTCGGAGCATGGAGCCTGCTTCAGATTCTGTGTCTCCCTCTCTCTCTCTGCCCCTCCCCGACTCATGCTCTTTCTTTGTCTCTCAAAAACAAGTAAAACATTAAAAAAAAACCCATCAGAATTCCTTTTGGTCTGGGAAAATTGGTCTGGTCTAACATTTATCCCTCTTATGTGTACCATATGTAATTCTCTTCTGGATTGTTCCATTGATTACAGAATGGCAATCTTTCCTAACTCTTCTATAACTTATTGTGCGTGGAGGTCCCCATACTGCACCTTTCTCATGATTCCACGTTGTGGCTGTCTCACAACTAAGAAGGAGCCTTCCCAAGTCAGGGGAAGACACATTCATGACGTGAGTTTTCCTGGTAAGTTGAAATTTCCTCAAAACACGATTTCCATGGAGGAGACAGCTAGCTGTCTGCCAGATATTCATGCCCTCCTTTCGTGGTGAGAATTGTTGAACTACCTCTGGCAGAGAGGCACCCTTGAACAGGAAAAGTGTTTGGAATCTACAGGAGTGAAAAATAAACTTGTGTTAAGCCATTGAGATTTGTGTTTAAGCTACTGAGATTTTAGGGCTTATCTGTTATACTAGCTCTTGTCACTTAAAATAATAATAATTATTATTATTTATTGTCACAATAAAAGTAATTGAGCTTGACTGGAATATAGAAATTTATCTAATCAGAATGATATTCTTAGTTGAAAGGTCTAACTGGACAGTTCCTGACTGCCCCTGGCTAATGAGCCCTTTCACAAAGAAAAACACTGACCTACTCTTATTTTGCTCTTAAATATATTTCCAGTTTTCTAAAATATGTTTTGAAGGTCCAAATTCTTTTTATTTGATGTGCAGTTTTCATACTTTTTTCTTAGGAGGAGTTTTACCAAAACCAGGAAAAGTTCAAAATAAGCACATGTATATTTTCCTGACTCATCCAGTACCTTGTAACATCCCATAATTTGTGATTCTGTAATTAAAGATACAAGGCAGAGGAATAAAAAAGATGATGAGAGTCCATGAGGCAATCATATCCTAAAATATGCAAAATGAATAACGTTGCATGATCCACAAACAGCCAAGGTCTGTAGCTCTTTGCACAACATTGTTTTTTTTCCATCTGGTGGCTATGAATGCCAGACAATCAAATTAACATAGGATTGTGGACTAAAAAGGAATAGGTTACTCCTTAGATTTTAACTGCTGCCACAGTTTTCCAATTCAAATGATTGTGTGTGTGTGTGTGTGTGTGTGTGTGTGTATGTGTGTGTGTGTGTGTAACATTCTTGTTTCCTTCAGACATTTTTCAGTGTACGTTAGAAAAGAATATTTATAGACTGAAATTTTAAAACCTGTATTACCAACTCTTACGTGTAACCCACTACTTCATTATTAAACACAGTATTAGATGCCATATCTTCATTGCTGCATTCACACCTATATAATAGATCAATAAACTTTGGACACTCATTGGTTTCACAGAATTTTGTAATATGTATCCTCTTTAATGCAGTAAGTACTCTCTTTTGTCCCTGCACAGGTGAATGCATTTGTTTACCTTTTCAGATTTATACATAGATTGTAGGGCACTAAAATTTCATGCTCTGTGACCTATGAATATAAATCAGGACCAGATTTATCTACCAGGAACATGTCTGAAGTAACATCTCCAGATGTGAATTTGAAGAACAGGGACATGAGTTGCTATGTACCTGTCCCACAATAGTTAGTTTCCCCTTAGTGTAGGGTGAGTTAAGTAAGTCATACTAATCGCTAGTAAGTTAGATTTCATTTTATTTTCTCTGTTTTAGTAATTCATTTAGAATTCTTTTTTCTTTGTCAAGGTTTTTTGTTTTTGGTTTTGGTTTTGGTTTTTTTTGAAATAGATACATTTCAGCATGAGTTCATTGTCATACCTGCCTTCAGGCCATTTACTAAGAATTAGTGAAATATATAAATTCATTATTTGCTCTGCATGATTATCTTATTTGCATGATGCCAAAAGGCTTGCTTGACAAATGCTTCCAGCAGCTTGATGTTCTGGCTGAAGTGAATTTTGAGATAGGGCAGACATAGCCACTTTTCTATAAAAGTTTATAAACACACAACAAGGCAAATAATTATAAAATGCACACACTTATAGCCGCTACCTAATCCAAGAAATAAAATGTGCTTTATGTCCTTTATACATTATAAATATTTATAATACATTGTATACATTACAATATGGTATATATTTTTTATAATACATTATATATTTTTTCATAGATTCCCATCTGTTTTTAGCCATCCTGTGTTATGGTCTAACACTGATGTGTGCCTTTTTGAGAATAAATTATAAAGGCTTTACTAGTTCTAGAGCAGTATTATGTCTGTTTCTTTCTTTCTTTCTTTTTTTATTTCTTTCTTTCTTTCTTTCTTTCATTCTTTCTTATTTTTAAAGATTATTTATTTATTGTGAGAGAGAGAGAGAGAGAGGAGAGAGAGAGAGTCCCACAGCAGGCTCTGCACTATCAATGCAGAGCCTGCTGTGGGACTCTATCTCACGAACCATGAGGTCATGACCTGAGCTGAGATTAAGAGTCAGACACTTAACAGACTGAGCCACCCAAGTGCCCCTGTTCTTTCTTAAGTAAAATTGAAAAGTTTTCATTTCACTTTTGTCTTCAAAGGTATGCAAAGTCAATATAAATTTGTTCATTTTCTTCTCCATTTTCATTTCTGTTCTAATATAAGCATCTCATCTAGATATTTCTAAAGTTAGAGAATATGGAAGTCAGAAAAATAATGTGAAACTTTACTGTAGTTCAGGACCTGGACCACTGTGAGAGATTGATTCTGTCTGTTCTCTTTCTTGACAGTGTTCACAGCTGGCTTCAAAGACTGCTGCCAGTCTAATTGTTTTTGCCACTTGTCATGAACATGTTGTTTCTTTTCTTGAGGAGCTATACATTTACATTTGAGCGTGAGGATTAGCTTTAAGCAGCTCATTTTTATACTGAAAATGAACGAATCAGTCATGCCATTATAGACTGTTAACTTAATCTCCTGCTGCCCTTAGAAGGGAAAAAAATGTTCTCATCTGTTAATTATTCACATCACACTTATCAAAACATTTTCGTAACCAGTGTCTCCTTGCAGTGTTTTTTGGACTTTGCAAATATGCTGCATAACTATTTCTCAGTGGGCTTCCTCTCAGTGGAGGGTGAAGTTGACTTGAATGGAGTCATTAGAAAGTAGATTTCATTTTATTTCTTCTGTTTCAAATATGAAGGTTGCATAGGGTATATAATTTGTGAGACTCTGGTATTAGAATATTCCCTTACAGCTATATTTTCCTTGTCAAGGCTTGACTTTAGGAGATAGGTTCATCTTTATGCCTGCATCCATTTACTAAGTATTGGTGGCATATATAAATTTATTATTTTATTTCACTTTTACCATTATATATGTTTCTATAGAAAATTTGCACCAACTAAGAAGTACACAGAAAAAGTAAGCAAAAAAGCCTCTAACTAATGCATTTAAGTATAAAATGGAAGCATTTGATTTGGGATGTACAGTTGGAGATGGATAGCATATAGGAAAAAATTTTAGTTTGTAACTCTGGGTAAAAGTTGAAACTAAAAACCCACGTTGGAGACTGGCCTATAGCATAAAAGTCAAAATCATGATTTTGACTAATGTTTATATTATGTTCATAGGTACAGGGCATACCTTTGCCTCAAATCCCCAAAAGATTATTCTAGGCATTAAAAATAAGAAAGGAAGTAGGGCTCCTGGGTGGCTCAGTCAGTTGAGCATCCGACTCTTGATTTTGGCTCAGGTCGTGATCCCAGGGTCATGGAATTGAGCCCCGTGTCTGGCTCCACGCTAGGCATGGGGCCTGCTTGGGATTCTCTCTCTGTCTCTCCCTCCTCTCTGCCCCTCCCTCACTCATGCTCTCTTTCTCAATCAATCAATCAATCAAAATCAAAATAAAAATAAATAAGAAAGGAACTTCTAACAAAATAATAGATTTGATGTGATATATCTTGTATTGTGGGCCTTGCTTTGAACATGGCTGATGGAATGAGCTTGAATTTGGAGCTTAACTGATTAGATAGACGATGCAGTTCACTGTTGTGTCAAGTCATAGCAGCCCTATAGATGTGACTTTGTTTATTTTACAGTGTTCCATTCAGATCACACTATTTTGTCTATTTAGAAATACGTGCCTGGGGATTCAAAATTCCAGAGAGCAGAAAACACGTCATGCTCTTTGAACTGTATTTGCTCCTTCTATTCATCATCTTAGTATTGTGATTTGAAAATCACATGAGTTTTCTTATTTTGTGTTCACAAATGCCCTGTGAGTGAAGCGGAATATATATCATTAATCACTTTTGATGTATGCAGAAATAGACACTCCAAAATGTGAAATGACATGGCCAACATGATCTGGTTTATAAGTGGCAAGTTAGGACTTGAATTCAGGGATTAGTCACTCAGGATTTATACTTATGCCAACAAGAGTTTATTTTTCAGAGCATACGGAGAGATGTAGTCAGTTGGAACGGTTGACAATTGAGGCTTCCATTAGTATGTACATAAAACATGTATTTAGAGATATCATCGTTCTGTTTTATAACTTGGAAAGTTAAAGCAGAAAAGAATGTCTCACTGGCTCGAGGTCGGTATATTCAGAGAGAGTAGTTGTTGGCACCTGAAAATGTTGACTTTTAGGCCACAGAGAATTATGGAGTTATGCGTTATAGTTCATTATATAATGGATGTTAGCCCAAGTTGAAAGGGAAATTTCTATGTGGAAGTTTTTATTTTTTGAAATGCTTATTAATCTTTTCCTCAAACTTAATAACTAAAATTATAATAGTTCAGTTAGATTTAGTTTTATATTTTAAATGTTCATAAGAGAAAAATATCAGGTGGGTTAGGCATCAAACATAAGCTTTTTAAAAGGTGTAATGTAATCCACATGCCCAGAGGGACTTTAAAATGGGGTTTGTTGTAAAGTGTGTCATTTGGTTGTAAAGAAATTAAACAAAGAAATCAATTGTCATTATTAGTGCAGAGCTTATGCTAAATTAATGGCATATGCTGTTTATGAACCGTTGCTGCAAAACTAATAGAGCCAGAGGAAGTAAACACGATTCCCAGCCCTGTACATATTTTCCTAACACAATCAAGTAGGCTAGTACCCAACCATGAAAGTTGTATTGATTTGGGTAGTTTTCAAAACAGTGAGCAAAAAAAGGCATTGTCTTCCAGAGGGGAAAAAAACGATGCGATTAAGAAGTCATTTCATTTTCGATGTTCAAAAAATATATCTCAGATTGCAGGAGGCATGAAAAATATATCTTAACATAATTGCGTGGTTCAGGAAAGCAGTCGAGGAGACCCTTGATAAACAGGTAGCAAAATAAATATCACAATTATTTGTTGTATAGAATACATTGATCACAACTTTGTCAGGATTTTAAAACTTGCAGTGACTTGTATCTAATTTTGGTAAATGGCACTCATTTATCACTGAAATTGTTTTCGATATTTAATTATAAATGAAGATCATTCGTGTTTGCAAAGAACACTCCCTTTTGAATCTATAGTTCACATCGCAAGGAATAATTTTCAGGAGGATGTTTGAGGACAAGTCGCGGCTGTCGCTTCTCTCATACAATCAACAGTGTTTTGAACTACACCTTCCGTCTCTGTTGGTGGGTAAAGCCTAGAGAACGTTGTGTTCTCTCAAGTGTGTTATACACTTGGTGTTGTGCTGGGCAGTACTGGTGGAGGCTGCCATGGGTTTTGAATGAATAGGAGCTTGAGGCTGCACAAAGCAGGTCACCAACTCTACCTTTACTCACTTCTTTTGAAGTCGGTCTAATACATCATCCTCTTCTACAAACCCCAACATGTCAAACCTTTTAGTCAGGTGCACTGGAAGGTATTTTCACACTGTTTTATTAACACAAGCAAAGTAACCATAAATGTTTTTGAAAAAAAGGATTGAAATTTGAGAAGTAGCTATTAATACCGAATCTAAACTAAAATTTGGAGCAGGAAGAATGGGAATTTTTCATTTTAATTGTTAATTTCTGGAGGAAATTAACCCAGTGGTTCTTGATCTGATCAGACACAGCACTCTATTTAAAAAATATTAGGGGGGCTCCTGGGTGGCTTAGTCAGTTAAGCGTCCAACTTCGGCTCAGGTCATGATCTTGAGGTTCGTGGGCTCGAGCCCCATTGGGCTCTGTGCTGACAGCTGAGAGCCTGGACCCTGACACATATTCTGTATCCCCCCTCTCTCTCTGCCCCTCCTCTGCTCATGCTCTGTTGCTGTCTCCATCTCTATCAAAAATAAATAGACATTAAAAAGTAAAAAAAAAAAAGATATTAGGAAGTGCCCCTTTACTATCTATAATGAAAAGCACAAATAATATAACATATCTGTATATGCCCAGTGAAAATAATGATAAAACATGTTAATTACAATATAAAGGAGCAATTGGAAAGTGATTTATACTTAAATATTTCAATATTTGTGTAGACAGTTATGTTTCTCTATAGTAGATCTGTTGTAGTCAGACGGTCACACTAGTGTGTAGAATCACAGTTGAGTATCGCAGCTCTGAATGTGGGTAGCTGTGATGACACCAATACCACAAAGCACTTTTCTGAATCAGTGGGTCATTTTTGGTAAATTTCCAGGCAAAGCAAAGTACAGTCTTCCTTTCCTTTAGGTGATAGTTTCATTTTTGGAAAAGTCAATGCATATTAAAACTTTGCAGAAATGGTTTGCATTTACCCACCAGTACCCAGATTCAGAAAATTACAAACAACATTTTCCCCCTGTGGCTGTCCACAAGACATTTTAAGGTCATGTGGGGACATGAGACGGTAAGTGTCGTGTAGTATATTGTCTGTAATGTTGCAGGATGTCAAGCATCCCTGGTGCCTGGCTTCCAAGATTCTGGTATCATTCACTATCCTGGAGCAAACTACAAGTGCCCTTGCATATTTTCCCAATTTGAGGGGACTGGTTTTTTTTTTTAAGTTAAATTGTAGGTTGTGATATGTCTTGTTTTATTAATTATTAAGATGTTGTTGTTGCTGGAGTCTTTACAGTATCTTGATCCAAATTTTAAATATAAGGAAAATTAAGGCCAGTGGGAGTAATTACTCATTTCAAAATATTAAAATGGAAAATTTAGCAAAATAATATCAAAGCACCAACTACGTATCTGCCAGAACAACCATTTGGCCAAGTGAGTGAAGAATTATAAAGAAACAAGTCAGGCAACACAACACCCCAGCAATAATTTTCCCTTTCCAAACATGTGTTTTGGCATTGTGTGTTGGCCTAGCGATAAGCCCAAAGCAGCCTTGGGCTGGATCCATTCCCAGCTCTGTCACGGATTAGTTATGGTGCTTGGATAAGTCACCTGCCCCCCCCACCCTGTGTGCACTTTTCTCATCTGCAAAATAGAATAGTGCTCACTCCATCTACCTCATTATTAGGATACAATGGTACTGCATGTGAAAATATGATACTTAGCACTGACAGTGAAGAATGCATCTTGTTAGGCCTCTGTTTACTATGAGAGTGTTTTAAATCATTTTTAAAAATCTTTTTAAAAAAAATTTTATCTTTATTGCCATTTTGGTTTGTAATGTGTATGGCAGGCTTTATACCATTGGAAGAAGTGAACAGTTAAGGATGTTTGAATTTATACTATGAAATAATCTACCTACAAGTTAGTAAGAAGTTAAACTGAGAATTCTATATGCAGTATATTGATATGTGTAAATATCTGTAAATACACTGGACACATAATGTTTTTGACTCATTGGTTCTCAGAGTACAGTTTGGGTTCTCCTCTGGGTCTCTGTCTTTCAGGTTGTCTGCAAGATCAAACTTTTCTTATAATAGTACTAAAACCTTATTTACTTTGTCCTTTGCTTTCTCTCTGCATGTGCAGAGGCATTTTCCAGGGACCAGATGATGTTGCTGGGGATCGGATGCAGAGATAGATAAGAGGATCTAGCTATCTTCTGGTTTTTTTTGTGTGTGTGTGTGTGTGTGTGTTTTAAGTTATTTATTTTTGAGAGAGACAGGGACATCATGAGTGGGGAAGGGGCAGAGAGAGAGGGTGACACAGAATCCCAAGCAGGCTCCATGCTGTCAGCACAGAGCCCAGTGCAGGGCTCAAACTCACAAACTGTGAGATCATGACCTGAGCTGAAACCAAGAGTCAGATGCTTAACCAACTGAGCCACCCAGGCACCCTGAATCTAGCTATCTTCTGTTAAGCATCATGAATTGCAAAATGTAAAAGAATGTCACTCTTGTCACTAAATTTATACATACGTCCAAAAAATCTTATTTTTATTTTATTTTTTTAAAACATGACTTTTTAAAAAAGCTTATTTATTTTGAGAGAGAGAGAGAGGATGCATGCACATGCACATGGGGAGAGGCAGAGAGACAGGGAGAGAGAGAATCCCAAGCAGGCTCCATGCTGTCAGTGCAGAGCCCAACATGGGGCCCAGTCTCAGGAACCTGTGAGATCATGACCTGAGTCAAAACCAAGAGTCAGAAGCTCAACTTACTGAGCCACCCAGGTGCCCCCAAAATGTCTTACTTTTAATTTCAAATACAGTAAACACCAGTACGTACAAGCCACATAGTTTTTTGAGGTGTTCAAGCCTTTTTACGAGGTGAACTATTCCCAAGACTAAAAAGTTTGAGAACCAGGGCCGCCGGCTGACTAGTCAGTAGACTGTGACTCTTGATCTTGAGGTTGTGAATTTAAGCCCCACATTAGGCATAGAGATGATTTAAAAACAAATATAAAAATAATAAATAAATAAATAAGTAAATAAATAAATAAATAAATAAATAAATAAATAAGTTTGAGAACCTCTGATTTAGATTATACTCACATTCTGTCTTCATTAAACAACTGGCAGAATTGGTTTTTCTATAGGAAGTGTTTCTTTTCTGGCTCTAGAACTTCATTATCAGAGTCCTCCTTCTACCTCCCCTTGAGGTTCTTTGTAGATCATCTCGATTGTGCACCCATTCCTCTTGTCCGTGTAATCTGCAAAATGCCCAAATTCGCCTCCTGTCCGTGCTCACGGTGATGCAACTCTCTCTTTTCATGCTGCCTCCTTAAGAGTTGCATGGAAGCAATGGATGGATTTTATCATCACTGACTTTTTGGCAGAAAGGAAATCACTTCCAGGGATGTATGAACTGCAGTAATGGCACCGCGCTGTGGAAATAATTGACTCTATAGGCTTCTTATATGGAAGTTTCTAACACATACCTGGTTGCTGCAAAGCAGAGCCTTGGCATTGCACTCAGTGACCACACTGCACGGTCTAGTCTATAAAGTCTAGTACAGAATGTGTAAAGTACCTTATAAACACAAAGATATATTCTAAACCAGGTTTCTCTTATTTTCTCTTTCCATTCAAGTATTTTTCTTTTCTCTCAACAGTATTAGTCTTGAAAGGTAGATTGTTTTGGTACGTGTTAGTCAACTCTCTAGGTATGTATATTTGGAATAATATTAATGTATTAATGATATCACTACCACTGACGGCATTCTCTGCAATGGATTTAATTCTACTTTTAACCCAACAGAACTGTATTCGCTAGATTGTGTAACAGTTATTTTCCCTCATAATTTTTTTTTTTTGGCATTATCTCATAGGTCTGCACATTAGGAGGTGCTGACATATTTTTATAAATTATTTTGCCGAATAAAAGAGGATCTTGTCAGTCTCCAAATTATGAATGATTTAGGTATATAAAGAGGTAGCAGAGGACTCAATGGGAGGAGCTCCTCTTAACAGCTCCCCACTCCCCAGTCCCTATTGAGGACACTTAAATAAGGAATAACCAAAGCATTTCCTAGGTACGGTTTCAGGGAGATCTACGTCCTTGTTCAGAGGTTCCTGAATCTCATAAATCAAGGGCATCCTGCACACTTTGGCCCCAACTTGGAGATTCCCAGAGGATATTAAAAATTCTGAAAATCCCAGAGGATAGAAACCTGTTTAACTATGTCTAGTCCAACATTTCTTCAAGTCCATTATCCATAGAAAACTTTTATGACTGAACATATTTGAATAATTTGTAGGACACTTCTGTTAGGGCAGGACAACATTTGGGAATTATGGACTAAGAGAAAATCCATATCTTAAGTAGTTACAGAGGATGGATTACTACACTTCTGATGCCATGAGTCCCCATCTTGTTTTCTTCTTCCCTTACCTATTCCAGGTACCACCAAGCAGAGGTTGATCTTGTGTCCTTACCTGGAGGACAGAGTAGCTTCTTTTGTGACAGAAGCCATGTTACCCACATGGCTATGCACAACTTTGAATCAGAATTATTAGTACTGCCCCATAAATGTATGATGCATTTTGTGGAAGTCTATAGGAAGGCTTGTTCTGAATTGCAAATCTATCTACTTAAAAGATAACCAGCCAGCAAATTAGGAACTGATAGCACTAATTGTTTACCTTAAGGTTTGGAGAGTCAGTAAGTTTGAAGTGTATTTAAGATCAAAGAAATAGTTTAGCAAAAGGAAGCGACCATTGAAGATGAAAAGAAGAATGAAAGCATGGGAACTTTTCTAATTCATTGCATTACTGAATTTGGATCACAAATGGGAACTTTCTTATGTATGTTGCGCAGAGGGGCAGTTATGATCAACAAATATTTTTCTAAAAATATCTGGGTGTGAAACACTGAATTCATTTTTCTGAGGCCAGGCTGTATGATGGGATATATCCACTTGAACATACGTAGCCTCTCGGGCCCAGGAAAGCAAACAGTCATCCATGGTTAGTTCTCTCTTCCAAATCTCCCACAACGAAAAGTAGAACTTTCAAGCAATTAAATGCAAAGAAAATAGATGTGTGAAAATGCCACCTGATCATAGAAAACTGATATTACATCTTAAATATATCTGAGCTGCCACATTTCCCCTGGAATGCAGCCTGCCAAACATGTTAACTGATGACATGGTACTCCAAAATCAACTTTACCATGTAGACCTACAAAAAAATCTTTTGGTGGCTTTTCTATCCCAGGGTCTCCAGGGAACTAGCTTATACCAAATAGTTCAGCTGTCTTTGTGATGACTCTTTTTGAGCAACCTATCAATTATTTGAAATTGTGATAGTGTAATTTTTATATAAAATCCATCTTCAGAATTCTTCAAAACTTTGTTATAATTGAGGGAAATTTCTGAGTTTCTAATGACCCTGGGGGAATTTTTTTTTAAAGAACCACTTACTATAGTAAATTAAAAATATGAACCCCCTAATCCCTATATTAGGGTGAGAATTAAGTGGTTTGGAGTAGTTGAGCTTGATTAGTTCTTCCTGGATGGGCTTGGTGCTTTATGGGTTCTCATCTTTTTTTTTAAATTTTTTTTTTTAACGTTTATTTATTTTTGAGACAGAGAGAGACAGAGCATGAACGCGGGAGGGTCAGAGAGAGAGAGGGAGACACAGAATCTGAAACAGGCTCCAGGCTCTGAGCGGTCAGCACAGAGCCCGACGCGGGGCTCGAAGTCACGGACTGTGAGATCGTGACCTGAGCTGAAGTCGGCCGCTTAACCGACTGCGCCACCCAGGCGCCCCCTTTTTTTTTTCAATTTTTTTTTATGGGTTCTCATCTTTAAAAGGGACCTCCTAATTTTATTTTAGCTAATTGGAAACAGAATTAAGAAAAAATTAAATCACTTAGTAAAAAATATAAGGGTAGTGTTTTATACTCTTTAAGCCTTTCTCTTTTTTCATTCTTTTCATTCATTCTTTTTTTTTTTTTTTTTTTTCCTTAGTGGTGAGTTTGAAGATAGGGATTCGGGGATACTAATGGTACTAGTTTTCAGCACTATAACTGATGTAAAATAAATATTTGCTGATGATAACATTTTAAAGTACTTTCTCAAGTGATGGTAGTAGGGAAATACTTGTCTTCATACATTTCCACAATCGTTCATTTGCTTTAATATCTTTGACAAGTTGTAGGTCCCTGTTAATTGGATCTAAGCATTTGATGGGCATATAACCAGACTACCTGGATCAAATTCTTATAGTCTGATATTTTCCCAGAAGCTTCTTGGAAACGCTATTCCCGGGTCTGTAGTCTCAGCACCTCAGAGATTCCATTCACCAACTCTTAGTGCAGGATAGATTTGCAAAGAGCGTGTCTTAATACTTATTTCACTTGTGTTTCCTCTTTCAGAAGCACTGCAAGGCTAGAATTCATTTATAATGACTTACTCAGTTTCTTTGCAGGGAAAAATCCTTTTAGATATACTTGGTGGACACAAAATGAAGTACCTGCCTGAGTCTCAATGTTTTTAAATAAGAGCTCATTAAATATTTGTTTGGAAAGATCACTGCAAGAAAACAAGTATCTTTGTTTCACAGAAACATCTTGAACTACTTTACTATGCTTTTGGGTCATGAAAACTCCAAACATATTTTGTCAAACACTCTTTCTTCAACTTTGAAACCCATGTGTACAGCCAGGGAAAAGCAATCTGTATGTTTCTAATTAATTTACACTTAACTCATCAGAATGTTGTTTTCTAAGAGCTATTTGATGTGTAAGACCCCTTATGAGCCTTTCAAATATGGCTTCTAAGCATTTTTCCTTTGAACCAGAAAGTCACTTTTTTTTTTTTCCCCTGAAGCAAATGGAATTCAATTCTCAAAAGGCTTCAGTTTGGTTCAAAAAATTGTCAGACTCACACAATCTGACAAAACATGTTTTCTCACTTAAATGGATTAACTCATGCAGTAGGCACTAGGAATTAAAGGGCATATCATTAGGCAAAGATTTACTTAAAATTGCCGTAGTGTTAATGAAATTTTTATTTATTTAGCAATGCTTTCAGATAAAAGAACATTAAATACACTCATGTCAATGGGGTAGGAAAATGCAAAGGAATTAAAAAGTTTTATCTTAAAAGTACACATCCATCTTTACAATGTGTGTACAAAGGTTTTGAGTATTATCTCCCTGGTTTCAGTCCTAAAGTCAATGTTGCACACAGGAGAGACTCATAGATTGGCATCACCCAATATTGCTTCTCTCACCTTTTATATAAGGGTCCTAAAAGCAGTGATTTCTCTGCTTTTAGGTGAAATGCAATGACAGATCCTGAGCCCAACCATTCACAAATGTTCCAGGTGTGGCATGTTTCATTATGTTCACATAGTCATAGCATGTATGAGAGTTATATTTTCATCTGAATTCCTTTATGTTAGTCTTACAAATACATTTTTGCTTTCTAATAGCTACTTCTTTTGAAATGTCCACATTGATTTTCAAATTCACTTGTGTCCTAATTAGAGGACTTAGTCTTTACCCATTCATTGTAGCAAAGTTTTGTTTAGAGGCTTCCTGTTAACCCACATATTAGACAGAAGACCATCTTAGAGCTTCTTTTAACTATTGTCTCTGTTTCTAACACACAAGAATCCATAGATGTGCTCTTGTGATTTTTTTTTCTATCATTTATACCCAAATTTCTCCCTCACTTTAGGCACACACTAATTCATTATTTCTTTCTAACTTCCTGCTAACGATTACCTATTTAGATATTTTTTAGCTTTTTAAAAAATTTTTTTTAACGTTTATTTATTTTTGAGACAGAGAGAGACAGAGCATGAATGGGGGAGGGTCAGAGAGAGAGAGAGAGAGAGAGAGAGGGAGACACAGAATCTGAAACAGGCTCCAGGCTCTGAGCTGTCAGCACAGAGCCTGACGCGGGGCTCGAACTCACGGATCGCAAGATCATGACCTGAGCCGAAGTCGGCTGCTTAACCGACAGCCACCAATGCGCCCCTTTTTTAGTTTTTTTAAAAAAATGTTTATTTACTTTTGAGACAGAAAGAGAGACAGAGCACGAGTGGGGGAAGGGCAGAGAGAGACAGAGACACAGAATCCAAAGCAAGCTCCAGGCCCTGAGCTGTCAGCACAGCCCAATGCGGGGTTCGAACTCACAAGCCGTGAGATCATGCCCTGAGCTGAAGTTGAACACTCAACTGACTGAGCCACCCAGGCACCCCAGATTTTTTAGCTTCTTGAAATGATTTTAGTTTGCAGACAAGAATAGATAGAGGATTTTGTATTATTACCACTGAATTTCTTGGATACTTACATGCTCTTATGACAGTATAGACAAAGAGCTGATCCCACTGAGTACCTACAAACCGTCTAAATACCATAAATTTCTATGCCTGAACAGCTTTCTTTTGGTCTTCTTCCAGAAGAATTTGTGATGGATGTAGCATGAAAACCAAGACAAATTGAGCATAATATAAAAACAAATGCAAATCTTGTAGAATTCAAACTGCTTTTGTGTAGAAGCAGATATAATATAACTTCTGAGAGTTTTCAATATACTAGTTGGAAATATTTCATAGATTAAGTTCAGAAACATTTTTATAGAGATAATATTTCTGATTTCAGAGAAATCACATGGATATTTAAAAATGAAAACCCACAGAGTCCATTATTGTCATCATCACTAAAACATTGGATACTTGTTGGATCCATGTATTTCTCTGTGGGAAGATTCAGAGAGTTTGGGCAATATATGTACCCTGTCTTCAGTGAATTTTATAATTGGATTATAACCCGAAATCCAGAATCTCATTTTCTACCTAAAAAGGGCAATAGAGCCATATTTCCCAATTTCATCTGTAGTGTTCAGTGCCTGGCCTTTGAAACGAAGTTTAAAAATCATTGCAACGCCCTTCAAAATAAGTCTACTTGTTTGACTTAAGGGTGTGCTTGGCATATCTCTCAATGAAAGAGCCTGTTCCAAGAAAGAGCACTTTTAAAGACATTACTAACCGTGCTCTCCCTCCCCCACCCCCACCACCACCCAGGAGACTTTAATTTTCAGGCAGCATCAGCAGTGTGAGATGAAATGGCTCTGGAAGTTTTTGAGACAAGCCAGAAGGACATTTAAATAGAGCACTACTTGTATATATTGTAGCCTTTTTCCCTCATGAGCTGTAACAAACAGTTAAAGCATACTTTCTACTAGTGGAAAATTGCTATTAGGAACCCCTCCAGTTCACTTGTGGGCTATAAGCACATTAGTTAGGATCAATTCTTCTATAGGTTAAAATTCAAAGTATTACCAAAGAACAAGTGGGTACTAAAGTGATTACCTTTCAGTAGATGCAGTGTGAGTACACTTGGAACTCAGATGAATAGGACATTTGAGAGAAGGAGAGGGAGAATAAGAAAACAAAGGAGGGAGAGAGATGGAAGGAGAGGGAGGGGGAGGTAAGGGAAGGGAAGGGGGAGAAAAGTAACCTTCCAGCTTATTTGATAGTAATGAGGAAAAAAAATTGTCTTTCAAAATGGTTTTATAGATGTCTTATTATTTATTTGAATTGTCATTATGTTAAAAAAATTTTTTTTTCAACGTTTATTTATTTTTGGGACAGAGAGAGACAGAGCATGAACGGGGGAGGGGAAGAGAGAGAGGGAGACACAGAATCGGAAACAGGCTCCAGGCTCTGAGCCATCAGCCCAGAGCCCGACGCAGGGCTCAAACTCACGGACCGCGAGATCGTGACCTGGCTGAAGTCGGACGCTTAACCGACTGCGCCACCCAGGCGCCCCTGAATTGTCATTATGTTTAAATGGAGTGAGTAAACTGTATGTTAGCTAATTTGACAATAAATTATATTAGAAAAATTAATAAATGGAGTGAGTAAGCTACCCAAATTAGTTTTTCACCCACTCATTCCTGAGTAACTGAATTTAAAATACCAGAAAGTATAGTGTACCTATGAAAAGACACACAGATGGCCAACAGACCCATGAAAAGATGCTCAACATTGTTAATCAAACCCACAATGAGATAGCAGCTCGCACCTGCCAGAGTGGCACTAACAAGTGTTGGTGAGCATATGGAGCAAAAGGAACCCTTGTACACTGCTGTGGGAAAGACTGCAGACTGGTGCAACCACTGTGGAAAACAGTATGGAAATTCCTCAAAAAATTAAAAATGGAAATACCATATGATCCAGTAATTCCACTATTGGGTATTTACTTAAACAAAGTGAAAACACTCAGTCAGAAAGATATATGCAACCCTGTGTTTATTGTGGCATTATTTATAATAGCCAAGATATGGAAACAACCCAAGTGTCTCTCCACAGAGAATGGATAAAGAATATGTGATATATATTATATCACATATATGTAGCTATATATATATATATATATATATATATATATATATATATATATGTAATGTAGTACTACTCAGCCATAAAAAGAATGAAATCTTGCTTTTTGCAACAACATGGATGGACCTAGAGGGTATAATGCTAAGTGAAATTAGTTAATTAGAGAAAGACACAGACCATATTCATTCACTCATATGTGGAATTTAAGAAGCAAGTGAACAAAGAAAAAAAATAGAAACAACAACAAAAAAGACTCTTAAAAAAGAAGACTCTTAAATACAGAGAATAAACTGATGGTGGCCAGAAGGGAGTTAGGGGGTGTGGGTGAAATAGATAAAGGAGATTAAGAGTATACTTACCTTAACGAGCCCTGAGCAATGTACAGAATTGTTGAATCGTTTTATTGTATGCCTGAAACAAACATAATGTAACACTGTAGGTTAATTATACTTCAACAAAATAACAGAAATCAAATCATTTTTTGCTGTGAGATTAGAATCCCCTTTACTAGGTTAATAATCTTGTTTCTTAACAGAAATAATTGGTCCAGAATTCTACCTTCTAACTTTGCTATACAAAGTATAAAATTCCACAAGAACAAAACAATCACATAGACTGATTTGAATGACCTGAAAAGCATGTTTGCCAAATGTACATTTAGTGTAGTAGGTCTCCTGCTTCTGTTATGTTGTCCCTTCTTTGAACCCAAGGGTAGATGGGGGACTGTTATGGGAACCCCATGCTTTCATTTAGGTCAGCAGCGTTCTTCAGAAGACATAGTAGGGTCCCTATGGATTTTCTCAGGTTGCAAGACAGCTGCCCTATTGTGAAGAACCATCCATTTGTCTCAGTGGGATAGATGTCATACTTCCATAAGACAATTAGCTGTTTGTTTAAGTTTAAAAGCCCCATGGAGATACTAGTTTGTCATTTGTTTTGGCTGTAAAAGTGTTATATCCCCAAACACAATCCACTAAAGTTTACTTTGAAATGGAAACATTTTCAAATACAATTAGCTTGTGTAATTGTTCATAGCATGATGCTTTGCAATTCTTTCTTTTCTTTAACGAAAAGGAACAAATATTTTTAATATTTTGGTGTTTGTTTTTCGCCGAGGGAAGACCACTCTAAAAGCGAGAGGGCAGTCTGATATCTAAAATTGAAAGGGTAAATTGTTGCTTTATCACATGAGTGTCTTTTGTAGGTTGGAAGTGAAAAATATTTTTAATTTCAAAGTGAATTTAGAGATCTGAGCATGCTCACTGTACATTACTTTAGAATTATTAAAGTAGTTTGATTTAATAGAGTGAATCTTCTCGGGCTGAGGAGTACTTCACTCTGTACTGCACAGGCTGAGATGTTGGAACCTGATCGCTTCCCAGCTGAAGAGCTTATAAAAAATGTGAAGTACTCTAATAATTTTAAATTACTCTATACTGCACATTTTCAGGTCTCTGATCACCTCCAAATTCAAGTGCTTATAAAACTGCTCCCATAATTTTAAATTGCTATGTGCACAGTGATTTAAAATTGTGAGAGTACTTTAAAGTTTTTTAATAAGTGCTTTAATTTAGCACTGAGTTGAGCGATACTCCAGTATAACTTCAAGAAATTATGAAACTGATATAAAAATTTATCCTCTGGAAAGAAAATTACATTATGTATAAAAGGGTGAGGCTTCAAATGAATATATATAAGGATAAAGGTACCAAATGCTCAGGAACAATCAGTCAATGAAATGAGATAATAGGGTCCTGAGGTGGGGAGGGGGTTGTTTTGTTAATTTTCCTCACGGCTTGCTGGGGCCTATAGTTCTCTAAACTCCAACAGGTATTTCAGTTCCTTTAAGGTGAAGAATTGCATTTAGAGGACTTACCTTTCCATTCTCACCATTTTCAAAGATGCCAGGAAATTTTTCCCGAAATTATGGGAAAATGGCATTGTTAGATGAAAGGAGTATATCTTAGAAAAAGAGGGAGGAGAAGGAAGAGGGATGGAGGGGAAGAGAAGGGGGGAGGGGAGCAAGGTGGGAGAGTGGAAGAGTGTTTATTGTTGAAGAGGTCTTCTCTCACTTGTCAGTGAGATAGCTTCGGGACATTAGGGACTAGTTAATTTCCCATTTTTCAAAGATAAACATAGCATGTTTTAAATTGTACTCATGCATGAGTGAAATTGTTTTTATTAAGGACAGAATCCCTTTTGTAAACCAATGGTTCTGTTCACTGCAGAGGAACATTTAGATTTTGTTTTCTGACTACCCGCCATTATTATTATAATGCACCAGTTAATTTGACTTTAAACATACTACCTTCCTACACCGATCTAGCATTATCCCACATGTTTTGGGAGATGAAATATCTTGCAATGTGCCAGCTGCCAGCAAGCTGCCTTCTGTGTCTTCCCCAGTTTATTTTCAAAGCCGTTCAGGTCAACACTTGGTTCGTCTGACTACATTACACAATCTGAAATATCAAACTATTTGATGGGAACCCGAGGCGTCTCACTTATTTAACTATAGTTTTATGATGTCTTTGATTAACTACATTGCAGTGAAATATGTAGGGGTGCCTGGGTGGCCCAGTGGGTTAAGCATCTGACTCTTGCTGTCGGCTCAAGTAACGATCTCACAGTTCGCATCAGGCTCTGCGCTGAAGATGGGGAGCCTGCTTGAGATTCTCTCTCCCTTTCTCTCTGTTCTTCCCCGTCTTGTGCTCTCTCTCTCTCTCTCAAAATAAATAAATAAACTTAAAAAAAGTGAAATATGTAAAAGATAAAGTATGTTCTTTTTGTCAAATTGTTGAAGGCTTAGGATTTATAGTCTACTGTGATTCTTTGTATGTTTCCAAATTTTCTGAAACCCCACAGGCTTACTTTTCAGGAAAAGACATTTACATTTTACTAAGTTGCAGATGAAATAAAGGAGGAATTGACTGTGTGCTTCAGCAATTCATGTTTCAATAAGGGAAATTACATACATCATTGGATTCTAGGGTGTAATAAATGAGTGAATGTTAGTTGTTATTACACACATTGCTACAAATATAACCACACACCAAAACATTTGAAATAGTTCTCATCTCTATTTTTGGCTTATATAAATATTCCTTGAAATTCACTATCTTGCTGTATTTTCTAAATATAGAAGATCAATTTCTCTAACTGCAGGGAAACAAGACTTTCTGAAAGGTAATAACATACACATCTACATGGTAATGGGCAGAAAGGATATATGTGAAAGCTTAAAAAAAAGAGAGTGATTTTCCTTAAGCTAATTTATCACTCGACCCATATCACCATTTTCTAAGACAAATCCAGCATTAATAAAACAAATTGCATTCTGTGTCCCCAGTAGAACATCTCTTCGTGCCCTGGAAATATGGGCTACTCTGATCATGAAGTCTTGTAGAAAGGCAAGAATTGCCTTGTTCCATGAAAGTCAGTGGTTTGCCTTCACTGCCAGAGACTGGTTATAATTTTAGGGTAGAATTATCTCATCGTTTTCTATCTGACATGATTCATTTCTGTATCTCAGATCTCCAGAGATGCTTATTTAAAAAGCCCCCTCCCCCCCTCTAGTTTTGTTCTTACTGGGGAAATGGAGGCAGTGGGGAGGAAAAAAACAGAAGGAGTTTCTTTCTTTTTCTGAGTCAATTCTGGGCAGTGAATAAGATGTGTTTTTCTTACCGATGTCAATAAAAGACCATCCCTTTAACTGCCTAGCTTATTAGTCGTATGCATTGCCTTAAGATATTGCCCCCAAAGATCAATACCCTGATTTCCTTTCCATCTGCCCAGACCAAGATAATTAGGCTCTTTACTTTGTTTTGTATATAATGAAGGAGGCAACGTAGTGCTAGTAGGGGAAAAAAGGCGATCTCCCAGTGGTAAATGTATTGACATTTACAGACACCGACAGAGCACAACATGGAGAGAGTAATGAGAAATTTGACTGCTTTTCCCTCTTTCTCTGCTTCCTGCTTTAGAGCTGCTGCATCCCACAGTGAATTACTAGCTACAAAGAGAAGGGACTGCTTAGGGACTGACAATTGAGAGCATTTACAATTAGCTGAATTGATTAACCTTTACAAATGCTGTTACTTTATGAGGTGTTTTTCTCAGCCCTGGTTGAACAGTATGCGTTATTGATTCAACATACTCCTTTATGGAAGCCCTGATTTGTCTGTGACTCCACCAGTCATAACGCCTGCCTTGGTAATCGCTTCTGCGTGTTCTTGGGAAAACTTGACACGGTAGACTGATTGGCATTATGTAAATGGGGTCCTTGTCACCGTCTCGGAGAGGGAGCGGTGTACAGCGGGAGAAGCGAGGGCACAGATCTGCTTCCCCGCATCGCCATCTCCAAGCACAGACACAAAGGATGCCAGCCTCTCACTGCCCGTCAGTCCACTGCCTTGCTCCAAATAAACAGCCTGCAGGACGGAAAGAACTGCACATGTTCCTCTGAGGTTTCCAGCTCCCCCGTATTTCTGGTTTTTATTTCACTTTTCCAAAATAATTTGGATTTTGTGTGTGGATATGTAAGGAAAGCGGTGGCGGGAAATTGTCAAAAAAATTGAATTGTATTTCGCTTGTTTTTCTAAAAAAAGTTATAGACTGACTTTGAGTCCCTACTTTGGCTAGTGATCCCAAAACCTGTGACAAGAGGCATATTCCTTTAACGAGTTGCAGTCAAACTCTGTGTTCAGAATAACTATCAGGTAGAAATGGCTGCTTTCCATCCCTCACAGCCTATCAAACTATATGAATACAAAGTAAATGCTGTTTGGTTTTCCCTCCCTTCGTGCTTCCCTCTCTCTCTGCTTTCTTCCTTCTATCCTTCTTTTATTCTTCATTTCAAGGGGTACATTTTTGTGATCTCACAGCTTGAAATGCTGGAGTTCATCCATTAGCTGTTCCACTATTGCTCTCTAAACGCCTTGTGCACCCAAGACCAGTTACATGATTTGTGGGGTCCGGTACACAACGAAGATGCAGGACCCCTTGTTTATCAAGTATGAAAAATTTCTAAGTGGTGACAGCAGAGCATGAAACCGATCCCAGCTCTTGTAAGCATGAGGCTTTGGGCGACGGCAGAGTCACGTGCCAGGAAGTAGGCCCTGTCTTTAACTTGGACACCGTGTTTTGTGGAAAGACTGAGGTGGTGGTATTTGTTTTCCTCCCCAGCTGGAATTTAAACTTCCCTAATGCGCGACTAATTCATTCTGGATCTTGTCGAACTGCACATGCCTGTTTACCACTTGACCTGCTGCTTAGTGGGTAGGAAGTGAGAGCGCCCCCCTAATGCACCTCGTCTGCATAGCAGGGAAACCTTTACCCATTGCCAGCATTGGGAGAATGGAGTGTGTGTCACCTTGTGCATTCAGTGCTGGCTGCAGAAAGTTTGTTTTGCTTCATGCGATTAAACTGAATGTTTTGCTAGATCCACATGCAAAAATATATGCATTTATTCTAATATAATACATATACATATTCAAATGCACAGAATTTTTTTCATACATATATAACGGAATTGAGTTTATGGCATTCCAAGACACAGATGAACAATGGTGGAAGACGGCCATTTTTTTTTTTTTTTTTTTTTTTTTTATGAAGAGTTGATGCATTTTTAAAGAAAAAAAAATCAGGGAGCTGCTCTAACAAAGTCTGCAGCATTCACAGCGTGACAAACAAATTAGAAAACAGCAGATGCAGCACAAATTAAGATGTATTTAGCACAGCAGCCCATCAGATGTGTGAACGTCTTTTGTAACTCAGCTTTGCAAGGTTGATGTATTGCACTTTAGACAGCTGATAATGAACCCTCCTAGCAATTAGAAGTGGAAATACTGAAGAGTCAAAATTGTGTTGTTCCCAGTGGGCCAAAAAGGAAAAAAAAATCCATGTGAAACTTACTTCTTTATGTGCTTGCAAAACAAAGGGAATGTTTCAATTTATATACTGGTGTGTTTGAATTTCTCTTGCCTTTTAAAAATTCCTACTTCATTTTAATTACCATCCGATTCTAAAGTGTCATTAAATAAGTATGAATTCTGTTGCAGTTACACACGTTTTATGGCCAATACAATGTCTTTCCTTTATGGGATGCATTATTTAGTAATCTTACATTAAGACAATAACTTCAATCATTGTGCCTTCAAATGGCAATAAGCATGGTAATGGCTTTGCTGAGCTGCTTCCTGACTCTTTCTATCATTGTGTTTTCCCTTTAATATTAGAGCATTGTTTTTATTTCTATGCAGATAGTGCGTTTTTCCCAGTTTCTGTTTTGTGGGAGTGGAAGCATATTTGCAGTAGGGAACAAAGCATCAAAGTCCATCTAATAGACCAAATTCTATCCTAATCTGGTGCCTGGTCTAACAGTGTACTGTTAATGTTTGCTTTTTTTTTTTAATCAATATTTTATTTAAGGAAGCATATCATTTCCTTCCAGGAGGAAGAGATGCTTGGTAGTCGTTCTGTGGAGTTAGCAGTAGTCCAGTATTTTGTCAAGTATGGGTTTTGACAAATTTAACAAGCTTGAAAGAACTCACAAGAGAATAAGCCAAACCACATAAAGGTGGAAGAACAGAAACAAATAAGGAAAGGGAGCCTAATTGGTGTATTCTGCCTAGCAAAGAGAGATCTGACAGGTGATTTGAAAGCTGACCCAAGTATGTGAAAAATCTTAGATGTTTCTGATGTTTGTAGTCTTAAAGAAATCAGCATCACAGACACCGTTTCCTCTTGAGTGTGTTTCCTGCTGTTGTGTTGTCTCAATCTGTATCCTCAATCCCAGACCTCCAAAGAGAAACGTCCCACCTTCACCTCTCCTGAAAGTTTAGAGGAGCACGAAGGTGAATGGAAACATCACAGTCACATGTCTCTAGTACAAATACAAATGTCCAAATGTATGTGCAGATTGGTCATGTTGTGAAGACTGAGGACAGAGTGTATTTCCCAAGGTGGCCGCCTTTCTGCGCTACCCAGAGAGGGGTCCAAATAGTACTGTCCTGGATTCCCATTGTGACTTAAAGGGAAACTTTTGATGCCCAGAGCCCTTGATGGCCTGCAGATGAAGGAGGAAGATGTGCTTCAACACTGAGCAGCAGAAGCCCACTTGGGTGGCACCAATGTTGACTTCCAAACGGACAGTTCATATATATAAGGAAAAGTGAAGGCATCTATATCCTGTCTTCAGAAGACCTGGGAGGAGCTCATTTTGGTGACTTGTAGCATTGTTTCCATTGACAATCCGGCTGAAGGCGGTATCACATCCTCTAGAAACACTGGTCATCGGGCTCTGCTGAAGTTTGCTGCTGCCACGAGAGCGATTTCTACTGCTAGCCGCTTCACTCCAGAACCTTCAGGAGCCACGACTTTCTATGGTTACTGATCCCAGGGCTAACCACAAAAAGGCGCCTTCCATTAATCCGCCTACCATTGTTCTGTGGAGCACAAACTCCCCTCTTTGCCGTATGGACGCCGCCATACCCTGCAGCAACAGGGGAGTTCATTCAGCAGGTCCGCCGTGAGGTGGGGGGGGGGGGGGGGGGGGGGGGAGTTCCGCGCATGCGCGGCGCTGTTCCGGAAGCACGCAGAGACGTCACACCTGATCTCTCTCACTGTCTCTGTCTGGAGATTCTGAAGAGTTGGAGAAGGCAGAGCAGGTCACTGCTGCAGAGGCTGTGACGCGGGGGAGCTTCGGGGTGGATGGACTGCTTCAGCTCGTAAATTTACTGCTCCTCAACCCGAGGTGGCAGGCTGGTCTAAAGGCATGGGGTGCCCACCCCCTGCACCTACTCAGCAGTTCCCTGCAGAAGACTGGAGCCCTCGGCCGCCACTGAGGACCGGACTGGAGCGCCCACTGCTCAGGCCACTGAATAGGTAATAGGAATGACCCCTGAGGCTGTTCTCCCATAGGCTCTTAACCAGACAGAACTCGCACCAGAGCGAGGATTCCAGATCATGTCACTGAGACAAGAGGTCGTGAACCAGCGGGGTGAAGCCTGGAACAGGCTTGTAGGTGTTTTATTTATGTATTTATATGTGTTATGTATTTTTCCGTTTAAAAAAAATCAATACAGTTTTAAACCCAGGAGAGTTTCCTGTAAAGATTTGCATGCCAGTTTGAGAAATCAGCTGGCAGTGCGCTTGCGTTTCTACGTGGTTTCATTTGGGCACCTGCTACCCTTGTTGGGCTGGCGCTATCCTGGCCTCCACGCTCTCCGCCGCCTCTTCCACTCAGCCCGAGCATTAGCTGCTGTTTATCATGCAGCCAATTGTTTGTTTGTTTTTTGAGATCCAAGAAAGTTTTCTTACTCACCTGACTTCCTTATTTACGTTACTGTCCAGCCCTTATAGGCAATTTTTATGTTCATGGCCCCAACTGTTCATAGCCGCTTCATTAGTGAAATCCGAAGGATAAGCCAGGAGATGTATTTTTCAAACCTAAGCTCCTGTGTTTCTATTTTCTGTTTCTATTTATATAAGCAGAGGAGGGAAGAAGGGAGTAACTAGAATAAGGAGAGATTTAGGGTGGACATGAGAAAGAACTGCTTGAAAAAAATGTGAAAGAAACATTGTAGTCTTTTTCCTGATAGAGATTTTGAACTCTCTTTATCCTTAACATAAAGAACGATAATCCCTTACATCTGTACAATGCCTTAGTGCTTTTTAAAGTGCTGTCATATAAAAGAACTTTTTTGAGCCCATTTTATGAGGTTATTTTTTTTCTTTTTAAGAAAGGACATAGATGATAGGCAGTAGATAATCCATCTAAGATGAAGTCCATTGGAGTGTGGGGGGTAAATTAAGGGCCTTATTGTGGTTTCTTCTGGCTGTATAATTCCATTTTTCACCAAGGCTGTGACTTTTTTTTAAAAGAGTAGTAAATACACTGCAAAGGAATGAAGCTGTTAGAACATGTTGGCTCCTTACAATGATGGTTTAACCCAGGTTCCCCTTATTATACTGATTTATGAGGCAGGTGGCATTAGGAATCACCAAGCTTATTACAACTATTTTCCTTTCAGTATTGTAAATCTAAAGCACACCCTGATATTTAGAAATAGGTGGAGAGACCGTAATTTCTGTTATGTCAGACTTCACATAGATATCGTCCTGCGTGTTAGAAGTCATTTAGCAGATTTCTCTTTTTCCCTTTTCCATGTAAGGTAGGATTTGTGGGGAAACGAGGTTGGGATGAGTCTTCAAACCCAGAAGGGCAGTGTGGTTTCTGAGAAGGACACTGACCTCAGACTTTGGAAGCCTGGGTCCTGGGCTTGCTGTTTATCCTTTGTATGAACTTGGCTCATCTATGGAACTGCTCCTTCTCAACATTCTCGAAGACAGTGTTTTTACAACTTCCCGGAGGGGGAAGTGTTTGGTCACAGTTGCTAAGACCTCTTTCAGAGTCAGTATACGTGGATACTTGAACTTTGAGGAATTGGCTTCTATCAGACACAGGTGGTGGGGACACTTAGATTTAGGGATAGTCTGGAAAGCAGCAATGAGCTAGTGTTTTTTGCGGCTTCCTTTTGCAGTTTGTATCTTCTTGTCCAGTAGAGCACTTCTATCTAATTGTCAAAAGTTGTTTCATCACTCAGACCTCACAACTATGTCCTCTTGAACCAGTCTCCTCCAGATCCCAGCCTATCTGCTTCTTCCATCAAAACTGAGATGTCTTAAGCTGTGTGAGGTGTTACTCCCTAATGTGATACATGAGTTAACAAATAGCTGTTAACAGCAAACAGTGACTGACTTGCCATTCTTTCCCAGTTGCCTTCTAATCAGAAACAACCACAATACAGAGACATTATTATCGTTAATGATAGAATTATAAATACCAAATGGTTGATGAGGAAAAGTATTTGGGGACTGGGGTCAGCAGTCTTTCTAGTAATCATAATAAAGCTAACAAAGGAGATAAAACTATAGTACAGCCCGGAACACTCTAGTGTTAATGACATTCACAAATGACATTCTTAGGCCTCACAGGTGCAGTTTTCTGGAATGGGTAATTTTAACAGGAAAACTCTAGGTTCCTTCTTTGACTGTGCGTCTGTAATACCACCACTAGAAAATTTTATCATTAGTAAAAGGTTCACCCTCTTTTGGAAAATTCATTGCTGGAGTTTTGAGGATAAAGCTGAGAAGGTATTCATTGCAGGATTGACTTTATAAAGACAGAGTGCAGTGTCCTGAACCCCACGACATTGTCAATGAGAAGAAAAGAAACCCAATGAAGACCGGAAAATCATTCTTACTGGACCCTGGGAAAGAATATGTAGCCTGCCGTGTGGTTTAGGAGTACATTTTTAGAGTAAATTTCTTTAAAATAAGCAAAATTTGCCCTGTTGAAAGCTACTTATATTCTGAGCCTTATTTAACATTCTAACTACAGCATTTGACCTTCATTTTCATGCTGTGTTTATATTGGTAGTTAATAGCAGATACCATTTGATAAGATAGTTTTAAAATTGGACAAGATTGCTAGCTGAAGTACTCTTAATGCCTTTGATCTGGAAGTGAGGAGGATTCTCTCTGGGCAAACAATGAATGTTTTTTTGGCCCCTTAAAAGGGAAAATCACAGTTGTTTTGCTCTTGTTTTGTTTTTGTTTTAGGCGCCCGCCCTCCCAACCTCCAATCTCCCATTACTTCTTTGGCTTATTTGTTTATTGGTATATAATGACCATAAAAGGAAACATAAAATACACCTGCACTTTATTTATGGAAAGAGACCCTCTGGACATGAAATCATTTCCAGATAAAGGGCAAATATTATTGTTTCTCTGGTCAAAAAATTATTTTCTTTTTCATGCTCAGTTCATTCTGTACTTTTGTCTTTCTGTTGAATGTGCGCTCTGTGACCTCTTAGCTAACACAGGCCTTTGATATGTATTGTATGATTATAAAAGTGCAATGCCAAATTGAATAGGCAAACTTATAACCAGACAATGGGATTTATAGAGCAGATTTCCTCCTAACCATGCTGTAGCAAGCCTGTCTTCTTCGAAATGTTGGGTTAATTAAACCTGGGGATTTAGAACTTCAGTCTTTTTGTATTATTATAATTTTTTTGTATTAATGTGCTTTTACAACATATTATTTTCTTGCCTGTCTAAAGGTAGATCTTTTATGATAATAATTTCTAAAACATGTGCATATATTTTTAAAGTTCATAGCATTTTACATAAATTATTTCTTTTATTCATCAGATTATTCCCATTTTATAGATGAAAACCTGAGGCTCAGGAATGTCTTGTCATTTTATTAATATGAAATATTTAGTAAGTAGTGAATCTAATATTTAAACATGGTTTTCTAACTCTAATGATGGGATAGTGGGAGACAAATTTGTTGTGGTTCTTTATATTACAAGTCTCTTAATGCTGTTTTTTCTTCCATGGAGTCCTTTGGTTTTCTAACATTTCTTTCCCAAGTGCCCAAAGAATCCCGAAATGTTGAGTGTTCTTTTCTCCCCCTGTCTCTTTTTTTCAAAATGGGCCTTTTCCTGCTTGACAAAACAGAGGCCTGGTCCTTCTCCATCCTGAATCATACTATGCTCTATTGCCATTGAATGAAAAGATTTACTCTAACCTCTAACAGATACTTCTTAAACACCTTTTTGTTTTTTGGGAAAAGTATTCATAATAGCAAAACAGAGCAATTCCAAATGGTCTGTTGAAGGGCTTGGGACCTTTATCTACCCATCGAATAAATTCAAGTCAAAGAACTGTTCCCGACTGTACCCCTCTGAAGAAACATGTGGAAAACTCCTGGGAATTTTTTCACATTGTAATGGGAAATCTGAGATACTTATGCTCTGACTTCTATCCCTCATTGTTTGAAAGATGCTAAGGGCCTTAAAACTCCATGCATTGCAGGCTTTTTGGCACAGCGTTGAGCAAGCTCCCATGGCAGTGAATGAAGCTTTCAGGCAGAGAATCTCAGAGACACAGTTTTTCAGTGGGGGAGACTGTGTGTGTGTGTGTGTGTGTGTGCGCACTAGCAACTGTCCCATGTTGCTACAGGTGAACTCAGAGGTAGGCTGAAGGAATGTGTAATAGTGCATGTCTGGATATGACTGTGTATGTGTATGTGTTTTCAGATTTCAGTGAGGTTTTGATGACCTCTTATATTAAGATAACTTTATGGAATAGGGACTATATCCAGAAATGCCAGGATTCTGCCTTGGCTAATTTACCCTCACCACAGAGCTTCCTGAAAGAGATACAAACAAAAAGGAGGGCTATAAAGAAGGAATATAGTATTGCTTTGTTAGATGGAAACCTCTGACTCCAGTACAGAGCTTTCTGGAAAATTGGGCTGGAGCTCATGACTTTAGCGAAATCCTAGGCAGGGCCTTTTTCTAAACTTAAACAAAAGTCCTACTACTTTTTAGTCATGGGGCTTGAAAGGATGATTATGGGTGACTGAGGATGATTATAGTCCATATAAATAGTCCCTATATATAAAAAGAGATTCATTTCAAGGAGTGGGTTGACATGATAGTGAGGGCTGGCAAGGCAAGTCTGAGGTCCCTCAGGGCTGTCAGGAAGGGCAGGCTGGAAACCTTTGTGGGTGGCAGCTACTGTCCACAGCAGGACTTCTTCTATTTTACAGAAGCCTTGACTTCTTTGTTGAGGCCTTTCGGCTGATTGAATGAGGCCTACTCAGATTCTCTGGGGTCCTTTCCCTTACTTAAAGTCAACTGATTATACACTTTAATCAAAATACCTTCATAGCAACATGTAGTGTAGTGTTTGATTCAATAAAAGGGGGCTATAGCCTAGCCAAGTTGACACAATTACCATGGAGGACTGATGAAGAAAGAGAGATTATCTGGGGCTCATGCGCATGAGGCAGGACCTGGCTCTTATTTTTTCTTATTTTCTGAGAAGAAAGTGCTAGTGAAAGCCACATGCTTAACACTTGACTTTTACCTGACTCTAAGCCTAACCATTTGTAAGTAGAGTTCCTTTGGTGATCTGGAATTGATACAGTGAGATTTGTATCACCTGCTTAGGAAGAAGTGAGTAGGGGTGGTACAATTCTGGTACCAGGTACAATTCTGGAAAAATCAAGTTGGAGTGGTACAAACACCAGTTTTGGTGTGTTTTACCCCTCAACACCAAGTAATTCTCAAACATTGGAGATAGCATCAGATTCCACAAGGTAAGGGTTCAGTCCTACCAGAATGCCCTCTCCTACCCCCACTTCAGGCTCTAGCCACAGGTCCAGGGTTGTCACCCTTGCTTCTGCTGACTGGCTTTAGATCGGAGAGTCCAAGGACACCTGCTTTGGGTTCAATTAATTTGTTGGAATGACTCACAGAACTCAGGGAAACATTTTACTTGATAGATTACTGATTTATTATAAAAGGATATAACTCGGGAATAGCCAAATGGAAGAGGTGCTGAGGGCAAGGCATGAGAGAAGTGTCACGGAGCTTCCCTGCTCTGAGAGTTCCACTCTCCACACATCACCATATGTTCATTAACCAGGAAGTTCTACACATCCTGTCCTTTTGGGTTTTTATGGAGGCTTTGTTACATAGGTGTGATTGATATAACTCATTGGCCATTGGCAGTTGATTCAACTTCCAGCCACTCCTGTCCCAGAGGTCTGGGGTGCAAATGAAAGTCCCAATCCTCCAGTGGCATGGCTGGTGGTTGGCTCCACTGGCATATTCCAAAAGCCATTTCATTAACATCACAAAAGATATTTTAATCTCTCTCCTCACTTAGGAAATTCCAAGCATTTTAGAAGCTCTGTGCCAGGAGTAGACAGGGATGAAGGTCAAAGATATATATATTCCTTATTATAAAATACAGCATCACATTTGGTTAGAAAAAATTTTCCCACTTGTCTCTCAAAGTGTCAATAGATAGATAGACAGATATGTATGTGTGTGTGTGTGTGTGTGTATAATTCTTTTTTTTTTTTAAGCAATTAAGCTAAAAGCCAAACCTGTTGGAAACCAGAGATATGGCTAATCCCTCTTCTTTGCAGGGGATGGTAGGGCATCAGCAAAGTCCTTCACCTTCCTATATGTAATTGCTTCCTAGGGTACACAGCTCTTACACAGTTGTCTGGGATCAGTGAGGAGCTGAGCACTTCTGGCTTGCCAGGGATGCTTGTCTGCTGTCTTACAATAAAATCTCTAAAATGGGTCATATTAAGATATCCATTATGTTAACTACAAAGTTCCACCATATTTCCACTGAATGTTCTTTTTCTTTTCCATTCTCTTTTATGCTTAATTGTGTTGTCTAACCCAGCACGTTTGAAGAGGTTATACAGTGGACAGTTGACAATGTTACATTCCTCACTCATTATCATCAATTCAAAAAGGCCCAAATTCAAACAGGATGAATACAATATTTTCTATTATTAATTTTCCATAAAGAAAGCCCACAGATGGAATCACTCATCTTATAGAAATTAAATGTTTAGTAAAGTTCAAGTCTGAAAATAATCCTTATCCAATTTTTCTCTTCTATGTAGTCCTAAACAGAACACTCACTCATCACCTAATTCTAAAACAGAGAACACTCACTCATACACCTAATTCGTGACCGAATTCCTTCTTCAGCAGCTATACCTTGAGCTGTTCTCTGTCCACTGCATCTCGTGTAGATCATTCATGATCTCCAAAATTGTACTCACCCATCAATTAGTCCACTGTTTCTAAAATTCCCAAATCTAGGAAGATACATAATACCACTAGCCTCACAGTCATAAAATTTACATCATACCACTTCTTAGCTATCATAGTAATTACACCAAATAAAAAATGGTATTCCAACTCATTGTGTTTTATAGACCTTCACTGTAATTGCCAATCATAGGTTGGCTTGAATCTAAAGAATATTGTGATACATGAAATGGAGGGACTCTCTTACTTGGGTATTTATAGAGAGAATACTTTTATTTTTCCTGGGTGGGGGAGAGGGGAGTTATCCATAAAAACTATCTCCTGTCTCCTCTCTTGTCAGAAAGTAGCAGTGAAACCATATTTCTCTATTTGTAAAGTTCAGTTTTTGGGTCTTTCCTCAGGATGTTTTATACTCTTCAGTTGTCAGTCCTTTGGAAATCTTTTAAGGAAGGTTTTGTTTTGTTTTGTTTTGTTTTTGCTCTGAGTTCTTGGAACTCTAACCAAAAGATAAAAAGAGAGACTAGTGAAAAAGGACTCGATGTCAGGAAGTATTGGAACAATGCAAAAATAATTAGAAAGCATGCAAGAATATTGACAGTACGGTTATTACTAAAGAGAAAAAAAAAGCCAGCCATTTTGAAATTAAAAAAAAAATAATCCACTGGTCAAATAAGAAATTATAATGGAAATCGAAAATAATAAACCTGAATGACAAATAAATACTACATATAAAACTCACAGGATACAACTAAAATGGTATTCGAGAATAATTTATAACCTTAAGTGGAGAAGAAGAAAGCCTAATAATTAATGAGGTAAGCACTTAAAGTGAATGAATTCAGAGAAAATAGAAAAGGTAATGAAGAAATCTCAAATATCAATAGAATAGGAAATGGAGCTCTAATGAAGAGGATCAAAAAGGCTGTAAGTGACTTCTTGGGAAGCTTATTTAATTGATAAGCTTCTGATAATATTGATGAACTTAAAGAAAAAAAAAGCCCCAAGAACAATGGCACAAATAAACTAAGAATGAAAAAGCGAACGACAGGGGTGCCTGGTGGCTCAGTTGGTTAAGTATCTGACTCTGGGTTTCAGCTTGGGTCATGATATCATGGTTTGTGAGTTCCAGCCCTGCCTCGGGTGCTGACAATGTGAAGCCTGGTTGGGATTCTCTCTCTATGCTTTCTGTCTGCCCCTCTCTGGTTGCATGCTCTATGTGTCTCTCGCTCTCTTAAAAAAAGTAAATAAACTTAAAAAAAAAAGGTAAAAAGGGAGCTACAGATTTGAATGTGTAGTAAAGATGTAGAGAATTTCACAAGCAACTCTATTCCAATAAATTTGAAACAATAAATAAAACTCTAGAAAAATTCTCCATCAGGATTGAGTCAAGGAGAAATAGTCAGCAAGAATAAACATATAACTATTAGGGGAATTTAACCTGAAGGGCAAAGTCTTATAACACATATAAAAGAAAGCTTTTCAGATGCCTTCTACCAACCATTCAAGAAATGTGATTAGCAATATTACTGAAAATCTTGAAGAGTATAGACATAGAAAAAATAAACTTTAACTCATGTTATGGGGTCACGATACACTGTGATCAAATGAAAAAATGCCTATATGAGAACGGAAAGTAAAAGCCAAATTCAATGATGAAGGTAGATGCAAACATCTGAAACAAGGAATAAATTTAACCAAGCTGGTGAAGAACTTTTGCACTGAAAATTATAGAGCATTAATGAAGGAGATTAGAGAAGATAGGGATAAATGGAAAGACATCCTGAATTCATGGATTAGAGGGATTAATGTTCTTTTTTTAAAATTTTTTTATTTTTAACGTTTATTTATTTTTATAATATTTTTTTTTTAATTTTTTTTTTCAACGTTTATTTATTTTTGGGACAGAGAGAGACAGAGCATGAATGGGGGAGGGGCAGAGAGAGAGAGGGAGACACAGAATCGGAAACAGGCTCCAGGCTCTGAGCCATCAGCCCAGAGCCCGACGCGGGGCTCGAACTCCCGGACCGCGAGATCGTGACCTGGCTGAAGTTGGACGCTCAACCGACTGCGCCACCCAGGCGCCCCACGTTTATTTATTTTTGAGACAGAGACAGAGCATGAACAGGGGAGGGGCAGAGAGAGAGGGAGACACAGAATCTGAAACAGGCTCCAGGCTCTGAGCGGTCAGCACAGAGCCGACGCGGGGCTCGAACTCACGGACCGTGAGATCATGACCTGAGCCGAAGTCGGACGCTTAACCGACCGAGCCACCCAGGCGCCCCGGGATTAATATTCTTAAAGTGTCCATGCTACCCAAAGTGATCTGCAGATTCATTGCAACCTCTATCAAAATTCCAAAGGCATTCTTTATAGAAGTAGAAGAAAATAATCTTAAAATTCAAGTGGAACCACAAAAGACTCCAAATGGTCAAAGTAATCTTGATCAAGAAGAACAAAGCTGGGGTATCATGCTTTCTGGTTTCAAATAGTACTGCACAGCTTTAGTAATCAAAACGGAATGGCCCTGGCATAAGAACAGACACATAAACTAGTGGAACAGAATAGAGGGCCCAGAAATAAATCTACATATTTATGGTCACTTGATCTTTGACACCAGTGCCAAGAACATACAATGGGGAAAGGACGGTCTCTTCAAAATTAGCTTGGTAATGGTGGTCGTTTCCTGGTGTATACCTATGTCCAATCATCAAAAAAAAAAAAAAAAAAAAAGAATTCTGCACCTCATTTGGGCTATATTTTTCCAGAAGTTCTTACCACATATATTATTATGTAATATTTTAATAGCCATTCTTGTGTCCGTTTACTTCTTTGTGTATGTTTACTTCACTCACCTGTGAGTGACCTCATTGTGGGCAAGGAATATAAATTAATCATCTTCATATGAGTAAATTCTTGCAGGGTGGTGGTTCCTCAGTAAACCTTTTGTTGAATTCATGCACAAATGCTAGGGTAAATTTGAGACCACCAAATATGAGTGTTCTTAAGATTTCTGGACTATGAAAATCCGACTTCCCAACTGTTATCATAAAAACCCAATTAAATTTACCTGGGGTTTTCATTTTCATAGCTACTGAAATGAGAAAGAATTTCCCCCTTGTGGGGTAGTAGTTTATTGTCCAATTAGTGTAACTAATGAAAATTGTAGTGAAAGGAAGAGGATTACAGAACTCAGCACTTAATGGGAATATGGGCATTGGAAGTAAGGAAAAAGAATTAGGCAAAGTCAGGAACGAAGAAATCATAAAACTCTTAGGATGAAACATTATGGTTTATTATTTATGAGCCAATCATCAGGGAAACAGTAACTCATAAGTGGTGTGTATATTATAAAGTGATTATCATACCACTAGCTATGCCATAGCAAGCTGCTTAGTATTGTTCCAGTTATTTAACCTCTTTGGACCTTGGGTTCTGCCTCCGAGCATTAAACATGTTGGCCCTCCAACAGCTTAGGTCAGATCTGTTATTATATGCCTTGCTTTTGCTTTTCTCTTCGTCATGTGTTCTTGCCCCAGCTACTAGAAAATGGTATTCTGCTCAGTTTCAATGACTAAGTAATTGAGGAAAACATTAATTTTATATGTATGGAAGGTGACATCTGCAGATTGGTTGTACCCCAATAATTCAGGCCCAAGATTTATGGAGATGAGATGTCTTTAAGGATAATGATATATAATTGTAATTCCAGACATTTTTGTGACAAGGAAATTGAAACAAATAATATGAATGCAGTACATCCGACAGGAATTGCTTGTTTCCTGAATGTGTGTTGCAGCACATAGAAGAGGCAGATAAACATACTAGAGTTCAAAGAATTTTAACTGCAGGGTTTATGAAGATTATCTGAAGCCATCTATCCATCAGAAGTGCTTACCATTGGGCTGTGCGGTACAGTAGATATGTCTGAATTCAGAAGGGGAATGGGATTAAAATTCAGCTCTGCAATTACCAACTGAATTTTAAGAAATTTACCTAATTTCCTTCCATCTTAATTTCTTTATAAAATGGTAATTATAATTCCATAAAAATGGTATGATTTTGTGATAATAAAACACCTTAAGTATTTGGTACATAGTAGATACTTTTATTTTTTTTTTAAATATTTTTTTTCAACTTTTTTTATTTATTTTTGGGACAGAGAGAGACAGAGCATGAACGGGGGAGGGGCAGAGAGAGAGGGAGACACAGAATCGGAAACAGGCTCCAGGCTCTGAGCCATCAGCCCAGAGCCTGACGCGGGGCTCGAACTCCCGGACCGCGAGATCGTGACCTGGCTGAAGTCGGACGCTTAACCGACTGCGCCACCCAGGCGCCCCAGAGTAGATACTTTTAAAAGGTCATTCAGCTTTAGTTTTATTTTTTTAATATTTTTTTCAGTTTTTATTTTAATTGCGTTTAGTTAGCATACAGTGTAGTATTAGTTTCAGGTGGACAATATAGTAATTAAGCACTTCCATACATCACCTTGTGCTCATCACAACAGGTGCACTCCTTAATTCCTGTCTTCCCTTTACCCCATCCTCCCCTCTGGTAACCATCAGTTTGTTCTGTATAGTTAAGAGTGTGTTTCTTTTTTTTTTAAATGTCTTATTTATTTATTTTGAGAGAGAGACAGAGAGAGTGAGAGTGCATGCGTGTGTGAGAGGGACAGAGAGACAGAAGAGAGAGAGTCCCAAGTAGGCTCTACCCTGTCAATGCAGAGCCCAGTTTGGGGCTCAGTCCTATAAACTGTGAGATCATGACCTGAGCAGAAATCAAGAGTGGGTCACCTAACTGACTGAGCCACCCAGGTGCCCCAAGAATCTGTTTCTTGATTTGTCTCTCTCTCTCTCTCTCTCTCTGTTTTCCCTTTGCTCATTTGTTTTTAAAATTGTACATATGAGGGGCGCCTGGGTGGCGCAGTCGGTTAAGCGTCCGACTTCAGCCAGGTCACGATCTCGCGGTCCGTGAGTTCGAGCCCCGCGTCGGGCTCTGGGCTGATGGCTCAGAGCCTGGAGCCTGTTTCCGATTCTGTGTCTCCCTCTCTCTCTGCCCCTCCCCCGTTCATGCTCTGTCTCTCTCTGTCAAAAATAAATAAACATTGAAAAAAAAAATTTAAAAAAAATAAAAAAATAAAAAAAAATAAAATTGTACATATGAGTGGAATCATGTGATATTTGTTTTTCTCTGACTTACTTTGCTTAGCATTAATACTCTCTGGCTCCATCCATTTCATTGCAAATGGCACAATTTCATTCTTTTTTTATGGCTGAATAATATTCCATTATATATAAACCACATCTTTTTTATTCATTCATCAATCAGTGGACACTTGGGCTGCTTCCATATCTTGGCTATTGTAAATACAGTTTTATTTTTTCATTGACCTTAAAATTTACTTTGTAATCCATAGCACTGACGCACAAAAGCAGCCCAGGTATTTAATAATTCAAGAAATACTTACTGAGAGTCATAAGATAATTTTTACATGAGCTAATTTTTATTTTTAAATATTTATTTTAATTTTACTTTTTTGTTTTGGAGAGAGAGATTGAGAGAGCATGACCAGGGGAGAGGAGCAGAGGGAGAGAGAGAATCCATGCTTAGCGTGGAGCCTGACATGGGGCTCAAGCCCACAAACTTGGGATCATGACCTGAGCCAAAATCAAGAGTCTGATGCTTAACCAACTGAACAACCTAGATGCCCCCAATATTTTTTTAAATGATAAATACATAAAAGTATCTCTAGACAGATAGAATTCATGCCTTCTTGGAGTTTACCTTCTATTGGGAAAGATACACAAATAATAGAACAAAATACCATTGTAAGTTGTGATAACTCTAGGTAGGAGACAAATAGGAATTATGGGAAAATAGTGCAGTATTGGGGAGTCGGGATCAGAAGAGAAAGGTATTAAAAGGGGAAATGTATCACTTTAAATTAAGAGATAAGTAAAACTTAATACAGTAAATTCAGGAAAATGTGTGCAAGTTGACAAGATATTGTGGAGAAACAGTGACGTGAGCAAATGAAGTAAAGAGTGATTTTATCATAAGGTGGGCAACTGTGGTCTAGGTGGTTTGACTCTGGAAGAAGACTGGAGCTGGATTTGGGGAAGAAAGAAGAAACAATTGTGGGTTGTAGTCTGGATTATAGGTAAAAGGGTCTGTAGCAAGCCTTATCACTTCAGAACTTCTTGGATATTGAATTTTTCATGACTTGGTCAGGGCAAATAAGTGAGAACTTCGTGAATCATGTTACCTCACCTATATTATGTAATTGTTACAGTCTGTACTTGGAAAATTTAGAGGGAGTAGGACAGTTAATCAAAAAATAAAACATGAGGTAAGGGAAGAATTGGTAATATGAAGAGTAAAGGGGTTTTAGGTAACTGTGGGCAAGGTAACCACCTCTGATTTCGTTGAGAATAACTGAAAATTTTGGACAAAATATTAAACAGTATTAACTGCAAGGCAGCAAAGAGCTATAAGTTAGTGAAAAATTAAAGGAATAAGATATTGGAAAAGAAAGAAACCAAGAGAGATGAGCCCAGTATTTGACTTATGGGACAAATTGAGAATTTTAAAGGCATCCCATATTTTGGATGTCCTTGAAGCATTACTTGAAATAGCAAGAGACTAACACATCCTAAAGGATGATCAGTGATTGACTGGACAGACAAAGTAGATATTCATATGATAGAATATGCAGAGAGTATATGTAGAATTAAACAGATGTACATTTACCTGCATGGGTGGGATTTCCACAATACGACATTGAATAAAATGAGCAAGTCCACTGAAATGTGTAGATTTATATGTTTTCAGGCATGCACAAATAATTATATAAATTTTTATGCATGCATAAATGGTTACGAAAAGAATAAAATCGTTGTGTAATGTAGGTAAAATCCTGCATTAAATCATTGCTCCTCCTAATTACAGCAAGTAAAACCATGCTTGGCAAAGAGACAGACTAATACAAAAGCCCATAAGGTAACAACATACATAATACTACTCAACCTACCAAATTTTCTACCTCTTTGTTAACTCATATCTTATTTGGAAATAATAGCTTGCATAATAACTTGTTTTTTTCAATTGGGTACAAATTCTTTCCCTAAATATAATTTTACACATGTTGGTAGAATTTAACAGTGAAAGGAAATTTAGAAGGGTAAACTTTAATTTATGGCCTTAAATATTTTTAGTGGGTGTAGGGATGAGACTAGGGATAATAGAAAAAAGAAACACACACCAAAAAAGTTGGGATAATATCTACTCTGCTAATAATATTATGCCATTAACTGGAGGATACATTTTTTTTTTTTACTTTTTTTTCTGTTAATGTTTTTTTTTTTTTTGAGAGAGAGAGAGAGAGAGAGTGAGTGTGTGTGTGACAGAGTGTGAGCCGGGGAGGAGCAGAGAGAGAGGGAGACACAGAATCTGAAGCAGGCTCCGGGCTCTGAGCTGTCAGCACAGAGCCCTATATGGGGCTCGAACTCATAAGCTGTGATATCATGACCTGAGCTGAAGTCAGCCGCCCAACTGACTGAGCCACCCAGGCACCCCTAACTGGAGGATACTTTTGATTGAACTCTGTGTACTTATGGCTTGTGAGTACCCCAAGGAGAAGAATATACTTTTTAATTCAATATCTTATTTAATTTAAGGTCTTATATAAATGAAAAGCAGTGTTTTTAAAGGAGAATTAATGCACTATGTCAAATTGGTTTTTTAAGTTAAAAAAAACTTTAACATTTATTTTTGAGAGAGAGAGAGAGAGAGAGAGACAGTGTGAGTGGAGGAGGGCAGAGAGAGAGGGAGACACAGAATCCGAAGCAGGCTCCAGGCTCTGAGCTGTCGGCACAGAGCCCGACGTGGGGCTTGAACTCATGAACTGTGAGGTCATGACCTGAGCTGAAGTCAGATGCTTGACTGAGCCATCCAGGCGTCCCTCAGAGTGGTTTTTTAAGGGAAATAAATGAACAGAATATGGATAAGCAAGAGAATTCTCAGGTCCTTTATGTGATCTTCAGTTCTTTGAAATCCCTAAAACAGTAGCTTCAACTATGTGTCACGTGGGCACCTGTTAATAAACAAAATCTTGATTAAAATTTTTATATGATTAATCAGTAATCAGTATAACTTTTAAACCCTTAGAAACATCCCATAATGCAAACTTCAAACTGATTTTTTTTTTTAATTTTTTTTTTTCAACGTTTATTTATTTTTGGGACAGAGAGAGACAGAGCATGAACGGGGGAGGGGCAGAGAGAGAGGGAGACACAGAATCGGAAACAGGCTCCAGGCTCTGAGCCATCAGCCCAGAGCCTGACGCGGGGCTCGAACTCCCGGACCGCGAGATCGTGACCTGGCTGAAGTTGGACGCTTAACCGACTGCGCCACCCAGGCGCCCCTCAAACAGTGATTTTATCAGAGCCTACATTGGTGGAAATATAACACACTCTCATATTTAGATGAGGTAGTTTGTGTAATAGACAAACAATCTCAGATAGTGGGGAGATTGAAATTTTCATCATGAGAATACTTAGTGTTTTCATTCAGCATGGGGTCTCATCACCCGTGGCTTGCCCTGTGTGCACTTGTATTCTCCTACCTCTACCACAGCTTACATTTGTTTGTCCTACTCTATTTGGCTCTTTCTTTCCCCAAGCCTTTCTCATTCTTCAGTGTTCCCAGCCCATTTTCACTGTTATGTAACATAGTGTACTTGATAATTCTTTAATTTCATATTAGTATTGCTCCTGTTTCTCAGAGTTCTTCTATCTTATGGTGCCATTTTTTTCTTTCTTCTTAAAAACGTGTCTGTGTCGGATCATGGAAATAAATGCCCAAATAAGTCTGTAGTGTTTCTGGGAAAATGTACCCTCTCAGAATTGTGTCAAACATGGGTCACCTCGGTGGCACAGTTGGTTAAGTGTCCAACTTTGGCTCAGGTCATGCTCTGTGGTTTGTGAGTTCAAGCCCTGAATTGGGCTCCGTGCTGACAGCTCAGAATCTTGAGCCTGCTTCAGATTCTGTGTCTCCCTCTCTCTCTGCCCCTCCCCTGCTCACACTCTGTCTCCTCTCTCTCAAAAAATAAATAAACATTAAAAAAAATCATGTCGAATAGAGTTAAGTCTTTTCCCCAGGTTAGGTGTTAAGTTGACGCATAAGGAAACAAATCAAAGAATTATTTCTGCCAATTCTCCTAGATCACTTACAAAATGTAGTATACCTGCTGTTTGGAATAGATTATTGCTTCTTCATTTAATTGGCTTAAATGTTATATTTTATATATGTATGTCTGTATGTGCATGTATTTAAATTTTTTTTTCAACGTTTATTTTTGCGACAGAGAGAGACAGAGCATGAATGGGGGAGGGGCAGAGAGAGAGGGAGACACAGAATCGGAAGCAGGCTCCAGGCTCTGAGCCATCAGCCCAGAGCCTGACGCGGGGCTCGAACTCACAGACTGCGAGATCGTGACCTGGCTGAAGTTGGACGCTTAACCGACTGTGCCACCCAGGCGCCCCTGTATGTGCATGTATTTAATACATATACATATTTGACACAGACATACATACAGTGTATGTATTATACTCAACACACATATAAATAGAATTTCTCACTTTATGGGAGATGCTCAAGAACTGAGGCTAACTGAAGAAACAGCAGTCATGTTTCCTGTCTAATATTCACTCCTGGGCCTGTGTCAATGAGTAGAATGGTTGGGAAACAAATACACTGTTTTTTCTGTTTGTGTCTCATTGGTTGTGTTTTTGTCTTCTCCTTCTCCTGGATGCATAAAAAATGGACGTACAATGCAATGTAGGGTGATTTACTGAAATACATGTATGAATTTTTTATGCATTGGGTTAATTCCAACACAGATAGCAGGATTTCAGCTTTGAGATTATAGAAATTTTAAATTCATGCTCATATGGGTACAGTAAATAAATCTTAACTATACAGTAACTCTGTCATCTCTGAGTTTCAACATTTATACATGAGAATTATGCTTTTCATGTAATTTCGGGGTATTGACACACTCAGTATTTGATGTGATCATACAGAAATCACTTCCAAAAGAATCTTGGAAAAAACATTTTTCTGGAGATTTTTTTCTATATAATTAATGTTATTTCTTCTTAAATATTATGTAGAATTTGCCAATAAAACAATCTGGGTCTTAAAATGCCTTCTTTGGAAGGTTTTAAGCTATGAATTAAATTTCTTTAACAGTTATAGGACTACATAGGTTATCTAGTTCATCTTGGGTGAATATTAATAATAGTTTGTGCTTTTTGAGAACTGGACCTTTATCTTAGTTGTCAGATTTATGTGCCTGGGTTTGGTGTTCACACTATTCTCTTATTATCCTTTTAATGTCTGTGAATTCTACAGATTTTTAAAACTTTCATTTTTGTCCCCTCTATTTTGTATCTGTCTTGCTAGAGATTTACCAGTTTTTTTTTTCTTTTTCTTTTTCTTTTTCTTCTTCTTTTTCTTTTTCTTTTCTTTTCTTTTCTTTTCTTTTTTTTTTTTTAAAGAGAAAGAGGCAGAGGCAGAGGAGAAGTAGAGGGAGAGGGAGAGAGACAATCTCAAGCAGGCTCCATGCCCAGTGAGGAGCCCGTCATGGGGCTTGATCCCATGACTATGAGATCATGACCTGAGCAAAGAAATCAAGAGTCAGATGGTCAACCAACTGAGCAACCCAGATGCCTGGAGATTTATCAATTTAACTGATCTTTTCAAAGCACCAGAGTTTTGGTTTCATTTTCACTATTTTTGTTTTCAAATTTATTGATTGCTGCTTTTTATTATATCTTGCCTTCTACTTGATTTGGGTTTGTTTTGATTTGTTTTTCTGGTTCCTTAAAGTAGTATCTTGAATTTTGAGTTGAGACCTTTCTTCTATTCTAATATGAGTGTTCAGTATTATAAATTTCCCACAAGTACTGTTTCACTGTATCTCACAAACTTTGCTGTGTTTTAATTTCATTTTCCTTCAGTTCAAAATACTTTGTAATTTATCTTGAGACTGCTTTGACCATAGATTGTTTAAAAATATGTTTTTTAAGTGTTCGAGCATTTTGTTTTTCTGTTACTGATTTCTAGTTTAATTTCCTTAGAGTAAGAGAGCATACTTTGCATGATTTCAATTCTTTTAAGTTGGTGAGGTTTGTTTTATAACTTAGGGCAACAAGCCAAAGGTTTGTTTCATGATTTATCTTGATGAATGTTCAGTGTGCACTTGAAAAGACTGTATGTTCTGCTCTGGTTGGGTGTGGTCTTTTACAAATGTCAATTAGATGCTGTTGGTGGATGGTATTTTCTCAGTTCTTCTATATGTGTGTTGATATTCTGTTTACTATTTATGTTTAGTAATAAGAGAGGAGTTGAGGTCTCTGAATATGTTTGTGGATTTAGCTATTTCTCCTTTCAGTTCTGTCAGATTTTGCTTCATGTGTTTTGAAACTCTCACTAACATTCTTTATTAAGAAATAGGATTTGTATTACATGGACAACACTATTTGAAAAAGAGGATAATAAGGACTTATATTTTATTGGAGTGTAATATATCACATATAAGATTTACTGGAGATGAAAAGCTTACAGTTTTTGGAAATTCAGTTATAGAAATAACCAAATTATAATTTGTGCAACAATCCAAATCTGAGCAAAGCCTGATCTCTTCTTATTGTGTTATAATTAAGATTCACATAATATCTTCTAAGAGTTACAAAGAAACAGCCGTCACTAACTTTGCCACCTGGAGAAGATAATTACAGTTTAAAAAAATGATTCTTGGCCAACTAGATCATCCGTGAGAATGTCATGAACTCAGGACTGAGTAGCTTGCTTTGCAAGTCTATTAGAAGAGATGACTTTTTTTGCATCAAAAAAAAAAATGAATATAAGGAACTTAGGAGGCAGCACTCCATCCTAATAACATGTAGAAAGCTCAACAGAATGAAAAGTCCACAACTCTTCTTGGCTCCAACAGAGGGGGAAGACAAAGGGCAAACAACTGCCTCCAAGATGAGAGACAGACCGGTGCATACAGGGAGTCATGGCTTACCAGAGCAGAGATGCATGTATTGGAACCAGTGCCAGGATACAGCTGAGCTGTAGTTGATGAATGGCTAGAGGCTCAGTGTGGGTAACGCTGAGAGTTAAAAACTCAAAGGGGATGAAGTCATGGGAGGTACTCTCAGTATTGTAAGGTAAACCTCCGAGAATAGTCTTTAATAGGAATATGCCTGACAACATACTATCACACTAGGTGAGGTAAAAAGTGGTACAAAGCCAAGGAGAAATAGATGTATCCACTGTTAGAGTTGGAGGCTTCAACACCCCAGAATATCAATAAGAACGTCGTTGAACTCAATGGTGGTAATTAATCATGGTGGTGATCAGTCATAGGGATATAATTGACAACTCTAGAACTACTTCATCTCACAATGGCAGAATACACATTCTTCTGAAGCTCATGTGGAACCCTCGCCAAGATGGACCACATCCTTGGCCATAAAACACACCTTAATAAATTTAAAAGAAAGAAGTCATAGATGTCTGGTCTCATACCATCATGGGATTAAACTAGAAATCAATAACAGATAACTGGAAAATCTCCAAAAACATGGAGATGAAACAACATGCTTCTACATAACAGATGGGTCAAAGAAAAAATATGAAGAGAAATTTAAAAATACTTTCAATTGAATGAAAATGAAAATACATCTCTTTCAAATTGTGGGATACAATCAAAGCAGTTTGTGGGGGGACATTTATGGCACTGAATGTGTATATTAGAAGAGAGATATCAGATTTCCATTTTAGGTAACTGGAAAAGGAAGACCAAATTAAAATAAAAGTAAGCAGAAGAAATCACAATTGCAAATAATAATTGCAAATAACTGAACACAATTTTGAATACCCTATCAGTTCGCAAGAAAAATGGCAAAAACCTCTACTTGCTCTTATCTTTACACAATAAGATATATTTAAATATTGTTGTGTAGTTGCAATTTATATTCTTTAAAAATTAATTGTTTGTGGTTATTTGCCTATATCTTTAATTTGCCTGAACTTGGAAAAGCCAACGTAAAATAAACTTAAATCTGACTAGTAGCTTTTGTTTTTATTTTCTTTATGCTATATACTAGTTTTTTACCCTGAAATTTAACTTACCAAGAAATTGTAATGACACTGTACAAATGTCCAAAATTAATACATTTTGTTTTATTCACTAATTATTAAATGGAAAATACAAATTATTATTATTTTTTAAATATTTATTTTTGAGAGAGAGAGAGAGAGAGAGGGTGCGAGTGGGGGAGGGGCAGAGAGAGGGAGACGCAGAATCCGGAGCAGGCTCCAGGCTCTCAGCTGTGAGCACAAGCCTGACGTGGGGCTTGTACTCGTGAACTGCGAGATCATGACCCGAGCTGAAGTTGGACGCTCAACTGACTGAGCCACCCAGGTGACCTGAAAGTATAAATTTTTAATGTTCTGGATTTTAATAATTTTTTCTGTATATTAGGATTAATTTATGTTGTGGTTTTATAGGTTAGATATCTCTGTTTTACTTAAGGTGTGTACAAAGAGGTGAATAAATAAGACATTTTTCCATTAATATTATGTTTGTAAAAAATTTTGTCTATTCTCTTTAGAATTGTGATAGCAGAGCGTAAATGCTCTATTCAAGATTCTGCGTTGATTATAAGTAAAATTATATTTAAGATATCACAACTGTATTCATCTTTGAAGGTTCAGTACAAATTCTTTTCCTATGAAATTTCTCTGATCTGTGAGTATCAGTTAAAGCACATAAAAACATACACGTGAACAGGAAAATAACACAAGTAAACAAATAAACCAAATAATATAGTACCAAAAGTGTAAAATGAAGGAATAATAATAGCAGTTTATTGTAGCAAAATTATCTGGTACTATCCTACGCTACATTGCCCTCAATTACAGAAATTAAGTACATAAAAACCAGATAGAAAAATGCAAAGAAAAAAACATAAAAACCATAGCAAACATAATACTCTTCAAACCACTAAGTGTTCTATCCTTTTCTTACCTCATCAGATTTTATTTGGAAATTATATAATTACTTGCATCATAATCTGTCTTTTGGGTATAAATTAGTTCCCAAATATAATTTATGCTTTTTCTTCTTTTTTTTAATTTTTTTTTTAACATTTATTTTTGAGACAGAGAGACAGAGTGTGAATAGGGGAGGGGCAGAGAGAGAGAGAGAGACACAGAATCTGAAACAGGCTCCAGGCTCTGAGCTGTCAGCACAGAGCCCAACGTGGGGCTCAAACTCACAGACCACGAGATCATGACCTGAGCCGAAGTCGGACGCTTAACCAACTGAGCCACCCAGGCGCCCCTGTTTTTCTTATTTTATATGCTTAACAATGGCATTTTTTATATATATTTTTTTCTATTTTCCAAAGTGTATTAGTATTCTCTGTAAGAGCAAGTATCAATTTTTTATAGAGAGCACTTAATTTTCTCAATAATTTCCTTAGAACCACAAGTATAAAGTGAGGCCACATTAAAACTTTTTTTTTTTTTTTAACATTTATTTATTATTGAGAGAGAGACACACACACAGAGCATGAGCAGGGCAGGGGCAGAGAGGGGAGGCACAGAGCCCGACACAGGGCTTGAACTCACAAACTATGAGATCATGACCTAAGCTGAAGTCAGTTGCTCAACCAACTGAGCCATCCAGGCACCCCAAAGTGAGGCCACATTTAAGTTGATGTTTACTTGTAAATATACCATCAGATACTGAAAGAGAATATGAGATTAAACATAAAACTTCTAAGGAATATATTTTTGCTAAGATAAAAAATTTTTTAAAGTTAATAAATTTTTCTAAGAATTTGGATATACAGATATGTTAATAGAAATCAAAACATGAAATTAAATTTCTTGGTCAAAACTCCAGAAATACCTTGATGGCAAAAATCATCTTGGATTACCAACTGTGTCATTTAACATGGAGAAGTAGTTTTTCATATGGAATTTGTCTTATTTAAGAGGTTACACATCAATTAATCAGATTAAAGAATTCTTCTAGTCATCTAATGATTTTATTAAGATAGAATTAATTTAGTATTGATGATTTTTTTTCTGAAAATATTTCTGGTTACATCAGTACCCCTTTCCACTGTGCAAAATTAAGCAGCCTCCGTTTTTTCATAGAGAAAAAAGTTAAGTATGTTCTTTTGTTGTTTTTGTGCTTTCATTGCATATCCAGCGCAATTACCAATTTAGATTGTATCTTTATATTCATCTTAGAAAAGAAAAAGAGGTCAAAAGCTGAATGGTAGGCTTATTCGGTGTAATTCCTGGATTTTGGCTTAGTCCCCATCATAGAGTATGCAGAAATGCAAAAACTCAGCTTGAGGTTCTCTCTGTTCACAGTTACATAGATATAGCAAACTTGTTAGTAATTAGCTGCCTTGCTTTGTCTTAAAACATAGATGATAAAAACTGAAATTTATGATTATATTTTAGATAATTATTCTTTTTAATATGTTTGCTGAAGTGAGATACAATTTTGAAATTGTGTGACATTTTCGAAGTTAATAGCAAACTTAGTTTTCTGTGGATTTTTTTTTTTAATTTTTTTTTTCAACGTTTATTTATTTTTGGGACAGAGAGAGACAGAGCATGAACGGGGGAGGGGCAGAGAGAGAGGGAGACACAGAATCGGAAACAGGCTCCAGGCTCCGAGCCATCAGCCCAGAGCCTGACGCGGGGCTCGAACTCCCGGACCGCGAGATCGTGACCTGGCTGAAGTCGGACGCTTAACCGACTGCGCCACCCAGGCGCCCCAGTTTTCTGTGGATTTTAAGGGTTATAATTATTTGGATAAAACTCATTTACCATCTGAAAATCAGTTTCCCTCTGTGAATGAAGGGTATGCTATGTGTGTCACAGATACAGTATAAATTTTGTATGTTTACTGATGAACTATTTTTATGCAAAGATAATCAATGTATCTTCTGCCATCCAGTTAATAAATCATGCTATAATGAAACACATCTCCCTCCAAATGATATTTACCTTAAATTTCATAAATACGTAAACATTATTCTTTTGCAGCTTCTTTAAGGAGTAAAAATTATATCTACACAGTGTCCAAATATCTGGTTAACAACAGGAAATTCAAATGACTGTAAATTCACTCTTACAATGGAGATGCCACATATTTGGATATGGCAGCAAGTAAAAGTATAACACTAAAAGCTTACTCGTTGCTGGTATGGTTGTATCCATAAAGGTGGGCCCCAAAAAGAATTAGGAAATATGCTTAAAAAGGATGTGAAAGACATCATGATGTGACCTGTCGTGACAGTATAACAGTGCTAAATGGTGAACAGGTGATCTGCCCTTCCTTGAGTTGTAGCCTCAGTCAGTATCATAGGAAGTTCATCTATATCTTTTTCAATTCAGAGGAAAAACCAGATTTTTGGTGGGAGAGTTGTTGCACCCCAGAGATTACTGAGGTGACTGATAAAATCTAGACTTCCTTTATTATTTCTGGTTTTACCTGACATGTATGAGAGCCAGTTTCACTGTTAATTATAAACTCTTGACTTTTATCTTCCTCTAGATTCTGGGTCACCAAACACTAGTGTTGCCTCTCTTGGTCTCGATTAGTTTGTTTTTCTTAATTTGCTCTCAGGGAGTTTGAAAAGTACAAGCATTGCAAGGACTTCTGCTCAAGAGTGGCAGTAAGATTATTTTAAACACACATATACACACACACACAGATAGAGACAGACAGAATGAAAGAAGAAATGGAAGTCTGATATGAAATGGAAGCAGATAACTGAGCAGCACTTGAGAGTTCTTGGATGCTTTGTGAACCACTGTTGTTGAGGAGGCGGTCGCTAAGATTCTGCAGTGATTGTGTGAAGACATGGATTATGAGGTGAGGGCCCTCAAGATGGGCCTGGGGAAAGAGCCCAAAGCCTGGGGAAGAGAGGGAGAGGAAAAGCCTTGTGAAGGAAGAATAAACAGAAGGCAGTATAGAGACCAGCATTCAAACAAATCAAGCTCCCATTTCTAATGATGAAATCGATATGTTTCCATCCACAGGCCACCAGCAATGCTTGTGGTCCCAGGATTTCTTTTTTTTTTTTTTAATTTTTTTTTAAACGTTTATTTATTTTTGAGACAGAGAGAGAGCATGAACGAGGGAGGGTCAGAGAGAGAGGGAGACACAGAATCTGAAACAGGCTCCAGGCTCTGAGCAGTCAGCACAGAGCCCGACGCGGGGCTCAAACTCACAGACCGCGAGATCGTGACCTGAGCCGAAGTCGGACGCTTAACCGACTGAGCCACCCAGGCGCCCCCCAGGATTTCTTGAAGTGGATAGAAACTGAAGTTATGCTGACGTGGTTTGGGGGTAGCTTTCTTCCTTGCTCTGAGGTTTGAAATAGCACTCCAGAGATCAGTCTTTAAGGAGTGGTTCTATGAAAACTGAAAGTAAATTTCCCATTTTGGGTGGGTTGGCCTGCAATTTTGATAAAGCCAAAGTCTCTGCTTTCACTGGCATTTTCCGGCTGCTTGGAAAGCTGTGAGGCTTAGATAATTATGTTCCATGCACTTCAGGTTTCCCACGAGTGTCTTTGGAGGATGAAAAAGACAAATGCTGGGGCAAGGTGGATAAAATTTGATTGCCTGAGAATTTTTAGTTTACATAGATCTACACATGCAACTTGAAAAACTATGTCCTAAGATGCACATTTGTTTCACATTTTAATGTATCTTATCAATGTGTGTATTTAATGTGGTAGTGTTTTTGTTTATCCTGGAAAATGCTGTTATCTCCAAGTCATACAAATACAGTATGTGTAACTGGAAACAGTGAAGAGAATCCCTACTTCCAGCCGTTCACCTGGAGTTGTTGAAATTGAACAAAATGAAACTTCTGCTGTTCTCCATAATGGCATCTGGTGTGTGGATTTTGCTGGACCTAGGCATTAAATGACTGCTCTTTTTAAACTGTTTCTAAGGGGGAAAAATACACTTGCTTGAGGTTGTAGGGAAAGACTGAGAACTCAGGAGAGAAGGAGTGATTGGTTTATCGAGTCACATGTTTCTCATTGGGGCATAGTCCTACTCCCACCTGGCTCCCTCATTCGCTTAGTGATTTTACTGTAGACTGATATCCTGATGGGATAGGAGTTATTTGGGGTGACCGGGTGTTGTGGATTACTGGGACTGTGTGTTGTTGCAAGGTGCGGGGGGGGGGGGGGGCTTCCATGAGTAGGGGCTTATTGTGAATGGGTAGTGTCCCCTAAGTGGAGTTGTGGTTTGTGCGAGAGATATTTGAAGGAGGAGCTAGCTGCTGAGATGAGAAAAAGACCAAGTTGAGGAAACAAGTCTATGATGTGTGCACCCTCAAGGGGACCTGCTTTGAGAGATTTAACATTTTTATGCTTTTTTTCCTTCACTAATGGAGATTATATTTCATTTGGCTACATTTGTATTTTACCTTCTCTCTTCAGTAAATTATCATTTACCACCCTTTACATATGTATTGTGGTATTGGGGCGAAGCAAAAAAAAAAAAAATGGTGTGGGACAAGCAGACATGACCTGTCCCGCATTTACCAAACCTTTCAATGCTGAGTCTGGAATTGTAGTGACAATGCCTATCTAGGCTACTTTAGGATTCCAAATTAGCGACTAAGAAGGCAGTTAACACTGGCCCACAGTGAGATGGAGAATCTTCAAAAGATGAGATTTCAGGAAGCAGAATGAAGAGACCATTTCAGACAGATGCAAGAAGAGATTTTAGGACGGGGTATTAGCCAGTCTTCCCCGTGAGTCCACTGATAAATCATTTTACCTTAGGCTTTACGATTTCTTCTTCCATTCAACACAGATTTTTTCTGAAAGTTCCAAATTGTCTCAATAAAGACATCTGTAGGGTTGCCAGCTTTGGATTCAGGGGAGTTGTGGGAGAAAGAGGAAAAGGGGAAAGGGGTGAGCAGCAGGGTGGTTTATGATTATTAATGAGTGATTGTAGCAGAAGACTCTACCAGCCAGAAAAGTGTTCATAAATTAGCACTTCAGTGACATATTAAGAGACATACTTGAAATTAGTCCTACTTAGTGGCATACTCAAGTTTCTGACTCCTAGAAACTTGGGAGTTTTGTAGGGTATCCTTACATTGCCAACTTAAATATATTAATCATACTTATCTACTCATTTCATCAGTTTCTGTCAAGGAATTTTACCTGGCAACATTTGGTTAGGCTGGGTTTTTGTTATTCTGTGTACTTAGTGGTGGTAAATATCATGTAATATTTAGCCTGGTTTTTCTTCAGTCAGATTTGTTAGGTTTCCTCCTGTACCTGATATTTTAAAATACTATTTGTAATTTCTCAAACTGGTTGTCTCCATTTACATTTATTGTATCATTCTAATAATGCCAAATGATGAATTCTATTAAATTCTGTACCAGTGTGGAGAATCAAGATACCAAAACTTTATGCTGTGTATATGGAATCCCACCCCTGGCCATTTTAATTTTTTTTTAAAGATCCACAAACTCTAATATGAAATTCATGCATCTTTTAGGGGAAATCTTTCCATATGGTTCTGATGCACAATCAGGAGAAAGAATGGTTGGCTTACAAAAGTATATGGGACAAATTAAAGACATTCTAACCAAAAACAACCAACCTCCTGACAGACTACACAGTATTTTAGACTAATAGTTTGCATTAGAGGAAAAATGTATTCATTTTAAAAATGTAACGTGTCCTGATATTTTTGGTTCTTTAAATCATTCTCTCTGAGAAGCTTTGTGTTTATTTAATCTTGACTACAGTTCTATGCAGAAGAAAGATAATCAGAAGAACAGACAGGTCAAGCTAATTACTTGAAATCTGTGAACCACAGGCTTGAGAGTTTTTCACTTCCAAATTTAGTATTTTGTCCAATACTTGTTTTTGCATAAAGAAAACATTTTTTAATGTTATTGCTGGTATGTGTGTGTGTGTGTATGTACGTACGTGTGTTTCTTTACTGTTAGTTTATTTGGGATGACTTGAAATCATTCAACCTTTAAGAAATTCTGAAATGTCTTTTAAAATTGACACAATGTGCTTAAGTCATTGAACTTTGATTCTCCCCCTCCCCCCAGGCTTCACCATGAAAATATATTTTATTCTTAAGGACTCAGGGCTAAAAGCAAATTCAGCCTTTCAGTCTAAATCTAATTAGTGGCTGCCCGTCACATACTTAACCACAGTCTTTGTGTTTGTTAACTTCCATAGACATTTGGTCACCGAAGCATACTGTCACAGTGGAAAATCATCTGAGGCAACAGTAGCATTTATAGAAGCTGTCTTACAGGTTGCAGAACAGAGAGATCCCTAGACCAAATGAAAGGCTACAATCAAATGGTTTATTTAATAAGTTTCCAAAATGCAGCAAGAAGCAAAGTATTGGTGTTGGTTTATTACACTTAAAATAGTGGGATGCATTTGGACTGGAGAGAACACACTGCCCGGTCCTGTGTCATACAGTGTTCACATGTTCATCTCTCTCTCTTTCCTTCTGCCTCATCAGCTTGCTCTGCTGACAGTGTCGTTACAAGAACCAGAGTTGAGGTTTAGAAGGGGCACTCAGCACATAGAAGGTCTTCTGACCTATCACTTGCTTCTTCGATTAGAGGGACACAGGGGCAAGTATGCCTGGCCAATAGCTGTAGATCATCAATGACTTACTGAGCAGCCAAGGATTTTATCTGTGTGTCTCTGGCAGAGGTCACGTGGGACCAAGATGGGTGTCACCAGTGGGTGACAGTGTCACAATAGGGATCACATTACCGGCCCCTGGGAGCAATATGATCCATGATTTATGAATATTTAAGATTTAATCAGTCTTGTCATCTCTCTACATGTACATATTAACTCTGAATTGTTTCATAACTTTTGTGTGCTGCATGCATGAACTGTATCTATTCTATGTCTAGCATGTCTTTATACGTTAGCAATCTTATAACTATTCTTAACAGACCTACATTTCATCCACGTTATTGGCTTATCTTGTTCTCCATAAGTCTTCTCCAAAGAAGACTTGAACATTTTTAAATGATATGGCAAACACACATTATAGCCCAACTAGAGTCTGGTGTTATATTTGCAAGATTTAGAAACAGTGGGTCTTAATTTCTAGAAAAAACAATGAGCATGGGAAAGACAAACCTGTCTGATGTTTTTTTTTTTTTTAAGTTTTTATTTTAATTCCATTTAGCTAACATACAGTGTTTTGTTAGTTTCAGGTGTACAATGTAGTGATTTAACAATTCCGTGCAGTTTGCTGTTTTCAGCAATTATTTTAGAATAAAAACATGGGTGCAGAGGTTGGAAAAGGCTAGGATGAAAAAAAAGGAGGGGGAACTATTCAGAAATGATCTATGTATAATCATCTCCTTCCTTGCTTTCTCACACCCACCTTGCCTCTTTCCTTTCCTGTGTATTCAATGATGATTTATTTATAATATGTTAAATTATATGACAATTGATCCTTCCGTTAGAACCCAGAATATGTTATTTTCTAGTCAATGTATTACGTATCTTAAAAATGAATGTGTATTCTGAAATCATTGGGTGTAGTGTTCTCTAAATGTCAGGTCAAGGTAGTTAATAGTATTTTTTTTTTAGATAATCTATGTCTTTACTGATCTTTTGATCTTATGAAAGAGCTATTTAAGTGTAATTGTGATTTTATCTATTTGTCCTTTAATTCTGTCTCCTCAATTCTAAAGCTCTGTTTTAAGGTGCAGTTACTTTTATGATTGTTCTGTATTCCTGCTGTATTAATCATTTTATTATTTAAATTGTCCATTATTATCTCTGGTAATACCTTTTTTTTTTCCTTGAGGTCTATTTTAGCTGATATTAAAATAGGCACTCCAGGCTTCTTCTCGTGAATTTTTTTTTTCATCCATTTACTTTGAACCTATCTATGTCTTCATATTAAAAGACCAATTTTTTTTGAAGGCATATAGTTGGGTTTTGCTCTTTTATTCATTTCAACCAACTTTTGTCCCTTAATTGGAATCTGGGATTCTTTAATACATTTATTCCATTAACATTTAGTACAAGTACTGATACAGTTGGATATAGGTCTCTATTGTATTATTTGTTTTTCATCTGTCACCTCTGGTTTTTGTTTTTGTGGTCATTCCTCTTTTCCCGCCTTTATTTGGATTATTTGAATATTTATAGGATACATACCTTACTTTTCATGGTTGCTCTAGAAATTACAATATAAATCCTCAACTTTGTGGTCCACATAACGTTGCTGTTCCACTGCTCCACATAAAATGTAGACACTCAGCACCCATTTAGCCTTTGCTTGGTACTCCCTAGCCTTATTCTGCAAGATGTTCCATGTACCTGTATAACCCATAAGATTAAGTTACAATTTTTGCTTTCGTCACTCATGCATTTAAAGGAAATTGCAAGGAATAAGAATTCTTTGCATTTATTCAAATATTTATAATTTCTGATGCTGTGCATCCTTTCATTATCACTTGAGTTTTCCTCTGGTGTAAAATTTCACTTTCACCTCAATAACTTCCTTCAGTATTTTATATAGTTCAAGTCTTCGGACAAACACATTCACCTAGTTTTCTTTATTCTGAAATATCTTCACTTGTCCTTTACTCTTGAAAAATTGCTGCACTTGAAATAGAATTCTGGGCTGATAGTTCTGTCTTTTAGCAATTTGTAGATGACTTTCCACTATCATCTGGCCTTATTTGCTTCTAATGAGGTCAATGGTTTCAGTATGTAATGTGCTGTTTTTCTTTGACTTTTTACAAGATTCCACCTTTATCTTTGGTTTCAGCACTTTACTGCAATGCACCTAGAATGGTTTCTTTTATTTATTCTGCATGGAGTTTGATGAGCATCTTGCGTTTGTATATGCACGTCTCTCTCCAAATTGAGGGGAAGATTTTTACCCAATAATTTTTGAAAAAAAATTACTGTATTTTTCGGTTACAGAATTTTCATTTAGATGTTATTATATAGTTTCTATTTCTCTGCTGTGATTTCCTTTTATTTTTTAAAATTTTTAATGTTATTTTTAAATTTTTTAATGTTTTATTTTTGAGAGAGAGAGAGAGAGAGACAGAGAGAGAGACAGAGTATGAGTGGGGCAGAGGCAGAGAGAGAGAGAGAGAGAGAGACAGAGTATGAGTGGGGCAGAGGCAGAGAGAGAGAGACACACACACACAGAATCCGAAGCAGGCTCCTGTCTCCGAGCTGTCAGCACAGTGCCCAATGTAGGCATGTGATTGACGTGAACCACATGATTGTGAACCAGGAGGTCATGACCTGAGCCGAAGTTGGAGGCTTAACCGACTGGGCCACCTAGATGCCCCTCCTATCTTTTATTAATTGCAAAAATATTTTCTTTTACCTCAGTGACCAAAGTTATAAATAGCTAATTTAAATACTTTTCTCCTCCTTCTATTTTTGTAAATTTTTAAAGTTTATTTACTTATTTTGAGAGAGACAGAGACAGTCCAAGTTGGGGAGGGGCAGGGAGAGAGGAAGAGAGAAACCCCAGCAGGCTCTGTGCTGTCAGCCTAGAGCCCAATGTGGGGCTTGAACTTATGAAACATGAGATCAGGACCTGAGCTGAAACCGAGAGTCAGATGCTCAACCGACTGAGACAGTCAAGTGCCCCTTTTCTCCTCCTTCTAATATCTTGGTCATCTTTGGAGGGGTTTTAAATGATTGTCCTTTTATTATGAATTGGTCCAGTGTTGCTGTTCCTTTGTGTCTTTTGGATTATTTTTCCTGGACATTTAAAGTGCTATGTTGCAGAAATTCTGCATTCTTTTATATCCCCCTGAACAGTGTTGGTTTTTAGTTTGCTAGTTTGTTTTAGGAGGCAATTATCTTGGTCAGACAAAAACTGTAAATTGTTGCTCTTGGGCTGCAGCTGAAATATCAGTTTGTTTCTTTTAGCTTTAGCTGCGTCCTTTTGTGTCCACCACATGCTGTGTAGATCAAGGATCAGTTAGAGATTTGGGCAGAGTTTATACAAAACAGTTCAGGGCTCTCCCTCTTTGACTCTGTTTTTCTCTGGGAATGCCTGTCCCTCTCATTCCAGAGGCTGGCATTCGCTCACACCGTGTTCTCTGAAAGACTGAATGTTTTTTATTGGCATTTTATGCACCATGCATAGTGTCAACTATATTCTGCTGTTAGTGTAAAAGTCTTAAAAACATACCATACCATACCATACCATATGGTCTTAAAATTCATACCATACTATACCTTTATCTAAGTTTTGACTTCCCTCTAGAATTTGTCTGATTATTTTTCACTCTCTAATGAGTTCAGGTGGGTGTTTATTGATGTTTTCTAGAATTTAGAATGGTTCTATCTTTGAGAGTAAGTTTGGTAGAAATAGAACCATACTGGAAGTAATACTTGAGATTATATACCTTGTTCTTGGGGATATTTTTTTTTCCCAACCCAAAGGAAAATGCCTACTAAGAACGGAAATATTTTTGTTATAGATTCTGAAGCATAATGCTCTAAATGTTATAAATATGTTATTCTTTCAGTATCACTGAATGAAGGCACGTGTATTCAACCTTGGATAAATAAAACTAATGACACAATCAGCATAAATTAGGCGATATGAGTGCAGGTATGGAGGTTGTGTAGAAACATACTTACTTCATATTACAAAAATAAGTACCACAAAGAGACATTCAAGAAATCTGAAGAAGAAATCCGTTGGCTTCAAATAGATTGCCTTCTATGTGAATGGAAAGGTTTCCATAAAATTAGGATGCTGGATGATGTTAATGATTAAGAAAAAGAGGATTGGATTTTTTTCTTAATAAGAAAAAAGAAAGACAATCATAAAATTCATGGGAAAAAACATACAATCTTATATGAAGCTCCTCAAAATATGGTTTCATTTTGAGAAATGTTGAATACTTTTATCTGTGTATTAGTAATGTTTTTATTTGAATGGAGTGGTTGTTGTGATATTCAAACTATAGACAAATTAGTTCCTAGCTGATTATCTGATTTTTTTTGTGTGTATGATATTTATGTAGTCCTACTAACATAAGCACTGGGTGTTTTCAACTTTTAGAATCAAACTGTAGCTTTTTTATGTTTATAAATAAGATGTTCTTAACTTTTGCAAAATGCTAACAAAAGTCTAGCTGAAAGAAGATGCAAAGAAAAGGTGGAAGGGAGAGTGGAAGGCAAGATCAGAATGTTTGTATCTTTATATAGTATCATGAGGATTAAGGGATACTTAAGACAACATTCAAAAGTTAATGCAGTGATAAACTGAGGTTAATGTATATATATTAAATAATCATTAGATGAACAAAATAATAACTCACCAAAATTGTTATTAAGAAACGTATGTTGGTAATCTTATATTTATCTTTCAGTTTTTTTAAATTTTTGTTTATTTTTGAGATGGGGGGGAGAGAGAGTGGGAGAGGGCACAAAGAGGGAGGAGACACAGAATCTGAAGCAGTGATGCAGGGCTTGAGCCCATGAACCATGAAATCATGACCTGAGCCGGGTTGGATGCTTAATGGACTGAGCCACCCAGGCCCCCCTTAGACTTATATTTCAAGGCAGAGATTCAGTATATAATTTTTCAAGTTTGCATATCAGGTGATAGCATCATAACAATATTAGTCATAAATGTACCTGAAAAAGTTAAAAGTACTGATTTTTAGAAAGTGAGACTTGAGGTATAAAGGCTTGTCATTGGTCTTTTACATATGAGCGCTTATGTTTTATTTATTTATTTTGAAAGTTTTATTTATTTTGAGAGAGAAGGAAAGTGTGTGTGACTGGGGGAAGGGCAGAGAGAGAAGGAGAGAAAGAGAATCCCAAGCAGGCTCCACACTGTCAGCACAGAGTCCAACGCAGGGCTCTCACCCAGGAACCGTGAGATCATGACCTGAACTGAGATCTAGAATCAGATGGTCAACTGACTGAGCCACCCAGATGTCCCTTAAGTTTCACTTAAAAAACATCTGTTTATGTTAAAAAATGGGAAAAAGTGTGGTTTGAAATTATGTAAGGAAATGATAGTGTAACTAGGAATGCAAATACTACTCTTAAGTTTGTAGTAGTTGACCACGATCTACCACAAAGTTCCCGGTGCAATTATCACATTTGATTTTTTTTTCCAGAAAAATCTAAGCATAAATTTGGTGTAGATACTGCTTTTGGGAGAATCATAGCTCAGGAAGCAGCCAAATGGGTTTTAAATCATACTTTGTTCTTTTGATCCAGTTTCATTTTTCTTGTAAATTTCCTTAGAGTAAACATGACAACATGTCAAGTGCTTTGAGCTCAGATTTGGTTTAGGCAGGCTAAAGAAGAGTATTTACACTAAGTTCTGTTAAGAGGCCCTAAAATGGCTTGGGGCACCCGGGTGGCTCAGTCGGTTAAGTGTCCGACTTCATCTCAGGTCATGATCTCACGGTTTGTGAGTTCGAGCTCCGCATCGGGCTCTGTGCTGACAGCTTGGAGCCTGGAGCCTGTTTCAGATTCTGTGTCTCCCTCTCTCTCTGCCCCTCCCGTGCTCATGCTCTCGCTCTCTCTCTGTCTCAAAAATAAATAAATATTTTTAAAAAAATTAAAAAAAAATAAAATGGCTTGCCCAGTTAGGGGGCACATAAAGAATAGAGGGATTTTATCTAAAAAAAAACTTTTTTAAAGTTTATATATTTATTTTGGGAGGGACAGAGATAATACAAGTGGGGAGTGGCAGAGAGAGAAGGAAACAGATAATCCCAAGCAGGCTCTGCACCGTCAGCATGGAGGAGACTGATGTGGGGCTTGAACCTACAAAACCGTGAGATCATGACCTGAGCTGAAACCAGGAAGTGGATGTTTAACCGACTGAGTCACCCAGGCATCCCAAGAAGAGAGGACTTATAGATCCAATGCAGAAATTTATCTTTTAGGGCTGACCATGTAATTGCTCATCATTTAAATATAGTAAAATAATTGGTACCCAAATATATTAATAATTAAAAACGTTACATTGTATGGGCACCTGTGTGGCTCAGTTGGTTATGCAAACGACCTTGGCTCAGGTCATGATCTCATAGTTTGTGAGTTTGGGCGCCATGTCAGGCTCTGTGCTGACAGCTCGGAGCCCAGAGCCTGCTTCGGATTCTGTGTCTCCCTCTCTCTCTGACCCTCCCCTGCTCATGTTGTATCTGTCTGACTCTCTCAAAAATAAATAAACATTAAAAAAAAAAAAACTAAAAAAAATTTTGTTGTAGCATGTTGCTCCATCTTGAATCATTGAAAAAGAAGGAAAATATCCTGTTTTTGAAGGTCATAGGTAACTGTGCTTTATAAAATAATTAAAATATTAACATAGAACTTTATTCATTTTTTTTTCTTTTTTCTTTCTTTCCTGTTGGGGGCTGACATACTTTTGATTAAATGGATACTTGCCTAGTCAAGGTGGGAGAAATCCTAGTCGCTAAAATTGATTGTGGTGAATCAGAGGCAGCCAGCAAACTCAGAGTTCAAATGACTTTCATCACTGCTCACCCTTTTGTCTATTTGACCATGAAATTGGAAGTGGTTGACTTTTCCAATTATGAACATTGGCATACAGACACACTTTTTTTTTTTAACAACTTAAGATCCCTTTAAATTTTATATATCCAGTTCAAGTCAAATAACTGCTTCCCTTATGGTATTAGTAGTAGCTATAAAAGAAATACTTGAATAGAGTTCAAGTTAATCCAGGAAAACTTAGTTTTCAAACTTGATTTATCAAAATTTTCACTTATGATGAAAATTTGGAAAGAAAATACCCAAATAGTCAAATCTTGACCTGTTTTTGTGATACTTAGCCCAATTAAGCCATTTCCATAACGTTAATGATAGTCCTAAATATGCATAGTTTGAATAAAGTAACACAGTGTTCCTAAGTGATAGATTTTTGCTGAACAACAGCAAAGTAATTATAAATAATTTTTAATGATTTGAATTTGAGGTGAATTCACGTGTTCCCTATTCCTAGAGAAGTTCATAGCTACTTGTTGCCTTAATTCAAATAAGGAAAATGAACATTTGTGGGTGAGACCCAATTCTCCTCTGTGGAGAATTTGAAAAGAATAGGATTGAGGCTCAGAGTTATGCAGGAAGTGTGGGTCAGGCACAGGAATAAAAAGGGGAAGTAACTGCAAGTTTATATGCACAACAATCAGATCCCAGCCACCCCACTCCATCTGTGCCCTATGAAGGAATAGCACTTGACTTCTATCTACTGAGCAAGATATTATAAATTTTCCTCCAAAGAAAATAAAAACCCAGAGAAAAACCAACTCCTTGTGTTGACGTTTTGGGGTCCAAAAATAAAATTATGTATCTTCTTCCACCACTTGTTTGAGAGGTTAAAAATGTAGGATTGGGTCAAGAGAAACAGGAAACTAATACCAAAAAGGCAGAACGATTAATATTAATATCAGGCAAGTTCCTTTAAAAGCATTAAGATATTCTGTGAAAAGGATATAGCATTCATAAATCTGTATGGAACCATTAACAAAGCAGTTGAACACATAAAATTTTAACCACCCTGGACTTCTGCCAGTAGCATTGCTTCTGTTGAACAAACTATATTTTTCAGCTTTCCTTGAAGTCATTGGTAAGATGTAAACAGACATATTCAGGTGGAGTTTCATAGAAAATTGTTTAATGACCTTGTTCAGATGACATGTACCTTCTGAAGCCATTTCCCTAATCCTTCTTTCTGACTAGAATGTTGATGTGATGGCTAGGATTCTAGCAGATATCTTGTGAAAATGAGGTGACTCTGAGGTGACCCTGAGAATGACAAGATGGCTGTGAGTATTTGGTGACTCAGGGAATGAAAGCCATCTGCTAAAGGTTGCAGAATAGAAGGATAGAAGGTACTAGGTTTCCCAGTGATATATGGAACTACTTTACCTATCTTAGCAAATTTGTGAGAGAAAATAAATCCCTGCCTTTTTGGAAACTTGTGTTTTAGCTCTTTGCTATTAGAAGCTTAAAATAGGGGCATCTGGGTGCCTCAGTTGGTTGGCCTCTGACTTCAGCTCAAGTCATGATCTCCCAGTTCATGGGTTCAAGCCCCATGTCGGGCTCTGTGCTGACAGCTCAGAGCCTGGAGCCTGCTTCAGATTCTGTGTCCCCCCTCTCTTTCTCTGTCCCTTGCCCGCTCACACACTCTCTCTCTCAAAAATAAATAAACATTAAAAAAATTAAAACAAGTTTAATATAGTTTTAACTGATACACAAAGAGAACTTGATAAAAATACACTATAGTTGGAGATTTTAAAAGCCCTCTCATACACAGATTTGGTTCAAACAACAGAAAATTAATTCTATGGAGATTCTGAATAAAATTGATTTGATATATATACATTTCATTCTGCAGCATTAAATGCTTATATATTGTCAGTGAATAGAGCTTGAGCAGCATGGCTTTTATTTTTAATTGTTCTCTTAAATTATGAAATTTATGTGGCATTATATAAATTTTAGAATATTTGCATATGATCTATGACCTACATATAGAGAACACATAAGAAATTTTTTTATTTTAAGTTTATAAGACACTGGGCATTGTTTGCTAGTACAGGTGTTACTAAATCTTTAGTCTGTAACTGGTACTGACTTTATAATTGTAGGTCATGATACCTTTCAAGTAGTATTACATCAGCCATTTCCAATGAAATGTAATACCCCCACTATCAAATCTCGAACTCTTACAGTTTACGGTAAGGCAGATTTTCTTGGGTTTCAATAATGGTGATAATGTTAGAGAAGCTATTGTATGACATATTCAAAGACCATTATATTATATCGTGTTAGGTAAAGGGCATTTGCAAAACTAGCAGTACCTAAGTTAGTTTTAGCATTCATGATCTTAGGTGAACTGCATAGATGATACATTTTTTTCTTTGTCCTTTTGGTTCTTTTTTTTTTTTTAATCTTATTTTCATATAGATTTGTGTCTCATTGTATTCTAAATATAATGTAATTCAGAAGATGTCTAGTCGTTGGTAACCAGGCATACATTAAAAGATGGGAAGCATTAAGCAGTGTGAACGTGCATATTCATAATAGCTGTCTAACTAATGTTTTTTTTCCCTTCAGTAGACTAAGGCATACTGTATATTTTACATCCAACTGAAATATTATAAATCACTTTTTAATATCTTTTTATCTGAACAAGAAAAAAATCATTTGTATTACAGACATGTAAATTTAACTTAAAACTACGAAACCTAGTTTGAGGCTTGATACTGTGGCCATAAATCATATACAATAACATTGTAAATGATATAACTGTAACATTATATTCTCTGGGCAAGGTTAATAGATTCAGTTCAAGTCTAGCAAGAAATTGTAGCTGACATTTTCCCATTTCTTTCAGAAAAGCCTTTATAAATCCTCAACTTCTAAATTGGACTGGATTAGGTCCCAGTGGAGAAAATCCTAGATTTAGTGTTTTTAATTTCCTAAGTTACTGAGTAGGAACCAACTTTATAACTGTAGTCAAATATGGCTTGGGGACTTTAACCGTCAGGTTATTTTTGTTATTCTCATCCAATTCGAATAATAAAACTAACTGAACTAATAATAACAAAGGAAAAACTATGGTCAAAGTAATAGTAGTCTAAATTTTTTAAAAGCCCGTCAGTTTGGTTAACCTGGGTTAACAATGGAAAGAAATGTAAATAAGTGTTCTATGCAAGTCTTCTCTGGGTGACAAAACACAGCAGGTCCACTGCCTTCCTTTTCAACTCACAGCTCTTTCCTCTGGGAACAAATTATTTATATTCTATCTTGCCCAGTTCCTTTTTTTTTTTTTTCGGGGTTGGGGAGGGACAGAGAGTGAGAGAGAGAAAGAGAGAAAGAAAGAGAAAGAGCGCCCAAGCTGGGGAGGGGCAGAGACAGAGGGAGAGAATCTCAAGCAGGCTCCTTGCTGTGAGCACAGAGCCAGATGTGGCTCGTGAACCTTGAGATTATGACCTGAGCTGAAATCAAGAGTCAGAGAGGTTCAACCAACTGAACCACCCAAGTTCCCCACCCTTTTGGGTGATGCTGTTAAACTCTGCTGTGAGAACTGGCACAATGAGTGACCTTAATCTCTTTCTACTGTGGGAAAGAGAGTGCACCAAGATGGTTGGAGGCACAGAAAGCTTAGTTGCCTAATGTAGTCTGTGCATGGAGAATTCTTCCAAATGCCATGTTGTCTTTGAGATTGGTTACAAGACCTTCAAGACACTGTTCCCCGATATAGGTAGAAATTGTATGATCGGCAAGGTGGGGAGATTGTTGTGTAGGACAATTCTGCACAACGTGATGGTTTTTCTTCTGTTCGTGTGTCAGGACCCTAATTGCCTCCCTTATCCCCTGTCCCTCTGAGCCTTCTCACAACGAGCCTTATTTACTTACTTACTTATTTATTTATTTATTTATTTATTTAAATTTTTGTTCTCTTTCTGTTCTCTCCTTACTCATTTCTTGTTTTTATCCCTGCTCTTCTCCTTAACTCGATACCCACCAAATCCACGTGCAATCACTCTCAATGCCAGAAGAGTGCATATGATTAACACATGGTCAAGACCCAGTTGCAAAGTCACCTTATACCTAAGACTTGCCATGGCTAATTCCGCTCTATATTGCCTTTCTATTATTTTGAATTTCCTGTAGACTTACAACAATACTATATATCACATTTAAGTTCCTTTACCTAGATTCTGGTGATTCCTTGAGGATTATTTGTATTTCCTCAACTGAACGTACATTCTGGTTGATAATAATAGCTTTTTACCTTTTTCATATTTCTTAAAGATGCCATGAAGTTCTACGTGTATAGTAACTGATAAATGAATTTAAGTTAATTTTTCAGCAGGTTGTAAGCCCTCTTCTTAAAGGCTTAGCTGTTCTGGACATATTTCTACTAGAATATCTTTTCCCCTTGTGCTACAGCCGTGTGGTGTGTTAATATAATAAGTCTTTCATTTGTTATTAACTGATTGAATTACCATTAAAACTGCTCGAAACACTATTGTATTATTCTTCTAGAGTGATTTGGGAATCAGAGTGGTGCTGCATTTGAACATCCTTGCTTCCTTAACAAACCATAATCATCTCTCTGAGATGCACCTCCAGTTCTGTGTTTAAGGAAATGTGCATTCTCACAGTATCTTGTGCTCTTTGTATTATTGTGTGTTCTCTTGTATTTGGCAACCCACATACTGCCTGGTTTAAATTCACAGCTTCTCAGAGGTAGATATTATTTAGTGATAAATTTTTCCATTTTAGCAATGCTAACAACACATGTGATAAGTGTGGGTATTTAATGTTTAAATCTCTGATGCAGGGGTTCCTATATTGTAGTTAGATGCAACATGATGCCTTGAGGACTTTGGCACTGACTTTCTTAAAAAGATTGACTAAGGGGGCGCCTGGGTGGCTCAGTCGGTGAAGTGTCCGACTTCGGCTCAGGTCATGATCTCACGATCCGTGAGTTCGAGCCCTGCGTCGGGCTCTATGCTGACAGCTCAGAGCCTGGAGCCTGTTTCAGATTCTGTGTCTCCCTCTCTCTCTGCCCCTCCCCTGTTCATGCTCTGTCTCTCTCTGTCTCAAAAATAAATAAATGTTAAAAAAATTTTTTTTTAAAAATGAAAAAAAAGATTGACTAGGAATGAAAGATGATATTAACATTTGCCTTATGAAATAAAATATTACCATCTTTCATATATTAGGTTCATAAACTGAAGAGGGTCATATTTCTGATAACACAAATTATACCTCATGAGAATAACTGTTTTTAGGCTTATGATGTCTAAATCCTTAGCATGGATACAATAACTTGTCAGGTGTTAAAAAGATCCCATATGATTGGCAGAAATATCTACTAGGTTCTGTTTTTAAGTTTCATTTCTTGTTAAAATTAATTTTATGAAAGAGTAAGCTTTCTGTAAGTTTTTTGGTGGCTGTCTTTATGGCATGAAGTAACTGGCCAATCATTTTGAAAGCTTCAGTTAGTAACTTGCATTATGGTTTCAAATAAGTAATTAAGAGATTAATTTTCCGCAATTTGTCGTCATTGATATGAATTGAACCTTTTATACCTAGCTTTTCATCTTTGATTCTGTATAAAAGTTTCTCTGGACACTTTGTAGGGTACAAAGAACACACAGTGCTGTCTGCATATTGAAAATACAGATCACACACACACACACACACACACACACACACACACACACACGTGAGAGGCTAAATAACAAGAGATTACCAGGTACTTCTATGATAGAGTATGACTAAATGAACTGTATGACTAAATGAACAATATGAGTAAATATTCATGAATTGAAAGGAGATTACTATCAGGTGGGTTATCAGAAGAGAGAAATTTCAGATGAGAGCTCTGCTATAAAGTATACCCTTGAAATTCATTGTTTTAACATTTTCAGTTTCCACTCCTTTTACACGACTCCCCAAAGACCCCTTTATGTGGATTTGTACCTTTGCTGAGGAAAAGTTCTGTTGTGTAGCTTACAAGGTTGATGTAGGGAGGGAGAATAGCTGAAATGTCCCTAACATCCGTCTTCATTTCATGTTACCTCTCCCATTCTCTGTGGTGGCATTTGTCAGTTTGGAAATCAAGAGGACCTTGAATGGGTTATTCTTCTTGAATATTAAATATTCTCTGTTATGTGCCTCATGATTGATTCTGTTTTACATATTCTTATAACCAGTGGTCTGCAGTGACTGGCACATTGAAGGTACTCAATTTTACTTTGAATGTGTGTGTGGAGCATGGACAGATGCATGTGGCTTCAATATGGCAGTGAGAAATGGTTCATGTAGGCATTCAGAGGAAGATAAAGTTGAAAAATGAGTGGGGTCACAATGGAGAGGGCCTTGAATTCTGAAGATAACTTCTTCCTTCCTCCATACTCTAGGCATTTATTTAAAATGCAGCATCCATAATAAAAATTGTCATCAGGAAAGAGCCTACATTATTAATTTTTTTTATATTTATTTATTTTGAGAGAGAGAGAGAGCACGAGCAGGGCAGAGGTGGACAGACAGGGAGAGAGAGAGTCCCAAGGAAGCTCCTCACTGTCAGCACAGAACCTGATGTGGGGCTCGAACCCACGAATCGTGGTATGTTGACTTGACCTGAAATCAAGAGTCAGACGTTTAACCGACTGAGCCACCCAGGCACCCTGAGCCTATATTATTTTATAACCAATTATTTGTGAGATTTGTAAGATTAATATATTTAGTTGTCTTGAAAGGTATAGACTCTTTACTTGGAAATATAGAAACCAAAAAAAGACATTGTGGCCAGGATGTGGAATGAACATGTTGGAAGATGTTTAGCTAACTTTATTAGCCAAAGTAAAAGTAATATTGAGGCATTTTTGAAAAATCAAATAATACAGAAGAGCTTATGTTGACAGACTATCAGTGTTTATAGATTTACTGATTGATTTACCAATGATAATGTCTATTGACTGTGTACTATTACAAAAATGTTTATTTTTACTTATGTGATTACTCTCCAATTAATTATATGTATATTTTTAATTTGATTTTTTATTATTTACTTCTATTATTATAAATATGTCTAGAATTCTATTTCTTGATTTCTTACCATTACCATCGTTATTTTTTTTCTCTTTACTTTTTCTATCCATTTTATTCCTTCAAACATTATCAAGATTGAAAACACTGTATTCTGCTCTTTAACCAAATTTGGATTTTTCTTCTGTTGAATATCATATATAATCTAAAATTTCAAAACCAGTCTTTGAAATTTAAATTTTCACCTTGCAGACACATTCACCATAGATGAAGCTGGAAATATGCTAGTGTTGTATTACCTTATGTACAGTTACAGTATTGCAGCCCATAGGCCAGTGGAAAAAGCAGTTCTTAATTGTGTTGTATTTTCCTATACGCTATTATTTAAATTCATGTTGTACTTTAATTTTTTTTCTATTTAAATAATGCTTTCTTGAACAGGTTTTGAATTTTATTGATGAATTTTGTTTTCCCTTACTAAAACAAGAAATTACATTTGTTTTCATCATCAAATACCTAATACTATAGCTTCCAGCATATTTTCTGGTTCTGTATGTTCTTTTGAGACTATTTCATTCTTTAAAATGGAAAGTCTTTTCAGAACTCTCTGATTTTCTCTTATAAATTTAAAATAATTGCTTTATAGACCTGTTTTAGAAGTCTGATCTTGGATGCTCTTAGCTCTTTGGGTCTCTAGCTTGGTATTTGCATTTTTGAGGTTCACCAAATTCTGGGTCGATCCATTTTGAATGTTATATATTTGCATTCTCTTTTTCTTACTTGTATCTATTTATCTATCTATCCATCTATCTATATCTTTATATTTAAAGTGGGTTTCTTATAGGCAGCATTTAGCTGTCTCTGGCTGTTTTATATGACCTAATAGTCTCTGATTTTTAATTGAGGGGTTTAGACCATTTACACTTAATTATTGATATAGTTGCATGTAAATCTTCCATCTTGCTATTTTCTATTTGGTGCATCTGTTCTTTGTTCATTTTTTTGGTCCTTATTTTACTCTCTTTTGAGCTAATTAGGTATTTCTTATGAACTTTTTAATCTATTACATTGGCTTATCAGCTCTGTTTCTTTTGTGTGTGATTGCTTTAAGGTTTATATAATGCATCTCTAATCACAGTGTAACTTAAAGGAATCTTACACTATTATACCATTTCACAAATAGAAAGCTAACAATATTGTGCTTCATTTCACTTCTTCTGCTGTGTTTGCTAGTGTTGCCATGCATTTTAACTCTGCACATGCTATTAACTCAACTGTACAATATTTTGCTATTTTTGCTTTACGTAAATCATTTTAAAGAGTTTTACACATATGAGAAAAGGTATTTTGTAATTACCCACATAGTTACGTCTCTGGTGTTCCTCATCCTTTTGTGTAGATCCACATTTCCATCTGATATCATTTGCCTTTTGCCTAAAGCAGTTCAATTAACATTCCTTATAGTTGCAGGTATGCTGTTAATGAAATCTTTAATTTTTGGAAAGCCTGAAATAATCTTTTACTTGCCCTGATTTTGAAAAAAAAAATCAATTTGTGTATAGGATTCCACGTTGATAATAATTTTCTGTAAGTGATTTCGGAAAATGCAGTGTTTTCTGTCTTGCATTGTTTCTACCAAGATGTGTGATATAATTATTTGTTATACTTATGCAGTTTGTCTTTCTCCTGACTCCCACCCCTGTAACTGCTTTCCAGGTTTTCTTTTTATGGCTAGTTTTAAACAATTTGATTATAATATGCTTTGGTAATTTTTTAAAAATATATTATTATGCTTGGTGTTTGTTCAGCTTCCAGGATCCGTGGGTTTATTCACTGAATTTGGAAAGAAATTCAGCCATTATTTTTTGAGTTACACATATATAAGGACCCTCATTATTATTTCACAGTTCTGTGTTTATTTTTTTCTTTCTCTTTGTCTGTGTTTTATTTTGGATGTTTTCTATTTTATTTTTAAATTTTTCTTTCATTTTATTTTAGAGAGAGAGGAAAAGTGAGTAGGGAAGAGAGGCAGAGGGAGAGAGAGAGAGAGAGAGGGAGAGAGAGAGAGAGAGAATATGAATATCTTAAGCAGGCTCTACATTCAGCATGGAGCCAGATGCAGGGCTTGATCCCATGACCCTGGGATCATTACCTGAGCCAAAAGCAAGAGTCAGATGCTCAACCAACTGAGCCACTCTGGTGCCCCTGTCTTTTTTTTTTTTTTTTAATGTTTATTAAAAAAATTTTTTTAAACGTTTTTATTTATTTTTGAGACAGAGAAAGAAACAGAGTATGAGCAGGGGAGGGGCAGAGACAGGGGGAGACACAGAATCTGAAGTGGGTTCTAGGCTCTGAGCTGTCAGTGCAGATCCCAATGTGGGGCTCGAACTCATGGAGTATGAGATCATGACTTGAGCTGAAGTCGGATGCTCAACTGACTGAGCCACCCAGGCGCCCCTAAATGTTTATTTATTTTTGAGGGAGCAAGCGAGCATGCAAGGGCCAGAGAGAGGGAGACAGGATCCAAAGCTAACCCAAGGTGGGACTTGAGCTCATGAACTGTGAGATCATGACCTAAGCAGAATCCAAGACTCAGATGTTTAATTGGCTGAGCCACCCAGGTGCCCCTATTTTCTATTTTATATCTTCAGGATGACTAATATTTTCTTCTGGGATGCTTATCTGCTACAAATCCCTTCCACTGTATATCTCAGGTATTTTTTAATATGTCTTCTAATTACACTCATGCTTTTCTCTTTTTTTAAACATAGGAAATATATTTGTAATTGTTTATAATCTTTTTTTTTCTAATTCTATTATCTCTTATTTTTCAGTCTGTATTGATTGATTTTCTCATTATGGGCTGCATCTTTATGCTTCTTTACATGTTTGGTAACTTTTTATCTGATACAAGCATTGTTAGTTTTATGAAGTTGGTGCTAGGTATTTTTTTGTACTTCTTTGTACACTTTTGTGCTTTGTTTAGAGATGCAGTTTAATTACTTGGGAACATTTTGATTCTTTAAAATGTTACCTTTAATCTTGGTTAGGTGGAACCAGAGCAACATGTATTTTTGGGATATTTTGGGCCCAGTACTGAAGAAATACACTCTGGGTACCCAACTATATATATACTACAAGATTTCTCAACTCTGGTTGCTTGAAAACATGAACAATTTTCAAAAATTATCCTGCTTCTTCATTTCTAGTTCTTTTATCATTATAGTATGTATCTAGTGTAATATATATTATGTTCAGCATTACATTATACTGATTTTATATTATTACACAAGATTATAGCATACTAATATTGTTTTATAGTAATTTAATTTGTATTGTAATCTTATTCCCATTTCCATCTAGAATGAAGCTCTATGTATACAGAGACTTAGTGTCCTTATTCATTGCTATTTTCTCATGCCTATAACAATATTTAGTTGATAGTAGGCACTCAAGTAATGTGTTGTAAACTAACTTTTGATATATTGAGTTTGTGCATTTCAAATATCAGTGTGTTAGAAGTTGTTTTACAAAACAATGGGTTTTTTATTTATTTTATTTTATTTATTTTAGTTTTTTTAAATATTTATTTATTTTTGAGAGAGAGAGAGACAGAGTTGAGTGGGGGAGGAGCAGAGAGAGAGGGAGACACAGAATCTGAAGGAGGATCCAGGCTCTGAGCTGTCATCACAGAGCCCGATGTGGTGCTCAACCTCACGAACCGCGAGATCACGACCTGAGCTGAAGTTGGATGCTTACCGACTGACTGAGCCACCCAGGCACCCCCCAAAAATAACGGGTTTTAATCCAGGATATATTATGGAGAGATATATAATGATAGAATTTAAGGGCACAAACCTATTTTCAATTGGATGTTTAAAGTAGATCTAAGGTAGAACTTAAACTGAAAGCTAAAGGAAGAGACAGGGACCCATGTAATAGTTATAAACTAAACTGTGTGCATGTACAATTGTATGTCTGCACATGATGCAGCACAAATGGTCACTTCTGTTACACATGACTCATTTGTTCTTAAGCATCATTAATGTGTACATTAGTGATTTTAGTTTATCTAGTTGTACTGTCAGCACAATCTCTGTGTTTATTTTTAGTGTATGGCTCTTGTTCTATGGCTTGTGCAGCACATTGGCTTGTCCTGGGAAAACGGCAGGATAATGCCCTCATCTGTTAAATAAGGGGCTCGGGGCGCCTGGGTGCTCAGTCGGTTAAGCATCCCACTTGGACTGATCTCACGGTTTGTGCGTTCGAGTCCCATGTCCGGCTTTGTGCTGACAGCTCAGAGCCTGGAGCCTGGAGCCCACTTCAGATCCTGTGTCTTCCTCTCTCTCTGTCTCTCCCCCGCTCATGGTCTGTCTCTGTCTCTCAAAAATAAGTAAATGTTAGGGGCGCCTGGGTGGCTCAGTCGGTTGAGCGTCCGACTTCAGGTCAGGTCATGATCTCATGGTCCGTGGGTTTGAGCCCCGCGTCGGGCTCTGTGCTTATTTATATATATATATATTTGAGGGGTCAAAAATAACTGATCTTTTTCCCTACTGATACATTAAGGTCATCTGTATAGGGTTTGAGCTTCGCTAAAATTTTTATTGGATGAGGTTTGCATAGTATTTTGAGGAGCAAATACCCAGATTAGAGTCACAGATTTGCCCTTAATAGAAGAAAAATTGGGCACATAACTCAACAACAGATTTTCTGAGATTAGTAACAATATCAGAATCCCACTATTGTTGCAAGAATTGAGTGAGACAGTGTTATGAAATTGAAAACTTCTCTACTTTTTGTTCCTCTTTCCCACAGATTTATTCTCACATCATATTTCCTTTTTTGCAAAATAGTTGTTCTCCTATTGTTTAAGTCTAATTTCTCCACTTATGCTTCAGTATTTCTTCAGAAACATATTAGCATTGATTATTCTCCCATTTTCAAATGATTTCAGTTTCACCTTCCTAAAAGCTGTTTCTTCTTATCAGCACATAAACATAATCAATTCTGTCTCTTAAATCCATACAGGACGCTCTTCTTTTTTTCTCTCTACCTCACAGCTCAGCTCCAGAAAGCAGATGCGGAATTTGCTTCACCCTCTTAAAAATAGTGTGATTATTTATTGTCTCCTGAACCTCACTACAATGGCTCGTGTCCTCATGTGGTTCATAATTTTTAGTGGATAGTCTTCTTCAGGGAAGTACGTTTTCATTTTAAGCGCACAGTTATGAGTGCATCTTCAGATGGTGGATTTACCTTCTTCTGTTTTGGGAACCTGTGAGCTTCTGAGAAGCAAGCCCTACTTTGGGTTTTCAGGAATTATCTGATCGCTCGTGTGTGCAGTTCTCACTTGCATATATTGCAGATTGGTATTGAAATTATTTATAAGTCACTTTTAAGAGATTCAGTGTCCAGTAAAGTGTTACTTCTGGCTCTGGTGATGGGTGGTCATGGCTTTATGCAGAAAGTTCTATTCATAATAAATAATTGCATTGTATATGGAACTAATGCCTTGTCTCACATTCTCCACCAGGTATTAAAGCTGCACAGCCTTTAGTTTGCACCTTGGTTTCCAATATCTCTTTAGAGTACTTACTTGCCTTTAGAGTGGGAGCATTCTTCTCCCTGGCTTTGAGTTGGCCCTTCAGTTTTGGCACGTAAAGATTTTTTATTTTTTGAAAGTTTCGCAATACATTTCAATTTGTTGTTGCAGGGGTGGAAAAGTAATTATTTTCTCTACCCTTATGAATTCTTAGCTGAGACCTCCCATGGTAAAACACAGATTCACAAGAGAAACACAAATAGAACTTTAGTAGCATATGTACTTCCTGGATGCACCAGAGATACCAAGGGGAAAATGAGTAACTCAGAGAAATGGCTTTAGAATTCAGGCTTATATACCATCTTAACAGGAAAAGGGGAGGGAGGACGTGGGCCTGTCAGGGGAGAGTAAATGATTTTTAGGAAAGGTGAACGAGTCCTTAGAGAATAATAGATGGATATATGAAAGTTTGTGATAAAGTATCTGGATATATGGTGTGTATGTATGTATATATATATATGTATATATACATATATATGTGTGTGTATATCTATATATGTGTATATGTGTATATGTGTGTATATGTGTATATATATGTATGTGTATATATATATGTATATATGTGTATATATATGTGTATGTGTGTATATATATATATATATATATATATATATATATATATATGGTGTGTGTATATATACACACACACACACACACACACCCCATATATATGAAAGTTTGTGATAAAGTATCTGGTCCTTAGAGAGTAGATGGATATATGAAGGTCTGTGATAAAGTATGTTGACTTCTAGTCTTTGCTCCTATGATTAAGAATCAATCTTGCTTGAAGACTGTCCTGGGGAAGGATTAAGACAGTTGAGTTCCTTCTGGAAGATCTCGGTGTTTGGGTAGATGAGGGGAGTTCAGAGAAAGCCTGCCCCTGTGTTTGCTGTTTTTCAAGTGTCTACAGCTGAGAATAATCAATATGCCAGAGTGGCATATGTTGTGGTGGCATGTTATGCTACTCTTCCATATTCAGTTATTTTAGTCTGTGTTGTTTCAAATGGGAAGGAGAGGTTCCTATGCTGGCTGTGTATGGCATACTGAATTCTCAATTCCCTATGTGTGATATGATAGTAGTCAGAACCCTTCCAAGCGTTCTGATTTTATTCACGTCACTAAATATACCAAAAGACAAAGCACCCACCTTATATTTGCAGAGCTGGTAGCTAACTCTTCTTTGGCTTCTGGGACGTTAGCCCTGCTTGGTTTTCTACACTCAGAATGTCATGACTGGCTCCTCTTCTTAAGATTTGCTGATAAATTTTTCAAGGTCTATCCTTGACTCTCTTACATGGTGTGTCTATAGATAATTTGATAGCTTCAGGCTATCATATGATGATTTAAAAATTACCAGGAATCTCTCTCCTAAGATTCAGAATGAATTTATCTAACAATTTAGATATCAGGTATCTCCACTAAAACATGTTAAAAAGCAAATTTATTACCTTGTTGTATGGACTCATCCTGGAAAACCCTGCTGTTTACTCCTTCTCCAATAACTACACACTATTCTTGATTTTTAATTTCAGTAAATGGCACTCTATTAATCTTACTCAAACCACTTCTCTGAGAATTCTCCTCACCTCCCTCCCTCTCTGCCTGCACACTCAAGAAATTGAACATGCCATGTCAGTTTCCCCCCTAAAGCTCTGTAATTGATGCATATTTCATTATATCCATTCATACTACTTAAAAACAAGCCATCTTCCTTCTCACCTTGGTTTATAGTAAGATTTTTATTACCTCACTCTAGACCAGTTTTGCCCCTTTGCAATGAACTATTCTTTTTAGTGGATATCTTCTGCTTAAAATGCATGCTCCTATCTCAGCCTGGGACGTCTTTTGTGTTCCCTCGTCTTCACCCGAAGAACTGCCATTTACCATTCCATACTTTTATCACTGGTCCTCCTGGAGGCCCTCTCAGGTGCCCCACAGCTGATTATTCTTCCTTGTGCATGTTCCCGTCACAACACTTACTATGCCATGTTTTACCTGCAGATGGCCTCACCAGCCAGAAAGCTCTTAGAGTGCATCCATGTATATCCCGCGTTATGTACAGGGTTTTGCACACAGTAGACACTTAGTAAATATTTGTTATCTTTTTAAAGAAGGATGGTATTTTCAGTTTCTATGTCATTGTATCCAAAGCTAATGAAATGTTATTTGGGCAAAAAACATCCCCAGTCCTAATACTGTTAAAAAGGAAACACATTCTATGTTAATGTTGATTGTAGTTTAGCAAATACGTATCTTGAAAGTAGATAGGGAAGATAGTAGTAGGGAAGATACATTAAATATTTTATTCTATGTTTGCTCTAGGGCTTATCATTATTTCTTTTCAAGGATCTGACCATTTAGTTGATTATATGGAAATAAAATCTGCTGAATGGTCTTTGCTCTATGTATTTAAAGCTTTCACCAAAATAGTCATTTTTCTGAGCTTATGAACTTTTCCAAAGAATAATGAAATTAAATATTTTACCATGTAATGCTCTTACATAATGGAAAACATTGTTACAGATTTGACTGTTAAAGTGACTGACCTGGGGCGCCTGGGTGGCGCAGTCGGTTAAGCGTCCGACTTCAGCCAGGTCACGATCTCACGGTCCGTGAGTTCGAGCCCCGCGTCAGGCTCTGGGCTGATGGCTCGGAGCCTGGAGCCTGTTTCCGATTCTGTGTTTCCCTCTCTCTCTGCCCCTCCCCCGTTCATGCTCTGTCTCTCTCTGTCCCAAAAATAAATAAACGTTGAAAAAAAAAATTTAAAGTGACTGACCTAATAGGAGGTTATATTAGACTTTATATTCATGAACACTGTAGTTGATTTCAGACAGTAATGCTTCATCACAGGGAAATATTAAAAATGATCTTCACAGATATTTCACATGGTAAGATTAATTATTTACATATGTTACTATGGCAACCATGTATCAAAGTATGATAAGTCTGGACCATACAATTCTTTTCTTTAGATTCCTAAATCAATATACTGACTAGGTGTTTGGTGACAACTTCATATAGAAAACACCACAACAAAGTAGAAAAAATGTTTTGGGTAAACTGTTAAAATATTTTGCTTAAAATTTTTTTTCTGTGTGATATGGGAATGGCTACACTTGCTATATTGGTATCAGACAAAAATGGTTTTGAGACAAGAAATATTACTTGAGATAAGGAAAGTAATTTCATAATGACAGGGTCAACATATCAGCAAGATATAACAATAATAGATGTGCAGACACCGAACACCAGAGCCAATAATACATGAAGCAAAAAGTGGAGGAGCGGAAAGGAGATAGAGATGATTGAACAATAGTAGAAGTTTTGATACCCATTCCTAGTAATGGAAAGAACAACTGGACAGAAAATCAGCAAGGAGATAGAAGGCTTGAAAAACACTATCAACCAACTTGACCTATTTGACATCTACAGAATGATCCATTCCAACCACAGTGGGATACATATCTTCTCAAGTACACATGAAACATTCTCTAGACCATATGCTATGCCATAAAACAAGCCTTAAAAATTTTAAAAGAGGGAAAAAAATCATCACCAAAGATGCAATAAAAAGCAAAAACAAAACAGCCAGATAAAATTTCCCTCTTCAAAATGAGTCTGTAAATCAAAATTCCAAAATCCTTTAAATCATGTAATGCTAAGAAAGAAAAAAGAAATAACAATTGGTACATAAGTTCACTTGAGATAAATTATGGATAAAGAAGTGTCATACTAAGATTTAAAACATTTTCATCTGGAATAATCAAAGGTAAAAATGAAGTAATGGCACTACTAAAAAAATAAAAACATAAACATTCTTAAAAATGGTGCAAAGTGTTAAGGAAAAATTATAATAATTGAAGTAGAGAATAAGATATTTTCAAAGGGAATTGATCAGTAGTGAGTAAATCACTTAAAACAGCTGTGTTTCCCTTTTCCATTTGTTCTTCTTTGTTGATTTAGAAAGCTCAGAAATACTGTAAGATTTTTTCTATTTGTTCATTCATCCCTTCTGGCACTCAGCAGATATTCATAAGGATCTACTGTGGCAGGCACTTTTTAGGATGCCCCTGTGGAGTTTACACAGTAGTTGGAAGAGACACATATTAGTCAAAAAATAAGATAATTTCATTGTGTAATAAGTGACATTAAAGAAAGAGCACTTCCGTCTCCAAGCTTAGTACAACTTCTGACTATAAAGCATTCTCAGAAGCTTATCTGGGTCAATGAGTCAGGATTTGTCTAAGGTTATTCAGAAAATTCTAAATAGCCCCAGACAGTGAGTGCAGTCCAAGGCCTGTGCTGGCTAGAGAGTGAATCGTTACGGTATTTAAAATGTCATTGTACCAGTAAGTGTTTCTACTTTTGAAAGCATTAACTAGAATTACAGATATCAAAACCAGCATAAGAGATACAAAAATATATGGGGCGCCTGGGTGGCTCAGTCGGTTAAACGTCTGACTTTGGCTCAGGTCATGATCTCATGTTTCATGAGTTTGAGCCCCACGTCGGGCTCTGTGCTGACAGCTCACAGCCTGAAGCCTGCTTCGGATTCTGTGTCTCACCCTCTCTCTGCCCCTCACCCTCATGCTCTGTCTCTTAAAAATAAATAAAGATTAAAAAATTTAAAAAAATACAAAAGTACAGGATTTAACAGCTATTTAACACTTTATCAATAAGATTTCCTTAATACCCAATGCAGATGGAGCATAAATTGAGGTAAGAAAACCCAAAGAAGAGGCATGGGCACAGAACAGAAAGAATGTTTGATTAGGTTGCTTTCCTATAAAATTTTCCTCATCTTATTTAAACTGGTAATCTGAGGTCATAGATTTCAAGGATGTCTATTATATATCCAAGTTAATTAAGCTGTATCATATAAATGAATAACTGGTTTCTTATTTTTTACTCTCCCTATTTTGTAAGCCACACATTCCAACATAAACAGTGACTGTTTTTGCTCTTGTAAGCCACAAAGTTTATTTTAGGAAAAGAATCCCACCTTTTATTTTTTAGTATTAATGTATTTGTGTATACATTTGTGTATATATACGTATATATATATGACACACACACATGTATGTATATATATATGTATATATGTATATATATATGCCATGTGTATATATGTTTATATATATATATATGTGTGTATATATATATATATATATATATGTATATATATATATATATGCCATGCCCATCATGGCGCTCGAACTCATAATCTCGAGATTGAGAGTTGCATGCTCCATGGACTTAGCCAACCAGATACCACCCCCCAACACACCTTTTATTTTTTTTAAATATTTATTAGCTGCATTTCCAACCAAACTGCACAAAATGATGGTCTTTGAAAGGTTATTAGAAATAGCTTTCATCCCAGTTACCTAGTCAAAGTTAATTTGTGTGAATTAAATGTAAAACTTCCCAAGGTTCAGGCCTAGGTCCAACCCAAAGTAAATATTATTGTTCAACTTAATCCTGGAAGTAGTGAATTGTACCACACATACTATAGAGCATGTTAACTAACTCAATAATAGTGTTATAATAGACAAAAATAGACATTTACTCAATAGATAGTGTAATAATAGACAAAAATAGACATTTTGGAAGAATGGAATCGTTTGAGGAAAAATCACCACATGTGGGTGAGCCTTTTTCATAGTGGCCCTGACAGACAAATCAGGAGCATATTTTTTCCTTTGAGAGGTATTCAGTGGCCTCAGGAGGAGCCAGGGAAAACACCTAAACACAGTAACTAATGCTTAACCAAGAGCACCATCACATTTATTCAATGATCTTTATCGGTCCCTTAGGGAAACTCTGACATTGTTGAAAATCATTGCAAGGAAATAATTCCCCAGCAAGACCATCATTCTCATGGCTTCTGCATCTTACAAATATGATGAATAGAGGAGTAGGACACCTTAACTTGATGCTCCAAGTCAGAGACTAAAGGAATAACACTAATTTTTGTCTTACACAGAAAGGCTGATTTTCCATCTCAGGCTGACATACAGGGAGGGAGATGAAGGACCAGACAGACAGAGAAGGTCTATTCTCTGAGGACTGTTCACATGATATTATCTGAAGGAATCAAATGCAGCTACTTACACATCATATAATGAGAAAGCACAGGATTACCGTTAAAAGATTTAAGTTCTTTGTATGGCTCTATTATTGTGTGACTTCTAGAAGTTACTTAACATCTAGGCTCCAGTTTACCAAGCAGAGTAAATTGGGGGCGATAGCACCTTTGTTTCTGAATTCACCTTATTTCTAGGAAGATAAAGTATTGAGGATAAAAACCCGTGATGAAGTTAAAACATCTGCAGAAATATAATCTCACTACCCAAAGAGGTGAGCTCAAGAAGGTTTTATAGCAATCAGTGACGAATCTTTTTCAAGGTAGTATTTGCCATCTATACATGTCTCATTTTTAAAAATCTCTTTCTGATAACATTATTAGCAATCGGTATAGGTTTTAAAAAGAACTGTGTCTCAAATAAGAAGTAAATTAGCCACTCTCAGGAAAAAGGAATCTCAGGAATCCACACAGACTTAGTGAAATCCCTCTCTTGTGTAAGAAATTCAGCACATAGATGTACCATTCCTAAAGACCTTTCAAGTGGGGGACTGCACTCCTCAAAGTCCTTAGCTGTGATATCTCCAGATCCCATCTCAAGCCGCCCCCACCACTAACCTTTTTGCTCTAGGTGTGCCTGTTCACTTTTTTATACATAGAAAAGTATAATGCATTGGCTCTTGCCAGTAGAAGAGGTAACAGTGGAATCATTTTATTTTAATAAAATAGGGTGTCCTGGGCCAAGTGTTTGGCCAAGTGTCTCGATTTTTTAAACTGTCAGTTTCCGCTCCCCTGCCAATCCCATCTCCCATCTTCTGCCAATAAATTTTTATAAGAAGGATAAGTTCATGGAAGGTACACTTGATGAGCTAGATCCCTATGCCTTCTACTAAAGTGACAAACAAGTTTTGAGCACAGGAAAGTGTTTTGCCATGCACTTTTGTGTGTATATAGTTTTTTGCTAGGTAACATTTCAGGAATAGATTAGAAACCAAGGGTCCTCATCTCAAACACTGCTCTGTAAGAATTGTGGAATCACTATATTATACTCTTGACACTAATATAACATTGTATGTTAACTATACTGGAATTTAAAATGAAAAAACAACAAAACAAAGACTATTCTATAAAAAGCATCATTGATACCCTCTGAGAAAGCTTATTCTTTAGAGAAACTGCTTCCAACTACATGAAAAAGAATGTAAACTTTAATTGTAATCTACTTGTAAGCGGAAAGAGAACATATTTTCTTAAGTCTTAACCATATATTTTTTTCTTAATTGAAAAAAGTTGCATTAACCTATATTCTTGTCTTCCCTTTGAGATCAAGACATTCTCCTGCTCACACCCCTGCAACACTCTCAGTGGCCTGCACAGAAAAGTTGAAACTGTCACATAGTCAAGGAACTTCTTGATTTGTCTCAACCATTTCAGTGGTCTTAAACTTCCTGTTCCCCCATGCTTCCTTTGCCTCCCACAGCCCACTGCACTAAATTACCCCTAATTTCATTAAAATAGTCCTACCTGAGGATACAAGTACAGATTTACTTACATAGTTTTGTCTAATATTTTTCCCAGTCTTGCTACTTAATAAAATCCTCCCCTTACTCAAAACTCAGCTGGCAATCATCTCCATGAAAGCGATCCCAACTTCTCTTGTTGAAATTTAATCTCACCTTTATCTCTACTCGCATGTTTTTGTATATTTTTTCGATGGTACGATTTGTTTTTAGATAATTATATGTATGATGGTCAAACCCAATAGATTGTATGGTCTTTAGAGCAGGAGACCCTGATTTGTTCATCTCTCTTTCACTGACACATCCTAAAAGATCCTTGAGTATTTACATATAGAAATTGCCAAAAGGAGACCTTTTAATAAATAATGAGTTTAAGAGAGAGATTTACAAGAGTGATAATTTGGGGGCGATCTGGTGACCCCCAGAACTTTTTGCTCTGTCTTGTCTGTTTGCACTCCCCCTTTCTGGAAGGAGTAGTAGTAAAGTTAGAAACCCTGGAAAGCACAGATAGCCGGAAGAATATATGTGGCCATTAACGTACACAGTAATGTCATTTCTAGTTAGGTTTATAAATGCATCTGTCCCATGTAGTTACTGGCTAAGTAAAGTTCTTTGAAATCCAAGCTACCTTAAGAAGGCTTCATTTTTTAGTTTAAATACTGAAAAAAAAAAACCACTGTCATTTATAGGAAAATGCTAACAGATGACTGAAATAAAACACAGTGTTCATTTTGTCATGCATGATCTATCACGTGCAGCCATGATTTTGCCTAACAGCCTGTTAAGCCATGTAGAAATACATTTTATGTAACTGCAAGTTGTGTGTGTCTGAAAAATACTGAGATCAGTGCTCTGGGCTATTGACACAGGAGCCGTAGCCATTGCCTGAAGGCTGGTTGGAATGTATAGAAGCAAAAGTCCCAACAGGACAGAGAAGTTTTCTGCCTTTTTTTTCTCCTGAACTCTTTTCACATGACATTTTCTTTGCCTGGAAATGTCCCCTATACTTCTTAAATTTTTTTATTCATTTAAATATTTATTTAAATATTAACATGTTAAGAATTTAAAATTTAAATGTAACATTTAAATATTAATCCTGTCTGTATATCTCATTTTGAGTATTTTGACTATGACTCATTGGTTTATGTTCCATACAACCTATTTATTGTGTGTATATACACAGCTTTAAAAGAGAGTACATTTGGGGCGCCTGGGTGGCCATGTCGGTTGAACTTCTGACTCATGATTTCATCTTAGGTCATGATCTCATGATTTGTGGGATAGAGCCCCGCATCGGGCTCTGCACTGACTGAGGAGCCTTCTTGGGATTCTCTCTCTCCAACTCTCTCTCTCCCTATCCTCTGCTCTCACACGCTCCCTCTCTCTCAAAATAAACATTTTTTTTAAAAGATAGTACACTTAATACAAGACAAAAGTTTTATGCCCATCTTATTGTATGGACATAATAGACATTCCAGTAATACAATATATTACAAGTATAAATTAAAGTTATTAATAGCCAAGTATAATAGTCAATGTAATCTAAGAAATTGCTAAGAAAACATACAAAAGGGAGAAAATATATAGGGTCTGAAAATATATAGGGTACAATTCCTTTGCTTAGGAGGTAACATCTGATGAATCTTGGTCTCCAAGTGCCTTGTTATAAACTTTGAACTCTTTTAGTGACCAAATTCCTATAAATCCATGAAGTCTTCATAGTGATTTCTAAATTTCTTGGGCACAGATCATGAAAGTTCAAATCCAAAACTTTTTATTGCCTAACACCTCACTCAACATGCTCAAATATATACCTTCACACTGCAGTCAAGATGATGTGGGAGTTTCATTCCATGGCTGGGGAAGTGTCTGGCAGAAGCAAACAAAAAGAAGATAAGGTGCCTAACCTAAAAAAAAAAAAATGTTGTTTCTGTACACAGGGTCCTTGCTTTTATTTAGCTATGAAAAAAAGAGAAGGGTCTTGTAGTTACTAAATTGTGCTTCTGGGACTATTTTGGAATGTATGTATTTTTCTCACATCTGTCTGGATAACATGGAGTCACTTTATATTTCTAAAATACAGGTACACATTTGATAGTTTCACGAGAATGTTGCTGAAGTTCACCCTTTATTTTATATTCATCCAAATGCTGTATCCTGCATTTCCACCTTCAAGTTGATTAACTTCCACACAGATGTGTATCTACTTGATATATGACTGACCCTGCTTATCTAACCTAAGGGTTTGATCTTTTGCTAAAGTATGCCTAACTCAAAGAGATACTTATAGGTAGCATCCTGGCCATCTCGGAGCATTCATCCTTAAACACACCAACTCACTGAGACACAAGTGCTCAGAGAATCCATTCTACAAGGTGAAAAAGAAGTTAAGTCAATACATAAGTTGGTGATATATCGTCTTTAAAATATTGCATAATTTGAACTGGCATAATACTTCGCTAAGCTGAATCTCCTAGTCCGTTGAAGATTGCCCATCTGTGCTCATTAGTATAAAGAAGAAATGCCTTGAAGAGACAAAGTGCCATTCTGTAGTTATCAAAAAAAGTGTTCACAACATTTCTTTACATAAAGATACTTAATACTTATAAAACCATTTATTTCTTTTCAAATCACTATAATGTAGGTGATTTGCCAAACATCTATTAAGAGTAGAATAAGGACAGGGTCTTTTCATCTGTATGTAAAGAAACACAGTGGAGATGATATCATATTTCTATGAGGGGTGGAGTTAGGATTTAGTCAAAGACTTTTGACTCTGTACCATGGGTTTAATTTTTTCATGTAATGATACTTACGTTTGTTTACTATGAGCCTATGTCTGCGTAATTCTCCTGATTTTCTCTTTTGGACCATTTGTTAAGTAAGCATTTGATATATACCTAGTATGTGTAAGGCATACCTTTTCCCTAAATTATGGGCGTTATGCATACACATAGTGGTGTGCATAAGGAGCACCTGTCCACCTGTTTATAGTATCTTTCTGTCTGTCTAGCACCACCTCAGAATGGCAATGGATACTGTCCAATCCCTTTGCTCTCTCTGCTAACATTTCCTAATAGTCATCTCCTTACACATTTTATTATGCTTTCCTCTTTGCAGTATTCTTAGATCCACTCATATGCAATATGCTGACATTCCCTAACACACAGTCATGAACTAGTAGTTATTCTCTGAAATGTTAATAAGTGTTTCATAATTGTTTAAAATGGAATTTTGTGTAGAGATCAGCTTGGAAAGCTTACATTAATAAAGTTAAACAGAATTCTTGGGCTGCCTGGGTGGCTCAGGTGGTTAAGCATCCAACTTCAGCTCAGGTCATGATCTTGCGGTCCATGAGTTTGAGCCCTGTGTCAGGCTCTGTGCTGACAACTCAGAGACTGGAGCCTGCTTTGGATTCTGTCTCCTTCTCTCTCTGCCCCTCCCCAGCTCACGTTCTGTTCTGTTTCTCTCAAAAATGAATAAACATTAAAAAAAAAAGTTAAACAGAATTCTTGATCCAGGATTACTTTGGAACATGTAATGTATTAATGTGCTCTGCCTTAAGAGGCAGGTCATATTTGTTTTTCCCAAAATTATTTGATTTAAAAACTCTTTTTGAGGAATATTTAAGGATCCCAGATTTATACAGTGCGTATTTTGAGGGGATCTCCTAATAGTGTCTGTTCCACATGTTAGCTTGACAGTTCTCACTTCTCCAGGGAGGCACTGTTGTTTTACAATATTATATCTTGAAAACACTTTATGATTTCAGTGGACATTATATTAACCAAAAGTTTAATCAAAACTCAATCTCAGGGCCCTTTGTGGATTTATTTTATATATTCTTGAAAAAAATTTTTTTAAGCATTTATTTATTTTTGAGAGAGAGAGAGAGGGACAGAGCATGGGCGGGGGAGGGTAGAGAGAGTGGGAGACACAGAATCCGAAGCAGGCTCCAGGCTCTGAGCTGTCAGCACAGAGCCTGACGCAGGGCTCGAACTCATGGACCGTGAGATCATGACCTGAGCCGAAGTTGGATGCCTAACTAACTGACTGAGCCACCCAGGTGACCCATCTTTTCTATCTTCCTTAAACACAAAAAAGAAATATATTTAGAAGGGAATTATTTCATATTAGTTGAGGGAACTTACCAGAATTTTATTGATGTGATAGTATGTAAAGTTGATTAAAAAAAAAACCACTCTTTTAGAATGGCTTAATGTTTAGGGAATGGATTTTGGAGTCACACAGACCTGAATCTAACTCTCACATCCAGTCCTTAATAGATATGTGATTTTTATAAGTCCCAGTTTTTTATCTGCAAAATGGGGATAGTGATATCTCCTTCATTGCTTTTTTTCCCCTAAACATTAAAAGAAACAATATATATAAACTGTATAGTCTAGTGCCTGCCACAGAGTTAGCAAATGTGGTTGAAAAAAATTTGTCTTTTTTATGAGTATGTTTTCTATTGTCCATTTGCAGTAAAATTTTTTTCTTTCCCTTGGTCCAGCAATTTTATTTCTTTTTCTTAGATGCCATCCAAGCTAGGACACAGAACATCTTAAGTGCTGCAAAGGCAACATTTATAATAGAACCCTATATTAGGCTGGTGCGCTCACGTGCCAGCTACAGTGGGTGTTGGCTGCTAATGGATCACACCCATACCATTTTATTTTTTTATTCTTACATTTGCCTTTGGCTGACAGAGCCATTTTGACATGCCTGAGAGGTAATTCATGCCTCCTCCCCACCAAAGCAGGTAATGGATAACCCTTGAATCATGTGGGAGGTAAGAGTTAATCCCCTCTACTCTGGTGGGGCAATCTCAGTGCTAAAATTTACACTCCAGAGTTCCCCCTTGGAATTAGCTCAGGATAGACTTCTCTTGCAGCCGCAACTTTGCCTACCTTCTCTCCTGCCCTATCCTGCTTTTCTTCCTCGTCTGTAGGATTCTCCTGAGAACATACCTCTCATATAAGGCTCTGCCTTCGCTCAAAGAGATCCTAGGGCACCTGAGTAGTTCAGTTGGTTATGCGTGTGTCTTGGGCTCAGGTCATGATCTCATAGTTCATGGGTTCAAGCCCCATGTCAGGCTCTGCACTAACAGCTCAGAGACTGGAGCCTGCTTCAGATTTTGTGTCTGCCCCTCCCCTGCTCATGCTCCGTCTTGCTCTAACTCTCAAAAATGAACTATGTTTAAAAAAAATTAAAAAAAAAAAAGAGATGCTGAAATTGTGTCTTCTCTTCTCCAACTGATTAGCATCATCCCATTTTGTTAGAGACAAGTAATTATTTAGTAGCATACTATACCCAAGACTTCATGCTAGGTTTTAGGATCCCTGAAAATCTGAAAATTCCATTTCTGCACTGAGAAGCTTGTGGTTTTAAGATCATGAGAATCTCCTTCCCCATTTGACTGTCAATACAATTCTGTGCTTCTCTCTTTTTCATTAAAAACTTCTTGTATGTAAAGAAAAAAAAAGTAAATTCTTCTTTCCATATTACTCTAAAATTAGGTAATATACATAGGGCAAGGTTTTTCCTCACGCAGCTCAGTTCCTGAATGACTCTGGCACAACTTCCTTTTTGTAGGGTTTTCTCAGAGAATCTTTATTCATTAAGATAGCTGCCAAATTACTTTTAAAGTTAGTGGCTTCTGGGGGCGCCTGGGTGGCACAGTCGGTTAAGCGTCCGACTTCAGCCAGGTCACGATCTCACGGTCCGTGGGTTCGAGACCCGCGTCGGGCTCTGGGCTGATGGCCCAGAGCCTGGAGCCTGTTTCCGATTCTGTGTCTCCCTCTCTCTCTGCCCCTCCCCCGTTCATGCTCTGTCTCGCTCTGTCCCAAAAATAAAAATAAAAAACGTTTAAAAAAAAATAAATAAAGTTAGTGGCTTCTGAAAAGTTAAAATAAAAAATTCTCTATTCCCTCCCACAAAAGCATATCTTCCTTATCAGACATGTAGGATTTCTTAAGGTCTTCTGAAATAATTTTCAAGGTAGGCTATTCAAACACAAAGGTCTACTGAATCTTTTCTAAATGTGCTTTGCCTCTAATCTGTTGAACATTGCCAGGCAAAATTAGTTTCTATTGCTTCCCCTTGATACATTTCCACATCTTCTGCAGCCTCCATTTATTTTGTTTTATTTTTTTTAATGTTTGTTTGTTTTTGAGAGAGAGAGAAAGAGAGAGGTGGAGACCCAGAATCTGAAGCAGGCTCTAGGCTCTGGGCTGTCAGCACCGAGCCCAATGTGAGGCTCAAACTCGAGAACCGTGAGATCATGACCTGAGCCAAAGTCCGATGATTAACCGACTGAGCCACCCATGTGCCCCTGCAATCTCCCTTTAGAGCTGCATACTCGATATCCTTATTTTGTTATTCGTATGGCCCATCATACAGAACTTTTAGGACTCATCAGAAACAGCCTTTGAGGCTTTGCAACACTTTTTTACCCTTCCTAAAGAAGGCCTAATGATTTAAAAAATTACACTGAGAGAACATAAATGTTTCACTTTTTAAAAAAGTTTATTTATTTATTTTGAGAGAGGGAGAGAGAGAGAGCAAGAGAGAGAGAGAGAGCACAAGCAGAGGAGGGGCAGAGAGAAGGAAAGAGAGAATTCAAGCAGTCTCATGCCGCCTGATGTGCTTGATTTCGTGAACCATCAGATCATGGCCTGAGGTGAAACCAAGAGTCGGATGCTTAACTGACTGAGCCAAGGTGCCCCTAATGTTTCATTTTTGCTTGCTGGGGTACCTGCCCTCCAAAGAGTTTCTTACCACAGGAGCCATGAATGAATGAATGACTTAACAAACGAACACACAGATAAATCCATAGACGAAACATTAAGGAAGATACAAGAAGAAATGAGACAAGTTGTATTCTTTCTTGGTGGCTCACCTTGTCAGTTACGTCTTCGCTGGGATACTCAGTGATAGTCCACAACTAGTAAATGAAATTACACTCTCTGTCTAACCCACGTCTGTGGGCTCTTGATCTAGTGCTTTTTTTTTTTTTTTAATTTTTTTTTCAACATTTATTTATTTTTGGGACAGAGAGAGAGACAGAGCATGAACGGGGGAGGGGCAGAGAGAGGGAGACACAGAATCGGAAACAGGCTCCAGGCTCCGAGCCATCAGCCCAGAGCCTGACGCGAGGCTCGAACTCCCGGACCGCGAGATCGTGACCTGGCTGAAGTCGGACGCTTAACCGACTGCGCCACCCAGGCGCCCCTAATAGGACACTAGCACTACCTGTGGTATCAGTTTTCCTGCATGTGAGCTCACATAATTCTTTGTGACGGTTATTTTCAAATTTTTTTGAATGTTTATTTATTTTGAAGGAGAGAGAGACAGAGCCTGAGTGGGGGAGGGGAAGAGAGAGGGAGACAGAATCCGAAGAGGGCTCCTGGCTCTGAGCTGTCAGCACAGAGCCCGACGCAGGGGACTCAAACTCAGGAGCCATGAGATCATGACCTGAGTCGAAGTCAGATGCTTAATTGACTGAGCCACCCTTTGTGCCTCTTATTCTGATACTCTTTCTAATTGGTGTATAGTTAGTAGTATGTTTATCTTTTTCCCCACTAAAGTGTGTGCGCCTTAATTTCTCAGAGCAAAGGCTGCATTTTATCAATTTCTTCTTTTGAAAATGTCTTCCATACTTCGTAAGGTAGAACTTAATAATTGTTTGTTGAAAAATTTGAGTGAATGAACCCCAGGGGGCCTGAACTGCATTTATGTATCTCAGAACAAATCCTGGAGAAAGCTTAGCAGTGGATTTTGATGTGGTTTGACTAGCTTAATTGTCTAATACAGAAATCTTAAACCTTAAACCAGACTTCTTATTTTTTTGACATAGTCTCTCCCTCCCTCAACATATTTGTTCCAATTAGCCGATAAACTCACAGAGTTCAAGTTTGGAGCACAGCTTCACTGTTCGGTGAAGAGACTAGAAATGCTCACAGTGAGTTCTTACTAAATGCCTCTTCCTGATGGTGGTGATGATACAGAGTTTATCATTTACATGTAACTTCTTGCAGTAGGAGATATTTCCTTACGACAAAAGTTGTAGTGATCTTAGGGGCTAGATCTGCTTCCTGTCTGGCGCTAATCACTAGGATGACACTGGGCTGTGACAATGGCTTGCAGGCAGGAATTAGCATGAGAACAGTCCTTTTGTGAACATGCAGAGAGGTCAATAAGTACATGATTATAAATTAGCTTGGTGGACTAGTGTGGTCATTAGCTGGGTCGAGTGTTCCTATTTCATATAATTGTTTGCTGCACCTGAATTAATTTGAGTGTTTAAATCCTGCATATTAATTCTGTGCTGCAGGATGTAAAGCTTTGGACTAATCCCTTTAATACTCTTTAGTATAAACACCTTAATCAAGCAACAGCTTTATAATTAGTTCTACTTACAGGCTAGATATAATTTACTAGTTTTACAGCTCATAAGTTACTGCAACTTTTTAATCATAGTAATTATGCTTTAGAATATAAGCATAAACGGACTTTTCTAGTTTGTTCTGAGAATGAAACCCAGGCAGTCAAAATCAGGAGATTAATAAAATCCAATATATGGATACACTTTGTATTTTTATGGCAGCTCAAGATCACTCATCCTTGGAATTTAATCACCAGATTAAGGTAGGGTATTGAGCTGAGAAGGTGATTTTTTTCTTTAAAAGGAAGTGCAATTCTCTATATATTACATATTTCTTTTGTTGGGTGTGAAAAATGCTGACGTGATTTAATTTTATCGCAGCAGTGAGCGCTCTGACAATATCCCTCTCCTGTACTAAACCTAGTAAGTAAATAATGGTTTAGCTACTAAGGATGTGCTGATCCATTTTTCTTTTTATCTGTTTTTTCCCTGAGGATTTTAAAGTACAAATCATTTCTGGCATAAAGAACATTTGTATGGTCAGGCTACACAGTTTAGAGGGCAGTACTTTAAATTAAATCTTAAGTAGGCATTTAAATTAATTTATTAAGACAGTTACTTATATAAATTCAAGGAAAATTAATTATTTAAAACTCTTCATTGAAATTTAGAAATATTATAAAAGATAGTACATTGTTACTAGAACTTCAATGAATATACATTGTTGGTTAATCCATGTTAAATATATATATAATCACTATTGGCCATTCTGGTACAAGTTGAATACATAGGTCCTTTTTTTGAGAAAACTTTGTGAAATAGGCTATATCTTTTGGCTTTCAAACATAAAATCTGAAGCATGAAATAATATATATGTATAGCTGTATATATAAATATAACTTCATGATACAATGTAAGTATATGCATGCACGTGTGTGTGTGTGTGTGTGTATGTATACATACACAGATACACACATGTAAATGTAAATATGTTATAGTGAAACATAGTTATTAAATATTTTGGTCGCTTTAACAAAAAGTGTTGATTACCCTGTGGTTAATTTGGTCATAATGAATTGTATTGATTATAAAGTTGGTGAAAATAATTGATAATGTTGTAGGCCAGGTCAGAGGTTGCATATATAAACATGGTTACTCTGAGAGTGCTTATATTGATGAAATCAACTATGTCTTGCTCAGCATAGTAATATTGTTCTTACATAGTTTATAATTAATTGGTATTGTGAACTTGTGGTTTGCTAAATAATTATACTGTGTAACTCAGAAGTCTTTCTGTGGGATAGAAATATTTGAGGATGTTTTCAGAAATGAGGATACATTTTTGAGGATAGGGAACAGACTGGAATGCCACTGTCTGGGGTAAACAGCCTGGCCAGAGACAAGCTGATGCTAACTGGAATCCTACCAACTGCAGAAGAAAGATGTGATAGGCAAGAATGGAGACATATCAAGTTCATCAAAGGAACTTGAGAGGAACAATTCCTAGCTATGGGGCTTGGGTCTCCGAGGAATCTTGAAATCATCTGTGACAATCTTAAACCTGTAACAGGTCCAGAAAGCATTTAAACCAGCTTTCCAACCCTGGAGGTATCAGATACATTTGTTATCCAGTGGGATAAGTAGTGAGGTAGAAAGTGGAAGACACCATGACCCTGTGCCTTGCATTTTCACCCCAGTGGCAGGCCATAATTGGGGGAGGATGAGAAATCCCATCTTTGAATGAAGACTGAAAAGGTCTTATCCTATGGAACATAAAGTGAAATATAGGCCCTACTTCTCAAAGTGAGGTCTTCAGACTCCTGGGAGTGCCTGAGAGACCCTCCCAGGGGATCTTAAATATCACAGCTTTTTAAAACAAAAATAGCAGGGCATCGTTCGTCTTTTTCCCTTTGTTGAGATTGGCACTCATGTTACAAAAGCCGTGGCCATGAGATTGCTCCCTCATGAGCCTGAATCAAGGCAGCAGTGCCAGACTTACTGGTAGTCATGGTATTTTCCACCATCACACAGTGGCAGCTAATGCAAAAAAAAAAAAACAAAACAAAACACCAACCCCCCCCAAAAAAAAACCAAAAAAAAAAAACCAAACAAACCCCCAACCCCCCCCAAAAAAACAAAAAAAAAAACAAACAAACCCCCAATCCCCCCAAAAAAAAACCAAAAAAAAAAAAACCAAAAAAACCAAAACGAGCAAAAAAGTCATCTTTCCCTTCACTGCTATTGTGGCTAATACATTTCTTATAGCCAGATGTAACATTTTTTTCTCTTGTCTTTAAATACTTCCTTTCTCCCTTTCCCACTACTCAGGCTGTCTCCCCATGCAAACATTTCATGCTGTAACTCCCTCCACTCTGGCCTCCTGCTTACCTCAAGTTGTCCCCTACGTCTTCTTGATAGATTTTTACCAAGTCTTGATCTCACTGTCTGGGATTACGTCTGCGATTCTGGGCCACTCTCTTGCCCCTTTCAAATTAACCTGAGCAGTGTCCCCTTGCTTCTGGATGCTGTTTTTTGATTTCAAAAATGACAGCTAAGTATTTTGATAAGATTAGAGGTTGCAAAATATTTTTACTGATTCTCTCTCTCTGGCTACACTCCCCATGCCCCCTTCTCTTATTATACGAAAGGCTCCCTGTTTCCTGAAAAAATTCTTAGGGCAAGAAGTGGCTAAATTACATTTCATGGATTTTGAGACATTATGGATAAAAGAATGGTCTCCAGGATAAAAGTGCTCCTGGGCCTAATATATTCTTTGCTTGACAGACAACATTGAGAGGTTCAAAATGATGAATCATCCAAAATTATATTATTAGTGAAAACCCTGGTGCTTAGCCCAGCAAAAAAGGAGAAACAATGAGGTTCTATTAGCCGAGCACAGTGAGTTGAAGGCCATCTTGTGATGCATGGTTATAGTAGGTGCTCGAGTAATGCTTTATTTAGTAAGGTCAGTAAGCAAATCCCAGACATGCCTGCCGATCTACACACAGTTGTCATGCCCACTGTTGGATGGGTGACATTTATCTCTTCTCACCAAGAGCTCAGATCTCAGGTTCCCAATTGGTATATTCATTCTTATTTTAATACAAAATCAAAAATCCGAAAATAATTTTTTTAATTGACTGAAACAGAATAGCCAAACTAAAGGAATATAGCATGAATTTATTGTGGGTTTTGGTACAACCTAAGGTCAGAAGCAAGGTAAGGGAAGCTTCTTTACTGTACCCCTCTGGTTTTAATTCACAAACTTTTTCCTTTTAGACATTTTATAAATTTATATTTTTGAATGTTACATTTTTTTCTGCTCTTGTCTCTCTCTTTTTGTTCCCAATTATGTATGAACTATGAATGGAAAATGAAGTAAAAGGGACAAACTCCTAAAATTCTACTTTTATCTCTTTTGATTTTCTTATTGGCAAAGCATTATCTAGTCAAGAAAGACATCCTCCAGCAGCCTTTTGGGTGGTGTTCTTTGTTATAGGAAATCTTTTATTTCATTCCAGCAAAGAAATGAACCAATTTGATATGATCCTTTTATCCCAGAGAAAGGGCACAACTTCTTTATTTTCAAGGTTGTGCATTTTTTTTTCAACTGTAAAACATACTCCACTATTGAAGCCATAATTATATGCACTTGTCAATCAATCTTAACCTACTACACCATGGTTATGGCATTTTATCTAAAAAGAGAAGGATTAAAGGCTTTGCGTGAAATGAAAGGTACACACAGTCAGGGAAGTATAATGCATGTCATTAGCTATCTGGGAAGAGAGAAATGGACAGAGACAGATTACCAATATTTGATTTCTCACAAGCACTAAAGAAGTATTTAAGGCTACCTACAAAATAATGTAAGGGAATTTGACACTTTGATTCCTATTTTGTTCTCTTGGCAATTATTTAAAAGAGCTCCTTCATCCAGCAGCTACATAAATCAAATTTGAAATGGATAACAATTTAAAGTGAGATTAGGAAAGGGGGCAAAATCCTGCTTTAACATAAGTGCCACAACTTCAGGAGAGGATTTTAAATGTTATTTTCTTCAAGCACATTTTATTTTGGGGGTATGGTTTTTCTGGAGGCTGGGATATCTAGAATTATTTTAAAATATATTAGCAGCCCTTCGGGTCTCTGAGAAGTACCGTGGCAGTTGGGAGAGAAAAGCAACTTATGAATAGATCACAGAAAGGAAGCCAAAACCAAAGATGTAAACTTATTTTCTCAGAAAGATTAGTATGATGGCAAGTACTCACTATGTCCAATGTAAAAATATATTGGGAAGACACTAGTCACAAGAACTCAAGAAGCAAAATTATATCTGATGACTGCAAGATTGTTTCTGAAGTAAGCCGTGCTGATCTGTAGAACAGTGAAATTGCATTTAGAAAATGGAAAATAATTGCTAAAAATGTTCTTGGTAAAAAAAAAACTGGTGTAACTGCTATGAAATGAATTTTGTTATTGACAGAAAGTATTCCACATGGAAAAATAATTCAAGGCCATATTTGAAGTTTCTGTTTTCAAAACTACTGATGCTTACTTGGTTTGGTGTGTGTGTGTTTTAATTTAAGTATAATTAATGTACAATGTTATATTAGTTTCAGGTGTACATTGCAGTGATTCAACAATTCTGTACATTACTCAGTGTTAAGTGTGCTCTTAATCCCTTAAAAATTTTTTTTTAAATGTTTATTTTTGAGAGACAGAGTGTGAGCGGGGGAGGGCTAGAGAGGGGGAGAAACAGAATCCGAAGCAGGCTCCAGGCTCTGAGCTGTCAGCACAGAATCTGATGCGGGACTTGAACTCACAAACCGCAAGATCATGACCTGAGCTGAAGTCGGACGCTTAGCCCACTGAGCCACTCAGGTGCCCCTTAATCCCTTTTATCTATATTGCTGATCCCTTATTCCCTTAGTAAATACCTGTTCTCTGTATTTAAGAGTCTGTCTCATTCTTTCTTTCTTCATTTGTTTTGTTTCTAAAATTCTGTGTACGAGTGAAATCATACTCTATTTTTTTTTTTACCTATTTTACTCTCCTAATACCGTCTGCCTTCATATTTGTTGTCACAAATGACAAGATTTCATTCTTTTTTATGGCTGAGTGATATTCCATTGTATGTATATACCACATCTTCTTTATTCATTCATCTATTGATGGGAACTTGGGTTGCTTCCATAATTTGGCTATTGTAGATCATACTGCAATAAACCTAGGGATGCTTGTATCCTTTCAATTTAGTGTTGTTGTTTTCTTTGATTAAATACCCAGTTTTGCTGGATCATCTGGTCAATCTGTTTTTAATTTTGAGGAATTTCCACCTTACACCTGTCAGAATGGCTAAACCCCCCCCCCCCGCCCCAAGAAATAGCATTGTTGGTGAGGATGTAGAGAAAAAGGAATCCTCTGTAAGTTTTTAATCAAAATGCAAACAACCCTGTCAAGCTTGTGCTGAGCTCAAAGAGGTCTGGCAAATCCAGAAAAAGAAAAATGAAGGAAATGTAAGGAAATCATGACCTGAGCAAGCAGCAAATGACTCTAAGAAGTAAGTAGTCAATAAGATGATTCCAGATGGCATTGGGGATGACGTGCCATGGGCTGGCGATCTCTCCTCTTCCTGACACATTGTTTAGAAAAATAAACTGTGAAATGGTAAACCTTGAGGGTCTTCATGGTGAAGGTAGTAGTTTCAGTTAACCTTTGTGGATAAGACAGATAATTAGGTTGATTCTGATGGATATGAATCCCAGAATGTATGTAAAAGTTAGAACGTTGAAATGATGAGAAAACCTTACCAGCAAAAATGATAATATCAGCGTGCTGGGTCTTATATGATTAAGAACCTACAGGGAGAGTCAATGGATGGCAAATTTCCATTAAAGTGCACCCATTAAAAATTGTAGTTGGACTGAATACCTCAGTACCATCCTACCTTTTTCTTAGTCCATTTTTTTTTTTAATTTTCCCTGTGAACAAGGGTATAGTTTGGGTACAGGTGAAGACTTTCCTTTTCTTTAAGTGGACCCAATATAATTTATCCTTCCTTTGGGCTTTCAGGGGAAGAAAAATAATTTTCCTTCTACTCTTCTGAGTTCTTGGCTAAGAATCCTTAATAAACAGATGAACAAGAGAAAAACAAATGGAAGGTTAGCAGCGTGTATACCTCATATACACAGGGAAGGTACCCAGGGGACATGAGTAACTCACAGAGTTGGCTTTAGAAATTAGCATTAAATACCATGTTATTAAGGGAGAGGGAAGGGGCCCTCAGAGCCTGTCAGAGTAGGGTAAATGATTTTTAGGAAAGGTGTGTGGGTCCTTGGGAGAATAAAATGGAGGCATGATCATTTGCAACAATGTTGGGGTGTGGTGTGGGTTTCTAGTCTCTTTTTTGTGAGAAGAGTCAAACTTCCCTGATTGAGGAACCTAGCAGGGAGGACCTGTATGATGGTTACCTTCCTTTTGAATGATTTATCTTCCAAACATAAGAGGATAAAGGAAGTTCAAAGAAAGCGTCTCCCTGCATTTGCTGTTTTTCAAATGCCTACATCTCAAAATAATCAGTATGCCAAAGTGGTATATTTTGCGGTGGCATATTCTATCCTTCAACCTTTTGTAAAATTGTTAATGCCTGTACCCTTTAAATTCCATATATTTTTGCATATGGGGCACCCATACCCCAAGTCACCTCTGTGAGCTCTAAATGAATCTGTGCTTCTTTATGTTACAGTAAACTAGGATTGCTCTAATTCTAAACTCCACTGATGCTTCTTTTATATTCTGAGTTGAATTTCCTTGTTTTGGCCAATTTATAGTACTCTAAATTTTTAGAATGTGAAGCCACAGATACCATGTCAACAAGCATAGAGTTTTCACCCCGATGCGTTTGCTAAGATCTGGCCCAGAGATGCCTTGGTTCCTTTGGCTGGTGCAATACTGGCCCTTATCGTTTTGCTTACTTTTTAAAAAAATCACTTATCAACACTCAAAATCAAGAGATTTCATATAAAAACTGAGATTTATGGAGCATTAAAAAATACACAAATAGCTTCCTATCCTTCTGTGCTTTCTTTTTCTACATAGTATTTATTATCATCTATACATTTTACATACTTGTTTCTTGTCTGTCCCTTCCCCTGGAATGGATGTATTTCGTCTGTCTGCAATTCAAGATGATTTTCTTTTTTTTTTTTTTTTTGCTGTTGAGAAGGTTACCAAGATATTGCATGGCAGTATCATAGGTAATAGGTAAGACTTCTTCATTTACCCCCTGGTTCTTGAAATTCATTAGACTCAGGGCAAAGTCCTTCTTTCTATCCTTAGAAATAAGCCTGGTATTAATTTACCGATTCATATTGAAAATGAGGTAGAAAGGGTCTTATTGCTGTTCATAGTTTCTAAAATGTCTTTGAACATATCCTTGTTCTTCGAATACATTGCATTTCTGTCTCCTACAGGATGTGGAATGCTGCATCAACTTTGCTTCCCTAATGGATGTGGTTTGTGTGCACTAGAGGAAGCATAGTGAGAATTTTATGTTTTAGATGCAGTATTCTGATTGCTGCTTCCTACTTCATAACCCCACATGCTTCATAAAATTTATGATAAAAAGAAAGCATTTTAACTCTTCTCGTAGATTTATTTTATTCAACAAATATTTACGGACTACTCCAGGGGATAGTATTCAGCAATATATTGCCAGTACACATAGATCAGAGTTTACTTTTCAAATTGTTTATGTTTTAGTAGTGTTACTATGACACAGTCTTAATATTATAAAATTAACATGCTATTTTGAAAATATTGTATGAATAGATTGGTAATGGGATTAGGATCTGCATTAAGTGTTGATTAATGTAGCTTTGCAACACTTCAAAAATTTGAGTAAAGGAAATAAGATTTAGAAAGTTATTTTTTTCAACTTGTAAAAATTCCTGTGTCACCCCACATTTGTGCTTACTTTCAGAATATTGATGGTCGCTTTACACCATGCTTATTTTACTATTTTATATAGGATTCAGAAATAAGAAATAATAGTGGAAAGGATGCTCTCATTAATTGGAACTAAAGAACTTGGTATTTTAGTTTGTCTTAGAAATAATTTTTTTTAAAGTCTTTACAATTTTTTTTATGTTTATTTATTTTGAGAGAGAGAGACATCCTAAGCAAGGGAGGGGCAGAGAGAGGGGGAGAGAGAGAATCCACAGCAGACTCCATGCTGTCAGTACAGAGCCTCACTTGGGGCTCAGTCTCACGAACTGTGAGATTATGTCTTGAGCTGAAATCAAGAGTTGGATGCTTAACCACCACCTGGGTGCCCCATCTTAGATACTCTTATAAAAAACCCAACAAACAACCCAAAATCTTGAGTTAGGTGTTTGGTCAGTCATTCCCTGTGAGCCTGCATTTCCTAAATGAAAGTAAAAGGGGTACTTTATTATTATTTAAATTTAGGTAGAATTTACATACAATAAAATTATTATTTACAATTAAATTATTTGACAAGTTTTAACAAATATATGTATATATGTAACACTGAAGAAAAGAATTAAGGAAGACCTTGCCACTCAGCGGAAGTATATATTCATTGAATGGAACACTCAATATTGTTTGTTTGTTCTCCAGAAATTGATCTTCATCCAATGCAATCACAATAAGAATTTCAACAGAATTTTTTCCTAGACATTGGCAAGCTGTTAAAATATTTCATAAACATTTTATATACTCTATGGAGAATATGCAGGAAAAAGCATTTGGTAGAATTCAGCATTCTTTTATGGTAAATAACAACAAAAACTGCAAACTGCAAATAGATGAAAGGCATTTCGAAAACCTGTAGTTAGCATTATACTCAATGAGGAAATGTTGAATGCTTTCCTCCATAGATGGGGAACCAGGCAATGATGTCCACTCTCACACTACTATTCAACATTGTACTATTGGTCCTAACTATCGAAATACAGTCAGTAATAAAATCCCTTAAGGTCAAGAAGGAAGGAGAAAAAGTTTAATTTGAGGATGAATTCATGGTTAAGTGAAAAAATCTAACTATATTGGAGCACCTGGGTGGTTCTCAGTTAAGCATCCAGCTCTTGGTTTCAGCTCAGGTCATGATACCATGGTTCATGAGTTTGAGCACAGGGCCTGCTTGGGAATTTTCTCTCTCTTTCTCTCCCCCTCTGCCCCTCCTTTGCTTACACTCCCTCTATTGAAGTAAATAAATAAACTAAAAAAAAAAAAAAGAAAGAAAACCCAAAAAGCAATTACATGAAGTAATATGTGAAATTAGTAATATTAAAGGAGACAATTTAATAGAACATGCATAAGAGCTTTTCATTGAAGACTACAGAAAATAAAAAGAATTGCATGGCAAGTTTCCCAAATTGGTGTATAGATTAAATGCAATCCCAATAAAAATTCATGTAGAGTTTTTTGGTAGAATTTCATAGTTCAAAAATGTACATGGGAATGTGCATGACCTAGAATAGTCAAATAACTTTTTAAAAGAACAAAATAGGAAGATTTGCACTGCCTGATTTAAAGATAACAATAAAGTTATAATAGTTAGGACAGTACAGTATTGGTAAAAGCATAAACATGTCAGTAGAACAAAATAGACAATCCAGAAATGGAATGACACAGACAAAATCAGTTAATTTTTGACACAAATACCAAAGCAGTTCTATCGGAAGAAGATTCTTCACCACAAATAGTGCTGAAGCAGCTGTATATTTTTATTCTGCCAAAATAAAAGTAAATAACATCAACATTTACCAAGAACAAACATGACCTTGAAATGGATCAATGTTTAAACATAACAAATGAAGGGAGCCTGAGTGGCTCAGTTGCTTAAGCATCTGACTCTTGGTTTTGGCTCGAATCATGATTTCAGTTTGCTGGGTTTGGACCCCCTGTTGGGCTCTGTGTGACAGCACAGATCCTGCTTGGGATTCTCTCTCTCTCTCCCTCTCTCTTTCTCTCTCTCTGTCCCTCCCCCACCAGCTCTGTCTCTCTTAAATAAATAAACTTAAAAAAAATTGGGGGTGCCTAGGTGGCTCAGTCAGTTAAGCATTGACTTCGGTTAGGTCATGATCTCATAGTTTGTGAGTTCAAGTCCTGCATTGGGCTCACTGCTGTAAGCTCAGAGCCTGCTTCAGATCTTCTGTCCCCTCTCTCTCTCTGCCCCTCCCCTGCTTGTGGTTTCTCTCTCTCTCTCTCAAAATAAATAAAAACATTAATAAATAAATGTAACAAACGAAGAAGAAAATATAGGAGAAAATCTTTGCTGCCTTGACATAGGCAAATATTTCTTACATATAAACTAACAAGCATTTAGCTACAAAAAAAATTTGCCTTTATCATTAAACCTTTTCTTTGAAGAAAACCCGTAAAAAATGAAAGGAAAGCTATGTAAAGGGAAAAATATTAGCTATACGTATATTTTACAAAGAAATCATATCCAGAACATAAAAAGAACTTGTGTGACTCAGTAATAAAACCAAAAAAGAAAAAAAAACAATTAAAAATGGGCAAAAAAATTGAACAGACCCTTCACAAAAGCAAATATACAAATGCCAAATTTACTCAAAGTAGATGCTTAAATCACTCAACAGAAAAAAATGAAAATCACAATTAGATATCACTCTATAGTCACTAGATTGATTATAATTTAATTTTTTCTTCCTTTCCTTCCTTCCTTCCTTCCTTCCTTCCTTCCTTCCTTCCTTCCTTCCTTCCTTTTTCTCTTCTCTTCTCTTCTCTTCTCTTCTCTTCTCTTCTCTTCTCTTCTCTTCTCTTCTCTTCTTTTTTCTTTCACGAATGCAGTCCCCCACTACCACAGATTATGCAGTCGAGTATGCCTCATTTGAGAAAATTGCAGCAGTCAGCACATCTGGAGTGCAATGGATATGCCTCGCCCTGGGAAAACCACCTTAGTGATCATGGTGTCTCCCCTGCTAGATAAGTGTGGATTGATTAAAATTTTAAAACTGACCTTTTCAAGCAAGTGTTGATGAAGATATGGCACAATTGGGACTCTTAATTTTTTTTAAATGTTTATTTATTTTTGAGAAAGAGAGAGAGAGACAGAGCATGAGCAGAGAAGGGGCAGAGAAAGAGGGAGACACAAAATCTGAAGCAGGCTCCAGGCTCCCAGCTATCATCACAGAGCCTGACATGGGGCTTGAACTCAAGAACCGTGAGATCATGACCTGAGCCGAGGTTGGATGCTCAACCGAATGAGCCACCCAGGAGCCCCTTGAACTCTTAAACACTAACATGGGGATAAACATCTACAGTTACTCTATAAAATTATTTTGAAATTTCTTAGTAAGTTAAATGTGGATGTAGTTTGGGAGTTGGACATTCAGCTTCTAGGTATTTATTAAAGTCCTCACAAATACTTGTACCCAGATGTTTATTTAAAATTTTTTTCTTATACTGTTTATAATACCTTTGTTTATAACTCCTCAAACTTGAAACACCACAAATATCCATTAAGAAGTAATTGGTTAACCAAAACATGGCATATCCATGCACTGGAATACTATTCGGTAATGAAAACAAATGAATTACTGATAAACCTAATAACATAGATGAATCTCGAAATTAGTATGCTGAGTGACTCTAGGAAACACCAGTTTCTTTTGTTTGTTTTGTTTTTGGTCATTGTAGATTTCTTTGCATTTTACAGATTACATATATATATATATATATATATATACACACACACACACACACACACACACACACACACACACTCACACATATGTATATGTATGTATATAATATGTAATATATTGTTGCAGACTATGAGTCTAGACTTCTCTCTTGTCCAGCAAGAGAGTGGACACAAAATTGAAAACTAGAGAGGCTAATGTCCGAGAGGCTATGAGAGCTCTGAACAGGGGTTTTTGTCTCCATATTTATTGAGCTCACAAGATATTACCCACGTGGTGAATGTGAAGAAAACAACATCTTACACACGTGAATGTGGAGAAAACAACCAGACAGTATTCATTAACTTGTATGTGTAAGAAGCAAAGGGTCTGGGGGGTAAGTGGAGTTTGTGAGTAAAGTACAATAGTATACTGGACTTAGATGGAAAGTAATTTCCTGCAGGTGGTATAACAAGTTACTTGTGATCCCATTACAATATCTCACTAGCTGACCTCAGGTGCTTTTGCCCCGTGGTGGTGGTTTTCTGCCCTAAGCTTTTTTTTAACCCACTTATGTAAGTAGAACCTATTTCCCCACAATATATAATATATATAATAATATATGTTACATGTATATATAATAATATGTATTATATGCATATGTAATAGTTGATATTCTATACATATACTATGTACACACAAACACACATAAATACATGTATATGTATATATGCCATATATATGTCATACGTATGTCCACCTAGGCATTTATCAATTTTGTTATATTTTTGAAATAACCAAATTTTGGCGTTATGGTTTTCTTTTACTTTTAGTATGTTTTCTATTTTACTGATTTGGGCATTTTTGATTAATCTTTTGTTTTTATTATATTGCCTATTTATTTTTTTCATTTACTCTTGCTAGTTTCTTGTGAAGGTAGCTTTATTCTTTGTTAACATAAGCATTTTAAGGGTATAAATTTCCCTCTTAGGACTGCTTTCACAACATTCCCAAAATTTTGAAAAATTATGTTTTATTAATATTCACTTAGAAATATGTATAGTTTTCTTTGCAATTTGTTCCTTTACTCATAGGTTTCTCAGTATTTGGGAATGTTTTAGCTGTCTTATTGTTGGTTTATAATTCAGTCTCATGATAGTTGGAGAGTCTCTTCTGTATGTTTGCATTCTTTGAAACGTGTGGCTCAGGCCATAGTTTCTCCTGGTGGATGTTACATGTGTTCTTGAAAAAAGTGTGAAATGTGTAAGTTTTGTGTGCTATATAAATGTCACTTAGTTGAAGTTGATTGATAGTCTTATTCAAATCTTTGATATTACAGCTGAATTTTTTCCCACTTGTTCTAACTTGATCAAGATATCATGGATAGAAGGGTGTTAAAATCTCCTATAATGATTGTTGGTTTATCTCTTCCCCCCTTTGGTTCTCTCAGGTTTGCTTTATGTGTCTTGAAGTTCTTTTTTTAGGCAAATAGCATTTAGTTTGCTACTATCTTCTTGATGAATTGATGAGTTGTTATTATAAAGTAAACCTTTCTATTTGTGGTAATGTTTTGTCTTAAAGTATACTTTTGTGAGATTAATATAGCCACACGAGTTTACTTTTGCTTATTGCTTTCATGGTATGTTTTCCCCATAATTTACTTTAAATCTATACCTGTGCTTATATTCCAAGTGCATATTTAGAAAAAAAAGATCTAGTTGGATATTGATTTTTTTAATCAATTTTTCCTCTTAGTTGGAGTGTTTAATCCATTCATATAAGTAAATAAACTCACAATGTACCTAATTGGGCTTATCTGTAATGTTAATGTTTGTTTCCTATTTGTGCTTTTGTTCCTGCTCTTTTGTTTCTTTTTCCCTGCCATCAGTACACACACACACACACACACACACACACACACACAAACACACACACACATTTAAGTACATACACCTATACACACATTTTAGTATTTCATTCTTTCTTCTCTAATGGCTTTTTAAGTCCTAGTACCTTGTACAGTTGACCTTTGAAAATGTGAGGGATAGGGGTGTTGATTCCCTCGATAGCTGAAAATCCACGTGTAATTTTGACTTCCCAAAACCTTAACTACTAATAGCCTACTATTGACCAGACTCCTTACTGGTAACATAAACAGTGGATTAACACATATTTGGTGTTATATACATTATATACTGTATTCTTACAATAAAATAGGCTAGAGAAAAGAAAATGTTATAAGAAAATCATAAGGAAAGTGTATTTACTGTATTTAGTGTTTATTGCAAAAAATCTGTGTATAAGTGGACCTGTGTAGTTCGAATCATATTCTCTTTTGTGATGCTGGTGTATTACAATTTATCTTTGATTTTTCAACTTAGTTGAGTATTTTGCCACTTCACATATAATGTAAGAATATTATAATAAAATAATTCCACTTACTATTACCCATTCTCTAGTCCACTGCTGTCATATATTTTACTTACACATATGTCATGAACTCTACAATATATTGTTACTTTTGCTTAGTGAGTTTTCTTTAAAAAATAAGAAGGAAAAGTAGTCTTTTAAATTTACCCATATATTTACTTCTCTTTGTTTTCTTCATTTATTTTTGTTCAAATGAATTCTCATCAGGTATTATTCCCTTCACCATGCATGGCACATTTTATTGGCATCTCTTAGGAGTCTGCAGATGAATTCTTAGCCTTCTTTTATCTGAAAAAGGACTTTGCTTTCATTTTGTCAAGGATATTTTTACCAGATACAGAATTCTTGTTGACAGTGTTATTTTATATCCAGGAGTTAAAAGGTGTCATTTTATTGTTCACTGGATTCCATTATTATTGTGTTTTTCTTGAATATTGTTTCTCTTTTCCAGGGCTTTTATTTTATTGTTTTTCTTTTTTTAAGGTTTCCACAATTTGACTACGAGGAACTTAGTTTTGCATTTCTTGGTGTTTGTATTTTTGGGTTTTGATAAGCTCCTCCAAATACGTGGGCTGCTCTTCCGGTCATACCTAGAAATATCGTGGCCAGTGATTGTTCAAATATGTTTTGTTTCATTCTCTCTTTACCTTTTGTGAGGCTTCACTTAAACATAGATCACTTGACACTATCCATAAGTCTTTGAGAACTATTTCTTTTCAATGCTTTTTTTTCACTGTGCTTCAATTTGTATAAGTACTATTATTCTATCTTTATGTTCATTGATTCTTTTCCTTGTGTCCAATCTATTGATCATATCTAATGAGTTTTTTATTTCAAATACTATATTTTTCAGTTCAAGGATTTTCATTGTTTTCTTTTTTTTTTTAATTTTTAATTTCCTATATTTTCATCTTTTCACTTCGCATAGTTCATTTTCCTATGCTTTCTTTAGCAGATTTAATTTCAAAATATGGGTCACCTCTAGATCTATTTCTATTTCACATTTCTTCTTTTAATCATTGTAATATTTTCTGGTTTGTCTTATTATAGTTGATTAATAGACATTGTGGATAACACGTTGTAGAGACCCATTTTTCCTTTGTCTTTCTTTGAAAAATGCTGCATTTTGTTTTGAAAGGCAATTAAATTATTGGTAGATCACTTGGTCACGGCGGGGCTTGGTTTTAGGCTGTTGGAATGGTTCATTTCAGTTTTGCCTTTACTATTGGGATAGATTTCTTAGTTGTGGAACATGATCTTCACTGATAAGTTGTAGTCTTAATAGAATTTCAGTGTATAACTGAAAGTATTTATCAAGCCTCTATCACCCTGATTGAATTCCTAAGTCTGTGTCCCAGGTGGTGGGCAGCTTCTGAAATCACCAGTTAATTTCTTTAAACTCTCAGCTTGGGGTGCCTGGGTGGCTCAGTCGGTTAAGCGGCCGACCTTGGCTCAGGTCATGATCTTGCGGTCCGTGAGTTCGAGCCCCGCGTTGGGCTCTGTGCTGACAGCTCAGAGCCTGGAGCCTGTTTCAGATTCTGTGTCTCCCTCTCTGTGACCCTCCGCCGTTCATGCTCTCTCTCTGTCTCAAAAATAAATAAACGTTAAAAAAAAAATTTAAACTCTCAGCTCTTGTTTTTCCTGGACCTCTTAGACTTTCTTTAAGTTCAAGAGTCACCTAGGAATTTTAGCAGAGTTCGTACTTAGATTTTAGGATCTCTTCTGTGGATCCCATCTTTATCGGATTTTCTCTTTAACTTTCTTCTATTTTGGAAGCCTTAAACTCTAATGCCTGACTAGTCATCCCAGTAAAACTAGTATGTTCTAATGAAGCTGTATCATCTACTTCAACAGACCTGTAGACTTCGCTGAAGGTGGGGAATACATAAATTTGGGTCTCATCTTAGTTCCCTTTTTTTTCAGATTTCCTTACATCTATAGTTACTACCTGGTCTCCAGTGTTTTTGAACAATAGTTTTGTAATATTTTGTATACCATATAAAATTGCTCTTGGTAGGAGAGTTTTCTAATACAAGCTACCTTGTCATTACCTGAAACCAGAACAAATTTAATATTTTTGTTACGGAGTTCTGAATGGAATTTTAAATCTCGGGATTGTGGTGAAAGTCTCCAACTTGAGGACAGTATATGCTAAATGATCTTCAGATGTTCACCAAACCTAATATGGATAGCATAACTCCTCAATCAATAAGTAAAATTTCAAGAGAACCACTCAGAGATTGGGAATGGCTACACACAGGAAAAATTGGTAAATATTTGCTTGGATATTTCCTTAGGAGATAACAATTGCTGATGTATCTCTGGGCTGTTGATACATGAAAAGGAATAGGACCGAGAAAGCAGTGATTGAATTAAAATATAAAATCCAAATTTCTTCCTTGCTGATTCAAACTTTTTAATGTGCTAGGTACATGACACTGATTTTATCATGAGGATCTAAGATGATACATGTGAAAAATGAAACATAGACTGGTCTCAGGAGTGAGCTTTGCCAAAACAGAATTGTGGAGTGGGTACTGTAATCTGGTTATTCCTACTGTGAACCCATTCAATTCAACAATATATTTTAGGTGTGTGTAATATAGTCGAAGTACTTACTCTTTAACAATTGATTTTTTTTCCATTGCCAAATAATTTATATAGTAGGCATAATTTACAGGTATAGGGCAGAAGTAGAAATCTACCATTTCCAATTCATTGATATTAAGTAATCATGTGTTATAAAGAGAAAACAAATGCAAATTGTTGGATTCTGAGGCAAAGGTTACATTGTTGGTATCTTTAATTTTTGTGCATTCAGTTTGAAAAACATTTTTAATTTTGTTTCTGGTTTTACTTAACTTTTAAAACCTTGAAAATTGACTGAAGAGTATACTTTTAACATCTTAATATTAAGTCTGTGCCTCTGTTGTTCGATACCTGTATTGTTGAAAATTTCAGGCTAGTGTCTGAATTGCTGAGGTTTATCATGATAAATTGTGTGCAGACTCTATTTTCTGGACCTGTGTCTTGTCCTATAAACCATGAGAAGTGGACTTGATCTCTGAGGTCCCTCTCTTTTTATGAATCTCTCTCTCCCACCTGCTGAGTTTTTATAGACAAATGCTGGTTTCAAGCAACACTACTGTTCTGAAGAATTCTGGATAAACACTTGAAGGGTGAAGGGGCAATTTGGATGCCTCATCCACACTTTTAGACTGGTTAGTTTGATACCAGTGACCACAACACATGAAAACACTGCTGTGAGGTGATGACAGGACTTTTCTCTAAGCATTTTGTCACATAACTTTCGGATGAACTTATTTGAAAAAACTTTTCCATCTTTAAGGCCTTTTTGTCACACTTACAGACACAGACATACACACAGATGTTGTGTTTACAAATCTAATTGTTTTGCTAATAGTATAGAGAAGTGGTCTTCAACCAGGAGATTTTTTTTCCCTTAGGTGGCACCTGGCAATATCATGGACTTTTTTATTTGTCACAGTTGGGGAATGTGAGTTATCAGCATCTACTGGGTAGGTATCAGGGATACTGCTGAAAATTCTACAATGTGTAGAGCAGTCTCATAATAAAGAAATATCTGACCTAAAATAACCACAGTGTCAAGTTTGGGAAACCCAGCCTAGAGAGAAAAGTTTTAGATTGATGGTACCCAAGCCAAATCCATGTGAAGCAAATAATAAAATTCAACTCAACAATATATGTTGGGCATTTGTAATGTAGTTTAAGTACTTACTCTTTAATAATTTAATAATTATAACCATATTTTAATTAATAAATTAATACTTAATTATTTTAACATTTAATTAATATTTAATATTAATAAACAATTAAATATTAATAAGTATATAAATATAATCAATATCTAAATAATTTAATATTTAATATTTCAACAGTTAATCAATTCAATTAATATTTAATAATTGTAATTATATACAATTGTATATAATTATAATTGTTTATAATATAATTATAAATTATGATTATAATATATGATTAAAATATGGTTATATTACAATTATAATTTAATAATATATGATTAAAATATGATTATATTATAATTATAATTTAATAATTGATTTTTATAGATTGTGTTGCCTTTCTCCATTTTTTTTTTGTCACGTTTCTGGCTGCCTACTCTATAAGGAAAAATCTAGTACTTTGATCCCTTTCTTCCCTTTTGTCTTTCTATATTTACTATTTATTCATAAAGGGAGTCTTCATTTCCAATCATAAACTGAAGTTATGCTGTAACGGGGATCAGTATGAGCAAAAGAGCAATGCTACACTCTAAAAATGTCAGAATAGGGGCGCCTGGGTGGCGCAGTCGGTTAAGCGTCCGACTTCAGCCAGGTCACGATCTCGCGGTCCGTGGGTTCGAGCCCCGCGTCGGGCTCTGGGCTGATGGCTCAGAGCCTGGAGCCTGTTTCCGATTCTGTGTCTCCCTCTCTCTCTGCCCCTCCCCTGTTCATGCTCTGTCTCTCTCTGTCCCAAAAATAAATAAAAACGTTGAAAAAAAAAAAAGAAGAAAAAAAATGTCAGAATATAGGGCACACAGTTTTCTTGTCTTCATTCCAAGGAGATTGAGGAGGTATCTGTCCCTCACGATAGTAGATGGCAGCAGGTTAAATCAAGGCCTTGGTCACACGGTATTTAAAAATAGCAAGAATCGAAGGAGGCCAAAATGAAAAGATTTTTGGGATACTGATCTTAGGTAAATTTTGTTTAAACTGAAAGGTGAATCCACAGAGCCATCTGAATTCAAGCAAGTTAGTGAGTAATATAAGGACTTTTATATAGGAACTGACTGAACGTTTCTCTAGAATCTGTGGGGCATCACTTCTCTTTGCATGTAGAGCTTCACAGGATCAGAGATTTCATAGGAGTTTGTACTGTGTTCACAGTTAAGGTCTGCCATGAACTAGTTATGTGAAATTAGAAATTTGTTCTCAATTGTTTTCTCATCTGTAAGTGGACTTAATATACCATTTGGGTCATAAAGATGTTGTCAAGAGTAAACAATGTAAAATAGGTAAAAATTGTAGCATGATGCATAATTGAGTAAATGATCAGTAATCGTGACCCATAGTTATCAACAGTTATATTCCAAGTGACTGCACATTTTTTTAAGTTTTTAAATTTATTTATTTACTTAGAGAGTGAGAGAGAGAGAGAGAGCCTGAGTGCAAACGGACAAGAGGCAGAAAGAGAGGGAGAGAGAAAATGCTGTCAGCACAGAGCTCAGTGCAAGGCTTGATCTTAGCAACTGTGAGATCATGACCTGAGCCAAAACCAAGAGTCAGATGCTTAACTGACTGAGCCACCCAGGCACCCCTGATCTTCCCTTTTCAGGCACCCCTGATCTCTTCCTCACTTTTATCATATCTTTGTTTAAACATCTTAATTTCAAGTATGGCCTTTTTCTGGCTGTTTAAACCTCTAATATTTCTTAGTATTTTGTATATCCCTTCTGGCTTTTTTTTGGTAATATTTAACATTGTTATACAACATTTAATTTGTTTTTATTTCTTAATTTTTGTCTTCTACTGCAATAATATAAGCTCTTTCAGGTCAAGGAGTGTTTTGTCTATTTTATACATCATGGTATCCTCAGAGTCTATAACCTAGTACAGAGCAGGCACTCAACTGCTCAGTATTTGTGGATGAATGAAGAAATAACAAAATTTGTTCTGCAAGGAAATGATGTAGCCCTCTATCTTTCTAATCTGTGCATGTTCTTTTTTTCTCATTGGCAGTTGAATTATCCCAAGTTTTCTTGTACTATGACAATTATTGACAATTTATTATGACAATAGGAAAAGCACTTTAATTTCTATTTGACAGAAAGGGTTCATTACACTGTGATGGGATATTTTGAAATAGGAACTGGTGGCCTTTCTCTTTGTATTTCCTATAAACCTGACCTATTTCCCACTTGGTCAGGAGCCAGAACTTGCCACATCCGTGCCTTAGGAAAAGTTTGTTACAGCTGAAAAGAGGAGTAACAGTTTAGGTTTCAAAATCATAGGACCCAAGGGAACTCAAAGCTATGAAAACATGTAGCAACTCAGAGAAAGATTTCCTTCCCTTGTAAGTAGCATAGATTCCCTGGGTGATGGGGAATTGGAGAGTCAGGGGCAGAATCAACAGGGAATAGGTGGCAAGAGAGAAAGGGAGATGTTTACCTTGGCTCTCTGTTGGCATAGCAATTCCAGATAGATTTGAAAATGCAAGTACAGAGAGAACCCATGCTTCATTTTCTGCCTAGTAATCAAGAGAGAAGAAGGGCTCTAGAGTGAAAATGGCCATGTGGTTGACCTGGGAAGATGGACCTGAGACACCCTGACCCCCTCATGACATTACTGTGATCTTGGCAAACTCACCTCTGCATCCCATACCCTTTCATTTCCTGCTTTCAGGATGTCCATCACTCTTTGTTAGCATGACGAAGTTTTCATGGGCTGCTGCTGTTTTGTGGGCTCCTCACTCAGGACTGCCCAAAGATGCTTCCTCTCTTCTCTGTGAGAGGAAAATGGCCCTCATGTCCTTTAATGTACAAATCCCCTTTGTTGACATCAAGTCTTACTTCTAGAAGGCACTTCCATTTTTTTTTTTTAATTTTTTTTTTCAACGTTTTTTTATTTATTTTTGGGACAGAGCGAGACAGAGCATGAACAGGGGAGGGGCAGAAAGAGAGGGAGACACAGAATCGGAAACAGGCTCCAGGCTCTGAGCCATCAGCCCAGAGCCCGACGCGGGGCTCGAACTCACGGACCGCGAGATCGTGACCTGGCTGAAGTCGGACGCTTAACCGACTGCGCCACCCAGGCGCCCCGAAGGCACTTCCATTTTATGAAAATCTCTCCTGCAAGTCTATGTAGTATTTACTTTTCACTCTCTTGTGAATAGTTCTTTCTTGATAAGAAAAGTAGAGAACTTTCAAATATAGTTGGGATTTTTACTCCAATTATTCTAGGCCCATGATTTTGTGTAAGGCTCATCTTCTGACATACCAGAAGCAGTGCAAACCAGTGAGATTTTTTTGCATTTGCTCTTCTGGAAATTTCTTTACTTCAACCAGTACTCTTTTGGAGTGAAAAACTTTTCTTTCCCCCTGCATTATTAAAACCTTCCCTCAACAGAGAATTATCTAGCAATCCATGCCCCCAGCCCATCTCCAAAGCCTCATTGGGTTTATTGGCAGGTGAAATGGTTTGCAGATCTTAGGATGTGGAAAGAATGGCTGATTTCCCTGTCAACTGTGTTAACATGTCCTTTCTTCATTTTCTGGTTCATTGCCTGCTGCCTGCCTTGTTGCCTTACAATTGGGCTCAGGAGTATCAAGATAACCAGTTATTTCAGTGGTCTCTTATGATTGGATATGCCACATTTCTGCCAGAATACTGCATGCTGGCTGTGTTTCTAGCCATTGCATCTCTGGTTGGGAGTCAGTCTCCACTTGTTGGCTGATTGTGTTTACTGAGAAGACCTAAAAATACTTTATATCTAGACCGCCATATCCGAGTGGTAGATAACATTAAAACTTCACAGCTGCCACAAGAGCTGCATTAAAAGAACCAGGCTCAAAACATCTGTGTCACAGTAGTGTGATTCTGTGACAGTAATCCAGGTAGATGTGAAACAAAAATTTCCAAAAAACAATGGCAGTGTAAATTGAGTAAATTTCTATTCACAAATAGAAAGAACATTAGAAAATAAAATCAGAAGCATTTTTACTGGATAGGAATAGTGAGATATAAGGATGACTTGCATTTGTTTATTTTGAGAAAGAGAAAGGGGGAGTGAGAGCGTGTATGTGTTCACACATGGAGGAGAGGCAGAGAGAGAGAGGGAAAGAAAGAATCCCAAGCAGACAGAGCCCTATGTGGGGCTTGATCTCATGAACCATGAGATCATGACCTGAACTGAAATCAAGAATCAGATGCTTAACTGACTGAGCCACCCAGGCATCAAATAAGGTTGAGTTTTTTAAAAAGTTTATATATTTATTATTTTAGCTTCACTGTAAGTTAGTATTATTTATTACCAAGGAAGTGGAACACAAGGGTTGGATAGGTATGTGTCACATGAGAGAAAGATGAACTGTTGTTAGTTGTCGACCATAATCGTGTGTAGACAGTGGTGATAACCAAATTAGAACGCTTCTATCTCTATAACTGATTACAGTTATTATTGAGAGCATAGGTGTTTGTAAATTGTTTTAAGTGTACCTGAAAACAGATGGACTCGACAGTGTCACATATAAGCCAGGGGTCACATATAAGCACCCATGTTGTGTTATTTTATTAAGCAGAATAATTTAGATGTCATAAAACTGGCTTCTAAACATCCCTGGTGCTCTCTCAGCCTTTACACTATTGATGTAATATGAACAAGATTAACAGCTTAAAAAAAAATCTCCTTTCTATGAACATATGAAATCAATAGACCAAGACAAGTGAATCATCTTTGATTTGGGCTTTAAGTTCACATTTCCTCTTTTGAAATTCTATAGAGCTGCTTAGCTTAATCCCTGCACAAAGAAAGGCAATTTAAAACTATCAAAAGGTCCAAAGCATCTGCCTTCCCTGGGAAAAACTCTCGATGGCCTATCTGCATAGTAACATTTGTTTAGGTGCTGGAGTGACAGGGTCATGCCTCGGCCTGCTTACTTTTCTCTGAGTCTCTCTTTGCAGATATTTCTGCCTATTGACAATTATATATTTATGTTCATTCATTATGATTCAGATGTGGAAAAAGATGCGCATATCAGCAACTTGGGCAAAGGCGACTTGACGAGCATTGAGCCTTCTCGTAAGCCCACTGTTTTTGTCCAACTTCTGTAAATATCACAGAAATTAGAAGCCTCCTTTAAAACTACCTACATTCACGGGGCGCCTGGGTGGCGCAGTCGGTTAAGCCTCCGACTTCAGCCAGGTCACGATCTCGCGGTCCGTGAGTTCGAGCCCCGCGTCGGGCTCTGTGCTGATGGCTCAGAGCCTGGAGCCTGTTTCCGATTCTGTGTCTCCCTCTCTCTCTGCCCCTCCCCCGTTCATGCTCTGTCTCTCTCTGTCCCAAAAATGAATAAACGTTGAAAAAAAAAATTAAAAAAAAAAAATAAAACTACCTACATTCTCTAAAAATGTTAGGAGAACGCTCCTTCCATTTTGCATTTTTCTATTTTAAAATAAATTCACATGGGAAACTGGATGATGTGATGTGGCAGTATCATCAAATTCTGTCCTTTTTATTTTTTAGTTTTCTAATGTTTGTTTCTGAGAAAGACAAAGAGACAGAGTGTGAGTGGGGGAGGGGCAGAGAAAGAGGGAGACACAGAATCCAAAGCAGGCTCCAGGCTCCAAGCTTTCAGCACAGAGCCTGATGCAGAGTTTGAACCCATTAGCTGGGAGATCATGACCTGAGCCAAAGTCATTTGCTCAACTGACTGAGCTACCCAGGTGCCCTAAGTTCTGTCATTTTTTTTAAAAGTTTATTTATTTTGAGAGAGAGAGCATGTGTGTGCAAGTGGGAGAGAGGCAGAGAAAGAGACAGAGACAGAGAGACAGAATCCCAAGCAGGTTCCATGCTCACTGCCTCAATGCAGAGCTGGTCCAGGGCTCAGTCTCAAAACTGTGAGATCATGATCTGAATTGAAATCAAGAGTCAGTTGCTTAATCGACTAAACCACCCAGGAGCCCTAATCTGTGTCCTTTAATAATAGAGTAAAAGAGCAGAATTCAGCTAGCATAATACATTCAATTCAATCATTCAACAAATATTTGTAGAGTAACGATTCTCTGCAAGCCCTTTGCTAATTGGGGAACAAAACATATGAAGAATCCTGTCTTCATGTAGTTTATGTTCCAGTGAGAGGCACTGATAATAACACATGAGCCTAACTGTAAAGTTAGAGAACAGTTCACAAGACCATCCTCACCGCTGACACCAATTGCAAGTTTGGGGGAGCCAAGATACCCTCAGATATCATGTCACTAGAAGAACTCACACAACTCACTGAAAGCTGTTATACCTATGGTTATGGTTTGTTACAGCTTAAGATCAGCTAAGGGAAAGCCAAGTGCAAGAGGGTTCTAAATGTGGACCGTCCATTATAGACTCTCCTAGTGGAGTGGTGGACAGGGTTAAGTCCTCACGGCAGTGACCTCTAGTAATAAGCACAGAGTATTGACAACCAGGGAAGCTCATTTGAGACTTTGTGTCCAGAACCTTTAAGGGAATCCCATTACATAGACATGGGCAGCTGCCCACATGGCTCACCTCAATCTCCATCCAGCCCCTGTAGAGACTGAACTGGTACCGTGTGACTCAAAGTCCCCATTGTAAATCACACTGTTTGACTTTCTGGCATGTGTGGAGATCCCAGGTAAAGAAAGACACTTTTATTAGGCAGGATATTGCACGGGTTTAGAGATTATATCCCAGAAATTGAGGGCAAAGTCTAGATTTTTCTTTGGGCAAGGATAAATTCTTGAGTACATAATAATATATAAGTGAATTGTATTGAATATTGAGTGTTAAAAGATAAGTGTGAGGGAAAACTTTTTTTTTAATGTTTATTATTTTTTTTTATAATTTTTTTTAACGTTTATTTATTTTTGAGACAGAGAGACAGAGCATGAACGGGGGAGGGGCAGAGAGAGAGGGAGGCACAGAATCGGAAGCCGGCTCCGGGCTCCGAGCCGTCAGCCCAGAGCCCGACCCGGGGCTCGAACTCACGGACCGTGAGATCGTGACCTGAGCTGAAGTCGGACGCTCAACCGACGGAGCCACCCAGGTGCCCCTAATGTTTATTATTTTTAAGAGCGAGAATGAGAGCCAGGCAGGGGCACAGAGAGAGGAAGACACAGAATCTGAAGCAGGCTCCAGGCTCTGAACCGTCCGCATAAAGCCCGATGCAGGGCTCAAACTCACCAACTGTGAGATCATGACCCGACTGAGCCACCCAGGCGCCCCAGAGGGAAAACTTTTTTAAAAATAGAGTGAGGTAAGAGGAATTGGGAATGTGTGTGTCAAAGGTGGAGGGAAAGGGAAGTTTGCCTTTCTGAATAGAGTGTTCAGGGCAAGGCTAACTGAAAAGGTGACATTTGAGCAAAGAATTGGAACAAATGACTTTTTTTTTTAAATTTTTTTTTTTTTTTTTTCAACGTTTATTTATTTTTGGGACAGAGAGAGACAGAGCATGAACGGGGGAGGGGCAGAGAGAGAGGGAGACACAGAATCGTAAGCAGGCTCCAGGCTCTGAGCCATCAGCCCAGAGCCTGACGCGGGGCTCGAACTCACGGACCACGAGATCGTGACCTGGCTGAAGTCGGACGCTTAACCGACTGCGCCACCCAGGCGCCCCTGGAACAAATGACTTTTAAGATAATGAAATGAAGGTCCAGAAAGGGACATGACTTATGTAAGACTGGCTGATATCTGCTGCCGGCTCCTTGGAGTTGAACAAAGACTGTCCAGTAGTGTGTTGTATATATTTTTGTCTTTCATGGTAATCGGTCAGTTTTTATCCACAATGAAGGAGATTTTGACACAGTAGAATTTCAGAGACATCCGAAATGGGAGTTGACAGAATCATAAGCTGGTCTAAGAGACATTAGGGAAAATCAAGGCGAGAAGCAAACGGAGCAGACAGGCATCAAACACTGGAGTATCTCCTGGACGAATTCATACAAATTACAGACAGTGTTGTACCACCTGTGTTGGGATGTGTCCACACACATCATTCAGGCTCCTATGGCCCCTGTGGGAGGATACCACTAAATGTCATTAACTTTTTTCCTAGAATCTTCTAATCTTCCCTTTTCTTTTTTTTTTTAAATGTTACTTCTTTTGAGGGGGGTGGAGCCAAGAGTGAGAGAATAGAGGAGGGGCAGAAAGACAGGGAGAGAGAGAACCCTACGCATGCTCCGTGCTGTCAGTGCAGAAATGGAAGTAGGGCTCCATCCTAGGAATCGTGAGATCATGACCTAAGCAGAAATCAAGAGTCACATGCTTAACTGACTGAGCCAGGCAGGCACCCCTGATCGTCCCTTTTCTTGTGACAAAAGCGTGTTCTTCCCACAAGACCCAGTTCACACATCTCTGATTATTCCCTCCGTCTTTCCTCCTTAACACCTTGAACTCCCTGCTTTAGCACTTTCACCATTGCATTGTGTTCTTATGTAGACTTTGCCAGTGGTTCAAATGTGAGCTTATAATTAGTAAGAACCCTAGTTCATTCATATTGGTATCTTCAGCACCTGTTACCCAGAGAGTGTCCAGTAAGTATGTGTGTATGGAGTGAGCGAAAAAGTGAATTCTGGAATCCATGAAGGACTTCAAAGTGATTGTTATTCCTGTTCTATTTTCCAGACATTATGTCAGGAAACAAAATTCAGTAATAGAAAACTACCTGGTATATATACCAGAGCAGAGATGACATATACGCAGAGTAGTGCTGGCTACATCTGGCACTGTGGTCACTAGTCTGTGGCTGATTCCTTATTAACAGGTATAGATATAATACTGGCTTTTTATTATAAAAATAAATAGAATATAAATAATTTTGGATTGGATTTTTTGGTTAAGACCTCCTTCATAGTCTTCTAAGATTAAACAGCCATTTTTTATGCAATGAGTCTTTTTTTTTTTATTCGTATAATCTTTTTTTTTTTTCTTTTTGTCACAACCAGGCATTCTCTTAGCTCCTGGGGATACAAAAATGAACAAGACATAGCCCTAGTCGCTTGAAAAGCATAGTTTAGTCTTAGATTTTAAGGGGGCAATTAACATGAAGTCAATCACAATATAGTATGATATATACAAAGTGGGGCAAGATGGGAGCTGTAGCTAAGTATAACTTTACTTTTTTTTAAAATAATGCCTATTGAACAGTCCTATCTAGCCACATACAAAATCAGTGGCTCTGAGTGCACAAGAGGAAAGCATTGTAACTTTTCTAATGTGGTCCTTTTTCCCCCTATTAAATTCAATTTAAACTGATTTGGGGTTGACTTTTAGCTCCTTTGTACCAGTTCTGTGATTATGGACAAGTATCCTAAGACTTGCTTTATCAATTTATTAAATAAAGATAATGATGCCTACCTCAAAAAAAAAAAAAGCTTAGGAAGAATAATTTTGAAAACATATATGTAAAGAGACTAGAATATATCTAACAGACTCCAAAGTAGGTACTGTTTATTATACCTCACATTATCTTTGATAGCAAATGTCAAAATTTAGAAATTGCAGACCATGGGTGATTGTGAAAAATGTATTTCATCTTTATCATGCCCAAATCTCTCTGATTGCTACTCCACAAGGGAAATAGCTGTTCTTTGAGTGAGTAGGAAAATTAGTGTTCTCATGTTAAAAGTAAATGCACTTATGTGGTCCTGTACTTAAGAGAACCCCTTTCTGAGTGTATGCCATGTTTCTGATAATATGGAAAATAAACATTTTTGCTTTTCTGTCATCAGAGTACATTATGCAAGGAGATGTTACTAGGAATGTTCTATACCTATCAGAGATCAGATGTGTATATGAACTTCTCTTATTTCACCTATTTATTTGGGGGCACAGGCCTTGCTGGATAACTGGCTTGGTTTTAAAATGTGATCCTGCTTCATTTAAGAACTGAAAGAAAACAGATACATAAATTTTCTAGTGGTCAAAGAAAAGAAAAATGACACATTAGTGACAGCTCAGTGAGAGTGTATTTCACATCCTCCATGTCATGCATTTCACTCTTGGTACAATTTATATGAACAAAATATATCCTTAACGGGAGCTTATCATATATCCTAGGTTAAAACATTTAAAAAACCTGGTTTTATGCAAAGCTCTGTATTTGTTTTCTAACACAGTGAAATCCCAACAATATCAGCTTCTCTCAGTCCAAGTTCACATCATTATATAGTTATAAAATATACTTTTCCGTATCTATATATTAATTTTATGAGTAAAATAATATAATTTATATTTGAAATCAATTAGAATATTGCCTTAAAAGATACCATGTTTTCTGTATAAAGCCAAAAATAAAACATTGAATTTCAATTAAGCAGACATATTGGTTCCAGAAGATATATAATTTACTTGGAAGCCATCCAAGTAAATGTATTATTTTTTGTTTAAATGCTCTAGCTTTACTTTTTATGAGTGCTGAACAGACCTTTCTGATGTTCACTGGGCTTTGTGGCACATGTCCTGACTAGTATTGTTTTTCAATGTCTGTTGCATAACAAAAAGCTGGAGTTGATCCCTGCATGCAGTGTGGTTTGTCTCTTTTGAGTTCACAGGCAACAATAACCTCTCATCATGATTATAGAGTCTCTTGCAGAAAGATGGGTCTAATCCCAGTGCTCCATCAACTCAGTAATCTATTCCAATCAGTATGTGATGGATTTGACAGGCCATCTCTAGCCAAGTGAGACACATTCAGGCAGGTCAAGCAACTTAGCAGTCTGTGCAAAATATTGGGGGATATCCTTGTGCTGCATAAAAAACTATACATGCTAAAATCATGTCTGGTTTTTGTTGATAGAGAACAGATATAACAAGTGTCCAGATCTACAGTTCACAACACCCCCATTATTCTAGTCATTGGACACATCCATTCAACAATAAAAATTAAGGACAAATAACCTGAGGTATTACATTTATAACAATGGCAATAATTCAAGGTTATTAAATGAGCTAATTGTTGCAATACATGAGATTTTCTTAAAATATTTTTATGTTTCTTACAAATCCCTGACTTCTGAAGATCATGAATCAACCCTGACAATTCAATTTTGAAAGGCATAAATAAATAAATAAATAAATGTATATCAATATATATTTAAAGATACAGTTTAAGATAGCAAGCATCATCTTTCTCTATATATTAAATGTAGTAACAAGAAAAGAACTCATTTAAAAAAGAAATCATGGTATTCTTCAAATCTAGCTCCTGTACGAAGTCATTTCTAATTCTCAAGACTGGGAAACAGGGAAAGAAGCCCTTCTATGGAATATGTCATACTTGAACATTTTATTTTAACTAGGGAAGATTAGTCTCACTTATGTATTTTTTTCCTTTTTTTATATTAGCACTTACAAGACAAGGAAAGAACTTAGAAACCTGTAATTACTCAATATATATGTATTGCTCTAGCTGATAATAATGATAATGAAACACAAAATGTCTTTTATAAGAGGCAGAATCAAAACTTAAAATCCACAGATAATAAGTGGTGTTTCATGTTTTTGTCCTAGGGACAAAATCAGTTGTGAATTTAAACTGTTTCTTAAGATAAAATAGAAGTCATGTAAAATAGTTCAACGTTACTTACCCTATTTCACAAGCCTTTTTTCTTTTTTAAATACACACCCTGGCAACTTACTTTAGGTATGTTTGATTTAACTGCCATTTGAAAGATTTCAATATACTCCAAATACTAGAATAAAAACAACTTAGTAAATGTATTTCAACTACTTTTGATGTCTGATAAAAGCAGGTTTAGGGAAATTTTTGAAAGGGTATCAATTTAAAGTGCTTACTTTTCTTGCTCTACTGTTTCCTGACTTTTCCCCCTAGAGCCCAGCTGGCTCCCATGATTTAACAGCAAGATTTAAATAAAAAAGAAATCCTAATCTTTCCATCCTTCTTTGCCTTAGGGCTAGATTGTACACAGTAGCTGTTAATCTAAAAGTTTTATCTAAGATTTTGAAAAGCAGCTTTGCATGTGATGTGAAAATAGCATAACCTCAAAGCACTGAAAGTGTTTTCCATTTTCTCTAATGAGAATGTAACTCACAGAAGCAGAATTCTTGTACAAATGTATCTTGAGTCCTTAGTGGCCACGTAACTGTAAGTGGGTGCATCTTAATACTAACCTCTGTTCCTACCCACTCCCCAGCACCCGGTGGGTGGATTTGCTTGAAGTAGCTGGAGGGTGTTTGGCTAAAAATACATTGGAAACAAACCATGGTGTTTGTGGCAGCACTGAAGTGAATCTTCTGTTACAGAATACCTGCACAACCTTTCAATTCGGTAACGTCCTTTATTGTTGGATTTCTGCTCATTGTAGTGAGTGGAGACTGTTCTTTGGGTTTGGCACTTTAATCACTGGAGTGTATCACCAAATTCCCTGTTGACCATAATAAAGGAAGTAACTGGTTTTAAATGAAAGAACCTTTCTGATAATAAAGGTAAAACTTAAGACACAGTAAGAGGTCTGATTTGGAAAACACTAAGTAGATTTTTGCTATGATTGGGAAGGGAAGAATATCTTTAGAAGCTATTTAGTAAGATACACCTGAGGCAAGAAAATGCTGTGCTTAGTCTCATCAAAAGATGATGGCACATTCTTGTTCTTAACCCAGAAAAGAAATAGAAAAGAACTTTAAAAAGAATTAAAAAAAAAAAAAACTGGCAAAGCCTGTAAACATTTCCTTCTTGGTACATTTCATCCATCATTCGTTAATTTTCCTCAGGTTTCATGGATACCAATTGTAGGATTGTTTTGGAAGTAATTGAATTGGGCTAAGGTTAGAGGTAGCTTCTAACTTAAACTTAACCATTTAACAGATTCCTTCCAAAGACTGAGAATCTACATTAAAAGGAAAATAGCAGCAAGGGAGCTAGCTAATGTCTCTGAGCTGTGTAATTCCGCCCTTGACCACCCGTGTCATTGTCACCCCACAGAACCTTGAACTCTGCCTGCCAGAAATCTGCATTAAGGCACTGCCCTGACTCCCACTGCTTTTCAAGGGTCTCTGTGGGGGAGCAAAACCGAGATTAATATGCGTTGAAAAATCAGATGCCCTCAGCACATTTTTGTCTGACCTTTGCACAGTTAAACGAAAATATTTCCTCGCTGGGAGTTTTTGGCTTCATGTCAGGTTTGCAGGAGGAAAAAAAAAAGTTCTCACAGTATAAGGAAGAAGGGATGCTCATCAGTGCACCTTGACAGATATTAGTAGTAGAGAGGTGATTCCAGGCAGACTTCGTTCCTCTGCTGTTGGTGTTCTACCCTGGGGCAGAATAACTGATGGAAAATTACATGTATAGAAGAGTTGAATGCTGCTTTAAAATGCCAGTAAGGCAAGCTTGGGAGCAGACAATAGAAGCTTTATTTCATTTCATTTTATTTTGCTCTGGAATGTTCTATATGCCAAAGACTGTGGCGGAGCTAGGTGAGTAGGAGAAAATCAGACTTGTAGAAAGTTAACCTTGAACAAAGAAATCACCAAAAGCTTCATGTCTGCTGTGCGGAAAGCTTTTTCAGGGGCAAAGCCAAATCAATTGCCATGAAATGTGTGGCTAACACAAATGCAAAAGATTTTCCTCACTTCCTTCCCTCCACAAAGATTTTTCATAGTCTCTTTCGTCCTCTTCTTCTTCCTTTTTTTTTTTTTTTTCTTGGCCAAAGTGCCCAAGGGAAGTTACGAGGGCTAGTAGCAAGAGATTGGCATTGTCTTTGTCTTGTGAACATTGTGGGCTTTAGGGCTAAGCTGGATCCTGCCTGCTCCCTTGTCTTCTGTCCGTCTTTCACCCATGGAATCTGGGGGGACTCTGCTGTCACTGTCTTGCCAGGATGGGAAAAGAATAGGCAGTGAGTGAAGGTTGTTACTATGTGTCAAAGTCTAGAGGAGAGGCAGTCAAGATATAAAAAGAAATGGAAGTCCTGGAAACCAATGTTGTTGATCTGAGAGAATGTAGCTCTGAGAGGGGCTAGGTATGATGGTCTGGGGTTGCATGATGCCATGGGGGAATTCCATTATACGGCTGGGTAGGAGTTTAGTCGTTGTCCAGCCTGGTAGCCTAACCTTGGATTTGTGTAGGTCATTGCCTGAGCCTAGCAAGCAGAAGCAGAGAAGTGGCCCAGAGTCAGTGTCCTGTAAAGAGAGGAGGGAAAAAAAGGGCAAGAAAATCCCTCTCAGTATTAAGAGCAATCTAATTTTGAACAGAAAAGCTTTCAATTTGTTTTGCCTGTTAGAAGAAAGCTAAATAAGGAGAATGAGTTTTAGTTCAGTTTTCTCTATTTTTTTCCCCTTCCCTATCTTTTCTTTTTCAAGTGATGGAACCAAGTGGTTTTTTGTTTTGTTGTGTTTTTTGGTGAGAAGGAAGTTGAATATATTCGACCACCAGAAATCCACCTTATTGTTCACTTGTAATGGGAACAGTCTTTCAAAACATGGAAGTTATAGTGATCCAATAGACCTGGTTCTGTGTTGTTTGTGTGGATGTGTGCCTTTGTCTCCCTGCTCAGAATCCTCATGGGAGGCTTCCGTTGAGAATCCCTTTCTGTTATAAAAAATCCCTGGAACCATTTGGTGAGACCTCTGAGAATAAAAGGTAATATGGTAAGATAGGCGCTTCCTTGGCCTTGACTTCCCTAAACGGTTCAATTAGCTATCCTAGGACGAGAAAAATGGAAGCTGTGGTCACAAAATGTTATCCTAGCTGCAGACTGAGGGTCTTTTGATATATTAACATCATTAATAATAACATGTCCTGTGTCGCTTTTTGGGGTTAGTAGAGAATGTGAAGATTATTTGAATTGATAAAACTTGTTTTCTGTGAATGTTATTGATTGAATTAGAAATGGTGTGCTTTGTGGAGGTATTCTTCCTCATCATTAAAATAATTCACACTGCCAACACACCTTGAAAAGATTAAAGCGAATATACCTTGAAGTAATTAACAGGGAGGAATTACTTGATAGACTAGAAACAGACATTCTGCTATTTTTCTCTTTTCAACCCTGATTGTCTTCTTACAAGGAATGATTCTGCCACCTTGAGCAGCATGCTCTCCTTGTTTTTTCCCCACGAGGAAACAATCAGTTTCTGATTACTGTCTTATGCTTGTCAGGAGGTAGATGGAAGTTGCAAGAAGAATTTAAGAGAATTTGTAAACTCTAGCTCTGGGAATTGAATGAACATATTAAATGGGGGAAGTTAGTCACCAGGGTGATGGGTTAGAAATGGGTTTTTATATTTGGCTAAAAATAACACTTTTTTATTTTTTATTTTATTTTATTTTATTTTTTAAAAAAATTTTTTTTAACGTTTATTTATTTTTGAGACAGAGAGAGACAGAGCATGAATGGGGGAGGGGCAGAGAGAGAGGGAGACACAGAATCGGAAGCAGGCCCCAGGCTCTGAGCCATCAGCCCAGAGCCCGACGCGGGGCTCGAACTCACGGAGTGCGAGATCTTGACCTGAGCTGAAGTCGGATGCTTAACTGACTGAGCCACCCAGGCGCCCCAAATAACACTTTTTTTAAAGGAGCTCAAAGAAGCATGATAGTGCTTTAGCCAAACTACTTGCATTTCTCTTTTCCCTTAAAATTTGGGTTTTTAATATATTTTGGGGGATACCAGTTTTAGATAAAGTTCAGGGAAAAGCAAAAGTTTATCACAATTTAAGAAAATAAGATGTAATCTTGAAAACTAATAAATCATTAGGAGGGATGAAATTGAACTCAAGTTCTTTCTGATGTATCTGTTTCTGCTTGATGATGTATAGCTTGATTCAGTCCCACATCCAGATGTTGGTTTATCTGAAGTTATTTCTTTTGAGTTCGAAAATTATTATTCATAGACCATTGAGGCTGTCAGAAAATGCATCATGGCTTTGTAAGGCAGTTATGCATAGTTTTAGATTAAACATTAATCTGAAATTATGAAGGGATTTCTCACAAAAGATATTAAGTTCAACATTCATACTACATTAAAAACATGGAAGGTTGAATATTATTAACTTGAGAAATAGCAGCAAATGGATTATCAATTTACTTCTTGGTTATAGACCACTTAGAAATATATTCCTTCATGTGCTGAATGTATTTTGTGTATTGCCCAAAACTATTATTGGTTTCTTTCACTGGTAAGTGGAGAAAATTGCTCATATTGAGATTCAAACTTCAGGTGACCGAACCGTTACATCACAGATCAATCTTCTTAAGAAACCTTATTGTCTTACATATTAAATTGAAAGTTTTGCTATTCTATGGGGCGCCCGGGTGGCTCAGTCGGTTAAGCATCTGACTTCGGCTCAGGTCTTGATCTCATGGTCTGTGAGTTTGAGCCCCGTGTTGGGCTCTGTTCTGACAGCTCAGAGCCTGGAGTCTGTTTCAGGTTCTGTGTCTCCCTCTCTCTCTCTGCCTCTCCCCTGCTCATGCTTTGTCTCTGTCTGTCTCAAAAATAAATTAAACATTAAAAAAAAAAGTTTTGCTATTCTAGCCCTTAACTTACAAGTTGAAATCATATAAGGTATCGCTATATTGCTGATGCATATCACTTCAGCAAACCAACTGAAATTATGGAAATGGCACTGACTGGAATGATCATGCTCATGAAGAAATGCTTTCATCACTTATTGATCATATGAAACACTCTTGAGTGTCACCATCTTTGCTGTTGTCGATTGTTGTTTGGCATAGTCCCTAAAAATTGTAAATTAAATGGCTTTGGTTTTATCATCTTCTTAATTTTATCATTTGTTCAGTACTAAGCCATGAAGGTATATATTGTTGTCTAAAACAATAAAATAGTGTAAGGATTGACTTTCAGATATAATCTTTTATTATTCACTGGATAACACCTAGCTTTGTTAGCACATAACTGTGCTTCATTGATACTGATTTCAGTGCATGTTTCCTAATCTGTATCATGATTCATGACACAGTAAGCTTAAAAAAAAAAAAAAAAAGACTTCTTCCTGGGGAACCCTGGTGGCTCAGTCATTTAAGCATCTGACTTTTGATTTAAGCTCAGGTCATGATATCATGTTTCATGAGTTTGAGCCCTACATCGGGCTCTGCACTGACAGTGCAGAGCCTGCTTGGGATCCTGTCTCTCTCTCAGTCTCTCTCTCTCTCTGCCCCTCCCCCTCTTGTGCTGTCTCTATCTGTCTGTCAAAAAATAAACTTAAAAGTCTTCTTCTATGGTATGGACTTTTGGAGGTATTTAAAATGATGTTTACCAAGTACTTCCTACCCATATCTACCACACTTAAACTAAGAGCTCCTTATAATAGGAACATTAGTTCTATCCAAATGTAAAGTGGGAAATCTAGTAGTATAATTTTCAACATTCGAAGCAGTGATGTTATGTGACATCCCATAGTCATTTAACATAGGAGTCTTGCCAATATTCCAATCTGCTTTCTCTCAGAGGAGGATATTTTTCATTTAATTAGTGGATGGCTTTGCTTTTTATATGCTTAAGAGCAGTACAACTTTGCATGATGCCTCTATAGTTTTAGTTTTTTTTCTCTGCCTTTAGTGACAAAAAAACATAAATTTTACATTAGAAAGCTGTACTTAGGATTTATTGTGTAAAAATTCAGTTGTTTACTAGGAGATGTGCCATGTTATGCTGGGAAAATTTGGAGAAAATCCTGTATGATTTCATTCCTTCAAATGGGCCTTAAGATGCTCAGCACTAATTGCTTGTGAGAACCCTGGGCACTATAATTATGGTCCCTGTCCTTGGAGAAGATAAATAGAATATTGCACTTTTTGTAATAAACCTGTTTGCCGAAAGGTAAAAAAAAACCTGAAGGAGCAGACATTGTTACTATTTCTCTTTGAAGTTACTCCCAACTAGCAGTTTAAGTTCTTCTGAATGAGACTGTCTGCAATAACATGGCTGTTTTTCCCCAAATGGTTGACGAGAACTTCCTAATCTATTTTTTTAATGTTGGTTTATTTATTTTGAGAGAGAGTGAGAGAGAGAAAGTGAGTGAGCAGGGAAGGGTGTTGGGGGGGGGGGGAGAGAGAGAGGGAAGGAGAAAGAAAGAGAGAGAGAATCCCAAGCGGGCTCTGTGCTGTTAGCCTGGAGCCCAACGTGGCACTCGATCCTGTGAACCATGGGATCATGACCTGAAGCTAAATCCGAGTCAGCTCCTTAACCCAGGGCCCCCCAAATCTCCATTCTAATTAAAATTAACCATCATTACTGCTGTTCTGACCTGGTCTACAAGGAGTTTGGAACATGCCACCGCTAAGCATGCCAATCTGACCTATTGATTATTTTGAGTTAAAGGCACTGGGAAAACCTCAAATAAAGGAAAAATACCTTGGTCTTTCTTATTAAAAGAAGGAGATAAAGTTCCTATATGAACAATGTTTTCCATATACCAGAAGGCAAATAACATTCTAATTATCAAGGGTGAAAAGTTGAGACCAAGAGAATCTTCTACAAACAGACCTTGTTAAAATAATTATCTTTCTGTAGCTTTTGCACTTAGCTGAGTCATGTTTCCACAATTGTGTCTCCTTGTTCAACATAATATAAAAGTAGGTAGGTTTTGCCATTTCTTTGGGTTCTCGATTCCTTATGAAGGCTCTGATGTCAAGTAAAACTTGTGTTAAATACATTTGTATGCTTTTTTCCTGTTGATAGATCCTAAGACCTGTCTTATGTCAATTTAATTCTCCAGTCCAACTAAAAAGAAACCTAAGAGGTAAAGGGAAAAGTGTGGCCCCAAATTTGTTGTAAGAAGGTTGTGTATAAAAATGTCATCAGCCTGGATTGAATACCTGAGTTAGTTCAAAACCTAGTATGATCACTTACTAGCTTTGAACTTGGGTAAGTCTCATCTCTTTATCTTTAGAACAACTACAACCGTACTTATCTTGGGAGGTATTGTAAGCATCACCTACTAAAACCCACTCCACCAAACACACACTGTAAGAGACATGATTTGCTGAGAAGAACTAAGTTGATGTGGAATTGTAATTCATCCTGTGGATGTATTTATTTGTCTTTATTGTACCAAGAATTCCACGAGAAAGCCACAGAAATAAATACCACAGGACAGTTAATTTGGGTTTATGACACTAATATTACCAATGAAAAGATGTGATTGCTGAACTAATTTGATCTCAGAGTAAAAACAAAGCTGTCATCTGGTAGGAATGTTGATTTAAGATGGAAGAGTATTTTTAGCTGGATAGGATATTAGAAATAGTATTCACTCACTCACTTTACAAATAAGGCAACTCAGGCTGGAGATGTTCATTGACTTATATTTTGTTTATTGACTTGTATTTTGGCGTCATACCACAAGTTCATGGGAAGCTAGTCCTAGGAAGTTCTCTTTTGGGTGCAAGTTTTACTTGCTCTGTTATTTTCAGTTGGAGATGTTAAGAAAGGCGCATCTAGGGAAAAAGTTACGATGTTGTAAGTTGTATTCTCTTTGAAAGATTAAAGAAGTCAAAATTTCCAAGTCACCTCATCAAATGTACTTTGGAATTTAGTAAAATCAGTTTATTTAGTTTTCATTTAGTTATTACTTTTTATGGGAGGGCCGTTTAATTCTTGACACATAACCGTGTGCTTTCCCACGCTTTCCAGCCCTGTCAGAGATGGCAAGGACCAAGTAATTGGTTTGGCCAGTGGACTGGAAGTGGAAGAGACATGTATCATCTGTAGGCAAAGGCAGTAAAAATCCCCAGGGAGCTCTCTAGCTCACTTCTCCTCTCTGGTGTGCTAGAAGGCACATGCACCATCATGATGTAAGGGGACTGTCATCACTGCTTGTCCATGCTTCCCCGGAGGGCTACCTCATTCATGCATGCTCTCTAGAAGTGACAAAGAAGCCACTGAGCTTTTAGAATTTGGGTATTACTACTGCAGTGCCTAGCCTAACCTGACCTGTGCAGTGTTATTTTGTCCTTATTATAAGTTATGGTAAATCACTGAAGAAAAATCCAGGGACATACAAAGTAGCTATTCACAACCCCATTACTAAGAAAGTGTCACTTGAAAGTTTTGATGAATGTTTGGTCATAAACAGATTTAATATACTATGTGAATGTTGTACGCATATAATGTAAAATATGACATAGAATATACATATTATGTAAAAATTATGATAATAAGTAACATTTACTGAATACTTATTGTACTCATGAATTGTGCTAAAAGCCTAATATGGATTATCTCATTGAACTCTTTCAAAATCCCTGCAAATTTGGATTTTCTTAACTCCACTTTATAGGTGAACAAACTGAATTTTGGAAAGGTGAAAATAATATACCAAAGGTACAAGAACTAGTAAATGCTGTAGCCCAAATTGGAACTCGTTTGCCCGATTCTAAACTGGGGTTTTACCTACAAAAGCATTTTGCCTCCATACTTGGATCCTATTATACATACAATTTAAATATTCTTTTTTTTTTTTTTTACCTAAAATACATGAATGTTTTCAAAGGGATTATTTATTTTCCTACAACATGTTTTAAATGCCTGTAATGCTATATTATTAAATAATTAATAGGCCAATCTTTTATTATCGGGTTTTTGTGTCATTAACAACAAAGGGAAACATGTATTTGAAAATAAAGTTTTGCATACATATGATTGTTTTCTTAGGATCAGTTCTAATATGCTGAATTTCAGAATCAAAAGGAATGCATGTTTTTATGATTTTCTTTGAATTATTGTCACATTACTCCTCATGGAAGTTTTTACCAATTTAATTTCCATCAATCTTGTATAAGATTGTGTTTTTCCCCCAAATATTTGCAACATGTTGGCTATTTTATTTAAGGTTGCATTTCTTTGATTATTTTTTCAAGTTTATTATTTTTCTGTTGCTAATAAGCTGTTTCTAGTCCTTAATTGCTATATATATTCTTTACTCATTTTTTAGTTTAGAAGTTAAGATCTATTTTGAAAATAATTATTCATCTCTTGTGCTGCTATGGCAAATACTTCGAGGAAAAAAGTTGAGTTTGAAGCTATAGTATGTATTAAGTTTCTTATGGCTAAGTAACTTAGGTGTTGAATTTGTGAAATTCTGATCTTCTAATATTTTAGTAGAAATTGCAAAACTAAGTTGTATCTTTCAAAACTTACCCATGAAACACTCTCTAGTCACATGACCTTGACCAAAACATGTGTCTGCTGTAACTTACAGTTTGCTCTGATTATAAAACACAGGTAATACCCTCTGTAATGTACGTAGAAGGGCCAATTGGAGCAATAGTAGAGATAACACCTCTGAAAGAGGTTTAATGTTTGGACGATACGATAAATTTTAAGGTGTGATTTCCATGCAGTATATTTCTCTTAGTTACAAGAAAAAAGTCTAAATGATATAGTGAAATTGGGCAGTTTGGAATGGATGAAGGATAAAGCAAACATCCAGCTTTTGGGGGAACATTGAGTAGGCAACATATATGACATTTACACAATTTTTGTCCTTTCTCTCAATTGCACTGTCATTTTTTTGCATTCCTCCATATTGTGTATGTGTGTATATTTACTGCACACGCACACACACACACACACACACCAGCTGTAATTAATTATATAGTACCAGGAATAACCTCTCTTGATGTGGCCAAATGAAAGACCTTTTTGCTGTGATTCTGTAAAAAGGATAGAGCTCTAAGATCAAACATGCCATTTTAAAGTCACTGTAAATGTATAAAAGAATGTAGGCAGCTAGCTCTAATTTTGGAAATGATGACAATTTGTACTGATTAACTATAGATCTGAAGTCTCCATAAAGAATGGCCTAACACAAAGAAAAAAATGTATACTTGGCTTTTAGAACACGTTGATCCAAGCAAAATGCATGTTATTTCCTTATCTCAAGGGAAAATTTCCTCATTTTCTTCCCAGCTTGAGATGTAATTGATACATAATATTATATAAGGTTAAGGTGTATGATATGTACAATATGATGATTTGATATACTTATATACTGTGAAATCATTACTGCAAGAAGGTTAGTTAACACCTGACATAATTACCATTTCATTCAGAACATTCAAGATCAACTCTCTCAGCAGCTTTCAAGTCTATAATACAGTATGGTTAACCATAGTTACCACGCAGTACATTAGATCCCCAGAAGTTTTCATTTTGCAGTTGGAAATTTGTACCCTTTAACCAGCACCTCCCATTTTCCCCAACTCCCAGCCCCTGCAAGCGCCATTCTACTCTCTTGTTTCCAAGAATTCATTTTTTTTTACGATTCCACATATAAGTGCTATCATACAGTATTTGTCTTTCTCAGACTGATTAATTACACTTAGAATAATGCCCTCTAGGTCTGTCCATGTTGTTATAAATGATATTGAATCTGTAGATTGCTTAGTGTAGAAAGGACGTTCTAACAATATTAATTCCTTGGATCCATGAACACAGAGTATCTTTTTATTCATTTTTGTCTTCTTCAGTTTCTTTCATCCAAATATACAGTTTTCAGTGTATAGATCTTTCAGTACCTCTGTTAAATTTATTCCTGAGTACTTCGCTTTTTTTTTTTTTTTTTTGCTATTTGGGATTTTTTTTTTCATTTTTTTCACCTATTTTGTTGTTAGAATATGGAAATGCAATCGATTTATGTTTGTTGGTTTTATGTCCTGCAATTTTACTGAAGTTGTTGATTAGTTCTAATAGTTTTGGGTGGAGTGTTTAGAATCTCCTGTATACAAGATTATATGACCTGGAAACAAAACTTCCTTTTGGGTTTGAATGTCTTTTGTTCATTTTGTTTTTTGCCTGATTGCTTTGACTAGGAGTTCTGGTACTATGTTGAATAGCAGTGGTAAGAGTAGGAATCCTTTTCTTGTGTCTGATTTTAGAAGAAAAACTTTCTGGCTTACAATGTTGAATATGAGGGAGTGTAAATTTGTCCTATTATTCTTTTATTATGTTGATGTGTGTTTCTTCTTTACTGAATTTATTGAGAGTATTTATCATGAAAGAAGTTTGTTTTTTTCTGCACCTATTGAGTTGATCATATAATTTTTATCTTTCATTCTATTAATGTGGTATATCACATTTATTGATTGTATATGTTGAAGTAATCTTTTTTTTTAATTTTTTTAATGTTTATTTATTTTATAGAGAGAGAAACAGAGCACAAGTGGGGGAGGGGCAGAGAGAGACAGAGACAGAATCTGAAGCAGGCTGCAGGCTCTGAGCTATCAGCAAAGAGCCCTACACGGGCTCAAACCCACAAACCGTGAGATCATGAGATGAGCCAAGGTCAGACACTTAACCAACTGAGCCACCCAGGTGCCCCATGTTGAAGTATTCTTGCATCACAAGGATAAATCCTGCTTGATCATGGTGTATATCAGACCAACCAGTGTTCTTTTATTGAATGAAAGAGAACTAGAGATAGAATAATTACAATGCAGAAAGAAGAAAAAGATATCATGGATTTCAATATGTGGCCAGAGAGCTAGGAGGAGAACCTGTGATAGTGAAGCTGTTAGAAACTCAGAGAGGAGAACTTCCAGGAGAGGATGATCAGCATTTTCAAATGTTACAAATAAAGACTACGAAGTGTCCCCTGGGCTTTATAAATAAAAGATCATTGGTGATCAAGGGAATAATATTTTCAGTGGAGTGATAGGGTCAAAATAAGATTTTTAATATTTAATGAGTAAATAAAATGATTAAATAGGAATAGCAGAGTGTTACCTTTCAAGACACTTAGATATGAATGGAAGAAATAAAGGAAGGTTTGGGTTGAAGGAAGATTTTTTTTTAAGATGATATACATTGAGACATGCATATAGACTGATGGGGCTAAAAGTCTAGACGAAGGGGATAAGATAATTGAAGGGGTGAGATAACTTTAGAAGTGGGGTCCATACGAGAGTTTGAGAAAGTTACTATGGACCAAGGGAAGGGATGTGTCTTCTCTGAGGTGGTGAATCATGAACTTGGATGTAGTTATGTTAAAAATTTGGAACAGGACTGGGGAAAATGGTCGAGGGTTGAAGTAGTAGTGATTGATACTGGCCAGAGAGAAGCGAGGTCCCAGAAAGAGAAGGTCACTGTTTCTTGATGAGGAGTTGAAAAAGAGAGACGTTTAACCCAGTTGATAGAAATAGAACTAATGGGTATAGTTTCCCACAACGTTAGAGTCCAGAGCTTGGCCTGAAAGTTCAACATAGAAATAACCAAGACTATTGTCTCACATATATAATCGAGGCCACTTACTAAGCACTTCCTGTGTGTCATTCACTCTACTAAATACTTTGCCAAGATGGGTTTTGTTTTAGACCTCTTAAGAGGTGCTTAGGTGGCTCAGTTGTTGAAGCATCTGACTCTTGGTTTCTGCTCAGGTCACGATCTCATGGTTCATAAGTTCTAACCCTACATCGGGCTCCGTGATGCGAGTGTGAAGCCTGCTTGGGATTCTGTCTCTCCTTCTCTCTCTCAAAATAAATAAATAAACTTAAAAAAAAAAAGCCCTATTAAAAAAACATCTACTTAATAAGACTTATTAACTACGTTTTCCTGATGAGAATGTAGAGACTCACTGTAGTTAAATACATCACCCAAATTCACACAGCTATGAAGTATCATAGACAACCTTCCAAAACAGCCTCTTTGTCTCCAAAGCCTATATTTTTGAGTAGTTTTCTATTTTATGTGGGAAGGCCAGGTACTAGAAACTTCATAAAAGCTAATTGGGTAATATGATAGTATCTATTTTAACTTCAAATTCATGTAATTCTAATTTTTAAGATTTTTTTTCATACTTCAGTAATGATTATCTGTGACCCTGAGTATGATAAACAACTTGAAAGAAGAAGGCTAAATGGAGAAAAAAATAATGTGAAAGAAAGCTATAAACCTTGAGGATACAAATTTAATAGAGAAATATCTTCTTTTTTAAAACCTGAGGGAAGCCAGTGGAATAAATGCTGGGCCCAGGGGGCTTTCTGTTTGGCTGTTGCCCTTAGATACTGCTCCAATTTTTTAATGGGACTCTTTACTTGGAAATCTCACAATTCTGAGTTGTTTTCCAGCAATATTCTGTATGTAATTTTCCAGAATACTTCATTTAGTTCATTTAGCTATAATTTTTTTCTGTGCTGATTTTCTTTGCAAGCAAAGAATGATATTCTCTAGTTAGTTGTCCAGGAGACCACTTGCAGTGACATATTTGCAGAAAATATGTGAAAATTAAAAATTAAAAAATAAATATCCACACATCCACGCTTTTGTAGATGTGCTATTGCATGGGAGACTAGAAGCAGTGCTCAAGTAAATTTAAATACTTATATAAGTAAATGGACAAAATCACCAAATTACCTTAGAATTAGATTTCCTGAATGATCTTTGCAGTCAGATTTAGTTAACATTTTTTCTTAATGGAGACAGATATTGGTAAATGGATAGCTATTAAGAGACTTAAGTTTTTAACTTCTCAGCAGAAAGGATGTCTGATATTAATTCACCTTAAGCTGAGCCTCAAGAATAAACCTCAACCACAACTTATTTTTAAAGCTAAAAACATGTAGATGCTTGAATAAACATGAGAAATATTACAGAGACTGTATTTTCTTCCCTTTCATGACTCAATAGCAAACGAGGTCAAGGCCCAGCATCTCACCTTCCAATCCAGAAGCTCATAGACAGCATGATTATTTTAACGACAGTTTTAAGAACCACAATAAAAATGACAAATCTTCACATTATTTGACCATGTTCATAAGTGATTGGGACATTGCTTGTTAACACTGGGAGGACACCATGTGTTCTAGGCACTATTTGTGAAACTGTCCACCTGATTAGTTCGTGTTCCCTGTAATAACCCTGATAGCCCTGAACATATGTTGTGGGCAAAAGACGTCAAGCAAAAAAAAGGAGTTAATCCCATCTATCTTTGTCACCTTTAATACACACACTTACTCACTTACTGAATAAGGCGGTGAAAGATTTGGATTATTATCCTCTTAGTATTTTTACATGTAATAAAAATAGTCTGATGTATTTGAAATGACGAGAGGGAAATCATAAAAAATGACCACTCATTTTACTCAATTTAAATTCATAGCCTAGAACACTGTGGCTGATAATTAGCTGCAGCTAATGAAACAAGGCACATGTAATTGACAAGACTGTACCAGGGAGGCACACTTTATCATTTTCAGATACAGTATGCTGCGTATCTGGAGTTTTCTAAGGAGAAGGCTTGAACGAGCAGAATCTGTAAGATGAAGGCAAACAAAGTTACTTTTTAGCAACACACGGTAGCTTTATACATCTTTGTGATTTTTAAATGTGTCTGACATTTTTATTAATGTGTTTAAGTAAATGTTTACCTAAGCAAGGTCATTCTCCAGTAGTTTTTGCTGAAAGTTCACCATTAGCCACGTGTTTTATCTTTGGATTTTACAATCTGACAAATAAAAAAATTCCAGGATACCATGTTGTGCACACAGGTTTACCCGAGCACAACTGTTATAATCACCTGGGGTTGCTGAGTTCTCAGTACAGCTGGCTTGTTGTAAATCAATTATAGTCATTTCCTAAGGATTATGACTCACACTTTAAGAATGTGCTCTTATGTGTCTTAATTTGACTTTGGTAAAATTCCCCTGGATTATAGATACAATGTACGGTTGTATTATGAGCCTAAGATGAACCTTATTAAAGGGCTAGGACATTTATTATTCAAGTCACAGCCATACTTCATTAGAAGCTGTATTATGAATAACTTGCTCATATTCAACACTGATTTTTTTTTATGACGTTTGAAACCAAACATCAGTACCAAGCACGAGATGGGAGAAATAAATTTGTCTAATTCTTAGGTCACTCTGCAGAAGTAAATCTATGTGAAAGGTAGATAAATAATTTTAAAAATGAGCTTGGATAATCCACAATATTCAACATCTCAAAACATAACTGTATGTTAATCATGTTGATTTCCTTGAAGATATACTTTAAAGTAAAGCTGTCTTGGATATGGTATATTAAAAAATTTATTAGTGTGTCGCTCTTAATATTTTGGAAAGTATGAAAATGATAACACAGATATTTTTTCCTTAATGTCTAATATTGCAGGATGTTAAGTAAGCAAACAAACAAAAAGACAAACTAAAACTGGATAGATTACAGAGAAATACTGGCACAGTATTCATGTTCAAACAAGCATGGAAACTTATGTTCAGAGCAACCCTGGAGAACCTTTTGATTTTACAACCTGTCAAGGCTATAAGGGGCAGAATGTTGAACAAGGAAATTACAGAGTATTCAGGGTCAGTAGTCCTCTCCCGCCCAGAGTTAAGCACCAGTATTTACAAAGAATCTTTGTTTCCCCTTTTCTTCTTTCATCTATTGTCTTTTTGTAGAAAGGAATGTCTGAAAAGGATGCTAGCTAGCTAAAGCAAATGGAATGCTCTTCTAGCTAGCCTTCTTGACCTGAATTTCTTATCAAACCATTTTCATAAAGATGTCATTCCTGTTGAATGGTAATTTTAATTGCGTATCTTATTGTAGTGCAAGGTACGGGCAGAATAATTCTTTTTTAGGCTTTATCAGGATGTCTTTTAAAAATAACTGCAGAAATGGATTGTTTACTATAGACTTAATGATTACAGTTAATGAATACCACCACATGCCAAGAGAATTTCATAGGTCAGCACATCTAAGCAATCATTTTGATATGATTACACTTAGAAAAATAAAATGCTGTACAGGTAGCTTTTCATTGTAGGTGTGAAAAATAACACATTTAAATCAAATGTTGCATCTTTAAATGATTTTAAAGCATTTAAAAGTATAAGCTCTGTAGATACATTTATGTCCCTTTATCTGAGTTCAACTCTGTTCATATTCTGAATATATCTTAACGTTAACAATGAGCAAGTGATTATGATCTCAAAAGCCTGTTCAATTTCCTTTGACCCAAGGATAAAGGGGTTGAGAAACTTGAATACATGATTTTTCATGATCCATGGGAAGCCAAGGATAGTAGTTGAGCAGTTTCTTCATCTTTAAAAGCGAGGTATAGCAGTGGAAGCTATTTTCTAAGAGTAATTTAGGGACTTCTGTTAGGTCCATTTAATCTTTTGGATTATTAAGAAATCAATTGTTAAGTAGCCACTGTAGTATAATAAAATTTTCTTTTACAGCATTTTGTTAAATGTCAACATTTATATTAGTCCTCATCATTATGATCTTCCTCTTTCAGTATAAAACTGTCAGATAATTAATTATCATGGAGCTCACTTTCACTCTTGGACCACAAATTCAAGAAAAGAGTGACACGGTGATAAGTTAAGCCTATTGCATAACATTTAGCAGCTTCAGAAACAGTGTTACTGAGGAGTGAGGTTTGGGCAATTACTAAAAAAGTTGACCCTTTAGGGTATTTTGCATGCACTTATATTTGCTGTTGTGTAACTGCCTATTGGTGGCTAAATTGATGGTGACGACTGCAATCTGGTCCTTTACTGTTAATGCAAAACAGAGCTGGAGTTTTTCTTTTTCCAAAATATGTACTTCATTGACTTGTTTCTTATTCTATAAAATGATATATGTGGTAAAAAATATATATATTTTTTAAGAAAAGAAAACATAATGAAAAATATAGTAATTTCTCTGTTGCTGAAAGCATTTCCCTTTGGGTAAATAGCTCAACACCTTCTCTCTATAGTTGCCTATACTTGACATTTTGTGCTTTATATAATTTATGTATTTACTGTGTATTATATATGTTACATAATTTCATATATTATGACTATACCATAATTTGCTCTATTTATGTTATTTACATATTTTCCCTTTTTCTGGATTTATGTACTGTCCCATTTCTGACTTATTTATGATTATAACTTACTTTCTTCTGGCGGTTCATGTTACATTAATTCATGCGCTAATGCTTGGTTTATCAATGTTGTGGTTGGAACATGTAGAGCACATATTCTGTGCTTTGTGGGTTTTGCCAAAGGTAGTCTACCAAGCTTTCCATCCGTTAGACATTCCTTTAGTTAATTCTAGCTTTCTTAACACCATCTGAATTTTCCATTGCAGTCATAATTTGTATTCCATATTATCTCCTTGTTTGTATTTGTCTTCATATGCAGGAATATCTCATTCAGGAATGCAGGTGACGGCAAATAAGAAAACAAGTATCTAATTGTAGCTAAATGTAGCTAAATGACATATAAGGATACACTTATCTAATACATTAAAAAGTTTACACCTGCAAGAACTAGCCAATGCCTCAAGGATCTACATTCCTCTTATCTTCTCCTTCTGTCGTCTTTGCTACGTAGCTTTTTTGCTTATGCCAGCAGGCTTTGTGTCTGCACTCCAGGAAGGGGGAGAGCAAGAGATTTCCACCTGAATTTCATTGGTCAAAAATGTGTAACACGGTAAATTCTAGCTACAAGGGAAGCTAAAAAATCAATCAAGTTTTCACAGCTTTTAGTAAAGGCAAAATACATATGATGACCTCCTTATCTCCCTCTAGTAACATTTTTTTTCCCCATAGAGTAAGTGGATGATAAACTGTCCCAGTTTTCACATGTTTAAAGACTTCTGAGTTTTGCTTTTTGTCTTGAGCTTGCCTTTTTATGGATGTGGGTATCCACATTCCAAATAACTTCCCTCAGCGCTTAGTCTATACTGCTTAATTATATTCACGCAACTTATTACTAGAAGTCTGCTTCTGATCTGATCGTCATTGTGTGGTGGCAAACCTGTGGTGATTGCAGCTATTTATTTTTTCACCTAAAATGGATAGTTTTTAATCCTCCTAGCATTTTAAGTGTCCACATACTGTGACTACTTTTGGATCTTTTTTCACTGATAAAGCTTGTCATTAACTGGTCTTTTTAATATGAATGCTCTCATTTTTAACCTTTATAAAGACATAATGTATATATACATAAAGTTCACCTATGTAAAGTGTCCAATTCAGTCATTTTAAATATATTTACAGAGTTGTGCAATAATCATCATGATCTAATTTTAGAATATTTTCGTCCTCCCTTGTACCTATTAGTAGTCATTCTTTGTCTATACCCATGCCCTGGCCCTAGCCGTAGGCAACTGGTAATCCACATTCTATATCTATATATTTGCCTTTTCTGCATATTTTCTATAAAGAAAAAGGACATGTAATACGTGATCTTTTGTAACTGCCTCCTTTCACATATTATAATGTTTTTGAGATTCATCCATGCTTTAGCATGTATTGGTACTTCATTTATTTTTACTGCTGAAGAATATTCCATTGTAGGGATAATACCACATTTCATCTATCCATCTATCCATTGATGAGCATTTTGGTTTTTTTCCACCTTTTGGCTTTTATGAATAGTGCTGCTGTGAACATTTGTGTGTAAGGTTTGCATGGATATGTTTTCAGGTCTCTTGGTTATTTACCTGGGATTACATTGCTGTGTCACATGCATGGTAAATTTATATTTAACTTTTTGAAGAAGTTCAAACTATTTTCCAAAACGAATGCACAGTTTTACATATACCTAGCAGTGTAGAAGGGTTCAAATTTCCCCACATCCATATTACTCTTTTTGATTATAGCCATCATAGTTGGTGTGAAGTGGTCACTTATGTGATTTTGACCTTTGTTTTTATAAGGACTAATGATATTGGGGGCCTAGGTGGCTTAGTTGGTTAAGCGTCCGAATTCGGCTCAGGTCATGATCTTGCAGTCTGGTCCGTGAGTTCCATCCCGTGTAGGGCTCTGTGCTGACAGCTCAGAACCTGAAGCCTGCTTTGGATTCTGTGTCTCCCTCTCCCCCTCTCTCTCTCTTTTCCTCCTCCACTCATGCTCTGTGTCTCTCAAAAGTGAATAAACGTTAAAAATTTTTTTTAAGGACTAATGATATTGAACATCTTTTTATGTGTTAATTAGCCATTCATATGTTTTCTTGGAGAAGTATCTGTTGAGATATTTTGCCCATTTTTTATTGGGTCATTTGTGTTTTTCTTGTTGAATTTCAAATTCTTTATTCTGGAAACAAGTCCTTTACCAAATATATGGTTTGTACTTACTTTCTCCCATTCTGTGAGCTTTCTACTTCCTTGATGGTGTCCTTTGACAAAATTTTAATTTTCATGAAGTTTACTGTTGCAATCTACTTTATTGTTACTTTTGGTGTTGTATCTAAGAAATTGATGTGTAACTCAAGATCATGTAGGTGATTCTATTTTTTTTTTCTGAATGCTGTATAGTTTGAGTGTGTGTATGGATATGTGTGTGTGTGGTAATATACACAAAATATAACAGCAACCATTTTAAAGTAAGATATTGACATTAGTTACATTCAGGTAAATTGAAAGGTTGTGCACCTATCATGACTATCTAGTTCCAGAACATTTTTATCACCCCAAATGGGAACCCCATATTCATTAGCTAGTCACTCCTCTATGCCCTTCTCCTACTCCAACCACATATATACTTTCTGCCTCTGTAGATCTGCCTATTCTGGATATTTGGTGTAAATGGAATCATACAAGATGACACCTTTGTGTCTCAATTCTTTCATACAGAATAATGTTTCAAATTTCATCCATATTGTAGCATACGTCAGTATTTCATTGCTTTTTATGTGTGAATAATATTCCATTGTATGGTGTTTTTTAAATTTATTTTAAAATTTAAATCCAAGTTAGGTAGTATATAGTGCAACAATGATTTCAGGAGTAGATTCCTTAATGCCCCTTACCCATTTAGCCCATTCCCCCTCCTACAATTTGGTGCAAATGTAAATGGGATTGATTCCTTGGTATCTCTTTCTGTTGCTTCATTATTACTGTATAGGAATGCAACCGATTTCTGTACACTGATTTTATATCCTGCGACTTTGCTGAATTTATACATCAGTTCTAGCAGTTTTTCGGTGGAATCTTTTGGGTTTTCCATATAAAGTATCATGTCATCTGTGAAGAGTGAAAGTTTGACCTCCTCCTGGCTGATTTGGATGCCTTTTATTTCTTTGTGTTGTCTGACTGCAGAGGCTAAGACTTCCAATACTATGTTGAATAACAGTGGCAAGAGTGGACATCCCTGTCTCGTTCCTGACCTTAGAGGGAAAGCTCTCAGTTTTTCCCCATTGAGGATGATATTAGCTTTGGGTCATTCATATATGGCTTTTATGATCTTGAGGTATGATCCTTCTATCCTTACTTTCTTGAGGGTTTTTTATCAAGAAAGGATGCTGTGTTTTGTCAAATGCTTTCTCTGCATCTATTGAGAAGATCATATGGTTCTTGTCCTTTCTTTTATTGATGTGATGAATCATGTTAATTGTTTTGCAGATATTGAACCAGTCCTGCATCCCAGGTATAAATCCCACTTGGTCATGGTGAATAATTTTTTTTAATGTATTGTTGGATCTGGTTGACTAGTATCTTGTTGAGGATTTTTGCATCCATGTTCATCAGGGAAATTGGTCTGTAGTTTTCCTTTCTAGTGAGGTCTCTGGTTTTGGAATCAAGGTAATGCTTGCTTCATAGGAAGAGTTTGGAAGTTTTCCTTATATTTCTATTTTTTGGAATAGCTTCAAAAGAGAATAGGTGTTAACTCTTCCTTAAATGTTTGGTAGAATTCCCCTGGAAAGCCATCTGGCCCTGGAGTCCTGTTTTTTGGCAGATTTTTGATTACTAATTTGATTTCTTTACTGGTTATAGGTCTGTTCAAGTTTTTTATTTCTTCGTGTTTCAGTTTTGGTAGAGTATGTGTTTCTAGGAATTTGTCCATTTTTTCCAGATTGCCCATTTTATTGGTATATGATTGATCCTAATAGTCTCTTATTATTGTTTTTATTTCTGCTGTGTTGGTTGTGATCTCTCCTCTTTCATTCTTGATTTTATTTGTTTGGGTCCTTTCCTTTTTCTTTTTGATCAAACTGGCTAGGGGTTTATCAATTTTGTTAATTCTTTCAAAGAACCAGCTCCTGTTTTCAATGATCTGTTCTACTATTTTGTTTTGGTTTGTATTTTGGTTTTGATAGCTTTTATTTCTGCTGTAATCTTCATTATTTCCTGTCTTCTGCTGGTTTTGGGTTTTATTTGCTGTTCTTTTTCCAGCTCTTTAAGGCGTAAGGTTAGGTTGTGTATCTGAGACCTTTTTTCCTTCTTTAGGAAGGCCTGGATTCCTGTATACCTCCCTCTTAGGACTGTCTTTGCTGTGTCCCAGAGGTTTGGGCTGTGGTGTTATCATTTTCTTTGGCTTCCATGTACTTTTTCATTTCCTTTTTAACTTCTTAGTTAGCCCTTTTATTCTTTAGTTGGATGGTCTTTGGTCTCCAAGTATTTGTTATCTTTCCACATTTTTTCTTGTGGTTGATGTCAAGTTTCATAGTGTTGGGGTCTGAAACTATATAGGGTATGATCTTGATCCTTCTGTCCTTGTTGAGGACTGATTTATGTCCCAGTATGTGATCTATTCTGGAGAATGTTCCATTTGTACTGGAAAAGAATGTGTATTTGCTGCTTTGGGATGAAATGTTCTGAATATATATGTTAAGTCCATCCAGTCCAGTGTGTTATTCAAAGCCATTGTTTCCTTGTTGACTTTCTATTTAGATAACCCATCCATTGCTGTAAGTGGGGTCTTGAAGTCCCCTACTATTTTGGTATTATTTTCAATGAATTTCTTTGTGTTTGTGATGGATTGATTTATATATTTAGGAGCTCTCACGTTTGGAGCCTAAATGTTTACAATAGTTAGATATTCTTGGTGGATGACCCCTTAATTATGATATAATGCCCTTCTTCATCTCTTGATACGGTCTTTATTTTAGAGTCTAGATTGTCTGCTACAAGTATGGTTACTCTGGCTTTCTTTTGTTGACCATTAGCATGATAGATGGTTCTCCATCCCCTTAATTTCAATCTGAAGGTGTCTTTAGGTCTAAAGTGGGTCTCTTGTAAACACCATGTAGATGTATCCTTTTTTCTTATCTATTCTGTTACCCTATGTCTTTTGATTGGAGCATTTAGTCCACTGATGTTTAGAATGAGTAGTGAAAGATACGAGTTTATTGCCATTATGTTGCCTGTAGAGTTGGAGTTTCTGGTTCTGTTCTCTGGTCCTTTCTGATCTTTGTTGCTTTTGGTCTTTTTGGATTTGTTTTTTCCCCATCTTTTCTCCTCTCAGAGATTAGAGACTCCCCCTTAAAATTTCTTCAGGGCTGGTTTACTGGTTACGAACTCCTTTGATTTTTGTCTGGGAAACTTTTTATCTCTCTATTTTGAAAGACATCTTTGCTGGATAAAGAATTCTTGACTGCATATTTTTCTGATTCAGCACACTGAATATATCCTGCTACTCTTGTCTGGCCTGCCAAGTTTCTGTGGATAGATATGCTGTGCACCTGATCTGTTTTCCCTTGTAGGTTAAGGACTTTTTTCCCCCTTGCTGCTTTCATGATTCTTTCTTTGCTTGAGTATTTTGTGAATTTGACTATAATATGCCTTGTTGATGGTCATTTTTTGTTGAATATACTGGGAGTTCTCTATGCTTCCTGGGTTTTGATGTCTGTGTCTTTCCTCAGGTTTGGAAAGTTTTCTGCTATGATTTGCTCACATAAACCTTCTGACCCCTTTTCTTTCTCTTCATCTTCTGGGACCCTTACAATTCCTTTTTTTAATGAGTCACTGAGCTCTTTAATTCTTAAATCATGCTCTTTTGCCTTAGTCTCCCTCTTTTTTTTTCTGCTTCATTGTTCTCCCTCAGTTTGTCCTCTGTATCCCTGATTTGCTCCTCTGCTTCATCCATCCTTGCCGCTGTGACATCCATTGGAGATTACAGCTCAGTTATAGCATTTTTTATTTCATCCTGCCTAGCTTTTACTTCTTTTATCTCCACAGAAAGGGATTCTAATCTATTTTCAACCCCAGCTAGTATTCTTATTATCGTGATTCTAAATTCTGGTTCAGACTCCTTGCTTATATCTTTGTTAAGTCCCTGGCTGTCATTTCTTCCTGTTCTTTCTTTTGGGATGAATTCCTTCATTTTGTCATTTTGAAGGAAGAAAAGGAATTAATAAAGTAAAAAAAAATTAAACAATTAAAAAGAACACAAAATAATCAAATAAATATACTAGAACCTAGGTATGTTTTGGTCTGGTTGTTGAAAGGAACTTGATAGAGGAAAAAAGGGATAATAAGAAAAAAAGGACAAAAGAAAAAAAGGAAAACATTTCAAAATTTGAAAAAATAAATACAATAAAATAGAATAAAATGAAATCATGAAAGTAAAATAAAATTTAAAAAATTTAAAATGTTTAAAATACAGTAGAAAACGAAGAAAATCTTTTTAATAAAAATGGAAAATAGTGGCGCCTGGGTGCCTCAGTCAGTTGAGTGTCTGACTTCAGCTCAGGTCATGATTATGCAGTTTATGGGTTCAAGCCCCACATTGGGCTCTGTGCTCACAGCTCAGAGCCTGGAGGCTGCTTTGGATTCTGTGTCTCCCTCTTTGCCCCTTCCCCACTCATGCTCTGTCCATTTCTCTCTCTCTCTCTCTCTCTCTCTCTCTAAAAGATAAATAGCGATATTTAAAAAAATAAAAAAATGGAAAATGAAAATAAAATTTTTTCTCTTTCTGTATTTAAGAATAAGAAAAGAAAAAGAAAAAAAATGAATAAATGGGCCAGTGAACAGACTGAAATACAATTGAAATTACATTGGTTTCCCCAAGTCAAACTATGAAGCACTTTATAGTCTGTATACTAAGCAGGTGAAGAGACTTGTGGTGTTCCTGAAGAGTGAAGTTGGCCTGGTTGGGCGGGCCTTACTATAATGGCTCCGCTCTCCACTGGATGGCTCTGTGTAGCTTACTGGAGTGATTGTGGCATGTGTATGCGTGTGTGTGGATACACAGCAGGGGTGAATGGCATCACCTGGCTACCCAGTCTGTAGTATCAGAACTCTGCTCTCCCCAACACCCCTTCTTTGTCTCCACTTTATGTCCACTCCCCGCTTTTACACTGTCTGTAATCAAGCTGTTAGGCTGCCAGGAGGCACTTTCCTCCTGAGTTTTATCTCACATGTATCTGTGTTTCCCAACTCCTCACTTCTGAGGGACTGTGACTCTGGCCCTCTGGGGGAGGGTCTCACTGAGCAATGGCCGGGTGCTCGCCCTCCCCCAGGAACATTTGCGACACTGTGCTGCTGTCCATGCCCAGAAATTGCAGCTGGGTGCTAGCCTGCTCCAGAAAAAGTTCATGTGATCATGTAATAACAGCATTTCAGGGATTGTGGTAAACCACAACACACATCTGGCACCAGGCTTCCCACTTAATGTCCTTGTTCCAGCACCAGCGAATGTGGTTTTTCTCTGGGGTCCTCTGGAACCTTTGTCTGTGGACAGGCCATACAGCCTCTACCAAATGTCCTGCCATCAGGGGAACCCCCTCTCCCTGTATGGCCAGAGGACTCATCGGACCTTACTCTCTGCTCCTGGAGATTTGCCCTTCCCACTAGAGCACCTCTAGGCATCAAGCTGCAGAGTCTCAGACTCTGCACTCCCCCTGTTTATAGAGTCTTAATGGAATTTAAACCCCCTCCTTTCTTCTTTTTCTATTTTTTGTTCAGTCCCTTGTGTACTCTTTTCTCTCCAGCTGCTTTGGGGGGAAGTGCTTTCCCATACTCCCCCCCCCCCCCCGCCGCTGTCTCCATCCTCTCTCTGCAAGCAAAATTAGCTCCCTGCCCTCTTTGGCTTTTCTCTCCCCCAGTTTACCTCTCCGTGATGCATACCTGCTGAGTTCTGTGGTTCAGGTTGTGCAGATTGTTGTGTTAATCCTCAAGTCACTTTTCTAGGTGTGCAAGAGGGATGAGAGACACAAAAAATACTTCCATACTGTTCCACCATCTTGGCCCCTCCAGTTTTGTGCTGTTTTTTTTTTTTTTTTGTTAAATGAGCCAAACATATCTTCTTTGTATTGGCTCCTAGGTTGTTTGCTTTTATATTTTTAATGTTTATTTATTTGTTTTTGAAAGAAAGAGAGCGAGTGGGGAAGGGGCAGAGAGAGAGGTAGAGAGAGAATCCCAAGCAGACTCCACATTGTTAGCACAGTGCTGGATGTGGATCCCCAACTCACAAGCCCTGAAATCATGACCTGAGCCTGTATCAAGAATCAGACACTTAACCAACTCAGCTACCTAGGCACCCCTTTTTATTTTATCTTATATATCTTATCTTATTTTATTTTATTTTATTTTATTTTATTTTATTTTATTTTATTTTTATATTTATTTATTTATTTATTTATTTAATTTTATTCCTTTTTATAGCAGCTGAAATCTATTACCCGCAAAATCTGCCAGAGCCATACTCAAATTTTCACATCTAATTATCTTTAAAGTAGCCTAAACCAGCAGATTTTTAGTCACAGAGAGCCTACCTGCTTTGCATATTCCACAAAACCTCACAGAAAGCTGACATTCATTGATAAACTGTGGCCTTGTCATTATAGGGCCCCACGCTGCTACCCACATCATGTTTCTCTGATCCAGAGTCTCCTTGCTCTGCTGTTTACTGATACCATACGGATTTGTGAGCTCCCTTCCCAAACCCTCTCTCCCCTGAAAGTTCCCTTGCCCTCCTCCCCTTATCAATAGCCACCCCTATGCTCTAGCCTCTGGACAGATTACTGTTGTGAGGGACTTTTCTTCCATGAAAATACGGTAATGCATCACCTAATAATACTTGTGTGTGCTACTGCCAACTTGTGGTCATGTTTCTAGATCAGCCTCCAAATCTGTTGAACCTCTGCATATGCGTATTACCACATTTTATCAGTTCGACCATTGGTCCACATTTCAGTTGTACCTATCTTTGGCTATTGTGAATAGTGATGCTGTGAACATATGTGTAAAAGGTTTTTGAACATCCTTTTTCCTTTTGGGGGATGGGGTTATATATCTAGAAGTGTGATTGCTGGGTCATGTGATAATTCTGTGTTTAGTGTTTTGAGAACATGTTAAGATGATTTCCTCAATGGGTATCATTTTATATTCTCACTAGCTATGCATGAGGGTTCCAGTCTCCACATCCTTGACATTACTGATTATTTTCTAGTTTTTGTTTTTGTTTTATTATGACCACCTTAGTGGATGTGAAGTGATGTCTTATTGTGGATTTGATTTTCATGTGTTTATTGGCTATTTGTCTTATTGGAGTAATGTCTATTCAATTCATTTGCCCATTTTTAAATTCGGTTGGTTGTGTTTTTGTTGTTAGTGTTGTTGAGCTAGTTCTATAGTTTTAACTCTCTTTTTTTAGGTTTTGAATCTACACTGAATTAATTTTTGTACATTATGTCACATGGGAATGGGTAGTCATTATTTTGCATGTAGCTGCCTAGCACCATTTGCTGAAAAGACTATTGAACTGTCTTGACATCTAGATGAAAACCAGTGATCATAAATGTCAAGGTTTATTTCTGGAATTTTAATTCTATTCCGTTGATCTATATGCCTATTCATATGCAAGTATCATACTGTCTTGATAAGTGTAACTTTGCAGTAAGTTTTGAAATCAGGAAGCATGATCATTCAAACTTGTCTCTCCTTTTCCAAGGTTCTAAGTACCTTATAATTTCAAATGAATTTTTGGATCAGTCTATAAATTTCTTTATTTTATTTAACCAGGGATTTTTTTTTTTACTATTATTTCTTTACGTTTACTCTCTTTTTCTTTTTGGAATCCCTATTAAGTGGCTTCTGAAGTCTCAATTCATTAGGACAAATGGATTTATCTTTTAAAATTTTTTTTTTCAACGTTTTTATTTATTTTTGGGACGGAGAGAGACAGAGCATGAACGGGGGAGGGGCAGAGAGAGAGGGAGACACAGAATCGGAAACAGGCTCCAGGCTCTGAGCCATCAGCCCAGAGCCTGACGTGGGGCTCGAACTCACGGACCGCGAGATCGTGACCTGGCTGAAGTCGGACGCTTAACCGACCGCGCCACCCAGGCGCCCCAAGGACAAATGGATTTATCTTTTATGTCTGCGTACAATTTTCTTTGTTCATACTCTCTATCCCTTTGCTTTTTTGTGTGTTACAAGAGACTATCTCCTTCTAATGTCCCAGGTTTTTCATTTACCCCTGGCTTATTTCTCTTGTGCTCTTACATGCCATACTACTTTAAAAAATAATACTGTGAGATGTTTACTTTCCAAGATTTATGATGGGCTGTCTAGCTTTGCACATATAGATTTCATACCCTTTCTTGTCTTCCCAATTGGGGATTTCTCTGTAAGTTTAACTAAGTGCTTTTGTTTCATGGTTTTTTTAAAAAAATTTTTTCTGAAAGTTTGGTGACTTTTTGGGGATGATATAAACATGTTTTCAGAACTCCTACACTATTCTTTGTGGATACAGCTTTGTGGACACAGCTTCTTTGTGAATACAGCTTCTAAGGACAGGATCTCCCCTGTCTTAATTTTGAAAGACAAATATATTGGTTGTATCTGACATTGTTTCCTTCTTGGTTTTGGTCTTCTAGTATATTCTGGGGGTTCACGAACTCCTTTGAGAAATGCTCAGCATGTCAAAATTTTGTCACTTTCCTATCTGGGTTTTTGGTAATGAATGCTATGGCCTCCTGCAAAGCGAAGCAGAATAGGGAACAGAGAATAGGGAGAACAACCAAATGGCTCTGACTGTGAGTTCTCTATCAGTTAGTTGTTCAGTATTTTCCTCAGGTGCCATTTCTGTTCATTTTATTGGTTACGTACAATCTTGGATTGCTTCCACTGCTACTAGTAGTCTTTTGTACTCCTATTTCAATTCGATTGTATCTACCTCTAATCTTCAGGAATTTCTTTTAATTTCTGGCCCACTTGAGCCTATTTTTCTTTTGCCAACTCTATTATGTTCTAATTCTCTTAAAAGACTTTTTATTAGATTTTAGTTGGGGCATTCTATCAACAAGACATAAGTCTTTTCATTTCACCATTTTGGTACAAATACGCCTCACAAACAATTTTAAAAATATTATAATTTGGTTTTCTAATGGAAAACTAATTTGCATCCATCTGTGGACTTATGTGAAGTTTGTGTTTTCTGTATATATAAATCCATGTGTCCTCCTATAGGAATGAATATTATCTGTGTGTGCTTAAATGCATATTTCTGTGCTATGCCTGTGTGTGAGTGTGTGGGTGTGTTTGCGGGGTGGGGTTGGAGGGAGAGAGAAGGGGTTGGATTATGTACCCTGACTTTCACAGTTACGCTATCGTTCCTGGCTGTAACTATTGTATTTAAGATATTTATTTATAAAGAGAATAAAACATACAGAGGTACATATTCCTCACCTCCATCCATTTCAGATACTATTCAGGTTAAATATGGATGTCTGTTTGGATATGGCAGTGTTTTCATGTTTTCAATGGGTGTAGATGATTCTCTTGCTATGTCTGTGTGACTATACGTCTGTAAGTTTGTACTGTTTCTTTTTTCTTTCTTTTTTTTTAAAGTTTATTCATTTATTTTTATTTTTTTTATTTTTTTAATTTTTTTCAACGTTTTTATTTATTTTTGGGACAGAGAGAGACAGAGCATGAATGGGGGAGGGGCAGAGAGAGAGGGAGATACAGAATCGGAAACAGGCTCCAGGCTCTGAGCCATCAGCCCAGAGCCTGACGCGGGGCTGGAACTCACGGACCGCGAGATCGTGACCTGGCTGAAGTCGGACGCTTAACCAACTGCACCACCCAGGCGCCCCTATTCATTTATTTTTTAGAGAGACAGAGAGAGAGCACAAGGGGGGAAGTCAGAGTGAAAGGGAGACACAGAATCCCCTTAGCTGACTGTAGAGAGCCTCATGTGGGGCTTGAACCCATGAACCATAAGATTATGACCTGAGCTGAAGTCAGATGCTTAACCACCTGATCCACCCAGTTGCCCTGTACTATTTATTTTTTCAACTGAACTGTAAATTGAAAGAACCTGTGCTTTCAGAATTACCTTCACTTCAATTTTCTGGAGCTCTTTCCATAGAGAAATGAACCTGTCCAATGTATTGCTTAGTTCTTGTATAATTAATAGCATTATTATATTTTAGAAACTAACACTGAAACGTTTAAAATATCTTTAAAATATTGAAGGGGAAAATAATTTTTAAGGCTTTTTTTTAATAAAAGCCAAGTTGTAAACAAAAACTGTTGGAAGGCTCATTCTAGTGGCGTTTTCCTATCTAAATAATACAGTGATTGAAGAGGAAAATAAAAGATGGAGTGAAATGATATTAAGTACGGTTGCCACAAGAATCATTTTTTTTATTGGATAGATATTATCATCAGACTTGATAAAAACTTCATTGATCACCCTCTGGCACTTTTCTCCTTTATTTCCCATGAAAGGAAGAGTTAACGAGAAAAACTAAAGAGCCTTTCAGAAGTAAGTCACACAATTCTTAGAGATCCACGTTTCAAGAAATCCCGTTGACTGGAGGTAAATGATTAGAAGGTTCAGCAAAAATTGTGAGTTACATCAGCAGAGTTCTCCAGAGCTAAACCCTTCTTTTATAGATGGGAGAGGGAAAATTGAGACTTTGCTTCTGATCTGCAGGCTCAACAAGGCCAGAACACGCCACATATTTTTATGTTTTAAGAAAAGCAGGAACAGGTTCAGATCTGTGACATCTCGCGTCTGAAGTTTAAATGACAGAAATCTAAAGATATCTTTATATTATAGAAAAATATAAATAGACTAAAGTTTAATGCAAAAATTATTATTATAATTATATGCAGCTTTACATGTATTTTGCTCTTGTTCCGTATTTTAGGGCTGAAAAATATGTCTATTGGTTGAGATTAATTGAAATATATACTGTTCATATTTAATAAATTCTTACTACATCCCAAGTGAGTACTGTGATAAATATGAAGAATATACTTGGTTAATTCATTGGTGGAATTTGCAGTCTGTAGAGATTAGGTTATTAAACAGCCAGTTAAAAAATAGACTGATAAATGCAGGGGCACCTCACTGAGTCTGGGAGTGGGGTGAGATTTCAGAGGAAATGATTAGTAGATAAATGAATTAAAAAAAAAGAGCTAGATAGAAAAGTTGAGAGAGGTAGAAAGAGAAGGAATGATGTTTCAAGTAAGGAAAAAAGCATGTGCAAAGCCTGTAGATGAGAGCATTACACTTTGGAAAAGGCTGAAAGTGGTTAACTATGGCTAGATGAAAGGGTGTGAGTTGGGGAAGAGAAGAAGCAAAAATGGAAGCTGCTCGAGGCCAGGTAATGAAGGACTTGATAGCCAACTTAAGGTATTTGAACTTGATCCTAAGGGAAATGGAAAGCCACTGAATGATTTTAATTAGGTGTTGTGTTTACTAGGTTTGTATGTGGAAAATGTGCCCGAGCAAAGCAAGGCTGTGGAAGTGAGAGCAGTGACCAATCTTCTGTGGTAATCCACATAAGATATGGTGGTATGATGGTCTTAGACTGGCCTTGTAGCAAAATGGATGGAACAATGTGGACAAATTGATACCGAAGGTAAAGCTCCAGAGGATTTGGTAGTTAATTATATACTGGACAGCTGAACAAGGAAATATCAGTCAATCATGGCACCTGGATTCATAACTGAGCCTCTAGAAGCACGGTGGTGTATTAAAAAAGTTTGGACCCCTTGATTACCATCAGATAAATTGTACAATTCTGTGTTACCGTCGATTGGCTTGTTGACTCCATTGCAAAAGAAGGAAGCTGAGCCTTGCAGAGTTTGGGTGATTTGCATGGCATCGCTTGTTAGTAAGTGGCATGTGAAATCTCAGTCTGATGTCCAGATGTTTTCTAGGTTTGACATTTTTACCCTTTGTTGTTTGGATCATACATTATCTGAACTATTTAATTCTTCACTCAAATGTTAGTATGTATTCATTGCATACATACGACAACCTACAGTCCATCTGCTTAAGTCCCTTGCAGTCCTGATTCCTGATTTGCAGCGAGTAGTGTTTAGGAAGAAACACATTGGTTGAGGCTTGACTTATAACTGCATACTTACTTAGTGGCAAATGTTAAGTTCTTTTTTTAAAATGTGTATTTATTTTTGAGAGACAGAGAGCATGTATGAGAGATTGGGGAAGGGGCAGAGAGAGAGGGAGACACAGAATCTGAAGCAGGCTCCAAGCTGTGAGCTATCAGCACAGAGCCTGACGTGGGGCTTGAACCCACGAACCATGAGACCATGACTTGAGCTGAAGTCAAATACTTCACTGACTGAGCCACCCAGGTGCCCTAGAAATTATTTTTTTAAAAAGAAAAACTTTGGCAAATTGGTATTGTGGCAGTGTGAGCTTATTGACTTTCAATGTTAGTTTTCCCCCAGTATAATTGCTACCTTTTTTTTTTATTTTTTTTTTTAACGTTTATTTATTTTTGAGACAGAGAGAGACAGAGCATGAACAGGGGAGGGTCAGAGAGAGGGAGACACAGAATCTGAAACAGGCTCCAGGCTCTGAGCTGTCAGCACAGAGCCCGACGCGGGGCTGGAACTCACAGACTGCGAGATCATGACCTGAGCTGAAGTCGGCCGCTTAACCGACTGAGCCACCCAGGCGCCCCTACAATTGCTACCTTTAACTAGGCAAATTGACATATCATTTTAAAACAACATTTTGTAGCTAATCTTGTATCTAAATATGAGCCTGTGGTAAGTTCTGCACAGTGAGAAACAAGACAGCTATCCCTAAGATGTCTCCTGAAAAAGAGGTGTATGCATGTCTCCACCTTTTCTCCTGTCCTGTTACCTGGAGTACAGATGTAGCAGCTGGAGCTCACACAACCATTTTGGACTATGTAAATAGGGTAATGCTTGAGTGGTGGCACAACAGGGAGCTGGAGGGCAACTCGATGCCTTATGCATGCCATGGAGATTCCATGAAACTCTGGGCTCAGAATCATTGGACTTCTATTGTGTGAAAAAGAAAGAAATTTCTCTTTGGTTTAATTTATATATATTAAAGCCTGTAGGGTGTGTGACTGTGTGTGTGTGTGTGTGTGTGTGTATACATACATGATGTGTGTGTGTGTGTGTATAAAATTATAAGGAGTCAAACCTACTTCTGACTCATAGTTTTACAAACAGCAAACGAAAGAATTTCTGATTGTTTAGGAATTCATTTAGAGGGAACTAAACCTCAGCTAAGGGATTGTCCCTGCACTTATTAAAAGGACAAGCCCAGGATAAACACTGTAAACATGCTTGTATTTTTGTTATGGAAGTGGAGAGTCAGGAACAGGAAATCACTTTCCAGTCAGAAAATTCACAGGCTATGGGGAAAGGTTGCATGATTTTGTCTCCCAGTATACTCAGAGAAGCAAGCTACTTGTGAGATAATACATTCATATGTTTATTCTCTGAGGAAACAGTAGCAGTGATGTTCCCCAAGGACACTCAATCCCAGTATACACATAACAAAAGAAAACTGGAAGCTTCTTCACAGGTATTTCCCATCAGCTGAAGATACAGCTGTATTAGTCCAAAGCCAGAACAGCTAGCCCCAATAACACAATAATTGCTCTGTATACCCTGTCCTACCTGTCCCTTATCAGCTCATCTATATAGGATAAATTTGCCACATAAGTATTTTGGGCTATATTTTGTCATCTTAGTACTGCTGTGTTCAGATAATATTTCTATTTCTTCATAAGAAGAAAGTTCTATATAAGGAAAAGCCTTAGTATTCACTTCCAAAAGTTAGTAAGAGTTCATTTTAATCAGGTTGATTTGAATTTTCAAATATGCTATGAATTTATTTAAACAATACTTCTGTTCCATATAGAATGAGAGAAAAAAAACAAAAGTGTAGTCTTTTCCCCAAATCCTGGCATATTTTAACATACCAAATTCGTAATAAAACAGCAATATAGTTACACTTTTGGTCCTGCAGATGTGTTACAAATGATGTATTTATCCTCTTTCATTATATATCTTAGGAGAAGAGTGAATACAAAAATTGATTTATGATTACCATCATAAATTCCTTATCAATTGTGATCACATGTGTATGGCATAAGAATTAACTTTACGCTCTTACTGAGGAGAAAATAAATTGTTGAAAAAACAGGTAATCACTCAGTACTCAGGATATCCAACAGGTAATTGATCTGCAGATTTATCTTCTTTATTCTTATAAGACTAATTGTCCAGAAATGACAAACGTTGCCAACTATTTTTTTCTGAGACAATATAATTGTGAAATATCCAATTAGACTTGGAGTTCCAGATCAATATTTTGATAGGTCTTCAAGATGAAGCATTCTTTTGATAGTGGCCAAAATTAAGGGCTACATTAAGAAGACGATTTCCAATAAGTGATTTAGCACTGTGTCCTAGCACAGTGTAATTAATGATATGTCTATAACACTGCCAGGGCATTAAGTGGAATTTACTAACAAATGCTGTTAAGTTTTCACTTCTGCTCTGATGATTTGCTTTACATTAATATAAATGAGGTGAAATTAACACCAGCTCATAGTATAGCAGCCTATTTAATTTGGTTGAATATTTTTCAATCACTTTCAAGTAATGCATTTGGTTTCAGTGATAATAAAGTGAGAAAATTTATTATGTTTAATTTTAGAACACATAATTTTGTGTATAGTTTTAATTTTTTATGAATTTCTGTCAGTCTTAGAGATGCAAAACAAAACATTGTAAAATAGTAAAAAAATAATTCTTCGTAAAAGTATGTGTCTTATATAATAAAAGAGAGAGAAGTCTTGAAGAAAATGCTATTTATTTTCTTTTTAAAGTGTTTATTTATTTGGAGAGAGAGAGAGCTTGTGCATGAGTTGGGGAGAGGCAGAGAGAGAGAGAGAGAGAGAGAGGGAGAGAATCCTAAGCAGGCTCCATGGTATCAAAGCAGAGCCCTATTCAGGACTTGATCTATTGAACAGTGAAATCATGACCTGAGCCAAAGTCAAGAGTTGGTCCCTAAACCAACTGAGCCACCCAGGCGCACCAACCCCTGCATTTATCATTGAGCATTTCTACTTGCTTTATATCAGAAAAATATATTTTGCTCACCTTTTCCTTCATGTACTTGTGGAGAGAAGATTATATTTACTTTAAATGGAGCCTGTTAATAAACATTAGGAGTCATTTGAAAGAAAACATTTTTCTAAAAACTTTTCAGGGGTGCCTGGGTGGCTCAGTTGGTTAAGTGTCAGACTTTGGTTCAGGTCATGATCTTGCAGTTTGTGGGTTTGAGCCCTGCATCAGGCTCTGTGCTGACAGCTGGGAGCCTGGAGCCTCCTTCAGATTCTGTGTCTCCCTCTCTATGCCCCTCCCTCCCCCCTCTTCAAAATGGGTGAACATTACAAAAAATTTTTAAAAACTTTTTAGGGGCACCTGGGTGGCTCAGTTGGTTAAGCGTCCAACTCTGGCCCAGGTCATGGTCTCACGGTTCGTGGGTTTGAACCCCACCTTGTGCTCTGTGCTGACAGCTCAGGGCCTGAGGCCTGCTTTGGATTCTGTGTCTCTCTCTCTCTGTCCCTCCCCTGCTTGCACTCCGTCATTCTCTCTCATTCTGTCTCAAAAATAAATATTAAAAAAAAAGTCTCTGAGATAGCTGTTTTATAGCAGTCTGATAGTTGAAAACATATGGCTAACACGATGGACAAAATAGAATACATTATACTATCACTTCAAGGAGTTATAGGAGTGATGGGTAAAGATGATCAGGAGAAGTTCTAGGAAAAGACGTATATTGTAATGATGAGCAGGTGTTCCGATCCTAGTCACATCAGTAGACCAAAGGTCACAGCAGGACAAAAAGCTTAGAGCAAATCACTCCTGTGTCTAATTGTCAACATGTTTCTAAATTACAGCAATGAAAAATTAAGCACATACGTTGCATTTCTTTTCAGGATATGGACTCTAGCAGCTTGATACAATTAGACATGGAAGTATGGGGGACAGTCTTCTGTCTACACTAAACTATTATCATTTCTCTAGCACCAAATACCTGAATGTTTAATACAAATTGATGTGCACTAATTTTGGAAGGAAGAAGAAAGAGATAATTGTTCGTACCTGGCTGAGTGGAGAGGCATGCTGTGTCTCTGGAGGCACGGATTTGCCAAGCTTCTTTTTCTTTTTTTTTTTTTTTATATATATGAAATTTATTGACAAATTGGTTTCCATACAACACCCAGTGCTCATCCCAAAAGGTGCCCTCCTCAATACCCATCACCCACCCTCCTCTCCCTCCCACCCCCCATCAACCCTCAGTTTGTTCTCAGTTTTTTTTTTTTTAATTTTTTTTTTTTCAACGTTTATTTATTTTTGGGACAGAGAGAGACAGAGCATGAACGGGGGAGGGGCAGAGAGAGAGGGAGACACAGAATCGGAAACAGGCTCCAGGCTCTGAGCCATCAGCCCAGAGCCCGACGCGGGGCTCGAACTCCCGGACCGCGAGATCGTGACCTGGCTGAAGTCGGACGCTTAGCCTACTGCGCCACCCAGGCGCCCCTGTTCTCAGTTTTTAACAGTCTCTTATGCTTTGGCTCTCTCCCACTCTAACCTCTTTTTTTTTTTTTTTTTTTTCCTTCCCCTCCCCCATGGGTTCCTGTTAAGTTTCTCAGGATCTTCTTTTTCTAGCATAAGGGCCAGGTGAACGCAAAGGCGCTAGTGTTTGAGTTGAAGGTATGTTTTATACAACAAAGAACTGAGAAGGCTAGCATCTTTCTCAGGGAGGGAGGAGGATGTATGATATGGGGAACAGGCAGATTGCAAAGGGAAGGTTTACACTCTGCTCTCTCAGGTTAAGAACTTATCCCTTGGAGACATTCTCAGCTCGTTTCTTGTGTTGTGTGGACAGGTGTGTGTGCTGTGCCCTGCTTATATTTACTTCTAAGGGAGAAGCAAGGGAATTCTCAGAGGAGAGGAAAAAGAATGTGACCAGGAAAGGGCCTATATGTTTTTCTTTGACTTGACTCTGGAACCTGTTAACTTTTAGGCGGCAGTCCTATGTCTATGATTCTAACCCTGTCTCAACCCTGTTGGGTTTCTGTCGATGAAAAATACTGCTTTACCTAATCCAAAAAGAGTATCTGTGGTTCCAGTGTTGTCACCTGTGTGTGACCTCAAGAGTGTGTTGTAGTATCTTTAACAGTTCCCTGGGGGATGTTGGGATTCATATTTTAAATTTTCTTTTGTTTCTCTTAACTGGAAGCAAGGATTAGAGCCCGTTTTGTACCTGCAAATTTAGACTTAATTTCTAGCTGCACCCCCTTATAGGCGGAGGTCGTTACACACAAAGTGACCCGAAAACCCATGCTGTATTTCAAAGCCATGGAAGCAGAATAACAAGAACAAAAGCAGGTTTTTGTATCAAAGTTGCCATGGATTAAAATAAAACATGCAACAGCTTTCTCACTGAAGGTTTAAACTGCTTCTCCCTGCTGCTTACCACTCCTAGCACTGTTAAGAGGATGTTTTTACACACTTGGATGTTCAAGTCCCTTTTCCCTGATAGGTGGGTAACTCCTGGCCCCCTGAATGCTGCCTAGACTCTGAGCCTCACATTTCTTTTCCATTTTCCCCCTTCTTTGAGACACTGACCCCAGCTGATGCTCTGACACTTCTTATTTTGGGGAGGGAGGTAAAAGGCAGGACACTATTAGAGTAAGGCCAGTGTTAGCGTGATGAGGATGTTGACTGTGGTACTGTAAGTAGAAATGAAGGATTTAAAAGGCTTTTCCATAAAAAGGAGTTGACAAGCCCTGATAATTCTGGTTGTAGGGAGAGGATGACTCAAATCTTTCAAGCATGGTTTCCTCGGGGAAAAATAGCTGATGACATTAAGGAAGTCAAAGGGGGAGCCATCTGGAAAAGGGAAGGAATGCATTTTTTACTTGTTTGTTTTTTCTTTTTTTTAACATGGCCAAAGTCATGTTAAAATATCAAAGTCACTATTCCTAGGTGGTAGTTGAGGTTGTTGCTTGAGGTCGGAGCTGCAGAAAATATATTGGAGAAGTAGCTACTTGGGCACAGATGTGGATGTAATGAGAGTTAACTGAGGAGAGAAGAAGACAGATAAGCAGAAGACTTGAATCTGACCTTGGGAAGTACACACATTAGCAGAGCAGGGAGAAGATTTGAAGAAGGTGGCCAAAGATTCGTATGAGAGATTGGAGGGGATCAGCAACATTTCTCCTTGCCCCTGGAAGGAGGGCTACAAACTAGAAGTCAACGTTTAAAAACAGATACTTCTTCCCTCTACTTTTTTCTTGTATGTAAGACATATTCTTAGGGACACTGTTTTTCTTCCGAATATAACCCAGCATGATAAAATAGTAGAAAGAAAACGTGTTTGAGATTCCTTTTCCCTGAGTTTAATCGTATGCCACCATGTCCACATAGTGTGGCAGCCCTGGAGCGTGCCACTCAGATCTCTCGCAAGAAAAACTGCCTCAAGCAGTAGACTGATAGTCTCAGCTGTCACTACTGAATCCACCACCGCATTGAGACCAGTCTTCCCTGCGCCATTCCCAGCGGTGACAAAGTACAGTGTGGGTACCGCTCTACACGTCCCTGCTCAGCACTCTCTACCTTGCAACTTTTGTTCGGAGACCACTCATTCACCTGCTGGAGGTTTTCTCCCAACTGCACGACTGTCTCACAGTCTTGTACCACACTCTCTCTCCATCCTTATTCCTTTCGTATGTATTGAGCCCACTGTGGCTGATTATTTCTCTTTCATGGGCAGTTATACTAATACATCCCTTGGTAGCTGCTTCTTAGGACCTAAACTGACACATGTATCAACCTATAGATGACCAGGGAAGCTCTGATAACCCCTGCCCCACAGAAGAAAGAACCAGGTCCTCAAAATTGATTTGAAATTAATTTGTTCTTCACTCCCCCCAAGATTTTAGGACTTAATTATTTTCTAATTGGAGTACTATCCATGTCAAAGAACCTAGACTAGACTGGATTGGGTCATACATGGTCTTGACTTTGCTATATTTAGCTTAATTGGGTCATCGATTTCATCTCATAAATCATGACCATTTGGAAAAAATAGCTGACTTGTATATTGTAAAATTGTTTTTGTTCCGTTCAAGAAATCCTTTTTTTTTTTCCCAATGTTTATTTATTTTTGGGACAGAGAGAGACAGAGCATGAACGGGGGGGGGGGGGGGCAGAGAGAGAGGGAGACACAGAATCGGAAACAGGCTCCAGGCTCTGAGCCATCAGCCCAGAGCCCGACGCGGGGCTCGAACTCACGGACCGCGAGATCGTGACCTGGCTGAAGTCGGATGCTTAACCGACTGCGCCGCCCAGGCGCCCAAGAAATCCTTTTTAAAACCAAACTTGTAGTAACAGTTCTGAAGAATCACTGATTTTTTTCAAATGATTAATAAGTGGAAACCTTTGTATTACTTAGAGACAAGTTTTTAAAAAGTTAACAAAAAGATCAGGTCACCAAGTCTTAAAATGAGAAAATAGGAGCATTTTACAGTGTAGCTTAACAAAACTAAATTACTCAAAGTGAATATGTCCTTAGGGGATAACTAGCTTCTGGGAGTGAAACAGGCAATTTTTAAAAAAATATTTTTTTAATGTTTATTTATTTTTGAGAGACAGAGACAGAGCATGAGTAGGGGACGGGCAGAGAGAGAGAGAGAGAGAGAGAGAGAGAGAGGAGAGAGAGAGAGAGAATCACAGAATCTGAAACAGGTGGCAGGCTTTGAGCTGTCAGCACAGAGCCCGATACAGGGCTTGAACCCATAGAACACGAGACCATGCCCTGAGGTGAAGTAAGATGCTTAGCGGAGCCACCCATGCACCCCATGAGACACGCAATTTAAAAGTTATTTTATCAGATCTTCAGATGAGTGGGTGAATGGATTGATTGTGCAACATTGAAAGAAAAGCTTTATATTTAGCACATAGTTTTGGTATTAATACAGGGATTTCCAAATAAATTGCCATGCCAGAAAGTTAAATAACAACAGAAGTGTGTAAGTGAATTAATGCAACTTCTCAACATATATCACATGTTCTATTTGAAAGAGATAATTAGTTGGCATTTGGGAAATCTGGCTTTAACTTGTACCTGGCTTGATAACATTGGGCTTTCTTTAATCCCTCATTTGAAATTTCTGACATGATATATATGAGTCCCTCAAAATTTTTCAATCTTTGATTTTATTCCGTTTATTTCCAGGAGGTTTTGCACTAAAAATAACTAGTTCCGTTTTTGTAAGTTTGTTGCACATATATTCAGCATCAAATAGGTATGAAAGCAATATTATGATGTTTGAAAATTACATACACCTACTCATATGTTTACTTGAAATCCATTTCTCATCAACTGGTCATAATATGGAATTCCTTTGAAGACATTGGTCTTATTTTACTCATGTTTTATTTCCTACAATACAGAGAGTGGATGTTAAACTAACATTGTGGAATTGGATTGCATATTTTGCATCAATAGAGGTCTTGGGAAGAGTTTCATATCATGGTTGCCTGGGAAAACCCTTTTATAGAGATGTTAAATATTTGGGGAATTGGACTGAATATTCTGTATCACTTAGAAGGATTATGAGAAGTTTCATGTAGTATTGGTTGCTGGTGAAAATACTTACTCAAGGTGAGATTTCTGTGGTACTGCACATACGTGAACTCAGTCATAAAAAAATCACAAGCTATGCTCATTAAAGAAGTCATGGAACATGAAACATTCAGCCACATATTTCAATAACGTATATAAACAATAGCATATATAATTGCTGAACCGTTATTTTAAAAGGTAATCTTGGGGCCCCTGGGTGGCTCAGTTGGTTAAGTGTCTGACTTCAGCTCAGGTCATGATCTCAAGGTTCTTGCGTTTGAGTCCCTCATCGGGCTGTGTGCTGACAGCTCAGAGCCTGGAGCCTGCTTTGGATTCTGTGTCTCCCCCTCTCTCTGCCCCTCCCCCCCGCAAATTAAATAAACATTAATTTTTAAAAAAAAAAATAAGGGTATTTTTACTTTATTAAGAAAGAAAAATGATAATAGTATTTTCTCTTGTATATTATGTATCTGATACTGTATTAGGAACTTTATCATCATTTTATTTAATTCTCATAATGGTTCAATGTCCCATCCCCTCCAATTTCAGTTGAAGAAACTTGGTATAATAAATTATCCACAATCACACTGATATTGAGAGGCAGAGCCAGGGTTCAAATTAAATGGATCTGCCTCTAAAACTCAAAGTTTTCCCACCAAAGCAGAGAACCATACGCTTATAGTAGCTTATGAATCATTGGATAAATCCCCAAATGTGGTTTCATTCATTCACCATTTAGTGAGATCCTCTGTCCTTGGTGCTGGATTGTGAAAGTTAATAATGACAAGGCCTCTCTTCTCATGGAGATTATAGTTTAATGGAAGAAAAGTTAAATAAATGAGATAGTTTCAGCTCCTTTTTAAAGTTGAAAACAAAACACAAAATTTACTCAGTGATATCTTGGTTATTTCCCTGACTCCTAGTAACTAAAAAGAGAAAGAATTTCCATTAAGTTATTGAAGAAGACTCCCTAGAAGTCTACAGAAAATATCATGATGGCACAATATTGAAAGCACTGCCATTGAATATTAGAAAAAGACTAATTTAAAAGAAGACCTGAATAAATAAAATGCATATTATATTTTTGATTAGAAAAATACATTGCAGAGATGCCAGTCATCTAAAATTTAATCCATCACTTTAATGACACTCAATGAAAATCCCATTGGGACTTTATGGAAGTTGGCATCTGAAAAGGAAGACATGAAGAGTAACCATTTAATTTTGAAAATAGAAAAATGAACAAAAATACTTGACAGGGATTTCCATTCTGTATCTAAAATAAACTACGAAACTTATTTTATGTTGCAAGAGTGTGATATTGGCACAGAAGCAGATCGTTGAAGTAGAAGATCCAAGAAAATAGGGCCATATGTGTAACAATTTCATTTGCAATAAAGGTGGCATCTCCAATTAATGAAAAATGGTGTACCCGTATTGGGACAATTGAAAATGAAGTAGGAGGAAAATAGGTTAGGTATTGATTTCATCCACGTACACACCCACACTCACACATAAATGCATACTCACACAAACTTCAGATTGTCTTAAGAGTTAAAGAAATTTATGAAGTCTGTAGAGGGAAATATTGAGGAATGATATAATGATATTAATGTTTTGTCATCTTGTTCTCAAATGTGTACTCATAGGATGGGATCTTTATCTAAGCCCAACAGTTATAATGCAAGACTAACAGATTTGACTATGGAGAAATTTATTTTGTTAACATTGACTTACTTTTGAGACACAGAGAGACACAGCACAAGCCAGGGAGGGGCAGAGAGAGAGGGAGACACAGAATCCGAAGCAGGCTCCAGGCTCTGAGCTGTTAGCACAGAGCCCGATGCGGGACTCAAACTCAAGAACCTCAAGATCACAACCTGAGCCAAAGTTGGATGCTTAACTGACTGAGCCACCCAGGCCCCCTACTATGGAGAAATTAAAATTTTTCACAGGATAAGAAGTAAAAGCGCCATTAGCAAAATTGAAAGACTAAGGACTGACAAATAATATATTTGCATCCTCAGTATGAGGTAGGGATTAAGTTTAAAAAATTTACGTATTCAACTCAGTTTTTAAAATGTCAAGCCATTTGGGAAAAAAAAGCAGAAGCAAAAAAACAAGATGAAGAAATGATTCACAAGAATAAAAAAATGTGAAAATACATTCAACTTCACTAGTTGTTAATGAAATACAAATCAAAATGATTTTTTCTTTTTGCTGACACCTTAACCAAAAATTTAAAAATTTGTGATCTAAGATTTTGGCAAGGGAGAAAAAATATGTTCTTATAAACTACCAACGAGAGTTTATTTTGGTAAAGACTTTTTGTTGGGATACTTGTTAATATCTGTCAAAACTTAAAATGTTCTTACTGTTAGAGTTAGTAATTCTACTTTTATTAGTTTCCACTGTAAACATTGCCGCTGTTTTTTTTTTTTTTTAAATTTTTTTTTTTTCAATGTTTATTTATTTTTGGGACAGAGAGAGACAGAGCATGAACAGGGGAGGGGCAGAGAGAGAGGGAGACACAGAATCGGAAACAGGCTCCAGGCTCTGAGCCATCAGCCCAGAGCCCGACGCGGGGCTCGAACTCCCGGACCGCGAGATCGTGACCTGGCTGAAGTCGGACGCTTAACCGACTGCGCCACCCAGGCGCCCCTGCCGCTGTTTTTTTAAACTGACCAATGCAGTCAGCTATCAGTCTTCAGTTTTCCTGTTAAGGTACTGGGAGGGAGGCTGGGTACTATTTCCTACATAAGAACTCAGGAACCAGGCAGCTCAGCCTTAGATTAATATGAGAGGAACCTTGTTATCTGAGAATAGCTATCTGGTCAGTTACTAGTAACTTTAAGTTAATCTCTTTCATTCATTCATTCATTCATTCCTTCATTCATTTTGAGAGAGAGAGGGTACAAGTGAGCGAGGGCAAAGGAGAGGGGGAGAGAGAGAAGCGAGACTCACCTGAAATGGGGCTCAAGCTCAGCTGATGTGGGGCTTATGCTCACCTGATGTGAACTTGAACTCACGAACTCAGAGATCATGACCTGATCTCATAGGCTCGTGAGTTCGAGCCCCGTGTCAGGCTCTGTGGTCACAGCTCAGAGCCTGGAGCCTGCTTCACATTCTGTCTCCCTCCCTGTCTGCCCCTACCCGCTCACGCTCTGTCTCTGTCTCCTCCAAAAATAAACATGAAAAAAATTTAAAAATAAAATAATTATTTTGAAACATCTGCCATGCCATAATAGTTGTCACTGTCATCTTCTCCTCATGTGAACTCGTTTAACTTTGCCACATCTCCATTGTGATCACTTTGGTGACTAGAATTTCCCCAGTACCACAGCCTGAGACACATTTTCTTGTGTGAAATTTGTGGTATCACGTTAAAACTCAATTTTCATTAATATTGCGTAGTCTTCCAAAACAGCAGATTCAAATGCAGTGTCCAGTAACAAGCAGGAGACAGACAATAAAGATGTAGTGGGCACGGAAAGATAACAGTTTTTCCCAGGGAGGAAAATCTGAGAGAGGACGATTTTTAGAAGTGATGATTTCATTAGTTCATATTTTTGTGTTTTATTTTGTTACACAAGGAAATTGTGGAATTGCAGATAAGATTATTCATTCAAACATTTGAATTACTGTACTAATCGTAATGGTGCAAAATTGATGTACCTCAGTGTCCCTTAGTAAGAGAACGATAAAATATAAAATGGTTTATGACCTGGAATACTCTACACTTGTTAAGTAACTTGTTTATTCATAGGTCTGAGAAGCATTTATTGGGTACCATTGGGTACTAGGTCTAAAAAAAGGCATGAAACATACTTAAATGTAAATTTCTAAATTAATAAAGCCAGTCTGAAAAGACTACATAGTGTATGATTTTAACGTTGTGACATTTTGGAAAAGGGCAAAGTTATGGAGATAGTAAAAAAGGTCAGTGGTCATCAGGAGTTAATGGGGAGGAAGGAATAAATAGGTAAAGTGCAGGAAATTCTTAGGGCAGTGAAACTATTCTGTATGATACTGAAAGGCAGACATATGACATTATGAATTTGTCAAAACCCATAGAATGCACAACACAAAGTGAACCCTAATGTACAGTATGAACTTTAATGAATAATAATCCATCAATATTGGTTAATCAATGTCCCACACTAACTCAAGATGTTAACAGTAGAAGAGACTGGGCTGAAAGAGAGAGGCGAACTGGGAATTCTCTGTACTATCTGCTGAATTTTCTGTAAATCTCAAACTGCTCTTAAAAAATAATGTCAGCTAATAATAAACAGTTAAACATAGAAACAGAAAACCCCACAAAACAAATGTATGTATTACTGAATTATTATGCTGGAAACATCCTTGAACCCAGTTCTACAAGTGAAACTTTGTCAGCCACCATAGAAGCCCTGCCATACATCCATCCCATTCTGCAAAAGTGACCATTATCATGGCTTTTGTAGTGATTACTTTCTTGTGTTTTTCATGGTTTCCCCTCAAACTACAGTTTAGTCTCCTATTTAAAAATGTTTGACATATTTAAGTTTTAAAAAATGTACACCTGGCAGTATTTTAAAAACATCACTGTGTCTGCTCTGTGGAAAATAGACTATTTGCAGTGCAAAGACAGGAGGCAAGAGGAATCATTCAGGGACGGTTACAGTGGTGGGTAGCTTGGACGATGATGACAGTGAGACAGGTAGAGGGAATCTGTTTGTATTTAGAAGGCTGATCCCAAATGCTTTGGTGATGGGTTGCATATGGAGCATAAGAGGAAAAGAGGAACGAAAGATGACTGGAAGAAAAAAGTTGCCATTGGCAGAAAGAGGAAAATGCCAGAACAGTTACCATTATTTAAAAAAATCATAGGTAGAGGTTGCCTGAGTGGCTCACTTGGTTAAGCGTCCAACTGTTGGTTTTGGCTTAAGTAATGATCTCTTGGTTTGTTGGTTCAAGCCCACAGTGGGCTCTGTGCTGGCAGCATGGAACCTGCTTAGGATTCATTCTCTCTCTCTCTTTCTCTCTCCTTCCCTTGCTCATGCTCTCTCTCTCTCTCTCAAATAAATAAACTTTTAACAAATAAATAAATAAATAAATAATCATAGGCAGATCGTATTGATTTTGAGGATAAAAGTTATTAACTTAAGAAACCAACTTTTATTACTGAAGAATAATGATATATTGAATAATACGTGTTATAGAATAATGTATGTAAATATTATAAACATACAAAATAATATAAAAACTACGCATAATTGGTTACATAAAGAAGGGAGTTTTGCAGTGAGGTGTGAGAGACTACTTCTGTTATTCTAGAAACTTCTGTAATCTTTGATCGTTTGTATGAATGAATTATTTCTATATTTCACGTAAACAGAATCATGCACATGTGCATGGGTATACATATTTAATTTTGAACATACATGGTTTTGTCCCATAATTAGTGCATGGTTCATAAATTTGTAGCTCTAAAATAGTTTTTAATATCATGACTTTCAATGGTAGGCAGTTGAATGTGCAAAATATGATTCAGAAGGGGCTCAAGCACAGCCTTACAAATTCCAAGTTAGGACATGATGGCTGTGTCGGACAGAACTCTGTGTTCCCCAGCCCCTTGGCAGGAATGAGGAAGTGCTCGGAGAAACAATGGGTTGCTTGGAGGAAGACGAAGGTGACCTGTGATACCAGCCACTGTGGGACAAGGCAGAACTGTGGACATCTGACATTATTGCTGGCTTATCCTGAAGAGGTCCAGATAGCATGAAATACATTACAGGAGAGGGAAACTGGGTTAAATCCGATCTTTCCTCCCCAAATAATGATAATGGCAAGCTCCCCAAATCTTGGATCACCTTCAGGAAGACAGGAAACAGAGTCATGAAGGAGATAATCTGGACTTGAGTCAATTTAAATCCAGAATGAAACACACATAATCAGGGTTTGGGGAAAGGAGGTACACATGCATGTGCACATGCAGACACATACTTTTAGCATGACAGATGGAGCAAGAAAGAGAACAAGGAAGAGAGGGAGTTACTCTCGATGACAAAACATAATTTTGCATGGACATTTAGTTGTAAGCAATAGTGATTTAGATTGATTCACTGCACATACAGATTGAAGAGTTTGGTATTTATGGTTCGATATTAGTTTTGTTTTTGTTTTTATTTTTGTCATTTCTACATGGTTTTATTCCAGAGTATAACCGTTTTATTTGGGCAAATAAGTAAATAAGAGTTCACAGTGTTTTCACAGGAATTAATGTTATATGAAATGTCTTGGTTAACCAAAAGCTACTATTGATCTTAAGTTCATTAAGTTGTGATATGTTTATATTTTAGTGTAAAAGCAGTCTGTCTGTAATATACATGAAGCAAATGTAACAAATCCCTTTCGTTTTTATGTATCAAAATACCAGTGGTATTCTTCAATGTTTTGTGGTTGTTAGGTAGTATATACATATAAACACTCAAAAGAATGAGAAAAAGCCATTTGTTATATCAATGATGGGATTAACTCAAAGGGAAATGATGAAAGTGCATTGAAAAACATGCTGTAAGCTATGCTTGCTTTGCAGTCTTTGCAGATTGGCATTTCCAATTGTGACTAGAGAAAATAGGAAGTAATTGCATTCAGTCTTTTACAGCTATATGTGCTGGTGTGCCACAGAATGATAGGTCTGGCGATGCATTAGTATGGACCCATTTGGATGGATTCTTCTTTCCCTTTTTTAATGGCATCAGTCTGCGGCAGTTTCAGATCTATTGTCTACAGTCCAAGCCCAGGGCAAGATCTTACGGTGGTGCAATGACCTTCTTTATTTCTTTCCTTAACGTTTCCATTAGTCTTTTTAATCTGTCCTAATGCGACAAGTTTATGTCAGCTAGCATTGTCTTAAACTAACATTACTTTGCCAGAATTTTCCAAACAGTTTAACAATTTGCCAGCTGTTGCTTTTCATAAAAAAAATGAAAGGTTATATGTATTGTTCAGTCAACTGTGGTTCAAAGGAAAAAAGAAAAGTATGCAGGGGAAATTGCAACTTGCCAGGGGTGAGGTAGTTTTAAACTTGCCTGTGTTTTCAGGGTGCTGATACTGGGTGTGATCATCAGAGTGAGATGGGGGGAGCAACGACGTGCTACCTTGGTGTCTCTCCTGAGGTTATTTAGCCATGCTTTTCCTTTTGAAATACTTTACATTTTATTACTTGAAATCAATTTTTATGCTAGAAACGAATTCCTGCAGAATTGTCTTTCTGAACATATTTATACACATGCACGTGGGCACACACTCACCCCCCACCGAAGCTTTTTTTGTTCGTGTTCTCTGACGACCCCAAATGTTCATACTCTCCCAAGAACAGTATTAGAAGCAATTCAGTTATCATGGTACTCAGTGGTAATTGATAGCTGTGGTGAATAATGAGAGTAATCTATTAACTCAGACAATGACTGCCCCTACATTGGCTAATTCTCATGGAGTCACACAATTATGTTGTAATAGAATACCGAATGATAAGATGATGCCCAAATTCTACAAGTTTAAATTCCATGGAGGTACAGTGTTACTTTCTACAAAACTATTTGAATATGTGCTTTGGGATTTGGGAATAAGTAGCAAAATATCTATTTTGAATAGACAGATACTTTCCATCAATTTGAAGGTTTTATGGCCGACACATAAAGATTGTACTCTCATCACTAGGCAGATGCTAAATGTTCACATAAAGAGAGTGAGTATCTGTTCTGAGAAACAATATGGCCTATCTGTATTCATATATGGAAACCCAAGATGGAGCACTCATAAAATGCCAAGAATTCATGTTCAAATAGAAATCTATCACATATAAACGCAAGGTTCAAAAACTCTTCATAAGCAGAGGGATAGAGGTTGTACAGATGGGGAAAAGGATTATACATTTTTATCAAATTATAGACAGAATCTTGTTTAGAGATTATTAAATCAGGGAAGTAGTACTTTTAGAAATCTGCAAGAACTAGAATTTTATTATTGAGTCGAGAAGAAATACAGTAAGTTGAGAGAATTTTCAAAAAGAAAGTTAATAAATCTGATGTTCTAGAAGTTTCTGCATGAAGCAGTTCAGTTTTTTTTGTTTGTTTTTGTTCTTAATTTCTAAGTTTGCACTCTCCATTTCAGCTGTTGAACCAATGGTTGAGTTTATTGTTCCTAGGATTTACATGTGCCGCAGCAGGAAAAGAATGAGATGTTTGCCTGCTTGATAAAATTTCTTCACTTTCAGGGTCTTCTTGTTCCTGGCTCCTTTTTCTTGAACTTCTCACTCCTATCCTTGCTTAAGCCTTGGGCTTCCTGCTATTTCAGGGTTCTCGTTACCAATGTGGATATTTATACCAGGGAACATTTATATACTTTCTGTCTGCTTTCTGGGTTTGGTTTACCTCCTGATTATTTCTCCCAGCCTCAGCCTAACCTGGTCTTGTTATTCTTTTTTGTCTGAGTAACCTTAAGAGATAGAAGTTTAAAAGTAAACGTAGTAGTCTAAAAATTAATTAGGTTCAGGGGCATCTTGTTCTTTCTGGAATAATACTTAGTGTGGTAGGCAGAATGATGACCACTGAGTATACTCACATCTGAATCTTTGGAACCTATGGAAGTAGGCATGTGTTATGTGGCAAAGGAACTTGATAGATGATTAAGTATCTTGAGATGGCGAGATGATCTTGGGTTATCTTGGAGACATCTTGGATTATCCAAGTGAACTCTAAATGCAATCACAAGTATTCTCGTATGAATGATGCAGAGGAGATTTGACTATAAAGGAGTAGGTAGTGTGACTAAGCGGCTGAGATTAGAGTGTTAGGGCCAGGAGCCAAAGAATGGCATTCAGCTCTGTAAGCGGAAGAGGTAAGGAACAGACTCTCCCCTGAAGCCCCCAGATGGAGCCACTCCTGATGACACCTCACCTTTTGCCCCATGAGATTAATTTTGGAATTCTGGCCTGGAGAACTGGAAGAGAATAAATTTCTGTTCTTTCAAGCCACTGCGTTTGTGTTAATTTGTTACAGTAGCAACAAGAAACGAACAGAGATTTTGGTACCTATAAGTAGAAGGCTGCTGTAACAAATATCTAAAAATGTGGAAGTGACTTTGAAATTTGGCATTGGATAGAACCGGCAAGAATTATGAGGAACATAATAGAAAAAGCCTAGATTTTTTTTTTTTTTTGAGCAGATTGCTAGTAGAAATACGGCATTAAAATATTAGTAACATATGCTGGTGAGGGCTCTTAAGAAATGAGGAACATCTTACTGGGAACTGGAGGAAAGAGGAACGTTGTTATATAAGGACAGAAAGCTTAGCTGAATTATGTTCTACGGTTATGCAGAAAGTGGGACTTGCAAGTAATGAATTTAAATATTTAGCTGAGTGTAGTTCCAACAAAGTGTTGAAGGTGCAGCTTAGTTTCCAACTGCTGCTCATAGTAAAATGTGAGAGGAAGATGGGCCTCCTAGGTGGCTCAGTCGATGGAGCGTCCGACTCTTGATTTTGGCTCAGGTCGTGATCTCAGGGTTCATGGGATTGAGCCCTTAGGCAGACTTCATGCTGAGTGTGGAGCCTGCTTAAGATTCTCTCTTTCTCTCTGCCCCTCTCCCCCTACGCTGTCTCTCTCTCTCTCAAAAATATGTGAGAGGAAGAGAGAAATTGAGGAAAAAATGGTTATGCAAAAGAGAACTATGATTTGATGATGTAGGAAATTCCTGGTCTATCTGATTGCAAAAAGTGCTAAAATAGAAGATTCACTGTCAGGTATTTGTGCTCTGGAGAGATCAAGAGTGTGTTTGGACAAAGTTTTGCTTGTGCTAAATGGATTAGGGGCATGACTCATTGATCCCTTCAGCATCTCAGCAGAAGCCAGGAATACAGATTAGATTATCCAGGAGAGATCTGTGAAGAAGCCTCTTGTCTAATAGAGTGAATCCTTGAGGTATACACAGGAGACCCACCAAGGTGTCGAGATTGTTTCATCAGCAGAAATACAGCTAGCCTGGACTAAAAGGGTCACAGATAGGACGAAATGAAAAATTCTCAGACTACCAAAATTCTACAGGCATAAAATGAGCTGATAAAACTATTGAGCTGAGAATATGCACTACCATTTAGGAGAAGGGAAGGATGACTGCAAGGGCAGAGCATTTGGCCCAGAGGAAGCCTTGAGCCATACATTATTTTTGGGCTTTGAAACCTATTGGAGTTTGCCCAGATGGATTTTGTTGGTGTTGTTGTTCACTTCATTTTATTTATAGACTTATTTTTCATTTTTATTAAGTTTTTAATTTTAATTCGTGTGGTTAACATACAGTGTTGTATTAGTTTCAGGTATACAATACAGTAATTTAATAGTTCCAGATATTACTCCATGTTCATCAAGATAAGTATGCTCTTAATCCCCTTCATCTCTTTGACCCATCCCCCCACCCGCCCTCCCCTTTTGGTAACCATCTGTTTGTTGTCTATAGCTAAGAGTCTGTTTCTTGGTTTGTCTCTTTGTCTTTTTCTTTTCCTTTTTTTGTTTTTTTTATTTGTTTGTTTGTTTGTTTGTTTCTTCACTTCCACAGATGAGTGAAGTCATTGTCTTCCTCTGACTTACTTTGCTTAACGTAATGCTCTCTAGCTCCATCCATGTCTTTGCAAATGGCAAGATTTCATTCTTTTTTTTTAATATATGAAATTTATTGTCAAATTAGTTTCCATACAACACCCAGTGCTCATCCCAAAAGGTGCCGTCTTCAATACCCATCACTTACCCTCCCCTCCCTCCCACTGCCCATCAACCCTCAGTTTGTTCTCAATTTTTTAAGAGTCTCTTATGCTTTGTCTCTCTCTCCCACTCTAACCTCTTTTTTTTTCTTTTTTTTTTCCTTCGCCTCCCCAATGGGTTTCTGTTAAGTTTCTCAGGATCCACATAAGAATGAAAACATAGGGTATCTGTCTTTGTCTGTATGGCTTATTTCACTTAGCATAACACTGTCTAGTTCCATCCACATTGCTACAAAGGGCCATTTCATTCTTTCTCATTGCCACGTAGTACTCCATTGTGTATATAAACCACAATTTCTTTATCCATTCATCAGTTGATGGACATTTAGGCTTTTTCCACAATTTGGCTATTGTTGAGAGTGCTGCTATAAACATTGGGGTACAAGTGCCCCTATGCATCAGTACTCCTGTATCCCTTGGGTAAATTCCTAGCATTGCTATTGGTGGGTCATAGGGTAGGTCTATTTTTAATTTTTTGAGGAACCTCCACACTGTTTTCCAGAGAGGCTGCACCAGTTTGCATTCCCACCAACAGTGCAAGAGGGTTCCCGTTTCTCCACATCCTCGCCAGCGTCTATAGTCTCCTGATTTGTTCATTTTGGCCACTCTGACTGGTGTGAGGTGATATCTGAGTGTGGTTTTGATTTGTATTTCCCTGATGAGGAGCGACGTTGAGCATCTTTTCATGTGCCTGTTGGTCATCCAGATGTCTTCTTTAGAGAAGTGTCTATTCATGTTTTCTGCCCATTTCTTCATTGGATTGTTTGTTTTTCGGATGTGGAGTTTGGTGAGCTCTTATAGATTTTGGATACTAGCCCTTTGTCCATTATGTCATATGCAAATATCTTTTCCCATTCTGTCGGTTTCCTTTTAGTTTTGTTGATTGTTTCCTTTGCGTGCAGAAGCTTTTTATCTTCATGAGGTCCCAATAGTTCATTTTTGCTTTTAATTCCCTTGCCTTTGGGGATGTGTCAAGTAAGAAATTGCTGCAGCTGAGGTCAGAGAGGTCTTTTCCTGCTTTCTCCTCTAGGGTTTTGATGGTTTCCTGTCTCACATTCAGGTCCTTTATCCATTTTGAGTTTATTTTTGTGAATGGTGTGAGAAAGTGGTCTAGTTTCAACCTTCTGCATGTTGCTGTCCAGTTCTCCCAGCACCATTTGTTAAAGAGACTGTCTTTTTTCCATTGGATATTCTTTCCTGCTTTGTCAAAGATTAGTTGGCCATACTTTTGTGGGTCTAGTTCTGGGGTTTCTGTTCTATTCCATTGGTCTATATGTCTGTTTTTGTGCCAATACCATGCTGTCTTGATGATGACAGCTTTGTAGTAGAGGCTAAAGTCTAGGATTGTGATGCCTCCTGCTTTGGTCTCCTTCTTCAAAATAACTTCGGCTATTCGGGGCCTTTTGTGGTTCCATATGAATTTTAGGATTGCTTGTTCTAGCTTCGAGAAGAATGCTGGTGCAATTTTGATTGGGATTGCATTGAATGTGTAGATAGCTTTGGGTAGTATTGACATTTTAACAATATTTATTCTTCCAACCCATGAGCACGGAATGTTTTTCCATTTCTCTATATCTTCTTCAATTTTCTTCATAAGCTTTCTATAGTTTTCAGCATACAGATCTTGTACATCTTTGGTTAGATTTATTCCTAGGTATTTTATGCTTCTTGGTGCAATTGTGAATGGGATCCATTTCTTTATTTGTCTTTCTGTTGCTTCATTATTAGTGTATAAGAATGCAACTGATTTCTGTACATTGATTTTGTATCCTGCAACTTTGCTGAATTCATGTATCAGTTCTAGCAGACTTTTGGTGGAGTCTATCGGATTTTCCATGTATAATATCATGTCATCTGCAAGAAGTCAAAGCTTGACTTCATCTTTGCCAATTTTGATGCCTTTGATTTCCTTTTGTTGTCTGATTGCTGATGGTAGCACTTCCAGCACTATGTTAAACAACAGCGGTGAGAGTGGACATCCCTGTGGTGTTCCTGATCTCAGGGGGAAAGCTCTCAGTTTTTCCCCATTGAGGATGATATTAGCTGTGGGCTTTTCATAAATGGTTTTATGATGTTTAAGTATGTTCCTTCTATCCCGACTTTCTCGAGGCTTATTATGAAGAAAGGATGCTGAATTTTGTCAAATGCTTTTTCTGCATCGATTGACAGGATCATATGGTTCTTATCTTTTCTTTTATTAATGTGATGTATCACGTTGATTGATTTGCGAATGTTGAACCCAGCCCTGCATCCCAGGAATGAATTCCACTTGATCATGGTGAATAATTCTTTTTATAAGCTGTTGAATTCGATTTGCTAGTATCTTATTGAGAATTTTTGCATCCATATTCATCAGGGATATTGGCCTGTAGTTCTCTTTTTTTACTGGGTCTCTGTCTGGTTTAGGAATCAAAGTAATACTGGCTTCATAGAATGAGTCTGGAAGTTTTCCTTCCCTTTCTATTTTTTGGAACAGCTGGAGAAGGATAGGTATTATCTCTGCTTTAAACATCTGGTAGAATTCCCCAGGGAAGCCATCTGGTCCTGGACTCTTATTTGTTGGGAGATTTTTGATAACCGATTCAATTTCTTCACTGGTTATGGGTCTGTTCAAGCTTTCTATTTCCTCCTGTTTGAGTTTTGGGAGTGTGTGGGTGTTTAGGAATTTGTCCATTTCTTCCAGGTTGTCCAGTTTGAAAATACTATAATTTTTCATAGCATTCCCTGATAATTGCTTGTATTTTGAGGAATTTGTTGTAATAATTCCATTTTCATTCATGATTTTATCTATTTGGGTCATCTCCCTTTTCTTTTTGAGAAGCCTTGCTAGAGGTTTATCAATTTTGTTTATTTTTTCAAAAAACCAGCTCTTGGTTTCATTGATCTGCTCTACAGTTTTTTTTTTTAGATTCTGTATTGTTTATTTCTGCTCTGATCTTTATTATTTCTCTTCTTCTGCTGGGTTTGGGGTGTCTTTGCTGTTCTGCTTCTAGTTCCTTTAGGTGTGCTGTTAGATTTTATGTTTGGGATTTTTCTTGTTTCTTGAGATAGGCCTGGATTGCAATGTATTTTCCTCTCAGGACTGCCTTCGCTGCGTCCCAAAGTGTTTGGATTGTTGTATTTTCATTTTCGTTTGTTTCCGTATATTTTTTAATTTCTTCTCTAATTGCCTCGTTGACCCATTCATTCTTTAGTAGGGTGTTCTTTAACCTCCATGCTTTTGGAGGTTTTCCAGACTTTTTCCTGTGGTTGATTTCAGGCTTCATAGCATTGTGGTCCGAAAGTATGCATGGTATGGTCTCAATTCTTGTGTATTATGAAGGGCTGTTTTGTGACCCAGTATGTGATCTATCTTGGAGAATGTTCCATGTGCACTGGAGAAGAAAGTATATTCTGTTGCTTTGGGATGCAGAGTTCTAAATATATCTGTCAAGTCCATCTGATCCAATGTATCATTCAGGGCCCTTGTTTCTTTATTGACTGTGTGTCTAGATGATCTATCTATTGTTGTAAGTGGGGTATTAAAGTCCCCTGCAATTACCACATTCTTGTCAATAAGGTTGCTTATGTTTGTGAGTAATTGTTTTATATATTTGGGGGCTCCCGTATTCGGTGCATAGACATTTATAATTGTTAGTTATTCTTGATGGATAGACCCTGTAATTATTATATAATGCCCTTCTTCATCTCTTGTTACAGCCTTTAATTTAAACTCCAGTTTGTCTGATGTAAGTATGGCTACTCCAGCTTTCATTTGACTTCCAGTAGCATGATAAATAGTTCTCCATCCCCTCACTTTCAATCTGAGAGTGTCTTCAGGTCTAAAATGAGTCTCTTGTAGACAGCAAATAGATGGGTCTTGTTTTTTTTATCCATTCTGATACCCTATGTCTTTTGGTTGGCACATTTAGTCCATTTACATTCAGTGTTATTATAGAAAGATACGGGTTTAGAGTCATTGTGATGTCTGTAGGTTTCATCCTTGTAGCAATGTCTCTGGTACTTGGTCTCACAGGATCCCCCTTAGAATCTCTTGTAGGGCTGGTTTAGTGATGAATTCCTTCAGTTTTTGTTTGTTTGGGAAGACCCTTGTCTCTCCTTCTATTCTGAATGACAGATTTGCTGGATAGAGGATTCTAGGCTGCATTTTTTTTTCTGTTCATCACATTGAAGATTTCCTGCCATTCCATTCTGGCCTGCCAAGTTTCGGTAGAGAGATCCTTAACTAGTCTTATCGGTCTCCCTTTATATGTTACAGCACGTTTATCCATAGCTGCTTTCAGAATTTTCTTTTTATCCTTGTATTTTGCCAGTTTCACTATGATATGTCATGCAGAAGATCGATTCAAGTTACGTTTGAAGGGAGTTCTCTGTGCCTCTTGGATTTCAGTGCCTTTTTCCTTCCCCAGATCAGGGAAGTTCTCAGCTATTATTTCTTCAAGTACACCTTCAGCACCTTTCTCTCTCTCTTCCTCCTCTGGAATCCCAATTATGCATATATTATTGCGTTTTATCACATTACTTAGTTCTCTAATTCTCCCCTCATACTCCTGGATTCTTTTTATCTCTCTTTTTCTCAGCTTTTTCTTTTTCCATAATTTTATCTTCTAGTTCACCTATTCTCTCCTCTGCCTCTTCAATCCGAGCTGTGGTCATCTCCATTTTATTTTGCAGCTCATTAATAGTATTTTTTAGCTCCTCCTGGCTGTTCCTTAGTCCCTTGATCTCCGTAGCAATAGATTCTCTGCTGTCTTTTATACTGTTTTCAAGCCCAGTGATTAATTTTATGACCATTATTCTAAATTCACTTTCTGTTATATTGTTTAAATCATTTTTGATCAGTTCGTTAGCTGTCGTTATTTCCTGGAGGTTTTTCTGTGGGGAATTCTTCCGTTTTGTCATTTTGGATAGTCCCTGGAGTGGTGCGGAACTGCGGGCACTTCCCCTGTGCTGTCTTGAATAACTTGTGTTGGTAGGAGGGGCTGCAGTCAGACCCGATGTCTGCCCCCAGCCCACTGCTGGGGCCACATTCAGACTGGTGTGTACCTTCTCTTCCCCTCTCCTAGGGGCGGGATTCACTGTGGGGTGGCTGGCCCGTGTGGGCTACTTGCACACTGCCAGGCTTGTGGTGCTGGGGATCTGGCGTATTAGCTGGGGTGGATTGGCAAGGTACACAGGGGTGGGAGGGGCAGGCTCAGCTCGCTTTTCCTTCGGAGATCCGCTTCAGGAGGGGCCCATCTTCCGTGGGCCTCTCGTCTACGCTTGTCTCCGGAGAATCTGTTCTGCTAGTCTTCTGGTGGTTTTCTGGGTTATTTAGGCAGGTGTGGGTGGAATCTAAGTGATCCGCAGGACGCGGTAAGCCCAGCGTCCTCCTACGCCACCATCTTCTCTCTTCTTTCAAGATTTCATTCTTTTTTATGGCAGAATAATTTTCCATTGTATACGTATACCACCTCGTTTTTATCCATTTATCTACTGATTGATACTTGGGCTGCTTCCATAATTTGGCTAGTTTAAATAATGCTGAAGTAAACCTAAGAGGGCATATATCCCTTTCAATTAGTGTTTTTATTATATATATATTTTTTGTGTATACACAGTAGTGTGATTACTGATTCAAGGATAGTTCTGTATTTAATTTTTGAGGCACCTCCACAGTTTCCCAGAATGGCTGTACCAATTTACTTTCCCACCAAGAGTGCTAAAAGTTTCCTTTTTCTCCACATCATTGCCAATGCTTATTGCTTCTTATGTTTTAGAGTTAGCCAATCTGACAGATGTGAGGGGATATCTCATTGTGGCTGGGATTTGCATTTCCCTGATAAGGAGTGATGTTGAGCATCTTTTCATGTGTCTGTTGGTCATCTGTGTGTTTCTTTGCAGAAATGTGTGCTTATGTCTTTTGTCTGTTTTTTAATTGAATTATTTGTTTTTTGGGTGTTGAGCTGTATAAGTTCTTTATGTATTTTGGATAGAAACCCTTTATTGGATATATAATTTGCAAATATCTTCTATTCAGTAGGTTGTCTTTTAGTTTTGTTGATTGTTTCCCTTGCTGTGCAAAAGCTTTTTATTTTAATGTGTCCCAATAGTGCATTTTTGCTTTTATTTCCTTTGCCTCAGGTGACATAGCTAGAAATGTGTTGCTATGGCTGATGTCAGAGAAATTACTGCCTGTGCTCTCTTCTAGGATCTTTGGTTTCAGGTCTCACATTTAGGTCTTTAATCCATTTTGAGTTTATTTTTGTGTAGGGTGTGAAAAAGTGGTCCAGTTTCATTCTTTTTCATGTAGATGATTTTTCCAACACCATTTGTTGAAGAGTATATTTTCCCATTACATATTCTTGCCTCTTTTGCTGAAGATTGACCAGGTAATTGTGAGTTTGTTTTTGTGTTTTCTATACTTTTCCATTGATCTATGTGTCTTTTTTTTAATGCCTGTACCATACTGTTTTGATTAATATAGCTTTGTTGTATAACTTGAAATCTGGAATTGTGATACCTCTAGCTTTGTTTTTCTTTTTCAAGATTGTTTTCAAGACCCCCTATTTGAGGTCTTCTGTAGTTCCATACAAATTTTGGCATTATTTGTTCTAGTTCTGTGAAAAATGCTGTTGTATCTTGATAGCGATTGCATTAAATCTGTAGATTGCTTTAGATAGTATGGACATTTTAGCAATATTTGTTCTTCCAATCCGGTCTGAAATTGGTTGGGAACATTGATTCCTTTATTTCTTCTGTTTTCTCTGTCTTAGAATGCAATTGTCTATAACTGTTATTCTATGCCTACCCAACATTGTGTTTGGGAACCAGGTAATTTGTCATCTGTTTACAAAGGTCCACAGATTGGGAGGAATTTGGCCAGGAATTTGTCATAGCTTGAGTCTTAACCATAGTTGATTTAGATGGTGAGATCTGGGACTTTTGAGCTGACCATCGTTACATATTTTAGATGATTTTGTTCTTGAGTTGATGCTCTAATGAGTTGATCCAACTATCCTTATAAGGGGGAGACAAAGGGCGATTTGACTACAGTAGAGAAGATGATGTGAAAATTGAAGCAGATATGAGTGACGTGACCAGGAGCCACAGAATGTGAGTAGCCTTTAAAAGTGGAAGAGACAGTGGCACTTGGGTGACTTAGTTGGTTCAAGTCTGACTCTTGATTTCACCTCAGGTGATGATCTCAGGGTTTCTGAGTTTGAGCCCCACATCTGGGTCCATGCTGACAGTGCAGAGCCTGCTTGGGATTCTCTCTCTCTCTGCCCCTCCCCCACGTGTGTGCTCGTTCACACACTTTCTCTCTCTCTCAAAAATAAACTTAAAAAAAAATGGAAGAGACAGCAAACACATTCTCCTCTGGATTCTCCAGAAGAAACCAGCCTACTAAAACCTTGCTTTTCATTCCTTAAGAGTCATTTTGAACTTCTGATATGCAGAACTATAATAGAATAAATTTCTGTTGTTTTAAGCTGCTAAATTTGTCATAATTTGTTTTATAGTGACAACAGGAAATGAATACAACGATGTATATAAGCATTCATTAAGTATATGCTGAGTGAATGAATGATGAAAAATTTTGCCTTTACTAAGTCCATATAAGTTCTATCGAGTCATTGGATTTGAAATGGGATGCCAATTTGATTAGAAGGAAAAAAACTAGGGGCACCTGGGTGGCTCAGTCAGTTAAGCTTCAGACTCTTGATTTCAGCTCTGGTCATGATCTCACGGTTGTGAGTTTGAGCCCCACGTTGGGCTCTGCACTGGTAGCATGGATCCTGCTTGGGATTCTCTCTCTTCCTTCCTCTCTCTCCCTCTCTCTCCTTTCCTCTCTCTCCCTCTCTATCTTCCTCTCTCCCACTCTCTCTCTTTCTGTCTCTCAAAAGTAAATAAGTAAACTTTTAAAAACTATATTAAAAATAAAATAAAAACTATATTAATAAAATCTGTTTTGCCAAAGAAAATTCTTTTAATTAACACCTAAACTGATGTAAATACAGAACTATTAATGTTAGAAACTGTGATTTTGTGATTTATAATAAGAAATCAGTATTTGGTGTTTGTCTTCATTTCTGGCACAGAGTTCCTGATACCTTTGGAATTTCCTAAGTGATGAGAGCAGCAAAGGTATCTTTTGTTATCTTAACAAGGTGACTTTTGAACTCTACCTCAGTATGTTGGCTGATTGCCAGGAAAACAAACCATGTGAAACCAACTGAAAGTTCCAACTTACTGAACTGGGATGGTGGATGGGAGGGGGGAGTTGGAGGTTGAACCCATTACCAAAGGCCAGTGATTTAATTAGTCATGCCTATATAATGCAGCCTCCATAAAAATCTGAAAGGGCAGGCTGTGGAGAGTTTTTGGGTTGGTGAACATGTGGAGGTACAGGGAAAATGGTACACCTGGAGAGGGCATGGAGGCTCTATCCTCTTTCCCCATATCTTGACCTATATATCTCTTCTGTCTGGCTGTTTCTGAGTTACATCATTTTATAATAAACTGGTGATATAATAAGTAAAATGTTGCCCTGAGTTCTTGGAGCCACTCCAGTAAGTTAACTGAACCCAAGAAGGGGGTTTTTGGGGTCTCCAGCCTATAATCATTTGGTCAGAAGCACAGGTAGACCAGACCGTATGAACTTGTGGCTGGTATTTCATGTGTGGGGAGGGCAGTCTTTTATAATTGAGCCCTTAACCTGTGGGATCATCGCAGATAGTGTTAGAATTGAGTTGAATTATAGGATATCCCGCTGATGTAAGAAAATTGATTGGGGGTATGGGGCAAAACTCTCACTTTCACATATTGGAATTGGAAGATCAGAATCATTTTAGTAACTTAACTAAAATTTCAGACATCTTCAGGACTAATCTCATGCATTGATATGGGTAATTAGTTACTTATTACCACATTTTCCTTCAGTTAATTATGATACTTAGTTTTAACCTTATCAATCAACTTTTTGGCATTTTAGGGTTTAATTTTGAATTTTTATATGAATACAGGCTTCCAGCTGATGAGATAAATGGGCATAATTTAACCCCCGTAACAGGGGACTGTTATCCTTACTGCTGAATGGGGGCTGGTGAGCGATAATATTTAGCAGTGTTTTCACACTTGCTTGGGCATTAGTAGTATGATACTCCTCTGTGTCAAATTGACTATCATTAAAGAGACACATCGGAGCATTGTACCAATGGATGCTCTAGGACTATCTTATTGTTTTGAAAGTCAGAAACAATGATAATTTCTTATTGGAACTCTATTATCAGTTTTCTTCAAGATGTTTAATATGGACTGAATAATTAAAAAGATGCCAGAAAAAAAATATCATAAAATAAGTAGAGTTTTTCTTAGCCATACTTTACATTACTTTACTTTACTTTACTTTACTTTACTTTACTTTACTTTACTTTACTTTAGAGTACGACACCACAGTGTCTTACTCACCACAAATATGCTAGTGAAATGGGGTTAATCCTAGTCTCTCTAGAATGACTTGCCGCTTTGTTTAAATCTTATTTTTATTTCTGTGCATATAACCTAGAAATTTTTACTAATATGCCAACATAAATAACCTCAAGCTGCTGTGAAGAAGTTTCACTCACCAAAGGGTGCCGAATCTTTGTGTAATGCCTTTTATTTTATAAACCTGTTATAGACTTTTATCATATTACTTGGCTATGGTCCTTTTCTAAAATTGTTTCCATGGCTCTAGAAACCTGTTGTGGATGAAGATATGAGGAATAATTAAATCTTGAAAACCTTTTAAGAAAGGTATCTACCTTTAGACTTCTCTGCTCAAGGCAGAAATTGTGAGATCATGGTGATATTAAATCACAATTCTTTTACTAACTTAGAGAGTCCTGGGCTTTTACAAAACATAAAAAGCAAGTATCGTGATTTCTACAGGAAAAGAGTTTTAAAGTAAATGTTTTGCAGATGTAATACTGTCTTAACCTTTACTGAAGGAGTACAAAATTCCTGGCACAACTTGATTTAGAATATTGGTCATAGCTTATTAAAAACTTCTGTTTCTATGAGAACAATATGTTATTTTAACATGATGCCTGAATCTCAGGCTTTCCCCAAATAATTTTTGTCCAAGAGTCTCTGATAACAGCCTGCGAATATGAACACACACCACATACACACACACACACACACACACACACACACACACACACACACACTGTATTAGGGAACTACTCTCAGACTTTTCCTTCATTGCCTGTGAAGACAAGGCAGAGGAAATGCAGGGTGCTAGGGATAAGGCAAGGATAGGAAAAAAATATTTTTATGGTGGTAGCAGTATTAATCAATTGATGTACTGTTTCTCCCCATATATTTCAGTTATTCATACTCACAAAGTGATAAAACTTTCTTCTGGACTTAGAGATACATAAGTTGGGCATGGAAAATTGTCATTTGTAGATAATTCTAGTGTTCTAATGTTAGTTACAAGGAATTGAATTTTTTTTTTTTTTTAGAGGAAGAGATTGATCCCAGCGGACAGAGCTAGCTGAGGTACACGTCGTAAGGAGTTTGTGAATGTGAACATTGTTTGTATATATTTTCCATAATTATTTATAGATTAGGCTTTTTTGGTCCCTCATTTTGCATAGAAATTATTTATTTTCTTGGTGCCATGAAACTCTTCAAGAAGACATGTGATAAATGGTCCATCTTAGTAAAGTAATGAAATATTTATTTTAAAAGGTTTGATAATAACTTTCCTGTTTTTCTATACATACAATTCTGTGAATTCCTGTTCTTTTTTAAGCTGTTATTACTTTCCTTCATTCTTACCTCCTGAGATTATTTTTACAATGACACTACTAGCTTTTATGTAAACAAAACCTTTTTCACTTGACTTGACCTCTGTCATTTGAGGCTGTCAGCACAAGTTGTGCTTGTGCTGTATAGGATTAATGGATACTGTTTCATAGGTGCAGGCTGATATAAGCCCCAGTTAGCATTATACAAATGATAAAATGGAGAACGAGTAAAGATTCATAGAAATCACTAGCAGTATTAGAAATAAGGATACTACTATTTTTTGAGCACCTATTTTGGGCCAAGTATTGTCCTAGAGCACTATTGTCGACTCAGTAGTAGTATCTTCTTATGTGAGATTGTACCTATTATGGTATATGTTTAAGTAAATGTTGAATAAATAAATGACATGAATATTGAAAGAATGTGAATGTAGTTTCGATACCTGGCCTTTTACCCTTCAGAACCTCTAATGAAATTAAAAGGGGGAAATGTAGTGGATAATTCATTCCACAAGTGTTTATGTTGCATTTTATAAATACATAGTGCATAAGTTAATCAAAAGAGGGTATGGTATTTGTTCTTAACACAAAGTATAAGGACATGAAAGAAATATTATGATACAAGCCATAGTTTTATGAAAAAATAAGTGATAAATATAAGTGCACAGAAGAGTAGATGAAGTAAAAATATGGTGAACAGAAACCGTCAGGAATAGGCTTACAGAATCATAAGTGGGAATTGAAAGGTGGGAGAATTTGGTAATAAAATGATTAGGAACACCATTATTTGTAAGCAAGTAGGATGGCAAAAAAATTGCTGAAATAATGTTTGAGCATTACTGTGATACATTTTATGATTTTTGTGGAATACGCCTCTACCTTAATCTTGTGGTGGGATTACATCTCTTTGCCCTGCTGATGTTAAGCTTACCTGTATGATTTATTTTGGCTCATAGACTATGACATATGTGACATATGTTTCACCCGAGCAAAAATTTCAAATGTAATGAGTTGAGTTTGATCTCTGGCTTTTCTCTGAAAAAATAGGTAAATCGTATTATCTGACCCCTGGCCCAGAGAAGAGCCACAGTCAAGCTGCAGCTTACTTGTAACAAGCTAGAAATAAACATTTGTTGTTTTAAGCTACTAAGATCTTGAAATCATTCCTTATGTGGCATAGCCTAGTGAAAGCTGATAAATGCAGTGGCATTTGAGGGTGGCCTGTGAAGAATCCTAACTGGAAAAGAGGGTTTATATTGGATTCTAAAGTTAAATAGAACAGTGGAAACAAGTTAAAGATTTGGGCTTTATTCTGTAGTACCTGGAATTGGTTGTCACTCTTGGTATCAACTGTTAGGATTTAAAAAAAAAGGCTGGGTTCCACTTCACGGCATTGTCAACAACAGTCATTTTTTCTTTGGTGGGGATCAAATGTGAGTGCTTCTGAAATATCATTTGTTATGGCTAGAATTATTGGTTTAATTAATAGAGTGATTTTACTTTTACTTTCCTATTCAACATCTCCGTCATTAACCACCTCTCATCTGGGCTATCACTGGATTGCATGGAATCCAGGATTGTCCAACTGAGATAAGAGTGATTTGGACTAGCGTGTAATTGGCTTGGAATTTTCATGATTTTTATCTTCTTCTCATTAAATGAATGCTAGGAGTTGGTGGATGATTTGAGCTTCAGAATTTCTCTTTGTGATTGAGAAATTATTTCTTTAAAAAGCTATTCAGTCTTTAGGTTCGCATACTGAATGAATGTCACATCTATATAGTCTAGATTTAATATACCCCTATAGTAATGGGGCAACAATGTAATTTGTTTCCCAGATGGGGCCACTTTTGAGAACAAAATGGAACACTACTAATAATTGTGCGGGGACAACAGACATTAACAGATTATTTGGGCAAACCTAGATGAATGGTTACCCAGTGTATGAATGACTGAACTATCATGTATATCATGGCTTTCTTCCAATTTCCTGGTGTAAATGAAAGGAATTATTGACATCAGTGACACTGCTCCTTTGATGTCAGTCATCTCTTATGCATACAGGTACTGCCTTTCTGTCTTTGTCACTTCCAGTCACTCAAGCAACTCTTTTTTTTTTTTTTAAGTCTATTGGTTTATTTTGAGAGAGACAGAGTGCATATGAGAGAGGGGCAGAGAGAATCTCAAGCAGGCTTGTGTGTCAGCGTGGAGCCCCACATGGGGCTTGATCCAACAAACTGTTGGCTGATGACCTGAGGTGCCCCTCAAGCAACTCTTACAGAAGTGAAAGAAGGCTGAGCTCTTGCTGCAGTGAAAAGATTAAAAGTTTAAATTCTTTTTGGTATGAAAAGAAGAATGAAGATGAATACTCATTGAGTTTGTTTTAAAAAAATTGGAAATTCAGCGTTTTTTTTTTTAATCTTAAAGAACTTAAGAATTTTTTGCTGATATTTTCTTCCCACTTTCTCTAATGTGAAATGTAACCAAAGCAGTGTTATTAGCAGTGCCAAGAAAACTGTTATTATAAAATGTTTTAACTGACTTCCATTTGACATACACTTTAAAATGGGATTTTTGCGATGGAGTTAAACTTATTTAACAAGTTCTATTTGATATGAGCTCTTCAAGACCAGTAACTATGTTATGTTTTATCTTGCTGTCCTGAAGTTGTAGTACAATTCTGAGCACGGAGTAAAAATTTTAAAGTATCTGTTACATCAGTGAAGAAATTAACAAATATAATTGCATATGAAATATATCAATATAGATTAAAAATCAAGATTCTTTTGACGTCTAAATAGGGGAGTAATGGAAAACTTTCTGGAGATAAAGAAAGATGACCTTGAGTTTGAAAATGTGGAGCATTGTTAGTATGCAAAGAAAGTTTTAAAAGGTATAGAAATAGACTGATTAAATACTAAGAGATAAGAAGGAAAACATGTTTACTTCTCTGTGAAGTCGAAGTTATTTAGAGTGGGTGGCTTGTTTTTTGGGAATGTCAGTGACCTAGTGTTCCATAAATGGAATTACCAACATGTTATAAAAAAGAAACTACTTATATTTATATATTCTTGAGTTTATATTATTGTCATTAATTTCTCATTTAGAAAATGTTGTGGAATCTGCTTGAATTTAGTAATCCTCTTTTCTCTCAGGGTAAAAGAAGAATTACATTAAAAAAATTTTTTTTAATGTTTATTTCTGCAACACAGAGAGACAGAGCATGAGTGGGGGAGGGCAGAGAGAGGGAGACACAGAATCAGAAGTGGGCTCCAGGCTCTGAGCTGTCAGCACAGAGCCTGACCATGAGATGATGACCTGAGCCAAAGTCGGTTGCTCAACTGACTGAGCCACCCAGGCACCCCAGAAGAATTACATTTGATTAGTTTAGAAATGGATGTCAGAATCATGAAAAAAATATTGATTCCAAGTTTATCTTTTACAGATCAAGCATACACAAAGAATCTATAAGAAATTATGTCATTTATCAGTAGATTGTTTCTGAATACAATAAAAAAGAGAAGAATATAAGATAATAAGTTGATAATTGGAAGATCAAACCTACTTTTTATATCAACTAAGTGTAAATCAGCTAAATTCTTTCGTTAAAAGAAAAATTGGTTGAAAAGATATACACACACACATACATGTATATACACATAAACATATAGTCAGAGCATTTACACACACATAAGAGACTGATCTCAAAGTAACTCAGAAATATAAATGCAAGACTATGTATAAAGACATTCTAGGAATACTTAAAAAGATACAAATCACATTTAAATAGACAACACATTTGGCAAGTTGGAACAAATGACATTAAAATAGAAAAAGGAAACCTTGTAGTGATAAGAAGAAAGATAAAGTAAAGCTTTTCAGTTATAAATGTCTTTGCACCAACTAGCACTTTATGAAATATCATACATCAAATGCAACAAAGGTAGGAACCTATATTAAGTAGCAGATTTTAACTTAGCCCCTAGTCCACTAAACTAAGTGGATAAAAAGATATGCAAACATAGGGAAAACCTTAATAATACAATAAACATAGTACATATAACTGGCATACTATGAAGTCTGTATCTTCAAAATATTTTCTCAAATGTTCATAGAATATATAAAAAATGACTTTTTTGGTGTGCTTATCAAGACACAAAGGACACACCAGGAAATTTCCATAAGTAGACACTATGGGTGTCTGTTAATCATAATTAACATTATTGTAAGTATAATTATAATTATTATAAGTGTTAATTATAATTATTAAAAGTGTAAATTGATCATTGTGTTATTTATATGTTGCTGTATAAAAATACTCTTACAAATTTACTTGCTTGAAGCACACACATTTCTTACTTCATAGTTTTATCTAGGTTTTCTGCAATGCTGCAGTCATTCAGCCAGAGAAGAAAAGACTTCTAAGCTCATATGTTCTTTGGCAAAGTCACTTCCTTAGACACATTGCTACACATCAAAACTGAAGCATTTTTGTGGAGGTTGTTTTTGATTTTGTTTCGATTTAGTATTAACAAATAATATAATAAAGTGACTAGCTACAAGGTAAATATACAGAACTTAATACTTAGTTTCTACTTGCAATTAGAACATAGAAACTATAAATAAAATATTTTATCTGTAATTATACCATGATATAGAATTGATTGTGATGAATTTGATAAGAGGATCATGGGGCCTTTATGATTAAAATTATGTGCGTTGAACATAAAACATGGTCTGAACAAATGGAACTTCATAACCCTGTTTTTGATTAAAAGTCACAGTGTAAGATTGAACTTTTCCAAAATTATCGTATATATTTAAAACAATTCTTACAAGAATCTTAATAGGGATTTTTGGTAACTAGATACAATTATAGAATATATATGAAATAATACATACCCCCAAAAGAGCCAAGTAATATAGGAAAAGAACAGGAGGAAGGACTTTCCTTACCAAAACTTAGAATACTTTCCGAGGTCTCTGATATTGACGTAAAAGTGGTATAGAAAAACGAATATGTAATTCAGGTAAACAAAATAGAGAATTAAGGCACAGATGCCAATATAAGTGAATTAATATATTACAAAATTGTAATGAATAAAATTGTTTTACCACATAAAATTTATGAACTTGTATGTTGTTCATTATCAAGCTAAAATGTAGAAACAGAGTAAATGTTAGGGGAATAATTGAAAAATTTATATTTTATATAGCTAGCAAAAATATAAATTAAATATAGGCTCTTTGTCTTTGAGTTATAATTGGGTAAGAAAAGCAAAACAGACAAATAAATAGTATGATCACAATTTTATAAAACAACAGTGACAGAAATATATATGTATACATGCTGACATATGTTTAGGTATGGAAATATATACATGTATATGTATATATTTCTGTGTAAGATTATGTGAAGGTGATGAAAAATAAAAAAGAGCATAGATATTGTTGGTAGGGTATCTTTGAGTTTGAGGTGGGTATGGCCCATGTAAGTGAAAGGTAAAGGAGCAGTCACTGGAAACTATATTTTTCTATTTTTAAGAGAAAAGTGACATTCAAGTTAAAAATAAAAAAGAGATACATTGTTTTCAACTTTTAGTTCAAGTAAGTTCAGTATATTTGAAAACAAATTGATGAGAGTTTGAGGTAAATAAGCACTCTTGCACTGGTCTCAAGTCAAATTTGATATATCCTCTATATTTCTATGAAAGCCTTTTCATAATATCTATCAAAATTTATAAACTTTTTTTCCATTTTTACTTGTAGTTTACCTTTAAAATATACTCATACATGTGTGAAATGTAGAAGAATATTAATGTCAACAATGCTAGTACTAACGATGAGAAATCATTGCGGTGAACAATCTAAATGGACTAATTACATGAGTAATGACACTCATGCAATAAAATACTTTGCATCTGTTCAGCACTATAAGGCATTTCTGTTTGTTCTAGAGTAATTGTCAAAATATTGTTAAATAGGAAATGTACAGAAGACTGTATACAGCTTTTACCATTTGTGTTTAAAAGGAAGTGTGTATATAGTTTATATGCATGGATAACCTCTGGAACCTCTATGAGACATTGAAAATAGTGAGTTGTCTCTAGGAAGGTAGATGAAATGACTGAGACGTTCAGTTGAACTGATTTTCTTTTCCTTGTTTTGCATCTTGTGCCTACATTATTTATTTAAAACCAAAATACTTTTTAGAATGTATTCTTAGTGATTTATACAGAAAGAACAAATATAATCCAGCACTCTAGTTGAGTATCAGAGCAACTCCATTACAATAGTAAACTGACATGACCTTCTAAATGTGCCTAAGTAATTTATACTTATAAAACAGTATTCACTACAAAAGTTTCAACATTTTATGAAAAAATACTCCTTTATTTAAAAACTAATCTTGGAAACGATTTGATACTAAAAGTATTATTTTTTATTGAGGTATAATCGATCTATAAGATTACATTAGTTTCAGGTATACAACATAATGATTTGATACTTGTATGTATATTGATAGGATCACCACAGTAAGTCTACTTAACGTCTGCCACCATACGTATTTATATTATAATATTTTTCTTCTTGTCATGAGAATTTTTAGGATTTATTCTCTTAGTGGCATTTAATTATGTAATATACTATTATCGCCTATAGTCACTGTGGTGCACATTCCATTCCATAACTTACTCATTTCATAACTCATAACTAATTTTGTACCTTTTGACCCCTTCACTCATTTCATCCACCATGCTATCCCCACTTCTGGCAACCACTATCTGTTCTCTGTATTTATGAGTTTGGGTTTTTTTGTTTTCTTTGTTTTGTTTTGTTTTGTTTTCTCTTAGATTCCCCATATAAGTGAGATCACATGGTATTTATCCTTCTCTTTCTGACTTTCAGTAAGCATAATGTCCTCAAAGTCCATTCACATTGTTGCCCATGGCAAGATTGCATTCTATTTTAATGGGTGAATAATATCCCATTATTTACATGTACTACACTTTCTTTATCCATTCATCTATTGATGGACCAACCCTTAGTTTGTTCCAGTGTCATGGCTATTATCAATAGTGCTGCAGTGAACATGGGGTACATATATATTTTCAAGTAAGGTAGATTTTATTTTCTAACCAGAAGTGGAATTACTGGATCATAAGGTAGTTTTATTTTTAACTTTTTGAGGAACCTCCATACTTTTTTTCCATAGTGGTTGTACCATTTTACATCCCCACCAACAGTGCATGAGGATTTTCTTCACATCCTCACCAACATTTGTTATTTCTTATAGTTTTGATTATAGCCATTCTAACAATTGTAAGATGATATTTCATTGTGGTTTTCATTTGTATTTGTCTCATGATTAGTGATGTTGAGCATCTTGTCATATATCTGTTGGCCATCTGTATTCTTCTTTGAAAAAAATATCTAGTAAGATTCCCCATTTTTAAATCAGATTACTTGTTTGCTATTGAGTTGTATGAGTTCTTTATGTATTTTTGATGTAAATTCCTAATTAGATGTATGTTTTGCAAATATTTTCTCCCATTCAGTAGATTGCCTTTTCGTTTTGTTGATGATTTCCTTTGCTGTGCAGAAGCTTTTTAGTTTGATAGAGTCCTACTTACTAATTTTTGCATTTTTTTGTCTCTGTTTTTGGAGTCAGCTCCAAAAAATTATTGCCAAGACCCATGTTAAGGAGATTACTGTCTATGTTTTCTTCTAGGAATGTTACGGGTTCAGGTATTACCTTTACATCTTTAATCCATTTTGAGTTAAATTTTGTATATGGTATAGGATAGTGGTCCCGTTTCTTTTGCAAGTGGTTGTCCAGTTTTCTTAACATCCTTTTTGAAGAGACTGTCCTTTTCCATTATATATTCTTAGCTTTTTTGTCATAAAGTAATTGACCCTATATATGTGGGTTTATTTCTGGGCTCTCCGTTCTGATCCATTGATCTATGTGTCTGTTTTTATGCCAATACCATACTATTTTGATTCCTATACCTTTGTAATATAGTTTGAAATCAGGGAGCATGTTGCCTCTAGCTTTTTTCTTTTTTCTCAAGATTGCTTTGATTATCAGGGTCTTTTGTGGCTTCATACAAATTTTAAAAGCATTCTTTTATGTACTGAGATGATTAAAGTATGTGTGATAACGAATTTCCTGGAGCTCACAGGAGTATGTGTTTGGTTTGATATTTTAGCTGAGGCTGAAGTAGAAGTAGAAAAAGATGTAATTTTAAAAGCTAATTTCCGTTGTTGTGCATTCTCTGACCAGGCCAGAAAACCCATGGGTTTAACCCCACTTTCCCCAAGTAAGGAATGGCAAAACAAACTCATATTTGATAAAGATCGTGGTTAAATTCTCAATTGTTTTCTAGAATGTAAGTATTTTAGGTATAAAATTCTTAATTGCTTTCTAGAGTAAAGCTTTATGTCTAAAATTTTATACATTCTTTAAATAGTACTGTATAATTTTTATTTATCTTCTCTTTAGGTTGTGTTGAGGGTCAAGACAACCATACCCTTCCTATGTTAATTTTCTGATAGGATGATAAATGTATCTATTTAAGACTACATATTGGAGTGAATGATATGACAATAAAATTAGCTCTCAGGACTATTTATATTAATTGTATTTATTAGTGTGATAGTGTATCATACTATCATCAAAAGTTTTTTTGAAATGCCAATTAGCTTTTTTTATCTCTAAAATCTTTATAAGTCTACATTAATACTTCCAAAATAAACAAACTATGTTATTTTTATAATACTAATGTGCTTTATACATTTCTTATTAAAACATAGTTTAAAATATATGAAGTAATAGATTTTAGAATGATTTCCTCACTTAAACATTATCCAAAAACAGCAAGGTGAACACAAATCAGAAACTTGGACTCCACTGTCAGTGAAGTTAGGAGATATAAGTAATCCCAGACCATGAACCTGAGGAGTAATTACCAAATACACTGAAGGTCAGATACAGGTTAGTAAGCATACTGAAACAGAGTGCTCTTGGCTGTAGAATTTAGACAAAGACTACGGAGTAAGTGGCACTTTAGTGCAAAATTAACCTTCAGTTATTTAAACCAGTAAGAATGTTTTTGTGGGCTGATGGTGAAAGCTTTTTTCAACTGAAGGGAAAAAACACACCTGCAGCCATATTTGCAGAATGTAAACTGTCAGTGAAGGAGTGCAGAGACAGAAAAGGCGATTTTCTGTACAAAATAAGAGATCAAGGCACAAAAACAATATTCAAGAAGGAAAAGGAAAAAAAAAATCTTAGTTCATAGAAATCTGATTTTTAAAAATGGAAGCCGAAATGAAAGTATGAAGGCTAATTTAAAAACAGTTGGAGGAATAAAGGCTCGAAGAAAAGACTTTGGGGGTAGAGCAGAGAAATGTAAGGAAAATTAAGTGAAAAGAGGAAACAGTTTTTAAATAGTCACAGTTCGTGTCAACTCTCTCATTTCTGATATTGATAAGTGGTGTCTTGCCTTGTCTCTCTTTTCCAGGCTGTTCTGGCGAGAAGCTTATCAGTTGTGTTTTCTCAATGAATCAGCTTTTGGTTTCATTGATTTTCTCTGTTGTCTTTTGTTTTCCAGTTCATTGATCTGACCTCTATTATTTGCTTCCTTCTGCTTATTTTGAGAATCATTTGCTTTCTTTTCTTAAGTCTCTTAAGTTTGAAGCTGAGATCATTGACATAAAAACTTTCTTTTTATTCTAATGTAGGCAGTTAGGGCTTTACTTTTATTCCTAAGTGCTGGTGTAGCACCTTCCCACACATTTCCATTTTGATATTTTATGTTTTTGTATTTATTTACTTATATTTATTGAATTGAAAATCTTATTTCCATTTTGATTTTTTATTTGACCCATAGATTATTTTATTATAGTTTGAGTATTTTCAAATACTGGGGAATTTTCCAGAAATCTATGCATTATTGACTTTCAATTCCTTTATAGTATGATTTGAATCCTTTTTAATTTCTTGCAACTTGGTTTCTGGTCCAGAATATGGTCTCTGTTGGCAAATGTTATGCATTTGAATAGAATGTGTATTTGGCTGTTTTAGGAGGGAATATTCTGTAAATGTTAGTTAGGTCAAGTTTATTGATTGTGTGTCTTCTCTGTATTTACTATTTCCTATCTACTTGTTCCATCAGTTTTTGAAAGATGAGTATTTAAATCTCTCAGTTATAATCATTGATTTCTCTGTTGCAAAAATTCATTCTTACTAGTGGGAAAAAAAGTTTGAATGCCAGGATCATGTTCATGGCACCAGTAATGTATACAAAATAATGTCCGTAATTATTTCTTTTCAAATCCACTCTAGGATGTCTCTCTCTCTCTCTCTCTCTCTCTCTCTCTCTCTCTCTCTCTCTCACTCTCTCTCTCTCTCTCTCTCTCCTTTCATCTCCCTCCCTCTCTCCCTCTCCCTCCTGTCTCCCTTCTTCTTTCTATCACTATAGACATCATTATAGTTTTCCTCATGACATTTCAAAGGAATGTGTCAGTTCTTATTTTCATATTGAAGTAAAAAATACATTTAATTCAAATTGGCTAAAAAATGTCCAAGAATCTATGAATCCGTATAAATTATGCTTAGCAACCTGGTTGCCATGCAAACCATTTATTTTATCTGGTCAAGGGGCAATTTGAAAGCCGGTTGACATGGTGATAATATTTCTGTTATGCAATTGACATGTTGCCTAAAAATAGCATTGCACTGAATAAAGCTCTTTTACTCATCTTTCTAATGCTTTTTTCACTGAAAAATCACTAATGCATTTGTGTCTTCCTATTTCATTTTTTACTTTGTAATAATCATATAGAAGAAATCTATAGGGCCTTTTTGTCTCTTTCGGATAAAGATACACGATTAATACTATCACTTTTCTAACTATTAAGATGAACTATGATACTGAAAAAAATAAGATCCCCTTTTTTTCATTAAAGGAATAGGATTTTATTTGTTAAGTAAAATAGTCACACTTAAGAACAGAGAAGTAGATCTATAAATGAAGATGAGATATTAGGCTTTTAACCTACGAGGCTGCTGAAGATTTCTAAAGATTAACTATAGATATTCAGGTCAAAGAGCAAAGATTTACCAAAGCATTTTTGGCAGAAGTAATGATATACAGAGTTAGATTTGAACTTTCTAAATTATAATTACCAGCAAGGGGATTACGTTGCAACTATGAAACATAGATTTTCAATAAATTCATTTAAAAGTAAAATAACTTCTTATTACTTATAAATTTATGAGTGACAATATTCATCACAGTTATATATGATAAGTCATGAATTGATAGATGACATAATGGTTTTTAGTTAAAAGAACTTTTGTTTTTTTATTCTCATAAATTAAGTAAAACAAATCACTATTTATGGAAATAAAATTCTGAAGTCAGTATCTAAAAACTCTGAAATAAAAGAGCAGGTAATAATAGGACTTCTCTGAAGGTAAACTTATTCTGAATTTATTTTGTGGGGTTACAGAGACTTTTCTGGCTTAACTTTAGCATATTTTAGTATACCTGAAAAATTTTTGATAAAGCTTCTTCTTATAACTATACCATGGAAAATGACCAAATGTTTCCCTTTTCTGCCCATTAACATTAGATTGAGATATCTATCTCACAGGAGAGTTCTTCATTCAAGTAGAAACGTGGATGTGGGAAATATCTTACCTTAATGGTGTATCTTATCCATACACTGTTCTACATTTTTTTTAACATTTATTTTTGAGAGACAGAGCATGAGTGGGGGAGGGGCAGAGAGAGATGGAGACAAAATCTGAAGCAGGCCCCAGGCTCTGAGCTGTCAGCACAGGGCCCCACATGGGGCTCGAACCCACAAACCATGAGATCATGACCTGAGCCAAAGTTGGACACTTAACCGACTGAGCCACCCAGGTGCCCCGTACAATGTTCTACATTTTAAGTTTCCAAAATTCTGTGGAATTCCTGCCAAAACCTTGTATGCAATACTCATTGCCTGAACTCAGTGTTGTCATTTAAGAGTTCATTCTGAGTATCTGACTTTGTGTTTATGAAACCTCTGTAAATATTTCAGCAAACAAACCTGATAAGATGATACTGAAGGTATGGAACATACTTAAATGTAACAAATAATTAAGTTCACCAAAGGATTACTTTAAAAAAGTGATGCTCAGCCTTAATACCATTTAAAGATTAAATGATTCAAATTACAGAGTCTGTATTTCAGCTTATTTATTTATTTATTATTTAAGAAAGAGTTTGAGTGCGTGTGAGTGGGGGAGGGTCAGAGAGAGAGAGAGAGGGAAAACCCTAAGCAGGCTTCATGCTCAGCGCAGAGCCCGATGTGGGACTCATTCCCACAACCCTGGGATCATGACCTGAGCTGAAATCAAGAGTTGGACATTCAACTTAATGAGCCAACAGGCATCCCTCAACTCACTTTTTTGAGAAATGTGCTTGTTACTTAAATAAGTTATTATTCATGATGATTTGCACATGCTTACACAGTGAATCTTAGGATAAAATGACCACCAGTTGTGCTTTGCAGAGCTTTGAACAATTTTAGAAATGAAGCTAATGATTGCAGTGAGCCCAAATTCCACTCTTGTTAGTAGGCGAGGCCCATTGGAGGACCAGGCTAGAAGTTAGCCATGTGGATTTGCGGGAACTTCTAGTCAGAGTTAGGCTGGACGAGGGCAGACATCTCTACCAACTCCACTGTCTACCCCCTGCTTATTGGAAGAGATGCCCAGAAGAAATAGAAAATGACACTCTCCCTGACCAGTTGCTCTTAAGAGGAAAGAAAGAAGTTGAGTCAACTCTTGCAAATTTTTCTTACCCAGTTTGTAAGTCACATAAGGCATTCCACCCTGAAAAAGGTAATAAGCTAAAGGAAAATCTTTCCTTGTGGAAGTGAAGAGTGGGTCCTCTAAGAATATTATTTCTGAAATCTCTAAAAGAGGAGATAATATGCCCTGAAGAGCTGTCCAAAAGGAGATTGATAAAAATTTCGTTTTCTCTCCTGGTGGGTGACTTCATAGATTAAATGACCAAGACTATTTGATAGATAAATGCAAGAAAAAGTATTGGATGGAGGGTGAACCAATAAATGAGAAGAAGCTTGAGTTATATAAACTGAAAAGAAAATACGGGCAAAATTAAACTATAGTACTTGTATTCCATACTTGGGTGATACAATTACAAAGAAAAGCAAGGAAATGATTTCCCTTCTTGTTGGAAGATAGTTTTCCTTTGGTGGAAAGAAGGGTTTGTGACTGGATGGTATACATGCAAGGCCTTCTGAGATGGCCTTTCTCATTTCTTAACAAAGCTGTGTTCTTTTGAGCTGTTAAGTTCAACCTGTCACCTTCCCCAGGAGATCCACCCTGACCATCCTATTTAGAAAGATTTTTATCTCTTTGTTTTATTTTGTCACTCTAATTCTCTAGAATGTACCCTCTATGAAAATAAAGGTTGTTATTGTATTACTAATGTCTATCACAGAGCTGGATATATAATTGGAACTTGGTAGTTATTGATTGAGTGATTGACATTCAGAAACTTGTGATTCTTAAACCCTTGCTTTTAACCACAATATTATGCTGTTTTCTTTAGCCTCATCTTTTGTCACTCCTTGCCTCAGTCCCTGGACTCATAATTCTAACACACAGGCCTTTCCATTTTATTGGTCTGTTTGCTTTTCTGTTCTTTATACCCTCACATTATATCTTTCTTTCATCTAGCAAGCCCCTGATCATTGTTCCAGATTGAGCTCAGGCTAATGTTTTCCAGAAAACCTTTTCTGATACTTCCTTTTTTTTTTTTTCAGGCTAGATTAGGTAGTACCTGTCTTTCATGTTCCCAGAATATCCTGGGGATAATGTCTTTCACTGCACTTGTCAAATTTTGTGTCTGCCTTTCTTACTATGCAGTGAGTGAATGTTTATTGAAAGTACATAAGGAGAACCATTGCTTTGGACCAACCGATTAGTAGAATTATTTGAAATTATCCCAACACTTGAAAACCTTGCAGAAATAAAAAAAACAGGCTTTGTAGAAATATCCAAGTGTATGTTGAATCCATAAATCTGGACTGCTATCATTTCTCTGAGCAAAAATGCATTCAGTGTTTTTGGGATCAGGTTTATTAGTCATTTTAATTCCATGGATGAGAAAGTTACAGACTATAGTCTCTTCACACCAAAGAAAAATATGAAAATATGAACAATAATCTTTAATGTCTAATGATGAGTGATAGCATCAGTCAGAATAGTTTTTGACTATAACATAGAACTGTGCTTCGAACTGGCTTAAAATCGGATATTTATCTTAAATAACAATAGTTTTAAGGTAAGGTGATCAGGGGCACCTGGGTGGCTCAGTCGGTTGAGCGTCCGACTTCAGCTCAGGTCACGATCTCGCGGTCCGTGAGTTAGAGCCCCGCGTCAGGCTCTGGGCTGATGGCTCAGAGCCTGGAGCCTGCTTCCGATTCTGTGTCTCCCTCTCTCTCTGCCCCTCCCCCATTCATGCTCTGTCTCTCTCTGTCCCCAAAATAAATAAACATAAAAAAAAAGAAATTAAAAAAAAAAGGTAAGGTGATCATCTGACTAATTTGAAGACCCTTTATGAAGTAATCAGGTTCTTTTATCTGTTGCTCTGCATCCTTTGCAAATCAGCTGACTTCCCTCAGAGTTTCAAGATGTTTGGAGCAGTTCCCTAAGTCACTAGATAAAATTTAGAGGAGGAAGAATGACATTGTTTCTTCTGGGTCTTCTTTCGAAGAAGGAAGAGTCTTCTCCCCAAAATTCCCAACTGACTTTTCCTTGTGTATCAATGACCAGCCGTGGAGACTTGCCCGTTTCTAAACCTCTGAGTGACATGGGGAAGTAGATATTTGATCTACTCTAGTTATTAGGGATGGAAATGATTAGCGGTATCAAGCACTGTGGTCAATGTGTACCTAAAAGTCATGTTGCTTGGACAGAATTAGGAAATAGTAAATTAAAAAAATATAAAAGCAGTTTCTGCCTATTTTAATGTTATAAAATCCATAAAAGCTGAAGTTGAGAAGAGAGGTGTGCGTATTACCTGCATAATTCCTAGATTTCATAAGTATTAAACATGCCTGCAGATAAAAGTAAAGAACAGAATGGGCAAATCACATTGGGTATATATCCAGCTCCCTGTTCCTGAGTCACTGTACTTTCCCAAAATGTGATTGCCTTACTTTCCTACCAAGTAGTTTTCATTCATTTTCTCTTTTAATCCCAATTCTGGAATATTTCTATTGCTGAGGTAAAGGATTGAAAAAGTCTGTGCTCTGAAGGTTTTTCATTTAACTGTGCCTGAAAGATACATTATGAATAGTATTGATTTTTTTGACCTCAGTCAAGTGACATGAAAGCTTAACCTAGATTCATCTTCTCCTCCCATTTGTCATAAATCTCTGACATGTCAATATTCTATATTTGAATGCTTTGTGCACATTAGCAATATTGTAAAATCATATTGTATTGTGACAAGGCACTAAATTTATTTCAGAGAGGGTCCATTTTAGCACTATATGCACTATGAATAATAAAGCAGTTATTGATTCTAATGACAGATTATTACAACATTAATAATTTAGTTGAAGCAAGACCTTTTTCATTTGAAATTGGAGAGAGAGTTGCTAAAGAATAAAAGAAGCAGCACCCCAGTTAGCGTTCCTTGTATTATAATGATGTTGTTCCTCATAATTATGTCGTGTCAGTACACACACTTCTATAGGTCATAATGAGTTCAGAAACAGAGGGATACAATCTGTACTTTAGTCATGGCTATTTAAATCTTTAATTCTCATTGATGATAATGGGGGGCAAAGCTTATAAATGATCTCTCTGTGCTCAGATAAAAATGATTATGTATTCCTTTTCACCCTTGGTAAGACCTATCACAAATGATAACAATGATATCAGAGTAAAAACAAAATCAGATGACCTGTCTAAAGCATTAGATTTATGTAAATGAAATGCAAATGTAGTTTAAGGCAGCTGCTTATCCTTAATTGAATTTATTGGAAGCCCTAAGTAGCTGTGAAATTTTTGCCGCAGGACTGTATGTTAATAGCTGGGTCACTAAATGATCTTTAGGGTATTGGAATATAATAATGATAAATTTCCTTATTTTCAATTGTACAGAATTTCCTCCCATGAAAAAAAGAGTTGTCTTTTCTTCGTGTTGAACTATTTGTCATTATTTTGTTAAATTAGATCAAGATTTGCCTTCAAACTCCAGCACACCATGCCCCTGTTTTTACTTATGATGTGATATATGTCCTCTGCCATAGATAATCATGGCTTCTCCATTTTTACACTCAGTGTAACACATCCCCATTAAGAAAAAAATATTTAGGGCTCCCAGTCTGGGATGTCAGTGTACAATTATCCTTGATCCAATTACCCTTCTTTCTGAAGCCAAACCCAATTATAAGAGATTGAAAAATAGAAAAGGTGAATCAATCTCCCAGGAAAATAAGAACGGCCTATAACTCCAAACAGCAATATATGAAGAAAATACTTTAGTAATTGGACTAGTATGATAGATAACATGGGGTGGATAGCTGTCTATATAGATTTTCTGCAGAATGAAGAGTTTTTCAAATTGGGGGCAAACTCTGAAAGCTTAAACCTACAACCCCATGCTTAGAACAATGTTTAGGTGTGAGGAATAGAAGTACGAGGCTCCCTAAAACCTGGGGAACCATATGGAATGTTAAGGAACTTGGGGGCTGAGCAGAGACCCAGGTGTTAGAAGGAGGAAAAAGTGGTGACAAGCATCCCTGAGGCTACTGATCTTGGTCAGCTTGAAGGATGAGTAATGGCTAAATCAAGACACTCACATATACACAAACCCAAAGCATCTTGCTAAATATCTGTCTTTAGTCAGAAAGAAATTTATATCTTTGTTGGTGAGAAAATTGCTGAAGGCAAGAAACTCCCACTGCTTGCTACTCAAAGTGGCTTCTTGCTTAGCTCAAAAAATAATTGGACACCCAGCAAAGATGTTATAAGAAAAATTGGGGATCAAAATTTGGCATTCAAAAGGCAGAGTAAGAACACAATTATGCCTAATGCAAGTAAATAGGAACAGAACAATTTCCAAGAAGTGAAAGAAATTGAAAAAAAAATAACTCTGGAACTAAAAATGATAAAATAAATGATACATAGGTTGAAAGAAGATATGACACAACTGAAGATGAGGAGGAAATTGGTTAAATTCTGGGAAAAATAAAAAGTAGCAAAAATATAAGTAACTGAAAGCAACTGATCAGATCAAATAAGTAGGGATACACAGGACAGAATAACGTAATGAAGTTGGTTACCATTGATTTGCTTACAATATTGCCTCCAAAGGAATAATAGGAAGTTACTCAAGTGTCTGTGTAACATATTAAGAAATGACTAGGTATCAGGTTGAAATAAAACCAAAACCAAAGGACACTTAAAGGAAGAAAGTAACAGTACTAAGGTCAGAAATGAATAGGTTTGGAAAACAGAAACAGATTGTAATTAATGAACACTCTGAAATTAGTTCTTTGTAAAAATTAATAACTTTAAACAAAAAAAAATAATGAGAAAAGTACCTCTAATCCTGACAAAATTAGAAGTATACAACAGATACCAGTATTTCCTATGCCCATTGTCAGAGTTCCTGCTTTTTTAGTAATAGAATTCCAAATTTTAGCTGGGCACATGGCTACCCACAAAGCCTTGTTGTCCATCGTTTTTTTTACAACTGGATTTGGCTGTGTGACCAAGTTCTGACTGATAAGATGTAAGCAGAAGTGTCATGTCTCAGCTACTAGTATATTTTCTTAAAAGCAGCTGCCCTCCCCTCTGCTCTCACCTCGCTGATCTTTTTCCTCTGCCTTGGACATATCCAGCAAGGAATCTCTAGACCTGTCTCCATGCTTTCCCTCCATCTATGTCTGTTTCTAAATCTTTTTGTTTCCTTATTTCATTCAACGTCAGCTCCAATGTCACCTTCTTAGACCTCCCTTGACCACTGTGTTAGGATCTTCACCCTGACTCTCCTATTCTGTTTTATTTTTGTTGCACTTTGTAGTGCCTGAAAATATTTTATCAAAGTAATTGTTGAGTTGTTTTTTCATATAATATGAAGAATGTGTAAACTCCAGAATATCAGGGACTTTGTTGCTATCATTCCCTTCAATAGCTCCATGACCTAACAGGAACCTTGCACAGAACAGGCACTATCTGTTCTTGAATAAATGCATAATATCTGCCCAGCATTGGAGAGGATGGGGCAAAAAGAGAGAAGAATTATGGAACACAAATATTATGGAACACATTTTTTTTCTACACTGAAAGTAGAGCAACATCATTCCATCTGTATGATTCTCTAGTGCTTAATTTTTTAATTTATTGGAATATTTATCCTAAGTTGTGTATTTTCACAAAGAAGCAATGCTGAAAAAAATCCACCTATCTTGACATAATATAATGCATTTCCCTTTCTATACAATAAAAGCATGTAGAAACAATGTAAAATGGCTTTATACTTATCACATTGATGATAATGGAAACGGATGCTTTTTAAACCATGAAACTGTCTTTGCACTGCTTTGAAATAGCCAATTAACTTACACTCCATTTTGGCTTAAGTGATTTGATAAAACACAGAATCATTCCATCAATCCTTAGTCATGAACCCTTGTTCTCCTAAGGTTAATGCTCCATCCTACTTCATTGAATTGAATGGTTTCATCTGTTTATATATGGAAGCAAAAATATATATTTTAACTAGCATTTTATTTAGTTCTCGTTATATAAGAAGCAATGAGAACAAGGTTCTTATGAAAATAGAATGGTGTAATAAATAGTTTCATTATGGGATTATTCTGCCCTTTCTTCCTAAAATGGTAAGACAGTGTTCTATGAAAGGAAATCATAGATATAAAATACAGTATTCTCTTCCCATTACTTTATTCCTAATGTTCAGCAAGATTTAATACGCAATATTTTAAAACTCTCAGCCCAAGCTTTGTAAGTCATAGAACACCACAGGGGAGAGATGGCATGAGCATTAATTTCTTTTTCTCTTGGCTATTATAGTGAAGCCTTTCTGTGGCTACAGAAGCAAGTCCCCATTTTTTAATGTTATTTCAGTGTGAACTAGAATTTTCCCTGTTAGTGTGTTTAGCAGAGTTAGTGTGTCAGTGAGTGGAAGTAATGGTCTTAGAGAGAGATTTTATGCACATGAATTCTATCTCTACAGCCTGTCCTGCTCAGCGGCTGCTGTTCGCATGGTGATTGGACAAGTGCCCAAGGGCATAGGTGCCAGGCAGGGATGCCTTCACCCTGACAGTTTGCACAACACAGCACTGTCATCTCATTAGCAGGCATAAGCATCTTTGCCACATGCTGATTAATACAGGTGCACCTGCTCTCGCCATGTCATCCTAAGGATTAGAGTTGGACTTACTTTGTATTCCTCCAGGCTGCTAGCCATTTAATTTCATGACATCATTGGACAACAAAGTCATCTCAAGAGGTCATCTGGTTCAGGCTCCTGCTTCCAGGCATACCAATAGTTAACTACCGACGGTGAATGGTTTTCTGTTATGTTTAAAAATAGCTAGTGGGTTGGTAATTCTACAATTTGTAGTCAGCTTCAGTGTTTAATCAGTCTTGTAATTGTGGTGGCCTGGGATGACTGGTAAAGGAAATTACATCCTTTTTTGTTTGTTTTGTTTCTTGTGGGGTTTTTTTTTGTTTGTATTTTTCTTGTTACTATTTATTTATTTATTTATTTATCATTGTTTTAGTTAGAAGACAGAAAAGCTGCTTTTCAGGAGTTGCTAGTCTGTCTACCTCCATCCTGGAGGCACCCAACCACACACAGTTTTGGAGGATCTCCCAGGATCCAGAAGATTTTGAGAGAGCAAGAGAGAGTGAGCAGAGGGAGCGTGAGACAGAGAATCTTAAGCAGGTTGACACCCAGCGCAGAGCCCTAGAGCGGGCTTGATCTCATGAACTGTGAGATCGTGATCTGAGCCAAAATCAAGAGGTGGATGCTTAATTGACTGAGCCATCCAGATGCCCCCTCAAGAAGAATAATTTGAGTGATCCTTTTACTTGTGTAAATATAAAGCACCAGTTGTCCTTGGACCTTTACGTATTGCCCTTGTTGCTTGGTGGCAAAAAAACTGTGTGTAGGGAATGGAGAAGCCACTTGCTGAAAAGGGAACCACATGCTTCCTCACTTCACTCTTATTTTTTGTAGTAGTAGCAATAACTGGAACATTCCTGATAGATTGAGATCTCCCCAAGTAATGTCAGATGGCAAAAATAAATAACCCCTCCACACTACATGGTAGAATTTCTACATGGTAGAAATTACCATGGGCAGAGAGAGAGCTTATGGGCTGAGTTGTGTGTGCCCCCCTCAAATTCATATGTTGAAGTCCAAACCCTCAGTACCTTAGAGCATGGCCCTATTTGGAGATAGGGTGTTTAAAAAGGTAATTAAGTCAGAACTAGGTCCATTAGGTTAAGGACTAATCCAATGTGATTGGTGTCCTTATAAGAAGAGGAAGTTTGCATACAGATAGAAAAGGTCAAGTGAAGGCATGAGGAGAAGGCAGCCTTATGCAAGCCAAGGAGCAAGGCCTCCAGGGAAGCCAAACCTGTCAACTCCTTGATCTTGGGTGTGAGAAAATACATTTCTGCTATTTAAGCCACCCAGTCTGGGTAGTTCATTATGGCAGCCGTAGAAAACTAATACAGAGCTTGAATAATGGTCTGGAGTCAATGCAGCTAGCCAGGCCGGACATAGCACTATGTCGTACAGCTGACCCTAGGGAGGTCCTCGGACTCCGTCACATTCAGCACAGTGAGTATCTTTGGAAGGAGTCACTGTGCTTGAGAGTGAAAGTAAGGGTCTACCTTAGCCGTAGGTAGCCAAAACTGAGCATCATACTGGGGAGAAGATTACTCTCCCTTTGCTACCGTATCGAGAGGAACTATTTCCAGACCAGCACTGAAGGTGTGGCTCTGCTTCTGAGGTAATGTGCCAGCAGGGAGGACTGTCTGCCTTAATAGTGTCAGGCAGGTGCAAGCAGTGCGACATTCTCCAGTTTTCTTCCACCTCAACACTCACTGAGCATGTACTTCCCACCCGATGATGCTATTCTAAGCACCATGTGTACTCATTTCACGTTCATAAGCGAAGTAGGAATTCCAAAGTGTTTCAGATGAAGAAATTGGACACAGAGAGCACACTCAAATTGGGATCATTTGAGTTTATTCATTTGGGGTTTTTTTACTCTTTTTTTTTTCATTTCCTGTTAGTTTAATTTTGTTTGCTTTAAAGTATTTGCAAAATGTGAAAGGAGAGTAGGGGAATCACAAAGAATAGTGCAGTATCCTGGCCCTAGAATAACTGAAGAGAGGCTCTTACCGGAGAGAAGCCCAGGGAGAGGAGGTGTCTTGAGAGTGATTTCAGCAGAGCCAGTCAGCTAAGGCAAACCCTACTGTAGGCAGCTAGAAGAATAAATACCTGGACCTTACTTCCTATCTTCTGCAATCCTGCAGTCCCTACTGGCTGAACCCAGTGTCAACCCAGAGCACACATTTGCATGAAGATCAATTTTTTCAGTGTAAAAAAGAGTGGATGGAGATTGGAATTGGAGATTGGAACTGGAGGGGCAAATAGAAAAGTGAAAACAGCTGCCCAGGGTCAGTCTGCTAAGAGGAGAAAGATGGAATTTGAACCCAGCAGTTAGGTTTTGAGGAGCCACGTTCTGATTTTGTCACCAGTTGCTTAAATCCAAGAGGGGCCATCTCCTGCAGACAACGTGACACTCTGGTTCCAGCACAGAATGCTCTTGGGGTCTCTGTGTCACCCTGATAGTCATGCTATTGGCTGGAAGTCAAGCTGTAATCAGGTTTTCCCAGTACCATAAAAGCTCTGGGAATTCTGAGTTGTAGAATGTGAGATCCATCTCATGATAGGCCTGATGGATACAGTCTGTTTTGTATCTGATAAAAATAACACATTATGTATTCATAATGTGTAATTATTTATGTGAAGTCTAAGAACAGACAAACCAAATCCGTGGATTTGAAAATGATTGTCTTTGGGGGGACTGGGTGGTAAAAAGCATAAAGGAAACTTCTGGAAAGAGGGATTCCTTTTGTCCTCAGCCAGCCTCTCACTTCCTCTTGTTCAGGTTGGTTTTGCTTTGATGGATGCTCTGAACTGACTGCTCTGAATTGACCAATGCTAGCCACTTGGTAAAGGTTTTTGTATTTGAAGTCACTTTCATAGCTGACTTTCCCTCTTAATAGCCAACTTCACCTCCTCTGAATATTTTCAGTTTTTGGTCATTCTGGTTTCATTCCCTGGACTCTGAGTTTTCTATATCCTTTCAGACATAGATAAATTAAATCCTGATATAATAAATAATCCTGGTACAATAAACGAATCTTGAGCCATGATCTGTAAATGAGTGCAAGTTGCCACTTTGTAGTTCTTAAATTTTCATTTCTGTCAACATAACCCAAAATCATTGGATGAAACACGTAACTTGCTTTTGTTTACTTTTACTTTTCACTTGGCTTTGAATACCATGGCCTCTTCTGTCACATTTGCCCAGTAATTAATTTTGCTCTGTGCATCATTCTGATATTTATTACCTTACAATTTGTTTAGTCTAATGGCTGCGAAATAGTAATATTTGCACTGTGGTATGTTATGGTACTCAATTATTTTCTTATCAGGATCTTATGATTGAGAGCTGTGCTTGGAGCTTGAGAAACAACTGAATAGGAATAGCAGCTGTAAACATATGTAATTAATTTGAACACTAAAATGATAAAAACAGTAATCATCTTCCAGCAAGCCGTTCATTATGTTCTCTTCCGTGTATATGGCATTGTTCTAAGACAGGGATATGGCTCTGGCCCGCTCAGCTTTATTTCCCTGTCTGTGAAAGGGAGAGCTTTAGTGAGAGAAATGTCAGATTTACCTACCGTCCTCGAAGGAAGCAGTGTGGTAGTGGAGAACGGATTCCGATAAATCCATTTTTCAAATCCTTGTTCAGCAACCTTCTGACAATATAACCTTAGGCAAGATCCTCAGCTTCTCTGAAACTCTATTCAATAGTAAAATGTCCATATTAATGCCTATGTGTGGCTGTTGTGAGAATTGAGATAATATATGTCAAATGCTTACAGGTAGAGCGCCCCCAACTTGAAGATTCTATTGCTGGATGCAAGTTAGTGTCATGTATTTCATATCATTGATGATTCTCACTTGAAACTTAGCTTCTGAACTCTCAAGTCAGGGATGCTATCTTATTGTTTTTTCATACCGTAGGTTACTATTCCTTGGGCGCTATTTGTAGCTCTCTGCGCCTAAGCTAAAGAGGAACGGTCATCGGATAATACACAGCAGTGGCTCACAATTTTCCACACTGGGAACCAAAGAATGCAGGAGAGATTTCTTTCTTAGACACACACACATATCAATAGTGTTCTCCAAGGAGACCAAGATACTTTGCCAAATATGATTTTGTGGTACAATGAAAAGGCTTATTTAAGGGTAATTCTGTTTAACTCTGTGAGGTTCATGTGAAGCAATTAAAACCGTATTTAGAAGGTAAAGAATATGTATCCAACCCTCTTTATATTTTATCCCTCATGTTAAGAGGGAAACTGAAATACAAGAAATCATTTATCCGATAAGCTCTGAAGAACCCAAGTATGTCAGGTAGTGTGACTAGTTGATAAAAAATAATAACAAAAATCCAGTGTCCTCATGAATTTGACATTGGATATCCTTGGGTATATGACACGAGACGTATGTGTCAAACAGGGCTCTTAAATGCAAGCAGCAAAATCCAACTTAAAAAAAATTATTTATTTATTTTGAGAGAGAGAGAGAAAGAGAGAGTGCACAAGCAGGACAGACAGAGAAAGAGAGGAGATTCTCCCAGGAGAATCCACGTGGGGCTTGTACTCACTAACGAACCATGAGATCATGGCCTGAGCCAAAATCAAGAGTCAGATGCCTAATGGACTGAGCCACCCACATGCCACAGGAAACCAGCTTTTAAACAGAAAAGGAGTCTTCTTAAAGGATGTTATGGAGCTCTTAGAAACCTTGGTGGAACTGAAGAACCAGAATAGAGATGAAATATTTGGAAATAATGCCTCAAACACCACACAGGTGGCCTGGTGTGAAATAGGACTGGATATTTCCCTTAACACCTTGTTCTTGTCATCAAGGAACCACCCCCCTTTCTGTCCCAACATGGGAGAAGCTCCCACTACCAGAGAGAACTTGTTCATGTATGAGCTTCTACGCCAAAGTGTGTGCCTCTGATTTGTGGATTCTGAGTCACTTGGCAGAGCTACTTGGGAAACTGGACTTCTAAAGTTTTGGGGTTCACTCTGAGATGCCACCTCACACCTATCAGAATGGCAAAAATTAACAACTCAGACAATAAAAGATGTTGGCAAGGATGTGGAGACAGAGGAACCCTTTTTCATTGCTGGTGGGAATGCAACCCGGTGTAGCCACTCTGGAAAACAGTATGGAGGTTCCTTCCTCAAAAAACTAAAAATAGAACTACCCTACGACCCAGCAATTGCACTACTAGGCATTTATCCACGGGATACAGGTGTGCTGTTTCGAAGGGACACATGCACCTCAATGTTTATATTTTATAGCAGCACTACCAACAAGAGCCAAAGTATGGGAAGAGCCCAAATGTCCATCAACTGATGAATGGATAAAGAAGATGTGGTGTGTATATATGTGTATGTATACACACACACACAATGGAGTATTACTCAGCCTTCAAAAAGAGTGAAATTTTGCTGTTTGCAACAACGTGGATGGAACTGGAGTGTATTATGCTAAGTCAAATTAGTCAGTTAGAGAAAGACAAATATCATATTATGTCACTCATGAGGAATTTACGATACAAAACAGATGAACATAAGGGAAGGGAAGCAAAAATATATATATAAAAACAGGGAAGGGGACAAACCATAAGAGACTCTTAAATACAGAGAACAAACAGTGTTGCTGGAGGGGCTCTGGGTGGGCGGATGGGCTAAATGGTTGATGGCCATTAAGGAGGGCACTTGCTGGGATGAGCACTGCGTGTTATTTGCAGGGGACAAATCACTGGATTTCACTCCTGAAATCATTACTGCACTCTATGGTAACTAATTTGGATATAAATGTATATGAGTAAGTAAATAAGTAAAGTTTTGGGGTTCTGTGATCATGGCTGCCACCATTAGGTTTCATAAAAAGAGGAGCTCCTCAAACATTAAAATGAATAGATGACTTCATAATTCAGGTCGTCTACATTAATGACAGATATCCACTACATTCTGTAAATGATACATAATAAAAAGCAAAAACTCTGTGAGTGGCACATGGGGGCCACCATTCAGTGGTTTCTATAAATGTAGGATTTCAGCTTAAAGTTCTTCTAAGAGGCTTTCATGGCCACCCTACCTAGAGAAGATCTGTCCTCAGTCTTTATAGCAGCACCCCGTTTATTTTCTCCATACCATAAATTGCAATCCAGTATTTTGTTTATAGGTTCATGTGTTTTCATGTATCTTCTCAATTAGGATGCACACTCCCTGAGTTTAACTTGCTTGCCTTTTTCTGTTGAATCTCCACTAGGTTTTCTGCTACGTAGCAGTTTCCCTAGTGAGATTTCCACTACAAATCCCCACAAAACAGATGAGATCAAGGTTCAGCAAAATACCCATAAAAAGAATGGTTTCCTGACCTATAAAACTGCCGCTTATGTTATCAAACCAAAGAAAGAAAATATAAATTGCAATTGTTACAGAAAGTATAAAAAAAAAAGTCCTGATGACATCTGGGACTCAGATCCTTTCTATTTATAATCTTTGCCTATTGTAATATCAGTATATTTTATTTATTTTTAAAGTTTATTTTTGAGAGGGAGTGCACGGGGGAGTGGCAGAGTGTGAGGGGGGGGAGAGAGAGAGAATCCCAAGCAGGCTCCACTCTGTTAGTGTATAGCCTGACGTAGAGCTTGAACTCACGCACCATGAGATCAAACCGAAATCACGAGACAGACCCTCAGGGGCGCCTGGATGGCTCAGTTGGTTTAGCTTCCAACTTCGGCTCAGGTCATGATCTCGCAGTTGAAGAGTTGGAGCCCCATGTCGGGCTCTGGGCTGGATTCCATGTCTCCCTCTCTCACCGCCCCTCATTCTTTGGATTCCATGTCTCCCTCTCTCACCGCCCCTCCTGCACTCATGCTCTGTCTCTGTCTGTCTCAAAAATAAATATAAACATTAAAAAAAATAAGAGTCAGACACTTAAGGGACTGAACCACCCAGGTGCCCCACAGTATGAGTATATTTTAACAGGTTCCCATGAATAACAAGGATGGCATACTTCATGTTCACATTCAGGAGAGAGAGAGCAAAGAATACATTGCTTCCAATCCTTCCCTTTATTTGGAGGACCTCACTTTCAGTAGGTGCTCACTTTCCCAGGGAGCCTGGGAAGGACCATGGGAGGGTTGACCTGTCTGTATTATTGAGCCTGTCACTGAAGAGTGAGATTTGCATGGTGATGATCCTGGTGCAGGGAAATGCCTAGACCCCAAAACAAAATCAGAAAAGACCAAAGGAGAAGTGGGGGCTAGGAAGAAAGCCAGTATTATTTCCTACGTTGTTAGCTGTTGCACCCTTTGAAACACTGGGTAAAGTTAAAGATAACCTAGTTTAAGGATTTAATTTGATTGGTCCTGCCAGCACGCATGTCATTTGAATAGATACTGTGAGCGTGGTAACTTGATGTCTTGAACTCTGGAATCCTGTTGCTAATTTCGCTCTCTCTCAGTTTACGTTCACTGTACAATTCAGTGATTAGGATTAGGTGTTCCAAGTGGTATGATTGCTCAAAGAGCATGTGCTGGCCAGAGGATGAAAGTGTGTGATCCTATCAGCAACTGTAGTTATTAGTGTAATGAGTGAATTAACATTTTGGCTTTAGACATTAGTCTCTTGGTTTTGTTTTGTTTTTAATGTGAGTCGGTATCCCTAAGTCTGAATATGTGAAAAACCCTGAAAAAAATGTAGCTTCTGAGGCTGCAAGAGTGAGGTCTGTATTAGTTTGCTAGGGCTGCAGTAACAAAGCATCACAGACCGGATGGTTTAAAAATAAGAATTTATTGTCTCACAGTTCTGGGTGCTAGAAGTCTGGAATCAGAGTGTAGGCCAGTTGGTTCATCCTGAGGGCCTTGTGGCCAGCATCTGTTCCAGACTTCCGTCCTTGGCATGCAGATAATTTTCTTCTTGAACTTTTTTCACATCATTTTCCCTTTATGCATTTCTGTCTCTGTGTTCCAATTTACCCTCATAAGTACATCCCTCATACTGCATTAGGGCCCACTCTAATGACCTCATCTGTACTTGATTACATCTTTAAAAACCCTGTTTCCAAGTAAGGTCACATTCTGAGCTACTGGGGATGAAAACTTCAAACCATGATTGGAGGGTGGGGCGGGCACAGTTCAATCCATAACAAAGACTATACCCGGGATGTGGCCATTGCCTATCAGGGAGGCTTTTTTTTTAGGCAGTTAGTCTGAGATGGCTTTCATTCCACCTCCCACAATTGCCAGAGTAGAAATACAGACAGATTGCTGTGGGCACCCAAAAGAATGAGCAGTACTTTTAGGTAAAAGGAAGCCATTGGGAAGAAGGCACCATTTGTGTTTGGCCTGGAAGGTAGGTCAGACTGAGCTTCACAGAGATGATGGAGCTATTTAGAAATGACTGTTAAAAGAGAGAAAAGAAGCAGAGGAAGCAGGAAGCTGTTGCACTAGTTCTGATAAACTGTGGTAAGTTTTGGTTGAGGGGTCGTCCAGGCATAGAAAGAAAAGGATGTGTGGAGAGAGCCTCTGCCACAGAGACGCACGGGGCCTGGAGACAAATGGGTAAGGACAGAAAGGTAGCGACACATTTGGGAAGAGGTGTTTTCCTTTCAGAGTTCCCTTCCATCTCCCCCCTTCAAATACGCGTGATATTATGAACTGCTCCGTCATCCATTGACAGGCCCTGTGACTGTATTTGTTAGTAGTACGGATAATGAAATGGGCAAAAGAGAGAAAGTAGAAAGCTGTCTCTAGTGCTCAGAACACACATACGTAGGAAAGGAAAATATGTTTATGTCTGAAATATTTAAGCCAGATAGCTAGGTCTTTAGTTTCGTGTGTTGTAAGTTTGAAACATAAGCCAGAGACTGAGATGGCACGCAGAGAAAATTTACAGTGCACATAAGAACCATCTGTTAAGGGAAGGAAATCAAAGAGAAGAGATAGTAGATGGGAAGCACTCAATAGGCATATTATGGAGTAAGACCCTGAGCCTGGGTGGAAGGACTCCTGTCTGGGGCCAGCAGTCCAAGCGTCTGGCTGTCTTACCACTTCCATGAACCTCCTAAATAATGAAGAAGTTCTTTGTGTGAAGTCATCTTTGAATTGTGAGCCCGAAGTTTCTTGGACATAACCCTCTTCCAAAAGGGCCTTCTTCCTTGACTAGCATTAAGCAAGCCAGCAGAAAACCAACAGATACCATTTTGCTTCTTGAATACTCATACTGTTTTCATCTCTTTGAGGCTGAGGGGTGGAAAGAGGAGGGAGGAGCAGTAACACCCCTTAGAAAGCTGCCATTCTTAGTCTTTATTTACTTTTTGTTTAATCCATGTCTGACACGTGGGGTAAAAATAAACTACTGAGAAATGTTAGAAAACTTTGGTGAATTGAAGTTCAGTCTTTAAGCTTGGGTGCCTGTCAGGATAACTTCAGTGCCTATTAAGGGAAATGTACATATTTGCTTTGATATGGAGGGAATAGGTGAAACACAGCGTGGTATAGATAAAGGATGATTGAATTCAGTATGTGAAACCAGGATGGGATCATGTCGGCCACTTACTGTCCCCACGAGTTTGAGGATACCACCCAGCCACCAGAGTCAGTTTCAGCATCTGTAGCATGAAATGTGGGACCAGGCAGATGGTTTTTAAACTCTCTCTCTCTTTTTTTTTTTTTTTTGACAGAAAATGAATTTATCAAATACACTCCTACTTAAATTCCAATATAGGTTCTGGTTGGGTGGGATAAGGAAATTAAGGACTTTAAGCCCCAAAGATTTTGACTTCTTTTTATTCCCACAGCAATCCTTCATGTGTTTTCTCGGAACCAGTTAGATTATCCCTAATGCATTAACTAGTTCTGTATTGACATCAGTCCTAATAAGACATGCCGACTCAGCAGTTCCCTTTGGAAAGCACTTGGAGAATTTTGATGGTGGTGGTGGTGGATGTAAGTGACTCACAGTACAGATGGAAATGACTGCACATTGTCCTAGAATATGATACATGGCATTGTGCACATTAGTGTACGTAGTGTGATCAGATCGTGACTAGAACCTGGTGATGGTCTGCAGACCTAAGAGCTCTGCTAAATCACCTTTTTCTGTCCATGTTGCTCTCAGAGAAGGAAGCGTGTGGTGGTCTTACTGCTTCCATATCCAGATTTCCTCATGAGGAATTTCTGCTGAATAAAATTCATCCCCTTTGAACAGTGTTCATTTCTGACCGATGCCCCGTGTGTTAATGTGTTATTTTGTGCAAGAAGTCACTGTTTTTTGATAATGTTACATGCAAATTTATCTTAATGGTGCCTTTGATGACCTCCTTTCTGATATATCCTGTGTTAATGTGTAAGGTAACTGTCAGAAGGCAGATTTATTAAATTTATAATATCTATGTATTTTTTTTCAACTCCTACATGATAGATACATTGGATACACCATGTCAGTCTTCACAATCAGGTGGCAAATGTAGGCATGTATCTTAATTACTTTTTCGTGGCAAGAAACAGTTGGAGAGGTTAGTTAACTTGCTTGAGATTTCAAAGTTGTGAAAGGGCAGGGCTTGGTGATTCTATCATATCCTGTGTCCTCTCCATTCCTGAGGGCCAGGGGTGAATATTCCTGGAGTGGGGACAGAACAGTGAATAGGACCCTCCACTGTGTCTCCACATACTGGCATCCATGTTCTTACTTAAATGTCAGGCATATTCTATGCCATTCCTCACCAAATTCACTGTTTATGTCTTCACAGACTCTAGATTTTACTTATATGAAGATACCTAAATGCACTTAGATATTATTTTTCCCTCTTGTTTAGATTCTTACTCCCTCTGTGACCAAAGCTGTTTACAAGACACAGGTATGTATGTAGCTATCATTTGTAGAGTTGTTGATTATTTTATACGTGTGTCCCCAGGCTCCTCGTCAGGAATCCAGCTTGCTTGGGCCTAGAAAACAGGACTACAAGACAGTGACATTGATTATAGAGGGGAAAAAAACCCCACATTTTTTCTTCATTTACCCTGGAAAGTGTGTTCTTAATGCCATCCGAATAAATATTTTTTTTTAAGTTTTATTTTATTTATTTTGAGAGAAAGAGCGCAAGCAGGGGAGGGGCAGAGAGAGAGGGACAGAGAAGGAATCCCAAGCAGGCTCCATACCACCAGTGCGGAGCCCGACGCAGGGCTCAAACTCATGAACTGTGAGATCATGACCGGAGCCAAAACCAAGAGCTGGACGCTTAACCAACTGAGCCACCCAGGCACCCCTGAATAAATATTTTTTAACTAAAATTATGGACCTAGCATCTCTCTATAGCTACTTTTCACATGGTTGCCTCAGCAGTTTTTCAAAAATCCTGTTAAATTCTTTCTTTTGTATATGTTTAATTGAATACCAGGTATTCGTATGTAGTTTTTAGTACGTGTATATCCATTTGTTGTGTTCAGACAATGAAATGATGTGTTCATTTACTCTTAAAGGAGATGTGTACAATTTAGCATGAAAAGGAACTCTGTTTTAACCTCAAGTTCCAGTCACCTTCTGAAATCTAGATAAATGGCTTTAAAGAGACTGTAAGTCTTCTTGCACGTCAAGATTTTTGTTTACAAAACACAGTCCTAATGAGGTTAATATAGATGAATTTGGAACAAATGGAGTGAATAACTTTGAAATATGCAGCTTCAAATGTAATGGAAGAAGTGTTTGCTAAAATATGTTTCAGATTTCAGTGAATTCCACATATTTAGATAATATTCTAGTGGTAAATACTCCAGTCTCTCATACATTCTCATCTAAGTTGAAATTTTTGATCCAACATGTATAATAAATGTGCCTTTTTGTGTTCTTAAAGTATGTTATAATATTCTTTGTTATGTTCTATGACCAAGTCATATTTGAAGTAAAGGGAAAAAAAAAGGCTAAATAAATAAAATGTATCTTAATTCCCTCTGCATGTATAATGTGAATTTCATTGTTGCAATGAGAACCCACACTATTTATAGTGAGCTTGATGCTTGGGTTTGACAGGCAGCCATCTGGGGCACTGCAAGAGGCCATTTTGAAAATGCAAACCTTCAATAAGATCAAAGTGTATCCAGAAGTATTAAATTATACCCAGATAGAAAAATATGTGTGCTCATTCTTTTATGTGAAATTTAACATTGATACATGCTCTATAAGTTTTCTTCCATGCATATACACAAAATCTGTGCCACTGAAATGCTGAGAGATGGCAGGGGTAAAAAAAAAAAAAAAGAATCTAAACTCGGATCACATGTCCTTTCCGGGATCTAACTGTGGCATTCATCTGACATAATAGAGTCTCAGAAACACAGTGCGCCTTCACTCTGCGGGGGTTACAAAGCTGTTCAGTGTAGGAAATCAGCACGTGAAAATCTCTTCCCCTTGCTAGAAAATGAAAAACACCTGACACTTGAGAACTGTTAGTACATGATTTGAATGCCATTAGGGGCTGCTCCTACACATTTCATATTACAGCTGTGGAGTGTGTAACCCATGAATAGCACTTGTGTTATGTTTGCTTTAGAAAACTGTGTTGATCCCTCCAGGCGCTCTATTTGCAAGTACTCCCACGTGAGGCATAGAGCAGGGGGGGACTGAAGCAAACTGATCTGTCTTACAGAGAGACTGTTCTGTAAGGAAATATTTTTAGAGGCTGGAGTCATGGATAGCATGCCTCCCATTCCGGTTGTAACTTTGGAAAGACGATGGCCAAGGAGATCTTTTATTGACATAACAAAACCGGTTCGTTGGATATGCAGGGCTCAAGTTATATGCAACCATCTTCACACAGCTCAGAGTTTTAATAAAGTTTGACCCCACCTCTTTGGGTTTCGTGTGTGCAAGGAGGGTTATAACATGAATGTTTTTCTTTGGAAGAGATTGCTCTTGAGAATTTTTTGAACTACTCAAGTTGTGAAAATGAGATCAGGGATAATCTTTCAATATGTTGTATGAGGTTTGTATTTCTCCTGTGTTTCTTTCAGGATGGCCTTATTTTAACATTATAGGATTGCAGTAAATTCTCTTAATTTTTCTTTATATACAGTTCAGTCTAGACCAAAGTGATAGATTTTAGGAATATGTAAGCTGATGACTAAGCTTGCTTTTGAATTAATGAGTGCATCTTGAAAATGATAGCTTGGTTTCAGCTGTAATTTTCTGTTTAGATCACAAATTTTATATCTTAGCTCTTGTGATAAAGCCCCTTGGGTTATTTTAGCACTTTATGTTTTTGATTGTAGGTGGCTGTCAGTATTACGCAGGTGTCTCTGTAAAGGAGCTGGGCTTGGAATATGGTTGGATGTGAAAAGGAAATGTCAGTTAATGAGCAGAGGCTGTGTGATGACGATTTACATACTTGACTGCGTTTAATGCTCACACACAAGCTCATAGACACTCCACAAGGTAGATAATATTATATTCATTTTCACAGATGTGGACAGTTTCTGAAATTACCAACATAGTGAATAGCAAAGATGAAAGGCAAAGTCAAGTTGTTCTAATTCTAAAGTACATGCTCTAAAACATTATCCTTTATTGCCTTCTACAAATCATTGTGAAACTTTCTCAGAATTCACCTCTTTAAAAGATCTTTTCCGGTGCCTGGGTGGCTCAGTCGGTAAGCGTCCGACTTCAGCTCAGGTCATGTTATCACGGTTCGTGGTTCGAGCCCCACGTTGGGCTCTGTGCTGACAGCTCAGAGCCTGGAGCCTGCTTCCGATTCTGTGTCTCCCTCTTTCTCTGCCCCTCCCCTGCTCACATTCTGTTTCTCTCTCTCAAAAATAAACAAACATTAAAAAAATAAATAAAAGATCTTTTCAAGTCTTGACATGGCTCTTGCTTATTGAACAGATTTGTCTTCCTCTTTGCCTTCTTAGCAAATATCTAAAGAACAGTTTCATGAAGTTGATAGAATTCTATTCCTGCATGTAGTGATTTGCAAGCTTGAATGTTCTTAGCTTCACCTGGAAAGCTTTCAAAAAATACCAGTGGCTGATTGTACGTGACATCATTTTCATCAGAATCTCTGGAAGCTGAGCCAGGACATGGGCATTTTTGAAGATTTTCATGGTGATTCTACAATATGGCCAGGTTTCAAAACTTGTGCTATGTATTGACATAAAATGCATAAGTTCTAGTTTTCCACATTTCTTTCTCAACTGTAGTAAAAAATTGTAAAGATTTTCTATCTTCTTGGAAAAGCAAACTGGTGGTATCTTTGTGTATTTGCACATGGGCTTATCAGCCCACCACTTCTCCTAATTGATATGCTTAGAGGGTGTGTTAGATCTGTCTGCATCTGTTTCCCCAGCTAAGAAACGTGGGGTAGAACTAGCAACATGGAAGGCAGTGGAGATTTTTAAAAATCGAAGTTGATACCACTTGGTCTTAAAATATTTTCTCTCTTCTTCCCAACAATTTAAAGGACTTGTCATTCAGAGAACTCTGCCTGACTGCCCCTAGTGTCTGTAATCACTTTCATTAGAGGTGGGGCTTAGGTTTGTATCTGTGCAATGACCACTTATTTGATATCTGTTTCTGCAGCAACATCCTGGTACTGAATTCCTTCCAACCATTGTTACCTTTATTTGCAATTGAGTTCGTTGATGACTGCCTAGGCTCTCCCGGTTGGCTCATGCCTTTAAGCCCAATTCAGTGAGGTAAGTTTATACAGATCTAGATTTTTCAGGTGGGAGTTGGCAAACTTCCTTTTCTCTGTTATTGGCAAAGATGAGGAATAATAGCACATTTGCCTTTTTTGGTAAGAATGTTTACTGGCAAAACATCACTCCCATCACTGAAAATGGCAACATCAAGTGTCACATGTATCTAGAAAACTGAAGTCTCTCTCAAGAGGCAATGCTATGAAATCAGGATAGATTTTACCTGAAAGGAAGCCTGTTGTTCTCAAGAAAAATATTTTGGGGGATCCATGTGACATCACATTTTCACACCAGATGAATTATCTTTGGGAGTTGGTGAAGGTGAAGGGAGTACCCTCCTCTTTGGTAACTGAGATACAGCTAAGATTTATAAGCTGTGTATAACGTCTGGTTGCCTCTCCTGATCTACTTACTACTATTTTTCCACTCTGTATTTTGCTCTGGAAGGCTGAACTACACAGACTATAAAAGCCTGCTTCCTTGTACTCTGGCTGTAAATTGGCCAATGAGATTATTGACTGGTGATTGGATTGGGATGAAAATAAAGTAAGGATATTCATCTAATTTCCTCTTTATGGAGTCTGTAGAAATTGTAAGCATTTCTTTACTAAGGCCTGTGGTTTTTATTAGGTGGAACTCTTTATACAGCTGTGCTCCCTAATTTAGCTGTTCGTTCCTCTTGTCCATTCATGCCTAAGGGGGTTAAATGACTTCCCTTTATTGCTTGCCCCAAGGATCTACACTATTCTTTGTTTTCTCCCAAACCTACCTACATCTTTTGGTAAAACTGTCAGTTTGAGTGTTCCATCTCTAAGAGATAATTGTAGGAAGAACATGGAGCTCCAATTGTAGAAGCAATCCGAAGTATGATAGCATTATTAAACTTAGATGTACCTGACAATTTTCCTGGGAAGCACTCATCTTAAACTCTAGGTAGAAATGTTGGTCACTTCTTGAGGCTATTTTTCTGGCTTTGTATTTCTTACTTCCCTGTCTCTCCTTCCTTTCTTTCCTTTCTTCCATCCTTCCATCCTTCGTCCCTGCCACCTACTTTAATTTGCTACTTTGCTTAGAAAAATTTGATATCCACAGTTAGTTTTAACCCAGAATTATAAATTTAGGGAAGGGAAAAATATATAGCATTTTTAGGGTCATAACATATTGATAAATCATTGGGTTTTTTTTTCCAAAGAATGGTTATAAAATATTTACTATAATAGTTAAAATATTTAAGTCTGATCATATAGCAGTCATTAATTTTGATTGGCACCAAAATTAATCCATCAGCTTTGCAGGCATATAGTAAGATTGTACTTCTTGACTCTCATGTGATTGGAAGAAGTAATGTGACTGATAATTATTTATGGTCAATAATTTGTGAGTGGAATTGATGTTGTCACTTTGGGGCTGGCTCATTTACTGTCAGTGGGGGATCCTTTAGAGTTCTTTCCATTTACAACAATAGTCAGAAATTTGCATGTAGTGCATGATCCATCAACTCAAGTCCCAGAATAAAGATGACCTGGAATGGAGTTTTGAACAACTTTGATTACATGTAGTGGGGGTGAGAATTTTTTTGTTTCAAGCTCCTCTAAGTATATGCTGTATTAACCAGCTCAGGCTGCTATAACAAAATACTCGAGACTGGATGGCTTAAACAACAGATATTTTCTTTTTTGTAGTTCTGGAGGCTGGAAATCCAAAATCAAGGTGCTGGCAGCTTAACTTCCTGGTGAAAACTGTCTTCCAGGCTTGTAGGTGGCCACCTTTCCTCACAGTTGTTGAAACAGAGACAGCTCTCGTCTCTCTTCCTCTTCTTACAAGAAGAGGTCTCTAGCATGGGGACCTCCTCTCATGACTTCATCTAAACCTAACTATTTCCCAAAGGCCCCACCTTCAAATACCATTACATTGGGGGTTAGGGCTTCAACATGTGAATTTGAGAAGAGAGGATACAAACATTCAGTCCATACCATGTACTAAGATATCCCTTATTCACATTCAGATTAGATTATCCCTAATAATGGAATTAATTTTATTGATTTGTATCTTCATATGCTTTTTTTAATAGAATGAAAAAAGGGTAAAGTTATGGCCACTGAGATAGAGGAATTATATGCAGAATATGTTGCAGAAATAGCTGCCAAATTAGTGACAGAAAGAATTACTGAGAATTAGAAAAAATGAGGATACTTTGTGCTTAAGTCCACACTACATTCTGGTATTGGGACAGAAAAGCTGGGCACATAATATATGCTGAACTGTGGCAAACCTTTTAATAATGTTTAAGAGACACAGAAATCCTGTAAGAACAGTCACGAAAAGTATCTCTGGAGCACCTTCTGTGTGCTAGGCCTTTTACTAGATGCTGAGGGGATAGCAGTAAGGAAAATAAACAAGGTCCCTGCACTCAGAGAACTCACCTGGGAACATGAAGGAAAAGCAGCAAGCAGTGACACCAAAGAATGGTTAAGGGCTGGAGGAAAAGGAAGGAGCAGATGCCCTGGGAGCAGATAGAGAGGGTGTCTAATCTTGACTGGTGGCATCAATGAAGGATTCCTGGATGAGTGTCTAGGCTGAGAAATGAGTTACAAGAGTTAGCCAAGCACAGAGAAGGAAGAGTTTTCCAGACCTAAGTTGATGGTCTATATGTGGAGAGAGGCAGACATTTCTTAGGAAGTAGAAAAAGTATAGCAAGGCTCTTTTAGCCAAACTACAGGCGACTGCCTGTGGCATTGGGGAATTGGCCTAGAAGTGCAGGGGAGTTGACTCACTGCAGGAAAACTTTATCAAATGGGAGACAGGAAAGAGGAGGGTTATGAATAGATCAATTCCCTTTCTATTGCTCCCTCTAAAACAGATGATGATGATGATGATGATGATGATGATAAACATGCTAATGTTTCTTGAGAGCCTAGTATGTATTAGGTACCATTCAAAGCACTTTAAACTTACCACCACATTTAATCCTCAGAACACCTCAAAATCCTAATGTACACACAGAGAATTTGAGTAGTTTGCCCATTGTGGCATTTTTATTATGTGACAGAGCCAGGCTTTGAGCTGAGATCTGTTGAAAGCAGAGCTTGCCCTATTCAGTCAGGTGGTGGTTGGGCTTACTGCTAGAAAGGGAGAGTCTAAATGGTTGGTGACTACCTGTTAAAAATAGCACTTAAGAAACCAGATGGAAATTGCCCAGCACCATTACAGTTTGTAACTAGGTGATAGATTTGGTCTTGTGATTCCCCCCTCCTCCCTATGTTCTTGAGTATAGGGTTGCAGTTTCAATGGTGCCTTAAAGTGTATGCAGTAAAACACAGCTGGTAACTGACTTTAACTGTAATTATTGGCCTCTTACCAGTATTTAAAGATGCATTGCATGGATCAGTGCTTTGAACTTTGCTTTTTAGTTTTTATCAACAGTGTACCATTACTTTCCTATGGACCTTTTCTTCACCTTTATTTAGATCTTGCACTGGTCTATAATTACATGAAACCAAAAATTCTCTATGGATTGATTTCCATAAATTACAAATATGTCATGCGTTATGTTACTAGACAAAAGGTCAGCAAACCAATTTGTTACACCAATAGCACATTTACTAGAGCCTGGACAATGATCCGTTTGTTGAGAGCCTTCTGGTTTTAACTCTTTAGCTTGGGTTTCAACTGAAACACAAATTGTATGTAAAATGGAATTTAAATCACTGTTACCATAATAGTTAAAAGATTACATAATTTTGAATAGGCAGTTGTGAACTGACTTTTGAGTGTAACACATTTATTTTTAAGTCAATATTCTGTGATGGGGGATAGATACGTGGTATTTTGCAACATCCCAAATACATCAATTCCAAGTTAATCCTGTGAATGTAAAAACTAATTTTATCATATTAAATTGTAAGTTTAGAAAAGGAATACTAATAGCTTATTGTTATCTTAAAAATAACGAAATATTACACATGATGCAACTTGAAAATTAAGGCAGATTCTCTCAGTGCCTTGAGTGGTCCTTATAATCAATTAAAAATGAATCTAATAAGATGAGATTTAAATGGCACGAATGAGCTAATTAAGTTTCAAAGAGGAACCTATATCCTATCTGGCAGCAGCTTGTTTGGAACAGTATTCATCACATGATTTTGGTATCTCTCCATTCTGCAAATGTGAACTCAAAGACTTTTGGTCCTTCCCTTAAATGTTTCTCATTCTCTTTCAAAAACCACAATAACCCCTATGTCTACAAATAACAGCACATTTTTGTTTTCTTTTTAATTTTTTTAATGTTTATTTATTTTTGAGAGAAAGAGAGAGAGTGCGAGTGGGGGAAGGGCAGAGAGAGAGGAAGACACAGAATCTGAAGCAGGCTTCAGGCTCTGAGCTGTCAGCACAGAGCCCGAAGCGGGGCTGGAACCCAGAAACCGTGAGATCATGACCTGACCTGAAGTTGGACACTCCTCCAACTGAGCCACTCAGGCACCCCAACAGCACAGTTTTTCAATTCTCCTGGAGTTGAAATGTTACCATTATTAACTTCCCTCTTCTCCTTGTCCATTACCCAGTGTGATGTCAAGTCCTGATTTTCTGGTTGTAGCTCCCCCCACTGTTGTCACCTTTTTAGTGCCACTCACCAACAGCAGAGCTTCATTTTCTCTTATTTTGACTATTAACGGGTTTTTCCTGCCTTCGGTCCATAATACACATTGATATGTGATTTTATTGCTGGGACGTAAGACTATTCGTGTCATCCCCTTTTCTCAAAACATTCTTTCTCCCACAGCCTGCACTCCCAAGTATCCTGGCATCATTCCAGCCTGGTATATCCCATTTCTTTTCCAACCACTGATTCTCATGATTCTTGCATTTCTTAGATTATTCATTACCCTCAAGGTATGCACTACTCTTCTGTGTTTTTGCTTGTTTCTGAAATCACCAGCTCCCATTTTTTGCCCGCCGATATCTTTCCTTTATTTCACAGCTCAGTATAAGTGTTTAGCCCTATTTTCCTGCCTAACAGTTAAATCATATTACTTATAATCTACGAGTTATTTGTTTACATTTACTACCACCACCACCGCTATATGTTCATTGTCTCACACATTCTTCACACTATCTCCATGGCATATATTTAATGTTTGCTACTTTAAATAGGTGATAGACTGAGACTGAGAATTTAAATAGCTTCCCAAGGTCACATAGCCAGCTCTAACAATTCAGGACCAAAGCTATATCAGGTTACTCTAAAGCCACAGGACCCTGATATTGTATGGCAATCCATAGGTACTTTCATACCATAATTGGGTGATACGTATACTTACATAGACATACACACAGGACTACTATAGTAATGTAGGTGATAGACATAACTACTGTAATGTAAATTGAGGCGACTTTGGTTTATTTTGGAGTTTTCAGAAATATTCTGACTCATAGCCAATTAATGGCATATTTAACAACTAATGTATCTTCTATATTTCCTGAGTGCCTTCTTGATGAAAGGTGCCTGCTGTGCATCACACTACATATGAAGGAATGAATTCCTCTGAAATTTGAGAGTGTTCTCACCAACCGAAGAGTGTTTATTCCTTGAATACTTGGTGGATTCCATCTTTTGTGGTTGGACTTATGATCCTCAGTAGGATTCTGAGAATAAATTAAAGAGGCGGACATTGACAGTGAAACAGAGCTGTTCCTGTGCCTTAAGAGCCTTGCTTTACTTTTAGCGACAACTAGGGATAACGTTTAGTAGTGCCTGGGCCATCTTGTGCTGGCGTGGGGCTATAGGACAGCACTGTCCTAACTCACAGGGAATCCAGGAAGAGGCAAATCACAGATGTAACAATTAAGCTGTGAGGCAGCTTTGGTTGCTCCTTTGTTTCTCTACCAATTTGGGATCTTTTGTGTGCTTTTTTTTTCATTCATTTTCCGTTCTGAGCTCTCCTTTGCTAATTAAAATTCTAATCACTCTGACAGCTAGAAATAGAAAAATATATATATATATAATTCTTCTATGCTAGAGAAGGTAATTTCAAGGTGTTTTAGCTGCCAAAGAAATAAACAGAAATGAGACAAAGAAGCTAGTTTTCAGAAGGACAAATGAATTCTGTTTTCCCATTCCACCTAAAAATAAGAAACTTTAGCAAAGGTAACACATTCCTATTTGGCATTGTAATAATTCTAAACACCTAAAGGATAATAAACATGCTTTACTTTCCTATAGGTAAAGGGTTTTTTTTTTTTTTTGGTGAAAATAGTCTTTTCTACATTTCTTCATGTCAAACATAATTTACTCTTCTTGGAGAGACATGTAAAGTAGAACATCAAAGGTTTGACTTGATCTCTGTGATATTTTGTTTTTGAAAGTGTTTCCTTTTAATCTTTGATTTTTTTAGATCGTCATTAAATATTTAAGGGAGTAGAAATCCATATTTAAAACAAAGAGAAATTTGTGGTATGATTTCTTTAATAAAATTGTGATGTTAAATTTTAATGCCAGCTGGTCTAGAAATGTTAAATAAAATTGCATCCAAGATGCACTTGAAAATGAGTTTTCTAGAAAGGTAGATTTCCTGAGAAATTTTCCAACTAAATTAATAATCAGACTGAGTTGTGACTGTGTCTGTGAGGGACCCAGAAATTGGGTAGAGTTTGAAAAATATTTACCAGATAAGCTAGTCTCTGAATTTTTTGACATTGACTGATTACTTAATTTTACTAAATTGACCGTACACTTGTGAAAATACAATGAATTGGCTGACTGATCCAATGTTATTTAAATCTAATTGAATATATGTTTAAAAAAAGATGCTGTTAATCAACAAGGGTCATTGAGTGATTCATACTAGACATCCAGATACTTACATAGGTTTACGTACAACACAAGGCCTCTAAGGTTTTGTTATGAAATAGGGTTGTTTATCGTGTGATATAATTTTCAAAGAGACAGTAGTTACAGCAATGTGTTTTTCAAACTTCCACAGCCTAGCCAACTGAAGATTTATTTATATATTATTTTTTTTATTTTTTTATTCATTCATTTATTATTTCATGACCAAAAATTAGGATAAGATTATACTGATTCAATAAAATCTACATTCATTGGTGGTTATAACTGTTCTTTTAAGTCCACTGCATACACATATGTTTTAGAATCAAATAGCTAGTGTAATTCTTTATAAAAGTACACCTTCGCTGTGTTATTTTATTCATGAGCCAAACTGTGTTTTTGTTGTTCTTGTTAAATGATTGATTCAGTAAGTGTATCATCCAGTAATAAGGATTTAATAACCCACAGATATCAAAGAGTCCATAAGAAGTGAGTGTTGTATCTGTATCAACTTCAAGAGACTGATATTCGTAGAAATACCTAGGGAGAGTACTACATGGCTTATATATTGCTGTGAAATATTTAAATCAACTAATGTTCTTTTTTACCTTGTAAAGTAGCACACAATCATGAATGAATGATTTATTGTTGTGTTTATTCTACAATGCTTTTGAAGACACAGTGCTTTAATGAAGAGAGCCTGGCAGAAATTTCATGGATAGAGATGGTATAGATACTGTTGAGCTAGTAAGTTGAGAATGTATGAAATTAATCGTAATATTTTCCAAAACAGAAAGAAAAAGTCAGATCATGAATATCTTGATGTTTATTGGCAGTGCACTAGATAAAAGTTTAAGTCTCCAACAGAATATTCGGGGACCATAGACCTGTTAGTAAATATCTGGATTGTTGTGAGCAAAATCACATAATGTCTCTGAGTCTCAATTTCCTAATCTGTAAAATAAAGTCAATAATAGCATCTCTCAAACAGTAGTTATAGTTGCTCATTATTTTTCTGTATGAATACAAAGGGATAAGACCAGCCCTAGCTATTTTATCATAATTATGATACATTTTTGTAATTGTTATTGAATACCTGCAATGTTTAAACTTTCATGCTAGGAATTAAGAGAGACAAAGATGAGTAAGGCAGCAGCACTGACCTCAAGAATCATTTAATTTAGTAGTAGAGACAGCTACGCATACAAATAATTGAATCAATGAGAGAAACGGAGTGACAGCTGAGTAGGGAATAACCTAACTTCTATATAATGGATTCAAATAATTGTGTTATTGTTTGCCTGTTTTTACTTCTATCCAACTAGTCAGTTATAATATTATCTGGGAGTCCAACATGGTCATGCACCTTAAATCATCTTATTGAGTTTGCCTATTTAACCTGTAACCAGATCATTTAGAATAGTTGCAGATGCTTCAACATGGCTTCTGGCCCTCAACAGGGGTACGGTGACCATATAATTTTCTGATAAACTGGATGCAACTGAGACTTCCCTAAACCAGAACATACTGAGAGCAAAAGGGGCACCCTTAATAATCATACTGGAGTAACAGGCAAAAAATAGGAAATCAGAACCTGTAGTTAGCTTAGTCAGAGCCCATCCTTGGGAATAATGAAGCTGGCTTTGAATCAAGTTTCTGCCCATTTCCTAGCTTAACCCTAATTCCTATTTCCAGATTTCTCATGCCCTTTGGATTTGGATTTTGTGTTTGGTCAACATAAACTCTGCCTGAAAGGACCCGCCCTTCCTAATTTCTTTGCTTCTTGAGGCACTGTACACGTTCTGGGGAAGACAGTGATTCCCAGCACCGTTGTGCTTGGCTGCTGAGACCTGCCAAGTCCACAGTGATATCCTGTAAAGGAACACTTGGATATCAGATCTAGGGCTAAGGACAAGGCTGCATGAGAGCTCTCTGATTCAGTAAGAGTGAGAAGTCAGTATACTTAAGCATACGAAATTCGATGAGAAAGGTTGGTGTATGTGAAGATGAGCTATCCTATTTTGGCTGTTACCAATAGGCAAATATTACGATTTTTCACAGATATCTTCCAACTGATAAATTTTATAAATAAAAACAGTACTTATATTATTTTAAGAAATCCCCTTAGAACCTGAAATATTTACATTAAGCTACCACCTGTTTCCAATACTGTCCCAAGTACGCAACAAAAATGGTTTAATTTGATGCATACTGTGATACAGCACACAGAGAAAGACAAAGGGCTTTGATCATAACCTTCTCATTTATTTCCTGTGTGACTTTGAGCAAGTTGTTTACACATCTTTGAACCTCAGTTTTCAACTAAGACACAAAGATAGTGACAACTATCCACTAGGATCTTTGTTGGTAAAATGCTAAAAAATTGGAGTTTTATCCCCCTCCTTCCTTTTGCTGTTTCTGCTATTATCTGACTGGCTCTTTCTGTCTTATCTTTCTATCCACTGAGAGAAAAACACCCACTAGGAAGTTTAGACATGTGCCTGACTAATGTTTAGATTACGTGTTTCTCCCCCATCATTCATGGATCAGTGACAGCTTTCTCTACACAGTGTCCTCAAAACAATAACAGGCACAGTTGAAAACAAAAGCCAGTCATTTCTCTATCTCAGCTTTGAATTTTAGGGGACTCTTTTCTTATTCCCTCTTTTAGTATGGGAGGTAAAACATACAAACAAAGAAAAAGAAGTCTTGAAATTCATACTTCTCAGCCATAAGAATCAGGAATTTGGAACTTTCTACATTCCAAAAATAAAATATCAAAATCATCTTTGATATCAAGAACGAAAGTCTCCTATACTAAGAACATAGAGCTTATGAGAATTAAATATACAGTATTAAAGAAGCAGGACATGACATGAGAGCACTTTGTGTTTTTTTCCTTTCTGGAATGAGATGCTAAGAGGAAAAGTTAGGCGAGTCATCAGGATCAGACAGAGCTTAGGATCTTTGAGAGATCTCAACTCTACCTTTCCTTGGAGTTGATATCTCACAGGCAGTTGGGCAGGGGATGATTTGAGGAAAAGGGGTTTTGAGCTTCTCGGGCAGAAAGGGATCAAGGTCTGCTTCCTGACTGTAACCATCTGAGGACCCAAAATTGTATGGCTCCCAACGACACTAAGGGAGTCTTCAAAGGAGGGCAAATGGCCTTCAGAACAAGAGGGTCCAAGATGACCAGTAAATCTTCTTTGTTCCAGCTCCAGTAGAGAGGAGATAAGAAAAAACTATTTATGGTCATCAGGGAAGAGGAAGAAATCCCTAGCTGGTCACCAAGAGCTGAAGTAAAGTCTTCCCAGAACAGAACCAGAGTCTGTGAAGATACGGCAGACGTGTTTGAGTTTCAGATGATCAGCAGTGCAGGTGAGAAGGGGTGTTGGGAGCCTGTTACCATGTGTAATCTGTGTGACATTGTTCCAGAGGGAGAGGAGCTAAGAGCCTTGGCATAAACTGCATCCCTGGAACACAGAAAAGTCAGGACAGCTTGAAACCTGAAGCTGTCCTTCACTGCTCATGTTACTTTCAGCTCTGTGTGATTTAGCTCCTGGTAAGTTCTCTAGCCCCATTTGCTACTACTCTCCTGAGTCTACTCTAGCCCTGTAGTTTTCTTACTCTTCTTCAAACATGAGAAGGTTATTCCTACTCAGACCTTGGCAGGCTGTTCTTTCTGCTGAAAACGCTCTTTGTTCAGATCTTCACAGCTTTGTTCTTTCACTCAAATCTCCAATCTTCGTTCAGATTTTTCTTCAAAGCTCCAAGGTTCTCTTCTTAAAGATGCTACCCACATCATTTTTCCTAAAATAGCCTCCTCTACCATCCGTGCCATCCCTTTATCCTGCTTTATTGTTTCCAGATTGCTTATTATAATCTAAAGTTATAGATTTATGTGCATATTATGTGTGTGTGTATGTGTCTCAACTAGAGTGTAAGACTGTGAGGGCAAGGATGTTCCAGGTCTCCTTCATGTTTATAGCTCTAGTGCCTAGCATATAACAGGTTTCAATTGATACTAGTTGAGTGGCTATATGAATGAATACATGAATTCTTCTTGCACAAAGATATGACCTGGAAGAGAGGGAGCAGAATGATAGGCTGGATATTTACCACAAGCGTGAAATGACTTAATAAATCTGAAGTGAGCGGGTTGCTTTTAACAGGTGAGATTCATAGTCCGTCCACATTCAGACATGCAAACACACTACTTCCCCCCACAGACCAGAAATCGGGGTTCACATGCAAGCTACATTGTATCAAAGTTGCTTTCCTTCCTATCTGAATTGCGATAATATATTTTAAGTCTTCCACATTTTTATTGCCAGTGCTGATAAGGTATTAATTTTAACTAAGCTCTTCTCTTTCAATCTGTATCTCATCAAAGAACTGTAGTTTAATTAGAGAATTTTTTTGGAAATATTTTTTATTGGGCAAGATAGCAATTATTCTAGATATTTTATCCAGATCATGATCACACACCCACATCAAATAAAGTACTCTGCTATTCAGTAAAGTTTGTAAGGCATTTGGCCAGACACATGTATGTTTGGAGCTATACATGATTTTTGCATCCATTAGTTTTTCTTTCCCGATTCATAGCATCTTCCTTAAAAGCCAGTTTGTCAGGATCTTGAACCTCGCCTATGCGTTTATCTCCATTATTACTTCTAAATTCCTGCAAGTGACAAATAAAAAAGGAATAAATTCTCTTCAGCCCTGGAATTTATTTTCCAGGCAGGGCTGTCAGTGGACCAGACTCATTAAACAAATGAGATCAGAATGATAAGAAAATTACAGCTGAAAGTATCCTCAAAAGAAAACTACAGGAGAGATTGGGGGAAGATCAAGGTAAAGGAATAAATGCAGGGAGCAAAAGCTTCTCTAGGACACTTGTCAGAATAATTATTTAAATGTCTTAAGGTATTGAGGAAAACCATGCCCAGCCCATATCTGCAGTCCTACATCGAATATTTGACTTCAGGATGAAATTTGAGAGCCACACACTTTAGGGTGTGACTTTCCTAGCTGGGAAGAACGCCTAGTGTTGGCGTTCAATTTTACAAGAGAAGTAGTTACAGTTTGAGGTAACTCCAGACTATCAATGAAGACTTGAAGTAGGAAAAAACAAGCAAGCAAAAACCGAGCACTTCCTTTGAAAAGCAAAATAGACTCAATTTCCTCAATGTCAGAGGAAATTTCTCCTTATTTTGGCAGCTGGGTGGGGGCAGGGCGTGGGGAATGTAGGGGAGAAAAATTGTCTGCTTGTTACAGGCCCCTTGACTTTACAGTGAATGTTAGCAATCAGTAAGTCAAACCACATTGAAAGCATTTGCAGACCAGACCAGACCAGAATACTGTCCTGATCATAGCAGAGGCATACTGGGGAAATAAAACTTTAAACATTTGCAGCGAAAATACACACCAGGTATTATACAAATTAGTCTCAAACATCTTTCCCATATATAAATATATGTCCCAGATATTTGAGGAAAATCAACAACATGGAATCAAAACACCAAGATAAACAAGGAGATCAAATTAGTGCAGAGCAAACAGACAAAATTCAAGAAAGAAAAACTGAACATTCTAATAAGTACACTCAAAAAGATTCAAGAGAATATGCCATTTAAAAATGAGAGCAGGAATTTGCAAAATAGAAAAAAATCAATGAATATATTTGTTGGAAAACAAACATAGGAATGCAAATATAATTCAACAGAAGGGCTGAATAAAATAATTGATATTATTGAAGACTCTGTTAGTAATGCAGAAGATGAAGTCCAGGAATTTTCCCCAGACACCCAGCCAGAAGACAAAATGATGGAAACCGTGAGTGCCAGGTTCCTTGTAACAGTAGTTTTAAAAGGATAAACAGTACCTTGAAGCATAATCCAATGTAAAAATAAAGGAAACATTTTCAAAGATAAAAAACAGAACAAAAAAAAAAAACTTAGGAGCTTTCTCTTAAAAGGGCTCACTGGGTGGTTTAGCAAAATTTGTACAATAACAAAAAAAAAATCAAACATATCCTGGAACTTTTTAGAACTCCATCAATAAATAAAAAATCCTAAATGCTTTCAGAAAACAAGAAAGGGAAATTCAGTTTACTTTCAAAGAAACAGAAACCAACATGATTATCAGATACTTTTTATAAAATACCATATAGAGAAAATAATGGCACATATCCTAGAATAGGTTCAAGAAAGGTATTGTTTATCTCTAGTCTAATCTGTTTTGTTTGCCTCTTTCTGGTAGCTTTGGGTTTAGTTTTTGCTTTTTGAGGTTTGGGTTTAGATTATTTTCTTCCTCCTCTACATTTATAAGTTGTAAAATTGGGTTGTTGACTGGACATCTTTCTTCTTTTTTAATGTAAATATTTAGAGATGTAAATTTCCCTCTTAGCACTTTCATAGCATCACACAGATTTTAGTATGTTGTGTTTTATTTTCATTTGTCCCAAAATATTTTGTAGTTTTCCTTGAGATTTCTTCTTTGACCCTTTGGTTGTTTAAGAATGTGTCATATAATTTTCATATAGTTGGGGATCTTGTAGTTTTCCTTCTATTGATTTCTAGTTTAATTTTATTATGAAAATATACATTTTATGATTTGAACCCTTTCTATTTATTAAGACTTGTAACCTAACATATGGTCTGTCGTGGAGAATGTTCCATATCCACTCGAGAAAAAAATGTGTATTCTGATGCTGATGGGTATAATGTTCTGTATATGTCTGTTAGGTTTAATTGGTTTATAATGTTAAGTCCTTTATTTCCATATTAATCTTCTGTCTGGTGTTCTATGCATTATTGAAAGTGGGCTAGTGAAAATTCCACTCTTACTCTAGATCTTTTTATTTCTTTATTCAGTTCTGTCAGTATTTGCTTTATACATTTACAGCATTTGTGTTTATACTTGTAACATCTTGGTGAATTGATCCTTTTATCATTAGGGAATGTCCTTCTCTGTGTTTTGTAACAGTTTTTGACTTAAAGTCTATTTTGTCTGTCATTAGGATAACTAGCCTAGGCTCTGTTTTAGTTACTATTTGCAAGGCATAACGTTCCTGTCCTTTTACTGTCAAGCTATGCATGTCCTTAGATCTAAAGTGAGTCTCTTATACACAGTATATAGTTGAATTCTGTTGTTGTTTTTTTAATTTATTCAGCCAATATGTGTCTTTTGATTAAATGAAAATTACGTTTACATTTAATGTAATTACTGAAAGGGAAGGATATACTACTGGCGTTTGGAAAATGGTTTTTTGTGTTTCTTACAGCTTTTTTGTCCTTCATTTTCTCCCTTACTGCCTTTCTTTGTGTTTAGCTGATTTTTTGTGATGATACTCTTTAAGTCCCTTCTCATTTCCTTTTGTGTATTCTGTAGATATTTTATTTGTGTTGACTGTGAGTATCACATACAATATCTTAGAGTTATAATCATCTGTTTTAACCTGATACAAATTTAATATCAATCTCATGCCAAAGCTCCTTTACACCTCAGCCCCTTTTTATATTATTAATGTCACAAATTACATCTTTACATATTGTGTGTCTATTAACATTGATTTATAGTTACTTTAAACATTTACCTTTTAAATCCTATAGAAAATTACAAATAGAGTTATGAGCTAAAATGCTAATACTATGTTTGTTTATGTATTTACTTTTATTAGAGAAATTTATATTTTCATATGGCTTCAAGTTACTCTATTGTATTGACTTTCTCTTGCAACTTTCAAGATTCTCTCTTTGTCCTTGACTTTCAACAGTTTGATTATGTGTCTCAGTGTAGGTTACTTTGAATTTATCCTACTTGAAATTCACTGAGTTTCTTGTATTTGTATATCCATTCTCTGCACCCCTCTCCCCCACCAAATTTGTGAAATTTTCAGCCATTATTTCTTCCAGTAAGCTCTCTGCCCTTTTGTCCCTCATTTCTCCTTCTGGGACTCCTATTATGCTATCTTGGCCTACTTTTTAGTGTCCCCAAAGTCCCTTGCATGCTGTTCATTTTTCTTTATAATTTGTCGGGGTTTTTTTGCTTCTCATACTCAGTCGTTTCCAGTGACTCATCTTCATGTTCACTCATTCTTCAGTCTGATTAAATCTACTACTGAACCTCTCTAGTGAATTTTTTCACTTCAGTTGTATTTTTCAGCTCCAGAAATTTTGTAATTCTTATACACACATACACACATAACTTTTTCTTACTATTTTCCTTTCGTTCATAAATCATTCTGATTTTGTATAAATTATTGCTTGTATTCTCTTTTAGTTTAATTAATATACTTAAGACATTTGTTTTAAATTTTTGTCTAGTCAGAGGTCTATGTTTGTTTAGTTTTGTTTTCAGAGATTAATTTTGTTCCTTTGGATTGGCCATATTTCCTTGTTTGTATGCCTTGCAATCTTTTGTTGAAAAGTAAACCTTGGAAACCACAGCTACCTCTTTGAGCGTATGCAAACTGGCTATGTGCAGGGGAAAAGCCTCACTAATCAACCCAGCATGAAGACTTAAGGTCTTCTCAGACCTTTTCTGAGCCTGCATCTTCTTTGGGCCTGTGCATGTATATTCTTCGAAATATTCCATACAAATGTCTGCTTTTCAATGTTTTAATTTCCCCAGGAGTCTCATTCCATCTTCTTGGGGACTTAAATGTTCTAGTGCATTTCTCTGCTCATAATTTCTTGCCCCAGGCATCTGCAGGTCTTCAGTCTCCCTGCAGTTTCATGTGCCATGGTGCCTGCCACAGCCTCCCATGGCTTTCAACCTGGCATCCGTCCTATGCTGCCATTCCTCTCTGAGCTCTTAGTCCAGCAGTTTAGAAGCTAGTCCTTCTTGGATCTCACAGAAAGGCCACAATGTTGCACACAAGTTCTGCTTTTTTCCTTCCATCCCAAGGGAAGGAGCTTGGAATTGGGCAATTTCCCCCTGACTTTGTCATGCCACCGAAGGGAGGGAGAGTAGTAAGGGCAAGCAAAAACACCATGAAATTTCCTACCATTTTGAGTGTGGCTTTTTCTTCACTGGTTGTTTGCTTGGTTGCTGCAGATTTTTAACTATTTTTTTCGGACCTCCTACAAAGCTATTTTAGTTAGTCTGGAACTATTTATTTGATGTTCCTAGGAGAGGATGAGAGCCTGAAGCTTCCTAGTGTGCCACCTTATGTCCACCCCCCGAAAGGTATCTTAACTCTATATGTGGTCTGATGTATATTTAATTGTGAGATTAAAATAAAGTCTCATTTGGGCATCCAGAGGTTCAGTGAGCTTACCAGTCATGATGTCTTTCTGCATAAAAAATTCAAAAATACTGCAACAAAATCTTAATAGTAATTTTAAATATTAGTATTGTTATTACTATTATTCAGGTAATAGAAATCAAAGAATGGTAAATTAATAAACAGAAAACATAGGACTCTGTTTTTAAAATATTGATAAGTAATAAAAAAACGCAATAACAATGTAGGATAAAAATTCTAGAACAGTGGTTGATTACAAAGAAGACCGGAAGCAAGAGAGAAAAGTGATGGCTTGTTATATTCTTGTGCTGTTCAGATGGTGGATGCAATTTATTATAGGTTTTGATAACAAAAGCTTATGTGTCTGGCAGAGATCATATGGTATACCTGAGTTTAAAAGCACAGATCCATGGGGTGACTGAGTGGCTCAGTCTGACTCTTGATTTTGGCTCAGGTCATGATCCCAGGGTAGTGGGATGAGCCCTGAATTGGACTCTGTGCTGAGTGTGGAGCCTGGCTAATTGCTTTTTCTGGGTTGCCTGGGTGGCTCAGTGAGTTGGGCATCTGAGTCATAGTTTCAGTTCAGGTCACAATCTGGTGGTTTGTGGGTTCAAGCACTACACTGGGCTCTGTGCTTAGAGTGCGTGCAGAGGCTGCTTGGATTCTCTCTCTCTCCCTCTCTCTCTGTGCCGCTCTCTCACTCATGCTTGCTCTCTCTCAAAAAATAAATAAATAAGCTTAAAAAAAAAGATTCTGGTTTTTCCTTTCTCTTGCCCCTCTTCCCTGCTCGTGCTCTGAATAAATAAATAAATAAATAAATGCACAGATCCTGGGCACCTGCCTGGCTCAGTTGGTACCACATGTGAGTCTTGCTGTCAGGGTTGTGAGTTTGAGCCCTTGTTGGGTGTAGAGATTATTTAACAATAATATATATATATATACATATATGTGTGTGTATATATATATATGTATATATATATATATGTGTGTGTGTGTATATATATGTGTGTGTGTATATATGTGTGTGTGTATATATGTGTGTGTGTATATATGTGTGTGTGTGTGTGTATATATATATATAGATATATATATATATATATTCTTTTTAAAAGTGAGAGTATAGATCCTAAGTAAAGTCCTATAAATCACAACCAGTAGAATATTAAAACAAATGGTAATATCCAGTGTCAGTGAAGGTATAGTGAAACTGATGACCTTATACACTGTTAGTGGAAGTGGAGTGGCTGAAGTCTTTCTGGAGAACAATTTGCAGTATTCATCAAATTTTAAAATATGAACATTTTTGCCCAGCACTTCTACTTTTGTAAAAATTACCTGGCATTTTACCTAAAAAGACATGTATAAATATTTTATTAACATATGTTTTTTCTAAAATGAAAAATAAAAGGAAACTTGTACATCCATTACATGAATGGTTTTGGATTTTAGTGAATACATATTGTGAAATACTGTTTAGCAGCTTAACAGAGAAAGATCAATTGACATGGAAACAGCTCCAGGACACATCATTAGGTCAAAATGCAAGTAGAGAAAAGGTATACATTATGACTGTATTGTATAAGTAACAAGACAATATCACATATTTGTATGTGTGTTTGTAAATGCATGGGAAAATCTAAATTATACTAATAGTTAATGATGGGAATGCGATTGGGCATGTCTTGGTGAACCAATAGATTTTTGCTTTTTACTATATGTGCTTCTGTATTGTTTGAATGTATTGCCCATATTTTGTGTGTGTGTAAAATTAATAAAAGCATGTTTAATCAAACCAGTTTGGGATAATATGACTGCCTAGTCACATAGGTAATTTATGTTTGTCATTAACATGGCTGAAAGGACCTTGCTACCATTTTTTAAATTTAAACATTTTTTTCTTAGAGGTTTTGGCACAGACACAAAATAACCCAGTTGTTAGGGTCAATCCTGGTATTATTGAAGATTAGTAAACAGGTAGAGATAAATTTGTCTCTCTTCTAGGAAAAGAAAGAATGCAAGAACCGAGTGCTAAGTGGAATCAAATAGAAATGTGTATACAATTGAAATGTTTAAATCAACCAGTTCAAAACAGGCTAATCCAAACAATGATAACCTGATTGTCTCCTGATGTATTATTAATTTGCCTATCCAGCTACTTAGTTCACTGTTTGATACAGTGTTATTTTTAATTTGCGTGTGGTGTGTTAATTTTCATATGTGTTTTTTGTTAGTTAACAATTATAAGAAATTCCGTTCAGTCAAAGGATTTGATTATATACATTCTTGTGGGAGGACCAGAGCAGAGGTTTGGCACGCTGGTGTTCTGTGCTTTGGAACACTCCTTCCCCCATTTCTTTTAGCAGTCAGCAGAATAGGCTGACATGAGGGAAATGCCTGCCAAGGAACTTTAGAAGGAGGCAGTTTTTAATTAACAGGGGCCAGAGAAGGTGATAACCCCAAGGGGTAGTGAAGAGAAATTAACATGGAAAAGCAGTTCCACGCTTATGTGGGTCCCACAAGGCCGGCCGTATTAGTGGTGTCTGTTCTGATTGAACTTTTGCTGTGTCTTTTTATTGATTCACTTGTCAGAATCTGACAAAAGGACTGCTGCCCGTCAGTTGTTTGCTCAGAGTGGTGGGTTATGGCTAGAAAATGCTTCCTTGTACAGCTGACTGCAGAGCGAGAGCTGTCGTTTTGGTTATCATTTTACAGACATGATTAATGTTGTTGGGCTTTACGTAAGAATTAAGCACATGCACACACATACAGTCTGACAGGCTTACTTACCCTGGATCTTTGAGCCTTTTTATTCTCTTAGTTCTTTGCCTGGTTTTGCAGAAAACTCTTTTAATTATTAAAATATTTTAAAATACAATTTCAGGGATAATACTTACGCTGACTGTTGCAGACACTTTTTTCTGCCATTTACCAAGCCCTTGGCTTAGGAAACATTTTAAAAGAATAATACCTTGTGAATAAATATTTCAAGTTTCTTTCCCAAGGATGAAAATGAATAGTAAATAAAGCATGTAAAGATCTTGTGAAATCAGCTCATGTAAGAAAGAGGAGAAGGTGGAGGGATTTTCTCTTCTTCTTTTTTTTTTTTTTTTTTTAACTGCCAAATATGGTACATTGAGCTGGCAAGCCTAGGGTGGGCCCCAGGAGAGCTTTTGTGCTTTTAGCACAGTGAGAATGGAAACATTCTTTAAAATATTTTAAGAACGTTTTAAACACTGTGTGGGTCTTTTTGCCTCTGTGAGAATCACACTTACTGTAGAATTCTCTGTGAGTTTACCAGTTTCAAAATAGGCTTTTATCTAAAGCAAGGGCAGACTTCCCATACTTTTTAAAAAGAGGGGATGATCATTTTTTCTAAATTCAAATAGTTTTATCTCACTGTTAGCTTACTTGAAATACAGTATTTATTAAAGGCCAATTAAAAATAAAATAGTAAGATCTTCAGTACTCTATCCTGATCCATTCCCTAGAGGTTTTCCCCCCTTTTTCTCATTTTTTTGAGGTTTTGAACCCATTTGTAAAGATGTTATTCAACCAGTTACATATCACTCACATCCATAGTTAATGAGCATCTAAATCAATGGCCATTAACCACCTGTAGTAATTGAAGACTTGAAATGTGCTCAATCTAGGGGCACCTAGGTGGCTCAGTCAGTTAAACACTTGACTTCAGCTCAGGTCAGGATCTCATGGTTTGTGAGTTTGAGCCCCACGTCGGGCTCTGTGTGACAGCTCAGAGACTAGAGACTGCTTCAGATTCTCTGTCTCCCTCTCTCTGCCCCTCCCCTCCCCTCCCCTGCTCGTGCTCTCTCTTTCTCTCTCTCTCTCAGAAATAAATAAACATTAACAAAAATTAAAAAAAAGAAAAAAAGAAATGTGCTCAGTCTGAATTGAGATACACTGTAAGTGTGAAATGCACACTGGATTTTATAGATGTATTATGAAAAATAGAATATAAAATATCTCAATCACTTTTTATATTGATTATATGTTTTTATAATTTATTTGATATATTGGGTGAAGTATATTATTTTTTAAAAAATTTTTTTTTCAACGTTTATTTATTTTTGGGACAGAGAGAGACAGAGCATGAACGGGGGAGGGGCAGAGAGAGAGGGAGACACAGAATCAGAAACAGGCTCCAGGCTCTGAGCCATCAGCCCAGAGCCCGACGCGGGGCTCGAACTCACGGACCGCGAGATCGTGACCTGAGTTGAAGTCGGACGCTTAACCGACTGCGCCACCCAGGCGCCCCTGAAGTATATTATTAAAATAGTCTTACATGATTGAATTTTTTTTCAACGTAGCTACTAGAAAATTTAAAATTACCTGTGTGTCTCACATTGCCTTTCTATTGGGAGCATTATTTGGGGGGATAGTAAAATTCACTATTTATTAAGAATTTGCTACATGACATGTGCTATGTTAAACAGTTGATATGTATTATCTCATAATTAACCTTGTAATTACCACTGAGATAGATGATATTGTTACCTGTCTGTAGACAAGGAAGTTTAGGCAAGAGGTGTGAAGTAACTTGCTTAAGATTATGTAACTGTATAAAAATATTTCACTTTTCCTTCAATACTTTTTATTGACTATCTACATCTTATTGTGTGTAAGACATGGAACTCTGCATGGGCAATGCACTGTAATTAATTACTCTGTGATATGTATTAGTGCAACTCTAGATGGATTTGGGGAGATTAAAGATGGCCCAATTAATTTTTGCAAACTCTATTTATAAGGTATATTAGGTTTTAGAAGATAAAGCATTAAAGTGCTCACAGAAATTTCTTATATTCCATGGTAGGAAATGTTTGAAATGCGTCTTGTGAAAAGTTTGAAGAGAAGACATTATATGAAAGAGACTGACAAATAGTATTGAATTTAGAGCGAACTCTCATTTCAAATGTAAGGTTTAAGGTTTATATATCTTTGGTATAGGAGAGGATCAGGCAGTAGTTCTAGACCTGGACAATTCTCTTATTTTCTGCAGAGCTGGAAGTGTTTTGAGGAGCACAGTACACTTCTTCTCAGCCATGTTCAAGTTAAGAGGAAAATCGGAATCAAGAGAATGAGAGGGACAGAGAGAATGAATTAGCCCTAAAGTGTATTAGCCTTGAAATGCATTGTGTCTCCCCCAAATCTCTTAAAGATCTCAATATCTAACCAGGCTCCCACAGAAAAAAAAAACTTCAACATCATTTTCAATTCCTTCCTGTCTGACGTTCTAATCTATTCTTTTCCATACCCTCAACCTGGCCTTTTCCTCTCTTAATTACTGCTCTTACTTAAAGTCAAATTCTATAGAAATTTTTATAGTCTCCAACATGGTTCCTGTATCCAGAACCTTCCCACTATAATTTATCATCCATACTGCCACCACGGCTATTTTTCTAAAACATAGATTTGATTGTATAATTTCCTTACTTGAAAGTCTTGGGAGGATCTATTTAGCCTCCTTAGATTTTAAGGTTAGACTCCTCAGGAAGATATTCCCTGCCTCAATGTATCTTCCCAGCTCCCACCTCTCCCTGCTTAAGCCACCTATTTTCCAGTCACACTGAAACTACGCAATTGCTTCTGCATGAGCAATTGGGAATTAAATGTCTGAATCCTGCCAGTAGAGTACCATTTCACCACATGTGTGTGGTCACAGCCGGAGATGAATTCATACCAGATCCCTGAAGCCTGAAGGCTGTGTGCATTCTGGTTGTTATTTGATGATTCAGATTCACACTGCCAGACCTTTGTAAAGCCTGAGTTTTACCTGATAGATTCCAGAAAAATGCCTTAAGGAACACTGGCCTTTTCTATTTCCAAATAAAATCTGAAACCACTTCCTGCTGGAAAATGTGAACCTGATCCTGATGGTTTTTATTTCTCCATGTCATCATTTAGGTCAAGACAATGATGTTGAGAAAACATTTATTATTCCTGAAATCAAATCCTAGAAAAAAAGTATTGACAGATGATATTTTAATTGGTTTGGCCTCTCTGGTGATTAAATAATCATGAAACCTCTTCTGTTTAACAACGGCTTGGAGTCCTTTGTATTCTTGCCTCGAAGCGGAGCAGTTTCTAGCTGGTAACACTGTGATTGATTTTTCCATATCAAATACAATGTTACGGTCTATTGTTTCCATAGCAAACATATAGCATCTGTCTTCAAATTCAGACTGTGGTCCTGCACTAGCCAGTATTACTTTATATGACCACATCCTTCCATTACAAGTATGAGTGGATTAATATCGATTTTTTCCCCTCTTGTCCAAGACTGAAGGTCTATCTTAACAGAAATAATTTACACAGCTGGCATATAAGGATATGCTTACTCCTCCTTACTTTCATGGTAAAGATTATTGCTTCGTCTGAAAATCAGATTCTGCTATTTTTAACCCATAAATAGGTTGAAAAGGGCAACATGCTTTGTACCTCCAGCCATTTATGTTGCCGTATGTTTCCAATAACATCTTGGAGCTTTTAGAAAACTTTGACCTTTTCTTCTGTTCAAAACTGTAGAAAGACCGCAAGGAGCTGGCAAAACCATGTATCACCCTGACTTGAATGCAGTATGATTTAGCTAAACACCAAGAATTCTAAAGTGTGCGTGTAACCCATTTTATAACTTTAAATTGTTCCTCTTAAGCCAGAAATTGACAACAGAATCTCTCTGCTTCATCCAATTATAATTCACGAAATTTCCGCCCACCCCAGCCCCAAAATACACTCATCCCCATCTTTGTCCTGTTGCTCAAGAACATTTCCTTGCCTCAAATGCCCTCACTCTCCTCTATCGCTACACTAAACTTACCCACACTTCACAACTTAGATCAGATTTTGACTTACTCTCTGGAGCTCAGTGAAACTGTTCTGGTCCTTGGTGGTTTTTCCTTTTATATTCTTCTAATGGTAAAGTAAGCACTGTAAACATGATGTTTTAATGACATCATCTCTTGTGTATACCTGATATGGTCCTGGATGTCACCCAAGATATAATCAGCTTATAGGTGACATGTATGTGAAAGAGTCAAACTACGGAGCCCTGCAAATGTTAGTTGTATCTGAATTTGTACTCTTTTAGTTCCTTAGTATCTCACCTAGTAGCAGGTGAGCCTAATGTTAACCGGTAGCTGCAAATTCCAACATGGCAGAGTTTCTTGTTCCAATACTAGCAATGTGAACGAAGACTGAATTAAGAAATTAAAGAATCTGAGTTCCAGGCCCGGTTTCATCACTATCAAATTGTATCACCTTGAGCAAGGTAATTACCATTTTGGGATTCAGATTCTGTGCTTAAAAATGATGTGGCCATGACTGATGAGACCACAAAGAACTGCTTTTTCTTTTATACGCTCAGTCCCAAAATCCATGTGATGGATTCTGCACTAAATTCTGTGCCATGCATGACCCTGCCCCCATTTTTCGTGGGTGATGGGAGTAGAGCGTTCCTGACTCAAGCTGAGCCAATCAAACTCTTGCTTTGAAGAGGGAGATTTTTCTCTTTCTTGGTGTGTATACTTATTTTACTGAAGTATATTTTTCAGCAATGTCCTGACAAAGAATTCCTTGTATGTTTAAGTGCATCTTTAGTCTACCTTCACACTTGATTGAAAGTTTGGCATAGAATCATAGGACAAAAAGAATTTTCTCTCAAAATTTTGAAAGCACAGCTCTACTATCATCTAGCTTTGGTGTTGCTGTTGAGAACCTGACTCCCTTTTCTTTGTGTATTTTTTTGCTGTTACTTTTTTATTAATGCAATTTTCTTCTGACTCTCTGAGGACATTTATTATAGCTTAAAAGAAAATTAAACTTGTTGAACCTCTTGAATTTGGGGAAGGTATTTATATTTGTGTCTTCGTCAAACCTGGGAAAATTTGGTTATCATTTCTTTAAATAATTTCTCTGACCCTTTCTCTCATCTCTTTCCGGGACTCTCACATGCTTGTGTTGGTCTCCTTGATAGTATCCTACACGTCCCTTAGGCTCTATTCACTTTTCTTAAATCTTGTCCTTTCTGTTCCTCAGATTCAATAATTTTAATTCTCCTATCTTCACATTCACTGATTCTTTCTTCTGCCTGCTTAAATCGGCCTTTGAATCCCTTTAGTAAAATTTTTATTCCAGTTATTGTATTTTGTAGTTCTAGAATTTCCTGTTTCTTTTTTTTCTCACTCTTTATTGATACTTCAGTTTTGTTCCTTTATCATTTTCTTTGCTATCCCCACATCTTTCTTTAGTTCTCTGAAGATCTTTATAGTAGTTATTGTAAAGTCCTCTTACAGCAGGTCCTCTCTCTGGTATGGATGATTTCCTTTGGTTTATTTTTTTCCTTTGAATGGGCCATACTTTCCCATCTCTTTGTATATCTTTTGTTTGTTTGTTTTCATTTTGCCTTTTGGTCAATAACTGGACATTTGCATCTAATCATGTGGTTATCTCTGATAATCAGATTCTCCCCTTCCCTGGGTCTTGATGATTTGTTGATTGATTGTTTTTCTCTTTGTTTTGAATCCATCTGAGGTGCAAACTTCAGGTCTTCTCTTTTTTTCTGACACTGTGCCTTTCCCAGACTATGCACAGTGATCTTTTGATTTCCAGTTTATGCAATCGCTTTTCAATGTCCTAGTCATTAATATCTGGCTTCTAAGATGAGGAAAAGAAAAATGAAGGGGTGGGGGGAGGTGCCACCAATTTACATCTCCTAGAACTTGCTTCAGCCCAAGGGTTTGGGGAGTGGAGTGAACACAGGCCAAGTTGCCTGCCACAGGACTGGTGGTGGATAGGTAACCACTGCTGAGCTGAGGCTGAAATTAACTGCAGTTTGTCCCTTAAGCTTTGCCTTCACAGTTGTAAAGCTCCTATGGATTCCAGAGTTCTAAAATAGTTGCATTAGGTAGATTCTGCCGGTGCACTTGTTGTCTAGGCGGGGAGACAGGTTCCTGGTATTTTCTACCCTACTATTTTCTCAGAATTCTCTCTGTAAAATAATATGTACACATTTATTTAATTCTTATTTTCAGCCACATGCCAAAACCTCTTTGTAAGGTACATGCTCAGCCTGAATCTCAAGCTTCCCATTTTCACATTCTATAATCTCATGGGGCTCCAGCCTATGGACCATGAAATCATGACCTGAGCTGAAATCAAGTCAGATGTCTCACTGACTAAGCCACCCAGGTGCCCCTCAACTACTTTTAATGTAGGTTTTCAAATATTCTGTTTTCAGCTCAGTCATTAGACTGAGTTCAAAGTGCTAAACTTTTCAGCAGTATTTAGGGAAAATTGGGTCATTTGTAGTCCATGTTCTCCTTTTCCTGGCGCTAAAATTTTAATTTCTTCCACTGTGCTAAGATAGTTATCACTCCACCATTTGCTTCCCATTTTCCAAAAATTGGTTCAAATAAACTCATCTTCCATTTTCCTCTCTATTATTTTTCTGTCCTTGTTAACTTATAATGTAATTATGCCATTTTTTAATTATTATGCTACTCTTATTTGGTTTTGTGGGGTAAGAAAAGATGTGATTCCTTTGCAACATTAAGCCAGAAGTAGGATTCAGGAATATAGATAATTATTAATAAGCTTCCTAGCTGATCTCATTTCACACTTGTTTAAAAAAAAATTGCTTCAGAGGAGAAACAGATGTGAATTGGGAAATACTGGTTCAGAGAAAAAAGTAGGCATGAAAACAAAATTTTATTTCCTGAAATAAGTGCTTTCGTAGAGGTGTATATGTTACTATGGGAGCAAATGATGTTGAGGGGAAACTAGCTAAGATTTGGGAATGGATTTTTCCTCAGGAGGTAAGATCTCAAGGGCAGATACAGTTCAGCCAAGGGAAAAGTCCAGCGAGAAGACTGAAGAGAGGAAGTAGTTCATCACTGGTTGGAGCTATACAACTCATTAGAGAAATGTAACCATGTTTGGATGGATGAGGCATGGATGGGGTTGGCCGTGAGGAGGCTGGAATGACAGTAGTGGTAACAGAGGAGGTCAAAATATAGGAGGGTTGTGGGAAGATGGTAAGCACATAAGGACAGTTACTAGCTATACAGTCTGTGAGGAGATGATGGAAAGGGCCAGGAGAAAGAAAAATGTGAACCTGGACGTAGAAAGATCAATTAAAAGCCTCTTGCTATCACCATTTGTAAGGGTTGATGATGTCATAAACTAAGATGGTGCAAAGACCTGTGAGGGTGAACTCAGAAAATATTTTGGAGGAAGGACGGATAAGATTTAGTGACCAGTTATGTAAAGAGACGAAACGGGGAATAGGAACAATGGCTTTCAGGTTTCAATTTTGAACTGAGTGGCGGTGACACGATGCATTCGAAAAGAGAAACACAGAGTTTTAAGAGGAGTGGCAGAGAGCTAGTGGAGATCATATTTGGGTGTTGATTTTTATGACATGAGGTATCTAGTAGAAATGTTGAGTCATCAGTTTGGATTAGAAATTTAGGAGAGAGTTTGGGATGGAGGGAAAAGAGGTGGTGGTTATTCATTTATATGTCATAGTTGAAGAGTAGAAATTTCCCTGGAGAGATTATAAAATCAGAGTAATAGCAGCTACCAGGTATTAAATATTTATTATGTGGTGTTCATAGTTGTGAGTGTTTAATGCTAACAACAACCTTACAAGAAAGCTGTTTCCCATTTTTTTTTTTACAGAGAAAGCAAGAGCCAAAAGGATGAGCTGCTTTCTGTGGGTCCCCTAATAAACATGTGAGGGAACCACGATGCAAACACAGATTTTCTTTAATTCTAGAATATAATTTCCATCTATTTTTCTCTCCTCAAGGCTAAAAGTAGTTGAGTTGAAGACAAAATTCATTCAAGGAGCAAGCACCTGAAAGTAATCCTTGAAAGTTAATGATAAGTAGCAGCTCTACTGGTAGAGAAAAAGCAAAAGAATGTAGGGTTGTAGAATTTAATAGAAAAAAGAAATTCAAGGAAACAGTTAACAGTGGCAAACACCACAGGAAGTTCACATAAGACAACAGAAAATTATCTGTTGGATTTGTCCACAAGTAGGCCTTAGCTGACTTTGGTGGGAGTGAAGTCTGTGGTGTGCTAGAAGCTGAAGCACATCACTGTAAACTGTTAAATAAAAGAGTGAGGACCTAGAAACAATTAAGTCAAGATGTCAGGCTGTGAAGGTGATGTGAGATGAAGGGTTCTTGTTAGGTGTAGCATATGGGAGAAGGATAATATGAAAGAGACTAGAGCACGTCTAGATGTTAATGGTAAAGAGTAAGCAACCAACAGTGAATTTGAAAAGAAATGGCCTAATTTATAAACTAATGTTGCTGAAGGATTCCACCGTAGCCCTGGAGTAGGATTTTATCCATAGACTTTTACGATTGGGAAAAAAACAATTTTTTTTCTGGTTATAAATGTAAATCTGCCTTCTTAAGAAAATTTAAATACAAACGTGTAGAAATTAGAACCTAAAAGTGTCCCTCAGGGTGTCTCTGAGTGGCTAGGAGGTTGGACAACTGACTCTTGATATCAGCTGAGGTCATGATCTCATGATGGTGATATTGAGCCCCACGTTGGGCTCCATGCTGACAGTGCTGAGCCTGCTTGGGACTCTCTCTCTCCCTCTCCCTCTGCCCCTCCCCTGCTCACATACTCTCTCACTCTCTCTCAAAAATAAATAAATAAATAAATAAACAAACAAATAAATAAATAAATAAAGTACCCCTCAATTTCCAACCTTAACCCAGGAAAACTGCCTTTGAAAGTTGTTTATATTTTCAACAACTATGGAACTATAATGTTAATACTGGTATATGAAAAGATTTTTCACCTTTGAATGATGTATCACAGACAGACTTCTCTTCATGTTAAGACTAAAGAGCAGTGTCAGACTTTTAAAGTCTTTATAATATTAATAGTCTTCACAATACTCATTGTATTCTATTGTAGGATATTGTGTTAGTTCATTTGGGCTGCTATAACAAATATATCATAGACTACCCAGGCTTAAAGAATAGAAATTTATTTCTTGCAGTTCTGGGGCTGGAAGTCCAAGGACAAGTTGCCGGCCATCTGGTGAATGCCCACTTCCTGGCTCATAGACAGTTGTTTCCTCGGTTTCCTGATACAGCAATAGAAACAAGGGAGCTCTCTCTGGCCTCTTGTCCTAAACGTTCCAACACCATCCATGAGGACTCTACCCTCTTGACATAATCATCTCCCAAAGGCCTCATCTCCATTTACCATCCCCATGGGGATGAGGTTTCTCAATGAATAAATTTTGGGTGGACACAAACGTTCAGTCTACACTAGATACAATAAAACTTTGGGTTACAAGTAACCTGTTCTGTGAGTGTTCCACAAGACAAGCAAACATTTTTAATAAATTTTAACTTGATAAATGAATGACCGGTGTCTTGCAATATGAGTCGTATGTGATGCCAAATGTCACATGATCACTACTGAGCCAATGGTTCTTGAAGTTCACTTTGGTATACAAGTGCTTTGGATTACAAGCATGCTTCTGGAACAAATTACACTTGCAAAACAAGCGAGCATATTTTACTCTTTGTTTAACTCACTTTGTATTTTATTTAACTCTATTTAATTTAAGTCTATATTTTACTTTATATTTAACTAATTGTTTATTAAAGGACATGCAGAAAGGTTTTAATATTTGCTACTAAAAAACATGATAATTGTATTATAGTGTGATCCTTTTTTTTCTTGGAATACCTTTCTAAAAGTATAACAGCTGGGTGAAAGGACAAGAAGTTAGTTCTTGTTAACACATTGATAAATAAGTCTAATCTCTATTCTCACCCTTAGGACACGAGTCAGGAGGATTTCCTCCAAAGGAATGGGTGGGTGGGAATGAAAGGAGATTGTAAATGAAGACCTGATTTTATAAATTGGGCAAAGAAAACTGAGGGACCGTCCTGTCCACCTCTTACCCTCCCTTCACCCTACTGCTATACTTTCTGATTTCTCTAAAGTAGAGGCAGAGCTTTGTGCTTACAGTAGAGATGGAGGAGATGCCATAGGGATTTGAGGAGAATGGAGACTATTTGAAAAAGCCAGCATGAGGAAAGAAAGAGAGTTGAGTGTGGAAACTGAAGGAAATCTGGTAGCAGTGAGACCCAATTGGATGTCAAAGGCCATCAAATTGTACTCATGGTAATCTATCAGATCATGTGATATTTTTTCCAGCAATCCTGGTGTCAGTGCAGAGAATGTAGTTGAAGGATTCACCTGGGCTGAGATTTGGCTAGTTGGGTCCAGCCAAGAGACAGAGAGGTAAGGAAGGGTAGAACTGACATGGGATCCAGGCTGGATAAAAAAATAAGGGAAGACTCTCAGAAGGGAGTATATAGATTTAGAAAACATAGAGTACTAACTGCCTGGCAGTGTTCCAACTGTATGCATTTATACTGTTTTCACTGGCAGTATCTTTAGTATATTGTTTATATATTATTGCTTACACATGTACTTCTGTTTATAGAGCCATGCTTTAAGATGTGTCCATACCAAACTGCAAATAATTTACTGAATGACTTTTGGATCATTTAGAAAGTTAGCATTTGCATTGCCCCTTTGTCCATGTGTGTTTCCATTTTTAGCCATGCAATTATGACATGCAGACATGCTCATTTGTGTCCCTGCAGCGACACAACAGTTGAAGGTTGGCCAACCTACGAGAAAAATGCTTGTTACAGCCATACTACTAAAGCTAATCAGTTTTATTATAGAATTTAAAATAATGGAAATTATATTGCTCTAATAAGTTTATGTGATCAGATTCTTGTAAATGTCTTTGAGGGTCATCAACAAGCACTGCCTTTATAAACTGACATAACAGAACTTTCTTCTGATAAAATGTAGTTCGGGAACACCTGGGTGGCTCATTCGGTTAAGTGTCCGACTCAATTTTGGCTCATATGACGATCTCACGATTTGTGAGATAGAGCTTCACATTGGGCTCTGTACTGACAGCATGGAGCCTGCTTGGGGGTCGGTCTCTCTCTCCTCTTTCTCTCTCTCTCTTCCCCCTCCCCGCTCGTGCTGTCTCTCTCTCAGAATAAAGAAATAAACATTAAAAAAATGTAGCTCATAATATCTAGTGTTTCATGAACTCCTTAAATTTCTATGTGTAGCAAAATGGTTTGAAGTTATACATTACTTTGCTTCAATAGGTACAATTCTTAGGAGTTCCAAAGTCTTCTTGATTGCTTTCTTAAAAAAAAATTGAAAACTAGTAAGACTTTGTAATATAATCCAGTTTGGCGTACCTAAACTTGACTCTGCTTGAACTTAGCATTGGCTCACACTTTTACGAATTATCCAGCTAATACAAAATTAAGAAGGTGATATTAAAGTCCTCATCATGTCCTTTGAGGCATAAATTTTCAAAATAAATTCCTTTCTTCTCCCTTTGTGTTAAAACTCAGTTGCTCTAATTCACGTATCTGAGAATTTAAAGTGAATTCGTTAATCCTTCTTTTTATTCTTGGAAAATATTATCTAAAGATTTTGTGTGTTTGTCACTGGCGTTAATGTATAGTTACTTCATACAGAGGACATGAAATATACTTTTAAGTATCCTTGGTGAGAGATTTTTTTCAAAATGCTTTTTTTTTCCTTTTAATAAGTATCAATCAACTACCTAAATACTGTGTAAAACTCTGTAAGACGTGGGGAGCGGAATGTTGTCCTTGGCTGTACTGATCCCTTTCTTACCTGTGTTTATAGTCTAGGATGTCTAAAGTGATGTTAGGTGGGATCCTATGTTGTTAAATCAAGACACTCTGTGACCTCTTGGACAGTTCTGTTGGCTGGGCTACTGTGGGCAGAGAAGGAAAACTCATATCAGAGGTATATATGAATCCTTGTTGTCTCCTAGGTGGAATAGGTTTGTTCTAAACAATTTGCCACCAAGAGGCTAGTTAGTCTCCTCAAGGGATGGAACTACATCAAAGGTTCAGTGTTGGTCTCCTGCTGATATGCAAGATGTTCGACAGTGGCAGCAGCTACATCAGCATTGATGAGTGGTGCCCACTATCCTGGATATGTGTATAGCCTCCACCTCTGCCATTATGATTTTTGTCTTCAAGAACTCTTGTGCCAACACTGGGGTGGCTGATATCCACTGGAGGAGTCCTCCATTATACAGAGCCTTCTTTGGGTGGATGTCCCCTGGTGAGAAGAGACTTGACAGGACACACAGGGCTGCACTTAGCTTCTGTTCCCATAGATGCACTCATATTCTTCTTACCCATACTCCTTGCCTTAGCTTTACAATCTTGTTCCTTTCAGGCCCCGACCGAGCGATTTGAGTCTATGTCTTTGCATCTATGCCTATCTTCACCTCAGACCAGTTCTCCCTCTACATCAAGTCACTGAATAGGTATGTGGCTCAAAGCTCTGTCTACTGGGATAAGTCATGTAAGAAACGACTGTCCCATGTAAAGAGGATACATTTATCTTGTTCTGAAGGACTTTTCTCTTTCACCTCTTCGTGATTCTTGCTTCACCAATACCCTTGCTTGGAGCATACATTGTCAGTGTCCTATGCCTACTGCTTCCATATGGGTAATAAAGTGTCATGGGAAACACCTGGGACTTTGCCTAAATGTAGGTAGATAGACAATGCTGCGGGGTTACCATTAACACTCCTGACAGTAGCTCTCATCCAATGACTGCATGTGTTATACATAAATAGCCCATCTTCCTCACCCCTATGCTGGGATAACTTTGAGGCACGTTCTATACAGAATTCTACAAACTAGAGTGTACCTGAGCCTCAAGTGGCTCTGATGATAGCATGCTCAATAACACTCTCCGATTGGCTTGTCTTACTTTGTATCTCCCTACTGGTGGATTATAAGATCACCTTCCAGATAAATAACTTGCTTTAAACTCCTTGGCTCAGGGTCAGTGACATGGGTCCCAACTTTGGAAAGTTGATTCTAGAAAGCTGTCTTACAGAATAGGATTCTAGAACTGAATTAATTGCAAGCCAGGACACTGCTAGTATTAAGTGGTAGGAGGAGAGAGCCTGTGGTCCTGGAGCATGAAAATCTCTGTAGTGGTGTGACATAGGGTATAAGTGAAGGGGGTGCACTGATGTATGCAATAGCTCTAGAGCTTGATTCTTGACAATATGGCTTTTGTTAATGGACACAGATGCTCTAATGGAAGAATACAGATCAGCCAACTATCAGCTCCGATTACAACGTGAAAACTTAAAAGTGATCTATGGCAGTATTTACAAAGACCTTTATTGACTATAGCCAAAGGGTAGGCTGAAAATCTGCACTCAGATTTGATTGTGAGAGTTCTAGATTTAAAAAGGGTGCTGATATTACAGCTTTTGTGAAAAAAGATAGGGACCAAATAGGAAGGTGTTGAGATTCTGAGACTGGAGTTGGCGACATGAAGAGAGGATGCATTTAAAAAAGTATGAAATCTTCTGATTCCCCTAAACCCTCTGTGCTGGTAAAAGTGGCCTTTTCTTGATAGAGGACACCTGTCCCCCGCTGCCTAGTGATTTTGCAAAGCTCTCACCTGAATCAAATACTTTGTAATATGGCACTTGTCTTCTCAAGAGATGTCCCCATCTCTCCTCTTTGCTTTTAAAGCAATAAGAATAATCATGCCTCAAAAGTGTTCAAGCACAGGAGAACTGTCCTGAATACTCAAAGGAAGGGATTATTCAGCCTGAGAGAACTGGATATATAATTTATAATGGAAGAAGCAGCTAAAAATGCCAGGGGAGAATCTTGAGAGTGCTGGGGCAGAGAAGGTGGGATATGAGACCAAACTGTAGAGTTTGCTAATGTGGCAACATTGTTTGGATTTAACATTATGGAAGGATCATCGGAGCCAGTGATAACATCCTGCTAGAAGACCCTGTGGTGTTTAAAACACTGACGGCCTAGGGGCGCCTGGGTGGCGCAGTCGGTTAAGCCTCCGACTTCAGCCAGGTCACGATCTCGCGGTCCGTGAGTTCGAGCCCCGCGTCAGGCTCTGGGCGGATGGCTCGGAGCCTGGAGCCTGTTTCGATTCTGTGTCTCCCTCTCTCTCTGCCCCTCCCCCGTTCATGCTCTGTCTCTCTCTGTCCCAAAAATAAATAAAAACGTTGAAAAAAAAATTAAAAAAAAAAAAAAAACACTGACGGCCTAGAGTAAAAGAGGTAGGACTGCTCGAATGTCTTGACATGGTAATAAAGAGGACATTATTGGACAGCAGGACATACATGGCTGGATTTACTACATAAGTCCAATGACCTGACAGCTGCCTATAATCCCCAGGCAGGCTGCAAGGACACTGTTACCTGTAAAGTGTTAAAGAATTCACTAGTAAATAGGTACCAGAATGGTTGGGAAATTCAGTGGTAGATGTCTTCTATAGGCCATAGATGATAGCAAGAGATGTTGCTATGAAATGAGGCTCCCCAATATTCATATAAAATACTAAAGGATTCTGGAATAGCATAGACCAACTGGTGGTATTTAGCCATCAGAGGCAAACTGGAAATTATAACCGTAATAATGATACTTATCATAATAGTAATTCTCTGTCCACTGGGAAGGTTTCTGTTCTTCTTGTTTCAGAGATTGCCCTGAGTGGGGCTGTAATGTGAATTGTCCGTTGTAAAATATTTTTATTTATTTTTTTAAATATAAATCAAAGTTAACATATAGTGTAATAATGGTTTCAGGAGTAGAATTTAGTGATTCATCACTTAAATACAACACCCAGTGCTCCTCTCAACAAGTGCCCTCCTCAATGCCCATCACCTGTTTAGCCCATCACCCCACCCGACATGGCTCCAGCAACCCTCAGTCTTTGCTAACAACTTTAAGATCAATGTCAGGTCCAAGAGAATAAGCTTTGTGTGGTATTGAGGAGTAAAGAGGGCCTCAGAGAGAATAGAATCTTATCACTGAAGTACCCAGGAAAGATATAGCCTGGAACTAGAGATGAATGAACAAGTAAGAATGAACAAAGTGACTAGATGTTATAAATAAGGAAAGATTCAGTGAGACCAAGCCTCTAAAGCTGAAGTTGTTCCCCTGGAGTCCATGACCCTGGAGATGTCTGTGGAAGGAATTCAGGTGGTCAGTGGACTTGACCTAACTTTCACTAATCTCTAATTGGAATTTATCGTTTCTTTCAATTACGACTATGGACAGTAAACAACAGTAATAATAGCACCCTATAACCAATAGAAATCACAGGTATTTTCATATAAGGTTTGTTGCAGACCTTAATATACCATTTACACTTAACCATGCTTCAGAATTGCACTGTTTTTTGACCCACCACTAGATCTTGTATTTAACACATTAATAGATCAGTACATATATGCGTACATCCCAGAGTTGTTTTTGAAAAAAAGTTAAAACCAATATTTTAATGTTTGATTTCCTTTGTTATCCTATGTACATTATTTTATGCATTTAAAAAGGTATTTCGAGAAGGGGTCCACAGCCTTTCATAGGCTTTCAAAGTCGTTTGCTAGGGCTGCTGTAACCAAGTATCACAAACTTGGTGGCTTAAACAGCAGAAATGTATTATCTCCGTTCTGGAGGCTAGAAGTCCAATATCAAGGTATTGGAAAGGCTGATTTCTATTGCAGACTGTAAGGGAGATTGTTCCATGCCTGTCTCTTAGCTTCTCCTGGTTCCCTGGCAATCTTTAGCCTTCCTTGACTTCTAGATGAACCTCTCCAATCTCTGTCTTCATCCTCATGTGGTGTTTTTCCTGTGTGCATGTCTGTCTCCAAATTTCCCCTTTTTATACTCTAGTCATTTCGGATTAGAACTCGCTGTAATGACCTCATCTTCATCACCTCTGTAAAGATGGTATCTCCAAAAAAGGTCACATTCTGATATCCTGGAGCTTAGGACTTCACCATACATCTTTGCAGGGACATAATTCAGCCCCTAACACTTCCAAAGTATCTATGGCACACGAAAAGATAAGGGGACTGCTTTAAAGTTGGGTGGGTCCCGAAGAGCCTGATAATATTTCAGGTTTAGCCGGGCTGGTAAAATAGGGACCATGCCTTAAAGTTTACCCAGCCTGTATAGAGTTTGTTTGCTGGTATTTCCTCATGCAGGCAAACTACTTGTATACTTTAAAATGGCTGACTTCCTAGTAAAGCCTGGGGGAGAAGAGTGATACCACCAGAGAAGAGAAAGAGCAAAGACTATAAATTCCCGGGGCCCAGTGTCAGGAGGGGAAATCCCGTCTAATCTCCCCAGGTGGTGGCAGCTGAGTAAATTACCTAGCAAGCATCTGTAACGCATTACATTGCAATTATCCCCGAAGAGTTCTGAGGGCTTGTAAGCAGCTGAAGATAAAAGGCAACCCTGCTAGAGGAAGAGCTGCTTCCTTTGCCATTTTCCAGTGTTTGAGGAAATACACCTCATAGGACAGCCGTCTCTTTCAGTAAGCCTTAAAGTAGAAATAATCCCCTAGTTATGCAAGGGTCTTGTGTCTGAATATACTGCCTACACATGCGTAAGACGTGCAAAGAAATTGCACGGGGAAAACTAATATAATGAATCTTAGGAAATAAATATGATACGCACTCCTGGAATGAAATCCACCAAGAATTTCCACAGTAAATATTATGATTGCCTATTTAAATCTTGACAGCAAAATATATAAAGAGCAAACATTTATTAAGTGCTTATTAAGTGCCAGGAAGTATACTGCAAATTTTTTTTTTTTTACAAGAGATCATCTCATTTAATTTCCAGTTCTAAAAGGCAGGAACCATTATTCACCCCAGTTTACAGATGGGGAAGATGAGAATCAGAAGCTAGCACACTAAGTGTTTTCACTGTTAGTAACCGATGGAGCCAGATGTTTTATACTCATTTTTAAATTTCCTAATCCTTTCCAGTATACGCAAATAGATATGATTATTATAATAAACTCTTCCAGTAATAGAAGTCAGTACCTTAATTTTTTTTTTCCTACAGACTCAGAAAACCTTTTTGTAAGTGTTGTTATTTATATTAAAGGCTCAAACTTAACAAATACAACCATTTACCCAATGCAACATTGAGGTAAAGAAAAAAAGGTAATGGTAGCCCTAATTACCTAGTGTGTTTGCTACAGAGGAGGAAGTAGTGAGGTACATAGGTGCGTATCTATATAAGTAGAAAAGTTGTAGTTCTTATTTGCCTGGTATTTTTTAGGAGCAAACCACTTAAGAGAAATAAACACCACATGATCTACCAACAATGTACGCTTGGACTATAGCTTCCAGCCTGAGACAAGATGTTTCCCAAATCGTGTGCAAGTCAGGTATTTATCAAGCTTCCTTTCTTTCCTTCCAGGAACATCATTTTCTCATTACAAGGGCAAATAAATGTATTGTCTCATGCATTTCTCCTCAGGATTTTGTCACTCCTGGCTACCTTCTCTGGTCCACGTGGCACTGGTCTGGAGAGGATGGAGTAAAACAGGCAGTGAGGTACTTGTGAATGATTAACAACCAGCTGTCTGGAGGATGCAGGCTCGAATTTGTAGCGGTTGCCCATTTTTGTGGTGTCGGTTTTTGACAGTGTCCAATTTCAATCTGCCAACATGGTGACTGAATTCAGAGCTTAGAAGATGTGTGCAGTAGAATACTGTTATACTGCTTACCTATCCTACAGATAAAATAGGTATGAATCGCCTCAAGATCATAAATAATATTTCAAAAAAAACGGGCAAAATAACAAGGAAGTGGTGCGTTTTGAGTATTTTTATATTTGCTGTTAATATAATTTATTTAATCGTGAGTTTGTATAACGTCTATTTTATACCAGCTTAAGATATAATTTACACAGCGTAAAATTCAGTGTACATTTCAGTGCTTTCAGTATACTTGAAAGTTGTGCTACCCCTGTGACGATCTCACTTTAAAATATTTCGTCACCTCCAAAGAACTTCTGTGCTTGTTAACTGTCACTCTCCTTTCCTTCCTGCACATTCCTTCCTCTCCCAGTCTCTGGCAGCCACTCGTCTATCATTAGTGTCTATCGTTTTACCTATTTTGAACAATCAGGTAAATGTAATCATTAAATATCGGTTCCTGTTATTGACTTGTGAAATGTGTTTTATGTGTATGTGTGTATACATGTGTGTGCATACATCTATATTTCCAATGGATGTGCCTTATATTTTCCCTTGTTCTTGCCCTAATGCACGGATTAAGAATCTTCCCGTTCGGGGGCGCCTGGGTGGCGCAGTCGGTTAAGCGTCCGACTTCAGCCAGGTCACGATCTCGCGGTCCGTGGGTTCGAGCCCGCGTCGGGCTCTGGGCTGATGGCTCAGAGCCTGGAGCCTGTTTCCCATTCTGTGTCTCCCTCTCTCTCTGCCCCTCCCCCGTTCATGCTCTGTCTCTCTCTGTCCCAAAAATAAATAAAATGTTGAAAAAAAAGAATCTTCCCGTTCGATGTTGAATAGAAATAATGAGACCGATAATCCTTGCCGTGTTTCTGATTTAACATTAAATGTGAAGTTAGTTGTGGAGTTTTAGTCTGTTAATATGGCGCGTTACCTTGACTAATTTGCCAATGTTAAACCAACATTGCATGCTGTGATAAAAATCACGGTCGTGATATATTCCCTTATTTATATATTGTTGAAATATATGTGCTAAAAGTGTGTTTTGATTTCTCCTGTCTGTGTTCATGAGAGTGTTGATCCAAAGTTTTCTTATGTTTTTTTCTTTCTGATCTGGGTATCAGAATAATGCTGGCTTCATCGAGTGAGCTGACAAGTATTTTCTTTTATTGTCTTGAAGGATTTGTGAAGAGTCTGTAGTCCTTCTTTAAGTGTTTTTAGAACTCATCACCTAACTCACCTGGTGTCTTTGGGGAAATATTTTCAGCTCCAAATTTAATTTCCTTAATAAAAATGGGATTTTCAGGTTTATTTATTTTTTCTTGAGTGAGTTTTAGTAGCTTGTTTTTTTGAAAAGTATACCCAATTTATGTAAATTGTCAAATTTAGTGGCATAAAGACCGTTAGAATGTTTCTTCATTATTATTTTAATATCTATAGGATATTTAGTTGGATCTTGCTTTTATCTGATCTGTCAGTTTTTACCTTTTCACTGGTGAACTCAGACTATTTACATTTAATATGGTCATCGAAATGGTTGGTTTTCAATCTGTAATGTTGCTATATGTGTTCTGTTTGTCCTAGGCCTTCTTTGTTCTCTTTTGCTTTTCACACCTGCTTTTGGACTGCATTTTTCTTCTGATTCCATTTTCTTTCCTTATTGACTTATTAACTCTAACTCTTGTGTGTGCGTATATGTGTATGTTTGCTTTAAATTTTCTAGTGTACACATTTATCACATGTCTACAAGTAATATTACCCCCCTTCAATTGCCCTGTAAGAATATTAAAACAGTATATTGTCTTTCTACTCTCTCAGACTTTATGCTTTTGTTATTCATTTTCTTTCTACATATGCTTTAAACCCCACCATACATTTTTATAATTTTTACTTGAAATTTTTAAAAGGTATTTTATTTTTTTAAATGTTTTTTTTTTACATTTATTTATTTTTGAGAGGCAGAGTGAGACAGCACAAGCAGGCGAGGGGCAGAGAGAGAGGGAGACGCAGAATTCAAAGCAGGCTCCAGGCTCCGAGCTGTCAGCACAGAGCCCATACCGGGCTCTAACTCATGAACCACGAGATCATGACCTGAGCTGAAGTCGGATGCTCAACCGACTGAGCCACCCAGGCACCCCAAAGGTATTTTATTTTTAAAAGATATTTTAGGGATGCCTGAGTGGCTCAGTTGGTTAAATGTCCAACTCTTGATTTCAGCTCAGTTCGTGATCTCATGGTTTGTGAAATTGAGCCCCAAGAATGGCTCCTCACTAGGCATGGCGCCTGCTTGGGATTCTCTCTCTTTCTCTCTCTCTTTGCCCCACCTCGACATGTGTGCAAATGTGTGTGTGTGCATGCCCACACTGTCCACTCCCCCCAATAAACTTTAAAACTAAATAAATAAAGGATATTTTAAAACTAAGAAAAATATTTTTTTACAACCACTTACTTACCATGTCTGGTGTTCTCCCTATCAATCCACATTTCCAACTTGATGTTATTGTTCCTTCTGCCTGATAGACTTTCTTCAATATTTATTGTAATACAAGTCTGTGTGTGATCAGTTTTATCAGGTTTTTTTTTATGTCTGCAAAAATTCTTATTTCACTTTTGTTTTTGAGAGATATTATCACTGGATATAGAAGCTTATGTTGCCAATTTTTCTTTCATTGCTCTTATGGATGTTGCTCTATGATCTTCTGACTTGTGTTGTTTCTGATGGAAGCTGGCTGTTACTCTTTGTTTCTATGTAAGTGATGGGTTCTTAGGTGGCTTTTAAAGATTTTCCCTTTATACTAGTATGTTTTAAGCACATTAATGATGCTCTGCCCCAGTGTAGTTTTCTGTTTTCTTTATGTATCTTGTACTTCTTTATTGTGTTTCCTGGATCTGTTGGTTGAGAGAGAGAGAGAGAGAGAGAGAGAGGAAAAGGAAGAGGGAGAGGAGAGAGAGAGAGAGACTTTTTTTTTTTTAAGACACAGAGTATGTGCATGCATTCACAAGCACGAGTAGAAGGACAGAGGTAGAGAGACAAATCTTTTTTTTTAAAGTTTATTTATTTACTTATTTAGAGAGAGAGTATGCGTACAAGCAGAGGAGGGCCAGAGAGAGAGGGAAAGAGAGAGAACCCCAAGCAGGCTGTAGGCTCCCAGTTCAGACCCTGACATGAGGCTCAAACTCATGAACTGTGAGATCATGATCTGAGCCGAAACCAAGAGTCAGATGCTTAACCCACTGAGCCACCCAGGCACCCTGAGAGAATCTGAAGCAGGCTTCATGCTCAGCTCAGAGCCCTCCGTGGGGCTCTATCCCATGACTCTGGGATCATGACCTGAGCCAAAATAAAGAGTTGGACACTGAACCAACTGAGTCACCCAAGCCACCTTTGGTTTATATTTTTAACAGACTTGGAAAATTTCAGCCATTACTCCAAATATTATTCTATCTCAGTTTTCTCTCTTTTTCAGGATTCCACTTGTACAAGTATTAGGCTGCTTGAATTTTCTCAGAGCTCACTGACATTATGATCATTTTTTCTGATCTTCTTTTCTGTGTTTTATTTTTAAAGTTTTTATTGCTGTTTTACATTCACTGATCTATCTTTTTATGCAGTGTCTAATCTGTTCTTAATCATATACAATATATTGTATATTATATATGGAAGTTTTTTTAAAGATGTTTAAGTAATTTCTTATTTATATCATGATATTTTATGATCTCCTTAATGTATACATGATTTCTTGCTCTATATTTTTGAACATATAGAATATGTTTGTAATTATTTTAATGTCCTTGTCTGATAATTCTATCACTTGAATTGATTTATTTTTATTCTATTCTTTCCTTTTTTACATGTTTAGTTTTTTTTTTTTTATTGGATATCAGGTGTTTTAGTTTTACTGTATTGGGTAATTCCTTTAAATATTCTTGAACTGTGTTCTGGGATGCAGTTAGGTTACTGAGAAACAGTTCTATTCTTTCTGGGGTTGTTTTTAAGCTTTGTTAGGTGGCTTTTATGCTAGGGCTAATTTTCCCTAGTAGTGAGGCTGTAACCTTCTGGGTGTTCCCCCTGATGTGCCAAGTATTACTGAGGACTTCTTCCGTGGCTCCTGGGAGCATGACCTTCTCCTTGCCTTGTGTGATGTCTGGGACTTTTCCACCTGCTCCTTTTTAGTGTTTCTTTCCCCAACCTCAGGTATTTTCTTATATTAATGCAGTTTTTAGGCCTCAGTAAAAGACGGCAGATAAAACTAGTGCAAATGGGGGGCGCCTGGGGGGCGCAGTCGGTTAAGCGTCCGACTTCAGCCAGGTCACGATCTCGCGGTCCGTGAGTTCGAGCCCCGCGTCAGGCTCTGGGCTGATGGCTCGGAGCCTGGAGCCTGTTTCTGATTCTGTGTCTCCCTCTCTCTCTGCCCCTCCCCGGTTCATGCTCTGTCTCTCTCTGTCCCAAAAATAAATAAAAACGTTGAAAAAAAAATTAAAAAAAAAACAAACTAGTGTAAATGTCTGGAACTTTCTTTGCGGTTCTCTTGACTCTGGTACTTTCTCTGAAAATTCTTTCCCATAGATACTTCCCGTATTTTCAACTTTTTCTCTATTCACAGAGACCACAGAGCTCTGTTTGGGTGTCCTGTCCCTTTGCATACCTGGGACACTTTCTTCAGGCGGTAAGCTGGAGCATTGTAAGGATCCGCTCTTTCCCTTTCCTCAATGATTTTTTTGCCCTCTGTTTCCTAGGATCCACTGTCTGAAACCCACTCATGGGTATATTTGCTCTAGTTTTTCAGTTTTTCCTGTGAGAAGATAAATCTGGCCTTTGTTACTCCATCATAGCTGGTACATGTATGATCTTTTGGCCATAGAGGAAGTGACCCAGATTCAAACTGGTGATTATGACTGTCACATTTGTATCATTATACCTATTTGAAAATACTTCATGGTCACTTATGAATCTTCTGGAACATGCTCCACAACATATTGCCCTGACTTATGGGCAATCCCTACATACGATCTTCTTGGATAAAATACATACGACACAATATTTCCAAGTAGACCACTTCTAACTTATGACTCAGCTCCATGTGCAAAAATGACCTGAAGAACTTGGAGATGGGGACTGTGGAGCTGTTCTTCGTGTTCTCCTGTCAGGGGTAAAGGTGGGCAGGACATAAGCCATCGAGAGTCCAGGAAGTCACTGATACTGAGTGCAGCATTGTTACCTGGTACCTCTTGGGCGAGTGAACACAGAAGCGAGAGGTCGGCATGTTTCCTGCCCGTGTTGGTTGTGCACAGAGTTTGCTCTGGTGTCAGTGCTTGTGGCAAAGTTGCAAGTAGAGTGAGGACAGAGTACTTTATTTCCCCATTTGTGTACCCAGTGCCATTGATATTTAAAGAACAGAAGCCTAGTATACTAGCTCAAATGTAAATGGGGTTGATAGAGCAGGAGAATATAAAGGATTCAAGGGTTAGAAATATAGGTAGGCCTCATAAGAAGTGATATAAGTCATAGGGAACATGAAGGCAACTACTTTTTAACTCTCCCTATGGCCTCGTATTTTCTTACCCTGCTTGTCTCCATAACTCAATTCTGTGCTTTTCCCCCTGTGGATCATCTTCCTTTACTCATAGACATCAAGTTCCCTGGAAAAATCGTACCTTTGATCTTTGGTCTCCAGGATCTTTCAGCTCAGTTCCGTAGACTTAAGTGGCTCAGTATTTCAGGGACAGAAATTTGATTGACACAATGTGTGGCCAAGATGGTGAGGAAAATCATTTAATACAACCAGGTGCACCTGTGAGATATCAGAGACGGCACTTCTAATGACATTTACCATAGTCAAGTGTTTAGAGTACCAGGCATCAAGGGCAGAATAAATAAGAGGAAAAGAGGGAAATGAGAGCCCACCATATTCTTCCATGGAGTTCTGACTTTAAACTGACACTGAGAGCCAACTACAGTCTTCATCATGTTAAGGCCTCTTTAGTATGACTAAGTCATTGATTGTGTCATCTCTCATTCCTCATTGTCCTTGAGTCCCATGAAGGATCTTGCTCATTTTAAGCAAATAGATTCTGTGGAATTCCCAATTGAAGGAAATACCATTTTAAAAGAAATCCTCTGTCCCTGGAGGTTTTCCCAGAGCCAGCTCCGTGTAGTGTCTGGTTCTACAAGTCAAGGAAACAACCCGCTGTAGATTTAATATAATTGATATCAGTGATAGGCTTGCTTGAATAAGAGTTTCATCCTCCAGCCTCCTAAAGTGAGCCAAAGGGCCCAAACCTGAAACTTCTAAGGAATGTAGATGCAGTAGTTCTTCTCACATCATGTTGCTTATCCTCTGGACAGAGTAATGCCTCTCCTTCCCAATACATGCAAACTCTTATGCATATATTTTCCTTGTGTTCCATTAACAGAGGCCCTAAGACTTCCCTCAAAATTCCATTTCAGTTTTGAAAACACAGTTACAGAAGCCACAGGACCAACTGGATCCAGCAGACAATTCTGCCCTACTCAAGTCACTATGAAATGTGAAAGACATTCAGAATTATTACACTGTTAGGGATTGTTCTTCCTAAACTACTGTCAATTCCGGTTTTTTAAAAGTATGAAATGTTCACTTAAAAGTCATTAAATCTAAGTGAATTTGCCTACACTGATGACCTGCTGCCCCTGAGAAGAACACAATGTGTGCTCCTAATTACTGTCGCTTTGCGGTCCCTCTTTTCACTTGCTCGTTCTCTAACAAAGTCCTACAAAGAGGTGATGTGACCATCTGTGCTTTGCAATTCAAGCTGTTTTTAGAGTAGAGAGAATTTCCCTGGAACTGCCTCTCTCTCCCTTTCCTGACCCCTTCACCCTTGCATTCATTAAAGTCAAGTTCCTGGCTCAAGTTCAGGGAAGATTTTCGTTATTATCTTTGGCAAAGGAACTCTCTATTGTGGCTTTGATTTGAACTTCAGCTCTGTGAGTGCAGGGGTCACATGTGAATTTGTTATGCTTCCTGGCAAATGTTTCAGAATAAATGAATCTGATGAAATTCTCATGAAGTATTTGTTTTTTAGTGTTTCTCTAATACACAATAAATTGTAATTTATGAGCCGTAATTGAAGAAAATTCTGGAGGAAGTTGTGTATAAGATTAGGGGGATTATTAAATCAACTTTATTGTGTTTTCAAAACTTAAAAATGGTTTACAGCTATAATAAATTGCTTGAGAGTGCTATCAACCCATAAATTTTAATAATTTAATAAACATTCTGCAGTTAGGTTGGGCTCATGGCCAAATCCCAGGGCTGGTTTTGTGTCGTGTCTAGTAATATGTGTTTTAGTTTACCTGGCTGATAAAGGAATGAGCTGTTCTCATGCATGATACACAGTGATCGGTCATTAATTTTAATGAACTAAAACTGGGAACTCAATTTTGAAGTCAGAAGGGTGTACTGGGCTTCTCTGCCCTTCTACATCTGTTGAACTGGTCATTGTTGGTATTTAGTGTCTTCAACGTAAGAGGCTCATTTCATTTCTGCTAGCCTTTTTGCCTTGAAAATTAGTTATAGATGTAATCAGGAACTCACCCATTAGTGAGCTGTTAACTGCACTGTTAAAATATTTTTAAAGTAATAAACTCAAAATACTTGTAATAAATTGCAAATAGTTTTTCCAGTACACATTGCCGATTAAAAGAAATGAAATCTCTCTAAATTTAGTCCAGAAAATCAAATGTGTGGTGTTTTGGGGATCTCTTGCGAAACTCCACAAATTCTCGCTGAGAAGAGCAGGCTCTGTGTGGAGAGTCTCGGTTGGTTTCAAACGTGTGCCTGAATGAAATGTGCTTCTTATCGGAGCATTACCTAAGACATTATTCACGTGTCTGTCTACACACGCCTGTGCCTAGATTGTAACCAAATGGGTTCGTGTTTACTTAATAAAATATTATTTTGCTCTTTTTCCTTCTGTTCTCAAATGAATAAACTTACCTTAAAACTGAAGTGACTGCTCTAATTACGCTTTGGGTTCACTTGTTCTTCCTTTGCTTTTTATGATAATCACAATAATAGTCACTAGCATCCTAAGGGTTCTTAGGTAAGATTTAAACTATTGACTGCAACCTACACATTCTGTCTTTTTTTTTTTTTTTTAATTTTTTTTTTCAACGTTTATTTATTTTTGGGACAGAGACAGAGCATGAACGGGGGAGGGGCAGAGAGAGAGGGAGACACAGAATCGGAAGCAGGCTCCAGGCTCCGAGCCATCAGCCCAGAGCCTGACGCGGGGCTCGAACTCACGGACCGCGAGATCGTGACCTGGCTGAAGTCGGACGCTTAACCGACTGCGCCACCCAGGCGCCCCCACATTCTGTCTTTTTAAAAAGCAATTTCCTGACCATGATAAAAGTAAGTGTGATGAATATTAACAACACTAGAGTCTTCCTTCTGATTCTTTCTCACTTTCTCGTCTTCCTGATTTCATGCTTGATGTTTCCTACCACCAAAAGAATGTCATTTGGTAACTAGATGTGTTTGTGTGTGTGTGTGTGTGTGTGTGTGTGTGTGTGTGTGTGTGTATGTGTGTGTGTACTTGTTCATCCATGCAAAACAGGCACAGGCTAATATATGCACTTGCCATGCCTACGTTTTCACTTAATGAAGAGCTTAATAAAAATCAGCATTCATAGCCCCTGCGTAGTCAGATAAATTAGTTAATGCACAATAAGCAGCTCTTATGTATAATGCAAAAGATTAGTCTTATCATTTGCATAATGTGCTACAAACGGCCCACTGTTTCAAGCAGTAGAAGCTCCCCCATTAAATGTGAGTTGAAAGCTGAATGACGTCAATCAAGTAATTATGCTTCATTTGGCATATCTCATTCATTCTCTTGAGTTCAGGACCCTATCTGAGCTCTGTCGACAGCATTGCTGAAAGGCATTGGTAATGGCTCAAAAGCACAACAGTGGGGCCCTGGAAAGAAGCCTGATGTGCTGAGTCTCCACTATGTACTTGTTCCCCAGCAGAACTTTGTTTTACACTCTGGCCTATGCACATATCCATGTATAAATCTGTGCCTGTAGGAGCTTTTCAGTGTATACTGAGAGTAAAAAGTAAAGAAATTTTCAGGCCAGTGGAGTATCTACACCAGTGACTTCCGTGTTTGCCACAATCCCCTGTGAAAAGAAAAGTCTGTGAATGAAGGCCCTTGTGTCTTCCTCAGGGACATGTTTATGAACTCCCCACTTCTGCCAGCAGGATACTCAGTCTTCACTGTCACGGTTGCTTCCCTCCCTGTCCCCCTGTCTTCAGACACTGTTTCCACCTCCGTGAGAAATTAAAAGGCATTCTTTGAAAATCTAGTTCTAAATAAACACCTGTGCGTACACACACACACACACACACTTTACCAGTATGAAAATCGAGACCCCCAAAAAGTTACACAATTTACTTAAGACTCAATTCCACTGGGTTTGAAATACAAGTCTCTTGATTCTTATTCTTAGGAGTAGTGTTTTCCTGTTGCATGTAAGTATTGAAAAAAAAGTTCCTTTTCACATTTGTTTACTGTTTCAAGGATAGGGAGACAAATCATTTTATATTGGTCATGGTCAGCTGGCAGATATTTTTGCAAAGCTTCATATTAAAACCGTAAAAATGGTGGCTATGGAAGTGCCTCTGAAAGATGATGCATTTGCACGCTGAGGATCTCACTCTAACCCATTGTTCAAAAGCAGACTGTAGCTGATCTTTTTTCCGTAACCCCTGCAACAGCAACATTTGGACAAACACGGTAAAATGATGACTTTCTTCTGAAAAGAGCGTTGTCCTGAAATCCTTGTTTTCTGATTAATTAAATCTTGTTTACTGACTGTAGAAAATAATTTTGCTTTCCAGAAAATGTGTTTGGTTTGACATCATTCATGCTGCATGATACTATTCATTATAGTCCATAATAATAATTAAAAAAAAACAGTTGACTTCCGAGTGCATAGATAATCTCATCGTTTTCTACAGGTCATCTCACTTATATGTGTACTTATGTGACTCTATATGCAATAGTTCTGTCTTGGCATGTGTGCAACTTAGTGCTAAACATAGGCTAAAATACTGTTGTATGATCTCTGATTTGTTGCTCGTTTGCTAAGTAATAAGAAGCTAAAAACCAAAGATATTAAGACATGAATGAAAGGATTTATATCCAAAAGTCTCCTATTTTGGAGAGGTTTTGATATTTTAGCCAAAGGAAGCAATCAGAGAAAGAAAAAAAGGCTTACAAATTTCTTATAATTAAGATAAACTGAAAAAAACACTTAAGCAGAAATAATTGCATTTCAGTTTGATAATTTAATTCATTTACATAGATACTTTTATTTATTGAGGTAAGTTTAATTTATTTTTACTTTAGAGAGACAGAGCATGAGTAGGGGAGAAGGGCAAAGGGAGAGAGAGGGAGGGAGGGAGGGAGGGAGAGAGAGAGAGAGAGAGAGAGAGAATCTCAAGCTCAATATGGGGCTTATCCCATGACCCTTGGATCATGACCTGAGCAGAAATCAGAAGTCACCTGCTCAACTAACTAAACCACCCTGGCACCCCTATTAAGATAAGTTTAAATCAGATCCCTCATTCTTCACCTTTAGTTAAACAATAATACAAATAATAGACAAATAGATTATTTCAAAATATTTACAAAAGCTAATTTGAAAAGCACTAAATGGCGCTAGAAACAAATTGAAAAGATAGAGTATCCTTTCCTACCTAATACCAATATCACTCAGTAAAAAGTGAGATATTATTAAACAGAAATATATCCCCAAATGACCAGTCTGAAAACATTTTTTTGAGTTTACAGAACTATAGCTGTGGCTGCTTTGATGTGGATTTTGACTACTTATCTTCTTGGCCTCTAGTTTGTGTGTGTGTGTGTGTGTGTGTGTGTGTGGTGGGGAGGAGGAGGTATTTTCCATGAGCCTCTCCCCTCTAAAAGGTTCAGATGAAATGGATTGCAGAAATCCAATAGTAAGAGAAATAATTGTTGTACCAGCACTGCAGCCATAGTCCCTCTCACACACTACCCTCTTCGGTCTGCCTTGTATGTAAAGCTGTAAGAGGTAAAAGTCCCACCCACCAAATGCAGAGGGAGTACAGCTGAAACAGGTCAGTTTCAGTGGTCATTTCCCCAATTTAAATAATATAAAGGGATTAGTACAGATGCCTTGAATAAAATTGTTTTCAAAGTTTGATAGGTAATGTTCACAGTGCAGATTGATTTCATTTAAGGGTGTACTTTCACAGTGTATCTATGTTGCAGTAGAAGGTTTTTATTAGGCACTAGTAAATGGTCTTTGTGACTACTGCTATGACAGTCGGTGTTACATCTTAATTAGTAGTATTATTTCTAGTTCAACTAAAATAGCTAAAGGGTCCTCCTGGGATCTATTCTGGAATATGATTTTGTTTAATCTTATTATTAATGATAATAAATTTTTACTTTGTTGGAGTATCATCTGTATGCCAATGATTCCATTATTTAAACAAATAATTATTCCACATTACAGTTTCTTTTAGAACATGACAATAACAAATCATAGTTATGGCTTATTCAAAGTAAATTACGTCTAAAGCACTAATAAAATTAATTGCAAGATGTTTGATTGGAAACCAGAGCTGGTTAAAATAGGAACTCTCTCTTACGGTCTTTGATAATCCTTTACTCTCTGGAATAAAGCTACCAGCATAAAATATCTCCGTGCTTGTTAGCAAACAAAGAGTAATTGAAACTTGGTTGCTAGGAGACATTATTTCTCATTGTTGACAATCCTGATTTTCTTTGATTACTGGCACTATTGTTGTTCATTACACAAACTGGATGTTTTTATATAACACTGAAGAAACATATTTTGGAACCCAATTGTTGTGTGAATACCGCCATGTGCTACCAAAGAAATGTTTATTCACAGGTTCGGTAGGTTAACTATCTCTGGGAAGCATTTATTCAGAAGGCTTAATACATATTTTTTGATTTCTTGTAAAACATAAATTTTACTGGGAAGTAAATTCTACGTTTTTACAGGACAAAGACTGTATAACCCACGAAATTAAGGTTTTCTTAAACACAGAGAAATAACGTTATCTGTATCAATTTAACTCTTTTATTATAGTGACTTCTTTTTTATATTCCAGATGATTTCATTTGCATGAGGGAAAACAATAATTAAAATATAAGAAAATATTTATTTTGAATGAGGTAAGGATTAAAAAGCAAGAAATTTTAGAATGACTTTAGCAAAATAGCACTTTGGTATCTAATTTTCTCCGGTAAAGGATAGTCGAGTATCTTTATTTACAGGGTGAGAGTTAGCGTCATTTAGGCAAAGCTTCAGCCAGGTAGATAGATTTGTAAGATAGAGCTCTAAAATTTTTACTCCAAATGGAATTCTAATTATTTTTATGCTCTCTGACCTTTACATGCTCTTAACCGTTGCCTGACAGTCAAGTCTGCTGTGGGTCCTTTTCCTCACAGCTGTGATAACCACTCTACCACTCATTTTTGTTATCCCCACTCTTCACATTCCTGTTTTACATGATAGAAGGAGAACAGACAAGAACTGTATAAGCTTTCTCTCTTGTCACACTTAATTGTCTTTTGTCTTTACTCCTTATGTTCTTTCCTCTTAGTGCACAAAGATGGCGTTTTCAGTTCGAAACCCTCCCTTCCACTTCTCTTCTCTTCCTTTGGAAACCTTGGCTCTCAACTTCCCTCTCCATCCCTTCACCAACCGATATTTCTTTTCTCTTTGGTTGAATATTCAGGTAAGCTTACAGTTCTTTTTGTTTCTTTTTGTTGGTGGTGGTGGTTGTGTTTATAAAAAGTTATTCTGGGGTTATAGATAGTCTCATTTTTCTAACACTATGCAATACTTTCACTCAAATTGCTCTCATTTACAAGCGGTCTCTCAGTCTCCAAATCAAGGGTTTTTCTTAATTCTCATTCTTTTGACTTCATATTACTGCTGGTCCCCTTTCCTTCGTTTAGATCTCTCCCCCATGCTACTTCCTTTAAAATCATATTTCTGGATGTCTCCCTAGCTCTTTAATGATTTCTCATATGTCTTCTTCTTAAGCTTCTCTTTCTTTTCTTCTATCCTGAAGTTATTGTTCCTGTCATCAAAGTTTGTCTTGGCCTACTCTCTTCTTACATTTTCTCCATTAAATATCTCATCTCATCTGACAACTTCAGCTGTCATCCCTCTTCAGACCTCTAGGTAAAATTACATATAAAATCCAACTTTCCCTCAAATTCAGTCCTGGATCTTCAACTGCTGCCTAACCAGTTTTCACACAGGTGAAATGGCGTCTTAAACTCATTACATCCCCATGGTTCCCACTATCACCTTTCTGTGAAAATTTCCTTCTTCTCTATTAGTTCCGTTTATATTAGGGTACTATCATTTTGTAGCCATTCTATGTTATTTCTTTCTTCAAATCGGTTGTTTGATCTTTTACATTTTTATCTTGTTTTCTTTACTATCTTTGTTCAGCTTTCCATTGACTCTCTCCTCGAGATTGATGAAGCCTCATAATTTGTCTAAGTCATTGAATGTGTTAATCAGTTTTACATTTGAAAGAAAATTCTAATCATAGTATGTATGTGATTAAAATGATTCATAGTTTCCCCAGAGGGTACCCAGTGGTCCTTTCTAGCCTTATCTCCCTTTTTTTAGTTCATTACTTGAACTACCACAGCATTTTGTACCTTTCATGAGTTTATTATACTGAATCATATTGTAGCCTTTAAAAAATAACACCTTTTCCCATTCACAATTGGATATAAGTTATTTGAAAGCAGGGATTATATCTGATTTATCTTTGTATCTTCTATAATATCTTGGACAAATTTAGTATAAATCAATAAAAAGTTTTTGTCCAGATGTAAGTAAAGATTATTTTCCAATGTAAGAAAATATGTGACAAGTTACTATGGAGTTTTAAATAATGTATCTTTTTAACATATGTTCTTCCCTTTTCTTTTGGAGATGAGGCCTTTTTATATGGATGGAGACAAAGACAATTTTGAAAAGTGATTCTAAATTTTTGCAAATGAAGATGTTATTGACTTGTACTGGCATATGCTAATTGCATGACTTTATACTACAGATGAAGGGAAAGGGAAGCATAATGTTGTAAGATTCTTAAATAATATCTGAATTAGTATAATATTCTTAGAAAGTGTACTGTGATAAGTTAAAGATGTGCGCTGTAAACTGTTGAACAACCACTTACTAAATAAAACCTAGAGATACAGCAAATAGGCCAATTGTATAGAGAAAATAGAAAAGGAAAAAGGACTCAAGTTTTCTAAAACAAGGCAGGAAAAGAGGAATAAAAGGATCAAAGAACTAATAAGGAAAATATTTTTTAATAAATAGCAAAATGGTTGACTTAAACACAAGCATGTCAGTAATTATATTAAATGTACATGTCCAAAATCTCTTATTTAAAGTCATTGATAATCAGACTGGGTATAAAAGCAATACCCAACTATATAAGGTCTAGAAATTCACTATAACAGTATGTCAACTAATTTTTAATATATCCACCAAGGTAATTCAAATGTAAAAGTTTGATCGTTTTTAGCAAATTGTGCTGAATCAGTTTGATTTCCATATGGAAAAAAAAAGAAACTCAAATAGATTTTAGATATAACCTCAGAACCCAAATCTGTACGATAGCCTATAACAAAATCTTTGTGTCATTGCAGAAGGCAAAAAAAAAAAATCATAAAAGAAAAAATGGAGAAATTAGACTTCATCAAAATTAAAAACTTCTCTTCATCAGAGGATATCATTAAATACATAGAAAAGCCATAGAATGGAAGAATATATTCTTAAAACATATATCTAACAAAGACTTGCACCTAGAGCATATTTTTTAAAGCCATTGCAATAGATCATAAGAATAGTCTAATTTAAAAACAGGCAAAAAATTTGAACTGATAATTCACAAAAGAATACATAAGAATGGCCAATAGGCACCCAAAAAGATTTTTAACATTATCAGTCATCAAGGAAGTCAAAATTAAAATCAAAGTTAAACATTACTATATAAATTCACTAAAATGTCTAACGATAAAAAGATTGACAATACTAAATATTTGAGACATCGTATAACAAATGGAACTGTCATACACTCCTGTGTTATAAACATTTTGTGTCATTTGCCAGTTATTTTTTAAAAAGACATAGCTATATGACCTAACATTTGCAATCCTAGGTATTTACCCATGGGAAATGTTCGTAGTAACTTTATTCATAATATCAAAAATCAATAAAGAGTCCAAGTATTTATCAACAAGTGAATGGATAAATGTGCGATAGTATATCCGTACAGTGGAATGCTATTGAGCAATAAAAAAGAATGAACTACTGGTAAAGGAACAAGATGGATAAATCTCAGAAATATTATGAATAAAAGAAGCCAGGCATGAAGAACATGTGCTATATGATTCCATTTCAATGAAATTCTAGGACAGGCAAAATGAAAATGCACTGGCAGAAAGGAGATCAGTGGGTTGCCTGGGAGCTGGTGCTGGGGGTGAGGGTGGGGAAGGATTAGGTGGGATAGGGCAAAAGGAAACTTTCAGGAGGGATAAAATGTTCTCTTTCGAGATTGTGTGGTAAAAGATCATCAAACTATGCACTATAAATGGTTGAATTATGTTTTATGCAAATTGTATCTGTATAAAATTGAGTAAGAAAGGATAAAATAAAGAATGGGTTGGACCTCCTTTCCTTATTGTCTGATGAGTTTTCGTAAAGTTTGTAATGAGTCACTGTTAAAAGAGAGCAGAGGGATTCTGGGAAATATCCTACTACACACTATCTATAGACCCTGTGCAAGGCTATCATGTGCCTAGTGTGAATTTATGAATGGCCTTTTTATATGAGAACAACTCAAATTTGAAACCAGAGACCAGCACATGGATTCAATCTGATAGTTCTAGTGCAACTTTTGCTGAAGATTCCATTCAGTGATTATTTTGGCAGAAATGAAAATAGTACCTACATTTAATTATATTTTTTTATTATTCTTGCTATAGTACCTATTATCTCCAAATATACTGAGATAAGGTAGCATGGTAACTGCAAATAAATATATTTAGCTTATAGAAAGTTATTTGGAAAGTAGCCGAAATCTGAAACAACATACAATTTTAAAAAAAAATCCTCCACCAGACTGGTATACTTTTATATCAGTGAACTTCCGTTGACACATCATTATCAGCCAGAATCCATAGGTTACACGAAGGTCCTCTCTAGGTGTTGTATATTCTCTGTGTTTGCACAGATTTATAATGACATATGTCCACTATTATAATCTCATACAAAAGAGTTCCACGGCTCTAAAAATCTTCTATGCTATGCTTATTCACTCCTCCTTTCTCACATTACCCTCCAACCCTTTGCTACTGCTGGTATTTTTACTGTTGCCATGGGTTTGCCTTTTCCAGAATATCATATAGTTGGAATCACATATCATATAATATGTAGCCTTTTCAAACTGGCGTCTTTCATTTAGTTATATGCATTTAATTTTCCTCTATGTCTTTTCATGGCCTGATAGCTCATTTTTCCTCCTCCTCCTCCTCCTCCTCCTCCTCCTCCTCCTCCTCCTCCTCTTCCTCTTCTTTTTAAAAAATATTCCATTGTCCAGATGAACCACATTTTATCAATCCATTGATCTACTAAAGGACACCTTGGTTGCTTTTGACAGTTATGACCAAAGCCGCTATAAACATCAGTGCACAGCCTTTTGAGTAGACTTAAGGTTTCAGTCTCTTTGAATAAATACTAAGAAGCATGATTGCTGGATTATATGGCAAGAGTAAATTTAGTTTATGACAAACCACCAAACTGTCTTCCAAAGTGGCTGTATCAGTTTGCATTCCCAACACAACTGAGAGTTTTCCTTGTTCCACATTCTCTCCAGCATTTGGTGTTGTCAGTATTCTGCATTTGGGCTATTCTAATAGATGTATGGTGGTATCTCAATGTTTTTTGTTTTTATTTTACTTTTTTTCTAATGTTAATTTTTAAGAGAGAGACTGAGAGACAGAGAGAGAGAGAGAAACATAGCACAAGCGAGGCAGGGGCAGAAGGAGAGGGAGACGCACAGAATAGGAAGCAGGCTCAGCACAGAGCCTGACACAGGGTTTCTGCTCATAGACCATGAGATCATGACCTGAGCCAAAGTCAGATGCTTAACCGACTGAGTCATCCAGGTGCCCCAGTATCTCATTGTTTTAATTTGCACTTCCCTGATGACACATGTCATGAAACATCTTTTCTTTTTTTTTTTAATTTTATTTAAAACTTTTTTTAAATTTACATCCAAATTAGTTAGCATATAGTGAAACAATGATTTCAGGAGTAGATTCCTTAATGCCCCTTACCCATTTAGCCCATCTCCCCTCCTGCAACCCCTCCAGCATCCCTCAGTTTGTTCTCCACATTTATGAGTCTCTTCTGTTTTGACCCCCTCCCTGTTTTTACATTATTTTTGTTTCCCTTCCCTTATGTTCATCTGTTTTGTTTTTTTTAATCTTTTTTTTAATGTTTATTTATTTTTGAAAGAGAGACAGACTGTGAGTAGAGGAGGGGCAGGAGAGAGGGAGACACAGAAACTGAAGCAGGGTCCAGGCTCTGAGCTGTGAGCACAAAGCCCAACATGGGGGCTTGAACTCGTGAACCATGAGATCATGACCTGAGCCAAAGTTGGACACTTAACCAACTGAGCCACCCAGGTGCCCCTGTTCATCTGTTTTGTCTCTTAAAGTCTTCATATGAGTGAAGTCATATGATTTTTGTCTTTCTCTGACTAATTTTACTTAGCATTATACCCTCCAGTTCCATCCACATAGCTGCATATGGCAAGATTTCATTCTTTTTGATTGCTGAGTAATACTCCATTATATATACATACACATCTTCTTTATCTATTCATCCATCAATGGACATTTGGGCTCTGTCCATACTATTGTTGATAGTGCTCCTATAAACATGGGGGTGCATATGTCCCTTCAAAACAGCACACCTGTAGCCCGTGGATAAATGCCTAGTAGTGCAATTGCTGGGTTGTAGGGTAGTTCTATTTTTAGTTTTTTGAGGAACCTCCATACTGTTTTCCAGAGTGGCTGCACCAGGTTGCATTCCCATGGAACATCTTTTCATATGCTTATTTGCCATCTTTATATCTTCTTTGATGAGGTCTGTTAAAAGTCTTTGACCCATTCTTTAATCGAGTTGTTTACTTTCTTATTGTTGAGCTTTATGAGTTGTGTTTTTTTGGATAGCTACCGTTTATTACAAGCGTCTCTTGAAAGTATTTTCTCCCACTCTGGCATTTGCCTTTTCATTTTCTTGACAGCGTCAGAAAATTTGGAGCCAAAGTTTTCATTTTCGTTAAGTTCCACTTATCAGTTATTTTTTCATGGAATTTGCTTTTAGTGTTTTACGTAAAAAAAATCATTGCTAAACCCAAGGTTATCTCGATTTTCTCGTGTGTTTTCATCTGGTAATTTTATGGTTTTGCGTAGTACATTTCAATCTATGATGCACTTTGAGTTCATCTTTGTGAAGGATGTAAGGTCTATATCTAGGTTCATTTTTTTGCTTGTGGATGTCCACTTGTTTCAGCACAATTTGTTGAAAAGACTACCTATGCTCTATTGTATTTCTTTAAATTATTTTTTAAAAATAACTGATGTTTTATTTTTTTTTCCTTTTTTTCACTCTGCCAGTAACTCTTGCGAAAATTTTATTAGCTCGTGCTTTTACTCCTCAGTGAATAAATACCTCCAGTGTGAGGTCAAGGATGACTAGTTCCCCGGCTGTCAATATTCAGGCAGACAATTGATCTTCTCATTTTATTTAACCTTAGTAGCCATTTCCTTTTCCACAGCCCCAACACTACTTAGAGAAACTAAATGTGTCCACTGTCATCAGTGCTTAGAGTAAGTGTAATATGACATGAATCAAAGACCCTTCAGGCCAAAGTAAAGACTGATAATTTATTACTGAAGAACAGAGGCTTTTCTGATTTTGTTGTTGTTGTTGTTATTGTTGTTCAGGCAGATCACTCTGAATTAACTAAGCGCGAGGGCAGCAGGTGCTATCATTAAGTTTATAGTCACTGACAGCAGGTAGGAAAGTACTTGAAAAGAGTATGCGGCTGCGTGGATGCCTCAAACGGCGGCCATGTTGTCCTACACATGATGCAGCAGGGGTAGGTGGGCAGCACACCCCCTCGCTGTGCTTCTGGCATTTCTGGTCGCTGGGGTCCGGGTGAGTGATTGCCCAGCAGAGACTGGTGACGTGTGTTCTCTGAAGTGACAGATGAAACCCCAAGGCCACATGAAACATCGCCCGTTTCTGGGAGATCATAGTGCCCTTTGGGGCCATTTCCCATGACATGGCAGAATTTTCCCTGGTCCATTTCTCCTAGCCTGTTCTTTGTCCTCTTTCTAGAAACTGAATTTAAATGTGGGTACCATTTCTCTAGGTCAGTTTTGGTAAGATATGTCAATTCTAATGATAATAGCCTTTACAGAGAAATGATGGTTTGGTAAAGTGTAGTTCATTCAGTGTGCATATTTTATCTAGAATGAACCCATCGTTGTAATCTACAGAAACAGAAAGTATTTCTTTTTGTAGTTCTGAAATCTCTCTTCAGTGTCCACCTTCCTGGGTTTTTATCCACTTCTTTTCCTGACTCTCTTTATCTTTTCTCACATTAGTAGGACATTGTAGTATTTCCTAAGCCCTTGGGCAATTTGCAGTGAAATTTTGGTTGATGAGTCTGTTTTCTTTCTTTCTTTCTTTCTTTCTTTCTTTCTTTCTTTCTTTCTTTAGTACTAGATTTCTTTCTCTTATTTACTTATCTAATTTTCACATTAGTCCACAGTTAATCTGTGGCAATTTACATTACACAGTATTTAATAAATATTTTATTTTTTTATTTTTTTTATGTTTATTTATTTCTGAGACAGAGACAGAGCATGAGTGGGGGAGGGGCAGAGAGAGAGGCAGACACAGAATCAGAAGCAGGCTCCAGGCTCTGAGCTGTCAGCACAGAGCTCGACGCGGGGCTCCAACTCACACACCGTGAGATGATGACCTGAGCCGAAGTCCGTCGCTCAACCAACTGAGCCACCCAGGCGCCCCATAAATATTTTAAAAATATAAGTGATAATTTAAAACACTAAGAAAGCTCAAACTTCATAGTCGAAAGTATCATATTTCAGTAGGATAGATAAGTATATGATACTACTCTGCTTGAAACTTGTATTTGCCAAAATGATACTGGATACAGAGTCTTGATGGATCTGTGGCAGAACAAATGACCTATCAAGGGAATATAGTCAATAATATTGTAATAACATCATAGGGTGATGGACGTTAACTTTGCTTACCTTGGGGAACATTGTGGTGTGCATAGAATCGTCAGATCACTATGTTGTACACGTGGAACTCCTACAACATTGTATGTCAACAATACTTCAAATAAAAATAAGTAAAAGTAAGTTTTGGATGTTTCCATTTTGTATCCAGTAAGTCTGTGCTGTTGGTGATGTGATGCTAGTGAGGCAGCAAATGCAGTTACTGGATAGGCTACTGATTTTTCTGTATTTGGTCCGGATAGATTTTTGACTCTGACTCTAGCCAACCACCTCATCAATAAAGAATGGAAGGACAGAATGTTAAATCTGGAAAGGAGCTTAGGCTCCAGCTCGTCTGACACTGGCTTTGCTATTGGTCATAGGAAAAGAAGCTGAGTTGGACAAACCTGGCCCTTCTGTCAGCCCTAGTGAGGAAGGAAAAAAAGAAATCATGGCAAAGACTCTGATGACTGATGGTCTCATGCATTCAGAAGAGCAGGCTTTCATTATTTGTTAATTACGTTTCTAAAGCACAGTAATTATAGCCTCCCTCCTGCCCTTGCTATGTACACGGAAAGTACTTTTTTTAAATATAGAAATATTCTTTGAAGTTGTATTTTCTATAATAGGAATTTATTTCTAGTAAAGAAGAACATATTCACTCCCAGACTTCACAAAAAAAAAAAAAAATTCCTAAAAGCTTAAAACAACACCCTGTATGAGTGCAGTATAGCTTTATGGTCTGTTTGTAGATAGGTTTAACTTCCATATGAACATCCACTTATGTGAGCATATTAAACTGGCCCATAAAATATGTGATGTGTGTGTGTATGACATTCTATGCAATGAGTATAAAAGGTACGAGAATGTGTGTCAAAGGCCAGTTAGTGGATAACTACATAATCAGTGTGAATAACATTTAGTAAAGCACTATTTGCTTTATTACTAGACTAACATAGCCTGTGGGAAGAGTAGAGTGTCACAAAAGAAATATGAGCTTGTGAAATTTGTGCGCTTATCTTCAGGATAGCCATATGTCTGTAATGGGCATGCAAGGGAAATTCAGTTCACAATATACATAGAAAAGTAATATCTCAAGAGATTTCCAATTACTAGTAGACAAACATAAAAGTGATGCCACCCCCTTTTTATAATGGACTACTTAAATATAAGAGCAACTTAAATGTCTGACAATTTATTTTGTGACATGTATTCTGGAATAGAGATGTGGCAGAATTGGCTATAAATCATTCTAAATCATGCCAAAGGCAAGTGCTTTTATTTACTACAGTGCTTTAGTAGATGCCTCTGTTACCCTATGTCATATTACATCCCCTCTTGAACCTCTCATTTCAGCCAGAGCTATGGTGGACCCTTCAGTGCCCTGACAAAGTCCCACCAAACATTCAGTATTTGTCCTCATGATTTCTGACCTAGGGTTTTCTCTGTAGTTACCTGAGCATGCAGGCCACAGCCCTGGGTGTGCAAGCTCATCCCTGAGGTGAGAGGAAGTTAGTGCCTCACGACAACCCTCAATCAACAGAAAGGTCATCTGGGGACAAATTCTGCAGCTCCCTGAATTTGAGGCCGACCATTCTGGAAAGCATTTTGTTCACTTCCTGGGAAGATCTGCTGGAACTGAGCCCTTGTCGTCCGCCAGGGCTGTCTCAGTAGTGCATGTTAGTGGCAGCCTTTCCTCCTTTCTGTACCCACCCCCATCCACCCCCTGACAATCCTGCTTCCCGGATAAGCTGTTTCAGGCTCTGTACCCTGGGGAGCCCAAACCAAGGCAATTACGCAATTTTGAATAATGTAGTTTTCTTCCTTACCACGTACAACCAAGAATTTGTGAGATTTAAGTGTATTTGTGTATAACAAGAGGACGATTTGGGAAGTTAAGGAACTATATAGTCTTTGCTGTTTCTCTAACTATTGGCGTCACCTTGTCTGGGCTACATTCTCACAACTCTGGGGACCTCGCTCACAGAGGTAGCCCGTGAAAAACCGTTTAATTTACTCATATCTGTTGCACAGTATCTGATTCATTCTCCTGTTGAGATGTGAAGCATACATGGTAGCATTTATATTTGTAATTTTGTTTGTCATTTAATCAAAATATACTTGCTATATGTGGAAAATCCCAAATTATATGAAAGGACCATGAATGAAAAATAACAATCCCTGTCTTGTCATTCCTCAGCTCATGTCTCTTTCCCATCGGTAATCTAAACCACTTCTGTACTTAGTGTTTCAGGTTACTTCCAGAATTTCAAATGAAATGCAAGATGCAACTTAGGTTTTTTTTTTTTAATTTTTTAATGTTCATTTATTTTTGAGAAAGAGAGCATGAGCGGAGGGAGGCAGAGAGGGAAGGAGACACAGAATCCAAAGCAGGCTCCAGGCTCTGAGCTGTTAGCACAGAGCCTGACATGGGGCTTGAACTCACGAACTATGAGATCATGACCTGAGCTGAAACCAGACACTCAACCGGCTCCAACCCACGAACCGTGAGATCATGACCTGAGCAGAAGCCAAACGCTTAACCAACTAAGCCACCCAGGAGCCCCAAACTGCAATTTCTTAGTTAAAAAATAAAATGACTTTCCAAAATGGAATGGGAGAATTTCAACCTGACTTAAAGTTCTCTATGTCTCCACTTACCCTACTGTGATGGGTGCATGTTTTGTTGGTCCCATTTGTATCTTTATGTACAGTCTACTCTGCCTCTTGATGTACAAATTCAGGCATTACTTATTTATTTACTCTCCACACTGTAACATGAATATATTACCTTCCCTTTTACCTCCTGTCTCTACTTAAGATATCTATCTTCTACATTTTCAAAGTTGACAACATTCACACGGTCATCTGTCATCATCATTATGTCTCATATGTCTTGGCTATATATTCTAAAAAGGGAAAAAACAGATAGTTTTTACATTATTATAACTATGTAAATTTTGTTCATGGAATGGCCAAGTGGTATGCTAGGATTATCTTTCCTTCTCCATGAGTCCGAAATCATGGCCTTACCAATTCACCAAATCTCAAGTCAGCCTAAGCATCTCTCTTTTTAAGTAGTTAATTCTGACAGAAAACTACTGGTGAAAATGACTACCTGGATGGAATTACCTTATATAGTCAATGAGGCACTTCAAGGATATGGAAAAATAGTATGAAGAACTTCGTGCTTTTCAGCAGAGCTTGCATTTTCTATTAGAATCTAAGTCAAGGGATGCCTGGGTGGCTCATTCTGTTAAGCGTCCAACTCTTGATTTTGGCTCAGGTCCTGATCTCATGGTTTGTGAGACAGAGCCCCATGTCAGTCTCAGTGCTGATAGCATGGAGTCTGTTTGGGATTCTCTCTCTCTCTCTCTCTCTCTCTCTCTCTCTCCCTCTCTCTCCCTCTCTCTCCCTCCCTCCCTCCCTCTCCCTCCCTCCCTCCCTCTCTCTCCCTCTCTCTCCCTCTCTCCCTCTCCCTCTCCTGTACCCTCACCCTCTCCCTCCCTCTGTCCTTCCCTGGCTCATGCTTTCTCTCTCTCTCAAAGTAAACAAATAAACATTAAAAAAAATAGAATCTAAGTCCAAACTAATTTTTCAGGCTTTGACTAAAAGTCTGTCATCTGGAACATTACCAGTGGCTGTGGCAGGAAAAGAGAGTACATGAAGAAATCATACCTTCTCTTCCATGCTTTGACTTACAAGTGGCGCCCATCCATTCTGTTCAGAGTTCTTTGGCTGAATCTAGTCACATGAGTGCACATACTGCTTGAGATCTAGGGAATCTTAAAGAGCTCATGGATATTTGGTGAGCAGCAAATATCTCTGCCACAATATGCACTCTTTGATTATTCACTGATCATATAAATTTAGATGTTTCATGTAAATAGTAAACAAAATATAACGGAATGTATACATGAATTTGAGTGCACATTTACTTGGTATCTGTGTGTGTGATAGCCCAGAATAATATTCTACTTATTGACTTTCCTTTCAGAGCAAGGCACTAAAATGTAGATAAAATTAATTTCCAAACTCAAGTTGTTTTGCGTGACTGAAATTTTCCAAGGGACATATCAGAGTGGTCATAATTTTATCCATTGTTTGGGATACTGTTACATTTCTTTGAATTTTATTATTCTTGAAAATCCTGTAGATCTTTATAATTTTTTTAAAAAAATTTTTACTTCCTTAGTCTTGAACGTTTTATTGTTGTGGGCCTTTACTCTTATATTAGCCTTTCATTTTTGTATAAATTTTGTTTTGTTTTGTTTTTCATTTTGCAAGTATATGCCAGGAGCTGTGGTGAGTTGTAGAGCAAAGCTGAGATTTTGGGTAAGCAGACAATGCTCAATGTTATCTTCTGTATTGTTTTTGTATTGTGGCCTCATGACTTTATTTGGGTGACCTTGAAAAATTTCTTGTTTGATTTTCAGTTTCCTTTTGCATAAAATGGATTTATAATAATTCCCAAGGTTTATTTGTTCGTTTTAAACAGGTACCAATAACCTATGTAAAACATACAGCACAGAGCTTGATATATAATAAAAACCAAAGAAGTGTCAATTCTCTATTACCAGATGGCTAACCAGAGACTCTGTGGTAGATTGGACTCTGAAAAGCTGGGCTGGAATCCATGTATCCTCATTTAATAAGTGGGTAAAAACAGCAAATTATTTGATGTTTATAAATGTCACCTGTTACTTAGAAATGGAAACAATAATAGCTATCTGACTGTACTGTCGGAGAAAAGTTGTGGGAGCACAGGCATGGAGAATGTCAGCCTGGAGTCAGATTCTACAAGTTCACCTCCAGGTATGCCCTTCAACTTGTTGATGAGCTTGGATTTTTAGGTTCTGGACAAAGGTGGAAATGATTCCATTTGGGAGGCAAGATTGAACTTCCTTTCCTTTAAATGAGCAAAAAAGTTAGACATTTTTTGAATACCAAGACTTTATTTGCCATCCCCTCCCCCCCACCAAAACATTACAAGATTCAAGATTCAGGTTTTTCCTTTTATATATATATATAATTTTTTTAATGTTTGTTTATTTTTGAGAGAGAGAGAGAGAGAGAGCACATGTGTGCAAGTGACGGGGGGAGGGACAGAGAGCAAGGGAGACACAAATCCGAAGCAGGCTCCAAGTTCTGAGCTGTCAGCACAGAGCTTGTTGCAGGACTCGAACTCCTGAACCATGAGATCATGACCTGAGCCGAAGTCAGATGCTTAACCTACTGAGCCTCACAGGTGCCACAACATTCTAGTATTTCTACTCTAGGTTCAGCTCCGTACTTATGAGAAGTCATTTAAATTGTATACGTGTCACCAGCCTTTTAGGGGTTGGGGACATGCAGAATATTGCCTGTGGAAGGTCACTTGCTTTCAAGGTAGAGGGTATGCTGGCCCTTTTGTAACCTTGCCTGGGACAGAACTGAATGTCAGTAATGCCAACAAATTACTCCTTTTTCCTCATTTGAGGCAGGTCTAGTAGATAAGTCACTCTCATTTTTAGTAAAAATCTTAAACTACAAACCTTCACTTTTTTTGAACAGAGATTTTTTTCCTCTGTAAAAAATTGTAAGGTTTAGAAGTTCCACTCACGGGGCACCTGGGTGGCTCAGTCGGTTAAGCGGCCGACTTCGGCTCAGGTCATGATCTCGCGGTCCGTGAGTTCAAGCCCCGCATCGGGCTCTGTGCTGACAGCTCAGAGCCTGGAGCCCGTTTCAGATTCTGTGTCTCCCTCTCTCTGACCCTCCCCTGTTCATGCTCTGTCTCTCTCGGTCTCAAAAATAAATAAACGTTAAAAAAAAAAATTAAAAAAAAAAAAAGAAGTTCCACTCACAATCATGAAAATGAAAATTTTCACTCTTCTAAGGAAGATGCAGATCTTTGTGTGACTTTCTTTAGAAGAGAAGACCAGTCACAATGCATTGATTTCATTTGTTTCCCATGAGAAACCGAGAGCGATCAGTTGTACAGTGAGGATAAAGGCCTTTATGGTTGTTAAACAGTCTCCTAAATCCTTGGGCAAGTTTCTTAATCTCTTTAAGCCTTGCTTTTCTCTCCTGTAAAATGAAGGCAATGATTGTATAGTATGAGAAGTAAATATGATAATGAGATGAAAACCTTTCTCTTGTGCTGGACACAACAGTACATAATCACTAAATGTTAGTCAACTTTTATTAGAAGTATTTATAGTAAAGAAAACATACTGTTAATCCCACCATTTGGTTCATAGTAAATTGCTATGGTAGACTTTTATGGTAGTAAATTTTTAAGTAGCTTGGAAAAATAATCTAACATTTATAGTTTTAAGATTATGTGGCCTATTGAATTAAATATTTATCCACTTACAATCTCATATTAGCATGAATCATAAAGACCTAACTGTATATATTTGTTACCATGAAAACTCATGTGCATGTCATACAAATATGACAAGTAATGATTATTTAAAAGTTATTACACAGTTTGCAATTTTAATAAATGATGAAAATACTTTTGGAATTCATGTTATGAACACAGATTATTTTTTAAAATTTTTTCATGTTTATTTTTGAGAGAGAGAGAGTGAGAGGAGAGAGAGACAGAGTGCGAGGGAGAGAGGGGCAGAGAGATAGGGAGACACAGAATCCAAAGCAGACTCTAGACTCTGAGCTGCACAGAGTCTAGAGTCTAGAATCTACACTCTGAGCTGCACAGTCTGGAGTCTAGACTCTAGACTCTGAGCACAGAGGCCGAGGCAGTACTGAAACTCACGAAAAAATGGCTTTTGGATATTTCCATAATGTTTTGGAGGAAATATTACAAACTCTTAAGAAGTTCCAGGAAGTTTCAAAAGTTGTTTTTAGAGTAGTAAAATTACTAAATAGACTCAAGCTGAAATTTTTTTGATACAGTTGCTACCTTTTGGTATTAATATTTTTGGTGTGTGTAAAATACACTTTGACAGCAGATTTTGTAATTTGTATATTTAAATGATGTTTTATAGTTTATGTTCAGTTAACATATTTTGTCAAAAGAGAGAAACTTTCCTGTGAGATTCCTATTATCAGGATTTTAATGCATTCGTTTTTATCCCCAGCTCAGATTTCTTTAAAAGAATAAATGAGCTCACACAGTTATTTATATCTCCCATGAATTATTGTTCCTGAGTTTCTGAATCTTTGAGAATTCTTCTATATATGTTACAGATTAGTATCCAAGGTCTTAGTCCCATTGGCAAGATATAGATATTAGTGTTATCTTCTTCAGTGACAACCAGAAGTAAGCTAATAAACAAGTCATGACACCAATGAACCATTTAGTTTATTTTTCTAAGTAAAGATTAAATGAGACAAGAGTAATACTCACATCGGAGACATGGCTTTAGATCACTTTTATTCATCTTGTTTTTTACTAGTGGAAGGAAAGTTGGTATTGCCATATGGGTTCCTAAGAGGTAAACCAGTGGGGTTTATGTACTTATGAATTATTTGGGTAAAATATGTTTCATTCATAAATGTTACTATTACAGAAATTGTACTTGAAAGAAGGGATAGAAAATCTAAGGGTTAATTGTTAACTGAAATTAAAATGAACCAAGTATATATATAAAATATCAGCACAAATTATTTAAAACCAAGCACATCTACCTTAGGTAATTTATCTATTTATTTTTAATAAGAAACCATCACAGTCTGACAAAACATGATATTTGAAATGTCTGACCTTTAAGGGATATATTCAAGATAGGGGTTAGAGGGGGTGGGAGCAGATATCACTATCCTACATCATTCTCTCCATGTACGAACTCTCTTTCAGGGTTACAAATCGCTAAAGACAGATAGAGTCATCTGTACACTGTTTGAGGAAGACATTTCCTCTCTTCTGTTTCCTATTTACAATTCCACTGGGTTCATAAAATGGTCAGATGCTACAGAGCCATGAACAAACTACAGTGCTTTTAATAGAGCCATTCATCTGCTCCTTTTGAAGGTTAGTGTTCTCTCTCGAGGGAGGGTTCTCAGATAATAAGAGGAAAATGAATGCCAGTTGAGCACCTGTAATCAAATTACTCTTAATTCCCTCAACTCTTGTCAGATATTGAGCTCCTCAGATCGTTTCATAGGTGGGCATTTTACAGACCCCCATGGTGTAATACAGTTAGTTTCCTTTCCCACTTCCCTTTCTCTTTCCTGTGCTCCAGCCACCATCCATCATGACTGGGTAAATCCTGTCAGACAGAAAGTCCCAGCCGTTCAAACAGTCAGACACTGAGCCAGCCTGGTCTACTCATGCACCTGTCACTTCCCAGCATTCAGCTTGTGAGGAAGGGGGCCAAGAGAACATTTATGGAATGGATGCGGGCAACGTGCCCAGCGTGTCAACAGGCACAGTGTGGTCTCAGCCTCAGTCCTGGTAGGATGCTTCTGCTCCTGAAAAGATTCACAGTCTGCCCCACCCCCACCCCCACCCCATCCCAAAGAAGGACTGATCTATGTAAAACGCTTGCTGCTTCCAACCTAGAGCAGACCATAATTTAGTCCAGACTCTCCCAGACCCAATGTGTCACATGTAACAAAACAAGCACTGCACAAAGCACTGGGCTGGTGAGTCTTTCAGCTGCACCATAACTCATCCTGCTCTAAAGGCTGCAGAGGGAATTTGTAGAATGGGGTGAAGTGTTCCATTTCATTTGTATTGTATCACTTGGGAGATGAGATGAATTCAGGATGCAGCCGCAGACATGCTTGGAATTTCATTGATTTTATTATGTTGGTTGGAACTTACATATGCCTTATGGGTTTTTTTTTTAAATCACAACTTTTATTGAATGTAATTCACGCAGAGCACATGGAAAATAATGGTGGTTCACAGTGAAGAAAGTGTAACACTGAGGGTATTTTTGTTTTTTATGCCAATGACTTTTACCTTAAAAAACCTTGAGTCAGGGATATATGCAGAGATGCAAATCTAAGAATTGTGCCATTGTAATGAAAATAAAGCTTCAACTATTTTCTGAAATTATCTGCAATCAGATAACTCATTTATCAGTTATGGTCAAATGAATGTTAGCCTTGAGAATATCTTCCTCACTGGTTTGTTAAAAGGACAAGTTAAAACATTCCCCATCAGAGATATGCTTGTTAAATCATCTGTAAATCGGTATGCTTGTTTTCTGTCCACTCTGAGCAACAGAATTTCTTTTACTTTCCTTCTCCTCTTCCCTTTTCTTCTCCTCTCTTTTCTCCCCTTCCCTTCTTTCCCCTCCCCTTATTCTTCTCTTCCTTCCTTTCCTCCTTCCTTCTTCCCTTCCTTCCTTCCTTCCTTCCTTCCTTCCTTCCTTCCTTCCTTCCCTCCTTCCTTTTTTCCTTCCTTCCTTCCCTCCTCTCCCTCCCTCTCTTCAATAAGGGTCAGGCACTGATCAAGGCTCTGAATTAACATACTGAACGACACAAATGCCACCTCTGTGCTTCTGGAATTTATGGTCTCATAGTTCCTAAGTATTTAGCAATAGAGAACGTGCTTATACATGTAGAGAGCATTACTTGGAAGGGCTCTTGAACTAAAAAATTTATACAGACTCTAAAAATGTGTGGAACACAAATTTCAGCCTAGAAGACTAAACCACACTCTGCCATGAGAAGAATACATGTATTTTACTATTCTCCCTTTTATAAAGACCCAAGCACATGCATTCTGACACTGATATGCAGTTCATTCTCCCTGTCGATCTTGGCAGAACATGTGAGGCAATAATATCTTTGCTGTTGGGATCTTGTGTAGCCACACATTTCGTCATGCCATGTTTTGTTAGGATGACCATTATTCCTCCAAGGCCACATTTGATCTGTTTCATTCTTTGGGTTTGTTTAAACTAAGTCTTTGTCATCTGATTGCAAAGAAAGGCATTCATTCTTCCAATACGTTTAAAAATGCTGGGTGATCGTTGATAGGCTAATACTGGCTGCTCTGTGTTGCCAATCTAATGCTTTTCAATATTTTATTATCCCTGGAACATTTGAAAGCATCCCTATTTCTCACACTCTGAAGAGGCACACATGTCACCTCTCCAGTGGTCATTTCCTTACTTTTCCTTGTTGACAAACGGCAGGCTTTGTTCACCATTCTGTGAGTGTCAGTGGACTTCTGGAAAAGCAGCTTTGGCCTGGGGGAGAATCTTGATTGGTCGTAGCCAATTACTGGCCTACTTTCTCTTGACAATTGATTGATCGAGGTATGGTCATATGACATAATTCCGGCCAATGAAATGTTAAGGTAATCCTGGAAAGATTTTTCTCATTTGTTAAAGAGCCACAGGAGAGCGATATATCCTTTTTTAAATTATTTTGTCTTGACATTGTTACCTGCATGTGATTCCTGGAACTGAGGTAACCATCTGAGGACCTTGAAGAGAACAAAACTAAGACAAGTTCCTACTCTGGAGAATTAAATAAGACATAGGAGAACCTGTGTCTTTGAATATACGTTTACTTACCCAGCCCTGGAATTACTCTACTTCCATACATTTTGTTATATTAGATACTACAACTTACACTTACTGTTGACTTTGCTTGTTATGTTTTCTGTTATGTGGAGCCAAAATATATGCTAAGTCACATCCTTTTCTTTAAAGTTAGTTGAGATTTTAAAATACAATGAATGCCATGACTAAGATGAAATCTACCCAACTTTGAACTTGAAAGAAATATATTATTACTTTGATCATTTGGTATCAGTGCAAGAACTGAGACTACATGCTTGTCAAAAACATTCGCTTCCTAGGTTGTGTGGAGGGTAAATGACAAGATGGATCATTTTTAATATCGTACCTGTGCTCTGTTTTATTTCCAGCTACACGTGTACCACTTTCTATATTCTTCCAACTCCTGTCCTTGTAGAGAATTATAGCTCTAATATCAGGTATCCAGGTCTGTTGCTGCTAGGCCTATGGTGATGAGTTAGATGTTTCAAACTCCTTTGATAGGAAATCACATCCTGCTGGGAGTACCTCTAAAAACAAGACGCCCATGTTCATCTCACAAACACTCACCACATGTACCTCTTAACTAAACTTGTGTAAGCTGAGATTTTATGGTGGCCAACTTCCCCACTCCGTGGGGAAGACCTAGGAATGAGGCCAAATCAAAGAATAGTGTTACCACAATGGAGAGTCACAGAGTCTTGTGGATATTTTCGAGGTGATAGATTTAGCTGTCCCTAAAGGTTACTCTACTCAGTATACTTTTTCAGTTACATGGGTTGAGTTATATTCACCATCATAGGTAAACTAATGACTCTTCAAGATGCCCACATCCTGATTCCCCGAGCTGTGAACATATTATGCGACAGAAGGGCTTTGCAGATGTTTTTAGAGTACAGACCTTAAGGGGTGCTTGGTTGGTTCAGTAGGTTAAGTGTTTGACTCTTAATTTTGTCTCAAGTCATGATTTCACGGTTTGTAAGTTCAAGCTCCATGTCAGGGTCTGCACTGACAGTGCAGAGCCTGCTTGGGATTCTCTCTCTTTCCCCCTCTCTCTGCCCCTCTACTGCTCACATGTACTCACAAGCTCCCTCTCCCTCTTTATCTCTCAAAGTAAACTTAAAAAAAAAAAAGAGAGTACAGACCTTAAAATACGGAACTGTTCCTGAATTTTATACGTGAACTTAATTTAATCACAGGACCTCCTAAAAGCAGAGAAACTTCTTTAGCTGCAGTTAGAAGATTCATGTAGCAGAAGGGGAAAGTCAGAGGGATTAAAAAGTGAGAAGGATTCAGTTGCTGAAATGCCCAGATGTAAGAACCAGATCGAGAGGCCTCTAGGAGGTAAGAATGTCCCTCAGCTGAGATGTCACACACACACACACAGACACACACAGACACACACAGACACACACACACACACACACACACACACACACACACACACCAAGCACCTCAGTCCTACAACCAAAAGGAATATTCTGCCAACAGTCTGACTCAGCCTTGAAGTGATTCTCCTCCAGAGGCATCCAGTTAGAGCCCAGGTGGCTGACACTTTGAGTCTGGCATATGGAGACCCTAGAGCAGAAAAACCAGTCAAGACAACCCAACCTTCTGACATGCAGAGATGCGTGATAAACACATTCGTTTAAGCTGCTGAGTTTGTGGAATTGTGTTAACAGCAGCAATAGAAAACTAACACAGTTACTAAGTAGGATTTTTTTTTATTGTTACACGCAAAAGCGCCTTGATGAATACAATATTGTTTTGAGACCCAAAAATATTGCGATATTGGAAGAAAATACACCGGATTTTATTTTGAGTATGAAGTAGCCACGGTCTCAGGAAAAATACAGAAATCTTACTCTGAAACATATTTAGGTTTTTAGAATGTTGTGGTTAGTTTTTGTTTGTCTCTTTGTCTCTATATGGTAGAAAAGCAGGTATCTTGAGAACAAAAACTGTAGCCCGTTGACAATAAGTGAACTATACAGTGAGTAGAAATAGAAAAAGAACACATTTAGAGTGCTGGTTTGACAGTCAAACTTGCTGCAGGGATGAAGGAGCACATTAACAGGTCACAGGCAAGTTAATCCCCAAAGGCTCACAAGCTCATTGGCAGGGCCAGAGCAGGTAAAAGTCCCAAGGGAAAAAAAAAAAAAGGTTGATGACGAGGAACTGAGCAGAGCCAAAGGAAGAGGAGATCTCTCAGTCGGATTCAGTGGCTTTGGAGGGAAAATTTTAACCTAAACTAAGGACTAAAAATAAAAATCTAGGAAACTACATTTGTAATTCCAAAGCTGAAGTAAATAACAGAGATGATGGAGAATATTCAAGTAATGTCAAGTTGGGTGTTAAATTTAGGTAAAAATGTAGCAAAATAAAGTGATGCCAAGCAAGGATGCTCACTTGAAATGCTCACCTTGGTGTTTAGCATTTTCCTGGGAAGTCGGTCACGTAGGCTTGCAACATCTCCATGACTAACTTCAGCAAAGACAAAGTATTCACCAGCAATCACACTGTTAGCACAAATTTCAAATCGGTGCAGCCTGGCCCACGCTCTCAGGTACACAACTTAAAAGCACGGTTATAAGGCAGAATGTTCCAAGGCTCACGCCGCATTTCCCAGAAGCTGGCCAAGGGCCAGTCCTGAAAACAGGTCTCTTTCATGAGGAGGAATAGACAGAGTAAAGCAACCAAAGCGTGCTGAGTTAACCCTTTCCTGCACAGGCTGTTATATATCAGAGCCACTGGGTTATAAGGACCTATGAGGTTGTATTAAGACTGACAGGACACTTTTTATAAGCCAGTTCACAGCATGCTGTGAGCGCATCAGAGGACACTTTAACAAACAAGAACTCTCTTCGCTGGAAGCACATATTAGCAAAGGACGTCCCTTCCTGTACAGAAAAACAGAAACAGATGGGAAGTATGTTCCATGGGACCACAGCTTCTACTCAGGCTGGAGTCTGTTATCCTAACTATTATAATGAAATGGGAGCTCAGTTTCTCAAATGCCACCGATGCCAATGAAAACTCATGTAGTGACAGCTTCACAGGTTGTAGGAAGTATGCCACCTCTCGTTGCTTCCTATCCTTGCTCATGTGATAAGTCACATAAACTACCTACCTGGATGCACACTGAACAGCATAGGCCACTCTTAGAGGAGACCAACCCAAAGGCTACAGGTACCTCACGCTTTGCCCAGTCTTGCAAGGGTCACGAGAATCCTTGAATTGCCCATCTGCCAAGTATTAGCTTCTTAACTTCTTTGGAAGCTATAGCGTGTTCTCATGCTTTGCCTCCTGTGCTTTGGTGTGATAGCTCTTACCCTGTGAAGAAAAGCTGCTCCTTCTTTCTCAGAATTGTGTGCTTTGTCAGTCAAACCATTTTATGTCACTCACCCCAGGATGTAGGAATAGGAATTTGCTTATTTTCCCCACTGGAAGACAATATTTTCATGTCACTATGCTGATTAAAATAGTGGGTTCCATGTTGGGACTATGCAGTCCTTTGGGGGAAAAATCACAAAGAGGGAGAGAGACAGAAGGAAAAAGAGGGAGAGGAAGGGAAAGAGAGAGAGAGAGAGAGAAGAAGAAACTATATTTACTGTGCTTTGGGAGCTTCATGGTGGGGGGGGTCACAAAGAGTTATTTGTTTTTTTGTGCATGATTCTAGGAGTTGGCTTGATACTGACACTACATCAATGAAAGAAACTGCTTCTCCTTATATCTTCAAGGAGTTTGTATTTTACTGAAGGTGGGATGGGCAGAAGACGGACAGTTTTTAAAAGCAGCTCAATGAGGGCTACTGTAGAAGAAAGCACAAACTGTTGGATGGGAGAAAAGACATCTTGACATTTGCTTTGTCAAAAAATATATATTCCACTGCATACCTTTAACAAGCTACTTTGAGTTTTCTTGATGTTCCGGGACTTTGGGGTCTTAGAAGCTTAAAAAAGGATTAGGCTGGGTCACATTTGAATGTATTTACTTGCCCATGTTCAGTGAAGAGCCCCTTAACTGCAGGAGCCCAGGACCCTAGCAGGTTGGGCAGGGGTACTGTGACCATGATTCAGCCAACACTTCCCCACTGCAGCATTACAAGATCTGCTGTCAGACTTAGCATGTGTTAGAGCCACTCATAATGGGCCAGGAATGAAAAAAGTAGAGAACTTTAAGGATGTTATCTCTGGGCTGGCATGAATTTCTCAGTCACAAACGTATGCGCAATAGCATACCTTTCAAAGTTTCTCTAATGTAATTTAGCTCTTGAGGTCACTTTAGTTGATGGTGGAAAACATAATTTTGTCAATTCAGGGTAAGCTTACGCTCATTCAGACTCATTTAAACATACATCTAAATCCAGTCAATTCAGAATTTTAGAAAGCTTTTCAGGGCTTGTATTCATCAACAGCATGATTTCCTCCCTCCCTTCCTTCTGTCTGTGGGGGTGTCTAAATTCATAGGGAAGAGGGGAAGAGATGTGTGTGTGTGTGTGTGTGTGTGTGTGTGTGTGTGTGTGTGTAATGGCTTCCAGGGCAGGACTGCTTCTAGTAGCCATCCAAGTCCCTGGACATCCATAAGACAGAACTCATCTCTTTGGGTCCTCATTCCTCTGCTGTCATTCCTACAACTCAAGTATGGCATCCACACATTCTACGTTTTCCTGACTAATCCCTCAAAATAATATCCTGGTAAAAAGTGGCATTGATGGATAAACTCACTTGCCATTGGGACTTGACTCTTTGTCCTATGAGATCCTCTGTCACTCCTTTATGAGCTGTAGGCATCTTGAGATACATCATCTCTGAGGAGTGATCCTTCAGTCTTGACTGCACATCTGATGTTTCAGTGTCCTCTCTTTCCCTTACCTAGCGGCTCTGGGTCTGTGGACCAGGAATTCATTGATCCTACCTCTTAACTAGGGAAAGAGTGGAAAACATTCCAAGTGAAGAAGTTGTCTTAGGATGTTCTAGGAACTTAGTCTACACTTTACAGAATGGCTCCTGAATTCTCAGCGAAAACACTCAAAACTTGCCTTAAGTCTGCTCTTATATTAGAAACTCCTTTTTCTCCCATTCAGCCAGATTCTCATTATATTGAAGCTCAACAAATTACTTAGGGCATAGGAGAGAACCAACGTGGCTACCATTAGGGAGTTAATAGAATGTGTAGAAAATTAATAGCATGGTGACAGTAAGGTGATTGTGCACTAATCTCACTCCAAGTTATAATTATACATTCAGCATATATATGTAACAACCAAACCAAAGAAATGGGATGTGCATTTAAAGGAATTACTCTAGAGCAAAAGCATTCATAAATTCAAGCTAAATTATAAGCCACAGGCACTAGGCCTTTTAGTAACCGCTTTGGCTATTATGTGGCTTTGCTACCTATACGGGGTACTGGGCAGAGAGGGAGGATCTATTTTCAAATGTGTGTTCCTTCGTCTAGATCAAGGATTTGAAAACTTGTTTTGTAAAAGCCCAGACAGTAAATATTTGGGGCTTTGTAAACCAGGCTCTCTCTGTCACAACCACTCAACTTTGCCTTTGTAGCATAAAAGAAGCCATAATGCATCAACACATGAGTATGACTATGTTCCCATAAAACTTTATTTACAAAAACAGAGGGCTGGCATTGGCTCAGTCACTATGGTTTGTAGATGTCTGCCCTAGCTGTGAAAGCAGTCCTTTCCCAGTTTTTGTCCTGCTGTAGCAAAATGATTAAGAACTGTGTGCTTGGGGAAAACCCGTTAACAACACTTCTCAGTTCTCAGGACAGGCTTCGTTTCTTTTTCCACTTTGTAATTCACACACCGGGCACAATGCTGAGCATTTAAGTACTTTTTCAAAAAAAAAATGATGAACTTTCTTCAACTCTGTACATACAAGTGAGGGCACATGTCCTGCCTCTTCTTGGCAAGTGTCTGTGGTCAAGGGCAGATCTGAGACATACGGAATTCTTCTCAGTGGAGAGGTAACAGACACCAGGGGTGACAGCTAGAACACTCTGTATGAAACAGACCAGATTCTATACATGACCCATTCAAATGCTGGGCTTGAGTCATTTCTGAAGTTGACATTTTAAAAATAAATGTTCTTCATAGATAACTTAAAATATTTATCACCTAAGAACTGTCCTGCATGGTATTAGTTCATGCTAATTGTATATTGCCATTTGGTTACTGCTCTTGAGAGTGGCTAAATAATGCCAATTATTTCATGAGCCCTAAATGATGGAGCTGTACCTTCCTCCAAATTTTATTTCCCTACCTTTGTTCTCTCTAATTACCATTGCTCTTGTGATGTTAGAGGGCATGCAAAAATACAGTTCTGGTACTTGCATCCATCATAAAGATACATGTTTTTATAGATGAAATTGGAAACATTTGGTTTGTTGTTATGGTTAGTTATCACTGGGGCTAAAATTGCTAAAAGATTGCAATAGATTTACGTGCCAGCGTTTTATTCATGGGAGACACTGGCACTTTCCACTTGGGGCAAGATGAAAAGTCCCTCATTTTCTTCATTGTGATCCAAATTAAAGCAAAGTTTAATTAAAGTTTCATTAAAGAAAGATCTTTTGTAGTCCTGGGAAGCATCTTTTTCTTTGAGCCAAATATGTTTTAGAATGACATGCTTTCATCTCGAGTTTTTAATGTTTTTCTGAGGGAAGAAAGGGAATAGATACACCATTAATGAGGTGTGATGTGGCTGAGCCAAGAGTATAAAGCACCAGGTGTTCCATCAGCTCTCATCTAGGTGTGGTGCAACACCTAGAAGCTTTCCTGACTGTCAGTCTCTTACCATGTTGCCACCTGAGTGACCTCTCATAGGGTGCTCCTCCTCTAATCATGCTTCCCACGGCATTCTCACCAGATTTACTATTGTTCTTTTACACAAACCTTTTCATGCCCAATCTCTTCCCGTCTTCTTCTCTTCAATTTCTGCACTATCTGCCTACAACCCCCTCCTTCATCTTCTGCAAATAAACACACGCTGTTAGTGTCCATCTCTTCTGAAACATCATATAACTCTTTTTCTCACTTTCACTGTTTTACACACCTGAATGTTACTTCTTGCAAATGAATTTCAGCATTTTTTACCTGTAGTTTGGGTGGTATTTTATGAAAGGGGCACGCAATGGACGATGAGAGTACAAATCAAAATCATACACTTTCTTAGCTCAGGTTTCCCTGGGAACCAGACTCTGAGACAAAAACATGCATGCGGGAAGGTTATTGGAGAGTGCTCTGGGGAACAGCATCAGTGAGAGCATAAGGGAGGGAGGATTGTACAGAGAAGTTTAACTGCAAGTCAACTATCCCTGAGACTTCAGAAAACTACAGGGAGCTCTGCAACTCTGATGATCCTTTTGTAGATATTCCTTATCTAACCAATTTTTGGTGCAGGATGAGGGCAGTCCTTTGGGCAAGGAACCTCTCTGTGGGTGAGAGCAATCCCCAGCACTCTCCCCCTTCCTTGAGGATAACACCAGCCTCAGGATCTGTCTCCTGACTGCCTCTTGGTTAATAGGCTTATAACTTGGGTTAAGTCACTTTCAGCTGGGGTCATGTGAGTCTAATAAGGAAAGAAAGGGACAGTACCCCGAAGGAACTCTCATAATTAGCCAACATATCATGGGAAAGACTAAATTTTAAGTCTTTGGTTAAGGAGGCAAGATCATAAGATTGGGTAGCAGAGAGTTCACATGAGACCACTCTTCTGAGATACGTAGGATTTAAATATCCTGAGGAAGATCCCAGGAGATGGGTGGTAAACTAGTGACTAGCATAGTTCATAAAAGTGTGGGAAAGTGATGGCCCATATTAAATGCCATTGAAATGCCAGACTTATCTTGACAGATGGTGGAGAAAGGAAATGAAAGACTCCAGAAGGTAGGTGTACTAGAGTAGATGTGGTATGCGAAGCTGAAAGATCTATCAGATGATTGTGTTTCAGGAAAAGTCTATAAGGAATGCACATATGAGAGGAGCACACATATCAGTAAAAAGTGTAATGGTGGCTCTCTTCTGTTAGCCGAGACTGATAGTAGGAACAGGCATTACAGAGCAGATAGGACCCTAAAACAGTAAAGGCCAAGGGACAATTCTTACATGCAGAAACCAAGTAGATGCAAATTATTATTAGTTGCAGAGTTGGGAGTGACAGCCAGGGGACCTGACTTGTAGAGAATACAGAGATGCCATAGAGCATCCCTAGAAACAAGATACATACATAGCCAACATGGGTACTACTCAGCTTGAACCATCAGAAGAAAGCAAAGATGGATGACCCAGAGGCTGAGGGCTCTTGTCTCAATAAGGAATTGTGTTCCCTTGTTCAGTTTCTGAATCAAACAGGTTTGCAGACAGGGAACCTATGAAAGGATGCTGTAACACTGTAACACATATACACTGTGGTGATCCTCTCAATCCTTTCTTAAAGCAATCTTCATTCATTTACTTCGGTGGCGATACATGGAGGAAAGGGAAAAACCCAAATATTTCTAGGAGGGTTGGGCCTGATGTCCAAGTTGACATCAAGACCCTGAAAAATGGAGTATCTCGGCTCACTTGTAAGAGTGGACGCATTTAGGAGCCAAGTAATAAAAGCATTCTTGACCGGTGCCTGGCCTCCAGTGGGTCTACTGGGTCAGCTGCCCTATCCAGTGGCAAATATTCAATTGAGATTGACATATGATATAGTTGGCTTAATACTCACATTGAGTTCTTGGCCTACTGTGACATATGACATAATATGACCCCTAATATTGGGGAAATCTAAATAGGAACCTGTGAAATTTTACTCCCCTACCCCTATCAAAATAGTGAATAAAAAATAAACATCCCAGAATGAAGGAATGAATTAAAGTAGTGGTATCTTTAAGGATTTAAGGCAGTGTTGTCCAACAGAACTTTTTGTAATGATGGAAATGGTTACTGAACACTTGAAATGTGGTTAGTGTGACTATGGAAATGAAATTGTAATTTTATTTAATTTCAATTTAATTAAATATAAATAGCTACATATACTTACTGGTCATCTCATGGAACAGCACAGATTTAAGGGATAAAGGATGGAGGTCTCATTTCCATTTAATTCACTGGTTTGGCCACTAACAAAAAACCTCCTGGGTCCTGAAAGATGAACGTAAGCTACAGAACTCAGCTAAATGGTGTCTGTAGTTGCAGCTGCTATTCCAGATGTGTTGTTTTCCTAGAGCAATTAAACATGACCTCATGTCCATGGTCTGAGGGTAATAATTTGGTGAATACTTTTATCTATTCCAATCACAAAGCAGAGTTACACTTTGTATTTACTTGGAGGAGGCAAACAGTATGCAGTTGTCGATTTGCTCTAGGGCTGTTAACTCTCCTGCCCTCTGCCATAACATAATCCAAAGAGATCAGGACCATCTGGATATCCTGCAGAACACATTGATCTACTCCATCAGCAGTAAGCATAACAAATCTGCCTCCAGTGAATCTTTCCTGAGAGTTGCTATCCGAGAGTCTAAAAATGTTATTGAGCCTCTGGAACTTGCCATCACATCACTGTTTGTTGGGTTTTGGTGTGTGTGTTTACGCTAATAAGTATTCGCATAAATACCAAATTTGGACTGAGGCTTGCTTTCCTTGTGTTCCTCCACCTGGCCTCCAGGTGGTGGGGGAGGAGGCCTATAGCACCTACCTATCCCTTACTAGTATAGAATCTGCTGTCTGCCAAAAAGGACATAATAATGGAAAATGAACAGGACAGCTGGGTGGCTTAGTCAGTTAAGAGTCTGACTTCGGCTCAGGTCGTGATCTCATAGTTCATGAGTTTGAGCCCCACTTCGGGCTCTGTGCTGACAGCTCAGAGCCTGGAGCCTGCTTCAGATTCTGTGTCTCCCTATCTCTCTCTCTTCCCCTCCCCTGCTCGCTCTCTGTCTCTCTCTCTCTCAAAAATAAACAGACTTTTAAAAATTTGGAAAAAAAAAAAAAAGGAAAATGAACAAATTGGCTGTGGTCAGTTTTCAATAGGCTGTGTTTATCCAGGTTGATCATGTGTGGTCCTTCAGTGGAGAATTGTATCCCTGGTTCTGGGATATTTTTCATAAAAACCAAGACTAGTAATTTAGAATCAGAGCACTCTCTCCTTTGTGTATTGAATAATTTGTACTATTCATTTCTCTTTCAGGGTTACCCATTATTCATCAGAACATTTTTTTGTTATTAACATAGTTACTTCATCCTTTATTATATTTATTATGTTACAAATATAAATACTATATGTTTAATGTTCACTGATTCCATAATCATATTTTCTAACATGAATTAAATCTTCACTTCCAGAATATTGAGAAATTTTGCCTTGTTTGGTGATATCCTTGGAAGTTTCCTTAGGTACCAAATCTCATCCACTTTGTGAAACTGAGATGCCAGCCAGCCGAATCTATATGAATATCATTATTTTTTTATATTCCTAATCTTTATTGCTTGGCTCCTTAGTGATTCCGTTTTACTAGTACATAGTTTATGTATTAAAATTATATATTGTGTATTAAAAATAGTATTTGACTAAACTGCAAGGCAAGGTTACTTTTTTATGCTTTATGCGTTCAGACTATGTGAAACATCAGTGGTATCTCTTGTGTTTGTTATACTTATAACCTTGTATTTTTAGCAACTGTTCATACTAACCATAGTTTTCCTTTCTAAAATGACCTTGTGAAACCCATTGTTATGTAGCCATTCTGTGACTAAGATTCCATTACACGATGGAGCTGGCTGATGGCTGAAGTTTGAGCAGACGCAGCTGGTTGTTACAGCTGTGGGTCACAGCACGCTACATCAGACCAAATGTTCATTTTGTCGACACTGCTGAAATCTTTCACTGATGGAAGTCCCATTGACTTTGAACAAAATGTACCCAAGTGCCTCTTCAATGAGCATGCTAGAGAGGTGAACAAAAACCCAGCACCCGACATTTCTATGCTTGTAGAAAGTGGAGTTGTAACTAAAGTTTAAATTGGAAGGTTAAAGCTTGTGCACCAATGTAGTGGTCATATCAGACAGTACTATAATCTTTCTTTTCAGAAGCTTCAGGGTACCAATATCTGTGTAGAAAAGAATGAGGATTCATCAGCTAGCATGAAATGTTGTGTCATTTCAAAAGAGCTTGTCTGAAGGCCCCCAAATAAAATCGTGTTTCTTCAAAGGATACAGCAGTTGTCTCTTCCCAGTACACAAATTCCAAAGTTTTCTTTGTATGGCCACCTTAACATACATGTGCTTGAAAAGACACCTATAAAGGGACGCTTTATGGGTCAAGCCCAATTTTGCCAGCCCTTTACAGTAGCTATAAAATTAAAGATGCATTCTGAAAGCATAGTTGTGGCATCGAAAGTGAAGGGACGGGAAGGAAAAAGTACAAACAGGGTAATGGTAGTCTTCTGACTTTCGTCTTTTAGCTTTGTACCTCTACCTTCTCTTGGGTATTGAAGTGTCCTCTTCTATCTTGCAGCCTTGATCAAAAAGAGGAAAATGTGAACAGAGAGACCTTAGAAACAGTGTTGGAGGGGTGGAGGAGCTTTTTCTTCCTCAGAGGGCAACGTGAAAGGAAACAAAATTTTTTTATACTTCTTTTTTTCTCTCTGCTGTTCTTGGGTACCTTATTGGCGTAGTTTCATATTCAGTCTACATGGTAATGATTCTCACATTGGTATCTTAGCCATGTTATTGCTAGTAACTAATTCCTCTTCAAATGATTGCTAATAATTTCACGTATCCACTCCCTGATTGACACCTCCCATCTTTCCAGTTTATTCTTTCTCTATGCCTAATCCTCCAACTTGAGAAATACCAACTACCACTGCCTACGACCTACAATCCTCTCATCTTTTCAATATCCCACACTCGTCTCATCTTCTCTTTCTTACTTAGGCAACTTAAATTCTACAATCATTTTAACTACTTTCTTGAAAACATCTACAATTCTCTTTCCGGTATTTTGCTTCATCTTAACCTCCTATCAAAACCAACCCTAAATAAATAAACATCACCCGTACAACTGAACGTGACTGGAGGTTAAGGCGTAACGGCAGTTTCACTTTAAATTCATGATTTTGAACTCAAAAATTGATCTCTAAAAATGCCCAGCAGTCTTACATTTCCATAGTTCATTCACGCAGTCTCCTAAGCAAATAATTCACATAATTGCCTCTCATTTCAAATCTTTAACATTTTTTCCTGTTCTTATTCACAGTTGAGGATTTCATACCCTTTTTCATTAAGAAAATTAAAGCACTTGAAAAAGAACTTGCCTAAGTTCCGTCCTTCCATCTACCAGATTCTTACCATTACCTGCACCTACACATTTTGCCTTTCCTCCTACTGTGGTAGAGCAGATAGCCTGCTCTTATCCAATGCTGGACACTTCACTTGGGTTCTCATTCTCCTCTCTCTTTTTCTCTTTCCCTTTCTCTTCCTGTCTCTCTCCTCCCATCCTTCCTATCAAATATGTTCCCTCAACCAGTGTCCCTCATCTTTAAAATCTTCTTTTCCTGAGCCCACTTCAGCAAGTAGAGGTCACTTGAGGGTGGATTCCCAGACCTCCTCCCCCGCAACTGTCACTCCATTTCTCAGCTTCTCCTTGTAAAAATTTTTTAAAAATTAAAACAACAACAAAAAGTGACAACTGTTTGAAATAGTTCTCTATGTGAAGCCTCTCCAATTCTTCTTGACCACTTAACTTCTTAAATCCAGTCCAATCAAGCTTTTACCCACATCTGTGGAACAGAGATCACTGAATCATTTTTTCTATCTTGACGGACTTTCTTTTGGCTTCCAAGCAACACATCCTCATGGATTCCCTTTCCCCCAACCAGCTCCTTCTTCTTGGTATAATTATAAACTTTTTTGTGCCACACTCTGAACTTCTTTTCTTTTTTCACAAATATGCTCCACCTGCTCAACCCCAACTGAATAAATTTGCCCCTTCTTTCTGTTGCACAGGCCACAAAACTTGTAGTCATTCATGACTTTTGTCTTGCTTTACTTCCCACATGTATTTCCTCAGCAAATTCTCTGGGTTCTAACTTCAAAATATGTTCACAGTTTGTCTCTCTATTTATCTGAGCCAGTATCATCTTTTGCCTGGATTGTTAGACTAGCCTCCTAACTGACTTCCCTGATTTTGTCCTCTCCATACTTTTTTTACTCAACACAGCAGCCAGTATGTCTTTTTAAATGAAAGTCATCATTCTTCTGTTCAGAATCGTCCAAACTAAACCTAAATCTCTACAACAGCCTGTGAAGGCCTACATTTGCTAGATCTGTTTTTTCTTTCACACCATCTCCTAGTTTTTGCCCTCTATTCCACTTTGCTTCGGCCACATTGGCTTCCTTACTGTTCCTTGAATTTACCAGATACATTTGTGCCTCAGGGCTTTGGCACTGACTGTTTTCCCTTCCCTGTCCTCCCTGTGTCTTCCCTACTCAACTTTTTAAGTTTTTGCTCAAAAGTCAGCTTCTTAGCAAGTGTAACTTTGCCACCCTTTCTTTAATACCACACCTTCTTCCACCAGTACTCCCTAACACTGGTAGACCTGACCACTTATCCAACTCTTCTTTCTTCTGCTTGTACATATTCTTTTTTCTTTTACTTATTTATTATATTTACTTTCTCTCTCCACCTATTAATATGTAAGTTCCATGAAGACAAGGATTTTTGTCTCTTTAGACCTTTGGCATCCAGATTATTGCTGAGAACATGGTGCATACCCAATAAGTGATTGTTAAATGCGTGAATAATGTGATTGAATCTTTCCCCTAATTATCTATTGATCATGTATACTTGTCTTGCCAGGTCTGCCATGAATTCACACATACCTGCCCAAAAGTACAATCTACTCTAATCTAAGAGAGTGGCCTTTTCCCTCAAGGAACTTAAAAATAGCCCTAATGTAAAATACATCATAAATTGTTGACTTATAAATATTTTGCTGACATCTAATATACCACTTATTACTTTAAATTCTAATTATGTATTTTTAATTTTTAATTTATATTTCTGAATTATTTAACCCAAAAATGTTGTGACAACCTCTCATGTACTCATTCTGTAGATTTAAGAGATGTTGTCATTTTGAGAGGTTTAATTCATAAATGGCAGTCTCAGCTGTATTTCTACATTCCTATTACTCTTGCCTCTTGTAGCAATAACAGTGTTATTGCTTATACAGTGTTATTGCAATAACAGTGTTGGAATTTAGAGTGTTTTATACTCCAGTGTGATTCTATACTTTTATCATATGTGCAGTCATAGAAGTATAGGGGTTTTGTTTGCATTTATAATTTTCCATAAATACTTTCATCCTATCCATAGTCTTTGATGAGTTACTCTGTTCATTCATTGTTACATTTTGGGTTTCTCCATATTCATATATTTTAATTGCTTTAAAGTATTCCCCTTTGCATAAGCACCAGCAGCTACTTATTCTTCATTTCTCCGTAAATAAATGATTCTTCCCAATTTTTTTCTTCAAATATGTGCTAAAATTATCCTCCTTACGTATGATTCATTGTGTACATGTGTTGGATTATCCACAATGAATATATGTGGAAGTATAATTGATGAGAACTATGGTTTGTGCATCTTTCATTCAATGGGTATTGTCAGATTTCTCTCAGATGTAGCTGTACATTCCCATCAGCAATCGGACACATTCAGTTTTGCCAGTTGGATCAATATGAAATGGTGTTTCTTTGTTTTAATTTGTACTGAGGATCAGCAAGGATGAGTGACTATGATCATTGTCATATCCAGGGTTCTTCTTATATAAACTACCTTTTCATGTCACTCCTGCTTTTTTGCTGGATTCTTCATATTGATTTATAGAATTTATTTATATATTCTGAGTACTAGCTCTAAGTCAGTTAGAGTTAGTCAAATGGTTAGTTATTGGTCAAGTAACTTTTCCAGTCTATGACTTTTCTTTAACCTTGGCTGATAGTGTCTTTTGTCATGAGGGATTTTTGAATTTTAATTTGTAATGTAAAATAGCAGTCTTTTCTATGGACTGATACTTTATGTGTCTTATTTGAGAATACATTTCTTTACTGATATAATAAATATATTTTACTCTAAAAGTTTCCGTTGTTAGCCTTAGACTTTTAATTGCTCTATGATCTGTGTGTATATGTGTTTGTGTTTGTAGAGTGAGCTATGGTTGTGGCTTTATATTATTCCAGCATCATTTACTGAATTGTCCATTCTTTCCAAGTGATTTGGAATGCCATTTCCGTCATATCACATTTTTTGTTATATATGTGTGTCTGTTTCTTGGCACTTAATCCGGTTTTATTTTAATTCTCATACCACACTGAATTGGCTGGTATAGTTTTGTGATTTTAATTATGAGGGAATGGACTTCCATCCTTTGCTTTCTTAAAAATTATCTTTGCCATTACATTTATTCTTAATTCACTCTCATCTGGCTTCTTCGGCCATCATTTGATTCAACACATGTTTGCAATGATCATCAAGAAACCCCTAATAGGTAATATGGATGTTTTCTTATATTTTCTTAATTGAACTCCTAAACAACATTGAATGCAAGTTGACTGCTCTCTTCTTTTTAAAAAACTCTTGGTAAGTGTTCAGCGTCTTCGACCATCCACGTCCAAGCTTCTAGTCTGTCTTCCTCTGCATTTCCTGTCTCCCCTGCCCCCACATTCCAGTCCTGACATTGCTATTACCATGCACGTCCATTCATTTGTTCCTTTGTGATTTTTTCTGTGCCTGAAGCAGCTCCTCATCCAGCTTGGTGAACAGATGTAGTAGTTTCAAAATGGTCACTGTGAACCCTTCCCAAATAGCCTTCAAAATGATTTTTTAAAAATAAAAGTAAAAAAACAAAATGACATCATTGCTAGTTACAAAAGTGTTCTTTTCAGGGTGCCTGGGTGGCTCAATCGGTTAAATGTTCGACTCCTGATTTCTGCTCAGGTCTTGATTTCATGGTGGTGGGATTGAGCCCCACATCAGGCTCTGCATTAGGCATGGAGCCTGCTTAAGATTCTCTCTGTCTTTCCTGCTCATGCTCTGTCTCTGTCTCTCTCTCTCTCAAAAAAAAAAAAAAAAAAAAAAGGATTCTTTTCTTTCCTTGAGAGGTTGTGAGCAACTTGAGAGCAAGAACCACATGTTTTTGCTTTGGTTTCCTTAATATACTTTATGGTGGAGAGCAAGCATTCTTTCGTTTATTCATTCACACAACAAATGCCCACTGAGATCTGTCTACTGTGTACCTTGAGATACATCAGTGTATAAAACAGACAAAAGTCCTTGTTCAAAATCTGGAGGAAAGCTGAACTGTACCATATCATATGCTAAATGTATCTCCTGATATATAATTTTCCTATCTTCTTTTCATGGGAAGGGTGGCATCTGTATTTACAAAGCAATTATAATTTAAATGTTTTAAGAGCTTTTTCTCACTAGTAGTAATTCTGAAGTTAAATTTGGAAAAGTCAGCATTAAAGGAATTCAATAAAAGCAATAATTAATAGAATTTGTAAGCTCAGTGAGAAATTGTGTTGACTGTAAACTTGCTTCCTATAGCAAGTACATGTGTCTTTTGAATATGCTTTTGTTGACTTTTTATTTTTATGACTCACTGATCGAATGAGATTCAAATGAAAAATATATGAAACCAAAGTCACCAGATGTGCATTTGTATCTGTAAGCTCAGGGAATACTTTAAACAAAAGATAGGAGTATGGCCTAAATGAGCTAAAAATGTCCTTTTTTGTCCTCAACATAACTTTGAAATTATTTGGGGAACAAAAAAAAAAACAAACAAACTGTAGTTTGTAAAAACATTATTCTATTTATGTATGCAAACTAACCATTGTTTGGCCAAGCAGTGTCTGAAAATACCTTTATCTCTTTCCATTCAGTAATTGCTGGACCAAGAAAGACCTTCATACAGGTCACGTTAGTGCTTAATTAATTTAGCATTAAAGCATGACAGGGCGTGTTTTAGTGTCTATTAATGCACGCCTTGGGTGCCTTCAACTGCTTGAGGCATGTATTAATAGCCCAGTAAAGCATGCCCTAGAGTCACCTAGTGTCATTATAAAATGGCTATTTAATTTGGAATTTTATTTTTAAACCTTATTTTCTAATGAATTTACACTCTGCATTCTTCCACCGCATGAAATAGTTCTTACAGTTAGGATCCTTTTTCAACTTAATTTGCCATACAAGGGGGGAAAAGTCAGCAGCACTTAGCTTCCATGTTGTGAATATGTTATATATTTCTACAGTTGCTACATAAATAGAAACAGAACCGTAAAGGAGGCTTTCTCCCACTACATAAAGGTTTTTAGAAGAATTATCTGATGAGTAGATGAATAATTTTCCATTCAGTAGAACTGAGTTTTCTGACACTAATCACTTGTACTGTTCCTTTCTTACCCTTTACCTCAGTGATATAAATGATAAATTGCCTAACTCTTCTCTTCTCTCTGAAATGCTACTTTTGATTGAATGACGAGATGTGATATAACCTAAATAATGAAACAAAAGCAAATGAGGGGAATATTGGGTACCCCAAGCTCTCATATCCCACTGATGATCCCTTGTCAGAAGAAGCAGTAACTCTCCCCTGCTACTCCCCTCACCTTGCTCAAGCTGTCCCTTTTGTGCCTAAAGCCCTTGAATTGACCTTACCTAGGTCCTCACCTTTGAAGTGGAAACCAGGACTTGTCAAGCTCCGTCTCCACCTGTCCTCATTGCCTCCAGACCTATATCAAAAGTCATATCACACAGAATGCTCTAGAGGGTTTGAAATTTGTAACACCAATTAGAGTGTCACATTTGGGAGAAGAAAGCTTGCACTTGAAAACAATTGTGAGGGGGCACCCGGGTGGCTCTTTTAGTTAAACGTCTGACTTTTGCTTTCGGCTCAGGTCATAATCTCACGGCTCATGAGTTGGAGCCCCACGTCAGGCTCTGTGCTGACGGCGTGGAGCCTGCTTGGGATTTTCTTTCCCTCTCTCTCTGCCACTCTCCTGCTCATGCTCTCTCTCTCTTTCTCAACATAAATAAGCACTTAAAAAAACAGTTGTGAGGCAAACCGTAAGACTCTTAAATACAGACAACAAACTGAGGGTTGATGGGGGGGCAGGGGAGAGGGGAAGATGGGTGATGTGCATTGGGGAGGGCACCTGTTGGCATGAGCACTGGGTGTTGTATGTAAGCGATGAACCACTCCCACGGTTCAGATTAGCCTCTGTGACCTCCCCCAAAACAAGAGCACACCTTACACACTGTATGTTAGCCAATTTGGCAATAAATTACATTAAAAAATAATAAGAAAATAAATTTTAAAAAATGTAAAAAAGTTGTGAGATTGCCCTTCTGTATATCAGCAAAATTTTGGAAAATATGTTTGAGAAGGGGTGCTGAGGGGGTGGGCTGAGGGAAGGAGGACTGTGATTTCTATCAGGGTAAAGTATTTGGAAAGTACATGTGAAATACATCATGGAATAGGCTGTGTCTTGGCCTAAGTGTTGCACGTGGTTTCCTTGAAAGATGCCTGAGTGACAATTTTGATCAGAAGTCTATTTAACTCACATGATGGACCTGTGCAGAAGACACATGGGTCTGGGACAATGACGGTGAATATTGTGAGCTTAATTAAGTGATATATTCCGTTGCAGCTGCTATTGTATATGTGGGCAGATCAGCCCAGGCTCCGGTAACTGTTACGCAGCTGTTGAGCTGGAAAATCCTCCTTCCTTTTTTAAAATGTATGCCAATAAGGAAAGAACATCAGAAGCCGTGGCTTTTACCTGATAGACAGCTATTTAGATTCATCAACTGCATCAAGGCTGCAACAGCTGTAGTGATATGTCTACAGGACTTAGAAAGTACTGAGTATTCTAGAGGCCATAAAAGATCACATGACTGCCAGAGAGTAGAAAATAAATTCCATTAAAATAACTACAGAGCTCTGGGACCTCATTGATGTTTCTGGACTCTGTTTATGTCAAAATTGCCTTTTTAAAGTAAAAGTTAGTTGGTATATCTTACACCCCTTGCCTTTCAAACAAACAAGCAAACAATAGAATGTTTGGTAGACCTGTTTGATGTTTGGGAACACTTTATACTTGAGAGAGGAACAGAGTCAGGGAAAGGCTTCCTGCTGGTCTGGGCTACAAGGCAAGTAACAAGGGCACTGTCTCTTTTGAACCAGTGACTTGATGGTACAGAAGTGTTTATAGCAGATTAGGAAGCTGTCTGAACTGGTGGAAAGACGCAGCAGGAGAATTACCATGGACACCCAAGTATTTGAGAACAAAGCCATGTCTCTTCACCTATACCTCTTCTCCTTTTGAGAAACTGCTCCTTGTTTTGCCCTGGTCACACATGTAGACTGGATGCCTGGTCATCAGATAACAGCTTCCCCTGTAATCTGAGGTATCCGTTTTGAACTTTCCAGGAAGCTATAAAGTCAGAAGGCTGGCAACAGTTTATTACAAATTGCAGTGACATACAGAGACCCGGCTTAAAAGCACAGATTAGTTTTGTGAGCATTCCCAGTGGGCACACTTCTCTAAGATTGTCATCCCTATTCCAGTCAGTACCTACTGCTTTATAGGTAGTTTCCAGGACCTAAAGGGGATAAGAGAAAATGTTGCACTACATGCTGTCAGCCAGAGGCAGGTTGTTGTGACTTTTGTAGCCATGGAAGTCTAAAGAACCCTGGGAAGGGTCATTCTCCCCGTGGCCATAATTCCAAGTAGTGAGTCTCATTATCTATTTTGTTTGGTAAAGAGATGTCTGAAGCTACAGACATCACTTCACTGAGAGATAAGTAGCAGCTAATTGTGTAATTATGGAAGAAGAATTTAGGGTGGGAGACGTATGGCTTTGTGAAAAAGAAGATTGCGTAAGACTTATCACCCTGATTTTCTGAGCTTGAAAATACATTTTCCATGTGAGTGATCATGATGAGCTCTGGTGTGGAAGAGAATTTCAACAATCAGGTAGATAGTGACATCCATACATCACCATCACTACTCTATCGTCAGTTTCCTTCCCTGGCAGAGAAGTCACCTCAGTGCCTTCTTGAAGGGTCATGAACAATGGGGCCATGGTGTTAGGAATAACATTTCACATAAGCTCACCAACAGATATTTATTCCCATGGAGATTAATCTGATTACCATCACTCATAGGGAACCAGTTCACTAGCAAGAGTGACCAACCCTGCGACTAGATATGGTCCTATACCTTACATGAGTCAGTCAGCCATATGCCAATAGTTCAAATATATCCCCTTCTTCTAGAATAGATTACTCTCTGTATTTCGATTCCCTTTCATTGTCTACCATGCTTCTACCAATGACCCCACCTATGGACTTATTAATGCCTTTTTTATCATAATATATGAAGTATCTGGCCTTATAAAAAGATGATAGATCTTTAGAAGCCTTAATTTTTGCAATTGCTGGAGGACCTTGTAAGATTGGCATCTGTTCTATAGGATCTGGTATATAGCAAACCAGTGGCTGATATTTTGTGACCATTCTCCCATAGCCAGAAAACATGGGTCTGGGCCACAAAGGGACAGAAGAAGCAGTCATTGATACACTTCCCAAATTTTTGTACTGCATCATCTTTTCCCTAGACTCTACTGATTTGGAGGTATTAGGACTTAATGTTTGAATGATTCCTCCAGAAGACATAATAATGGTTCCATCCGATTAGAAACTGAGGCTGCTTCTGGCCATTATAGGTGCCTCATGCCACTGACTAAATGAGCAAAAAGGGGGGGGGTGGTTTCTATATTTGGGGTTCTTTTTTCTAGTTATCAAGAAAAATAGGATAACAGCTAAGCAATGGTAACAGAGAAATATCCCCTTGGGCAGGGATTGCCTCTTCTACAGAAGTTAAATAATATCCAATGCAGGCAGATTTCTTATGAATGAATGAAGTTTTAAACAACCTCACCAGGCAAAGAATTCCAAATTAGCTGAGGTGCTACTGAAGGAAGATGAGTATAGAATGAATAGTGGAAGAGGGAACTTATTAGGGCCCCGAAAATTTCAGAAACATAGATTTTTGTCTTTACTCCTGTCGCTCTCCACTTACCCCCTACCTTCTCTTCTCTTATTTCCCTACCCTTTTATGCAGGATAGTTGGAGATGATTAATATCACAATTGAGCTCTCAGTTGAGAGTCTGTCATTATATAGTGATAGAACTGGAGGAAGAGTGCTGGATACATTAGCCACTGAGAATTTTGATTGTTCCTCTCTGGAGAGAGGAAGAGTATATTTGTGTTAAGCACTAGCATGTTATTGGGATGTTTAAGATGGAATATATTAATGTTGATGAAGCCAAAGCATAGACTGTAGTTGACATTTGGTATGTCTGCTGGTTGGCGTGAACCATTTGACTATCCTTCCTATGTTTGGCGATGTTCCTCTCCTAAAAGTAGCAAGATCTGAAGCCTGGGAACTGTCTTTCCAGCCTCCTTGGGCATTGTGAGAAAAACCCTATTTGTCTTACTATTAACTACAAGTTAACTCTTATTAAGTATTAACGGTTAACTAGTTTTGAAACTTATTGGATACAGTACAATTGGGTTCTTCTGGGCCGGAGAGATTCTTTTCACTACTCACATACTGGAGATCGTAAATTGCAAGGAAGAGGGTCGTTCTGTTACACATTCTCTTAAAAACAAGACAAACATCTATGTCACATTTTTCTTTTTTTCCAAAATGAAATATCTATTTCATAAGAATGTACTCTTTTTTTTTTAAGTTTGTTTATTTTGAGAGAGACAAAGACAGTGCAAATGGGGGAGGCACAAAGAGAGAGAATCCCAAGCAGGTTCTGCCCGGTCAGTGCAGATCCCAATGCAGGGCTCAAACCCATGAACCGTGAGATCATGACCTCAGTTGAAACCAACAGTCGGATGCTTAACCAACTGAGCCGCCCAGGTGCCCCGAATATACTTTTATTAATAGACCCAGATATCCACAAACTAATCTAAGTACTACAGCTAAACTAAATGGAAGATATTTTTTCTCCAAAAGCTATTTTGCTTGAAGAAGCATCTCCAAAGCTGTTCTTATTTTATTTGGAAGAGAGCAAAGAGTGTGAACAAGTAAGTGCTCGCTTTTGAGTTATGCCAAGAATTAGTCTAGCATTTTAGATTTCCGTGCAAAATAATTTCACAGGCTCTTGAATGTGACATGAACATGAATGTAACAAATCCCTGTATTATTACTCTTTCTTCACTTAATTGACACAGTTTTTCAAATTGTTTAGGGAAAAAATGCAAAGCATTCCAGAACACTCTAGAGTTCTGCCCTCTCTTTAAGGTTAATCCATTTTGTTCATTTTGTAAACAGTATTTTCGGAATGGTCAATATTCAAATATTTATTATTGTCTTGGGTTTACATTAGAGTGTAAGCATTTTTCCAGAAAAAAAAGTGATTTTAACATTATTCATTAAATGATCTAACATATAATCTGGCAACAGTATTATACGAAGAAAGTCAAGTCTCAGAGGTTCCTAGGTTCACAGGTGAAGATGAGCCAATTTTTTTTTTCCCAAACAAAAACCTGTTTTAGGGTTAATCACAGAGAAAAAAATGATACACTGATAGAGTAAAAATTGAAGTTGGTCTGTCTTTGGACATTAGGAGGGCAGTATGGGTATGTTGGGTACTTGGTGGTTTGAGAAGAATCATGTGAATGGGAGAATACCAAAATAAATTTTAAGTTTATATGTTATTTTTATCTAGCATGTGAAAAATGCAAAAGCTGCAATCTTTGTTTTCATTCTTTTTAGATTAAACATCTTTTTCTTGAAGGAGGTCTGTTTGTCTGTCTCTCAGTCTGTCTCTCTGGCTCGCTCCAGCTCTTTCTAACTCTTCTGGCAAACGTAAGTTTGAAGTTAAGTTTGAGTTGAGCCCGAGATATTTCTGGCTTAGGACAAATTTGGCTAAGAAAGAAGATTCCCATTCAACCTTTGGATCCAAGAAATCCTGCTGGACCAAAACAAATACCACTGCCGCCTACATACTTATGTTCTCTGACTTTCTAGTTCACAAAGGTCAGGAGCAAGCATTATTAAAATGGGCATGCCAGGAAGGGGTAAATACCATTTTGCCGTAATTTATACTTTAATCTACTCTGGTAAGTGCAAATAGCTTGGCCTTACTTTACCTCCTTTTGTAATGCATTGCACCCCTTGGTACACACAAATTTTATTTTTACTTAATCACAGCCCATTACAAATCCAAATGGGAACCTTTCCAGCACTACATGCCAGTAATGTGGGTTTAAATGCCTGTAAAGTTTCCCTAGATAATCAGACTTCTATTATGTCATCACATGGGCTGCCTGGGAAGAATGTTTAGAGAACTGAAACCTGGGGGTGGGGGTGGGAGGTGGGGGGTGGGAGGCGGGAAGGGGAAGGTGAGAGGAATTCTCAAGAGCATTTCATTGGGAATACAACTATGCTCTACTTTAGAGCAGACTAAATATTGAGGATAACATAGGAACAAGCGCACACATATCTTGGCAATAAATTATTTTTGTTTTTTTCTCTCTGGCACATTTTTGGTAATTCCTTCTGTTTCTGTTCAGGCAGTAGTTCCCCATATGTTGGAGGTGTCTCGCATTCATTAGTCAGACTGGGTCCGCTGTGATTTGCAGTGCTTGCTTTCACAATAGCCATGTGCGCTATATTTCTTGAACGGGAACTTGCACAATGCTTCCCATTTGCCCTCAATCACTAGCAGATGCAGAACAGTCAGATCATTTCCCTTTAACTAGCCTAAGGGACTAAAGGAATTCAGAGGAATTCTAAACCAAGTGGTTCCTCTGCTTTGCCTGACTTCACTTCTTGAACCTAAGGCTCAGTAAGAATCCAAGGGCAATATAATCTGACTCCTTCTGAAGTATTCATTTCCTTTACTTTGTTTTTCTTCTAAGCATCAAACTTTGTAAATTCAGTTATCTTTAGGCATTCATGGTACGTGTGAATTGGTATTGGAAGAAGTACAGCATTGAAAACTAATTTTGTACTTTCTACTAAAGTGTCTTCATGTTTTTGAAAAGGTTCTGAAGCATCGAATAGCAGACAGGTCCCTTGCGGTCAAGAGGCCTGGGATCAGTTTAGGGCTTTGCCGTTAGCCCCCAGATGACTTAGAACTGATGGAAATCTCTGGATCTCTGGTTCCTCATCAATAGACTATGGCTTTGAGACACCAAAAACATGACCTCCCTCTCACTTGGTTATCCTGACCCAACTCCTGCCATTCAAAGTTATTGTTAATTGCAAATCTGTATATGCGTATGTAAATGCATACACACATACAGACATCCATTAGGTCCCCAGATGGATCTGAGAATCTAGAAGGGGAGGGGACTCAAAGGAGAATTTGAAGAAGACTATAATGAAGCAGAAATTAATGAAATTGGAGGGGCTTTGGATATGGTGTTGAACATGGAAATTTGAGAAAACAGAAACGAGAAAAGCAAAGAATAGCCTAGAAAAGACAAAAGAGAATTATAAGAAGAAAAGAAATAAAATCCCGAACCTCATTTTTCTCCACTTTTTTTTTTTCCTCTAACAAGAAAATTCTAGTGCCGAGAGTTTTATTGATTTATCTCTGCTTTGGACCCTGGACTTTAAGTTCTGGCCAAGAAAGAACATTCCCTGTTGAAAATGGAGACTGCATTTCTTTGCTGCCAGGAGTAAATGGTTCAACACAGAATGTGTTGGGGCCTGTAAGGCTTAGATCATTCAGCAAGTGTACTTTCCAAAGCCGCTTTACATGACCTAACCATTGAATTAGAATTACTCTCTAACTTCCGCTTATCACAAAACAGGCTTTAAAAACAATTTTTTTTAAACATTTATTTATTTTTGAGAGAGGGAGAGACAGAGCATGAGCAGGGGAGGGTCAGAGAGAGAGGGAGACACAGAATCCGAAGCAGCCTCCAGACTCTGAACTGTCAGCACAGAGCCCAACACGGGCCTTGAACCCACGAACCATGAGATCATCACCTGAGCTAAAGTTGGACACTTAACCAACTGAGCCGCCCAGGCGCCCCTAAAATAGGCTTTTGTGATTTAGGGTGTTGGTGTTGACCAACCTTGTTATTTTGCTCTTGTTTTTAAAGCTCTCTATATTCTTTAAAAACAAAACAAAACAAAAATTACTAATGATATATTTCCTATTCATTTGCTTTCAGCTTGTTGTATGCTTGTTTGGTAAATAGTATTTGAGGTCTAGAGGTATTTCAGATGGTTTCATTAGTCCTAGTTCAAGAGATAGGAAATTGTGTCCTGAAGTTTTGCACAATAGTTATACTAGTATGGGTTTTGAGTCCAAACTTATGAAGTTAAAAAAAAAAAAGAATAATTTCAAACCTCTAAAATGCTACATTATGTCTAAGCAAAATTATTATGGTAATCCAGAAAACGCTTGCTAAAAACCATACATTTACTGATAGGATGAAATATTTCCTCCAATGTGTTAATTTCCATTTTGCAAAAAACTTTCATTTGGAAAAAAAATTGTGCAGTTTTGATCAGCAGTCATGCACTTAATGAAGCTTTTTTATTTCCGATCACTTGTTGAGGAAGGTAAATATTACATACATCAAGCATTTAAAGTTTAAGAATGACACAGTTGCTTACAAAAATGAAACGTCTCATGTTTGTTTAATTCACAGCTAATTACATATTGCAATGCGGAGAATGCCCAGTGTTAAACTAGGGCTCTGGGTATCTCTGTCAGTTTATATGTCCTCTGTGTCTGTTGAATGTAAACTACTGGCTGAGGTTGTCATGCACACAGTATTTGTCTTACAATGAGGATGTGTGTTTCAATTTCTTTTCTTTTTTTTACCTGGCACACACAAAAAGAAAGAACATAGCTTTATAAAACAGGTATATTCCACTCTTGTTTCCTTGCCCCCCCCTTTTTTTTCTGCACACAGCCAAACTTTTTCTGCGGCAGTATTGGATTAAAAATTTTTAGAATGACATATAGCAGCATATTAGACTGACAGTTTGTACAAGTACATATTTTACTTGAATAATGTCTTCATTATTATGATTTCATACATGGAAAGTGCTCAGATCAGTGACTCTCACACTGTGTTGTCAAGTAACTTTAGCCACTCTTGTTGTATTTTGCTACTATTAACCTGATTTTCTCTACCTTCCCAGCCCCTACTCATTCTAAGCAGGAAAGCAAAATGGCAATCAGCCTGCCCAGTCCATGAAACAGAGAGAATAGGAGGGAGTGGATTGCCAAGAATGAGTTTAGGTTCATGGAGCCTTGTTAATAACAGCTAGCATTTTTTTGAGCACTTATGTGTTCTTTCCATGAACGTTGTTTTAAATTTCTCACAAGAGCTCCAGGAGGTAGGTGTTATTGTTATTCTTCTTTTAAAGATGAGAAAATTGAGGTTGAAAGAAGTTAAATTATCCATGGTTACAAATTAGTAAGCCAAAGAGCAAGAAGCCAGGTCAAAAGTTTTCAAAGCCCATGCTCTGAGCCTGCTTATTCGACTGCCTTCTCATTCTAGTCACCAGTTATGTTCTCAGTTCTGTAGCTACCCAGCATAGGTGCTCAGTGAATTTGTATTGCATTTATTTGGTCCCTATGATTTATGTGGCTGTGTTTTTATTATTTTGTGAAATATGATGAGTTGTATTACCAGCTATAGTTTATACACAGCCAGGGTGGAACACAGGACTCTTACATCATGCTGCCCAAGAGGGTCGGCCTTTGTTATAAAGCATCCCTGGTGTCAAAAAGTTCATCACATTAAAATCCCCAGTACGTAAGACAGTGCTTGGTACCTGTAGTATCTTAATAAAAATTTGTTCATCCATTCGCTTTAACGGATTGTTTTCTCCCGTGTTCATACCCCTGCTCTTATCTATAACATTCTCTATTCTCATCCCCATATATCCCCTTTGGCAATCTTTCCTATTATTCTTGTGTACCTAGCTCTTTCCTTCTCCAAGCTTAAACCCATAACTTTTCAGCTATACAACTGCTTCCCAGGCCACCCTGAATAGAAAACAATGCTTCCCTCTCTGAAACCTGAGAGCCTTTATTCTCTGTACCACTCACTTGGCACTTATTGCTGACTGTAGCTGGCAATTTTCCAAATTCTGTAAGCTTTTTTCCCCTCCTCACTAGTTATAAGCTCCTCCAGGCCCGGAACTATTTTATATAAATGTGTGTTTAACATAGTCACCAAATTAGTGCTTTTTACATAGTGAATTTTGGGTTTACTACAAAGACAGCTTTATTACCTGCTACATTTCTGTGTGGAGGAAAAACACTTGATCCATGTGGCTGTTCAGTTAGCTCAGGTGCAAAATGAAATTTCCATCTTAGAGAAGACCACTTACAGTCGAAGTGAGGCTGTCTGTGTATGTATGTATGTGTGTAAATAGTCTGATCGTATGTATTTAGTTTACAAAACTAAAATTAAAGAATTTTTTAAAGAACCTTGTCGATGAATGCCACTTCATCAGGTCAAATTAGTACTTAACTGACTTAACGAAGGGTGATAACATCTCCAGTGATGTAAAATTTGGGTCTAGATGCTAGCATTTACTATGCCAGCAATCACAATGGATAATTCCCTACTAAATATAGCGAGAATGTGCTAAAAGTGACTTGTTAATCTAAAGAGGTATTTTCTATTGGAAATGCACAAAGACTTGGCTCATACCATGTTATACATTTTTGTGGAGTTTCTTCTGAAGCCCTAAAATTAATTGCAAACCACGGTTAGTGCAAAGGATGTTAAATTTGAAAAAAAAAAAAAAAGATGTATGAATGAGTCATCTTGATTATTGCCCAACCTCTACACCATAATTCTTTATGTATTATTTTCTAGGATTGATGCCATTTACTTTGATTCATCTATTCAGTTTCTCTAGGGATCCTGCTCAGAACCAAAGGAGAGAATATGCTTCAGAGACAATAAATTCATGCCTTCTGCTCGTCACTCTCCAGCAGAGTCTGCTCCTGACGTCTTTTTAAATCATTTCTACTCTTTTATCCTGCATCCTTTACTTTTTTTTTTTTTTTTTTTTTTTTTTTTTACTTCTGCTCTTATCACAAGGTCCTTCTGCTAGAAAGTAGTGATTGTGCTTATCTCTACCTTTATAGGGAGTTGAAGATTTTATGTTTGTTTTGGCTTTCTTTAATTAGGATACTTTAATCTATAGTGTGTCCGAGTGTATTATATGAAAGTGGATTAAACTTTTTACATACTGAAAGCACAGTTAATTCTGTATAAAGATAATTTCTTTCAAGTAAATCAGCCCTATTTGAATATCACTGAAAGCAAATGCTGACTTAGAAGGATCAACAGTCAATCCCAGGTTTCAAAACACTGCATTCTTAAAATGCCCCTTGCAGTATATCATCATGTACATAAATTTCAAGATTCATCTGCTTCCTTAGTTTAAATGAGAAATGATTCTCCACCATTGTTATCATTTTACTCCTCCAAACCTCTGCCAATATCAAAAGAAGTAGGAGGTGTGATTGCTCTATGATTACTGGCTTATGCTCAGAATTTTCACAAAGCTGGTGGATCTAGCCTGTCTTCATTCTCTTTGCCCTACACTTTTTCTAGTCGCTGTATTTCATATTGCTTTGGATTTAGAAAGCTGCTCTGATTCCAGGCCAATATGCAAGTAGGATAGGGCATATCCCTTTGGGCTTTCCAAAGTGTTTATTTCTTGGAGAACTTCTTAGTAAGGGTAGCTTCTGAGAATTCAAAGGCCTAAGAACAAGTAAGTACATTCAAATTGTGATTCCTTAATAGTAAAATAGGTGTTGAGTTACGTATTTAGAAAACACCAGAAATACATCAGCCTTTCTGATCTACTTTCCTTCTTCATAAATCTAGTACCATCTGGAAGAGAAATAAGAAAGGTTGGCACGACTCCCAACTTATCTTTTGCTGAAAGTATAGAAGGATTCTTAGAGAAAGAGAATAACCTCCAGTTAGCTTTCTCTTGTTTTCCCTCTTTAAATTCCACCCCCCCCACCAAATTGTAGTTATAATGAAACATCACAAAGCTATTATGTGAAACAGTCAGAAAGAAGCTATTCCCATTCTCACTTTGAAACCTCAGGGAAATTTCTATTTTCTAAACATGGAAATCTTTCCTACACTTTCCGGCTATTGAAGAATAAATAATGAGAGCCACACACACAACAAAGATATTGTAGCCTTTGTCAGACTGGTGAATCATTTCTCAGTAGAAAGTACAATTGTGGCCAGTGGACTTAACTAAAGAAAGACAAATAATACAAAAAGACCTTCTGTGGTGTCTGAATCAAGAAGAGGCCAGCACCTGCAAGAGTTAAGTACTGCCTCACGACTTCCTTCATATTGCATTCCACTGATCCGGAGCTCAGCCTTGTTCAACACAGCTCCTAGCTTTTGCTTTGCCAGTGTGTGCTGAGATATATCCGTTTTGGACAAAAATTGAGATTACACAACGTTAAAGCGAGTTGTGAGGGGTGTGAACCCTAAAGTGACCGGGTCTTCCTTGGAGATGTTAATAGTCAACACATTCAGAAATATCATGGAAAATGAATCAGATATGCCAGGGCATATCTCTGTCTTCTGCACAGTGGCAGCTTTAATACTGCACATATACCCAGAGAGTTTCAAACCTTTTCTTTCTCTTTTGTTGAGTGGGATTTTTTTTTTTCAATGGACTGGCAAAAGGGAACCATATGATTTCAGCAGTATAAGGGGAAAATCCTTTGTGCCTGCTTCGTGCTGAGTTGCACTCCCTGAACCTGTTGTGTGCTACCATCCGGGAAAGGGGGCATGTTTTAATCCCACCCCCACTCAGAAAATTGGAGAGACAGAATGGGTAGGGGGAGTAGATTTTGAGTTTGAGACAAAAATGTCTCTGCTCTATTTTTTGTGAAACATACAAGGCAAATAAGCCTACTGCTGGAATATTTTCAAAAAGAAACCTCAAGTGAATCACATCAAAAAATATACCCACATCCAGCTAAAACCTAACGGTGTGGAGTGCATTAAGCTACTGGGGAGCTTTGTCTTAAAGCTCCAAGAGCACATTCTTGGTAGAGAGGGGCAAGGTTTGTACTCAAAGCTCACACCCCATGCCACATCAGGCTTCATCTCATCTTTTGGCTCTATTCTCCTTGACTCAGAAATGAAAGGAAGAAACAAGAAAACTTGTCCCCATAAGGCTGATGTGAGGCAAGCGGGGGGAGGTGGGGCTGGAGGGGAGGAAGGAGGTTACACCGCTGTCAGTCAGCCCCAGAAAATGCCATTTCTGTGGACCCAGTGCTCACTAAGGAAGCAGAAATAAAGCACTCTGATGTGGTGCTGCCCCCTCCCCCGCCGCACTCTCGCTCATTACCACTCTTTCTTTAAACTGCTGGGTAGACAGCTGGCAGCCCTTGCCTCAGAGGAGGCTGAAGTAAGGGAGCATATAAATTACTGTTGCATTTTACAGCTAAGATAAACTCAAACTGCAGGGTTATAGCCTGAAATGACATGAAGGGAAGGCTCCAGCAGGCCTCTCAAAAGAACAAGGAATAGAAAATGGATAGAAAGAGTTATTCAGGGAATATGGGATCGTGGAGAAGGAAAAAAAAAATCTAAACAAGTTGTGTAAAATCTGCTGCTTTAGTGGGTCTTAAAGAGCTTATGTCAGCTTAATTCTGTGTGGTAGCATAATGTAAATCTATGGGAAATGGGGCTTTAGGCATCTCTGCTCCATTCCATTTCTGCAGATTGCCAAGCATGGCAATAAATGTCAAGTGATTATTTATTTGATCATTAGAAACTTCATTAGATTTTGATTTGATGCTCTTCAACCTCCCCATTCCCTACTACCACCACCAAAAGGAAAGCTCAATTTTGAAATTCAATCCAGCTAGTCTGATTGGAAAAAAAAATGTTATGAAATAAAATCTAGTAAATACCAGCATCTAGATGACAACATTCTACATAAATATAGAATCTCCTCTCCAAGGAGCTTACAGCACTTTGCTAACACGATGAAAGACACATTTTGGCAAGAGCGGTAGAATTTTTGGAAGCCTTTTTAGTATTTTGTTAGATGGAAGGCTGTTTCTGAGGTGAGATCAAACCCCTCTGGCTACAGACAGAGTCTGATTGTATGTTCTTGGCTTAACAGTCTTAGCTTATAATGTATTTGAACTTTCACTCAGCTTTCTTGGACTTGATTTATTTGCAGATTATATTACCTGGGAAGAGGAGTTTGCGGGCCCTTGTTGGCTTGGGTAATTTGGTACTCAGATGGCTGGTGCCTGCATGTTGATATCACCCTTGCTCAAAGCACAGAACCCCAGCTTTATTATCTTCATAAAAAAAAGGGGGGGGTCTTTTTACTGTAGACCGCAGCATCGGATATATGTTTACAGCTGACTTTTTCATGGCAGTTTCAGTTTTTCCTGTGCCTTTCACGCTACAGGTTTCCTAGGAATCGTGTGTAGTGTGGGAAACAAAGAAAGGAAGAGAGAAAGCACAGCAACTGGCTTGCTTCCTCAGGGAACGGTACTTGCATGTCAAAAGACCCACCAAATAGGAATTGGACTGACTTTCATAAAACCAGGGATTTAAGCACAGTGTGGGGTATGTATTATTGCCACAGAGCACATGCTGCAAAGACGCATAAAGAGACAGGCTTTATCTCTCTGCCTGAAACCTTCTTGGAACCTTCTGGGAGTGCACATTCTAAATCAAGAATCAAAACGTTTTCCCAGCACAACTGCAAATTGAAAATAGGCACTTGAACAACACAGGCAGAGATATAGAAGAAGAATGACTTTGAAATGCCTACAACCCACCCCAAGCCACCCTGGGTCTTTCTGTAGACATGAGCAGTATTCATCTCCGCTAAAGGGTATGTAACACTCGGTAGAAACAAATGACAGCTGACAAAAAGATCCATTAGATGCCTGAACTTGCCCCTTGCCAGCACAGAGGTATTTTTCTGTTTTTTTTTTTTCCATCATAAAGAAAGGGCAGATATTTTTATTTCAAGAAGCATCCTATAGCCATAGAGTTTTTGATTATTGTTTTTTTTTTGTTTTCTTTTAGCACTTGCTAATAGATCACAATTGCCACAAGCACCTCAATGATGAAATTTTTTTCCATTAGTCCAAGTGGTATGAACCATTGAGGAAAACAAGCTTAGGAATATGTTACCGTGCTGTATGTTTTAAAACAACAATAACAACAAGTTGGAGGTCAGGACGTCCAGCCTCCTTTTGTGGGAGAAGTTGCTCTCATAAAAACAAAATCTTGGGGCGCCTGGGTGGCGCAGTCGGTTAAGCGTCCGACTTCAGCCAGGTCACGATCTCGCGCTCCGTGAGTTCGAGCCCCGCGTCGGGCTCTGGGCTAATGGCTCAGAGCCTGGAGCCTGTTTCCGATTCTGTGTCTCCCTCTCTCTCTGCCCCTCCCCCGTTCATGCTCTGTCTCTCTCTGTCCCAAAAATAAATAAACGTTGAAAAAAAAAATTTAAAAAAAACAAAAACAAAATCTTTATTGCTGCATTTTGATCACTGACATTTATCTAGTGTGTTCCTGACGAAGAACGTTGCACTAGTCTCAGCTGGCATGATGGAACAGCAACAACCTTCGAGGGTCTGGGTCCAGTAAAGCAAGTAAACAACCTATGTGAGGAAGGCGAGTCCTTCCTGAGCAACATCTTTGCTGAAGCAAGAGAAGTGGGAGTTGAAGGAAGTGTGTGAGGCCAGAACCCCTCCTGAGCAGAGAATGGGGGTATGGGGGTTGGGTGAGCGGTTACTTGTTTCTGTGGCGGGGGGGGGGGGGGGGGGGGGGGGGGGGAGGGGGGGGCGGCGGTATTTGGAAGGAGCTCAAAGGCTCTTGGTAGGGACAAGGAGGGCAGGAACACAATGTGCTAAGGCCAGAGGAAGGGGCATGTTCTGGGTGAGGAACAGGGGATAGCTTAGTTTTAGCTGATCGTAGATTCTATGTGAGAGAAGTAATACCATACATGAGAAAGGCCAGAGTTTGGGCAAAAGGTCTCTATAACCAAGTTGAGGCATGTCAATCTGATACACCAGGTAACAGGGAGCAATTATGATTTTGTGTCTAGAGAGGATGCTCTTGCTGTAGGAATGTGGGCAGCAGGGATCGTCAATCTTTGAACCAGGCGTTTTAGCACACAGATTAGCTGCTATATCTGTGCATTTTGTTCTAGGTAATTTGTCAATGAATAGGTCATGCCCCTGCATTCAATCTTGTGGGGGTGGAAGTACAGAGTTAACTAACCCAAGGAGGTGGCAGAGAGCAGGGAAAAGAGCAGAGGGAACGTGAAGGCTGCAGGGAACAGACTTCACAGTTACTCAGTGCAGCCCTGAGGCTCTGATGCAGGGAAAACATGGTTTCTCAGTTCTTGAGTCCCAACAACAGTGTGGGTGGAAGAGGTGAAAGGAGCATGATAGAAGAGGTCAGGAGATTTAAGAGTAGGATAAACCAGTGCATACAGGCAGATATTAAAGCTATGTGAGCAATCGAATAAGAATGGCATCATAATCTGCTGTCTTGCCAGGATGAAATTTATGTGTGTGTGTGTGTGTGTGTGTGTGTGTGTGTCTCTGTGTGTGTGTTGCCTCTAACCAGAGAGTTCCTACCTGATCCTAGATGATGGAGAAGACAGAAAATGATCTTAAAATAAAGGTTTCACTTCTGTAAAGTGCCACTAGGGCACTTAATGTAAATATATATTTGTATAAATATTTGTAATATTCATAAGCACTATTTACATAGATATTTAAATAGTTATATAAATATAGAGAAAGTTGTCCTGGCTACTGGCCTAATAAGATACATGTATTTTGGGTAACTTTTTAAAAACTGCTTTATTTGATTATAATTGTGAAGCTAGATAACGAGTATGTGGAAGGTCATTATGCCATTTCCCTAACATATGTGTATATTTTGGGTATTTACATTAAAGTATGTATATGTATATATTGCCAATATTTAGCCAATACACATATCAAATGTGTGTATGTATGTGTATATACACGCATACTGTTTGGGTATATATATATAATATGTGTGTGTTTGTGGGTATATATGGATATGATGTGGATAAAATGTGTATCCATACATATAATGTCTGTGTATATATATGTAACATGTGTATTTATACAATGTGTGTGCATATATCATGTATATGTGTGTATAAAGTTTGTATATATATATATATATATATATATAATGTGAGTGTGTGTGTATATGTATATATAAAGTGTGAGTGTGTGTGTGTGTGTATATATATACACACATACACACACAATATGTGTGTGTATATGTGTATAAATATAAAAAGTGTGTATATATGTGTGTGTATATGTACATAATGTGTATTTATGTTTATAGTGTGTGTGAATATATATGATGTAGGTGTATATACATATAAATGTATATATATTAATGTGTGTATATATGCATGTGTATGTATAATGTATGTGTGTATACATATGTAATGTGTGTATATACATAATATGTGTGTATATATATAATATGTGTGTATACAAATAAAATGTGTGTGTATATATAATGTGTATATAGATAATATGTGTGTATGTAGATAAAATGTGTGTATATATAATGTGTAGGTATATATATAATGCGTGTGTGTGTATATAGATAATATGTATATATATATTTGTGTGCATATGATGTATGTGTATATATATATATAATGTGTGTGTATGTTATACACGTACATATAATGTATATGTATGTATGTGTGTATACAATGTTCTGTGTGTATATATATAATGTGTATATATATGTGTGTGTACATAGTGTATGTGTATACATATAATGTATGTATATATGTGTGTTTATAAAATGCATGTGTGTATATATGTAATGTGTGTATATATAATGTGTCTCTGTATATATAATTGCATGTATATGTGTGTTTATATAATGTATGCATGTATATATATATACATATAATGTGTGTATGTGTATATAATGTATGTATATATAATTTGTATATATATAATGTATGTATATGTGTATGTATATAAATGTGTGTATATATAATGTGTGAGTGCATATATAATGTATGTGTGTATATATAACAATGTGTATATACATATGACGTGTGTGTATGTGTATATATATATGTATATATATATATACACACACACACGCATGCATACACACTGTGTGTATGTGTGTGTATATATAATGTGTGTATATACATAGAGAGAGAGCTTTATCCATAATGGGGGAATTAATGATAGAAAAGAAAGAAGCCTATAATGCACGCTGGAACAAGTCTTAATCTATTGTGCTCCCTGGCTGGAGGCCATGTATTAAAATGGTTGAGCTACAACATTGAAGCATGAAACTAAAACATAACACAGAAGGATTTCCGTCTCTCAAAATAACACCGGAGAAGGGCTCCCTGTCACATGCATGCTGAGTCAGAGCACCAGGTTAGGCTGAGGGAGCACTACACTGTGGCTCCAGCCTTCCAGGATCAGCTGGAGGCTCGTGGAGCCCCCCTGCAGCATGAATCCCCCCCCCGGACTCAGCTTCCGCCCAGCTCTTGGTCACGTAGCACTTGAGCAGCACTTGGAAGGTTTAGAGCAGCTCAGCTCTTCTGTGCCTCATACCCTCGATGACTCACACCAAAATATCCCATCTCTACCATTGAGTATGTCAGCTGGACCTCCGTGTAGTGACTGGAAGAGGAAAGAGCCTTATCCTGAAGGGCTGCAGAGAGCTGGCGATATCCAGAGGCCCATGAAACCAGCCAGAACAGAAGACAGAGTTCTGCCTCAGTGCTCTGTGTCTGACCTTCATAGATGGCTCCATTGGCTCATATCGTCTCTTCATCCCCATGCTATTTAGAGCGACACTCACATTATCTAAGTAAAGGGAGTCAGATTCAGCTGAGGGGGGTTTTGTGGCCAAGGAATACTTGAAGAAAGCTGCATGAGAGAAGGGAAAGTGAAGGCCTATATACATTACTTTCGAGACTGCATTCATAATCTCCCTTTCCTGGGGTCTTTATCACCCAAAATAAAAATATTTTTTGCTTTTATTTCCTTTACTAACACAAATAGTCCACCTTAAACTGTAATTATTATTGAGATTTGCTAACTAGCTTCCTAGCACTTCCCCCATATGGATATTAAGTTCCTTATTGCAGAAGTGTAGGTTACACAACTTTGCAAATGCCATGGTCCATAAATTGTGTGCTGAGTTCTTGTGATGAGTCACACACTGCGCTAAGTACTTTTACATGAATGGACTCACTTAATTCTCAGAAAATCCTAAGGAATGTATCTGATATTATTGTCCCTACTTTACAGATGGGGAATTGATGCTTTGAGAGTTTAAATAACTGTCTGGTGTCATAGGATTGGAACCCAGTTGCTCTACCTTTAGTGTCCACGCATTTAATGAGTACATTTTATGTTCTCAACATGTACGTGCAGCATGGGCTCAGTAAATATTGATGAAGTGAGATAAGTCATGGTATAGGGTTGAATTAGGTTCCAAGGTGGGGCTATGGTGGTAGACATTGGAAAGGAGTACCTTTTTCTGTGATGAGAGCTGTGTGGGAGCTGGAGATAATATGAAGCTGGGATCATTTAAGCATACCCAAACTTGTGGAGTAGGCAGAGGGTAAGGGGGATGAGATTGGCTGCTAGGACAGAAGCAGGAGGCGAGCAGTAGGCAAAAGAATGTAGTAATTACAATTGGCAAGGAAACGGATAGAGATTTGGGGCAGGCTGTTTTCAGGATGTTAGGTTGAACTTCTCTGTCAAACCGAGTGCCAGAGAAAAACAAGGCAAGAGTGTGGTCAGATGGTAAGGAAAATCTAATCAGGGAAAACCCATGGTGTATCAGGAATATATTTGGCTGCAAAAAAGAATATGTTCATAAAAAACCGCTTAAACATTGGGATGTATTTTACTTATACAACAAGATATCCAGAGTTCCTGGATGATAGTGTTGGTTCCCTTGCTCAAGGATGCCATTAGGATCTTTTTAGGATCTGCTTTGTCATCTCAGAATGTTCATTTTCTTATCTATGCTTGTCTCATGGTCACAAAATGTCTGCTGCAGATCCAGCCATTACCTCTGCAAAGTGAGACAGAAAGAAACCGTGAAGAATACAACCTGCCTGGTCTGCCTCTTTTACAAAGAAAGGTTACTGTGATGCCACTGTTTTCAGCTACGTTCTGTTCAGATCTTATTGGCTATAAGCAGGTCACAAGGTCACCCAGCTAGACAATTTCTGCTCTGAACAAAGTCATAATTCTCTTGGGAAATAATAGACCTTGTTTCTATCTGAGAAACAGATGAGAAACATATATTTTCTAGTTAAAATAGGAAATGTTATCTTTATTTTGTCTCAAAACCTGTCAAGTGGTTGCCTATCAAGTAAGTTCTGTGATCAACAAGGATTCATGCCCAGAAATGTTCCAGGGTCATGCTTGGCCATCATTTGTTATTTTGTTATTTTGTTACACACCTTATGGCATTGCTGCTGTCCTGGTTTGCCAATTTAAGTAACATGTCACTGAGTAATTATAAGATATTTCTCTATGGAGCTTTAAGGGGTTTTAAAGATAATATTTATTGTGGCAACTCCTCAGTGTGGTAATGTGGAGTCAAAGTCCTGTCGGAGCTAGGAATGGAATCCAGCTTCTCCAGCCAGTTAGAACTGAATGCAGACTTCTGTGGGAGATATCTCACAGTCTCTTTCTGTGGGAGCAATTGTATGAAATCCTCTTGCTTTCTGTGTATGTGTGAGGGTGGAATGCATTAGGTGGGGAAGAGACAGAGAGAGAGAAGAAATAGGTCGTTTATAATGTCTATTAATAAGGTTCAACTATGTGTTTCAATGTGAGAGCTAAAGTTCTTTCCTTCCTTCATGCCCTCCAATACCAGTTGGTATTGCACGGATTCAACATTGGGATTTTTGTATAACGGCCATATTTAGCATTGTGTTAAATGCTAGAATCAATTTCAGCTATACATTTCTGAAACTGATTAGTTTGGTTCAAAATCATTCTAGCAGTGTTTTTTTTTTTTCCTGGTTCATACAGCTCTTAAATTCATGAAGTTGATATGCAGTGATCCAAATAAAAGCAGAAACAAAACACTTCTAATTCTATAATCTTACAAAATAGGTTTTCCACTCTGCCACAATTCTAGGTTAGTTCTTATCCCTTTATGTTAAACGTTTTCTTTCTTGTAAAAAGGTGTCACGTTTGTAAGAGACTTCTCAGTCCCTTCCTATTTAAGTACAAGAGCAAGATACCATATTTAGAAAATTATTACAGAATTGCTATAATAACTTATAACACTGTGTATATTAATTTATCGTAACTGCTTACTGTTCTCTCTTCCCAACAGAAGCGTGGCTTCTTGATGGCATGCAATTCACCTTTTTCTCAGTTTGCAGTTGTGTAAACAAGGGGACAGACTGACAACCCTACGAGGGATAAAGCAGGCTTCTGTACTTAAATGACTTTTAGTCTGACAACTCTGATAGACAAACATAAAAATGTTTTCATTGTGCTCATCCATTTCTTCCATTTGAGGGGAAGAGGAACCAGCAATCTTAGATATTTCCACTTCAGTCTTTCATTCCAAACTCTCCTGCCTTTTCTGGGTTCCTGAACTATCATTTATAGCATCTCTCCTGTGTCTTGCTTCTCTTCCTCCCCACTTAGAATTTTCTCTCAGGCTATTGATGTCCTCAAATCTTTCTCATCCTAAAAATTCTTTTCCTGAATGTAGCCTTCACTCCCTTCCCGTGACTGCCAACTTCTATCTCCACCTTGACATGTTTCAGTGACCCCTCACCCCCATTATAGTATGGCTTTCACTGGATTAACAATTGTCAACAAGAAACTCGGATGGATGAAAAGGCCTGGCACAGACTCCACGTGGATAAATCTGTTCTACAGAAACAGAAGGGAGTCTGTGCCACTGGGGTACGTGACAAGACCAGAAACATTTGTGGGGATAGACACAGGGCAATCCTCTGGCTTTCTGTTGTGTAGAACACAGTTGCTGATGATCATGTCTGTGGATGAGAGAGGGTCATATCAGAGCTATTGGAAGCTTGACTGAATTCCCAGATCCAGCATCAGGTAGCCTAACCTGAATCACCCCATGTGGATGAGGTTTATTTAACCAACACCAATTTCTCATAGGTGTAGTATGAAGAGTAGAGAATAAATTACACTAGTACCCCAACACGTATCCATTGGACACTCAAAAAAATCCCCAAAAAACAACCCACATAGATTTCATATCCTCACAGGAAGACCTTAAGGTGACTAGACCTGGAGTCCTTACAGCCACCTTGAATTACCTTATCTAAAGCTCTGTGAGGCATGTTATTGTAGACAAAATAACCCAGATGTACAGAATTGTTTTGCTGGGGAAGGAAGAAACCTAGAAGATCAGGCCCTTTGGGAAAGGGGGACTGTATCCTTAAAAGATGGTTGTCATTTAATACACCAGATTTAGAGGTAGATTTTTGGGAAGGATAAGAAACCAACTTAGGAACTGGAGGCAATCATGGGAACCCATGTCATGAGGGATTTAGCTTTTATACTGCTTTTCCCTCGTGTTATGAGAAATGCAAAATCTTTTTTTCACAGACTGTGATCTCACTTTTGGACACTTCAGGAAAGCCTGATACACATGTATGACTTTTATAATGGATAAGTGGAGAAGACACATGGGGAGCCCAAGAGTGTTAGGAGGACTCAGCATCATCTCTGGTTCAAATCTATCCATTCCATCCCTCCAGATACAGTCACTGGAAGTGAACTTTCTGAGTGAAGCAAAATGAACACATATCCCATTAGCATTGCCTTGGTGTCTGTTCCACTTTCCTCTCTGTGAACATGTGCTTCTAGGGAGTCTATTTTATAGCCGTGGTATGAAATGCCAGCCCCACCATGCTCTCTCCGAAACCCTTACATTCTGCCCAGAGTTTACATTCAGTCCAAGCTCAGCTTGGTCCTAGACATCTCTACCTGGACCTACTCTTTCAGTCTGCTCCTGTTCAAGTTCTTTATCTTCTTTCTGCTACTCCACTATGTTCCTCCCTAAAAGAAACTGAGTTTACACAGTGATTCGAGATAAACACAAGGCATTGTGTGTGTGTGTGTGTGTGTGTGTGTGTGTGCGTGTGTGTGACAAAAGACTTTGAATTTCATCTCTAATCTTTTCCCCAATTTCATTCCTTCCTCTGCAATGCACTCTCTTCCTGCCCTTTTCCCAGATTCTGTTGGATTCCTCCTGCCTCTGTCATCACCTCCTCAAGCCACGTTCCATCAACATTCTGTTTCTAACCCACAACTAAACTTAAACACACCAGAAAACACAATACATACATAATGAAGTTTAAAATGTCTGGGTAGCATATTTTTTAGTGAGTTTCACCAACAAGCCCTTTTAGATTGATCTGCCCTTCTTCCCCTCCTTGAGTAAGAAGCCTTTATTCCAACACTCGACTAGCTAGTCTTCTAGCATAACATTTTTGTTTTTTGCTCCATGATTTTTTTTTGTTCACGCTTTTCTTTCTAAGCAAAATACTTCTTTCTTTCCCCTTTGCTACAGAATGTCAAGCACTTGATTATCCCACAAAATCAAATCCATATGTTTTGTTCTTTAGGAAGCAGCCTCTGACTCTTACCGCCTCAGAAATGCTGTGTTTTTCCCTAAGCATGTTTACAAAACCATGTGATAACATTTTGCGGGGAGAGTATCTACATTTTTTTGACCCAACTTTCTTGAACTCGGGTTGTCTTTTACATTTGTATCTCTAAAACCCAGCACAGTACCTTGTATACAGTAGTTGCCCAGTAAGTGTTGAGCAATGAGAGAGAATAAATTTAGGGCTAAGTCATGACGTGCTGTCACTAAGAGTGGAATTCATACCACCAGTGGAGCCATTTGTTGTTGAACAGACCAGTCGCTACCAACCTCAACCGGCAAGCATAAGACGCATACATACAAACACTTCTTCCTTTAGGTAGTTTTCCACCAGCCCATGAGGATAAAGACATACAGAAGCTCCTCAACACATATCTCTAATTTATTTAGGATTAATGGGAGTTTTTTATTCATACACAAGAAAAAGATTTTTTCCTAAGGTTGCCAGTGTAGGCTTTGAGGCTATATTCAAGACATTTACCTTCAGCAAGAAATGATTCATCTCCCTGAATCTCACTCTGAGTCTGTAGTAGAACTGCAGAATTTTCTGGAGTTTCTTTTATGTCCAGCAAGACTGGCTGGGACTGGGCGTGAAAGCTGTCTAAATACTCTGTAATCTATTCCCTACCCACAGAAATGCAGGCTTCACACTCTCTCTGTTTGCTGTCATGAATCATGATGCTGACAAGTAGGTCAGATTTATAACATTAAACAAAAGCTGATAGGAGTAACTTCTTGCTGCATCCATTTGGAAGGAGCACTGGTGTTCTCTACCCGGGAGCTTCTCCTACCAACGTAAATGGAAAGCTACAATAGAGACTTAAAGATCACCAGTTTGTATTTCATCTTCCCTGGGACAAACAAGATGTGTGTTTTGCCATGAGAAGTGCCCATCCTGTTTTCTTTAAAGCTGCTTGCTGCTTTCTATAAATTCCGTTGAATTGTTGCTTTAAAGTCTATTCATATTCTATTATTAGGTTGTTATTATCCTGGCCTTTATTATAATGAATCATAATACTCTGTAGCTACATGACATTTTTCTTCTTGGATCATCCTGCTTAGCCTCATAAAAGAAATTAATCAAGTTACACCTTTAAGGAAAGCGTTAAGCTACTTCATTGTAAAAGCAAATTGTCTTTGTTTGCTCTGATTGCACCTGTGCACAGTTTTCCAAAGAGCAATGTTAAAATATCAGGGGAAACTTCAAATTGTCCATTCCTTAATCTGATTGACTGGCCTCCCAGTTTGTTTTTTTTAAATAGTGTTTTGAAATGCTAAGTGTGCAGAGCAGATAGATGTTCTTGAAGCACAACAAAGACCTGGGTGCTTACAGTAAGTATGTATATATAAAGTTAGTCTTTTCCTAGTACAGTACACAGTTTTAGATGTTTGTCAAGAGAAGGACTTGGTGATTTTGAGCTGGCCACTGTTCTTTTGTTCTTCTTGCCCAGGATGCTTGCAGGAATCCATAGAGATGAAATGTTTCTGACAGTATCTCATAATGCCACTCTCCATCACCCCCTGCCTCTTCCCGCGCTTGGATCATTGTTACAATTCCATCCTTTGCAGAGGGAAACATGCAGGAAAGAAATTACCATATTTAATTTACATATGAGGGAGGAAACTTCTAATAATACCTATTGGGTTTAGATTTGAATTTAGTTTGTTTCTCCAGTGGGGGTTTGCTAAATACTTGGCACACTACTCCATCTCTTAAATTTATCTTTCAAATTTTCTACCTCTAATACAAGAAAATGGTAAGGAGATAAAGAGGGAATTTCTGTCTCGAGCTATGTTTTAGGCCATCCGCCTGCCATCTGTAATCATGGCTGTTTACAAGTTCAGCGTCACCTGGGTCTACATCAATGCAGTCTGGTCTGGTAATAGATTATTCTCACATTGGAGACACTCCACATACAGTCAGGCCTTTGGCTGTATGCCTTTTGACTTAGGCTCTGTGTGTATCTAGAAGCAAGTAAAGCATAGTCTGTTTATTTTTACTTTTTTTAAAAAAAAATTACTTAAGTCCAAGTTAGTTAACATATAGTGTAATAATGGTTTCAGGAGTAGAATTTTGTGATTCTTCACTTAAGTATAACACCCAGTGCCCATCCCAACAAATGCCCTTCTCAGTGCCCATCACCTAGTTAGCCCATCCATCCATACAACACCTCGCCAGCAACCATCAGTCTGTTCTTTGTATTTAAGAGTCTCTTATGGTTTGACTCTCTGTTTTTATCTCATTTTTTCTTCCCTTCCCTTCCCTTCTGTTCATCTGTTTTGTTTCTTAAATTCCACATATGAGTGAAATCATATGGTATTTTTCTTTGACTGACTTATTTGCTTAGCATAATACATCCTAACTCCATCCACCATGTTGCAAATGGCAATATTTCATCCTTTTTGATCACTAAGTAATGCTCCATTATACACACACACACACACACACACACACACACACGTATGTATATATACCACATCTTCTTTATCCATTTGACACTCTTTGGACATTTGGGCTCTTTCCATGATTTGGCTATTGTTGATAGCACTGCTATAAACATGGGGGTGCATGTGCCCCTTCTAAAAAGCACACCTGTATCCCTTGGATAAATACCTAGTACTGCAATTGCTGGGTCATAGGGTAGCTATTTTTTTAATTTTTTGAGGATCCTCCATACAGTTTTCCAGAGTGGCAGCAACAGTTTATTTACATTACCACCAACAGTGCCAAAGGTTTCCCTTTTTTCCACATCATTGCCAACATCTGTTGTTTCCCGAGGTACTAATTTTACCCATTCCAATAGGTGTGAGGATGTATCTCATTATGATTTTGATTTATACTTGCCTCATGATGGGTGATATTGAGCATCTTTTCATGTGTCTGTTAGCCCTCTAGATACTTTCTTGGCAAAAGTCTCCGTTCAGGTCTTTTGCCCATTTTTTTCACTGGATTATTTGTTTTTTGGGGGGTTGAGCTTGATAAGTTCTTTATAGATTTTGGATACTAGCCCTTTATCCCATATGTCATTTGCAAATTTCTTCTCCCATTCTGACCCTTAGCTTTTAGTTTTGTTGATTGTTTCCTTTGCCATACAGAGCTCTTATCTTGATAAGTCCCAATAGTTCATTGTTGCTTTTGTTTACCTTGCCTCCGGAGATAGGTTTAGTAAGAAGTTGCTGTGCCAAGGGGCTCCTGGGTGGCTCAGTCGGTTAAGCGTCCAACTGCAGCTCAGGTGATGATCTTGCTGGGTTTGTGAGTTCGAGCCCCTCGTCGGGCTGTGTGCTAATAGCTCAGAACCTGGAGCCTCCTTCAGATTCTGTGTCTCCTCCTCTCTCTGCCCCTCCCATGCTCATGCTCTGTCTCTCAATAATAAATAAACGTTAAAAAAAGAATTTTAAAGAATTTGCTGTGCCAAGGTCAAAGAGATTGTTGACTGTTTTCTCTTCTAGGATTTTGATGGTTTCCTGCCTTACATTTAAGTTTTTCATCCATTTTGAGTTTCTTTTTGTGTATGGTGTAAGAAAGTGGTCCAGGTTCATTCTTCTGCGTGTTGCTGTCCAGTTTTCCCAGCACCATTTCCTGAAGAGACTGTCTTGTTTCCATTTCATATTCTTTCCTGCTTTGTCAAAGATTAGCTGGCCATATGTTTGTGGGTCCATTTCTGAATTCTCTATTCTGTTCCGTTGATCTGTGTGTCTGTTTTTGTGCCACTACCATGCTGTCTTGATGATTATAGCTTTGTAATACAGCTTGAGGTCCAGAATTCTGATGTCTCCAGCTTTGGTGTTCTTTTGCAGGATTCCTTTGGCTATTTGGGTTTTTTTTTTTTCTGGTACCATACAAATTTTAGGATTGTTTGTTCTATGTCTGTGAAGAATGCTGATGTTATTTTGATAGGGATTGCATAGAATATGTAGATTGCTTTGGGTAGTGTCAATATTTTGACAATATTTGTTCTTCCAATACATGAGCATGGAATGTTTTTCAATTTTTTGTGTTGTCTTCAATTTCTTTGATAAGCTTTCTATAGTTTTCAGTGTATAGATTTTTCACACCTTTGGTTAGATTTATTCCTAGGTATTTTATGGGTTTTGGTACAGTTGTGAATGGGATTTATTCCTTGATTTCTCTTTCTGCTGCTTCATTATTGGTGTATAGAAATGCAACTGATTTCTACACATTGATTTTATATTTTGTGACTTTGATGAATTCATGCATCATTTCTAGCAGTTTTTTGGTGGAACCTTTTGGGTTTTACATGTTTTATCTTGTCTGTGAAGGATGAAAGTTTGACTTCTTCCTTGCTGATTTGGATATCTTTCATTTTTTAGCATCTATCATGCTCATGGATGTCAAAAGAAAGCTGGATTAGCCATGCTTATATCAGACAAACTAGACTTTAAAACAAAGACTGTAACAAGAGATGAAGAAGGGTATTATATCATGATTAAGGGGTCTATTCACCAAGAAGATCTAACCATTGTAAACATTTATGCCCCCAACACGATAGAACCCAAATATATAAATCAATTAATCACAAACATAAAGACACTCATTGATAATAATACCATAATAGTAGGGTACTTCAACACCCCGTTTATAGCAATGGACAGATCATCTAAGCAGAAAATCAACAAACAATGGCTTTGAATGACACACTGGACCGGATAGACCTAACAGATACCTTCAGAACATTTCATGCTAAAGCAGCAGAATACATTTTCTTCTTGAGTGCACAGGGAACATTCTCTAGAACAGATCACATACTGGGTCGCAAATCAGCCCTCCGCAATACTATGCGTATTTTCAGACCACAACACTATGATACTTGAAATCAACCAAAAGAAAAAAATTTGGAAAGACCAAGAACACTTGGAAATTAAATAAAATCCTACTAAAGAATGAATGGGTTAACCAATCAATTGAAGAGGAAATTAAAAAGTACATGGAAGCCAATGAAAATGAAAACACGACAACCCAAAACCTCTGGGATACAGCAAAGGTGGTCATAAGAGGGAAGTATATAGCAATCCAGGCCTTCCTAAAGAAGGAAGAAAGGTCTCAGATACACAACCTAGCCTTACACCTAAAGGAGCTGGAAAAAGAGCAGCAAATAAAGCCCAGAATCAGCAGAAGAAGGGAAATAATAAAGGTTAGAGCAGAAATCAATGGTATCAAAATAAAAAAAAAAAAAAAATATATATATATATATATATATATATATATATATAAATATATAAAATACAACAGATCAATGAATCCAGGAGCTAGTTCTTTGAAAGAATTAACAAAATTGATAAACCCCTTGCCAGGTTTATCAAAAAGAAAAAGGAAGGGACCCAAATAAATAAAATCATGAATGAAAGAGGAGAGATAACAACCAACACCACAGAAATACAAACAATAATAAGAGAATGTTAGGAGAAGTTATATACCGTGGACATGGACAAACTCCTGGAAACATACAAACTACTGAAACTGAAACAGGAAAAGGTAGAAAATTTGAACAGATTCATACAGTGAAGAAATCAAATCAGTAATCAAAAATCTCCCAACAAACAAGAGTCCAGGGCCAGATGGCTTCCCAGGGGAATTCTACCAAACATTTAAAGAAGTGTTAATACATTTTCTTTTGAAGGTGTTCCAAAAAATAGAAATGGAAGGAAAACTTCCAAATTCATTCTGTGAGGCCAGCATTACCTTGATTTGAAAAACCAAAGACCTCACTCAAAAGGAGAGTTACAGACCAATCTCCCTGATGAACGTGGATGCAAAAATTCTCAACAAGATACTAGCAAACCAAATCCAACAATACATTAAAAAAATCATTCACCACAATCAAGTGGGATTTATTCCTGGGATGCATTCCTGGCTGGTTCACTATCCACCATTCAACCAACATGATACATCACATTAATAAAAGAAAGGATAAGTGCCATATGATCCTTTCAATAGATGCTAAAAAAGCATTTGACAAAATGTAGCACCCTTTCTTGATAAAAACCCTCAAGAAAGTAGGGATAGAAGGATCATACCTCAAGATCATAAAGGCCATATATGAAAGATCCACAGCTGATATCATCCTCCATGGGGAAAAACTGAGAGCTTTCCCCATAAGGTCAGGAACAGAACAGCGATGTCCACTCTCACCACTGTTGTTCAACATAGTGTTGGAAGTCCTAGCCTCAGCAATCAGACAAGAATAGTCTGTTTAAAATAGCAGTCATAGGGGTGTGTGGATGGCTCAAGTTGGTTGGGCAGCCGACTTTAGCTCAGGTCATGATCTCATAGCTCATGAGTTCAGGACCCACGTGGGGCTCTGTGCTGACAGCTCAGAGCCTGGAACCTGCCTCAGATTCTGTCTCCCTGTCTCTCTGCCCCTCCCCCACTCACATTCTGTCTCTCAAAAATAAATAAACATTAAAAAATAATAAAATAAAATAACAGTCATAAACATGAAGTATATACATGCTAGGAAGGTCTCAAAGCAATTTTTTTTTCCTGTTTAAAACAAAGAGATAGTACTAATTTAGTCTAATTTGAGAAATGATTCATAACTGAGATGTGAAAAAGTATTGGAGAATGGGATCAAAAGTCACAACAATCACTTCTCATTCCCACATACAATTCAAGTTCTCCTCTTTAACATTAATTGTGATGCACAGTGTAGAGTGAATAATACCCCCTCAAAGATGTCCATGTCCTAATCCCCAGAACCTGTGAATATGTTACATTGCAGGGTACTAGGGACTTCTCAGTTGTGATTAAATGAAATATTTTGTAATGGGGAGATTTTTCTGGATTTTCTGAGTGGGCCCAATGTAGTTAAACGGGTCCTCCCTCTTCTAAGGGAGGAAAGAGAATCAGTTATAGAAGAAGCTGGTATGATGACTGAAACAGAGAAAGATTCTTAAAGGTGCTACCCTGCGGACTTTGAAGATACAGGAACGGGCCAACAACCCAAAGAAGGCACATGACCATTTGAAGCTGGAAAAGGCAAGGAACGAGCTTCTCCTCTAGAGCCACAAAGGAACGAAGACTTGCCAATGTCATGATTTTAGCCAGTGAAAGCCATTTTGAACTTCTGATCTCTAGAACTGTAAGATAATTAATCAATATTGTTTAAGCCACCTAACTTGTGGGTAACTTGTTATAATGATAATGTGAGACTAATATATTCACTACTGATGGTTAAGGGAGGTGTAGGGGTTAGGATCACATAACCCCTATGTCTGGGTTTGGGTCACGGTTCAGTGTGATCTTGGGCAACTTATTTATAGTCTTTGTGACTAAGTTTTCTTACCTTTAAAAGGCTACATGTATATCTCATACGGTATTTTAAGGATCAAATTAATTAGTTCATATGGAGAGCTAAGAATAATGCTACAACATATGTAGTTGATATTGAGCCATTTGAGTTAAAAATAGCTAGAGTTAAGCAGTGCATAGATTGAGGGGATTTTATTTTTTAAAATAGCGAGAAGAACAGAATTCTTATTTTATTAACCACCTAATAATTAGTGATCAGAGTTTATCTGTAGATGTGGTACATCTCTCAGTTTCCTATCAATTTTGATTCTGTGTCTATCATTGTGTTAAGATTACCCTCTATGTCTGCTTAGTTCCTTATATGGGAGTTGTTTGGCTCCTGAGCACTAACTTACAAAGTGAAGTAAGATACCCATCCAGGAATTCTATAAAGTTTGTTAATACTTACATGTGTTGGGCTCTAATTCTTTAATTCTAAGACAATAGATTTACCAAAATCTATTGTCTTAGATAAACTGTCATTAAAAAAAATCCAAAAACCAAGGACCTTAGCTTTCATGCCTTTTATTGGTTTAACAAGGGAAAGAGTAAAAGTCTTAGAAGTGATAAGCACAGAAGTTTGGATACTCATGTGCTTCTTTGGGAGGCTTATCAACAGAAAATGTGTGTTTCTCAACATGTCATTAATGTTCTAATGGTCCTTTAGAAAGACTGATCGTAAGACTAAAGTTGACCTTAGTCACGTTTTGAAGAAAATTTTGGAGTCTTGAATTGAAGATACAGTAATGATAATCATCTGAACAAAACTACCCTACAATTACTTGGTGAATCTCAAACATGGAGATAAGAAACAAAAAATAATCCGATGAGCACAAAGCAGTCCTTTGTTCTCAGGACAGGATATCACCCTGGTTGGTGGAAGGAGCAAATAAAGGGAGAGAAAGAGACGAATCATTTTTTTTCTCCTCAAACTCTCAAAGATGTTTTAATTTCTCACAAATCACCCACATCTTCCTACGTAGTGAATACCTCTTTATTGCCAGCACCCCCCAAAACAAAACAGTCAAGGACTCGTATGAGACCATGAAAGACTCAAAGAAGAATGTTGGTAAATGAAGCCAGACAGAGGATGAAAGGGGACTGAAAACCCATAGACGTGCTGACCTTTTCAGAGAGTGAAGGCCAGTGAGTCCCAAATTGCTCTGGAAAATATGGAGTGATGTCTCTGGACATGTTACAGAAAACATCTGGACAGCAGGGACTTGGTTTAATTCCCTGTAATTTGTTTTCTTCATGATTTCTTTGACAAGATTGTTTTGATCAGAAGGATCACTGAAATAAATAATTTTATACCGCCACAACAAGTCAGCATTATGTAGAATCACGCGATAATTGATATTGAAGTAACTTAATTATTTTTTCTGGTTTATTCCCAAAAGTCATACTCAATTTGCTCTATTGTCACAAGGAACTTCAAAGAGAGAACAAAGATGTAAAGAACTCTTTATCCACTCACTGAAAATTTATTGTGCAGTATATATAGTGTTAGGCACTGTTCTGGCCTCTAAAATGTGTTAAAATAATTCCTTTTAGTGGTGGATGGAAAAATTAGAAAGTATTACTATAGTCAAATAATTTGTTTGCCCTTTGGGAATGTAGCAAAGCGACTGTAGGGAATGGCTAAGGTAAGACAACAGACAGCTTCCAAGCTGAGGACAAAAAAAAAAAAAAAAAAAAGGCACAATAAGGAAGTTTTTAGAGATAGGCACCGAGGACAATTCAGAGATCCTGCATAGGTCGTTACAGGTCTGAAATCATGAAATGTGACAAAATAGTGCAGTGACCATGGGTCACTTGAATTTCTTGGGTTCTCTCCATTTTATTTTTAATGTGCTTTCTTCCCATTGAGTGATTATCTTAGGAGTCAACAGTTTTGACAGCTTTGACATATTTGTATTTCTACTCTTCCAGGAGAAATAGTCATTTAGAAAACATTCTGTTACAAACTGGGTTTGGGAGGAAAAAAAAATACCACCGAGACCCCTGAACCAGACCCCTAAACCTCCGTGTCAAATAAAAATGAGCCATCAATGTGTTGGCCGCTCCACTTGTGGGGCTAATCAGTCTGCTTAGCCTTACAGGATGGTCAGAGTAGTTAATTAAGAGCCAGGGGAACTGGGTTCCACAGAGCAGAGAGCAGTTTACAAGTGAATGCAGGGTGAGGTAGCTTATGGCCAGTGCTAACACATTAATCCCAAATCGGTTAACCAGTAGAGTTTAAAGAACAACAACATCTAAATTGGGCTTTGAATAATTGATGACAGCAGCTGAACTATTAAAGAAAAAATGTGTCTTTCCTCTAGGAAGCCTATATGCCTGTAATTACTGAGCTTATTTTCTCTGATTGGATACAGTTTCTCGCAAGAATATTTTCTTTCCTCTGAAACATGAAGAGGAGCTCCAGTGACATGTTTTTGATGGAAGGGATAGAAAAATGATATGCTTTAAAGGGGTTGCCAAATTAACTGGCTGGTTTCAAAAAATCCAGCCCATAATTTCTGCTGTACAAGTAGGTATACAACAGGAGAGCGACAGAAATGGAGGGTTAATTTTTCGGCTGAGGGCAGGTTGGGTGTGATGGTGGGATAATGAGGGCGTCCACCACCACACAGACTTTGAGATTAAAAGGAAGCGGTATTTAGAAGACAATCAAAAGACAGGTTTTTAAAATACAGTGATGACAAAGAATCTTGCAAGAGAATGGAGTGTAATTCATCATGAACTTGTGAACCATTAACTGAGATGAAACAGTGATCTTTCCAGCCTTCTAACATTGCCCTTCAGAAAGAGTATTGTTTGCAAAATCACTTCTTGCAGAGGTTTGAAACAGCGCATAATGCAGGTGACACTTCTGGATCAATTCTTCCTATTACCTCTTTTTCTTATGTATCACACGTGTTACATTTCTAATAGTTTCCATAGAAACAGATAATGTTGGACTTTTGAAACTGTGGTGGTAAGAGGTGAAAGAGCCAGGAAGATAGTTGGAGAAGGACTGACCCACAGATGTGTTAAAATAAAGTTGAGGATGCGTGACATTTATGTGCTAATTGAACAGCACAAAGATTTTACAGCACAGAGATTTCATAACGCTTCACAAACTTGATGAGTAAAAAGGTTGGACATGAGACAGTCACAAGTCCAAAGTTTGAGCATTAAATTCTGATCCTAAAATTGTATGCATCTATTTATCTATGTGTTTACAGTACCTTAGGATTCCGTGGTAGTCTGCTAGCCGTCACATGCTTTACTAATTTATGTAAAAAGGCACAACCAAAATTGATGATGCATTCCTTCTTTCGTGAACCTGTATTAAAATGCCTATCATATGCCAGGCTCTCATCAAGGTGTTCCAGATCATTACACAAAGCAGAGGATGTTCCTTTGCAGAGCTTACATTGAGGTGGCATTGTAGACAGTTAATGGAGTGAAATGTTACAAATCGCTACGTTCTGTGAAAAACCAAGAACAAAAACAAAAAACAAACAAACAAAAAAACACTTGAGGGTGCCTGGGTGGCTCAGTCGGTTGAACGTCCCACTGTTATTTTTTCAGATTTTTAAAAAATGTTTATTTATTTATTTTTAACATTTATTTTTGAGAGAGAGAGAAAAACAGTACGAGTGAGAAGGGCAGAGGGAGAGGGAGACACAGAATCTGAAGGAGGCTCTGGGATGTGAGCTGTCAGCACAGAGCCTGACGTGGGGCTCAAACCCACGAACCATGAGATCATTACCTGAGCCAAAGTCGGACACTTAACTGACTGAGTCACCCAGGTGCCCCTGAACGTCCTACTCTTGATTTTGGCTCAGGTCATGATCCCGGGGTCATGGGATTGAGACCTGTGTTGGATTTTGTGCTATATAGAGCCTGCTTAAGATTCTCTCTCTCTCTCTCTCTCTCTCTCTCTCTCTCTCTCTCTCTCTCTCTTTCCTCTTGCCCTTCTCCGCCTCTCATGTGCGCACGCTCTGTCTCTCTCTTTAAAATTAAAAAAAATTTTTTTTTAAATAAAAAAAAAAAAGGAACATTTGAGTAATCTAAAAGAGCTGGGCGGTTGGGTTGTAATTTTGATGAGGGTGGTCCCGGGAACTTTACTGAGAGCATGAATACTTACTGGAATTGAGGAAATAGACCATGGAAGGAGCTGGTAGACCCCTCCAGGCAGGAGGGACTGCCTGCTTATTCCTGCCGCAGCAGGGATAACGGTGTGGCTGGAAGGGAGAAAGCAGATTAGCAAGTGGAATGTCCAAAAGGTAGCTGTCAGCCAGATCATCTGAGTTTTTAGGCCATTTTAAGGATTTTGGCTTTTACTGTGAGTAAAATGAAAGGCCAGTAGGTCATTGGTCCTTACAGTATGGTCCCTGGACCAGCAGCACAAGCATCATCTGGGAATTATAAGAAATGTGAATTCTCGGGTCCCACCCACATCAAAATTTCTGGAGATGGGGCTCCTCACTTTGTTTTAATAAGTACTCTAAGTGATTCCGATCCATGTTCAGGTGGAGAATCACAGCAGTGGATGATTCCAAACAAAACGACATCATGATCTAACCTAATCATTTACCTTAAGACTTTTACTGATTGACCATAATTTGGGCATTCTTGAGGGTAAAAAAGAATACTAAAAAACAGTTACAATTTTTCTGCAACAGAGTATAAGGTGAGATGTTCTGGGTCAAACTAGGATGTGGGAGGCCATAAATCACTCATTTATTCTATAGAATATTACAGGCTCATCTAAAACGAGATCTGGGGACACCTGGGTGGCTCAGTCGGTTAAGGATATGACTTGATTTCGGCTGAGGTCATGATCTCACAGTTCATGGGATCAAGTTCCATGTTGGGCTCTGTGCTGACAGCGTGAAGCCTGCTTGGGATTCTTTCTCTGCCCTTCCCCTGCTCAGGCCTCTCTCTCAAAATAAAGAAATAAACCTTGAAAAATAAATAAAATATATAAATTTAAATAAGTAAATATAATATAATATAATATAATATAATATAATATAATATAATATATATAATAAATAAAAAGAAGTCACCAAGACAGGCTTCTACAACTTGAAAAGCAGAGGAAGAGGAAAAGCACTGCAAAGTACAGCTTCCTAGGCTGGAACCTTCCACTCTCCTGAGCAATACCCAGCCTGAAGTTCATGGGAAGGACATCTCACTTGGAAATATAGACAGCTTACCGTACATAATCTGCAATGATTTAAAACGAAGCTGGAGCTAGAATGGGATTTTTATGGAAGCCTGACCTTTGGTCTTGCTCATTTCATTACCAAGTATTTTACTGCTGACATTTAGTCTGGGCCAAAGTTTGTTCCTACGCATTTTGAAGTCATGACATTTCATCATGTGGTATTTTGCTTTTGATTAAGGTGCTATAGCATTAGTTGCCTTATAAATTTAATGGTGTTTCAATATTTTATACGAACATGCTCTTTTTTAAAAAATGTGGCTCCGTAGAGGTAGTATCTAATTTGATACAAAATGTCTCCACGACGAATCTCTGGGCTGAGGTGCCTTCTAAACAAGCCCCCCAATAGACATAACACGAGAGAACATTTAGTGCAGAGCCTGTGCCCAGCGCCCATGCGTCCTGCGCCCTTGTCTCCTCCCTGTGACGCTGTAGAATGCTTCAGGTCTCAGAAGAGTTCATTTCAACCCTGCAGAACCACAGTCTTCGCTCGTAAAAGCATTGCCTACGGAAAACATAAACTAGTTAAAAATAGAAAGAAACACAGAATTTCAGCTTGAGAAGAGATTAAGGATTAAATCTTAGGCTTCTCAAAGGCAGTCCGCAGACCACCTGCATAAAGGTCACCTGGAGAGCACAGTAAATAGACAACCACAGGCTGCCTGCCAGACCTGCCGAATCACAATCTCTGGGCAGGGGGCTTAGAAATCTGCATTTTTAATAAGCACTCTAGGTGATTTCTATGCACAGTGAAGTTTGTGAAGCACTGTGATATGGACAGTGTCCAAAAACAATATTATCATCCAGAGATCCAGAAGGTGAAGATATGAACAATTGTAATGTTGAGATAATTTTCCATGGTTAAACTATTTTGGTTTGAAGGACTATAAAGTAAGGAGAAAAAGGGAAGAAAAAGATAAGCCAAACCCCAACGGACTCACTGCAGCAGGTCGGAGGAAATGTTAAAAAGCTTGAGAAATAGCCAAATAATTGCTGGGAGGTGGGAAGTTGGGGGAGCCTGCCTGGGGATCTCTCGGGACTAACTTCACATTGCTAATTTACAATCACAGGCTGCATCTGTCACTTTTACAAATCAATGAGAATGCCCACCCTTTAATAGCATGAGGTTACTTGCGGTGGCTGCTGGTGCGGGCCATCCAGAGGAGACCTTTCAGGATGTCAGGAAAGAACCTCAGTGACGCACATTAACACACACACGCTCCTTTATGTCACTTCCAATTTACTTTATCTTAAATTGTCAGCAAGGAGAACTCACACCCATATTAATAACTAGAGGTTTGCATGTAGGCCAAGAAAAATAAACCCTGCTGATAGCTCTGTAGACAGCTGGTTTGTTGTAAGTAGAGCCAAAAAAAAAAAAAAAAAATGACATGGCTCTTTGTATTTGTGGAAATTTTATAATATTTAGGGAAGGAACTGGTGGAAGAATGGTTTCAATGTCTTTGTTTAGGAAAGGCATTTTGAGAAAATAATCAAGATTGTCCTTAAACATGATTTTTACTATAAACAGCAGAAGAAAGGGAAAACCTATTAAGGTAAAGTCATAAGTTTCAACCATCTGGGAATCTAATTGTGCTGAAGAAGGAGCACCTAAAGTATTCTTTTTACGTTTCTTAAGACAAATGAAGAAATTAAGATGCTGCTTCTGTGAAGCTAATTCCGATCAAAAAGCAAGAAAGTATTCATGATGGGAAGTGATTAAGTGGAAATAAACACTGACTGTAACCAGACATGGGACTAAGGTATTTAAAAAACAGATTTCAAAAGCACTTAAAAAAAAAAAATCAGATTTGTCTTTCGTGTGAGCCTTAAAAGGGAATGTTGTCCAAGGAGTGTGGTAGGAAAATGAACCTCAGTTTGTACAGTCTCCATTCAAATGGAGAAGAAAATATTTCTCAGGGAACTGATTTAGCTGCCCAAGAAGGTTTCCCAAGAGCAGGGACTATAAACGAACATGTGGAAGAGGTAGAAAGAGGGGCACATAGCAAGGAATGAAAATGAAAGAGCTGCGTAGACTTACAAGAGCAGGATCAGGAGGTTAGAGGCCAGGGTTATGGAAGCCTGAGGAACTGCTAAGGATAAGAAAAGGCTGTGGAAGCCATGTCCAGGAACCCTGTGAACAGAGAAGGGATAGGATCACTGCTGGAAGTGGTACACTGCTAACCGACGACTGAAGTGTTACTAGATAATCGATGTTTTCGCCTTTGCACGCCCTGTGCCGAGCACGGTGACCGTCACCTATTGAGTATAACACCCATGCGAGGAGATGGGTGGCTGACGTGCTCTGGTGGTAACGGTGATTTTGAACATGGAGAAGTCACAGAATAAATGGGAGTCTTATAGAAGAGATTTCAATACCGACATGAAATGCCAAATTAAGGGACTTGCTTATTTCTCAATAACATCTCTCTACAGACCAAGAAGAATGACATCCCAAGAGGCAAGGCTCTGCAAATCTGATGTTAGAACTGTCATTAACAATGGTCAGGATCCAAGTATAGAGGTTTCAAAGATGCAGTCAGAGTGTTCTAATCCAAAGTTTGAAAAAGGGAAAGAGATGGATTTGGAGTATATCAGAGCAGTGATACGAGTATTTCTGCCATAATTCTATAACATCTTATGAGGTAGAGAACCTGGAGTGATTTCAATTAAAAAACGATGTTTAGAGTCTACTAAATAAGGAAAGTGTACTCAACACGAGCACAATTTATTTAGAGGATTCCCTAATCTGTTCGTGAGAGAAACGTTATCATCGTTGTGATTTCAGTAGAGCATCCTACAAAATTTCTTTTATATACTTAAAGGAAAGATGGAGAAGGGTAAACTTGGTGATGATGCAAACAATGGATTCATAATCCCAACCATATTCTGATAGGACCAAAATGAGACATTCCTAAACTGTGCTATAGGACTCTATAGCCTTGTCTTTGGCCTTGTCTTGTTCAATATTTTGATCAATGATTTGAATTAAAAACAAACAGAAAAGGGCACTTATAAAATTTGAATATGACACAAAGCTAGAGACAAAAATAATAGTATACTGCTAGTCCGAGCAAGATGGCCTATATTTGTTGTCTTAATTCAGACTGCTGTAACGAAGCATAGTAGACTGGGTGGTTTGTAAACTACAGAAATTTATTTCTCACAGTTCTGGAGGCTCCAAGTTGGAGATCAGGGTGCCAGCATATTCACATTCTGGTGAGGACCCTCACTCTTCCAGGTGGCAGATGGCCATCTTCTTCCTGTGTCCTCACATGGTAAAAAGGGGTGAGGGAGCTCTCTGGGGTCTCTTTTATAAGAGTGTAAATCTCATTCAAGAGGACAGAGCCCTGATAACTTCATTACTTAAATTAATCACTTCGAAATCTTCACCTCCTAATATCATCACATTGGAGGTTAGGATGTCAGCATATGAATTTAAGAGGGACACAAACCTTGAGCCAATAACACTTGTCTCTTTCTTCTCCCTTCCCGCTAAGTCAACAACATACCCTAGAAAGAACATAAGAGACAACCAGACAACTCTGAAAAGTAGTATGGTAGGCTGAATTATGTCCCCCAAAGATGTCTACATCCTAATGCTTGGGATCCGAATGTTACCTTGGATGGCAAAAGGGATTTTACAGATGGGATTAAATGACAGATTCGGAGATGAGGAGATTGTCCTGGATTATCTAGAAGGGTCCCTTACAAGGATCCTCCTAAGAGTAAGGCCTGAGGGTCAGAGTTAGGAAAGGACGGCTATCTCATGATGGAAGCAGAGAGAGTTTGAAGATACTGTGCTACTGGCTTTGAATATGGAGAAAGGGGCCACAAGCCAAGGAATACAGGCAGCCTCTGGAAACTGGAAAAGGCAGTCTCCCCAAGAGCTTCCAGAAGGAACCAGCCCAGCCTGCACTTGGATTTTAGCCAAATGAAACACAGTTTTGGGTGTCTGACCTGCAGAACTACAGGAAAATAGATTTGTGTTACTGTAGTCCACCATATTTCCAGTAGTTTGTTACAGCCTCAGTAGGAAACTCATATAGACAAGAGGAGGGAGAACTGATTAAAGACTCCAGAACTGGAGGAAACGCATAATGGCAAGGTGTTTCATGACCTCCCATTCACCACCCAACAAAAGAAGATCCTGGAGATCCCAACCCTTAACCTAGTGACCCAGCTCATCCCTCCACTTGACCAAACAGAATAGGACAATGGCAAAAATAAAATATAATGGCAACCCTAAATGTTGGTAAAATTTAGAGAAACTAGGTCAGTCGTACAATGTCGGTGGAAATGTAAAATTGTAATCCATCTGGAAAACAGTTTGATGTTCCCTGTAATAGTATACTTGGAACTCCCATACAATGCAGCAGCAGCCATTCTCTTGGGCATGAAATCTGTGCTCTCACCAAAACCTGTAGACAAATACTCTTAACAGCTTTATTCAAAATAGCCCCTACTGAAAACAGCCCAGATGTCTTTCAACAGATGATTGGTTAAATTAACTATGATGCATCTATAGCATGAAATGTTACCCGGTAATTAAAAAAAAAAAAAAGAAAAAGCTATTGTTATGAAACAACTTGGATGAATTTTGAGGTAATTGTGCTCAGTTTAAAGAGTCCATCTTGAAAGGTGTTTTGATTCAATTGATGTAACATTCTTACAATGACAGAATGATAGAAATGGAGAATAAATTGTTGTCGGAGTTAGGGATGGTGGGAGGAGGTGGCTGTGGCTATGAATAGAATTATAAGGAATCCTTTTGGAAATGTAGCTTTTTAAATGTTGACTATATCATGTCTGTATCTCACTGGTTGTAGAGTTTGGCAGAATGTTACCATTCGGAGAAATTTGCTAAAGGGTACATAGGATTTCTCTGTATTTTGTTTTACGACTATTTGGTGAATGTATCTAAAAATAAAGAATTTACTTTTTTAGAAAAAGGCTGTGAAAAAATTCATAAGTGATGGCATATTCGATGGCATTTTATTTAACCTTTGTGTTTCAGGTATTTTCACTGGGACTAGAATGCAAAGATGACCTTTTTGATTTTTTTCCTGCCTTAAAGATGTGGTCAGGGTCATCTTCTGGCTAGTATATAGCTGCCCCTTAAACCATGTGGGTTTGAGCTGTGAATACTTACATGCAAAGTACTACAAATGTATTTTCTCTCCCTTATGATTTTCTTAATAACATTTTCCTCCCTCTTATTTTATTATAAGAATACAGTATATAGGGGCGCCTGGGTGGCTCAGTCATTTAAGCGTCCGACTTCGGCTCAGGTCATGATCTGGCAGTTTGTGAGTTCGAGCCCCGCGTCAGGCTCTGTGCTGACGGCTGGGAGCCTGGAGCGTGCTTCCGATTCTGTGTCTCCCTCTCTCTCTGCCCCTCCCCTGCTCACACTCTGTCTCTCGTTCTCTCCTTCAAAAATAAATAAACATTAAAAAAATTTTAAAAAAGAATACAGTATATAACACCTGTAACATACAAAATATGTGTTAATCCACTGTTTATGTTATCACTGAGGCTTCCAGTCATTTGGCTTTTGGTAGTTAAGCTTTTGGGGAGTCGGAAGTTGTCTGTGGATCAGTGACTGTATGTTGGGGGGAGTGGGCACCCCTACTCCATGTTGTTTACGGGTCAACCGTAGTTTCTGATGAAAAATGTTACTTTTTGTAAAGTTTCTTTTTTTCTCTCTGGCTTCGTTTAGGACTTTATCTTTGATGTTTCACTTGCTTGAATAGGATGCATCAAGGTGTGCTTCTTTTGTTATTTTTTTTCTGCTTGGCGTTCTCTGCAGCATTTCAGCAATCTGGAAAACCTGAGATAAAATCAGGTTTGGGGGGACCAACTCCCTAAAAATTAGTTGTAGGGAAGCACTTCCAAAAGGCAAATTAAGAACCTCTGAAAATCCTTTGCTCCATAAAAGCACCAACAATAGTCCAGAATGGCCCAGATCAACATTTTTCTGAGCTCTTCAAATGAACCAAAATCCTGTTAACGGTCAAGGAGCATTTATTCAAGAAAAATGGTTGAGTGAATCTTGGTATGAACAGGATGATAATGGTGTGCGTATGGATATGCCTTGTATCCTTCTTCCCAGCTGCATGGAAGCCTTGAAAATTATTAGCCTTGCAGCCGTGAAAGCTGTGAAAACCAGGGTCTAGCAGCCCCTGGAGGGACAGAATTGCTGTGGAGCTGCACTGAAATCCCTATCACTACAGAATTGTTATCTTTGACTTACCTGATAGCCCTCTGCAAATGCTCATTTGAAAGGATTCATCTCCATTTGACCTGACTCAGATTCCCTCAGTGGGAAAGGCCCTATCTATACAGTGCTGGTTGAAAATAATACAAAAAGTTTAGGGGAAAAAAAATGTTAGAAATTATGAAAGAAGTACAGGAAGAAGAAAAGAAAGAGGAAGGAGGAGGAGAAAGATCATCCTGGCTGCTATAATGAAAATAGAATTTACAGCTTTACAGGTGGAAAGAGAATAGAGACATGTCAGGTGACAAGGACTGAGCATGGATTATTGTATCTAGCAATGGGGACGTTATTGTGTGTCTTTCTCAAGAGCACTTTTAATGAAGTGAGAGGCCTAAAGGTTAAGAGAATGGGAAATGAATTGCAAACAAGTACAGGCAATCTTAGAATTGTGATATTTTTGGTTTCCCCTTAGTTAAGTGCTTAGTTAAGTGCTTCATTTTATAGGTGTGGAATGGAAACCCCAAGAAATTGACCACCAGATATAGCTAGTTAGTGGCGAAGTGGGAGGTAACACCCAGATTTCCTCGCTCCTGTGTTAAATATCCTTCAGTCAAGTAAGATTGCCTCCTTCTGGAAGAAGAAAAAGGGTAGATAATCATCATTCACTTATTATTATTTAAAAACAGATTCTGAAGTTCAGAAATAAAATATTTTTGCTTTGTCGAGGAAGAAGCTGGCTATTATTTTGGTCATGCCATTCTGAAAAGACGAAAATACAGAAATAACTTCCCACTTCCCCTTTTCATTACCGCTCGCTATTTCAGAGACGGAGGGGTGATTTGCCGCTTAGTTACCATTATACAGATACCATATTCAGCTGTTTTTTTGAACCGTGAATGTTGGCAGCAAAAGAACAATTTCATTTGTGTATTTTGATCACTTTTTTTTTTAATAGACTTAACCCCACAAAAGAATGTTATCTTTGGTTTGTAAACCTTTTGCTCTGAGTGAGTTTTATTTTGTTTTAGAATAATAAGAATTGAATTTCTCTTTCTACTCAAAATCAAAGCCTTTTAAAAGGCCTCTCTGCACCCCCTTCCCCTACCTCTCGCCCGTTTCTGATGTTCTTTAGAGAATATAGTGTAGTGAATAACATCAGGTTTTTATCTATGTATCACCCGGCTCAGCATGATCCCATAGAAGAAAATGGAAGGAATAATCCACGGTGGTCAAGGAGCTAAAGACTAAACTTGATCCATAATTAAACAATACATTCACACGGCTGAGCAAAGAGCTTGCCTGCTACTGCTAATCTCTGATGTTCTTTTACAAGGCTTATCTCCATTTGAAAGCTTTCTTTTAAAACATTTCTCTGTCAAGTAGTCTAAATTATTCACCGCTTCCAATATTAATTTTTGTTGTATATTTCTGGTGTATTCCATACAATGGGATAGAAACATTTTATGCAGATTTTTAATTAAGATTAGTCAAAGCCACCATGCTAATGATAATAACAAATAGACGCATACCACGCATATACACCGTGTAGTTCTGGCTCATTAGATAGAATATGTAGCAAACAGCAATGAAAGCATCATTTCTTTGAACATTTACTTTAATTATGATACTATATACCACATATAATATTTATTCTAGGGGTGTGGAGAGGATTTTAAGATGAAAAAGTATAATTATGGTAATTATGATTTGAGGGCTTTCTTTCTTGAATATTTCCTTTGGAGATATGTGTGCCAGGAAAAAATATTAAGTGAAAAAAGGCTATGGGCATGAACAAACACTTCGTATTTTAATAATCCTCATCGTATTCAATGCTGCTGCCATATTAGCATATTGTCATTTCTGCTTTTTTCTTTTTCTTAAAAAATCTATTTGCATAATTATGTAGAGTGCAATCTCTTTCAGGTTGTTCCCAGCTATGGAGCACTTAGCATTGCATATTACTACAGGAGATCAGCTTCTGTAGATATTCATGACTTTGTGGATCTGAAAAGAAAATAAGTGTATGTATTTTCTCTTATTTCTCATTTTTTGTGTGAAGAGGAAGGCTTTGGCACATTCTAACAATGAATGTTAAATTGTCTTATTTTCTTTCTGAAATGCCATCTATGTCCTATACAAATACGTATGTATACAGAGGTATTAATTTTTGTTGTAATTAGTAATAGTTTTATGAAATTCTGGCCTCTACATTTCTCAGTTATTTTCAGGTAACAAATGAGGTATGAATACATAATAAATAATAGAAAAAAAATTTAAATACTGGACTAGTTCCCAACGATCCTTAAATAATACATGCACACAAACACATTCATAAACACACCAATGTACGCTTACATATCAGTTGCCTACACAGGGAAAATTTTCTTTAAATATGCAATATTTTGAATGAAGCCACTTATTATACCAGTTTTTAGTATAATTATTTTATGGCCTTTAAAAAAAATACCCACTCATATATTTAAAAGGAAAAAAAAGTGGGGGTGCCTGGGTGGCTCAGTTGGTTAAGCGTCCGACTTCGGCTCAGGTCATGATCTCACAGTTCATGGGTTCGAGCCCCATGTCGGGCTCTCTGCTGACAGCTCAGAGCCTGGAGCCTGCGTCAGATTCTATGTCTCCCTCTTTCTCTGCCCCTCCCCAGCTCACACTCTATCTCTCTCTCTCTCTCTCAAAAATAAATAAACATTAAAAAAAAATTCACCACTGTTTAAAAAAAAAAAAAGAAAAAGAAAAAAAAGTGAAGCAAAATGGAAAGTTCCAGACAAGAAAACAAATATTACTGCAGATCTCACCACCCATCACTCAACAATTAGTCTTGGTGACCATCAACTTCATCTCCCTTTGTTCACACACAAGCTGTATAAAATATAGGAATAGTTTAAGACAGAGTCATAGCATCATCACTTAAAATTAAGCTTAATATTATTTGACTTTAACTGAAGAAACAGATAGCTTTTAAGTTGAGAATAACAAAATTTAGGTCCATTATTTTTATTTAAAAATTTTTTAGTTTTTTTAAATTTATTTTTTGAGAGAGAGAGAGAGAGAGAAAGCGTAAACGTGTGAAGGGCAAAGAGAGAGGGAGACTGGGAATCCCAAGCAGGCTCCACACCGTCAATGCAGTGCCCGATGTGGGGCCTGAACCCACGAACCGCGAGATCATGACATGAGTGGAGATCAAGAGTCTGTCGCTTAACCGACTGAGCCACCTAGGTGCCCCTAGGGTCTCTTATTTTTAGTGAAAATGTCCAGTTTAGTAAAAAATATTGTGTAGCTTACACAGCAAGTGGGAGAGCCGGAGGACTACGTTTGTGACTCATATTCAACGTGTAATATGCAGAACCATATCAAAGATCTTAAGATGTCACTGCCACCACTTCCGTCAGTCTTATCTGAGATGTTGGAAATGTTATTTGACAAGTATTACTACAATCTCAACGTATTTGACCACCCATTCCAGAAGAAAACTAAAACAAACCCCACAAACAAACGACAACAACAAAATTAAACAAAGCTGGGTTTGTTACATTTCTTGCCTTGGAAGTGAAGCTTCCTGTGAAAGCTACTGCCTGCTGGATCCTGGCTACAGAAGCGAGTGTTCTCAGCTGTGCCTCTAGGAAGATGGGAGTTCGAAGGATGGAATGGTCCCATCTGACAGCTATCCATTCCACATCTCTTGTTTCTTGGTCTTGTAATCTCTTTTTTTCATTATTTACTTCCTCCCTTTCATGGAACACACTCAGTAATACTGAGAAATTGTACTTGATAAGTAATATTTTGATACTTGTATGTCTAAAAAGAGTTATTTTTAACAATATATTTCAAGATTGAAAAATATTTGACTCCCTGCTAAGAAATATGAGGAAAATATCACTCATACTTCCTCCCACATTTGCCCTTTTAGCTTCTCTTTTTTCCACTTTTAATTATATTATCATTTTAGCATTTCTAACAAGTATAACATTCACATTAGATTATATAATTAAAATTAGTTTTTTAATCTTTAGTGTTGGCATAAATGTATTCGACTCTCACTAACCATTCTTTTTCTCTAGTTTCTATTTTCCTCAGCTCTTTATTTTGTGTTATTTCTTGTTTGGCTAAATTTTACTATGCAAGAGTGAGAAGCTCTGTCTAATTTTAAACATAAAGGATAACTTCCTGAGGGATTCTGGGAAGATGGCGGCGTAGGAGGACGCTGGGCTCACCGCGCATCCTGCTGATCACTTAGATTCCACCTACACCTGCCTAAATAACCCAGAAAACCGCCAGAGGATTAGCAGAACAGAGTCACCGGACCCAAGTGCAGACGAGAGGCCCACGGAAGAGGGTAGGAAGGGCGGCGAGGCGGTGCGCGCTCCACGGACTGGCGGGAGGGAGCCGGGGCGGAGGGGCGGCTCGCCGGCCAAGCAGAGCCCCCGAGTCCGGCTTGCAAAAGCGGAGGGGCCTGACGGACTGTGTTCCGACAGCAAGCGCGACTTAGCGTCTGGGAGGTCATAAGTTAACAGCTCTGCTCGGAAAGCGGGAAGGCTGGAGGACAAAGGGAGGGTGAGCTGCGGAGCCCCCGGATGACAGAGCTCAGTTTGGCGGGGAACAAAGGCGCTAGCCAGCGCCATCTCCCCCGCCCATCCCCCAGCCAAAATCCCAAAGGGAACCGGCTCCGGCCAGGGAAATTGCTCGCTCCGCACGAACACCCAACTCTGTGCTTCTGCGGAGCCAAACCTCCGGCAGCGATCTGACTCCCTCCGGCTGCCACAGGGCCCCTCCTGAAGTGGATCACCTAAAGAGAAGCGAGCTAAGCCTGCCCCCCCTGCTGCCGTGCACCTTGCCTTCCCACCCCAGCTAATACGCCAGATCCCCAGCATCACAAGCCTGGCAGTGTGCAAGTAGCCCAGACGGGCCACGCCACCCCACAGTGAATCCCGCCCCTAGGAGAGGGGAAGAGAAGGCACACACCAGTCTGACTGTGGCCCCAGCGGTGGGCTGGGGGCAGACATCAGGTCGGACTGCGGCCCCGCCCACCAACTCCAGTTATACACCACAGCACAGGGGAAGTGCCCTGCAGGCCCTCACCACACCAGGGACTATCCAAAATGACCAAGCGGAAGAATTCCCCTCAGAAGAATCTCCAGGAAATAACAACAGCTAATGAGCTGATCAAAAAGGATTTAAATAATATAACAGAAAGTGAATTTAGAATAATAGTCATAAAATTAATCGCTGGGCTGGAAAACAGCATACAGGACAGCAGAGAATCTCTTGCTACAGACATCAGGGGACTAAGGAACAGTCACGAGGAGCTGAAAAACGCTTTAAAGGAAATGCAAAACAAAATGCAAACCACCACGGCTCGGATGGAAGAGGCAGAGGAGAGAATAGGTGAACTAGAAGATAAAGTTATGGAAAAAGAGGAAGCTGAGAAAAAGAGAGATAAAAAAATCCAGGAGTATGAGGGGAAAATTAGAGAACTAAGTGATACACTAAAAAGAAATAATATACGCATAATTGGTATCCCAGAGGAGGAAGAGAGAGGGAAAGGTGCTGAAGGGGTACTTGAAGAAATAATAGCTGAGAACTTCCCTGAACTGGGGAAGGAAAAAGGCATTGAAATCCAAGAGGCACAGAGAACTCCCTTCAGACGTAACTTGAATCGATCTTCTGCACGACATATCATAGTGAAACTGGCAAAATACAAGGATAAAGAGAAAATTCTGAAAGCAGCAAGGGGTAAACGTGCCCTCACATATAAAGGGAGACCTATAAGACTCGTGACTGATCTCTCTTTTGAAACTTGGCAGGCCAGAAAGAATTGGCACGAGATTTTCAGGGTGCTAGACAGCAAAAATATGCAGCCAAGAATCCTTTATCCAGCAAGTCTGTCATTTAGAATAGAAGGAGAGATAAAGGTCTTCCCAAACAAACAAAAACTGAAGGAATTTGTCACCACTAAACCAGCCCTACAAGAGATCCTAAGGGGGACCCTGTGAGACAAAGTACCAGAGACATCACTACAAGCATAAAACATACAGACATCACAATGACTCTAAACCCATATCTTTCTATAATAACACTGAATGTAAATGGATTAAATGCACCAACCAAAAGACATAGGGTATCAGAATGGATAAAAAAACAAGACCCATCTATTTGCTGTCTACAAGAGACTCATTTTAGACCTGAGGACACCTTTAGATTGAGAGTGAGGGGATGGAGAACTATTTATCATGCTACTGGAAGCCAGAAGAAAGCTGGAGTAGCCATACTTATATCAGACAAACTAGACTTTAAATTAAAGTCTGTAACAAGAGATGAAGAAGGACATTATATAATAGTTACAGGGTCTATCCATCAGGAAGAGCTAACAATTATAAATGTCTATGCGCCGAATACCGGAGCCCCCAAATATATAAAACAATTACTCATAAACAGAAGCAACCTTATTGATAAGAATGTGGTAATTGCTGGGGACTTTAACACCCCACTTACAGAAATGGATAGATCATCTAGACACACGGTCAATAAAGAAACAAGGGCCCTGAATGAGACACTGGATCAGATGGACTTGACAGATATATTTAGAACTCTGCATCCCAAAGCAACAGAATATACTTTCTTCTCGAGTGCACATGGAACATTCTCCAAGATAGATCATATACTGGGTCACAAAACAGCCCTTCATAAGTTTACAAGAATTGAAATTATACCATGCATACTTTCAGACCACAATGCTATGAAGCTTGAAATCAACCACAGGAAAAAGTCTGGAAAACCTCCAAAAGCATGGAGGTTAAAGAACACCCTACTAACGAATGAGTGGGTCAACCAGGCAATTAGAGAAGAAATCAAAAAATATATGGAAACAAACGAAAATGAAAATACAACAATCCAAACGCTTTGGGACGCAGCGAAGGCAGTCCTGAGAGGAAAATACATTGCAATCCAGGCCTATCTCAAGAAACAAGAAAAATCCCAAATACAAAATCTAACAGCACACCTAAAGGAAATAGAAGCAGAACAGCAAAGGCAGCCTAAACCCAGCAGAAGAAGAGAAATAATAAAGATCAGAGCAGAAATAAACAATATAGAATCTAAAAAAACTGTAGAGCAGATCAACGAAACCAAGAGTTGGTTTTTTGAAAAAATAAACAAAATTGACAAACCTCTAGCCAGGCTTCTCAAAAAGAAAAGGGAGATGACCCAAATAGATAAAATCATGAATGAAAATGGAATGATTACAACCAATCCCTCAGAGATACAAACAATTATCAGGGAATACTATGAAAAATTATATGCCAACAAATTGGACAACCTGGAAGAAATGGACAAATTCCTGAACACCCACACTCTTCCAAAACTCAATCAGGAGGAAATAGAAAGCTTGAACAGACCCATAACCAGCGAAGAAATTGAATCGGTTATCAAAAATCTCCCAACAAATAAGAGTCCAGGACCAGATGGCTTCCCAGGGGAGTTCTACCAGACGTTTAAAGCAGAGATAATACCTATCCTTCTCAAGCTATTCCAAGAAATAGAAAGGGAAGGAAAACTTCCAGACTCATTCTATGAAGCCAGTATTACTTTGATTCCTAAACCAGACAGAGACCCAGTAAAAAAAGAGAACTACAGGCCAATATCCCTGATGAATATGGATGCCAAAATTCTCAATAAGATACTAGCAAATCGAATTCAACAGCATATAAAAAGAATTATTCACCATGATCAAGTGGGATTCATTCCTGGGATGCAGGGCTGGTTCAACATTCGCAAATCAATCAACGTGATACATCACATTAACAAAAAAAAAGAGAAGAACCATATGATCCTGTCAATCGATGCAGAAAAGGCCTTTGACAAAATCCAGCACCCTTTCTTAATAAAAACCCTTGAGAAAGTCGGGATAGAAGGAACATACTTAAAGATCATAAAAGCCATTTATGAAAAGCCCACAGCTAACATCATCCTCAACGGGGAAAAACTGAGAGCTTTTTCCCTGAGATCAGGAACACGACAGGGATGCCCACTCTCACCGTTGTTGTTTAACATAGTGCTGGAAGTTCTAGCATCAGCAATCAGACAACAAAAGGAAATCAAAGGCATCAAAATTGGCAAAGATGAAGTCAAGCTTTCGCTTTTTGCAGATGACATGATATTATACATGGAAAATCCGATAGACTCCACCAAAAGTCTGCTAGAACTGATACATGAATTCAGCAAAGTTGCAGGATACAAAATCAATGTACAGAAATCAGTTGCATTCTTATACACTAACAATGAAGCAACAGAAAGACAAATAAAGAAACTGATCCCATACACAATTGCACCAAGAAGCATAAAATACCTAGGAATAAATCTAACCAAAGATGTAAAGGATCTGTATGCTGAAAACTATAGAAAGCTTATGAAGGTAATTGAAGAAGATTTAAAGAAATGGAAAGACATTCCCTGCTCATGGATTGGAAAAATAAATATTGTCAAAATGTCAATACTACCCAAAGCTATCTACACATTCAATGCAATCCCAATCAAAATTGCACCAGCATTCTTCTCGAAACTAGAACAAGCAATCCTAAAATTCATATGGAACCACAAAAGGCCCCGAATAGCCAAAGGAATTTTGAAGAAGAAGACCAAAGCAGGAGGCATCACAATCCCAGACTTCAGCCTCTACTACAAAGCTGTCATCATCAAGACAGCATGGTATTGGCACAAAAACAGACACACAGACCAATGGAATAGAATAGAAACCCCAGAGCTAGACCCACAAACGTATGGCCAACTCATCTTTGACAAAGCAGGAAAGAACATCCAATGGAAAAAAGACAGCCTCTTTAACAAATGGTGCTGGGAGAACTGGACAGCAACATGCAGAAGGTTGAAACTAGACCACTTTCTCACACCATTTACAAAAATAAACTCAAAATGGATAAAGGACCTAAATGTGAGACAGGAAACCATCAGAACCTTAGAGGAGAAAGCAGGAAAAGACCTCTCTGACCTCAGCCGTAGCAATCTCTTACTCGACACATCCCCAAAGGCAAGGGAATTAAAAGCAAAAGTGAATTACTGGGACCTTATGAAGATAAAAAGCTTCTGCACAGCAAAGGAAACAGCCAACAAAACTAAAAGGCAACCAATGGAATGGGAAAAGATATTTGCAAATGACATATCGGACAAAGGGCTAGTATCTAAAATCTGTAAAGAGCTCACCAAACTCCACACCCGAAAAACAAATAACCCAGTGAAGAAATGGGCAGAAAACATGAATAGACACTTCTCTAAAGAAGACATCCAGATGGCCAACAGGCACATGAAAAGATGTTCAGCGTCGCTCCTTATCAGGGAAATACAAATCAAAACCACACTCAGGTATCACCTCACGCCAGTCAGAGTGGCCAAAATGAACAAATCAGGAGACTATAGATGCTGGAGAGGATGTGGAGAAACGGGAACCCTCTTGCACTGTTGGTGGGAATGCAAATTGGTGCAGCCGCTCTGGAAAGCAGTGTGGAGGTTCCTCAGAAAATTAAAAATAGACCTACCCTATGACCCAGCAATAGCACTGCTAGGAATCTACCCAAGGGATACAGGAGTACTGATGCATAGGGGCACTTGTACCCCAATGTTCATAGCACTCTCAACAATAGCCAAATTATGGAAAGAGCCTAAATGTCCATCAACTGATGAATGGATAAAGAAATTGTGGTTTATATACACAATGGAATACTACGTGGCAATGAGAAAAAATGAAATATGGCCTTTTGTAGCAACGTGGATGGAACTGGAGAGTGTGATGCTAAGTGAAATAAGCCATACAGAGAAAGACAGATACCATATGGTTTCACTCTTATGTGGATCCTGAGAAACTTAACAGGAACCCATGGGGGAGGGGAAGGAAAAAAAAAAAAAAAAAAAAAGGACGTTAGAGTGGGAGAGAGCCAAAGCATAAGAGACTGTTAAAAACTGAGAACAAACTGAGGGTTGATGGGGATGGGAGGGAGGGGCGGGTGGGTGATGGGTATTGAGGAGGGCACCTTTTGGGATGAGCACTGGGTGTTGTATGGAAACCAAGTTGTCAATAAACTTCATATAAAAAAAAATTAAAAAAAAAAAAAAAAGGATAACTTCCTGCATATAAATTTGGGAAAACAATGTTTCTTAGAAATGATATTGGTATACTTTTTCTGGAACTGAATATTTCTTTGGAGCCCTCTAAAGACTACCTGACATCCCCTTTGAATGATACTTACTCTTTCATTCATTCATGTGTACCTATGTGATTCTTCCTGTATTTTTATGGGATTAAAAAAAATTTTTTTAATGTTTATTTATTTTTAAGAGAGAGAGAGAGAGAGAGAGAGAGAGAGTAAGGCAGAGAGGGAGGGAGACACAGAATCTGAAGCCGGCTTCAGGCTCTGAGCTGTCAGCAGAGAGCCCAATGTGGGGCTAGAACTCATGAACCTTGAGCCAAAAGTCAGACACTTAATCGACTAAGCCACCTAGGCACCCCTCTTTATCCTTAAAGACTGAGGAATTTACCAGAATTCATACATTTATATCAATCCCTCTGTATCCATTTTTCCTGGGAACACTGTGGGACTCAGATTCAAGCCTGCCATATTTCAGTACAGTTTAACTGTGTACTTACTTGAATTTTGTGCTGTTTGCTGTTCTCAGGAACACAAATTATATATACAGATTTTCCTTGACTTATGATAGGATTACATACTGATAAACGCATTGAGAGTTGAACATACTGTTAAATTGAAAATGCATTTAATACAACTACCAAACATCATAGCTTAGCCTACTCTACCTTAAACTTGCTCAGAACACTTAGGATAGACCACAGTGGAGCAGAATTATTTAACATAAACTTATTTTGTATTAAAGTTCGAATATCACACGTAATTTGTTAAAGACTGTGCTGAAGGTAGAAAAACACAATGGCTCTATGGGTACAGAATGGTTATAAGGGTATTTGTTGTTTACCTTCTTGATCACATGGCTGGCTGGGAGCTGTGGCTCTCTCCCTCTGCCTCGCATCATAAGAGAATATCATACCAGTTATTGCTAGCCTGGGAAACAATCAAAACTCAAAATTTGAAGCACAGTTTCTACTGAATGCGTATCACTTTCACACCATCGTAAATTCGAAAAATTATAAGTCAAACCATTGTGAAGTCAGGGAGCATCTGTACTTTAGTATCATCTGTTGTATCCATGTTTCTCCATAGTTATATTCATGTTGTGTTTTCTGATGTTGTATTTATGTGATTTCCTTCGGCCTATCCACGGCACTTTTGACTTTGTTTTCAGTTATGTTCATTTTTATATTATGGTCTTAACATGACTTTCAGAACCATCATATTTTTATTGTTCATTTCCATTTGTTTCCCCTAAGAACTAGAAATTTCCAACCCTTTCTGTCTTTTGTATTCCCTTATTTGAACATTGGTAAATCTTGTGCCATTTTAAAAATTTTAAGTGATTATACTACCTATCATTTCTGATTCTGACATTACCTATGTTTCTTTGGGTAATTCTTTTTATAGTGTCTTTTCGTCACTTGGCCTTTTTTAATGCTTCCAATCTTCTATAAAAAGCATGCTTTAATGTGTGGCTTTTCTGTTAGAGCTTTTGTGGTTACTTAATGAAAGGCACAACTACATGGCCCCCATGGCCTTCCCCCTTTGGGTAGCTTAGCTGAGAGCTGGTTCAGTGGACTGAACTGTTCTGCTGAGAGCCAAGGTATTTATTTAGCTAATGTCAGTATTCCTGCTATGTAAGATTGTTTCCAGAGCTCTTGGTTTGCAGATTCTAAACGTTGGTATTCGTATTCCCTAGCATTGTTCCAGGGCCTACACACCATTTGATATATTTCTTGTTGCTTTGTGTAGGGATCAGTAAGTGCTACAACCTGAGGGCCACATCCAGCCTGCTTCCTGTTTTTGAATGGCATGTGAGCTAAGAATTGTTTTGCATTTTTATATGGATGGAAAAATCCAAAGAAGAATAATTTATGAAACATGAAAGTTAAATGCAATTCAAATTTCAGTGTCCATAAGTAAAGTTTATTGTAACACAGCCGTGCTCATTTTTTTTTTTTATATATACTATCCATGGCTGCTTTTGTATTGCTGTAGCAGAGTAGAGTAACTACACAGAGAATATATGGCCCATATTTCTGTATAAAATGTATACTACCTGGTCCCCTTCAGAGAACGTTTCCCTGGTTTAGAGAAACCAGGTGTTCCCAATTCCTCAGGTTAGGCTTACCTGTAAATAGGCAACATGGTATTGGGCTCACTCTTGGAGTTCTCAGTTGCATATCCCACAGGCTGACCTAGCCAGACCTGTATCCTAGAAGTCTGGCTTTGATGCATTCAGAGCATTTTTGTCCATCCTATATTACAGAAAAATGAAAGTATGGAGGACTATACTCACCCCACTATTTCTCTGCTTATAAAATTTTCCTAAATAAATTCTATGTTTTATTGAGATCGTGTGATGCTATGGTATGTGAACTTCTTGGATGATATTACTTATCTTTGAATTGAATTGCTGTTAAGGGAAATCATGTGGGGTCAAACTGGGCACGTAGTGGCTAGAAGATCGAGAGGAATCTAAAGGAATCTACTGCCTCTCTTTTGTTTTTGACCTTTTCGTATACACTTCTTTTTTTTTTCTTTCTCTTTTTTTCTTTTTGGGTCTTTATCCACCTTTTTGAGATGTCAAACTGGATCTCTGCAGGGATTTTTTTTTCCAACTTTCTAGACAACTCTGGATCTCGTAATCATCATAATTTTGTATGCCATCTTAACTATGGGAAAATCTGTACATTGTCCCTGATCTCTCATTTTGATTATCATTTAACAGTATTTAAGTGATGTCAAAAATGTCTTCTTTGAGCCATGACAGTTTTCTTGTTTCCCTTATGATGGAATGTTTTCTTTTATCTATTAGTTGGTTTTTGTTGGTGGTGAGATTTGAAGAAGCGGAGGAAAGGGGAACTTTCTTCAGCCATAGAACTAGAAAGAACAGGCTGTTTTTATACCTTTATAAATTTTTAGAATCACATATAATTATCTTAACTCTATACTCCTGAATTTAATTTCTGTCCTGACTAAACTACTAAAATTTTCATCTGCGTAGTAAAAATCACTAAGACTTGTTTGAACTTTGTAAATTTGACATTCTTAGGAATATCCTTTCAAATGGATACTCTAGGTTTATGGTAATAAGAGTGGACAGTTAAGTTCTTGGTAAATGTAACCCTCATTATTTCTTCCACTAGAAAAAGGTAATGTTGACTTCTAAAAAGACCTGAGTCGCAATGACAAAATACTTCTTTCATTTCCCTAACATCGGCCAAAGCATTTCTTTTCATTTAATTTAAAAAAAACAAGTTATTCTTTCTATTTTTTTGCAGATTGTAATAGTTTCAGGACATTGTGCATGTCTCCCAAAATACTCTTTAGAAATTGCATGTGTGAGATTTTCATGCGAGATATTTCTGAGTGAAGTTTATTGTGACTTCCTAATTAGATGTGCGTATCAGGATTTTCTTTTTTTTTTACCCAAACAATTTTTATTTTTATTTTTGTACTTATTTTTATTTTATTTTATTTTATAATTTATTGTCAAGTTAGCTAACAAACATTTTAGTCTTGGCTTCACAGTAGATTTCCGTGATTCATCACTTACATACAACACCCAGTGCTCTTCCCAATGTGTGTCGTCCTCAATGCCCATCACCCATTTTTTCCATCCCCCCCATCCCTCCACCCCCATCTACCCTCAGTTTGTTTTTTGTATTTAAGAGTCTCTTATGGTTTGCCTTCCTCCCTGTCTGTAACTGATTTTTCCTTCCCTTCCCCTGTGGTCTTCTGTTAAGTTTCTCTAATTCCACATATGCATGAAAGCATATGATATCTGTCTTTCTCTGACTGGGTTTTCTTTTCTTTCTTCTTGTTTTCAAAATGATATTTTTTTGACAAAAGATTTGAGGGGTAGTATGCCTAGACCAAAGGAATAAAATACTTAGGAATGTCACTTCTTTATGAGAACAATTTAGACAACATAAAAAGAGAGTTAATAACAACTGCAAGATATGAAGCAGTATAGACTCAAGATCTAGTAACATATTTGGGAGTTTGAACAAATGTAACCTTTAGAGATTTATTTTCTCCTGAGTACAAGGAAGGAAAAATCAAAATAATCATAGAAGGATGTGAGTCACATTTGAAATATTTATTATTGTTTTACCTTTGTTTGGAGTTCAGTGATGTTTAATAAATATCCCTTTCTAAGAAAAAAATATTAAAATTTTAACTATGATAAGTCAAAATTTTTCTTTACTTCTCTTTTAATTCACCTATCTCCCCAGTTGAATAGAATTTGTAATTATTCAAAGATGGCACAGCACAAATTGGAAAAACCTCTCACGACTAAAACAATTGAAAAAAAGCAGACGTTTATTGGATTCTTTTCTACCCAACACTTTAATGAGTAAGGATGTGGACAGTAATTGTTTTCTTCCCTGCCCTAGTAATGGAAAGTAATTAAAATGAAATTAAAAATAATGCACACTGCCAAGATGTTCAAAAATTCTACATTTTTACTGGTCCTAATTTATAGACAAGTGTTGGAATATTCTTACAATGCCAGTTTTTTCCACAGCATTTGTCATCTGAAATTTATAGAATTATAACTTACATTCCATTATTGGTTACCATAATAAATAAGGTCTTTGATATATTTAAACAATCTTTGTCCCCTCATTTAAAACTAAGATTTTTAATGTTTATTTATTGTTCAAGAACTCTTATGTTAACTTTCATACAATGAGTTAATAAAAAGTAACAATTTACCTCATAATATGTGGTTATGATTTGGGGATATATTGCATGAATGAAGATCTCACTTTGCCTATTTGTTCAGAAATAAAATAGCATGACATAAATATTATGTCATTTCTCAATCATAGAGGTTTTATTATTTTCACTTATATTGACTTCTTCTTTGTAACTAACTTATCACTATGAATACTCATAGATAATATTTTCCATTTAGGAATCAGTCTGCACAGAAAACACGAAAGTGAGAATGGAGAAGAAGCTATTTCACCCATGAAATGATAATATGTAAGTTTATTATTAATAAACTATTACATCCCCTTTGTAGGAAGGAGTGTTGAATAGTGGTATTTTTAATTAATCATATATAACTGAAAGGAGAATAATTGAATTGAATAATTGAAAACAGAGAGATATCTGAATATTTCCTTCCAAACTTCCTTTCACTCATAGGTGTTTTATTTTGTTTTATTGTATTGTATTGTATTGTATTGTATTGTATTGTATTTTTTATTTATTGAATTATAGTTGACACAGAATGTTACATTAGTTTCAGGTATACAACATAGTGATTCAATAACTCTATATGTTATGCCCATCACAAGTTGTAGCTACCATCTGTCACCACACAAACTATTACAATACCACTGGCTATATTCCCTATCATGTACCTTTTATCACCATGACTTATTGATTCCATAAGTGGAAGTCCATACCTCCCAATTCCTTTCAATTTTTTTTGCTCATCCGTCCATCCGTCTGTCTTCTGGCAACCATATTGTTCTCTGCACTGATGGGTCTGTTTCTGCTTTTTGTTTGTGTGTTTGTTACTTGCGTTGTTTTTTAGATCGTACATATAAATGAAATCGTACGGTATTTGTCTTTCTCTGTCTGACTTACTTTACTTAGTCTCATACCCTGTAAGTTGTAGATGTCAAGATTTCATTCTTTTCATGGCTAAGTAATATTCCATTGTATACATATACCATATCTTCTTTATCCATTCATCTACTAATGGACACTTATGTTGTTTCAATTGTCCTCTGACACACTTAGTGAAGATGACCACACAATGACTTGTATGTGAGTGCTCACAGCAGCATTATTCTTAGCAAACCAGACTGTGAGGCAACTTTACTCATCAAAAGGTTAATGGATAAACAAATTGTATTACATATCTATATAATGGAATACAACTCAGCAATAAAAAGAAATGAATTACTGATACAAATAAAAAAAAACTGGATCAACTAGAAAACATTGGTTTTAATAAAAGAAGTATACACAAAATAGTACATACCATATGGTTGCATTTATAGAATGTCCAACATCAAGCAACACTATCCTATCCTGACAGAAATCCTATACTGACAGAAATTGCTAGGGGCTGGTGGTAAAGGAATTGACTGAAAAGAGGCACAAGGGAATGTTCTGGGAGTGATGTGGAATTGTTTGCTATTTTTATTGATACAGAGATTACACAGATGGACACATTTAGCAAATTTGGTACCATTTTAAATAGGTACATTTTATTGCATCTCAAGTATATCTCAAAAATGAGAATTCAGTGTACAATGACATTAGTCCAGCAGACACATAACGTATTGGCCAAAGTTTGTAAAGCAACAGTATCAAGTGTTGATGAGCATGTGTAGCAATTTGAAGTATCTTGTATGGCTGGTGAGTAAATTGATAAAATCACTCTGGAAAAGAATTTGACGGTATTTACTTCAGACAGCCTTCTGTATACCCTAAGACCCGGGGATTTCACTGGAGGGTAGATACCCAAAAGAAATGTACAAAACTGTTTATAGCACCACTGTTTATAAAAGCCAAAAAGTGTAAGCAATTTGAATATTCATATCTAGTGGAGTGGATACATAAATTACAATTGTGACGCAGCACTGAAAATAAACAAACTACTGATACGTATACCATAGATGAATTAAAAAAAAAAAACAGTGTTGAGTGAAAGAAGCCAGACATAAAGGAGAATATAAATTATGATTCCCTTATATAAATCTACGGTGTTAGAAGTCAGGATAGTGGTTTACTTGGTGGGGACAGTGACTGGTAGGGGCATAAAGGGATTAATATTGATAATATTGTAGTTTTAGATGTTGATTATCTTGTATGTCTACGTTATAAAAATGAATGGAGCTTCATGCTTATATTTGTATTCTTATCTGTGTTTTACTTCAATAAGAACCTTATTGAAAAGGTTGAGCCACTGAATTAAATGAAAATTGTTCAATCTTTTGGCGGTTTTCGATAGAATTCTGCAAATTCCATGATGCCTAAGAGAGAGTTGTGAGCCCCAGGACCCTAATGAAATCATAGCTTTCATGGAATACCTCCCCTGTACGCAGTGCTCTGCTGATTTCTGGGGAGAACACTAAACAAACCAAAACCAAAACAAAACTCCAAAAACCTAAACAAACCAATTTTACCCCAAAAGTTTTAACACTTTGTTTTGAAAGGACAAAATTACATGAGTTATCTTAAATATCAATAGTGGCCAAAAAGGCCAAAAAGGCAGAGAAAGGCAATAACATGTTTGGATGGGATTATATGTATTTCCAAAGGAGCAAACAATGAAAGCCAATATAATTTCCACTTTATGTCTTAGAAAATGACATCAAATGGTAGTATTATCCATTACATCATGAAATGTTAGGGTCATGCCTGATAAAGACAGTGAGACCTCTATTTGGTTCTTGTGGCACAGAATTATTCTATACACAGGATTATTCTATTATATACATCATATATTCAACATGCACAAATATAACTGACACAGGGCCCTTAGGGTCAGAAAAGAAAATAGAATATCAGTTTCTTAAAAAGATGGAATGATATCACCGTCCTGTTCCCTTCACTGAGTTGTTGAAAGGATTTTCTGAGATAATTTGAGGAAAACAATTTTTGTCATAATTCCCACTATCTGTTAATTGTTATCATTAAATCTTAGCCTTCACAGTAGTCAAAATCCAGCATAGCTCAGATGCTAACTTTGACATACATAGTATGCTTTTCAAGGAAGGTGTACGAGACTCTGCTTAACCATATGTACCCCTAAGATCTACTAGGTGGATTTGAGAGGGATCAAAATTCTGTTGCTGTTTTTTTTTTAATTTGGTTGGTACTTGTAGAAACACTCCTTCAGGCACTCCAATGACCAACCTGAAAGGTTTATAGATTTAATTTATACCCACCACACCTCCAAAGGGACCTGTTGCTTCTACAAAACGAAAATAAGTTATAAATTTGAAAGATGTTCAGACCAGCCTGTTACAGAGTATGTTCTGCATAATATTAGTTCCTGTTGGAGGTTAAAAATGTAACAAAAGGGGGTGCCTGGGTGGCGCAGTCGGTTAGGCGTCCGACTTCAGCCAGGTCACGATCTCGCGGTCCGTGAGTTCGAGCCCCGCGTCAGGCTCTGGGCTGATGGCTCAGAGCCTGGAGCCTGTTTCCGATTCTATGTCTCCCTCTCTCTCTGCCCCTCCCCCGTTCATGCTCTGTCTCTCTCTGTCCCAAAAATAAATAAACATTGAAAAAAAAATTTTTTAAAAAATGTAACAAAGGGAAAAAATACATTGTGTGGTTAAATAAATTGAACACTAGTCAATAGGTTTAATTGACAATATTGATTTCTTCAGCATAAGTATTCATGGAGAAATTTACATTGTGAATTCACGAAGTGCGAGTGATGTGTCTAGGAAAAACTCCCCTTTTCTCATTTACTCACATACACATAGTTTTAACACCAGGTGTATGAGGTATCCCCCCACACCAAGCAATTCTCCACAGCATCAGTTGGGTGTCCTGCAATGATATTTAATTCTGAAACTAACCAGAGTTTTCACAAACCCTACAGTTTAAGGGTGCAGTCACAGAATTATGCTCCCCACTTTAGGTGCCAATCACAAGTAACAGATCCAGACAACTTGTGTCCAACTTGGCTGCAAATTGGAGGTTCCTATGACCCCCCCCCCTTGTTGGATTCGAATATTTGCCAGAACAGATTATTCAACTAGAGAAACACTTCCTTACATTTACCGTTTTATTACATAATAAAGAATAGAATCAAGAGTATAGATGAACAGCTAGGTGAAGGGATACACAGGTTGAAGTCTAGAAGGGCTCTGAGTGCAGGAGCTTCTGTTCCCATGAGGCTGGAGTACACCACCCTCCTGGCCCATGAGTGTGTTCACTAACCTGGAAGCTCCCCTAACTTCTTACTATTGGGATTTTATGGAAGCCCCGACATATAGGCAAGATGAATTATTATCTCCATTTCCAGCCCCCTTCTGAAGAATAGGGGTGGGTCTGAAAGTGCCAAGATCTTTATCCTGCTTTGGTCTTGCTGGCGACCAGCCCTTATCGAAGAGTCACCTCAGGAAATTCCAAGGGACTTAGGAGCTCAGTGTCAGATGCTCTCATTATTCAGGAAATTATAAAAGTCTTAGGATCTCTGCGCCAGTAACCAAGATCAAAGGCTAAATATTAAATCAAAAGATTTTCCCAGTGTCCCTATTTCCAAGGGTTTGGGGATCTCTGTGTCAGGAACCAGGAACAGAGACCAGTATATACATTTCTTATTATTTCACAATGTGTTATGGTTCTCAAATAGGTTTGACCATTTGGTCAGAAACAGCTCCCTTCCTGACACTTCGCTGAGGAATAAATTCTGTGATATCCATTTTGGAAAATGCTACTTTAAAACCACAGTATGAGAGACTGTCATTGAGGATTTTCCTGGTTATCTTCCTCAGTTAATTACTTTTAGTTTCACATCCAGTTACTCCTGAATCCCTTCTGACGACTGGTCAGGACTGCAGTGAACAGGCACAATTGTGGCTACACTGCCAGGGGCACTCTGAGGAGGTTCAGTGCTGTGGCAGAGCAGAAAAGAAACGTAACATTCAGAATTTTCTGCCCTTGTTGGGCAAGACCTTTCTCCTCATTGTCTTTGCCATCATCTCCAAACAGTTCTTTAGCCTAAGATCTCAGTGCCTGGCACATGAAATTCCACCCTCTATGACCAGTCTCACGTTGGCATGCATTTGACCTTCAGACTTACTTCTTTCTTACATGGCATTGTGGCTGTCTGATTTCGTGGGTGTCGTAGGACAAACGTATCTAGAAGAGGCCACAGTATGTAAACAATAGCAAAGGTACCAGCAAAGAGCACTAAAGCAATTACCTTGCATATGAAATTACAAGTGTTAAGGCACTTGGAGGTCGGTAGAAACGTCTGTCGTATTTCGAAAGCTTTGGGGCTTACTACTGCTCTCTGGGAGTATTGCGATAATAAAAGCATAATACAAGCCTAAGGACCTTTAAATGCTATTAATTAGATTCACCGTAAAAGGATTGTGAAATTAGAATTGTTGTGCTCTCAATTATGATTTAATTCATTAAGATCACAAAATGCTGTTTTACAGTGATGGCTCAAGACAGTCAATAGAAAGTGATGCTTTGAATATAGAAAATTATTTTACACTCCTGTATGAAACAAGTATGACATACTGTTTGAGGGAGTGACTCTACCACAGTGAATACTGTCACATGAGCCACACATACAAAAGCATGTGGGCAGGTAGGAATATTTCTTTTGATGTGTGGAGGGATACCTGAAATTAGGTTGTTCTCTTTCTTTTTGTTTTTAGGTTTATTATTTTTGAAGGAGAAAGAGCTTGCGAGCAGGGCAGGGGCAGAGAGTGAGGGGGACAGAGAATCCAAAGCAGGGTCTACGCTGAGAGCCAAAAGCCTGATGTGGGGCTTGAACTCACAAACTGTGAATTGACGACCTGAGCTGAAGGCAGACACTTAACCGAGTAAGCCACCCGGGCGTGCCTAGGTTATTTTTTTTCTAAGAAATATATTTAGGCAGTTACATGTAAAAAAGGGAGGATGGTATAATTTTTAACATAGTTTGTTGCAATGTATAAACATCTCATAAAATCCATCATGAAAGCAAGAGATAGTAATTATGACTACTCAGTGATTACCTTCGAAAATGGTAAAAAAAAAAAAAAAAAAAAAACATTTCCAAAGTTGGCTTCTGTTCAGAAAAAACTTTTGACTACTTAACAGTTATCACAATTTTAAAAATTCTGCGACTGATGCTTTGGTAATTATTAATGCTCTATTTGTCAGCTTTAGTTAGAATTAATAGAGGGTACTGAGGTATTATACTAGGGCATTAGCATAAAGACAGCCACTAGAACGATATAAACCCTTCTTAATATCAAAATAATAAACTGCTGAAGGAAGGAAGAAAGAAAGGAAAGGGAAGAAGGAAGGAAGGAAGGAAGGAAGGCAGGAAGGAAGGAAGGAAGGAAGGAAGGAAACAAGGGAGGGAGGGAGGGAGGGAGAAAGGAAGGAAAGAACTTTGCAATGTTTCCCTAATCCTTGATCAAACAGAATTCATAAAGAAAGTGTTTAAATTCAATCTGTTTACAAACAATTTTTTCACCCACCAGAAGCTTTCAGGAGATACACAGCTAGAGAATTATAATTTGGGATGATTCTCTTGTTTTATTGGTATCTCCTAAACAGTAATGTTCATTTTGCTTGTGTATTCATTAGGATTGGCCAGAGAAATACAACCAGTAGGATCTCTCTCTCGCTCTTGCTCTCGCTCTCTTTTTCTGTGTGTGAATGTGCAATGTGTGTGTATATGTGTGTGTATGTATATGTATATATATGTACACATATGTATATATGTGTGTGTGTATATATGTACACATATGTATATATATGTATATATATGAGGATATTTATTATGAAGAATTGGCTCATACAATTAGGAAGGCCAAAAAGTCCCACAGTCTGTCCTCTACAAGCTGGAGAAGCAGGAAAGCTGATAAACCAGGCAAGCTGATCATTTATTTCAGTGCTAGTTTGAAGGCCTGAGAACCAGGGAAATACTGATGTAACTTCCTATCTGAGTCCAAAAGCCTGAGAATTGGGAGGACCAATGGTATAAGTGCTGCTCATAGTCTGAAGGCTGAGAACCAGAGGCATCAATGTCCGAGGGCAGAAGACCTATGTTGCAGCTCATGCAGAGAACAAATTCTCCCTTCCTCAACCTTTTTGTTCTCTTGGGGCCCATAATGGATTGGATGATGCCCATCTAAATTGGTGAGGAAAATCTTCTTCACACAGTCCCTGATTCAATTGCTAATTTCTTCTGGGATCACCCTTATAGACACACTCCAAAATAATGTTTTACCAGTTGTCTGTGTAGCCCTTAGGCCAGTCAAGTTGACACATAAAATTAACCATCATAGCCTGTATGAACTTTCACTGTCACAGTGGCTGCAAACTTAGACTGTTGGCATCTAGAGACTCTGAAATAATGTTCCATTTCCCACCCTACTTATCTCTTCTCTGCCTGAGATGTTTTCATTTGAAAGAAGTGCTTCATGTGAAAAGAAATTATAAGAGGTCAAATTAAGGGAGTAAGGATAAAGGAAATCTGTCAAATGATAAACACCAAATGCCTAATTAACTTAAACTCAAGTTAATAACTCCATGAAATCTTGGCCTTCATTACTCCATTCTTTTTACTGGGAAAATGAAATAATGAGCTCCATGTGTGGAACATTACCAAAAAAGGATAGCAACCAGGTCGTTTTCATTAATTGCTGTGAATTGCCGTATTCATTTGTTACTGTACAAAATGTGCCAATCAAATAACTTTGGTTTTTAGATTGGCTCTGTTTACTCAGCTTTTTGTAGACATTACACTAATAATATGAGCAAGGTGATTATACATACATTCACTGCTTCTTGGCTATGTGTTCCTGCAATTGTACTGGAAAAATGAAGAGAGATTGGTAGACTTTGAGATTCTGACCTTCTGGGAGTAGGTGAAGAGGGGAAAAAAAGGGATTAATATGGAGCGCATACTATAAATGTCAGAGACAGATTGGGGTGTCCTGGGAGGAGATATTTACTTTTTACACCTTTTTCAATAGCTTAGCAAGGGGCTGGCATAGTTACTGGGTTAGATCAAAAGAAAACGATAACAAACATTGAAGTATGGGCATGTTCCCTGTGAACAATGATATTTTCTTACCCAGGATACTCCACTGTTGCACAGTTATTTAGGTATACCCTACACTGTACTTCCCTTCTATTATTCTGTAAGCAGATGATAAATAGAGGTTGAGTGTCTCTCTTAGAGCCTTTCACATGTTAAGGCCAGTATATTTTTCCCACTGCAACAATCCTTTATTTAGGATAAGAACTAGGAAAATATGTGTGTTTTGCTGTCTCTCTGTGTACATTTTTTATAACAAATAGGATTTTACTTTACATCATATGGCATGAACAATGTACGCATCTATGCCTTATTTGCCTAACAAAGAAGTTAGACTCTTTTACATATATCATCTTACCATAATCTCTGTTCTAAGGTGATTTAAATATCCTTATTTTGTAAAAAAGGAAATGTACATAAAAGTCAACATCTATTCAGGGCATAAATACCAACAAACTATAAATAGAAGAGGATTTTCTAAACTGATTAAGGGAATCTATAGACCTAGAGCTACCATCATACTTGATGTTGAAGGACTTAACACTTTATTCTGAAAAATGGAAATGAGTCTTGGATGTCTATTCTTACCATTTCTACTCACCATTATACTAGAAATCCTAGCCATTGCTACAAGACCAGAAAACGAGAGAGAAGCTATACATATTTGAAAGTAAGAAGGAAAATTATTTATTTGAGGATGGTATGATTGTCTATGTAGAAAATCCTAAGGAATCCATAAAAGAAAAAAAAAGCTATGGAAGTAAGAGATGGGTTTAGCAACATCTTAGGGTGCAAGTTCAAAATCCAAAAATCAATTACATCTCCATCTTATATCTGTGGTAGGCAGAATAATACCCCCTCCATGATGTCTACACCCTAATCCTTGGAACTTGAGAATATGTATATGACAAAAGCAACGGTTGCAGAAGTGATGGAAGTTTATCCTGGATTATCTGGGTGAGCCCACTTTAATCCCTCTCTAACTCGGATTAAGATCTAAATCCTTAAAAGTAGAGAGTCTTTTCTCATTATGATCCGAGAGATGTGAGGATCAAAGAAAAGTCAAAGAGATGCAACCTTACTGTCTTTGATGATGAAGAGGAGAGACAAGAAAAGAATGCAAGCAACCTCCAAAAGCCGAAAAAGGCAATAAAATGTACTCTTCCCTAGAATTTCCAAAAAGGAAGGCAGTCTAACTTATACCTTGTGAGACATGTGTTGGACTTCCCACCTATGGATTTAAGATACAATAAATGTTGTCTCACGTCACCAGGGTTATGGTAATATGTTACATCAGCAATAGAAAACTAATATCAGTAGTAAAGGAAAATAAAATTATAGAACAATAAAGTTATAGTAGCATCAAAACTATGAAATACCAAGGGACAAATTTAACAAAATATATGTAATACCTATAACGGACAGCTACAAAATAATGCTGAAAGAAATTAGAGAAGACCTAAATGAGTGGAGATGGACTGAGTGACTTACTAAAGAGGTTTAATATCCAAATCATAGGAGTCCCAGAAGAAGATGAAGAGAGAGAAAAAGGGTCAGAAGTTTTATGTGAGCAAATTATAGCAGAAAACTTTCCTAATCTGTGGAAGGATACTGACATCAAAATCCAAGAAGCACAGAAAACTGCCTTTAGATTCAACAAAAACCAACCATCACCAAGGCAAATCATAGCCAAATTCACAAAGTACACAGCCAAGGAAGGAATTGTGAAAGCAGCAAAGGAAAAAAAGTCCTTAACCTGTAAGAGAAGACAGATCAGTTTCACAGCAGACCTATCCACAGAAGTGGCAGGATATATTCAACATGCTAAATCAGAAAAGTATGCAGCTCAGAATTCTTTATCCAGCAAGGCTGTCATTCAAAATAGAAGGAGAGATAAAGAGTTTCCCAGACAAAAATTAAAGGAGTTCAAGGAATTTTATGGGGGACCCTTTTAATGGAGAAAAGAGAAAAGAAAACAAAAAGACCAAAAGCAACAAAGACTAGAAAGGGCTAGAGAACATCATCAGAAACACCAACTCAACAGGCAACACAATGGCAGTAAATTCATATCTTGTAGTACTCAATCTAAATGTCAGTGGACTAAATGCTGCAGTCAAAAGAGTATCAGAATGGATACAAAAATAAGGCCCCTCAGGGCACCTGGGTGGCTCAGTCAGTTAAGCCTTGGACTTCAGCTCAGGTCATGATCTTGCAGCTTGGGAGTTCAAGCACCACATTGGGCTCTGTACTGACAGCTCAGAGCCTGGAGCCTACTTCAGATTCTGTGTCTCCCTCTCTCTCTTTGCCCCTCCTCCACTCATGCTCTATCTGTCTCTCTCTCAAAAATAAACGTTAAAAAAAAGTTTTTTTAGAAAACAAGGCCCATCTATATACTGCTCACAATAGACTCATTTTAGACTTACAGACACTTATAGATTGAAAGTAAGGGGATGGAGAACCATCTATTATGCTAATGGTTGTCAAAATAAAGCTGGTGTAACCATACTTATATCAGACAAACTAGATTTTAAAATAAAGACTGTAACAAGAGATGAAGAAGGGTCTTATAATTAAGGGATCTATTCACCAAGAAGATCTAACCATTGTAAATATTTATGCCCCCAACATGATAGAACCCAAATATATAAATCACTTAATCACAAACATAAAGAAACTCATTGATAATAATACCATAATAGTAGGGGACTTCAACACCCTACTTACAACAATGGACAGATCATCTAAGCAGAAAATCAACAAACAAACAATAGCTCTGAATGACACACTGGACCAGATGGACTTAATAGGTATATCCAGAACATTTCATCCTAAAGCAGCAGAATACACATTCTTCTCGAGTGCACATGGAACATTCTCCAGAATAGATAACATACTGGGTCACAAATCAGTCCTCCACAAGTACAAAATGATGGAGATCATACCTTTCATATTTTCAAACCATAACTCTATAAAGCTCGAAATCAACCACAAGAAAAAATTTGGAAAGACCATGAATACCTGGAGATAAAAGAATATCCTACTAAAGAATGAATGGGTTAATTAAGAATTTAGGAGGAAATTAAAAAGTACGTGGAAGCCAACAAAAATGAAAACACAACAACCCAAAACTTCTGAGACATGCCAAAGGCAGTCATAAGAGGGAAGTATATAGCAATCCAGTCCTCCCTAAAGAAGGAAGAAGTCTCAAATACAAAACCTAACCTTACACCTAAAAGAGCTGGAAAAAGAACAGCAGACTGAAGCCCTAAGCCAGGAGAAGAAGGGAAATAATAAAACTTAGAGCAGAAATCAATGAAAAAACAGAACCAAAACCAAAACCAAAACCAAAACCAAACAAAACAGTAGAACAGATCAGTGAAACCAGGAGCTGATTCTTTGAAAGAATTAAGAAAACTGATAAATTCCTAGCCAGATTGATCAAAAAGAAAAAGGAAAGGGCCCAAATAAATGAAATCATGAATGAAAGATAAGAGATCACAGCCAACACTACACAAATACAAACAATAATAAGAGAATATTATGGGCAATTACATGCCAACAAATTGGGCAATCTTTAAGAAATGGAAAAATTCCTAGAAAAGTATAAACTACCAAAACTGAAACAGGAAGAAATAGAAAATTCAAACAGACCCATAGGCAGTAAATAAACTGAATCAGTAACCAAAAGTCTCCCAACAAATAAGAGTCCAGGGCCAAATGGCTTTCCAGGGGAAAATGTCTACCAAACATTTAAAGAAGAGTTAACACCTATTCTTTTGAAGCTGTTCCAAAAAGAATAGAAATGGAAGGAAAACTTACAAACTCATTCTGTGAGTCCAGAATTACCTTGATTCCAAAACCAGAGAAAGACTCCACTAAAAAGGAGAACTATACACCAATACAACACAGATGCAAAAATTCTCAACAAGGTACTAGCCAACCAGATGCAACAATACATTAAAAAAATTATCCACTACAATCAAATGGGATTTATTCCTGGAGTGCAGGGCTGGTTCAATATCTGCAAATCAATCAATGTTATAAATCACATTAAGGAAAGAAAGGATAAGAACCATTTGATCCTCTTAATACATGCAGAAAAAGCATTTGACAAAATACAGCATCCTTTCTTGATGAAAACCCTCCAAAAGGTAGGGATAGAAGGATCATACCTCAAGATTATAGGCCATATGTGTACAAAAGACCCACTGCTAATATCCTCCTCAATGGGGAAAAACTGAGGGCTTTCCCCCTAAGGTCAGGAACATGACAAGGATGTCCACTCTCACCACTGTTATTCTTTCTCACCAGTGTTGGAAGTCCTAGCCTCAGCAGTCAGACAACACAAATAAAAGGCATCCAAATTGGCAAGGAGGAAGTCACACTTTCACTCTTCACAGATGACATGATACTATATGTCGAAAACCCAAAAGACTCCACCAAAATGTTGCTAGAACTCATACATGAATTCAGCAAAGCAGTAAGATATAAGATCAATGTACAAAAATCAGTTGCATCTGTACACCAATAATGAAGCAGCAGAAAGATTAATTAAGGAATCCATCCCATTCATAATTGCACCAAAACCCATAAAATATCTAGGAATAAACCTAACTGAAAAGGTGAAAAGTCTATACTTTTCCAATCCATGCTACTGGATCGGAAAAACAAATACTGTTAAAATGTCAGTACTTCCCAAAGCAGTCTACATATTCAATACAATCCTTATCAAAATAACCAGAATGCTTCACAGAGCTAGAACAAACAATCCTAAAATCTGTACGACACCAGGAAAGACCCCAAGTAGCCAAAGCAATCCTGAAAAACAAAACCACAGCTGGAGGCATCACAATTCCAGACTTAGAGCTGTTTTGCAAAACTGTAATCATCAAGACAGTATGGTACTGGCACAAAAATAGAGACATAGATCAATGGAACAGAATAGAGAACCCCAAAATGGACCCACAAACGTAAGGCGAACTAATCTTTGACAAAGCGGGAAAGGATATCCTATGGAAAAAAGACAGTCCCTTCAGCATGTGAGGTTGGGAAAGCTGGACAGCGACATGCAGAAGAATGAACCTGGACCACTTTCTTACACCATACACAAAAATAAAGTCAAAGTGGATGAAAGATCTAAACATAAGCCAGGAAGCCATCAAAATCCTAGAGGAGAAAACGAGCATCAACCCCTTTGACCTCAGCCGCAGCAACTTCTTACTTGACATGTCTCCAGAGGCAAGGGAAACAAAAGCAAAAATGAACTATTGGGATCTCATCAAGAAAAAAGCTTTTGCACAGCGAAGGAAACAATCATCAAAACTAAAAGGCAACCAACGGAATGAAACAAGATATTTGCAAACGACATATCAGATAAAGGGTTAGTATCCAAAATCTATAAAGAACTCATCAAACTCAACACCCAAAAAACAAATAATACAGTGAAGAAATGGGAAATAGACATGAATAAACACTTTTCCAAAGAAGACATCAAGATGGCTAACAGACCCATGAAAAGATGCTCAACATCACTCATCTTCAGGGAAATACAAATGAAAACCACAATGAAATACCACCTCACACCTGTCAGAATGGCTAATATTAACACCTCAGGCAACAACAGTTGGTGAGGACGCAGAGAAAGGGGAACACTTTTGCACTGCTAGTGGGAATAGAAACTTGTGCAGCCACTATGGAAAACAGTATGGATGTTCCTCAAAAAATTAAAAATAGAACTACCCTATGACCCAGCAATTGCACTAGTAAGTATTTATCCCAAGGATACAAAAAATGCTTTTTCAAAGGGACACATGCACCCCAATGTTTATAGCAGCACTATTGACAATAGCCAAAGTATGGAAAGAGCCCAAATGTCCATCAGCTGATGAGTGGATTAAGAAAATATGGTATATATATTCAATGGAATATTACTCAGGAATCAAAAAGAATGAAATCTTGCCATCTACAACAACGTGTATTATGCTACGTGAAATAAGTTAGAATAAGACAATTATATGATGTCACGCTAATGGGATAAGGGATATTAAGAAGGACACTTGTTGGGATGAGCCCTGGATATTATATGTAAGTGACAAATCACTAAATTCAATCCCTGAAAAAAATATATATTTTGATTTAAAAAAAAAAGACTTACTATAAAGCAACAGTAAACAAGATGACATGGCATGGGTGTAAAGTTAAACTTATAGATAAACCAAAAAAGAATTAAGGGCTTGGGGTGCCTGGGTGGCTCAGTTGGTTAAGCGTCTGACTTCGGCTTAGGTCATGATTTCACAGTTCGTGAGTTCAAGCCCCACGTCGGACTTGCTGCTGTCAGCACGGAGCGTCCTTCAGATCCTCTGTCCCTCACTCTCTGTCCCTCCCCCACTCATGCTCTCACTCCCTCAAAATAAATAAATAAACTTGACAAAAATTAAGAGGTATTACTCCGCAATCAAAAAGAATGAAATCTTGCCATTTGCAACTACGTGGATGAAACTAGAGGGTATTATGCTAAGTGAAATTAGTCAGAGAATGACAAATATCATATGACTTCACTCATAAGAGGACTTTAAGATACAAAACAGATGAGCATAAGGGAAGGGAAGGGAAGCAAAAATAATATAAAAACAGGGAGGGGGACAAAACATAAAAGACTCATAGAGAGAACAGAGTGTTGCTGGATGGGTTGTGGGAGTGGGGATGGGCTAAATGGGTAAGAGCCATTAAGGAATCTACTCCTGAAATCATTATTGCACCATATGCTAAGTTGGATGTAAATTAAACAATAAATAAATTATTAAAAAAAACAAATTTTGTTTACATAAATTACATCTTAATAAGAATTACCAAATAAAGCATGGTAACATTATTTTTGGCGTGGTATCATTTTTATATAACCCTTTTTGTCTTCCTATCCCTACCTTCCTAGCATTTCATGTTTAAATGCATAGAGATAACTAAATAAAGTTTATTCAGGGCTAATAGTTACTACTGGATGGCATAGTTTGAGGATTTATTTCATTTATTTAAAAAAATTTTTTAACGTTTTTTTTTATTATTGAGAGAGAGGGACAGAGCATGAGGATAGGAGGGGCAGAGAGGGGGAGACACAGAATGTGAAACAGGCTCCAGGCTCTCAGATGTCAGCACAGTGCCCGACACAGATCTAGGACTCACGAACTGTGAGATCATGACCTGCCCTGAAGTTGGGTGCTTAACTGACTGAGCCACCCGGGCGCCCCTGAGGATTTATTTTTTAATTGTATTGGTTGAATTTTCCATAATATAGCATTTTATAAAAAATAATAGTTACTATTTGTGAATAAATTTAAGAACAATACTAACTGTATTTTTATATATTGTAGTAAAATATGCCTTTACACAGTTAGTATTGAGCCCCCAAATGCCAGGAAATTGGACAAGAAAGCCCGTGACAGATGATAGTCAATCACATATTAATGACTTAGGAAACATTTACTTTCTAATCTTGTTGGTTAGATCTGACCTCTATTATGTAAACTCTGTTATGTCAGCATATATTGGTAATATTATTTGATGTTATCAAAATAAAAATACTTTGGGCCATTTCTCACAGAAATAAATTTATCTCTCAGATCATTATTTTGCTCTCAGTTTTAATCCAAAGGGAGATCATATCTCAACTCCTTTAGCATTCTAGCAATGCATTATGTGTTTAAAGTAATTCTGTGGTGAAATGCATTTGGGCAGCTCTGTCTTAGAAAATGGGACCTGTCTCCTACATACAACTTCAGTAAGTTGTAAAATCTTCTGGATTACTCAGTGTTCCAAATGGTAGCCTATGAACTTGGGAATAATTGCATATGAAACCTACCCTCTTCTTAGGTCCTGGGGAACAGCTGATAATACAATTTCTTCAAAAGATATGACATTTTTAATAACTTGTTTTTTTTGTATCTGGGCCTATATAGCCCATATATATGTCATCTACATCTACATCTATCTATCTGTCTGTCTATCTATCCATCCATCTATCCATCTGCCTATCTAGCTATCATTTATCCATCTGTTTATCTATGTTGTATCTAGCTATTATGATAGGCACACTAAATATTAAATGTAATTACATGAATATGAGATGTAGGTATATCTAGATTATAGCAGAATATGTGCTTATTGAGGACATACAACATATTTGTGCTTTGAACATATAAGTACCTTCCCATGAGATTAGATGGGGTTGATATAAAAATACTGATTTGTGTAGCATCATTTGCATGTTAATATATTGCCTGTATTTCCTTGGTCTATTTTTATACAGGAACAAATGATCCATTCATTAATATGATTTTAAGTGTACATCATCTGCTTAATGCTTTAGTTTGGAAGAGTTCTAGGTTTATTTTCAGAGTTCCAGGGTCTTTGACACATCTTCGTCCTTTGTTGGCCTCCTCCCGCATTTTAGTGCCCCTGACATTGATGAAGTGAGAAATTCCTACTTTGGAAGAACATCATCTCAAAGTGGAGGTGACATAATTTTAGGTTCAAAAGGTATTTATGTTTTAAAGAGAAAACAAGCCACTAATGCTAAATCCACGACTGATTGTGACATTATAGAATCTGAAACCTACACAGAGATTTTCTGTTTGTGTTAAGGGAAAGCTTTCAGTCAGCCATCCAAATACACTATGGTGTCTTGTCTTTGACCCCAGCTGACTGCAGATCCTGACCAAGTTAAAGTGTTGCTATTGTGAAAAGTGGATATATAGCAAGTCTTCTGCTTTACTGAAAGTAGAAAAATAATCTCTAGCTATACACTCTCCATGAGGAAGAAGAGCTACCACCTTCTGTCCTAGGATACTATGTAAAATATATTCATGAATCCATGTATCCATACAGACTATGGAGGTTTTCCTCCCCAATAAAAGCAAATGACACTAGCATAAAGCAGTCCACATACCAAGCATGAAATGATTTCACTGATATGCAAAAAGACAAATGATAAAACTGCAAAGTGAGATATGCAGGTTAAGCTAAGTGTGTCTTTGGAGCTGGCTGCATATGTAAAGCTTTCAACAGAATAATATTACACTTTACTGACAATGAAATGTCCATTACATAGAAGAATAATCATTTTCATTAAGTGAATTTCCTGCTGAGTACATTTTTCACTGTGAGTAGGCCTATCTCTTGGGACTTTTGCAAGGTAGTCTCTGTAAAACTGTTTAGATGGGGGAAAGTGAGACTATTGGTTGTTTGATTTAGTTGTCAAATCAGAAAATAACTTGAGAAATTTTAAAGCCTGCTACTGAGGAGTATTTTATTCTTGTACACTTCTTTCTTGTATTTTCATCAAAGTATTATATTTTTTTTTAATTCTAATTCCAATACAGTTCACATATAGTGTTATATTAATTTCAAGTGTGATTCAACTGTTCTGTACATTACTCACTGGTCATTGTGATTAGCATACTCTTCATCCCCTCCACTGGTTTTACCCATCATTCCCACCTCCCTTTAAGTAACTGTCAGTTTGTTTCCTAGAGTTAAAGAGTGTTTCTTGGTTTGTCTGTTTTTTCCTTTGTTCATTTGTTTGTTTCTTAAAATCCACGAGTGAAATCATGTGGCATTTGTCTTTTTCTGACTGACTTATTTCACTGAGCATTGTACACTCTAGATCTATCCATGTTGCAAAAGGCAATATTTCATTCCTTTTTATGTCTGAGTAATATTCCATTGTATGCATATGCCACCTTTTCTTTATCCAGTCGTCTACCGGTGAATGCTTGGGCTTCCATAATTTGGCTATTTTAAATAATGCTGCAATAAATATAGGAGTGCATATATCCCTTCAAATTTTCATATTCTTTGTGTCAATACCTAGTGGTGAGCTTACTGGGCTATGGGATAGTTCGATTTGTAATTTTTTAGGAACCTCCGTACTGTTTTCCACAGTGGTAATGCCAACGAGCATTCCAAATATCAGTGTATGAAGATTCCTTTTTCTCCACATCCTTGACAACACCTGTTGTTTCTTGAGTTTTTTTACATTGGCCATTCTGACAGGTGTGAGGTGGTATCTCATTTTGGTTTTGATTGGCATTTCCCTGATAATGACTGTTGTTGAGCATCTCTTCATATGTCTGTTGGCCATCTGTATATCTTATTTGGAGGAACGTCTGTTCATGGTTTCTGCCTATTTTTAAATTGGATTATTTGTTTTCTCAGTGTTGAGTTGCATAGTTCTTGATATATTTTGGGTATTAATCATTTTTATTGGATATGTCATTTGCAATTATCTTCTCCCATCTAATAGGTTGTCTTTTAGTTTTGTTGATTGCTCCCTTGGCTGTGCAGAAGCTTTATTTCTTTTTTTTTTTTCTAATCCTGTCTCATTAGTTTATTTTTGTTTTTAGTTCCCTTGCCTCAGGTGACAGGTAGAAAAAATGGTTGGTGTCAGAAAAATCACTGCCTGTGCTCTCTCCAAGGATTTTTATGGTTTGTGGTCTCACATTTAGGTCCTTAGTCTGTTTTGAGTTTATTTTTGTGTATGGTGTAAGAAAGGGGTCCGGTTTCATTCTTTTGCATGTAGCTGTCCACTTTTCCCAATACCATTTATTGAAGAGACTCTATTTTTCCCATTGCATATTCTTGCCTCTTTTGTTGAAGACTGATTGATGATATAGTCATGGGCTTATTTCTGTGATCTCTATTCTGTTCTGTTGATCTATGTGTCTCTTTTTATGCTAGTGTCCTACTGTTTTGATTACTATAGCTTTGTACTACATCTTGAAATCTAGGATTGTGATACCTCTGGTATTGTTCTTCTTTTTTAAGATTGTTTCAGCTATTTGGGGTCTTTGTGGTTCCAACCAAATTTTAGGACTGTTTGCTCTTGTTCTGTGAATACCACTGTTGGTATTTTGATAGAAATTGCATTAAATCTATAGATTGCTTTGTGAGGTATTGACATTTTAACAATACTCTCAGAATCTATGAGCATGGAATATCTTTCCATTTGTTTGTGTTGTCTAAAATATCTTTCATTAATATGTTATAGTTTTTGTAGCGTAGGTCTTATGCTTCTTTGGTTTACTCCTACAATTTTTTGTGCAGTTGTGGGTGGCATTGTTTTCTATTTTCTGTTTCTGCTACATCATTATGAAAGTGTAGAAATGCAATGGATTTCTGTATGTTGATTTTGTACCCTGTGACCTTATTGAATTCATTTATCAGTTCTAGTAGTTTTTTGGTGGAATCTTTAGGGTTTTCTATATATAGTGTCGTATTATCTGAAAATACTGAAAGTTTTACTTCTTTCTTACCAAATTGGATGCTTTTTATTTATTTTTCTTGTCTGATGCTATGACTAGGCATTTCAGTACTATGTTGAATAAAAGTGGTGGGAATGGATTTCCTTATCTTGTTCCTGATCTTAGGGAAAAACTCTTATCTTTTCACCATTGAGAATGGTTTTAGCTGTGGGTTTTCATATATGGCCTTGGAACATATAGGTATGTTCCCTCCGGCTCTATTTTATTGAAGGTTTTTATCATGAATATATATTGTACTTTGTCAAATTCTTTTTCTGCATCTATTGAAATGATCATATGATTTTTATCCTGTCTTTTGTTGATATGATATATCATGTTGCTTGATTTGCAAATGTTAAACTACACTTGCATCCCAGGAATAAATCCCACTTGATCTTGGTGAATGATTTATTAAGGTATTTTGGATTTGGTTTTGGTAATACTTTGTTGAGGATTTTTGCATCTGTGTTTATCAGAGATACTGGCCTGTACTTCTCCTTGTTTGTAGTGTCTTTGTCTGGTTTTGGTATCAGGGTAATCCTGGCCTCACGGAATGAATTGGGAAGCTTTCCTCCTTCTTCTATTTTTTAGAATAGTTTGGGAACAATAGGTATTAATTCTTTTTTTAAATGTTTGGTAGAATTTGCCTGTAAAGTTGTCTGGTCTTTAACTTTTGTTTTTTGGGGAGTTTTTTTCTTACAGATTCAATGTCATTGCTGCTAATCTGTGTGTTCAAATTTTCTATCTCTTCCTGCTTCAGTTTTAGGAATTTGTCCATTTCTTCTAGGTTTTCCAATTTGTTGGCATATAGTTTTTCATAATATTCTTTTATAATCCTTTGTATTTCTTCATGTTGGTTATTAGTTTTCCTTTCATTTGTGATTGTGTCTGAGTCCTCTCCCTCTCTCTCTCCTTTTTTTTTTTATTATTTTTTATTTTTTTATGAGCTTGGCTAAAAGCTTATCAATTTTGTTGATCTTTTCAAAGAACCAGCTCCTGACTTCATTGATTTGTTCTCTTGGTTTTTTAGGTTCCATTTCATTTATTTCTGCTCTAGTCTTTGTTATTTCCTTCCTTCTAGTGTTTTTTACTTTTGTTTGTTATTCTTTTATCTAGCTCTTTTGGGTATAACTTACATCGTTTTTAATTTGTTAAGATTTGTTTTGTGACATAATATGTGATCTATTCTGGTTACTATTCCATGTGCACATAAGACAAATATGTATTATGCTGTTTTTGGTTGGATTGTTTACAATTTTTCTGTTAGATCCATCTGGTTCAATGTGTCATTCAAATCCACTCTTTCCTCTTTGATTTTTTGTTTGTATTATCTGTTCATCGATTCAAGTGGGGGGTTCAAGTTCCCTACTATTATTACATTGCTATCAATTATTTCCTTTATGTTTGTTATTACCTACTTTATGTATTTGGGTGCCACCATTTTAGGTGCATAAATATTTGCAATTGTTATATCTTCTTGTTGGATTGTTTTCTTTATGATTATATAGTGTCACTGCCTTGCTGCAGTCTGTTTTAAAGTCTGTTTTGTTTGATGTAAGTATTGCTACCTTGGCTTTTCACTGCCATTTGCATGATAAATACTTTTACTTCTCTTCACTTTTTTTTTTTTTTTTTTTATTTTTTTTTTAATTTTTTTTCAACGTTTACTTTATTTTTGGGACAGAGAGAGACAGAGCATGAACGGGGGAGGGGCAGAGAGAGAGGGAGACACAGAATCAGAAACAGGCTCCAGGCTCTGAGCCATCAGCCCAGAGCCTGACGCGGGGCTCGAACTCACGGACCGCGAGATCGTGACCTGACTGAAGTCGGGCGCTTAACCGACTGCGCCACCCAGGCGCCCCACTCTCTTCACTTTCAATCTGCATGTATCTTCAGGTCTGAAACGAGTCTCTTGTAGATAGCATATAGATGGGTCTTGCTTTTTTATCTGTTCCATCACCCTATGTCTTTTGATTGGAGCATTTAGTCCATTTATGTTCAAAATGGTTATTGGTAGCTATGTACCTATTGCTGTTTTGTTACTTGTTTTATGGTTGTTATTGAAGCTGTTCTTTGTTCCTTTCTTCGCTTGTTTTCCTCTCTCATGGTTTTTTGGCTTTCTTTAGTGATATATTTGGATTCATTTCTCCTTTTTATTTTGCATATCTGTTACTGGTTTTTGATTTGTGGTTACCATTAGGTTTGTATATAACATCTTCTGCATATAGCAGTTTATATTAAATTGATAGGCATTTAAGTTTGACTCCATTCTTTACTCCTGCCTCCCCCCACCATGTTTTAGGTATATGGTTTCATATTTTGCATCCTTTTATTTTATGAATCCCTTGACTAATTTTTGTAGATACACTTATTTTTACTGCTTCTGTGTTTCTTACTTTTCTTTCTCCTACTTATGGTCTTTACTTTTCACTCAAAGAGTTCCCTTTTACATTTCTTATAGGGGTGAATTTTTTAAATTTTTGTTCTTCTGGGAAGCTCTTTTTCTCTCCTTTTATTGAGAGCAATAGCTTTGCTGGATAGAGTATTTTGGCTGCAGCTTTTTTTTTTTTTTCTTTCAGCACTTTGAATCTATCATGCCACTCCCTTCTGAAAAGTTTCTACTGAAAAATATTCTCATAGCCTTATAGAGTTTCCCTTATATGTAACTGTTTCCTTTTGTTGCTTTAAAAATTCTCTTATTATCACTTCTTTTTGCCATTTTAATTACTACATGTTTTGGTGAGGATTTCCTTGGGTTGATTTTCTTGGGGTCTCTCTGTGCCTCTTGGGTCTGCATTTCTCTTTCCTTCTATAGGTTAGGGAAAATTTCAGCTATTTTTTAAAGTAAATTTTCTGCCCTCTTTTCTCTCTTCTCTTTCTGGGATCCCTATAATGCAAGTATTACACCTCATGGTGTCGCTGAGTCCCCCTCATCTATTCTCATTTATTGTTATTTATCTCTCTCCTCTTCAGCTTGATTGCTTTCTGTTAATCTGTCCTCTGGGTCACTGATCCATTCTTCTGATTAGTCTAGTCTAGTCTACATTATTCCATCTAATGTATTTTTAATTTCATTTATTGAATACTTCGTTTCTGACTGGTTCTTTTTTATGTTTTCTATATCTTTGTTAAGGGTCTCACTGAAGTCTTCCACTTTTTTCTCAAATCCAGTGAGTATTTTTATGATCATTACTTTAAATTCTCTATCAGGAATATTACTTATCTGCATTTAATTTAGATCTCTTGCTGTGATTTTGTCTTTTTCTTTCATTTGAAACATATTTCTCTGTCACCTCATTTTGTCTAACTCTCTGTGTCTGTTTCTGTGTGTTAGGAAAATCAGATATGTCCCCTGCTCTCAAAAGTAGTGGCTTTATGAAGAAAGGTCCTATAGTTCCCTGCAGTGCAATGTCCCCTGTTCACCAGAACCTGGCACCTTATATTGTCTCTTGTGTGTTCAATATGACCTGCTGTTGGGCAAGCTGCTTTTGCCTTCAGTCTAGTCATCTGCAGTGGCTGTCTCTTACTCTTGTGGGCAGTATTTCATTCCTGTGGTGTTGGTGGGCCAGTATAGTCCCACCTTGGGCTTCAGTTGAGTCAGCCCAGGCATCTTCCAGAAGTAAAGTACTGAACTGCAGGAGAACGGGAGGACATGACTCACGGTGCCAGCAAGGTCTGCACTGGTGGGAGGAGAATGGCAGCCACTGGACCACAGGCAGGTTAGAGGGGGTGGATCGACAGAAGCATGCAGGGTTGTGTTGTCTTGTGTTAGCAGGGTTTCTGGCAGTCTGTTGGAGGAAGCATATCCACAGGAGAATTCATGGGCAGGTGCACTATTAGTAAGTTAAGTAGCTATTGTCGGCACCGTGATATTTCCTGCAGTTGTCCCTGTGTTCATTCTGAGGTGAAGGGGAGATAAATGGCACCTGCCGGCTCAAGTACATGCTCTGAATTTGGTAAACAAATCTTCCTTCCACATCACCCAGATGTTTTTCAAACTGCTGCTTCTATGGTTCTATCTCCACGGGGCTGTTTGTTATGGTGTCTTTTTAAGGTTGAGGACTGTTTCTTCTCACCCTCCTGGTTCTCCCACGAGCCTACTGATTTATGATGTTCCAGGATTTAAACCCTACCGATTGTAAGAACTCTTAAAATTGGGCCCTTCTGGTTTTCAGTGCCAAACATTAGGGATATTCATCTTCTCCATGCAGGCTCCCCATGTTGGGGTGCCTGACGTGAGAGTCCTTTTCTTTCCTATCTCTGTGCCCACACCATCCCTCCCTGTCATGCAGTTTGTTCTACCAATCTTCAGGTCATTTTCTGGGTTATTTACACTCATGTGGCTGTTATGGGGTTGTATCCTTGAGACAAGGAGAGCTTAAGATCCTTCTCCTCTGCTCTCTTCCCCAGAACTCCTCATCAAAGTATTTTCAAGGAAAAGAACAATGTGTTGAAATTCTACTTGAAATAAACAAATCCTATCACAGGTGAAGAAGAGAGGGGATATAGCTCAGTGGTAGAGCATTTGACTGTACATGAGGACTCCTCATCATCCTTATAGTCATAGACATCTATATAGCAAAGCAACTGCCCACAAACTCACATTAATCAGAGGAAAATTAGAAAAAATACGTTTTGAAGTACACATTTATTCTAATACTTAAAATATGAATAAAAGCCAGTTTTTTTTTAATTTAGCCACGGAAAAATATTTTTTAATTATGGATGTTTGATCACATATTTCACATCTTTTGTTTGGTCATTTATTTCTAGCCTTCATGAGACTTCCAAAATTACCACACGAAGACCTGTCAAAATACTTTTAATTCATGCTCCAATTTTCAAACATTTCTTTGACATTAGCCCTTCTAAAGGGTTACAGGAATGAAAATTGTACAGATTTCCTTGTCTCCCAGCTCTCCTTTGCCTTAATAAGAATCTAGTTGGTGGATAAGAAATGCCCATATTTGGTCAAATAGAATGTTCATGAATATTATGGACTCATAATCTCATCATATCCAAACAAACATTTATTTTCTTTAAAAATTTTTTTAATGTTTATTTATTTACTTTTGAGAGAGAGAGAGAACACAACTGGGGGAGGGACACAGAGAGAGAGAGGGAGACACAAAATCTGAAACAGGGTCCAGACTCTGAGATGTCAGCACAGAGCCTGATGCAGGGCTCAAATTCACGAACTGTAAGATCATGACCTGAGCTGAAGTCAGACACTTAGCTGACTGAGTCACCCAGGCACCCCAAACACATATCTTCTGAAGAAAAATTATAGTAATAGTAAAAATTGCTTAACATTTTATCAGTGATTATTATGGACAAGGCACTGTTGTGAATGTTCTAGTTGTATTATTTTATTTAATCCTCATAACCACCCTTTAAGGTATTCTTGTTATCTCTATTTTAAAGAAACAGAAATTAAAGCCCAGAAGCATTAGGTGATTTTCTGGTTCAAGACAAGTTTCAAGTCCAAGTAAACTAATTCCAATGCCCATACCTTAACCCATTATTCACTAGTGCCTCACTGCGAATAAGCCAACAACAACTAACCAAATGCTCATTGCATGAAGAGGTAGAAGAAATATTTGCTGGGGGTAGGTAGTTGCACTGGGTAGATATGTTAGCTAAATTCTTTGACCTTGACCTGTGTTGATTTTGCTTATTTGTATCCTACAAAGGAGTTGGAAGGAAAATAAATGTAAAAAAGCCAACCAGGTTTCCCAGAGTTTGGCCACTAACCATAAAGTTTCTTAAAATCAGATTTTCTATAAACCAGTAGTTCTGTTTACAAAGCTGTTTGTCACATAACTTTCTTTAGGGAAAATATGAGGGCTAATAACTAATAACAACTACTCTTAATCTGTAGTGGGTGCTGAGCTAAATGTGTAATGTTCACTAGCTCGCTTAACTTCACATCCGTGGTTGTTGTGCAGGATTCCAAAGCCCACCCATATTCCCAAATATTATGACAAAGTTTCTTTCAAGGTAAAGCATGTTTTCTATGAATCATAGAAACATATCTATAAGATCAGCTGTTTCTATTGTGCGTATGTGGTGGGGGTGGAGATTTGGAATGCAAACCACTCTGTAATTAATGTATCCTGCAATCAATTTAGGTAAGGGATGATCTCAATGACCGGCTTAGGAAACAGTTTTATTATTTCAATCAACAATGGAATTAGATCTACTCAGCAATTACCTAATCAACTTCTCAGCAGTAAGCTGCATAATAGCTAAAAACTATTGGCCATTTAGTTAGACCTGTATTGATAGGTATTATTTTAATAACATTATTACAAATTCATTTGGGGGGAACACAAACTGCTTTTTTCTTTCTTTATGTGTGCTAATATCTGAGAAATGAATCTGTGATTTTATAACTTTCATGTCCTGTTTGCAAAAGTATCGTTGTGTTTTGTAATGGTTTAGTCTAATCACCTCTCAGTTTTGATACGCTCAGCTAAGTTAGTTATTATACTTCATGTTTGGTCAACTACTGCTCTGTGTCTTCACTCATGAAAATGGCCTTGTTTCTGTTTTCTTATCAAGTTTTTATTCTGTTTTTCATTTCTCCTATATCTTTGCCTTACAATCAGAAGGACCTGAATATGACTGAATTTTATACTCAGGCAATGGAAGAATTCACTGCATTAACAATCCATTCCTAAAGTTAAAACAAAGTAGACAGAATATAATATAACCCTTCATTGCTCTTAAAACTAAAGCTCTGGAATGGTAGCTGGTCATTTGTTGTAGTAGCAGTTCTATATTGCATCCCTTTCTTTATACTTGCAGATTTTTAATAGAGAAATGCTCACAGGAGATTTAATCTCTGCTATATCAGAAACATTCACATACTCAAGAAGAACCAGATCAGAAAGATAGCTATTCATAGATCATTGAGATGGAAAGATTCTCGAGAGGTTATTTAATCCACAGCCTTACAATTTAAATCTGAATAGAAAAATAATAGTATTCTAACTTTTCCTCAGCTTGTTCTTTAAAATCAGCAAGAACCAGCATTATGTGCTAACACATAGTATAACCATCTCCTTTATATTCAGAATGCTCTTCAGAGTTGTCATAAATCTCTGTATTTAAATTCAGTATTCAAATTGATCTCAGTGGAGATCAAAAATCTCATCTTCCACCAAATCCACCCTGTCTAGCTAATACTCCTGAGACCATTATGGCCTCGCCACAATCTGACTGCCATCAAACTCCTTTTCTAGACTTCTCTCACATCTAGTATTATTCTAAATGAGCCCTGAGCGGTATTACTACCTCCCGTCCCCTGGTACACACCGTACTCTCCTACAGCCCTAGGTTTAGAAGACACTCTATCTTAACTTAGTCTGCCCAAATCAAGCCCCGTTCTATGTCACCTCCATCATATAGACTTCCTTCATCATGCCATCCACCAATGGTGTTCTCTTTCTGCTTCTGTCTGGCACTGTGGATTTCCTCCTTTTTATTATGAGTGTAAAATGTGGGTCTTTTGCTGGACTAACAGCATTGGTCCATAGGAGGTGATGAGATGTGGCACACTTCCTAAAGATAATCTGATAGTCACACTTACTGTTGACATGGAAATACGATAAGACAGACATGTGTTTTTAGATATTCTCTTTTATTTTTTTAAAGTTTATTTAGTTGAGAACGAGAGAGAGAGAGAGAGAGAGTACAAGTGGAGGAGGGGCAGAGAGAGAGGACACAGAATCTGAAGCAGGTTCCAGGCTCTGAGCTGTCAGCATAGAGCCCAACGTGGGGCTCGAACCCATGAACCGTGAGATCATGACTAGAGCTGAAGGCAGATACTTAACTGAGCCACCCGAGAACCCCACCTTTTATTTTTTTAAGTAGTCTTTTTCTGCTCATTTCATAATATTTTTCATTTCTTTTTTCCCACTTTTGAGATATTTTATATAACTCTGTGTTTCAGCAATACTGACTATAATTGCTGTTTTGTGTGTGTGTGTGTGTGTGTGTGTGTGTGTGTGTGTGTGTGTGAGAGAGAGAGAGAGAGAGAAAGAGGGAGGGGGAGAGGGAGACTGAAAAACCATATAGTCCTCACCACTCTAACAGTATTAGACTTGAATATTTTCAAATAAAAAACTAGACTTGTATTTCACTTAGGTGCTATGCAAATGAGCCAAAATTGCATAGCTCTTCACCTCTACAATAAAAAAAGGAAGTAGCAAGACCTCATTACATAGGCAGAAAGTGGAATAAATGTAGTTCCTAAAAATGTCAGAATAAAATTTTATAATCTGATGATTTACAGTTCATTCTATGGTTTTAGTGTGTAAAGTATAAGCATATCTAGTGGAAATGGATGAATTGGGTCAAGTAAAATTGGAACCCATTAAAATTCCAGCCTGAACCTTTGAGGTATAGAGAAGCTTGGCCACCCAAGTGATATATTATATAGCCCATTATTTGCTTCTGAATTTGCTATTTTTCATCTGACCATGAAAACGGAAGGCTTGAGGATTCTCTCCTGAAACCCTTCATTTTGGAATCCATGTTTGAACATTTAAGGAGAGATTGAAAATCACTGAGTAATATTTGCCTGTCTGAGGTTTCAAACAAATCCTTAATGCAAAGAATTTTGCATAACTCAGATTCTTGCATTTATCTTCAAACTCACTTTGTCATATGATGCCTAAACTCTAAAGGCATGTTTCTAGTCAAGATTATTATTTTGTCATTAAAACAAAGGCACCAAAACAAGCTTGCATTTACTAACCATTCAAAGGGAGAAATCTGCATGCTTCTCGCTTGTTTGGAACAACTTGTTTCAAAAGATGTCGTATATTTATATGCATAAGGCAGTATCCCCCTAATTATAATTTCCTTTTGCCTATTTAAGAAAAACATAACAGATGTATTTCTACCAACTCTTGGACTGTCACATGGCAAAAGAACAATTGAATAAATGCTTCAAATAAATGTTCAAGCACTTTGACATGAATAATTTTTCTGCATATCCTTGTTGCCATATTATAGCATTTAACCCTAATGCTATCTTTGTTGAGAATGCAGATGATGAACAAGATGGTTTGCATTCTACTCAGATCACTTTCCTCTTTGATCAGTAAGCATCAGAAACAGAATCTACAGATAGCAGAGCAATTGCATTTTAAATGTCACATAGCTGCCTTTATTATTCCAGCTGGCTTGTGGAAAGAAAGGTCCCTCTGTTAATGAGACTAACACTGTCAGCTCCATTATAATAGATTTAAGCAAATAAATAACATGTTTGCCATTTCTTCTCTTGTTTTTCAAGCACTATTTTTGTCACTGATCTCATTGCTACAGACATTTGAGTGGAATAACTATAATTGTTGCATAGCTCAGGAAATGAAAAGTACACATGGAGTCTCTATTTATTTTAGACAATTCAGCATATTAATCCAAATTGTCCCCACAGCCTGTCCTCCTCATGGTTCTTGCTCACATTTGCCATTAACGCCAATATGACAAAAAGATACAATGGGTTAGGTTTAGTGGTTCACTAATGCGTGGCGGTACCTATTGCACACTTGACAAGAGAAGAATAATAACCATCTAGTTTCAAAAGGAACAGAGTCTGCTGCAAGCTAAAAAAAAGGAACAGTACAAGATCTGTCTAAATTATGGCTGAAAATTGATTTGAAAAGAGAGACCACTGATCTTTGGTCTTATGGGATTCAGGAAAATTAAAAATCCACTGGAAAAAAAATCCGGCTGTATTGAGAAGCCATAAATATTATTGTATGAAAAATTCATGCTTTTCTAATCACTCACAATAAGCTAGCATATTTAGACACTGACTCTTGCTAAATGGATGAGCCACACCATGTATCCATAGTGCCTTATTCCTTTCCAGTTTAGCAATTCTTTTGTGGACGATACATGAGTCACATAATGGTTCTCTAAGGTATTGCGCTTTTGGCCCTCTATGGGGTTTCTCGGGGTCACCTAATGAATGTCATGTCTTTAAATACCACCTTTTACTCATGATGTCCAAATCTAGAGGTATTTGGGCTTATTTTTGAGAGAGAAAGAGAGAATGAATGAATGAATGAATGAATGAATGAATGAATACAAGCAGGGGAGGATCAGAGAGAGAGGGACACACAGAATCTGAAGCAGGATCCAGGCTCTGAGCTGTCAGCACAGAGCCGGCCGTGTTGCTCGAACCCACGAACATGAGATCATGATTTGAGCTGAAATCCTACCTATCCCTGTAACTCCAAATGTAAATATCCAACTGTTCAGTTGTCATTCCTACCTGACTGCTTAAAAGGCATCTCAAATGAATGTAGCCAAAACAGAACTCTCTACAGTTTACCCAGACTTTTCTTTCTCATCATTTCCATTTGGTAAATAACTACCCACTCACTGTAGGCAAACAAATCCCGGAATAATTGTATACTTGTCTTTTTCCTCTCTTTATGCCCTCCCAACACACACAACCACATCTGTAAAACACACCTGTTGGGTATCTGCATCGTATCCCTCAGTCTTTTCCCTTCTCTTGTCTCCACTCACTGCTAACACTGTGGGGCCAACTATAGTCTTTTTTTTAACCTGGACTCCTTCAGTAGCCTCCTGTGTGGTCCCACCTACCCTTTTCTCCCTCCCCTGCCTACTCCTCTCCTTTCTTTCTAGAATAGAGAGTCTCTGAATATCATTTTATAATGAACAATGTCAGAATTTCCTAAACTGCTTTTAAATAGGAAAAGAGAAGAGTGGAAATGGCATATTAACACTTTTTATCTTGCAGATTATGCAAGCTCAGAGAATAAAAAAGTGTCTCGCGTACTCATTATTTAAGGGCAGTTAGGGAACACACCAGTAGGTTTCTTGATGTGCAATTGAGTGAATCTCGAAACCATTCTATGAAACATAATCTCTAGCATAAACTCTGTTAATTCTAAGCCTGTTGTGTCAAAATGATTAGGTAGTTAATTCTAACATATTGCTAAATTACGTATCATTTTATTTTGGTTTAATGAAGTTATAAGCCCTAAATGTTCTAAATATCGAAGGACTTTCAGAGTTATACAACTAGTTAAGACTAAGAAGAACAGTGTCTTTTCAATTATCTTTATTGTTCAATAACTTAGGAGTAATACAACTTAGAATTACTTAATTTTAAAAAGAAGGCAATATTTTTTCATCTACCTGGGATCATGCAATTTTCAAGTAGCTTTACAGAGAGAGTAGTCAGAGGAGGTAATTTTGTAGTACAAATATAAGAGTTCTTTCTAAATATATTAGTTACTTTATGTGGCTTTGGTGGTGGTGGTTGTTTTGATGTCTTTGTTATGGAACTTCTTTGGGAAGAGGAAGAGGAAGAGGAAGAGGAAGAGGAAGAGGAAGATCCAGAAACAGTGATATCTGTACATATTCCAAAGCTGAGAAGTAAAATCAACACTACTCCAGAAGCAACTTTGAGTATGTTTATCTTAGTGTATTTTCTTTTAAGCTTCAGTAACGAACCTCTAAAATTGTTATAGTATACACAGTTAATAATCAGTGAGGTTTTTCACATTGCTTCTGGAAAAATTGCTTTGTGTTCCAGTTTGAATTAGTGTATTATTATCCATGGCTAATTTGAGGGGTTTAGTCTAGAATTAGCACACAGCTGCAGAGAATGCAAGCACATGAATTGTGGATTAGCTGGAGTCCATACAAAGGGGAAGGAGTAAATGAGGGAGATGCAACAAATTGTATCCTCCAAATAGCTCTCCGAATTTGCCAGCTATTGCCTATAATTAAAAAGTGAATTCCTTGGTGGGAAGGAAACTGTGCTCCTATATTTGGGTTGTTCTATCATATAATAATAAACTACAGGATTACCTTACTCTCCCCACTCTCTTTTTTGGTGGGGAGGGAGAACTTAAAACATACAATAATTTAACATACTTGAGTATCTCCCACTCCAGTTGAACAAACATCACTGCCTTGCCATAGTTGCTGTAACTTTTTCTAAAAGCAATAAAACTTTGAAGAAACAGTATTAGGCACCTTTCTAGCGCTCCTAACCCTCTCACCCATTCGCCTCTCTCTCTCTCTCTCTCTCTCTCTCTCTCTCTTTCTCTCCCCAGAGGTAACCAAAATTCTGGAGTTGGTATAGGCATGCTTCACCTGGGTGTTTATACTTATGCCAGATATTTGTAAATTTACATCGCATACAGTATTTTTCCATATCTCAGTCTCATATAAATGATAATATGCTGTATATCTTATGTTGTTGCAACTTAATTTTTTTTACTTTACATTAGGTTTAGATGACTTTTCCATTCTGATGTATATATTTGTTCATTTTATGGCTGCAGTAAAAATCTTGTGCATGCTTCCTAGTGTGCCTGTGCTGGGATAGGAATCCTTTACAGCCAAGGTTCTCAAATGGATGTGATGCCCATACCAGGAGCAACTGGAAATGCAGGGAAGCTTACTTATCAAATAGTCATTATGTTGTAACATTATAACTGCTATGATTTTTTGATAAGTCTTGATATCTTCTGGGGAAAATAGCACTTCTTAATGTTCTATGAAATGGCCTCAGTTTTCTTGGCTTTTTACTCTTCCACCTAAATTTTTGAAATTGGCTTGCCATGTTACTAAAAAAGAAATATATGGGATTTTCTTTGAAAATGCTTTTGGGGCATCTGGGTGGCTCATTTGGTTAAGCGTCCTACTCTTGATTTCAGCTCAGGTCATGATCTCATGGTTTGTGGCTTCAAGCCCCATGTTGGGCTCTGAGCTGACAGCGTGGGCCCTGCTTGGAATTCTCTCTCCCTCTCTCTCTGTCCCTCTCCCTCCCCTACTCACACTCTCTCTCTCACTCTCAAAATAAATAAATTTTTAAAAATGAAAATGTTTTTTAAACTTTTAAATGAATTTGGGGAAAAGTATTCATCTTTAAATATTGTCCTCCTATCATGAACATGTTATATCTCATTAATTCAGGCTTTCAAAAAATTATTTCTTTTAGTAATATATTATAACTTTCCTTACAATTTTTCATCTGTAATTAGATGTGTTTATTTTTATCTTTATATATTTATTGCTGTTATAAAGGGCATCATGTCTTTGTTACATTATTAGATTGGGTATTAATAGGTTATAAAGGGATTTTTTTAAAGTTTATTTACATTGAGAGAGAGGTAGAGAGCAAGTGGGGGAGGGGCAGAGAGAGAGGGAGACCAAATTGCAAGCAGGCTCCGTGCTGTCAGTGCAGAGCCCAAAACAGGGCTCAAACTCATGAACTCATGAGATCATGAACTGAGCCAAAATCAAGACACTTAACCAACTGAGCCATCCAGGCACCCCTAAAGGGATGGTTTTGATTTTCGAATGTTGGTCTTAGATTCCAGCAGAATTACTAAATTCTCATCTTTAGTTCTAACAGTTCATCTCTACAGCTTCTTCTTCTTGGATTTGATATGTAATCATTTTTCTTAATGTTTCCATTTGTTTTTGAGAGAGAGAGAGACAGCATGAGTGGGGGAGGGGCAGAGAGCGAGAGGGAGACACAGGCTCCAGAGTCTGAGCTGTCAGCACAGAACCTGACGTGGGACTTGAACTTACATAACTCAAGATCATGACCTGAGCCAAAGTCAGACGCTTAACCGACTGAGCCACCCAGGCGCCCCAATAAAGTAATCATATTAACCACAAATCACCAGACATTTTCTCTTATGAAATGTGATACTTTTTAAAAATATTTTTGCATTGGCTAGGGACTTCACAAAAATGTTGGATAGTGTCGGTTGACGTGTATTTTTTTGTCTGTCTTTTAATGAGAATGTTTTTCAAGTTTAACCATTAAGTGTGATGTGTTTTGTGGGTTTTTAATAGATACTTTTTGATAATCCTGTACTTACAGTTTGTAAATATTTATAAAGATTCATCAATTTTTATTTTTAACAAAAAAAATCTGTGTCTGTTGAAATTATCACTTCATCTCATTTAGTCTTCTAATATGATGAATTTCATGAATTTTACTTGAATTGCTGGGACAAATCTTGATTGGTTAAACTGTATTATTTATTGCTTTTTATGTTATGACAGAATTATTTTTCTAATATTTGTATGCATTTTATTTTTTTTAATGTTTATTTATTTTGACCGTGAGAGAGTGTGTAGGTAGGGGAGGGGCACAGAGAGAGAGAGAGAGAGAAAGAGAGAGAGAGAGAGAATCTCAGGGGGGGCCATGTGTTGCTAACGCAGGACTCTATCTCAAAACCACAAGATCTGAGCATGAACCGATATTAAGAGTGAGATCCTTAACTGACTGAGCTACCCAGGCACCCTTGTAGGCATTTTCATTAGATAATGTGTCTGTAATTTTCTTTTCTTATACCGCTGTGTTCAGTTTTGGTTTTGTATCAATGATATGCTAGTTTTAGAAAAGGATTTTATTTGTGCATCAGAGACTTAATTACCTTCCTATCTCTCTTCCAATTTTATTTTCCTTTTTTTGTTGTTGTTGATAAGAGATGTCTGATGATATTCTGGCGTATCTCTTTTTCACTTTTATCTAGATGTGACCATGTAATAAATTCTGGTAGGGCTGCCACATCACTCTGTGAAACAGTCCTCTTGGAATTATGTATGCATAATATTGAAGTTGTATATGATGGCTCTGGTTCTAGGTAGGGAGATATAAACAGAAGTGTTGCTATAAGATTTGCAGGAAGTGTTCTTCAAGGAAAAGGCACTCTTACTGTTTTACTTTTCTTCTTTTTGGTACACCAGACATGACCATTAGAGCTCTGTCAGCCATACTGAAACATAACATGACCTTGAAAATGGAAACTCACTTACTAAAGATGGTGATGGGGAAAGATTAGAACCTGGATTCTTGAAGATGCTATAAAGTTGTCTTGGCATGTCAGCCATTAAAAAGTGTTTGTGTGTGATGAAGTTTTATCTTTTGTAAGCTTCTATAGTTTTAAAATTTTCAGTTATACACATCTGGACCTAATGCTTATTAGTACTTGTAGCATTTTTATTCCCTTTATTCTGTTCACTGAAATAATTTGTGTAAGATAAAAATTACATGTCCTTTAATGGTTTGTTGACATTATTGTGTAAATCCTCTCGGCTTAGGGTTGTCGTTTGCCTCACTAACTCCCCCTTCTGAATTTCCTTCTCAGAAAAGGATGCTCCAGTAACCGTGGAGTTGCTGTTCTTTCAACATTCATGAAATAGATCTGTATGGTCTAAGGGGTAGGATAGACTATGGCACTCAAGGAAGTATACGGCTCATATCTTCTTTCAAAAGAAGCCGCCAGGGAAAACATAGTTGACTGGCAGCCCTCAGATGCCACATTTGGATCCACTTAAACTAAACTACTACTAGCCAGTGATGCAGCACGATGGGAGTGCTAGAGACAAGTTATTTCTGCTCAGCATGGAATTATCCTAACTGTCAACCTTTTGTCAAGGACTCCCTTTTGACATGATTGAGACTTGCTCAGAATTTTACTGTTGTCAGTGTCTCTTCCTACTTAATTAAACCTCCTTCCTTCTCTATCCCCTTTCCCAGGAGATAGACCAATATCGTATAGGAAAGTCATTCCATGCTTCTTCTTCTTTTCCCTCTTTTATTCCTTCACAAGGTTTTCCTCAGTAACTGTCTTGCATGTTTCATTTTGTTTTGCTACTTACTTCTCAGAGAGCCTGTACTAACAGAGTCAAGACATTAAAAATGCAAAAGGGAGGCCCTGCCAACTAAGCAAAGAAATAATCCACTTAGAAGATCATCTAGATAATTAGTAATAAAGCCACAGGGCCTCAAAGTATGAGGTAAAAATAGAACCGTGAAGAGACTGAGAAATTCAGAGCCAAGGAGGAGGACTATAGCTAGCTCCTGTGTCTGCGGTCAGCCTTAAGTCGACCAGCCACCTTGCGCCCATCCTCCCTGAGGTGCATGACGCCATTGATGAAATAGCTTAATGTGACATTCTGCATGGAATCCAGAAGTCCCACCCTGGGCAGAAATAGTCCTCCTCTACTACCTTTATCATACTCAGGCTGCTGGGAGCCGTTCAGAGGACACATGACCTTAGAACAAACCCCCTTAGGGATCTCAAGTTGCAGCGGCTGCAGGGTGTCATTCATTTCTCTCTCCCCTTGCCCTGGCAGCACGTCTTCTTATTATTTTTTTTTCAACGTTTATTTATTTTTGGGACAGAGAGAGACAGAGCATGAACGGGGGAGGGGCAGAGAGAGAGGGAGACACAGAATCGGAAACAGGCTCCAGGCTCTGAGCCATCAGCCCAGAGCCCGACGCGGGGCTCGAACCCACGGACCGCGAGATCGTGACCTGGCTGAAGTCGGACGCTTAACCGACTGCGCCACCCAGGCGCCCCCAGCACGTCTTCTTAAAAGGAAATCTGGGAGACACAGTTCCTTGACTGTCACAGACCCTAAATTCCATTTTGTCTACTATTAGTACTGGCACGTCTGTAAACACATAGGATACTGTAGGTGCTATACCTGATATTATACTTGGTGTTATGACTGCTCTTAACACCACTACTGATTATTTGGTTGTTAGCTTACTGATTATCCAGACTACTTGATTAGTGAAGTGTCATTTGGTTATTATGTACACCGTTCTCCTTATTGTTTCCTTCTGTTTTTACTTCTATTTTATCTACCACGAGTAGATAATAATGTACCTTATTTATCATACATCTCCTGGAATTTTGTGAATGCAACACCTATTCTTTTTCTCACCAGTAAATAGTAGACCTTTCCTTTTCGTTTGCAAGGATGTAAAAAGAAATAAAAAAATAAACATTCAACTAGAGTTCTTACAATCAAGGATATTCGATTTGAATCTCATTAAATGGAAAAGCAACTCTCAGCAAATAACTTGCAACTATAGAAGATATTGATTTGGGGGTGGTGGCAAAGAGGATTCATTATAATAATAAAACATCTAGTATCTTCCATCATCTTTCAGAGAAAGTACACAAAAAGTATTCTAGTCCCTATGTCTAGAAGGCGCAAGTGCTAACAAAGTATGTACTGATAGGGACAGCCGTCTACTTCCACCAAAACCAATTCTGAATGGAAAGAAAGCAGAACCTAAATGGTACCCCAAATCTGAGAACCTTGAGACCCTCCCTTGGGGAGGCTGACGTCCGTTTGTCACCTGGTTTATGTGTGTTGGTTATGTTAATGGGGACAGGATGTGATAAAGTGAGCAGCCTAGAGTAGAAGTCAACCACAAGTAGAAGATTTGCCAGAGATGCACTTGCCTCTTTCCCACGGTGCCTTAGCATGGTCTTTGGCCACCGCATCCGCATGTAAATCAGGCTAGCCCTGTCTGCCCTGGAGGGATAGTAACAGGATAGCACAAAAGTCCTACTGGGTAAAGAGCTGATAGAAAGAAACCCTACAGATTCACCACCTTCAGCTCTCTCCATCATCCCAAATCCTTTCATTTCCAATGAATACATTATGTATAGATTTTAAAAATTACGCCAGTCCTTTTGAGTCTGTTTCCATCGTCTATCGTTTTTCTTAGTCTTCATCCAAGTTGAATTATCTCTTTATGGGCATAGTTCCTTTTTCTGAATATCAGATGTTGCATAGGAGCAATTATTTTTAAACATTTACTTCTCAAAAAAATATTGGCAAATCAAACCTGGCAATATGGAAAAAAAATAATACATCATAACCAAGAGGGATTTATCCCCGAAATGCAAAGTTGGATCAACATTAAAATATAATCAGTGAATTTTACTCTATCAACAGACTGAAGAAGAGAAAAATTACATGATCTTCTCATGAGATGCACAAAAGGTATTTAATAAAATTTGACATTCATTAATTATGTTTTAAAAAAGTCTCCCAATAAGCTGGAAATTGACAGAACTTTCTTCGACCACATAAAGGACATTGATTAAAACAAACAAATAACACTAAAGAACCCGCAGATAACATCATACTTAGTGGTGAAAGACTGAATTCTTTTCCCTTAAGATTGGTAACAGGGCATGAATGTCTACTCTCACCATTTCTGTCCACGGGAGATTGTAGCTAGCACAATAAGCAAGAGAAAGAAATAAAAGTCATCTAGTTTGGAAAGGAAGAAATAGAAGAGTCTCTATTCACAAGTAACATGATCACAAAGCCTCTGTAATACAGCAACTAGAACTAATGGGTGAATTTAGCAAGATCGTTGGGGACAAACCCAGTATACAAATATCAATTATCAGTATACCAGCAATGAAAAGTTAGAAACTGAACTTAAGTAAAATAGTGCCTTTTACAATAACACCAAAATTTGAATACTTTTTGGCAATCAAACAAATTTGTGTAAGATTCGTATGTTAAGAAGCACAAAATGGTGGTCATAGGTAAGAAAAGTCAAACTGGTCGGTAGTTAATTCTCCCCCAAAATGTTCTTCAGATTCGGTGGAATCCAATTAAAATAATACCAAGAAACTTTGTGTGTGTGTGTGTGTGAAAAAAACAAAAAGCTGATTATAAGACTTACATGGAAAAAGCAAGGAAGCTAGAATAGCTGCCTCCGAAGTGGCGAAAAAAAAAATCAGGTGGAAGACAGAGAGTACTTAACTGTAAAACCTAGAGGACTCATGACAGTGAGGGAAAAAGAAGGGACAGACATACAGATCAATGAAACAGACTAAGCAGTCTACAGGTAGGCTCACACGCATGTGGTCTCTTGATTTTTAACAAAGTTTGCAAGTCAATCTGATGGAGAAATGACTATTTTCAATAATTGTTGTTGGAACAACTGAGACATATGCATATAAATGAATGTCAACCCATACCTCACACCATAAACAAAAGCTGACTTCAATTGAATAGACCTGAATATAAAACTTAAGACTATATCACTAAAAAAAAAAAAAAAAAAAAACATAAGGGAAGTCTTAGTGACCTTGAGTTAGATGAAGATGTCTTACGGCACAAAAAGCACAAACTGTAAAAGAGAAAAGTGACAGATTGGACCTGATCAAAATTAAACATTTGTACTCTTTTTTTTTTTTTTAATTTTTTTTTCAACGTTTATTTATTTTTTTTTTGGAACAGAGAGAGACAGAGCATGAACGGGGGAGGGGCAGAGAGAGAGGGAGACACAGAATCGGAAACAGGCTCCAGGCTCTGAGCCATCAGCCCAGAGCCCGACGCGGGGCTCGAACTCACGGACCGCGAGATCGTGACCTGGCTGAAGTCGGACGCTTAACCGACTGCGCCACCCAGGCGCCCCACATTTGTACTCTTTGAAACATGCTGAAAAAGCAAGCCATGGAATAAGGTAAAATAATTACAAAATGTATATCTGATAAAGGACTTGTAACCAGAACATATGAAGAATTCTCGCAACTCAATAGGAAAATACCCATTAAAAAGATGGACAAAAGATATGAACACCAAAGAAGATAAAGTAATGGGAAATAAGCTCATGAAAAGAATGTCAACATCATTAGTCATGAGGAAGTAAAAAATTAAAACCACATAGAGATACCAATGTACATTTAGAGTGGTTAATTTTTTTTTTTAATTACAAAACAAAAACAAAAAAAATTGATCACACCAATTGCAGCGAGTACTTGAAGTAACTGGAATTCTCATTCATTGTTGGAGGGAAAGAATGGTTACAGCCACTGTGGGAAACTGAGTTAGCTTCTTTGAAAAGTAAATACAAGGGCACCGGGGTGGCTCTGATGGTTGGGGTAGAACTTGGGCTCAGGTCATGATCTCGTGGTTTATGGGTTCAAGCCTCGTTGGGCTCCATGCTGGCAGTGTGGAGCCTGCTGGAATTCTCGCTCTCTCCTTTCTGCCCCTTCCCCGTTCACATTTTATCTCTCTCTCAAAATAAATAAACTGTAAAAAATAAATTTAAAAAAGTAAATATATACTTACCATATGGAATTCTACTTCTGGGAATTTATCCAGGAGAAATAAAAATATATATGCACACAAAAATTTGAGATATTTATATGTATAAATGGGTATGTAAGATATATATATTAGCTGTATTTTAAAATGCCAGAAATTAGAAACCATTAAAATGACCATGAACTGATGAATGATAAATTATTATTCCATCCACACAGTGGAATAGTACTTAGCAATAAGTTGAAAAAAAAAAATGACTTATGTAAATACAGAGATAAATTTCAAATGCATTATGCTAAGTGAAAATACCCAGACTCAAAAGCCAACACACTGCATGATTCCGTTTACATGACATTGCAGAAAAAACAAAACCACAATGACAGAAATCAAATGGGTTGCTGTGGGCAAGGGGTTGGTGGACAGAACTGATCACAAAGGGACACGAGGGAACTTTTATATCCTTCTCATGGAGGCAGTTACTCAAGTGTGTTTATCAAAAAACATAGAACTAAAAAGAGAGAATTTAACTGGATGTACATTTCACCTCAATGAACTTCACTTGGGAAAAATCAGTTAAGGATGAATATGATGTAATTTTTCCATCTGGTTTTAGTAGATAGACAATTACTAGAACTAGCGATCATTTCAATCACTGAAATTGCATTAAAGTGACTTGAAGCTGGGGTCCATCTCTGCAACAGCTTGTCTATATCCAAATCAGTCTTACTCCTGGAGTGTAGCTTTCGGGGTCCTTGCACAAATACATGGGTCTCCTAACCCTCATTGGTCCCTGGACTTCTATTCTCGTCCTTCTTATTTATCACTCTTTCTAATCACTAGGAAAAAAAAAAAAAGTGGATGTGTGCTCACCTTCCAGTGAGGAAACCTTAGTCTTGACCACACCTCTCTAAGGGAGTTTGAGAAATATAGTTGTAGCTGTGCAGCCCAGGAAGAATGAGGGACCAACCACCTTTGCCACCTGAGGCTACCAAATAATATTCTAAGTTAATATTTTAATTCTTGTAGCTCATCCTCTCAGAGATCTGCTCTTCTTCTGAGTGTTCAGAAAGCTAAATTTTTTTCTTGTCATGTAATATTTTTTATATGCTTCATAACAAATTTTTAAAATTAATCCTAAAGAGAGAATTCTCTGGGCTTACCCCGTGCACACTCTCATGGCTCCTGGTCTGTTCCTCCTCTCAGAGAGAAGAGCATGTTCAACTCCTAGCCTAATTCCCAGACTTCAGTACCTTTTTGTCTACTATAGTCCCACTGATCTGAGATGAATTTTTTGCTTGGTCCTGACCCTGCATTTGTATTTTAATTCCTGAATGTGTAACACCACTTCCCAGACAACCCACCCACTTTCTGCCTGCATTTCTGCAAGTTTCAGTGGACCGTCTCTTTCTGTTTGTGGTCAGGGAAGGGACCTGTGTGCAGGGAAGGGACAGCATAGTGCTGCCTCAGAATGTAGCACCCTCGTTCCCAAGAACAGCTGCCTGGCTTGACGTTACTGTAGACAATTTTTCTGAGCCAGGGCTGAAGAAATAGGAAAGAAACGAGGGGCTTTAAATTACTTTTGAGGGACTTATTTCCACTGTTTCTAATTGTATGGAACCTGTAAATCATTTGTGTGTGTGTGTGTGTGTGTGTGTGTGTGTTGTCTTAAATCTTAGGTAATTGGAAACTCCTTGATTCTGGTATTAGTTAACTCCAAGTTCAGGGGTGGTGATAACATATGAGGATTTATCCTTTCTGACTTTTAAAGAAAATATTTTAGTGAGAAAATTGGGATAAGCTGGGTCAATAACTTCTTTTCAGACCCCATTTTAAATCAGAATATTGTTGTGTTTGGCTTATTTACAGGTTTTTTTTTCTTTTTTTCATCACTTAATCTTGATTTATCTTTAGAAAATTTTCCAAATTCTTCAGCCTCCTTCATCAGCTTTAAGAGCACTAAATTGAAGCCTCCCTAATGTCTATAGTACTTGGACAAACAAGATAAATAAAATCAAGGGTACAGCATTCCAACTGTGAATTGCATTATGCATTGAGAATGATTCACTATCTGACAAGTCATATGAATAATAAAAAAGCACCAGACCTACCTTCTGCTCATATCTACACAAACTCAGAATACCATATCACATACACCAGAGGCCACATTTTACATCAGTGAGTGCTAAATGCTGGATACAAATTTTTATGCACGAAAAGGGAACAGGGACGTACTTAGATAAGTAATTTCTACTTTTGTGAGGTTGTTTTTATTTTGGTTTTATACCCCGTGAGTCAGTGTAATATGTTTTACATGTGATAAAAGGAAAAAAAAAAAAGAGCTTAGCCGCTTAATCTATTCCAAAAAGATGGTGAAAATAAGCAAATCTTCAACTTTCATGGTTGTTACTGGTGGGGCTGTAATTATGTTGCCTAGAAAAATCATTATATTTCATATATTACATAGAGTTAACTCTCATCCTTCTGTGGCATAAAACATAACGATCCTTCCCACATCTACATAAATAAACCTCCCCACCCTTTATCTTTGCAAATCACTGTGACATAGCTCCCAGACTAGACACTCCATTAAATTGATGAGTAAATAAATTAAAGAGACCAGCAGTCCTTTCTAATTTATATGCTACTTAAAGGTGTTATAAAACAAAACTTGCTTTTAATATTTCCGGGCACTCCACTCATCTAAATTAAATAAAATTCACATAGTTGATGGGTGGAATATGCTATTTATATTTATGTATCAGCAACTGTTTCCTTTACAAGTGGCTCACCTGCCCTCAAGTGAAGCTAACAGAAAGTGCGTGATTTTTCCACATCTGCCGCAAACCTACGGAGGGATTTTGCTTCTACACCCATCGGTAGAACGCACTCCTTATTTCTTGGAATGAGAAACTCACGTACAGCCAGAGAGGATGACAGAGCTCTCATTCTCATCTTTCAGTAGGGTCTGTGTTTTCGTGTTTCATTCAGGTTTTTGTTTTTTATTTGGATTTTGTCCGTTTGCTCCTCTGTGCATTGGATGCTTTGGGCTTTTTTTGTTTTTGTTTTTAATACTAATGGGATGTTCTCAAAAGGCTGCATTGCCAATGAAGATACTTAAGCTCTTGTTTTTCCCATTTCGGAACAATATCCCACTTCACTTTCTTAAATTTACTAGCCTTTTGTGGGTTTTCCCACATGTTCCTTGAGAAGGTTGGCAGATCTGGGATTTTATGAGAACTGCACGACGGGGCTCTCTTTCCAAGTTCTGCTCGCGGAGAAGTTTCTTTCCAGCGCTCGCCAGGTTCCGGTCACAAGCTCGCTCTGCAGCGTGTCGTGTCAGGAGCCAATTCGAGCGCGTGTTCAGGCCGCCGTGCCCTCTTCTTTGAGTCCCGCAGCTCCTTCTGAATCCGCTGGGCTTTGAATGCAATGTTGAAATCTGCTGCTGCTTGACTCCTACAGCTGGTTTTGATCAGGCTCCTCTAAAGAGGAAGTTTCAATTAGCACAGCTCCAAATGTGCTCTGGAGGTATATTTTTATGACTGCTCGACTAATAGCACGCTTTGTTCCTAGTGGTGTGTGAGTCCTTAGCAAACACAGCCATTCGTGTGAGTCACCAAGTGACTTTATAGCAAGGCTAGGCTTTGCCAAAACCCAAAGAATGAGACGGCCAAATTGAATTAGTGGTTGAAACACATTAATTTATGCTAGATAAATGTTATTGTGGTCCCGTGGGCAAGTACTCAGGTCATAGGCTTTATGAACTATTTGCCGGAAGAGGGCTGCGTGGCAGTAAATCAGCTCTGTAGTGGGATTTTACAGAAGACTTAGAGCCACTTTTTCTCTCCTGTTCCCTTAAATTGCTTCCACCTCTCCCCCCACCTGTCACTGCCTGCCATAGAGACAGCTCCCCATTTTGTACACATTTTGTGATATTTAACGTATAAGCAGTCGGATTAATGATTTGTGTTGGTGCTGCCTGGCTCTGGTTGAGACGTGGCCATCTATTATGCCTGTGGCCCTCACCACAGGCAGCTGTGTGTTTATCATTCCAGACTACAGATCTCAGTGGGTACAGAGCTCTGGCTTAGCACCAGCTTTCAGAATCCGTGCAGCTGTGCGGTAAATGGGAACCTTGAAGTCTCAAACGGCACACACAACCAAGTCCTGACAGGGCTGTTTCTTTTCTGGGGAGGAATTAGATCCACTTAAGGCTGGATTATTTCTAGAGTAAGAAAAGTAGAAATAAGTGTTTTCTGGCTGCAAATTGTGGCAAGTGGGAGATGATGCCAAGAAAGAATTATGCATAAATGATAGTGTTTAAACTTGTTTTTATGTGTTTAGATGTGCCTCTGCCAAAAAACTGACAAGGCCTCTTTGTTGGCATTTTTTCAGAGAGAGACCACTCACACAGTGAACGTTTTCTTAATAAAGAAGTAATTGTAAATCACTGGTGTCTAGGCACGTGATAACCAGTTTACCTTAAACATGATCTCTTGCGAAACACAGGGAGAACGACTGGCTGGGCAGAGTGATTCATCTCGGCCTCCCCCACTCCACAATCACCAAAAAATGCCCGTGTATCAGGCAAGGCCCTGGCAGACTGAGCGCGGTGGATAAGGGAAGGTGCTTCGGAGTTGGTCCTAGGTTTGAATACTGACACTGCCTCTCCTTCCCTTTGTGATCTGCAGCAGCTTGCTGCTCTGTGTCCTCATGTGTGAAATAGAGCTGACAGTAATACCCACTCTTGTAGTGTTAAGATTAATGACGTTCATGAATGTAAACCACGAACAAAGTAAATGGGGAACAAGGTAAATTCTTAATAAAGTATGGTTTCTATTAATTGTCGATGTCACCGTTATTACTACCGTCGATCTAAAGGAACATCTCTGCCTTTATTTCAATTTCCCAGTGGCTTCTGGAAGGAGCCGCCGATATAGTAGAGGTTGTCTTTTCCCGGCATTATCTATCCTCACCTGAAGAGTAGTCAAGAAGCTGTCATATTCTGTTTAGCACATTGATCTTGACCTCCCTAACCTTTTGGTCCTCCTCTATTGTGATGTTGGGTTTTATTTATATATATATATATAAATATATGTGTGTGTACATATATATATATATATATATATATACACACACACATATATATACACATATATATATATATTTGAAGATAGCTGCTGACACTCATCTTAATACTTAGCATTGAGCAGAGAGGCTGATGCACATCTCATTTCTGTTAAATTCACCTTCATGTTGACAAATGCCCACGTGTGTATGCTTATAACTTCATATGTAAACTTGTCCACAGTAAATTTTTCTCCGAAATTCAGCATGCATTCCCAAGATTAGACAAGATATCATCTACAAGTTAAAAAAAAAAAAAAAAAAAGAGAGAGATTACTGCTGTCATGTAATTGACTCCTAGGGTCTTGAAGCTTTCTAAATTAATCCAACCCTACGTATGTTTCTCTAGCTGAGCTCCCAGCCAAAGCTCATTCAAATGTTTGAATTTAATGTTTGTTGCTTCACAGTCATTACCTAGTTACTTGGGTGATTTAAAAAACAAAAAACATAAATTTAGTCAAAACTTTCTAACCTATCCGTATGTGTAACTTCATTAAGAAATTTTCATTGGTCCTGCTTTCCATTTAAATTGAACAAAGACTGAGTTCTTTGTCTTCTCAAACTCCCAAAAATGTTTGTAGCTCCTTTTTCCATATGTGCCTTCTGAATATTACATAAAATGATGCACATGGCTTAATTTCCCATGGCTGATCTCACTTGCTACGTCATCAAACAGAATTTTTTATCTCATGGGCTTTTTACTTTTTTTAAAGAAAAGTTAAGTGCAGTCTATGTTGTAAATAGTTGTTGAGCCTCCATACCTGGGCTTTTAAAACATCTGTTAGCCTTGATATTAAAAGTTCCACAAGAGCAAGGATACTGTCTTCTTGCCTCGAGGTAAGTCCCAGTGCCTAAAACTGTCCTCTGGAACACAAGCCCTGGAGTATTTGTTGAAATAATTATTCAGTTAATGAAAACTGACTGAATAATAAATTAATGCATGCCTACTCCATGTTTTTGACTTTCCCTTCAAGTTATGTTTTATCCACATATTTTTCTTCATTCAGATAAAACTGACTATGCTTCTTAACCATACAGTTTTTATAATTCAAACCACCCCTTCAAGGATCAGTTTCTATGAAAAAAAAAAAATGGAACAGATAGGATTGTCTTATAGTAAATGGTGACATTTACGTAAAAATTTATCTCGTCCCAAGGACACTGATTTTTAAACTATTACCAATACACGTGGTTTCCTGTGGCACTTTTTGAATAGTCCAAAGTGGTAAGATGAGTCCTTGTTATATTAAAAGACTATGGTCCAGTGTGTAACATCATGAGTAGCATCTGTCTGGGGCCAGAAGTCATGGGGGTTCAAAAGCTTCCCATGGAGATGGCTAATCAATAAAAGTTCTATGTTCAGGATTTTGTACATTTTGTTAATTAGGCCAAAGCAATAGGCCTTTGTGGCAATTATTCAGACAGTGATGTAAAAAGATAGCCTGACAAACAAACCTCCATAATCCACTTACGTCTCACAGAAGCCAAAGGGTTGGAAAAGCCTATTAACAAGCTCCCTGCCTGTCTGTTTGGAGACATTGTTAAATCGAGAGTCTCAGCACCTGAGGCGGTCTGTTAATAAAGATCGTTTGTAGCAGATTTCTGTTCTATTAAGAATGGACATAAAACAGCATAATTTAAAACATGTCAATAACTCAAGGCAAAAATGCCAAACATAGTCTGTTCTGTTTTTATAAAATAGAGCCAAGTATACACAAGGAGAGTGCCAGGAAGGCTTCTGCTGACTGAGTTTAGAGATTGTTCGTGATAAATAGTGTGATCCTTCAAGTTAAAACAACCTCTTGGTTGGGTGTCTCTCTGTCTTTTCTGTGCTAAACTCAAGGGATCTTTTTTATTTAAGGGCCAGTGAGATTCCTCACCTCCAGTCCTGGAAGATGCCTGGAAACCGGTGCCCTTTGTCAGCCTCGTGAATTCATAATCACTTGTGAGTGCTTCATTTCCCCCCAACCCCCCACCCTCATTCTTTCTTTCTCCTGAGTGGCATTTACTGGTTGTTTGGGAACAGACATTTATAGACAATGAGCTACAGTTGGGTTGTCTTCAGAAGAGTCACTGAAGAATCTAGAACACCAAGCACCGAGTCACCACTTGTCTTATACATTTGATTAAATATGCTTGTCTGTTTTCAATGACTGTGCTGTATTTTTGACACAAAAACGAGGACCAGAGAGTCAATATTTCTGCAGCGTTTATCTGGCATTACTGTGTTCCAATGGCAAAAGCTGATTGATAGCATTCTTAATGAGCACGTTGGGAGGCTGAGAAAAAGCATCTAAAAGGGACTGCAGGGGCACCTGGGTGGCTCGGTTGGTTAAGTTTCCGACTTCAGGCCATGATCTCACAGTTTGTGGGTTCGAGCCTCATGTCTTTGCTGTCAGCACAGAGCCCTGATCCTGCTTCAGACTCTGTGTCTCCCTGTCTCTCTGCTCTTCCCCCTCTTGTGCTCTGTCTCTCTCTCAAAAATAAATAAAACATTAAAAAACATTAAAAGGGACTGCAGTGCATTGCCGTAGATTGAACTAAACCCTGCCATGTTCAACAGGCCTGTAGATGAAAATTTAACAAACTCCATCTCCTACATCAGGCTTGGGTAGATGGTTGATCCTGAGTGATAGTATCTTCTGTATTAGAAGGCCTCTCATGCACTCAGTGGTGGTTTTAATTAAATCCAGTAGGCTGAGAAAAGTGGTTTGGCAGTTTCAATTGATTTATTGTGTTTGTGACATCTGGGCCTGATTTATTGTATTGACTTGCAGAATTGTTTTTGGAAGCTCATCCTACATATTTTCATTTTGGTTTTGGGGACTCACAGGCTATAAATAAGTAGCATTTTCACTCTGTGGTGATTTTACTTTTCTCTGTGTTTTTCTTATTTTGCTAAGATTGGAAACTTTTGAATTCATCTTATTAATGTGATTGTTTGCAAGCATGAGATTTTGTGGTTTATGTGCATGAAGAGGACTGATTTAAAAGTAGTACTGGGTTGAAGTTCATTATCAGCATTTCACCTACATTAGTGGGGAGAGCGAGTGAGAGAGACTGGTGATCTTTTCAAATTTAGTCTGTAAATTGACAAACTATTTGCTCCATGTTATGGCTTTGTAAATTTTAAAGTTTGGGTTTTAGATATAAGTGTGAACACCATGTCATAGAAAGTTCCTTTCCAGTGATCGAAACATAGCACATTCATCTGGATGTTACAAACAAGTGTGACCCAACCCAAATTTTACTGTAGGCAAATCAGCTTTAGAAAGTGTCCACTCCCAGACTCCACAATGCATGTGTGAGAAGGGAGGGGAGATAAGAGTCAAGTTGCAAGGAGGGTAGGGAAGCAAGCAGGTCTCAATCAGCCTAAATATTTTCCGAGTCTGTGAATGAGTGGTTGCACATCCCAGCTACAGACACTGTAATGATGTGTTGAGCCCCCGGGGGTATGTCTCTCTATTCCCTACAGCTGGGGCCACTTACTCCTACCTGAATCCCCAGCCAGGGTTCTGGAACAAATCAGGGAAAATTGAAGGAGTCTAGGTAAGGCAAATCAACTTCAGGTCAGCCTGTGGCTTAGCTCACTTTAACCTTCTGTCTCAGTGTTAGAAGCTGGAGTCTGTCGATGTGCCTTGTAGTCAGCCTCTTAGTGGTATTTAATCCACTTGGCACGGTTTCCCATTTTTTTATTCCTGCGCTCTTATCTCTCTGTTAGTAACCTATCTTGTTAGTCAGTAACCATTCTTTCTGGAATGCCCAGAGTACTGCTGTGAGCCCAAGTTTGGGACCTACCTGACGCTCACCGCTTAATGCCTTTGGCAGACTCTACCCAGGACCTCCTACTGTCCAGATGTTTCTCTGTGGGCCATAGCTGGGTCCACCAACTCTGTGCTGTCTCCCTGTTAATCTAGGTTTACTCTTGTATAGGTGATTGTACATCTTAATACACAGCATGATCCATAGTCTTTCCTTGAAAACCCTAATTTTTTTCCTTATTTTCTTTTGTGGGTTTCTCAGTTAAAATAGAGCAAGATTGCTCACCACTAAAGCCAAATGGGGTTCATTTGAAAACTTTTAATTTATTCTCCATGATACCCGAGTTGCTGCAGATAGCTCATCAATTTATTTGGTTTTTCTGGAGGTGGCTCAGTGGAATTCCCCAAACTGGATGAGATGGAGTATGTAAAAGCAAACTCATTTATGGGAGGCGCTTACTGAATATCTACCAACAGACAGGGAATTTAGCCCAGCGTAAAACCTGGGAAAACCTCATTCATATCAAACTCAAAGAGGAAATAATGCCAGGTTATTTGTTTACACAACTTTACTGAGATATACTCTACATACCGTTAAATTCACCATTTAAATTACATAATACATTGTATAATGATGTATAGTAAAGTTTTAAAAAATTGTTTAGACTTCAGCAGATTTCAAGTTCAGAACAATATCATTACTCCAAAATAGCCTGGTCTCAGAGAGGTGGTCAAGGTTTTATATGTGGATCATCTTAAACTAAGTTGATCATAGAATGATATTCTGTACATAATATAGGAAGAATGTACACAAAAGTTAAACATTTAAAAACAGCACATTGAAGTGCTCACATGGGTGCTGAATTCAGATAATGTGGTTGACTTAATCCAGGAATAAGATTGCAGTGTAGCCTGCCCTTCATGCAGAAAAAATTCTGAGACTTAAAAATGACTATTCTGGAGAAGAGTAAGTCTATGTGTGCACAAAAGTATGTCACATGTTAGAAAGAACTGTGGCTTCTGTGCTAAATCCAGATGAGGAGACACTTTCTCATTAATAAACATCAATCTGATTTACCTGTGCTATGGACTCCCTGCACATACCTGCAAGGTCTTGTACCTGCAGGGTAAACACCAAAATTTCTGAAGCCACGTTTCCTAATGGACCGCAAAGAGCCAGCCTTGAAAGTGTAGCATAAAGAGAAGCTAGAAAGAATCTTCTCAGTAGGAAGTGTGCAGCTCTACACTGTCAGAGATAATGATCCTCATGGTGTTATTCTCTTGTGACCCTACCCAGTAGGCAAGGGACTATACTAGCAAGATACCGAGAACTTAAAAATTTGGTTCATAGTTAACGTCTCGGTTTAGTAAAGCATCTGTTCTGAGAAACTAAAGAATTCATTGAATTATTCAAAATAAAAGGCTGAGTCTTGGCTTTTACTATCACTAAAACATGATACCTAAGAAATAGCAGTGATCTGGAGGAAGAGGTTTCCTTGGCAGGCTTCCCAATCTTGTTTACAAGAGTTTTTCAAGCAATTTTATTTTTATGAACAAGACTATTAGACCAGGAGGGGAAATGCATAATTAGGTGTTGAACCTTGAAGAGTTTATAATCTAGTTGAAGAAGTAAAGTGTGCTTCCCCTGGACAAATTATTAGATAATTTGTCCTACAATAGGAGTAGGAAAGGCCTTCTTTTAAAGGCCCTTATTGTAGGAAGGGCCTTCTTTTAAATAACTGTGGCAGTGATTGGATTTCAACAATATTTACTAATATGGACACTCTGTGATATCTGATAATTGTGGTCAGGACAAAAGCTACCTAGATTCACTGCTCCCCGGTTTCGTTTCCATGTCTTCATCTTCCACCCAAATCCCCCGTTACCTATAGGGAAAGAGAAAGTTTCCTGTTATTGAGTTGATCAGGTATGTAGTCAGCTCTTATTTTTACCAGATTAATGGCTTTGAAAAGAAGAAACAAAGATGCTCAACAAGGGTGACAACTAAATGCCCCTGAATCAACTGTTCGTTTTTTCTACAAAATGTTCATCTTCTTATGCAGACATATATATTTTCTCAGGGAAAGACCATGATGTTGTAGTCTTGGTAAAATCCTGGCACCTTGTGATTCAAATGTATGCTTATCTCTGTAGCTCTTCAAGACATATTAGCACCTTTTCCCCCTCCCTACTTTCACTTTTTATAAATCATGGGTTGAGTATGTGCTGACACACTAGCACATTGTTATTACAGAAATCGGTTTTCCTCTTATCTCATTCAGCCACTAAAGCATTTGTTTTAAAAGTGACAATTGATATCTATAAGCCTATGGATGCAAGGGTCATTTATTATAGGGCCCATGATTTATCTACAGCATTGGGTCTTATGGACCATGGCATTTTGCAAAATTCGACTGATTGGGTTCTGTATAACATCAAATTTTATCTCCGTAGGAGTAAAAGTCTAGCTCTCTTAGGTGGATATCTAATTAAATACTCACTAATGATGGATGTAACAGGACAGGAGTCTATTTTATCTTGAGTTTTGTTTCCACAAACCGTCTCAAACTCAGCAGGCAACTATTTGGGGGAGTATAGTCTCCCAGTGAAAGTCTTTGATTCACTTTCTGCTTTGGTGAAGTGTTCTTGGAGCCACCTCCTCAACACAATTGTTTCATGGTTTTTTGCCTTCGGTTGAAATGCAAAATACTTTTTAATGGTTATCAGTGATGAAAGAATTTATCAATACAAGCTTATTTCTATCCATTTCTTCTAATTCCAATTTAATAAGTTTGTCTTACAGGGAAAAATTAAGTATCAGGACATTTGGGAAGGAACTTAAACTCAGAAGTGGTTCAAAATGTATTTACAATTTAGGTGTTATAAAAACTGTCCCCTTATTTTAGCAATAACTTGAGATTGTTGTTTTCTTTTTTCTTTTTTTGAAATTATTGACTCACAGAGTATGAGAAAATGCATTAAAGAACCTATCAAGAAATGAATGTCGCAAAGCTTTTTTTTCTTTTTTTTTTTTTTTTGATGGGAGGGAGTATATCTTTTTAGCTAATTGACACTATTAATGATATTACTATGGAGATCATTGTCCCTAAAGCCTTGTTCCTAAAAATAAAATGTAACTGACTTGGTTTATGACCAGAGTCATTTCAGGCTAGTTTTCAATGAATTTACCACCTGAAGTTCTTGAATAACACCTGATTAAATAGGTTAGAAAGTAACTGGTTGGGAGTAGGACTTGCAAGTTGCAAGGAGGAGAAAGATCCTTTCGAGAGATAATACTCATTGATCTTGACATCCTTGAGATATCTGGTCTTCTAACCCTTCCAACGCAGTTCTTCCAGGCCATCACTTTCTTTCTAGGTTCCGTGTTTTCCCTACAAATTGCTACTGTACCCACTTTGTCATTCCTGTAGCTAAAATACCTCATTCTACTTACTTTCTGACTCCTTTTTCCAAGTGACTGAAGAAGGTCATCCCAAGACTGGGTTCCCCTTGACTGGGCCTTCTGAGTGTCTCTACTGGTAATTGAAAGCTTTTATTCATGCAGCTTGGCATGTCCCTTCCTCATTCTATTCTTGTGTCTTCTCTGCAGCCATCTGCCAGGTAGGTTTCCTAGACATGTGGCAAGGACTAGAATCCAGTACCTCCTGAGATCACTCTTTCTGTTCATGTACAGATCCTATTGCTAGCAAGAGCTTCCTTGGGATGCATTTTAGTCTGTGTCCTGTAGCTTCTGCCAGTAGATCCTACTTTAGCACTTAGGTGATTATGGAGAATTTGAGACTTTAACCCAAATATCAGCTCATTATGGGGAATACTTATTGAAAATCCCTGTCTTCACTGTCTAGCCTTCCCCCTCTGGATCTTGTTTCCAATGTCAGCCCTCAACCTTCACCCGTGATGTCATCTCCATCCCAGTTAGTAAAGAGACCTGATCCAACTATTACTTGTTTTCTCGCTTGAATCCCTAATTACCTTTCCTCTACTATACCAATTCCTTTATGAATTTGCTCAGGTCCACCTTACACCACATAAATTAAAATAAATAAAGCCTCTTCTTAGCCCTGCTACTTTCCAAACAACCACACAATCCTGTGCCATCTTTTCTCTGTCAAGTTATTTTACTAAATTTGTATAATTGGTCTATGTTTTGCATTAATTTTTATAAGCTACAAAGGTGCTATTTAGCATAGTGTTTTTTGAATTTGAAATAAGCCTAGTAGTTAACAGATTTCCAAAAGTAGCAATGGTTAAGATTTGATAGAAACTAATATATGAAATTAGAACAAAAAGTTGATATTGTCTAATGGATGAATGCATATATCTGGTCTAATCTCTTTGCATTCAGGAAGAATCTTTTAGGAAAATTTTTGTCCTTATGTCACGTTTAAATAACTCATAACCCTCCTTCCCAAATTCAACTATGCAGAATGGGAGTGGAATAATATACTATTATTAAAAGATGTTGTCATCTATTAAGTTTTCTGTGATGAGCAGTGCATATTAATAATGTACTATATATATATTTTTTAAATCTCCAGTACTACAGTCTTCCTGTGAGTATCACTCTATATTCCTGTTGTAGAATGAAGGTTCTGATGCCTTTTTCACTTTTACTCCCTCCCCTCTAAGTCTTGATGAGATGGGGGTCATTGGTAAGACACACAAAAAAAGAGAGAGGCTCTTACCATGTAAGTATGTAATAGTATTTTTTAAATAATAAGTATTTAAATAAAGGTTTCTTTGTTGCGTGGATATGTTGCTCTGGGAAGTCTAAGCAACCTAACACACTCCAAGGAATACTGTGAAAAGCTACTGGCCTTTCCTCTTGAAGCAAGGAATGAAGAAGAGAACAGAGTTATAAAGCACTGGAGAAAGATGAAGATGAATCCCACTCTTCAAAAACATGCCATAGCACACTAATTTTTGAAGCCAATAAATGGAGTACAGAGAATTATTCATAATACGAAAATACTTCATCATTAAATGGAAGTCCTAACAGTTCTCTTGAACAAAGAGGTACCCTGGTGCTTTCATAGTGATTCATTGTCCAGTCATTTAATTCTTGAGATTTTCATGTCCTAAGATGAGCTATATCTGTAAATAAAGCTATGTGTTATATATCATCTACAAATAAAACTCGTGTGTATAGGTGCACATTAAAATTTTGTGAAACACTCCAAACTCTAACATTCTCACGTTTTAATGGATTTCTGTAACTCACAGGGACATTCTAGAGTTCTCTAAATTCTGAGCACCATATAAAGCTAAATTTGATTCAATCAGTTTTCTTTGATGGAAGAGAAAATTACTTAAACCTCTGTGACTTGTGATCTGTGATTGCACTCTGTTAAATGTGATTTGAAGGTCAGGTGTAACTTAAAGCCATGGAACACACTGCAAATTCATTACTTCATTTTAATTCATGTAGTGCCACAGCTAAGATCCCATGGATATTTGTACCTCTGACCCAGAACTGTGAAGGAACTCCGTCTCTCTGATGTTGCCTTATCATTCAGGCCTCCATTGATGAGACTGCAGAAGCCCTCAAAGAAATGAAAGTTCATGATATTCACCGAGCCATCAGTTGAAGTCCACTATTGCTGTCCTACAATGCAAGTGCAGTCACACAGAAGAGAAAAGTACTTTGTATCTCTCACCAGCAAATGAAACCATAAATACTGTCTTAACCCCATGAATTGTATAGTTTCCAAAAGCAAATGGGAAAAATAGCCAACAAGCAGGATTCATTACAAACGTTTATGAAGTTTCTCAACTGTGGAAGGGACTTTGGAATTAATTCACTATAACCTCTTGTTTTAGAATGAAGCTGACTGAAGACCAGAAAATGTAAATTACTTGAGATTACACAGCTTCTTAGAGGCACAGCCAGGACAAGAGCTCAGGATTCCTGATTTCAGCCTAGTCCACTATACCAATAATTAGTTGCTAAGACAACTTTATATTCCTGAGATGTCTTTAAGTATAGAAAGCCAACTATGAGAAACATGTATTTGCCTAGACCATGCATTGTCAACAAGGGCTATATCACCTCCAGATTAGCCTGGAGATTGAAAAAATCTTAGACGTAAGATATGAGAGTGGTTTGTGACCTTCTGAAACGCCATCATAGCCAAGATATACTACATATATGGCTTCCAAGTTTCAAGGTAAGGGATGAGGTGGAAGAAGAAAGGATTAAGAAAAGAACATGTAGAAAAACTTTTTAAGGCCCACAGTTCTTTTTTGAATCTAGAACTCATGGTTTTAGGGAAGGATCTTAGGCAAGTGGCCAAAACACTGCTCAGTACAGATCCTGGAAGCTCAATTTGTTTTTAGAGGTAAGCCAGAAGTATGCTTTGCTATTCTCATCCAGATTGGTGACCTGTGGTGAATTGTACCAGCTGGCTTTGTACAGAACTAAATTCAAGTCTTCGTCATTTTATATCCAGAGGACAAGCAAAAAAGAGGTTACACAGTGTTCTTGGTACTATGAACAAGGGACATACATATAAGGTGGCTGTAGGAATCTAGGAAAAAGGCTTAGTGTAAAGGAAAATTCCCAGGCTGTTTCAGGATCTGCTTCCTACTTCTGTCCCTTGCCACTGATTTCCTCTTGAGATTGTCCAAGCTGCAATATCCTCACCTATAAATTTGGATTTCTCTGTATGATTTCTTTGTCTCACATGGTACGTGTATAAGCAGTAAACCTGGAACATAGTAGTTATTAAGTAAATGATAATGTGTATCATGATTATTTTAGCTGTGAATACTTTCAGCAGCCGTGAAACCAACACTAGTGTTCTACATCAATTTATTTAGTAGGCAATTTGTTCTTGTTTCCCCTTTTGAAAAACTCTCCCCTAGTCTTGCCCCTCCCCCTTTTCATTCTCCTGCTTTTGACACTCCCTGTCTGCCTTTGGTTACCTTGTGTTCTGTTTGCTGAGCATGACACCCAGTTCTGTCTGCATAGGGATACCTGAGCCAAACTGAATTATCGTGATTCGGCACAAGCATTGCCTTACCTTATATTTCTACCCTCCCATCTCCAAGAGGGCCCTTTAAGGTATCTCCCTGGTTTATGTCCCCTCCATGAGACCTCTAACTTCTTGAGAGCAGAGATTCATTTATTCAACAGGTTTTCATTGGACATTTACTCTGTTCCAGGCACTGGTCTTTAGCTATGAACAAACCAAACAAAAATCCTACCCTTGCGGAATTTGTATATCCATAGGGTAGAAAGGCGTAGACTGTGAGTGAACCATAGAGTATGTTCATGGTAAATGCTAAGGAGAAAAATAAAGTAATAGAGATAATAAGGAAGAAGTGTAATTTTAAAAGTTGGCCAATTGAAAGCTCTCCCACTCTGCTCTGCCACACACACACAAAAGGCGTTTGAGAATAAGATCTACAAGAAGTGAGAGAATGGACCATGGAGATATTTGGGGAAGAATGTTATATCCTGAGAGCTGGGAGGTGCATTTTCATGGCTGCCACAGGGCCAGAAGTGTAAAGCCACATAGATCGTTTTTAGGGTGTTGGCATTTAGTCTGAGGGAAACAGAATCGCGTCTTTTGCTCCTTAATACCACAAGTCCTGGGCCCGTTGCCTAAAATATGCCGGCATTGAATAAATGATTAATGAATGAACCTCCTCAGTCAACCCTACATGTACACACACACAACCAATTAAATGATATACAAAGACTGGCTTTGTGGTGTCCTATTTAGACAGGTACCATGTGGGATAACCCTGAAAACATAGAACTCACTGCATATCATTTAAAGAAGTCATAGCAGGGTACATGGCTTTAGACCTATCAGTTCTTTGCTAATAGACAATAACCACAGACCTGGTGACAAAGCTGGGGAGAGAGGTAGACAAGATGAGGCAGGGAAAGTATTAGGTAGATCCTTAGACAATTAGATGAATTTGTAGATTTAGTAAACAAACAACTCTGATGCCCAATTAAATTTGCCTTGCAATACATAATGACTAATTATCTAGTATAAGTACATCCCATCAATATTTCACTAGGTGTTCAGCATTTTATCTGGCAAGCCTATCTCCAGTAGACAAGATTTAAGTGGAACTTCTGCATGAAAACTGAATTCTCAACATAGGCTGACTGCTGTGAGCTCTCCATCCAGTGGTCCGGAGAAATGATTCAAGGAATGTGGGTCAAAATAATCAAAGTCCTATGTACATTTCTTTTTATCCCATTATTTTCTATTTGTATTATATAATTTTACATTGTATACGTTGTATGGCATTTATTTATATTTTATAAATATTTATTGGAACTGAATAGTCAAACATTTATTCCTGGTAAGGAATCAAAAAACTGGAGAGACCTGTGCTATTCAGTAGATAAGCAGCATTGGGACAAAGAACATCTATTCTTTTACCCCTAAAATCAAAACAAAACAAAACACACTCAAATGAGGAAAATTCTTATTTTCTTGGTAAAAATGTCACTGAGGTATTTAGTTTGGGGAATTTGTGAAATTGACCAAATGTGCTGAAATAGAGTTTTTTGTCATAAAATAGCTGATGATAACTAGGATAAATCACTGTAAGGTAATCACATTCAAACAATTCATTTTATGCATTGTTCATCTTATGAAGAAAGAGTACTTTGGACTTGATCCCTACACTTCACACGGTCAGTCATACTTTGTTGTTTTGTTCTGACAATTGCCTGTCTGTCTTCCGATTTGAAACGATAAAAAAGTGGAAAGAAAACAAGAAGCCGCAAACTGCTCCCACTGTGCAGAGTGACAGCATTGTAATACCACAGAATCTAGAGACAGATGGTGGCTTATAGCAGACATCAATCTTCAATGAGAGTAAATTTAGGATAATGCCCCTCTTTGGTAATGGACATGTCTTTGCAAAGTTATTGCTGACAGCATCCTCTAACGTGCTGATTTGCTAAGACAAGGTTTTTATTGCATCTAATCTTGTCATAAGGCATGAAAAAAATGGTTGGGTACATGTTTTTCGTGTATAGTTTTTACAAGAATTGCCTGCATTAGAGGGTGGCTAAATTGTTTTCCATATTTTATGGCACATTTCTAATGTTCCACCGCACACAACATTGATCACTCAGTCCATTAGCTTATTATGATATCCTGAAAGGAGACACTTCCTTTGGGAAAAGCCATTATTTGAAATGAGATAAAGGTCCTGACTACATAGGACAAAGTGGGGTGGACTCCACTGAGCAATTCTTAATTTCATCAAGGGAGATAAAGATTGTGTGTGTGTGTGTGTGTGTGTGTGTGTGTGTGTGTGCGTGTGCGTGGGCGCGCATGTGTGGGCCCAAGTGAAATGTATCTCTTTTTTCAAAATGTCTGACCTATCCAAATCTGCTTTGCCTTTTGAGTGAGTTGAACACTCCCCAACAGCTCTGACTGTTCCCATTAAGTGTGGTAACAGCTTTACAACACAAAATTTTTTCATACTTATATACATTGGGAAATACTCGTAGCATCATCAGTGTTGTGATAGGAAAATAGAAAAAAACCAGGACCGTAATAGAGGAATTTATTAACACAAGTTGTAGAAGAGCTGAGGAAACATCCCTGGATTGTGGAGTATCACAGAGATTAGCCACAACAGAAAGTGCCATCAACACCAAGTGGCACTTCTAGATCCGAGGCCACTTAGAAGGAGCTGGACCCGTTCTGGGGCTGTGTTTTAGTGCTGGGATCATGAAGGGAAGGGTTTTTTCCCAATGGGCCTGGAATCACTGTAGAGGTACAGCCCCGGAAGGAGACCCGACTGAAGGGGAGTGAGAACATACTGGGTTCTCCCCTCTTGGTATCCTCCAATTTCCAGCAGCTCTGCCCTTAGGCAAGGAAGCCTTGTAAATGTGGTTCCCAGCACTGCAGAACAAAGCTGGGAGCCAAGAGATAAACAGATAACTTAAAATGGAAGCAACTTTCTTCCCCACTTCATTTAATATGCTTTTGAGCACTGTAGACTCTTTCCTACACATAAAGACACAGGTTTTCCCAAGCTAAAAACTTGGAAATCTTTGCTGACAGGGGTAAGGGTTGAAGTGGGGGTTGAAGCATTAGCGAAGTGGTCTCCAGAACATGCTTTGAAAACTGTTGGGAGGTGGCTCTTCAGGCTCCTTATGCATTTGTGCTTTGAGAAATGTAACTGTATGGGAAAATAAAGATGCCCCATTGTATTCTACACCTGCTATATATCAGAAGCTTCTGCAAGTATCACTTTATTATGATCAGAGTGGCCTAAAAGGGGAATTCACGTCCCTGTAGGGATATAAACTATGATATCTTTATCTCTCTCTGAAATCTCCAAATCGTGTCTTCCCGGTAGGGGGTCCTTTGTATCTGCTGTTGAGAGAGGTAGACAACACCAAGTTCTGCTTTGACAAGAAGCACAGACCGCTCCAATTATGTAAAACCTTCAGGCTGGAAACTTAGTAACACATGAGTTACTGTACCAGCCCAGACCTCGGGTCTAATCAATTATTTTCTCTTTGACAGTAACACAGATGGTTTATGGACTGTCATGTTTGTTCTCTAATAAATGTCTTAAATACTTTTAGGGTCGTACTGCAACTAATAATAACTTGCTCTTATTGAGTGCTCACTAGATGACAGGCACCTTTGTAACCATTCTACTTTTACTAATTAGTTTAACCCTCACTATAAACCTGTGGAATGGTTTTATTATTATTTTCATTTTCCGAATTAGCACTAGAGACAGAGAGCATTTCTGTAGCTTGTCTAAATGCATGGGACTAGTGATGCTCAAGTTAGATTTCAATCCTGTGTCCTAAGACTTCCCACTGTCCCACGATGACCCTTTATGGATTAATGGCTCATAATTTTACCTAATTCTTTATACAAGAAATTGCCTAATGAATAGTTATGATTATTGTCTTGAAAAAAAAGGCAAAATTGCAATCGTACTAATTGTAAATATCGTGATGTCACATAGGCTTGGGTTGTTAATATGCTCTTTTAAACCAAGAAATTAGATGTGCTTTTTTGCTGGTTCACAAAATCAGGCCATAAATATTTTCCACATCCAGTGTCAATTAAATGAAACTTTAAGTGAGATAAAGCAGTTGGGACCATAATCTTAGGATTTTTGCTTCTCAGAATATAAAGCCTTAGGGGAAGGGACTGGTGAGGGTCTGTTCTAATGGAGAACAAGGACGAGACAGTGTAAGAACCTTGGACCCTAGACAAATTGTAGAACCACAAACGTGTCCATCTTGTTTGCTAGGATTACATTTGACGTCTGATTCGGTGTCTTTGTCTTCTCTTATGAAAAGCAAGCAATTAGTGATATGGGTCCAGCACTGGACAAATTAGAGGCTAACAGAGGTCACATCATAGACTCTAACACCTGCCACCTCCAGCATGAAAAATGCCAAGATAAGGAGCTTGTTCTATCTTAGAGCCAGGGATGGAGAATGAGAGCATTTTTTTGTTACTTGTATTCCTCTACTTCTCTTTCACCACAACCAATATCTAGGTGGCATTAGTCTCTGTGAAAGATGATGGTAGCCTACGGGTGCCTGGATGGCTCAGTCGATTAAACCTCTGAGTTCAGGTCATGATCTCAGTATGTGAGTTTGAGCCCCACATTGGGCTCTCTGCTCTCAGTGCAGAGGCTGCTTCAGATCCGCTGTCTCCCTCTCTCTACCCCTCCCCCACTCTCTCTCCCCCTCTCAAAAATAAATAAAAATTTTAAAAAAGATGATGGTAGCTTAGATTGTGAAGGGGCAGAGGAGATTAATTTGAATTCATTCTAATAATTGCTGGAGTTAGAACTAACGAGTCATGGGAATAGTCTGGATGAAGAGGTTTGGCAGAGGGAAGAATCAAGACTTCCACCGAGGTTGAGCTATTGGGGTGTATGCTGCAAAAATTACTGTGACAGGAAACACTAACAGAAAACAGCCTTTATTGTTCTTGTCATTTTATTATTTTAGTGAGACTTGTGGTATTTGAGTTGTATTTTATATACGTTAAATCTGAGTTTCCTATAAGCCCTTAAGTATCAAGGGATAGTGATATATACCTCCTGTGTGCAGATGAGAGGCAAGACTAATACAGATACTGTCAACATCAGCATATGGGTTTTAAAAAAAATTTTTTTTATTATGGGTTAAAATGTGCACAGAAGTAGACATGAGTACAGTGAGTCCCATGATTTCTTAACCCAGGTTCCACAACCATTTGTTCCTGGACAGTCTTGTTTCAACTCTATGCTTCTATTCCCTGCTTCCCTCCTCCCTGCCACCACCACTAACACTACTGGATTATTTTGGAGCAAATCCTAGATCACATATAATTTCCATCATTAATTGTTCAGTATAGAATTTTAAAAGTTGACAGGACTCTATAAAAATATAATCACAACGCCATTATCACAACTCAAACAATAGAAATCTCTGAAATTTCTACAATTTGAGCCAGTGTTTCAATTTCCTTGCCTATCTGTAAATTTCTTACAAATCAAGTTCTGAATAATGTCCATACATTATAATTAGTTGATTTTTCTCTTGTGTTTCTTTCTCTTTCCTCTCCTTTTTACCCCTTGAAATTTATTTGTTGATAAACTAAATTTATGGTCTTAGGGAGAGTCTCACAATCTGTATTCTTCTGATTGCATCCCCATGGTGTCATTTACCCCATTATTCTCTCTTTCCTCGTTGTTTCCTGTAAGTTAGGAGTTGGATCTATAGGATTTTTCCAGACTCAGATTTGATTTTGGGGGGGGGGGGGGCACCAGAATATTTTACCCTTGGCAGTAGATATTTCCATGAAGAGGTACAAAATGTCTGTTTGTCTTGTTTTTCTGATATTAGCAATCACAGGGGATTACCACATAGATCCATTATTTTATTTAATGTTGCAAAAAGCCTCTTCAGTTTGGTTTCTGGGCAATTTGGACACATTTCCTGCTTTATATGTGAAATCAACCATTTCTCTTAGGAGACCCAGTTCTTTATAGTTGAAAATCTTGATTTTTAGAGGACACAAGCTGGGTACTCATTGTTACTGGGTTGGTCTCTGTGATTACAGCTATCCCACATTCATACTGATATTGTCCTTTTAAATTCAGGATTACTGGACTTTTAGGTGGCGGCTACTCTTGTGGTGAATATAGCATAACATACGGAGTTGTTCAATCACTATGTTGTATACCTGAATGTAACATTGTGTGTCAAGCATACTCAGAAAGAAAGAAAGAAAGAAAGAAAGAAAGAAAGAAAGAAAGAGAAAGAGAAGGAAGGAAGGAAGGAAGGAAGGAAGGAAGGAAGGAAGGAAGGAAATAAGGAAGGGGAGGAAAAGAAAGAGAAAAAGAAAAGAAAGAGAGAAAGAAAGAGGAAAGATGGGAGGAGAGGGCAGGAGAGAGGAAGGGAAGGAGGAAGGTAGATAGATTAATCACTAGACTTTTACTTAACCTCTTCTGTCTTGCATAGTGATGATTTCTAATGTCATCAAAAAGATGATTAACTTCTGGAAAAGTCCATAACCTGGGTCCTGTGAAAATAGATATTAAGAGGATAGAAAGAAAAAAAAAAACCTGGCAGAAAGGAGCAAGTGGATTGTGGTGCCTTGAAATCAAGGGTAAGATAATTTTGTGAGAAAGAGGAGACAGTGACGTTAGACGATCCTGAGAAGTTAAATAATTTAATGTGAAATTGTGTGAATTTATATTTGGCAAAAAGAAGCTACTGTTGCAGTTGAATGACAGGTGCAGAACCCTAGCAGTTTGGCTTCATAAGTAGCTGGGAGATGAGAAAATGGAGGCAATATGAAGAGATTTGTCCTAATTCTGGAAGATGGAAATAAAGTGGCTGTTTGTAAGCTGTTTTCCCTCAAGGAGTATTTCTTAACTGATAAAATCTCGGTCTCAGGGCAACTTTTGTCTTAAGTCTGCAAGAGAGAGAGTAAGCCATCCATGCTTACAAAATGTAAATGAATGGGGCGTAAATAGATTTCCACACAGGTTTCCTTTCACACTCCTGGACTTCTTAGTATACTGATTGATTCAGTGTATGAAAATGTATGTATGCACAGTCCCTCTGGCAAGTCTGTCCATAAACCACAAGAATTTCGATCTTCACTGAACGGTAGAGGTCTGTAGGAATTATACGTCACCAAGGTCCCACCGCTCACATATCATTTCTTTACATTAGCTCTGGATTCCTCTTTCTTCCATCTGACTAGTCCATCGTTCAGACTATGCGAAGATTAGAGTGAAGAAAAAGAAATACCCAAACTTCTTGTCATTTCCATGTGTTGAAATAGATTCACCTGAAGTAATTACCTAGACTGTATATTCTCAGCCTCACTGGCTTGGCCAGATGGTGTGTTCCTTTCCTCTACAGCCTGTTAGTTTATTTTAGCAAACCCTTGAGACTGCTTTAACATCCCATAAATGGAGTGGATGAAGGCCAGGTTCTTTCTAGGTTAATGATTTTGAGATCAGTATTTTTGAAACCTAAGCACTGTTTCAGCAAAGGAAAAAAATCAACAGATGGAAGAGAGGGTCACTCTCCGTGATTATGATGGCAATAAAACAGCTTACATAAGGAAAAGAACAGACTGTGTGGCTGAGTTGAGTCCTTCCCTATAGTTATGTGGTAATAGATACAGAAGCAAATCAGGCCTGCCTGTTGCTTTGGAGTCTTCAGGAGCGAAGATAAATTGTCACGAGACAATAATAGTTGTCGTGCTTTTCAGCGTGGCATTGTTTTACTTTTTTTTTTTAACGTTTATTTATTTTTGAGACAGAGAGAGATCATGAATGGGGGAGGGGCAGAGAGAGAGGGAGACACAGAATCGGAAGCAGGCTCCAGGCTCTGAGCCGTCAGGCCAGAGCCCGACGCGGGGCTCGAACTCACCGACCGCAAGATCGTGACCTGAGCTGAAGTCGGACTCTTAACCGACTGAGCCACCCAGGCGCCCCTGCATTGTTTTACTTTTTACTAAGAGTTCTTTTTTTCCAGAATTGCAACACATGCCTTGGAAATGAAGGGGGTTATGGTATTGATTACCTTTTATTTTATAACATAGAACCTGTAGCAAGTAATTTTAATATTTTTTAAAGAATTGTGTATGTTTTGAATCCTAAGAAGGCTCTGTATAAATGGGCCCCGCGTGACTACTCACATTCAGCATATCATTTCTCTGGGAGCAAAATTCTTTTTAGTGACTATGATTTAAAATAGTTTACCTAAAAACGGTACCTGAGAACACATGGGTGTTTTCCTTACAAAGAAATTCCAGAGAGGGAAGGAGGGTGGGTTTTAAAGAAAGGGAAATATGAAAGATTAATAGTGCACTTTGAACCATGGTTCTTTTCTTTGCACAGGTGCAGGGACAATAAGAGCCCACTCTGGTTTCAGGTTTTCTCTCTCCCTTTTATCTTGATTATTGCTATCACCAGAGGGCTTCATCTTTCAAGCAGTGTGTACAACAAAGATCAAATTAAAGCACCTTAGGCAGAGGTGGGGTGCAGGAGCTGGAGCTGAGCATGGTTAAGGATCACTAATAGCTATAATTTTGTGTGTGGCGAGGGAGGGGAATCTCTTTCTTTCGAGCCTTATATTTATTTTTGAACCAAAAATTCCTGCTCCTAAATGATCCCTGTTTGCTGATCTCACATGTAACTGGTCTGAAAGCAGTATTGTACTGAAGAGACCAGAGGTATAGATTAAATGTCATGAAGAATGGCTTTCAGGGGCGCCTGGGTGGCTCAGTCGGTTGAGCGTCCGACTTCAGCTCAGGTCACGATCTCGCGGTCCGTGAGTTCCAACCCCGCGTCCGGCTCTGGGCTGACGGCTCAGAGCCTGGAGCCTGCTTCCATTCTGTGTCTCCCCCTCTCTCTGCCCCTCCCCCATTTATGCTCTGTCTCTCTCTGTCTCAAAAATAAATAAAACGTTAAAAAAATTAAAAAAAAAAAGAATGGCCTTCAAAAATTGCAACACATAATTATCCATGCCTTTCTTATGAGCTAACATCTCGGGGCATGTGTAAACTGGAAAGCTAAGCTGGTTCTCAGAAACTGTGGACCTCAAGGATGGCTGGCCGTGCCAGTTTTGCTTCTCCCCAAAGGTAGATGGAATCAGTGTGGGGAGAGTGGACCGTGCCGTCCCTAAATAGGAGGTCATGGATGCAAACCACCATTTCTTCACTGGTAAGTTTCTCATTACCTACACAAGTCACACGTTAAAGCAACCTATGTTTGCTCACAAGATGCCATAAACTCTAGAATGCTTAAGGTGTATGGATGAGGCTATAGCTCTGAGTAGATCAACATTTCTGAGAAATGGTCTTACCGACTTGGAAAATACGCCTTCCTGATTTCCATTCATTTATTTAAATATTTAAACCTAAAAAGCACTTAGCTCTCCTTTGCCAAAATGGTTCATATCCTGACACAGTCAAAATTGCCTGTGCTGACGGAAGGCGGTAATGGGTCTGGGAAGAATAAGGAGATCATACTTCACACTTTGTCTTATTTTGAAATGTTTCTTTTATAAAAATTGGAGGAGAGAAGCCCCCTTTTCCTTTATCTCTCAAATCATGCACGTCGCAAAGCCCAGCTAGCCACCATATGAAAATAAAAACCTTTCCAAATTAATGATGAGGAGCTGAAAACGTACAAAGAGAGTCAGTGGGCAACAGGCAATATTGTGGGGGTCCTTTCTGTGTCAGTGCGACTTCAGTATATACTGTTTTAAACACACTACCTTTCCATCTTTTTCCAATTGTCCTGTGGAAAACAGTCTCAAAGCCTCCTTCAAGCATAGAAGTCTTGAAGTCCTAATCTTTTATGCATCATCATAGGAACCAAACATTGCCAGGTTTTACATTTTAAGTCAGCTTCTGTCGTTTGGAAACACACACACACACACACACACACACACACAGATTGAGTGAGAGAGAGAACAAAAAGCTTTGCCTCTGCTTTCTGAACTGAGTTTAGGAACACTTTTATCTGCCATTTGCAAAGAAGCCCTCCATTTTTCCTGTGGAGTCACTGTCTGATCACATTCCGCGCATTTGGGGGATCCCATCTGTTTATGTTAGCAGTGAGCAGGCTAGGCAGAAAGCGGGGGGAGAAATCAGAGGTGGGAAACAGAGTTTTGAAAATGTGTGAGAAATGTGTAGAAAACACACACGGACGCACGCACATTTTCACAATTTTCTGGAAACAATGGAAATCCCTTCTCTTCTTGAGAAACCTCCCTTCCTCTCTCTGCTCTCCCAACGCCATCCAAAACCCGTGTTGTAACAGCAGTAATCTTCCTGGAATGAAACAAAACATGTTTCAGAGGCAGCATGGGAGCCTGAGAGCCTTGAACATATGTGCAGCGTAGTATGGCACGAAAATATAGGCCTTTTTAATTAGACCTTAAAATTTTTGGAGTTAGAGAATTGTATGGTTTCCTGTCATATAGATTCATGCTGTACCACCAAGCTTTCTTTTTAATTAATACGCAAATACAGGATACATAACGGGTTGCCCAGAGATAGCACATTCATCCTCACTAATGAGGGTATGGTGTGAGGGTGCTCAGTTCTTGCCTGAGGCTGTGCTGTTTTCAGTCCTTCATCCTGTAATTGCAGAATTAAATAGTTTACACTGGCTTTTGTGATTAGGAACAGGAGAAACACATTTAGGAGGTTAAAAAATCCACTTGAATATGGCATACTTACAATTTCCTGGTCACGCCAAGCCTTTAAAATTTTCTGGATGCGTGATTTATGTCTTGCCAGCATCCACCCCCCAACCCCACCCCTAATTCCCAGAAGCCTCTTCACTTGGGAAGGATTAAATAATAAGAGTTCAAGCCACTGTAATTGACCAGTAAGAAATACTGAGCCAGATGCCTGAAAAAGAGATGAGAAAAAGTGAGCAATGATGGCAAATAAATGTTTGGACAGGACAAAATCTACCTCATCAGGCCTTGAGCCGTAGGCTTAAAGGTGGGCTTGCGCTAAAGCTCCTCTCTCAGGCCTTCCCCTAGATATAAAAATGAGCAAAACTGGGGCGCCTGGGTGGCGCAGTCGGTTAAGCGTCCGACTTCAGCCAGGTCACGATCTCGCGGTCCGTGAGTTCGAGCCCCGCGTCAGGCTCTGGGCTGATGGCTCAGAGCCTGGAGCCTGTTTCCGATTCTGTGTCTCCCTCTCTCTCTGCCCCTCCCCCGTTCGTGCTCTGTCTCTCTCTGTCCCAAAAATAAATAAACGTTGAAAAAAAAAATTTAAAAAAAAAATGAGCAAAACCAAAACTCTGCCATTAGTGGCTGTGCCATCAAGTAAATGAGATGGGACAGATATAAATAACTGAAATATACGATAGACCAAGTTTAGCCAGAAGAATATGGAACTATTCGTGTTGGGGAAATCTTCTTGAGGGGGGGGAAGTCCAACGGGTAGCAAGTTTCAGAAACACATTGGTTTCAAAATTGGTCTCTTTGCATTAAAGAGGAGGTTTCAATTTATTATTTAAAAAGATTTTTTTTAATGTTTATTTTGAGAGAGAGAGAGAGACAGAGTGTGAAGGGTAGAGATAGGGGGAGACACAGAATCCCAAGCAGGCTCCAGGCTCTGAGCTGTCAGCACAGAGCCTGATGTGGGGGTCAAACTCACCAACCCTGAAATCGTGACCTTAGCCAAAGTTGGACACTTAACCAACTGAGCCACCCAGGCGCCCCTCAATTTATTATTGATGTTGTTTAACATCTTGTTCCTTGTGCCCTGTCCTTGTGTGCCTACTGTAGTGCAGACCAGGGAAGGAAGTGCTCAGTGAGAAGCAGGGAGAAGAGAAACTCAACAGTTGAAAATGGAAGCTTAGGGGCATCTGGGTGGTTCAGTCAGTTAAGTGTCTGACTCTTCAGTTAAGCTGCCGACTTCAGCTCAGGTCATGATCTCGTGGTTGGTGAGTTCGAGCCCCACTTCGGGCTCTGTGTTGGCAGCTTAGAGAGTGGAGCCTACTTTGGATTCTTTGTCTTGCTCTCTCTCTGCCCCTCCCCTGCTCACACTTTGGCTCTCTCTGTCTCTTAAACATAAATAATCATTAAAAAATTTTTTTGTTTTAAAAAGTGTCCAACTCTTGATTTTGGCTCAGGTCATCATCTCACAGTTCACGAATTCGAGCCCCATGTCAAGCTCTGTGCTGAATGTGTGGAGCCTGCTTGGGATATTCTCTCTCTCTCTCTCTCTCTCTCTCCCTCCCTCCCTGTCTCTCTCTCTGCCCCTCCCCTGCTTGTACTCTCTCTCTCTCTCAAAATAAATAGATAAACATTAAAAAAAAAAAAAAGAAAATGGAAGCTTAGCGTAGAGATCTAGTGGTTTACAAAACAGAAGAAAATGACCAACATCTCAATTTCTAATTAATATCCTTCACTCCATGATCCTCAGTGTACAGGTGTCCTAGAGTCCTGTCATTCTGCATATCCACAGAAGTTTCACAGTTGGGACCAAAATAAATCCAACAGAAAATCTGTTTGGTATTGATATGAAAAAAATTAAATTGTCCTACTTCTGGATGGAAAGATATAGAACATAAGTTTACTGACATGAAGTTATAAGTTCTAGTAATAAAGGAGTTAATGTAAATAAACAATTTCCTTGCTTTTGTATTAATATAAACTTGGTTTTGTTTTGTCAATGGTGATAATATATGTAAGCTACACAGAGAAAAGTCTATTCTTATAAAGAGAATGGATCTAAATGAATTTGTACAATATCTAGCTGATATCCATCAACACAAAGTTGTGACAAGAACACTTCATTAGAAGGGAAGAAATCTGTCGTCTGGGTCCAGTTCTACCCATTACCAACACCTTGTCGTTAGAGGAAAGTACCCAAACTTTAAATTTTTCGACATGTTTTGAGAGAGAGAGAAAGAGAAAAAGGGAGCACACATGAGTGGGGGAGGAGCAGAGTGAGGGGGAGAGAGAATCACAAGCGGTTCCACACTCAGCACAGAGCCTGATGCAGGACTCGATCTCTTGATGGTGATCACGCCCTGAGCGACATGAAGAGTCAGTCTCTCAAACTTTAATCTGAAAAAAATGAGCATGACATTTATTCTTCCTTTTTTACAGCAATTTTTTGAGGGTTAATAGAGATATTTTATGTGGAGGTGCCTTAAACATTTGCTCATTAATATTCAGTTAAATAGAATCTTGTGAATAGTTGCTTTGAAATGTTAAATTTGAAATGTTAAATTAATAACAAGCTGCAATAAGCCTCTTACAACTCAGCAGTCTAATCCCTTTACAAAGTAAAAGACCTGATGTTCAAGAATTTCAAGTTCACAGTGTTTTCCACGTGCCTTTGTTTCTTGCTGGAGTTATTTCATTGCTCTAATTATCTCAACCAAAAGGATCAACTGGGGTTTCCAACAAAGTCACCTATATAAAGCTATATAAGTTAGACCTCCTTAGACAAACATGATCCATTGTAAACTTCATTGGAATTAAACTATTTCAAATAGACATATGGACCAAATAGAGTCAAATGTTGTTGATCATTTGATTCTGAACATTCTTAGGAACTACGGACCATTCATGGTCATTGCTAATTACCTTGTGTCATGAACATAGTAATCTATGTTCATATTAATGCACTTTAATCTCTACCTAATTGATCTCTTTTCCAATCACAATCATGTTCTTTTGGAAATGAATTTCCAGAGGTTCTTTCTAGAGGTTGGGCAATAGACCAGTTGCTTATTTTGAATTAATTAAAATAGTCTCTGAATGGAAAAGGCTCAGAGTACGTATAATTTTTTTTTACTAAATTTATTTAATCTCTTAAAAAGCAAATTGCTCTACACAAATTTCATTTTGAAATGTTTCCATTTGAAATTTAATGTTTCCATTAAAGTTTCTTGAAAATTGTGTTATTCTGGGATTGTAGGTCAAAATCTTGCTCAAAGAGTTTATAGCTTCTTGTTATTAAGTAGATGGAATTAAAATATATATAGCTCTATTTTGTAGTGTGTGGGTTCAGTCTTTCTTAGCAAATCTTTGTTTACCATAGTTCCTTCCAAAAGTTCCCATGTTAAGGGAATACTTTCACGGCTTGTTTAGGAAGCTTATTACAAAAAAATGTGGGGCGGAGGAGAGGGAAATTGTTGGAAAGGATCTCATAAAACCAAAGGTCAAGAAAACACTAGGCTTCAGAGCAACCAAAGCATGAACAGGAGAGTCAGTAGGAACCTGGGATGACCTCTGGATGTCATGTTGGTCTTGCATAGGCTTATATCTTTACTTCTCTCTTCACTCTTTTCTTCTTCTCTGTATAAATTATTTTATTGATGTATAAAAGTCTTAAGTGTACTGTTCATTATGTTTTCACAAAATAAACTCACCAGTGAAATCATCGTCCAGACTAATAAGAAGACTAGTACCCGTAGCTGGAAGCTTCCTTTTGCCTCTCCCACTTATCAGTGCTGTCCTTCCCAGGGGTGAACTATCATTAGTTCTGCCTGATTGTGAATGTCCTAGAAGTGGAACTGTGTTATATGTAGTCTTTTATTCCTGGCCTCTGTCACCCAATAGTATTTTTGTGGGGGTTCTCCTTAATGTTATGTGTAGCTTCATTTGGTTTCCTTACTATGTGGTATTCTGTTGGCAAATACGCCACAGTTCATCTTTTCTACTGTGGTTGGAAATTTGGCTTGTTTTTCATCTTTCACTATTGCAAAAAATGTGCTCCTGTATACAATCTTTAACGTGTCTCTGGTGCCCATATTTGTGCATTTCTGTTGGGTGTATGCTTTGGAGTAGAAATCCTTGGACATAGGTTATATGCACATTCTGCTCTAGTAGGTCGTGCTAGATACATTTCCAAAGTAGATATCCAAACAATGTGTGGCTTTTCTACTTGCTCTGCATTCTCACAGTAAGAAAAATGCAAATTAGAACCACAATAATATGTTATTAAACTATAAAATTACACTGTATTGTAGTAGTACATACCCAAGATGAAATTAAGAGTATATTAATTATAGTATTTTTCAGGTCCAAAATTGTCACTTAATTTCTTTGATAGAGATTCCTTTTCTCAGAGGGAAGTTTCCATCTTGTCCTCTGTTTTTTGAAGTCATATTTATTTTGGACTTTAAAATAACTTGTCATAGTTATAAATATATAAATATTTATTTAATATATATAAATATATAAATAACTATGATAAGTTGTTTTAAAGTCCATATGAGATAACCCCAAAGTCTAGAGTATCTATGTTTCTATTGTGGGCTCTTTCTCTTGGTCCTATCTCTTGATATGCCTTGGAAATTTTGACTGGAGGCTAGAATTTTTAAGAAAAAATAAGAGGTTTTGGAAATAAGAGAAGATTTTCTTTAGCTTCTTCAGAATGTTAGAATGGAGTAGGTCAGCTTTATCCAGTCTTACCTAGAATTGGTTTGGGACTAGATTTTAGCCTTTTTAAGGATTGATCTATCTAGTTGTTCAGACGTCTCAACTGAAGGCTGAGCTCTTCACCAGGATCTTCGGACTTTGGTAGACTCTTAGCTCCAATTTGTATCTCTCAGTCCAATGAGACTACTGGTAACTAAGGTTTTCAGCCTGTTAGCAACTGTTTTTTGCTTGGTCCCCCAGACTCTCAGTCTGTTTCATTTACAAATGACAAATGCTTCTGGGGACAGCGACTTAGAATGTCACGTTTACCTCTCTGAGCTTCCCTTCTCTTCAAAATATTGGCCCCTCAACGTTGAGCTGCCTTGTTAGCCCTAAACATCAAAATTTACTCCCCAGGTCCATGAGACACTAGACAGCTACATTCAGCTTCCATACCTTTCAATCATCACTTTCCTTTTGATTTATTAGTATGTCAGGCAACACTGCTTATGAATCAGCAAATGGATTGAAGCAAAAGCATTATGGAATGTCATGCTTACTACAGTGAGTTTCTCTTCTTCCAGACATGTTGACCGATTAAGCACTGGCTCTTTTAATATCTCAATCATATTTCAAAGAGATTACTGTTATATTTTGGCCATTTTTTTGCAGTCATTTCTGTTTCAAGATGGACATGCTACAAATTAATTCACCATCACTGGGTGAATCAGAACTCCTGTCTTTCATTATCTCTTCCACTGTATGTGAATATTTTCTCCTTTTTCTCACCTTCAGCTGATAATGGCTTCTCTGGAGCCTCGTGACTTACAAGTTCAAAACTCAAAACTGAAGGAAGCTTGTTGTGTCAATTCCAAATTTCCAAAGTGAAATTTAGTTGGTCGAGTGTTATCACTGACATTGGTATGTGTGTGTGTGGGGGGGGGGGGTGTCTTTGGCCTATTATCTAAATTATAGGGAATTTGAAAAAAAAAAATGCTTAAGAAGTGGTAGTGGGTTTTGAGGAAGCAGAAAAAGGGTATAATACTACTTAAAAAGAAGCAGAATCATGGAGTGCCTGGGTGGCTCAGTCGGTTGAGCGTCCGACTTCAGCTCAGGTCATGATCTCACACTCCATGAGTTCGAGGCCCACGTCGGGCTCTGTGCTGACAGCTCAGAGCCTGGAGCCCGCCTCCGATTCTGTGTCTCCCTCTGTCTCTGCCCCTCCCCCGCTCATGCTCTCTCTCTGCCTCAAAAATAAATAAAAACAGTAAAAAAATAAAAATAAATAAATAAATAAACATTAAAAATTAATATATATATATATATATATATATATATATATATATATAAAGAAGCAGAATCAGAGAAGAAAGGCAAATAGACATACCACATATGTGGCCTGAAGTCTCAAGTTGTATAATCCAAGGCCCATTTTCTCAGGGTTTCTTTTCTTCTTTTTCTTTTCTTTTTCTAAGCAAAAACTAAGTTTATTTATTTATTTCTTTTAAGAGAGAGAGAGAGAGTTTGTGCACATGAGCAAAGGTGAGGCAGAGAGAGGAGAAAGAAAATCCCAAGCAGGCTCCATGCCACCAGCACAGAGCCCAGTGTGGGGCTCAGTCCCACAAACCATGAGATCATGACCTGAGCCGAGATCAAGAGTCTGGGGCTTAGTTGACTGAGCCACCTGGGCACCCCTCCTTTCTTTTCTTTTTCCTTTTGTTTTTCAGTGAGAAGCTACCATAGTGTCTTTCCAGATTATAATAATCAAAAAAAATCTGTGTGTGCTTAATCTAGTTTTAAGTGTACTTCTGTGATTCATATTCAGAACATACAGAATCTTCCACCTCTAGGTTGATGAAATTATCTGATATCATTATTTGATGAAATTACCTGATATAGAGTCAGAGGATAATAAGTAGACAATTTTGAATTTCTTGTATTGCTCACTACTGTTGTACCTCTTCAGTAGGCCCTCGATCTTATCACACGGCTGTGTGGTAGTGTGTAGTGTTTTGATTTCCTGTGCATTTACAATCGCTAAACATTCACCTTAAGCGATAAGACTCTCTCAGGTGGCCTTCTAGCATTTTCTGAAAACCGTTGGCTTTCTGCCATGTCTGTGTCCTTCTTCACATGCAGTTCTATGTGAGTTTGTAGTCTGTGAATTCTGTGCCTTAGCTCCCTAGTATGTGTCCTGTGTTCATGTTAGAAAAAAGTAAGGACTTTTAAACCCTGCTTGCCTAAGATAATCCCTTCTTATGTGGCTCCATTTTGAAAACAGAGAATCTCCATTGAAAACAGAGGATCTGTCTAACACTGTGGTACATTTCACTCCCAAGCAGCTCAGAACCTGTTTCCGGTTAATTACATGTCTTTCTGTACTGCATAATTCCATAGTTTTTTCACACTGACTGAAATCCTTTCTTGAAATAGACCATTCTAAAAAGAAAGTAAATAATTTATAACCCTTATAGAATAGTTTTGTTCATTCACTGAACAAAATTTATTGGATAAATCTTAGGTATCAGCCTCACCCAAAGCACTGATGATAGAGCAATAAAAACAATAGACGGGATTCCTGTCCTCAGAAAGTTTGCATTCCAGTAGTCGAAAACAGAAAGTAGTGATAAATAAGTAATCAAATACATTTGAATGATTGTTTCAAATAATAATAAATATGTGAAGAAAATAGCATGATATAAAAGAAACTATGGGGACATGCAAGATATGGTGGGAAAGGAGGTATGGTTTAAGGAGGTGACATTTGATCAGATACTCAAAGGATTACGTGTTACCCATACAAAGATCTGAAAACAGCAAAAGTGACCCGGGTAGAAGCAGAAGATAAAACGATAAAATCAAAAGCGAAAAAGGCAGTATCTTTGTGCTAGCAAGCCTGCAATGATTCCTTTCTCTTGATTCTCACGCCTTTGTATGGCATCCTGGCAGAATGACTAGCACTGACTTGTGTAACCAACACAACGATTCAGAAATAACGGCGTGTGACTTATGAAACCAGGTCAAAAAAAGATACTGAGGCTTCCATCTCACTCCCTTGGAGCAATCATTCTTGGGGAAGCCAGTGGCCAAGTTGTGAGGACACTCATGTAAACGTGGGTAGGTCTGTGTGGCGAGGAGCTAATGTTTCCTGCTAAGAGTCAGTCAATAACAGAAGCTGTCTGCCAACAGCCATATGCATTAGCCATAGTGGAAGTGAATCATCTACCACCAGGTAAGCTTCCAGATGGACTGGCAGCCCAGACCAATATCATGACAGCAACTTCACGAGCGACCTCAAGCCAGAACTTACCAGCTGAGTCACTCCCAAATTCATGAGCCACATGAGGTAATCATAAGTGTTTATTGTTTTAAACCACTAAGTTTGGGATCCTTTGTTACATGGCCGTCAATAACTAGTATAACTAATGAGTTTGGTAATGGAGGTGTAGTGGTACTATAACAAATACATAAGTATGCTTTGGAACCAGGCAGTGAAAAGATGGGAAGAGAAAAGAAGCGATCGCGTACCTTGAACAGACTTTAGGTAGAAGTCTGATGGCTTTCGAAAGGTTGATCATGAGGGCTTAAAGCAGAATGAAGGAAAAAAGATCCTGGGTGGATATTGGTAGAGAGTTTAGCAACACTGTTACCTGCAGTTGCGTGGAAAGCAGAAAATGTGGTTAATGAATCAAGTGATCTAGCTAAGGAAACTTCTGGACATTTTCCTGATTACAGCAAAATCTAAAGGAAAAATTGTTAAACAAAAAGAGACAGGACTTTAAAATGTATTTAAAAACACTGGGGGCATCTGGGTGGTTCAGTCAGGTGAGGGTCCAACTTCAGCTCAGGTCATGATCTCACAGTTCATGAGTCTGAGCCCCGCATCAAGCTCTGTGTTGACAGCTTGGAGCCTGCTTCAGATTCTGTGTCTCCCTCTCTTTCTGCCCCTCCCCACATTGTGCTCTGTCTCTCTCTGTCTCTCTCTGTCAAAAATAAATAAACATTAAAAAAAATTTTTTTTAAACCCTAAACTTCTCCATTTGGCAAACAATGCTAAAATTAAGAAATGGTTTCCAGGCAAAGGTAAAACCCAAGGTCCTACTAGGGAAACATGGTCTGAGGATAAAGTCAAGGGGGTGGCAGTAAAGAGAATTTGCCAAGACCAGATAAAGAGCTGACACTGCACCTCAGAGAACCTTCAGTCAAACAGTAGGTTTGCTAAGAAACCTAATGTATTGTCTCTCAGCAGTATCCGGGCAAGGACAAGGTAGAGAAAGGTTTATCTTAAAGAAGTTTATGGTTGTGGATTTTATCTAAAGGTTTGAATTCCAGTGTGATTCACAAGTAAACCATAGAGTTTTAAAAATTATTATATTGGTAGAAACACTGACAACTTGGACTGAAAAGGATAGAGAGAATATAAAAATGAAAAGAAACCTCCCCCCAAGTGCTATTGATGGAAGCAGGCTCAGAAAATTTTGCAGCTGCAAACATAGACTACCTTTGTAGGAAAAGAAAGATGAGTTGGAGAAAGGAACCAGGAGATCAGAGGTCAGAAGTAGGAGCCATACAAAGTTATTCCTGACCAGGAGTAAGACTGATCCCTAATAAGGGAACTTCCAGTATTGGTTTGGCTGGATTTCAGAGACTTCTATGTGTCTCCAATTTACCTTCCTTTTAAAGGGTTATCTGAGTGTTCCATCGTTGTATGTTGGGCATATAAGGGGACAGATAACTTATTGCTATAGTTCATAGATCTTAAGATCAGAAGAAACTGTACTAGAAGAGCTGCATTTAAGGAATTATACCTGAGGAGCCTCATCTGCACTGGAACCTTTATTTAGATGACACAATTCTGGCTTTTTTAATGTTTATTTATTTATTTTGAGTGAGAGAGAGAAGGAGAGGGGGAGAGAGAAAGGGAGAGAGAGAGAGAATCCCAAGCAGGCTCCACACTGTCAGTGCAAAGCAAAGCACAGTGTGGGACTCAATCTCATGACTGTGAGATTATGACTTAATGTGAAATAAAGACTTCAACACTTAGCTGACTGAGCCACCCTAGCCGCCCCACACCATTCTGGATTTTGAGCTGGTACTGTAATGGAGTGGGACATTAGGTAGGGGTGGGGCACAGTGAGTATATTTTGCAGGTAGAGAATATGTGGATCACTGTAGGACAAAGGGCAGGCTTTGCAACGCAGCCTCCAGGATGACCCCCAATTATCTCTGCTTCCTGGTAGTACCTTTCCTACATTGAGAAGGACTGACTTTTATTATCAGCAGGATATTTTGGAAATGACAGAGTCTGATTACTGAGGCTGGATTATAAAAGCCATTGTAGTGTCTGTCTTGTTCTTTTTCCTCACTTGCTCTGAGGGAAGCCACCTGCCACAGCATGAGAGTACTCAAGATGCTCTATGAAGAAGGCCATGTGGTAAGGGTATAGGCCTTCTACCAACAATCAGTGAAGACCAAGAGGCCTGTTTCCAATAGCTGCATTAGTAGATATTCCGGCCCCAGTCAAGCCTTCGAATGAAGGAGATCCCAGTGAGCATCTTAATTGCAACACCATTAGAGATCTCAAGCCTGAACACCCAGATAAACCACCTCAAATTTCTGATCAACAGAGGTTGTGATATAATAAGTGTTATTGTTAAGCCACTATTTGGGAGGATTATGTGTTAGGCAGATACATATACCAATATGGTTTAAGGAGAAGCAGGGCCAATATAGCTGAAATACTGTGAGTAAAACAGAGAGTGATAGAAGATGAATTTGAAGAAAAGTTTATGGGTAGATTATACAGGAACTGAAGACGGTAAATAATTAAATTTTATTATAAATTCAGTTGAATGTCATTGAAGAGTTTGTTGTTTTTAAGTTTATTTATTTATTTTGAGAGAGAGAGAGAGCGAGCGAGCACAGGAGAGGGGCTGAGACAGAAGAAGAGAGAGAAAATCCCAAGCAGGCTCCACACTGGTACAGAGCCCAATGCAGGGCTCAAACTCATGAACTATGAAATCATGACCTGAGTCAAAATCAAGAGTTGGATGTTCAAGTGACTGAGCCACCCAGGCGCCACAAATGTCATTGAAGAGTTTTAAGCATAAGTAACATACTGAGGAGAAAGAGAAATAAACCAGTTTTAATTGTTTATTCATTCACTTTGCAAATAATTATTAAATGCATATTTATACCAGAAATCAAGCTAGCTGCTTGCAATACAATACTGAGCACGGTACAAAAAAAGCTTCCAATACAGAATTTACATTTCAGTGTGCATGGCAGTAACAAGTAAACAGGCTAAAAGTAAAACAAGGTAAATATAGATTGTAAATATAGAGAGCTCTCTCTCTCTCTCTTTCTCAAAATAAATCAATAAACTTTAAATGCAGGAGATAACTACCAGGTTTCAGAACTGACAAGTATTAAGATCTGATTTGTACTTTAAGCCAATCATCCAGTACTATATGAAGAATTTTTTTTTAATTTTTTTTTTAACCTTTATTTTTGAGACAGAGAGAGACAGAGCATGAACGGGGGAGGGGCAGAGAGAGAGGGAGACACAGAATCGGAAGCAGGCTCCAGGCTCTGAGCCATCAGCCCAGAGCCCGACGTGGGGCTCGAACTCACGGACTGTGAGATCGTGTCCTGAGCTGAGGTTGGACGCTTAACCGATTGAGCCACCCAGGCGCCCCTATGAAGAATTTTTAAAACTACTTTATATAAGAAATATAAATAATTTATATGAAACCTATTAAGCATTCACATTTGTATTTTTGGAGGGAACAGGAGGCAAAAACAGGAAGACTAGTTAGCAGGTTTTGACCAGCCCTGGCTAGAGAAAATGTGGTGTGGATTAGGTTTGTGGCAATCTCTGTAAAGAAAAGTGAAGGGATCACATGGATTCAAGATGTATTTTGGAAATAGCTGTTGGAATTGCTTATGGGCGGGTTGGGAGGCTGGTTTAGTGAATTGCAGCAGGCTTTCTTTGTTGGAATAATTTAACACCATGAATTGTTGTTGTTGTTGTTGTTTTTGCCTACGGAATATGGCAAATATTTTAAATGCTTTAAAAAATTAAAGCAAATGTAAATTAATTTTGTTTTGGATTGCTAAAGCAATTTTATAATACCTCTTGAAATCATTCACAAAATAAGGCCTTACTGATAGTAGGTAATACTAGATCTTTGACCTTGCCAAAAGTATCTAAGAAAAAAAGGAGAAAGCATATATGATAATGTGTAATAATATATCCTACAGGTAGAAAATACTATCAAGGTGTGATGGAGCAGATATAATGAGACTGCTTTTCTGATGTGCACCTGTCTTTATTTAGAAATTAGATGTCACACTCCTTCTTTGGACACACATATGTGTTTATATGTATTCATTCACTTACGTGTAGATACTTCATATATGTTGTAGGCACTTGTATTTTTACTACTGATCAGAAAGTCTCATTGCTTCCGTGTCTGCCCCTCATACAATTAATTTTAGTGTCGTGTTTTATAATATCCTCAGGGATATTTTCATTTCAAGGAGCCTACCTCCACCCATTTTTTTCAAGGAAAAGAAAACTATTCAGTTCAGGTGATTTTTATGTTTCTTAGATCCATTACCATATTTCCCCCAAGAATATCTATTTTGTCAAAAGCATCGCCTATAGATTGCTGATAAATATCTGAAATATTAGATAGTATGCTTTTTCCCAGGCCTTTGTGTAAGATCAAGCAATCTTCCTTCTTGACAGTTGTTCAAGGTGATTTCCACAACTCCGCCATGCGCGTTTGCACTTACAGTTTCTTGTGTCTTAGGTGAAGCATATTGTGTTCAAGGAGGCTTGGAGGCTGCAAAGGTGTGCGCCCACTTAAAAGGCAATTGCCTTGTGGTAACACTTTTCTTCCAGGCCTTTCTTTACAAATGTTGTAAGGCAGGGCATGAAAGGAAAATCTCCATTTGAAAATCTGGAAGCCCCATGAAACTTGGGGTGTGGGATCACAGCCACTCTTCTCATTTTCAACAGAAATCTATTTGTGGGTTTTCTATGCCTAAAGTGATGTTAACTTGACTGGTTCCTTGGTTCTTTCCTTCTCTTACATTTTATTCCCCACCTGTCCCCATCTTGTTGCTGTCAGGAACTCACAAACTCTATCTCCTCATGAACTCAGCCACCATCTCCACACCTTTACCTAATCTCATTTTGCCCTATTCTTATCCATTCTTTCCAACCTTCAAAGCCCAGCTCCAGTACGGATGTGCACATTATTGTATGTTTATATGTGTATGTGTACAAAGATACACAGGTGTAAGAATTTTTATATACTGGTGAGTCTGCAGACAAATTGATTTCTCACACTTTCTTCTGTCCCCCTAACCTAAACATTGCCTCCTTCATATTCTTTTTTAATCTCTCCTAGAATGAGGCCACACACCCAGCTTTCTTTAACACTCTTATTTCTGAATAACAGCTTTTTAGCTCCCAGCCCTGGAGATTTTTATTACCACTTGGGAATAGCAGAAGTTACTAGAGACAGATGAGAAGAGCAGGTTTTCTAGCAGCTCTGAGGAAATTGCTGAAGTACAAAATCATGCTGGGGTCTGGGATATGTTCTCTGTGGATAAGAGCTTTTAGTTAGGAGTTTCTTTCCTTTTTTTTTTTCCTTCATGTTAAATACACATGCAAAATAATGTGATATATATGTGTATATCTATCTATCTATCTCTATCTATCTATCTTTATGTGCATATAAATTTGAAGAAAAATAGCAAACTTATTAGCTATGTAACCACAGTCTAGTTTAAGAAATAGGATACTGCTTGTTTCTTAAAAAATAAAAAGAAAAGAAAAGAGAGAAAGAAAACAAACAAAACCAAACCCATGTGCCCTATTTCAACACATCCTGCCTTCCCCTCTAGGGTAACCAGTTGCCTGAGTTTTGTATTTATAATCTACTTACTTTTCTGTATAGTTTTATTACCAATGCAGTAAATTGGCAAAGGCTCCAAATGTTCCAAAGGGAAAAAGCAGCGCAAAATGTCATGTTCCCCTTAATGAGTTTTCCTTCTCCTGAGGACCTTTACCCTTGAAGTTCTTGCCGCCTCAGGAGTTCCTCAGTGCCTTCAAACAGAAGTTTCTTTCATCTGGTTGGTTTTAATCTAGCTCTTCTAGTTATTCTGGAGAGGACAAGTGGCTCCTTGTGAGCTACTCCATCAATTCCAGAGGCTGACTCCTTCTCCTATTTAACTCAATATGAAAAGTACAGTGTGACGTGAAAAGAACTGAACCCAGGCTTGGAAGTTTCTTATATGAGATAACATTGTAGATGTTCAGAGGTTTGCCAGAGAGGGAGGGGAAAGGGCATTTTAGGCAGGTGGAATGAGGCAAAGCAGGGAGGATGTGGCATGACAAGATATCACTGGGCAACTGCAGAGAGTTTCTCCTTTCCTGCTTCCCTCTTTCTTCTGAACACTGAGGCTTGCCAATTCCAAGCTGTCCTGAAAACTTGAGTAATTTCCCTTTCTTTGAGTTGGAGAGTCAAAGTCTACATTAAAGAAGGCGAAGATAAATAGCATATGAGCATGAGTTTCACTATCAGGCTCTTTTTAAAAAAAAAAAAACTCCCTCTCCGTGTCTACTCTGTGCTCCCGGAACAGCTGCCTAAGCCCCTCATTCACTGTGTTAACCTCCTGTGTTAGATATGGAGATATCTTCAATACCTCTAATGGAGATATGCTGTACTAGCCACAGGCATGACCTCATTCCACCATGGCCATGGTAACTTCCTGACAATCTGCAGTGTACCTATCACTCTTGGCTCAAGAAGCTCACCATCAAGTTATGGAGCCAAGATCTAAGCACATGAAAAGCCATTTCACTTTAACAGTGACTCATTAAGACCTGCTGTGTCTGGAATGGCACTAATTTCTGTGATACAAAAATAAATAGGATTTGGACATGTATGCCAGGAAAGATGTACAAGAATTACCTGGATGTAATAACAACAACAAAAAAAAGAAAATGAAAGAAAGAAACCATAAAAATGACTGTCAGTGGAAAGTGAATAATCTAGGGGCGCCTGGGTGGCTCAGCCGGTTGAGCGTCCGACTTCAGCTCAGGTCACGATCTCGCGGTCCGTGAGTTTGAGCCCCGCGTCGGGCTCTGGGCTGATGGCTCGGAGCCTGGAGCCTGTTTCCGATTCTGTGTCTCCCTCTCTCTCTGCCCCTCCCCCGTTCATGCTCTGTCTCTCTCTGTCTCAAAAATAAATAAACGTTAAAAAAAATTTTTTTAAGAAAGTGAATAATCTATAATATCAACATTTGTTGGAATGGTACAAGTAAGTGAAAATCAATTAATTCAGTTTGAATGTATTCACATAGGTGCATCACAGAGACATGTTGACTGGGGGAAATACATGGTTACCTTTTATATAAATTGAGACCACACATGGGCGCCTGGGTGGCTCAGTCAGTTAAGCGTCCGACTTCGGCTCAGGTCATGATCTCGTGGTCTGTGAGTTCAAGCCCCGCGTCGGGCTCTGGGCTGACCGCTCAGAGCCTGGAGCCTGCTTCCGATTCTGTGTCTCCCTCTCTCTCTGCTCCTCCCCTATTCATGCTCTGTCTCTCTCTGTCTCAAAAATAAATAAACGTTAAAAAAAAAAAATCAAGACCACACACATATTACAAACCTTTGTGCTACTAATGATCGTTAATATCTATACAGAACTTAACATGGGCCCTTAAAAATACTTAAAATGCATTTTATTCTCAAAATAACCATGTGAGTTAGACTCTATTATTATACTCACTTTTCAAGTGAGGAAACGGAGAAGTTTAATAACTTGTTCAAAGTCATACCGTTAACAAGTGGCAGAGCTGGCTCCAGAGGCTGTCCTGTTCTGTTCAATGTCATGCTGTATTGGTGGGACTTTTATTCTTTGAACAGCATATTATTTCTTAAAAAGAAAGAAGAAGAAATACCTATAGCAAATTTGACATGATATTAAAATTTGCATTAACTCGAGTGTCTCATAGTAATTTTCCCTATTTTCTGTTTATTTAAAATATGCAATGAAATGAGTTGACATTTTAAAAAAAATAATAAATGGAATTCATCTCTTCTGGTAAGATAGATATCCAGGAAATAAAAACTGCCTTGGTGCAATGATACTGTTATAATTACCAAAATAATTAGAGACACTTGAATGTTTAAAAGCACTATTACTGGGGGCGTCTTGGGTGGCTTAGTCAGTTAACATTCAACTCTTGATTTCAGCTCAGGTCATGATCTCACGGTTTGTGAGCTTGAACCCCACTGCTGCTTGGGATTTTCTCTCTCTCTCTCTCCTCTCTCTCTCTCTCTCTCTCTGCCCCTACCCCTCTTGTGTTCTCTCTCTCAAAATAAACGAACAAACAAACAAACAAAAGCATTACCCTCATACGACACAGCCCTGGGAAGTGGGTAAGACAAATACGTAGTATTTTTACATATAAACAAACTCAGAGAATTTAAGTAAGCTCCTAAGGCTGTGCAGCGATTCGCTGTTGATAAGCTAGTTTTGTTGTCCTATCAAATGATGATAATAATAGCACTCCTCTCCTTGAGAATAGTCCAGAAACACATCAGGCATGAGAAAGTGCCTAGAAGGAAAGAAACCCAAGGAATAAGACACTAGCCCATCCATTGCTGTATATGCCAGAGAGGATGCTTTTTTCCTTCTCTTTCTCAGAAATCATGAATGAAAACATGGGGAATAACTCCAAGATCTTTCCTGTCCCATCTCACCACCATATCCACCACCGACACGTCAGTGAGGCAATCTAGACTTCCTGTTCTCTTCTAGATCTAATGCTGTTCAATGTGCTAACCACCAGCCACATGTGGCTACTGAGCACTTAAAATGTGGCTAGTATGGCTGAGGAATTGAAATCAATTTTGTCTAATAAATTTGCAAATGAAGCAGAGATGAAATATATTTTTATTACATGAAACTTTATCATCACGAAGACACTTCACTTGAACATTTGCTTCGTTTCAGATGCTCTTGTTGTATGGCAGTGTGCGTGTCAGACTTGTTTCTGCTTTTATACACAAATACATCACCAGTTAAGTCGGATCTAGTCAGATCTAGTCAGTGTCAGTGGATTCAGTCTGAATGGTTTTTGTATGCCCGGATGTAACGATGTATTGATTTGAATATTTTATGCAAACAGCACAAAATGAAGTGACACTGACAATGCACAATTCATTTAATTCCACGTTAATATGGAACTTTACCTTCTCCAATACAGTTTCGTAAATTTTCCTTCCCAGTCATGTGCTTTGTGGAATTGTTTGCACTCGATCACATCCTATGTCTTAAATACTTATTTTTTTCTCATAATGCTGTCATCCCCTCCCCCAAAAATCTATTTTGGAAGCTCAATATAAAAAGAATTTAGGTGGGGCGCCTGGGTGGCGCAGTCGGTTAAGTGTCCAACTTCAGCCAGGTCACGATCTCGCGGTCCGTGAGTTCGAGCCCCGCGTCAGGCTCTGGGCTGATGGCTCAGAGCCTGGAGCCTGTTTCCGATTCTGTGTCTCCCTCTCTCTCTGCCCCTCCCCCATTCATGCTCTGTCTCTCTCTGTCCCAAAAATAAATAAACGTTGAAAAAAAAAATTTAAAAAGAATTTAGGGGCTTATCAAATGAGAAAATCATGAAAGACCTAATTCCAAGACCTGGCTCAACAGTCTTTTTCCTCCTTCTTGTTCAGCTATAGAAGGTAGCTGGGGTTAGATGAACATAACGGGGCCACACATTCCCCATGTAGACTCTAGCAAGGGTAAGAAACCAAGTAGCTTTACCTATCACAAAAATGGAAACTAGAAGTTTGGGCGTGCATTCAGAAAGATAGAGAGAACCCCGTGACCCCGGATCTCATGGTGGGGAATACTTCTTCTTCCCAAGAACTCCACTTCCGCACTAAGCTAAGAGATGGGCCCTGCTCCCCACCTCTTAGCCTACATTTAATAAAAACACATAATAGTTTACCACTTGTCTTCCACCCCCATACATACGCTAGAGCAGTAGAAAGCTCAGAATGTCCAGGGATACGTGTGTATAGGTGAAGAGCTCTCAGCTGTGTTTCTGTGGGGCTGTTAACAACTTCCCAACACCAAAGGAAAGTGACTCATGCTCAGGGCACCTGGGTGGCTCAGTCAGTTAAGCATCTGACTTCGGCTCAGGTCATGATCTCACCATTCGTGAGTTGGAGTCCCATGTCGGGCTCTGTGCTGCCAGCTCAGAGCCTGGAGCCTCCTTTAGATTCTGGGTCTCCCTCTCTCTCTGCCCCTCCCCTGCTCATGCTCTGTTTCTCTCTGTCTCTCAATAATAAGTAAATTTTTAAAAAATTTAAAAAAAAAAGTGACTCATGCTCAATGGCCCTCATCACAGACTATCTTTCCCCTTCTATCTCACCCCCCAGAAAAGATACAGACAGCTCTGTGAGTGGTACCTGTGTGCGATTATGTGTGTGGTACCTTGGCTGACTGTTGGACACTATGGACCCAGGATGGTGGTGGTAAAAGAAGGTCTTCTCTCTGCTTTTCCTTTTCCACATGTGGAGAATCTAAGAGAAAAAAGGAGAAGAGAAAAGGTTTTAGCAATGATAGAAGGGGAAGGAGAACAAGCTATTTACTGGCTTACCACCTCTTCCAGCAGTATACAGGTATTCTCTGACTACTGGACAGCAACTAGATTGAAAGCCAGGGCCATGATAATTCATCCTTGGCCAAGGCCAGTTATCATCCCATGACATCGCATCTCTAAAGGGGATCATGGACAGATATATTCTCCTAAAAACAGTATTTTTTTATATACTTATAATAGTGTAAGTGGCTAGAGGCCATAGAATAGGGTAGACATTGGTTGGGGTATATATATGTTGGAGGTAGGGGCAGTAACACATTGCTTTGATGGACACTGAACCAGCCAGGGCAGAGACTAAGAACAAGGTAGATGCTGCTTAGAAATGCGTTATATCAATCTTTCTGGGAAATAGCTAAATGAGACAATGATATCTTCCCACTGGGTGGGTACCTTGAAGTGGGAAGCCTCTCCACAGAGTCTTTTCATGAGGCCTGCATTGGTGACATCATTACAGAGCACAAGATTCTGTCAGCCATCAAAAGTGGACATGTTTATGGTGAAGATGCACAGTTCCTGGAGGAAAAATAGGGCAAACGATAAGGAAAAGGCAAGGTGTAGAGGAAGTGGGAAAGAAAGCAAAAGAATGAGAAGAGAAAAGAATGGACCGGGTTGTGGGAAAGAATAGAAATGGCCCCATCATCCATTATCATCCCTCTTTTCTCTGTAGACATACACAATCCCTGACGCAAACCCTATCTCCTTGTGTGTGATCAGGGCACTGTAGAGCATCGTGATGCAATCTTGGCAAAAGTGTTCATGGACTCTTCCTCGAGCACAAAGAAAATATCTGCATGGATGTCCTCAGGCATGGCATTGCCCTTCCTGGAGAAGAATACTTTTGTGACTTCTATTCAGCCATGCTTGATAATAATGTGTAGATGTTATCCTTAATACAAATAGTTTAGCCATTGGAGTGGGGTACAATTTTGTGATCTCATTGACTGGGCAGCACGTCTCTTTCAGGGACACCTACAACTCATGCTCCACAGATGAATCCTGTACCTTGTACCAAGGATTCAGCTTCTACTCAGCCCATTGAAGCCTAAGTATTCAACGTCAGCAACTGAGTCCTCATCCTGAACGTTTTTATGTCATCTGGTCGAAGCGTTGAAACAGTTGAAGGACCAAGTGGAACAGCTGCAGAGAAAGATTTTGAAGAGTTTGACAGAGGGAGGCAAAGGAGGTGAAAGGGTGTAAAGGTTCCCATGAAAGCTGTAGGGAAAACGAGACACAAAAGCCCCTTGATAAACCAGTGCCGGTCTCTAGGCCAAAACAGGTGAAGAGAGTAGGGGCTGTGTAGTTCACCCTGGCCCCCTTCCAGTTTTTTCATCCTGCCCTCTGCATCCTTCTCCTGTCATGGACCTAGTGAAGCCAACTGCAGCTCCTCAAGAGAATAGGACAGTCTATGACCCCAGAAGATATTTTTTTCTGCTCCTAATAATGTACTTAATGATTACATTTCATCATTGTATTTAGTTCTCTCAACTTGAAGTCCAGAGAAGCTTAGCTAGGTCATAAATGGAAAAGACAGAAGTAGAGAACAAGGGATATACTTTTCTGGGAGCTCATGGACCAAGGCTATCTCTGAGTCACACAGTAGGATCCACCTGGCTTCTAGGTCTTCTCTTGGGAGACAGGATGTGCACATAGAAGGTGGCTAGAAAGTGACATCCCCAATGAAGTGGGGACCTAGTCTAGGTTGGATCCCACACCCTCACTCTGCCTCTAGCACCATTTCCCCTTCCCTGACTGATGTCCACTTGAGACAACAGAAGAATCCCCAAAAGCAGGAGAGTTCTTTCTCTTGAGTCAGGAAAGTTTTGCCAGATGTTTTGTGTAACACCAAAGTTGCGTGATTCCAGAGGGCGTCATTTTATAGAATTGTGCCCCAAGAGGTAAACTGACCCAAAATAAGGTAAGAATGAGGATTCCTGCAGTCATGTAACCTCAAGTCCTAAACCCCTAATATTAAGACAACTATGATGTGTAAATGGTGTGGCAGCTTGGAGATGGAGTAGACACCAAATCCTTAGAGCCCAGCTGATGGGACCACAGATTTCTCTTTCAAACCTGGCCTTGTCTAAGGAGATTTTTAGGGGACACCTCAATCCTGAGATCTTCCATTAAGAATTGAAATCAGGGTAGGGGTGCCTGGGTGACTCAGTTGGTTAAGTGTCTGACTTCAGCTCAGGTCATGATCTCGCAGTCCATGGGTTTGAGCCCTGCATCGGGCTCTGTGCTGACAGCTCAGAGCCTGGAGCCTGCTTCAGGTTCTGTGTCTCCTTTTCTCTCTGCCCTCTCCCACTCATGCTCTGTCTCTCTCTCTCAAAAGTAAATAAACATTAAATTTTTTTTTTTTAAAAAAGAATTGAAGTCAGGGTGATGGGCATTGAGAAGGAGGTCACTTGTTGGGATGAGCACTGGGCGTTGTATGTAAGTCAATTTGACAATAAGTTATATTTTTTTTTAAAAATTGAGGGGTGCCCAGGTGGCTCAGTCGGTTAGCGTCTGACTTCAGCTCGGGTCATGATCTCGCGGTTCGTGGGTTTGAGCCCCACGTCGGGCTCTGTGCTGACAGCTCAGAGCCTGGAGCCTGCTTTGTATTCTGTATCTCCCTCTCTGTCTGCCTTCCCCTGCTTGCTCTCTCTCTCTCTCTCTCAAAAATAAACATTAAAACAATTTTAAGAAAATTGAAATCAACTTTTCAGACTCAGGACAGAGGCTTAGGAGACTTTGCATCTATTTGGTTGCCCAGTAGGATAACCACTAGGCACATGTGGTCATTAAAATTTTAAATTAATTGAGGGGCGCCTGGGTGGCGCAGTCGGTTAAGCGTCCGACTTCAGCCAGGTCACGATCTCGCGGTCCGGGAGTTCGAGCCCTGCGTCGGGCTCTGGGCTGATGGCTCAGAGCCTGGAGCCTGTTTCCGATTCTGTGTCTCCCTCTCTCTCTGCCCCTCCCCCGTTCATGCTCTGTCTCTCTCTGTCCCAAAAATAAATAAACGTTGAAAAAAAATTTAAAAAATTTTTTTAATTAATTGTAATAAAGTAAAATAAAAACTTCAGATCCTCACATAGACGATGCACATTTCATTTGCCCAATAGCCGTATGTTCCTAGTGTCTATCTCATTAGGAAGTGCAAATAGAGCATTTTCTTCCTCACAGAAAATTCTCTGGGACAATGAACTTCTGTTAGTCCTAAAACCCAGAATCTCAGTTAGCCTTTTGTTTCCCCCATGGTCATCGGGACAGCTTTGGGGTTCGTGAAGAAGGCCAAGTGAGTCGGTAGGGAGGAGCGAGTCCTTGGTGCATCCCTGCCAGCAGGAGAAGCTGAAGGGGCCGGACTTGAGCAGTCTGTGACTGAGACTTTTAGGACAGAAGAGGGGGAGCCCCCTGGAGATGAGCTCTGTGGACAGCCTTTGTGAGGAAGCAGTGATGAATTCCCTGAGTTGCAGAGTCCTCTGTGGAAGTAACTTCTCTATCAAGTCTTCTGCCTTGCACTGCCACTCGTGAAAACGTCCATTTGGGTGAAGAGCATCTTTTGATTATCTGGTGAGCACAAAAATGAGCTTATCTGATGGCAAAATTGTGTAGATTGTCAAGTTGTCTTTCCCATCCACAAAGAATATACTAGGGGAGATACCTATCACCTGTTCTGTATGTCAAGAAGCAGCGAATATAGCCACATGAACTGTAGATGCAGTCCATAAATTAAAAGCACTTGACATTTTCTATAACACATCCCAATGATATGAATCATCCACTGTCCAGTAAATGCGTTACACTGAACATTTGCATTCATTCGCTGAGCTGTCATAAAGACAGAGTGCTGGAATTGTTACTTCTAGTCCTAATTCTGAGCATTAGATACTTGGGAAGCGGGCAGACTTTGCTCGCGTAGCCCATAGCAGGTCTCTGCGTGTGAGCCCCCAGAAGAGTCTTTCTACTCTCTTAGTGTGCTTTTCAATGAGTGCTAAAGAAATGCTTTAGGAGCTGGAGAAAGCTGTCAGATCCCCTGTGAGATTAAATGAACAAGCTCAACAGAACAGAAAGGCAAAAGGAAATCTGTTCATGCAGGGGCACACTTGCTTTGGCTTGCAGCTGTCAGGAAAGGAGGGAGCTCCGGTGCCAGCAGTAAAAATGGGCTCCTCCTTCAGCTGCTAAATGATATGATTTTCTTAGAACAGTGCAGTTTTCTTTGTCAGGCCCATTTAGACACTTCAGAGAGAGTATTTCACCAAGAAGAGTTTGCGGTGTCTTGAAATTGCTTCTGATAATATGCAGACCCTCCTAAACAAGTTAAGTGCTCTCCGGAAACGCCCCATTTCCTACTAGGGCCAACCTGTGGATGTATGTGTCTCTGTCAGGATGTGATTGTCTCCCGTGCTCTCTGCAGACCAAGACCACTACCTTCAAAACCACCCTCAAATCCCAAAGTACACTTGCCTTCTCACGCCCAGCAGAGTGTAAAAGATGATGGCGGAACGTATGATGTTTTTCTGAATAATCAGATTCAGACACCTTGGAAATCACGCGTCCCTCATAGTTACCTCCTTCTCATTCTCTTTTACTAGCCCCTCCTCATCTGCCGTCTGGTAATGTCTGAGTACTCCAGAGACCAGTCCTCGAACTTCTCCAGGTGATTGCCTCCTTCGGATGATCTCATCCAGGCCCGTGACCTTAAGTCCCATGTACATGCTGCGGATTCATAAATTCAAATCTCCATCCCCATACAATATCTGAAATTTAACTCCAGATGTCCCCCTCAAGAATGTGGGTCCACCCAAAGCATTCCCCATCCCGGTTGATAGCAACTCCACTCTCCCCTTGCTCAGGCCAAAAGCATTAGTCATTTTGAATCACCCAGTGAGGTGCTGGTAAATGTTTCACAATCAACTCGTAAGGGGAAAAAAAAGAATGTGTGTGTGTGTGTGTGCATATATATGTGTGTGTATTCGTGTCAATAAATGTGTGCATATAAACGTAGATGTGGGTATGTGTGTAGCTCTCTATATTTGTTGAGTTTTCCTATTTTCACGGTGTAAATGTTCTCATCATGGCTGGTTTTGATACGACCGTTGCGACTTCACAACTGACGGCACAGTCCGCTCTCCTAAGCTGCTCTGAGCTGGGCACTTAAACTCTTTCTCTCACATCTCACATTTAGCTCTGATGTAAATCCAGTTGATTCTACCTGCAAACCATACCCAGACTCCAGCTTGTTCTCCACCCCTGAACTGAGCCATTCATGTTCAAGTCCCCATCCTCTCTCCTCCGGAGTTTTGCAGTAGCCCCCTGATCTTCTTTGCCCCATACATTTTATTGTGAGCCAGAGGGTCCTTTTAAAAGATAAATCATGTCAATCCTCTGCTCAGAACCTTCTAGTAGCTTCTATTTCACCATGTGATATTAAAGCTATCAAAAGCTACTAGTACTCCATTTCTATCTAATTTTTCTGTGTTTTCCTCGTCATCTTTTAATAGTTATTTGACATATTTGCCATATATTTATCTGCTTTCCCATTCTGGAATGTAGGCTGCATGCAACCACAGATTTTTGTCCCTTCTTTAAAGCCCCAGCCCCAAGAAGAACAAATAGACATATAGTAATCATTTGGTACATAAATTGGTAAGTGAATGGATAAGTTAATTAATGAATTCTACAGCTTGAGTGCTTTGACTTGCTGCTCATCTTGCTACCCACCCTGGTTCCCGGGCCTTCTCTGCCCCTAACCGTGGTGTTACTGCCTTATTCCTGACCTGGATCACCATGTCTCATGACTTTAGATCTAACATTTGATGAGTCAAGCCCTGAACCTCTCAAGCCCTCGCCCACCTCCAGCTCTGCTAGTTTTGGTCTACTAACATTGCCAGCCGCAACCTGGTATAACACACAGAATATTCCTTTTCGGCTGCCTCCCCGCATAGTTTAGAAACCTACCCGAAATGAATACTCCTATAACCCATTTGCTCTTCTCTATCTGACACCATGAAAGTCACTGGAAAGTAATAACTTAGATGAATGCTTATACTTATGGGTTAAGCAGGTACCCATCATCACCTGGTGCAGGTACATGAAAGGGCGATCAGTGGACTAGTAAATGATCAGAATCATGATAAATAATATTTATGGAGCTCTTACCATATGTGGGACACTTTGCCCTCTTTTCACAGACAGATCTTTTCATGTCTACTTTTGTCGACTTTGGTCAAGAATTTGAATGTCTGAAGTAGCTTTTCAATAAAATCCTTGTTTTTACTTCTTTTCCTTACAATCCTGTTGTTCACACTGTAGTCTTCCTGACTTTTAAAAGTATTTGAAAATACCCCTGAGCCTTATTGCTGTACTTAATGAAATCCAGACTCATTATCAGCACCTAATGATAATATTCAACATCAGTGGGTACTTACTTTCAAGCCTTGTTTGAATGCTTTATGTATGATTAGCATATTGAATGCCTTCAGCAGTCCAATGAGTTAGAAAAAGAGGCATCAAGAGGTTAAATGTTTTGATCAGTGTCATGTATTTCATAAGTGGCACATTTGGGATTTGAAACCAGTCACTTAACCACTTTGCTATCCTGTTCGCCAAATGAGCTAACTGGCCAAAGGTACCACCTCAACTTCACCTCCTACCATGCCTTCCACCTAGCAAGCTGTACTATGGACATTCAGACTCACTTTCTGCTCTTGGAACACATGAAATCTCATGTCCTTCTCAGGAAGGCTTTCCTGGACCACCCAATCTAAAGGGAAAGCCTCTCTCTCTCATAGTATCCCATCCTTTTCCTTATGAATATTTATGGGTTTGCTTGTTTATTTATATACTCATTCTGTCTGCCCACCACATACTCATTTTATTCACAACTGTCCGCCTAGAACTCTTCCATTTCCTAATAGATATCTGTAGAATCCATTCATTAGAATTTAGTGTTCTTCAATCTTCACTACAAACCCTGAGGAAATACGACAGTTCACTGGCAGACATAGTAAATAACTTGCTCAAGATCTAAGTCCTAAGTGGCGGATCCTAGGTTGAAACCCCACACTTTCTGGTTGCAGAGTATCAGCGGGCTATGTTGCTCCCAAGGTGCTCAGGATTTAAGGACCCTAAACAAGGAGATTACTAAAGCAGCTGGCAGATGGGCTTGATAATCTCCTCTATAATTATCTGCAAATTTGTAAACCTTGAAGTGAAAAATAAATCCTCCCTACTCAGGTTTCTTTTGAGAGTAATGACTGAATGACCAAATGGAGCCTCGTCTTGGGGGCTGCACTGAGCAAATCATGGCGCAAGGAGGCAGCTAATTGCCGAACTTGATTGCAACTGCTAATCACAGTCATAGGGAAAAAAGTGTTGGGAATTAATTAGGCAAGGACCTTCCGAACAGCAGCAGGAAGCCTCCAAGTGACCTTTATTTACAGTCAGTTAAACAGTAGTGTGACTAAAAATGCCAGGGAGCAAATCAGATTATTAATATTGATTGCTTAAAGAAAATGAATAATTTAGAAGCCGAGTCAGAATAAATATCCAGTGACAGAGATGAAAGAGCACAGCATACCACATTTCTAACATTCATCCGTCATGCGGCAGTGTCCCCTGCTCGGAAACAGAGAATTTTCACCCTCACAAAGCACAATTAGTTTCATGACCCAGCATGATTGCCACTAGGAACTGTTCTCATTCAGCCAAGCATGGGGGAAATCCAGGGTGTTGAACTAAAGCTTTCGTCAACACTTTGCATGGTAAACTAATTACAAGTTCACGGAAGGTTTGCTTTCCGATTTTTATCCATACGTCAACCAAAAGAAGTTGGATTGCATTTTCTGTACTTACTGAGCAAAGTTCATGGGTTTGGGTTTTTGATGACCATATATCTTTTGTGGTGTGTGTACGACAGGTTTTCAATGCGGGGGGCAGAAGTTTCAGATTACTTATAAGTAAAGATTTTCATAGGCCGTATCCAACTTCTCGTAAAAGCGGTCTTTTATATACTTGAGTCAGTTTCTTACCATACTTCCACAGCAACATGCCTCTGCCCTAACTCCATCTGCTGATAAGACAGATAGGGAAAATTTATTTATAGCAAGATGTTGAATAGGTGCTTTTGAATTACAAGTTTTCTTTAACCACTGATTACTCAGATTTTGAAGCCATGCTGAAAGGCTCAAGTCATACACCCTCCTCTACCTGGAAATACTAATTAAATATCTGGGTTGGGTGTTATTGCGATGATTATGTTTTAGGCTGGTAGATATTAATAGTTTTGCCAAAGTGGGAACATCTCAGGACTACCCCAGTGGTGGAGAATCCAGGCATATTTACTTTAGATAGGGCTCAGAGAAATTAAGCTCTGTTGCTATCAGATTAATGTAGCAAATTAACTAGCCGTGTTCAAGGCAGTCACAATTTCTATATGACAGTAAACATAATTTGTAAACCAATCAATAACGCAAGTCAAATCATTCATTTTCTCTATCCAGCACAGACATTAGTATTCATTTATGCCTATACTAATTTATGTCATTCATGTTATGTATCAACTATAGATATTAGCAGTATCTCATACATATATAAGAGAAATAGATACTGAGATGAAATGTTTAGCATTTGTGTACTGTGAACAGAATTGAATTGTCTCCTGTCTTAAGCACAGCTGTTTGAAGGGCATCCCCTTAGTTCTTGGCCATGAAATATCAAAATGTATCTCTGGATAATCTCCCTAGGCGGTCCATTTCCCTACGGTTGGGAAGGAACCAGATGCAAGCCTCAGTAACGGTTGAGATCATTTCACATGTGGATTGTTGACACGCGTTGGTCTCATTCTCTGGCCTGTTACACTTTAGCAAATATTGCCCAACTGGTCTGACTGACTGTAGGTGAGACCTAAACCCAGCACACCTATGTTCTAGTCGAAAAGGATGGCTATTAAAGGTAGGAAGATTGTCTCCAGCGTGGCTGATGTCTTCCAATAAGCCAATTGCCGATTTAAGCATTGATGAGGAGTCTGTCCAACATGAAGGCATTCTCCCTGCTTTGTTAGAGATATGAGTTCACAGTAACAGTGGTCCTACTCTAAAGGAACTGGTTGATTGATTATTTCACAATAACAGGAATTACTACAGCTTTTGACCTGTCCAGGGGAATAGTGGGAGGAAGGTCATCCAATCATGCATCCATCTTGTAATATGGACTTTTTTTTTTCTCATGAGAATTTAAATTAATAAAGCACTCCTGGTGGAGGGAGAAAAAAAGGTCACGTAAAACCCAGACTCTTCAATCTTCTATGGTCAAACACGCGTATGCCAGTACTGCAGACTGATAGTCTTCGGAAGGAAGAATTCTCCTTCATTTGGTTTGTTGCAGGGATATAGAAACCAGTAGAAGATTTTTCTTTACCTTACACATTTAAAAACTATCATTGATAGGCTATGCTATACCATTTCTAGTATCTTTTTCCTGGGTGTTTTAAGTTAGCATGTTGTTTTTTAAAAAACAAAACAAAACAAAACAAAACATGCAAAGCTGATGCTCCAGGAGAGGCAACGGCAACAAAATGCAGAGAGCTTTAATTAAATGCCAGCATAAAGCCTTAATCACGTTTGATGTTAAAGTAATACAGTTTTTATTGAGGTGTGCTAAATGGCTCAGGTAGCTGGCAGGTGGGTTACCACAAGTCATTAGATTGTGAGGGGATTTTATGGGCTCTAGTTTGCATCTAGATACTAGCACACTGACTGTGGCAACCTCTCTTCCCCAAAGCAATTTTCATTTTTGAAAAAAAAAAAAAAACGTGCAGAATTATGGCCTCTCATTTAGATTCCAGAAGCCTACCTAAAATGGGACTAGACTAAGAAGTGGAACACAGCTTTTCTGATTCTTTTTCCAGGCGATAGAATGAATCGGGTTCTTTGGAAAGGCATTAATATGCAAAGGCGCATCTTTTAATCCATGAAAGTTAACATTAAGTAAGTGACTGTATGTTATTCACAGATTTCTCCCTTTTGCTCCTAGAGGATAGTGACTTTCGCATTAATTGTGTGTCACGTGTGATGGGGACGCCTGGCTTCACGTGCAGATGTGCCCTATTCCTTCTCACTATGGGAAGCGAGTACTGTGATCGCAGTAATTCCTGGTACCAGGTTATAAAAGCAGCATCTTTAGAATTTGTAAATGTGCTGTTTTTATTTTATCCCTTTGTTTATACACAGATTAAAACATGATCCCCCATGGCTGAAGCCTGTAATTGAATAAAATGTTCTGAGGCTGCCACAGAGCTGTGGAGCAATGCTTGAGTGACTTCGGAACAGAGTCAACACCTGAAGAATAAATTTTCTCCTTGATCTTTCACCACGGCCTTGAATTTTTTTTTTTTGAAAATGTTGAGAAGACACCATAAAAGTGAGACTATTTAACGAGCAAAGAAATGTCGCTAGACACTATACTGCCTACTGTAGGAAAGAAAAAGATTTTTCACTATGACTTGCAGGAGTGGGGGTGGGGGATATTTTCCATAGAATTAATTTCATCTTAATTTGCTTAGCTTTCGGTAGAAGATCATCAGACTGAAATTGCAATATGTTTCTTTGTCTTTTTTATCCCCCTGAAGTCTCAGCATAATTCAGAACGAGGGAAAAGCGATTCTTTTGCACTTTGCATGCAAGTCACAGTTTCCTTCTTGGGTTCCAAAGGATCCCTGGTCTCCAAGCTCCAGTACCCAGCTGCCACTGCATATGTTGCTGCTAAAAACTAAAACTTGCTGAAATAATCATTCCCTATGTTTTTAAGAGGCTGTGTTTAAAGTCCTACTTGACACATCTCATTTCTTTAGGGAGCTTGAATTCATATTCAAAAACGAATGTAAAACAGCAGAGCCAATAAAAACCTGAGATTTTTTTTTCTTCCTGCTCCGTGTTGAATATGCTGAACAACCCTTAGAATCACTAATCAAAATGCTTGCATGCCCGAGGCACTGTACGTACTTGACTTTCTAAAACACAAAATACAAATATAAATTAACACTGTAGAGTGAATGTAGAATATGGATACTTTTCCATATACAGGATTTAAAGATATAGATTTTCTGTTTCCACACACAAAATTGGTACCACTTATGTTTGAAACCATTAGAAGCCTTATTCGTTTTTGTTCCTTCTAAGATCTTGCTCCTGATTATTTTCAGCACCTTTTTGAATAAGACGCAAAAGTAGAAAAATAAAGTTTCAACTGCTTGACTAGCATATAGAATCCACACCAGTTGCCCTTAGATATGAGGGATATGTGAGATGCCTTTAAAATGTTGAGATCCCTCTATGCCTACATGTCCATGGACTTCTACTTCTTCTATTACATGTAAATAAGACAAAAGTAGGCGCCTGCATGGCGCAGTTGGTTAAGCGTCCCACCTCTTCACCTCGGCTCAGGCCATGATCTCACAGTTCGTGAGTTCAGGCTGCGCATGGGGCTCTGCGCTGATGGTGTGGAGTTGACTTGGGATTCTGTTTCTCCTTCTCTCTGCCCCTCCCCAACTTGTGCGCCACACAAGCTCTCTCACGCTCCCTCTCTTTCCCTCTCCCAAAAATAAATAAATGAACTTTAAAAAAAATCAGTAAAAAACATAGCTGCCAAGCAATAACTTGCGACGTTAACAGAAAAATAACTGTTTGGACACAGCCAGGATCTCCATAAATTTTAAAGTTAGGTTGCTGTGAGAGAACATTATTTCTGAAAATAAAAAGCTTTGTTATCAGCATCCCTGAGAGGTGAAACTTAAAATGTAAGTTAATGGAAGATAGTCTGGGCAGAATTCACTGATAGCCTGAAGAGCAAATTATCATTTAAGGCTTCCTACCTTTTTCTTTCAAGAAAACATTCTTAATAAATAAGGACACCAAGGCAATTTTCTCAAAAGCCTCAAGCATGTTTTGTGGAGTTGCGCTTTTTTTCTCCCCTCCAACTTGTTTTATTCACCCGTTCTGGATTTCTGGATTGTCAAATAGAAATAGGAAGCATTTCTTAATGAAAAAAAACGTTCTAAATGTGATTTTAACCCAATAATCATTACCAGCTTGAATTTTGAAGAATCTAAAGATTTTTGTTTGGATGTTTGAGAGAGAGAGGAGGGGAAAGAAGTTGAATCCGAACAGTGCCGTGGTTTTGTAAATAATATTTATGTTTAAATTTGAAAAGTGTGGGAAATTTAAGGTAGGATGGAATTCAATAATTACAGAGTCTCCTTTTAGCTAAGTTTTAATCAGTGTGGAAGAAGATCTGCCTTTTGTGGTTTCATTGTATGCAGATGATGTCAGCAGATTCTTAGGCAGGAAAATAGATACATGTTCCTTTGATATTTTCCTTGGGAAAGTTGGAAGCACATCCCACAGGGAGGATATATTTCATCTTGCCTGCCTAATAGCCCCTAGAGACACAGGAAGTCACCAGAATATCTGTTACTTGATTGTTATATAACCATTCAATCTCTGAATAATTCAATGATTAAAAATTTTTCTTTTAGAAAGATTATGAGTGTGGCAAATATAAAATATTTTTTAAAAAAATCTCGTTATTAAATGCTTAAAGGTTAAAAAAAAGGCTATCTAAGATTTGACTCATTTAGGTTTTCATAAATAAAACTTAGACTTATCAGATACTTTTCTACCAACATATCCCTAAGAATTCATGTGGACCATATTGGCCATGTCATAATCCATTTTATGCCCATGGTTGATTCTCAGTAAATTTATCTTCCTGTATCAAACCCACTGAAAATTAAAGTAATTTCAATTACTATGGTTACTAAGTTTGACTGTATGTATGAACTTCCTTTAATCTTTTGTTCAAATATCTTAATAGAAAGTTCTAGTGAAGAATGTGAAATCCAAAAAAAAAAAAAAAAAATCTTAGAATACCAGATACAGCCAACTAGCACTAAATGGAATTAAATTTTACAAAGAATTAATTATCCTAGATAAAGATTACTGCTCAAAATGCCTACAATTCTCAAAAAAAAATTACAGATTGAGGGCACTATTCATCATTATTTAGCACAGCTAAGAAAAATACTTTATATAATGTTTAATCACCCCTATTGAGGTTATGACAGAACTATTTATAAAACCTTTTACAGATATCATAACTTGAGAGGGAAAATATGTTTTAAAAATATATAGCCAGTTGGCTAATTGATGGCTCATGTGGAAGTTTGGATAAGAAATTACACAGAATGGGGTATTAGTCCTGCAGATAATACAAGGAAGACTGTAACATATAGATCCTGAGGTGACACTACCCATTAGACTTGACTGATCTCCTGGGAGAAGCAAGAGACCAGATTTGCCATCCTTTAGATTTGGGCTGCTGAAAGGAATATGGTTATATGAGTAGAAATAGGGGAAACAGGAATCTTTGGACACTGTAATGAGTTCAGCATGGAATCTTTAGAGTTTTCCAGGTTAGGATAGCTAGATGAGGGATGGAAACAACTGAAAGCTTAAAGATTTTGAGGCTGGAAATACAGATGTGGATGTCATCTGCATTCACACCTGTATCTATTGCTTGAAAATAAGAAATAAATGTAGATTAAAAGAAAAATTATCTATAATCCTGAAATAACCAAATAATGATATAATAATACATTTCCAGTCTTTTCACTACACATGTATGCATACATGAATATGCTTTTCAGCCATTCAGTTGCATGGGTAACTATTCCATTTTGAAAACATGTAAGCTGGCAGCTAAGACGTTTTAGCATCATCACTGTTCTAAAGCCCTAGAGTTAATTTACTACCTTGTGACCATATTGAGGTAAGGAAAAATAATAGACTAGGAGAACACCCATGCACATTCCTATATATATTAAGTGCTAGTAAATAGGGGTTTTTGTTTTTGTTTTAGTGCACCTTGTTTCAAAGAGGATTTGAGGGGAAGAAAATGCATTTAGAAAACACATTAACCTATTAACCTATACCTTAGGTTAATATGCCAAATCAAAATTGTCTTCTGTAATCTTCGTCCTCTTCGGTCTCTGACATGATTGCAGTCAAGTTAAAGAAAATGTAGATTTGGATGATCAAATAACTGCTTGGCAAATGAAATGTCTTTTCTCAGAGAAGAGAGCTTGCTCTAGGTTGACAGGCATTACTGTTAGGGTGTTCCCTTTTGGACCTGTGATAACAGTTTCAGACATGAGAGCCTCACTGTTAAGTTTCAGAGGCTTTACCCAGAACTGCAGTTCCTGTTAGGTCTTTTTTTTTTAATGTTTATTATTTATTTTTGAGAGAGAGAGAGAGACAGAGAGACAGAGACGAGCACGAGCAGGGGAGGGGCATGGAGAGAGAGGGAGACACAGAATCCGAAGCAGGATCCGGGCTCTGAGCTGTCAGCACAGAGCCCAACGTGGGGCTCAAAGTCACAAACCTCAAGATCATGACCTGAGCCAAAGTCGGACGCTTAACTGACTGAGCCATCCAGGTGCCCCCTCTGCTAGGTCTTAATGCAAGTACATGAGAAGGGAAGAAAAATTACTCAGGGAAGAAAGTGATATGTAAATAGAAGGCAGGAAAAAAAAATTGCTTTAATCTGTGTTCAAATAACATCGCCGAAAAATACAAAGATCAGTGGGTGTGTGCCTCTCAAGTCTGCAGTGAGAAAAACATCCAAAAGTTCACAGAGCTCAATAGTTTTTCCAAAAGGCCTGATTAGGAAAATCAATTAACTAGGCATAATGGGCCCTGTGGAGAAACTGCTTCATTTCATTGGAACAGGAAGAAAAAATGTGAGGGAAAAAAAAAAAACAAACTAACTATATTTTGCTCTATTGCTTCACCCTTCCACAAAGCTATCATACACACCCACACACAGAGAATAGGGAGGAAGATGCCCAAAGGTTTCTTCACCCGGTTGAGCCACAGCTACCATAGTAAAATCCCAGCTCCTTCCTTACAGAATTCTGATTTTTACATATAGCTCCTGGGCGGTTTTACTCCTTCGGGCTACCACCGAATCTTATGGTCTTGGTGTCCTAAGAGTAGCTTCCAAATAGGATGTGATCTCCACATTATCCTTTCTTTAGAGGTCTGGAAAACAAACAGACTGAGACTTTTCTTTTTTCAGGTCAGGTTCTCCCGCTAATGGTGGCGGAAGGGGTAAGCAGCAACAATGGCCAAAACAAACACAAATTACAGTGTTTCCAGAAAGTTTCCAACTTTGCCTCGGTGATTATCTCAGATACCCGGAGACTCAAGCTGATATATTTTTCAGTGGAGCGTGAAGTTAATCAAACTTTGCTTTCCTTCCGTCCCTGGACCTTCTCTAGATGATAAAGACGGCTTTGTTACTTCAACTCCAGCGAGTTCAGCAGAAAGGCCTAACAAAACCCATTGGCCTGAGAACAGGTGTGCCTCTGTGGGACATTTCTGTAAGGCTGATCTTATGAGGATGATTGCCATGTTTAGGGGTAATAGGATTCTGACTCTCATCAGGTCAGTGTTTCTGCTCTACAGGTACAGGGTCCAGGTAGGGTATTTTCTCACCATGAAAGCTCTGACATCTCTAAGCAGAAACTACAACCTAGAAGCATCAGAGGCTGCTTGGATTTCAATCCTAGTTCCACCAGATCCTGCAACAGTGAGTTAATCTCTCTCCCTTCCTGTCTCCTCTGTGAAAAAGAGATCACAGTATTACCTACCTCCTAGGGATGCTGTAAGAATCCAGTAAGTTCCTAAGTGTGAATGGCCCACAGGTGTGCCTTTTACATTGTAAGCGTTGTATAATTATTATGGCTTCCAGGATTCATCTTGCAGTGAAGTTGTGTTTGAACCTACGTTGGTGTTTTGGACTGAATTGTGTCCTCCACAAAAATCGTATATAGAAGTCCTAGCCCTCAGAACCTCAAAGTGTGACTATATTTGGAGATGGGGTCCTTAAAGAGATAATTAAGTTAAAATGCAGTCATCAGGGCCTTAATCCAATGTGACTGGCATCCTTTAAGAACAGGACATTAGTACACAGACACAGAACAACTATGTGAAGAAAACACAGAAGGTGGCCATTTGCAAAACAAGGAGAGAGGCCTCAAAAGAAATCAACTCTTCTGACACCTTGAGCTAGAACTTGTAGCCTTCAGAACTGTGAAAAAATAGATTCCTGTTGTTTAAAATAGCAACGTCTGTGGTACTTTGTGCAACTGTACGAATTTTCTTTTTATTTATTTATTTTTATTTTATTTTTTTTAGTTTAATTAGTTTTGAGAGAGAGAGAGAGAGAGAGCATGACCGAGGAAGGGGCAGAGATCTGAGGAGACAGAGGGTCGGAGGCTGTGAGCACAGAACCCGACATGGGGCTCAAACTCAGGAACCATTAGATGATGACCTGAGACAAAATCAAGAGTCGGCCGCTTATCCACTGAGCCACTCCGGCTCCCCAAAAATAAGAATTTTCTAATAAAACTTCCGATTGGGGATTTTCTTGAAAGTCAAAATATTTGACAACAGTGAACTCCCCTCAGCTACATAGAAACAATGGAAGGCAGTTGAGCAATAAATACTATTATCTTCAGAGAGGGACTAGATTATCCGGTTGACCACAGGGCGCCATTTTTCATTTTCTGACTTCCAGTGCACTGGCCCCATTGGTATTTATGGAATCTGATCTACAGGCCTCGTTCATTCAGAGTTGGTAATTATTTATATTCTTATTCTCCCAAACTTAGATAATCCTTGGAGTAAATATGCCCTTTCCTGTCCTGACACCCATGGAAAACCTACATGATAGCTCACCATTTGTTGGCTTGAGGCTGTTCACAAGTAGTTACCTGTGCAATTCCACTTTCTCTCCTCTTTAGCATCGGCAGTAAAATACACATTTTACAAGTTATGTGTGTGTGTGAGTGTGTATGTGTGTGTGTATACGTGTATGCTGTGACTCCACGTTTGAGAATTATTTTCAACAGGACAGAACACATTTCATTCTTTACATCCATTAGGATATCATGAAGCCATAGCCTTCACTTGCCTGAGTCCGGCTGGAATCTCACCCACTTTTCCATGTGCAGCGCATGGCTCCCTCGTTCTGAAAAGCATCATCATTTCCAAGATACCAATCCAAGGCCCCCCTGACATGGCCAGCCAGAGATGCTCGGCTCTAATCCCATGCTGAGCACTCTGTAATGAGGACAACTCCTGCTTGGAGGCATTTCTTTTCATGGGTTGCAGCTACCACCAGAAGAACGGTTCATGTCTGCTGCCGGCTGGTCAAAAAAATACTGTCAGCTTTTTAAGAGCAAGCTGTAAGCACTTGCAAGTCAGAGGGAGGGAGGGGGAAAAAAAAAGCGTGCCCAAAGTTATTTCAATAGGCAAGCTCTAACGCATTCTAAGGTTAATACTGCCTAATTAATGACAGCACCAAATGGAGCCAAAAGCGTGAAGTCTGCAAATGGCTAATAATGAGGGCTAGATAGATATATCCCACTTTCCATGTATGTTCATAGGGCCGGCTGCAGAATGTAATTGAAATAAATGGGGGTTTCCACTTATTTCTTCTCCTTTAATGCTGAGTGTTTGCTGTTTTCTCTTTTCTTCCCTTAAAGAACCTCACTTAATTGTAGCAAATCTTACACCTGATAGTGTCACTGCTGGAATCCTTGACACAGAAACCCTTGAAGGGCATTTGCAGAAGCAGTTGGGGCGGGGGCTGGGACTGTGGGGGGTGGGGACACAGTCATATGCATCCATTCAGCTTGCATTTATCTCTTCACAGTTACAGCTCAAGGACCCTAACTGTTGGGCTGGGGAGGAGGTGGGGAGATTGTTGTTTTCAACTCCTCATGCTTGTTAAAAGCGAGGCTTTCCATTCTTACTATTAATACACTCAAATCCAAATCATTTTTTAAGTACCGTGACCCTTTAATGAGAACAGCCAATAAGATAGGATCTGAAAAAGACAGATTTTAGGAACAAGGGATTTTTTTTTTCTTGTGCTTTGTTTTCCCAGTCTTGAATTAATCACAGCTGTCTTTCACCAGCAAAGGTTATTTTTGTCTAGCATGCTTTAAATTAAAAAAACAACAACAAAGAGAGGAATCTGATGTTCTTCAGGCTTCCATAACCTTCCACGGAAAAGAGAAGCGTGAGCTCTGTGCAGCTAAGAATCCAGCTTTTAATTATATCTTTCTTGTGTTTACATGAACTTTAGTTTGCATTTCAGAAGCCTTATGGAAAGATTCCTGCGGCTGACCCTGGAGTAGTGGTGAATTTCTCCATCAAGTGAGTATTGATGAGCTGCAAAGTTCAGTGAACAGGAAAATTCTGCTCCTTTTATTGCCAATGTGACAGGTTACTTTATTACCATGCCTTTCACAGCAATTTAACAGTTACCCTGGTAACGGATTCAGTGAGGTAATGGGATCACAGGCATTAGAGCAGAGGCAGGCTGGCCGCTCGCACAGCCATCTGCTGGCTGCTGTTCCGAAGGCCGTCTGCCTGGTGGAGCCCTGACAATCACGGGGCCTGCATGGCAATGAGGCAGGTGAAACCGCAGGCCTGCCCTATTTAGCTGTACTCTGGTGATTTGTCTTTCTAATTCTATTGAAATAATAATCAGGATTTGTTTCTGATTAATTAACTAACCTTTTGGTAAAAAGATTAGATAACGAAATTGCTGCCTATTCAGAGATAATGAGATTTTTATTACTCTGTCAAAAGAAAAAAGTACATTTATGTGTCACCAGCCGCTGTGTCAAGAGGAAAAAAAAAAAAAGAAGAAGAAGAAGAAGAAGAAGATTTAAGTCTTTGTCAGATGTGTATATTCCTCTGCGGACGAAGGGCGTGCTTCATTCTGCGGGAACCCCCCAGTCTTACTGGGGGCCTGTAGGAAGAGCTTTCCAAGCAGCAAACAAAGTAATAAACACATTTAGGCCACTAGGCTTTCGGGGAGGGTGCTAATTTGTTTTAAAATGTCTTCTAATGGAAGAGGAACGCTTGGGAGTCTCGGGGACTTGCCTGTACTGTGTGGGTGTATTTATGTAAGTGTGAGGGTGTGAAGAAAGCAGTAAAATCTCCACGCGAGGCTTTAAAATGACATATGTAGACAGGCTGCTTTTCCTCTGCACTACAGATATGTCTCCGGCTTGCAGTACATTTGTCTTCTGCCAGGAGTTGTACTTGGGCAATGGGAAGGGGAAATCATCCGAGCTTAGCAGGCTGGGAGGTCACCTGTGACTGTCACAGGTAGGCTGCGTCAGGAAATGAATTATTCTAACTGAGCAAAAAGGGAAGCGGCCCTTCTTCCCGTCTCACTCCAAGAAACACAGCCGGACAATTTAACCTTTTCTCTTAAGAAGTCACAGCTCAATCCTTTGTTGGGGGGGGGGGGGGGCTTTCATTTTCTCATTCCTCTGTAGCTTTAAAACAAAACAAAACAAAAACCCAACCCCTGAAAAAGTGCTTCCCTTGGATGAAAAGATGCCAAATGAGCCAGCGGCAGTCAGCGTCGCAGGGAATAAAGTGCAGTGTATTTCCAAATAAAATTTCACAGAGCTACAATATTGTTTTAATTCCTAAAACCTGAGGAGGAAACACAGTGCGTGTCTCTTCCTGCAATGCAATAAAACCAAGGAGTGGGAGGGAGGGCCAAGGGATGGGCTGGGACCCAGCTGAGCATTTTTTTAGAGTGAATTTGTGTCACTGCCTTTTCAGACTCAACGAGACACTTCTGTTTCTCGTGACATCCTGTGGCCTTGGCTGCCTCAGTTTGTGTGTGTATGAACATGAAGGGATTTCAAGTGCTAAAAATAGAAGTTTTCTATTTCGAATTTCATATGGTTCACAGACAAGTTGAAACGCGCGCGCACGCACACACACACACACACACACACACATACACACACACACACACGCGCGCGCGCGCGCACGCCAAGGGAGGGGGACTAATCAGATGTGAACAGTCCAGACCCTACTTTCCTGTCTCGGGGTTCCCAGTCTCCACCACCACCCCCTTTATTCTTAGTCCCTCTTGCAACTACAACTGCCAGCTAACAGACTCATTTCTGATAACAGATGCTTGACAAAGAAATAAGACATTAAAAAGGAGAAGGCGGCTGCCGGGGTGGGGATTTCTGATAGTTCATTGCCAATAGCTTTTTACAGGGACTTGTTCTTGTTGGCTCTCTACCAAACTGAAGGGGAAGAGCAGGCGGGGACAGGGAGTGTTTGTCTCCAAACTCCCAGTGAAATATAGGGTTAATATTAGCAATTATTATTAAAATTAGCCAAATGTTATTAAATGATCTTTGTGTAGAAGAATAAGTATAGTTTTCCCTTTGGCAGACAATGACATCTGCAGCTCTACATTTTCATGAAATGACTATACTTAACAAAAACATTACTTCATTTTCATGGTATTTCTTTTGTGCCTAGGAGCAACCCTGTAATTGTTCACTTCAATTACAACATTACTATTTTAAACTGAAACCCATTTTATCTGCATGCCAGCTTTTTATTTGTTTTACCAACTATATCTATTTCCATTACTGCAAGGCTGATGGTTTGTCTCAAGAGGAAATCAAATCCATTAATTCAGAAATTTCAAGCCTGACTAGCTCTACCATAAGCAGCATTTCTTATGCTAATAGCAAATGTGCTGAGGCTGACAGAAACTGACATGGCCCTGTTTTTTATCATAACTTAAGCATTTATGTAAGAAGGCAAATCTAATAGTCCTAGGAAACTGTAAGTGTTATTATATATAATTCACTTTCCTGAGATCTGGACAGGGCTCTGGTTTGCGTAGCCATGGTTTAAATCAAGCTGCCACGAGACTTTAACTCACCTGACTTTTCCTATTTAGCCAACATATTGCTTCACAACAGATACATCCAGCATGAAACTAGATTTGTGGTTTTGTTTTGGGTTCTCTTTTTTATTCTCAACTTTTTTATTTCCCTCCCTGAAAGACTTCAGTCCACGCAGGGGAAAAAAATTCATTTGTATTCAGGTGATGCCTGAAACATATCCCTGTAACAGCATTAGCCTGAGTCAAACCTGGCCCCATTCGGCTTTATTTTTAATGCATACTGTTTGGGTTCTATCACATGGTTTGTGTTCAATTAGATAGTTTGACTCGATAAAAATCTAACTCTGACCCAGAAAAAAAGAGAGAGAGAGAGTGAGAGAGAGAGAGAGAGAGAGAGAGAGAGAGAGACAAAGATTGATTCTCCTGATTCCTGCATAAGCTTTTGCAGGCACTGTGACCTGTTTATGTCACCAGTAAAGGGTACGAGATTCCTATCACAGAACCGCATCATCTTTTGGGATCTAAAAAAAAAAAAATACAGAAAGCTCTCAAGAACCCTAGCCCTCCTTTGTCACCACAAAGCCCTCCAGTGCTATAAATCAGTCCTCATTGGGAGCTCTTATATACCAGCCGTCACCGATAAGCTTTGGAGAAGTAGACAAGACTTTTAGGAATTGCTGAACCATGAAGTTGACCTGCGTAGGGTTTTGTTGTAGGCTATTAAATCCAGGATGGCCGTTTTAAGATGATTCCGCTTTCTTCTCTCCTTGGTCTGGTTAAAGAACTTTACCCCCAGCTCATTATTTGGCTGATTAAAAAAGGAGAGAGAGAAAATGGAACAACCTGCTGTTCAAGAAGACTACCTTCACACACCACTTTAATGAGAGTGACTTATGCTGACGTAGTTTACGGGCTCAAACATCTTGACACTAATTTTGCAGCTAAGAAAAGATTTACTAACTGTACATACTGCTCTGCTTTTGTTGGCATGAGTACCACGATTCTTTTCTCCAAAAACGAACTCAGAATCTTTTGTAAACATGCATTATTTGGTTAACACATTGTAAATGGTTCCCAGTTGTGCTACACAAGCGCTCTTCACTATTATGTAAACAATTATTCACTGAAAGGCTTGCTTTAAATTGTAAATGAATATATTTCAGCCGTAATGTTGCTTTCAGACCTGCCCAGTGGTATAAATCTGGTCATTTGTTTTTTGCACTCTGCCTATTACTAACCAGTTAGAAATGTGCTGATTATTTGCACAAGCCTTTCACACTGCGCACGCAGTTAAATTGCTGTTTTATTTTTCCTGTGTTTGATGAGTGTTAACAAGAGCGCCATTTGAGGAAACCCAAACCAAATACGGCTCTTTAATTGGGGTTGGGGGTGTTTGGGAAAAGCCACCCGGTGAGTAATTCCACTGTTTAATGTTTGAGAGTTCGCCCACCCCACCATAGGACTTACGGCAAGATTAATTAAAGGGGATTGACAAAAATCCACTGCCTTGCTCAAGCCACAGGAATGGCTGGAAATATCATGCATCCAGTTATGGGAGAGCAGATTACTTGGTGAGGAAGCTAATTCCCAACTCCCTTTTTAAAACTCCTGCCAGTGCCAAACAGCCCCATGTGTGGAGAAAGCAGTTTTACATTCTGTATCCCTCAAAGGAAGCACAATTTGGAAAGAAAATGATGTAGCGCTCTCACTGGCCACGTGACTTGCCTTCACAGCGTCCGCCCCATGCTGCTGAAAGTTCCAGCTGACTCAGAGCTTTGTCTTCTTCCTTTTTTTCCTAAACAGTTATGGGGGGGGGGGGGTTGTTTGTTTGTTGTTTTTTGAGTTTTCCCTCCCCTTGCCGTTTAATGGAGCTTCTGTCATGTGCTGATCTGCAAAGCTTTGGAGCTAGAAATATTCTGACCTCAGATAGTCTTGTTTGTGTGAACCAGAAGAAATGGTGTAGCTTTATCTCACTCTGTTGATAAAACTGTGAAACTGCGTGCTACCTTAGATAGCACTGACCTTAGATCAAGCCTAGGATAATGGAAGATGCCCCAGGTTCTAGCCCTGGATTTGTTCCTAACTAACTCAGTGACTCCAGACGATCACTTAACCTCCGTGAGCCTTATCTGTGACATGACACGGTGAGGCCGTAGGACCACCATTGTTCTTCTGAAACTAAAATTCTAGGATGCGTGTGGGAAATACTTCTAGCCGCTTTTGGGGATTTATAAATAAATGCAGGATGTTTGATAGATAAAAGTAGGAGGCTCTTTATTTCCATATTGAGTATTGAAAAGAAGATCCGTACTTTCCTTGTTACTTCTTTCAGTGACTTCTTTGCAGCCACAACTGACTATGTTAACAGTGAGTAGACCACATAAGTCATGCGTTTTCCATCTAAAATAGCTTGTAATTGTATTATTTCCAGCTTTTTAAAATATACTCCGTCCTCTAGCGATCAGTATTCAAACTACCTTTTTCTTCCTAATCACTTATTCAGATATTCTCTTTTACATTTTAAATTCATTGTAGGTGAAATAATGAAAGTAATGTGGGATGCCTGGGTGGCTCAGTTGGCTGGGCGTCCGACTTCGGCTCAGGTCACAATCTTGCGGTCCGTGAGTTGGAGCCCCGCGTCAGGCTCTGTGTTGACTGCTCAGAGCCTGGAGCCTGCTTCGGAGTCTGTGTCTCCCTCTCTCTCTGCCCCTCCCCTGCTCATGCTCTGTCTCTCTCTGTCTCAAAAATAAATAAAACATTTAAAAAAAGAAAGTAATGTGCACATCAATGTATACCGGTGAAAATAAAGATAGAAAGCTTTCCCCATCTGAAACTTCCTTTTCTCTAGATATTGGTTTGTGTTACCACTCGTGAAAAATCGGTACTATAATTCTTGAGTACAAAAAGCCCATTTAAGAACCATTACCATCAGCTTTATTATGATGACAAATACAGGATTGATTCAGGTTTCTTGTTGGACTAAACACAGTTTTCTGGATAAGAAACAGACAAGCTCCCACAAAATTTCTTCTCCCCACTATATACGTTCTACGTGCAGTTACATACAGAAACATACAGAAATATGTTTGAGTTATCTATGTCTGAGTTAAAAAAAAAAAACCTTAGGAAAGTTTTAAGTATAGGTTTTAGTTTTAATCTTGAGTCTTAGTAGTTGGCTCGTTTTAAAATTTAGATGTTAGACCCAGTTGAGCTATTAGCAGTGCCTCCTTTTATTGGCTTTCTCAACTGCTACACATTCAGTACTTCCTAGAAAATACGTATTTGACTACTCACTGCTTTCCTGTTTTCTTTGCCCGTTCCTGGCCCGGTTCAAACAGACAGCTGTGCTGACATGATTTTACTTTTCACCTCCCCACCTTATAATGTAGTGTTTAGGAATATTCTGCCTCAAAGAAGGAACCACTTATTCAAGGCTAGACATGTAGAGTATTAATAAAGTCCATTCAGAGCTGAATGAAGTTGTGCGTAGACCAGCTCGCTGTGGCCGTATTAACATATTGGGGAGGGAAAAAAGTTTCTGGTCTGTACCGTCTACGACGGTTTAGAGGAAGACAGACTTGGTCTCATTGTTTCTATCGAGCTTTCATGTTTGTTGCAATAAACAGTCACAAAACACCTGCAAGGTTTCAAGCAAGTTTTCCCATCACTATGCTGAAAGAGTGTTAGAAGTGGAAATATTCTAACACGCAGTCTAGCTATGCCTCAGTTGAGACTTCCTTGCTATTGTCTATTAGCCAAACTAATCTAGTTGGAAAATATTCTGTACCATTTTTTTAAGCAGGTGGAACCCCCTTGACGTGACCTGGATCTCAGAGGATGTCTAGCTATTTAAAAGATGTTTAAGATAAAGGTCACACAGCCTTGATTGATCTGTTTCTTTTCAATTACTTAAACTCTAAATCCTCAGAAGGTAGAGAATTTACCTGCCTCATCTTCCTAATCTGAGATCTAGCACAATGGCTCACATTTAGGAAGTATTCAGTAAGTGTTTGTTGACCTAAATAATTACGGCATCCTGAATATTCGTTCTTCCTTCGAAGGTGGAAGGCACAAGTCACATAATCGGCAGTGTAAACAATTTACATGTATATGGAAATGTTCTTTCCTGCATACAGAACGTTCTGTTTGTGATTTTGCTTGAGCCTAGACACAAGTTCAGAGGCTAAGAAGTCATTCCGACCGAGAAAAAATGATTTCCCTAAAATATAATTGAAATAATACACCTATTTGAGTTAAAGCAATATGCCAAGGGAGGGAGGAAGATTATAAGGTACAAATAAAGAAATGAATCTTGGCATTTAAAAGGGCTTCTATTACGTTCATAGAATATGATATTCTGCATAAACCTGTATAAGAACATGTAGCTGCACCTTCTTCTGCTTTTAGACCTGTTGGTATGAGGACTTATAATTTGACAGTCGCTCATTTAAATACCTTAGTAACAGGAAGAGAATGATTTAGTAGCCATTGTCCTATATTATATTATTGTGTGTAAAGAAGTGTGTATTCCTTTTGGTAACAATAGTAAAGCTTTTTTGAAAAAGAAAACTAGATGTGCCATTCTCTCAAATGCAGTGTGACAGGAAACCGGGACAAAAGGCATCAGGAAAGGCTGCCTGCAGATCGATGTTACAGCTATGCCAAGAGTCTTCAAGGATAAGGGGGTTTAGCCTGGAGACCAAAAGCAAGGTTCATTACAGACGCAAGAGTATATGTTATTCTTTAGCTTTTAGTTTAAATCATACTAGATTAGAAACACCATTCTTCACTATAATACAATGTTGTTTATATTTTGTGAAAGCTTAATGAATAGTTTAGGGAGGGGTGCCTCAGTGTCTCAGTCCGTTGAGCATCCAACTTTGGCTCAGGTCATGATTAACAATCTGCGAGTTCAAGCCCCTCATTGGGCTCTGCACTGCCAGCACGGAACCTGTGTCAGATCCTCTGTGTCCCTGTCTCTGCCCCTCACCCCTCTCAAAAATAAATAAACATTTAAAAATTTTTTAAATAATTTAGGGACATTCTCTACCTCCTCCTTAAAAAAAGTATTAATTTTTTTAAAATGGTAATTTTGGATTTATAATAAAACAGCTATTAAGTGGCTCGCTCAATGTGATCGCCTTCATTTTTAACTCTGACGGTACTTAATGTCATTTGTTCATCTGTTCAGCAAAATTGTATGGAATCTCCGTGAACCATCTCTAAGAACTATGAGAGCTAGTGAGGATGCAGGAGTGGAAAACCAATGGGGCCTCATGTTCTCATGTTGCTTGTAGATGTGTGAGGGCATCATCTTAATCATCAACAGTGAGTGGGTCTAGAAGGAAATCTCCCAGAGATGGGTACGAATGTGTTACTTTTTTCCTTTTCTTTTTTTGCCATACAACAAATTATCACAAAACTTGGTGCCTGAAAACAACAATCTTTATTTACTATCTCACAGTGTCTTTGGATCAGGAATTTTAGGGCAGCTTTGCTGGGTTCTGACTCCAGGTCTCTCAGAAGTTGAAGTCAGATGTTGGCTGGGCCACTGTCTTCTGAAGGTTAGGCTGGCCTGCAGGCTCTGCTTCCAAGGTCTCTCAGACATGTGGCTGTTGGTGGGAGGCCTCAGCCCATCACCACTGGGCTTTTCCACAAGGAGGCATGACTGACCCCAAGGCATGGCACTGGTTTCCACCAAAGTAAAAGATCCAGTAAGTCACATTCAAAGCTTTGACTCCTGGGGCACCTGGTTGGCTTAGTTGGTTAAGTGTCGGACTTGGGCTCAGATCACCATCTCATGGTCCGTGGGTTCAGGCCCCGCGTCATGCTCTGTGCTGACAGCTCAGAGCCTGGAGCCTGCTTGGGACTCTGTGTCTCCCTCTCTCTCTGCCCCTCCCCACTCATACTCTGTTTCTCTCTCTCAAAAATAAATAATAAAAATAAGATAAAAGCTTTGATTCCTTTTATAACCTAGCCTCAGATAACACACATAATCGCATCTACAGTATTGTAGTAACAAACCTTAATTAAATGAGAGAAGGAACCGCACACTAGGGAATGAATACCAGGAGGTATACCCGGTGGGCCTATGTTGGAAACTGGCTACTGCACTTCCTAAGTCTTCCACATCTCTGAATCTAATTTGTGACATAGTCGTGAGTTCACCCGTAAGTTGACGTCAACAGCTCTTTTAGCTAAAGAATCTGTTAAGTTTTAGGTACAAATTCTCAGGCAGTCCTGAGCTTTTTGTTTCTTTGTTTTCCATTAAATAATCATCCCTAGTACCTTGAAACCATTATTCTCCATCCGAGAGCCACTGCCTGGAATGAGCTTTCCCTCTGTTCTCTGTGAAGCCTAAGGGCCCCAAGAAAGTACTGGAGTAGTTGCATGAACCATGGTATGTTTTTCCCAAGTAGTGAAAGTTCTGACTCACCAAGGAATCATTTCAGCTCTTCCATCTGTTTTATATACTGAACTTCTGACAATTTCAAGTTTTCAAATTTTTCTATTGAAAAAAAATTCAGAGTATTGATCTATTTCAAAATCTTACCAAATGCCACCGTTCTTTACCCCACATCCCTTAGAGGTGGTCAGTGGGTAGATGGGTCATGTTGCATGGATGAGAGGGAGGCTCGCTTCTGGGAAACAGTAAAGTTATATCCAGAAGAAAGCCACCTTCAGCCTGCTGCAAGCTTGGCCCACGGGTCTTAACTCTGCCTTCTGGAGTGCTAGAAGACAAGTAAGGCCCCCTTTTTCTGTGTGACAGCCCTTCACATAGATAGCTGTCATTTCTTGCCCTTATAAACACGTAATAAATTGACTATAAATTGATATTCCAACTATAAGTCATTATTATTTAAATCCCCTGGAGCCACATTCTATTTACCTAATTTCAAGGTATCACCATTTCTTCAAAGATATTGTTCAAATCAAAATGTATCTTTCTCTTCCTTCGCCCAAATTAGTGAGGTTTTACTAAATGCAAAAGCAAATACTTGTGAGATTTCTCAAAGATTGTGAATTTAATTTAATGGCCCTCTAGAAATCTGGAGCTTAACTGAAGCAAATTCCTTTTTTGCCTTCACATCTATTTTTGCCACAGAAGGACTTAAAAATCAGATTGCAAATCCTAAATGCTGCTGCCTTCTATCTGGTTGACAGGTATTCCTTGGGTTTGCTTAGAGTCAGAGATGAGATTAGCTAATCCCAAGAGTCCTATTTTCCCTTTTGCCTAAAGCCTTCCTGGCTATTAATGAGGTGCAAGGAGAGGTGCAGCATTAACCCTTTCAGGAATAGCTTTTACCTTCCTTTCATTACATGCTCTGCAACAATAATGAGGTAATCATACCCTTCATTGTGGAGGTCGCCATGTTTTAAAGGAAACCCTGGTGTTACCAGACAGAGTTCATACATCCAATTCTCAGGCAGAGAGCTACCAGGAAAGGACTTGAGATTTCTTGACAGTTTGCTCAGTACCATTCTTCCTGGAGACTAACTCCTTTTGAAAAAATCCCTCCTTGGTGGAGGCTGGCTTGTTGTCTTTTCTCTGACCTTCCTTATGGTGTAAGTGCCTGTCTTAAGATAGCAATGTTTCCATCTGGCTCTGTGCTCCTTTGAACTGAGGACACATGGAAAGATTTTTCTCTTTCTCTGTGTTCCTCAACAATCAAGAAGGTTAATTCAGTCTTTCTGGAGAGTTTTATCAGTGCCAGTAGCTCGCCTGTGGTTGCACACCAGGGCAGCAATTGCTACATTTTTTAAAGTGTACTATTGTATCAGAGTCTTCAGAATCATGTTGGAAAAGTAGCATCTTTATATAATACGAATAGTGTTTTGGAACTCCTAAAACCTGTGGTTTATGCAGGACCAAGAACAAGATAAACATGCCTCATCTCCGCATATTTATTGCCTGTTCACTTTCTTCTAGTGCTATCTGGGGTCAGACAAAGCTAAAGGAATTGTTCTCTTCAAAGAGGACAAGAGATGGCCTTGCCAAACAACCAAGTGCAATCAACTCTCACCTCAGATGTGAATGTTCTGGGTTTGTCCTTTCTTATTTATTGATAAGTCATCAAGTCATTGATAAAGACTTATCAAGTCATTGATAAAGAAGGTATATTTCATCATTATAAGAAGTCACTGAGTAACATACACCATTTATTTCCAGGAAAATGAGGGATATTTCTCTGGGTGTCTTTTTTTTTTTTTTGCCACTAAATTTTGAGCAGTTTGGGGACTGTTTCTATGTTGGTAGAAATGGATTTCAAGGGAGTAGAGTGGACTTTTTTACTTTTCTTCAGGTTGTATCAGAAGAAGGAAATTAAAAAAAAATAAAATAATACCACAGGATTCCCCCTACTACAAACATTAAGCTCAAAAATTAGTTTTAAATATGATATTACCTACTCAAATGGCATATTACATCATTGCCTCAAGTTACTATGATCTTCATGAATCTATACACAGTAAGTAGTTAAAGAGAAAAAAGACAGGGGTGCCTGGTGGCTCAGTCAGTTGAGCGTTGGACTCTTTGGCTCAGGTCATAATCTCATGGTTCGTGAGATAGAGCCCTGCGTCGGGCTCTGGGCTGGCAGGACAGAGCCTGCTTTGGATTCTCTTTTCTGTCTCTTTCTGCCCCTTTCCCCGTGTGTGCATGCATGCACTCTGTATGTCTCTCAAATAAATAAATAAACATTTAAAAAAAGGAAAAAAAAAGACAATCTTAAATACTCAAAATGGGTAATGTTTAGATTATCAATAAGAAAGTACTTAAAATGCTGAAAGCACTATATAATATTCAGAATGTTTCCATGCTGTGTTGTCGAAGTCTTAGAGGAATATTATGAAGTTATTAAAATTATGTGTTATCTCTACAGGTGACTGAAGTAAAATAGACATTTAATGATGGTAATGACTCTAGATTACAAGGTAGTTAATGACTCATCTTGTGTACCTACTATTTCCTTTCTGAATCCCTCAGGATTCCTTTGCACACTATTATGACGAAGAGTCAGTTCTGTGGCTGCAATCTTTGTAGTTATATTTCCGTTTATTTTATATCCAGTAGTCAGTCATAGTGAGGCTGGGACATGAGTAGTATAAATTTCTGTCAACCAAATCAAGGCGATTTTGGGAATGAGAGGGGATGGTACTACTAATTATGCTGGGACCTTCTGTACAGAATGGAAAACTGTTGAGCAAAAAAGTATTTGTATGTATATATATATATGTATATATATATGTATATATATATGTATATATATATACATATATATATACATATATATATACGTATATATATGTATATATATATGTATATATATATACATATATATATACATATATATATACATATATATATATATATGTATATATCTTTTTTCTGTACAGAATGGAAAACTGTTGACCAAAAAAGTATTTGTATGTAGATATATATATATATATATATATATATATATATATATATATATATCTTTTTTCAGTTTTATATATTTTGTTTGGCCGCAGCGTGTGAATCCTTTTCTTATGAGTGGTTTTGTTTCCTTGCTTTCTTTGTGTGTGTGTGTGTGTGTGTGTGTTGTTTTTGGTTTGTTGTTTTTGTTTGTTTGTTTGTTTGTTTTTGCTAGAGTAAGAGATAGTTGAGGAGAGTAATTCTCCCCATAACCCAGACGGGACATTTTTTCCCTCTTTACTTCTTACCATCTCTGAGGATATTATGCAGGTTAGTCAGACATATTTAGGCCAGTGACACAAAATAATAAGTATAAGGAAAATTTTTTACCTTCAGAGGTTTTCCAGAAGATGTGTGCATGCATGTGTGTGTATATGTATGTATTTGCACATACATTTTTTCTTGTCTTGAGGAGATAGGTGGAAATAATGGAAATGACTGATGTTGAATAGTACATTTTTTTAATTTGTGATTTTTAATTTTGTAAGTTTTATCTCCAATGTAGCTAACATACACTGTTATTTTAGTTTCAGGTGTTCAATATAATGATTAAACAATTCTTTACATTATTCCGTGCTCATCAAGTTAAGTGTACTCTTAATCCCTTTCACCTATTTCCCCCATTCTCCTGCCCACTTCCCTCTGGCAACCATCGGTTTGTTCTCTACAGTTAAGAGTCCATGTTTCACTTTGTCTCTCTCTCTCTCTCTCTTTTTTTCCCCTTTGTTCATTTGTTTTGTTTCTTAAATCCCACGTGCGAGTGAAATCATATGGTATTTGCCTTTCTCTGACTGGCTTAATTTGCTTAACGTTATACTCTCCAAATCCATTCATGTTGTTGCAAATGGCAAGATTTCATTCATTTTAATGGCTAAATAATAGTCCATTGTATATATATTTAGCACTTCTTTATGCATTCATCTATTGATGGACACTTGGGCTGCTTCCATAATTTAGCTTTTATAAATAATGTTTCAATAAACATAGGGGTGCATATATCCATTTGAAGTGGTGTTTTTATATTCTTTGAGTAAATACCCAGCAGTGCTATTGCTGGATAGTAGGGTAGTTCTGTTTTTAATTTGAGGAACCCCATACTGTCTCCCACAGTGGCTGTACCAATTTGCATTCCCTGCAAGCGAGCACAAAGGTTCCTTTTTCTCCACATCCTCACCAACACTTGCTATTTATTTTTTTTTTATTTTAGCCATTCTGACAGGTGTGATGTGATATCTCACTGTGGTTTTGGTTTGCATTTCCCTCATAGTAACTGATGTTGAGCATCTTCTCATGTTGGCCCTCTGTGGTTATTCTTTGAAGGAATGTCTGTTCATATCTTCTGCCCATTTTTAAATTGGATTATTTGTTTTGGGGGGTTGTTGAGTGGTATAAATTGTTTATATATTTTGGATACTGCACCCTTATCAGATATGTCGTTTACAAATATCTTCTCCGATTCGGTAGGTTGTCTTTTAGTTTAGGTGATTGCTTCCTTGCTGCGAAGCTCTTTATTTTGATATAGTCCCAATAGTTCATTTTCACTTTTGTTTCCCTTAAATTGCCTCGGGAGGTATATCTAGAAAGATGTTATTAAGGCTAATGTCAGAGAAATTACTGCCTGTGCTGTCTTCTAGATTTTTATGGTTTCACGTCTCACATTTAGGTCCTTAATCCATTTTGAGTTTATTTTTGTGCATGATGTAAGAAAGTGGTCCAGTTTCACTCTTTTGCATGTAGCTATCTAATTTTCCCAACAACATTTGTTGAAAAGACTCTTTTTCCCATTGCATCTTGCCTCCTTTGTTGAACACTAATTAACCTTATAACTGGGGGGTATTTCTAAATTTTCTATCCTGTTTCATTGATCTGTGTGTATGTTTTTTGTGCCAATATTATACTGTTTTGATCACTACAGCTTTGTAATATAACCTGAAGTCAGGGATTATGATACCTCCAGTTTTGTTTTTCTTTTTCCAGATTGCTTTTGCTATTCTGGGTCTTTTGTGGTTCCATATAAATTTTAGGATTCTTTGCTCTAGTTCTGTTAAAGATGCTGTTGGTGTTTTGATAAGGATTGCATTAAATGGATAGATGGCTTTCGGTAGTGTAGGCATTTTAATAATATTTGACCTCAGGGTGAAAGCTGTCAGCTTTTCACCATCGTGTATGATGTTAGTTGTGGGTTTTCATCTAAGGCTTTAATTATGTTGAGGTATGTTCCCTCTAAGTCTAGATTGTTGAGGATTTTTATCACGAATGGATTTTGTAGTTTGTCAAATGCTTTTTCTGTGTCTATTGAAATGATCAGATGAGTGTTATCTTTTCTCTTGTTGATGTGGTATGTCATGTTGATTGATTTGCAAGTATGGAACTACCCTTGCATCCCAGAAATAAATCCTACTTGATGTTGGTGAATGATTTTTTTAATGTATTGCTGGATTCAGTTTGCTAATATTTTGTTGAGGATTTTTGCAGCTACCTAGACCTGTAGTTCTCCTTTTTTGTACTGTTTTTATCTGGTTTTGGTGTTAGGTTAATGTTGGCCTTGTAGAATCAATTTGGAAGTTTTCCTTTCTCTTCCATTTTTTGGAATAGTTCGGGAGGAATAGTTATGAACTCTTCTTTAAATGTTTGATAGAATTTGACTGTAAAACTCTGGTCCTGGACTTTTGTTTGTTGGGAGTGTTTTTATTACTGATTCAATTTTATTGCTGGTAAACTGTTTGTTAAAATTTTCTACTTCTTACTGCTTCAGTTTTGGGAGGGTGTATGTTTCTAGGAATTTATCTATTTCTTCCAGGTTATCCAATTCATTGCCACATAGTTTTTAATAATATTGTCTTAATGTATTTCTGTGGTGTCCACTGTTATTTCTTCTCTTTCATTTGTGATTTTTTTTTGAGTCCTCTCTTTTTTTTTGTTTTTGTTTTTGTTTTTTTGTTTTTTGTTTTTTGTTTTTTTGATAAATCTGGTTAGAGGTTTATCAATTTGTTGATCTTTTCAAAGACCCAGCTCCTGGTTTCCTTGATCTGTTCTATTGTTTTTGGTGTTGTTGATGCTTTGTTTTTTTCATTTTTTTTTTGTTTCTTTTGTTTTGTTTCTATATCATTTCTGTCTGCTCTAATCTTTATTTTTCTTCCTTCTACCGTTTTTGGCTTTTGTTTGTTCTTCTTTTTCTAACTTCTTTCAGTGTTACCTTAGGTTTTTTGCTATTTTTCTTGCTTCATAAGGTAGACCTGTATTGCTATAAACTTCCCTCTTCCAGTAGCTTCTGCTGCACCCCAAAGGTTTTGTACCATACTTTTTCTTGTGATTGACTTCTGGCTTCATAGCATTGTGGTCAGAAAAGATGCAGAATATGACTTCGATCTTTTTGAATTTGTTGAGATTCTTTTTATGGCTTAATATGTAATCTGTTGTGGAGAATGTTCCATGTACATTTGAAAAGAATGTGTATGCTGCTGTATTAGGATGGAATGTTACCATATATCTGTTAAATCCATCTGGTCATTTAAAACCACAGTGTATCATTCAAAACCACTGTTTCTGTGTTGATTTTTTTGTTTGGATAATCTATCCATCAATGTAAGTTGGTATTAAAGTCTCCTATTATTATTGTATAAGTCGTGATTAGTTCCTTTATGTCTGTTAGTACCTTTTTTATGTATTAGGTGCTCCCATCTCGAGTGCATAAATATTTACAATTGTTATATATATTCTTGTTGGCTTGCCGTTTTTATTATTATATACTGTCCTTCTTTGTCTCTTGTTACAGTCTTTGTTTAGTCTATTTTATCTGATGTAAGTGTTGCTAACCCAGCTTTCTTTTTACATCCATCTGCATGCTAAGCACTTCTCCATCCCTTCACTTTCAATCTGCATGTGTCTTTCTGTCTGAAATAAGTCTCTTGTGCGCAGCATAGAGATGAGTCTTATTTTATTGTTGTTGTTTTAGAGAGAGTGAGAGAGAGAGGTCACAAGGTACAAGTAGGGAAGGGGGCAGAGGGAGAGAGAGAGAGAGAGAGAGAGAGAGTGAGAGAGATTCTCAAGCAGTCTCCATGCTTAGCACAGACCTCAACATGAGGTTTCATTGCACAACCCTGGGATAATAACCTGAGCCAAAATCAAGAGTCTGACGCTCAAATGACCGAGCCACCCTGAGGCCCTTACCTTAGTCTTGTTTTCTAATACAGTCCAATACCCTGTATCTTTTAATTGGAAGTCTATATTCAGTTGATGGTCACTTAAGTTTGAACCTATTCTTTACTCCCCTCCCACCCTCCGTTTACAGATATGATGTCATACTTTACATCATTTTATTTTGTGAGTCCTCTGACTGATTTTTATAGACGTAATTATTTTTATTGCTTTTGTGCTTCCTACTTTTCTTACTATTAGTTATGGTCTTTCCTTTCAACTCAAAGAATTCCCTTTGACATTTCTTATAGGGCTGGCTTACAGTGGTCATGCACGCCTTTAGATTTTGTTTGGGAAAATCTTAATCTCTCCTTCTATTCTGAATGATAGCCTTGCTGGATAGAATATTCTTAGCTGCAGATTTTTTTCCTTTCAACACTTTCAGTGTATCATGCCACTCCCTGCTGGCCTGCAGATTTTCTCCTGAAAAATCCACTAATAGGGGCAGTTGGGTGGCTCAATTGGTTAAGTATCTGACTCTTGATTTTGTCTCAGGTTATGATCTCACAGTTTGTGAGTTCAAGCTCCGAATCAGGCTCTGTGTTGACATTGCAGAGCCCCCTTGGGATTTTCTCTCTTTCCCTCTCTCTCTCTCTTCCCCGCCCCTGCTCACACACAGTCTCTCTCTCAAAATAAATAAATAAACTTAAGAAAAATCCACTGATAGCCTTATAGGGTTTTCCTTTTATGTAACTGTATTCTTTTTCTCTTGCTGCTTTTAAAGTTATCTCTTTACCTCTACTTTTTGCAATTGTAATTATAATATGTCTTGTTGTGGACCTGCTTGGGTTGATTTTGTTGGGGACACTCTGTGTCTCCTGAATCTGAATATCCTTTTTCTTCCTCACATTAGGGAACGTTTCGGATGTTATTTCTTCAAATAAATTTTCTGTCCCCTTTTCTCTCTCTTCTGCTTCTAGGATCCCTATAATGTGAATGTTATTATGCTTCATCGAGTTGCTGAGTTCCCTAAGTCTATTCTCATTTAGCATTTTTTTGTCTCCCTGGCTCAGTTTGATTATTTTCCATTACTCTGTTTGCTACTTACTCAGGTTGCCACTTAGTTTCTCTGCTTCCTCTAGTCTACTATTTATTCTCTTGAATGTATTTTTAATTTCATTTATTTTGTTCTTCATCTCTGATTGGTTCTTTTCTATCTCTTTGCTAAGGGTCTCATGATGTTTTCCACTCTTTTCTCAAGTCCGGTGAGTATCTTTATGACTATTACTTTAAATTCTCCATCAGACATATTACTAACCCCTATTTCACTTAGGTCTCTTCCTGTGGTTTTCTGCTTTTCTTTCATTTGGAACCTATTCCTCTGTCTCTTCATTTGTCTAACTCTCTGTGTCTGTTTCTATGTATTAGGAAAGTCAGCTACGTCTCCTGCTCTTGATAGTAACAGCCTTATGAAGAAGAGGTCCTGTAGTGCCCTCCAGTATAGTGTCCCCTGTTCACCTGTGCTTCGGGGATGTCTCCTATGTGTGTTGCATGCACCCTGCTGTGAGGTACGGGCCGCTTTTTCCTTCAGTCCAATCATCGGCAGTGGCGTTCTGATCCATGGTGGACAGTGTTTTATCCCTGTGGTGTTAGTGGACCAATCTGGGGCTGCCTTAGGCTTAAGTTTAGTCAGAGTAGGTATTTGCAAGAAATGAGGTAGCACCAAACCACAGTGCACTTTTCCTCTGTTGTGCCCTGAGCTTTCATTGGTTGGTGGGGCCTGCAGTCAGACCAGTTGTCTGCCCCCACCCCACTGCTGGGGCTGCAGTCTCACTGCATTGTGTGGCTGTCTTCCTCCTTCCCCATGGCAGGATTTACTGGAGAGTGTTGCTGGCCCCATTCTGACTGTTTGCACACTACTGGGCTTGTGGCTGTGGTTTGAATGGGGTCCAGCCAAGAGCATATTGAAGGGGGCAGGACAGGCAGTGCTTTCAAAATTTTCACGCTGGCAAGAGAGGACTTGCTGCTGCTGAGACCAGGTTCTCAGGGGTGGGGTACACATTTTTAACAAGGTATGCACCGGTCCTTTGGGGGAGGGGGCCCGCCCTCACCACCACTGCTGCTGCTGGAACTGAGGCCCCTCAAAGTGTGTGAGTCCCAGTGTTGGCAAGGTCTGTGCTCGTCCTCTAGAGGAGGGGGCTCCAGACTGAGGCAAGCTGACTGGAAAGGGCAGATCTGCCAAATAGCGGGGTGGGTGGGGCTGGGTGCCAGTTAGGTAGTGAGTGTTGGCAACGTGCACTGTTTCCCACAGGTCGCTTGGTGTTCATGCTAGGAGGTGGGGGAGGGAAATGGTGCCTGCCAGCTCCTTTGTTCCAGACAGAATCCCCCAGGGATCTCTATCCCTGCAGTACCTGCTCTGAGATTAGCAAATAACTCTCCCTCCTGTATGCTGCTGGTATTTTTCTGCTGCTTCTATGCTGTATCTGCATGGGCTGTTTGTCCTGCTGTCTCTCTAAGGGCAGGGACTCAGTTTCTTATTGCTCTCCAGGCTTTCCCAGAACGGAGCCTGCTGATTTTTAACATTCCGAGTTTTATGTCCTGCTGCTTGTAAGAACTCATGAAATTTGGCCCTTCTGTTTTTCAAAGGTAAATTTTATAGGCTTTCATCTTCCCTGTGCAGACTCCCAGAGGTGATAGTCCCATTTCTCTCTCCTCTCCAAGCCCAGACCTCTGGCCTCCAGTGGCCAGACTCACAGGGTTTAGCTCCCCAGTACATGTCTACCCTTCCTACCCTCTTTGATGTGACCTCTTCTCTACCTTCCGTTGTGGAGTTTGTTCTGCGAGTCTTCAGGTCGTTTTGGGGTTATTTACACTGTTAAAAGTGTTAGATAGTTGTATCTATGAGACGAAGTGAACTTGGGGTCTTCCTACTCTGCCATCTTTCTGGTTTCTGTTGGGTACTTTCTTAAATACCCCAATGTTCTATAAATATCTTTACATGCTCTTAATATTAACTTTGGAATACTGACAATTGCAATCACATGCAAAATAATCCAGTGCTTACATTATCAGATTTTTTAAACGTCTCAATAGTAATTCCCCCATCTGAAATTATTTGTTTTTTAATAAGGGATTTTAATGTATAATATTATAATTGTTATCACTAAAATATCTGTACTTATTTATAACCATCTTCTATTACATTTTTCTTCCATTCTGTTTTCTGTTGCTTACTATTTACGCTGTTTATTGTTTTCTTTCTTGTTCATTGTTTTGTCGATCATATTTTATTTGACCTAATTTTTTTTTCAAATAGTGAGAAAATTCTAACTTTATTAATATTTGACCAGTAATCATCATAGATTAGTAGTAAAAACATTTTGGATAAGTTTTCCTAACAACATCAAAATCAATTAGTTAACTGTCTCAGTCAGTTTTGCTTTGAGAACAACTTTCAGAGCTCGGTGGTTTACCACAAAAAGCTCATTTCTTGTCTTCTGTGGAAGTTGTAGGTTGCCCCGTGGCTCTATGACATATGTCTTCTTCATTCCAGAATCTAGGCCGAAGGAGCAGTCCCTTTTTAGGATATGCCATCCTCTTGGCAAACAGAAAAAAATTAAAAGAACTGAGACCCTGAAAACTCTCAGAACTTCTGCTTGGATATGGTGTATTTTGGGTCTGTTCACTTTTCATTGGCCAAAGCACGTCACATGTCATTGATATCAAGGGGATTGAGATGTATGCTTTTCCTATATGATGGTACAAGTCACATAGCAACAGAAAAGATGGTGAATAACTGGAAGGGATGGCAACATTTACCACACTAGCTCTAGCCCGTGGCTCTAAGACAATATCAAAATGTACCCAACTCATCTCTGTGCTAGAAATACCATAAGAAACAAAACTATCCTTGTTTTGATGGAATTTATGTCAGGTCATGATTTTACTACCCTTCTACTCTTCTGGTTTCATACTAAAATTGTATGGGATTTGCGCTAAATTTTCCAAAGTCTGACAACCCCTTTTGCAAAACAGCTTAGTCTTACTCTATAAAGTTGGTATCTTGTCAAATCCCTGGGGATAGCAACACCTATTTTTAAGTTTTCTCCTATTTCTGGTGCCAACTTTACTTTCTCAAGTAAGAGTTTAGGTGTATCTTTATCACTTGTTGGCATTTCTCAGGTTCCTGGTGATTGATTTGTGTGTGTAGTTCAAGTAAATGTCAGCGTTTTCCAGGCAAGGAATGCGGGTTCTGTTTGCAGATCATCTGGCTATAATGGATAATCACTGTCAAATAACTAGGAGGGGCCTGATGTGTGGGAGCAGTAAACATTTTGTTCGATTGGTTTTATTTTAAGGTACCTGTGAGGTTATCTTCTGCATACAGATGATTCTTATATGTTGTGGAAGTCATTTAGACTCTTGCTCTGTTTCTGTCTCTAACCTCAAAGTTCACTCTAGTTCCCCATGGAAAAGTTGCCATATTATTTGAAGAACTTGTCTCTGTACTTCATTCTGAGGATGAACACCAGAGCTAACCTATTAAGTATAGGGTCTGGCTGAGCAAGTCACAACATGTTAGATAATATCCAAAGACTGTCTCAGAGGCCACTCCTGCTGCCTGTTGTGAAGGTTACTCTAGGTACAGATGAGATTAAGGTGAAACATTCAAGGTGAGTGTGGTTCTTGCCTCAGGCACAAAATTTAAGCGATGATCAAGATACACGGTATTTTAGTGCAATATAAAAAGAATTAAAAGTAATATCAAAACCTAGAATGGATAAAATATCAAAACTTTAAATAACGACAGAATTGCTAACAGCACCATGCTGAGCCACATGGGCAAAAGGCAAAATCAGTAATAATGCTATTTTCTAAATCATGGAAGTTTTGCATACATTTTTATTTTTAAGGCATTATCTGCTTTAATTATCAACCTTTTTTGGCACCTCTTCAAATTTTCTACTCAAGATAAGTGCCTCACTCCTCATTTACCTCACCCAAGTCGTGTCTCTGACTTAGCCCTTCTAGGAAAACCTATCGTTTCAACAGGTCTATATTATGTCTATATTGTGTGAGCATTTTTGGCTTTGTTGGGTTAAATTAAAAAATCTCATCTATTACGTTAGAGATTTTACAAGCTTTCCGATATTATTGATCACTGAAGGAACTTAATTTTTTTTTCTATATTGCTGTAGATTTCTTCTTATTTTTTGTTTTGGGGTCTTAGTTTCTTTTTTCCCCTCAGTAGGATTTGAGGAGAGAGAAAATGAAGTGGGAGCTGGTGACAGACATAAAAATAAGAGAAAAGTAATGGTAAAATAAATTATTTGAATTTAAGGCATGTGGTGGATGAGGGAAAGATCCATAAATGAGATAGGAGTTAAAAAAATTTTTTTTTAGTATTTATTTTTGAGAGAGAGGGAGAGAGACAGTACATGACTGGGGGAAGGGCAGAGAAAGGGAGACACAGAATCCGAAGCAGGCTCCAGGCTCTGAGCTGTCAGCACAGAGCCCGACTCAGGGCTCGAACTCACAAACAGCGAGATCATGACCTGAGCCGAAGTCGGAGGCTGAACCGACTGAGCCACCCAAGTGCCCTGAGTTAGGATGTTTTAAATGTCACTGTTTTTCCTTCAAAAATAACAGAAGAATTTGAGGTGAACATATTTTAGAATTTGGAAATGAAAGGTTTGAATAGAAGGAGAACAGGTAAGTTAGGTGTTTTCAATCAAGCCATAAAGAAATAATCTAGAAAAGTAGAGAAATAAGCTATTCCCATTCCATGTGCAGACTCCAAAATATTGCATAGATAGATTCCTCAGCAGAACAACACATAACTGAGCAAAAAAACTTTTAAAGCATTTCATTATTAAAAAAATATATATTAACTTTATATAAAAACAAAGTCAGAGGCATCCCATGTTGTGCTGTTCTGGAGACCTAGCCTAAATGTTGCTCATCTATTTGGCTCTAGCAAAGCCTTCTCCAGTGCTCCACCGGCAGTTCAAGTCAGAACTCTAAACAACTAAATTGTGTCTTCAACACTGAGGTGGTAAAATAGAAACATAATATCTACCATTTATGAATTGCTTGATATGAGCCAGAGAGTAAAATACTATCTGATCGCACACTTAAAAAACAAAAAGTAAAGAATTAAAACTTTCCTTATTTTATAAATAAGAGCACAGCTTAGAGAAATCAAATCACTCGATCAAGATGACAACATACAACATGTGGTGAGCTGAGGTCACGCCCAGATCTCTGATCCCAAGCCTCTACTCCCAACCACCATATTACAATTGAGCGCACAAGAGACAGGTTTTATCTTTATCGGTCATCATGTTAATACTCCAGTAAACACAGAGAAGTAAGTAGAGGACCCCAATTGTCTCCTTCTTCAGTCATTTCATTAATACCTGTTCCTTGCGAGTGTGTTAACTTTTTTTTAACTTGCATTTTCCCATGCATAAAATGAAATGGTGCCTAAGATTTCTATCCGCTTTCAAATTCTCTGTTTCTGTGATTCCTATCGACAAGCCATCCGCTCTAAGTAGAATGTACTTAGAGACCCTGGTGACTTAAAGGCTAAAGCAAAAGAGTATGACCCAAGTATGCAGATTCTAAAGTAACAGAGGGTATTAATATCCTTCATCTCATGCAGTTTTTAAAATTCTCATTTTCTTCTTTTTCATTCTGAATCTTATTCATTTATTTATTTATTTATTTATTTATTTATTTATTTATTTTAATGTACCAACCTCGCCTTTCTTTCATCTTGTAGTGGTAGAACAGTACAATGCCGTTTGGTTTTCTTTTGCTACTCAGTTTTTCATCACATCACATTTTAAAACCCAGCCACTTTTAGATGAGCACAAATCCCACATCAAGAGATGCCACGCATCTCCCCGGGGCAGTTGGGGGAGGTGGGGCATAACGTCTCCACCCATCCTGTAAGAACCACGGAGATAGCCTAGTGAGTTAGCCTACAGCCAAAACAGTTTGTTGAGTGAGCTTCGCTTTTTGGAGGGTTTTTTTTTTTTTTTAATCACATTGTCAGGGATTTTCAAATTAAAAAAAAATGAGGTTCCATTTCACAACCACCGGACTAAATTTTTGAAAGTACTGCAGAGGATTTCAGGCAACAGACACTATCATGAATTGCTTGGCAGAGGGGAAGGTAAGCTTGTACAACCACTTGAGAAAGCAATTTATCAAAATATGAGAAACCGTAGGACATGCATGTCCTCAGACCTGGCAATTTCATTGTCTTATATGTGCAGCCAGATACATTCTAAAAGAGTTCACTGTAGCATCACTAGTAATATGGAAAAACTAAATAACAGAAGTGTTCATCATCAGAAGAGCAGATAGGTGAATGGTGACATAGGTGAGGAATGGAATATTACACATCAATCAAAATGAATGAAGCAGCTCTACATGTAACAACATAAATCCGAAAACGTAATCATAAGGGCAAAAAGAACAAGTTGCAGAATGCTCCATACCATAATGAATCCTTTAACTGCTTTAAAAACATGTGAAACAACAGAATATTTGGTTTATGGATATAGAATTCCAAATTTACAAGTTGAGTTTGTGCGGCAGAAAGTTTCAATTTGGTCTGTTGCTCCTAGATCTCCAGAGGGTAATGTGTACATGGTTACTTGTTAGGTTATGTTTATACTTTCTGTGTGACTTAAATATCTTTAATAAAGTAATATATTTTATTTTCTAAATAAGGAAGTGTAGTGGGGGGAGAGAGGAAAGCAAACCATAGGAGACTCTTGACTGTCGAGAACAAACTGAGGGTTGCTGGAGGGCAGGTAGTTGGGGGCTGAACTTGATGGGTGATGGGTATTAAGGAGGACACCTGTGTTGAGTACTGGGTGTTATATGTAAGTGATGAATCACTAAATTCTACTCCTGAGCCCAGTATTAACACTATATGCTAGCTAACTAGAATTTAAATAGAAGTTTGTGGAAAAAAAGACAAAATAAAATAATAGCATGAAATTTAGTGTGTTGTTTCAAATTACACACATTTTTCTCCCCAGGCACTGATATGTCCCCCGTGAGAATGAGAATCATTGCTCTGGCAGTGTTAAACGTCCAGCATAATTTTAAGTGCCAACTAGGAGTTTAACCAAGCACCATTTTATGGACTTGACCACCATGTCCCTTCCCCCTGAACTTTAGGGGAGCCCGAACTTTCTGGGAAATCATAGAAGCCAGGAGAGCAGTGTAACTGGCTGGATTGGTCCACCCCCAAATTTAGCCTGGTCTCAGGGCTGCTGCTGACAAGGAACAACACTGACTTACTCCAAATCAAAGAAAAAGCTTTGGACTGCAATCCCTGGAACTCGCAAGTACACAGGCTTGAGATAACCCTTGAATATGTCATTCAGAGTCTGTCCCTTCCTGACATCATTCTTCGCTGCCCCTGAAGGGGAAGCTAGGAAAGCTGTGGGTGGCCCAGCCTCAAGTGACTCCCTGCTTAATTTGCTTATGGGTCTCTTCAGTAAAAGGTCATTAAAATAAGGTTTGGTTTCCATTGCCAAGATACCAAGAATCATCTTGTACATGATTTGGCCTCCACTGAGACCTTGAGGTCTACTTCCCCAGAAATACTAAAATAGCCTTGGCTCCCTCACTCGTGGGGTTGAATAATGTCCATCATCCCACATGTTCTTCAAGTATTCTCGGTTCCAGAATTTGCACATATTTCTTTTCTTGTACTTATTTATTTGACTCCCCTAGTCAACCTTTCCAAGCCAACCTCAATACATTTCCCCACCTGTCTCACCTTAGGTACACACATTCTAAATGTCGTCTTCACATGAACTGTCTCTTTATTAGCTTACCTCATGTACCTCTTTTACTCAGGTACTATCTTATGCAACCATTCTTAGGCAAGAACTCTAATTTATTAACTACATCATCAGTCTTTCACTGCTGATAACCTCTTGTTTTCCCTCATCTTCCCTGGATAGGATTCCAGATGCCTTCACTGAAAGACTTCCTTTGCAAATACCCTCAAATCCCTGGCCTCTCTCTCTCCATCGCACTCACTCAGCAGATACTGACTCTGGTTAACCCAGACATCTGTTCTCTCTATGGCTGAACCCCAGCAACTAAATATTGCTGAGGAAAAACTACACAATTTGGCTGAAGTCATTTTAAATACAACACGTGAACCTCAAAAAGAATTCAACACTAACCCTGATTCTGTCTCATTTTGCTATTAAGTTTTCTTTCTTACTGACCAAGGTGACTATTTCATAATCTTTTCAGTAGTTTGTAAGCCTCTAATCCCTTCCATGTTCCCTTTGCATTACCTAAAATTTAGTCTTGCCTAATACTTGAGAAAAGAAGACCAATAAATTAAAATTGCCTAGTGGTCTACCAAACCTTTCTACAAATTCATTGCATATCTGTACCCATATGCTTTATCTTTTCTCCTGTTAAAAAGATAGACATATCCCTGTTTCTTTGAATAACCAAGGCCCCTACTTATGTTGAATATCACTTCCCATTTTGTCTTTTCAACTACTTTGCAACTGGGGTGTTTTCATTATCTATTGTTGCATAACAAATTCTTCTGAAACAAAGCAGCTAAAAACAGCAAACGTTTATTAGCTCATATTTTCTGAGGGTCAAGAATTCAAGAGCAGCTTAGCTGGGTAAATCTGGGTCAAGGTCTCTCACAATTTTGCTGTCAAGCTCTCTGGGAGCACAGTCATTACACTGCGTAATTAGGGCTGCAGGATCCACTTCTAAGCTCATTCACGTGGACACTGGTTAGTTTTTCACTAGTTACTAGCTAGAGGCTTCAGTTTCCCACCACTAGGGCCTCTCCATATAACTTCGCACAATATGGCAGCTTGCTCCTCCCAGAGCAAGTGATATAAGAGACAAAGAGAGATAGACCAAGTAGAAGCTGTAGTCTATTATAAAATAATTTTGGAAGGGACCACCCCATTACTTCTGTTTTGTTTTTCTCTTGGTCACATAGACCAAGTGTAATACAAATAGGATGGGTCTACACAAGGCTGTGAATACCAAGAGGTGGGACCACTGGGAGTCATTTTGGAGGACAACTGTATGTTGTTTTTTTTTTCCTTGTATGTTTGGTTGCGTACTGTTTTTATTACCTCTTTATATAGTAATGATCTTGATGTATTATTTTCTATAGTCACGATAGAAAGATAATTTAGCTTCTCTTTTAGACTTGTTGATCAAGAAATCTTTTTTTTATTTTTTTTTAATTTTTTTTTCAACGTTTATTTATTTTTGGGACAGAGAGAGACACAGCATGAACGGGGGAGGGGCAGAGAGAGAGGGAGACACAGAATCGGAAACAGGCTCCAGGCTCTGAGCCATCAGCCCAGAGCCTGACACGGGGCTCCAACTCCCGGACCGCGAGATCGTGACCTGGCTGAAGTCCGACGCTTAACCGCCTGCGCCACCCAGGCGCCCCTTTTATTATTTTTTTAAAGATTTTTTAAAATGTTTTTATTTATTTTGGGAGAGAGAGTATGCACATAAGCAGGGGAGGGCCAGAGAGAGAGAGGGAGAGAGAGAGAATCCCAGGCAGGCTCCATGCTGCCAGCACAGAGCCCCACGTGGGTCTCTAGCCCACAACCCGTTGTATCATGACCTGAGCTGAGATGAAGAGTTAGATGCTTAGAGCCATCCAGGTGGCCCTCTTTTTTATTATTTTTAGTCTAGAGAATTTGCTTTCAACTTTACAACTCCTCAATGATTGTCAGAGTTGTCAAATTTGGGAATTTTTTGTCAGATTTATGGCAAGTGGGAGATACAAGATTTCGATGAAGATGAATTTTCCACAGATTAACTTTGACTCCATATACTTCAAACCTCATTTCTCCTCTGCTTCTGGCACCAGGCGTCATGACAAGCCCTCCGATTCTTCCATTTCGGTCATACTATATGAGTGAGTTCACATAGTGGGCATCTGGAGCATTCCTGGAGGCCATTCCTATACTGGCCAAAACTTAACAAGAAAGGAGTTTAGAAACTATCTAAATTTATTCCACTAAATGCAAAGTAAATAAGTACATAAATGTGTTATATGCCAATCTATTAAGGTATACGATTTCTATGGGTTTTTTCTATTGTTGTGTAACAAATGAGCACAACTTTTGCAGCATAAAACAACACATGTTTATTATCTCACATGTCTTAAAGTCTGCCTACCACAGTCAGTCTTAAGGAATAGATAAAGAGGGGTGCATGTGTGGCTTAGTTGGTTGAGCATCTGATTCTTGATTTCAGCTCAGGTCATGATCCCAAGGCCTTGGGATCGAGCCTTGTGTCAGGGCTCTGCCCTGAGCATGGCTCCTGCTTGGGATTCTCTCTCTCCCTCTGCCCTTTCCTCTCTCTCTGTTTCTCTCAAATTAAATATATATATATATATCAGATTATATTAAATTTATACATAATATAAATTATATATTAAATATATATAATATATTAAAATATAAATTATATATGAATATAGTATATATTAAATATATAATATAAACATATAAATATATTTATATATTATTATATATTAAAATATAAATTATATATTAAAATATAAATTACATATTAAAATATAAATTATTATATATAAATATGTTTGTATATAATATAAATTAATATATATTATATTAAATAAAAATATATATGTTAAAAAAAGAATAAAGAGAAAATATAAAATGATGCTTACTATATAGAATAAAAATTTCATGAATTTAACATAATTTGCATGTATCAAGTCCCAATATCTCTATGAGGTAATATGTGTGGTTTCCACATAGGCAAATGAGAATTTTAACTTGTTCATATTTTAGAGCCCCCTAATCGAGCTAGAACGTAGACCTCTCAAGTCTCAACATGTAATTGATCCTTCAGTAATAGTAACTTCCTCTAGAAATACTGTGAAGTTAAAATTTTGGTTCTTTGAGATTGCTTTTAAGTACCAGAATCACTCAGCACACATCTTTTAAGCAAAAACAAGTTACTGAGAATTAATTAAGCCCATAGTTTCCATTTGCATGCATTGAAATTCATATTCTTGTGGACATATCTTGGTATATCACCAAGGCTTCAGATTTATAAACCCAAAGATTTTGTGAACTTTGCTTTATTTTTCTTTTTCAGGTAATCAAAGGTATCCTTATCCAATCACACTTTATTTTATAAAAATTCACACAGAGATGTTCACCTCTATTTTCATTTTTTTAATGTTTATTTATTTTAAGAGAGAGAACAGAGGAGGGGCAAAGAGAGAGGGAGAGACAGAATCCCAAGCAGGCTCCAGTCTGTCAGCACAGACCCCGAGGCAGGGCTTTATCTCATGAACCAAAACCAAGAGTCAGATGCTTAACTGACCGAGCCACCCAGGCTCCCCATCGATCTTTAAATTATCCAAAAAGGGGAGCAAGAACCCTTCTCCATGACTTTAAGAGTAAGTTTACATTGGCATTATGGCAAAGTATAACTTGTTTAATTTCAATGGCCCTGTGTCCTTTTTCTTTGCTATCACCCTTAACTAGGTACCATAATATAAACATTCCTTGTTATTACAGTCTTTATCCTCTACACAGATAAGCCCTGGGATTAAAAGGCCATGTTCTTAAAGCAGAGAAAATACAGATGTTTTCACTCGCCCGTTACTGCACACAGCAGTGGTATTAGCCTTTTAGCAGTCTACACCACATTAGCAATCTGAGTGTTTTTTGAATCAAAGCTGAAATTTGTAGTGCCTCTAATGTGTAATGAAGTTGCATATTTTTACCATGCATTCACTCAAGCATATGGGTTTTATAATTGAACTCAAGAGATTGTATTTTGGATTCACTTCTGCTCTAATAGAAATGTACACGTACCAGTGCTTCTGTCTCTATTTGGAGACACAATTTGATGCAGTTTGGTCATCTATTTTATTTTATTTATTTTTTTTTTTTAATTTTTTTTTTTAATTTTTTCAACGTTTATTTATTTTTGGGACAGAGAGAGACAGAGCATGAACAGGGGAGGGGCAGAGAGAGAGGGAGACACAGAATTGGAAACAGGCTCCAGGCTCCGAGCCATCAGCCCAGAGCCCGACGCGGGGCTCGAACTCACGGACCGCGAGATCGTGACCTGGCTGAAGTCGGACGCTTAACCGACTGCGCCACCCAGGCGCCCCGGTCATCTATTTTAAAGTGTAGGTATGCTTTCATTACTCTGTTAAAAGGCTAAAGTCAGGAAAACTTAATTATGCAAAATAACCTTACTAAATAGCGAGCAGTTTATATTATATCCCCATATGGTCATTTTTAAAGAATTATATGATGATACGAACTAGCAGTGCCCAGAACAAGTATCATCGGAACAAATATGCTTAATATTTTTGAGGAGACATGGAGTTTTAAAATATCCATGTAGTTCTAGTGTTATTGCTTGTAATCAACTAAGTTTTCAAATAAATGTTCCTATTTATATGAATGTTTAAATTATAGATTTTAGGAACACTCAGATTACACTCAGAAGCAAGTATTTCCAGATTTTGCTACTCTTACAGTATCCTTTTTTATTACAATTGAATATCATTGAATCACATTTGACAAAAGAGTGGAAGTAATCAGAAAATTCATTAAATCTTTTTAGATCTCCTTTAAAGCTGTGAATTAAAGTTGGACTTTTGGGTAAGTTCGTAGTTTATGGTTGTCATCTGTATAAAGTGTCAATTCAAGGGCTGTGATCGTGTAAATTAAATTTGAGTGGTTTTAAATTTTTTTCTTTCACTTACTTTCCTGCCCTTATGTGGAGATGTACCTACATATTTTTCTCAGATGTAATCACACCATTAATTGGGACAGCCATTGTTATAGTCTTCTAATCAATGAAAAGAAACGAACACTACAGAGATCAAAACCATGAAATGGACATTTTTAGTTTAAAATTATTTCCTAGAGGGGCGCCTGGGTGGCTTAGTCATTTAAGCGTCTGACTCTTGGTTTCTACGCAGTTGATGATCTCTCGGTTTTGTGAGTTCGAGCCCCACATCGGGCTCCAAGCTGACAGTGCAGAGCCTGCTTGGGATTCTGTGTCTTCCTCTCTCTCTCTCTCTCTCTCTCTCTCTCTCTCTCTGCCCCTCCCCCACTTGCACTATCTCTGTCTCTCTCAAAATCAATAAACCTTAAAAAAATAAAATAAAAATAAAATAAAAATTTCCTAGAATGTTGTTCTTAAGATATTATAATATTTCATTAGGAAATAAATGGAGCACATATTTGCTATTTCAAGAGGAAAACATAAAAATCACTGAAATTTCTTGAGCATTTACCACTCTCAAGTGTTTGTTTCTGTGTATTCCTATACTCCGCTGTGTTAACTTATCACATCTTCACAACAACTTCATAGAGAAGTAAGATTATTTTCCAAATGTCAGAGAAGAGGAAACTGAGGCACAGGAGGCTAAATGACTAATAAAAGGTAAAGCTGAGATCTAGCCCTGGAAGTCTCTGGCTCTGGAGGGCTGACATCCCATCTTTAAGAAGTTAGCACCAACTTGAAACAATCTTTTAGTGACAGCTTTTCCAGTGTATTTTGAAGAAAATGTTTCTCTTGATGAAAATTATAAAATGCAGCGTGCCTGGGTGGATCAGTTGGTTAAGTGTCTGACTCTTGATTTCAGCTCAGGTCATGATCTCATGGTTTGTGGGTTTGAACCCCGTGTCAGCCTGCACTAATAGTGTGGAGCCTGCTTGGGATTCTCTCTCTCTCTCTCTCTCTCTCTCTCTCTCTCTGCCCCTCCCCTGCTCTCAAAATAAATAAATAAATAAACTTGAAAAAAAGAAAAAAAAGATTATAAAATTCATGTTTGTCTTATCTGCTATTGAACTGCACAAAAAATTTACAGGACATGTCCAAAGTCTACTCTGTTTTTATAATGCAACACTACCACGTAAGGTCAAAATGATCATATTGGTTCTTTTGCATTAATGCCATTTGTTCACAGCTTTCTTCCTAGTGTTTTTCCATTGCTTCTTAGCTTTTTTCATTTCCCAGTGTTGAAAATTTGTTTCCTCTTTTGTTCTTCACAATCAATACCACTTCCCTTCCCCACAACTACCAAGTAATGACAGTAGATATCCTTTAATTGCTCAGCCAACTATTTTGCTCAAACAATTATATTTATTAAAATAACCAAATTGATTTTCTGTCTATAAGAAAAGACATTTTGAAATCTATAGGCTTCTTGGTCAAAGGTTATGTCAATAAAATACTCAGTAAAGTGGAGATTTGGAAATCGTCCAATTAATTTGATCAATAGAGAGACAAACTCAATATATTAAATCCTAAAGGTTTTTTTCTCTTCTGAAATACTGTGTGCAGACTACAATGATACCATCAGCCAGATAATCTCACTGCCACTTGTGTTCCATGGTTCACTCACTCTTCAGTGTTGTAAACAATTGATAGGCACCACCAGTTTTCTCAAAGTATATCCCTTCTCGACAGTTGGTACACAGTTGAGAAGCAAGGCGATTGTAGGAAACCTCAAGAAAATGTGTATTTTAACTGAATTATAATTATTATCCTAATGAACTCTCTGACTTGTCTTATAAAAATATGATAGGGCACCTGGGTGGCTCAGTCGGTTAAGCATCCAACTCTTTACTTTGGCTCAGGTCATGATCTCATGGTCCTGAGATGGAGCCCTGCGCCAGCTTCCACACTGAGCATGAAGCCTGCTTAAGATTCTCTCTCCCTCTCCCTCTGCCCCTCCCCACTCACTTTCAAAAAAAGAATATGCTAATTAACATGAACTTCTACATGACTTCAATATCAATATATGGTTTTGGCTTTAACATTCTCAACAGAAAGCAGAGATTTGCACGGGGATTTTTGCCCATATCTATTTCACCTGTTTTGGAACTTTGCCTTGTCGAGCTTTTAAGCAGGAATTCAAAGAACCAAATGGTAAATCAATTTTAAAATGTTGTCCTGCCTTTACAGCAATCGCAGTGACAGAGAGTTGCTCCATTTCACTCTCAAGGGTTTTAAAACACTAATCATTTTCAAGAAGTCCTCCCATGTCCCGCACCTTCTATTTCATGATGATACCATGAATCATCTGAGATCATGTTTTGTGCTGTGAGAAAGGACAAATTATGTGTAATGAAGAGTCTACTGTTATTCTACTAATAGCTACATTTTCCCAGGGAAAATGATGTTTTTCATTCAAAGTAGGAAAAAAAATGTTAACTCAGTTGGTTTAAGCCACAAGCCTTTATTACGTTCACTGTCAAAGAAAAGATTTGGGCATTAATGCATCATTTTGGACTCGGGGACTCTAAAAAAAATAATCAACTAATGGGGGATTAATCACCTATTTATGAAAGTGTCTACTTACGAAGAATAAATGGCACAGGATGACTATACTTAAAACAGTCTAAAAGTAAGTGAAAGAGTGAGGCCAGTGTTGTTTTTTTTTTCTTTCATGTATTCATGACACTGTGTGATTATTTTACACATTAAGCTGATTTGTGACTACTGAAAGAGCTGACCCGTTCCCAGAAAATGAGAGTACATAGCAAATATAAGGAAATCCAATATGAACTTTCTGGGTCTGTTAGTATGCAGATGAGCCTTCCTAATTACTTCTTAATGTTTTCTATAAGTCATCAAAAAATGCTAATACATCTGTTGAGCCCATGTTTGGACATATATCTATATGTTAAGATACAGAGGGAATACATAAAAATAGAGTATATGATAATACCTATCTCTTTGTGTTTTTTTTTAAACTTTTTTTTAACGTTTATTTATTTTTGAGACACAGAGAGACAGAGCATGAACGGGGGAGGGGCAGAGAGAGAGGGAGACACAGAATCTGAAACAGGCTCCAGGCTCTGAGCCATCAGCACAGAGCCCAGCGCGGGGCTGGAACTCACAGACCATGAGATCATGACCTGAGCCGAAGTCGGATGCTCAACCGACTGAGCCACCCAGGCGCCCCTATACCTATCTCTTAATGCCAAGTCATTTAACTCTGTGGAACTACTAGAATTTGTGAAGTACACATGATTTTTTGTTTTAACACTTTGGTCCAATTTTTGGCCTGTTTTCTCTTTCTCTGTTTCTGCTTTGTGCCAGAATAATGTCCAAAAATACCACATGAATTTACCATCTGTTCTTATTTAAACCTAAAGCAATTTCCCATAATAGTATTTAAGTCATATAGATATCTTGTTGTCTTACTTTCAAAGCGCATTCCTCATACATATGTATAAGTAGAAATATAATTGGTCTACTTGGTAGGCGCTAACCAAAGAGAACTTTTAAAACCATGATCTGTGGGGCGCCTGGGTGGCTCAGTCGTTTGAGCATCTGACTTCGGCTCAGGTCATGATCTCACAGTTTGTGAGTTCGAGCCCCACGTCGGCTCTGTGCTGACAGCTCAGAGCGTGAAACCTGCTTCGGATTCTGTGTCTCCTTCTCTCTCTGCCCCTCCCCCACTTGTGCTCTGTCTCTCTCTGTCTATCAAAACAAACCAACAAACAAAAAAAAACAAAAAAAAACCAGCCATGATCTGAGGAAGGAATAGTTATCTTACCCCTAAGATACAAAATTAACTCCATATTTAGGAAAATATTTTTGTGTTTTTTTTTAATTTTTTTTTTCCAACGTTTTTTATTTATTTTTGGGACAGAGAGAGACAGAGCATGAACGGGGGAGGGGCAGAGAGAGAGGGAGACACAGAATCGGAAACAGGCTCCAGGCTCCGAGCCATCAGCCCAGAGCCCGACGCGGGGCTCGAACTCACGGACCCTGAGATCGTGACCTGGCTGAAGTCGGACGCGTAACCGACTGCGCCACCCAGGCTCCCCAAAGGAAAATATTTTTGAATAACGAAAAGTTTTCCATTTGAATTTTTGGCCTGATAATACTGCTAAAATAATCCTATCAAGAATCACTAAAATTTCGGGAGAAAAGGAAAGAAAGGATTTCTATGCTTTCCAAGTTTTTCATTACATTTATAACAATAAACTAGAAGTGTTCCATTTTCCAAAATATTACCTAAAATACAGAACCAAGGGAAAAGTACAAAGGAAAATTAGGTTTATAATTCACAGTGAACATATCAGATTTGCTACTAAGGTTTATTGAAACAGGTACTATAGGTACACGGGTAAGAGACCAAGCAGAAAGTCAGACACCCCACCAGGTACTACAAACAGAGGGCATTTGATAGAGAGGATAGATAGGTGTTCAAAGTCTGAAAGAGCAAAGAGGGAAAGCGGATAGGAAGGGGTCAACGTTGTAGAAAGACAGCACTTTTCGGTCTAGAGGAACTAAGTGGGAGAAGCGATGATACTAGAAAGTAGAAAACTGAAGCAGAAGCCCTTGTGGGCGAATACTTGAAACTCTGAGAGTGCATCCATGGCTATTGCTCAGACCGCTGAGGGAAGTGCCCGACAGCTCAGATGTGCCCCTCTGAGATGGTGCCTTGCCGGGAATGCCAAGTCTGGTGGAGATAGCAGGTGACGGCACAGCTGGTATTTGGCAGGCAGGGGGTAGGAGGAAGCACAGCTTGTACTTCGATCACTGAGATGCATGACCCAGCTGGTGCTCCGACCGCTGGAAGGCACGGGGCAGGTCGTGCTGCAAGTGCTAAGAGAAATTGGAAGCTGGTTGAGAAGAGAATTGGAAGAGAATTGGAAGAGAAATTGGAAGAGCCTTCCAGTCTCTTCTACTCTTGGAGGCATACAGACCCAAGCAGAAATGGTTATGGGCTCATTGTGTCCTCCTCTTGCTTTCAAATAACTCTCCAGTTCCAATTCCTCCTTCCTTCCAGCCACCGGTGACCACTGATCTACTTTTTGTTTGTCTGTGGATTTACTTATTCTGGATAGTCTGTAAAAATGGAAACACACAGTATGTGGCCTTTTATTGTGGCTTTCTTCACATAGCGTAAAGTTTGGAAGACTTGTTTATATTCTAGTATATGTTAATGCTTCATTCATTGTCACAAATGAATAATATTCCATCGTGTAGTTATGCCATATTTTGTTTATCCAGTCATTAGTTCATGGACATTTGGGTTATTTCTACCTTTTGGCTCTTATGAATAATGCTGCTATGAATATTCATGTACAAGTTTTTGGGTGAACATATGTTTTCAGCTAGAAATCTAGGAGTAGAATTGTTGGATCTTATGGTAGCCCTACTTAAATTTTTGGGAGAGCTGCCAAAATATTTTTCAAAGCCAGCTACTCTATTTTATATTCCCAATAGCGATGTATGAGGGTGTCAGTTTCTCTGCACCCTCACCAACACTTATTATTGTCCATGTTTTTTATTATAGTCGTCCTAATGGGTGTGAAGTGGTATCTTACTGTGGCTTTGATTTATAGTTACCTAATAACTATTTTGAGCATGTTTTCATGGACTTATTTGTCATTTGAACATCTTTTCATGGGCTTATTTGTCATTTGTGTATTTTTTGGATAAATCCCCATTCCTTTGTCAATCTTTTTTTTTCTTTAGGCAGAAAGAGCAAGCCGGGGAGAGGGGCAGGAGGAGAGATAGAAAGAATCTTAAGCAGGCTCCATGCTCAGCATGGAGCCCCATGCAGGGCTCCATCCTGCGACCCTGGGATCACGACCTGAGCTGGACTCAAGAGTCAGACGCTCAACCAACTGAGCCACCCAGGCGCCCCTCCTGTGTGTGTTTTTAATTACATCATCTTTATTGTTGAATAGGAAAAGTTCTTTATATATTCTGGATACTAGATTCCTACCAGATAAATGATTTGCAAATATTTCCCCATTCTGTGCGTTGACTTGTCAGTGTCTTATGTGGATCTTTTGAAGAACAGGAGTTTTAATTGCGATGAAGTCCTGTTTGGCTATTTTTTTTTTCTTTGGCTGCTTGTGCCTCAGGTGTCATAATTAAGAAATCATTACCTAATCTAAGGTCACAAAATTATCTTCTAAAAGTTTTGTAGTTTTAAATTCTTACACTTAGATCTTTGATCCATTTTGAATAAATTTTCATATATGTTATGAGGTAAGGATCCGACCTCATTTTCTTGCATGTGGATATTCAATTGTTTGGCCCCATTTGTTGAAAAGCCTATTCTCTCTTTCTATTGAAAGAGGCTCAAAATCATTTGACAATACATGTATAAGCGGATTGTCCCCTAAACTCTCAGTTCTAGTCCATTGACCTGTATGTCTGTCTTTATGCCAGTTTCCACTCTGTCATTTTTAGTTGTGTTTTTAAGTCTTCATCTTTTACAGTTTTACACTGGAGTGTATTATAAATAAAATAATACAATGTGTAGGATTTACTTGTAAATAATCCAAGAGTTGAGGGTGATAGAAATGGGTAGATATAGATACACAAGTTAAATAACATTGGCCATATGTTGGTAGTTTTATCGTAGTCACTATATATGGTAGTTACCATATGTTGGTAGCCTGGGTGATGTATGCACAGAAGTTCTTTACACATCCTGATTTTTATATATTTTATATTTTTATAACAAAATATGAACACAGTACCACCACCTATACCACCACCATATTGTAGGTCTGTAGGAAGCAAAGGAGTAACTTGGATTTACTTTTCCCATGCATATATGCTCTCCCAGCATATATCAGGAAATGTATATATTTTTCCTACCCATGAATCCTGAGAAAAAATGGTCAAAAAATGAAGAAACAGAGGAAAAACATTATAATTTTTTTTGCAAGATTTAGAGCTTCACAATCAATATACAAACATTACTGGCAGAAGAAATCGCCGGTGTCCAATTGAAAGCAAGAGGAGGAAATGCAGACAGGGAAGTGCAAGGTTAAGGTTGACATTTCTGGATCCAGGAGAGGAGCATATTGGAGAGAAATAGTTCAGGTCTAACCCAACTGACCTGTAATTGTTGTCATGTTGTAAGCATGCTCCTGACCCTGATTGCTGTTAACAGGTTGGTTTTTTGTGTGTTTGTTTTTGTTTTTTGCTTTTGTTTTTTTTGCAAATAGATAAATGTTGATACGATTGTTTACCTAGTGTATTTTATGCAAATCCTATGAGTGATTTTCTAAGAAATAAGTTTTGGAACCAAACTATATTCTTAAGTTAATAATTTTGACCGAGCATACTGTGTTTTGCTGTCAACCCTGCTAGGATATTTGAATGGTATGTTATTTCAGTGCTACCCAATAATGTTTCCTGGCATTCCCCAGAGACCAGATATGTGCTGTGGCTCTTTGTAAATATCTGAACAGAAGAAATGCAAATAGAAGATGTTCTTATGGACTATTTCAACAGTCTTTCCACACGAAGACTAGAAGATGTTTTTGTGGAGTATTTCAACAGGAATTCAGAAACTGATCCAAAATGTCTATTCACAAAAACAATATTGATATCAATGACAAAATCCAAATCAGAGTAAGCAAACAAAATATTTTCACTGTTAGAAAGTAAGTGAGATTTATGGAGCAGTAGGTACGCTAATCTTAAAGAAGCTGTGGACAAATTTGTAACAATTTGATCAACATTATTGAAAAATGAAATTTTTATGCACTGAAAAAGAGCAAGATACATAATAAAAGAACAAGATCATGCAATAGGGCAGTTAATGCTTTGGGGGTTTTATTTTTTTTTTAATGTTTATTTATTTTGAGGGAGAAAGAGAGAGAGAGAGAGTGAGCCGGGGAGCTGCAGAGAGAGAGGCAGAGAGAGAATCCCAAGCACTGTCAGTGCAGAGCCCAACATAGGGCTCCATCCCGTGAGTGTGACCTGAGCCAAAATCGGGTCAGATGCCTAACCGACTGAGCCATCCAGGCACCCCGATGCTTTGTGGGTTTTAAAACTTCATTTTAAGGAAGATCATTTCTAATTATTAAATATGTGTGTCATTATCTTTCTGTGAATTAAATAATTTTCCATTTATTTGATGTGAATGCTATTTTCTTTAATGTTTTCTGACATAAGATGTTCCTATCAGATAGAGCTCGTTTTTACACGTTATTGCAAGACACAATCCTGCAAAGCCATACTTTTATTAGTATATTGGTTTGTTACATTAAATCTCTGAAGGTATAGTGTAAAAATGGCTTACAGTTCATTCTCATTCATTATCACAGAAAATGTATTGTAAAAATAGAGGGAAAATTATGATTTCAGGACTCCCTGAGAATTTCCAGGAATTCTGGTTTCTCATTCCAGAATCTTGATGATAATTGTCTGTCAGGAATTTGGAAATACTGTTTGGAAATATATTCTATTTTGAAGGTGACGAGCTATTGTATGAAGACCAGAAGCATGGAGGTAATGGCGCATTATGCTCCAGAAAGACAGTGGCCTAAAGCTAGGAAGCTTTTAGAAATGACAAGTTATCCCTCAGAATGAGTTAATGGATCCGTTCCTCAGAAAGACCCAGACACTCAGTGGGAAAGAACACTTGGTAAAAGACCAGACTTTTTGTATTTCCTGGAATGGGAGCTCAAAATACGATTTGGCCATTGTGGAGTAGGATGACCCCTTAAAGGTAGAACATTCCAGAACCTCTGAGATTTGGAAAGAATTTAAGTTCTGAAAGTAAGAAGTAAGTGAGCCTTAGATGTTCAGCCTGCAGGAGAGAAGGGGTAACTCAATTACTGTTGTATAGTGTGTCCAAAACGGCCCTTCTTGACTACCTTGGAAAGTCTGACAGAAGGCAGTAGAAGTGGCTTCAAATAGAAATAAGAAAATCACTATTAAGTGTCAGGATGACACTTATTGTAGAATCTCCAGCTCTTGGGATATTGAAGAAAAAGTTGAAAATTACTTATTCTGAGCAGTAAAATGCATCTCTTCGAAGTAGGGCAATTGGGCTCTTTATGCATCTTTCTAAAAGTCAGAATTTGAGGTTGAGGTTTTATTTACATTAGGCTACAGGCCTTAGTGAGCTTCAGATCTTTTTCCTGTGTTATTATTGAATAAATAAATCCATCCATTTAAACATAAGTCGTCTTGAAATTTAAATCAGAAGAAATATTAAGCTTAGTTAAGAGTTTATTTCTCTTCGCTTAGGACATTATTGGTGGAAGGTTGGAGGAGGGGCGGTGTGTGTGTGGCCTGGGTGGCAATGTAGGACGTAGGGAAAAGATGATGTTACATATTTATGTCACCAGCCCACTATGAAACAAATTCTTGATGAAAAACATGAGGCGATACTTTGGGAACATGAAAGATTTGGTGTATCTACCAAGGCAGTGGTTCTTTCCTTATTAGTCAAGATGCTGAGGCTCAGTGACCATTTCATAGATACAGCTGACATTTTGCAGATTGCAAACAAGCATGGGCAAGCTACTCTATTTTCAAGTGATTTACAGAGGCAGAAAGAGAATATCATACCCACAAATATGCTTACTTGAAATAGAACGTTTCCATTCATTTTTCACATGAAAAGTTTTGACAGTGGAAGTGAACTGACTTTGGCAATTTTTCTATTTGCCTTTTAATACTTGCTACTCTTTTGCAGAGAAACTTAAAGTTCAATTAAGTGTATTATACCATGTTGAAATTGTATAACATTTAACTAAAAACCTAAAAGCAATAATGCTTTTCAAGAATGGAAAAGAGGTATAATAGTCCATTAGAAGTGGATTATTTGTATCATTAAGGAGAATGATTATGTGCTTTTGAATGAGAAAACACACTGAAGAAACAGAATTTGATGGTGAGCGAACATTTGGTTAATAGTTATGCAGCATACATTCAAGAGGAAATAAAGATATGTGTATGAGACTAATAGACAAAAGAATTTGAAACACAAGTTGCATGTAGCATTAAAACACAGTTATTTCTGGAGAACCCATAAGAAGATTTTGCATCGGTTCGTATCATCGTGTTAATATTCATTTTTCAAATATATCAACTTTGAAATATAATATGCCATTTCCCCTGCTATTAGAAACTTAAATGGCTGCCATTGAAGTCTTTATAGTGGTTAATCCAGATGCTCCCCAATTCTTCAGTCAAAATGCAAGTATCTCAGTCACAACCCATATACACTCCTTCTTCTGTATTATAAACCGTGATTTCATCTCCGTCCCCAACCAACCATGAGACTTGAAACATAACCTGCCGATTATGTGGAAATGTACAGAATTGTCTGGGATTAGGAATGGCTGGCTGACTTAGGTGTGGGTGTATGTAATGCATATACGAGTGCTTACACATGAATGATACTTTCTCCCCCCCCCCTTAATTATTGAAGTAACCAATGGCCAAAAAATTCAGGAACTAGTCTTAAATAAGGAGTAATAGGAAGGCATAGAGGAACCTCCATACAGGTGAAAACGTCCCTTAAAAATATGACTATAGGTCTTTTTTTTTTCTTGTTGGAAAAATTAATACATCATTGAAGATGAAACATTCAGAATTACTAGGAGCAGAGAAAAGTATTTTCCTTTTGATATTCTTGAAATAAAGATAACGAAATCACCCTATTATCTTAATCTTTCGTGTGCCTGTGTGTGTGTTGTTTTGTCTTAAAAGCCCAAAGGAGGGAATCACACACACACACAGACACGTATGCATGCACAATAAAATGAGATGAGATGAGGCAGCACAGATACGCATCATCAAATAAAAAAATGTTGTGGGGGCGCCTGGTGGCTCGGTTGGTTAAGCGTCCAACTTCGGCTTAGGTCATCATCTCACGGTTAGTGGGTTCGAGCCCCGCGTCAGGCTCTGTGCTGACAGCTCAGAGCCTGGAGCCTGCTTCAGATTCTGTGTCCCCCCCCTCTCTCTGCCCCATCCCTGCTTGTGCTCTGGCTCACTCTGTCGTTCAGAAAAGAATAAACATTAAAAAAAATTTTTTTTAAGTTGTGATGTTTACTTGTACCCTGCATTTGAGCATCACCAAGAGACTTAAAATTTTACTTCGTGATTTCAGAATTTTATCTTATGTTCTCTTGTTTCATAACATCTGAACTCTAAGTTTCCAGAAACACTCCTTCAGCCTCAACTTTGTGGCTTCTAATCTGCTGTGATTTGGGAAATCATATAGTGTATCTTGCTCTAATTGTGTCCAATATCAGATGAAAGAAAATAGGTCTGGGGCGGGGGTCTAGAGGGCTCTACATTCACTTCCTACTAGTTCTTCACATGGCCCTGGATGATCACTGAGTTTCGGTTTTTTTCTTCTTTTACAGAAAGAGAATCCAACACAAGGCTGGATTCCATGGTCTCTAAACTCTTTGATAGCTCTGGGATTTGTTGTGGTTCTCCAAGGCAATTTTTTTGTTGTTATTTTCTGATTCCTATTTCTCTTCTTAGTTTGCTGGATAAGTGACCTCCTTTTGAAGTGTTATTGTATTTTATTCTCTCAATTATTTAGTGGCAAGATCTTTCCTAAGAATCCAAGTTGAAAATGAAGCTTAAGAAATAGATTGTATAAGCCGCCCTTCTGTGCCACTTTAAAACATTCCATAGGTGTGGCTGCAAAGATTTACGATAATATACTTGTATTGCCCCAGCAAGTCACATGAAATCATCAATAAATATTTGATGCTTGGATGAGGGAATGAACATGTAACCAAGTAGGTCAGGTAGTATCATGTACCAATCAGAGAATAGGATTTACATTTTAACAGCTTTTCTATCATTCTTTGTTTAGTTTACAAACGAAAGCATACATTGTCCTTCCTTCTAAATTTAAATGTAGAGTATTCCGATCCACGTGGACAGAGACTAATTCTTTTGACAGAAGTTATTTTGCGTTCAGTTATTTGTTAGTGGGCTTTTCCTGAATATTCCATAACCTAATACTGTAAATGAGAGATAGTCATTGCAATGTATGCATGTTAACATATATGCATATGTTATACAGATATGAATATGAATGAGGAAATGACTAACAATGATTAGCAGTTTATTAAAAGGATTATTTTTTATTAAGTAGCAGTATGCACTGAACCTAATTTCTTTCCTTTTACAACTTCCCCCTCTATTACAGGCTGTTAAGCTCAGAACCTAGATCAGCTAAGCAGCAGACTCAGTAACAGTAAATGAAGTGCTGTGAGCTTACATCAGACTAATTAGTCTAAGGGATAAAAAAAAAAAAAAAAAAAAAAAGAAAGAAAAAAGGATGGGGGAAGGGTTTGGGAGGACTTTTCAGGTTGCTTTGTGAAAGGCAGTTTGCTTAATTAAGCCAACCACTAATTGTTAAATATTTTTCAGGCATTAACAGAGCTACTCTGAGTGTAATTAAATTTTGATTTTAGTGGTATTTGCAGGGATTAAAGTCACAATCTGCTGAGGCACTGGGGTTAGTTAATATTCACTTCACTGCCACAGCTGTCCTCCATTATAATACAAAGGACAGGAAAAGAGACAGCAGAATGGGGGTGAAGTAATGAGAAAGCTATTCATTCATCTGAACCAGCTCGTCACTCCACAGCCTTGTACAAATGGGTCTGAGCTGGATGACACACAACCAGGCATTAAATCCGATTTAATTTGATACATAAAAGGATGCCTAAGCCCTGTGCATTTTTTATTTTTATACATGAGACTCTGGAATGGATTTTTAAAAAAAGATAATCATATGATTATCATACGTTTCCATCCAAGTGGTATTTCTGGACTTATTAACTCTACAGGGGTCCACCAGGATTGTAAACCAATTCCTGCTAAGCCATTATTTGTCCCAACTGAGCGTGAATGAACCCTGTGGAAGGTAGTGGTGACTTTAAATCCCTAGTAAAATCTAAACTGGCAGGATTAATGTTTTGAGGGTTTTTTTTTTTTTTTTGGACTGAGCCTGCACCCTCCCCCACAAAAAGCCCTAAGGGTTTATATCCGCTTGAAATGGATGAAGCTTAGCATCATGTGATTGACAAGGAACATTCCTACTGATGACTCATATTTCTGGGGTTTTATGTGTTGCTTTGCTAAGCAGTGTCTTCCCGTTACTACGTACTCTGAAAAGAGGGTAGACATAGAAAGACATCATCCTATCCTCCCTTCCAACGGTACCCTCCCTAACATAGGAGCCTAACCTAGCATCTACTATTATTTCGTATTCAGTGATTGGCTCTTGATGGTAGCATTTTCAGGATGATCCATAATTCAGAGTTCCTGCATCCACATGGAGGCTGTCAGTGGTATTTGACCAGCCTTGGAACTAGCTTTTCAGTACAATTTATCACTTACATCTTGTACTGATGAAAATCATTAAAAAAATAAAATAAAATAAAAGCCACCATAGCTTGGAGTGCTCCTAGCGTTTATCTTGATACTTGACATTAGAATAAGAGATGAGGGTGGGGGAGGGGAGCAGGAAAGAGAGGGGAAGGCGGGGGAAGGAGATCGAATCTAGCGAAATTCCATCTCAAGGGAATTTGACTACAACATTTCTATTTATAATGAGACAAGTTCAAAGACCAAATGGCTTATATTAAACATGAGATCTCTTCTATAATCGAGTTAAATTACTATATAGCAAACCCTGCCATTTGAGTTTATTCTATAACAAAAGATATTGTCTAGCTGTTTCTGCAGGCAAAGAGTAGAGAGATGATGAATGGATTGTATAGAGCAATCACCTTGAATTTCAATTTATATTTGCATAATTTAATTCTAGTGTTAAGATGACACTGGCCCAAAGGACTAGGTTACTTTTCTTAAGGGGCTTTGATTTTTCACTTCACATGAGGTCCCACTCAGCAACTGGGAAACGATTTCTATTAGATAAGCCAAAGCTTCCAATATAAAAGAGCACAATGCAGTGCCTTGGGAAGAAATTTAACAGAAAGCAACAAGCATTAACCACGCAGTCCAAATAGGCTATGGAATTGGCTCATGATGTCCCATTCTCTTGGGTCTCTAAATGACTAGATCTAACAGGGAGCCTTCTTGTCCTACACTAGTTATGCCTCCTTGCTACTTTCTACGTTGTGACCCTTTCTCCTATCCTCTGGTTTGGACACCTCTCTCGGTGACTTAGTAACAGCTCGTGTGATCATTTCTGCTTGCTGCCCTCCCCTCAGTTTCTGAGATAGCTACAGCATTCCGTTTCAAAACTTTTCATCTAGCAGAGAAAAACATCACTTTTTTTCCCTCCTATTCTGTGGTTATTTTAGTAAATGAGTGTATTAAACAAACAAATAAAAAACCCACTCCTGGGCAGGTCATTTTTCTCTTCAGCCTTTCTTTTATTATCGGTCACATGTACTCATCAGCATGAATACATGAATTTTCTATCTCATTTTGGTTGTAGTCTGTGAAGCTTTCCTCTCTACTGCCTTTGCCTAGTAGGGAGAGACTATATCTTCTTTGCTTTAAGGTATCTCACCCCCAGTATATTATCCAAATAAGGATCTAAACATGAGAAACAAAATCTCCAGTGATTTCCATGAATAATACTCATAAATTTTTACTATCACTGTCCCTTTAGATGCAAAGATAAAGCCTAAAATCTACCCTCATTATGGCACATCGCTTTCAGTCTCAAGAGACAGAAGCTGAGATATGTTATGCTGATTAGCCCACAATTTTCTGTTGGTTCCTGGCGAAGAACAACTGTGGACAGTTTTAGAATGGTTGTTCAGGAACGGGGTTTTCCATTACTGTGAAAACACCAAAGCTAGCTAGCTACCTACACAGCATAGATAGTAGCCATCTGTATGGCTGCTAGAGAATCATATTTCAGTTAAACTGAGCTACCCTTTTGCCAATAGGATTGAAATGACTCTAGTCTACACTGTCCACATTCATGAAAGAGAACTACAGTTTTGCCTGTGGAAACACAAGACTGCCCCAACTGTAATTTGCACCCACCACCAAGCTATTGCACTTAGAAAGTAGGGCCTGCTTGACATTTCTAGATGTATTCCAGCCAAATTGATGCATCAGCAGTTTATATCAGTGAGCAAGGCACTCATCAACCAAGATGCACTTGCCAGTTAGTTCTTTTCAGGCAAAATCGGTTTGGAAACTAAAACCTCCAAGAAAAATTCCCCCCACATTAAAAACATGACAACCAACTTTGTTCTTTGCCCCAAATTCTAAACTAACGCATCATGGCAGGTATTATTTTTATTATCCTAGTGATTTGTTGGAAAAATAAAATTTATTTTAGGGTCAACCAAACTATAAAACAAACTCAAATAATCCAATTGATTGATTCATTTTTTTAATCTCTTACTCTTTTCTGGAGCTTACCTTTTAAAAGTCTCAGCTTTCTCTTCATCATCAATCATTCTTAATAGGCTTAAGAACACCTCTGGCAATGTTTAGATTACCATTATATTTCCTTTTGAATTATTTGGTTCATACTCAAAAAGGAAAATTGTTAGGATCTTTGATTCTTAAGGTTCTCTAACACAGTCTCAACTTGAAGGTAGAAGTAGCATTGTTCTCTTGGAATGTCTGATTTGTTAGATGATCAAAAAATGCTTTGGAAGCATGTTGCAAAGTTTCAGTTACAGGCTTTTATACAGCAGGTATGTAAGGTACTAAAATTTAGGCCAAAATCATGCAAGAAATTCTTAATAGGGTCTGAAGGTAAAGCTGAATCAATTGTTTCTTACCAAGGTGTTTCTCCATTGTTACCAAGATGTTTCTCTGTATGTTCTTACAGGGGGGAAAAAACCTCTTTTCACTGTGATGTGTGTTACTGCTTGTTTTGCATCCACGGGGCGGGGGGGCGGGGGGGCGGGGGGGCGAGGGGCAAAGTCCCGCGATGACCTGTGTCAGCCATGTGGTTATATTGCCCTGCTCTTTGTGAGATACAAATATTTAAACCGTGCAAAGACTTTGCCTTCCTAACTCAGAATTCTGTGCTTACAAGACCATAGCCATTAAGTGATTGTAAACAGTATAGTTTGAATCTTGTGGCCACCCTAGAAGATCAAGTTGGGAGAATTTAGACTGTGGGAAAGCAAATGCTTGTTTAAACACATGTATGATATAATTAAGGGAAAGCTCTAGGGAAATCATCCAAAGCACATAAGAATCAAATAGATTCACTTTAACAAGAATAAAAATTCTATTCAGAGAGAAGCTTTTTGTGACTTTCTAAGAGATCCTACTTGAAATAAAATGGGGAGGGGTAGAGATTATAATTCATTCCAGAACTATATAGCATAAGTAAATGAACAATAAAAATGATAAATTGGGCAATAAAAAAGATTACAGAAATAATGCTTTCACATATTGGGCATTCATTAAATTGACTTCTCAATGTAATTACTTTAACATTTCTATTTCTGATTCAGTACAGATTTTTGGATCATTAAATTAGATAGTAAATATTATACATTTTTCAGGAAGGTAATTTATGGTCTAACAAATTCTCCAGCAGAGAGTAAGAATGTCTGATGACCAGACCAGCATTTTCTGTAATAAAGTGTTAAAACTCAAAATCATTCTTTAAAACCATTTTAACAAATACGTATTGTGCACCTGCTCCATGAGGCATTTCACAGTAAATTAGCACATAATTGACACACAGCAGTGATTTCATATACCTCTGTATTCCCACAGGATTTTGAGAATACTCTTTATACATTATATATTACATAGTCTATATGTTATACATCATATAATAATTACTTTTAGTGTGAGTTTTCATTCCCACGTGAATTGCAACAATGGTACTGTCGCTGCCTACAAGGAACTCACAACTTCGGAAGAAAAGCACATACGCAACTAAACAAGTATCAATAAAGCACTGTAAGAAGACAGATAAAGTTGCAATTAATTTTTCCTGGTAAAGGTAGAAAGGCTTTAGTAATAGTATATGATCTAAGTCTTTGGAATATAGGACTTCACTAGATAGTGAGGGAAGGAAAGAATGTTCTGGGCAGTAGAACAGGTGCAGATATGTGGAAGTGCATGGCATCTGCAATCACTTATGGAGCCTTGTTTGTCCACCTGGGAGGTGGCTAGACATACAGAATCTTAGGTTCCATCCTTGAACTTCTGAATCAGAATCTATATCTTTTTTTTAAAAATTTTTTTTTTCAACGTTTATTTATTTTTGGGACAGAGAGAGACACAGCATGAACGGGGGAGGGGCAGAGAGAGAGGGAGACACAGAATCGGAAACAGGCTCCAGGCTCTGAGCCATCAGCCCAGAGCCTGACGCGGGGCTCGAACTCACGGACCGCGAGATCGTGACCTGGCTGAAGTCGGACGCTTAACCGACTGCGCCACCCAGGCGCCCCTCAGAATCTATATCTTATCCATATCCCCAAGTTACTTGTATGTCCATTAAAGATTGAAATATACCAACTTTTTTATAACTCTTGCACTGTTGGAGTATTGGAAGGCTACGTTACCGGAAAAAGGTAGACAGAAACTAAATGAGCATAAAACTAGACCACACAGTTCATCCTAGAGGCATAGTGGACCACCTGAGGTTTCATACAGGGCAGAATAACATTACAGAACCATAGTTTCAGAAGGATAATGCTTGTGGAAAATGATAAAGGAAATTAGGACATTTTTATAAGATTTTAGGTAAAAGATCATGATGGATCCCTGGCTTAATACAATGGTAACAAGAATTGAAAGAATTAGACATATTCCAGAGAAATACCTCAGGAAGGATTGTCAGGATTTTATCATAGCTATCAGAAGCTATATTCAGAGATGAAAGATGGAGAAAAGAAGTTGCTTCAGGAAGTAACTAGTTTCAAGATGATGCCTGTAATATATTGTGTGTATATATTACAGTTTAAGGAGGACTTTATCCATATAAAATTTGTTGGATGGATGGATGGATAGATAGATAGATAGATAGATAGATAGATCTACAAAGGTAAAGAGACTTTAAAACTAGGATGCCAGTTTGGTCAAAGTAGTAACACTAGTCATCCACTTATTCAGTCATTCATTTCTTCAACAATGTTTGTTAAATGTCTGACATCTATATACACTGAATACTTATGAACCCCGAGGAAGCTGAGTCTTTGTCTACAGGAACTCATGTTCTAGAAGACACAAAAAAACCAAACAGGTAGATGAATGAGAGTATAATATAATTTCAAGTGGAAATTACTGTTCATGTTATTTTTTTTTCTTTTTTCTTTATAGTAGGCTCCATGCCCAAGATGGGCTTGAACTCATGATTCTGAGATTGAGAGTCATGTGCTCTACTGACTGAGCCAGCCAGGTACCCCTAGTGTTTATATTATTAAAAAAACAACAACAAGGTTAATGGAGTCGGAGGTCAGAGAAGGACTCTCTGTGAACCAGGTCTTCATGACAATAGGAAAAAAATGAAGTATTTAGAACTGTTTTGGGAAAATTCAACTACCTTTTAGAAGACATTTATTTTGTTTCATTGTTTTGCAGGAGAAATTGATTCATTAATATTTTAAGGATAACTAAGATAATACCTTACCTCTGTGTGATTTTTCTGTTTTCCATTTTCACATGTTATCACACTGATCTATTATAATCCTTCTGAAGGGGACAGAGGACAGGCTTTACAGATAAAAAGTCCAAGTTTCAAACAGGTGGAGTGGTTGGTCAAGATTACATACCTAAAAATTATGAAATCTCTGATTTTATAGATGACTTGGCTATTAAATAGCGACTTATGCCATGAAGTCTTCCAAGCACCAAGACAGAGCTTTAAGCTACAGAATTCAAAACATAAACCTAACTGTGGTAGATTACAGACAACTGCAAATTCTTCCCTATTGCTCCCTTTGAGGAGTGAAGTCTAATTCAATTCCCCTTGAATCTGGTAGGTGACTTACCTACCAAACTTACCTACCATGACTTAATTGCTAATAGCTTGTAGAGAAAGTGATGTGATACTTTGTGACTTACGAAGCTAAGCCTATGGAAGCCTAGAAGTTTCTGTCTTTGCTGATTACATGACTCACTGTGGGGAAACGCCAGCCACCAAGGAAAAAGTCAAAGTATCCAGAGACCACCATGCTTATAAGGAAGACCAAATGAGCCAATGTGGAGAAACTACACGGAGAGAGATACCCAGCCGCTTCAGCTATGCTGGCCACGCCAGGCCCAGTACAAGATCCATGAGTGAAGGAGCCTTCCGAGGACTCCAGATCTAGTTGCCATTACCCAGCCACCAGATGAGGAAAACCCCAGGGAGAACCAGTGGGATCCAATCAATCCACAGAACTGTAAGAGATACTAAAAACTTACTGTTTGATGCCCGCAAGTTTTGTGGAAGTTTCTCACATAGAAATAAACAACCACAACACTCATTCTTTTCAAGAGGAATATGATGAAATACAAAATAATATAAATGAATGGATACTGGCCAAACAGCTTGGAAAGTAATTCGTTCTTCCATAAGTATTTCATTCCACAGCATCGGCATAGACTTTCACATAATCAAATGACAGTTTCTTTTTTAAGTCACGACTTTATTTTGAAGGTATAAGGTGTTGTAAATGTAATACTCCGAGTAAACAGCACAGCATCAAAGAGAAAGGGAGGGTAGGGGAGATTTCACAATTTGCAGAGATTCACAGAAACTCAGTGATAAAACTTGGAAGCCTTAGGTCTCTAGATTCATTTTTTTCCCCTTTCTCAGAGATTGTTTTAAAAATCAGTATTTCAGCAGATGATGAAATCACCATGGTATTATTTGACTACCAGATTACACTTCGTATTGTCAGATGAATTCAAGTATTGTATAAATTGGACCTAACACTTCAGAAAACAGTACTATTTGGTTTTCTGATACATTGTATTAAGCTATATTGGTTGGCAATTTAAAAGCAAATGTGCTCACAGGAAAACTAATCTATGGCAATGGAAATCAGGAAAGCAGTTACCTGTAGGTGAGGAGGCTATTGACTGGAAAGAGGCAATGAGAACTTCTGGGGCATGGTGGAAATTACCCAGAACTTGACTGAAGTGTAACTTACATGAGTGTGTATATTGATTAAAACTCACAGCACTGTATTCTTAAGATCTGAGTGTTTCATTGGATATAAATTAGTCCTTAGTTAATAAAGACAGTAACAAAAAGGAAGGAGAGAGAGATTTTGTTCCTTCACATAAGAAAATGGCTTTTCGATTGCTTTGTCGGTAGTAGTGAAGGGTTTGGTATTAAATACCCTCGTTCTCTGTTTTTCAGTTGTGAAATGGGTGGGTGAGGTCAAGGGTATGTGCATCTGTGTTCATAAACCAAAGTAAAGATAAACAAAGCAAAGCTAAACAAAGCCACTCAGAGGCTACGTATATGTGACCACAAAACATTAGTGTTAGGAAGGGACTGATTAATTCATCTAATCCAACTTTGTTTCATTTTACAGACAATCTAGACCTAACTAACAAATCCAGTAAACAGCTGTTCTCTCTTAAAACTTGATGTGGAAAATGAATATGTTGAGTCATTGGTTGAGGAGTAGAAGCCCATTGAGGCAGAGGAATTGGATCAGTAATGAAAATAGGTTAAAGCTGATATTCAAAAAGAAAGGAACCCAGATAATGCCAGCATTTTGTTTACGTCAACATGAATTAGATTTAAACATCCATTCTTCACAGTCTTTTGATGATGGACTATAGCCTTGTGTTGTTTCCTCTGCAAGTGGATGCCCCAGTTAGAGAGCGGTCATAGATAGATTGTCATTGATAAAGAGAGGTAAGGGAGTGCAGTGGGAAGAGAATGTCTTCTGGATAAGGCTGCCTCAGTTCTAAATCTCAGCTCTGTTCCTTGCTGGCTGTGTAACTAAATGGGAAGTTGCATAGCCTCTCTGTGCCCTAGCTTCCTCAAATGACAAATGGCACAATGTTACCCACCACAGAGAGTAGTCATGAGGATTCAGTGGGTTAATATTTCTAAAACATTTAGAATAGTTCCTGGTGCATTGAAAGTGCCATTAAGTGTTTACTTAATAAATAAAAATAAAGCAACTTCTATAGTGCATCAGCTTTGACTTCTACTTTAGTTTCTTTAGATGAGTAAGAATTTTAAAAGATCCTTTTTCCTGTTTTTTTTTTACAGTGGTCTAGTCTATTTCATTTGATGGCAAATTTTTGTTATATTTTAAAGATTTTTTAATGTTTATTTGTGTGTGTGTGTGTGAGAGAGAGAGAGAGAGAGAGAGATAGAGAGACAGAGAGAGAATCCGAAGCAGGCTCTAGGCTCTGAGCTGTCAGCACAGAACCCGACACGGGCATCAAACTCATGAACCGTGAGATCATAACCCAAGGCGAAGTAGGACACTTAACTGACTGAGCCACCCAGGCGCTCCTCTTTTTTGTTGTTATTTTAACAAATCAACTTTATCAAGTCTTTCTTCAGCATAAATTTTCCTTCTGTGGAAACTCAGTAGTCTTTACATTCTAATCTGGCCACTTGGTGTGACACTTATTAAATGAAACAGTAATAATAAGAACTAACATTTGTGTGATATTAACATAGTAAATGCTTGGTAGACACCAATTCAGCAAGTGGGGTCAAGTGAACAAATACACCTGAGAATAGCTCAGACGCCAGTTGCTTATAGAATACAGTGGGCATGAGTCACTATATTTTATGGAGAGAAGGAGAACTTTACCTAAAACAGTGAGGTTAAAGGGTTGCTACTCTACTATGAAACTGTCATCTTAAGATACTTGGAGCCTTTGTGCTGTTTCATACTTGAACTTGAGAGATCTATGTTTATAATTTATAAATCTAATACTTCTATCATCCACTGAACCTCTATTTTTCAGGAAGTATCATTAATACTAAATAGTTTAGGGGGGGAAATTACATAACAATTCTCAACAAGTCTTTAATACCCAGAGATTACGTTTTATAGTATCAGATGAATCCAAGTGTTACATAAATTATACATAGGACTTAACTCTCGAAGCAGTGTGATTTGTTTTTCTGATATACTGTTACACTCTATGGCTTGGCAGTTTGAAAGCAAATGTGGAGATCTAATCTATGGGAACAGAAATCAGAAAAGTGGTGACCTGTCGGGTGGAGACAGGGTTGCCGGAAAGGGACTCAAGAGAATCACCTTGGGTGGTAGAAACGGTCTAACTCCAGATTAGGGTGTGCATTCCACAGGGATGGCTATGTGACCTAGATCCCCTCCCCCCGCCCCACTTCCGTGCTTTCTCCAGGGCTGTAGATGCCCACTGCCTTTTCAGTTCACCCATTCTTCCTACCTGCCTCCCGCCCTCTGCCAGAACTGTTCATGAGTAACACGTCAGCAGCCACAGCATGGCTTTCCCACATGCATATCTGGCCAGAACAGGACAGGAACTGAATCTGTGATAAAAACGTGTCTTAGAAATTGACACTGACATGAGCTGAGCCCCTATATGTGTTTTAAAACCATCTGTTGGACTACTTCGTGCTGAGGGTTGACAGATCACATTCCATTTCTTCCATTCTGCTCAGAAAAGTGGTGGGGCCAAGTAAGGACAAGGCAGTAACACATCACTTGCCTACACGGGCTAAGCTTGCATTTCAAAGATAAATACAAAAATCTCCAACCAGTGCTGAAAAGCATGCATTTTCATCCGAGACAGGCTGATTACAGCCTCACCAGCAGGGCTGTGTGTTGATCCCCATTCAGTAACACTTTGGACGCCTTTGTTCCAGCATTTCCCAGCAGTGAAAACATAATGGAAAAGAAACTGCCAAATGACAGCTCTCGCGGCTGCTGCCGCTTTACCTTTTTATCTATATATGAAAAATAATCGTGAAGGGGGAAAATAAAGTGAGGAGGGATATAAAAGAAGACAGAGGGCAACTGGATCAAGCAAATCTAGATAATCTGAAGTACAGGAGGCTTTTGCAAATATTTTGTGGTTTGCTCTTCTTTTTTAAGGAAATGAGCAATAAAACAAAAGTAAAGAGGGGGGAAAAGATGTTCGTAGCGGCGACTGCTGCGAAGTGTGAAATCAGCGTTTCAGCCTAAGCTTCACCTCCCAGTGGTGGACTGAGCTGTTCTTACGGAACATCTGTGAAAACGGGTGTGATTGAAGGGAATACATTCCCGACTGCCCTCAAGACTGTCTAACAGTAAAACTGCACTTTTAGGATGATAAAGACACGTTCTAACCCCATTTTAAAACAATAATCCTACAAGGACACACACACACATGATAGGAGTCTTTATAAATCAACAAGCAAACAGTCCACGTGGGCTCAAGCATAGCTAGCAACGTCATTGTGCTTCTCTTCTGCCATTTTTCGCGTTAGGGACGGGATGCTCTTGTTAGGCCCCGTTCCCCTGTTTGCTTCCTCTTCGCCGTAGCCCTTGTTGTCATGCGTGAGAAAGTCACACGTACACTCAATGCATCCATTATGGCCACCAGTGAATTCTAAATCAGTTCCGGTTAGAAATATATTTTTTCAAAACAAGTCAACACGTTGCCAACAGGAAAGCTGTATTTTAATTTAGAAAGCAGACTAAAACACACAGACAGGGCAGAGGAGATCTATCTGACTCCCTCGTGCTCTGTGCTGTGAGGATTGGGGGTGGAACTGTCACAGCGAGGAGGCTCTCAGAGAAACAGAGATGGGATTCCAAGCCAGCACTAGCTCCCCTGGGGTCTGTTGTAATCAGGAGAGAAATGATCTGTACTCAGTAGCCTGTATTCATTCTTTTGCAAGGGGCTGCCAAAGCGAACTTTCCTACGCTTTTGTGGAAATACAGTACGAGTCTTTTCCCTGCACCGCTTTCAGTTGCTTTAGGACAAGGAGGGGAAAAAAAAAAAAAAAAGCCCACTGCTGACAAACACTGCTTTGGGCATTTGACACTGGCCTTTGATCTAGTTACTCAGAGAGTTCAAAATAAACAAATTAGGTGTTTACAACAAAAGACATTCAGCCCATTCAAATGCCAAGCCAGCCGGATGGACAGTCTTCTCCAACAGAGCTGGGGAATGTCTCCCTGCCAGGCCAGACCTGCGCTGAGACTTGATTTCCCCCACAGACGTTAATAAATTAGGACACCGTTTCTGTGAATTAAAGAAGTAAAGAAAACAGGGGGTTGGGAGTCCACAAAGTAAAATCTATACCATGTGGGGTTTGAGTCAGGACGCTGCAGATCGCTCAAGCTGGAGGCACACAGGGACATCTTAGTTTTTCATGGGTGGTTTCATTACGGGACCCGCACAGAAAAAGCTTTCATTTTCATTTCTGCCCCAGGACCACGGCACCCATCCAGTCTGTACACCACAGAGAAAAGGACACATCTTTATCCTATTATGTAAATTCATCTGTTAAAAGTATTCTAACGTTATTCTCAAAGAGAGGAGGAAAACTGGGTGTCTCGGTGTCATTTCTATTCATAGAAGAGAATGGTTTTGTTCCCTTGACTTAAGTGTCTGTTTTATTCCATTTGAAAACAGTGCGTCTTAGAAAAGAACTCTTTGCCTCGGTTTCTTCTTTGTGAAATGAAGTGTTTGCACTATGAGACGGTTTGTTAAAAGCTTACTCAGTCTATGATTAATGAAGGACCGCCTATAAATAGAATATGTAATTTGCAGCATGTTTTTCTAGTAGGGGACGCCTGGGCTCTTTTTAATAATATTTTATGATGTTTAGAAAAGCAGGCACCGTCTCAGCAACTGTGCCCAGCAGCAGCGGGCTTTGAGGTCTGCTATGTCATGTAAGGAGTGACATATGGAACGTGCTGGAAAGTGCTGCCCTAAAATCACATTTCATTTTCAGCAAGCAGTGGGGAGTGGGAAAGGGAAAGTGAGTGGAGGAAAAGAAAGAAATCTGTTAGCACAGATCCAAATATCCCCTAGAATCGAAATGTCAGACTTGAAAATACCAAGTGAACCAGCTTGTCTAATATGTTACCATCCTGGCTTATAATTACCGGAAAGTAGTTATTTATCTGTTGTGTTCAGCTACCCTGTCAGTACTCCTGAGTTTAATTATCAGACTTCACTGAAAGTTCAATTTCCTCGGTTCCCTCCTCTTTTTGCAACAAAACACATCGGAATTTCTTCATGGTTTCTGTTAACTGTTTTGGCACACCTTCTCTCACATCCCCCCTCCCCCCACCAGCGGGCGGCCTGCTCCCTCAAAGGAGGCGGCTGTTTGGCGCAGTTTCAATCCCCACAAGCGTGACTGCTTGGTATATCAAAGTTCACAGCCTCTTGTCCATCAACTCGGCGAGAAGGAGAAGCCTCTCCAAGAGGCTGTTTGCTAGCTAGCTTCAGCTCCATGGAACATAAGGACTTCAAGCGTCTGCCTGTGGTGATCCAGCCCAGTCAGGGAATTCTAAGCCACTCCAAATAAGGGGCCCCTGGAAGTAAAACAAACAGTTCTTACCATGCCCTCCCCTCTTCTCCTCCGGGGCAAGGGATCCTTCCCGTGAAAAGGATCTTGTTCTGGGTGTGAGTCTTCCATGAAGTCCGTTTGTAGAAACAGCCTTGACTGTGAGACACAAGAGCTGGGTAAGTGCGGAGCATCTGGGGGCCTTGGGCATACCAAATTTAGAAGAAAGAAAGAAAAAAACAACTAGAACTCAGATGTTGTATCCCCACTTTCTCACCAGTGGTGAGACCGAATCCAGCCCTGAGGAGAAACGTGGTTACTTGGGGCAAGCTATCATTACAAGGTCTGCTGAGAATCTGAACTCATCTTGTGGAAAGCATCCTACATAGAAGTAAATAATCAGACGGTAGCTATGTTTGTTGATGTTTATTCGTAGTTGGGCTCCACAGCAACTGAAATCTTCTCTTAGTCGGTTTCTCGGCGTCTGAGGTATGATCTTCTCCATCACCAAAGGCTAGTGGCAGTCAATGAGCATAGACTTTGAAATCCCAGCTCTGCCACTGACCGTCTCTGGGACCTTGGACAAATCACCTGACTCTTGTCATGGCCTCGGTATTCTCCAAAGAGCGAAATAAATAAAAGGTCCAACCTTGTGGGGATGTTAGGTATCATAATATATAAATGTATTATATGCTGGATATTTAGAACAGTGTCTGACACATAGTAAATGCTAGGAAGGGTCAGGTACAGCTATTATTATTATTATTATTATTATATAGTATTTCATTTTCTGTACTGTTTCCCCTTCCCCATAATTCCTGGCATATTGCCTTAATTTATTCAGAGTAAGCTTTCAATAAATACAGATTGATTAATAAGGTACAGTGCAACGTTCCAGGCTTTTAAGGGAGAATTAGTTCATCGACAAAGACTTTGAGCCAATATTCTTGTAAGCTCAACCTCTAACAAGGTGATGGTGAACACTAATTTAAATGCAGTAGAGCTCCTCTGTTTACAAGTGAGCATCTAAAATGGACAGAATTTTGGACATTTTACCCAATTTTAGAATCTAAGTGTTCGTTGTCTGTGTTAGTTTCCTGCAGCTGCCATGACAAATTACCTCAGCCTTGGCTTCAAACAATAGGCATCGATCTCATCATTTTGGAGACCACAGGTCTGAAATGAGTGTCTCAAGAGGGGCCGTACTCTCTTTCAAGGTGTGCTTGAGGGGAATCTGTTCATTGTTCGTGCAGCTTCTGCTGGCTCTGGGCATTCCTTGGCTTGTGGGTGCATCACTGCAAACTCTGTAGCCAAGGCCATACGACCTCCTGCTCCTCTGTATGCCTTCACCCTGTGCGTCTGCCATATTTCTCCCTGCGTCACTCTCATTAGGATACTTGTCGTTGGATTTATGGCCTACCTGGATAATCCAGGATAAGCTCCTCTCAAAGCCTTTAGTGTAATCACATGTCTTGCCATATAAGATAGAATTCCCAGGTTCCGGGGATTAGGAAGTCGGCATAGCTTTTTGAAGGATACGACTCAGCTCACTGCAGTGTCTCTTACCAAGATACGCTGAGAACGATTTTGAAAGTTGCCCGGTTTATTTTCACCAAGGGCAAAGAATTTTTAAGTTTGTAAGGAATACTTGTGCTGGTCTAACAAGTATACACACACACATGATACGGATGTGCCCACACACCAGCTTTTTTTTCCATTAGGGTGAGAAGGAGTTTTTGTTTTTGTCATTGGGAGAAAACATGCTTCACTGGGTGAGCAGCTGGGGGAAGCGGGAAGGGGGGGAAAAGAAAAGAAAGCAGACGACAAGATTTCTGTATCACCTCCCCTGAACCGGTTTTCATTCTACTTCTAAGAGATGGTGCAAAGCAGGAGGCTATGAAGGGTCACAGCCTGGCTCTTTACAGAAAGTAGAAAGGACCTCATGGATCCCCCATGCACAGAGGAGGCTGCTTTGGAGCCCAGCAACCATGAGGGGAACAGAGACCGAGTGAGTCATTCTCTCTGCCTCTGAGCAGGACCAGCTGAGCTCCTGCTTCCTGAGGTTCAAGGCTTGGGGAACCTCCTGCAGCACCTCCCGTATCTTAGATATGAGTCCTCTCAGGATACGCCGGGGCATTGGCATAGCCCTGGAAATGGGCAGGCAAACAGGGCCAAAGAAGGAGGCATAGAGGCAACTTCTGTGAGAACCTACAAGATCCATCCCACCAGAAAGATCTGGAGGGCTTTTTTTTTTTTTTAATTTTTTTTTTTCAACGTTTATTTATTTTTGGGACAGAGAGAGACAGAGCATGAACGGGGGAGGGGCAGAGAGAGAGGGAGACACAGAATCGGAAACAGGCTCCAGGCTCTGAGCCATCAGCCCAGAGCCCGACGCGGGGCTCGAACTCACGGACCGCGAGATCGTGACCTGGCTGAAGTCGGACGCTTAACCGACCGCGCCACCCAGGCGCCCCTGGAGGGCTTTTAATCACATCGGGGAAACCCTTAGCGTGTGGGTGGAAGTCATCCTGCAAGTTGGTATTTGCATAGACATTTCCCAGCTTAGAGGAGGTATTGAAGAATTGAGGGGAAAAAAAAGGCGGGGGGGGGGGGTAAGGGGAAGGAATTGAGGGCACCATTCAGCTCTATAAAAGGCTGAGAAACTGTGAGAAGCCTTTTGACAAACTGGATGAATTAGTGTTCTGTTGCTGCTTTACGAAAAACTTATGGCTTCAAATAACACTCATTTATTATTGTTTAGTTTAGATTTCGCCTGGGTTCTGAAATCACAACGCTGTCAGAACTGCATTCCTTTCTGGAAGCTTTTGGGACAAATCCACTTCCAGGCTCTTTCAGGTTGTTGGCTAACTTTAGTTCTGTGTGGCTGTGGGACTGAGGTCCCCTTTTCCTTGCCGGCTGTTGGCTGAGGCTTCTCGTTACTGTCCATGTTCTCGGACTCATGACCCACCCCCCTCTTCGAGCTGTCACTGGCACATCTGATCCTTCCTGGGCGTCTCAGTCTCTCCATCTTCTCCTTTTAGGGGCTCATATGATTACACTGGGCACCACTACATAATCCAAGGTAATGTCCCTATGTGAATTTTAAGAATCAGGAACCTTAATTACATCGGGAAAAACTCTTTTGCTATGTTGGAAAACATACGTATTGGTATAATACCAGGAGGATAAGGTTATGGGGGTCAGAAGTCTGCCTATCACATGCGTAATATTGCAGTTAAACCCTCCCCCACCCAAAAAAGATCTCTGGGGTAATAATCAGAAGACCGTGTTCCATTTTCACTTCTGCAGCCAGCTAATTTGCTGACGGGTAGCTATTTTCTGGCTTGGGGACTGTTTTTTTGTAACTACAAAGTGAAGGAGTCTAAGTAGATGTCATATAAAGTCTCTCATTGCTCCAAAATTATGTAACTCTGTTTCTCCAGTAGCGAAAGATTATCACCTGTTATCAAATCTGCGGTCCAAAATGTATCTCATACTTTTTCAGCCAAGTGTTGAACCACTGTCAGTGCCATCATCAGGGTCAGAACAGTGGGGTGCTGCCAACCTATCTATGAGCTGTGCTTTTACAATAGACAACCCTGGGAGTATATGGTATGATAAGCATTCCAGAGAATTTCCTTGAGGAAATCACCGAGTATTCATTCAACACAATCATTGAAAATAAAGGTTAGAACTATGTGAGTGTAGGCTTTATCAGCAGATGTTACTTTTGTACAAACCAGTTCACATGCCGTTTAAATGTAACCAAGTATTTAAAGAAAAAGACAATATGGGGCGCCTGGGTGGCTCATTTGGTTAAGTGCCCGACTTTGGCTCAGGTCATGATGTCGTGGTTCGTAGGTTTGAGCCCCGCGTCAGGCTCTGTGCTGACAGTTCAGAGCCTGGAACCTGCTTCAGGTTCTCTCTCTCCCCCCCCTCCCCCACCCCCTCTGTCTCTCTTCCCCTCCCCCGCTCATACTCTGTCTCTCTCTCTCTCAAAAATAAATAAACGTTAAAAACATAATCATAAAGTAAAAGACAATAGAGGACCTCTAACTTCAGCACACCCCAAGCGCAACCCATGAATAATGCAATGAACTTGTCCTACCCATAGTATTCACCGTCTTCGATAGATCTGTCTCAGGTGCCCAAGCTCGGATAGCATTTACCAAAAGGACTGCAGTTTGGCAAATCTTGTCAGAGCCTAAAGTCTAAAGCATTGCCTCAAATCTACTGACTTCCAAATAAGGGTTTAAATGATCTAAATATTTAATCCTATCGTTCATGTCAATCACACTAACAAGATTTTGGTAGATTTTGACATGCCAAGTGCATCAATGCAGGATTCATATTTACCTTGTTGAAAATGGGAAGGACCCTATCTTTCAGGTTCTATCTCTTTCTCTCTCAATTGCTATCTCTCTATTGCTGTGTCCCTAAATCCATATCCACATTATTTTTGTTCTCCTCTATATCAATAACATTCTTCAAAGAATAAAGAAATTAATATTTTCATGAATTTTCCTACAATGTTACTAGTAGTTACTGAAACTGAACCATTCAAATTTCATGGTACTCAACAGAGATGCTTCCTAAAAACTCCTATGTTAGGTCAAGAACTAAATCGAATTTCGTTCATCCCACACATATGACTACCTACTATGTACCATATTTATCTGCTAGGGAGAAAATGATGAAGAACAGACTTTAATCTCAGAATTTACATTTATTTATACAATAAACAAATAAATCAAAATACTATCAAGAAAGATGAGGTGAGGAAGGGAGTAGAGTGTGACCAAGGAAGAATATTTGAGAAAAAGAGCTTTCTGTCCTGGTGACAGATTAAACAGGAATGAACATCACGAATATGTGGGGCAAGAGGATTCCAAGCAGAGAGCATGGGGGGCAAGTTCAAAGGCCTGGAATCAGATGTGTTTGACACATTCAAGGAACACCAAAAAGCCAGGGTAATTCCAGGGCAGGCAGTAAGAGTTGGAGAAGTAGGAAATGCGTTTGAAGGGACGGCCAGGGTCAAATCATGTAAACCTAGAGTAATGACTTTGGATTTTATTCCAAGGGTGAAGAATCCAGTGAAGAAAGTCAATGAAAACCGAGGAGTGATGTGATTTGATTTACAATTATAAGCTGACACTGTGACTGTGGTTGGAAGATAAAGTTCAAAAGTGAAATCCAGAAGGCAAGTTAGAATAGTTATTGTCTAGCAAATATAAGCTCAGGCAAATGATGGACCAGGGTGATCGTTGTAAAAGCGTGATCAGGTTTAAGATATATTTTGAGGGGTCTTCTGACACGGCTTGCTAACGGAATGTACGTGGAAAATTAGGAAAAGAGAGAATATTGAAAGCCCATCATTGACCGGTATAGGGTAGCTATCAATTGCATCCTCAAACATAAACTCTCTTCGCTTTTTTTTTTTTTTTTAATTTTTTTTTTTCAACGTTTATTTATTTTTGGGACAGAGAGAGACAGAGCATGAACGGGGGAGGGGCAGAGAGAGAGAGGGAGACACAGAACCGGAAACAGGCTCCAGGCTCTGAGCCATCAGCCCAGAGCCCGACGCGGGTCTCGAACTCACGGGCCGCGAGATTGTGACCTGGCTGAAGTCGGACGCTTAACCGACTGCGCCACCCAGGCGCCCCATCTCTCTTCGCTTTAAAGGGAAGGATTTGCTAGTTTTATTCTTTGTCTTTCTCCTTGGGACGACTTGCGTGTGTCTAAATGTGAGGATATAATGATGGATCACTAGATGGAATGGACCCATGCCCAAGGCATACCAGCAACATGGGGAAGGAAACATTGTGATCCATTTTATGCACGTAAGGGGACTCCATTGAAGGAGAGAGACCAGCATAAAAGCACACACTCTTACCTTCTCCACAGCACTTGCATAAGGCAGTCATAATCAGGGAGGACAGGTTGTCATTTTACTTTAAAATTTAAACTACATGATCTGACTGTGTCAGCTTGCAACCAAACTGGCATTTGACAAAGTAGAATGGAGTAACTTTTAATAAAGTTTGCAGGTATTTTACAAATACACCTTTACCTGAAAGTAACAATTATTTGGCCCCCGAGACTCTTTTTTAGAGCAAGATTTGAAGTTTTTGCCACCCGACCCTTAATTTTCACACCTGTTCAAATGTGAGTACTAAATACATATTCAATAAGCCAAGTGAATATTTTATGTGTTGCAGTACAGGAATATTCAGCTGTATAAACTCCTTTAAACATTTTTGGGTTCATACGAAGGCGTAGTATCAACTATTTTATTTAGATCCAGTTAATTTAATAAATCATTATTGAGTTCTTACTGTAGGCTAAAATCTGCTTAGACTCTGGGAATACAGTTATGAATGCATCATAGCAGGAGAAAAAGAGCCATAAATATCCATGTCAGTATATAGTTTCAAAATAAAAGAATGAATAAGTGCTACAGAAATAGTGATAAATAAGCTGTAATTATTATTTGGGCGAGGTCTTCAGGGAAAGTGAAATGAGAGAGCTGACATTTGAGTTGGACCACAAAAGCTTAGAATGACAACACAAATGAAAAGTAGGAGAGAGCATGTGTCATTTGTTGTTGCCTCTACTGGTAGTTCAAGATCCATGGGAGTGGGGAAGAGGATAGCATGATGGTCAAGAGCACGGTCTCTGCACCTGCAGCCTCAGCTTAAATCCCAGTCCTACCACTTAACCATCTGTCACTGGGCAGTCCAAGTAATCGCTACGTGCCTCAGTTTCCCCACCAGTAATACTAGAATCATAGCTATTTTATAGAGCTTTGTAAGGATTAACTAATTTAACGTGTACTACTTGTAAGTAAATCTCTTAGTGCATAGCAAGAGCTATGCAATGTTTTTTGTGATTATAGCAATAAAAAAGCCAGCTAGTGTTTTCTTATTTGAACCATGTTAACGAAGAAGGTAAGACAATTTTTATGGAGTGATTCAGGCTTTAAAAAATGATTTTTGTCTCTCTTGATCTCAAAAATTAAGACTGAACTTAACAGGATGGAAACTTTCTTTTCTAATGACCGTGTTTGTGGTTAGTTATTCCTAATGAGGTTGAAGTGATAGGTTTCATGCCTCAGTGGGTCGTGTGGCTTCACCCTGCTCTTGGTCACAGAGCCTTCAGCCCTCGCTAACCATGAGGCAAATGGATCATGAAGGAAGCAGACCACACAGTGGAAACCTATCTGCATTACTCATCAATTAGCCACTAGAAAAATAATTCAGAGTCATGCCCTGATGGCAGCGAGGCAGTGATGTCATTTTAATAAGTGAATTTAATGCTTCAAAAATTATAAATTGAGCTACATTATTCTTATGCCTGCGGAAGAGATCACGTTTGAATTGTAAGAGTGAAATTCTGGGTGAGATTCTCGTGCGCTTACTTCATGCTGAGTGCGATTTCACGCACACACGAAAACCGGTAACGCAATGGCTTTATCACATCCTAATTTCCAAAATGGTAAGATACTGAACTTGAGAATCTTGAGTGAGACTTAACGTGGTCACCGTGCGAGATTGCCGTAGAGAGAAACGGTGAGGCTGCCGGGTTTAGCCATGGTAAAGCCCAGCTTGTTGATGGGCGGTGAGGTTGAAAAACAAAGGAAAGGCGGCTCGCCTGAACCCGCCGTCCTGTGCCCCTTCATCTACCCTTTCCTCCTCTCTTTACCTGGCAACCATAAAACATCCTTCAGTTGCCAAAGCAGATACACAGCCAATGTCTCCTCTGCCAGCCGCGCATTTACATGACAATACAACCCTTGTTGTTAAGGAAGGACAGCCCGGTGAACTGGAGGTGCCTTGCCTACAACTGCTTCCCTGTGTTTCGACTGTCCTTCGTGCATCATTTATTCTGAATACATTTGAGGGCGCCTGGAAACAAACTGATGAGCGAGTCTGAATATTGAGGGAGGTGGAAGGAATGACATTTGAAAGGCAAACACTGAGGCTTCTGGGCCCGAGGAAGCGGCAGCCGCTACAGATGCTGATGGAACGGATGAGCCCGGGAGCAGGGAATGGGTGGGAAGGAGTGTCAGTTCAGTGGCAAAAGCTGCCCCACGGAGGAAGCGGTCCACTACTGTAAAGACTGCAGCACCCAGATACTGCAGAGTGGTCCAGCTTCCTCTCGCAGCAAGATGGCTTGCTGAGACATAACAGGCCAGAGAGAGAGAGAGAGAGAGAGAGAGAGATTTAGAATGCTTCTGTCCCTGTGCAGAGGACACATTGTAAGTAGGATTCCAAATCTGAAGAGTATAGCCCACATGCTGCTTTTTTCTTCAGAGCAAGCTGTGCCCAACTCCTTTGGAAGCTAAAAGATGGTGCTTTATGTTCAGTGACCTTAAAGAAACTCCACTTTGGTACCTTTGATTCAAGAATTCTTTGCCAACCACTCTGTTTTGAAATCATTAATGATGGGGACAAGTGTCAAAACATTTGACTGGGTGTGCACAGCGTTCGAGAGTTTCAAAATATAGTCTTGTTGGTTGAAAAATGCCATTGAGGTGTCAGTTAACCTTGAGGACTTTCTGACCGTTGTCCTCTAAAAGAGTTCATGAAAATAGAAACAAAGAGAATCAAAATGCGCCTAACTCAGTATCTGCAAACCCCATGAAACAGCGTATCAAAGGATCAGTTCCAAGTCCGTCTGACATTTGAAGAACAGTGGGTCTGACATCAGGTGTGATATCAAAGAAAACAAAAAGGAAAGCCAGGCAATTGCAGCCTTACCTGGCCTTTGCTAGGAAAGAAAACCTGGAAAAATCTGAGGCATCCATTTCTCAATATGTTCATAGCAAGTCAAATGCTTTCATACACACAGAGAAGTTACGGAAGCCCAATTTTCATTTGGCCATTCGAGTACCATTTATTGAGTCTCTACTGTGTACCCAGCGTAGAGGACTGGGACACAATTGCAAAAGACATAGTACTTGATGACAGAGACATACATACAGATATATTATACACATATGTAGCTGATATATATCTATGTATCTATATGGATATATACATCTGTATATAGATAGATAGATATAGATATATATATAGATGTAGACATAGATATATATCCTATGTATCTATACAGACGTAATTATATGTATTTCCATGATTTCAAAGGAGTGTAATAAATATTCCAAAAAGGGATGCAGTACTTTTAGAATGATAGAGAATAATTTTAAAGAATTCCTCAAGGAGGAATCTAGTAAATAATAATAACAATAGCGCGGGGAGGTGCCCAGGTTTTTGTAGATAATGAAAAGCAGGCCTTGCCATTAAATGAGAGAGCATATAAAAGAAGTAGATTTAAGAGGGAATGTGGTGAATTCAGCCTTGACTGTGTCTGTCGGATTTGCATAGGGGTCCCCAAAATAATAAATGGCCCGAACGGAGTTTCTTTTCCTTTTGTACCACTGACGTTGTAACACATGAATGGCAAAATGAACAGTCAAGAGACACAAAGGAAAAAACTGATTGGCCTGGATCGAGAAAAAGTATTTAGGACACCTGAGATTTCTGGGCAATTATAACCAGGCACTCAGACGGCCTCCATCTTGGTTTTGTTTTTGCCCCTCATTCTCTCTGGTTTAACTGCTAAAAGTATGAGCCCAGAATCTGCATAGGTTCAAATTCTACTACTTGCTGGCTGGCTGACCCTGACCACTGACCAGGTCTTCCTATGGCTCTGCTTCCTCCTCTGAGGAATGAGATGAGAGTACCTAATTCATATAGCTGGTGGAATCCTGCACATTTTTTTAAAGCACATTTTTTTGAAACGGTGGCTGGGACATAACCAGTGCTCAACGGGTGTCAGCTACTTTCCTTCCCTACTCTTGTTCTCCTATTCCTCATGCTTTTAATTCTCCTCCCTGCCCCCAGCCCTTTCTAAAGAAAAAAAAAAAAAGAAGAAGAAGAAGAAAGAAGAAGAAAACTCTGGGCTGAGAATATCTAGGTTTCGATCTTCATGCTGTCATTTATTATCTGTGTGTTCTTGCGAAAATCCCCTGACCTTCTGAACTTAACTTTCCCTAACCATAAATTGCAGGTGTTAGTAATGTATTGCTTATTAGGATGTGGTGAGGGTGAGGAGATGTTATGTGAGTTAGCTATTCTCCTTTTGCCCTTCCAAATCCACTCTCCCACCTTACACACCTTTCTGTGCCCCGGTTGACATTTATCAACTAAATCTACGGACAACCTTGCCCTCTGCCTTCTGGCTTCACTTGGTGAATAGAAGACAGCAAGAAGAATTTAGGAAAATAAGAGTGAGGTCAGGGTACTTTATTTCTCCAGGTGCCTCCCTGCTCTGTCCCTGTGGGCAAACTGCATCAATCTATCGAAGGTTGTAGTTCCGGATAAGTAGCCCCCTTTCCCTCGGGGTTCTGCTAGGTGCTCCCCGCTGTGATGCCCTGCGTGTACAGGCGGGTAAGGCTCCCCACCATTGCTAGTCCTGATGCACTACCACATCCCTCGCTTGTTTCCTTATATAACCCCATGGACCCCTTTGTAAATAGCCCCTGTATTCAATTTCCCTCAATTAGCCCTGTTTGATGCCATCTGTTTCTAGGATCCTGACTAGTACGACAAGTAAGTCCCTGGAGCTGGGTCTGCCTCCTAATAAATGAGAGTTTCTCCCTGAAAACAATGCTTGCCAGTAACTTCCTCACGCATTGCCTGGCTGCACGGCGGTGCTCACAGTAAAGGAGAAGAGTCCTGACCTTCGCGACCCAAATCGGGCCAATAACACAGAAGCTCTGAAAGAGTGGGAAAATCCCATTCCCCAAAGTAGAAGAATCAATATTCGTATCTTTCTTGGAAATTCAGACCCGAAACCAAATGTGTTATAAGCGAGGTTGATACTCATTGTCCCTGCATGTTGCCCACCTCTGCTGCCGTTGCAACAGTGTCCTGTTCATCATTCTGTCTTCCGGACGATCCCCGAGCCCTCTAACTCATGAGAAAGAGCAAGTTCGTTTTCTGTCACAGATCTGCAAATCATGTCTTTCCCAAGGAATTTCCCCCAAAGCCACTGGTTACATGATTGGATAGAATCAGCTCCAGGACAGTTGGAAGTTGATTAAGTCCTTTAAAAAACAATCTTAAAAATTTCAGTAATTACATGGAAGAAGATGTATCTAAATTTGTTTTCCTGTTCGTCCCAACTCTGCCAGCAATTTCCTTTCACTTAAAATCACAATATTCACGGTTTGGTACACACACAAAAATAAATAAATAAAAGAGTGTCGGTTACGCGGCGGAGTTCGTATTTTCATGTGGCACACTTCTGTCGTTTTCTTTTCTTTTCCCATTGCCTCGGCTTTCTTGCATCTCCATGGGCTTCATTTGGTGTTCATCCTTTGTATTCAAACATGCTTTTCCTAAGCTTCGTGGTACATTAGCCTCATCCCAGATATCAAATATTTTCAATTCAGATTCTCAAATGTATGCAAGATATTAAATTCCTGGTGCTGTTTCCATAACCCTTGACACTGCATATTTAACAAGGGCTTGAAAAAATTCTAGTAATTGTTCCTGGTTGTGAGAAAATATGTGCTCATAGGCCAGCCACTTCAAGTGTAAGTAGTATTTTAAATCATTAGCACTAACATGCTTCAGTGTGATATTTCTTTTATATGTTAATATTAGCAGTCTCTTTGGATGTTTTGTGGTCTTTTTTATCTGCTTCACAAATGTTTTTGCTTGCATATTTGAAGAACTGTAAATCTCAGTGATGCACAGATAATAAATACTGATGTCTCTATTTCGTTTAAAGTCTGTAATCTCTGATTCCTTCTTCTCTTTTGTCTTGCCCATGGTGGCTGAGAGCCTTAATCTTCCAATGCCCTCATGTGAAACAAGACAGTTTGTGTTTCTTTATAACAAAACTGATGCACAATAATAATTCCAAGGCAGCATTCTTTTCCTTAAAGAGTTAAAGGCATATAATTTGTCCCTAGGAACCCATAGCTTGCATCTACAAGGCTATTCTATTGTGTTGGTTTATTAAGATAGTTCTAAATGAGATGCTGACAGATGAGGTAGGGCGATGGGGAAAAATACGTTTTTCATTTTGGGGCTCCATGTTTCATTTTTCTTTTTTTGTTAATTTGTTTTTATTTCTTTTAATGCTGATAGAGCTGAATCAAGGTGGAACACAACAGGCAGTCCTAAGATGCCCCAGCTCGCCCTCTCTTGCACTTCCAGGATTGATCAGCACCTCAAACGTTTGGCTGTGGGGCAGCCATAATGGGTTTTCAACCATGTGCAGTCAGGGTATTTCTCTAGGGAGCTCGATCAGTTCACGGACAACTCTGAGCTATAAGTTTTGATTCACTTGGAAGAATCACTAAAAAGCCATTGCATAAAACAATATCTTAGAATCAAAAAGTAAGGATACTCCAAGTAGAGTATACCTCAGTGTAACACTATAAAAAAAGATTCTTAATACAACAAGCTATTTGTTTGGGTAGAGTTTTTTTTTTTTGTGCACACTTTTAAAATATACATTCTATCATTTGGTTTTTGTTTTTTCAATTTTTTAAATGTTTATTCATTTTTGAGAGAGAGAGAGAGAGAGAGAGAGAGAGAGACAGAGTGTGAGTGGGGGAGGGGCAGAGAGAGAGGGAGACACAGAATCCAAAGCAGGTTCCAGGCTGTGAGCTGTCTGCAAAGAGTCCGATGCGGGGCTCCAACCCATGGACTGTGAGATCAGGACTTGAGCCGAAGTCGGACGCTTAACCGACTCAGCCACCCAGTCGCCCCTAAAATATGCATTCTACCATTTGTAAGAGAAATATCATCACATATTTCTTGGAGGGTGGCCAATGCCCAAAGAACAGAGATTCTGAATGCCACCATCATTCGTGAACTGTTTACTTCTCAGTTTCCATTCAGAGGCAAGAGGAGGGAAATTGCAATTTTAAGATAATTTAAAAAATCTGTTATCATTTTCCACTACAAAGGCTGTTATACCACCTTGCCAAATAGAATATCTGATGGTGGCAGGCCTCATTCCCTCTCTAAACTCCATGCCCCCAGCCACACCACCTGTTTATTTTGATAGAGAAAAGTCCTATTGCTAGAAAATTTAGGATTGTGACACAAATAAATAGGCCCTGTAGTTAGGGCCATAAAGAGAGAAATCTAAAGAATAGCTTTGGAGCAGCGATCTCCTCACTGCATTTCCTATTAAGTGAGAGTTGAGTGGATCATATTAATTCAGTGGAAAGAAGACAGATTTTAAAGCAAGAAGGAGTTGCAAATTCTAAGTCAGCTCCTTGTGAGCTCTATGATCTGTAACCAGTCACTTAAATTTAGTCAGCTTCCTCATCAATAAAATGGATGATAATACATGTGAGGATTGGCATTATGTTCACAGAGTCAGTGGAGTCAGTTATATATATATATATATATATATATATGTTTATATATATATATATAACATATATATATATGTTTATATATATATATAACATATATATAAACATATATATATAACGTTTATATATATATAATGTAAACGTTTATATATATATATATAATGTTTATATATATATATATAACAGAGTCAGTTATATATATATAATGTTTTATATATATAATATGTGCATATATATATATATACTTACATATATAGTTTTTATCACAGTGTGCTATGGAAGAGAAGAGTTCTAAAGAGGAAAATGTTAATCCCGAGCATACAAAATCTGCTTATCTAGCATTGACCTTCTGTCTCCTTCAGGATTGTCCTACACTGTTTCTTAACTCCAATCTACTAGTTTATTCTTCTTTGCTTAGAAGAGGGAAGAAGAGTTTAATTCCCAATTTAACACCTCTTCTGACTGTTTCCCTGAAGTGTCCCCCTAGCACAGGAAAGACTGTTATTCCCACAACAAAAATCACAGTAGTCTTTCTCTCAGCTCCCCCATAGTATTCTCTGCCTCCTGGCTAAAAAAATTTGAATCGGAGAGAACTTAGTGACCTTATCTTTCTTCTGATTAACATACCTCAGTCAGTATTCTTCACTCTTGATTAGCCATTGATTTTACCTAATAACTTAAATAAATCAATAGTTAAAGAAAAGATGTACTACTCTTCCATAGAAACCATCTGGGTAAGGTCTCAGACTTTGCAACCAACCTCCCTACGTCTCCTGGGTTCCCTGTTTGTTGGCTGTGTGAATGTGGGCGAATGATTGATTTCTCTCTTCCTCAGTTGCTGCACCTGAAAAACAAGTATGAAAATAGTACCTACCCTTTAGAATTGTAGTGAAAATTAAATGGGTTAATATAACAAAAGAGCATAGAACATACAATAAATGTCATCTAAGTGCTGGCTGTAATTTTCCAAGAGAGTCTCCCTTGAACTTATTTCATAGTTAACATATATATTCACCACTCAACTATATATATATAATATATATAGTTGTGTGTGTGTGTGTATGTGTATATATATATATATATATATATATATATATATATATATTTTTCAATCCTTCATCTGTCTCCATGGCTAGCCTGGTCCCACAAAGTGAATGTGCTTGGAGAGAGGTGATTCTTCGACTGTTTGTTTCTTCTTTAGGCTGGTTGCCTTGGGGGCTTTCTCCTCAATCCCTCTTCATCCCCAAAGCCCAAAATGATGTCTTTGTGATAAAATTCAATCCATATCCCTTTTCCGTTTCCAGTTTTATTGAGATATGATTGACATATAACATTACATAAGTTTAAGGTATGTGATGTGATGATTTGATATATATGCCTATTGTGAAATGATTACTACAATAAGGCTAGTTAACGCACTGTTACCTCACTTAGTTACAGTGTGTGTGTGTGTGTGATGAGAACTTTCAAGATCTACTTTCTTAGCAACTTTCAAATATACAAGTCAGTATTGTTAATATAGTCACCATGCTGCCTGTACATTACATCCTCAGAATGTATTTCTCTTCTAAGTGGAAGTTTGTCATCTTTAATCACCTTTACCAGTTCCCCTCACACCACCCCCACTCTGGCAACCACCAATCTGCTGTTGCTATGAGTTCAATTTCTTTTAGATCCCCCATGAGTGAGAACATACAGTAGTTGTCTTTGACTTATTTCACTTACTATAATGACCTCAAGATCTGTCAGTGATGTTGAAAATGGCAAATTTTCTTTTTTTTTATGGCTGAATAATGTTCTGTCCATCTGTGGACCCTTAGATTGTTTTCATACTTTGGCGATTTTAAATAATGCCTCAAAGAACACGGGGGTACAGATATCTCTTCTAAATAGTGATTTCATGTCCTTTGGATATATACTCAGAAGTCATTTGGTCATTTATTTTTTTAATTTTTTGAAGCACTTCTATATTATTTTCCATAGCAGTTTTATCAGTTTACGTTCCTACCAAGAGTTTATAAGCATTCCCTTTTCTCCACATCCTTGCCATCACTTGTTATCTCCTGTCTTTTTGGTAATAGCCATTCTAGCAGGTGTAAGGTGATATCTCATGGTAGTTTTGATTGGCATTTCCCTGATAATTAGTGATGTTGTGCATCTTCACATGTTCCTGTTGGCCAACTGAATATCTTTTTTGGAAAAATATCTATTCAGGTTCTTTGCCCATTTTTGGATTATTTGTGGAGTTCTGCAGGGTTTTATTTGAGTTGTATGAATTCCTTGGGTATTTTGTATGTATGCATATGTATTTATGTATTTTGGAAATTAGCTCCTTTCAGGTATGTGCTTTGCAAGTATTTCTCCCGCTCCATGGGCTGCCTGTTCATTTTGTTGATCATATCTTTTGCTATGCAGAAACCTTTTATTTGATGTAGCCCCATTTTGTATTTTTGCTTTTGTTGCCGTGCTTTTGGTGTCACATCCAAAAAAGTCATTGCCAGGACCAGTATCAAGGAGACTTTCCCTGTTTTGTTTTAGGAGTTTTATGATTTCTTACATTTAAGTCTTTATCCATTTTGAATTAATTTTTATTAGTGAAATAGAGACCCAGTTTCATTAATTTGCAATGAATATCCAGTTTTCATATTATCATTTATTGAAGAGATTATGTTTTCTCAATTGAATATCTGTACTCCTTTGTCAAATATTATTTGAATGTATATGTGAAGGTTTATTTCTGAACTCTCAGTTCTGTTCCATAGGTCTATATCTGTTTTTGTGCCAACACCATAGTGTTTGATGATTATATCTTTCTAGACAGTTTGAAATCAGGAAGTGTGTTGCCTCCACCTTTTTTCTTCTTTTTCAGGATTGTTTTGGCTACTTTGGGTCTTTACGGTTCCTTACAAATTTTAGGATTGTGTTTTCCACTTCTGTAAAAATGCCAATAGAATATTGGTAGGGATTGTTTTGAATCTATAGATGACTTTGACTAGTATTGACATCTTAATGATATTAATTTTTCCAGTCCATGAACATGGGATGTGTTCTCATTTATTTGTGATATCTTCAGTTTCTTTCATCAAAGTCCTATAGTTTTCAGTGTAGAGATCTTTCACTTCCTTGGTTAAATTTATTCTTAAGTTTTTTGTTGTCTTTGATGTTGTTATAAATGGGGTTGTTGTTGTTGTTGTTGTTTTTACATTTCCTTATCAGATAATTTGTTAATAATGTATAGAAATGCAACTGATTTTTGTATGTTGGTTTTGTATTTTACAACTTTCTCATATGGTTGAGTCTGTAGACTGCACTCATCCTTGGGTAGGGCTTCGAATTTATGTCCCTGCCTGGGGAGGAGGTGGAATGGTCTCTATAGTGGATAATGTTTGTTGACCAGAGAGTCAGTCAGACAGAATTGTTAACTGTACTCCCTGGCCAGATAGGGCCACGAGCTTGACTTTGCAGATGGGCACATCCACTGGCTGGGATCTTTGTTTGGACTCCACTGCAAACAGGAATGCAGTACACCAATACCTGAGTACTGGTGCTGTAAGACTTGTCCCCTTTCTCTGTCTTTATCTGATCCCAAGTGGTTGAGTGCCACTGATTCTCTCATTAATTTTTATGAGGCAAAACCTGAGTGGTCCTCCTTGGAAGCAATCTTGCAACACTAGGGGAGCCAGATGTCCACCTTGGACTCTCTTGTCCCACTGGAGAAACCATAGGCCCAGGGGTCCCTCTCAGTGACGTGCTATGATGGCCTAGAAGGTGGGGGTGAGGTGATTCAGTTAAAGGTAGCTCTTCTTCTTACCCTTCTAATGCAGCCCTTCTCAGTCTTTTGTTGTCCAGAAGGGTGCCCAACCTCACCCCAGGTTTCTGGGATTTTCACAATGGTGTCTTATCTATAGATCATTGCTCGTTCTTCTTCTGAGGGAATCTGAAGTTGAGAATAACCTATGTCACATCTTGAAGACATCACTTCAACCATATCACCAACTCAGCATCCTGAAGGTCAGGCCTCTTCTTTACTATCCAGGAAGGGTAGACCAACCCCAGCACACCCTTTACCCACTTCACTTTCAGGAAGAAGCAAAGACCCATCAGATTAGGACCACAGTGCTGGAGAGCAGAGGTTTGGAAGAGATGAGAGAAGTAACCAAGGGTGCTTGATTTCCAATACACTTTGGACTCTATCTCTTGATAGTGTATCTTCTTTCCTCTCCCAAAAGTTGATGTATGTCCACTTGATAGGGGCTTTTTCATTCTTGGAAGGCTTACGTGCCATTGGCTTACGAACCTGCTCTATTCTTTAGGTCTTAGAGCTGACTGGGCTCACGTCAAGGTGAGCCAGACATCTGTGGTTGGCACAGAACTTTCAACATTGGAATTAATTGCCAACATTCAAAACTAGGGAGATTTAGCATAAAGGTTTCATTTGGGGCATCTCTCAAAACCACAGATCTGGCAAAATTGGGCCCTGCTTCTTTTATGACAATAACTGCCTGGAGCTGAACGTGACTCTCCCATATTCACCGGGCTTGCAGACAGACACCAGAACCTCTACCACTCCTTCTTGTCTCAGCCCACAAATTACTTATTTCAACAGCCTAGCAAGCCCATCAGACGCACTCATCCGTTGGACTCCTAACTTAAGAACCATTCTTTCCTTTGGTATGCTTTTCCCCTTCTCCAGTTTCTCCTCCTCCTCCGCCATTTACTTCTTCCCTTCTTCTCCTTCTCCATCTCTTCTGACTGAGGCTGATGGAGGCTACTGAAGACCCTCAAGAGCCGTGAGAAGAGATGGGCCTGAGGAAAAGGTTCAAATGAGACAGATTTGAATCCAAAGACTATGGTCCATTTGATCCAAACAAAAAGAATCCCCAGGATACCAGCTGTCCAAGATAAGGTGGGTCACCGGATCTACCTTTTGTGTCCTTTACTGTCAAATGTACCATCCTGTCTAATTTCCTATTTCCCACTGGGAGAAAAGAGATAACAACACTGTTATTACACACAATTCCTTGCTTTTCAGGACTTGTTTGTACTGAAAGAATTTCTTGGCTCTGTTATTCCCTAACACCATTTATTTGCTATTGCATTCACCATTTCTCGTGACACCGAGTCGTCCATTCTCCTGCCTGTGAACAGTGGCTTCCAAGTGACCATTTCAAAGGTTGTTAAGGAGCTTCATTGATAGAACCACAATGCATGTGTACCCAAAGTATGCAAGGAAATATGAACAACATTTTGTTTTGTGGTCATGTTATATTTATCATATAGAATTGAATGCAAAAACAGGACAACACATCTTCCATAATGCCTTTGTAGGCTGGAACCACAGCATTCCTATAATGTGATTTCTTTCAATGCTCACTGCTCCCTTGACTTCCTATACGACAACTAACAGGGACAATAGACAAAAGGCCCATGGATGGAATGAAAAGAATAGTCGCATTCTTCCAAGGAATGTCTCTCTTTTGTTTGGCACAGCTTAAGATAGGCCAGGAAGAGTAAACCATCACCACGTCTATCAGAAGTAAGAAATATGTTGATTGAAGGGCCTGTTGGCTTTGCATAGCACCTGTTGCCCCATAGAGGCAATAAGCATGCTCCCCCAGGACTGCTTGATGACCACCCTGGATGCTGGCAGGGATGCACACCCAGAGAACCCCTTTGCCACCCTTGGGTTCAGTAGACTTGAGGTGGCACAGTGGTAAAAACTCAGAGGGAACCAACCTACAGACCCTCATATGTAGTTCAAGCCCAAGAGTCAGTAGTAGATGGCCAGGAACCCAGAGCTGTGAAATCATCCTGTGTCTCATGTGAATGGGGACATGTCAGTATGCCAGCACCCTTCTCAAGGCTCAATTTTACATGATTGCACAAAGATATGCCAGATTGGCCGTGGGAACAATCTGCTTTCTGGGCCACCATCTAGGAACTAAGTCCTGGCCACAGGATGTTCTATAGGTTAGGATCATGAAGTTCCTTGGGGCAGGCATCTGGTCAACCATTGTTAAAGGTGAGGTGAGGTGTACATGGTTGGGGAGAATCCTGAAAGAGAAAACAAAAACCAGAAAGAAAGCTCATGATTTTCTGTTCTAGGCTCAGGGTGCCCCAGCCTGTCAATATCGTTGGCACTCTTGCTTGGTTCTAAGGGTAGTATTGGCCATCAGGCACTACTCTGGAGGCATTTCTGATACTTTCCTGAGAAAGGCTAATATGTCCCACGACTCTGTTCTCTGGTTGTTGGTCCCTCTAGCAAGTTGGTATCTTACACCATGAATCCGGGCCATCTGTTGCTATCACATAAAACGATTCTCTTCTCTCTTAACATTGGCAATTTTATACAACAAAGTCACGTTGTTTTTAAGCTGAAAGACATTCTTTAAAATCTCTAACCACAATCTAAGATTCATTTACGGGCATTAATAAAATTTCAGTATTGGCTTGAGAATAGTGAGGGAACTTATAGCACACACACACCCGAAGAGAGAAAGAGAGAGAGAGAGAGAACAAAGTAATGAAAGCAAGAGAAAGAGAGGAAAGAAGAGAGGGAGAGAGGAAGGAAATTTATATAAGAATTCCTGCTCTTATCATCACCAACATCAATGATTCTTTAGTTTACCTCTCTAGATAATGCCAGCACAGACTATGTGCCCAACGAATGAATATTAGTTTAATGACTGAATGAAAGTTCCATGATTCAGGCCATCTCCCATATGATGAGAGAGTCTTGGGTTATGTTCTTCTTCTCCCCGAGTTCATGCTCCCACCCCCAAAGTTTCAACTCTCACCGAGAGACTGATAGACTATTCTCAGACCTGCTACCCAGGGTGTATTATTATCCCCACCGGCTCAAATCCACCCACTGTGAAGATGACCTCTTATATTATTATTCACAGACAGTTAACTCTCAGTTTCCATTCCAGAATTAGATCTAGGCTTTATCTTTCTATAAACAAAATCCTTTTGTTTTTTTCCCCCCTTAAATATAATCATCTTCCTAAGCAGAATTCACGTTTTTAACTTCAGCAACATAAATTTTGAAATGGCAGTTCCTTCTCCTGGGCTATTTGGGGTGAGGAATAGAGAGTCCATCTGACTTCCTCTTGTATTGTCTCTTTTATTAGAGAGAGAGCATTTTGCCTGGTTTCGCCCACCTTGCTCAGTTCTTGCTTGTTAAACCCCACAATGTAGCTGGTCAAGGATTCAGAGATAAGACTAATAATCACTAACATGCATTACAAGTGGCTGATGAAAGCTTTAAATTGTTTAAATATCTAGTAGTAAGGGAGTTTTCGTTTTCTAAAAATTATAAGTGTTTAGGCTTTACAGCCTCATATTTAGGCTTTGATAATTTCTTGTATGATAAATGCTGTATTGGTATCAGGTTTGAATTTAATTTACTTTTAAAAAACAATTTTTTTAATGTTGATTTGTTTTTGAGAGAGAAAGAGACCGAGTGTGAGTGGGGGAGGGGCAGGGAGAGAGGGAGACACAGAATGTGAAGCAGGCTCCAGGCTCTGAGCTGTCAGCCCAGAGCCCGACACAGGGCTTGAACTCACGAACCGTGAGATCATGACCTGAGCCGAAGTCGGATGCTCAACCAACTGAGCCACTCAGGCACCCCTAATTTAATTTATTTTTAATCTACATATAGTCTTAATTAAGAAAACTAACTTAAACATTTGAAAACTTTGCTAAAGTTAAATATTCGAGTTTAAACTGATTCTATTATTTAGCCTTTCTTTCCAAAAACATGTTTAATTTTTTTTTCCTTAATGACCTTTGCATCCTGGTAGTTAAATGCTAAAATCATTACTCCACTAACACTTCTATCTAACACCACTGAAGAGAAATCTAGTTGTGTGAGGAAGAATAAATGGGTGAATTCCTTTGCTTAATGGTAAAGTGACAGTTAATACCAGAAGTTGCTTAATTTAGGATGGGATCTTCAAAAGGACTTTTGGATCATTTTAAGGAAGATCATAAAGTCTAAATATATAATGGTTCAGGTCAGCATGCAGTTCTATGTCATGAAGGAAATCCTGCTTGCTTCATATTTATTTAAATAAAAATAAAATATTGACCTCCCTATCTATTCTATAGACTACTATTAACCTTGCCTGAAAGAAAGTGATGATTTTTAGAGTTATGATTGTTAATGGCCTTTGAATGCAGCCTGCACAGGCCTTTAACTCCCCAGTGTAAGTAAGGTTCAGCCCTTTCCAGATGGGAAAATGATAAGGACACTGGGAAGATAGCAGGTCATTCTTGGACAGCTGCCAGAAACTTGCAGCAAAATGAATCATGTAAGGCTGTGGTTGCTTTAGCCAGCATTTTGCTGTTTTAATTTATCAAGCCAAAGCTTGTTGACATGAAAGTGAATGAAATTGTTATACAGTGGGCTCTAAAAAGCCAGCTCAAGGGTTCAGTGCAAAAGAGCTCTGACTATAAATAACAAAGAAACTACAGGGAATGTTCTTTCTACCAGCACCTGCTCTGTTGTCTGAGATGCACTGGCAATTAACTCACATCCCAATATCGGTATCAGCTGGAAAAAGGCCAATTCTTTGAAATATTATAGAGGCTGTGTAATCTGCTGTAGATGATTATCAAAAAGCTAATCCTCAAAATAGTCATTTTAGGTTTTGATATGTGGGGCTGTATTTATTTGTTTACCAAATGTAATAAAGCGACAGAAATGACAAAGGTGTATTGATACTGCTAAGAGAGTGGCTTCGCAGTCGGAGAAGGTTAATACCATCTTGCTTGAAAAAAAAAATTATTTTGTAGTGACTTGTCCAAAAAGGAAAACAAGGATATAAATCACTGACTAGCATTCATAAATGAAATCTCTGCATTTAGCAGAAGCATATAAATCAGGTTCCACAGTAAAAAGCAAGCTGTCTGCAATTTCCACTATGAGCGAAAGACAAAAAATGAGCTGATTAGAGTAAGATGTAGCACATGTGCGTTGTGGGGAAAAAGTCTTCCTTAACGAAAGAGCATTTAACATTTCTTACCTCTAGTCAATGCTTTGTACGTAGTGGCTCCTGACTAAATACCTTTCTCCTATTAAAGAATGTTACCTGCATTAGGGACAGATGAAGTACGTACTATCTCTGGTCAGTTGAGGGTGGGATAACGCAGTGTTTCCGCTGCGCATGCTTTGACCCTGTGGAACCTAGAAAAATACATAGTTTGAGATTCCATTGATTTCTTCATAGTACAGTTTATTTAGTGCATTTACACAAAGGACTTATGTGAGTGCACGGCAAAAGTGCCCGTCAGTTACCCAAATTGACCATGCAGATGAGTCAGCTAAGCATGGCACCCACCTTTTCTATCAAGAAAGATAGAAAGTGTAAAAAAATATATATGCTACAAATATAAAGTGATAAATATTTCCACTAAATTTAAGAATCTAACATAATACAAGACTTCCCAACTATCCTTACTCTTTCTCTAATCTGTGAGTTCACTCATATTTCACCAAAAATTAAATGCCATTTAGTTTCACAATAATTGATTCTTTCTGTTTCTTTCTTTCTTTCTTTCTTTCTTTCTTTCTTTCTTTCTTTCTTTCTTTTTCTCCTTCCTTCCTTCCTTCCTTTCTTTCTTTTTTTAATGTTTATTTTTGAGAGAGAGAGACAGAGCGTGAGCAGGGGAAGGACAGAGAGACAGGGAGACACAGAATCTGAAGCAGGCTCCAGGCTCTGAGCTGTCAGCACAGAGCCCGATGTGGGGCTCAGACCCATGAACCATGAGATCATGACCTGAGTCAAAGTCAATGCTGAACCGACTGAGCCACCCGTGTGCTCCTGATTCTGTGTTTAAAATAATAAACTTGCATGATATTGTAACCCTGTTAGGTGTAGATTGTATGTTTATTATGTTGCAACCCAAACACGACAAATAAGCCATTAGGCCTTTCCACACATCATTACTGAAAGTCATTTAAAATGGCTATTAATATGATTTAATGATGATAAAATACTAGACTTTTCAATTAACTTTGAGGAAAAACAAAACAATGATTAACACTATTGAGAGTATATTATGTTCTAGGTATGTCGCTAATTGCTTTATACACATTAACAATTTGATCTTTACGTTATCCTTACAGAGTAAGTACCGCTATTCTCTGCATTTTATCGATGAGTAAACTGATGGTTAAGGCATTTAACTAATTTGACACTGTTCACATTTGAACCCAGGTGAGCAGTATAATCAGCAGGTATACTAATCTGAACCAAAGTATAGATATTTGAAAAGAAAAAGTAAAATATTATTACTTGCACATGCTATGATTATGCACATTGTATAATGGGAAAAAAGAGAATGAACTAGAAAGTTATTACAAAGACATAGTATTCATATGGTCAATAAACATAAATTCTTATATATAAATAATCAAGTAAAACATATCATGGAAGAAAATATTTCAATCATAGTCCCATTCAGCAATAACTTTATAAGAGATTTGTAGGATATTACAAGGTATAACTTTTTCATTATCAATTGAAAGACTTAATAAAAGCCCTCAATAAAATGCAACCTATCCTATTTCTAGAAATAAGGACTCAATAGTTAAAGATAGCAATTTTTAAAAAAACACAAAACAATAACAACAAAAAATGCTCTAAAATTTACAAAATGAAACCATGTGAGTAGAGTATCCTGGAAAACAAACACATAGAACTACCTGGAAATACTCTGAAGAAGAATAATTAAGAGCTGTAACAGATAATAAAACATGCTATAGCTCTATTTCACATAATTTTAATAGCGGTACAGAAATATCAATGGAATAGGATGAGTTCAGAAATACACCCAAGTACTATGGGAATTAGCATAAAGAAAGCATCTCAAACCAGTGGGATTAAAGATGAATTTTTTAATAAATCTGTGTTAACTATATAGACATTTGAAAAAACAATAAAGCCACATCTTTAAGTCACTACTTACATAAAAATAAACTCCAGATGGATCAAAGATTTAAAGTAAACAATGAAGTCGTATAAGTATTGGATAAAAACATGACTGAATTTATTTATAACCTTGGGATGGGGATGATCTTTCTAGACAGACACAAAATTCAGGAACCATAAATTTGATAATCTAAACAACACTTAAAAACCTTGCAGCAAGATCTGAAACATTGTGAACAGAAGACATTTAGCAAACTAGAAACATAGGATAGAAAGTAATTTCATTAATTTTGAAAAAAAATCTTACAAATTGATTTTTAAAACAGAGAACAATCTAATACACAAATAGGCTGGAAAAGAACAGTAAGTGAACAAAAACGAATACTTCATAAGAAAAAAAAAACTAGTTAGTATATGAAACATTCTCTATTCCTGACCTTGAAATAAATACAAACTAAAGCAATGAAGAAAAAAAGTATAGGTTTATATACATTCCGTACAATATTAATTTAAAATATAATGATGTATAATTATACAGTGTATAATGTACACTGTATAATTATATAAAAAATAATAATTTAAACACTGGGAACAATTTAAATATCATTCAGTAAGAGATTTATTAAATAAGTTGTCATGTATCTAAATAAAAACAATCGGGGTAGATCCAAATAATATAAAATATTTTACCACCCAATCAAATATTTAAATCACTTTAAAGAGTTATAGCAGCCATAAAGTATAGTTTAAAAAGGTGCTTATGTGTAGGAAAGTAGGTTTACTTCTAGCTATAAATATTTGGACAATGTGAGCCGTGAAGAATAAAGAGAATTTAAAGATAATGAGAAAGAAAAGACAGGGGTTGCATTTCCGTCTAAGAAATAACGTGCGCAAGGCTGAGAGTTGGAAAAGGTTGAGAAATTTTAGGCAGATGAAGTTTGAGTTTAAGATAGATGAAGGAAAAAGGCACACTGGGGTCATATCACTGAGGGCTTTAATTATCTTGCAGAGGAGGCTGCAGGGGATGAGGAAATAACAGTTTCCCATGAACTAACGAGCCAGCACAAATAGGTTCTTTTCTGAGAATAGGTTCTTTTCTTTTTAAACCTCTCGACATGCCTAAGAGTTAGATATCATTATTCCCATTTTAAAAGTAAGAAACCAAGTCTTGAAAATGCACCCAAGTTCTCACAGTAAGTAACAGATGACATTTAAATTGGGTAACCATATAATTTATTCTATAACTTGGGACACCTTTGAGAATAAAAGGGACAGTAGGCTTAAACCAGTTGTGTCACGGCTAACCAAGGAGAAAGTCCCACTCTACATCTGAACTCAAGTCTGTCTCCAAAACCTACACTTAGCACCACTTACCTTTCACAAATTACCCACACCAAGTATTTTTATTTAAAACCTTCTTGGGGCGCCTGGGTGGCTCAGTCGCTTAAGCGTCCGACTCATGGTTTCTGCTCAGGTCATGATCTCATGGTTTGTGAGTTCAAGCCCTGCATTGGGCTCTACACTGACAGCATGGAGCCTGCTTGGGATTCTCTCTCTGTCCCTCTCTCTCTGCCCCTGCCCTGCACACATATTCTCTCTCTCTCTCTCTCTCAAAATAAATGACTAAACTTAAAAAAAAATTAAACCTTCTCATGACCTCACACAATTCTATATCAAACATTGTCGAACAACAAAACGAGGGATGAATAAGCTCTGTTTGCTCATCTGGCTGACGTCTCTATCCACAGAATTGATCTGTAGAGTGTATATTATATCCTGTTGCCCAGGTACGTCTTAAGTAACCCAAACCTCAGTATTTCCTGTTTTGTGCTAGAATATTGTTCTATAGAACAATGGAGTTTATACCTTCAGAATTTGAATTCTACAAGCACTTCTTTCTAAGAAAATAAATTTTACTGCCATTCGGCCTAAGCCTGATCTTTTGTAGATGAGGATTCTTGGTTGATTTATAATCAACATTGTGAACAATATGAATGACATCACTAAGAAGTTATTTTCCTTTTCCAGCCTAACAAACCATTGTTACCTTAAAGCAGTTACTTAGAATTGTGCATGTTTTCAAAATATTTCCCATCAAAAACATCTTTGTCAATCAACTATATTGGTACCTATTATGTTATTCCCCTCTTGTGTTGACACTGTAATCTTTATCTTTGATCCTTGCACCATTTTTTTTTCTTCCCAGGCCCTGTGCATATTGTCTTGTCATCAGGTATAGAACCATTGTATGCACATTCTGAAAAAGTGCCAGTAATTTCTTATTTCTCTCACAACAAAAAATGGCTGTGTCTCTTTCACGGCTTCAGTTTCCAGGAGGTTACTCTGCCCCACGGCTCTAATAGCATGCCATTGCCACTTTGGTCCAGCAACCTAGTCATGGCTCCCATTGCTGCCAATATTTGGGCTGCCTGGCAATCTTCTGTTGCCTTTTAGGCATGTCCATCACTTGTGTGCCAAATTTCTTGTATTCAGTTTCCTCCTTTTCAAAAACATAGTCTGGGGTTCCCTGGGTGGCTCAGTCAGTTAAGCGTCTGACTCTTGATTTTTACTCAGGTCATGATCACGCCATTGGTGGCAGCAAGTGCCTCATTGGGCACTGTGCTGGGCATGGAGCCTGCTTAAGATTCTCTCTCTGTCTCTCTATATCTCTTTGTCTCTCTCTGTCTCTCTCTCCCTCTCTCTCTCTGTCACTGTCTTTCTCTCTCTCTCTATCTCAATAAATAAATAAATAAATAAATAAGTCTGATTTGTTTCCCTGGTTCAATCCTGACCAGGAAAGGAACAGAGTAACAGTGTGTCTTGCAAACTCTTGCAAGACTGGGCCCAGTCTTACATATTGGACACCAACCTACAGCAATACAACAGTTGAAGTCCTCAACTGTTAAATTTTTTTGTAGGAAAGGTCAACTCAGTAATAACAGTATCAACTTTGGCTTAAGGGATGTTTGAAGCAACATTTTGGTATCTAATTTTTCTCCTTAACATGTATAGTAACACTCAAAATAAATGTTCCATAAACGTTAGCCATTATCACCTGCAAAGCTTCTTGTACTACTATTCCTCAACAAGCTATTGTCTGGAATTCTGTAGTCCTGAGGAAAATACGTTCATAATTAACCTCAACTTAGGGGTTCATGGATAAACGATTTTGTTAAGGTTATAATTTAATGAACCTTACATAAGGAAGAGAAAGAGAAGTTCCCTAACGGACTAAAAATGTACTTGCTTAAAAATATGTCTAAAGGTTTGAGATGATGAGAAAGTTCTGGAAATGGATAGTGGTGATGGTTGCACAATATTATGAATGTACTTAAGGCAGCTGAACTGTACACTGAGATTGTTAAAATGGTCAATTTTGTGTTGTATATTATTTACCGTAATTTTAAAAAGTGACAAACGTAAGTCTAAAGAAAGCAGAAAATGTGGAATTTAGGGATGTCTGACAAATGTATTTTTAAAGATTATGATTTAAAAATATGTCTGTATAAATGCGTGTTCGTCTGATGTGGTTAATTTCAGAGCATAATAACAAAGAAAATGTAAAGGAAAATGAGGCTTAGTTTATTTCTTTTCCACTCTACCATCTGTTCACATTAGCCACGAAGAAACACCCTTATAGAATTCATTAAACTACCAAGATATAATTCAATGTGGTAATAAGTCTTGAACACAATGTACACGATTGCCAAATGACTATGGCAATGACATCATTGTAATGGTCATAATTACATGACAATTCAGATATTTGATCATTCAAACATCAGCAAAGTAACTATTCTTCTTTTTTGTCAGCCTCTAAATACCTCTATTCATGCTTTATTCACGAATCTGTGGCTTTCAGGGAAGAGATAGAAACCCAATCCAGCAATGATGGAGACAAAGCTAGAGAGGGGGAGGAGGGTAAGGTTTTGAGGGAAGGCAGAAAAGAAAACAGTGCACCCGGCACTTTGAGAAGAGGGAGGGAGATGAATGTGCATGAAGCCAGCCTAATTATTGGAGAGTGAAAGGTCATCAAAATCAATTTGCAGCATGATGTACAAAGGTCATTATCAGACTCAGATTTTCTCTGCCCGTTTAAAACACAATAAAAATAAAGTGAGTGCTTTAATAACTATGATTAGTAAAGAAGAAAGCATATCATTGAGCCATCTGTTTAAATATTTGTGCTACCTTAGTTTTACTCAAAACAGCGTGAAAGGAGCAGCGAGGCAATTTTTTTTTCTTCTGTTTGTTTGCTTTTTAAAATCCTGACATTTTCTCCACTGGTTGCTGAGATTTATAACACAGATGAAAGAGCTCCTCTAAAATTACTGCCCTTTGAAATCAATAGCACAGTATTTGTAACGACTTTCTTTTTATTAGAGAGCACTTCATTATTATTTTTATTATAATTTTATGGGACAGTCTGGAACAGAATTCATCATTCACTTATTTGAAGTATCTCACTTACTCAGTGGCACAGATGGCCTGATCTGAGGAGATTTAATCACCCTATATTAGGGCTGCCTTGATGCTAAGTAAATGCAAACCATGAGAGAGACAGTAAGGAAGAAGTAATGTACAACAATAACATTGTCTTAGGCGCCGTTAAAAACTCTATGGAAGCTAATTGATTTGAGAACTTTGGAAGTTATGGTTATAAAGCTGGATCATTTTACTTTTCCTCCAAATATTGATATAATAATACTATTATACTATTATAACATATAATAATGCTATTACATATTAGTATAATAATCCTACTTATGAGGAAGGGATTTTGAAGTTTTTAACTATCGGTAAAAAATACATTTTACACTAAGACTCAATACGTGCGCACACACACACAAATACTCATGCACATACTGGCACAAAGCAATTTAAGAAGCAGTATCTGTCATTATAATATGGGATTCACTGTGCTTTTTTCTAACCTCTTTTATTTTATTTTTTTTTTAATGCCAGTCATCATCCACTAAACTGTTTTTTTATAAATGGTCTGGGCCCTTATATGAAAAACAGATTCAGGAGGTTCCTTTGTGTTTTAAATGGAATAATGTGTGAGAGTGCTTAGTGTGGTATCTGACACATGGTAAACATTTGATATTTATAGCAGTTCTTATGAGAAATGTCTTGAATGAATTTTGCGACTTACTACAATTTAAAACAACCAGGAAGTGCTCTGTCTATACAAGCGCCTTCTTCTGAAATTTATTTTTTTCTATGTGTTTTCTCCTATCTTGGATTCAATCACCTGGTTCTGAAAAATTAGCCAACTGACTTGGTATTACAGAAGACCTAGACTGGGAGACGGGAAAACCATAAACTTGAAGGAGATAAATCAGTGGAAGACTGACATTTCCTTTCTCTTTTCAGCTTCCTGGTTCACTGACTTGCTAGATCTTATGTGCATAGTGTGATGTAGGCAAGGAGGTAGAAATGTAAATTCCATAAAACTGCATCTTTGTAAAAGAGTTACAAAAGTCAGTAAACTGTGACCACAGAGAAAGACAAAAGGAAAAAAAAGGATAAAGAGAAGTAGACACACATAGGAAAAAAAAATGAGGATTTCTCTAACTTTTTGTCTCTGTGTTATATCATTCACTTAACTGTTGCAAGCTTGGAAGGAAACTTTTTAAATCTTTTAGCTAACTTGAAGTATCGTCATCCTTAATTTATTTATTAAATAAATATATATTTATTGAGAACCAATGTTTCCACCATAAAAGAACCTACGTTTTATACACGTTTAAATCTTTTTGGTTAAGAGAGGAATTATACTTTCTAAAATGTTAAATGCCTCGCCTGTGGTAAACTAACCACAAATCAAGAAATATGGAAACATGGTGTTTGTGACATTTTCAGAAACTTGCCCTTGGAGAGTAAGAATCTGAAACCCATGACGGCATGAACTTTGAACCAGACTTAGACAACATTAGTCTGGATTACGACATCTGAGAACCAGGCAAAGTGCATTTTTAGGGAGATCAATAACCAAAGATGAAAAAGAAGTGATAAAAGTATACGGTAAAGACAAAAAGAGGGCTTCCTTTTCTTTATTTTTTTAATGTTTATTCATTTTTGAGAAAGAGAGAGAGAGAGTGTGGGGGGGGGAGAGGAGCAGAGAGAAAGAAGGAGACACAGAATCCGAAGCAGGCTCTAGGCTCTGTGCTGTCAACCCAGAGCCCAACTTGGGGATTGAATCCACAGACTGTGAGATCATGACCTGAGCTGAAGTGGGACACTTAAGCGACCGAGCCACCCAGGCACCCTAGTGTGCTTCCTTTTCTATGCAGACTCGTGTCATTTCTGTCCAGAGGATGAAAAAAGGAGAATTTTTCGTTGACCTTTGCTATGGACCAAATGCTGGTCTCACCCAAATTCTTATGTTGAAGCACTAACTGTCACTGAAATGGTATTTGGAAATGGAGGCTTTGGGGGGTGATTAGGTTTAGATGAAGTCATAACAGTGGGGCCTCAAAGACACATGGGATTTGTGTCCTTGGAAGAAGAAGGAGGAGGAGGAGGAGGAGGAGGAGGAGGAGGAGGAGGGGAAGGAGAAGGAGAAGGAGAAGGAGAAGGAGAAGGAGAAGGAGAAGGAGAAGGAGAAGGAGAAGGAGGGAGAAGAGAGAAGATACTAGAGCTCTCTATTTTTCTGTCACATGAAAACACAGAGAGAAGGTGTCTGTCTGCAAGCCAGGAAGAAGAACTCTCTCTAGGAACCGAATCTCCCAGCCACTCTGTCTTAGACTTCCCAGCCTCCAGAACTGTGAGAAATAAATGGCTGTTGCATAAGCCACCCAGTCCAAGGTATTTTGTTATAGCAGCGCGGGCTGATTGATACATCTTTAGTATCCAGCATTTGATAAGAGTTGATGAAACGTTCCTTGTTTAGCTCTACTGTAGCCATAAACTTCTGAGACGTGTTCTTTACACTGACCTCTGTAAGGACGAGAAAGCAGTGGTGGAGATTATGAACAGGCCTGCAAAGGTGACGGAGCCTGGCGAAAGCAGGCTGTGGCTGATGAACGGGTGTGAGTTCTTCAGGCAGAAGTGCAGTCTCAGCAGGAGCACAGAAGTGTAGGTAGGAAGGGGAAAGGTCCAGCATTTTTCCAATTATTAGCTTTTGTTTTATAGTCGTATTTTTGCCCGAAGTGGCCATTCTCTATCCTCAAGTCCTCAGTTTAACAGTGCAAGTTAATAGGAGCTCCAGCATAAGCTTCCATAAGCTGCTTGATGAAGGTGGGGCTGCCTAAATTAAATACTATTGACATAGAGGCTTTAAACGCTGAAGCCCAGTCACAGGGATCAAACGATCACAAGAGGAGACGTGTGGGAGAGTTCCTCAGAGGCTTCCCCACTCAGCAGACCTAAAGACAGAATTTCTCCTGTTGACAATCTGATTCGTAAGAGGTCTAAGGTAGAAACAGCCTAGCCACCCCCCAATGGCTAGTGACTTGATCACAAAATGCAAGGGTCACAGTCATCAGAAAAGATGGGGCCAAGCACAGACCTTCACTGCAGGATTTTTTTATGTTGGGCACCCAGACTCTGGAGCCAAACTGCCTGGATTTGAACCGTGGCTCTGTTCCATAGAGTTGTCCGTGCCAACTTCCTCTGGACTTGCTTATCTGGAAACTGGAAATGCAATACGTCACAAGGTTGTTAGGAAGATTAGATGAGATGATCCAGGTAAGCCCTAGATCAGGCCAATCATTTCTACTTCTTGGACCTAGAATTTCCCACTTCAAAAACATTCTTGAGAAGAAGGCATTGTAGAACCAAGAATTAAAAGCAGGGGGGAGGGGCTGGGTGCCTGGGTGGCTCAGTTGGTTGAGCATCTGATTGTTGACTTCAGCTCAGGTCATGATCTCATTATCGTGAGATCCAGCCCCACATGGGGCTCTGCAGTGAGCCAGGCATGGAGCCTGCTTAAGATTCCCTTTGCCACTCCCCTCGCCCCACCCTCCACCCCGCTGCATGTGCATGCATGCACTTGCTCATATGCATTCTCTCTCTCCCTCAAAACACACACAGACACAAAACAGAGAGTGGAAGGAGAGTGGGAAGCCATCTAGTCCAAGATAAAGAGAATAAAGCTCAGAAGGATCAAAACCCCTGCCTAGGATTACACAGTTGTCATTAAAAGTCAAAAGCCAGGGGCGCCTGGGTGGCTCAGTCGGTTGAGCGGCCGGCTTCGGCTCAGGTCATGATCTCATGGTCCGTGAGTTCGAGCCCCTCATCGGGCGTGTCATTCAAAGTCAAAAGCCAAAGACCAACCCTTCTGATTTTCAGGGTAATCCCCCAAGCACTCCTGGGCATGACCTCCACTGATTAGGAACGCTTCTCCGCAAGCTGACGAGATGAGTCAGTCATACACCATAGACAGTTGTCTGCCCAGACATCCTCTTCCCTTCCTGCTCGTCCATAGCTAGCCTACATCACTGCTCTTAACACATTCTGTTATTGTCAGCAGTTTTGCGTTTTGCTAAAACATCATTGTAGTCTCAGATTCTGCCTAAAGCCTCTCACGTTTGAAGTCTGCAGTTCTCTGGCCATAATTAGGCATCTCATTAATATTGTTGTAGCATGTCTTTCCTGTTTGAGTAGAGACTAAGCACGTCAGTGCCTTCACTGCAGAGAGATGTGCGTAGGGAACTACCCTCTACATCTGCCCTTTCAGAGAAGGCCACCCTGTCGCTTCCTAAATGTGTTTCCTAGGGTTTCTCAACAGTGACTTACTGGTCATCCTGCCCCGTGGGACCATAACCTAATTTATGGGAGAAAATGTAGAGGTTTAAGAGCTCATTCATGCTTCTTGATTTTTCTCTGTTGGCCCAAGTTGCTTTTTAAAATTGTCACAAGTTGCTTCAAAAAAGTTTAAAAGAATTAATAATACCTGTGTACCTCTTGTTTCCCCCAAGCCCGGTTTTTCTTGCTTGGCTGAGTAGCTTAAGGAAGGATAAAGAACATGTTTTGCTAGAAAACAGTTGTTTCGGTACAATAATTTGTGCGTTATGTCATCTTATAGTGCTGAGTGTAAATTTATCTTTGAACCATGTTTTATTAACTTTTTCCCCCATAGAGTTACATCAAAAGACTTTCTAAATAAATGATGTGCTCAGGGCTGCTCGTTCTTACATGCATACCAATTACTTCTATTGGTTGCAAAACACGTAGTCAGTACTTTAAACAACCATGATCATATCACAAACTAAAATATTCAACATCTCCATCTCGGTATGCTGTCACCAGGCAGACAACGATTAGAATTGGTAATCAGTTTCACTGCTGGTAGGTTGAGTGGCACTGATGCATTTTATATCCATGCTTATGCCAAACTCAATTAACATTCGAACACAGTGTGTTTCAAACACACTGACCTAACCTCAGAGAACAACGCGTTTATTTATTTCATGTTAAAAGCTCTTACATTTCATGAAGGGTTCTTAAAGCAGAGATATTTATTGTCACAATAATATTTAAGTTGGAGCTTCTGAAGAAATGCAAAAGTAAATACACTTTAAAATTCCTACTGTAAGTGATGCAAGCCCTCACTATGGAAGAAGAGAAGAGCCGCACAGGCTATAAATCTTGCGAATTTTAAACTTATATAGAGATCCTGTCTCCTTACAGGTAACATTTTAAATAGCCTAAGGTTCTTGATTGTTTTTGTATACCCTCCCAAAAGAACAGTTGAAATGAATTTATGTTAAGAGTGAAATTTTAGGTTATGTATATGTGTATTTACCTACTTGTTTATTTATATTCCAGTATCATCACCAATTATTAATGCGTAAGCCAATGAACTGAATAAGGTTCATACGTGAGATTAAAAAGACTGCACGATGATCTATATGGATACATATGTATGGATGTATGTGTATTTGTGGTATGTATAATAACCTCTTCATAAACAACATATTAACAGTACATAATAAGCTTCCCCATGTCAGATTAGTTACATTTTCAGAATAAGAATGAGTAAATCACCATAAACTTAAAAAAATCAGCACTTTTTTTTTTCAACGTTTATTTATTTTTGGGACAGAGAGAGACAGAGCATGAACGGGGGAGGGGCAGAGAGAGAGGGAGACACAGAATCGGAAACAGGCTCCAGGCTCTGAGCCATCAGCCCAGAGCCCGACGCGGGGCTCGAACTCCCGGACCGCGAGATTGTGACCTGGCTGAAGTCGGACGCTTAACCGACTGCGCCACCCAGGCGCCCCTAAATCAGCACTTTTTCAGGAAGGATCACCAATGTAACAATACTGATCTGAAGTTTAGATTGAGTATCGACTGTGAAAACTGGGGCAAGGCTTTGCCAACATGATGGCAGAACATCTGGCTAAAAAAATGAATGGTGCTGTTAAGACATCCATCTGTCTACACAGTATGAACAGTCATATACTAAGAAACACTGGGCTGGTTAGCACAGTATAGATAAAGCATCTCAATATTTAAAATTCTCTCCGAGTTAACATCTGGATAGTGGAACATTTTTTTTTCCTTACATCTGTATGTTTGCAAGTTGCAGAGACACAACCCTGATATACAAGATTAACATTGCATTTCTTTTCAAAAGTTTGCCATTTATAGCTCATTTAATATTATCTTCTTTTAATCGTATTTGCTGAAACCACATGGTGTGGAAACACACATCGATGAAAAGACAGAGGGATAAAACAAAATCTTTCGTATCTCTGAGTAGATTTTATGAAACATTTATGGGGAGGAAATGGAAAACAACAATATTAAATGTAAGGATAGCATTTCTCTTCAAACCTGTTTCCCTAGGTGAGTCAAGTATTTTGAACTTGACATTGACAGCCAGTATTGGAAGGTTCCCAGTTTGGGGGAAGTAAGTGTTTAATGCACGTAGAAAGAATGTTTTTAGAAGAGGAGGAAGAGGGTGACGCCTGAGTGACCCAATCGGTGAAGCGTCCAACTCAGTTTCGACACAGGTCTTGAGTTTGAGGCCTGAATCTGTCTCTACACTGATAGTGTGGGGCCTGCTTGGGATTCTCTGTCTCCCTCTCCCTCTGCCCCTCCCCTGCCCACATGCTCTTTGTCTCTCTAAATAAATAAATAAATAAATAAATAGGGGAAAAAAAGAAAGAAAAAGATGAAGACAGAGTTCCTTGAATCTCTTTTCTACCTCTTTTATTTTTCTCACATTCTTGATGACCTGTGAGCATTTCCTTTATCATCCTTAGAAGCCAGCCTGGAGAACCTAGCCTTACATACTAGGAGAATATAATATAATTAGCGACAATAGGTTACAATAATATGACAACCTAGAGGGGAAAAGAAATGCTCTGGCATGGTTTCCCCTGTAGTTTTTTTCATTTCTTCCTACAAAGTATAGCTACATTAAAATAAATTCTTTTTCTAAAGGTTCCTTGTTAGATGAGAGAAATTTTGATCTACTTTATATGCCTTAAACAAATGCTAATTCTCTGTAGAAAAAGAATTATATTTAAAATTTAATACCAGGAAAAATATTCTTTGTTATCCACTGCTCTTGCCCAGGAGGAAAAAAATATCGCTTTTATTTCTTGTTCAGTAGTGACATTTCTGATGAAAGCATTTGTTTCAGCCAATTTATTTTTGTAGCAAGCTTGATTTTATGTAGCATCACATGGCTCAGTTCAACTGACATCTTTTTTGGTGTGAGCAGGCACATTTCCAGAACAAAACTGAGGCCCAACTTGGGAACTGAATGCAGGTGTCTTCAACTGTACATTTGCAGTGAACATCCAGACACCCCGCTCACACTATTAGCATGAATCTCATATAAACCCAAAGCTGTTCACCTGGCAGAAAAGTAACACAATGCTGAACCTACTCTGGCAGAAGGTTTTATTGATGCAATTGCCTGGGGTACCCTGGGCCACTATACCCATAAAAAATAATAATTAAGCTGTGGGATGTATTACATTCTACAGCTTAGCACCTGAACTAGGCTCAGAGCATTGATTAATATTTCTATTTGTGTGTCTTGTTTTCTGTCGGGGAAGGAGGTTCCTACAGACCATCCATCATCTTTCATTTCCATTTTACTTTTATTACTGCCTCTATTAAAAGGGAATCAAGAAAGCAATGAAGTTTCTTTTGTAATAAAACAATAGGAAGGCCTATATCCTGACTGTGTTTTTTAGATTGAAATCATGTAGAGTTATTTGTATTTTTTTATTTGAAACTACTAAGCTCTAGTCACGCTGACTCCCTGTAGAGCGGGGAGGTGGGATGTGAATCACACAGCGTCTACAGTTTGTGTTTTGAGCGGTGCTTACTAGTCAACCTCCCATGGGCCCAGGAAATTCCTCACCTTAGCCAGACCCAGTGTCCCAGGGGCGTGGACTCCCCTAGGTCTGGAAGCTGTCTTTCCCAGACGACACCTGTAAACAGCTGAAATGTAAAATTCAGACTGCCTGGCACCCTCACAGTCTGCTTGTACTGACACTAACCATATTCTCATGCCTACCTTGTAAGAATGGAGACCAAGTAGAACAAAAATCCACTGTGTGTCCAGCAGTTTTCCCAGACTGTCTAGAGCTCTTGATATAGCAGGGAAAGGAAGGAGTCTGTAGGCTTTCTCTTCTTCGTGATGTGTGCTTTAAAAATTTCCCCAATAATCCATATCGTACAACCTGATGGAATTTTTTCCAAGTTCTGCTACATGACAGGTACCAATCATGAAGAAAGCTGTCTTACCTGATAAGTAGTGGTCTACATTCCTTTTGAAGGTGAGAGTATTCTCTTCTAGTCCATTTCTGGACCAGGTGTATGTCCAAGGCATATACCTCTCCAAGGGGAGAGCAACAGACAAGCTTCCATATCACTTCTTTTTTTTTTTTTATGTTTATTTATTTTTGAAAGAGAGAGAGAGTGAGCACACATGAGCAGGGGAGGGGCAGAGAGAAAGGGACAGAGAATCCAAGGCAGGCCGTGTGCTGACAGAAGAGAGACTGATGCAGGGCTCAAACCCACGGACCCCAAGACATGACCTGAGCCGAAGTCGGACACTTCACCGATGGAACCATCCAGATGCCCTGCTTCCGTGTCACTTCCGAAGGGTAAGAGTTTCAGCCAAGTCCAGGCCGGCCCATCTGCCCTGTTGAAACCTGAGGCTTGTCACCAGGAGGCCGGAAGTTGGCAGCAGGACCTCCAGAATGAAGTTGGCAGAATGGCAGAAGCCAAACAGTTCACTGAGACAAGAGCCTGGGACAGGAAGTCTACAATAACTACGCGGGATGATTAGAGAATGAGAAACAGGGAGCAAGACTTTTTCAGGATCGAGAAATTCTGAATCACCCAGAAAGCCAGTCCTAATAACAACAGCTCCTTAAAAATAAAAACAAAAACAAAACAAAGCATAAATAGCCAGACAGAGAATTTTGTGAGGTCTTCAGATAGGGGCGAGCATCATTGGCAACTTATTGGCTGTTGGGCATAAAAGCAATAATGAAATGCATGAGATTCCTGACATCTACTATCTAAAACTCATTTGCCCATTTCTCCCAATCATTAAGAAAGTACTGGGGGTGAGGGGGGAATGGAAGCAACCTGTCAAGGTAGCACGATCACATGTCCCAGTCTGGGAGGACAGTTGCAGATTTTGTCTTTGTCCTTTGTGTAACCACCAAGAGAATCTCCTTTGACTCAAAAAAGTTTCCTGATCTCAGTGACAAACTCCATGGTCACCCTGTTTAGAGGGCTCCAATGGGGAAAAAGAGGGAGGAAACAAGGAGATGGTCATCATCTATTTATTCAACAAATATGTATCGATCTTTTACTCTGTGTCGGTCTGTGGTGATACAGCTATAAAATGAGATGGCCATATCTCCTCTCCTCATAGAGTCAGCCACATAACAGGGAAGATCAACAGCTCAAAGGGAAAGTCAATGTCTGATTAAAATTAATGTAATAAAGGGCAACCAGGTGGCAATTAGAGAGTGTTACCAAAAAATAATATAACTATTCCAAAAACATGAAATCTAAAAAATGAAAGCTGTAGAAAATAGGATGTGGCATTGACCTTCCAGCCCCGGTAGTGAGATGGACTCTACCTCCTGTTTGTACTCTGCCTCCAACTTGATGGGAAGGAGTGGGTGAAAATTTCCTTTAATGGATGTCGGTTTCGTTTAATTTGTCAGCCTGTCCACTCGCAAATATGTATTAGTTCCTACCATGCTCAGAGCTCTGTGTCTATCGGGCAGGCAACGAGGTGACAGACCTTATCCTCACAGGGCTGGAGGAGTTGAGTTCTGAGTAGTGAGAACAGTCCCAGAGACTTACAGACCAGCGTTACAGAATCCTGAGATGTCAAACTAAGAGCATATGCAGTTTTCAAAAGTAGTTTGTATTTGAAATATTTAAAAAAAGAATTGTTGTCATCGTGTAAAAAATAAGACTGTAACTTCTTTTAGGTATCCTTTACAAGTTTTACATCTCTCTATCGTTTTTATGTTTAGGAACACATGGTATGTCAGGGCGTGGGTGGGCATGTATGTCTTTTTGTGCTTAAAGACTTGGAGTATATTTTTCGAGCTCTGGGAACTGACATCTTGGCCCGAACTTCATTCACTGGGATTTCCTGGCACTTTATCCATTCTGTTTGGTCTGCTGCTGACTATGATAGCAGTCAGTACACCGTTACAACCCACCTACTTGGTGGCCTCTAAGAGATCAGAGAAGGGTCAGCAGGGCCCTAATGCTATCCCTCCATCACCTCTCCCACCATGGTTCCATTAATAGCATCCAGCCTATCTCCTCACCAACCTCTACCTATAGACCCCACGCTTTCCCTCCTGTAACAACATCCCACAGAGCCGGGGTCTTGAGGATGTCCCGAAATTGAAGTAGAGCTTATGATTATCCCACACTACCTTTACCAAATGCTAGTATTAAAAGGAAAAAAAAAATCTACGTGTGACTACACTCCCTTCCCAAAAAGAGGGAGTTATTGTGTAGACTGGCCTGAGTGCCTAAATGTATGATAAACCCCCTGGGTATGAAAGAAAAAATTACATACATATAAAGAGAGCCAGAGGAAGAATTTCAAATCAAGCAACTGATTGACTTCCAAAAGACCTCTTGGAACCAAACTCTTAAAGCCATTCAGTCCCTTTTGTTTTGATTCATTAATCACCAAGCGGCCTTCTGATGTTAATTTACTTTCCCCAGTGGGAGAAGGGTACCTAATGGGTTGACTCACGTATTCCAAACCAGTTAATAGTTAGAATTCCCAGTGTACATTAATAACTTATCACTGTGGCCTGCTGAGAGTGCTGTAGGATTATAACTGCTGTGACTCCCTCCTCTGGGGACTGATGACCGAGTCAGCCAATTATTGGAGGAGGTGGTGCAGAAGTTACCTTGCTTCTCTGCTAGGGCCCTCCCCCCCGTAACATTTAGGGATTCAAAAAGCTGCCATGTTTTTCGGAGCCAAAGAATGATAATAGTTAAGATGACTCCTCTTAAAACCGTAGCTGACCCCGATATGAGAGTGAAAATTGGTTGAAGTCGAGAGAGGAAAAAAAAGAATTCAAGCTTGTATTTATCTCTGCATTCCTATAGTTTAGTATAATTTTTCCAAAGTATTGAATAATTTATTTTCCAACTATAATATTTTGCCATATTTACCACCTGTGCTATGAACTTAGATATTTTTCTTTAAATTAACATTAAATTAGGGGCTCCTGGGTGGCTCAGTCAGTTGAGCGTCAGACTTTGGCTCAGGTCATGATCTCATGGTTCATAGGTCTGAGCCTCGCGTTGGGCTCTGTGCTGACAGCTCAGAGCCTAGAACCTACCTCCGATCCTGTGTCTCCCTCCCTCTCTGCCCCTCCCCCCTTGCGCACACTCTCTCTCTCTCAAAAATGAGTAAACATTAAAAAAATTTAAATAAACATTAAATTAAATCACTTTTTTTACTGAGCCAAATTCTGTGACTTCCTTTGGAATTATATGTGCTAAGTTCTATTTCTACAAATCCATGTAAATGTATATAGGCATGATATCTGTGCAATCATTACGCTAAAATCCCCACACATATCATCTGCGAAACACGGAATTCCACTTTAAGGAACATTGGTTGATCTCAGTTCCTGGAAAGCAGAGGGTAGAAGCTGCCAGAGGAGAGGATGACACAACACCCCAGCCTCACTCCTTCAGCACCTCCCAGCTGATCCAAAGCCTCTTTTCCCTTGAACCTGGGATTCACCCAACAGTGACAGAGACCATTGCTTCATAGAACTGTTTTGAATAACAAGAATGGCTAAGAGAGAAAACCTGCTTGCTGTCCTGACTTTAGCAATTCTCTGATAGAAAAGAGTACTCTCGTTTTTCCAAGTTTTTGTCAAGTGTTTTATGTGACAGTGACACTCTTGGCCCCTTAACAGCAGTCTGAGGCTACTTGGAAGATTTTCAAGGGCAGTGATGTATTTCACTGGTCAGTAGAGCCTGTGCCTGAAGAATGCATTTCCAAGACCGTTGGCTCAGGTTAGAGATGTTAGAAATGACCCTGCCCTGAGATTTTTCTCTATTAGGTCTTCTGGAAACCTCGCCATAAACAGACACACAGAACACTGGTCTGAAGCTGGGTGGCTTTTATGTGTCTGTTTGGATTAAAACAATGAAAGGAGATTTTGTTTCTTGCCAAAGCCTGCTCTTAATTTCATCAGCTTATACTGCAAACATATATACATGACATTCTGCTATTAGGTGCATTGGTTAGGACAGGGTAGAGATTACAGTCGCCACTCATCACCTCATCATCGCTGATACCTCCTGCCTATCAAGCCCACCGATGCCATTTTCCTATGCAAAGGAGAGATTATTTGGAGGATCATTCGCATTTCATCAAGAGACTATCAATTTGTCGGTTGCAATGGTGATGTTGGTTGACTGATCATGCCACAAAAGAACATTAAAAACCTTTAATGCTTTATCAAAGTTGTTTATAACCCAAATATTTGCACAAAAGGCCGGTCTGTCTCTTGGAGAATACAAACATTTGTTTTAAAAGGGGAATCTCAAACTGCAAAATGAACAGTAAAAGGTAGAATTGAGCTAGAAATGAACATGACAAGGTGCAATATTCATTGTGTGTATCAGATTTAATTTCGCATAAGAAATGAATTTCTTCAGCTTATTTTTTAATTAGCTTAAGCAAGTGCATTCAGGAGCCAATAACACAGACTTGCGGGAACTGAATTACTGAAAGGGTTCGGAGCCCGGGCTCTAAATCACAGGCCTTGAGCTGATCTCATAATTAACACCGAGCTGAAGCCCTGCATCGAATGCTGCGGAAATACCTTTGCCAAAGAGCGGATGGGGAGCACAGCCATCGTTATACCCAGGCAGTAGCATCTCAGGGACTACAAAGCCTCGCCGAACATTGGGAAGTCGGTTACATCAATGCGCTAAGCAGTTAATGTCCTGTCAGGCACATCTGTGTTTACTACCATCAGATAGTCCCAGCTGTTCACATTGCCTCTGTTTGATGGTCATTCTGGGACCTGCGTGATGTTGAGAAGCTTGTTATTAGAGAAGTAAATTCCTTACTGAAGATTGATCAAGGAAGGATGTAAACTCCGGGATGCTGGAGTTGGTTCATAAAGTTGAGGACATAGACGTGTACTGGCAATTACAGAAGGTGAATTTATTTAGGACTCTTGATCAAGGCTTTTAGGGGTCTGTTATTGCTTTGGTTTAAATTATGCTTTCAAATCATTCCTGTAGTCAGGTTCTTTTAGGGCACCTCAAATAGATATAAACCATTCCCTTCCTGTGGGTCCTGGAAGCAAGCAGGTGCATTGCGACTATACAGATAAGGAAAAAAGAGCCATTGAGATGCCAAGAGCAACCTTTCAATCAAACAGCTTTTTGCCGAGGCCAGGTGCTATGGATTTAGAAGAGGAAAGGTAACGTGTCTGTGCTGAGGGGTGGGGTTCTGTTTGCTTCTCAGAGATCTGCTCTCTGCCCTTCTGTACCGTGCTTTCTGCTCGGGGGGCATCTCAGGATTCCGAGCTCTCTGGCTTCCCCCTCTGGCTCCGCTGCTGGGGTTCCACGGCAGGAGAGGCAAGGGAGGTAAGAGCACCCTCTCCTCTGGCCTGTCTGCTTCCACCTGACTGCTCTGAAAGGTCACAGAGCAAGGGCTCTGGACTCCTTGCTTTCAGCTTTCTTTGAGCTTAGGGTGGTAACAGCCACTCATTTACTATCCCAGATGCCGTACCACCCCTTGCCAGCGTCTTTCTTCCTCCTTTAAAACCTCTTTGAACTGTCCTAGCTTGAGTGTGCCATCTTGTTAGGACCCTGGTGGACGTAACATCCCCTGCCCCAAATGAGCTCACAGGCTCTTTCTTTGGTGGAAAGCACGAACGCTACATAAACGCTCAGAGGACAGATCAAGACTTGGGTTATTCTACGAGTAACACACCCCAGCCAACACAGACCTTGATACTTCACCAGGGGACAAGGTCATAAAGTCTCTGTCTTTTCCTCTGAGTTCCTCCTGCTTTCCCAGGGCGCACTTGCAAGATAGACGCAAAGGACAAAAGACTGAGACGTCAGCCTCACTTTCAAGAGTTGGACATAGTCTTTTACAAACGTTTGCCATCAATTCGAGGGGTTTTCCATCCCATTTCCACTCTGCTGTGCTCTCAGACTTTCCCCAGGCAGCTTCCCAAGAGTACCTGGTCAGGAAAGTCCTCTGGACAAGAGGTAAAATCTGCTGTGGCCCAAAATGTTCTGATCCATGCAAACACTATACATCCATTTTACTGTTAAACTCAGAAATAGTCAAGCTGAGACTCTCTAACTATGGCTTAAACTGTAGTTGGCCATTTTGGTGCACCCAAGCACTGGTTAGAGAGTTGGGTAAAGCAACTTAGCATAAATGCAGAAGTCCCACACCAAGTGAGGATGGACAACCACATTTCTACTCATGCAGTTACATATCTGGGGGTAGGATTTGGTCTCAGCCATTAACCAAAGTGAAATTTAAAGAAGAGTGCGAAGAAGGAAATGCTAAGCAGTGGTCGTTGTTGCCTTTTCAATAAAACTTTTATTGCTCAGGATGAAGGACTTGTATCTCTCCTGGAGAGTGACTCAGCAAAGTTAACTGGCTCAGAATCCTCTAAAAGCTCCCACTGGGTTAAAAGAAGAACTCTTAGCTGCTCCGTGCTGCCTTTATTTCTGGCTATGGACCACCTTCGTGGAATGACTCAAGGTCTCCACAGGTACAGCAATTTCTTTTTTGGCAACTTTATTGTCAGACAATCTGCCTTCTGGGTATGTTGTTATCGCTGTAGTCAATTGATGTTCTGACATTGTTCTTGGCAGGCTTGGTTTTCCAGGGCAGTGCTTGGGGAAAACCCATGAAAACCTGGCACCGTTTTATGCACTTTTCCTTCTTGTGTATTGCATTGTGCAAGAATAGAGGTGGGAAAATACTTTTCAAAAACATGGCACCAGTGGATGGAGAAAAGGAGTAACATCAGTCTATAAAAATCTGTCATTGCCAGGCGGTCCCATGAGGAAGAGCTCTGCAATGTATGAAGTTTTAGCACAGAGCTGAAATTGTTTGCTTTTCTTTTAATCTCAGGTAGCAGATTGACCAAATTTAACTCCTATCAAAACTCAGATGTGCAAAGAAAACATCAATACTTTATTTTGTCTTAAGCTGATCTGAGCTTCCAACCCTGTCACTATCTAAACACCCCCCACACCCCTATCCTCTGCCAACTCCCCCATCTCCCACCTACTGATTAACAGGAAAAAACCTGGTAAACATGTGATCCTGTTTAAAGCATAATCCATTTGGATAATTGAAACACCCCAGTTAGGGTGTTTAGTCTTTTGACTGAACACGTGTTCCTCTGAGGTAACTCCCATTCCGTGTCTTTCCTTATGGTATTATCTGGGCACCTTGGTTGACTGAGGTGACTTAGGAAACTTTCCAAGAGTAGAGAATAGTTAGAGTCCTTCTACCCAAGCTTCCTGCCCCTTATCATCCCTGTGCTGCTTGCTCTAAAGGTATTAATAGCTAAAGTCTGTGGCTGGGTCACTTGTGATTTTGATTGAGTTCTCCTGGGGCCTGTTAGCACTCTCTTACAGTTTTGACCTCATTTGGGTTTGTGCTCTTTCTGTTGACTTCTTTGAGACATGGCTATAACGTCCATTTGGCCCCATTTTGGTTATCCTCAACTGTCCATGCCAGAGAACCATGTTTTCTCATATGAGCAATCCCTCTAGCCTCTTCTCTGGTGAAACCCTACCACATCTTCTGTGCACACCACTTAAGAACCAGGGGGTGCTTGGGAAAGCTAAGTATCAGGTGTTCCCTCTGCCTGGGCCTGGTATATCACTGGGTCGATGTGATTTATCCTTGACTGGGGTGAGAAAGTCTCTCAAAGTCACAAATGTAGTTAAGGCAAGAAACGATGTTCTCAGTAGTCCTGTCAATGTGTTTTGCAAACCTTCTTTTCTCCAAGATGATGACCAAAAAGGAAAACTCAGGAGACAAATACATGGCTATATAACTCTCCTTTGTATCCTCTTGTGTGTCTCTTCACACACATTTTCTGGGATAAGAAGAAGGAGAACCTTTATTTGAAATGCTCACTTGTATCTATTTTCTTAACTCCTGCTAAGCCCCAATAATGTCAGAAGTATCTTCTCTGTACTATATGTATTAGTTAGGTAAAGTAATGCTAGCTCTTATAACAATAGCCCCAAATCTCGGTTTGTAATATGGTACAGATTTCTTCTCAGTCCTCCCATAGTCCACTGTGGACCATTGGGGTGTTTTGGGGCCAAGATGCTCTGTTATATGGAGTTATTCGGGGGCCCTGGGATATTTCCATGTTCTCACTCTTTGATCCTCTGAGATATCTGAGTTCTCCAGTGGGTTCTCTGCATTTGGCTATAGCCAAGGAAAGAGTGTGCAGTTGGAGGAGTGTACAGGTTTGGGGGCCAGCCTTGGAAGTGGTAAACTTCACTCCTTACTCACCCTGGTATCGCTTAACTGCAGGAGAGACTGGGAAACACCATCTTGCTGGGTGTCCAGGACCAACATGAGACTAGTGTGATGAACATATGGCAGTGTCTCTGTCACAGTCTAGTGATACAGTCTATTAACTGAGTCCTCCAAGATTGATAGTTGGCATTATAATAGTGGGTTAAGGATGAGGAGGAGATTAAAGGAATTTTTCGTATCCACTCCCAAGCTGTGAGCTTCTGTGACAGAAGCTGAGTATCTTTTACTTCAGGTTTCTTTTTTTAAAAACGTAAATTAGGGGCACCTGGGTGGCACAGTCGGTTAAGCGTCCGACTTCAGCCAGGGCACGATCTCGCGTTCCGGGAGTTTGAGCCCCGCGTCAGGCTCTGGGCTGATGGCTCAGAGCCTGGAGCCTGTTTCCGATTCTGTGTCTCCCTCTCTCTCTGCCCCTCCCCCGTTCATGCTCTGTCTCTCTCTGTCCCAAAAATGAATAAACGTTGAAAAAAAAAATTAAAAAAAAAAAGTAAATTAATCTCCTTGGGAATGTGGGTGCCTACTATGAGCTGGAGTAAAGATCTGGTATTCAGGCATGGGGCAAATAGTTTTTTTAACTTAAAAATTACCCCATTACAATATACTCTGAGTAGCTTTAATGACTCTTCCCCAACAGAAATATAAATATGAGACTGAACTAGAACATAGACACAGGTCGTTGAGAAAAGGTAAACACGCTGGTCTAGAGACCATTTAGTAAAGGGTTTTGAAGATAATTTCTGGTCCACACAGACATGCAGCCTGTATGATCACACAGAATCCTCACTCAAGGGGTCCTGATGCTTGGTTCTCTCATCTTGAAATTCTTAATTTTTTTAACATGGCACCCCATGTTTCCATTTTGTACTATGTCCCACAAACTGTGTAACCAGTCCTGCCCACTTGTGATTGTGCCCAGAGGTGATTAGACATATTTAGATGCTAAGTGCCTTCAAACTGTACTCTGACAAGGCCTTTAGATTTAATGGAATTTCCTTAGAGACCTCTCCAAGATGGAGATGGGGGGAATCAAGCTGATGGTATGCCACCCACTTTTATTCATCAGATACATCCAGTTTATGCATGACATTTCATTGGAGGAATGAAGTCAGCACTAAAAACAAGTTGAAAACCATTGGGATACAAAATTCGTCTCTGCTTTGATAGCATAACAAAAAATCAACTGCAGCGAGGTGAAAAGAGATCTAAAACTCAGTTTTAGGGCATGTGGGTTTATTTCCTATTTCTGTCCTTTTTTAAATTTGAGACCTTAACCAAGATAGAACTTGTCTAGGGCCCCTGGGTGGCTCAGTCAGTTAAGCGTCCAACTTAGGCTCAGGTCATGATCTCACAGTTTGTGGGTTCAAGCCTCACATTGGGCTCTGTGCTGACAGCTCAGAGCCTGGAGCCTATATCAAATTCTGTGTCTCCCTCTCTTTCTGCCCCTCCCCTGCTCACATTCTTTGTCTCTCTCCTTCAAAAATAAATACACATTAAAAAAATTTTTTTTAAAAAGATAGAACTTGTCTGAGTGTCAGTTGATCTGTCAAACTGAGCTAATAATAGAGTATAATTATTGTCTTAATATATGTGTGAATACTTTAAAAATGATAAGCCCCCCATATGAATAAAAGACATTATAATAGCATAAAATATATTTTAAATAGATTATTTTTAATAAAACTTAATACATAATGATACTAACTATAAGGAAGTAAGGGGCACCTGGGAGGCTCAGTCAGTTGAGCATTGGACTCTTCATTTTAGCTCAGGTCATGGTCCCAGTGTTGTGGGATCAAGCCCTATTTTGGGCTTTGCATTAAGAGTGGAGCCTGCTTGGGGTTCTCTCTCTCCCTCTGCCCCTTCCCTGCTCCCGTCCACATGCCCTCTTGTTCTCTGAAAAGAAATAAATAAAAAATAATTAAATAAAAAGGAAGAGAAAAAAAGAATAGTGCATATTCGATTCTATGCTTCTTGGCTATTTACTTGACAAGGCCTTACATGACAGGTCTTACTGGTAGCATTGTGTTGTCAATTCAGTAGAAATACTAAAATTAAAGAAGCAAGATATTAGTCAAATGTTGTTTCCCAAAGAGTGCTTAATGAAATGGCATTTAGTACTTAAAATGTTGAGAAACATCCCTTCTGTTCCGTCATACTCCAGAGTATACTAAGAGTATTAGAATCCTGGAATCCTGCAGTCGATGCTTCTAGAGAATAGCTATTGCAGAAAAGACCCTCTCGGCCGGTGCATTCCTCATTGTGGAGCTTCTGGACCCTCTGTGTCCCCCAACTCGGTGATTAAAGGGAGACACATCCCGCTAGTCTCTCTTGCTTGGTTTTGGTCCTTGAGCTACACCAATACCGTGCGATGAAAACCCTACACAAAGAAAAAGACTTCCTTTCTAGAGCAGAGCTTCCCTTGTTCCTTTCCAAAGGACCTTAACCTGATGTTTCAACCCCTTCCCATTTCAGAAGGCTCTTCCCAAACAGGAGAAGCTTTATATCTCTCAGGAGTAGCTTGAGAGAAGAGGGAACAACAGAGTAATGTGGAGGAATTTGAAGGGGGAAAGGAAGGAAGGAAGGAAGGAAGGAAGGAAGGAAGGAAGGAAGGAAGGAAGGAAGAAAAAGAAAGATACTCCAAAGAGAAAAGAAATCCTAAAGGGAACCAACTTAAAGACTACTCTGCTGGCAAGGAAGAGCCCTTAACCTCTTTACCTCTTTTCTTTTCCCACTGTCCTTAGTGTAACGGCCCTATTACAGTTGGCCTTGATGGACATACCAGAGGTCTTCTGGGTGGGGATAAAATGAGTTGCGTGTAGGAGGGACAAAGCCTGAGTTCATCAGAGAAGTTAGAGTTGACAGTCAACACACATAGATTTCTGACTCATTTTGAAATATCATCCTTTTCCTGCCTTCCTCTCGTGTAGCAGCTCCAGGCCACGTAAGCGGTAGACTTGGGGTCACATGTAACTTCTAAGAAGTTGGTATCTTGGCTTAATGTTAAAGGATTGCCAGAGAAATTATTGGTAGGGAAACTAAAATCACGACCATGATAATAATAAAAATCTAGCATTTGGGGGCATATACTATTGCTAATGTAACTTACATTAATTACCTTAACCTCAAATTTTCCTAACCTCAGAAAGGTTAAGTTGCTTATCCAAACCTGTCCAGCTTGTGCTTGGAAAACGTCAGTTCTTTGGCCCAGGATTCCTGAGCATTGAAGTCTATACCCTTAGCCCTGTCTTTACTGCTACTTTCTGTGTAGAAAAATCGAGTATAGGAATAATAAAAAGACCAGCAGACTTGGTAATCCCAACTTTAAATTTATATCTAGAACTACAAAAGAGCAAATGTACTCTGGCAATTTTCTGGTGAAATTTGATCTGTCACTAGAGCCAGACTAAATTAATCAGTCCTACCTGCTGGCTTGGTGATTGCTAATTTCTTCCTTCCTTTGAACAGTGGCTCAAAGCTGTTAGAGAAGTCATCACTCCTGGTGGGAAGGGGGTGATTTTCCGAATTCTTGCATCCTTCAAACCAGAAAAACACTCCAGCTACAATTTGAATGTATATGCTGGCCCTGCAAATCTACCAGAGGTCTTTGTAGCTCACAGCTGCCTTTTTTGACAATAGAGGCCAATTCTCACTCTCACCATCACAAGAGGGCATGTGGCTCAAGCATTCAATGTAAATTATGCCTAATCATACATTATTCACATTCTTATCAGCATTTAAGAGTTTATCTTTCAAAGAGTTCATAAGAAAATCTACTCCTTTTACCTTTTGATGTCCTTGATTCAAATACGAAAAGATAATTGTAAACATTTATGACTCACAGACTATAATAAGTGTTTGAAGATAAACAGACTAGTTCTCTGCCTGAATCTCTAGCATATAAAGTTCATCAAAGTTTCAAAGTCTGTACTAGACTACAAGGTCCGTGAAGGCTGGGAGGACGGCTGTACGGTTCACCATTGTATGTTCCAGGCTTAGTGCAGGGCACAGCGCATGGCAGGCAATCACCAGAGCTATACCCCCTACTCGTTCTCTTCACAACCCCTTTCTCACATTCTAGGACCGGCACTGTGGGCTCGTGGGGAAGAAATTACCCATAGTAACTGATTTTGGTTTACAAAATCTTTTCCCAGGGCTATTTTTATCAATGGAAATTTCAGTTTGATCCAATCACTCCATCAGCCAGTCTCACTGATGGGTGATTACGTTGGGCCAGGTGTTCATGGTTCTTCCCGGAAGGTAGGTTATTATCTCCTCTGTGAAGTTTGGTGTTCTATTTGATCTCCCCTGGATTCTGACCTGCTTCTGAAAGCCACCTACTTGCCTTAATAGGCTGTCTGTTTAGATATTCTGATTTCATAGAAGGAAGTTTGAGCAAGTTTGGAATTGATTGGATGTTGCGAAAATAATAATAATAATTAGATTTTCATTTGTCAAGCTATTTTGTGTCCATAATTTTTCCTTTTAAGCTTTTTATTTATTTATTTGTATAAACTCCATAGTTCCTTTAATTTCTTCTACTTCATCCTGTGGTGCAGAAACATTAAGGGCTCCCACTACCGCCCTGCCAAGCTGATACTGACAGGTCAGTAACGTAGGTAACAGTGAAAAGAAAGAAGTCACAAAGTGTACTTTTTTCCCCCTCTTCAGCTCCTCTTAGAGGCCTGTCTTGATTTCTTTCAGGCCTCGGGCCTGTTTTCAAGGCTGCTTTCAACTTTATGTAATTCTAATGGTTCTTTCTTTCCATGAACTCTACACATTTTAATGCCAAATAAATGTTTCCGCCACTCTTGTCACTAAGGACTTTCTTATTGGGTTGGCGTGCCTTAGTAAGTTCAATGGCAGAATCTCATTTCTTTGAATAGCTTCACAATTTTTGTGCACCTACCATAAAGACAAGCAAATTGACACCCTGCCAGGAGTAGCCAGGGGAGATCTTAGAAGAGAGTTTGTAATGACATTGTTGCCATATTGCATGCCTGTAAATAATTCATTAAGTCAACCACCCTTTTGTTTTAAGCAAACACAAGCAGATGCCTTTTTAAACTGAATACAGACAACAATCTTCAGAAAAACATGATTGTAATAGACCACTTAAAAAGAGCATATTTGCTTTATTGATTTTTGCAGTAGTAAGACACGGTGATTACTTCTGTTATCCATTTTGTCTTACTCATGGGCTTTGTCCTTCACTCTTATTATTTTATACTTGTGTGAATATGTGTGAAATTTCACTGTGAACAGCAAGGGTGTGGAAAGGTAATGAGATCAATTCATAATCAATCAAGTAAACCCAGGCAGTTTTCCTGGTCAACACTATCTGCCGGGCCTGTGATGTTAGCACCGCAAGCGGAATTCTGCTGACTTCTCGATTTATAACAAAATATGTAAACAGATTATTAAGGGAAATGAACAATTCCCAAAAGGGAAGCATCTCTGTTATATTTAAAGGACTCGTGAGTCTTTTAGATCAACCAATGTATATACAAGAGTCAGAGTTTGGACCGAAAATCATTGTGTTTATACTTTCTAAAAGGTAAGATTTTTCTGTGCTGAAACAACAATTTGCCTTTTAAATTCATGTATTTATTTATTAACATTCTGTGTTGTTCCCGGAAATACTTGGCCTGATTCACTCCTTAAAATGGTGATTTTTAGAACCTGTGTACAATAAACTGACTCAGATTGATTACTGTGGTAGTTCATAATCTTTCCTATCCATTAGAATTACATTTGTGAGCTTTTATACAGTGCATATGCCCTGCTGTCAGTAGTTGGATCTGATTGGTCTGAATGGGCCCCAGGCAATAGGTTCTGTAAAGTTTCCCAAGTATTTCTTATGTATAGCCATGCTGAGAACTGACTCAGACTATCTCTCTATCGACTAGAGTATCTCATATATTTGAGGATGGTCATTATAACTGGGAAATTCTGAACATAAATGAATTTAGTTATTAGCAGACAGTGAATTATAATTGTTATCATTGTAAAGATATGTACAAAATTATAGGTTGTTAGAGCTAGAAGCAAAATTGGAGAGGTGCCTTCTCTGTGGTATAAATGAATAGAAATCCCAGAAGATCCGTGAAGATTGCAACGCTAATTAGAGTCAAGTCCAAATGAGAATCTATATATCTCAGAATTCTGATCCAGTTATCATTCCATTATACATAGAAGTTGGAGGGGCGCCTGGGTGGCGTAGTCGGTTAAGCGTCCGACTTCAGCCAGGTCACAATCTCGCGGTCCGGGAGTTCGAGCCCCGCGTCAGGCTCTGGGCTGATGGCTCAGAGCCTGGAGCCTGTTTCCGATTCTGTGTCTCCCTCTCTCTCTGCCCCCGTTCATGCTCTGTCTCTCTCTGTCCCAAAAAAATAAATAAACGTTGAAAAAAAAAAATTAAAAAAAAAAAAAAAAAGAAGTTGGATTGACCAAAATGGAGATAAAGATAAAACCACTGGGTCTAATAGAGATAAAGAGGTGTACAGAGCAGAAAGAATCGAGGGGCTCTAGGGAAACAATAGCTCAAGTCTGGAAGGGCACAGAGAGAAGACCCAGTGAAGAGGCTGAAGAGTCAAGGGGAAGCTACCAAAGTGGATGCTGATGACAACAGGAACCCAAGACTGAGTCTTGACCAAAAGAAGTTAGAGTTTAGGTAAATTGTTTGCGAACAGGCACAAACTTCCAGCAATAGTAACGGAGGCTGAGGTTGCTGCGAGTCCATAAATGACACGCTTCCTGTAAATGCTCAGATTAGATTTCGAATGTCGATGGGCTTGGACTCTAGGCAGAGACAAGATGGGCAGTCTGGCTAGAGTCAGGCAATGATGCAGGGTGGGAAGCTGTTGTTGATAGCCAACACAACACAGTAGGAGCTTCAACACCTAATATAATCCTTGGGGGAGACCTTTATAAAGGGAAACCCTAACCAGATGTTCTGATTATCTCCATTAGTGAATAGATTGGAATATTAGTACAAGGTTTATTGGTTTCCTTCAAGTCTGTCATGGTGATTAAAATGAGTGCCAGATGGCTCTCCTGACCTAGATAGCTAAAGAAACGTTGCCCCTTGGCTCTTTTGTGTTGTTACCTAAAAGAAAAAATAGTAAAAAATAAAATTTTTAAAGGATCTGCCATTACTGTCATGTAAAATGCTTATGTGATATTTACTTCACTAATATTATTATTAATTTTTATCATTCTATAGATTATGTGCATTACATATGCATGTAACTTTCTTGATATTAATCTAATAAAACAACTGTATCTTTTTTTTTAATTTTTTTTAACATTTATTTATTTTTGAGACAGAGAGAGACAGAGCATGAATGGGGGAGGGGCAGAGAGAGAGAGGGAGACACAGAATCTGAAACAGGCTCCAGGCTCTGAGCGGTCAGCACAGAGCCGAATGCGGGGCTCGAACCCACGGACCGTGAGATCATGACCTGAGCCGAAGTCGGATGCTTAACCGACCAAGCCACCCAGGAGCCCCTCTTTTTCTTTATTAAACTTATAGGACGCATTTTCCTTGCTGAAAAACATGGAAGTTTTAGAAATAAAATAATGTGGGGGAATGAATAGAGATGAAATAGCAAAATAACTAAATTAAAAAAAAAATGGATGGGGGTATGGTCAGTTGGTTAAGCGTCCAACTCTCAGTTTTGGCTCCAGTCATGATCTCACGGTTTCGTGCGTTCAAGCCCTGCATCAAGTTCTGCACTGACAGTGTGGAGCCTGCTTGGGACTTTCTCCCCCTACCCCCTCTCTATCTTCCTCTCTCTCTCTCTCTCTCTTTCTCTGTCTCACTCTCTCTCTCTTTCCCTCTCTCCCTACCCCTCCCCTGCTCACACTGTCTCTGTCTCTCTCAAAATAAATAAATAAACTTAAATTTAAAAAGAAACAGATGGAATTGGGCCCCTAGGTGGCTCAGTAGGTTAAGTGTCTGACTCTTGGTGTTGGTTCAAGTCATGATCTCACACTTCGTGAGTTCAAGCCTCACATCAGGCTCTTTGTGACATCAGAGAGCCTGCTTGGCTCTCTCTAGTTCTCTCTCTGCCCCTTCCCCACATTCATTCTCTCTCTCTCTCTCTCAATAAGTAAATAAGCTTTAAAAAAATAGGTTGAATAAATATATACCCTCTTTCTATATATATTTTTTAAGAATCATTCCATATCTAAGAGGAATTATTTTGTATCATGTATACAGAATTTCCATTTGTGTGTTCCTGTCGTAATGGTTTTCCAGAAAAGAAAATTTTAGATAGCATCATAATAACTCTTGACATAAAACTACATAAATTAGGGGAAACCTTTATAGTCCCTCCTACCCACCCACCCCAAAACTTAGAATCATACAGAGTTGTTTCTAATTCCTTTGAAGAAGTAATTCAATATTGCAATCACCGTTCATGTGTAGTCTTCTAGAAGTCAAAGCTTTAAGTGTTCGGGTATCCATTTGAAACGGTCTTTCTGTAAAAGAAAATTTTGTTTCTGTGCATTTGGTTATTTAGAGAAATATTTAAGAATCCCATAATTCATTTTAGCCCTGGGCATTGGTAAAAGTCTAAGCTTAACAGAGTTTGAAAATGTGTCATTTATGTGAGATCTATGGTACACTGCTCTTTCTTTTCTTTTCTTTCTTTCTCTCTCTCTCTCTCTCTCTCTCTCTCTCTCTCTCAGCAAGAAGAACAAGCACTGAAATCTGTTTCAGAGAGATTTATAGCATTAATAACCCTAGGCTATTTTAAGTCACAGTCAATCTTAATGGAAGATGTACAGAGATTATACAGCAATGCTTTCATTTTTTTTTCTCCTAGAGTTGCAAACTGATATTTCATATATAAGTTATTAGAAGAAAACAGTGCATTCACACTTCACGAATATGCCTCAGGTCATTACTTTCCTTTCTTTATTCTTTCCATCTGTGCTCAAATCTTCATTGGAAACAAACAAACAAACAAAACCCCTCCACTGCATGTATCAAGTCCAAGCAGGACCTGAAATTAAAATTAGTTTGTGGTCAGAAGTATACAGTCTTTCACATAAAAAAAAAAAAATGGGCAGTCAGGTTTGTGGGAGGAGACTGACAATGACTGTGGATGGAGTAAGGTTCTAAAGACATAGGAATATTCACAGCAGTCTTATTCATAGCAGTCAAAAACTGGAAACAGCCTTCAAGTCCATAAATGGGGGAGTTGATAAATTGTAATATAAACAACAAAATATCCCTCCACAATAAAAAAGAGCACAGTGATGATATTCCCAACAGTATACTGATGGTAAGAAGCTTCACTCACAAGAGTATCTACTGTGTGATTTCATGTATATGTTTTTCTAAAGAAAACTAATCTATGCTGGGAACAAAAATAAGAACAGTGGTTGTTTCTGGAGGGCTGAAGGAGAGTATTGGCCGGGCAGTCTCATTAGGGAACTTTCTGGAATAGTAGTGATGATTGATGTCTTGGTAGGATTTGTGATAACACAGATACTTGCTTTCTTCCAAACCAAGAATGCACATGTAAGCCGTGTTCTTTTCACTGTTTGTCAATGTTGTATCAAAAGAATAAAACTGTAAATGAACACTGAGCTCAAGCTAATGATATGCATGATGAAATATTTAGAGAAAGTGCACCTATGTCTGCACTGTACTTTAAAAAGTATCAAAAGGTAAAATGGACTGATACCTTAGAGGGATGGATAGACAGATAGAAAAATGCTAAAGCAAATAACGTATTAATAGTAGACTCTAGGGGGGGTGCCTGGGTGGCCCAGTCAGTTAAGTGTCCAACTCCTGATTGCGGCTCAAGTCATGATCTCCTGTTTTGTGAGTCTGAGCCCCACGTTGGGCTCTGTGCTGACAGCGCAGAGCATGCTTGGGATTGTTTCCCTTTCTCTCTGCCCCTCACCGCCCCCCCCCCACCAAATAAGCAAAAATAAACTTTAGAAAAATGGTAGACTATAGGTGATGGGTATACTGATGTTCATTATAATCTTTGAATTCTGCATTTTTGAAGTTTTTTGTAATGAAACCTTGAAAAAATGGGAGAGAAGAGTTAGTCTTGAGGGAAAAAAAATCCCTCTACATCTATAGGTGATTTTCTCAAGAAATTTTAGCCTGATGACATGCTGTTTCATATATTGAGATACATGAAGATGTCACACGGTACAGAGCTCACTTATCACCATTAGCCTGAGGGTGGTTGAATTTAAGACCTTATCACGAGTGAGTGAAGTGTGAACCTTACTATTTTTTGTCTGCATAATACAACTTATTCTTAGGCTTTCTGCTCAAAAAGTGCACCCCATTAACTGATGCTGATGTTTTTCTAAATTGGAAAGCAAACACAAATGAAAACATCCTTAGTTCCCGAAATCTACTAGGTCCAAAGAAGCCTTTTGTTTGGTTTTTAGCCAAGACTGGTGTTTGGTTTCCTGGAGGGAAAAGAAAAGACTTTCTATTCACTCTCTCTTAGGAAACAACCATCTAGAAATGTTACAGATTCTCTCCCCTATCAAAAAAAAATCTAGTCATGGGACTTTTCAACAATAAGTAAAAATACACTGATTTATCTGGGGCCTGGTTTGTCTCAACATGATTCCCTCAAACACCTCATTACTAAGTTGCTATTTAGTTTTTTCAAGGCTGTTGCCATCTGCAATTTTCATAGCTCTTGGAAAATGAAGGACAGTCCATATGTAGGCTGTGGGTTGATTGATAGTAGAGTCACATTTTTGCAGTTTGTGACGAGAATGACAACTTTCTCAAGACACCGTTCATTGTCAGCCAAATTCAGCATATCCTTCTAAATGTTGCTCTTGACCTAGATTTATCTGTTGCTGAATAAATGATCTTTCCATATTGTCTTATGTAATACCACGTTTGTATGTAATGTCTTCAAGCTGTAAACCCCCTTGGCCCTTCTCTTGCTCTGACCTTGACCTGCAAGGTCAAGGACTGAACCATTTGAGCACCATCTGGAATCTGTGCCCTCAGTTTGTATGGGTTTATTACAGATAGAGCGCAAACAATGAGCAATTGCTTTGCCCTAATTTCTCAAAATTGTTCCTAACAGCGGGGCGCCTGGGTGGCGCAGTCGGTTAAGCGTCGGACTTCAGCCAGGTCACGATCTCGCGGTCCGGGAGTTCGAGCCCCGCGTCAGGCTCTGGGCTGATGGCTCAGAGCCTGGAGCCTGTTTCCGATTCTGTGTCTCCCTCTCTCTCTGCCCCTCCCCCATTCATGCTCTGTCTGTCTCTGTCCCAAAAATAAATAAAAACGTTGAAAAAAAAAATTTTTTTTTGAAAAAATTGTTCCTAACAGCATTTAGCTATACATCTATTAACAACTAAGAAATTTGGTGCAGATTTACTGATGCTAAGAGTTATTATTATTATTATTATTATTATTATTATATATGCCATTTCATCTTTGACTCCATTAGGGTTCAGGCATTTTGATAGTTAACTAATCTGCTGTCTTTTTCTTTCCTTCTCCTTATGTGTATCTTAAAGAGAGTAAGAATTGATTTTGTGTTTATTCTCCTTTCATCCTCTTTGCTTCAGATTTTCTACACCAGAGAGATAGAATTCCTTGGACCAAGAAAAAAGTATCAGCAAGCAGGAGAAATAGCCACTAATGTGTTACATGTATGAGAGGTTGCTTTTTGTTTTTTGTTTTCTTTTGTTATGAGAAGACAGTTGGGATGCCAAAGATAGATAGTTTCAACATATGATTCATTTAATCTCTTTGATTGTTGAAAGTCAGACTGTAAAAAAAAAAAAAAATTAAACCTTTTTTAATAGCAAGAATAGGAGCTTCTATACAAATTAGCTGAAATAGTATTCAGTCTCTACAAATAGCTTGTAACATATCAAAAAAAAAACAATAATAATTTCCTTTTATCTGTCATTAAAAGCCATGAACCTTGAGTATATAAATGAATCACATGTGCTCCTTTATCTTTATTCTGTCCTTTCCTCTTTTATCTTTGCTTATAAATAGAAGTTTTTACATTAGAAGAAGCTGCATGATTATTCTGATTTATTTAGTACCAAGTTTATGTCTATGCATGCCATTTTCATGTGCATTCACACAAATCTTCTATTCAATTAGCCATCTGGAATGGAGAGCCTTTGTTTTCTGCAATATTTGGATATTGGGGACTTCAGTTTTGTCTAATTGTATCATTGTAATCTGTTTTTTTTTTCACGTGTCTATATAATGCATGATACTTTTTTTGTATATTTCATATCCCCCATGAAAGTCTGTTTTCATAATAAAATGTTTTACAACTAGAAGGGACCTTTGAAATACCCAGTACAAAACTATTCTGATAACAAAGAATGAGATCCAGAGCTATGTAGTGACACTTGGAACCCAGATATTCTGACTTCTAGTCTAGCGTTCTTCCTTTGGTAGGACTGTATGTGCTTTTAAAGTATTCTAATTCATCACCTGCTGACTTTAATCCATGGGTAAGGCAACTATTAATTTTCTGCAGATAAAAAAGTTGATTAGGTACATTGGGATTTTAAAGAGCTTCTTGGAGGTTATTTCTCTCATGAAGTCCAATAATGTAACTTGGAAGCTAAACCTCTTAAAATAATTTGAAAGGCACTGTATAATACCATCTTTTCTCTCTCTTTCTCTTTCTCTCTCTCTTTCTCATATTCTCTCTCTTTTTTTCTCCCCCTTCCTCTTTCACACCCCCCCCATGCAGTACTATAATAGACACTCAACATACAAAGACACATGAAGCATGGATCCTGCTTTGAGGAGTTCATGCTTCTTAAGGAAGACAGAGAAGTAAATCTATGTTTCCTGTGAGCCCAGCAAAGGAGAAGGAAGACTTAAAATGATCTGGGAATGCTTCCTGAATGAGGCACACTTAAACTGAATCTCCAAGGATGGAGAGGGATTAGCATATAAAAGACACAAGTGAGATCTTGATAGATGAGTGTCGTTTGCAACAGACAAATGCTAAGCCAATAAATTTTCTTTTTATATCCAATCTGATAGTCCTTAAAGGATTGTCACATTTGCTATCACAAATATGTTCCCTATATTCCCCTCTCTCTTCTCATCCAATATATACAAGCAGCAGATGATAATAGAAGAATTGGAGGGGGGAGGGGCATGTTCAGGAGAGATTCCTGAACATGGAATCAGTAAAATCCAATATCAGCTCCCCCCTTCTCTAAGTTTCTGATCTAGAAAATAGCATTTAACTCCTCTGAACTAATTTAGTCTGTTCAACCTTTAATTGAGAAAGAATAATATCTTCTTTGCAACATATAATGGTGGATATCAGATGAAAAATAAAGAAATGCTATAAAAAGTATATAGCATCACACAGATACATATCTGTTGTTATCTACATATAATTTATAACATAAATTATATCTACATATAATTTTGCCCTCTATGTGTGCCAGTAGCACTAATGTTCATCTGTCCATCTGGGGGATGGAGAAAGTTGGTGCCATATTCCAAACTGATAAACACATGCTTATTCAGTAGATAGGATTTGTACTTTTCCTTTACTCTTCTCTTCACGTTGGTAATATTTAATGTTTACTTTTTCTGTTCGGTCTGAAATTGTCTTATTCACTTCCATCTTCGTGCACTTAGTAAATTTCCCAAAAACATTCTGAAAGGTGGAAATCATTGTAATCCTCACTAAATATTTTATGAGCAAAAAATGGAATTTGTAAACCTGAATTATATAAGCAACTGATCAACTTTTCACTAGCTTCATAGACATAGTCTTTTAATTTATTGTACACAAAACGATATTTGTTGGAAAGGTGGGTTTTCACTGGATATATTTAGATGATGCTTTTGGCTACCTGTGATCCTCTCTGAACATTCATAGTGGTACTCTTAGCCACATCCCATTTCTTCAGTAAATGTTTGCTAGCAACGTATAATGTAGAGCGATGGTGTTGAATTATGTGCCATGCAGAGAAACAGGAAGTTTCAAATAGGAGCCTCCTATCATATATAAAGTTATTTGACCATACAAAGCAACACATGTCTGAGTGTATAATGAGGAATTTAGGCCAAAACAGCACAGTGCTTTAAAGGGAGGAGACGTGGGATGGACAGAGAATGATTTCATAGAGAATTGTAGTAAGAGAGCGAATGTTAAGTGCCAGTCATTGTTCTAAGCTTTTTATATGTATTAACTCATTTAATCCTTGCAACAGCCTTTGAGTCAGGTACCATTATATTCTCATTTGAATAAGGAGATTGTGGCTGAGCAAGGTTGAATAATTTGCTAATAGAACTGAGTCTGAACCTACACATCCTTACTCCAGAGCCTACGTTTGTAGTTCCTCTACCATGCCTCCTCCAATACAATGTTCAGGGCTGAGTTGGATACGACTGCTCAAAGGAAGAATGGGGAAAGACTGAGTCACGGAGGTGAGATCAGAATAGCCCGGTTGGAATGTAGGGCTCCTGCTGAAGAGCAGTGGAAGCCTCAACTGGAAAGTTCAGATGAACTCACACTATGAAGCTTTGAGTGATAAGCTAAATAAATAGAATGTTGTTGAGGCAGTGAAGACTGGTTAGCAAGTTTCCAGTCTGGCTTAAAAACATTGATGTACTGGTGTGCAGAAGTTTGCAATTGGATCTGTGTCTTCTAGCCTTTGAGTCAACTTTCATGTGTCCAGAAAGAAGACCGTGCCTGTCTCTGAATGCTGCCACTGGCTGCCACAGCAGCATCTGTTGCCATCATCCTAAGAGTTTCTGCCTTCCCGATGGGTGTCCATGAAGTCCTAGGCTAAGCTAATCTGTGACTTTGAGCCTTCTGATAAGTGTAGCAGTCAAGTCTGCATTGAATTTAGGACTTTACCTTAAGATCTTCAGACAAAGGATGGAGTGGAGTGTGGCTAGGAGCTAGCCTGAGAATGAATCCAGTGCACAGAAGGAGAGCACCATGACGAGAATAATAAATGAAGGTCACACCCTCATGATAGCATTAACTTCTCAGTCCCGTATGCCTGAAGCCCACCCAACTTCTAGACTTTTCAGATATGTGAGCCACTACATTTCCTTTGTTATTTGAACAGGTTGAGTATGTTTTATATCGCTTGCGATAAAAATCACCGTAAGTAATATATGACCCAATGCTAAGGATATTCCCTTGATTTTAGGACATCAGCTCTGCCTGAGCTGGTGACATAGCTCCTAATATTGTCTTCTTCTTCTTTTTTTTTTTTTTTTTATGAGACCCTCTTCATGACCTCTTCACCAGGACAAATCCCAGTGATTTTTCATAGTTCAGCTCTGAAGCCCCAAATCCCAAGGCAGTATCTTCTTTCCCAGGACTGCTCAAGTCTCTGTAAAGCTGTAGGTGTCCACAGAATGGCTGTATATCACACCCAGGGCTTTTGCATCAAAGTACCCAGTGGAGGCCTCATCCTGTTCAAAATGACAAATTAAAATGAATCCCAGAGCTTTATTCTCTAAGAACATAAGACATGTTTTCTTTTTGAATGTTTCAATGCACTGTCTTCGGAATCAAGCTCTCTAAAGAATGTTATTATACCTTGAGCTTCTTGACACATTTCCTAATAATTTGAAGCTTCTGACATTTATACAATAAAAGATTGCGCTCCTAGGAAAAAAAAAATCAATGAATCTTTTTGGCAATCGTCCTAAATCTGTAGAGATTAAATTCACTTCCCAGACATTGCTATTCCATATCAAACACAGAGGCACGCAGTATAATTAAGATAGTTGTAGAACCATATATTTCATGCCCTAGCTGTCTGCTTTAAACTATCTTGGGAAGTTCAGAAATAATAGGGAAGCTACATCTTAACCAGAGTAATTACATTTGCTAAGCAGAATGGGATGAGCAAGGGCTATGTAAAGGAATAAAATAAATCCACCAGAAAACCAAGAATTGCTACATTTGTTCTGATATATAAACCTTGGTGATAAAAAAAAAAAAAAAAAAAGAAAGAAAAAAGAAAAAAGTCTCACCCTCCAGTGACGACTCCCAAGAGAATGACGGCTATTAAGCCCTATTGGTTGGTACTTACCATATAGAGCCTGAACAATTCATGCAGAAAAATTAACCATACCAGTCCTGTTTATTATTGCTTTAGCTGAAAGGCGGTGACATTAAACAGTTCTGCACTGGTGCCATCAGTCAGCAGGCTGGAGATGTTCTCAGCATGGGGACAGGACTCCTTGGAAACCACACTCATCAAAGCGACCAGCTGTCAGAATTCTTCGAATTAAACTATTATTACAGTAGCATTCATTAGTCAGTTACTGGCTATTAAGATATTTTTATATTGGCACCATTGACATTGGCTGTTGCTTTTTAATACGCAAGTTCTATATAAACATGATTCAGTAGTCGGTGGGAGAATGACAGACTCTGGTGAGATTAGTGTCCCAGTTTAAAGGCTGCAGCAAAGGGATCCTGTCTTATCCATGCACACATGAATTTCTCTGGGAAGTTGGATGTTTGTTCTGGTGGTTGAAGTGGGGAGAGGGGTGGTAATAATATATTTCAACACGGGTATTTGCCCAGCAAAGCGATAGGTCAACATCAGAAATTATAACTCTTAAAGCTGTTACTGAGCCCCTGATGACAGTGGTTTATGCTTCCCCAGCTTGACGGTTTGGATTTCCTTTCTGTCTGTGCTCCTGGGCACGTGTTTAACTTTGGCTGGAAATCCACAATCAAACAAAGGATGTCAAATGGGGTGTGTGGAGAAGTAAGGAGGAAAATCAGTCTACAAGCTCTGATAGACAGGGAAAATATGGCAAGAGTTGGGTTCTTATTAACTTAAATACTGTCCTTGGCATTTGGACGAGTTCTTTTTTTTTTTTTTTTCCAACGTTTATTTATTTTTGGGACAGAGAGACAGAGCATGAATGGGGGAGGGGCAGAGAGAGAGGGAGACACAGAATCGGAAACAGGCTCCAGGCTCTGAGCCATCAGCCCAGAGCCCGACGCGGGGCTCGAACTCACGGACCGCGAGATCGTGACCTGGCTGAAGTCGGACGCTTAACCGACTGCGCCACCCAGGCGCCCCTTGGACGAGTTCTTAAGCCTCAGGTTTAGTTTCAGCACAAATGTAACCTAAATCATTTCACTTCAACTAGAAAAAAAAAATGCGTGGTAAATACCTATTAGCCTCAAAAGATCGACTTATTACTTACATGCAGAGCACAAACTCATTCACATGTGGAAACCACAGGCCTACTAGTTAGTGTTCCCTTCCCTTCGTGTGGATCCCCACATGGCCTATGGAATATGAGTCTTTTGGGTTGAAATGGTGAGCGCTTAGTCCAAATTGTTTGTTTTGGAGATGAAGGAAGTGAGATTCCATGAATTAGGTAGCTGATGTCAGCCTTAATATTATTTTTCTCCTCTGTTTTCTGAAACATCTTGAAGCTCCCCATTCCATCCAGAAGACAAGCCATTTCCTGATCCTCACATGAGTGAAGATGCCAACACACAGTGTATAATCCATCTCTGCCTCAGCTGTGTGGAAGTGTGCAATTAGTCATTTTCTCCGAACCGGAATCTGACACCCCCAGGGCTCAACAATGGGGTAGGGTTTGATTTGGTGTATGGGAACTGGTGTCGACTGTTGATATCATCATAATAGCTGGTGAAAGTGTTCAATTTTCAGGAATTTCGTGTGCCATTGACATCACGTTCGTAGCTTGAAATGGGCTGTGGTGGAACTATTTACACCATGGGATTTGGCTAGGGCTACAACTGCGTGGTGGCGGTCGGTCGTTGTTTCTTCTGGAGACTTGTTTGTCGTTCACTTGTCAGCTTGCCCCTGGTTTTCTGCCAGCTCCGTTTCGCTACATCCAGACCCAGGAGAATGTGCTCTGTGCGTCAACATTGCCAGAACCACCTTCCGTCAGTTCATCCGGCAAGCAGTTACTGGATACCTCCCATATTTGCATCTCGGTGGAGGCCTGCCTCTGCCTGGAAGAAGAAACACATTTTTCTAAATATCTCCAGACGCTTCAGAGGGCTGTGGGTCTTTGGGACGGGGTCTGCAGCCCTGTGTCAAGAGGGGCACCTTTTCTTGTGTTCCTGGAGAGCCAGTGAACCAACAGCGGTGCCCTGCGTGCACTGAAGACACAGCAACGACCGAGTCATCAGCTGTGGTTGCAAGGAGCTGCTCTGGGTCGGGAGTTCAAGCCAGGCCTCTGTGGTCCGGCCGAAGAGCCCTCCAAACACACAGAACAAGAGCAAATGCCCGGAGTGGAGAGCCAGCACGCGTTAGTAAAGAACAGAAGACACCCAGTGTGACTGGAGCAGAGTTAGAAACGCAGGGAAGGGGACAAGCTGGGAAAGCAGAGGTAAGCAGGAGCCTTTGTTGTCCATGGAACTGGAGTTTGATTTTGTCCTACGGGGAGTGAGAAGCTACTAGAATGTTTTAAGCAGAGCAGTGATTTGCATTTTTAAAAGATCACTCAGGCTTTGGTATGGAAATTAGATTGTAAGGAAACTAAAGTACACGCAAGAGACCAGTTACAAGGCTGGATGCCATTCTCCCACACCTGAGGGCATGCTTCCCAGGATGGGACTTCCTCTTTGTGTTTTAATTTTTATTGATTTTAGAAGCTTGCATCTGAAGCCCAGCCCGGACCTCCTGAATTTGTCACCATTCACCAGCCCAAGGACCCAGCTTTGACCCCTGTGAGTGTAAGGCTTTCCTTGAATTTTTTTCTCAATCGTGTTTATTAAAAACTTACCATGGTATATTTACGGGAAGAATTCAAAAGATAATTTAAGGAGCACAGGACCACAAAAACAGAGCACCAAAGGCAAAGGAAAAATGTGTCTGTTAGATGCCAAAGTTGATTTTAGTTTGAGACGTCCTTATGGTGGTGTCCTTATGAAATAACCCTGGTAGGGCTCAGGGTTGCTTTTGTAAATCAGTGATTCTCAATCCTGAAGGCATGTTGGTATCACCTGAAGGACTCTTAAAATTACCTGTGCCCAGGTCCAACCTCAAGAGTTGCTACATTTCACTCATCTGTGGAGGAGCTAGGACACTGGAGTGCTTTAAAAGTTACCAGGTAATTCTTATGGATCACTGTGAGTGAATATTATGCTTCTGAATGCCTGGGCGTTTAGTCAGAAGGAAACAAACAAACAAACAAACACGACAGGACTCTATATGGAGCAGTTGCGGCAACACCTACTTACCCTCAAGCCTGGAGTGATGAACAACAGTACTCTTCTTTTCCCCCATGATGGATGGACAGTTCGTTAGTCGATTTAGGGCCCAAAGAGCAAAAGAAAGAATTTCCACCAACTGAGGGGATGAGCTAAGTCCAAGTGTAGTTCATTTGAAAAAAAAAAAAAAAAAACAGAGATGCAAGTCATGTCGAATACTAGATTTCTGGAAGTGACTGTCTGCTAAATAGAGACTGCCTTCTCTTGATACTCACCCAGTTGGAAATATCCATCTAAAGCGAAATAACGGGAGAGCCCTCTGCTGTGATATCATCTGCCGTTCACACACTCAGATCTTGGAAGGAAACACACACCCAATAAATGTCAAAAGACCCCTCTATCCTTTTCCAACCACCTGGCCTCAATCTCTCCACCTTCCAAAAAGTAAATGTCAATTAGGGAACGATGCCCTCCCCCAAATAGAGTTGGAGCATTTCAAGAAAGGGAAAGGCAGTGACATGCATTGTTTCCTTTCTAACTGTCAAGCTGTGTGAGGGACCCTTCCCAACTTATTTCCCTTTTCGTCAGAATAACCCATTGTTACCATCGTCTCCGTTTCACAGTTTTCAAAATTAGGGTTCTAGGGGGAAGTGACTTTTTTCAAGATCCCACATCTAGAAGACAGAGACGGGATCCCTGCCTAGAGCCATATTCTCTTCCTCGCGCTATGCCTCTTCCTCACACCACATAAGGTGGGGCCACAGCACGGCAGAAACTGTGAAATTGGAAAACAACTGGTGGCATTTCTGGAAAATGAAGGGGTTGGAGAGAGACAGATGCCAGAGAAAATATTTTTCTTTGCCCTTCTTTTGGAGCGGGGGTGCTGTATCAGAGCTTCTTGGTAGGAATTTCATAGGGCATGTGGAGGGGCTCAGGCTTAGAACGCCTTCATGGAACAAACCAGCAGTGACAACAGGAAGCAGGGTGAGCAAAAGGAAGGAGGGCTGAAGAGAGCGTCATCTTAGTACTAAGCACAGAGCACTGAGCATCCACGAATTGCCTCGTGAGGTAGATTCGTTCTTCACCTCCTTTCTCTTTCCTTCCTCTGCACCTCGGAAATAAACCCTTTCAGAAAGAGACATACTTTCAAGTGGCACTTTGTTCGCCTCGACTTTGTCACACTATCACATTCAGGAAAAACTGTCTGCTTATATGTTCCTTTTACGTAAGAACCTATCCGCCGTGGTGATGGAGGAGGAAGGGGATTTGGAATGTTTTGGTTTGGTCTGGGTTGCTTTTGCTTTGGGTGCGCAAAGAGATTTTGAGAGTGCTGAAGAGTGGGCCTGTTCTTTTCCCATGAAGGCACCATTTGCTGAAATGGACCAAGGAAGCAGAAGCTGGTATTTTTGACCTGCTGTAACATGAGTAGCTGGTTTACGTTGAGGCACTCAGACACTTGGCTTCTACTTAGACAGCAGTTTCATACAGAGCTCTGCTTTCCCTTATGAAGTGTCGTCACCATTTCTTGAAGGACAAGATGGCTGTTTCTCAGCTAATGAAAAACTTCACCCCCTGATTCCATTTAGTAAATATTGTTGAACCAAACTAATAGAAATACAGTGACGCACATAAGAATATTCTCACAAAGGCTTATGAATGCTTTCCAGGCTGTTTCTGTTTAATTTTTACGACTCTCACCATGGTTCTCTCTAAGGGTCTGTCAAATTACTTTTCTGAGTCTCTAAGCCATTACGAAGTCAGCCTATCTATACATGGCTGGCGGGATCGCTGTATTCTGCGCATCTATCCCTGTAAAAGGGCCTTTTTCTTTGTTTTATTTCGAGCCCCAAAGAACAAAACAAAGATAAAGTTGAAGACAAAGCAGTCACTCTTTGCTGAAGGGCAGGATGGTATCAGAGGCAGCCAAACTGGTTATCTGTTGGGGAGGCTATTTGAATCCTGCCGCCTCATTGGTTTCCCGTTGTAAAGGTTGCTTTGGCCTTTCTGCACACTTGGAGGAAATCTTATTTATTGCATTGTCACATCTGTGAAATAGAGTTCTTTGATGACAACACTGCTGTGAGATAGAAGGTAACCTTTGCTTTACTATCAGGCAGCTGGGGAAGTGCAGTCGTATCTCAGGGCTGTGAGTGATGTCATTGAAAGACGAGGCTGTTAAAAGGGAAACCAAATACCAAACAGTGGACTCCCACTACATTCTCACCAATAGGAAGACATTCCATTCGGGAACAAATGTCATGGCTGGGTTGGATTACTTTTGGAGTTACAATGCCATGCTGGAACAAAAGGTGTTGATAGCCGCCAGGAAACCCAACTGTGATATAAAAGCAAGTATGTCATGAAGTAGTTGTGTTCCCTTTCTTTTTGTTCTCTTGCCCTAAGCAAGAGCACTTTAATCCCTGTGAATAAAACATCAGGGCAGAGGACAAAATGAAGAAAATATGAGGTTGGAGACTCGGTTAGTGTTCCAAACTCATAACCTTGCTAAACCACGACTCCTCACTCAGACTTGGAGTGGCTAGTTGACTTACGCTTATCTTAAATTATTATTATTATTATTATTATTATTTTTAGAGAGAGAGTTAGAGCAGGAATATGAGGGGCAGAGGGAGGGGCAGAGGGGAAGAGAGAGAATCTTAAGCATGGAGCTCGATCCTATGACTCTGAAATCATGATGTGAGCCAAAATCAAGAGTCTGACCCTCAAATGACTGAGCCACCCGGGCTCCCCATCTTACCGTAACCTGTAACAGAAAATTTTCCTCTTTGGGAGAATGCTTAGCCCTCCATAATATATATATATATATATATATATATAAGAATATATATATATATAAGAATATATATATATATAAGAATATATATATATATAAGAATATATATATATATATATATAAGAATATATATATATAAGAATATATATATAAGAATATATATATATATATATATATATATATATATATATATATATATATATTCTTCCATGCCTTCTAGGCACCTCTGGCATGTGTAAGGATTAATTCTTGCCTCCGTGTATTTCCCAGACCCTTTGTTCCCTTTCTTTTTCTTCTTGCTGCGTTATCATGACCTCACTATTCACTCTTATCTGTGCTAAATGGAGTTGGAAGATATAGGACTCAAATGAGCCAGCCTAATTCTTGGAAACAGATTTTGCAAAGGATTTGATGGGTGAGGAAATACTGGGCATTCTTGACTGAAAGGAGGTTTTCGAACATCCCGTGGATTTTTTTGTTTGCTCTGCTCTCACTATTTCCCATCCAAACTTATAATTGAAATATAGCTGTCTTATATATCCGCATCTGGACACAACGCATTCTATGCTTAATGATTGTAAAGATGTTTGCAATGGTGGAACATGTGGTAGAAAAGGGGAAGTTTGATACTTGCCTAAACTATGGATGTTACAGTTTTTATTTTCCTATTCAGTGTTTGTACAAGAGTAGGATTTTCCACATTGTTGGTAAAAACCGTATATTGAAATCATATGATGTTTTTTCAAAGCATACGTATACAGTCGCCAGGTCTGGGGATTCTAATTCAGTAGTCTGTGGTGGGGATCAGCCATGCGTGCTTTTTTAAATTTTCCACGTGATTCTGGAGTAGACCTCTAGTTGAAAACCAATGCAGCAAAAGTTAATTTATTTTTATCTGTGTTTTTAAATGGCATTACTTTGGTTTTTATCTCAGTCGACTGTGCATTTTTAAAAGAAGAGATGTATGTCAGATGCTTAACTCTAAAATGACACACCATATAGTGAACCAAATGTTGGCTTATGAGTCAGAAATAGGGCTTCTGATCACAATGGCGTCGCTCGCCCTAGGGCTCAGTATCTGTACTGGTTAAATGTGGGGCTGGTTTAGGTGAGCCCTGAGGTACCTTCCAGCTTCAGCATACGTGATCCCATTTATACCCTGATCTTATGTGAAATGGACAGGCAGTTGCTAACAGAAACAGCGAGTGCCTGAGAGGTTGCCTTTGCAGCTTCCAGAGAAAGGCTGTAGCTGTGGAGTCAGGAATACCCAGAAGCTAAGCTTCCTCTGTGCCATCTGCCCCAGCAAGTAATGGCTTGGTTCACACGACCTGTTATCTAGGTGGCAGGTCTTGGACTGTCAGCTTGCTTGTCACTGTCAGTCCTGTTAGATTCATGACCCCTAAAGGTATTAGTTGCCTGATTGACTGACTGATGATGAATGACATGTATACACAATTAACTCTTTAGTCTCACTAGCCCTACAATGAGTCCCATATGTTCCTAATCTACAAATGTGCGTGTCTCTCCCACAGTGAAAACACAATCGGGCGCTTCCAGAGAGATGCAGGCCAGTGATTTTTAAGCACTTTTTCAGTCATGCAGAATTTCTACTACAGTGATTGATCACTTAGTGATGCTTATCTTTTCCCAGTGACTTTACAGCCTTCTGGAAGAGGTTGGCCATTGAGAAGTACCCTTCCTTTGCTCTTTGTGTCACAGTGTCCTTAAACCACCACTGACAAAGAGTTTTTGTTCTGATTCGTTGTCGTTTTGTTTTGTTTGCCTCTGAGAATTCAACGTGTAAATAATTTTTCCACTAAAAAATTGCACCAAAAATACGATTTACATATAGTAATAGTATACAGTTAAATATCAACACGTTATGCACACTGCATGTTAACTCATAATTAATAGTTGCTAATTTGTGTGTCTATGGCACAAAGTTGATACCCGTTGACCTCCCACTATTAATTTTGGAATGCCCCTAATTTCTTGAATATGATGATGACTGTGGCTTGGATGGGTCGATTTGAGATCTAAGAGCCCCCCTTCTTAAATGTTGCTTACTTTTTAAAAAAATTTTTTTAACTTTATTTTTTTAATTTACATCCAAATTAGTTAGCGTATAGTGCAACAATGATTTCAGGAGTAGATTCCTTAATGCCCTTACCCATTTAGCCCATCCCCCCTCCCACAACCCCTCCAGTAACCCCCTGTTTGTTCTCCGTATTAAGACTCTCTTATGTTTTGTCCCCCTCCCTGTTTTTACATTATTTTTGCTTCCCTTCCATTATGTTCGTCTGTTCTGTGTCTTAAAGTCCTCATATGAGTGAAGTCATATGATGTTTGTCTTTTTCTGAATGACTAATTTCACTTAGCATAATACCCTCTAGTTCCATCCATGTAGTTGCAAGTGACAAGATTTCATTCTTTTTGATTGCCAAGTAATACTCCATTGTATGTATATAGCACATCTTCTTTATCCATTCATCCATCGATGGACATTTGGGCTCTTTCCATACTTTAGCTATTGTAGATAATGCTGCTATAAACATGGGGGTGCATGTGTCCCTTCGAAACAGCATACCTGTGTCCCTTGGATAAATACCTAGTAGTACAGTTGCTGGGTTGCAGGGTACTTCTATTTTTAATTTTTTGAGGAAACTCCATCCTGTTTTCCAGAGTGGCTGCACCAGTTTGCATTCCCACCAACAATGCAAAAGAGATCCTCTTTCTCTGCCTCCTCACCAACATCTGTTGTTGCCTGAGTTGTTAATGGTAGCCATTCTGACAGGTGTCAGGCGGTATTTCATTGTGGTTTTGATTTGTATTTCCCTGATGATGACTGATGTGGAGCATTTTTTCATGTGTCAGTTGGCCATCTGGATATCTTCTTTGGAGAAGTGTCTATTCATGTCTTGTGCCCATTTCTTCACTGGATTATTTGTTTTTTGGATGTTGAGTTTGATAAGTTTATAGATTTATCTGATATGTCATTTGCAAATATCTTCTCCCATTTTGTTGGTTGCCTTTTAGTTTTGCTGATTGTTTCCTTCACTGTGCAGAAGCTTTTTATTTTGATGAGGTCCCAATAGTTCATCTTTGCTTTTGTTTTGCTTGCCTCCAGAGACATGTTGAGTAAGAAGTTGCTGCCGCCAAGATCAAAGAGATTTTTGCCTGCTTTCTCCTTGAGGATTTTGATGGCTTCCTGTCTTACATTTAGGTCTTTCATCCATTTTGAGTTTATTTTTGTGTATGGTGTAAGAATGTGGTCCAGGTTCATTCTTCTACATGTCACTGTCCAGTTTTCCCAGCACCACTTGCTGAAGAGACTGTCTTTATTCCATTGGATATTCTTTCCTGATTTGTCAAAGATTAGATGGCCATACGTTTGTGGGTCCATTTCTGGGTTCTCTGTTCTGTTCCACTGGTCTGAGTGTCTGTTTTTGTGCCATAAATGTTGCTTACTTTTGAAGAAGGAAGAAACAATCTATTTATTTTTTATATCATGTTCGCTTCCTAACCATTGTAAACCATTGAATAAAAGGACAATTCTATCCTATATATCTGTTCTTTGTGCCCCCAAATAACAGTTCTTAGCCTTCATATATATGGATACCCCAGACAATCATACACTTTCCTAACCTGTGCTAACATTTACTCACTATTCATTTACCAATTCAACAAACATCCAATGAGTGTCTATTGTGGATAAACACTCTGTGAGACAGGTAAGGGAGACAGAAATGGAAAAGCAGATACCATCTCAATGGAGCAGGAAAGACCTATAAATAAGTAAATAAATGGCTAAAGAAGATCATTTCAGAGAATATTAAATGCTATAAAGAAAAAAAAATAGGTGAGATGATAGAGGGAGGCTGGCAGGGGCGGAGGGCTATTTTAGATCAGGAAGCAATGGAAGGTTATGCTGAGTAGGGGTCAATTTAAGTTGGACCTTAATGGGAAGAAAGAAAACAGAGGACAAGGAGGAAAAGAACGCAAGCAAAGGGAAGATCAAAGGCTGAGACTCAAGGCAGCCACCAACATGGGACATTTGAACAAAGAAGGGGTAGTGGTATAAGCCAGATGGATAATGAAGAGAGAGGTCAGAGAGAAATGTGAGTCATGGCAGACAGCTTGGACATTATTGTAAGTGCATTGGTGAGCCATGAGAGGATTACCTTTTCAAAATTAGCTACTCCATGGAAGTTAGTTTATAGGCAGTAACAGGGAGAAGAGGGATATTATTAGTCATCTTCCTAAGGTTAGTTATGAAACATGTAGAGGAGTCTTACAAATTACAAGTATTCACTGAATGTTAGACATCATTATAGTTTGTCAGCTTCCTTCTCTTCTTCCTCTTTCTTCTTTAATGACGGTGAATGTCATTTTGATTATCATTATTTCCATAGTTTATCTGGGAGATGATGATGGATCAAACTAGGGGCTTAATGCTGGAGATGAGGGAAATGGATGGATTTGGGCAACAATGTCGGGTTCCTACTCATATATTGAGGCCCAGGTTCAGTCCCAACTTCTCATGACATTTTCCCTGCAATAGTTTCTTCCTCTTCAGAATACCTGTGGCATCAGTCAGATGACTGTTATTAGTACTGTCATCTTGAGTCTGCTTCTAGTCAGTTCTGTGCCTAAAACTCATTCAGAAACAAAAAAAATTATGAAGGTGGTTGAAAATGCTGATGCCCAAGGCCAACCCTAAATATCTTTATTCAGTAAAGAGAAGGAAGAAACCTTCATTTCAAAACAAATGCTCCAAGTGATTCATGTTATCAACTCCACCTGGTGAAATACCAGTCAAAAGTTTGCAAAACAAGGATAGAGATAAGAGATTTGGAAGTTAAGGTATATGTATGTGTAGCAATTAAATCCATGGGCATGGATGCATCTGCCTAGGGTGAGTATGTAGAAGGAGGAAGGTAGACTTAAAATTGAACCTGGGCAACCTGGAGATCTAAGGGACAGGTGAAAGAAGAACATTTAAGAGAAGGAGGAGAAAGAAAACTGAGAGCTGTGTCAGGGAGGCCTAAAGTAGAATTGTAAAAAGGCATGGTCATACATTCATTTATATGCAAATGCTATTAGATTGCCTTCCATGTGCTAGGCCCTGGAGTATAGCAGAAATAAGACAGACAAACATCTCTGTTCTTGTAGAACGTAGAGCCTCGTATCAGAACAGATGGTCTGAAAATCCCAAAATAGAAAAGGAGAGCAATTTTAAGGAGTGTTAGATTGACACCCAAATTGCAGTGGGTTGAGGAATGAGTAGGAAATGAGAAAGTAGAAATGGGAAATGTGACTTATACTTTCTAGATGGTCATACAGAGAGGAAAGGAACCAAGCCCTGTATGGCCTCTCCTTGCCACTCACCTCTGAGTTGGGTGACCTCTGTGAACTACACCGCTACCAAGAAGTGAAAACTTAATTTTGACCTCTAGCAACAAAATTACAGACATCAAAAGAACTAAAATACCTTCAAGTCCCTAGAACCAGGAAGAATACAAATAGAATCCTTTGCAGATGGTCCAAAAAAATAACAGACAACAATGATGATTCTTGGACATCTAGAAGAAAAGAAAAAATGTTTTTCACAGGATGTTTCAGGATTCACAAAATAACAAAACTGAATTAATCAATAGTCAAGCATGACAGTTGTGAGATGAATATTGTGCAAAGTTGTTGTGAGACTTTTTTAGCCATATAAATTAGAGGCAGAAAGGAACTCAAGACTTATTAAAATATAAAAATGTAGGCTTCACCCTCATTTCTTCCTTTCTAATTCCATCCTCTTTTCCCCACAAACTAACGAGAGTACCTTAGGTCAGAGAAGTCTGCTGAAGGTCCATACTGTACATCCCCTGTTAAACTTTTAAAACTAGCTAACAGTGTAGGAATGTCATATATTCTGAAATAAGACCTAAATGCTGCTTACAACTGGTACAGTTGTCCTCATTTATTGGGGTACAATTTTGGGTAACCAAGACAATTGATTCTCTCCAAGTATGCATTAAAAAATTATTCATTGTTTTGAATTTTTCCCTTACTTAACATGAGGCATATCAAAATTCCAAATGTTTTTGGAGCATGTGGTACTTTGTTCAGCAGAATAATACTAAGTTGGAAACCTACATGGAAAAAGAAATATGTGAAAACCATCAATAAATTTTGATAGGAAAATGAAAGCATATTCCTCCTTACACTAATAAATTTCAGATAGACCAATGATTTAAAGACAGAAAAAATTGAAACAAGAGCAGGAAGAAAGAATGGGAAATTTTATTAATAATCATGCAATAGGAAATGTTTGTTTCTTACAGTATACAAATTCCAGAAGCAATAGAACGTGTCTCATTACAGAAAATTTAAAATACTGTATAATAAATCAGTTATATTAAATAAGAAATATAAAAGAAAAATAGGCAATTTTTATGACAGAGCTAATTTTATTAATTTCCAAAAAGATTTACAGTATATTAAGTAAAAGAGAATGGTCCAATGGGGAAAATGACAAAGTATGAACAGAGGCTTCATAGCATAAAAAAATATTGTTAATAAAATTAATATAAAAGTATTTTCCCTCATTTATAAATAATTTGCAAATAAAACAATTGTCAAAACAGTTGTATGAGATGAGGGTATTATTATTACTCCCATTTTCAGATGAATATTCTAGTACCATTTGTTTATTTTTTTATTATTTTTTTATGTAATTCTGGTTCTTTGTTAACATGATTTTGTAATTTATTTATTTATTTAGCTTTTCTGTTAACATGAGTTTAAAAAGCAGAGAAACACACACATGTGGGTCATCTCTAATGGATTCTAAGGTCGCCATAATATTTTATAATAACTAAACAGTGTATTTGACTAGGACCATTTGTTTAAATTTTTTTTTTTTTCAACGTTTATTTATTTTTGGGACAGAGAGAGACAGAGCATGAACGGGGGAGGGGCAGAGAGAGAGGGAGACACAGAATCGGAAACAGGCTCCAGGCTCCGAGCCATCAGCCCAGAGCCTGACGCGGGGCTCGAACTCCCGGACCGTGAGATCGTGACCTGGCTGAAGTCGGACGCTTAACCGACTGCGCCACCCAGGCGCCCCGTAGGACCATTTGTTTAAAAGGCACTCTATTCAACACTGATTTGCAGTGTCACAGATGTTATATAGTAAATTCCCCTTATGAATAGGACTGGTTCTGGGCTCCGTTCCACTGTTATATTTGTCTCTTCCTGAATAAATGCCACAATGTCTTGATTACTATTTCTTCATAATGTCTTAATATCCGATAGGCAAAATTCCTCCAAGATCATCTTCGGAAATTTCCCACTGTTTGAGAGCTTGTATGCTCTCATAAAACTCCAGAAAATCTGTTCTTTTTCTGTTCCACAGAACAAAATATATAGTAGGAAAGGAAATTGTAAATATTTGTGGAGAAATCACATTTTTTCAAAATTGAATCTTCCTGTCCATGAACATGGTATAGCATTTCATTTATTTAGGTCTTTTATAATTTTCTTCAATAATGTTTCATAATTTTCTCTGTAGCTTCTTAAAATATCCTTTGTCAGATTTTTTCAGTTACGTCAGACTTTCATTTCTAACTATCTCTTACCTTTTGCTTCTGTATTAAAAGCTAAACAACTTTTTGGGTAGAGTTGTAGGACGAAAGGCCACACACTGAAAAATTTTAAGACCTGAATTATGGAAAGGCAAGGAGAAGGGTGATCACTAGCCAGTCTTCACACATTAAAATGACAACCTCTTGGGACACCTGGGTGGCTCAGTTAGTTGAGCCTCTGACTCTTGGTTTCAGTTCAGGTTATGATCTCAGGGTCATGAGATCAAGCCCTATATTGGTCTCCACGCTGAGCATAGAGCCTGCTTAAGAGTCTTCCTCTGCCCTTCTCCCCCTCACTTGCATACTTTCTCTCTCTCTCTCAAAGAAAAAAAAAGATAACGTCTCTTTCTGTATCCGCAAGTACAACTAAGACCTGCTACACAACTGTCAACCTCACTTCTGTGAATTGGTTAGTAACCCACTGGAAAAGAGTTTACATATTTAACAATAAGTAAATGAAATTTGAAAGAGTAAACTGACAGTATCCACTTGAAAGGTGGTCAAGTGTATATCGGAAAGGAAACCGAATCAAAATATTTAAAGGACATTATGGCATTGAAGGTCTTTAAAAGTGTAAATTATTGTCCAGAGGAGTAAAACATTAAGGATATTAAGAATATTTTTTTCTAGGTGTCTTTTTAACTTTTAAAATCGCATGACATGATTTGTTGATTAAAGGAAATTACTTCTTCAGTAACACTCAAATTCTAGGAACAAATGTCCCAATTTATTTCTTTTTTTAATGTTTATTTATTTATTTTGAGATAGAGAGAAAAAGAACAGGGAAGGGGCAGAGAGAGAGGAGGAGAGAGAATTCCAAGCAGGCTGCACACTCCAGCACAGAGTCCAATGCAGGGTCCATTCTCACGAGCTATGAGATCATGAGCCAAAATCAAGAGTTGGACACTCAACCTACTCAGCCACCCAGGAGCACCCCAATTTATTTCCTTATAAAAATATTCACATTCTAAAGTTGCAAGTTATAATACAGTAAACAGAAAAGGGATAGGGTTTATAATAAATATGTTTTTTTTAATATAAAACAGTGATTAAACAAAGCAAATGTTTCTTGACACCCACTGGCCATGTCTGATTTATCGTCTTCTGTCTCTCCCCTTTCAAAACATTCTCACTTTCTCTTACTGCTCTCTCAACTGAGAAATTTCATTAAATGCCCACTCAGTAGCACTATGCTCAGTTTAAATGACATAGAAGAATAATATAAAATATAATAAAACCCCACAAAGGAATTTAAAATATATTTGTGTAGGAAGGAGACAGAATAATAAGAGAACAACTATGCATAGCATTCGCATCAGGTTCCAAAGCATAAGCACTCACTGTTGGAAAACCAAACCAAACAAAAACAAAAGAAAGAAAAACTTAGAGCTTCCCAAATAGTTCTGTGAAGTATTAAGAGAAATAGAAAAGAGACTATATTATATAAAGTCCAATGCTTACAATACTAGATTCTCTGAATGTATCAGTTTCTTTTAGGTCTAGGGCATGTGCTTCAAAGAGCTAAGGAATAAATGTGAAGGATTCAGTGGAACACGATCACCTCTTTTTATCCCTTCGTTAGTGGGCAGAAATGGCCTACTCAAATATTTTGTCTAACATTTAGTTTGCATTTGCAAGAAAGAAAATGATTCTCCATTGCTTGAATGTTTTTGATGTCGTGCCTAAGGTTCTGGACTGCATGTTATTCATAGCCTGTGTGTGCCCACGTTAGGGAAACATGTTCCTCCAACTGAGTGAAATCAAAATTTCCAAAGGATACCATAGCCATGAGAAAGTAAGCCCAGCACAGTGGAGCTCTTTGTTAATTGAATAATGCCTTGCACACAGTGACTAGCACTCAACAAGTATTTGTTGAATAAATAGTTTATTTAGACCTATAATGGGAACTAATATTCAACACATCATATTAGGAAAGCCATATGAAAGGGAAGAAAGGAATAGCGGAAAAAAAAATGGTTATGCTGCATGACTCATGCTTCTTTGAGGCAAGATCGGTAGGTGATGCTTTTGTTTTGTTTTGTTATGTATGTTTTTGCACTTTTTACTTTCCCCTAGTTTGTCAGATTTTTAGGCAGGGTAAAATATTTCAAAATAAAAGATTTCAAATAGGTATAGTCCTTTTCCACATAATTATCCAATATGGAGGGAAAAGACTTTATTTTTTTATTTTACTTAAAATTTTTTAATGTTTATTTCTGAGAGACAGAGAGAAAGGGAGACTCAGAGACAGAGCACAAGTGGGGGAGGGGCAGAGAGAGGGAGATACGGGGCTCCAACTCATGAACTGCGAGATCATGACTTGAGCCGAAGTCAGATGCCCAACTGACTGAGCCACACAGGCGCCCAGTAAAAAAAATTTTTTTTTTAACTAGAGAGAGAAAGCATGAGTTGGGGAGAGGGCAGAAGGAGAGAGAGAATCTTAAGCAGGCTCCATGCTGAGCATGGAGCCCAACGTGGAGCTCGATTCTACAACCGTGAGATCATGACCTGAGCCAAAATCAAGAGTCAGACACTCAACTGACTGAACCACCCATGCACCCTGGGAAAATATTTTAAAATACAGTAAACTCGTACATTTACAAGGGGATGGTACCATTTTACAGGATGAGCATGAGCACGGTATTTGAGAATGTTACCAGCTGACTTCTTTCTTTAAGCAACACAAAAGACAACCTCCTTTTCTGTGTCGTCCACACACAATATGAAAGTTGGTTGGGAGGCTGGGAGACCAGTAAAATTTCAACTTTACGAATAATTTTGTTCTTATGCAGTGTGAATCTTGACCCTCAAAGGTCTCCAATGTAGAAGGTAATTTCAACTATAGACTTTGTTCAAACTTAACAATGACCATAGTATTTAAATACCAGAAGTTATTTCAGCATGGAAGTTGTCAGAATTTTTTTTTAATTTATTTTAACGTTTATTTTGAGACAGAGAGAGCATGAACGGGGGAGGGTCAGAGAGAGAGGGAGACACAGAATCTGAAACAGGCTCCAGGCTCTGAGCTGTCAGCACAGAGCCTGACACGGGGCTCGAACTCACGGACCGCGAGATAATGACCTAAGCCAAAATAGGACACTTAACCAACTGAGCCACCCAGGCGCCCCGGAAATTGCTAGAATTTAAGGAAGACCATGAATCAAAGCGAAGGAATGCGTTTCTCTGGAGAGAGATTTACCCTAAATACATCCCTGGCTTCTCCCGGTTCTTTGATCACTCTACCCAACAAAAAGTAGAGCAGCCCATCTGATGGGTAAGTTTTTAAGCATAAACTGGGCATGAATAGCCCTCTCAGCTCTTTTCCCTCTTGACAGCCTATAATTTCGGCACCTCTGGGGGCCTTCTGCCAGAGATGGCTGGGGAGCTTATTAGTTTCCTGAGACTGCTGTAGCCCATTATCTCAAATTTAGTGGCTTAGTATAACAGAAATCTATTCTTTCATACTTCTGGAGGCCAGAAGCCCAAATTCAGTTTCATTGGGCCGACATCAAAGATTCTGCAGGGCCACACTCCCTCAAGAGGTAAGGGGAGGTGGTCTTTGCTTCTTCGAGCACCGTAGGCTTCTGGCATTCCTTGCTTTGTTGCCACATCATTCTAGTCAATACTTTTGTGGTCACATTGCCTTCTTCTTTTCTCTCTGTCTTATCTCCCACTGGCTTTCTCTTGTAAGGACATTTCTTTTTTTTTTTTTTTTTTAATTTTTTTTTAACGTTTATTTATTTTTGAGACAGGGAAAGACACAGCCTGAACAGGGGAGGGTCAGAGAGAGGGAGACACAGAATCTGAAGCAGGCTCCAGGCTCTGAGCGGTCAGCACAGACCCCGACGCGGGGCTCGAACTCACAAACCGCGAGATCATGACCTGAGCCGAAGTCGGCCGCTTAACCGACCGAGCCACCCAGGCGCCCCGTAAGGACATTTCTAAAGGCACTTGGGCCCACTTTGATATCCAGAATACTCTCCGCATCTCCAGAATCTTAATTTAAATCACATCTGTAAAACTTCACCAGTGAACATTGACAGGTGCCAGAGATTGAGATCTGACATCTTTGGATGGCCATTATTAAGACCAGTACATGGGGGATGCCTACCCGGTCCAGTATCATCAGGACAGAGCAGAAATCTCCCAAATTCTAGGTGACTTGGCCCACAGACTAAGTTATGGCCTCTAACTTAAATTGTGTCCGTAATAAAGCTGATATTTTGATCTCCCAATCTGTCTTACTCTTGATTTCTCAAAATATTTAGGACATGGAGAAGGAGGAAGGGCACTTTTATTAGGGGCCCCTTGAGACTTGGAGAAACGAGATGAAAATAATGTCATATAATCACAGGGTAACTACTTAAGAAACCCTCTTTTACCGTGTACCGAAGTGAAGAAGTGGAGAAGCAAAACCAAAATAAGATGAAAACGGGGAAGAGTGAGGCAGAACACAGAGATATAGACCTAATTCCACCACTGAGTGCAAATTCATTATGCACAATGGAGTATCTACATATGGCACCTGAAAAATATCACTGAATTAATAATTTAGATCATGATTATGCCTCTAATTTCCTACCATATTCTACTAAATAGACACGGTAATGAAAAGCATATTTTATTTACAATTATAGTTTATGAACCCAAATGTAAACTGACAGTAATGAGAAGATGGTGTCACTAAATCCATTTTAATGTAAATTGCCACATTTAAAATATTCTGAAAGCAGGAAGGGCAGTTAATGAACCTAGCGCTGATATCCTTGTCAGAAATGCCTGGCTTACACCCTGATCTTCTGTTTCAAACTAGATGATGATCACCTCCTCATCCTGTACGTGTTTATTGTTTTTCCTCATGATACTCTAATTATAACAGTTTTTCTTCCCCCCACCCTCCCACCCCCCTCCCGGCTATCAGCAAACCTGGTTTGAATTAGAAAGGAACAACTCTTTGGCTATGAACACAAATCTGTCTCCTAAGCAAGAGCTGGCTTGCGCTGCGTGTAGCAAGGGAAGCAATGATGTAACAAGGGTAATTATAACCTGAGCTGGCTGGTGTCACTGCAGAGAAGGGCCTGTCAGCGTTTCACTGTGAATAATGATAGCACTGCCTCTGCTCATGTGAAACACCACACGTGGGGTTCTTGGACAGCTGAAGTCTAAGGGTGCAACTTTTAATTAAAGACTTTGATGCAAAACACCGTACTTGCCGCGATTCTGTACTGTAGTGCACAAAGTCTTTTCTTCCTGGTGGTAGCCAGTCTAGAATTGGGAGCCATACGTGGACTTCAGGCCAAAGCCTTAGAAAGGAGCCATGACAGTGATTCAGACTGGAAGTGAGAAAGTGAAGAAAGAAGCAAGTCTATTCAACAGTTCCTTGTTTTTCTATTTCTTCCCTCAAAAATTGTGTTCTCTTGGTGATATTTTAGCTTGCATTACCCTGGGAGCTACAACAATGTGATGAAAACTTCATAGAAACTAGAGATGATAGTGAAGGTGTCACTGTTCACCTTCAAATCCGCACAGAAATTGAATTATTTGGGGGAAAAGTAGTTGTAATTCCCATCACAGAGAAAATCCACATCTTCTGAATATGTGAAGAACCCTTAGAATTTGATTAAATGCCAACAACACAATAGAAATAGGGGCAACAAACATGAACAGATAGTCATTTAATACAAGCAAACATACATGAAAAGGCACTTGGCCTCATACATACCAAGAGACATGCAAGTTCAAGTTGCACAGAGGTACTCTTCTCACCCTCTGGATGGACAAAAATCTCCAAGTCTGGTAACGCTTTGTGTCTGTGAAGATGTGGGGGAACGAGCTCATCACTTGCCGATAAGAGTGCAAAATGGTCCAAGCTCTTTGCAGCAGGTATTAGTTTTCTGCTGCTGCTGCTGTCACAAATCACCACAACTTCAAAGCCTTAAGACAAGACACATTCATGGTCTTACAGTTCTGCTGATCAGATATCCCTCACAGGGCTAAAATCAGTGTGTCACCGGTATTGTATTCCTTACTGGAGATGCCAAGAGAGAATCCGTTTCTTTGGAGTTCGGGAACTGAGGTCACCATTTTCTTGCCCATTCAGATTGTTGATAAAATTCAGATTCTTGCAGCGTGTAGCTGAGGGCTGTTTCCAGCTTCTGGGGCTGCCTGTGTTCTTTGGCTCAGGACCTCCTTCTTCCATCTTCAAAGACAGCAATGGCAGGTTTTGCCCCTCTTATATCATTTCTCTCTTATGAATTCGCCTGCTTCCTCCCTCTTCCACTTCTCGGGACTCATGCGATTATATTGAACCAAGATAGTCCAAGATAACAGCCTCATTTCAAGATCTGGAAGTTTAGTCACATCCTCAAAAGCGTCTTTTGCTGTGCATAAGATAATATATCAACAGGTTCCAAGGATTAGAATGTGGACTTTTTTTTCCTTCCCTCTCCCCAGCTTTATTAATTTTTTTTAACGTTTATTTATTTTTGGGACAGAGAGAGACAGAGCATGAATGGGGGAGGGGCAGAGAGAGAGGGAGACACAGAATCGGAAACAGGCTCCAGGCTCTGAGCCATCAGCCCAGAGCCTGACGCGGGGCTCGAACCCACGGGACCGTGAGATCGTGACCTGAGCTGAAGTCAGATGCTTAACCGACTGAGCCACCCAGGCGCCCCTCTCCCCAGCTTTATTGACATGTATAATAGACAAATAAAATTGTAGAATATTTAAAGTGCACACAAGATGATTTGACATATGTATACCTTGTGAAAGGATTTTTCCAGGATTAAAATCAAATGTATTTGCACAGTAAATGTAAGTGTTTGAGTGCCCATCGATAGTTTTACTCCTTTGTAATATTTCCTAGGCTTTTCAGTTACTATAAATTCCATTTTTTATAAGAAGTTAAACATCGTTAATTATAAATTTCACATTTCAGCATGGCATGCGTTTGCTAGTGTCTGCAAAGCATAGGAAAAGCAGGTGAACCACAGAACGGTGGTGTTGTACCCAGAACCAACACTGGGTTCAGTACCCTAAATATCCCCAGTTTCATTGGTGCCTACCCTCAAAAACGAACCAAGGCATAGTACAAATTGCTAAAACTTCTGACTTCAGTAGTGCAGTCTGAATCTATTTACAGGGGATGTACCATTTTTTATCATCTTGGTTTCCTACAAGCATTCAAGGACAGAGTCTTCAGGAATAATATATGGGTTTTTAGTCTTTTATTTATTTATTTATTTATTTGCCTCGCAGTGATATGGTAAAATTCCGAAATACATCACAGTCTTAATATACTCAAGACTTTTGTCTCAGCATGGTGGGATTGGGTGATTTTTATTTTCTTCCTTGCAGATATGTTTTCCAAACAACTACGTATTACTTTCTGATCAGAAACAAGACTCTATTATTTAAGCATCCATTATAAAAATCTCACTGTAGCTATATATGAATTTTTCATACCCCATAATGATAATTTAAAAACCTATCAAGTGTTTGTCCAACAATCATGCCTATCAAGTTTTAATATCCAGCTCTCTGACCTGATTCTGTCCCTTCTCATTATCCTCATTCAGCCCTGCTGCCTGTGCTGCGTTGTCCTCCCGCCACGCTCAAGAATGTCTTTTAAAAGTGAAATCAAGAATGAGTGTGTGTGTGTGTGTGTGTGTGTGTGTGTGTGTGTGTGTAAAAGAGTGAGGGAGAGAACAACTCGTTTTCTATGAAAAGCGTACCCTACCAAAGCAAAATGTCTCCCAGAGGTAGAAAAGGAAAGAGAAAATCACGTGTTCGATTGTAGTTTGTGAATAGAGTATGCCATATGATTTGCAATGCATTGTCTATATGTACTTACTTGCTTCTTTACGGATTAATTAAGCAACCAGCCCTCTGGGCATAAGGAGCAAAAGTTTCTCGCAAGGATGCTGCTTAGCCTCAGTGTGGATCATCTTCAAGTCGGAAAAGCACCCCCTTCGTATGACATTTTCTGTAATTCCGTTAAAAGTGTAATTTAAGGAAACTTGTTGGGAAGCCTCTGTCTTCGTAGGATAGCATTCGAACACTGTGACAGAGTAAAAATAATTACTGCCACAAAGAAATAGAAAGAAAAGCACTCTACAGATTATGACCAACCATCACCTTCAGTCTCTTTTTCATAAACCACCTGTTCATTCTGAGACCTGACCGAATCCTCCAATCCCAGCACGAGAGCTCCAGGCACAGCACACGCGATGCAGTAGGAACCCCCCTTAGGAATCAGACTTGGATTCAGATTCCACTCCTTCAGTTTCTTCCTTGGCTTCAGGCAGGCAAATTAACCCCTTGATGACCTTCACCATCAGGGAGACGTTTGTTTGCCTCACAGAACTGTTCTGGGGACTTGGAGAGACAAGCACCTAACAAAGTTCAATATTCAAGAAGGATTCCGTGCTCCCTCTTCCAGCCTTGGGACGGTTATAAGATTCTCATGGACCCAACATGCTCCAGGATATGGGGAACCCATTTTTAAGAAGTCCCCGCTACTATAGAAACAAATTTACCACAGGTTATTTCAAAGTAAGAAACAACCCCACTGTATTCTCCGTGGGGGACTACATTATTTATCCCCATAACCTCAAATGCTCTGGAATCCACGTCTACATTGGCAGCTAGGCAAAGCCTGAGTATTGACGGCCCAGGCAGCACTCGAATGGGTCCCATGCTCTTTGCTTCTGAGGAAGACTTGAGCACTCTTAGGGCAATGGAGCCCACATAAACACAAGTAGGAATTCTTCTAAGAGCTTACATAAGGCCTCTATGTAACCTACTCATGATTCAGAAAGGAAAGAGGGACCTGTATAACATATATGCATTTATACACGTTTACAACTTTTTTTTTATACAAACCTGTGATGACCAGATGCATAAAACCAATTATTAACTTGGCGGTTCTGTCATGCTTCTTAAATTGATGGACCTTCTTGGGATTACCAGGTTAGACGTCAGAGTATTAAGCTACTGTTCACAAAGTCTCCTTCCATCTCAATGGGGGAAAAATGTTCAAGATGACGGGCTCCCAGTGTAGATCTTCTTGAACCTCATTACAGCAAAGGAAACTAGAAATTGGAATCAGGATGGTTGAGGGGAAAGAGACAAGCTATATTGGATGTGAACAATCCTTTTCCACTCAATTTTATCCTTTGGGGGAAACAAACAGCAAAAAAAAAAACTCATTAAGTCAGTATGAATCTAGTCAAAATGGCTCACCATTCTAAGTAGCCCTGATTCCCTAGCCGAATAAATACCCTCTTGTTGTTTAATTAAAACATCAAATAACCCAGACTTGTCCAGATAGTGGTGAGCCATGCTTCTCAAATTACTGAGGTTTTCCCTGTTGTCTTGGGTAGGATTTAGATAGTGAAAACAGAATACCAAACGTTATAATCCTTGTCTGCTCACAATGTCCATCAGATGTGCACACACATACAGACACACAGCCATCTAGACAAATACAGACACACGTTGAGATTACCTGAGACCACTTCCCAAGTCAGTCACATAATCAATAGCCAAAGCCCAAAGTGTCAGAGTTCACAGGAAGAAAGCCAAACTGACGGAAGTCTTGCAGTCAGGAAACCACAGGGAAATCGCAGACTTTCATGCAGTGTGTGAAAATGGGAAAGAGAAACCCATTTTTAACTAGCACCCCAAACGTGACAACACGTGAAACCCCAACTTAATTCTGAATCAGTCATCTGGCAGCTTCGCTTTTATGATCCTCTTTGAGGTAGATTTCACGCTGTAAATCACGCTGAAATCTGCTCTACCAAACTGTGCCACACTCTGTGACTTATCCAGCTGGAAATTAGAACAAAGCCGTTCGTGTTACATCATTGAATCTGCTTGGAACAAAACCCTTGTGAACGCAGGAAAGGCAGAAAGAAAACAGGAAGTGTAACAACGAAAAGTTTGGATGAACTTTCCTGAAGTTCACAGGTACTTCAATTTGGTTTATAATTACCCTTGGTAGAGAGGATCAAATAAATTTTTATTTTGTCCCTCCGCAAGACTACAAATAGACCTTCACGGCACAAAGCAAACGACAAGTGCACATGATCCGGACACGGTTTGCTTATGGCTGTGACTAGCTCCGGGCCTGGCCTGTGCTGGCACATAGCAACATGCTCAATGGAGTGTTACTTTTACCCAATTATCCACAGTTTATGTCCCATTTCTGCTTTTAATTAGCTGCATAGAACTGCTTGCTATATTACAGAAGCCTGAACATGAAGAATATTCATTTTGATGTTGCTTTCTTTTGTTCTGTTTATTTTAAGTTTATTTTATTTTGAGAGAGAGAGAGAGTGAGAGCACAAATGGGGGAGGAGCAGAGAGAAAGGGAGAAAGAGAGCATTCCAAGCAGGCTCTGCCCTTGACCGCACAGAGCCCAATCTGGGGCTGTATCTCGTGGTGAGATCATGACTTGAGCAGAAATCCAGAGTCAGATGCTTAACTGACTGAGCCAACCAGGCACCCAGATACTTTCATAGAACAGATGCTAGGACTGGCCTAGAATTTCAAAATACCAGAGAGTTCTGTTGTTACCACTTCTTTAAGCTGTCCTGTGTCCTGAATCATGAAAAATAAGTGTGGATGGATTTGTTACTCGACTTACAAAATGCTTTGGTCTTCCTGCCTGGCCCAACCTCTAACTTCAAGGAAAGTGCTGCACGCTGAGACAGGAAACCCAGCCATGTGAATGCTTGGCTCTTTTGTGACCCTCCAGAGAATTCAAATCTAAGTGTACATGCGAGGTCTTAACCTTTGGAAGGCGGGTGATTTTTTTTTTTGTTTTCCTCTTATATCTAAGAGCAATTTTTTACCAGCTTTAACTACCGCATGCTTGCTGGCATAATAATTATAATAATTAAAATCTATTGAATGTTTACTAGCTGCCAGGCCTGAGACCAAGTTTATTATAGACATTTGTTTTTATTATAGTCATTTGTTTCATTTAATCTTCACGGCTCAGCAAGGTAGGTACTATTACTAACCTCATTTTATAGATCAGGAAAGGGAAGTTTCAAGAGGTGAAGTAACTTGCCACAGATTCACACAAACCAGGAAGTGACAGAATTTTTTGTAAGCCTGGATTGGCTGTTCTTAATGGGTATATTAGTCTGCTTAAGAAAATAATTCCTTAGCAAGAAAAAAAAAAGGGAGAGAAGATCATACCTGGCGAAGAAGAAATAGTTCAATTCACAGTTTAAGTAAACTTTAGGAAGAAAAAGTGGCCACTAAGGTTTCTTCTATACTTTACCAGTATTATCTTTTTGCCACTAGTTTGGTATATGTCAAAAAATAGGAAGAGAAGCATTTAAGGTGTTAGAGATAATCCTGCATTTGAGAGTCTGTCCATTTCTACCCGAATTAAATCCTGAATTTTAATACATTTTGAATGGTTGGACTGAGTTTTGCCTATGAATTATCAAATAACCTGTATCTCAGCAAATAGTGCCTTAACTATTAGATTTACATACTCCAAGTTGTTTGCACACATAAATTGCTAGCCAGGTCTCTTTGATTTTTTTTTTTATTATGCAGTATTTGATACGTAACAAAGGAATATATGAAACTAAAAAATATACTACGGAGCAAAAAGTCAAACACTAGCAATGCCATCAACAAACCCAAGACCTGCAATGTAGCTAACATCCCCAAAACCATGGGGAACTAGTTCTGAGATCCTTCACCATGCCCTTGCCTACTCCCTGCCCCCAAATAGATGACTACCATCTTGAATTTGGCTTTACTTCTCCTTTGCTTGTTTTTGTTTTTGTTTTTGTTTTAAATTGAAGTATATAGTATAATTGATAAATTCGTTTCAGGTGTATACCATAATTCAGTATTTGCATATATTATGAAAAGATCACCACACTAAGCCTAGTTAATATCCATTACCATACATAGGTACAAATGTTCTTTTGATGAGACCTTGTAAGATTGACTCTCTGAGCAACATTCAACGATGCAATATGATATTACTAACTACAGTCACTATGCTATACATATATTCCCATGACTTATGTCATAACTAGAAATCTGTACTTTTGACTCCCTTCACCCATATTACCCCCATTCCCCATTTCTTGCCACCATAAACCTCTTCTCTGTATCTGCGCGCTTGGTGTTTTGTTTTCTTTTTTTAGATTTCATATATAAGTGAGATCAGGCAGTCATTGTTCTTCTCTGACTTATTTCACTTAGCAGAATGCCCTCACGGTTCACTCATGTTGGACAAATAACAATATCTCCTTCTTTTTTTGGCTGAATAATATTTTATTGTGTATATATGCCACGTCTTTATCCATTCATCTGTTGGTAATATCATCTTTAATATCTTGGCTATTGTAATTAATGCTGCCCTGAGCAGGGGGATGCATGTATCTTTTGGAATTAGTGGTTTTGTTTTCTTTGAATAAATACCCAGAAGTGAAATTGATGGATCATATTGTAATTTTATTTTCATTTTTTGAGGAACCTCCGTGCTGTTTTCCATAGTGGCTGCAACAGTTTACATTCCTACCAACAGGGCACGAGGGTTCCCTTTTTCCACATTCTCGCCAACACTTGTTATTTCTTGTGGTTTTCGTCATAGTGGTTCTGACAGGTGTGAGGTGATAGCCCACTGTGGTTTTGATTTGCATGTCCGTGATGATAAGTGATGTTGAGCATTTTTTCATGTACCTGTTGGCCATCTGTGTGTCTTCTTCAGAAAAATGTCTCCTCAGATTATCTGCTCATTTTTTAATTGGGTTGATTGACTGTTGTTTTCTGTTGGATTGTGTGAGTTTTTATATACTTTGGATATTAATCCCTGATTAGATACACGATTTGCAGGTATTTTCTCCCATTCAGCAGGTTGCATTTTTGTTAGTTTCCTTTGCTATGCAAAAGCTTTTTAATTTGATCTTGTCCCACTAGTTTACTTTTGCTTTTGTTGCTTTTGCTGTTTCCTTTTTAAAAGGAAATCTGGCTCATATTCCTAAACAATTTGTTGCTTAGCTTTGCTAAACTTTGAGCTTTCTAGACATCGTGTCCCTGTGTGTACATAGGTGACTTACGTACATATGAATTAGGGAGAGGGGGACACTGATATTTATTCTGTAGCATCTTGTATGCATGACTATCTGTCCTTCTAGGCCAGCCATCCTTCTAGAGCAGCGTTTAGAAGCTATTAATGAGGGGCGCCTGGGTGGCGCAGTCGGTTAAGCGTCCGACTTCAGCCAGGTCACGATCTCGCGGTCCGTGAGTTCGAGCCCCGCGTCAGGCTCTGGGCTGATGGCTCGGAGCCTGGAGCCTGTTTCCGATTCTGTGTCTCCCTCTCTCTCTGCCCCTCCCCCGTTCATGCTCTGTCTCTCTCTGTCCCAAAAATAAATAAAAACGTTGAAAAAAAAAATTAAAAAAAAAGAAGCTATTAATGAAAATCCACTTCCCAACCTTCCCAAGCTAAGGTTTATGAATGTTGTTTTTTTTTTAATGTAGCAAATGCTTGCAAAGTTTATTGTACCATGAAAAGTGATGTGCTGTCATTAAGTGTACATTCTATTTAGTGTATTTTATAGTTATGAATAATTGCCAGGGAATCACTTAAATATAGCACATATTTATAACAGAGTTTTAAAATGCCAATAATATCATTTGAGCTTTCGGAGCCCTTTGACCAAAAAAACAAACAAACAAAAAAAAAAACTAAAGCATTTCATTTGTTTTAAAAAAAACTGTTTAAAGTGTTAAATTCTCGCTTGTTTAATAAGGGGTCGTTTGCTATACTCACTCTAGCAAAAGGAGTGCAATTGACATTTTAATTATACGTATGTAGAGATCATGAAAATACCATCCAAAGCTGAAAGTGTGATGAAAAACCAGTAATGATGCCAGTCGTATTGTTTGCAGCTCTACTCTAACCTCTTCTTTTATGGTCCATTGACATTAGGATTGGATTCTAGGTTCAGCTGTCCTTAGTAGAGAAAAGAACCTTAGGGAGTTATCTGGTTCAATGTTTTGAAGACCATCACACTTTAATTATGTCCATGTTTTGAAGGAAACATTGATCTGAATATTTATATAGTGTATCAGAACACTTTTCATTGCAAGAGACCGAAAAATCCAAGCTAAACCCCAATAGGCAAAAGTCAGGTTATTGGGTCATGTTACTAACAAGTCCTGTATAGCTCTAGCTTCATCCGTGGCTGAGTGCCCTAAGACCTGATCCTTCTTCAGATGGGAGCTCAACTCTTGTCCCTTTTGCCTGTCAGAGCTATACTATCCTAGGTCCGGGTCTGTAGGAAAATGGGCACATGTTTCTCTCAGAGATCCCTGCCAGATATCTTGGATTTCACTGACTCTCTGACTGGGTCACACGCCAATCACCGAGCAAGTGTCTGTGGCCAAGAGAATACAAGATTATGAATGGGAGCCCTCCTTACCTGCCCACCTCTGGTCAAGGAAGAAGTCAGCCTTATCCAAAACACTGAGCAGAGTCCAAGGGAGAATGTGATTGTCCGGGGAAATAGGGGGGTGTGCTTTCCAGAAGATCATTGGAGAGATACTGCGTGGCTAATTTGCACTTGATATTTTTTAATGGTCTGGTGCCATGGAATTGTATTTCACATTCCTACATCTCATTCCTAATTACCTTTCTCTTTCTCTTTGCTTCCAATGCAGTTGTTTCATGTTCTTATAGCGGAGGGGGATTGATTTGCGTACCAAGCATTGCCCTCCACAGTGTCATTACAGACAACTATATTCTGCACACTTGCACTCAGTGTAACCCACTACAGCAATCAGCGCTTGTAGAGAGGAATTTGACATTCTTGTCACCTCCCTCCAGCAAGTTTGAAGGGAATACTTATGTCATTCAATAGATTCACAATGTCCCAAAGCAAGTTTTAAGCATTTTGCATTCAAGATTTCCCTTAAGTTAGCTTATAAATGATCTCAGCTTTGGTTTCAATTTTTTTTCTTTAGTTCTCATAAAATTCTGTTATCATTTCATGCCAGTTCTCCGCCCCTCCCCCCTTAGCACCCGAACAGTTTAAAATTTGACATTACACTGCAGCTAAAATGACTACCTACAGCCCTCACACACCGATACTTCCACTGGCTCATTCCTGTGAAACACACATGAAACATATGCTCATTAGTTACAGGAACCAATTTAAATGATAATGTTTTCAAATGGCCGACATCAAATAAACTCAGGGAATAAACATCATTGCAACACGGTAAACAAGCTCTGAAGTGCAGCTAAGTGTGAAGGTGATTATCAGGGGATAGAGCTGGTGGGTACAGAGTAAGTAAACCAATCTACTGCCAGATAATAATGTAAATTTCTCACGCAGTGCTCTCCATTACTTCTGCCTCAGTTCTGCGGTTACATTCTACCCTGCAGGTTTAAAGAAAAAGAAAATCTGAGCCCTCGCTCGCATGTCTAATGTCCATTAAAAGCAGGGAGAGGTGTTTCACATAGGGGAGGATTTGGGGTGAAGCTAGATGGCTCTGTAAAGCAGAAACAGGGACATGAGTATCGTTATACTATTGCTATCAAATGTCTTTAGATTCAGCGTATCACAGGTTGATTACAGAAACCAAAGCTATTACAGACTTCACCAATAGCAGCTTATAAGAGAACCTGGTTCTTTAATTCCTGGTATTAAGCATGTTTTGAAATAGTGCCATCATACTTTGAGCATTTTAGGGAAAAAAAGTTACTGCCAAATAACATTTGGTCGGCACAAGGTTAAACAGCACATATACCAAGATCCAAACAGACGTAGAATATTTGAGTTGGTATGAAATGATGGAGGGGAGTTTACCAGATTCACAAAGAGGGAGGAAAGTATTCCCAGCAGGAAGCATTATATGCGAAGAAATGAAAATATATGACCCATTTTAAAAATAGCAAGTTAAGTTGTGGGAGTGGAAAATGAAGCTAAAAAGACACTTAGGCTTTATTTGATCCAAAATTAAAAAAAAAATTTAATGTTTATTTTTGAAATTGTTTTTAACGTTTATTTATTTTTGAGACAGAGAGAGACAGAGCATGAATGGGGGAGGGTCAGAGAGAGGGAGACACAGAATCCAAAACAGGCTCCAGGCTCTGAGCTGTCAGCACAGAGCCCGACACGGGGCTCGAACTCACGGACCGCGAGATGATGACCTGAGCTGAAGTCGGTCGCTTAACCGACTAAGCCACCCAGGCGCCCCTTAATGTTTATTTTTGAAAGAGAGAGAGAGAGAGAGAGAGAGAGACAGAGTGCGAGTGGGGGAGGGGCAGAGAGAGAGGGAAACACAGAATCCCAAGCAGGCTCCAGGCTCCAAGCTGTCAGGAACTGTAGCTGCGGGGCTCCAACTCAGGAACGGCGAGATCATGACCTGAGCGGAAGTCCGATACTCAACCAACTGAGCGACCCAGGTGCCCCAACCCCCCATCCAAATTTTAAATAGCAAACGTTACAAACTTGTAAATATATAAAATAAGAATCAGAAAGCAAAAGATAAAATGAATCATAATCTCAATATCCAACTAACCTGTTAACAGTTTTTCTAAGCAAAATCACAAACGTGTATGGGTTTTTTACATCATACATAAAAAGACCAGAAGGAAGTAAAACCCCCCACTTTCTCTTTTCCGATGTCTCTCTCCAAAGAGAGTTATTGTTAATAGTGTCTTGGGTTTCCCTTAAGGAAAATGTATTTTGAATAATTTGAATTTTTAAATAAGTTATTCTCTTCATGCTTTTCTGCATCTTGATCGTTTGGGGGGCATTATGAGGTATTTGTGGGACCCACCCATGACAACATACACCGATCTGAGTATTATTAGCAGCTGCATAATATTTCACTATAGGGTTGAAACAACTTAACTGATTTGGTTGATACTTGTTTGCACTGCTTTCTGGGTTTTTGTTGATTACAGTGTTAGATATAATTTACATTAATATATTGGTATATAAATATCTTGGCCAAATGACTCTTCAGAATCTTTCCAACAATTTTTCCTTCCCTCAACAGTTTATGAAATGTATTCTTCTTCCCACTGACCTGGCAGCTTTGGATATCATGAAAGCTTTCAAATTTAATGAAATAGGTCAAATTTCACATCTGGATTATTTTATGTCTCTGTCTCTTAAAAAGAGTAAGATTGGGCATCTTTTCATTATATGTCTAGCCATCTTTGGACATTGATTTTGAAGACATTTAAAAAAAATTTTTTTTAATGTTTACTTGTTATTGAGAGAGAGAGAGAGAGAGAGAGAGTATGAGGAGGGAAGGGGCAGAGAGTGAGATACAGAATCCGAAGCAGGCTCCAGGCTCCGAGCTGTCAGCACAGAGCCCCACACAGGGCTCAAATCCACGAACCGCAAGATCATGACCTGAGCCAAAGTCGGACGCTTAACCGACTGAGCCACCCAGGCACCCCTGAAGACATTTTTATACCATACTAATAGATCTCGACGTTATCTTGGGGCTGAAAACTATTGTGTCTTTAAAAGTGAAGCCTTGGTAAAATCTGGTTGGTCAAATGGGAAAGGAAATGACCAATTTATATTTTATTACTGTTCTCATTTCATTTTATTGTTTTTGACTTATATTCTCAATTACTCTATTAAATGTACTCTTGAAGCGTCTGGAATAAAAACTATTTGGATGGGGAGTCAGGCCTTCAGTCTTGAGTTGTAGCCTACCCGAGAAAACTGAGAAGAAGAGCTTTCATGCGTGGACTACCCAGACTGTGGGCGGGGCGGGGGTGGGGTGGGGGACAGAGTGAAAGGGAGTGCTGCTATATGTATTTAGCCACGTAAATTCAGTGAATTCAGGATGCTTATCAATGAGTTCTCAACAAATAGTCCTTTATTCTGATTAAATCAACCATGTTCGTTTAACTGCTTAAAAAAGGAGCTGGATCAAGAACAGTGGTTAACTTCTATGTCATTGGTATTTTCAAAGATTTATCACAGCCTGAGTCTCCAGCACAGTATGGGCCCTTACTTAGTCATCACTGTATTGAGTGGTATTAGAAACCCCGAAAGAGGGGCGCCTGGGTGGCTCAGTCGGTTGAGCGTCCGACTTCAGCCAGGTCACGATCTCGCGGTCCGGGAGTTCGAGCCCCGCATCAGGCTCTGGGCTGATGGCTCAGAGCCTGGAGCCTGCTTCCGATTCTGTGTCTCCCTCTCTCTCTGCCCCAACCCCGTTCATGCTCTGTCTCTCTCTGTCTCAAAAATAAAATTAAAAAATGTTAAAAAAAAAAAAAAAAAAAAAGAAACCCCGAAAGACTAAGCAGTGTCTCCAAAGGGACACTAGAGTCCCCATAGCAGCTAATTCGCTGGGTGTGCCTTGCTGCACCAGGTCTAACAGAATCAGGTAATACAGCAGTTTCCGCCTTTGTACGTCCCTCTCTAATCATGCACGTGACCTCCTTCTAACACCAGGCCTCAGAGGCCAGCTGAACCTCAGCATTTCTTATGAAGCTTTTGGATATATCCTCTTAACGTCCTGCCTCATCGACCCCCTACCACTGTGGAACGTGTGTTTATGTTCAGAAAAACATGTGCCGGTTTGCCTGTGTGATACGTGACTCTACTAGAGACACAACTGCATTCTTAGTAACAATATTGTTTAGAAAATTGTCAACATCGGATATGGACAATTTACAGTTTTCAGAGAACAGATCCACCGAGAGCAGAAAAGGATTGTTTCTTCCAGAGACATCATTTCCTTTTGTAAATCTCTGCCTTTGCAGACAGGCAGAGATCTGCTCAGGGACCACATGCTTGCCTTCGGTTTACCCTCTTTGATTCAAAGATCGCTCCTCTTTGGGGGATAAATAACCACATTATAAACTAGACTTGAAGGAAATATCTATATGCCATAGTGTGCACTCCGTCTCATAAAATTTGGTTTCTGATTCTGTGTTGATTTGCTCTTTCCATAATGAGCCGCATTCAACATATCTTGTATTCTCAAAAAACAAACAAACAAAGCAGGGAATTATACAACTTATGTTCTGAGATTTCTCTTCATAATGTTGTTACGATAGAAAATCCAGCTGTGTTAAATGATAATGTTGACATCCTTCGTGTCCTCTCAACTCGATACTCTATTAAGGGGTGTTTTTGTGGACTGAAACCTCATGAATTCATTATAGGGAAGAAAAGACCCTGCTTTCAGATGGCTAAGCAGGAATCCTCCCTTTCCTCTGTGTTCTCTTTCCCGAGATTTGTAATCCGAAATTTAGAGAACCCAAAACATCATCACTATGGAGATACTCATATGCCTTGTTCTTTTTCTCTGGCTCTGGAAAATAAGTCTTGTGCAGGAAAATAAGTCTGCACACAACAGTAATTGACTCTCTGGTACAGCTGCCTTTGGGTCTTTCCTCTAAGAAATCATATTATCCTTCCTTTTCAATGTGTTCAGGGTAATAAGTCATCCTTGACATTCACCATTCATACAACAAAATGTCTGTGTTACAAAATCAGCCCCAAGCTTATCAAATAATTAATACCAGATTTGTAAGTGACACAGATGATGTCAGGTTTTTGTATTAAGTAGGGCCTTGATCCCCAGCATTTATTGGTTGCAATCCTTTTACTAACAGATAACATCTGCCAATGACTAATACTTGGTTTCAGGAAAGAACAGCTTTTAGTGATTTTAATCCTATGAAGTTTACTGGTTGGACAACACTTGAAGCCAAACGCTTTTGTTTCACCGCCATAGAGTAAGAAATGGCCGTGCAGTCTCTTTCACAATGTTTTAAGCCTTGAGGGAATCACGTTTAAGGATAAGACTCTGTTCAGTCCTTGGCATGGATTCACTTCAGAAAATTGCCAATGAGCTCATTGCCTTTCTACTTTTGAGTAATGTCATTGTATTGAGTCGGAAGTGGAAAGGCATTCTAGACCCGATAAGATAGGATCAGACGTCAGAAAGGAAAGACTTTGAGTTATGAACCCTCATCTAGATCGTGAAGGAAGTAGTGAAAATACTCCTAAATTAGCTCCGTTTCTTGCTTTTGGAGAGGGAGGCTATAGGTACACGAAGGAGGAATCTACAGTGATTGATGAATGTTAGGTTGGGACACCTCGGTATGAATGCATGTTACACTTTAACGTACACACAGATGGTTACATATAGAAACATTTATAGATACATTAACATACGCGAATTAGTATACATGTGTTTCCTTGCTTTTTCAGCAGAGAGTACATAGAAAGGTTGGTGTTCATGATATCACAGGAGCAACCAGCGTATCTGCTGCCCAGATTTTTTCTGATTCTGTTCTCCATTAAAGAGAGCCAGGCACCTTGGAGAAATTGTTGATTCTAGAATTTGGACAGGAAATATGCAAGATGAGGTGGGAACATTTTGTAGTGCCAGAAGTGAGAAAGTTCTCAATAAAGAAAACAAACAAGAAAAAAAAAAAAAATCTCTACCTCAAAGGGACATAGATGCCAGCTGAAAAAGTTGTAGATGGCCAAAACTGTAATGAATTGAATGATAAAATAGTATTGGATTATAACTCAAAGCATAAAATAAACATCCATGAATCCATATTAATATGTTGATAATAATTATAATAATTGATTGATCAAATAAATGGGAGAGAATAGGCAAATTTCCTCGGAAGGACAATTCCAAATAATTCAGGTAGGTATTACCTGTATAACTCCCCACTCCTTAAGTGTGGGCTGCACATTGTAATCACTTCCCAAAAGATACAGTATAGAAAGGGGAAAGAAAGATCAACCTGGCAAACACTGCCTCAGCCAGATGATCAAGGTTAACAACAACAGTGATGAGTCATGTTGATAGCCTGTACCCTTGATATGATGTGTTAAGAATGGAACTTGTCCTCTGTGGTCTTTTCTATAACCCTAATCATGAGCAAAACATCAGGCAAGTCCTCATTCAGGGACACTCTACAAAACACCTGACCAGTACTCCTCCAACTTGATGACTCCAAGGTCATCAAAAACAAGGACAGTCTCAGAAACTGTCACAGGTGAGAGGAATCTAAGGCAACATTACAACTAAGTATCATGTAGTGTCCTGGATAGGAATCTTGGAACAGGAAAAAGGGCAGTAGATAGAAACCGAGGAAATCTGAATGCACTGTGGGCTTTAATTAATAATAATGTCTTAATATTGGTTCATCCATTATGACAAATGTACCACAGTAATGTGAAACGTTAGTAAGTGGGGAAACTAGGCCTGCGGCCTCTGGGAACACTGTACTATCTTAAGATTTTTTTCTATAGAAATCTAATTTTATTATAAAATCTAGAAGCTTATTAAAAATTTAAAAAATACTCCCCACTTTATTCATTTTATTATTCATATGGACTGTAATTAGGTGTCAATATTTTTATGACATCCGAGCTAAATTATTATTCTCGGACGTCCCATAAATTTGTGAATTGGTTTCTTCTAAGTGGTTTAACCAAAGCTTTAATTTTACCCTAAGAATAGTCTTTGCAGTTGTTAGGGAAATATTTTCTAAGTTGTTCACATGCTGTCATTTTTGTTATTACACCATCTCTGACAAAAGACCACTGTAGCTTGACTTCCAGTTTTATTAAACCTCTGTTACGACTATCCTTCTAAAAACATTCTAAACTCTGGTCAGCCTCACTCAGAGTGGTAATGAGGGTAGAGTCTCCTCGCAAGCCTAATTCTGCCCATTATATTCCTGCCTCTCCATTTATGCTGCTCTAAAAGTGTTATTTGAGCTGGAAGATCATTCTGTAACCTTCAGATTACTGCTGGGTGGCTTCGGCAGAAAAGGAATTACCAATGCATTAAATTTGAATTAGCTCTGAGAAATCATGCAGATGTATGCACAGAACATTATAGCAATACTGTCTCCCAGGCACAGCAGAAATGCTTTTATGCAGTTTTAAAGAATCACTTGAGCAACCCTTAAATTGCACACACGATGAAGCTGAGCCAGCATCTTCTGTTGAAAAAAAAAAAAACAAAAAAAACCTGCAACCCAAATCTAGCCTTTCAGGGAGTTGTCTTTCAGAGAAACCTGATCTCACGGAGCCTGCTGCTGAGTGGACTGTTTGGGTTTCAGCCCCGCCATATTAGAACGCCCTGACAGAGTGACTGCAGAAGTGTCACTTAGACTAATGATTATGAATTATGCAGAGGGTCATATCCCCTTAGTTACAAGTCATTTACACGGTCTCCCTTTAGACTGCCTCGCCGGCTTCATTTTTTTTCCCTCCTACTAGTCCTAGGAAATAACTCATTGAATAGATGGTCAAAGTTGAATTTATTGACATTCTATTTTTCCCCCATAATGCCAAGGTTGCAAAACAACCAAGTGAAAAAAAGCAAAACAAGTCAAAACAAAACAAAACAAAATACACCTAATCTCAGTGAAATTATAGCAGTAACAAGTCCTGGTTTATCTCTTTCCTTCTAGTCTAGCAAGGGTACTTCCCATTTTAAAACTCTGACAGTTCCAGGATCTCTCTGTCTCTGTCTCTGTCTTTCATCTTCAGTTAAATTGAAAAGTTGATATGAAGGTGTATGCAGGGGAAAGAGGAGAACATGGTGGATGCTGAGTTCCGCATGTCTCGATCTGTGGGATATATGCTGTTTCAGTGAACTCCTTAGAAGGGAAGACAACAGGAAAACCAGTGGGTCTCATTCTTGAAATTTAAAAGTCTGTCAGATTGAGCTATATTTGTGTGAACCTGGAGCCTTGAGACAGGTCAGAGATGATTCTGTACAATGTAGGATTCTGTGACTTCTTAAGCATGACTATATAGCTGGACAAGGAAGTCAGCCGAAATACAGGATCTGCAATATAGAGTCTCCTTTCCTGGTGTTTTCTGACCTTAGATTTCAAGGGAACTTACAAGGAGCGCTGACCTCTCCCAAAAAGTGGACCTTCAGTGACCAACTTCAAAGTTAAAGACTTATTTCTGACAAGAAAGACAGCCTGAAGCAGGGGGAAGTATCTTTTCCAAAGTAGCCAGGCAGATTTTGCTCCGTGACAGCTGAACAGGGCAGAACCTCTCCAAATTCCATAAGCTAACTCAGGGCCCGTAGACCTAGTTATTGTTTTAGGGCGGGTGGTTGTTGGGCCACGCAAAGTGCCCTTCAACACAGACTTCCATTCGGGGCAGTTATCCTGACAGCTAGACTTTCCCAGGAGGCCCTCGCTACCGGAAATGGCGAGAGCCAAGTAGAGATGATGGAAGGAGAGCACTCTGGAATTTTGTTCACACCCCCAACAAGTTGGTTGGCGTAGGTGCTCTAATAATTCAACAGTGACTTCAAGCAGCCACATTGGGTGTTTCTGAGGGAACTGTGGTGTCTATACAGATCTCTAGGGAAACACAAATGTCTCCCCTAACAGTAGAGCCAAGAAAGTTCAGTGCCAAACTGCATCAGCTAGATCTCACTCCCATTATTCTTACATGCCTCCAAAGTGAGCCCAGAAAGGCTCCCAAAGGGCAACTTGTGCCAGCACAGTGGAGTGAAATGTCACTTAAAGGCCTTCCACGGCAGGATGATTGATTGAGGTAACAGCCAGAGGGATCCTTTTAACAGAGAACTACAACCAGGCCATTCTTCTACTCCAACATGAAAAACCTTCTCAACCCTCTCAGAAAACTGAGATGTTAGAATGACCAATAGGCCAGCAGTTCCACACTTCTTTAACTCTAGGACCTCCTCTCCCCTCCCTCTCCCTTCACTCAATTCAAAGTCCACGTGGCCTCCTAGCCTTCCTCAAACAAGCTACAGTTGCTCCAGCCCATGGCTTCTGCTTGCAAAGCTCTTCCCTCAGGTAACTACCCACAAGGCTTCTACCCTCACTGCCTTCAGGCCTCCACTTAAATGTCATCACTGATGCATTCTAGGACCTTTCTGTAAGAAATAGTAACCCCTGCCAGGACATAACCTATCCCCTTGCACTGCCTTATTTTTCTAAATAACCCTCATCCCCCACAAACACACAGTATATTTTACTTGCTTATGGGTTGATTCTTATCTCCTCAGACAAAAATGTCAAGTACAGGAGGGCAGGAAGCTTGTTTTATTTACTGCTTTATTTGTAGAGTCTAGAAAGTGCATGACACATAGCGGTTGCTCAGTAACATGTGTTGGATTAAAGAATAAGTTTTAATGTGCATTTTCTCTCTGTACTTGTCCCCTTGTCGGCCTAATGCCACCATCACCTCACCCCCACATACACACATAAACCAGCGCAATGACTTTTAAAAATCTTGCTGTTAATACGGGTTAGAAAAATGCTATTGTTAGACCCCAAAGGATTCTCAGATGCAAAAGATAGAAGTGCTTCTTCCTAGCAAAGATAAAAACAAAAAAACATTTTTTAAATTTATTTATTTATTTATTTTTTGAGGGAGACATAGTGTGAATGGGTGAGGTATAGAGAGAGAGGGAGAGAGAGAGAATCCCAAGCAGGCTCTTTAATGTCAGCGCAGAGCCCAACGCAGGGCTCGAACTCACGAAGCCATGAGATCGTGACCTGAGCTGAAACTGAGAGTCAGACGCTTAACCGACTGAGCCACCCAGGTGACCCCAAAAAAACTTTTGAGCCTTGAAGACAGAAACAGATGTTCAATATACTTGGCCTGTGGCACACAGGCATTGTGGGACACAGGTACATGGAGCCCTTTCCCTTGGGCTCCAGCATTTCAGTGCCATCTTGGGAGAGAATCAAAGGCTGAAAGCAGATTCCATAGTATGTGCTTTATATTTTGTAATACATGCATATATATGGTAAATGTTAAAGAATTCATATTGTTATTTATATATCCTAAAAATACAATTCTGTTATCATTTAAAGCTACTTCCAAAGTCTAGAATATTCATGTTGTTATATATGCAACATATATAAAATATATATATGCAGATTCTTAGTCCCAGTAGACTTTTTAAGCACCCAGAGTAGATGCAGTTAGGTAAGTCGTTCCTCCATTCAGAGTCTGAATGTGCTGTGTGCTGCCTTGGTATGCATATTATTTTGATTGACGGACCCTTCCATGTAAATTCATGTACCTGGAAATTACACCCTAAACCAAGAATGGAAAGTTGACCTCATCTTACATGCCAGCTCCAATCCATCAATGTGGCTTTGTGGAGGGTTGTGTTGAGAAGAGTTCAAATACTATGTCTGGGCTCAGTGGAGAAGAAAGTGACATGGTCCATGCCTGCCATGGATTAAAGAGGGGAAAATGACAAGCTCATGTGCCTTTATTTCCCATCTTTGCTTTAGATGCCGGCAGCAATTCCAAGCCTGAGGATATACTAACTGGGGGCGTGTTTCAGAATCAGGACGGATGGGCACATGTCTGGTGTGACAACAATTGTGTAAAAATCACCATTGTATAGATATTTTTATTCATGCTGTATCATTTATTTTGAGAATCCAAATAATATCAAAAGAAAGTGAGAAATTAGGGACTTGGCTGGAAAAGGCAATGCATTTTTAAAATAGTTGAGCATTAATTGTACAACTTGTGTAAGCCACTATTCGGGACCCTCTCAGCAGTTCACATGATCAAAGAGCTTATAATTGCTGGATTAAATGAAAGTACATATTTTTTTTTGTCTTGCAAAATACAGCTCTCCACTCACTGAACAGCTCATTGAACGTGGAGTGATTTATTTATCTTTTTGTGATTTACTTATTTCACTTACCATAATGTCCACAAAGCTCATTCATGTTGTAACCTATGACAGGATTTCCTTCCTTCTTTAAGGATGAATACTATTCCATTGTGTATATGTACACATTGTCTTTATCCATTCATGTGCCAGTGCACATTTAGGCGGCTTCTACCTCTGGTCTATTGTGAATTATGCTGCAGTGAACATGGATGCCAATATCCGATCAAGATCCTGTTTTCAGTTGTTTTGAATGTATGCCCAGAAGGGGGAACGGCTGGATCATATGGTATTAATATTTTTAATGTTTTTAAGTTTATTTATTTATCTTGAGAGAGAGAGAGAGAGCACAAGCAGGTGAGGGGCAGAGAGATAGGGAGAGAGAATCCCAAGCAGGCTCTGCACCATCAGCGCAGAGACTGACACGGGGCTTGAACTCATGAGTCGTGAGATCATGACCTGAGCAGAGATCAAGAGTCAGATGCGTAACTGATTGAGCCACGCGGGCACCTCTCTGTTTTTAATTTTTTGAGAAACCTTCGTACTGTTCTTCATAGTGGCTGTATAAATTTCCATTCCCATCATCAGTGTACAGAGTTCCAGTTTCTCCACATCGTCACCAACGCTTGTTATTTTCTGCCTTTTGATTGTGGCCACCTTAATGAGTGCAATTTGATAATCATGTTGTAGTTTTGATTTACATTTCCTTGTTGATTAATGATGTTAAACATTTTTTCATACACCTGTGGCCTGTGTGTATATCTTCTCTAGAGAAATGTCATTTCAAGTCTTGTGCCCATTTTTTAACTGAGTTATGAGGGGTTTTTTGTTTTGCTTGTTTGTTTGCTATTGAATTGTAGGCCTTCCTTATATATTTTGGAGATTAACCCTTTATTAAATACATGGTTTGCAAAGATTTTCTCCCATTCTGTAGGTTGCCTTTTCACTTATTTTATTGTTCCCTTCACTCTACAGAAGCTTTTAGTATGAAGTAGTCCCACTTGTTTAGTTTTGGTCTTGTTACCTGTGCTTTTGGTGCCATCTCCATGAGATCATTGCCAAGACCAGCATCATGAGGGCTTTCCCCTATATTTTCTTCTGGGAATTTTACTGTTTCAGGACTTACATTTCAATCTTTAATCCAGTTAGGTTGATTAATTTTTCCAGTACCATTTGTTAAAGAGACTATCCTTTCCCTCATGTGTTCTTGGCATCCTTATCAAAGATCAGTTGACTGTATAAGCATGGGTTTATTTCTGAGTTCTCTCTTCTGATCTGTTGATCTCTGTGCTTTCTTTATGCCAGCACCATACTGTTTTGATTACTGCAGCTTTGTAATATATTTTAAATCAAGAAGTGTAATGCCTCCACCTCTGTTCTTTTTTCGCAGGATTCATTCACTTATTTGTTATCTCTGGTGGTTCAATATGAATTATAGAATTGTTATTTCTACTTTTGGTTTTTAAAATGCCTTTGGGATTTTGGGAAAGATTGCATTGAATCTGTTGATTGCTTTGGGTAATAAGGTCATGTTAACCAAATTATGTCCTCTTATCCTTGAACATGGTGTCTTTCCATTCGTATCTTGTTTAATTTAATCAATATTTTGTAGTTGTCAGTATACATGTCTTGCACACTCCTTAGTTATGTTTCTTCCCAAGTGTTTTATTTTTTGGTGCATTGTAAATGGGATTGTTTTCCTCATTTCCTTTTCAAATAGTTCATTCTTAGTGTCTAGAAATACAAGTAATGTTTGTATGTTGATTTTGTATCCTGCAACTTTCCTGAATTTTTTATTGGTTTGAACACTTTTGTGATGGATTCTTTAGGGTTTTCTGTATATAAGATCATATTAACCATTCACAAGGACAGTTTTGTTTCTTCCTGTCCAATTTGGATGCCCTTTATTTCTTTTTTCTTAACTCACTGCTCTGGCCAGGACATGAGTACTGTGTTGATTAGAAGTGGTGAACATAGACATCCATGACTTGTTTCCAGTCTTAGAGAAACAGGATTCAGTTTTTCACTATTAAATATGGTATTAGCTGTAGGTTTTTATATTCACTTGGTCTTTACTATTTTGAAGTACTTTCCTGCTATTCCTAGTTTGTGGAGAGTTTTTACCATGAAAAGATTGAATTTTTTCAAATGCTTTTTCTGCATCTGTTGAGATGATCATGTGATTTTTAGCCTCTATTGTATGAATATAGTATATCATATAAATTGATTTTCGTATGTTGAACTATCCTTGAATCCTTGGGATAAATCCCACTTGCTCATAGTGTATGATCCTTTTGATGCGCCATGAAATTAAGTTTTTTTTTAGTATTTTGTTGAGGATTTTTACATCTGTATTCAACAGTGATATTGGCTTGTATATTTCTTTTCTTGTGGTGTCCTTGCTGGCTTTGATATCAGGATGATGCTGGCTTTGTAAAAAGAGTTCGAAAGTGTTTCTTCCTATTCACTTTTTTTTTTGGAAGAGTTTGAGAAGAATTGACACTACTAATTCTTCATGAAGTATTTGGTAGAATTGAGTAGCAAAGCCTTCTAGTCTGGGCTTTTCTTTGTTTGGAGAGTTTTGATTGCTCGTTCAGTCTTCATACTGGTTGTAGATCTATTCAAATTGTCATTTTTTTCATGACTTAGTCTTGTAGGTTGTATATTACTAAGAATTTGTTTGTTTCTTCTATGTTATCCATCTTGTTGGCATACACCTGTTCATAGTAATCTATTATGAGCTTTTTTATCTTTGTGGGATCAGTGTAACATCTCTTCTTTCTTATCTTCTTCTCTCTTTTTTCCATAGTCTAGCTAAGGATTTGCCAATTTATTTATCTTTTTAAAAATCTGACTATTAATTTTATTGATTTTTTTATTTTTCTGTTTCTTATTTCATTTCTTTCTCTTTTTCCTCTAATCTTTGTAATTTCCCTTCTTCTGCTAACTCTGGGCTTGGTTTCTTTTCCTTTTTCTAGTTCTTTGAGCCAGAAAACCAGGTTACTGATTTAAGATCTTGTCTCATTTTTAATGTAGGCATTTGTTGGTATGAACTTCCCCATTAGTACTGTTTTTTCCTATATATCATATATTTCACTCTATTGTATTTTCATTTTTATTTGTCTCCAGATATTTTTCTAATATCCCTTGTGATCTCTACCTTGACTTATTGATTGTTCAAGAGAGTGCCATTTAATTTCCAGTTCATTTTTTAAATGACTCTGTTAACGCACGTTATTACAACCATGCCTTAAGAAAAACACAGAAATAAAACGAGTTTTGATACTCTCCTATTATAGGGAAATTTGGGTCCCTTACATACAAGTAAATTTAATATACCTATCTTCAAGAATTTATGGTAAGAACTATAAATCTGACATGGAAAGGCTTTCACCCTGATACTTAACACCCTTAATACTTGGGATGTACCTAAGACAGATGCTCCCAGCTTGATCTTTCTCTGTCCAGTTCTAACTGGCTTCATAGTTCAGAGCCTAGTCTCATTGCTACCCCTGAGCCAACAGTTTCTTATCCTGCCTGGAGTCTTCATTAACTCTTACTTTTTTTTTAATGGTTAATGTTTATTTATTTTTTTGAGGGAGAGAGAGAGAGACAGAGTGTGAGCAGAGGAGGATCAGGGAGAGAGGGAGACACAGAATCTGAAGAACGCTCCAGGCTCCGATCTGTCAGCACAGAGCCGGATGTGGGGCTTGAACTCATGAACCATGAGATCATGACCTGAGCTGAAGTCAGACACTCAACCGACTGAGCCACCCAGGTGCCACTTCACTGACTATGACTAATTGAAGACTTCTCTGACTGCAGCCTGATTTTTAAGAGCTAGAGTTAAATCCAAGCTTATGGGTCTCATAGTTTTCTATTTCCTTATTAAAGAAGGTGAGGGGAACCTGGGTGGCTCAGTCGGTTGAGTGTCTGACTCTTGATTTTGTTTCCAGTCATGATCTCACAGTTCGTGAGACCACTCTCTGCTCCTCTGCTTGGGATTCTCCCTCTCGCCCTTGCTCTCTGCCCCTCCCCCACTCACACTCTTGCTTTCCCTCTATCCCTCAGAATAAATAAATAAACATTTTTTAAAAAATAAAGAAGGTGAGACATAAAATTTTCTCGTTTTTTCCTCCAACTCCTAACTATCATTATCCTGACTCAATGCTAACCACATCTCCACAAGGAAAGAGCAGCCTTAAACACAACTTTCACTGCTCATTAACTTCTGACTTTACTCTCCACCCTTCAAGGTAATGTTGAAGCTTTGTGACATGGTGTTCTCCCATACTACAGTAAGGAATGAATTCAGCTTTGTCTTTTCTTTTGCGGTTAGAGCACCCAATTTCAAGAGTAGCCACATTTGTACAGAAACTTGATTTATGTTAGCTGGAATGGCACATCAGCGAGGAAATAGATCATTGACTTTAAGTACACAGCCCCGAAATAACAGATTTTTTCCTTCTACATAACTATAAAATTGGGCCACTTTACACTGTACGGAATAACCAATCACAATGGTTATCAAAGACTTACATGCACAAAGCAAAACTATAAAAATGTTAGGAGACAATGTAAGAGAATATCTTGATGATCTCAGGATAAGAAAGTTTTTTTTTAAACAAGTTACAATACCCCAAAATACAGCAGATAACATTGATTAATTTAACTTCATTAGATTAAGAATTCTCGCTTGTCAACACTCATTTTAAAGGAAGTGAAAAAATAAACCATAATTTATAGAAGGAAGCTAGCAATACAGATAACACATAAAGGATTAGCATCATAAGTACAGAAAGAATTCCAGCTCATCAATAAGGAAAAAAGGCTTTAAAAAATATCAGGTGCATAATAAGAGAAGGAAATAAGCATAGGAAAAGATGCTTACTCTCATTTATAATCCAAAAAAATGCAAATTAATCTATACCTGGAAACCATTTTACTCACCACAGGTTAGCAAACATTTTTAAGTCAGATATTATCAAATGTTGGCAAGGATGCAGAACAGGGATTTTACACCATGTAGTTGGGGTCGCAAGTGTGTAGAACTATTTTGGAAAATAATGTGGCATCATCTGACATCTAATGTACTTCTTATCCTATTTCTTAACCACTTTTAAACTATTTTTTTTACTCTTTTTCAAACATTTTCATTATTAGCTTTATAAGATTGCTTCTGACAAAGCATTAGGAGCAATCATAGAATTTTTTTTTTTTTTGTCCACTCCTTCATTTTAGCATCCAGTCTCCTCCCAGCCTCTAGTTCCTCATCAAGAGACTGGAAGGTCAAGCAGGGCGAGGAGAAGGAAAAGGCAATTGCTATTTTCTGCTCAAGCCTCTGTATCCAAATTGGAAAGCGCCTAGACATTCCATTTCTCCTCTGGATCTTGCAGTCACGAATGAGACACCAGTTGGAGAAGTGAAACCTGAAAAGGAGGCGAGGAGTGATTCATCAGTGCCAAGGTCTGCAGTAATTCCAGTAACTACACAATCTGTCTCTTTGACACCGTCTGGGGAGGTGGATGTAGGCACACCGTCCTTCAACAGTCAAGGTCTGCTTGTTTCAAACAGTGGGAGAAAAATCCGAGAGAGACTTGAATGGAAATATTTGAATGGGGAAGTTTTATTTTGGTGGAGTGAAGGCCCACCGAAAAGCTATTTCTCCATCATTTCTGGCTCTGCTCTGAATTTCCACAGCTCTTTGAACCACTCACAGTATCCTGACTGGAGTTAGGGGAACTTCGCAGATTCCCAGCCTGCTAAATCGTAGACCTTTGAAGGGCCTCTTCATATCCCTTACCACAATGCCTTGCAGGTAGTTTATACTAAACTCATGCCCTTCAACTTGAATCTGTTCAGCAGGCATCACAGCGCTAAGTGGCAGGGCTCAATTTCCACCTTCTTGCTAGTGCAAAACAGGTGGGTAGCAAAGGTTTTCAAGTTACGTTGTGCATCTCCTCATGTAAAGACTGTAATATCCTCAGGTGAGTCTCAATCAATCCTTCCGAGAATTAACTCGTGTAAAACCTCACAATGTTCCCAGCTTGTGATATGTCTCCCATCTGGTAAATGATATGTGAACGGAAATTAAATGCCTGTTGTAAATAATTACGTGATATTTTAAAGACAAGAAACACCTGGGGCGGGGGCGGGGGGGGGGGGGAATGTTATCAGCATATCTTAAGAGATTCTATGATTATTGATACTCTTTCTTCTCAGTAGCATTCTTGCATTTCACAGTGAAGCCATGAACTTACCAAGGAAAATAGGGTACATGGCTGTCACTTTGAAATCAAATTAAGTAAATGGTGCCCTAATGGCCTAGAAGAATTAATGTAGCTCCAACTTGTGAGCCATTTCCTTCAGGGAAATAAGGTCCTTATTAATCTGGACAAAAGATTCATGAAAAAAAGGCAGGTATCAAGAGTGTGATCCCCATTTTGGGGATGGAGCAAGCAAGACAGAGGAAATTGAAATGACTGACCTTTGTCATAAAGGGAGACATATGTCAGTGCTAATTACGTAGGCCATTTTGTCTTCCTATTTCAAATTGTCATACTTCAGCAATTAGAAATCACTTAGGCTCTCAGTGCTATATTAATTTGGACTTAGATTTGCAGACTCAGAGGCTGTCATAGATAAAGCAGCCGTGGATACCAGCCTCTTCATTTTTCAGATGAGGAAACTGATACTCAGGGATGTGACACAGCTGTCCAAAGTCACACACACTTACACACACACACACACACACACACGCGCGCGCGCGCGCACACATCAAAGTCTGACACTAAGTCTAAAACTCTTTCCTTTGGTAATAACTCTATTTTGGATAAAAGATACTCATTTTAATTTCTTTTCAGATTATTTTCTATAGTACACATGTATTATAACATGCAAATATTTAAAGTAAGTTGTAAAGTTTTTAAACACTTCTATAATTCATTCACGACTTACCAAACTCCTTTTCTGATATTAACTTGTACACCCAAATACGTATATGAATATGTACTTGGCCCCTGGAGGATATGTCTTCCTAGAGTACCTATAATACTCCGTGCATGCTGTATCATTGTGGTACAAGCACCTTTGTAAAGATCTACTTGTATACTTGTCACCCCTACTGTACTGTTCATCAGTCCAAGAATGGTGGAAACAAGGCCTTATTCTGCTTTGTACCCCAAAATCTTAACACAAAGTAACCATTGTTGAAGGAATAAATGATTTATAATGTACACATTCCACAACAACCTTCTGTCAGTGATTATATGTGGAACGATTATATATTGTGATTATATGTGAAACTAATTGATGTCTCAGGTTATTTAATAAATGACATACCTTGGGTCTTGTGGAAAAGGACCTCCTGAAAGAGTTAAGCAGTAGCCTCTCCTCTCCCTATCTCAAAGCAACAAGCATCCTATGGGTTGTCAAACCCAACTCCTCCATCTGGGTATTGAGACTTAGCACATCATCTAGGTGTTGTTTCCTTAGTCACCCCTAGATCCTCAGTCTCTTCACTCTTGTGTGGCCCTCAGACTACCTACAAAGAAGCCTAAAGCCTTTGCCTTCACCCTATGCCCACCATCCCCTGCCCCAGCCAAACTATTAGTCACTTTTCTTCTTCACCCTTACACCTCTAGTGATCTGTACTCCCTATCTCTCTTCATTGAATATTCATTTTTCCTTTCTCCCTTATGTGTTTGCTGTATAAATGAATGAATGAATGAATCAATCAATCAATCAGTTAATATGAGAACGTCAAAGCCCAAGCTTGTCCATTTGTGCTACCAGCCCCACTTGCCTCAATCTGTCTCAGTTTCCTGGAGCCTTCCAGGTCTCTCCACTGACTCTTGATTCACATCATTCTGTAGGTCGCTTGTGTTTTTCAGAAGTGAAGATTAGTTCTTGCTCCTTGTCTTTGGTCCTACTTTTGAGTCCTCTATGATTGGGAAGAAAGGAGAAGGAATGAGGGGCAATTTTAGTTCCTCTGGTAAAAACTCAACCTTACACAACCCACCTTCCAGGTACAGCAATCAAAACATAGGTCTTCCTTACAGCCTTCTTTGAAAAGTTGGTCCTAGCCCCACCACAAAGGAGATGGGAAATAAAAAATTGTCAAGTAAAAGAAGGGGAAAAATTAAGGGAAAATATTCCAGAAATCACTTCTTTCATTTAGAATACCAGCATGTCATTTGACATAGAAAGCTCTCCTTATTCTCTGTACCCAGGTCAGACGGAAAGTTTGCAAAGCTGTTCTGTGTTACCCAGGGGCTCACAGAAAACAGATATTCTCTATTGGCAGCTACTCCCAAAAACCTCCTCTCAGTTTCTCTGGAGTCTTTCTTCCTTCCTTTTTGGTCTGTAGCCACAGCACCTTCTGCTCTGGCCACACCAACCCTTGTGAGATTTCAGGTCATGGGCCCATCTGTTTTATCATGTGAGCTGTTCTCTAGGATTCCATGGGTCCCAGCATAGTCACTGAGATGGCCACGTCAGTTACCCTGGTGTAGAAACAAACAGTAACTATGCCAGGAAGAGTACACTATACTTAAATCCCATTGGAAGCACCTAGCCAGCAATGTCAATTTGGTCACAGTCCTTAGCCTTAATGAGCCTTAGTGTCATCATTAGAAAAACTAGATAAAATAATACTTACCCTGTATTGTATTGTAATAAGTAGGGCCATTTTAGGTGACAGCAAATTACATATACTAAAGAACTAATTGTTGTTTTAATTATATGATTTCCACTGCTATCGATATTACAGCGGTCGTTTATCACAACTGGAAATGTGCATATCTTCTCTGACTTCTGTCATGGTACCTGGCAAAGTAGTTAAAAATGCCTTCCACGTATATAAGCCTTGGGAAGCCACGTGTCAAATTTTCTGCCTATCCTCAATGTCATTCATTGTGTAAATTTCACTCTCTATGAGATTCATTCATAAATTTGAGGAATAATTATTATCTGCGCCTGTTGTTATGCTAAGGTGTTATGCTAGCCCCTGGACACCGGAGATACAGTTGTAAACAAGATAAACAGTATGACCGTGTTCAGGGAGTTTAGAAGCCTCTGGAAGGGTTAACGAGCACAGGGTGGGAATCGGAGTCAAAGCAAAGTGCGTATGAGAAGGTCTGTGTGTCAGAGGGTTCTCCCCTGCCGGTGACTCTGGCTCCCTCATAGCATAAGGTGAACGGCAGCACTCTTGAGTACCAAGTGACTGGATATGGAAAGAGTACTGAGCCGCATTTGAAATCCAAGAATGTGAAACAGGACTCTTGCAGGTACTAGCACTTCTAATGCTGGCTTTCTTCTTAGACGATGGTGGGATGGTAACAGGTAGAGCCAGCCAGACTCTGTCGGGAAAACATTGCCGTACATCCTCATGCTTATTCAAATTTCCTAGCTCTGCCTTTGTAACGAGCGGAGAATCCGGCCTGCGTCTGAAAAGAGTGTCATAAAACTCATGAGTTTTGCTTCTTCTTCCCATGTCTAATGAACCCCAAATGGTTTTCAGGAAGCTAATTCTGCATCAGCCACTTTTTACGCCGCAGAGGTAGAGTAGCATCGGTATTGTGTGGGGCAGCTCAAGGATTTGGACTTGTAGCATCAAGCAGGCTTGAATGTTCAGCCTTACCTTTAAACTCTGGAGCTTGCTTTGAGAGGGTGGAAAGAGCATGGGACACTTGGGGAAGAAAGAGGCCAGCATGTATGACACAAAGAGAAAAAGCGTGATGGGAAACGTTGCCAGAGATAACACCGATGACATAGATGGGGGTCAGATGGTGTAAGATAGATGGCCATGTTAGAAAAAAAATAACTGTGTCTTATACAAAAGGGAAAGGGAAATGTACTGCCTTTTTTAAAGGTTCAGGAAAGCAAATGAATTCAAAGAAACCTCAGAGTGATATAAACATTCTGCTGAGAAAAAAAAAAGTGATCATTTGATTGCTATGACTTCTCTTTGATCAGTAACTGAAGGAGGCACAAGGAAAACATTGGGTTCGTGTGTTTATGCCATTCACTGGAGGGGCAAAAGCTTCCCTGGGTCCCGAAGTGGCAGATTTGGATTAAGCCTAGAAAACTCGTATGGCTCTGATCCCTGCCAGGAGGCAAGTGATTCAGGCAGTCAGGATAGCAGGAAGAGATGGCTTTAACAGCATCACAGCACACGTGTGTCTGGAGGGACATATACGTACATGCAAACATACGTGTGCACTTGACCTTGAACAACATGGATTTGAACTGAGCAGTTCCATTTATATGCTGATTTTCTTAATATAAATACAGTACAGTGCTGTGAATGTATTTTCTCTTTCTTAATGATTTTATCATTTTCTCTAGATGGCTTTATTGTGAGAATACAGAATATATTACATATACAAACCATGTGTTAATCAGTTGTGTATATTGTCAGTAAGGCTTCTAGTCGGCAGTAGGCTATTGGTAGTTAAGTTTTCAGGGAGTCAAAAGTTACTCATGGATTTTCAACTGCACGGAGTGTTTGTATCCCTAACCCCTCGTTGTTCAAGGGTTGCTGTACATATAATACAGACATAATATAATACAATACATATACTGTAATACATCACACACACACACACACACACACACACACACATGCATACATATATATTTCACACTACCCTCCTGCCTTCTAAAGTAATTCTCTATTTGGGCTCTGTGCTGACAGCTCAGAGCCTGGAGCCTGCTGTAATTCTGTGTCTACCTCTCTGCCTCTCCCCCGCTCATGCTCTGTCTCTCTCTGTCTCAAAAATAAAGATAAACATTAAAAAAAATTTTTTTAAAGTAATTCTGTACTAATAGGCATCTGGGTTGGAGAGGCATGTAGGGGAGGGATCTGTAACAAAAGACCTGGTGACTGGATGCCTAAGAGAAATGGTTGTGAAAAAACGACAGGGTTCCTTTAACAAAAACGTGCTGTGTGACTTCTCTTTTCTGGACACCATTTTAAATGATGAGAGATACAGCAGGAACTAGGACACACAGAATTTCCACCCTCATGGAGCTTCTGAAGGAGAGAGGCAGATAGTAAACCCAGAATTAAGGAAATAGGATAAACACAATGGAGCAAAATGAAATAGGGGAGAAAGAGAGAGTGCTGTGGGCAAAGAAGGTCTCCCGGAGAAGACGGAGTTTGAACAAAAAGACCCAAGGGGTGGAGGGAGCCACACGGACCCCCGGGCAAGAGACCCTGAGCGGTGGAGCCACAAGGACCAGGTTCTAAAGCGCAACATGGTGGTGTGGAGGGTACGAGGAGGTCAGAAAGGGAGCAGGGGGCTGGCTTGTCTTCAGTAAGGTGTTTTATTAAGTTGTTGGTTATGTGATGAGCGGTATATGATCTCCATTTCCTCCTTCAGTAAAATCCTTACAACTGGCTTTTGCCAGTGGAGTGGATGCAGTAAATGACCAAGTCCTCTTACTGTCGGCGCTTGGGTGTAACTTGAGGCTTTGCAAGGAACACCCACAACACCTGGGTTAAAGTAAGACTATCATTAAAGGAGGACCTGTACTGGAGGAGAGGTTATATTTTAACAATAGTTGTGGGGCACCTGGGTGGCTCAGTCGGTTAAGCGTCCAACTTCGGCTCAGGTCACGATCTCGCGGTCTGTGGGTTCGAGCCCCGCGTCGGGCTCTGGGCTGATGGCTCGGAGCCTGGAGCCTGTTTCCGATTCCGTGTCTCCCTCTCTCTCTGCCCCTCCCCCGTTCATGCTGTGTCTCTCTCTGTCTCAAAAATAAAATAAACGTTAAAAAAAAAATAGTTGCAAGTTTCAGGTACACAAAGTTGGCCCAAGAGAGTTAACTACACAGAGATCTCCAGTGATGGCAGGAGAATTCTCCTGACCAGCCATCATATCCACATGACCTTTGAACAGAACACCATCCTGGGGTTTATGTTCTCTGTGTTTTTATGTGTTGTAGATATGTAGGGTGCATCCATTCTCAGAGACTTGCTCTGTCACAACCTCCCACCTGAGGCTCAGCCCTGTGCTTGGGCTGAAGAAGAGCTCCTCCCCTTACCCAGATTCAGGGGCAGACCCTGAGGGACTCAAGTGGAATCCTTATTCACCACGGGTGGTCACAGTGGTCAGGGGTGGCACACGACCTCAGCAAGTGCAATCAAAGTGACCCTCAAAGCTTTTGCTTCAGAATTCTGAAAATATTTGTTCCTTAGGGCTGCCATAATAAAGTAACCACAGACTGGATTGTTTGAACCAAGGAGTTTTATTTTCTCACAATTATAGAGGTTAGAAGTCTAAGATCAAGAGATCAAAGTATTAGGGTTGTTTTCTCTTGAGGCTGCTATCCTTATCTCCTGTCAGTGTCTCCTTCTGTGAGGTTCTATATCCTAATGTCATCTTTTTTTTTTTTATGTTTATTTATTTTGAAAGAGAGAGAGAGTACAGGCAGGGGAGGGGCGAAGAGAGGGAGAGAGAGAGAGAGAGAGAGAGAGAGAGAGAGAATCCCAAGCAAGCTTTGCACTGTCAGGACAGAGCCGCATATGGGGCTCACACCCACTAATCATGAGGTCACAGCCTGAGCTGAAATCAAGAGTTGAACACTTCACCGACTGAGCCACCCAGGCACCCCCTGAATGTCATCTTCCTATAAGGATACCAGCCCTATTGAATTAGGACACTCCATTATGAGTTCATTTTAAGTGAATTGCCTCTTTCAAGATTCTATTTCCCAACACAGTTACATACTGAGTTACTGGGGAATTACGATTTCACCATATGAATTTGAAGAGGACAGAGTTCAGCTCATAAAACTGGAGAAAGACTAATTTTCTTGGGTGCCATCCTAAGAGGTTTTCCCTTTTCCTCAGCAAATAGTGGTACGGGGCTGTGAGGTGTTCAAGGAAAGAGCAATTCTGTGACCTAGAAGGACAATGGAAGGAAGAATGATTTTCTTAGGAAATGCCAAAGCACCTTTCTCTTAATTCCTTACGCCACAAAAGAGTGTTAAGGAAGTTTCACCAAGGAAAGAGTCACAACGCAACCAATATAGCTGAGTTGAAGAGTCGAAGTTCAGAACTGCTCTATCATATCCTGCCGAAACATGTTCCATTTCCCTGTTTCTAACGTGGGAAGAATTACAGATGAGAACAGCTTAGAAATAAAGATACGCTGTTGAACTTGGGGTTTGTTAACATTACAGTATGACATAGGGGAACTTCAACATTAGAAACCACTGTCAAACACTTCCAACATGACAACTCTAGAAGACAAGGGACTTGGAAGGATGAAACTCAAATACCCATACATTAAAATGAAGCAAGTATCTTAGTCCCCCAACAGGGGACTATACGGTCCTCGCTCTTGAGTTTCATGTTACAGAGGATTAAGTAGCCATGAGGTGGAGTTTTCTTGTCTTCGGTGATAAAGCATGAAGTTCCCTCCTCCCAGGGGACTCAGACGTTTTATTTATTCACTTGTTGTGCTAACAAGCCTTTCTCTCTTCTTTCACCTCAGGTCAAGAACCTTTGCCCCAGTCCTTCCCTTGTTCCTGTTTAGGTTTAGTCAAAGGCCCTGAGACTATCTCATCCGTGTCTTACCCGCATCAAAAGTAACCATTATCCTTTCAAAAGTATCTTCCGAGAAGAAATTGCATACCACCCCAATGTTCTCACACAACACATTTAGGGTAGTTCCAAGCAGACAATAGGACAGGAGGGGGATATGCATATTTTTCTCTGCAGTCCACAATGTGGGCATGACGCAGTCCTCATTCTTCAGACAAAGGAGCCAGCTCTAGAGGAAAATTACAGATGACATCTGCCTCTCGGTACAATTGAATTACACGTTCCATCACAGATCTAGCTGGCTTGTTACCACAAAGTCACATGAATGCGTGGGCTTCCGTGTTTTGCCCGTTTCTTGAAATGTCTCTTGCAGAGCCAGCTGTGAAAGAATTTCCTCCAAAGTTAATTCAAAAGCAAAACAACTTGTAAATGATTTTCAACCTTTATGGGTAAATTCCCCTTAATGCTTTCCAGTAGACCAGGAAAGCCCATCCACCAAGAATATTTTACGTTGTGGAAGCCGTGGCTATGTTCGTATTTGTGAGGACCTTTACATACATAAGTAACGTTGAAGAACTAAGACATTATAAGATAAAAATGCATATATAACATTGCCTCCCAACTGATAATGCAGTTTGCCATGGTTGGTTTCTTTGTGTCTTTTTTAACTAGCGAGCACATGTAGAAATAGAGAGAGAAGGCATAGAAAGCATGTTGATAGAAATAGAATGTAAGCCACAGATGTCTTTTTAAATTATTTAGTTGACATATTTTCAAAAGGTGGAAAGAAGTGGTTAAAATTAATTTTACTAATATATACAATATATTTAATGTACATATAATATACACTGTATCAAAGTCTTCTATTTTGTCCGAATATTGCATTATATCCAAAATGCTACTTTTAAAAACCCTATAAAAATTATTAATTTTGTACTTTACATTCTTTCCTCATACTAAGTCATTAAACCTAGGCTATATTTCACGCTGGCATCACATCTCAATTCAGACGAAGCGGTTGTCAAATGCTCAACAGCCACATATGTCTGATGGTTCCCATATTAGACAATGAGAACATGGAAATACGTTTGTACACTCTCTGATTTACATGGGTATTTTTGTATGTCACCATTTATATAAACCTTTGATCTTGATATGTTTATAAGGCACAGAACTTCTTTTGTAAGAGAGAGAAAGAGTGCGTTATTTTTACCTCTCTAAATAAATTGCAACTGATCATTCTGAATAATCAAATTCATAAGCTCATACTTTTTTTATAAAGAAAGAACTGCATTAGGCTTGTCAAATCTCAGCAATATAACCTTTGAGAAGATAAAGCTGAATTGCTTATCACATTGATGGAGAATACCGCCTTCCCTTTGGTAGCATCGTGGAGAAGGGAAGGCAAAGTCAAAATTTATTGAGTGGAAAGTTTGGTGTAAAATGTCTCCTCCAGTGCAGGAACTTGATTATAGTTGGTTAAAGATCATAACACAGAGTTTAGGATTGGTGGAAATTACCAGTAAATGTTTGGGAGGCAAAGGAGTCAAAGAATCGGTGGGCAAAACCTATTTGTTTATGCTTTCTGTTGAAGGCTGGTGGATATTTCAGAAAGTTTCTATAATGAACAGTCCAAGTATTTATCCGGGCAAGACTCTCTTGAAGGAGTCCAGTTATGCTAATGAAGATAAGGAATACTTAACATGGTCATGTTAATCTAGATATTAAGCTGTGAGAGGGTCCTCCCTCTCAGGCAGTTTTGGTTCTCAGGGGTGTGTGTGTGTGTGTGTGTGTGTGTGTGTGTGTGTGTGTGTGAGTGTTCATTACAATACAGATGTCCAGCAAAGAGGATATCTCTCCTTCTTTCCTTATCTGACAAGTCTGAGAAATATTTACACAGATAATCTCTATATTTGCATGGCCACTTCCATACAATCAAATATAAAAGATCATGTAGTTATAGAATAAGTTGGTAGAATATTTCATTTATTTATTTATTTACTTTTAAAATTTTTTAACGTTTATTTATTTTTGAGACAGAGACAGAGCAGGAACAGGGGAGGGGCAGAGAGAGAGGGAGACACAGAATCTGAAACAGGCTCCAGGCTCTGAGCGGTCAGCACAGAGCCCGACGCGGGGCTCAAACTCACGGACCATGAGATCATGACCTGAGCCGAAGTCGGACGCTTAACCGACCAAGCCACCCAGGCGCCCCTAAGTTGGTAGAATGTTTTAAAAAACACCAAGAAATCTATTCTTGAACCCAAATGATCTAGATAAAATGCCCACATGCTTGAAGTTGTCTCTCTTTACCATACACCACATATTTAAAGAGCTCCCCCTACGTTTTAAGTAAGCACTGTGCTTTCTTATCAGTGAGTAAGACACAGAGTAAGTGCCTGTCCTCAGGAAGCTTACATTACAGGCGATTTGGGTAATGTTTAAAAGGAACCAAACAAGGAAGCAATATGATCGGTAAGTGGTATAAGTGTACTACAGCAGAAATAAAACTGCACGACACTAGGGATGAAGGGGTCCTGAAATGGACTCTTAGAAGGAGATCACATTGATATGTTGTCTCATAGTGGCAGAACAGATGCCAGCTTGAGAAGGGTAAATGTTGTAATCAACTGTGGCTATTCCCCGGTTAGAGTGGCCAAATGCAAGTGTCCGAAGGCAGGAAAGGACTTTGGATGTCCAGGAGGTGCCTAAAGTTTACTAGGTAAGTTTAGTAGCGTTGGTGCAAAATGAGTTTAGAGCAGAAGTCAGATAATACCAGGCCTTTGTAAGCAAGGTAACTCCATCACACAAGTTCTGAGCTTCCTTCAATCTTTCCTGTTGCTGCCTTGAAATCCTTAATAATTTTTGGAAAGGGAGCTCTTCAGTTTAAAAATGGTTCACCCTGGAATGTCACAAATTTTGTAGCCAGTCCTACTGGTAAAGCATAGCCAGGATTGGCCAAAATGAACAAATCAGGAGACTATAGATGCTGGAGAGGATGTGGAGAAACGGGAACCCTTTTGCACTGTTGGTGGGAATGCAAACTGGTGCAGCCACTCTGGGAAACAGTGTGGAGGTTCCTCAAAACATTAAAAATAGACCTATCCTATGATGTAGCAGTAGCACTGCTAGGAATTTACCCAAGGGATACAGGAGTGCTGATGCATAGGGGCACTTGTACCCCAATGTTTATAGCAGCACTCTCAACAATAGCCAAACTGTGGAAAGAGCCTAAATGTCCATCAACTGACGAATGGATAAAGAAATTGTGGTTTATATACACAATGGAGTACTACGTGGCAATGAGAAAGAATGAAATATGGCCCTTTGTAGCACCGTGGATGGAACTGGAGAGTGTGATGCTAAGTGAAATAAGCCATACAGAGAAAGACAGATACCATATGGTTTCACTCTTATGTGGATCCTGAGAAACTTAACAGAAACCCATGGGGGAGGGGAAGGGGAAAAAACAAAGAGGTTAGAGTGGGAGAGAGCCAAAGCATGGGAGACTCTTAAAAACTGAGAACAAACTGAGGGTTGATGGGGGATGGGAGGGAGGAGAGGGTGGATGATGGGCATTGAGGAGGGCACCTTTTGGGATGAGCACTGGGTGTTGTATGGAAACCAATTTGACAATTTCATATATTAAAAAAAATTTTAAAAATAAATTAAAAAAAATAATAGCAAGGATTTCAATTAAATATTGTATGATGTTTGCTTATCTGTATCCCCCCCCCCCTTCTCACATTCTAGAAACCTGGAAGTTATCAGTTCAGGGCTTATGTGTTCTCGGTGGTATCAGAGCCTCCAATTCCTTCTGTCTTGTTGCTCTGCTGTACAGGTCTTTCAATGCCAGCAGCTCCCTAGAGTCCAAAATGACTGCCAGTGCTCCAGCTATAAAACCTCTTCCCAGTCAACATCGAGGTCCCTGAATCACCATACCATTTACCCATACATCCCATGGACGACATGTAGAAAATGGCCAAGCCTAGCAGACTGGGCAATGAAGTCTTTATCCCGGAAAGCCACGTGCCCTGCTAAATTCTAGGATTTCTTTTTCCATAATATAAAGGGAGTATTGTTAGCCCTGCTCTACACTCTCACTTCTTCCTTTGACCTGAAATATTTATTCATTTACACGTTTATTCATCTATACACTTACTCAGTCAACATTAATTCACTCAAAAATGTTAATGAGGGTCTATTTGTGCCAGGCTCTATACTAGTGACTGAGGAAAGGTAAGTGGTTAAGAGTTGGACCTTAGAAGGGTGCCTGAGTGGCTCAGGGGGTTAAGCGTCTGACTCTTGATTTCAGCTCGGGTCGTGATCTCACCGTGGGATCAAGCCCTGCATCACTCAGGCTCTGTCCCGGCATGGCAGAGCCTACCTCGGATTCTCTCTCCCTCTCTCTCTCTGCCCCCCCCCCCTCTTCTCACACTCTGTTTCTCTGTCTCAAAATAAATACGTAAACTTAAAAAGTTAAAATTGGGGCGCCTGGGTGGTTCAGTCGGTTAAGCATCCGACTTCAGCTCAGGTCATGATCTTGCGGTCTGTGAGTTCGAGCCCCGCGTCGGGCTCTGTGCCGACAGCTCAGAGCCTGGAGCCTGTTTCGGATTCTGTGTCTCCCTCTCTCTCTGACCCTCCCCTGTTCATGCTGTCTCTCCCTGTCTCAAAAATAAATAAACAAAAAAAAAATTTTTTTAAGTTAAAATTAAAACAAAAAAAGAGTTGGACCTTAGAAGATAAAGTAGGGGAGGGAGAAAGACCACAGATAATTACAGTGTAACATCACAAGTACTGGAAGAAACTGTCTAGACAGAACTAACTGAAGGTTGTTGATAAAGCCACACACAGATGAGTGGCATATACGTTTGGTTTGACAAAGACAGACAGACAAAGAAGGGGAACGTATTTCCAAGTTACACTTCTACCGTAAAGTATGATTTTGGAAGACTGTGTGGGACTTCTGAAGCTCTGTTACCGTGATTCATCAGACTTGATAAATAGAATATGGCCCCGCCGATTGTTTGGTTAAACCATTTAGTGCTCCCTCTAGGTCCCCGCACGATTGTTCCGGCTGTCGCCATCAGAACCGATGGTAAAGAGATGCTGATATGAATGGATTGGCTGTGCTGCAGCTCGGTTTGCCAGCAGACATAACCTGTAAGGCGAAGAAATATAGCAGCTGACAGGAGAGTCAGGCACTGCTTTTATGTTCCATGCCTCTAGCCCCACACCCATCCAACTGAAAAATCCTGCGTCTGCTCCCAGCCTCTGTCCTCGGCCAGTCATATTGCATCAGGGACCCTACAAACCAGCAGCTGCCCTAACAACCCTTGGATTGCGGGACAACATCTTGCCCCTTGACACCCCACCCAACGTTGGGGAGTGATATTCCCATATCCGTCCAGCAATGCCTTGCTCATCTTTTCCCAGAAAAAAAAAAATTAAAAAAATAATAATAAAGCCAAATCTTTGGGAACAGTGTCCAGCTTTAGAGAACAAACAAAGGGATTCCTCAGTTTGGGGGAAAAAAAAAAAACAGCTATATTCAGACTTTTCAGACTTTTCAGGTTCATTCTCAGAAGCTGCAGCCATACCCCCACTATGAGGATGGCTGTTACTGTCACAGCGGTGACCCTCCCGTGCAGCTCTTTTCTTCTGAAATGAAAAAAAAAAAAAAAAAAAAAGCTCTGTGGTAAATCACATCTGCAAGATGTGTTTCATATGTCAGGCACACATTGCTTCTAAATCAAATGCTGATACATGACTTATTCCGTCAAAAGTAAGCAGAATGCTATAATTTATAATCATCTTGAAGCACACTGCAGAGAAAATGAAAGCAGACCATTAAATTTTAATGCCTTTTCGGCTCACGGAAAAGAGGGTTTCTGGCCACGTTTGAAGCAGGGTAGTGTTTCAAATACCATGGTGCACGCCCCCCGCCCCCCCTTCCTCTCCCCCCCCCCCAACCAAAACCAGTTTGTGTTTGCCAACATTTGTGGAAACTAATTGAAAAAATGATGTAGCTGTCAAAAGCTGCCATCAGTCAGGAAGTTGTCCCCAGCACAGAAGGCGACGGCAGAGGAGTGGGTCCCGTCCAGTACCCACCCCCATTTCGCTTTTTAACGATCGCGTGTTGTTGTGCAAGCAAGCTCCCCGCAGCAGGGCTGGGAGCAAATATTCATCCGGGTGTCATCTCCGCTTAGGCTCTTGTCCTGCACACCTATTCATCTGTGTTAAGTGAACAGCAGCATCAGCTCAAATTAAGCTGGCTTGAAAACAGCCACTGTTAATAATTTCTGCTGTGATTCAACTTAGCTTTGGCTAACAGGTGAAGATGTTTCATAACGGAGGCAATTACAGCGTCTGAGAGCGCTTCCCCGCTGCCTGTTTAATCAGAGGAACCGAACACTAGCTCCTGCGCGCGGGGAAGGGCCAGCGCAGCCACCATCGGGTGCACGCGTTATCTGCTAGATTGAACAAGCTGCCTGCCGGGGACAGATGCTTAGTGCGGTGATTAGAATATAAAGCAATTGCAAAGGCTGAGGGGATTGGAGTCAGTCTCCCTTATCTCAACTTCCTACAGGCTTTTCTGGTCAGATAACACGTCTTCCAAACCAGTCTTTGTAGATGAGAAATCATATGTATATCAATGCACGAAGACTCATGTATATTCATTCATCTGTGCCCTGTGTGAATTTTCCATTTAGACTAGGAACTATAAAAAAAAAAAAAAGTGGGGGGGAAGGGTCTTCAATCGTATGCAAATTTAGTTCCTTTTATAAGCGAATTTTTGTGACTAGGAATATAGAGACGCTACGTGTTAAGCCAGTATGACAAAATCGCTTGCCCGATTTTAATACTTTGAGACTGGAAAGTCTGTTGGCTTTACCAATTTTCAAACAGCTTTTCATATTTAAGTTTAAAAAAAGAAAAGTGAAGACTTCAAAATATATGACCCTAGATTTTTACTTCTGTTACCAGGAAAGAAAAGTGCAATTATGAGGATGTTTTGTTACTTTTTACATTATAGAGATAGCATGTTTATATCTAGAGGGAAATGTATTATTCTAGCACAAAGTAATTTTTCACATCAACTCTGAATAACTTTAAGTTATAGTAAAAACATAGCTGTATACTTCCTAATTGTGGGGACTTTCAAATAGTTCATTTCCAGCCAAACACTTTTCGTCTTCTGCTAAAAGAAAATCAAGCAGTCTAAATTGAATTTTTATTCATTACAATTTCCTGAAATGTAGTTCTTAATGGTTTCTGATGTGCCTAAAGGCATGAATCTTAAACTGCTTCGCCCCACCCCCAGCCAAAGAACCAGGGAAATGAAAAAGGCCCATTTGGTTCCTGGTATTAAATTTCCACTGTATACATTAATCTGCTTTCACAGTATTTTCCTTCAGTATATTTTGCATCAAGGGCCTATAATAAAGTCCTTGGTAGGTTATGTTTAACGAGCAATTGATTACAGAGCTGTATATCCCCAAACTGAACATGTTTTCTACAAACAGCAAAATAGTGACGGGGGCTGGGAGGGTGGGGTGGGTAGAGGTTAGCCATATGTTTCCTTTTATTTAAAAAATCTTTTAGGAGCTTGGGAATGGTTCTGATTGCATAATACCAAGGTTATACTGAGAGTAATCTATTTCCATCTAGGTTTTTTAATGGAGGTTGTCGTCTTCATCAATTATTTATTTAGTAGGCTTTGAGGCCGTGTGTGTGTGTATGTGTGTGTGTACACGCGCTCAAGTTTTGGGAAGACAGGAATAAACACACACCACAAAAGACTAATAGTTTGTACTGCTAAATATAGGATTCAAAGCTGGGTTTAAGATACCTACTTAACAAGATAGCGACTTGTCTTTTTTAAGTGGTAGTTAGTTCTTTATTCCCTCGTACTTTAGAACCATCCATCTAGCCTCATCTTGGAATATTCTCGGCCAGAATCCACTGCCCACTGAGTATTCCCCTGACAGTTACTGTTGCTCCTTACCCTTGGAGCTTTGAAAGCCTGTGTAACATTAGCCTATCTAGCCCAGTGAAAATGTCTTTACAGATTAGTGTAATGTTAATTCTGCTGGCTCCCTGCTTTTGACCTGAAGTGAAATATAAGGCAGTGCCCGGAGCAGATGCATCAGAGTTTCATTGGACGGCACAGATTGGTTGGCTGCCTGCCAAAAATGCAGTGCAAGTGGTATTGGGGGCTCAGGCTCAGAAAAGCAGGCTTGAATCTATTCTCTGCTCTTCAAGGGAAAGAAAACAAAAGTGTCACATAAGTTTGTGTGGAATCAAAATACATTTGTTAAGATCGGTCATCTGCAGATGTTTACCCAGCGTTGGAAAAGTAATTGAATCTTCTGGTGTAAAATGGAGACATCTTTATTCAGTTTTGCTGAAAGACGTGAGACAAAAGCCAGAGCAAAGAATAAAAAAAGAAATGATCTGAACTCCATTTAACCTTCCAGTTGAATGCTGATCTCACCATAAGAATACAAATGTGTACATGTGGGGTGTTTAAAGTCTGTCTCCTGGTTTTTTGGTTTTGTATTTTGGGTTTTTTTTTTTTTTTAGTTCAAATAGAAATTAGTCTGAAATAATAAACCAGATTCATAATTTTTTTTTTTAAAAAAGCTGATTTATACAGCCAAAGTGCAACTATTATCTAGATAATTCCAAACCAGGATCTAAAATTCTAGAGGCAGGGCTGGGGGAGGTGGAGGGATCTATGTCCTAAATTATCCTTGCTGTCTCTGTTATGGGCTGCAGCATTGAAACAAATGTTTAAGACCCTTGCTGGTTTTTGTGTACGCAGAAAGAACCTGGAATCATACTGTTCCAAAATGGATATCCCTGTTGACAACTTCCTTTTCACCTGGAACCCTGGGAACATTGGTTAAACACTTCAAGAACAGTAGCTCAAGTCCGCGGTCATTTAGCGAATTAAAACACAGGATGCCCATTTAAATGTAAATTTCTGATAAACGGTTCATGAGGTTTTAGTATAAATGGTTCAAAATACAGCATGAGCCATGGATGCAATATTTGGGAAATACATTAAAAATGTATTCACTGTTCATCTGAAATTGAACCGGGCAACTTGCATTTTATCTAGCAACCCCAAGATGTGTTCTTTGCTGTCTCACTTGCTGAACACGCAAAGCTCCCCCCCACTGTACACACGCACGTGTACCCACACACACACAGTCCTAACTTTCCGTTTTTAGCACACTTTTAAAAAATGTATCCTCCAGGTTATTTCTGAGTTGATCTTAATCATATTTTCGTCTCCAGTACTGCCTTTCCACAGCAGTAAAACATATGCTGTTTGCCGCCTAAGTAGATGGGTAATGTAAGCTGTGATGTGGAGAGGATTCTTCTCTTATCCGTTCTCTCTGAGGGTGTCGTTACAGAAACATATATATGTGCTTTTATCTGTGATAAGAGCTACCATCTGCTCGCTGCAATGTGCACGGCTTACCGTCTGAAGTGCTTGTACATGTTATGAAAACACACAGCTTTTGTGTATGTTGAGAATACATATAGACAGCGTTCTAATAAACCAGAACATTAGGTGTTTGAATATGTCACACGGACGCAAAATACAACCGCAATTACGGACAAGAGCGGTTAGGGATGGCCCATTGCCAGGCTTGTATTTACGCCCGTAGCATTTTTGCGACCTTTTAATATTCCATTATTTGCAACCTCTCCCCACAAGATAATTATTTTAAATAAATGGAACCTTTTCCGTGGGAAAGGGGCTTCACTTCATTCAAAGAATGGAAGCTTTCACGCCAGGGACACCCGATCCCTGAAATGTGTGTCGCATGTATGTGAGCAACGGGAGAGGCTGAGACAGCGAGACAGAACATATAAATTTGAGTTCCTTTGACCTTTAATCCAGGAGAGCACGAAGAGAAATGCACTAGGAAGGTTGGTTTGTAGCTGTCTGGAGGCTGATAAGCTGTAATAAAGGTGCACTCAGTTGCAATTCATCTAAAGCTTCTATTGCTATCATCCTCCTTTTTCGATTTTTGTTACCTCGAGTACTTATCTAAATCCCTTTCAATGCCAGCTTGAATGCACTTTGTGTTCTCTCCAACTGTGACTAGGGCTGTCTGTATGCGTCACTGTGCTGCAGCACATACTCGTTCCCTTGTTTGACAAGAACCAATGCCAACACCTAATTAAGGATAAGCCACAGAGCTCTCGGCTTTATCTTTGTCAACTGCTCCGTTCCTAGCTTTCTGCCTAGTTGAGTTTTTAATGACATGAGCAACAGTTCAGTTCAGCATTCCTCAGGCCCACCCGCTCCCCTGATCTCGGTTAACTAACGATGGCGGACAACAACAACAGGAAAGTGGTGCCCTGTGGGCCCCAGGCTGTGTAACCAGAGTGGGGAGAGGTGCTCACACTGTCGTCTGTGTGCTCACGCTGGGGCCGTGCAGAGGTGCTGGAGGGACAGTTCACAAGGTGTCCTTCCAAAGAGTATTCGCAATTTTCCAAGCCCCTGATTTAGAAAGAAGGGCCCATCTGGTTCAATCTCATATTGCATTGTACTAAACATTCTAACTCAATTTTGCAAATGTAAGAGTTAATCATTCCCCGAAACTCAGGCAAAATTAGATTAAACTGCCTGATACTGACTTTCAGACAGCCAATTAACTGTGTATTTAAAATGGAAACTATGGCATTTAAATGTGTATATATGTGTGTGTGTATATATATATATATGTATGTATGTATATATATGTCTATGTATATGTGTATGTATGTATGTGTGTATATATGTGTGTATATGTATATGTGTGTATGTATGTGTGTATATATGTGTGTATATATATGTATATACGTATGTATACATGTATGTATATGTATATGTATGTATGTATATATGTATATGTATATGTATATGTATATGTGTGTATGTATGTGTGTGTATGTATGTGTATACACATATATACACACATATATACACACACATACATACACACATATATACACACATACATACACACATATGCATATACATATACATATACATATATACATACATACATATACATACATGCATACATATGTATATACATATATATACACACACAAATACATATACATATACCTATACCTAAAGATGTACATATATATGGAGAGAGAGAGAGTACCTTGTGTTGTATTTTAGTTTCTATACTCTTATATTCAAAGAAGTGCAATCCTTTGCCTAGAAGGTAGCTTTTATCATTAGTTTTATTTATTTATTTAAAGTTTATTTATTTATTTTGAGAGAGATGGAGACAGTGTGAGCAGGCAAGGGGAAGAGAGAGAGGGAGAAAGAGAATCCCAAGAAGTCTCCGCGCTGTCAGCACAGGGCTCAAACTCACGAAACCATGAGATCATGACCTGGGCCAAAACCAAGAGTGCAACTCTTGACCCACTGAGCCACCCAGGTGCCCCAGATCATTAGTTTTAAATCTGTACATTTGCTTTTTATTTGTTCTCTGACTGCTAATTGCAGCTTAGTGTTTTAGATGATCACTGTAATGTCATGGGGTATCGACCTGTCCCAAAACAATACAACTTGCTGAAAGATCATTGAAACTAAAAAAATATCCAAAATGCTGAGCTAACTGTGTATATCATGGTTGTTTGTATGATTTTTTACGATGTTAAAGGCACCTACATTGAGTGGGGTAGAAATGAATCATTTGCCCCCTTTTCCAGTGCTAGTTCATTTCAACTTTATGTTAGCTTCAAAATTACACATCTTCTGTTCTGGCTGCAAAATCCTCTCTCTCTCTCTCTCTCTCTCTCTCTCTCTCTTCCTTTTTTTAATTTGCTTAGATGTTTTGACTCCCTTCAAACTTTTGTTCTTAACTGATAATTCTGTATGACAAGGAGGGGTTGTATAATTCTGTATGACAAGGAGGGGCTTCTATAGCAAAGGAAGATAGCAATAATAAAAGTAATTTATTTCCCAGACAATCCTAGATTGGTCCCTATGTGCTCTGTACTATGCTAGGTAGAGAATGGGTAAGAAACATGATAATCCCTAAGTGATAAGAGTCTAGGGTCCAGGTAAGGAGATCAGATATTCTATATCTAACATCTCCCTACATGATCTCTGCAACTGGTAGTAAATCTCTGCAAATATTTTAATGAGTCTCAAATAGGATATAGTTGTTCACCTTCCTTCTGGGTACATCAACCCAGCCCTCTCAACAAAAACAAAATAAGGAATTGAGTCTCTCATCCACTTAATTTAAACCAAACGTTTGCTTTTGTCCAAATTTTCTGAATACTTGAGATAAAACTTTTGCTTCACCCGGTTATTCCATCCCCAGTGGCTTCTGCCTGCCGGCAGAGAAGGCCTCCCTTCCTAACACCACCCTGGCATGTCAGAAGCGGGGACATTGTCTGATCCTGCCACATTTCCGCGAGGATATCTACCTGACATTTTTGTTGTCTCCCCTGAAGAGCATTGGTTTTCTGTGTGGTGGTGATGGGCTTGCCTCAAATCATCTCTACTCTTACGAGAGATGGAAGGCACTCTTGGCAAGATGACTAAGGAGAAATTTATGTGCGTCCTATAACCGCAAAGTTCACTAATTTCTCTTCTCTGTATTCCCTGGACTACGGTGAAATCATCCAAACCAGCTTCATCTCTCATTGGTCCAGCTCCTCAAAGCTAGTCGGCTAAAGCATTGTCTTACACAGAAGGTGGCCAATGCAGATTTCTCAGTAGGCTGGTTCACATAAAGTCTGATGGATTGGAGATGGTCAGACTACGTATTCTATAATAGGCCTCTTCCTAAACTGGTGCTTTTGTGGCTGGGTGGATTAAATCAGAAATGTCATGTGATCAAGGCCTCCTAGTTCTATGAGGAATTTCTTAGCTGTTGGTTGGATCTTCTATTAAAGAACTATCCTGTCTACACTCTGCAGTAATAACAGGTCTGTCCAGAAAGATATGAGTACAACCCCTTTAAGGGTATTATATTGATTCTAGAGTTACTGCAGTTCATGAAACAATGAAAAAGCAGCAGCCTTTCATAGGTTCGTAGAATCTTTGGTGAAATAAACCAGCTCCAGATAACAGTACAACGGGTCTATAGCCGACCAAGTGGACAAAATTGTTTTTCTATGGGCCGAAGTTACTGACCATGTTTTCCTGTTGAACTTTCAAGTTATAAATCATAATTTTTTTAAAAAAAAACAAGTAAAACCTGAGGGCATATTGCATCAGTCGTTGATAGAGAAAAAGCTTATGTTCCAGGTATGAAGAATGTCATTTAAAATATTCTTATGGTGGGGCGCCTGGGTGGCACAGTCGGTTAAGCGTCCGACTTCAGCCAGGTCACGATCTTGCGGTCCGCGAGTTCGAGCCCCGCGTCGGGCTCTGGGCTGATGGCTCAGAGCCTGGAGCCTGTTTCCGATTCTGTGTCTCCCTCTCTCTCTGCCCCTCCCCCGTTCATGCTCTGTCTCTCTCTGTCCCAAAAATAAATTAAAAAAACGTTGAAAAAAAATTAAAAAAATAAATAAATAAAATATTCTTATGGTTTACTCTGGGCATCTTAACTTGAATTAGAAAATAAAAGTAAGCATATTATGAGAAGTGCAAAAGCATAATATTTGGGAATTACTGTTTGGGAATTACTTTGAACCCTTTACTTGCAGATTTTTGTTAATCATATGCCACGTACGAAGAATATATTTTTCATTTCTCTTGCTACGTGTAGACACTGCTGTCTGTAGTTAAGCCGACCATCTCTGCAGCTGGACCAATGGACTTTCACATTAGCACATTTTTCTATATATTCAGTCTTCGTGTTAAGTAAAAGAGAATGCTTGTTCCACATAACCTTTATTTATTTGCATGTTCCCTTGAATTTCTCACTGAAAACTACCAATTACACCTGAGTTCACTGTGCATAAAACATTTCTGTTTTCTAAGGATAAACACACAGCTATTGCTAGGGGGCTATCCGCAAATATTTATTTAACACAAACTAAGAAATTCAAATTCATATTAAAAATAGGTTCACTCCTTAAGGCCACGTTCAATCTGATTTAACACACGCAAGAGTAATCCATCTACTTATAAGACCTGTCCAGAAACCATGTTTTAGTACAAAAGGTGACCTATTTGTTTTGCTAGACAAAAGTATATGTGTCATGGGTCGATTATTAACCTCTCAGTGTTTGCCTCTCCCGAGTCCGTATCTTAAGCTGCTTATGCTCAAAAGTAAATGAACTGCATAGTGAAATAAATTGTGTGACTAAAGCATAGCATCATGTGTTGTTTGTCCATAGTGGGGAAAAATCAGTGCAAATCTTTTATTAGAGGAACGCCAACGTGGAGCTCTAGGTTAGTTTCACCTCCGGCTGAATCCGATGTCAGTGTGGTAATTACCAGGCCCAGTCAATAATACCTCTCCTCAGTATAATTGCAAATCCAGTACAACCATGACCAGAACTAAATTGCTTCAGAACAATCAATAGGAATCTTCTGATTATGATCCCACGTGTATGCATCAGATATAAAGAGGAAAACTGTCCATTCAAGCAAAAGGTCAATTTTATAAATAAAAAATACTGTATAAAAGTCATGTTGTGTTTTATGGTCTTTCCTGGTAGAAAGACTGAAGATATTGGTGAGTTGTCCATGGAAACAAAGTGTGTAGCAAGGAATTCACCAGCAGACAAATAGCAATGTAAGGAAAGCAGGGATAATTTTGAGTGAGAGATACATTCATGACTGAGGATAAGCTGGCTGGTTCAGCAAACACCTTCCTTCTATTTTGAAACAGAGCTTTGAACATAAAGCTAAAATCCCTGTGCTCTTTGGTAAGCTTCAGTCATTAAAAGGGCTAGTTAACTAATGAGTCCCTTAAGTTGCCAGTTCCACTAGAAACCAAGATTAGAGCTATTAATTTCCTATCAGAGGCATGTAATGATATAGATTATTTGAAAGCGTCTGTGTCCCTTCTTTTGATATTGGTGCTCTTTAAACTGGGGAACAGAATTTCCAAGAGGTGAGAAGATTAGAATTATAGAGCTATGGACCTAAGCAAAATAATAATAATAATAATAAATTGTTAGGGTATGTTATCTCACATCCAGTCACGTAAAAACATATTTGGATCTAAGAAACTTGGAACTGGGTTGCATAAAAGTTGGTGATGATAATGTCCCTCTGAGGCAAAGTAGAGGGGAGAGGGGTGTGGCCAGCAGAGAAGGGAAGAGAAAGACGGGAAAAGACATGGGGATGCTCGTGCGATTAAGACATAAAAAGGAAATTTAAGACCAATCGATGAGAACTTTTATAGTGTGTGTCCTAAGGCACTCTGCTTCCCCGTTTTTAAGGTATTTTCTGGTCTTAGCACAGAAGTGAACGAATTGGTGCTGAATCACATTGGCCTATCTTCTAACCCCTCCTTCAAGTTTTTCATATTTCTGGGGTGGGAGATGGAAATTGACAATATGCCACAATACACTGTGTTCCAGTGTCCTCAGTGACTTGTCACCAGCCAGCAAAGAGTTTCAAACTTCCTGTGTTGTACCAGGTCACCCGTCGTCTGCCTCCATCCACCTTCCTGGCCTTTCCCTGCAGTCTTTTCCCCAGCATACCTCTCTCCCTGTGTGACTCAGTTTCCACAGACTTCCCAGTACTTCTTCACAGCCTCCTACATGCACACCGTTGTTCACCATCACTTTGTTCTAGCTGTGATTAGAAGGTTTCCCCTCATCCGGGGCACCTGGGTGGCTCATTGCTTATGCATATGTGACTCTTGATTTTGGCTCAGGTCATGATTTGGTGGTTTGTGAGTTTGAGCCCTGCTTCAGGCTCAGCACTGATAATGCAGAGCCTGCTTGGGCTTCTCTCTCTTTCTCTCTCTCTCTCTCTCTCTCTCTCTCTCTCTCTTAAAAATAAATAAATAAATAAATAAATAAACATTAAAAAAAAGTTCTTCTTTGGAGAGCCTGGGTAGCTCAGTGGGTTAAGCGTCCCACGTCGGCTCAGGTCATGGTCTCGCGGTTTGTGGATTTGACCCCGCTTCAGGCTCTGTGCTGGCAGCTTAGAGCCTGGAGCCTGCTTTGGATTCTGCGTCACCCTCTTTGTCTGCCCCTCCCCTGATGGCTCTCTGTCTCTCTCTCAAAAAATAAACATTAAAAAAAATTTTTTAATAAAAAATAAATGTTCTTCCCTCATCTCTGTCCATTCACATCGTACCCTTTCCTCCAATCCCCAAGCAATGCCAAAAGCCTCCGCGATCCTTCTCTTGTAAAAAAATCTCTGCTTCTTGAGTACTCTTACTTCATTCAGACTCTCCATGATTATCTTTGAGTTGTAAAGAAAGAGATATCAACAAAAGCTAACCATCACTAAGAGTCATAATAGTAAGAATATGCTAATTACTAATAGAAAACTCACCTAAAATATTGGCTATGTAATGAAGTCTCATTATAGACAAGTTAGAGTGACCGTATCTAGACCTTGACCCTATCCGCCGATGGGACCCTTAGGAGACTGATGGGGAAAACCGTGACTCCTCGTTGCAAAAGTTCTCAAAACAGAGAAAACTACTTTTGATATAAAAATCAATACTTTATATCAATACTTCTTGAAATGTTGCTACCATACCATATATAATAAAACTGAATAAACCAAAAAGTGTAAAGATGCTTGTGACTTTCAGTGTTAAAAACACTGAATCCGAGGTCTTTACACATGAGCAATTATTTTCAGCAGATGCTAAGTGAGAGAGAGAGAGAGAGAGAGAGAGAGAGAGAGCGCAATTAATTTAAATGCTGTAGTAATTTCCAAAGAGTCCAAAGTAGCACCTGTCTTGTGAGAGCACGTCTTGTATGTATCACATTGTCTGAGCTTCTTTTTACCACCCAGCCCCCACTAGCAAACAGAAATTCTACAGTTGGCGTTTTTTGCATGAAGGTATAAATAAAAATGTTGCAGTCACAACAACGTAAAAGGCTGTTAAATAGCTGATAATTTCATCAAGTCAAAACCCAACGTAGCTGCAGTAGAAGCATAATGCTATAAACATTTTCAATTACCTCCTTAACCCTTCTAGGAAGCGAAAATGTTGTCAGTGAGGCCCTGCATGAAGGAGCACAATAGCAACGCACAGCCCCCCCCTTCCCCCCACCTCCTCACTCTGCCTGCGCGTCCCCTGGAAGGGGACTGTGTGGACTCTTGCCCACATCAGTTTTAAATTGCTCAAGCAATTGTTTCCTGTAGATTAATTTGTAATTCTAAATTTCCAGGAGAATGAAATGTGAGCCCGTCCCTCCCTCAGGCCATTTACAGAGCTATAGCTCTCCTCCAATCTGAGTCTGAGTGCCTGCATGAGAAAACAGAGAGGGGGGCTCAGCCCAGGAGGTGGGAGAAGAAGAGAATGGGGCTGGGGTGGGGGGCAGAGGCAGTGGACACAGCACAAGAGAGACAGAGAGAGAGAGAGAGAGAGAGCGAGCCTATAAGAGGGGACAACAGAGGACGAAGACATAAGCCCAATAATAGGATCTCTATCCCCACCCTCTTCAGCCTCAACAGTATTTCCTGCATCTTGACACAGCTGGCGATTTTGCACAGCACTGTGTCCTTCCGTGTTATGCCTCATCTCACAAAATAAATAAACAAAATAACCTGTAGCAAGATTTTTGCAGTACTGGGGAGACAGGTATCTGCAACATTCACAATGGAGTGAGTTGTATTCACTGGTTGTAAGGCACTGGTCAGTCTTCTCCCCTCGTTCTAGCCTTTATCCACATCTCCCACTTTGCTCTCAGGCCAAATTACCTGTCACATGGTAGAACAGATTGGGTCCCTGAGAAGAAATGCATTCTCTAAGTGCAGAGCACCAAGTAATTACTCCTAGGCAGTGGTTTCATTCAGTCAATGTTTGTTGAACAGCCACTTCTCATAGAAAGCTGTATGCGACCATGTATTTCGTTTAACAAAAAACTTCCCCAGAGTCCATGATTTAACGCCATGATGCTTAACCACTCTGGGAATCTGATTTTTTTTTTTAAATATGGCTCCTGTTTGAAAATGCCCCTAAGTCTAACCACGAAATTGTGCGTTGGTACTGACTTTCCTTCACTGAGTCAAAATAGAAAAACAGTCTTAATGGAAAATTTGTATTTTGCACAGCTCACTTTCATTTTCATGCAAATATTTATGGCTCTTTCCTAAATTTAATTTAAAGCAATTCAAAAATGTGCAAAAACATGTCACTTTAAATTTTGTTCAAAAGTAAATTTCATGGGCGCCTGGGTGGCTCAGCCGGTTAAACATCTGACCCTTGATTTCGGCTCAGGTCATGATCTTTTGGTTCATGAGTTCGAGCCCAGCGCTCTCAGCTTGGAGCTCACTTGAGATTCTCTCTCGCCCTCTTTCTCTGGCCCTCCCCCACTCACACACACATGCAGGCTCTCTCACTCTCTCTCAAAAGAACTCAATAAACATGTTAAAAATTTTTGTTAAAAAGCAAATTTCAGTATGAAGTCAGCCAAAGTTTGTCTTTAAGCAGACACAGAAAACGTGAAATGGTCTTTGATGTGGTCATGCGCATGTCATTTTTGAGCCACTGACTTCAGCTCTTTGTTTTGAAGGCAAAAGGTCTTCAAAACCCTGACTCACTATGAAACGTTGTTATCAGGAAACAGAAGCGGAATTTCCTTAGCTCTGTTAACCAGACAAAGGGAAAACTTTATCAAAGAATTCTAGTACACTCCCTGTGGCATTATTTCCCTTGTCTGCTTAGTTAATAAGATATTTTTTTTGGCAAGCTCTGAATCGCCAGTATCGATGTTACAATATCATCATTGTTATAGGGAAAACGGAATAAGAGATCCGTGAGGTCAGAGTGTATCTGAATCACTTTCCCCTGGACCTGCTACCAGGCTAGTACAGGAGGTAATGGTTGGCAAGTACTTGGGAACATTCCTTCTTTACCAGAGGGTGAACACCTCACATGCAGACAAACAAGGTGTTCTGTCTGTACGGAGATAGCCAGACTTTGCTTCTAGCGGAGTTTCCCTTGACAAGGCAATAAAGCAAAGTCTAGAACACAGGACGCATTCAACTGATGATTGTTGAACTATTTTTAGAAAGCAGAACAGGAATCCACTTGTCAGGAGGCTCTATCCACTTATTGTTTGGTTTCCGATTTTAAATAATTCATGGGGCATTAAATGGCCAGTGAGGAAAAAATGAATGCCATACTTGGGGAGAGAAATTAAAAAGAGTTTGGATGTTCAGTGCATTCATCTGCAGCTGACTGGGTGGTTGAGACGTGTTGAAGTGTTGCAGAACACGAGGGGCTATTTAAAATAACTTCACAGTTTTAAAAGCCTGCTGTCTCTGCAAAATTCGTATGTGACCTGGAAAATACAAATTGACCCCATACAAACATGTATTTCTCAGCTCTCTTCTATGCTTCCTTTACCCCACATGAACATGTAAATATCTTCTTAGTTGACGTCTTTAAATCATAGGCCGTTAAAGCTTTCTCCGCTCAGGACACTGCTTGCATTATTATTATTATTATTATTATTATTATTATTATTTTGAATATAGAAAAGCGAGTGAGAATGGAAGTAACATTTTCCTCAAACAAATGAACTGTGTTTCCTCAAAGATATAGGTGGTGTTTAAATGTCACCAATACAAGCCAGACCCTGGAATGTCAACCTTGAATGGGCTGCCTACACTTTCATGTGCCAGGCTGAAAAAGATGATGACTCTAGCTACAATTACAGTTCCGGCACACCTCTTAGGAACATTTCAATTATGCCAGGAAACATCTGACGGAAACATGTAAATATGATCATAAACTCCAAACTGGGAGTGGAAGTCCTAGGGAAATATGAGTCTTACTGTTGAACGACCACTTAATTGGGTGGAGCTTTCTGCCTGGTCTTCTAATAGAGTCCCAGATGCAATTGATTGTCTTTCTTTTGTGATCGGGGGAAAAAAAAAAGGTCCAAAAAGTTGTATTGAGAGAACATGTGCCTGACTTAGCTGGTCATCATTCCCCAAAAGGTACTCCAGTTGAGCAAGGTCCTTGTCCCATGCCAGAGCACTCAAGCTCTTAGGAGAGGGTACCGATCTCCTGTCCCGTAAACTGAAGCCAGATGGTACAAGGCACAGCAGGCTCTGTGAAGGAACGCCTTCTTTTTGGTTAAGGAGGATTCATCAATTCTGAGATATTTCAAAGTAGCCCCTTGCATGAATTACCCAGAATGTTAAATATTATGACCGTAATGTCATCTCAAATAGTTCCTTTTTCAATAAGAGGACAGGGCGAGTAATCCTTAAGATGGTTCCCAAAAATCAATGGGGTGAAATGATACCCCTGAGATAGTGCTAGAAGAGTATGGAGACAGTTCTCCATTCCGTCCTGATACTTCCTGTGTAACCAACTCAGTACCATGTTAGTGATTTGCATGAAACAGCCTCCTGGCACAAATTCACTGGAACAAGATCCCCTCGCTGCTGATAGACTCACTGTAACAAGTCCCTCAACTTTGCCTGGTCACATCGCTCAGCAGGACTGCCATATGTGGAACCGGATTGCAAGACACAAAGAACATTATTCTGTGCGTTCAAACCCATACAACTCTATACCGTCTCTTTGGAAATAAGATTTGTTTAATGGCTAGTGATCATCTCCTATCTGGCTTTTTGGAATACCAGTTTTGGGTTTGGGGAGGGGGCTTTTGGTGTTGTTGTTGTTTTTAATCGCTAGTGCTATCTGTACTTTGGAAGAAGAGCTACAGTTAAACATATTTTGAACAGAAGAGGAAAAGGCAGCACGGCTCTTTGGGCATCCGTTCATGCAGCCTATCATTCCAAAACATTTCTGGTTTTACACTGGTGTCATCAACCAATGTCAGCACAGCTGAGGTGACTGTGCTAATTAACTGTCCTGCCGAACCAGCTGAGAAAGGTTGTATAAACTCCCTGGGAATATGAGCTGTGAAAAAGAAATCCTATCCAATGGAGCTAGGGACCAAACCCAAATATAGAATCAAAACATGGAACACTTGCCCTTAACCATCAGGTGATAACATCATCTGCTACAAGATGTTAGAGAGTTAGCAGAGCTGAATACAAGGCTGATATGAAAGAATAAAAAATAATCCTATGGGGGCACCTGGGTGGCTCCGTAAGTAGAGCGGCCAACTCCTGGTCTTAGCTCGGGTCATGATCTCACAGTTCGTGACTTTAAGTCCCGCATCGGGCTCTGCTCGGACAGCACACAGCTTGCTTGGGTTTCTGTCTGTGTCCCTCTCTCTCTGCCCCTCCCCCCTCGCGCTCTCTCTCTCTCTCTCTCTCTCTCTCTCAAAATAAATAAAAATAAACTTCAAATAATTAAATAAAATAATCATATGTATAGAGTTCAGGCCTCCTTCCTTCTCCTGTTTAAACAAAGCATTTGGGAATAGCCGGCATAGCATCTCCAAAGAGTGAAACACGCCTGCTCCAAAAGTCCATTCTCAAGAGAAAACCAGTCCAGCATAAGAAAGAGCTCTACGGTTTCCCAGCGACTGTTTGAGGTGGTGACTGTAGCTGGGAGTGGGGACAGTTGTCTCAGGAATGTGAGGAAATGAAAGGAGTCATGTGGTCCAGACAGTGAGGTCAAAGAGCCAAGAGGGTGTGTATGAGTTGACACAGGGATAGGGAAGACTTTATTTTGGTTTAAGAGTATGAGAGGCTACAAGGAGTTCCAGGGTGGTAAGGGGTGTGAGACAGAGTTTTTAATAGTATTAGAAAAGAAATTGAGAGTCTTTTAAACAATCACCCGTGTAAAGTCATCATTGTGGGCTCAAGAATTCAGAACTGAGGGGAGAGCACATGTTTATTAACAACTGAAAATCACTGTTGTCATGGGACAAATATTTATTACCTCCTATAAACATACCATTAACGAGAGAAAGAGAGAGAGAGAGACGCAGGAGGGTGTTGTGGGGGACAGGTCATCTGAAAGCACAGGTTGAAGTTAAAAAGTTCTTGAAGCCCTTGAAGAGGGCTCACCTCAGAGAAACCTGGAGTTAAGCAAGTTGGAACCCTGCCCTGCCCTCACTGTGACCATCTTAAAGAGAACTGATGTTGCAGCAACAGAGATCGGTTGCCTTGGGAAAAGATGCTTATGCACTGTATTTCATAGAAGACAGGCTCTAGGCAGACTCTCAGCACTAGTTACTAGTGGACTGAATGCTTGGGTGTGGAGAGCTTCATAACCAATAAAAGATGAGTCAGTCATTGTCTCATTAACTAGCTCAGCCTAATTTACCTTTCCTTCAAGGAAGGACCCATAATCATCAAAACTTTTCGATCCTGTACAGATTTAAGGAATGGGTAGGAAAAAGGGCTAGCCTGTGTTCTTCCTCAGGGCCTCTTTTTTGTTTGTCTTTTTGTAAAGATTGCTGTATGGGAATAAGTAACTCGGGACCCGTGCGTAATAGAAAACTCACTCGTCGGGCATGCTTTATTTTTGAAATGGTAGATCCTGGGTGACATTCAGACTACCATAACATGAGAGTACTTTCTAAGGTATGATAAAGGATGAGGCATTTGTTTGGGCTGTGGTTCTCTAGTTACAACGGTGGAACAGTCTTGGGCTCCATGGAGCTGTAGATCACCAGGCATATGTCAAGACTGTGAAGGATCAGCGAGTTTACCCTGTTTGCAAGCAAACAGATTAACCTAGCAGAAGACACAAGGCCCCTGGGGCAGAGGCAAAGGACTTTATGACTCACAGTACAGCAAACACCATGAGCTTCACGTCCACGTCAGTTTCCCTCGCCCCCACCGAGTCCCGTGTGATGATGCGATGTGCCTCCCATAGATGCTGACGACACTGTTGGCTTGCCTCACGCCTGAGGAACCTGCATCTTTTATAACGGGCTGCAAGCACACCTGCCTCAGCCTTGCCCCAGCCTGTGCACCTTGCCCACCTTATCTTTATTATACCGAACGATAGATGACCCAGACCTCTACTCTGTAGAACGACGCTATCTCTGTCCTCCAAGGCTATTTACTGTACAAACATCCTTGAAAAAATGTTTCTGCTCGCAAGGTGTGCAGATATGTCAGAGACTAACAGGGATTCATCTCCTGACCATCTTACGCTAACAGAGGCTGCTGACAGTGTAAGTCATGCTTTTTACTGCTTGCTACCCACAGCATGGGGATCTCGCAGGTGGCAGCCGGTAAACATATGGGGTGAACATGTAGGTTGCTCTGCTCCTCTCTTGAGGTCATGCAGGTTTGAGAGCATCTTCCTGGCTCTAGAGCCACAGGTAGGTATTATGGGTACCATTCATTTGCCCTCAGGTCATATAAAGGGAGAACCAGCTCCATAACTGAGTTATTATGTAAACTGCCTTCATATTGAGGAAAATGAGTATCAGTCTCTCCAGTCCTCATTTTTCTGCCTTCCTATTTTTTTTCTAATGAGCATGGCATTCCTTGCATATTTGAGTTTGTAGCCTGAGTCTTTTATTTTATTATTATTTTTTAATGTTTATTTTAGAGAGACAGAGACAGAGTACAACCAGGGGAGGGGCAGAGAGAGAGGGAGACACAGAATCTGCCTTCCTATTCCTAACAGTTCCTGGAATTTCTCCATGAGGCAATAATCTCCTACTTCCTTAGGTTCTAAGGACCTAAAGGTCCTTAAATAAAGGTTACACGCTCTTCTAAATAGCTCGTAATGCCCACCAGTTGCCTTAGTCAAACACTTGAGGCTACAGGGCTGAGGAACAAAAACTTGGACTTTCTAGTTCCCTTCTTAAATGATGATTTATGACGTGAGGCTGCGACCAGATTCTACTAAGAAAACAGGAAGTCAGCACTGACTTCTCTCTTTGAATGCCCATGCCCTGAATGCTTTAGTGAAACAGAACATGGGCCTGGAGTTGCCGAGACTCAAATACAGCTCTATCCCTATCTGCATGGCCATAGACACCTTAATGGATCTAACCTAGGTCTCAATCGACTCATCGGTAAAATGGGGTTAAAAATACCTTTATCCTAGTCTTGTCATGAGATTAAATGAGAGAATATTTGTAACACACTTTGCACAGTGCCTGGTTCTGTGAATAATTGTTGTTATTATTGGCTACCCTGCCACTCACAGGAAGCTATAAAATACCTGACCGGTGCAAGTTTGCTCTTAATTTACTACCTGTCCGGAGATCCATTCTTAAAATTGCCAGTAAATCAAGAGTCAGTGCCCACTCGGCACGCTCACCGTCGTGGAGATATGTGCTGCTGTGAGATGCTCAGTTCAACTTTGCAACTTTGTTCTCCTCAATCACGGAGTTCGAAGAAGGAAGGTAATAGGCACTGATGAGCTGCTAGGAAACCAGGTGTGCACAGAACTTAGTCACCTGTAACTATCTTGTCTAAATCTTAGTGCAGTAGTCTTCTTTAAATATCTAAAAAAATTTTTTTTAAGAAATCAGTGTCTTTTTTCAGTTTCGTATAACATGATACGATTGTGTGTGTGTGTTTTAAGGTTTTATTTATTTTTGAGACAGAGAGAGGCAGAGCATGAGCAGGGGAGGGGCAGAGAGAGAGGGAGACACAGAATCTGAAACAGGCTCCAGGCTCCGAGCTGTCAGCACAGAGCTCGACGCGGGGCTCGAACCCACAAACCACAAAACCAGGACCCGAGCCAAAGTCTGACGCTCAACAGAGTGAACCACCCAGGTGCCCCCGATTGTGTTTTAAATTAAGGCTCTCTCCTAAGGACTTGAATTCTGAAAAACTGCAGCCTATGTATACTAGAACTTGAATTACTAGCCCTCAAGTATATAATATCCGGGGTTCTTTAGCCCTAATCTTTTACATCAACAAAGCAGTTAAAACAGTAAACCCCTTAAAGATGAAGAAACTGTGGACTCAGGAAAGGTATTAAGTTGTCCAGCTCCTTCCCATTTAGTAAATTATCGCACCTCTATGGCCGATTCATTAACTCACTAGGCAGATATTTACTGAGATTCCACCATGAGGAAATTATTATCCTGGCCCCCTGCGATACCTACGTGATTAAGGTCTGATGACCACAGTCAGGGAGGGAACTTACTGGTTAAAAGGAGAGAGAATGCAGCTTTTATATTGCACCCGCCAGACTCCATGCACAATGGTAGGCATTCCCCAGTACCAGGTGAGTTGCGATTCTTTTCTCTTGCACGTAAGAAAAAAGTCAACTCACCTTGTGTAAAATTCAGAGTAAAAGACATCATAATCAGCATTTTGATAATGCCATCAAGAAAGCAGTTTCTTCAGGTAGTTAGTACAGATTAAGTACTTTAAAAAAATATCTGGCATCTAACAAACACTCATTGAACTTCATCTCTTAATACCTAGCATGCTTCTCCTCAGGCTCTTGAAGAGCTGTAATGGAGTTATGCATATAAATGAGAACAGAGTGAATTTTTCCTAGGAAATGAGAGAGAGATTTTACAGAGAAAGTTATGTTTAAGCTGGTCCTTGAGCTTAAGAAGAAGATTGCCAAATAGGCAAGGAAAGACTCTTTAAGACAGAGGAAGCAACACGTGGGCGGTGAGGAAACTTGAAGGGCTGAGTGGTGAAATAAATTGTGGGTCACCTGATATTAAGCAACCATTGAAAAGAACAAGATAGGCGCCTGGGTGCTCAGTCAGTGAAGTGACCGGCTTCGGCTCAGCTCATGATCTCACAGTTCATGAGTTTGAGCCCTGGGTCCGACTCTGCTGACAGCTCAGCTCCTGGAGCCTGCTTCAGATTCTGTGTCTCCCTCTTTCTCCGCCCCTCCCCATTCACACGCTGTCTCTCTGTCTCTCTCTCTCTCAAAAATAAACAGTAAAAATAATTTTTAAGTAAAAAAAATACTTTAAAAAGAATAAGATAACATCTATGTATTAAATGATGTATTTAGGAATGGAAAATTAGGGTCGTACAATGGTATGACTACTAGGCTCCAATTCAATTTTTAGGTAACTGCATTATTTGAGTTATATATAATAAGCATGCTATTATCAACTTTTAAAAGATAGATGGGACGTTATGTTAAGGTTCTGGAAATAGCAAATTGTTTATTTTTACAGGAGAAATGGAAGGTAAGGAGATGGAGTTACAATTAGATCAGGCAGTTTGCTATACTAACAGTTTGGACGTTATGCTCTAGACTACATCGGGAGTTGGGAAATTACAACCCACGGGCCATATCAGCCTACCACTTTGTTTTATAAATAAAGTTTTATTGGAACATAACCACTCATTCATTTATACACGCCTATGGCTGCTTTTGTACTGCACCAGTAGAGTTAAGCATTGGTGAGAGGGACCATATGGCCCACAGAGCCTGATAAGTTTGCTACCTACACCTTTGCAGAAAAGTTTGCAGATCCATGTTCCAGATAATAAAAAGACATCAGAGAAGGGAATGACATTATCAAATCTGCTGATTCTGACCGACTTTTTGCTCTGCCTTATAGAAATGTGCCAGTAATTCTTACACCATCCTACAAGTAAAAACAAGTACAATTATATACTTTTTGTAAAGGAGAAAAACAAAAAACAGGCCACATAGCTATTAAGTGATGTCTCTTTCGGTAGAATATAAGCTCCAGGAGGGGAAAGACTTTGTCTTATGCCCCGGTCTCGCTCCAGCACCAAGGACAGTGTCTGGTACACGATCAAGTATTTACTTAAGTAAATATTTATGAAACAAATCCAAGAGGGAATCAATGAATACATAGATAAGTGAATGGGAAATTCGTATGAGAATGGAGGCACCCTCTCGAAGTCGTACTGCAGATCCAGCCACCATCAAGCCTGTCATCCTGCCAGCGCTTCAGGCAGCGACTTATTCAAGATCCTCTACGAAAATCCTGGGAGTCAGGCTCACGCACACATAAAAACCACAAGCCAGAATCTTCACGTTCTCCCCTAGCCCAAGGCTATCTCACTCTGCTGTGTTGTACCTAAAGAGAGTTATCACTTCATTTGTCTGCCGATTTGTGTTTGCCATATAGCATGCCCTATTTGCTTCCAATTTCTCACATCTGGTTCATTTCTGCTCTTTAACTCCAAACAGTTGTGGGAGTCTTTCCCATTGCTAAAGGGGTTCCTCTCTCCTCAGCAGGTTACCCTCCATCACCTGTCTGGTAGACAGGTTTGATTGTTGTCAAACATTGCTGTTGTACAGTTTCTATCCAGTTCTTGGGCTGATCCTTCAGCTGTACGAGTCCTTGAAAGCTGACAGGATGAATTGCTTGCTTTCCCAGCCTTAATGTTTATCTCCCTTCAGATCACACCATCTGCTGTGATTTGGCAGCTCAGGTAAGTGCATTTTTTTTTTAACTTCTTTCAGTTGCTCAGCCTCCTACAGATACTGCCATGTCCGTGTTCTCCCTCTCTTCAGACATCATCTCCTTGAAACTGTAGGGTTTATAATGAAGTTGATGGATGCGCCTGGTGCTTTTCTCCTTCCATGCTGTCTGTCATTCTTTGCAGTACATACATTCAATCTGTCCACTGAGGCCTTTGCACGAAGGAGCCAGAACCGTCTGTAAAATCAGTATCGGCTGTGTGCTTTCTTCATTCCACTTCTTATCTCTTGTTTTCCACCACTCTTTCCCTTAGCTTCTAAGCCAGAGGGCACAAATGGTGGGCAGACCTCTTTGGCTTATCCCAAAAATGACTCCAAAACTGGAAATCCCACTGAAGAAATGGAAACTTGTCTTTTTTTCCAAATTTGGAAGAAGTGGTGCCCTGGGGCTTGCATGTCTCCTTGGCAGAAACAGGCAGGGGTGGATTCTCAGCCACAGTCTTCTGATGCTGTTCATGCTCTCATTTTCCCTGGCTTCATCACTCCCCCGATCTAACTCTGATGTAAAGCCATGTTTCCAAAATCCTTTTAGAGGAGGGTCAGAAACTTTTTCTCTGAAACACCCAAGAGTAACTAGTTTGGACTGTTGCGGGCCACATGGAATCTATCTCAACTACGAAGCAGATGAGTGCGGGTGTGTTTCGGTACAATTTTATGTACAAATGCAGGCAGTGAAACAGAGTTGGACATGGGCCATAGCTTTCTGACCCCTATTTTAGAGCATCATCTTTGATTTTGAAACATCTACCGTGCGTTCACTCTGTAGTATCCATTTATTAAGGAATCGTGAAACTGTACTGAATTATCACATCAGCCAGTAGAATCTACTTCCATACTGGTTAAAACGGTTTGTGTGTATGAATGTGTATTAGCATGCAATCCCAGCAGCTCTAATTACATGATTTCAGAGGGGCTTGAATTGGTCTTCTGGATTGGAAGTATTTATGGCCTTTATGACCCCTATTATAATATTATACATGCACTACTAGATCATTTAAACATTGTTTACGCGAGTAAATAATAGACCCTGTTGAGACCAGTACCTAAGTTATTCCCTGGTTCTAACACGCTTCCCTTGGGAACTACATTATCTGCTTCAAGCCACCATGGAGCCCTTTAGCATACTGTAACAGAAGACAGAGTCACTTAGTACCCTGCCAGCAACTATGTCCCCTGAGATTGTCACAACACTGGGGAAAATCTGTCTCATGTTTGTTTAGCTTTATGCATTAGTTACAACAATCAATACAGTGGAAATACCGCTAAATCTTTTGGAGATGCGTCTTAATGAACTACCAAGTGCCATTTCCAGGTAGCAAATATACACAAGTTTTTCTGAGAACGAGAGGTTTTATATGTATAACATACATATATTCATCTTATATTTTAATTATCATATAATGCATATTATACTTTACAATCCGTATATGTGTAATTTCTAATTCTCAGAACACCAAATTTTATACTTGAGCAAACTGAAACTTAGATGTTAAGCAGCTGGTCCAAGTTACATAACTTAGGCGTCTCTGCCTCTAAAGCACACGCTTAATCACCATGTAATGTTTGTTTGTTTATTTGTTTGTTTGTTTTTTTTTTGAGAAAGAGAGAGCACGAGCAAAGAAGCAGCAGAGGGAGAGGGAGAGAGAGAATCTTAAGCAGGCTCCATGCCTAGCATGGAGGCTGATCTCACAAGCGTGAGATCGTGACCTGAACTGAAATCAAGCGTCGGTCCTTAACTGACTGAGCCACCTGGTGCCCCTGTAAATGGTTCCTCTTAATATGATATTTTCTATATCTTTATTCAGTCCCACACATACTGTGAAAAGACCTCTTTGGGTTAGTATTCGATGCAAGCTTGATGAACAGTAAATGTTCCTTGAGTAATGAAAAATGTCCTCTCACCAAAATTTGCCCCTCAACACTCCTGTCTTAATTAAAAACATCACCATTTGCTGAATATCCAAGCTAAACACCACCCAGACATCCATCCTTTATCTCACTTGCTCTTAGTTCTCCGTCCCATTGGTCACCATGATGGTTAATTTTAGGTATCAGCGTATCTGGGCCATGGTGTCTAGATTTTATCAAACATTGTTCTGGATGTTTCTGTTGAGATTATTTTGGATGACATTGACATTTAAATTGGTAACCTTTTAATGAAGCACACTGTCCTCCATAATGGGGGTGGGTCTTATGCCATCGGTTAAATGCCTTCAGAAAATAAAAATTGACCTCTCCCTGACTCCTCACCCCTGGGCAAAAAGGAATTCCACCCACAAACTTGGAATTGCAACATTGGCTCTTTCCTGAGTCTTCTATTGGTTCTGTTTTTTCTGGAGAACACTGAGTAATACAGTCACCAAGTCTTTCTCTGAAATATTCTTCCTTATCCTGCAGTGACTCAGGGCCCAATCTTTTGACTTATAGTCTTTCTGCTTCTAGTTTCTCTAATTCTCAATCTGAAATTAGGTCAGTGGCTCTGAAATGTCTGCAGAATCAAATGCAGGCTTCATGGCATGACATTCAAGGTCCTTCCCAGTCAGGGCCAGTTCCCCTGAGCTCCGTTGCCCATCCCACCACTCCTAACCTCACCACACCAGTCAGCATTCCAGGATCATGTCTTCTTTGCTCACCTCTGGGTGAGAAAACTGTTCTTGCCTTGCTTTTTGTGTTGAGAAATGTTCTTCTGGCCATGTGAGTAAGAGTTCCAAGGACCGGGTATTGGTCAAGTCAAAGTAGAAGATTCACGCCCCAGCCTGTTGGTTGGCCTCATCACTGACTTTGGATCATGAGTTAAAAGCAAGAAAAGGGTTCACCCTTTCCTACGAATCCTTTCCTTATCTCTATAGATCATATAAATCCGTGTACACCCTTTACACTCTATTCGCAATGAAAGAACACCAGTTGAAGGAGAAACAATAAATCATCTACTTGCTCACTCAGCACATTGCCAAGCTATTATTTAGACTGCATTTTCATTCACCTGTTGTTTTTCAGTTAACTACCACAGTATCCTCCTTATGTTTTCACCAGGTAGCCACACCTTCAGCAAAGGGATGATGGGAGGAAGGGGCCCATGACACCTCCAGGGTAATTTTAAAGTCTTCTGTTTCGTGTTGTACTGAATTTCCTCAGACTGATTTCTGACTACCTGTCATATATGTTTCTTTTGTTCATTAGAATGTAAGATTAGGGTTGCCTTAAAATTCCCTTTGGTGAATTGTTAAGAGCTGTGAAATGTTATCAAAAGGTCACTGAAACACATGTACTAGTAGCTTTTAACGTTAACAGACAGCATGGCCAATTCTATATCTGGAAAATGGCCCAGTCAAGAATGCAAATACACGGGGCGCCTGGGTGGCTCTGTCGGTTAAGCGTCCGACTTCGGCTCAGGTCATGATCTCACGGTCCGTGAGTTCGAGCCCCGCGTCGGGCTTTGTGCTGACAGCTCAGAGCCTGGAGGCTGTTTCCGACTCTGTGTCTCCCTCTCTCTCTGCCCCTCCCCTGTTCATGCTCTGTCTCTCTCTGTCTCAAAAATAAATAAACGTTAAAAAAAATTAAAAAAAAAAAGAATGCAAATACAGTACTCCCAGTATTCATTCATTCAGCAAAGGAGACTGAGTTCCCCTCCAATGTGCCAAGTCTAGGAACATAAAAATGAATATAGCATACTTTCTACCTTAAAAAACTTACAGTCAAAGGAAGAAGACAAGTCATATCAACTAACTAGAGCTTTTATATCATGAATAATACTTACAAACCTAGAAAGAGTTGTACATAAACCTAGGAGTGGTCAAGAGGGGCCCCACCAAAAAAAAAAAAAAAAGGAAACAAAAGGGATTTGGAGCTGAGTCGAAAGTTTTACTTAGTTGAAAATCTGACTTGGTTTAGAGAACAGGTCATCAAAGTGTGGTACCCAGATCAACAACAGCAACATCATCTGGGAATTTGTGAGAAATGCGGACTCAGGCCCAATTCAGACCTCCTGAATCGAATACTCTGGGATTGAGAGGCAGCCATCTGTGTTTTAGCGTGCCTTCTAGATGATTCTAGTGCACACTTGAGTTTCCGGATCACTGATGTAAAGAACATGTACAACCGAACACGTGTCTAAGAAATGGGTGTGCAGGAAAGGGTTCAGGAGCACCCCAGAGAATGAGGACTGTAGACTGAGGACAGACTACAAAGAATCCTAAATGACTTTCTAAAGTTAAGACTTTATCGTCTAGGGCATGAGGAGTGTTTTAACTAGGAACGTGTGATAATTGGATTTGTGATTTTAGAAAAATAGCTATAGTAGCAGTTTGGAAGATGAATTCAAGATGTGCAGGCAGTAGGGGAAATGAGAAACGACTGTAAAAGTTCAAGTCATTGGTGTTCTGAGCCTGAATTGAATAGCCAGAGGCTTTGAGAATGGAGAAAAGATGGATTTGAGTGCCTTTTAGAGTGTGAAATTGCCAGTACTGTTTTTTGTTGTTTTTGTTTTGTTTTTTACTAAATATCTAAATATTAGAGAAGAGGCAAAAGATTCAGCTCCTTAATTTTGGGATGCATTTTGTCGTTCAGCAACTGAATATTCAGTTCTCTTTTTTTTTTTTTTTTTATTATTTTTTGAAATGTTTATTTTGGAGACAGAGCAGAAATGCTCACGTGAGCAAGAGAGGGCAGAAAGAGAGAATCCCAACAAGGCTTGGCCTTGTCAGCACAGAGCCTGAAGTGGGGCTTAACCCCACCAATCATGAGATCATGACCTGAGCTAAAGCCAAGAGTCAGAAGCTTCACTGACTGAGCCACCCAGATACCTCTCACTTCTCTTTTAAATGGAATGAGGAAGAGAAGAAACTTTGTAAGTTGGTGGCTGAGGTGAGCGATCAGGAGGCACATGAGAGAGAGGTAACTTTCGATATTTGAGTTATGGTGTCTTGGGGTATCTGTTAAAATATCTACAACAGTGATCATGTGGAATATTTATGTTGGTATTTCCATTGGCTTTTTTTTTTTTTTAATCTTGATTTCTTGCTATTTCCTATTTGATTTTTGGAGCACTCTAATAAAAAAGAGATTACATATTCTGTATGAATTTCAATTCACAATAAAAATTCTACATGGGAATTTGACTGTGTGTATTACCATAGTCGCTGAAAGGGTCTCTTTGAAAATGACTCTAGTAAATGGCAGCCCCAGTCTCCAAACTTTATATCATAATTTTGTTCAGCTGGTAATTGTGTAGGCAGGAATATTACTAGCGTGACTACTCGGAACTCTGTTGAACATTTTTGTGTGCTCTTTGATTCTGAAGACCTTTAAAAATAACTCTGGGTAGTTTCCAAAGATATCCAACAACAGTCAAATGAGGAGAACATCTGTGACCCTCAGTCCTATTTGTCTTCATATATGATTCAGGGGGAAAACTTTTTAATTTACATTTATATTCTCTAGATGAACACAGTGCAGCGAATAGGACGTAGAAGAAGGAGCCAATCATTTCAGCTACTTTAAAGGTCCTTCCAGAAGTCCATGTTGACACATTGACTGGAGCACCTCCATATTTGTCTCCTGCATGGATTCACATTTGCTCTCTGTCTTACCTACCTCCAAAATTCACCCGCCGGGAGAGAGTGCCAAAACCAAGTCCCCTAAAATCTGAGCCCCTGCTCTCAGAGTCAACAAAATGCCAAGAGACCCCAAAGATTTGTACCCCCCGCAAAGCAGCACTGAAACAGGAACTGCTTACATTTAGAATTTGGTGATGACCTTATGCCCACACAGAAAAGAGGGGCCAGTCTCTTCCCTAGTTTGAACTACAATGCTGGAGTGACAATTAAGGTTACTGAGTAGACTCAGAATTAGCTCTCTTGGCTGCTTATTACCTGCATGACCTTGGATGAGTTACTTTGCCTTCTTTTTAAAGGGGGAAAAAAGAATTCCTCCACTGATCTTTGGGAATGAAGGGAGCAAAATCAGAGAAAGCATTCTCTATAATGCTCTCATATTATTATTCTTAGAGTAGACATTATCCTTGTCCTTGTTATTTTTAATGCTTGGAGGCTTCAGAATCCTGGCCTGGCCTGCTGGACAGGAAACCATGTTCCGAGCTTAGAGTGTTACTTTAATGGAGTCTTTCTTAAAAGAGGCAGCCAGAATTTTATCAATCTGTATACTTTAGCATTATCCTAATTTAAGAGCTCTACCATAATATTTCTCGTTTAATACCGAGGTTCAGCATTATGTCTTGCAATGTTTATGTTCATTATTATTCACCTCATTTTAACAGCAGATCTATAGAGTACCCATACAATAGGATATAAAATGATAAACAGACTGTTTTCAATGTTTAATATTCTTTGAAAACACATATGTTGAGTGTTTACCCATGCTTGGCATTGATTAATTTTTCCTAATATTTGCATAGATCCTTGACATATTCTCCATCAGATGTATCCTTTGACTCTCATAGCACTCTGATAGGAAAAACTTACTGAGAAACTTTCTTTTCCTTTTACTTACTACAGCTTGACAAATCCTGATTTTATTCCTTTTAGATTTCACTTGGGTTCTGCTCATGTCTCCAAATTGCCCCAATCATTTAAAATTTTAATGCATATTACAAAGGATTGCCCAATTCATTGTCATTAACAACCGAATGAGTCAACCTAATAGTCTGTCAGAATATGAATGTCTGAAGGATGGCTGTGTCTCATTTGAATATGAAGCTTTTGTTAATTATTGTTCTGTCATCATGTTCTAAAATATGCCTCCTCCTTAAAATTATCTGGAAGATAATTACAAAATTTCCTTGAGTGAGACCTACTGAACATTTGCCCAGCATTTCTGTAGGGTAAGGATGTAAGAGTGCATACATTTTAGAGTCCCAGGCTATTCTGCTGTGGAGATGATTGCATTGACCCAGGGTATAATCAGTAGTTCTCTCCACTCTGTGTCCCAATACAGACCATCCCTCCCTCTGTAGCTATAGCCAAGCTGTTATAATCTTTTCCTTTTTTGCGATTAGCCTACTTCTCCTTAATGAGAACCCCTTTTTATATGGCTGTTAGAGAGAAGAACCCTCAAGCATATACCCTTATGCGATAGTAAGCTCTGTGTTGCCATTTCCCATTTCCTAAATATGTATATCATTAAATCAAAAGATTCAAAACAGTGTATTAAACCATGTCCCCTACTATAGTAACTCTTCCCTTTTCTTGTCTTATTTTTCTGTTGGAATTTTAGACCTCAGATATTATTTTTATGGGGGAAATTCTTAAATGGAACTTTGTTACCACTTAAAGATAGATGTATTTTTCTGTTCTCATATGATCCATTTAAACTCACCATCAAAGTGAACTATGGACTCATTTTGGGAAGAAAATATATCCCATAGACCATAATTCCCCAAGACCTTTATTTATTTGATTTCTGCTCCCTGGGATCACGGCCTCATGACATGCAATTCTCAGTACTGTGAGCTTCCCAGGAAATAGCATTCATAAAAATCATTTCACAGCAGACTTCAATGCCAACCCAACAATAAAATATTCCAGCACATTCTCACACTGAAGGCAGCTACGGACAGCCACTGCTCCTTTCTTTTTACATTGAAAAGATATCTTTTGCTAAAGACATCAAACATATCTACGGAACAGACTACCCAGCAAACTCTTTTTAATAGAGGTGTCCTTGGATGTCAAACGCCAATATAATCTAATGGGAACTTTAATAATTGCAGCTATTAGAGACTTAAGGATACTATCAACACAGAAATCTCTCCAATTCATTTTTTTTTTCAAATGAAGAAGGAATTTTGAATATAAAACGGAAGGGAATCCACATCCACAAAATGTAAGGGGATCTTCAAAGCTAACTGTAAAATCCTCCCTCTTGTCTAGGGGAAGAGAAATCCTCCACTTTACGTGCTCTCTGTTGAGTCTCTTTCCACCAAGGGTTCTCTATGCCTTAAAGCCCTCTCATTCCTTGCTCTCTCTCAATCCTACATCTTACTCCCCTTACCTTTGCGTGTGGTGTATTTAGTCGTCCATCAGGTGCCATCCAGTTCAACTTTGTTTGGAACAGAGTGGGGGGATGGAGGGGATTTTTCTGATTCAGAAGAACCTCTACAAGATATTCAGACTTTTACAAGTAGACTTTTTCTTGGAATATCTTCTGTCCTTTACAATATAAATGACCAACACATAGACCAGGACCCCTTTCTTTGACTTCATAAAGCTACGTGCCCTCTGAGCTTGTTTTGTTGTGTTTCTGTGAGAGGCAAGGGGCATGGTTTCCAGTAAATAGCTCGATTTGTTATTCATTCTTTCTTTATCAGCACAGTGATAGTCACAAGTAGAAAGAAGGGGATTAAATAGTTTGCTGTGTTCAGAGGAATTAGGAAGGCTGATCTTACAAACTAAGGTAAATGAAGGCTTTAGCAAATATGTAATTTTGAGCTATATATAAGCAGCCACAATACAGTGGAAAGACACATGTATTGTGCATTATAGTTCCTGCTCTTTTATAGTAACTAATATTTTGGAAAGAATAAATTTGAATAGAACAAATTCTCTCTGGGCAGTGGTTTTCTTACCTGCAGACTGAGGTTTGAGTAATAGTCTTCATGATGCTTGTAAATGCAGAATTCTGACTTGAAACCCAAAACATAAATTGTGTTTATGATTTCTCATAATACTTCTTTTTTACTCTCAAGCTAATCCATTCTTTTCTTTGCTCTCTGATTGTTCATATATGACCCAAATTTTAAAATACTAACAAATCACATTTAAATTATATTCTGGGGGCAACTGGGTAGCTCAGTCAGTTAAGTATCTGACTTCAGCTCAGGTCATGATCTCATGGTTTGTGAGTTTGAGCCCCTCATCGGGCTACACACTCACAGCATGGAGCCTGCTTGGGATTCTCTCTCTCTCTCTCTCTCTCTCTCTGCTCTTCCCCAACTTGAACTTTCTCTCTCTCTCAAAATAAATAAATAAACTTTAAAAAAAAGAATAAATTATATTCTAGAGGGTTTTCTTTATAGGTTTATGTATTTTGAGAGAGAGAAAGAGAGAGGGAGAGAGAGAGAGAATCCCAAGCAGACTCTGCCCTGTCAGCACAGAGCCCAACATGGGGCTTAATCTCACAAAGGGTGAAATCACAGCCTGAGCTGAGATCAAGAGCTTAGCCAACTGAGCCACCCAGGCGACCCTCTTCTAGAGGCTTGGTATCATTCATTCCTGCCTAGAATTGGGAAGCTGATTTCTGCGATCTTTATCTCTCCAGATATTTTTGTGGAAGACTGAGTAAATTGGATGTACATCCCATCATTTAAGAACATTTATTGCCTCCTAGTATCTTTTATTTCTATTTATGTTCCCTACAACGTTTAAAAGCAATTTGTAGGGGCGCCTGGGTGGCGCAGTCGGTTAAGCGTCCGACTTCAGCCAGGTCACGATCTCGCGGTCCGTGAGTTCGAGCCCCGCGTCAGGCTCTGGGCTGATGGCTCAGAGCCTGGAGCCTGTTTCTGATTCTGTGTCTCCCTCTCTCTCTGTCCCTCCCCCGTTCATGCTCTGTCTCTCTCTGTCCCAAAAATAAATAAACGTTGAAAAAAAAATTAAAAAAAAATAAAATAAAATAAAAGCAATTTGTAGTTATTGTAACAATCCACTTCGGAATATTTCAGTAGGCATCGCTGAAAATGACATCTTCCAGTGTAACCGCTATGCCACTGTCACATGTTAGAGGAAACAACAGTAGTTCAAAAATATCTACTAATATACAGACCACATTTACATTTCTCCTGTTAGTCCCCAAGTGACTTTTATAGTTGGTTTGTTTTTCAATCTCGAATTCATTCAAGGTTTGCAAATTGCTTTTGGCTGTTATATTTCTTCATTTTTCCTTTAAATCTGGAACAGCAGTCATCAAACTATGGCGTGGGACACTTCTGCATGGTTTGTTTTTCTGTCTCAATCTAACAAGGATTTTTACATTTTTAAAGAGTTGTGAAACCAAACAAAAATAAAACAAACAAAAAACAAGGAAGAATATCAGACAGACAGCTTATGAAAGCGTGAAAGCTTGGTGGCTGCCTGTCACAGGAAATGTTTGTTGATTCCCTTCTGATGGAGGAAGCACTGTCCTCACCTTCTCTGATTTTGAACAGTTTCGAAGATTCCAAGGCAATCACCTTAAAGAATGTGTCACAGATTCCAGATCACTTCGATGTATTCCTCACCACTAGACCCAGGTTGAAGACTTTTGTTGGGAACATTTCAGAGCTGGATTTGGACGTCCAGAGAAACATCACGTTAAAAGAAACATGTGTCAATTCGTCCCCCTATTGACAGTGTGAAGTTTGACCATTTTGTTAAACTAGTGACTGTCACCTGTCTCTTTGCTAGGTGTATAATTTTCTCTTTATAAATAATAAATAATCTGAGTGATGATACCTTAAGATTGCATGACTATCTTATTTCCTAACCAACTTCACCCAATAGTATAATCATCTTTTAGTAATCCTTGCCTGAATCACTTATTACATTGGAAACGTGTAATATTCTACCATTCAATCTGGATTTATTTGGCATTATTGGAAATAGAAAAATCCTACTCCTTTTTCTTCTCTCCTCTTTGTCTTTTCTGTCTCTCACTGTGATTTTTTTTTCCATATATGTTTAACACAGTGCTGTTAGTGATATTATCATTAGTTGGATGCCAGATTGTCTCCAACTTGTCTGATGGGAGCCCTTCAAGCTAGCCCCTTTACCCTGCTGACATAAGCTCATTTGGACTTGAATGCTTTCTTAATTTCTAGCACATATTGTCTGAGTCATATCCTGTACTTTCCTATCCCTGGAAGAATCAGCCAATTCTCCGAAGAACCTGATTTCTTTCAGTGGGGAATGCTATTTAGAAACCACGATTGGGGCATCTAGGTGGCTCAGTCGGATGAGCCTCCGACTTTGGCTCAAGTCATGATCTCATGGTCTGTGAGTTGGATCCTCACGTCAGGCTCTGTGCTGACAGCTCGGAGCCTGGAGCCTGCTTCGGATTCTGTGTCTCCCTCCCTCTCTCTGTCTTGTTTGTTTGCTTAAGGACTACATAGTGTTACGTTGTGTGGATACAACATAAACTGTTCACCATTCTTATTGGGATAGGCTTCTTTGATTTCGTGTTCCTGTAGCTTTGTCATCAAATGTATATGTCACTGTATGGAACTTTGCCAGACTTCCCTCCATAGAAATCGCAGCATCTTGCATTTTCTTGTGCAGTGTCTGAGAGTATCCCACGGCCTCACTAAGCATGGCATTTAGGTTTTGAACTCTAGCAATTTGAGAGGTAAGAAATGATACCTCAATCTAGTTGTAATTGGTTTTTATTTTATCATGTTTGGAGTGCTTTAGTGGCCACTTGCATATACTTTTATACTTATTTTTTTATTGAAAAAACTTTGTTTGTAATTTATTTTTAACGTTTATTTTTGAGAGAGAGAGAGACACAGCATGCGTGGGGGAGGGACAGAGAGAGAGGGAGACACGGAATCTGAAACAGGCTGCAGGCTCTGAGATGGGAAAGAACGAAACTTTCTGTTGCTCTGTAGCCTTGCTGTCCCTTGATGTTGTCAAGTATTTTAGATTTTGGCCACTTAAGTAAATGTGCATTGTTTTGACATTGCTGTTTCAATTTGCGATTTCCTAATGACATGTGATATCAAACATCTCTTCGTATGGTTATTGCCACAGTAGATCTTCTTTGATGAGATGCTTGTTCAGGTATTTTGAATATATTTAGAAATGGTTGTTTGTTTTCTTATTGTTGAATTTTATGAGTTTACAGTTTTATATGTTACATTTAGGTCTCTTATCCATTTAGAATTAATTTTTGTCCACACAGTAAGATTTGTGTATAAGTAATTCCCTCCCTCCCTCCCCCCCCGCTTTGTCTCCCTCTCTCTCTCTCTCTCCCCCTCCCCCTCCCTCTCTCTCTCTCTCTCTCTCTCTGGCATGTAGACATCCAGTTGCTCCAACACCCATTGTTGAAAAAGTTGTCTCTGTTCCATTGTATTACCTTTGCTCCTTTGTAAGAAATCAGTGACCCATATGGATATTGGTGTATTTCAGGGGTCTGTATTCTGTTTCATTGACCTATTTGTCTATTGGTCTGTCAATTCTACTCTGTCTTGGTTACTGTAACATTAAACTAGGTTTGAAGTCAGGTAGTATCAGTCTTCTGACTTTGTTCTTCTCCTTCAGTTTTGAATTGGCTCTTCTTTGTCCTTTTCGTCCCCATATATACTTGAGAATCAGTTATTCAATATCCACAAAATAACTAGCTGAGATTTTCATTAAAGTTACACTGAATCTATAAATCAAGTTAGGAAGAACTGATAGCTTGAAAATATTGAATCTTCCTATCCACAAACATGAATATCTCTCCATTTCTTTAGTCATTTGATATCTTTCATGACAGTTTTATGGTTTTCCTCATATAGATCTTACATATCCTTTGTTAAATTTATATCTAAGTATTTTGTTTTGGAGAGCATAATGTAAATGGTATTGTGTTTCATTTCAAATTTCACTACATCACTTCTGACATGTAGAGAAAAGCAATTAACTTCTGTATATTAATCTTAAATCCTAAAACCTTGCTATTATCACTTAATAGTTTCAGATTTTTTTTCTCCATCCTTCCAGATTTTCTACAAAAACAATTAAGTCACCTGCAAACAAAGATCGCTTTATGTATTCAATCTAAATATGCATACATTTAAAAATAAATAAATAAATGAATAAATAAATAAATATGCATACATTTTATTTCTTTTTCTTATCTCATTGCTTTAGCTGAGACTTCCAATACAATATTGAAGGAAGCAGTGGCTGGCAGGGGAGCATCCTTGCTTTGTTCCTGATCTTAGTAGGGAAGCTTTGAGTTTCTCCCCATTCAGTATGTAGGGTTTTATAGGTGTCTTTGATCAAGGTAAGAAAGTTCCTTTCTATCCCTAGTCCATCAAAAGTTTGTATCAAGTAGGGGTATTGGATATTGTCAGATGCTTTTTCTACACCTTTTGAGATAATCATGAGATTTTTCTTCTTTAGTCAATTGATGTGATGGGTTATGTTAATCGATTTTTGAATGTTGAATCAGCCTTACATACCTGTGATAAATCCTACTTGATCACGGTGTATAAATATTTTTTTAAATTTTTTTGCTGGATTTGATTTACTTATATTATGTTGAGAATTTTTGCATCTACCTTCAAAAGAGATAGTGGTCTCTAGTTTTTATTTCTTGTAATGTTTTTGTCTGGTTTTGTTTTCAGGGTAATGCTGGTCTTACAGAATGAATTAGGAAGTATTCCCTCTGCTTCTGTTTTCCAGAAGAAATTGTAGAGAATTAGAATAATTTCTTCCTTACAGGTTTGGTGTAATTCACCGGTGAACCCACCTGAGTCTGGTGTGTTCTTTTTTGGAAAGTTATTAATTATTGATTCAGTTTCATTAATAGATATAGGCCTATTCAAATTGTGTATTTCTTCCTGTGTAAGTTTGGAGAGATTGTGCCCTTCAAGGTATTGGTCCATTTATGTAGATTATCAAATCTGTGAGCATAAAATTTTTCATAATACTAATTTATTATCATTTTAATGTCCATGGTATCTATAGAAATGCCCTCTCTTTTGTTTTTGGTATAATAAATTGTGTTTCTCTCCTTCTCTCTTTCTCTCACTCTCTCTTGCTCTCTCTCTTTCCTTAGTTAGCCTGCCTAAAAGCTTACCAATTTTATTGACCTTTTCCAACAACTAGTTTTTGGTTTCACTGATATTCTCTATGATTTTCTGCTTTTAATTTCATTGATTTCTACTCTAATTCTTATTATTTCTTGTCTTTTGCTTACTTTGGATTTAACTTGCTCTTCTTTTTCTGTTTTCCTAAAGCAGAACCTTGGATCACTGATTTTTAGATCTTTCTTCTTTCCTAATATAAACATTCAGTGCTATAAATTTCCCTCGAAGCACCGCTTTTGCTGCATCTTGCAAATTTTGATAAATTGTGTTTTCATTTTTATTTAGTTCAAAATATTTTTTAACTTCTCCAGACATTTTTCTCTGAGACCCTTGTGTTAGTTAGAAGCATAATGTTTCATCTCCAAGTATTTGGGTAATTTTCTAGCTATCTTTTTAAAGTTGTTGACTTCTAGTTTAATTCCACTGTGGTCTGAGAGCATTTATATGATTTGTATTCTGTTAAGTTGGTTAAGGTGTGTTTTATGGCCCAGAAGGTGGTCTGTCTTGGTGAGTGGACCCTGGGGGTTTGAAAAGAATGTGTCATCTTCTGCTGTAGGATGGAGTAGTTGATAAGTGGTGATTATATCCGGTTGTTTAAAAGTGCTCTTGAGTTAAAATGTGTCTTTACTGATTTTCTGCTTGCTGGAGCTATCCATTTCTGATAGAAGGATGTTAAAGTCTCCAGCTGTAATAATGAATTCATCATTTTTTTTTGTTCTTTGCTTGTTTCTTTGTTTGTTTGTTTTGCATCTCTAGCATTTTTTACCTCACATATTTTAATGTTCAGCTACCTCCTTGATCTTACTGGACAACCGACTCTAGATAAGTACATTAAGAGACTTTAGTACTGACCTATAGTAATGGGGTGAGGAGAGACGGGAGAGAAATGCTACCAAGGTTTGACTTTGCCAATATCATCATCTACTTAGAGCCACCATTACTCCTACTATTTCTTATGTCCCTTTTTTCTCTGATCTGGTCTTCCCTGCTTCTAGTCACACCTGTCCTCAGACCTAAGCTGCTGTGAGCACATAAGGGCAGACCCCCCATACCTATTGCTGAACCAAATCCGTTGGTTCCCTTCCCTTACCCCTTGCAACTCTCATTATTCAAGGGGGCAGACATAGAATCTGCCCTATTGCAATATGCTATTGTAGGTTGAACCCTGAGATCAACCCTTATATAGCCCATGTTTCTTTGTTAAGGACAATGTCTCTATAAACTGACTGCAACCATAATGTGTTCTTAGGAAGTAGGAAATACGTCTCTACAGTTAAACTTGTACCTAAAGCCGGGCTTGTGTTTGGCATACACTCTATGGATCGACTTCATCTCTGTCTTTCAAAAACAAGGAATGAACAACTGAAGTATAAGCTTTAAAATGTGAGATATTGGACTATCCTTCTCATTTTAATTTAAATTCAGATTTACGAATTAAGGTGACTAAGCCAGATGACATCCTGGTCAAACAAAGATTCAGCACACTGCGCCCCAAGATGAATGACCTACAAATCCTTCCCCCCTTTGTTTACTTTTTGTGGTACCTGGAACATCCTTCCTCTGTCTTCTTCAAGTACAAGTAAATATGTCACACCTCCCACTGCTATTATTTCGCAGCTGAGGGAACTTCCAGGTCACTTTTTTCCTAATACCACTTTCATGGTATTTTTGACTTCTCTTTCACTTATGTCACTGCACTCCTGTTATGACCACTAGGTTACTAAACCATTGAAAGTAGAATTCGCAGTGCTTAGCTCTGAAACCATTGTGCTTAGCACCAAAACCTCCTAGTTAACGATAAAAAAAAAATTCTACACAAACCCTCCATATGCACACAAATGTACACATGCATAAAGTCAGCTACATTCCAATCTTTTCCATAGCTTCATTGATAATCTGCAAGAATGTTTATACTTAGGACTTTGGGGAAATAAATGTGAAACACAAATAAAATACCCAAGGGTAGGGAAAAGGATGGATGCGTATATATTGATATGCAATATATCAATTGCAAATATATGCAGTATGTATCAATTGTATATATTGTAGAAGTGAAAGAGTGAAATAGATGTTAAACTGGGAAGCCGTACACAAAATAACCAACTTTCCATATTTCTATTTATTTTGCAAAGCAAACTCATTCACTGCTTTTAATTCAGATGTCTATCAGGACACCTGTACTTGGGGACACTTTAATGAACATGCACAAGAAATTCGAATCTGCTGTGTGAGTTGAGGCAATGTTAACAGATTTCTCTGTGTTTAACCTGACGAACTAAATCAGGTATAAGAAGTGTCTAAAGAATTTGAGACTGATAATAATCCCAAGTTCATAGGAATTTTTGAAATTCTCTGCAATGTTATATATGCTTAGGTGAAATCTCTCTTAAGAGATTGTCAACAACTTGGGAAAGAGAAAATGGCAGTCCTAAGGGAATGCAGGGGTACAAAAAGCCGAATAGCAATTCTTGTTTAGTAAGCGTGTTGTGAACACCCACTATCTTCCCTTTGCAGTACTCAGAATGGAGGTTGTAAAGCTAATAAAACACACTCTTAACCCTGTGGAGTTCACAGTATGGTAGGGTATAAAATCATGTTCTCCCCCAAATGATGATATTCTGTGCTAAGTCTGTAGAAAAGATCTGATCGGTGTATTTGCAGAGTGTAGTAAATAGAATGCTTAGCCCCGCAAAAAAGAGGCAGGGGCAGTTTTCAGAGAAGACGTTGGGAGTATCAGCAGGAGGTGTTTGGCCTTCACAGAACAATGAAAGAATTCAAGCCCAAGGCAAAAAGGCATGGCTAAGCCTGGCACATTCTATTGACTGCTAGAAGTTCAGCAAGGTAAGGACCCAGGCTTCCCTGCTTGGGAGCATTAAAAAGAAGTGTTTAGTCTGATTGAAATACTCAGAGTTTTCACGGAAAGGAGTTTGGGCTTGATTCCGAAATAATGGTGAGGCAGTAAAGATTGATTCTTGTGGACACTTTGAGAATGTTCCTGTATAATGTTTCTTTGAGACACTGGCTCTGATTCACATGCACTGGCTAGGAAACCAATCGAACGATCGGGAGTCCAGATGGCACAAAGACTACTCTTAAGGTGGCTGTTAGAAGCAAAACTCTTTAGGTGACTCTCATTGTAACTCTGCAGGGCAATAGAGAACGTTATTCCCAGCTGGTCTCACTCCAGTCCTTCCTTTAGTCTCAATTGTTCTCTTCCAGAATGTCTCCCCTAATGAACCTGATCCAACTGGATATCCCTTGATTATCCATCCTGCCATCACTCTCGTCACTTACTGGCTCTTTTTGCTCCCTCTTTGTTCCTTTGTCATTTTCATGTGTTTATGCATCGTCTCCTGACCTCAACCATTCTGTTCACACAGTAAACGTTCAGTGAATTCTCTCTATTGTTTTTGATTAGCTGACTATCTCGTAAGACTTAAGAAATAGAAGAGTCTGGGAATTTCAGCAAAAGTGTATCATAATAAAGGAAGCCCCCATTAGGTAACAGAAAAATTGAGCCTGCTGGCTAACATATATTATGGCAACAGAGGGAAGACTAGAAAAGCAAACACAGCATTCGAGAATAGTCTCTGAAAAGAAAGGAAGAGAAGAGTTAATAAAGGCTCACTCTCTGAGAGATCAATCACACTTTGGCTACAGGACTAGCTTTTGAGAATGTTGGACCAAACGATTGCCTTGGAATATTTGTTTTCTTACCAAGTAATTTTCCGTGATTTTTTAAAAGATAGTAAAAGTGCTTAATATGCCTTACAAACGTCACCGGCATATTTTCAATACAGTGTCATTTCTCCAAGCCACAAAGTCCTTTCAGCCCCGTAATTTCCATCAGCACCGTCGGGATTCAGGGAAGCCCTACCAAGATTTTGGTGGCAGATTTCCATCATTACAAAACAGGACCAGTTTGGAACTGAGGCAAATACCAATTCATTCTGAGAGAGAACATGGAAGCCGAGACATGATGAGCCTGGCCCACATCCTGGACTCCGGTTGCCTGGTAAACAAACAAAGCCTGGCATTCATCTGCACGGGAGGATACGGGAGGTTACAGAAAGTGTTTTTAGGACATCCAATGATAGGTGAAAGTTGTCTCAAGTCCAAACAGCCCCGGGATTATCTTTAATGCCATTACCTACCTGCTATTATATATTGAAGAAATCTGATGACAGTGTGTGTTTATAAGCATGACCGTGTGTTAATAACCAAGACTGAACGATATAAACAGAAAAACAGAAGATGACACAGATGTAAATGTGAGAACTGCCTTACCCTGATACGTTGCACGTCAGCTCAGAGAAACTGAACTAAGCTGTTGCTTTGGCAACGTGAAAAGTACAGGGAAGACCTCTCCCCAAACGCCCCACCTTCACCCTGCGCGGTTATCTTCCAACAAGATCTTTACTTTCTCGTAGGCTTTTATCTTGGGGGAGGAGGTTTGAATAAGATCAATAATTTAATTTCCGTGCATAGCAAGAGAAATAATAGGGGGGGCAGAAGATAAATGAGGAAGGACCCTCAGAGGATGAAAGGAGGGCCTGGGAGAATTGAAGTCGTCTCCTTAGTTATTTGGTCTCGGGGGATGCCTGTGTCAAAAAAAAAAAAAAAGAGGGTGAGAAAAGCAAATGCAGAGAAGGGCTTGGCTGCAGACCAGAGGCAGGTCTGGCACCAGAGCTCTCAGTGGGGAGAGGCTTTTTTCCTTCACAGAGAGTTATGGACACATAAACACTGTTTAGGTAGATCTTTCATAAACACTTATTCCCTGTTAGAGCTTCCCATTTATTTCCTTCATAGCATTTATTGCCAAGTGGCAAGTAAATTACCCATTTTCCAGCTTGCTCCTTTATTTCTGGTTTCCCCAAAAAGAGAGACCTTGTCTTTTGCACAGTCTCTAGGATTCATCAAATAATACTGTTGAGTCGTCGAATACAGTGATGAATGAATGAATGTTTCAGCGCTGCAGAGCTGTTGGTAAGAATGAGCTGAGGAAATGTTGCTGATGAGTGGGGTGGCATTTAGGGAGGACTTGATAGTTTATAGGAGAGCAGTGTTGGTGCCATCGTGTAGAGCCTAAGATTGCAAGGGCCTACAAGAGTTCTTAAACTGGTTCTCAAGGCTGACCCTGGATCACACACACCACGGCGCGGTCTGTAACCTGTGCTCAGCCCATCCCAGCTCAGCATAGAAGGCCGGGGTAGCATCATTTCCCTGCTCTGCCATATTGGATTCCCAGACACACACTGCAAAACCAGAAACTCTAATGAGGACTGTGTTATGCGTCTGTGTTCCAGTGCACGGTTGCCCGTTGCCCCATTGACAACAACCCCCTTCTTCAGAAAGTATTTCTTCAAAGCCACGCTTCTAATAGGGGAGTATGTGGTAGAGTCCTAGCAATCCTAACCATGGGAGTAGAACGTAATCCAAGATGGACTGGCTAATCACAGGCCTTCTTCCTCTACTCCCTTCTTACCTGTTCATCTGGGACCTGAGGTGGTGGTGGCTACTCCAAGCATGGTCACATGACCCAAGCCAGAAAAACCATAGTCCCTTCTTGGAATTTTTTAAATGTTTCCTGGAGAAAAAGAGTGTTTTTCTCTCTTGATTACACTGTTGTAAGGATGTGATCCAGAGGCTGACTGGGGCCCTGGCTGATGGAAAACAGTGAGCTGAGGAAATGAAACCAATGCTCAGAAAGAAGAAGAAATATAAGGAAATTCCCAGAGGCACATGGAGTCCCTAACTTAGGTCACTACTGCCCCTCCAGAGTTTTGGTTTTTGAGTTTTCCTCTTGAGTCACTGTGCTACTTTAATATTCTTACCCCAAATCCTGCGTTTTAAGGTAGCCTGAAGTCAGGGTGCCTGGTGGCTCAGTTGGTTAAGTGCGCAACTCTTGTTTTTTGGGGTGTTTTTTTTAATGTTTATTTATTTATTTTGAGAGAGAGAGAGAGAGAGCGCGCGCCAATAGGGGAAGGGCAGAGAGAGAATTCCCAAGAGAATCCCAGTCTCACAAACTGTGAGGTCATGTCCTGAGCTGAAATCAAGAGTTGGATACTTCACCAGCTGAGCCACGCAGGTTCATGAGTTCAAGCCCTGTGTCGGGCTCTGCACTGACAATGCAGAGCCTGCTTGGGATTCTCTCTCTTCCTCTCTCTTTCTGCCCCTCCTCCACTTGCTCGTGAGCTCTCTTTCTCTCCCTCTCTCTCAAACTAAATAAATAAACTTGAAGTTATTATGAAATTAATTTCTGTCATTTGCACCCAAGAAACCCTAATACAAATAGTTATTCGTTTATGTATTTATTTATTTTAATTTCAAAAATAAAACTGGGAAGTGTCATGGGGAGTAATTTTCCCTAGCCTTTGTTTTTTTGTTTTTTTTTTTTTCAACGTTTATTTATTTTGGGACAGAGAGAGACAGAGCATGAACGGGGGAGGGTCAGAGAGAGAGGGAGACACAGAATCAGAAACAGGCTCCAGGCTCTGAGCCATCAGCCCAGAGCCCGACGCGGGGCTCGAACTCACAGACTGCGAGATCGTGACCTGGCTGAAGTCGGACGCTTAACCGACTGCGCCACCCAGGCGCCCCTCCCTAGCCTTTGAATAGGCAGCCAGGAGAATCTAATTGTCCACTCAGAGGCTACATTAAGAATAAGAATGTTTCTACCTTACGTTAGCTTTTTCTACTTAGTTTTGTTCTGACTCAAAACAGAGGACCAAACTCCCGTAAAGAGTTACGAGGGGTCAGAAGATTAATGGCTGCAGATGCTCACTTTCCTCACTTCAGTATTAATTCATTTAGGGAAGTGGGTAGATTCTGAAGCAGAATTGTACCCTACTGGATGGAACCCTTCACCCACTGAACTCTAGAGTCTCATTCTGAGGAAAGAATTCACCATTGGTAGGCCAAAACACAAAACACCACTGATAGTGTGTATAGGAAGAGAGATTTTGCAAGTGAAAATACATCAGGAGGCGCCTGGGTGGCTCAGTCAGTGAAGCATCCGACTTTGCCTCAGCTCACGATCTCACGGTTTGTGGGTTCGAGCCCCACATCGGGCTCCGTGCTGACAGCTCAGAACCTGGAGCCTGCTTCTGATTCTGTGTCTCCCTCTCTCTCTGCCGCTCCCCCGTTCATGCTCTGCCTTTCTCTCTCTCCCCAAAATGAATAAACATTAAAAAAAATAACAATTAAAATTTTTAAAAAAGAAAATACATTACAGTTTAGTCTTTGTCTTTTTCCCCGCTCTTTTTAATTTCTCCTCCCCATTTCAAGGCCTTTGTTTCTTTTTCTATTGCATATGCACAAGAGGGTATTCCATAGAGTCCATTGTGGTCGGGGAGAAAAGCATGTAATAAAACATGCTCTTTTAAAACACAAGGAATAATGTATAAACATGTTGCACTTGAGAACATGGTGGTTGACTTCCTAGGCCTCAATGCAACAGTAGTGACCTCTGTACCCATGACTTAAACCTTGAACAGAGTTATGAAGTGTGGCAAGCAGCTATCCTTTCTTCCTACCCACCATCCAGTCTCCTTACTCCTTGCTAACAGAACTCTCTGATACAGCATTAGTATATGCAGGGGCACAGTATACTCATGGTTGGCTTAAGACGGTCATCATGAGCTCTTACATTTTGCCAAGAATTGGTCCAGTCATCAAAAGGATGAACTTGTGACTCTGTCCTCGGCTAGGTAAGACCTAAGGGGAAGACTGCCTAGGGATGCCAAGAAAGATTCCCCACAGAGGGTGGGGGGTGTTGCTCCTGTCCCTTCTCTTCCTACTCAGTCACTATAGTGTGGGGATACATGGAGGTATGACAAAAAGGAGATGAAATAGGCTACCCAAGGATGGAAGAACAAAAGATGGAAGTCAATGTTAGAGTTATGTTCTAGTGGTCTGCTCACCCATTTATGCAATTATGGGTTATCCGCACTAAATGCATCTTAGCTGATACATAGAATTGAAATAGAATTGAAAGCAGTACGTCCCCCAGTTTTCATCGTGATCATGAAGAGATGGGTAATAATTAACAAGTATTTTTAACACGGAAAAACCAAGTATTTCAGGAGCGTATCATAAACGTTGGGTACAGAAGTTCTGTTGTAAGTCAAGGCCACGCAACTATAAGGCAATAACACAGGTAGAACAAGGCAGAATTGAACTTGATGTATGCTAAAATACACTTGGTCTGGTTTTACTTTATACACCATTTCTCTCGTGGATAACGTTAGCACTTACAGATATGATTAAAAACAGAGTAAGTGAACAGAATGCGTAATGGCCCTCAGCTGAGTATCGGAAAATTAAAACAGATTTGAAAACTCTTCTGCAACACTCAGAATTTAAATACATTGAGTATGTCAGCAATTTTGTACTCTCACAGCAAGAGATAAAAGAAGCAAAGATAAAGGGATGCACAAAATAGGAATGTCTTTGGGGATATTAAGGCAATTAAGAGCAATATGGAAGTAATCAAAACTTGGTCGACAGACCAAATAAGACCTTATGAAATAAAAATATGGGCCAACATTTGCAAAATGTTGCATGCCTTCAGATTACATATGTCTACAACAGAAATCAGAGGTTAGATTTCAATGAGCAGATATGAAACATTAGCAATGGATGAAATGAAAAAGGATTTCCTAGGCTTGAAACAGTCAGTGTTTCTCAGTCTTTCATCATGAGAGACAAAGCATCGTATGAGTAGAAAACATGCAAAAGTCCAACCAGCAGACCTCGTTTCATTTCTTGTGAACCACTGTGTTTGAAATCAGTGTGAGATAGCCAAGAACTTTTTATGGAGTTTTTAATTTTCTCAGATTATTCTTTCCTGAGATAATAGGGGTTAAGAAGCATGCATAATGAATGCAACCAGTATCCCAGCATGAAACATACAGAAGTGGCTGAAAGGACGCACCAACGGTGGGTTAATGAAACCAAGATACCCGCATCAGGGGATACTGTGCTTCTCTGGAGGCTTCCCTGGGAGAGAAATAAGAACCACAGACATAGATAAACACAGGGTTTAAACTATCAGTCAATGCAGATCTCATGAATATGAGAATGCAGCCAACAGATGTGACCCAAACCGCACCAGACAGAGGGAAATCATAACGAGGCAGACGAAAAGCTATGTCTCTGTCTGGATTATATGTGATGGGCTGGAAACTGACATATTACAATCCCGATTTCAATGCAGCAGCTGTCATCTTACTGATCCACTTGTGTATCTCTCAACGCATTCGGCCTCCTTTTGTGGTTCTTCCAACGTGGCAGTATCCTAAAAAAGATTATTTTAATCATATCAAAGACATTTGAACTTTAATAACAATGCCACAGAGGAGAGGCAGAGCGGGCGCTTCTGTTGCTAATTTCTTTCATTGCTTCTTACATTTGCAGCTTTGTTTCATCCAGGCTTACCTCTGGTGTTTGCAGTTTGATTAAGGAATGTCTAAATGCTGTTACTGCACCACCCACCCATGCCCCCACCCCTGAATGTCAAAAATCCCACCCTGTTTCTTTGGCTAAAAATTGGGGGACCAGATACAGACTGATTTTCAGCCAGGACATGTTCCTGCTGGTTTACTTAGAGAGGTGTTTCCTTACGGTCCCTCAAACAGTTGTGAAAATTCCTCTGGGAGCCTGGTGTCTGTGCCCCAAGTATTACACCGACAGTACAGTCACCAGACAGAGAAACTGCTAATGAGCCACTCTTAGAATCCATCCACAGGCTGGTAGACAAAATATCTAGAACCTTCAGGGTCATGGGAATAAATCACCTTTCCCATTAGTGTTCATAAGGGACAGGAAGAGGCCTCCAAGTAAAGCAACGTTTCAAGCCCAAGGAGCATTCCAGAACCACAGAGCATTATTCCAGAGAAAAATTAGCAACACAAACCTCTTTGGCTTTAAAAGGTTTCGAAACACACTGGACATGAAATTGGTAACAAGCCTGCTATGAGGTAACAATCCTGCTGGGAAACAGGAGTGGTGGAGATGTCAGCCTTTTTCCTATTTCCTGAGCCTGAAGGGAATAGACAAGAATGCTGTTTATGGCAAAGATATCCGAAGCACGGTTGCCAATGAAAACTGTTCCTGTCCAGTCGCTGCATCGTCACGGAGGGAAGGATTAAGTGCTTGACGAAAGGAACCCAAACTCAAGGGACTCTTGCTGTCCCAGCCTTGGTATTCAGTCACCACCATCTAGGACAGGTCACTTGAGAGCTTTATCTCTAAAATGAGACGTTGGGTGAAATGACCTTTCAAGTCCCGTCCCCTCTCAAGCACACAGGTACCCAACATTGACATCTGAGAGGGAGGCAGACGGATCCCATGAACAGAACAGAACCTCTCCTTGAAATAGTTTTCCTTTGGTTAATTGGTTAAGAATTTCTCATCTTCACTTTCCTACATCGAAATCTTGAAAGCTCAAGGCACATGTCAAGGGTGAGGGTGGGGCGTAGGAAGCTCTTCTGTTTGGGAAAGTGCTGAAATGAAGTAAACAAGTGAGAAAAGGGGATTTGTAGAGTAATGCAAAGGGGTAGAAGCCTTTGTGGATTAATCGCCTTCAGAGAAACAGGGGTTTATGCTATGATGTCTTTAGGCATAATTAATATTTTATTCAGAGATTAAGAGTGATCCTGGTTAGACCACATAAGCCAAACTTGAGGCAATGAGCTGCTGTGAACCACAGGTCAAGGAGGATGGGCACGACTGTGCTCTTGGGACAGACTGGAAAATCCTTTTCCTAAAAACCTTGGATACAGTGTAGACTGGCGCAGTGAAAAATAACTCATATTCATACAACCTGTGGCAGTTAGCTAACGTATCACAAATCCCCCAAAACGTAGCAGCTGAAAACAACAATCGTTTATTTCTGTATTTCACAGTTTCTGTGAACAGCTTTCCTGGGTATTTCTAAGGTCACTCAAAAGATGTCAGACAGCAAGTAGAGCTGTGGTCATCCAAAAACTTGACTAGGAATAGAACCACCTTCAAGGTGACTCCCTCTCCTGACTGGCAAATTGGTGCTGGCCCTTTATGGGATCCTTCAATTCCTCCCCACTTGGGCCTTTCCACAGGGTGTGTCGTTGTTCTCACCTGAGGAACCGATTCAAGCAGGCAGGGTAGAAGTCGCAGTGCCCTGATCTGGCCTCAGATGTCACACACTTATTTTTGCCCTATTCCATCGGTCATACAAACGGCCTTCATTCGGGAGGAGACCACACAAGAGCGTAAGGACCAGCTGTTGAGGATGATTAGACGCCATCTTGGAGCCTGCGTATCGCACAGCCAGCAAGTGATGGAGGTGGTATTCCCGCCTGGACATCTGGCCCCACAGTCTGTGCTCTTCACCGCTGTGTTAGGCTGCCTCTTGGCTGCTACTCATGCCCTATCACTGAGGATGGAGAGAAGTCGAGGAGTCACAAGGGAAGCCAGACTAGAAAGTCCTGTAAACCCTGAGTGAAAAGCGTGAAGTTTTATTTCTTTCCCCCCCCTTTCTTTTTTAAAAGAATTTTTCTTCTATTCAAGATCCAGTTTTAGGTTTATAATGCCCTCTAATTTCCCTCTATGAAGACACTTTGTCCTTGCAACATCATCCCAGGTGGGGGAGTGAGACCTGAGTTCTGAATTCTGACCGGCTCTAAAGCAGTGGAGATCGATCCAGCTGGAGCTGCTCAGCAGGGCCTAGGGGCCAGGGACAGGTGGGAGCAGGGAAAGGAGGGTGGGCTGGCTCCTTTTCTCAGGACCTGGAGGGAATAAAAAGAGGAGGGAAGAGGAGATTTTGCTTCCTTTGGTGTAAGAGGTATTCTCTAGCAGACATAGGTTACAAGTTAGCAGAGCTTTTATGGTTATCAATTACTGCCTTCTGCAAATAAGTAAGAATCAGGCACAAAAGAATTCCTCAGATTTCGAGGTGAATATGCAAAAAATAGACCCCAAAGAGGCAAGGCCAAAGAAAAAGTGGTGATTTGGATACGTCTAACCATGTCCTTGTATATTAACAGACAATTAACTTCAATATTGAGAAATTACTGCCTAAAGCTGAAAGTTAATTACATTGGGGTCCTTTCTTCTTACAATTTGGGTGTGGTCTTCTCAGGAAGTAGAGAAAGCTGAGGAAGGTTTTCCCCCCAGTCAGACACTGATACTCCCTGAATAAAAGTTAATTCACAGGGGCGCCTGGGTGGCTCCGTTGGTGAAGCATCCGATTCTTGGTTTTGGCTCAGGTCATGTTCTCATAGTTGGCAGATCAAGCCCTGCATCAGGCTCCATGTTGACAGTGTGGACCCTGCTTGGGATTCTCTCTCCGCCCCTCCCCTGCTCTCTCTCTCAAAATAAATAAACTTTTTTCTAAAAGGCACTTCTTAGAAGAAAGTATGCATATAGCTAATAAACACATGACAATTTTGTTCAAGCTTGCTAGTAATCTAACTTGCTACAGAAATATCGATTAAAACACAATATTCCATTTTCTGCTTAGCGTATCTGCAGAACTTTCAAATATGAATAATATATAGCACTGGCAAAGTTCTAGGGAATAGGCCCAGTGCTACACTATTAATAGACATGTAAATTAGGGCAGGTTATGAGAGGAACACTTGACAGTATTCCTCAAAATTCTACTTCCAAGTGTTATCATAACGATATACTCCCACTTGACGTATGTACAAGGGAGCCCGCTACAAAACAGCATATAATAGTGAAAAATTAGAATCCCAATGTTAATCTGTAAAGGCCTGGTTAAAAATAATTATGCTATATTCATACTGCAGAATTTCATCCAGCGGCTTAAAGGACTATGGAAGATCAATACATACCGACCTGAAAAATTTTCTAGGCCATACTGTTAAATGAAAAAAGCAAGTACGGTGTAAGAACTGTAAGAACAATAAGTACAGTATAATTTTATTTATGTAAAAAATAACACAAAACTACATATTGTGTAGATGTGTATCTATAAGTAAATCCATCCAGAGAAAAAGATCCAGAAGGCTGCATATCTCTCTATGAAGCATGGTGACTCCCGAAAAATCGAGTAAGATTTGTTAGTGGGAGGTGGGGGAGGAGAGAATATAATAGGTAGAGGAAGCTATGAAAAGGAAAACTACAAGTTTTTTAAATAAGAATTTATTCATGCGTTGCTTGTGTGAAAGAAAGAAAGAAAGAAAGAAAGAGAAAAAAGAAAAAAAAACTGTGAATGTTTTAAACGTTCAGGCATTCTAGACCAAGTAGTCAGTGCACAAAAACATTCTGTATGCATACACAATATCGCCTTCTTGCAGTCACATTCTCAGAAAATCAAGCCTTGTTTGCCTGAAACTAAGCAATAGTTTCGGAAAGAATGAAGAGAAATAAACCCATCTATCTCTGTCGTCCGTTGTTAGGTTTAAGCCATACTATCTTCTGTTTTCTGTCTTGGTAGCCTTCTTACGATCATTGTTTCCTACTCAGCTCATATAAAAAGTCTAAAACATAAACCCTCAGTTGAACTGGAAAACTGGACACGAAAAGAGCACTTCAGGAAAAACCAGGTTCTGTGTTTGAGGCACACAGACGTTCCCACGTGAATATTGCAAATAAAAATAGATCAGTAATCCATGGGCTCTTTCAACATGAAAAAGAGATGTTACACCACCCAAATCTCAACAGATACTCTTACCTTCTCTCCAGATTTGTCTATATAACAATATAAGCTGCCTACTATATGTGAATGGTACCAATAGTTTGCCTGTTCCTCACACCGTGTTTCCTGTAGTAAATACTTTTGTCTGTTCTAAGCCTTCTCCTTTCTTCTATATAGTTACCAGGACTTTGGTCATGGCTGTCTTCCCCACCAGACAGCAAATAGTTTGAGGGTGACTGTGTCTCATTCATTTTGTATCTACCCCGGCACAGTGTCTATCCCAGTGATCAGCCAATAGACAGTTCTTAAAAATTATTGCTCGCTGAATATTCAATTGATATATAAATGCTATGTGTTAAATGAAGCATCTATAGGAGGAATTTTTATCCTTGCAGATCACTGAAACTTATGAAAGAAAATAGACAAAACACCAAGATATGATTCCAGAATTTTCCAGAACTACAGGACAGATTCTGAAAGGTACAGTGGAAATATTTGGGCACTACAGCTCCTCCTGGCCTGGGGCTGTGTCTTCTATCTCTGTAATTTCTTTCTTTCTTTCTTTCTTTTTCTAATTAATCTATTTATTTTGAGAGACACAGAGACAGTGTAAGTTCTGAAGAGGCACAGAAAGATGGAGAAAGAGAGAATCCTAAGCAAGTGCTGCCAGTATGGAGCCTGATGTGGGGCTTCAGCTTATGAAACCATTAGATCATGACCTGAGTGGAAACCAGGAGTCAGATGCTTAACTGACTGAACCACCCAAGCTCCCCTATCACTGTAATTTCTACACCCAACACAGTACCTGTTGACCTGAGGGATACTCAGCAGACACTGCTGACTAATGATTAAAGCAGCAAGCAGGCCTAGGCTTTGGAGGCAGATGAGCTTCTGTTTGAATCCTGGCCTGATCAATTTTACCACGTGACCTTCAGTATTCTATTTCTTTAGATCCTCATTTGCCAAATTGAAATTAAAATCTCCATAATCCCCAGGTTGCCTTAAAAGTAAGTGGGTAAAATATTCATGGCAGTGCTTGGGTCTTGAGAAAGAGTATTTGCCTGCCTTCTCTCACGAAGATAGAAACTGGCATTCCAGAGGAGAAAAGATAGTAAAGTCAATCAAAGAATTTTCATTGGCCAGTTTGCGTCTGGGCCACCACAAGCCCTTCTTTGTCACCTTAAGTGATACTAATATGTGGCTAAAAGAAGGTACTAGTTTCAAAGGCTTTGTGGACTTTTTCTCTGTACCCCCTCCCACCATCCCCAACCACTCAGGTAAATAGAAACTTCTTTGTTCACCTGGCCTCAGTCCTGGCTTCCAAGAGAAAAGCTGAGTCTATGAACTTAGCTCCTGCAGCTTGGATGGTGTAGACTCAAGAAACAAAGCAAGAAGAGGAGCAAATACAGGATTTTCACAGGAAGAAGTCATGGTTTGTTCGTGGGAGAGAAGGAAAACCATAGATGAAAGCAAAGAATAGAATAGAGAGAAGTGTGATACTCTTTTCAGCTCACTTTGGTGGAGAGATCTTTGTAGAGAGTTGCTGGAGAGTGTTACAGAGAGTGCACATACACCCTTTTGGGTGCCTAAGAAGTGGGAGAGATCCAGAGATTCAGAGTTAGACGAAAGAACAAGGAAAGGAGATCCTGAGTTGGTTGAGCGTCTGATTCCTGATTTCACTTCAGGGCATGATCCCAGGGTCATGGGATCGAGCCCCAAGTCAGGCTCTTCACTGACTGTGGAGACTGCTTAAGATTTTCTCCCTCCGTCTCTCTCTCTCTCTCTCTCTGTCTGCCCCTCTTCTGCTTGCACCTCTCCCTCTCTTTCTCTCTTTAAAAAAATAAGTAAAAAGATTACCACTAGATTTAGTCAAGTTGAGACTCTGGGCTATGTTTTTTACGCACAATACCATGCAAAAATCGGGTTTCCTATTGTCCCAGGCTTTTTTCCAAACTATGTAAAGATTTCTCAGATGATTACATTAGGATTGCCCTTCAAACTGAAATAAACAATGAAAAAGCCTACAATTGGCATACAAAAAGTTACATGTGATTAATTGAGGAACACATAGAATAATTAGAGACTGAGAGAGACTAGCGCAAGGTGGTCCCATGTGGAGGGCAGAATCCAGCGTGGCACATGCAGCGGGCACGGGTGGGCAGGACTGAAGGCTTGTTTCTCCAAAGGAAGATGATGGATATTTACAGGTAGAAACCCATACTCCTACCTGTTGTAAACAGGTAAAATATTTTAAAGAGATCAGGCTGAAACGATCTTTACCTCACTGTCAACGACCTGCTAAATGAAAGGGTACCCTTTCGATGCAGAGTGTATTGAAATACAGCCATTATGCAGAAAACTCTATGTAGTGGTTTCCTAGGGCTGTTTTAACAAATTACCCCAAACTTGGAGGCTTAAATCACAAATGTGTTCTCTCACAGTCCTGGAGGCCAGAAGTTCTAAATCGAAGGGTTGGAATGGCTACACCCCTTCTAGGGGCTCCGTGGGAGCATCTTTTGCATGCCTCTGTGCCAACCTCTGGGGGCTACAGGCCATCCTTGTCTTATGGCCACATCACTGCCATCCCGGCATCTATCTCCACATTTTCTGTGTGTCTGGCTTGTCGCGCTATGACTCCACTCTGCCTCTCTCATCCCATGGCCTTCTTTTCTGTCCGTGTGTCTCTTATAAGGACACTTACCTTTGAATTTACAGCCCACCCAGATAATCTGGAATGGTCTCATCATTTCAGTAATGTTAACTCAGTTTCATCTGTAAAGATCCTTTTACCAAACAAGTGAATATTCACAGGTTCCAGGACTTGACGTGTACATGTATTTGAGGGCGGGGGTGAACGAACGCTCAGGATACTATAGTGTACATTTAATCATACTTTGAGTGAAGGTGTCTAAGGTAATATAACCATCCCCAAATCAAGAAATTAGCACCGTGCCAGAAGCCCCCTCCTGCCACTTACCATCACCACCACCACTCCTCCTGCTATTTGTTAGTTTTGTTGGTTGTAGAACTTGATATAAAGAAATCGTCAGTATGTATATACTCTTACGCAGTGTTGGTGACATCACATTGTGGGACACTCATCATTGTGAGATTCGTGAAGCTGTAGACCATTCATTGTGTATGCTTTGTGGTGTCCCCTTGTATACCAATACCACAGTTGGTTTGCCCATCTACCCATGGACATTCGTGTTGTTTACTTTTTGGCTATTTAGAATAATGCTGTTCTCCATATTCTAGTGCATGACTTTTGGTGAATATATGTATGTGTTTCTGTTGGGTATATACCCAAGAGTGACCTTGCTGGGTCAAAGGGTTATGTATGGTTTACTTTAGTAAATGCCACCAACCAGTTTTGCAGTGGTAAGTCAGGAGGGCCGCCATTGAACTTAACTTTCAGAGTAACTGTTTTCTGCTGGGCAAGGTAGGGCGTCTGCGCTTGCGCCCCCCGCCCCCAGCCATGGAGGGAGATCGCGCATGTGCCCGCCTCCTCTCGGCGGGGGAGGGTGTTCACACATGCGCACAGCGCCCCCCCTACTGAAGTCACCGAAAGGGAGATTCTGCCAACTTTTTTGAAAACTTCCCAGAGGTTGAGCTAATTATGCTTCCGGTGTTTTTGTGAGAACTAGTGGAACTCACTTTTGGAGAAGTGATTTGTTAAGCAAATAAACAGTCCATTCGAGATGGTGGAGAGAATGCTTCATCCGCTTTGGAAAATAATTGGAAACATTTTAACGTCATTTATACGCATGTGCACGCTGAGTGGGAGCGGCACCCCCTGGATAGCCTGGCATTGTTTATCCCACCCTCCCTACTCCAAGGTCTGTGTGAGTCCAGGGAGTTTGCTCACAGGATTTGCAGATTTGCTGCAAATTCCACAGCTGTGCTTCCTAGGTTTTTCTCCACTCAGCGGTTGCTTTTTCTCTAATGCACTGAGTTAAACCAGAAAGAAAACACAGCCTCCAGACCTACTCACCCTGATGCATCAAGAGGGCCAGATTCTTCTCCCTCTGTTACGTAGAGCAATTCAGGTTCCCCCAACTTGTACTAACAAAGCCGCATATCCAAACCTAGAAAGGTACCCCAGCAGAACACAGCCTCCTGTATAGACCTGGATCCAAACTCCATAGAGATAACTGGGGTTACGAATATGGAATCCAGGTGGCCACAGTAACACTGTGGCCATGTGGCCAGGTGGCCACAGTAACAACTGTAGTGTTCCTTGGTCCCACAAAATCTCTTATGGGATGTGTGCATTGGCTGTATGAGGTAGGGGCGTGAGATATTTGAGATATTTGAGAACGTTTACCAACAGGACTAGTATTACCATTCAAAAGGCTTTAATGCATTCTCTGCAATGAATGCTTCCACTTAAGGGGATGTTTACAAAGAGTGGGCTTTCCTGGCTCTTGAATGTGATTCAGCAACAGCAAGGCAGTATCATAGCATCATTTCCTGTAGGACAGAAAAGTGGAATCCGTACCAAGAAGTCCCTGAGCAGCATCTCGGCCTCCAACTTGCACAGCCTGGAAAATGTATTACTGTGTCAGTGCAAGTCAGTTTCAAAATTCACTCAGCGCGTTCCAGCTCAGGAGCAGTTCAAAGGGAAGAGTGCACAGTGGAAGAAACACATTTCCTGAAGCCCGTTCTCTTACTTTGGCTTCCGATTATGAACCTCTCAATTAATTTCGAGAGCACTATATGAAAGAATTGAAGGAAATACTTAAGAAGTGCAACAGTCTTCAGGAACATGGTAGGTAGTGCCTTATACCCTCGCCAGCGACTTTTCCTTCTCCTCTTTCCCAGACGAGCATGCAAATTTCCCAGCCACGTGCCTTGCCCAGTGTTGTGCCAGTAAATGTTTAATAACGGGCTCACCAGCATTAGAAAAAACTCCTGTCCTAATGTTTGTCTGGTTTACGTGATGTAAATATACCCACAGGGGCCAAACTAAAATGATATCCCTGGATACAGAGCTGGTAAGAAATGCAAAATAGTATATCGTGATATGGTATGTGCACCACGCAGTTCCTATAGATATAAACACCCTCAAGGGCAGAGATAATCGTAAAAAGATTAGGAAATGATGAATTGGGGTATTATCGCCTTTGTTTTTAATATAGCTTAATTACAAGTTATATAATTTAAGTTTTATTAATGACTGTGTTTTACAACCACTTGCAAAATGCCTGAAACGTTAACTGAGATAGGGGCACCTGGGAGGCTCAGTCAGTTAAGCAGCCGACGGCAGCTCAGGTCATGATCTCACAGTTTGTGGGTTCGAGCCCCGCATCAGGCTCTGTGCTGACAGCTCAGAGCCTGGATCCTGCTTCACATTCTGTGTCTCTCTCTCTCTCTGCCCCTCCCCTGCTCATTCTCTCTCTCTCTCTCTCTCTCTCTCTCTCTCTCTCTCAAAAATAAATAAATACTTTTAAAAATTAAAAAAAAAGAAAATGATACAGAACGATCCCAGGTATCTTTTCTCTGGTTTGTCCCACTGATAATGTGTTGCAAAACAGTGCTACCCTGCCACAGCCACAATACTGATATTAATTTTAATTCAGTCAAGATGAAGAAGAGTTCTGTCAGGATGAGGATCCCTGTGCTGTACCCCCACATCCACCTGTCCTCCCACACTCTGACTCCTGGCATCGCTAATCTCTTCACTATTCAGTAGATTTCTGATCTCAAGAATGTAATGGGAATGTAACCATACAGTGTGACTCCTTTTGAGACTGGCTTTTGTCATGCAGTGTGATTCCCTGGAAATTCTTCTAAACTGTTGAGTGTATCCGTAACCCGTTCCTTTCTGTTGCTTCACTGTATCCAGGGGTATCAATCTGCCAGAGTTTGACTTTTCAACTCTTGAAGGACAGCTGGGTTGTTCATTGGTCTGGGCTGCCACAAAGCATCTGTGAACATTCTGAGCAGGATTGGGGGGGGGGGGGGAGTATAGCCCTTTTTATTTCCCTGGAGGAAATGCCCACGAGTTTGTGGCGTCCTGTGGTGGTTGTAATAAGAAAGTAGCAAACTGTTTCCCGGAGGGGCTGTACCATTTTGCCTTCCACCCAGCAGTGCGTGCGTGATCTTCGTCTTTTACACCTCTTGACTGTATTTGGTGTTTTAACTATTTTTTATTTTATTGTATGTAGGGAAGTTTAAATTTGTGTTGTATTTAAACTGTAGTTTAGGGGCGCCTGGGTGGCTCAGTCGGTTGGGTGGCCGACTTCGGCTCAGGTCATGATCTCGCGGTCCGTGAGTTCGAGCCCCACGTCGGGCTCCGTGCTGACGGCTCAGAGCCTGGAGCCTGTTTCCGATTCTGTGTCTACCTCTCTCTGACCCTCCCGCATTCATGCTCTGTCTCTCTCTGTCTCAAAAATAAATAAACGTGAAAAAAAAATTTTAAAGTTTTTAATATCAGAGAAAAGAAGAATGAGAATATTCAACTGTGAAAGAAAAACTTATTTCATCAAATCGTTTATGAACAACATTGAGCTTGGTGCTGTGAAGTTCCCATCCCACTGGGTTCAGGTCTGTCCTGAGCCCATCTGGTCCTGCTGAACGGCTCTGTAAGAGCCCTGATTCTGCTTCATGCTTTCCTAGGTCCTTGTCCATCTCCCCCACCAGGTGATAGACTTCTTACAATCTCGCCGTCCAGCAGAGTGCCGTGTATATAACGAACACTCGGTATTTGCCGCATGAATAAAGAAATGATGAATAGCCGACAAATCAACAGTCCTCGGGGAATTTATCATCTGTTATGAGGGCTCATGGCAAAAATACAAAAGCTGGTAGAATACGAGACCGTGTCATCTTTGGCAGGCACAGGGCAGTAAGACCCCCGACTTTTTGCCTAGGGGTACACGATTCTCTTGTGTGATCCAGCAGATCTTGTAAATTAATTTCACTCTGTCCTTTGCAGCCAAAGCTCTGCTCATGACTGTTCTTCAGTTTACTCGGCTTTTCTTTTTTTTCGTTTTAAATACATTTCCACTGGGCCTTGAGGGGCCTTGTCTGCAACTATGTTTGGATAAGATTCAGATGTTTCTGGGATCGCTAGCCAAAATGCCATCTAATAGGACCCCAGTCTGTCTGGTTTACTGTCTCAGGGAGCGATGCTTACCCAGCACAGGGTCGCCTGAGACACTCGGGGATCCTCCCCGCCTACCTCAACATGCTCCCTTCACCTATTCACCTGGCGCTGGTCACAGCCTCTCTCCCTTCTCGCCACCCTGCTCCCACTGCTGTATCCTAATCCAGCTAATAGTCATTCCTCAGGTGACTAGCGGACTCAGCTTTGGAATAGGCCTTGCACCCAGTTTTTTCTAACCTGCAACCTGCCTAAATGTGTCTAAATCCCAAAACTGATTCAGTTATTCTTCTACTAAAAGTCCCACCAGTCCTTTCCATGGCCCTTACGATGACATCCAGTTTCTAGCATGGCCCTTGACAGTCTTTGCTGTGCTGTCTCTCCAGACTCATCCTGTTGGGTACCCCCCCACCCCGAGCCAACCTGTCTAGACCCTGGAGCTCTAGGCTCTGGCCACATGGAATTTCTTTTACACATCCCTTCTCACTTCTGGTCCCTTCACAAACAATTTTTCCTGCCAGGAGTGTTCTTTCTGCCTAAATCCTCTGCATCCTTTAGAGATTATGTTTAAGACTCACAGCCTGGAGGAAGTGTTCCCTGGCCTCCTGGCTAGATCAGATGATCCTGCTCTCGCTCCCCAACGGTCCCCAATACCTCTACCTTCTAACTTCTGATACACTTTAAAAAATTTTCTTAATGTGGTATTTATTTTTGAGAGGGAGAAAGACAGAGTGGAGCAGGGGAGGGGTGGGGAGAGAGGGAGACACGGAATCCGAAGCAGGTTCCAGGCTCCGAGCTGTCAGCACAGAGCCCAACTCGGGGCTCGAAATCACAAACCGTGAGATCATGACCTGAGCCGAAGTCAGATGCTTAACCGACTGAGCCACCCAGGAACCCCTTTGCCACACTTTTTCAATCAGGTAGTTTTCAGTCTCTCTCTCACGAAAGACTCAAAGGAGGTCTCTAAGGAGAGGTTCTTTGTTACTTTCTCATTTTTAGATCACTAGCATCTAGCTTGGCACCAGGTACCCTGTTGGCACTCAATAAATGTTTTTAGAATAAATGCATGAATAAATGAATGAATGAATGAATGAATGAACGAACAAACAACCTCTATGTGGGATGAACTGTAATAGAAACAAAGAAAGCTTAGGGGCAGCAAGGTGGCTCAGTCATTTAAGCTTCCACTTTGGTTCAGATCACAATCTCACGGTCCGTGAGTTCCAGCCCCGCGTTGGGCTCTTTGTTGACAGCTCAGAGCCTGGAGCCTGCTTCAGATTTTCTGTCTCCCTCTCTCTGCCCCTCCCCCACCCCCACCACCACTCATGCTCGGTTTCTCTCTCTCAAAAATAAGTAAAGCATCAGAAAAGGAAAGCATAGAAATGAGTCAATAGACGTCCACAATAATCAAAGAGAAAAGCAATAAAAGCCTCTGATACACAAGAGCTGTAGCAAGGGAAAGAAAGCAGTGGCCATGGAAGACACTATGGAGGCACCAAGTTAGAGTGACAAGAGAGAGAGAAAGGGAGAGCTCAAGCAGGTGACAGTATGATGCTGGTATAGCCAAAAAGAAAACAAGTGCGGTGCCTGGGTGGCAGTCATTTGAGCATCCTTGACTCCTGCTTTCAGCTCAGGTCATGATCCCAGGGTCGTGGGATCGAGCCCCTCACTAGGCTCCACACTGAGCGTGGAGACTGCTTGAGATTCTCTCCCTCTCCCTCTGACTGTCTCCCCAACTTGCGCTCTCTAAATAACTAAACAAATAAACAAACAAATACATAAATTGAGGATAAGCACATACATGCGTCGTTTCGAGAAAAAACACAGAAAATCAAGTTGCTTATTTTTAGAGCATGACAAGGCAAAGTTCTGAAATAATTGCCACAGTGTTTCTCTTCGGCATTTCTCTTCCTCTCTGGTTTCTGGTTTTTTGAACTCACAGCAGAGGCAACGGCCACGAATAGCAAAGACCAAGCTTATGAAGATATTTTTTTTTGTCCACCCATGTGACTTTACACATCAAGATTAGGCGCTGTAGGGGCTCACAGCCCTGAGTTCAAGCCATAACTCAGTTGAAGGAATACGACCTGGTGTAAGAACAGTATTCTAACCCGAGAGGATACGAGCATGCCACCAGCTGTGAAGGGGGGGGGGGGGGATCAGAAGGGTGTACGTAGGGATCCAAAGCTGGGGAGCTGGGGATCTGCTGCTGCCTCCCCAAGGCCAAACCCAGGGATGAGCGCTCCGTAAAGAACCCCAACAAGCTTGGGTGTGGCTACCAGAGAATGGTGTCTTGCTTCTTGGGTGAGGCGCAAGGCGGTTGTGGGATTCCTACAAAAGCCCTCGCGTCAACATCACGCGTGCCTTCATGGAGTAGAAGTGGTGGGAACCCTGCTAGAGAAAGGCTGTGGATATTTCCACCACGACAAAAACTTGGGAGTAATGGAGCAGATAGTATATAGAGTTACACATACAGCGATAGAGATAACCAGGTGGCAGAAAGGAATAAGCAGAGAAGGCAGATGGTCCCGCTCACCCTGAGCTGTTCGGCTGCCTGGTGGACAGTGGGAGAGTGTCTCACCTTTTCCTCCGTCTCCAAGGACAAGGAAGCGGCTGAGTAGTCAGTGGACTTAGAAATCAGAAAAGCACTCCATAGCCAGGACCAGAAGGACACCAAAGGAAGTGTGTGACTGAAGAAGAATGGCGGCCGTAGACAGATTGGCTGTGGATGCACCAGGAATAAATGGCAATGATGTGAGAGCAGAGGGATATTTATATGTCGTTGGAAAGCATTGGGACTGGGCACCAGTGACTGGCCCCATGTCCTTGCCACAGTGCAACCAGCCTGGAACTGAAGAGAAGGAAAGGAAGGGCATAGTTGAGGATATCTTCAGTTGACTGATACTTGCCTAGAACATGCTAACAAAAATCTGAAAGTGCTTTACCTTGACTTTTTGTTTTGTTATTTTTTGTTGTTAGCGGCTATGGGCCCAAAAGCTACGGTACGGGCGGCTATAGAGAAACTTTCCTATTATATTTTTGCATACATGAGTCGTACAATGTATGAAATACATTATATTATATATATATTATATATAATATATATATATAATATGTATGAAATCCATAATAGCAATAGAGGTGGGGGATACACAGATAAGTACACTTCTAGAGAGAAAAAAAAAAGATTGCTGGTCTCATTTCTTATCATCTTAACAAATGACCTATAACTTAAAATACTTACCCCTGTCCATATTTATGTATTTAAATTTTTTTAATATGTATTTATTTTTGATACGGAGAGAAACAGAATGCCACTAGGGGAGAGGCAGAGAGAGAGAGGGAAACACAGAATCCGAAGCAGGCTCCGGGCTCCAAGCTGTCAGCACAGAGCCCAACGTGGGGCTCGAACTCACGAACCGTGAGATCATGACCGGAGCCAAATTCAGACGCTTAACCGACTGAGCATGCAGACGCCCGCATATTTCTGTATTTGAATGTGCCTTGAGAGAATCTTTTTTTATCTTCCCCCCAGATTTAAAATATGAGGACTCTGTTCTTTCTTGCTGTTATTTCATTTAAAGAACTGTCTTTTTTTTAACTGATTCCACCATAGTAATGACCAGATATTCATTCTGCTTAAATGAGGTCGTATAAGTAGTGTGATATTAAATTATTGTAAAAATGCATGTGGTCATTATATTACATACATGTCATTGCATTGTCGTTGTTAGGTTACACATGTGTAATCCATTGTTCAATGGGCATAGAGAGCATCAGCATGTTTCATGTGGCACTGAATCAAATAGTCCCAGCATTTTCAACTTGGAGTGACTTTCCAGATGATTCAGCCAATGCATCATTATACAAACGAGGGATTTGAAGCCAAGAGAAGTTAAATAATTTGCTCAGTCACATTGTCCATTAATGCTGCAGCTAAAATGAGACCCCTGGCATAGACTACTCTGATCATTTTAATTAATTCCAAGAATAATATGCTTTATAAATTGGTTTATCATTTAAGACACCTTCAGTGGCAAATAGCTGGAGATAGAATTGGAAGTAGTTTAAACAATAAGGAAAACGCATTATCTTGTATAACAGACAGCATGAAGATAAAGCAATTCCAAGGTTAGTTAACTCTGTCAACGGCTTGGATATTTTTTCATCTCCGTTCTCCCATCCTCACTGTATCAGATTGTTCTCAGGCTGGCTCCCCTTCTGGCCACGAGACCACTGGGGAGTGGTACCAAGTAGTACCAAGCAACTTATGCCTCTCGAGCCAACAGAAAAAGAAGGTGGCATTTCCTAAGTGGTACTTCACCTGAATAAAAACCATTTCCCGGAAGAGCCACCTGAAGACTCAGCCATATTTCTCTGTGACCAGAATTGCATCCTGTGTTCATACAGTAAGACCACCATCAGGGGCTTACATGAATCAGGATGTTCAAGGTAAAGAAAGGAGTCTACCTTTCTCTAAGGCGTGTGGCCATTTTTAGGTAGGTGGCTCCTTGGAGGAATCAGGAGTCAAAGATGAAATGGAAAGAAAAGGGAATAATCAGAAGACAACCAATAGTGTCTGTCATAACTGGCACATATTCTTGGGCATGAATCAAAAGTTGGTTCTAACCAGTATAGAGAGGATGAGTATTCTCAAGGTCTGATTGAAAATCCTTGATAAAGCGAGTAACTCTTTTACGAGAGCGAAAAATTAGTCACATCCTTGTTAAAAACATTCTTTTATATGTATTTATTTTGAGAGAGTGAGAGAGAAAAAGATAGAGCATGATTGGGGGAGGGGCACAGAGCAAAGGGGACAGAGGATCTGAAGCAGGCTCTGCGGTGACAGCGGAGAGCCCACTGTGGGGCTCGAACTCATGAACCATGAAATCGTGACCTGAGCCAGAATCAAGAGTCGGACACTTAACCAGCTGAGCCACCCAGGCGCCCCAGTCATGTATTCTTAAATTTTTTTTTTCAACGTTTATTTATTTTGGGGACAGAGAGAGACAGAGCATGAACGGGGGAGGGGCAGAGAGAGAGGGAGACACAGAATCGGAAACAGGCTCCAGGCTCTGAGCCATCAGCCCAGAGCCTGACGCAGGGCTCGAACTCCCGGACCGCGAGATCGTGACCTGGCTGAAGTCGGACGCTTAACCGACTGCACCACCCAGGCGCCCCCCTAGTCATGTATTCTTAACGACAACCCAGATTATCACATACAGGATTTACTTAAATAGCACCATTAAAATACTAAAAACAGCACAATTTCTTCAATGGGTTATAATTTACATTGAAATAACCCATTTTGGCTTGGTTTGCTTTTTTGTGCTAAATCATGGTATTTGGGAAATTAACAACCTTATTAAAAAAAAACTGCTAGTTAGTATCCCTACAGATGAGGACACTGAGGTTCTGAGATGCATTTGTGATTCTCAAAGTGTGGTCTCTGGATTCGCAGTATTAGCAACACCTGGAAATTCATTAAAAATGCAAATTATTGGGCGGTCTGTCTCACACCTGTGTAGAATCTTTGGTAATGGCCTGGTCATCTGCATTTTAACAAGGCTTCCAAGTCATTTAGATACACTGGAAAGTTTTAGAACCCTGGTGCAGAACAAATAACATTATTGAGCCAGGATTTGAACATAAAGTATCTTATCTCCAGAGGCTATTCATTTAACCAGTATGTTAAACTGCCCACCCCCCCCCCAAGTAAACACAGAGTTCCTAAATAAAACAAATATAGAACAATGTTTTATGCTTCTCTTCATTCTGGGCAGGGGGGGCGGGACGGAGAATACTAAATTGTGTGGGACATCAATCTACGATAGAGAAAAAGCAGTACCGTTTTTGTATCCGTACATCACTCTTGATTCTCCTGGCATCATAAACATAATCCATAGAAATTAAGAAGGTGATGAAGTATAGTAACCAGTGTGGCCTCACTATTCCCTGGTGTCTGTGTTCCTCACCCTAGGACACGGAATTGAGAGGTGGGGAGGATTGAGTTCCTAAGTGAACCAGACCCTGGGTTTCAATTTACCAAAGTCCTTCTTCTGATAATTTTACATGCAAATGATCCAATGCAGAATTGGATGAAAGAGATGAACCATGAGATGGCTGTGGGTTCCTTGAATAGACGTTTTTATAATGATGACAGGCACACACAACACCACATTCTTGAAATTATATTGCCTTGTGTTACAAAGAGCTTATTCTTCCCATAATGGCATCTTGATAGAATGTGGGTGGGCTGAATAGCTCCCAGGGCATTAGCAAAGCAATGACATAAAGTCATTGTTTTATTTTCTGTAGCTCCTCTGGATAGCTTGAGGGAAATTATGTGACTACTCTGCAAAATGATGGGTAACTATGAATTCCAGAGAAATGAGTCAAGGGATTGCGTGACATCATCAATTCAGAAAGGACAGAGTTTGGGTCCTGCTCGTGCAATCAAGACCTTATAGTCTATTTTCTTGATGGTTTCCAGATATTTCCTTTGTGAGCTACATAATTATTTTTGCCAAAGTTCCATGCATCTTACTTTGTTTTCATTTTTTTCCCATTTTCACCCTAAAACTGTGAGAAGTGACCATTCTCTCTTTGAACGCTTGATATTACATGGCAGTAATAGCAAAACGGCAAAACAAGGACTTAGGTGTATATACAAGCAAACTATTTAGGATTTTATTCCGTTGCATGCCATCTATTTACTTGAAAACAAAAGTGGTAGCTGTTCAAGATGAGTAGCCATATCCTGGCTACTGTAGGTGACCCTGAGTCACCTACATAACTTATCTAGGCTTCAGTCACCTGATCTGTAGAATGGGGATACTAAAGTGACCAGATAGGAATATTTAAGGTTTGAGGGGCATCTGGGTGGCTCAGTCATTTAAGCAGCAGACTCCTGATTTCGGCTCAGGTCATGATCTCGCTGTTTGTGGGATCAACCTCCACCTCAGGCTCTGCCCTGTGAGCGCAGAGCCTGCTTGGGATTCTCTCTCTCCCACTCTCCCTCTCTCTGCCCTCTCCCGCTCAGACGCGTGTTCACACTGTCTCTAAAAATAAATGAACTTAAAAAAAAAAAACCTTTAAAATAAATAAACTTTTTAAAAAAAGAATATTTAAGGTTTGATGAAGTCATACATTTCAGTCACTTACCCCATGACTAACTCTTGGATAGTAACCAGCGCCTATTACTATCATTCGTATTTTCTCATTCCCCATTATCATTATCATGGTGAAGATAATTTGGAAAACACGAATAAATGCATTTTTTGCAGATTTTGTACATTTTTCTGGGAAGTACTATCAGTTTTGTGAAATTCTCAGAAGTGTCTTTGACTTTTAACGAGTGTTAAGCGCAGCAAGAGTTCTATGTATATTAATCACCATATCCTCAAAAACCAGTCACTGATGTTGAATGTGTTGAACAAATAAACTAGCTTATCTGAAACTACCTGCTTTTAAAAAAATGTATGTTTGTTTGTTTATTTACTTACTTATTTTGAGAAACAGAGAGAGAGAGAGAAAGCATGAGCAAGGGAGGGGCAGAGAGAGAGGGAGACAGAGATACGCAAGGAGGCTCCATGCTCTTAACTCACCCTATTAACTCAGAGCCCAACTCGGGGCTTGATGTCATGAACCGTGCAATGACCCGAGCCAAAATCGAGTTGGATACTTAACCAACGGAGCCACCCAAGCGCCCCTGAAACTACTTGCTTTTGAGGAACTGTATGAGAATGCTTCTTTTTTACGTCTTAGTTAAATAAAAGTAGAATCACAGATTTGCTTTATGGTTGTAGATACAGATATTTCTTTTGCCAAATGTTTTCTAAGCAAGGTATGTTAATTGCTTTCTTAAATCGTAGCATTTTACAACACTTTCTGTTTTATGAAGACTTGAAATGGAAAACACTGCCAAGATAACACTGAAATTACAAGTGCATTGTTATCCAGCATACTGGCTGACTCTGGTTGTGCCTTCTGTGCCTGGATCTTGACAGCTGGTTGTTTAGAACCAGGCTGGGATTGCAGAGTCTACTTCGTATTATTAATTCTCTCCCTACCCTGGTTGGCAAACTCATTTCACCCTTCACCCTAGGAATAAATGAATGAGGTAGGAGAATCTCAGTGGCTCCATGGTCCCAGCTGAAATGCTGGCCCAAGACTTTGTCTCTTGAGAACCTTCCCTTTGTGTAATTCGGAGCTGGACATTTAAAAAATAAAACCAGGTTGTTTCCTTTGCTCAGGATAACCGAGAGGCAAATTACAGGCCTACCTCATTTTACTGTTCTGCCCTTTATTATACTTTGCAGACCCATGTTTTTCACACGTTGAAAGCTTGTGGCAATCCTGCATTAAACACGTCTATCACACCATTTTTCCAACGGCACTTGCTCACCTTCTGTCTTTGCGTCACATTTTGGTAATTCTTGGCATATTTCAAATGTTTTCATTGGCTTCGTCTTTGTGACCCTTGATGTTACCGTGGTAATCATTTGGGGCACCATGAACCGTGCCGATGTGCCGATGTTAAGACAGCAAACTTAATAAGTGGGTAATGTTCCGCTTGCTCCACTGACTGCCTGTACCCGTCTGTCTTCTTCTCCTCAGCTTCCGTATTCCTTGAGACACAATTTTGAAACTAGGCCAGTTCATTTCCCAATATTGGCCTCTAAGTGTTCAAGAGAAGGAAGAGTTGCATGTCTTCCCCTTGAAAACAAAAGCTACAAATGATTGAGATTAGTGAGGAAGGGCATGTCAGAAAGCCAAGAGGCCAAAAGGTAGGCCTGTTGCACCTTCACATTTGGTGCAGTTGTAAAGGCAAATGAAAGTTCTTGAAGGAAATTAAAAGTCCTGCTCCGGTGAACACATGCATGATGAGAAAGAGAAACAGCCTTGTTGCCGATGTGGAGAGAGGTTTAGCGGTCTGGTCAGAAGATCTAACCAGCCACAACATTGCCTGAAGCCAAAGCCTAATGCAGAGCAAGGATAATTCTCTCCAGTTCTAAGAAGGCTGAGAGGTAAGGAAGCTGGAGAAGAAAAGCTTGAAGCTGCAGAGATTGGTTCATGAGATTTGAGGGTAGAAACCATGCCTGTAACATAAAAGCGCAAGGGGAGGCAGGAGGTGCTGATGTGGAAGCTGCAGCAGGTTATCTAGAAGATGTAGCTAAAATAATCCACGAAGGGAGCTACTCTAAACAACAGATGGTCAGTGTAGATGAAACAGCCCTCTACTGGAAGAAAATACCAGCTAGGACTTTCATAGCTACAGAGGAAAAGTCAGTGCCTGGCTTCAGAGTTTCAAAGCCAAGTTCACTCTCTTGCTGGAGGCTAATGCAGCTGTGACCCTTAAGTTGGAGCCCCTGCTCATTTACCATTCTGCAAACCCTAGGGTCTTAAGAATTATGCCAGATCTATTCTCCTGTGGTCTATAAATGGAATAGCAAAGCCTAGATACCAGCACATCTGCTTACAACATGGTTTACTGAATAGTTTAAGTGTTGAGATGTACCACTCAGAAAAAAAAAAAAAAAAAAAAAAGATTCCTTTCAAAATATGACTGCTCATTGACAATGCACCCGGTCACCCAAGAGTTCTGATGGAGATGGACAATGAGATTGATGTTATTCTCAAACCTGCGAATGCAACATCCATTTTGCAGCCCAGGGGTTAAGGAGTCATTTCCACTTTCAAGTCTTATTACTGAAGAAATACATTTCCTAAGGCTACGGCTGCTATTGAGAAGATTCTTCTGACAGCTGTGGGCAAAGTACATTGGAAACCTTCTGGAAAGGATTCATTGTTCTAGATGCCTTTAAGAACATTGGAGATTCATAGGAAGGGGTCACAATATCAAAACGCATAGGAGTTGGAAGTAGTTGATTCAAGCCCTCGTGGATGACTTTGAGCAGTTCTAGACTTCAATGGAAGAAGTCACTGCAGATATGGTGGGGACAGCAAGAGAGCTAGAAGTAGGAGTGGAGCCTGAAGATGTGACCAAACTGCTGTGATCTTCTGATAGAACTTGAATGGATAAACAGTGGCTCTTATAGATGAGCAAATAAACTGGTTTCTTACGACAGAATCCACTCCTAGTGAAGATGATGTGAATATAGTTGAAGTGACAATTTAGAACATGATATACACTTCATTGATAAAGCAGTAGCAGGGTTCGAGAGGACTCCAATTTTGAAAGAAATTCAACTGTGGGTAAATACGAATGGAATGGACTGTTCACTTTGTTTTTAATGATCCTTAACCACTGTAGGTTAAAAAAAAATGTTCTAGTTCCATATTTAGAATTGTAGGAAGGAATCTGTACTTCAGTGAAAAACTATGCATTGCCTGGACTCTAAAAGATACTCCTCAGGGTTATCTAGTTGTGAATTCCCTGAAATAATTTTACAATCAACTAGAAATTGTGAATACCTTCTAGGAAAAGAAAAACAATTCTTATCTACTGACATGCATACTCTGTCCTGTGGATAAGAGCTGACTTCGCTCTCCACATCCCGAAACACAGTTTTGTTCTCCATATGTACATCCATTGCAGTATTTCCGACCTATAAGTCTACATGTTCTTAAGTTTCTCTTTTGGGCTGACAATGAGAAAATCTGCTTGGTTCCCTCATTAATTAATGAACAGGATTAAAATTTTAACACATGTTCCTTTTTCATGTTTTTATGACAGTCATGATTTTTTGAAAGCTCACTTTTTGCAGAATTTTGCAGGGTTTCTTTTCAGGAACAGATAACCTAAGTGTGGCTACACAAATGCCCAAAGTTCTTTTTTTTAATTATAAAGATAAAGTAACTGCCTGACGATGGGGCACAGGGGATCTGTTTCACCTTGCTGACTTAAATATTTTTCCTATTTCATGGTCGCTCATGGTTGGTTGAAATCAATTGAAATATCTTCTACCTATTACCTGCAGAATTCAAACAAGTCACACGCTGAATTGTTCACTTCAGACATTTCACACATTCTTTCTTATTTGATGCACATTCCACTTCACATCATTGTATATTGATTACTCCCTGAGTCAAGAATTCAATCTGAGATTCTATCAGCCAGTCCCCATTACTATGAAAGGGATGTCCTTGCTCTCCTTGGTTTCCCTCTGACGAGACTCATTCCAATCATTGTGACTTCATTTATGACATCCTTATCCTAATGTTTAACTCTCCTTTATATCTGCCCCCAGCATACAGCTCGGCACACAATCACTTATTTATGAATGAATAAATGAATAAGGGTCAACCTTGCCACCAATCTGTTTTTCTGAAACACAAATTATTAGATATGGCTGTTCAATGATTTCTAAAACACAGAAGTTGTGCTCTTGAGGGGCTCTTAAAATATATTTGTGAATGTTCAGTTAAGGTAACAGACACATATAAAAATCAAAGCATTTTTTTAAAAATTTTTTTTTCCAACGTTTATTTATTTTTGGGACAGAGAGAGACAGAGCATGAACAGGAGAGGGGCAGAGAGAGAGGGAGACACAGAATCGGAAACAGGCTCCAGGCTCTGAGCCATCAGCCCAGAGCCTGATGCGGGGCTCGAACTCACGGACCGCGAGATCGTGACCTGGCTGAAGTCAGACGCTCAACCGACTGCGCCACCCAGGCGCCCCTCAAAGCATTTTTAATAGTGAAAGAAAAGCTTAACCATAATCATTTTTTAAGTCAATATTAAAGAGTTTCAAAACCCAGGAAATACATATATTCCGAAACTCTAAGAAACATATGGACATGGGGTTGGTTTTTCTCTCCCCTAAGTTTACTGATTTAAGAGTAGAAAAATCAGGGCGCCTGGGTGACTCAGTCATTTAGGCGTCCCACTGTTGATCAGGATCAGGTCAGGATCTCACAGTTTGTAAGTTCGAGCCCTGTGTGGGGCTCTGGGCTGACAGTGGGGAGCCCGCTTGAGATTCTCACTCACTCCCTCTTTCTCTGCCCCTCCCCTGCTCATTCTCTCTCTCCCCGCCCCCTCTCTCTCAAAATGAGTAAGTAAACTTAAAAAAAAAAAAGAGTAGAAAAATCAAGGTGAGCTCCAAATCTTGCCCTTTATTTTCCTGAGAGTTCAGTCTTCCAGACTTTAAGCTTCAAAAGACCCTGTCTGCGAGAATCACTGCTATAGACCTAATACCTATAGCCCCATACCTGACATGAATGAATGAACCTAATGACCTCATTCGTACTTGGATTTATATTTGTAAAAAATGTGCCAATGTGTGTGTATGAATGTGTGTGTGTGGGGGAGGGGGTGTGTGTGGGTACGGTAGTATGGGATGAGCATAGCTGCAAGGTTTCTTTCTCTCTGAGGCTAAATCATTGAAACAGGGGCATAATGTTATGAATTCAACTTTTTGGTGCCAATATTTAGCCAAAGGATGGATGCTGACCCTTACTCTCTGAATCAGTCACGAACCAAGAATTAAGTTTGCTTCTTCAATACAATGAGTACATTCATCCTGTATCCTCCTTTACTCTTTACTCGTGTAGTAGTTTTAGCTATGGACATCTTCTGCAGGCACAAGGACTTAACTGGAGTCCGGAGGTCAATGTGTGGGTAAACTCTATTTTTTTTTTTCCACTCAATTTGAATTACAAACCTAAAGAGGCATTGCTAGGTAAATAGCCACTCAGGTCAAACTAAGTAAATCCAGGAGAATGCAACAGATACATTAAAAGTGTTACTCAGCATGTCTAAACAATTTTCAGGTGGAAGAACGCTCTATCCATCTCAAGTTCGTTGAAACATGAATAGAATACTCTATAACAATTGGTGGCCTCCTGCAGGCACTCAAAACAACTTAGTGTCCAGCTTCAATTCCCATTTTCAAGAGGATGGATAGGCTTGGTCTCCTTTTTATCACTGACTAGCAGAACGTCTGAATTCCTCCTGGACTTTCACAAAGTAAGGCCCAGGAGTGGCTTTAGAGGTTTGACTTGAACATTAAATCACAATAAAGTCAAAAGCATGCGGGAGTCTATTCAAAGGGAAATCAGACCTTCTCTTTGCTTCATTTTATGTGTATGTCTGTGTACAAATACATCTACTTAGAGATCCTTCTGTTCCATTCCCATCAGGCAAAGCTCTAAGATAGGACCATGCCTTCTTCCTCGATTGCTTTCTCCCACGTTGAGAGCTTTTGGTCTTTGAGATAAAATTACCAAGAAATTTAAAAATTCGTTTCTAAGTGTTCATACATATTCATATATAGGGCCAAAAAGTAAACATACTTTTACTTTGCAGGCCACACAGCCCCTATCACAAGTACTCAGCTCTGCCATTGTAGAGTGAAAGCAGCCAGAGATGTCAATGAATGAGCATGGCTGTGTTCCAGGAAGAGTTTACTTATATGGAAGGAAGAAGGAAGGATGGAAGGAAGGAAGGAAGGAAGGAAGGAAGGAAGGAAGGGAGGGACATGAAGAGAAAAGAAAGAAGAAAAGAAAAGAAAAAAAGGAAAGAGGAAAGAAAAGAAAAAAAGAAAAGGAAAGAGAAAAGAAAAGAAAAGAACAGAAAAGAAAATAATACTTACAAAATAGTCAGTGGGCCAGAGTTGGACTATGGGTCCTGCTTTGCTAACCCTCAGCAAGAAGGTTTTGGAAAGCAAGAAATTTGGCTTAGTAGGTAGGTAGGTAAGTGGTTAGGTGGATACATAATTATATAAATATAAAAAAATTCATATGGGCGGGTTACACCTTATTAGAAACTGACGTAGCCAGTTTGGTAGATGTCAGGGCTGCATATGGTTACAGGGAATGAGGCTTACCCAACTCCTCTCTGAGATCATAATGAAAGTAGGTCCCTGACTCATTTCTGCTACACTTAGATACACTACCAAGTAGGCATGAATATACTAGCAAACAAACTTGATAAAGTCCGATTCCCTGTGTCCTTTTGGAACTTGAAAAAAAACTTAATGAAAACGTCACCTAAAGCAAACGTGATAATTTTAAAGCTGTAGGATGCAGATGATCCTATATTCAAGTCTAGAGATTACAAATTCTCTAGGGGTGCCTGTGTGGCTCAACTGGTTAGGTGCACAACTCTTGATTTCGGCTCAGGTCATGATCCCGCTGTTTGTGAGTTCAAGCCCCGTGTCAGGCTCTGTGCTAACAGTGCAGAGCCTGCTTGGGATTCTCTTTCTCTCCCCCCCCACCCCGCCCCTCCTGTGCACACGTTCTCTCTCTCTCTCTCTCTCTCTCTCTCTCCCTCTGTCTCAAAATAAATAAATAAATGTAAAAAAAAATTCTCTAAACCTGTGGTGGGACACAGCATTAACTGACAATCAGACTTGAGGTACCAGATGAGTTTTTAACTTCTAGCCCTGCCTGTGTTGGGAACGAGAAGAGGATGTGAAGGTATTTCTGTAATATCGTGGGTCCGCTAAAGTTGCCGAGAGCCCATTTCAATGATCTATTTTTGCCAGTTAACAATCCAGTGATCTCACCAATGATAAACAATGTTTAACTTTTATTATGCAAATGTCCTTAATCTGTGCTGTAAATCAGTTCTGAGGAGAGTTGAGACCCTTAAAATAGCCCCCTGTGCAAAGTGAACCTTTTGATTAAATGCCAGCACACCACCCCTGTCCTGGGAAATCCTGATGAGAACGTATGACCACCTTTCAGATACAGATGGAAATTAACATACGTATATACCACCATCAGACGCCACGACTATCCCATGTTTTTTAACTGGCTCATTCTGTGTAGGGTATACGACTAGCTGGGCTCTGTTGGAGTTTAACCCCTAGCAGGAGGTGAAAGTGCTCCAGATCCAGGGAGGAGAAGGTAGAAACCAGTGTGGCCAAAACAGATGAGGGTCAGGCAGGTTTGGGAAGGGGACGAAGGGGGAATTCCAATCTAGAAGACCGGATCGTGGCTTCAAATATGCAGAATGAAGATGATGCGTGGTTATTCCAGGAAGTCTTTCCCAACAGGATGGATTTGACAGGAACAAAGTGGGCCAGTAGGTTCAGCAAATCGGGTGGCTATTTGAGAGACTCACTGACACAGGACTTGATCCCGTGTATAAGGAATAGAAGGAAGTATGGTATTTGGTCAGTTGGCTTGTCTCTGCTCTAGATGAAGAGCAAAGAAGCTCGATAAGGCCTTAACTTTGATTTCCATGAGCTGGGCTTTAACCAGATAGGTTGTGCCAAGTTCAGAACAAATTGTCAAATGAGTACAAACTTGAAGATAACTTGTTGAATTAAGATTAAAAACAGAGAGGGGGGACTGGGTGGCTCAGTAGGTTAAGCATCCCACTTTGGCTCAAGTTGTGATCTTGTGGTCGGTGGTTTCCAGCCCTGCTTCTGGCTCTGTGCTGACAGCTCAAAGCCTGGAGCCTGGTTCCGATTCTGTGTCTCCCTCCCTCTCTCTCTGCCCCTCCCCCGACTCGTGCTCTGTCTCTCTCTCTCTCTGAAAAATAAACATTAAAAAAAATTAATGATTAAAATCGGAGGTTGTGCCAAGTGAAATTGGGGTTTCACTAGCTTCTCCTAGTTTATGAAGACATCGCCAAATCTCCTTTTGTTCTTTTTTAAAAAAATTTTTTTTAATGTTTATTTATTGTTGAGAGAAAGAGCACAAACGGGGGAGGGGCAGAGAAAGAGGGAGACACAGAACCTGAAACAGGCTCCAGGCTCAGAGCTGTCAGCACAGAGCCCGATGCAGGGCTTGAACACAAACTGTGAGATCTTGACCTGAGCCAAAGTCAGACTCTTAACTGACTGAGCCACCCAGGTGCCCCGCCAGTCTCCTTTTCTCCCAGATTCCTTCAACTCTGTCCATCATATTAACTATTCTGCTTAGCTCACATCCAAGGTGACTCAATGTGTGCAGTATTCTAAACCTTCTTTCGAAATGTGTAGACAGCTGGTGTCATTGCTATGCTAAGAAGGGACTCAGTTGGACATTTAGGGATGGGAATCGGATGAAGCAGTTTTCCTTACGGAGGCCATAACCCTAATTGAGTAAATCCCGGTGCTACAAGAGTATTGCAGTTATAGAAAGGATACCAAAAGCACTTCAAGCATTACATAATGAAAGTAAAACCCAAGTGCAATGATAAATTCTGGGTATTTTGTTGAAGGTATTCGTAGCTCTGTTTTAAGTGGCCATAATACAAGTTCCCACACACAGGTGAAGTCAAGAGATCATCACATAATGCAGTCTTGAAGTGTTGACTTTTTTCTTAAGTTCGTTTATTTTGAGAGAGAGCACAGGGGGAGGGGCAGAGGGAGAGGGAGACAGAGAGTCCCAAGCAGACTCCACACTGTCAGTGCAGAGCCCGACATGGGCTCAGTCTCACAGACTGGGAGATCATGACCTGAGCCGAGATCAAGAGTTGGACTGTGCCCCCCAAATGCCCCAAAGTGATGGCTTTTATTTTTAACGTTTATTTATTTTTGAGACAGAGAGAGACAGAGCATGAACGGGGGAGGGGCAGAGAGAGAGGGAGACACAGAATCGGAAGCAGGCTCCAGGCTCTGAGCCATCAGCCCGGAGCCCGACGCGGGGCTCGAACTCGCGGACCGCGAGATCGTGACCTGAGCTGAAGTCGGACGCTTAACCGACTGCACCACCCAGGCGCCCCCAGTGATGGCTTTTAAAAAACAACCTTATCATTGGGGCGCCTGGGTGGCGCAGTCGGTTAAGCGTCCGACTTCAGCCAGGTCACGATCTCGCGGTCCGGGAGTTCGAGCCCCGCGTCAGGCTCCGGGCTAATGGCTGTTTCTGATTCTGTGTCTCCCTCTCTCTCTGCCCCTCCCCCGTTCATGCTCTGTCTCTCTCTGTCCCAAAAATAAATAAACGTTGAAAAAAAAAATTTTTTTAAAAAAAAACAACCTTATCATTAAAAATTTCAAAACTGTACGAAGATAGTATAATAAAGTCCAGTGTTCCCAGAACCTAGATCTAATAATTATTCTAGGGCTTGTCACATTTACTTTGTCTATTGGTTTTTTTTCTTTTGCTGAAGTCGATGACGTGTTTTTGACTCCAAAAGTCAATGTTTGTCATTATTTAGAATTGGTTTTCTGTTTTTCTGAATGCTGCCTTTTTTTTTTTAATATTTCTTTATTTACTTTGAGAGAGGGAGAGAGAGAGAGAGAGAGAGAGGGAGCATAAGTGGGGGAGGGGCAGAGAGAGAGAGAAGGAGAGAGAGAGAATCCTGAACAGGCTCCAAGCTGTCAGCACAGAGCCCCGCGTGGGGCTTGAACTCGTGAACTGTGAGATCATGATCTGAGCCGAAGTCAGATGCTTAGCCAACTGAGTTACCCCGGCGCCCCTGCTTTTAGCTCTTAAAATTGTCAAAGCAATCCTGGGATTGTGAGACTTCTTTCTAAATTTCTTTATCTCGCTGTATGCGTGGCTTCCCTGTGGCAGAGACACAGAAAGTAATCTAGCCTAGTTGTGGAGATAATAATATGCCAACATATTGGTACTTCATTTCTGTTTAAGACCATTTGCCTTCTACCACTTTCTTCCAAAGCAATATTGTGTTGTTTTAATATTGTTAAATTAGAACAATAAAAGATAGTGCTAATTATTTTTTATTTTGTTTGCATATCATTATAACTGTGCCCCGTGCCTATAAAAAAGGAGCTAACAAATAGTTGGAAACCATGAATGTAACCACAGTTTGGAATCAAATAATCCATAGCTGCTTTTAACTGCTTAGGACCTGGTCCAAGATGCACGTCGTCACTGTCTCTTGTAGTTTGCTACATTTTGAAGGTCATGCCTGCTGGTACCCCTGGAGTTAAGAATTTGCCAGCATCTTCAGTCTGACCTCTTGATTCATGGGTTTATAACTCAGCTGTTTAAATTTGCCCCAAGCCAGAACTTAATAAAAAGTTTTAATCTGAGGATGCTAAGTGTGTCTTTGCCTGTGTGTGAATGTCATACGTTTATTTTTCCTTTTTACAAGAAGTTCATCCAAAATATATGTGCATGACAGCTTAGCCGTGTCAGGGCTATGTCAAATAATTGAAGAATTTGTTCTAAGACTGCATAAATAATAGAATTTACGAAAGCCTTTCCTTTAGAAAGGAAACTCTGCAATTCATAAGGCCAGGAAACTGGAGACTTTTTTACAAATAAAAAATAAGTTAGAAAAAAAAAAGAGAGAGAGAAAACGAAGCACTGGCTTCTTGGAACTTGAAAATGAGCTTTTACTCATCTAGCATTTCACTGGGTCTGTTTACCATAAGAACATTTTGAAATTTGGTATAATGACATTAAATAACCACAATTGAGACAAACATTCTATAAGGGATTGTTATGGGTTGCCTCTAATGTGGTAATAGATGTCATTTTAAAAATGCAACTGTACTGTCTGGATGAAAGACGGTGACTCCTAACACATTGGTTACAGACAATTGAATATTACAGCCTTCTTTCCTCCTGGCTTGCTGCTATCATTTTATGGAATGTAACCAGTGTTGGATTGGCATGGAATTCTTATGGGATCAGAGAAAGCTACCATTCAGAAAGCTCTCATGTTCACTGTGAAACAGACAATAAATCTACAAGACTAAAGATGTACTTGCCGTCAGTACCCTTATGAAAGAACCCTTATAAGCACATTTCTGAAATCTGGTGAGTGTCCCGGAGTTCAAGAATGCACTCAGCACGTCTAAGTCCCAGTGTCCTTTTCTGTGAAATAGGGATGCTGACACCTCACAGAGTGATTATGAAAGGCCAAACTGTAGAAACATACAAGATCCACTCACTTCATTGTTTATTTTCTGCCTCCTAGACCTATAACTCATTTGCACTGAGTTAACCTCTTATTTGGCACCCTTCATTGCCCTGGGTGAGATAAAAGTGACGTAAGTTTTTTACTGCAATCCTCTGAGTGTAATGACATTAAACCTACGCATTAATGTATGATGAGCCCATATATTTATATCATTTAGCAACATCACTCACCCAATCCTAAACTAAGATTTGGCTCCCCACCTATGTAGCTTTGGGTTTGTTTGTTTTTATTTCTTAGAGTAGTTTTGTCACATTCTATATAGAAGTTGCACATATTTCTTAGATACTTCCTCCAAGATTCATAGGTTTTATTTTTATGATCAGTAAAATTTCTTTTCTGTCACTCTGTGTTCTAACTACATAGCGTTTGTGTAATGCAATTATCTAGATATGTGTATATTCACCTTGTATTTAGCCACTTTGCTGAGTCTCACAAACTACAAGGATTTGTCAGTGGATTATTTTGACGCTTCTCGGTAATAATCTTCTTCTGTAGTAGTTCCACTATTTGTTTTTGTTTCTGTTTCAGGTCTTATTGTGTAGGTCACAATTTCCACAATATAACAATATTTCCACAATATAACATAAATATAATCCACATATAATGATAATGGCCAGCGTTTTCATACTCCAGCTTAAAGAGATGCCTCAAGTGTTTAATATTTAAGTATTATGTTGGCCATTGGTTAGAAATAAATCCTCACGTTAAAGAAAGATTCACCTGTTCTCTTACCTAGATTTGTGCCCAGACAACACCATTATATAAAACAAGGTATTCTTGAACCTCAGAACGCAGGCCCCTAAGTGAATGTCCCCCTCCCAAAATTAAAGTGGCCTTCCTGCCTCCCCACAGGAGGCCTTCCGATTTCCTAATTAAAGTAAGAATTTTGAATCTTTATAGAGGAAACTCTGATCTCTACTTCCATGGTGGGGATGAGATAGACTTCCACAGTCCCACATTCTCAAGTGCTGGGGTCTTCTGGGCTGAATCACACCTGACACGGCACTCTGTCGAAGCAGGACTCTACCAAGCCCATCCAGAAGCCTCCTCACCAGTCTCTCCTCCAGGTGAGTGAACCTGGGGTGCCCGGTCCTCACACACATCTCCCAAAAACGGTCCATTATTTTTATGGTGAGCCCAATTCAAATACATACTTTTAAATATTTTAATACTTTATCTGTAAGTTATTGTAAAATAAAACAGCCCCTACACTTGAAGATACATCCGCTTTGCAATATTGAAAATAACATGTCAAGGCTCATCTCTGCTTTCGGGGTTACGGTCAAGTCAAAACTTTTGTTCACCAACAGTAGGAGAATCTATACATCCATGTGTTCGACATGCCCTACCCCCTTTACACCTCCTTCTTCTCTTGGCAGATATCACATCCTAACATACCACATCGTTTATTCTGGCATTGTCTGTCTCCCCAATCAACATGTGATCTCCACCAGGACAGGAGCCTTGTCTGTCTTGTTCACTAATAAATCCCAAGATCTAAAACAATGCTCACCATAAAATAGTCACTCAATATATATGTTTTTAAATCAGTGAGGGGGAAAAGAAAAACAGTCTGATGCTTTTGCCAAAACAAAAGCTTTTGTGAAAGTGAACACATGTTGTCATTTTTAGAAGCAGAAAATTAAAAACACTTTTCAAATTATTCCTCTCCAACTTGAAAAGGTAAAAAATTTTATCTCTTCGGGCACTTGTCGCACTGTTATTTTTGAAATATTGTAGACGTTTGATGAGGAACACACCATGAGGAAAGTAGTGTTAGAAGAAAAAAAAAAGAATCTAAGTAAAAAGACAAAAGTATCAACGCTAACCACACGTATGATGATAAAATGACCCTGGAGGCAGAAACCATTCTCATTGGTCCAGAATGATGGCAGAAATGTAATGAGTGCTTCATAAATGTTTACTGAACACATGAGCGAGCCAATAAATGAACAAATGAATAGCATTCTAATGATGTAAAAAAAAAGTCATGTGTGAGAATGTTCATGGGAATTCAGGAAAGCCAATGGCTGCCCACAAAGAAGTAAACGCTGTAAAGGTGGTTTAGGATCAGAGGTCAGAAAAGGACTTTGGATAATGAAATCATTCTAGGAAATTCAAATTACCCTGGAGATGCACTCATCACACTCTGAGTCTGCATCCTAACGACGCCTAATGGAAGAAAGCGACAAAACCCAACGCAGCGTTTCACATCCATGAAACATACCAGCCATTCCAACGTCGCTCACTTTTCCTTCTTCATCTCCCACCTCAACAATGTTGCATTTGAGTGTGTATGAGTCAAGGAACAAAGCAAGTCTTCCATATTGAGACGTGCTCATTTGGATGCAAGAGCCTCTGTTCTTCCACGCAAAGAATCCCATCTTTTCTGCTCAGTGGCCACCCCCCTTATATTAGAGTGTCAAATGTAGGCTACTTTGTGATTGTGATTTAGAATTCCTGGCATTTACTACCCAGCTAATTGTAGCTTCCAATTAGTCTTTCCTGATAAGGAGATGCAGTTTCCTCACTGATGTGATCTTGCGCTGTCCACAAATTGGTATGCGGAAACAGATTACAGCTTTGTGCTGCTGCAGCATTTTATTAAACTATCTGAAATTCAGAAGGGAGTTTTCAGCCCTCATTTTCCTAGTATTGCTTCCACCTTCATTTTGCAATTAGTATAAATCGGTGCTTGTCGGGAAGGAGTATGAGAGGTGTGCCCTGTGGTTAATTTTCCTGGGACTACCCTAATGGCTTTGATGTTTCACAGCAATGCATCTTTCATCAGATGGAGTCTTTTTGTCCTACGCACAGATATATGGACTCCACAACAAGTTTATAGCTCTTTCATGACATGATTCCAAGGGCAGTCTTTGAGGGGTCAGTCTCTTTTAAGGGAAGACAAGCCTCACAAGAGGTATCCTATTGTTATCGGACGCCAAAACTGTGTTTCTTGGAGTGTGGAGAGAAGATTCTGTATCACTTGGGAACTTTTTCAAAATGCACATTCTTAGGGCACACACCAGCGCTCCTGAATCAGAAACTCGAAAATGGACCTAGCAGTCAGTGTTTTAATAAGCCTTGTAGGTGATTTCAATGCAAGGTCAAGTTTAAACACCAAAGGTTCAAAGAGATCATGGAGGAGATGTTGTTGAAGACCAAGTGTTTTCACACTTCAGTGCATGAGAATTCATGAACACTCTCACACGTGACTTTTTTTCCATCATTACAATGCTATTCATTTGTTCATCTATTGGCTCACTCATGTATTCAGGAAACATTTATGAAGCTCTCGTTGCATTTCTGCCATCATTCTGGGCCAATGAGAATGGTTTCCGCCTCCAGCTTCATTTTATCATCATACGTGGTGGTTAGTGTTGATACTTACATCTTTTTACTTAGATTCTCTCTCTCTTTTTTTTTTGCAGAAACCCTGCAAAAAATTTCATCTTTTACATCTTTGTAATCTGTTGTAGCATTTCCTCAGTGTTGTGCTTGCTTGTAAAACAAAGCCTAACAGGGTCTTTGAACTCAGTAGTATTCTGTGGTCTTAGAAATACTTAAATTACAGAGCTAAATGGAAAACACCAAGAGTTTTAAGAGGTCAGAGGGAGACTTGCTTCTGTTGCTATAATTTTGAAAGAAATCTTAGGTGAATTAGGTAACCTGGAAATGCGCTACAAGCTTGTATAGCACAGGACATAGTTTGCTGTGGCGCAATTTGTATTGGAGAGATACATCTATCCCCTAAGAAGAATAACCATAGCAGCAAAGGACTACAACGAACAAAGAATTAGAGATTGAAGAGATGCCCCTTGTTGCCATCCTGTTACTAACATGCATGGCCAAATACATTTTTCAGCTCCCAGAAAGCTATTTCTCCTCTGTAGAATTCATTTAACAACAACAACAACAAAAAAAACAACAACAAAAAACAAAAACAAACAAACAAAAAAACCATTGAATCGTCTGTGCAAAATGCCAAACTTGGTGTTGCTGGAGAGACAAAGATGAAGTCATCATCTTTCCTGACGAATGCATGCAAATAGTTCAAGTAGATGGTGGAGGATGAGAATGTCACTGAGGAATGCAGCATAAATACTATGACCTGATGGCTCCTGTCGCTAGTTCGTAAGGGTTCTTCCATGACCTGGGCCCTGGGCTTGATTGTTTAGACTCACCTTCTGCTTCTTCCTCTGTGTCTGCTAGAGCCTCCAAGTTTTATGGATCTTCCCTTTGACATTTCTCTCAGCATTGTGTCCTCTCCTTCTCCGCAGCCTCGGGATCCTTCCCAGAACTTGTCACCGTAGTCGACGGTTTCTGCAGTAGCCCTCCACCCCTCTCCACACCTGCCATCTTCTTTCTAAGACATCCCACAGCCTGTTACCAGATTTGTCTTCCTGAAATGCTTTTATTCTCCGGTCTCAACTCTGCCTCTCTGTAGCAGTTCCTGCCGAAACTTTTCCAGGTCATCCAGGCATCTGCAGGAGTGCGCCTCCCTCCCACCCACCATGACCCACGCTCCTCGTCAGGGCTGCTAGACCTGGTTCTCTTTTGTGTCACCACCACGCTGCATGCACCTGAGCTGTGAGTCTTTACCAACACTTCCCTAGCCTCTTGCAAGGTCCTGCCCTCCCCTCCACATTTGGTCCTCCCTCACCCCTCCGTGGGCTTTCTCAGTTCTACGGTCGCAGAGATTTCTCCCACTCTGAATTTCTACCACCGGTATCAACAAGTTCATTAAGTTCATCACAGAGTCCTTGTTTCTTACTGTTTTTAGAGCCTGCAGGTGTCTCTCCTTTAAGGGGAGGGATTAGGTCTTTCACCCTTGAGTTCCTTCCTGCTGGGTCCATTGCTCTACGGTGAGTCACACACACACTTTGTCTCTCACACACATGGTCAGCGCAGGAAGCACAGGAGAAACTCAGGAAATGTTTGGTGGGTGAGTTCAGTAAGGCAACAGACATCTGTTGCTTTCTTTTTGCCAGGCTGGCATACATCCGCCTTCCTGGTTTCCAAGCTCTCTTTCCTTATGGTTCTGGTATTGTTAAGAAATGTGGCCCAGGCCCAGCTAACTGGAATTCTGCATTCGCTGGCCATCCATGCTCACTCTTGGATGGTTAAGTGGCTCAAGTCGGGCCAAGTAGACTCAACAGACCAATGAGACTCAACCTGGAGCCTTTGTTGTAACTTTAGGATGAAAGAAACTCTCTGGCTGCTGTTCTTGAAGATAACTGGATATTTATCTGGAAACCCTGACATGCATTTTTGCAGAGAGAGCCAGCCTCTGAAATGTGTGAACCCCGGGGAAAGAAGAATGGAGAGATGGAAAAAGACTGTTTCCTAATGCACTGATCACCTGAATTCAACTGTGCCTGAAGCCAATGCCATCAAATTTTCAGAAACCACTAAAAACCTTATTTTCCTTAAGCTAGTTTGATCTGGTTTCTGCTAGAAAACCAAGAGAGTCTCAAGTGAGACTGAGAAATTTGAATAAAAATAATAAAAGCTGACACGCTGTGCTAAGTACTTAGAGTCAAAAAATGAATTTAACCTTTAAAAAAAAAAAACCCTTTCCGAATAATTGTGGTAAGTCAATGATGGTGGGTGATTTTTTTTTCTGGTGGAAAGAAGATATTGATGGCAAACTTTAGACAATATTCCTGATCTCTCATGATAGATTTTCTAATCCTAAAATGTGTGGGCAAGTGTGGGAGAAAATGTCATAAACTACATCTGTAGCTACTGAGTTGTATGTGTATTAGAACACTCACATCTGCGTCTGTCAGTTACATGTTTCCTCCATGCAGTAAGACCATTTAATTCCTCAAAAAAGTTGTCTGAGTATGCCTTGCAGAATATGCGAATATTTCCATGGCTCAGTTTTTCTGAATATAATTAATTCATTAAGTATATGAAGGTTAATATTGATGCTCTTTTAAAATACCATTGGAAATATTTTACAGAAAAATAGAATTCCAAAAGTTGTTACAAAATTTCTTTTTCAGAATTTCAGTTGAGTAAAACAAGGTTCGGGATGTCAATATGACTTAGGATCTTCTTATGTATAAGCCAGAGGCGAGCAGCTCCTTAAGAGATTGACAGCGGGAACTGGTACGTACACACGGACACAAACTTATAACATGTCTAAGGAGTGTTTGGGCTGACTGGAAGACTTGAATTCCTGCTACATCTATTGCTACAATTACTTATGGACTTGGGTTCTATTTATAATCTCTTTAAATGTGATTACTTGACACCTATGGACATGTAGCATAAATGGGAAGTCACACTAAAAATGGGAACAAGGCGGGGTGCCTGGGTGGCTCAGTCGGTTCAGCGTCCGACTTCGGCTCCGGTCATGATCTCGCAGTCCGTGAGTTCGAGCCCAGCGTCGGGCTCTGGGCTGACCGCTCAGAGCCTGGAGCCTGTTTCAGATTCTGTGTCTCCCTCTCTCTCTGACCCTCCCCTGTTCATGCTCTGTCTCTCTCTGTCTCAAAATAAAGAAACGTTAAAAAAAAAAATGGAACAAGGAAGGGCTATGACCTTAAAACCTTAAAATGGGTTTTAAGGTCATTAACATAACGTATTTTTGCCAGAAAAAAAGAAGTGTTGGTAAAATGCCTTTTACCCATACTCAGGCAAGTACCAGAGTCTGGGTTTTTTTTAGCTCTTTTCAACGATGGTTTTCTAACCAAACAAAATCCATGTTTGTCGTATTCAAACTGTTTTGTTTGCCTGCTAAAAGTTGGCTGTCATCTACACCATTAACTTTTAAACTCAGAGTTAGTTTACTTGTCCCTATCCAAGAAATAAAAAATGTTATCTCCTTTATTAGGCCACCGTTTCCAATTCTTGAGGAAGCTTGCACCTGGGTAACCCTAAGTCAGCATGATGAGAGAAACCCTCTTCCCTCACAGACAGATAACCATATCCAGACGTGCAAAAAGAACAAGAAAATAGAAAATAGAAACTAAACAAAGGAGGGAAGAAAAGGGTGGGAGAGGGGAGAGATAAGGAATGGAGGGCATTTTGCTGTGATAAAATAGGGAAAGACCAGTTGTTCTCGAATGTTCTTTCCTTGAGCTGATGATGCACTACCATACCCTCGCCCATCTGTATTTCTCCAGTTGTCACCTATGTCCACTAGAAGCATCACTTGTATTCAGAACAAAGACCTCTGAGAGCCCAGCAGCTAATGTGAACAAGCCTGAGGCCAAACATAACTTCAGATTCCTTCACTTTTAGAAAAGGAAAAGAATTTTAGGATTATAATATAAAGCCATACTAGAGAAATCTGAAAGACATTTGATTCCCAAATGCTTTTCACAAACGCCAGATTTCTTCAGTGTGGGCAGCCGGGAAGAAACAATGCAATCTTTTCTGAATCGTGATAATGCCCTGTCTGTGAATGCAATATGAGAGCAAGCCACAAAGAAATAATCAGGGACCTGTTTAAGGTCAAGATCAGTAACTGAAAATTCTCAAAGACTCAAAACGCATCGTGACATTAGCTTGCCTGCCGTTGCGGACGTGGCCCATCACTCAACAGTGTTGAAGCAACAGAATTTGGATGTGTTCGCGGAGCCACGTGCAGGTCCGGAAGGGTGATTGTCTTTTGTCAGAGCCAGGAGAATAGTGGCGAAAGAAAACCACAACCGGAGGTCGGCGAACAGTAGCTGAAGGAAGCAGGCACCTGGGAGCCAGGGCCCGTATCTGCCCCCGGTGAGGGTCTGCGTCTGAAAAGCGAACGCACAGAACTGGGCAAGTGTTTGAACCCCCAGAATGCACAATGAGGGACACCCTGTGTGATGATGGTGTAGCTGAAGGCAAGTGTTTTTCCTGATATTGATCAGAAGAATGGAAACAAAGAGGTTGGACTTGAACTTGACTCAGGAAAAAAAAAAAAAAAGAATGTTTTAATCTCTGAGTCCAGGCAGAAGTTACAAATATTTTTTCGTATTGTGTCGTATTTCAAATTATAGTCATGCTGGAACAGAATCAATGATAGATTGCTGGGCATGACCAGCCCAGACCGTGCTCACAGAGTTTATAGCAGCAGCAAATGTGCCAACTCTGGCTATGGCAGTGACTAAGATTTTCATTTATTTTTCAAAGAAAAAAAATGTCAGAATTAAACATTTCAGGAGATCTGATAACAGTAAAAGAACTTACCAAAGAGGCTCATTTAAATTTTTACTGAGGGTGTTTTGCACTGTGCTGGCCAACTATGGGGACAAAAGAAAATCAAAGAGCTTGATTTTTCTAGGGGTACAAGGTACACTTACAAGGTAACAGCAACCATTCAAAGCCACAATTTGAGGGGCGCCTGGGTGGCTCGGTCGGTTCAGCATCCGACTTCGGCTCAGGTCACGATCTCGCGGTCCGTGAGTTCGAGCCCCGCGTCAGGCTCTGTGCTGACCGCTCAGAGCCTGGAGCCTGTTTCGGATTCTGTGTCTCCCTCTGTCTCTGCCCCTCCCCTGTTCATGTTCTGTCTCTCTCTGTCTCAAAAATAAAGAAACGTTAAAAAAATTTTTTAAAAAAGCCACAATTTGAGTGATGTCACAAAACTGAAGTTGGTGGTAAGTGACAGCTAGTCACTGATGAAGTTCCTGTCACTTTGCCATCACTGGGCCATATTGGATCCCCACTTGTAAAAGGTCAAATATGTGACCTTTTTCAAGCCATGAAACTTCCCTGATTCTCAAGGATTGCACCTTAAAAGTGGGTGTTGGACTTGAGACTCCCTTTCTCTAAAATCTCTGTGGATCTTCGATGATTTTCTTTTTTTTTTTCTTTTTTTTTTTAACGTTTCTTTATTTTTGAGACAGAGAGAGACAGAGCATCAACGGGGGAGGGGCAGAGACAGAGGGAGACACAGAGTCAGAAACAGGCTCCAGGCTCTGAGCCATCAGCCCAGAGCCGGAGCAGGGCTCGAACTCACGGACCGCGAGATCGTGACCTGAGCTGAAGTCAGATGCTGAACCGACTGAGCCACCCAGGCGCCCCTTGGATGATTTTCAAGAGTCTGTATGGACGCCCTAACATGCAATCAACCTTTCTTCCTTTCCAAATCGGAAACCGATGAAAGTCAAAATATTGTACGTCAAAGAGGAAACCAGGGTGGTAAAAGTAAAGGGACAAAATGAACCTTCCATTAACACAATATCTATTGATCCTGATCAGCCAGCATCCATAGTTTCAGAAGTGAGAAAAAAACGTGTAGAATCTAGTCAGCTTGCCTCTAGCCTTGTAACCTCAGAATCTCGGTAAGTCAGTAAGTGATGAATACTTGAACTGGAAAGTGGAATGAAGAAATGTAATTACTACTTAAATAAAAGAGAAAATCCAGCAATTGTTTCAAATTCATATATATATATATATAATGTAAAAAATTGAAAACTTGCTGTTTATTTAATATGGTCTCTGCTGCACCCTTTGATTTTAAACTCAATGAATGACTATCATCAATGGCAACTGATACATATCTCAAACAATGCTCTGTCATTCAGGAATAAAAATGAGAGCGATGTTAGTAGTTGTGATTCTGTTAGGCTAGATTTTTTCGGTTTAATTTACGACTGATTCCGTGCCATTTCATATTTAGCTAATGCCTTCAAATTATTATTTTGACCCAACTAGAGTAATATCTTGCTTTCCTACATTGATGGATTCTTTTTTGTTTTCAGTTAAACCAGTAGATTTGATAAAGTTGAAGTGTCTGCTTTCTTTTTCCCCACTTGTACTTACAATAGTAGTAATTATATTGTATGCGTAATGCTATGGGAGGAGATGTTCAAATTTTCTTATGTTGCACTCTCTCTTGAGTTGTCATTGTGTGAGACGAGAGTCAGAATGGCAGGAATAACCAGCCCATGAAATGTGCACAGAGTTTTTATCAGGCCTGCATACCGAGAAACCTAGGGTACAGAAAAATAAGGAGACTTAACAAAATGACTCAGTCAATCTTATTTTCTAGGTCATTGCTCCAAATATAGGAACATGTTAATTTTAGGATAACGTAGCAAACTACCAGAATCTAATATCATACTATAACTTTCTAAACACCGACAATCTGGCAAATAATTTACAGAAAAGGGACATGACTGTAACTCTAAGATCTAGAACTCTCTTTTTTCATACCAATCGTTCACTTCTTAGTATTATCTCTCTTTTAATATCGGATCATTTTCAGGGGTATTACTTCCATTGGTGAAGCTAGTCACTGAGTGTATTTGTATCTGTGAACTACACACTGGCATTTTGGTGTGATGTTGAAAAATTAGAATGTGCATATAACTAAAGCAATTGAACACAACTTTCACTTTAAGACTTACATAGGAAGTAAGGAAGGGAGGGAGGAAGGGAGGAAGGAAGAAGGAAAGAGAGAAGGAAGGGAGGAAGGGGGAGCCAGGGAGGGAAGGAAGGAAGGAAAGGAAGGGAGGGGAGGGGGAAGGGAGGGAGGGAAGGAAGGAGAAAGGAAGGGAAGAAGGGAGGGAGGGAGGTATGGAGGGAGAAAGAAAGAAGGAGGCAAAGATGGGAGGAAGGAAGAATTTGTAGCCAGGTATAAAAAAATGGAAATATTTTAGGTTCTTCACTTTAACCGTAGCTAACAACTTTCCCACAGTTACTGGATTATATTAGAACATTTTATAAAGACTGTTCATTGTATCCTCTTACTCATTACAGGTAATACTTGTAAGCATCTCTAGTGTAATTTTAAGGAGAGCATGTGAAGTGTGTCTTTGAGAATTTATGAGTACTATTTACTAGAGTTAGTGGATTGTCTCCATTAGATTTCCAACAACTATAAGCTCACAAATGATTGACAAGAATCTCAGCTGCTACCGTTCTGAAAGTTACAGTGAAACCAAACTATCCCAAACCAGGAGGGTTAGATGTGTATCTGGCCGTAGAGGTGTAATGGTTAGTTTTGTGTCAACCTGACAGGGTCACGGGAAGCCCCGGTACTTGTCTACACATTATTTTTAGGTGTTCCCCTTTGAGATTAGTATTTGGATTCGCGGACTTAGGAAAGCAGATGACTCTCTCCAGTGAAGGATCACATCATCCAAGCCACGGAGAGCCTGAAGGAAACAAAAGGGTGGAAGAAGGTTGAATTTACTCTCAGCTTGACTTCTTGATCTGGACTTTGATCTTCTCCTATACTCTGTGTTTCTGGTTCTCAGGCTTTCCAATCAGACCTGGCATATATACCATTGGCTCTCGAACTCTCAGCCCTTTGGGCTTGATCACCAGACTCCCTGCTTCTCTAGTTTGAAGATGGCAGATCATGGGACATCTCAACCTCCAAAATCGTGTGAGTCAACTCCTTCTTTTATATATATATCCTGGTAGTTCAGTTTCTCTCTGGGGAACCCTGGCTGATACAAGAGGAAAGAGGAATCTAGATCATCAAAGGTATGCCCTACAGCTCCCTAATTTGCGTAGAAGGTGAAGGACTTAGGTCTTATATGGCGGAAGGATATTCTGCTTCCTAGTAGGCAGGGGCCTCCTCTCCCTGCATGTAGCTTGTAGATTCAGTAAGCCCACAAGTGAGAATCTCCCAGGCATCATGGCACCAGCAATGGTAACAAGAAGAAAAGCTATAGTGACTGCTTCTAGGAACCTACAGTGAGAGTTCTAAGATGACTCACTCTCTTCCTTAATTGAAGCTGATCAGGAAGTATTTGTTCATCTCGTCATTCAAGGATTAACTAGCTACCTAATAGGTGAAAGGCTCTGTGCTATGTGTTGTATGTAGACTGGTGAACAAGGGAGATTGGGTTTTTGCTCTTATAGTTTTTGCTCAGGGAAATAGACAAGCAGATATTTTTCATTTTTTTCTTGTTATACTGTGCAAAGGGAAGGGGAGGATGCTCAGAGAAGATGTATGGAAAGTGGGTCCCTGATGGGGGGAAGGGAACGCAGAACTATCTAAAGGTAAGTTCAAGGTCACTCAGGAAAGAGGAGAAGGACTTGGGAAAGAGTATTTGCAAAGGCCATGAGGCAGAAACTGAAAGGTCAAGGTGATGAGGTACAGAGAAGAAGAGGGGAGTACTATGAGCTGAAGATCGAGAACTGAGGCCAGCCGACACAGGGCCTCACAGGCCGCGTTAAGGATTTCTGTCTTGATCCGGACAGTCTTGGACCTGAGGCAGGAGGCTGGTGGGACCGGATCTGCCTCACTAACACATTGTCCTGCCTAGTCTGTGCTCATTGGTTCAGAGGTCAGAGGGACAAAACTATTATAGAAATCCAGGTAATAGTGGAATGATGAAGGAGGTGGCAAACATAAAATGCACAGATTCAAGAGGTATTTAGGAAGAAAAATAAGAATAAGTAAAAGATTGAACATGGACCACCAGGAAGAGTCTGATAACAAGGATGACTCCCAGGCTCCTGGCTTGTGCACAGAGCCGGTGGTGGAACCCGTCCCTGAAGTGGAGAAAAATGGGAGGAAAACAAGGCTGGGACAAGGTGAGCTCTGGCATATCAGAAGGAGGATGATATGAAGCGTGACTCAGAAGCGTGAACCTGGGCAACTGTTGCATTTAGTAAAACTAAAGACTCCGGTGTGTGTCTTTAAGCCTTTCCGGGGACGGTGTGTTTTTAATCATTGTCAAGTATCAATCATAAGACCACTTTCAAATTTGTGTGCACTCATGACTCTCTCCCGTAGATCAAGGATTTAAGTAACCTAAGTAGTAGCGCGGTAACATTCGTCACTCGGTTATCACACAGCATTGTTTATTTTCTCTCGCTTCCCTCCTCTCCCTGGTTTGCTTCCCCACAATTTGTGTCCCGTGTTGATCTGGATGATGATACGGAAGGCGATGGTCACTGGGGTAGATTCCATCATTTAAATCCTCATGTTGTTACTTGCTAGTCGCAGGACTGTAGCAAATTAGCCAAACTTAGGGGCGCCTGGGTGGCGCAGTCGGTTAAGCGTCCGACTTCAGCCAGGTCACGATCTCGCGGTCCGTGGTTCGAGCCCCGCGTCGGGCTCTGGGCTGATGGCTCAGAGCCTGGAGCCTGTTTCCGATTCTGTGTCTCCCTCTCTCTCTGCCCCTCCCCCGTTCATGCTCTGTCTCTCTCTGTCCCAAAAATAAATAAACGTTGAAAAAAAAATTTTTTTTAAAAATTAGCCAAACTTACTGTGTCCGTTCTATTCTATTCTATTCTATTCTATTCTATTCTATTCTATTCTATCCTATCCTATCCTATCCTATCCTATCCTATCCTATCCTACCCTATTGTATTCTATTCTAAATATTATGATCTTATTCACTTATAGTACTACTGCAGGAGTTTTGTGATATTTTAATAAGGCCTAAAAGATTTGTTACACCACCTAGCCCACGGTAGATGCTCAAAAAAATAAAATGACTACTGTCCTGTGGTATCAGAGTGCCCTCGCTCCTGTCCTGAGACTGTCTCATCTGGCAAGCCAAGATGGCAGATGGGTTCTCTTCCTCCGCCCTTTGGAGAGAATAGAAAATGAGAAGCGTTCTAATCTGAGCTTAGTATGTGTGTCACAGTCACAGGGAAGCCTCCCCACTTCCCTCCCCGACTGCTTGGCTTGTCCCTCTCTCCGAAGAACAAATCAGCCCACCCCTCGAGACCACTGCTGAGGCCAAGAATTTCATTCGTGTATTTCCTCTGCTTCTACTTATTCATTTTAAAAACAAAAGGTGAGGACCTCTTTTTGTGTACATGGAGGCACAGGAAAGATTCTTCAGGTTCTGTCTGTGTGGGTTGGAGGTAAGCCCCTGCCTGCCAAACTTGGACTTTTAGAAGTATGCAGACCCAGAAAGGATGTCCTGGCCCTGGGTGCCCAAAATGCCTTTGACTGAAACATTTGAGTAGTTGTTTATGTGGACACAGTGTTAGTTTCAGCTGCCAATTTTAGAATTAAATGGCTTACATTACTACAAAATGTTAGCAGAACATGTTTTCCAAAATAAATGTCATTACATCTACACTCCCACCAACTGATTAGAGACTTGAACTCAGAAAATATGGCAAAAACAGCAGAGCAGCAAAAGCAAGAAAAACACATGCTCGCTTCATATGGTAAAAAGGACTCTTCCCTTCCTCTCTGCAAAGCACATCCATTTGGTGAGTGAGGAATGTGAAAAAAAAGAGAAAGAAAGAAAAAGAGAAAAGGGCCTCCTCTGAACCTAGGGAACTCCCACACAGTGACTCTCTCTCTCTTTCCAACTCACACTGCAGGAGATGTTACTGAATTTACATTTTCGTGACTTAAGTTGCCGTCTGTAAATCAACGTCTCTTTATTTTTTATTTATGATTTACAAAATAAACCTGATCCGAAATCCTGATGAATACGGCGTTGCCACATCAGAGCAGCAGTACACCTGAGGAAAGTTTCACGAAGAGAGTCTCAAAAATAGCTGATGTATTGTCTTCTAGAGCCCAGGGTCCTACCTATCTTCAGACAGGTTATCTTTACAGTTCTGAGAGTTGATGAGCCATGAAGGGATCATTTAAGGGCTGATGTCACAGCAGTGGCCATGTGAGTTTGTCACTGTGATGACACTTTTTAGAAAATCATCTCAATTTGTGCCTTGTACTCGGAGAAGAGGGGGAAAAAATTATACCTTATTCCTCCCCATTGCCTCCATCTGGGATACAAGCAATGTCTGATCAAACATATGGCATATAAACAGTAATTTAATTAAATGTGAACAAAGCCTTTTCATTCACCGTATTTAAATTTTGAAGTGCAGCCCAGTTTTCTTTCTATTTGAAATACATGAAACAGCGGCAAGAAAAAAAAAAAATTAAGTCACTTGTTTTTTTTTTGTTTTTTTTTTTTTCAACGTTTTTTTTATTTTATTTTTGGGACAGAGAGAGACAGAGCATGAACGGGGGAGGGGCAGAGAGAGAGGGAGACACAGAATCGGAAACAGGCTCCGAGCCATCAGCCCAGAGCCCGACGCGGGGCTCGAACTCACGGACCGCGAGATCGTGACCTGGCTGAAGTCGGACGCTTAACCACTGCGCCACCCAGGCGCCCCAAGTCACTTGTTTAATGACAGATGTGATGCTGACGTGCACTCGGGCTGTGTGATGTGGCCTGGACCCATCAGTAAAGGTACACTGTTTTGAGTATGCTCTACTCCATAGACGTGAGTGTTTTTGTCCCAACCAACATAGCATTTTAATAAAATTCCAAGAATAGCTTCCTTGTGATTTCATCTAACTGTAGCATCTGAAACAGTTTGATTTCAGTCTTGCTAGCGTGTTCTAAAGAGAGTCCCATCACAAGCTAACCAGGGAGCGCTTACATAAACTTACATGTCGTCTTAGAAGTTCGTGGGCGCATCAAGAAACACGCATTGCTTTGAAAAAAGAGGAGTTTGTGGATACTGCCTGTACAGAAGGTTTGAACTTTATTTAGCTAATTATGGAGTGTTCCTACAACAAAAGCAAAGAATTTCCCATAATGATCCTGTAAAGATTCACATAATGATCATAGAATAATTACCAAATATCCCCCCGTGAAGTTGGCCAAAGAGGCAGAGATACCAGAAGACGACGAGAATACTGACATGTTTGTTTACTTCTTTTGGTGGAAATCATCAGGATTCCGCAAAGATCCGACCTGCACTACCCAAAGTAAAATGTCTGGGGCAGACAAAATGATACATAAAAAGATCATCCAGTAGATTGTCTTATTTTTCGGAAAGCCTTAATATGTTAAACCAAGTCGTTTATTATCTCTTGTCTTCTAATTGCCCAATTACAACCTTTACTGAAGCATTACATTCCTTACAATGAAATGGATTTCTCACAGCCCTGTCCCCTATTCTCAGACAGAAAGTTCAGATTAAAAAAAAAAAAAAACCTGCCTGGAAACTTCTTTCAGTATTATAATGAAGTCACCCACTGAAAGTATACCAGGGCTTTCAAAATGAGAGCTCTCAGCCCAGATGTCCTTACTGTTCCGTCTGACAGTGTCATGTGCTATACATGCGTTTAAAACTCATGATGGCTTTCAATTCACTTGTCCCCATCATTTTTCAGCTTCCATCTTCTAGAGAAAAAAGACCAATAAAATTCACATCGTGTTGTTCGGAGTGCTTTTTTCCATTCACGTTTAAACCCATGCATCGGGCAAGCGAATAAAATCCGTGTGTTCCCAACTCATTTACGCTTAACTCACCAAAATGTTCTTTTTGAAAAGAGAACGGACATCCAACAAGTCCTTCTGAACCTCCTTTTCTTTTACATATTAGTCCCATCTTGTCGACTCCCAGCTCCCAAGGTTCATGGTTGGTTCACAGCTTTGAACCCATATGTTGAGAATGAGCGTGAAACTTCACAAAACAAACATGCATCGCTGTGACCCCCTCTGAAAATACTTGCACCTGAGCATTGGGTGCTTCTTCAATCTCGAGTTACAGTGGGAATGAATGAGGCAAGTGGGAAAAAAAAGAAAAAAAAGGAAACTTTAAAAAGACAAAAGGAAACAGGAAATGACAAATGTACTTGGGATGTGGTGCATAGAAAGAACACTGGCCCGGAAATAAAGGGAGGCCTCACGGTCACTCTGCCCGACACTGAACTAGCTATAGCATCCTAGGGTAAAATGTTACCCATCCAGTCGGAGCAACAAAATCCACAATTATAAAAACAAGAGGACCAGGGGCACCTGGGTGGCTCAGTCTGTTAAGCGTCGGACTCTTGGTTTTGGCTCAGATCATGATCTCACAGTTTGTGAGTTCTTTTTTTTTTTTTTCAACGTTTATTTATTTTTGGGACAGAGAGAGACAGAGCATGAACTGGGGAGGGGCAGAGAGAGAGGGAGACACAGAATCGGAAGCAGGCTCCAGGCTCTGAGCCATCAGCCCAGAGCCTGACGCGGGGCTCGAACTCACGGACCGCGAGATCGTGACCTGGCTGAAGTCGGACGCTTAACCGACTGCGCCACCCAGGCACCCCCACAGTTTGTGAGTTCTAACCCCCACATCTTTTCATCTCTCTCTCTCTCATTCTCTTTCTCCTTTCTCTTTATCTCTCTCCCTCCTGCGCACTCTCTCAAAATAAATAAATAAAAACTTTAAAAAATGAGAGAGCTAAAATGTATAAAGTTGGGTGAGATGATTATTGTGTTTCCTTCTGCTCCTGCTACCATACTACGTTTTGAATTTATCCCAGAACAGAGAAGCAAGCCAAACCGTTCAAGGAGCTCATGATCGTGAGAATTGCCCCCAAACTGCCCTTCCTCGACCTCTGTGTCTGTCTGTGCCCTCCCCACCCCCCACACTACCCCCTAGAACATTTCCCCAATCTCTTGGCTGCTCTGCTCCCTCCAGTGTCTTTCATGTTCCTATTGATCTGCTGCTCCAAATCTGGAATCTTCGGCTTCTGTCTAGGGTCATTCTTAGACATGAATTGGTTCCTCTTGTACTTACGTGAGATTTGGCCTCAGAATGCCTTCCATAGTCTGCGCTCAGTCTCTGAACCCCTTGTCTGCAGTCACAAAAGGCCGGGTTCTTGCATCAAACAGTTCTCAAGAGTCTGTGTGCAAATATCATGAGAATTGCTCTAGATTTAACTGAAGCTTTAGTCGGGTGTAAAACCAGACCATCAAACAACAGTCGGTGATAGCTTTTACTCAAGCACTCTGGTCTAGAAACACATTCAAGCTGGGGAAAAAGAAAAAATGTTTCCAGCCTATTGCTGTGAATATAAAGGACCTTTTATTGGATATGCATTTAATACATTTTACTTAAAAGGAAAGAAGATCATTGGATCATCAGAAGTTCAAAAACATCCTTTCTCCTTTTTCATGGAAAAATTAACCTACTGGCTTCTGTACAGTATTTGGTACACAGAGACCAGCACGGGGCTTTTTGTGCTGATCTCAAAATTCTTTTATTTCAGGAATATAGAGTTAATATGATATATATTGCAAGTCCCCTGACTAAACATCTTCATATCCTAGAGACTCCCTTTATGCTTGTGATGATTTTGATGTTTTGGGGGTCACTTCTCATGTTTTACCCTTCAAAGTGCTTGTCACCGTGTGCGTGGAAAGTAGTTTGCCGAGTTTCAAACTCCTTGGAATCTCCTCACTTCTCTGTCAGAATCAGACTTAAGCTCTTCCAGGTTCTGTTTACTGCCAGCTGATGATGACTTCCTTATCCAAATGGGGGAAAGACTTTTGAACATATATTAAAATGTGTGTATGATTTCTGAGACATCAAATAGCTGGAATAACAAGTCAACATTTTGATGAGTTAAGTGTAAATTAACTAAAAACACATGCACTAAATTCTCCTCGAAGCACAGATGGTTTGAAAAACCTAGAAGTGCTTGGAAAAAAATATGGCTTTTATTTTCATGAACCCCCAAAGTTTAAAAAGGTAATTGAAGATTAATTTCCCTTCTCTTTCCAATTGTTGCTTTAGATGTTTAAAAGATGATATCCTTATCTTTTGTTCTTAACCTGGGTCCTCTTAGGGACGAAGGTGTTTTCTTCTTCCCTCTTTTTTGTCCTCTTTCTTATTCAAGGATGAGTGGGCATCCGGGGCAAGAAACCCATCTTCCAAGGGTCTTCTTCCAATCCATCTTCTTAACCTGGGTCCTCTTAGGGACGAAGGTGTTTTCTTCTTCCCTCTTTTTTCTCCTCTTTCTTATTCAAGGATGAGTGGGCATCCGGAGCAAGAAACCCATCTTCCAAGGGTCTTCTTCCAATCCATCTTCTTAACCTGGGTCCTCTTAGGGACGAAGGTGTTTTCTTCTTCCCTCTTTTTTCTCCTCTTTCTTATTCAAGGATGAGTGGGCATCCGGGGCAAGAAACCCATCTTCCAAGGGGGTAGAGTGCTAATCTGACAAATATCAAGGTACTGGTCAGCCATGTTTTCCTATGGAAGATATGCTGGAAGCTCAGATAAACCTTCATGGGGCTCTGCTTTCACCCTATTTCCTTTATTTTGGCAGAGGTATCTTTTTGTCCTATGAGACTGCTAAGGGGCGATCCTCTAGTGAAGACGTAGCAATGTAGTGTGGCCTGTCTTCAGTCCACTTTGATCCTGGGCTCTAGGCTTCCATTTGGATCAAGCACGAAGAAGGCCATGGGTGGTGAGGTGCAGGCTTGCAGCACTGGTATTGAGGCTGATGCGCAATTATTAATAAAGTGATATTTTCCTTAGCCTTCTTCAAACGCATCTTTTTTTCTAGGAATCATTTAGAAAGGAAAAAGAGTGGGGCACCTGGGTGGTTCAGTCGGTTAAGCGTCCGACTTCGGCTCAGGTCATGATCTCGCGGTTCGTGAGTTCAAGCCCCACGTCGGGCTCTGTGCTGACAGCTCAGAGCCTGTAGTCTGCTTTGGATTCTCTCTCTCTCTCTCTCTCTCTCTCTCTCTCTCTGCCCGTACCCCACTTACACACACACTCTCAAAAATAAATAAACATTAAAAAAAAAGGAAAAATAGTAACAATGAAGCAAGATTCCCACTCTCTAGACAACAAAATAAAATAAAATAAAATAAAATAAAATAAAATAAAATAAAATAAAATAGGCAGTATATTACTCAGCATCATCTAGCACCACTCCATTATTACTACTGATGCTCAGAATATTGTACCAAATTCTAAGTACCTGCCTCTAAAATCATTAAACCTTATATGAGAATAGAAAGGTATTTTCTATGAAACTTGTTCATCCAATCATATATTTTTGTTCATTTTAAGTGTTCTTTATTCACTTTTTTAAATTATAAAAATAAGATATACATGCTTACCGTAATGTATAAATTCTAAAGGAAAACATGATTGTATCATCAAATCATCACTATTCATGGAAGCAATTTTAGTAGTCTATTATTTCAGGCCTGTTTTCATGCTTGTGTGCATGTGTGTGCGTGTGTCTGTGTGTGTGTTTATGTTTTTCTCAAAAAAATATAAGTTCATCTTGTACCATATTATTTCTCAGCTTGCTATTTTCATTCAAAAGCCCATTCCGAAAGTCTAATTCAAACAAATCTTTAAAATAAGAGTTTAATCTTCTATATCATTATTACCTGTGATATGTTCTGTCATACATGACTGATAGACCTTTGGGTACTTTCCAGTTTCTCGCCACACTGAAGAGTTTTGCTATACAAATCCTTGCACATATGTCCTTGCATCCTGGGGTTTTGATCTGTGCACCACGGATGCTCACAAAGAAGGATTGGTCAGCCAAATAATAAGGATATATTTAATTTATAAAAGTTATAGCTACATTCCTTTCCAGAAAGAAATGTAGAAATGTCGAGAATGTCCATCTCTCCATATTCCCTTTTTATTTGTGTATATTTGATGAATGAAAATAGTTTTTTGTTTTTCTGAGTTGTTCCCTAATGCATTAATTTCAATTTTGTATTGCTGAATGTTTTATCAGAATTTATTTCCATAATTTAAAGTACGATGATAATAAATTCTATGAAGAGAACATCGCTAATGCAGAATTTACCACAAGGCAAAAAAGGAATGAGTCAGGCCATGTGTTGACATGGGAAGATGTCCACCACAAACTAAGTAATAAGATCGAGATGCAAAACAAAACGAATAATATAAAGTTTACCATATAGAACAAAACAAAACATCTCTCTTAGATTAATTCTGAAATAGTGCTCACCAGAATGATAACCGTAATGCTTCAGGGTACTCTCTTTGGAGAAGAAGACTTCAAAATTCTATTCTGAAGGCTCATTTCTACTATGTACATTTGTACGAGTATATATTATTTTATTCTTAAAAGATGACATAAGCCTTTTACTTGATAAAAAATTAGCTGATTGCAGTATGGCTTATAATGATAATACTGTTTTCTCTAGGCAGTAAAACTTCCATTTTCTCCTCATGGTCAGTATTTATATGTCGTACTGATTTTGACCTTGTGCCCTAGATCCTGTCAGGCTCAGGCTGGTATTCTCCAGAAAGGATTAACGTCTGTGCTAAATTCTTCTGGCTGCGTAGCCCCAACTCAATCCAATTAACAGCAGCAAGCGTAGGTCATGTTGTCCAGGTAAGAAAGTCAACATCAGGACCACACTTCCAAGTGGAAAGGTTGTACCTGTTAAAACACACCATTTCAATGACTAAGTGGCTGTTCTCTTAAACCTCACTCGAGATATTGATATTTGTCCGAGAACTCTGACCCTTTTTGACACCAGCCATGCTCAGTATTTAGCAATGACATATGTGTGACACTGATTTCCAAATGGGTTCTGTGGTATCATTTTATTCGTTGGCGATTTTGCTGTCATTTGTAATTTTTCATTCTGGTAGAAATATGACCTGTGCTAGGTGTTTTAATCACATAAGTTCAAAATGCAGTAACATGTACAAAAAATCAACTTTCATTACTGAAGTATTTAAAGTTACTAAATACTAACGTATTTAGTTAAATACTAACGTATTTAAAGTTACATTGTACTGGTAAATGAATACACAAAATTATCAACAAAATGAATAGATATTCCAGAAATAAGCATTAAATTATATATTATATTATATTATATTATATTATATTATATTATGTGTTACATAATGCCATAAAATTCACATCTCAAGTAAGTAGAAAAATGGTTATTCAATAAGTGGTCACAAGACAACTAGGTAACCACGTGGAAAAATATTCAATTTCTACTTTGCACATTATACGAAAATAAATTCCAAGTGGATCAAATATTTCAACATAAATAATGAAGCCATAGAATTGCTAATAGCTTGGGAGAATTGTTGTTATAATCTGAACGTACAGTAGGCTTTGTTAATATGCCATAAAACTAAGAACCAAAAAAATTTAAAAGGGATTAATTGGATAATGTAATAAGAGATTTGTACATCAAAGTACACTGTTCACAGGCTAAATGACAAATAAACAAATAAGAAATAATGTCCAAACAGCATATCCCAAATTAAAAGCTAGTATTCTTAATTCATAGGGAGTGCCTAAAAATCTGTAAAACCAACAAATCGAAAGAAAAATAGGAAAAAAAAGGACAAAAACAAATGAAAATTAGAAACTCTCTTAAGCTGTCTCAGTCAATTAGGCCTCCAGCTCTTGGTTTCAGCTCAGGTCACGATCTCATGGTTCATAAGGTCAGGTGCTGAGTAGGGCTCTGCATTGACAGCACGGAGCCTGCTTGGGATTCTTTCTCTCCTTCTCTCTCTGCCCCTCCCCTGCTCTCTCTCTCTCTCTCTCTCTCTCAAAACAAATAAATAAACTTTAAAAAAAGACTCTTAAAAACTTACACAACACTCAGCTTCGTTTGTAAAAAAATAAAATGCACGTGCAAACTTTGAGACACCATTTTTTTTTTTTTTTATTTCTCACTATCACGATTGTTTATACAGTCTGGTGGTAAAGGCACAGGGGGGCAGACAGTCCTTCCTATTTAGGTTGATAAGACTGTAAGAGCAGTTCTGCTGCAAAGAATTTGGCTGTATCTATCCGAATAAAAAATTATATTTGATACAGCAATTCGACTTCTAGGTATTATTCTATAGATTAACCTACACATGTTCACAATAAACATTAAAAGATATTCATCACAGCATTGTTTGCTAGAAAAAAAAAATACTGAAACAACCAAAAGGGGGTAAGAGGGCCTGGTCAAATAAATTGTGTTACTTTGTTGTATTTGAATACTGTGCAACCATCAAGAGGTATAAGCCCCCTCTCTGGGTAGTAATATGTACTGATAAAGGTATATTAAGTTAAAAAAAAAAAAAGAAAGATACAGAACACTGTGGGTAGCATGCTACAAATTCTTTTGAAAAGAGAAAAAACTACATATACATACGTGTTTAGGCACAGAAAACTTCTGGGAATATAGATAGAAGACCCTGGAAACAGGGGCGCCTGGGTGGCTTGGTCAGTTAAGTGTCCGACTTCGGCTCAGGTCATGATCTCGCGGTTCGTGAGTTCAAGCCCCGCGTTGGGCTCTGTGCTGACAGCTCAGAGCCTGGAGCCTGTTTCCGATTCTGTGTCTCCCTCTCTCTCTCTGACCCTCCCCCGTTCATGCTCTGTCTCTCTCTGTCTCAAAAATAAATAAACGTTTAAAAAAATATTAAAAAAAAAAAAAGACCCTGGAAACAGTGATTATCTCTGTGGACAATATCTGAGTGCCTAAGGGACATGGGTAGAATAGACTTGTCTTTTCCCATTTACATTTTTACATTTTGAACTGCTTCCTTTCTCCAGTATTTCAAATATTGGGAATATTCCAAGAACAGTTCTTGCTCATTTTTGAGCGTGCCTCCTCCCACTCGTACTTCCCAAGTTACCGACTGGCTGCAGAGTTGAGTAAGCTTTTCAAAGTACCAAAATATTCCCTCTACATACCCAGGGCCAAACCTAGGAAACTGAGATCATCCAGTTTTACTGTCAGCCACATCACAGAGGTAATGGAAGAATGTGTAATAAGGGAAATTCCTATAAGACAGGAAGCAGAAAGAGAAAGACGTTCTGGGGCTTGGGGAAGAGCCAAGGAGAAGAGAATAAGGAGTAAGAGCGTGGTGGTGGGCTCAAAATCCCAAGAGGATGGGTAGGTAGAAACATCCAGATGCCATCTGGGAAATTCCAGTGTACTTCTCCTTGGTTTTTGTTGGTTTGGTTTCTTTTCGTTTGGTTTATTGGGCTGCGCCTGAGAAATTTTCATGCCTCATAGAGAGATTCCATGTTCATTACTACCTCAGCCAACCGGGGACGTATCTGAGCAAGTGGACTTAACATAGTAGCACCAGCTTTCCCTGGCCCATATGTGGTGTGTTCGGGATCCCCATCTCCCTTTATACTCCGATGGGAGGACGGAAAAGTAGAGAGTAGACTCATCAATGTGAAGAGGACTGAGGTTGGTGCCAAAGAGGGTACAGGGATCTTAGGACCAGACTCAAGGCAGGGACTGTGAACTCAGAAGCAGATGCCAGGGCCATGCCAAAGAGAGGCAACAGGACTAGTCACTTGCAGCAAACACCAGCTCAGGATAATACCCAGCCCCAGACCTCATCATCCACTCTGCCATGGGGAGCGGTGGGGAGCCAACAAACACTCTGTAACATAGACCTTCCTCCTGCTTCCGTGAGAACGCTTGCAAAGCCCAGCTTTTAAGCCTATTATTTTGCTGTGGACTGAAAAGCCTATCTTGATACTCTATGCTGAACTCTGACTTCTGTGTTGTAGGTGGGATTTGTCTTCACTCAAAAGAAAAGAATGGCTTGATACAATGGATAGGGAGTCACAAGGCATGTGAAGGTTGTAAAATACGCTGATTTATTACATCATACCTCTTGTATCAGTGTATTATTGGTTTATTTGTTTGCTGTAAATCACCTAAAGTTATGTTAGGCATAAGTAAATGTATGGACATATTCTGAATATAATATTATAAAAATCAATAACTTTTTGTCAAGAGCTAATAAATATTGCATACTTGCAAATGAGAGCTATCTTTTCTCCTCAATACTTATTTGATGGGCGGAAACTGCGTAGGAAACATCAATACTTGCTCTTTGTTGGGATCCGCTTCTCTCTGACCTTGAACATGCAGCCAAGACTCCAGTAGAATGTCCATTTTTACCTTCAGTTGCTCTGAAAGCACTTATCGAAAGCAAGGGCAAAGTGTGTGTGTGTGTGTGTGTGTGTGTGTGTGTGTGTGTGTGTGTATGTAAAAGTTATAAATCTAATAGTCACAAAAAAGTCTTCAAGTAAAGCAGCAATCAACTATTTATAATGCTTTCAACTCTATTTCCAAAGATACTGTGAATATTCTTGGAAGCCCCCAAAGTATTTCTTGACTTGTATATTCATCAAAGTGCTGGAAAATTACACAAGAGCAATCAGATAAGGCAGTTAATATGGCTGGCACCAATATGACTGCTTTACTCCTCCCTCTATGATTAATTACAACTAAATTGATGTTACCAGCAATGATTAATTTACATCTGAGGTGCAAAGTAAATGAAGTAAGCAAATTGGAATTGGCACTAACAATTTCTTAAGCCTCAGCAAAGCGCCCAAATCACGGTAAGCTATCCTGCTCAGAATAATTTCTCCCCCCAAAATGGTTAAAAAAGCCTAGGTATAGACTTTAATTTTATATATGTATAATGTACATTTTCTTATATTTTCTGAAGCAAACTTTAAATATACATTAAAAAAACTAACCTGAGATTCTATTTTTGGCTTGGATATACAGCATCCATATGCACGGTAAGACAAGTGTCTCCAGTCTCATTTACTTGAAATAAGCACACAATGTTTTCTTCCATCCTGATCTTTTTTTTTTTTTTTTTTAATTTTTTTTTTTCAACGTTTATTTATTTTTGTGACAGAGAGAGACAGAGCATGAACGGGGGAGGGGCAGAGAGAGAGGGAGACACAGAATCAGAAACAGGCTCCAGGCTCCGAGCCATCAGCCCAGAGCCCGACGCGGGGCTCGAACTCACGGACCGCGAGATCGTGACCTGGCTGAAGTCGGACACTTAACCGACTGCGCCACCCAGGCGCCCCACTTCCATCCTGATCTTTTAGAGAACTTAGATTGGGTTACGTGCAGACACAAATCCACGCCTGGCCCAATTGTATATCTTCAGTGTTCTCTTACTAAAACCGAAGAGAATTAAAACTATTTTGTAAAGCTCGTAAGTGAAATAACGGCTGAGACGTCCTGGCACACAGCAGGCTTCTTGTAAGATGGCCCAGTACCGTGGCCAGTGTGTTCTCCCGAACAGAGTAGAGGCAGTCTGCTAGAAGCTTCCCACACCCTGCCAATGCACCTTCTATAAGATTTACTTATAGATCCGAGTGCACAGGAGAATAAAACCCTAAGGGAGGCTGTTATTTCCTCCAAATAAATTGAGACAACAGTCAGGAAAATGTAGGTAAGATGACATCGGACTCAAGTGGCATTGAGATCGAAGCATGCAAATATATAGTCTCTTTGCAGAGGGAGGATAAAGTTGCAATCAATCAAATATTTTGAAGAAACAGAAAAATAATTATTAGAGCCATTAAAATTCATCTAGGTGTAACGCATGATTTTGCTGTAAGAACCCTGGGAGAAATTGACTGAAGCATGGAGGGAGCAGAGAAGAAGCCAGAACGAGGCTCTCTTGTTTGTTTAAAATCAATAATATGTGTTCTCAGCCTGCAGAATTTACAAATTCCCATGTCATACCTTTTTTTGTTTGTTTGTTTCAAGCAACATTTCTTCCAAAGATACACTTCCCAAAGCTTTGTGGTCTTCATTTCTTGGAGCACAGACCATATTTTAGTAATTTACTCTTTTCAACCTCTTAGCATAGTACCACCTGGCATGGCAGAGTTTCTTGATAGTTCTTTGTTTTATTCTTTAAGATTTGGAATTATTAGGGGACGCCTGGGTGGCTCAGTCGGTTAAGCGTCCGACTTCAGTTCAGGTCACGATCTCGCGGTCCGTGAGTTCAAGCCCCGTGTCGGGCTCTGGGCTGACGGCTCAGAGCCTGGAGCCTGCTTCCCATTCTGTGTCTCCCTCTCTCTCTGCCCCTCCCCCGTTCATGCTCTGTCTCTCTCTGTCTCAAAAATAAATAAACGTTAAAAAAAAATTTTTTTTTTAAAAATAAAAAAAAAGATTTGGAATTATTAGACAATTGATGGTTGTGAATAATGAATTTTTAAAAGGAGAATATGACAACTGTCTTGATCATTTTTAATTAACCTTTGACCAAATTTTTTCACTAAAAGTCACATGTACATCTGAATTAAGGGACATAAAATATTATTAATGTCTGTAATCTTTTTTTTAGGCACTTAAAATTCTTACTGGTTCTTTTCAGGTGGCATCTTTTGTGCATTTGAAAAGCCATATTTTGGGTGGGAGGGAGGGGTGGGTGGGTGATGGGTATTGAGGAGGGCACCTTTTGGGATGAGCGCTGGGTGTTGTATGGAAACCAGTTTGACAATTAACTTCATATATTGAAAAAAAGCCATATTTTGATAATTTTAAAGAAAATAACTGGATAGGCTGTTAACCTTAGGTTTGATCCTAAAACATTTTTTGCAATGAGTGGGATTGCTTAGTGGAAAGGTGAGCAAAGGTAATAGAAAAGAGAATCACCCACAAAATGTGAAAACATGAGTACATTGAATATCTTATTATTTCACTGAAACAAATACATTCTGGGACAAGGATGGAATGATAATAAACCTGACCTTAATGTTTGTACTTTACTTAGGGGCCCTTTTGTCTCTGTTTCTCCTTCCACATTTTGCCCATCTGAGGGGCTTTTCTATTTTTTTTAAGTTTACTCATTTTGAGAGAGAAAAAGAGAGAGCGAGAGGCAGAACCCAAGTCGGGGAGGGGCAGAGAGAGAGGGAAGAGAGAGAATCTTAAGCAGGCTCCATACTGTCAGCCCAGAAACCGACATGAGGCTCAAACCCATGAGCAGTGAGATCATGACCTGACCCAAAATTGAGAGTCTAATGCTTAACCGATTGAGCCATCCAGGACCCTGAGGGGCTCTTCTAAATTGCCTCCCCCCTCACATATATTATGTTAGAGTCTGGAAACACTCTTTACCTTTTTGGAAACTTGTTGTTGTTTTTTTAATTTAAAGTGAAAAATAGGAACTTTACTTCACTAGCTCGGCTATACCCTTATTTCAAAGGCTTGCTTCAGTTTAAGGAAAACTTTTCTGAACAAGATGGGTCTTGTTTCTTTTGTCTTAAACCAGTGAGGTTTGCTCCCAATTTAATTCCCTATATGACCACATAGGTGTGGCTCTGTCCTCAAGAAATACAGAGTTGAACAGGAGTTACTGAGTATCTTTAGGGGATTAAAAATCTGATAAGGAACATATACATGTATACATATATACATATATACACATATACATATATACATATATAAATCTGATAAGGAACATATATATGTGTATATATGTATATATATGTATATATACATATACATATATAAATCTGATAAGGAACATATATATGTATATATATGTATATATACATATACATATATGTATATATATACATATGTATGTGTGTTGTATATATGTATATATGAATATATATGCATATGTGTAGGGGTGTGTGTGTGTGTGTGTGAATAGGAAGAAATAACAAGTCCCATGTTAGATGCACAATGAATGGGTGCTTTGTGCCACTCAAGTGGTAAACTGAATAATTCACAGATCCAGAAGTTTAAAATGTAGCTCCTAATCTGGTGTTTAATTCTGAAATGGGTTGACAATATTCTTATTTATTATGTTTTTGTTATTTACACAGAGTGGTAGTTAATATGTTTTGAAGGATATCGAGAAAGAATTAAAAAGAGAAAGTATTGCACAAGTCAAACACCATAAGTGAATGGGTACATCTTAGACCATTTAAGCAATGTATTTGAGGAGAGAGTGAGTTTGATGTTTTACATCTATTTTGTGGTCTGTCTGTCTGTCTGTATTTATGCAAAATAACCCTGTCTTTGAGTGTTTGATTTTTTTTGTAACTTACTCATATAATTTTGGGAAATAGGTGAAGCTGAAAATTAAGTCAACCAGCTAAAAATCTGTCTCCCTGTCCTTGGATACTAGTGTGATAACGTTATCCTTAGATATGAAATTCGTTAAGTTTTAACAATTTTTACAATTCAGTGGTAGATGCTTTGTGTCGGAAAAAGATCAACGATTGTAGTCTTGTCAAAGCAGTGGGATTGACACTATTCTGTCCTTTAAATCTATCATAACATATGCATCACTTGTATTATTCCCAGGCCTACGTGAACATTTTTGCAGGTGTACCTGAGCTGTGTGACATTTTAAACCACCAAGCCTAGTGTGAACTTTCAGAGAAAATTTCCGTTCAGTTTACCAAAATATTCCCTACAATCAGAAAATAAAACTGCGCATACACACAGGTTAATTTGTTCACTGTACCTAGTAACTTGCCAGTTATCTATAAAACTTCACACTGCTACATTGTTTATAAATCTATACTGGTCCTTTCTTATAGGTCTAGGACCTGTTCTTTCTTCACTTGCAATTCATTTTTATATAATCAACCTATTTATGATCATAGAGTCAAATTAATCTTTTTTGAAATTTAACTGAGAGCCAGGATTTCGAATTAAGAAAAAAAGAAATGGTCTACTCTTTCCTTACTTCTCTTATTAATCTGCAAAAGGGTCTGTCTTTAGAATCCTGGGAAAGTGTCTTGTGTTTGACTAGAAAGACTTGATGTTTAGGTTTCTGTGGTCCTAATTGCCCCTATCTAGCCTTTCACATGTAACAGTAAATTGGCCCCATTTCCACCCATTAATGATCCGCAAATGGATTTGACTTATTTCTTCCAAGTGTCTCATCAGTAGACAATTCTATTTTCCTTTGGTAATAAAAAACCAACTCCCTGTTCCTATGTAGTCCTAAGGCTTTTTGATCTCCCATCCAAAAAATGCTTTCATGGACAAGGTTTACCTTAAATACCAAACTCGAGTTTTTCTGCCTCAGAGACAAGGAAGTCATCACAAAAGCCTTCTGGGTACTAGACTTCTAAAGCAGAGTGACTTACTCATACATTCACTGACTTGCTACGTTCTTTTTCAACTCTTGCTCACAACTCTCTTAGAGACGGAATGGAAATTTCAGAAACCTTAGTGCTAGAAAAAAAACCTTGACTGACTCTTTCCAGAACGCTTCTCAGAATAGGAAGTGATATAAATCCAGGTTTAGGGAACCCATGTGGGGAGGAAACAAAGCTAGTCTTCAAAGAGGGAAAGGAGACTCAACTTCATAAAGAGATATATGGTGGAGTCATTTTCCTGGGTAACTGACAGATTTTGTGCTTCAGAAATCTAGTGCCTCAGGAGGCTTAATTTTATTTATTTCCATTGGACTTAGTGAAAAGCCTTGTGGTATAACCCCTCTTCACTCAGGAGGAACCCCGTAAGCACCATACAACGTTTGTCTTCCAACATTCTTTTCCTTTTGGGGGAGAGAACACAGAAGCCATAATGATGTCTTGAGGGAACCCCAAGCACAGTCTATTCCTTAGCCTTAAGAAAAAGATCTCTGCCCCTCTCATCTCTTCTGTCTTCACTCTCTCTTCAGTGGCACCAACCTACCCTTCCTACCCTCAGTCACCCTAGCGTAAGAGTTGAGGCTCTCTAAACAAACAAACAAACAAACAAACCAGGAAGAGAATTGATTTCAGGCTCTTTCTGCTTTGACCATGCAACTCAACCATCCTCAGGGAAAGGAAGGCAAAAGTCCAGCTGTATTCTTGGAGAGTTGGCAAGGGAAAAACAGAGAAGACATGATGTGAATTAATATATGAACAAACTATATCACCTTGATAGTTTAAGTGTATCTGTGACTTGCAAATAAAAAATTATTGACTAAGGAAAAGATTATTGAAAATAACAAATGGCTCTTATCACCATGTCATTATCAGAGCCAAGCCTGATGAATAAGGTGCTGTTCAAGATGGGTAATTCAGTTTGGGATCCAAAATGAGCTGTAACTATAGAGTAATTAAAATGACATTATTAATGGCTCACAAGCTGCCTCTTAAATCAATTCCAAACCATGGAAGAAAACTATATAGCTACCCAAAACTACTATGATCGACAGCTTTTATTTGCATATAAAATTGCTAGTGATGTATTTCTTCAGTTTTCAGTAATATCAATATGTCACAATTCATTATTTAACAAATATTTTGTGAATTCCAGTGTGCCGGGAACTGTTCTAGGCATTAGGGATACTTTGGTGAATAAAACAAACAAATTAAAAAAAAATCCTTGCCTGCATGAAGCTTATATTCTCTTCAATGGAATACACAATGAACAAAATAAGCACATTATGTATCACGTTGCATGATGATAAATGCTCTAAGGAAAAATAATTCAGAGGAAGGAGCAGGGTAGGAAGAATGGGGACCAAGGATGAAGTTCTAAATATGGTGGTCAGAAGATACCTTACCAAGGTGACATTTGAGCAAAGACTTAAAAGAGATGAGGGTATAAACCATGAAAGAAGAGTGTTTTAGTAAGAGGTCAGTAAGAGTGAACACGTGGCATATTTATGACCCCCCCAAAAAAGGCCAAGTGGCTGGTTTCAAGAGAACAAGACAGAGAATGGCGGGGAAGAAAGATAGAGAACTAAGAAAGGATTGGTTCACATAAGCCCTTGTGGACTATGGTAAGGATCTGGGCTTTCACTCTGTTGAGACAGGAAGCATTTGCAGGGTTTGGCATGCTCAGATTTGTGTGGTGTTTTTTTTAACGTTTATTTATTTTGAGAGAGAGAGAGAGAATGTGGTAGGGGCAGAGAGTGTGGGAGACACAGAATCCGAAGCAAGCTCCAGACTCTGAGCTGTCAGCACAGAGCCCGTCGCAGGGCTTGAACTCACAAATAGCGAGATCATGACCTGAGCCGAAGTCGGACGCTCAACCAACTGGTGCCCGTGATTTGTGTTTTTAATAGGATTATACAACTGCTATATTGAAAGTAAACTCAAGGATATGGGAGTAGAAATCAGGGAGACCAACTGGAAGTGTGGTGCTGTCATCAACAGGAGGTGATAGTGCATTATACCAACATATTAGCAAGGACAGTGGTGGGAACTGGTCAAATTCGGGAAGAAGTTAGAAGATAGAACCCAGCAGGACTTGCTGCCACATTGGATATGAAATGGGATAGAAGGAAAGAAGCCACAGATGAGCAATGCAAACGACCCAATAGGCCATTCAGAGTTGGGTAAGAGTATAAATCAAGCATGTTTGGAGCAAGAAGTTGACATTTCAATTCTGCTTGTCTTGTGTTTCCACGCTTCTTAGACAACAGGCAGTCCTAGCCTAAAGATCAGGAGTCGCTTGCAAGCTGGAAATAAAATGTTGGTAGCCCTGATTCTAAATAGTTGTTTTTTTTTTAACGTTTATTTATTTTTGAGACAGAGAGAGACAGAGCACGAATGGGGGAGGGTCAGAGAGAGGGAGACACAGAATCTGAAACAGGCTCCAGGCTCCGCGCTGTCAGCACAGAGCCTGACGCGGGGCTGGAACTCACGGACCGCGAGATCGTGACCTGAGCCGAAGTCGGCCGCTTAACCGCCTGAGCCACCCAGGCGCCCCGGTAGCCCTGATTCTAAAGAGTGTTAAGATTTTGTTTTAAGCTCCAGAAATGTCATGCTAATTTATACAATTTTGTTTGGTAGCAGTACAAATAATTTCTGTCCAGCCGAAAACTATGGGCTTTTTTAACCCTATAAAACATTAATCTGTTTTGTATATAATCCTGAAAGCTTGTCTTCACGTTCCGCACTGTAACTCTGACACTATTTGAGTTATCACAGCCCACAGGCTGAGGGCTCACAAGCCTTCCCTCACTTCAGACACCAGCTGCAAGCTCTGGGATTCCCAACTTATGACCAACTGGCTACAAACTTGGACGTTCCCATTCCATCCATATGTATAATAATTTGCCAGAGCACTTCACAAAACTCAGGGTCGTATTGTATTTACAACCGCAGTTTTATCATAAGGAACATAAATCAGGACCAGCCAGATGAAGAAACACATGGGTTGTCCCAAATGCGAAGCTTCCATATCCTCAGGATGTGTCGTATGGATGTATATCACTAACCAGAAAAGCTTCCCCAAGTTTTGGTTTTCAGAGTTTTTATTACGCAGACATGATGAATCGGAGCATTGGCCATAAACTCAGTTTCTAGCTGCCTCCCTTTCCCTGGAGGTCGGGCTGTTATCATCCAGCTCAAAGCCCCAATGTTCAGGAATGGCCGGCCTCCATCTGAGAATTACCTAGGAGCCTAACTGGAGTCTCTTCACTAGCATAAACTCAGGTGTGGTTCCAGGGGCTCACCATCACTAACAAAAGGCTCCCCTGTTGGGAGATTCCAAGCACTGAAAGCTTCCTCTCTGGACCCAGGACAAAAACCGTACACATTCTTTATTTTACAACACATTCCTTTCCTAAATGGTCAGTAGCTCCTCAGGTGTTCTTTGAACTGGCTTTAGTACCTTCACTCCCTTGTTTATTAATGAGGGGAATAAAATATTAGGTGTATGTGTTATAGATTTGCATGAAAGTCATGATTTTGCCTTTTCTGAAAATTAAACGTTAGCAGTGCTATTAAATGAATAACCACCAAGTAAATCAAGAAGGAAGGTTCGCCAGAGAACCCCTAAGCACTCCATGTAAAGGTTTAAAAGATAAAAAGTAATCCGCAAAGGATTCATTGAAATGCCTAAAGACCCAAGAAGAAAAGGGGGAGAGTGTGTTCTCCTAGAACCCAAGCAAAGAATTCAGTTAAAGGAGAAGAGTGTCAGCTATGCTCCATGTTGCTGATAAATCTTGTTAAATAAAGACAAACTTTATCACTGGATTTAGAGACTTAGTCGTCACTGGTAAGCTTGATAAGAGCATGTTTGAAAATGGTGAGACAAAAAGCATTTGGAGTGGTTTTAAGACAGTGATAGAACAATAGAATCTTACTCAACCCCAAAAAAGCAATGAAGTACAGATCCATGCTACAATGTGGATGAGACTGGAAAACATTATGCTAAGTGGAAGAAATCAGACATAAAAAAAAAAAAATCACGTTTTTTATGATTTCATTTACATGAAATATCCAAAATAGGTAAGTACAGAGAAACAGAAAGAACACCAATGGCTGGGGGATGGGGGGAAATGGGGAGCAACTTGTTAATGGGTTCAGGGTTTCCTTGGGGGCTGATGAAGTGTTTCTGGAACCAGACCTAGGAGGTGGCTGCACAAATTCTGAATGTACTCAACACCACTGAATTGTCGGCCTTACAGTGGTGCACTTTGTTATGTAAATTTTGCCTTAATGAGAACAAGAGAGAGAGAATGGGTGATGAGAAGTTGCAGGGAGTGAGTATAGACACATCTTCTGTAAGAGACTTGCTGGGAAGGAAAACAAAAAAATAGGACTGGAGCTGGTAGCGAACGTGGGACCAAATGAAGCTTTTGTGTACATATATACATATATGTATGTACGAACAAAATATATTTTTTAATGGAAGAAGGCGGAATGTGTTTGTTAGTCGATGGAAACGCAAACCTGGCTTTAGGCACAAGTTTAACTGTAGATACACCTTTCCTGCTTCAGAAGAGCACATTACAGATGCAGCTAGCTTATAAAGACACTGTCCATCATGAAGAAACATGGGCTGTAGAAGGGTTGATCTCAGGGGATGCCTGGGCGGCTCAGTCGGTTAAGCGTCCGACGTCAGCTCAGGTCATGATCTCGCGGTTCGTCGGTTTGAGCCCCGCATCAACTCAGAGCCTGGAGCGTGCTCAGATTCTGTGTCTCTCTCTCTCTCTCTCTCTCTCTCTCTCTCTCTCTCTCTCAAACAAACATTTTAAAAAAATTCAAAAATGTAAGAGCGATTCTACTCTCCATACAGTTTGCTTTCATTTAAACGCAAAACAGAGAAACAAAAGCACAGCTTTCACAATCCACTTACGTAATCCTGAACCAGATACTACAGGTATCTAACGCCAGCTCTGCCGCTATCTTGTTCTGTCTTCATGAAATCTTCTAAATCCTCACAACCGAAGTTTTCTCATCCGTAAAACGAAAGAATTGAACCAGATTGTCCCTGAGCGTCCTCTCCGTCCCAGAGTCCACTGATGGGCCCATACTCAGGGATTTGTTTTGTTTCGAGACCTAAGAATATCTTTACGATGTCTATACTCTCTCCACATTCGTATCATTGGATCTCCTCAAACTTCCTTTAAAAAAAAAATTCAAAGCTACGCTGATTTATAGCAGATTAAATGAACAGAACACACAAGATGAGCAAAGAACTTGAGATGAGCTAGATGCAATCAGAGACATCTGGGTGAATTTAACACCACAGCTTTACAACATCTGGGTGATGTTAGTACTGAAGTTCTGGAAATCATACATTCCGAAATCTGACATTACTTTGGATGAGCAACTTGTATCCTTAAGCTGCAGATGCCTCGTTTTGGCAAGAAAACCTGATAAGCCCAGGAAAGCGCACAGAAGAAAATAAACATCCGAACATTTTTAGCCTGCGGTGATGGACTATCGTAAGCCAAAAAGTTGAAATCTAAATATAAATAATGTGTTTTTTATTTATAGACCACAGGTATTTGCTAACCCACTGACACATCAAACTCACTGTGCCTGAACCCAAAACATTGGATCTCCCACGATCCCATCCCATGTGATTCACCAGTTTTCAGTGTTGCTCTCGCCAGTAGCCAGGTTCAAAACGTAGGAATAACTTTTGAGCCTCTTCTTCTTTGGGCCCCTTTTGTACCTCTAATCATTTGCTGAGGCCTGTCGATTTATACGTGTGTCTTGTTCCGGGCCCCCATTTCTCCTCGTTTTTCTCCAAGATCACCACTGATTTCACGTTACCTGGGCCCCAGACTCTGAAAGGCTTTCCCAGCAATTCTCTCTGCTCCTCACATTCCAACTCACGTCCCGTAGCCAGTTAGCCTTTGAGGAGGCAAGACCAACCTTTCTTAGGCCTGGCTCAGAAAGCCCTGATATTGGCCCCAGTGAGATTCAGGCCACAAGCTGAATGGACAACCAATGCCCAGGGGTGGCAGACAAGTTCTTGCAACGTGGCCCCATCCTTGTTTCTAGTACGAATGAGCAGCTTAACCTCCTGCCAGTGAGACTACTCATATCTCAGCATATTTGATGGTAACAGTTCTTCAAACGTATGTTCTTTTTCACATGTCAGTGTGTTTACTTATCGAGGAAGAAGCATCCTTAGTCCCGCACAAAGTTAAGATTGCTCCAGCAGAAATGAAAAGAAAGTCTCAGCTCAGTTTTCAAGTCAAAGCTGGGTCAAGAGAAGGCCACAGAGTGTGCAGATGTAGAATGGGAAGGTCTGGCAGGTCCTTGCCGGGACCTCGGCACACGGGACCAACACGACATCACTCTGTCCACCTAAATCCCTACTACTCACAGGGTAAATGAAACTGAAGAGTGGGACTCCTTTTAGGCAATAAGTTGTTAGAAGTAAGAATAAGGTAAGGCCCCTGAGCAGACCAGTAAGATCAACAAATAGCAGCTCTAGAAAGAGAAGGTAGCAAAACTGCCTCTTAGGGAAGTAGGTTTGTTACCTGTGGGTGTATGGTATTACTCTGTGGGATCTGCTCTAGAGAATCTCTATGAAATTCCATATTGGCAATTAATGCCTTTGGAGCATTCTGGCTTTTTAAAAAGCATTTGTGTAGGTACTAAAGGCAGCATTGATGTTGTCACACAGAGAAATCAGCTATATTCTTTTTGAACAATGATAGGATTGATTGGGTTGCTGGAATTTGTCCGTGAAAGAAAGGAAATGGCAGACTTCTAGAAGATCCTGTTGGGTACTTATATTCGTATATAATTTGAGATGTTTCATTGTTTAGTGTTGCTTTGTAAATTCACTGCGAAAATTACCAATTCTGAGTGAAATGCTGCGATTTGGTAAACGTTAACTGTTTGAAACATTAAAAAAAAAGTTGTTCGTCTCTTTAGCCAACTGGCTAAAAAGCCCTGAGTTGTTCAAATGTAGATAAAATATATTAGAGGGGAGCAGTGAGACCCTTACATGAGACCAGAAAGATAAAGCATATCATTCATAAAATGTTATCATTTTAAGGATTTTTATACCATTAGTTGAATCATTGTTAGAATTCTGAAAATAACAAAAGAGTGTATATCAAAAGCCGCAAAAATTGGTGGTATTCAGCAAACTGGCTCCAGTCCTATTGGCTTGTTACTAATAATTCGAAACAATTGAGCTAACCCAAGAAATAATTTCTTAAAAAATTGAGCTAACCCAAGAAATAATTTCTTAAAAAATTGTGAGATCTGCATTGCGCTCTTGACTCCTACTACCAGCATAATACTTACTAAATGAAGGTTTAAGGGCGCCTGGGTGGCTCAGTCAGTTGAGCGTCCAGCTTCAGCCCAGGTCATGATCTCGCGGTCCGTGGGTTCGAGCCCTGCGTCTGGCTCTGTGCTGACAGCTCGGAGCCTGGAGCCTGTTTCAGATTCTGTGTCTCCCTCTCTCTCTGACCCTCCCCTGTTCATGCTCTGTCTCTCTTTGTCTCAAAAATAAACATAAAAAAAAATTTTTTTTAATAAATAAATAAAAAATAAAAAAATAAATGAAGGTTTAAAAATATATTCGATCCTTAAGCTCCAAGCATTAGCTAAGAAAGACATTATTGGCCTCATCTGATCAACGGAGAGCAAGAGGGGGCACTGGGGGTCCCTCTGAAGGGGCAAAGCTCATGAGCAGTCGTGCCAGAAATGTGAACACAGGTCTCCTGATCCAATCCCAGGTGGGAATGATCAGATTTGCTTATCTAGGAGAATGAAATTAATCAAATAATTTCTTTCTTGTCACTATCTTTATATGGAGAGCCAAGAAGACAAAACTTGAGCGAGAGATTTTTCCAGAGATTTCTGTTTTCATTGTAATCCGGTAAATGATAAAATATCTGTAAGAATTACTGACCATGTCAAGGCTGCTGACAAGCTAACATGACAAGCAGTATCATTCAGGATCGTTTGGTGGTGGGTTTTTTTTTTCTTAGTTCGAAATTGTGATGATAAGATGGATAAGGTCATTTAAAGATGGTGACATGTGGTATCCATTAACAAATGCTGGGTCGTATTTAAAACATGCTGAGAGCAGCACAGAGGCAGGGACAAAATGTTCTTCGTTTTTCAAGACTAATATCTCTTCCACTGTATAGATTTCCATCAACTGGTTCTATTAGGTAAATTACATCTGACCTTTATATCCCAGTAAAGGTAAATGTAATTTAAGAGTTTATGAGCGTGAGAGTAGGGAAAATGGAAAGAGTCCACTGTGCAAAGGAGGGATTATTAAATAATGATGCAGAAGGTGTCAAATAGATGCCCCCTATATGTACTTCTGGTGATTTCCACTGGGGCAGCCCAACGGGTTAAGAGTTTTGTTGTTTGTTGTTCTGCTTGATTTTTCCTTTTTGCATCTGAAAACTGGAACCTAACTCCTTTCTCTGGCTCAAGTTGTCCTTAGGGAATCATCCATTTTTCCAAACAATATGTATTGATAACAGCACAAAAGTCAGCAACGGTGTGGTGGGACATGTGTTCTCATACACCGTACTGTACGTGTCCACACGGGTTTCAGGAGGAAAGTTTGCTTTTTTTTTTTTCAACGTCCTTCAAAATATTCATAAACTTCATCAGAGTCTTTCTACCTTTAAGAATTTACCCAGGGGCGCCTGGGTGGCGCAGTCGGTTAAGCATCCAACTTCAGCCAGGTCACGATCTCGCGGTCCGTGAGTTCGAGCCCCGCGTCGGGCTCTGGGCTGATGGCTCGGAGCCTGGAGCCTGTTTCCGATTCTGTGTCTCCCTCTCTCTCTGCCCCTCCCCCGTTCATGCTCTGTCTCTCTCTGTCCCAAATATAAATAAAAAAAAAAAAAAACGTTGAAAATAAAAAAAAAAATAAGAATTTACCCAATAGAGGGGCGCTGGGTGGATCAGTCAGTTAAGCATCCAGCTTCAGCTCAGGTCATGATTTCATGGTTCATGGATTGGAGCCCCATGTCGGGCTCTATGCTGACAGCTCAGAGCCTGGAACCTGCTTCAGATTCTGTGTCTCCTTCTCTCTCTGCCCCTCTTCAGCTCATGCTCTATCTCTCCCTGTCTCTTAAAAATTAAAAAAACATTAAATTTTTTTTTATTTTTTTAAATAAAAAAAAGAATTTACCCAATAGAAATAAGAGATGTACACTATGACTGCTATATAATAATATAATACTTCTTATAATAACAATTGGAAGCAGTTAATGTCCCATAACAGGAGGATAAATTATGATAGACCTTTCTAATGGAATAAAATATAGCCATTACAGTCAGGTTTTCCAGAATGCTCCCACTTTACACAAGATATATATCTGGACTGAGAGAGCGAGAAGGAGTCTAAGATACTCTCTCGAAAGTTAGCAGTTCTAGATGAATGATGGCTCTGTGGATGATTTTCTAAACATTTCAAAATGAATATATATAATTATTGTACTTCATATAAGAGCAATAGTTTTCAAATCATCTTTAGAGAATGCAATTTATTATTTTACTTATGCTTATTATACATATATATGCTTTGATATGAAAACATGGGGCACCTGGGTGGCTCAGTCAGTTAAGCGTCCGACTTCAGCTTAGGTCATGATCTCACGGTTCATGAGTTTGAGCCCCACATCGGGCTCTGTGCTGACAGCTTAGAGCCTGGAGCCTGCCTCGAATTCTGTGTCTCCCTCTCTCTCTGTTCCTCCCCCACTCATGCTGTCTCTCTCTCTCCTTCAAAAATAAATAAAAACATAAAAAAAATTAAAAAAAAAAAGAAAACAGTGACTGAAAAGCAAAATGTGAGCAGTGTCTGTAGAAAACTATTATTGGTAATATTTATTGCTTCATATTTTTCTACATTTTCAAAAATTCCTAGAACTATTTTTAATCAAGCTGATATGTACGTATAGAAAGAAATCAAATAGTACCCCCAAAAACTTAACCATATCTCTGTTTTGTGCTTTTGATATTTACTCCACATCTCTAAATAATAGGCTCATACCTCTTGTGGTAGCCAGCTCCCAAGGTGGCCGCCAATGATCCTCACTTGCTGACATTCATGCTCTTGTGAGGTCCACTTCTAGAAAGAATAAGCTATGTGACTAATAGGATATTGCAAAAGTGGCAACATGTGATTTCTGGGGCTAGGTAATACGGCTGACCCTTGAACAACGGTGTAGATTAGAGGCTTCCTGCATAGAAGAAAACCCACATATAATTTTTGACTCCTCCAAAACTTACTGCTAATAGCCTGCTGTTGACCAGAAATCTTCCCAATTACGTAAATAGTTGATTACCTTATATTCAGTATGTTACATGTATTCTAGGGAAAAGAAAAGTCTATTAGGAAAATCATAAGGAAGAGAAAATACATTTACAGTACTGTACTGTATTTATCAAAATTTTTAAAATCTGCAACGGAGCTTGGGTGGCTCAGTTGGTTGAGTGTCTGACTTTGGCTCAGGTCATGATCAAACGGTCCATGGGTGGTTTGAGCCCCGCATCGGGCTCTGTGCTGACAGCTCAGAGCCTGGAGCCTACTTCGGAATCTGTGTCTCCCTCTCTCTCTCTCTACCCCTCCCTGCCTTGTGCTCTCTCTTTCTCTCAAAAATAAATAAACAGTAAAATAAACAAATCCACATATAAGTTGACCCACAGAGTTCAAACCCGTGTTGTTCAGGGGTCAACTTTTATTGGTTTCTTGGATCACTCGGAGGAAGCAGCTTCTCTGTCATGAGGGCACTATAGTAGCCCGGTGAAGAGAAGGGAGGCCTCCTGCCATCTTGAGAGTGAATTTTAGCCCCACTCAAGCCTTAGAATGATGGCAACCTCATGAGAAACTGACCAGGACTCCCCAGCCAACCTGCTCAAATTCAGGGTGCGCAGAGGTAATCAGTGTTTACTGTTTTAAACGTCTGAGTTACGGGGGAAATGTTTATGCAGCCATAAGTAATAAATACCATTCCATTTCCTACTTTGTGAATTTTGAACATTTTCTTTGAATGTTCTACCATGACAGATGACAATTAGCTCACTTTCACATCTGCTATCTGCAATCCCCTCCTCCTCTTTTCCCCAATTTTTGGTCATTGTGTCCTGTGGTAGGTGAGGGGATTCTATCCATTATAGCTGAGAATATAAATGATACGCCTAAAACTCTGTATCCCTTCCCATCAAACTGCAAGGGCACCTCTTAATCTCAACATATAAGTGCAGGTTCTGTAACTCTCCGCGCCTCCCTTGTATACCCATCCACTGTCTTTTGTCAGCTATACCATTGCTTTAAGGTCATAATACCTGATGACTTTTAGGCTCTGTTCCACATTGCAAGCAGTTCCTCCATGCTCTGTTAATAGGTTGATGTTGATGTTTGAAAATATGGTTAGTATATGACAATGAAAACGTATTTTTCTCCAGAAAAGCCCTGTTGTATGGTAAGATTCTGTTTCCGCTTCTACTGATCCAGTGTGATGAATTGTAGGGGGCCTGAAGGAACATGCTTCTGCGATGAGGTCAAACGGATCCTTTTTGTTTAGATTCCATCAGTATCTCAAAACCATGCCGTTTCTCAGTTTGCATCACATTTGACCACGTCTTTCCTTGACAGCGTTTTCCCTCCATCGGTATTGTCATACCCCTTCCTCATTATTTTCAGTAAGACTTTCTAGCTTTTTGCAGCAATTGAGTGAACCCACTTCATTCTTCCTGGTGTCAGTCTTGGAGTCCACCTTGTACTAGTTAGGACTCACTGTTTTCCATGCTCCCCAGCTAACGTTCTGGCATTTCTTTCCCTTGTATGCGTAGGCTAATTCCACCATTTTTTTTTTTTATTTAATGTCTTCCTATTACTTAGGGTTTTTCCCCCTCTTTTCTTTTCAAACTTCACAGGACTTTTTTCTTCTTTAAACTTTTAGAGTCTTGCCACTAGGTTGGTTTACCAAAATTCCATGACCCAGTATCTAGATCATATGGCCACACTTGAATCCATTTAAAATGAAGAGTCTCATCTTTTTGGTACAATAATAAATTTTCTTCCATTGTGTTTTGTAATTTTCTCTTGGCCTTTTTTCCATATTCTCTAATACTCGAATACGGAACCTGAGTTTAGTTTCAAGGTCTCACCTCTTCTTTCATGTTTTCTTTCTCCCTTAATTTTGCTCTCCCCTCAACTCTGTCTTTTCTAATTTGTAAATAAATCATTTGTAATGTTCTCAGCTTGAATTTGCTATTGTGTGTCCCACTATGTAGTGAGATGTGAAATTGACAAGCTCATTACATCACAGTACAAGGTACAATTTCAAACTGAAAATCAGCAACCAGTGGGGCACCCAGATGGCTCAGTCTTTTAAGCGTCCGACCTCAGCTCGGGTCATGATCTTACAGTTCGTGAGTTCAAGCCCCGTATTGGGCTCTGTGCTGACAGCTCAGAGCCTGGAGCCTGCCTCGGATTCTGTGTCTCCCTAGCTCTCTGCCCCTCCCCCACTTGCACTCTGTCTGTCTGTCTCTCTCACACACACTCTCTCTCTCTCTCTCTCTCAAAAATGAATAAACGTTTTGGGGCGCCTGGGTGGCTCAGTCGGTTGAGCTTCCGACTTCAGCTCAGGTCATGATCTTGCGGTCCGTGAGTTCGAGCCCCGCGTCGGGCTCTGTGCTGACGGCTCAGAGCCTGGAGCCTGCTTCGGATTCTGTGTCTCCCTGTCTCTCTGACCCTCCCCCATTCATGCTCTGTCTCTCTCTGTCTCAAAAATAAATAAACATTTAAAAAAAATAAATATTATAAAAAAATGAATAAACATTTAAAAAAATTTTTGTAGTAAAAAAAAAAAAGAAAATCAGACATCAGCATTCACTGACCATCGTCTATGCCAGGAAATCTCTGTCTTGGTCCCTCAAGTCAGGTGCCTTTCTCAAGTCCAGTAAGATGGGACAGAGATCGTGTGGTGGGTCACATGCTGAGAACAGGAACACTATGTGTAGGCACATCCTAGGTTTCCATCGGTGAACAAAAGACAAGAGACTGAAAATACCCCCAAGGGACTCTTTTTCCCAATCTTCTCTTATCTGAATGTAGTTTTCTCCCTGTTCTCTCTCTCCAGAGGAACTTCCCTGTTACTTAGATATGCAGAGCAGTTGCAATCCCCTTGTTCCAACCCTCTCATTCAGGACCATTCTCTAAGCTTTGCTTTTTATAACTCAAACATAAATCTGTAATTTATCAACCATTCAACAGACCTTAACACCCAAATGCTCCATGTGCCCAAATGTTTCTGTTCTGGAAACCAGAGATTTCCAGGGGGGAAAAAAAGGCAAAATGCCTACCCTCATGGGGCGTGCAATCTAGCAGGAGAAACAAAGAATATGTAAAATAAGTAAATAGGTAGTATTATGGTGAAAAGGTAAGCAGGGAAGAGAGAGGAAATGGGGTTTGCAATTTTTTTTAAATCCCAGTATAATTAACATATAGTTTTATATTAGTTTCAGGTATACAATATAGTAATCCAGGAATTCTACGCATTACTAAATGCTAATCACATGAATATATTCTTAACCCCCGTCATTCATTTCGCCCATCCCCCCACAACCTTCCCTCTGGTAACCATCAGTTTCTTCTCTATCGTTAAAAGTCCACTTAAAAAAATAAATAAAATAAAACTCTATTTTTTTATTTGTCTCTGTTTTCTTTGTTTATTCATTTTTTTTCTCACATTCCACATAGGAGTGAAATCATGGCATTTTTCTTTCTCTGACTTATTTCACTTAGCATTATAGCCTCTAGATCCATCTACGTTGCACATGGCAAGATTTAATTTTATGGCTGAGTAATATTCCATTGTGTGTGTGTGTGTGTGTGTGTGTGTGTGTGTGTGTGTGTACCACCTATTCTTTACCCATTCATCTATCGATGGACACAGGCTGCCTCCATAAGATGAGTATTATAAATAATGCTGCAACAAGCATGGGGATGCGTATATCCCTTCAAGTTAGCAGTTTTGTGTTTTTTGGGTAAGTACCCAGTAGTAGAATTACTTGACCATATAGTAGAATTACTTGACCATTAATTTTTAAGGAGCCTCCATACTGTTTGCTACAGTGGCTGTACCAGTTTACATTCCTACCAACAGCACATGAGGGTCCCTTTTTCTCCACATCCTCACCAACTCTTGTTGTTTCTTGAGTTTTTGATTTTAATCATTCTGACAGGTGTGAGTTGATATCTCATTGTCACTTTGATTTGCATGTCCCTGATGAGTGATGTTGAGCATCTTTCCATGCATCTCTTGGCCATCTGTGTCTTCTTTGAGATACCTATTCATGTCTGTTGACCATTTTTAATTGGATTACTTTTTTTTATGTTGGGTTGTAGAAGTTCTTTATATATGTTGGATACTAACCCCTTATCGGATCTATCATTCGCAAATATCTTCTCCCATGCAATAGGTTGTCTTTTAGTTTTGTTTATTGTTTCTTTTCTGTGCAGAAGCTTTTTATTTTGATATAGTCCCCATAGTTTATTTTGCCATTTGTTTCCCTTGCCTCAGGAGACATATATAGAAAAATGTTGCTATGGCCAATGTCAGATAAATTACTGCCTATGCTCTCTTCTAGGATTTATATAATTTCAGATCTCACATTTAGGTCTTTAATCCATTTTATTTTGTGTTTGGTATAAGAAAGTTGTCCAGTTTGATTCTTTTGCACGTTGCTTACCAGTTTTCCCACCGCCATTTGTTGAAGAGACTGTCTTCTTCCATTGCATATTCTTGCCTCCCTTGTCACAGATTAGTTGACCATACAATTGTGGGTTTATCTCTAGGCTTTCTATTCTATGCGTCTATTTTTGTGCCAGTATTATACTTTTTTGATTACTACAGCTTTGTGGTATATCTTGACATTGAGCATTGTGATACTCCCGGTTTTGTTCTTCTTTTTCAAGATTGCTTTGGCTATTTGAGTCTTTTGTGATTCTATATAAATTTCAGGATTTTTTTTCTAGTTCAGTGAAAAATGCTGTTGCTATTGTGATAGGGATTGTCTTAAATCTATAGATTGCTTTGGGTTGTATAGACATGTTAACAATATTTGTTCTCCCAGTTCATGAACGTGGAATATCTTTCCAAACAAATATCTTTGTGTCATCTTCAATTTCTTTCATTAATATTTTCTAGTTTTTAGAGTACAGGTCTTTCGCCTCCTTGCTTAAGTTTATTTATAGGCATTTTGTTATTTTTGGTACAATTGTTAATGGAGTTGTTTTCTTAATTTCTCTTTCTGCTACTTCATTATTAATGTATAGAAATGCAACGCATTTCTGTATATTGAGTTTTTATTCTGTGACCTTATTGAATTAATTTATTAATTTTGGTAGTTTTTTGGTAGTCTTTAGGGTTTTATATATGTATCATGTCATCTACAAATAGTCAAAGCTTTACTTCTTCCTTACCAATTTAGATGCTTTTTATTACTTTTTCTTGTCTGATTGTTATGGCAAGGACTTCCAGTACTATATTGAATGGGTTTGAAATTTTTTTTTTCAACGTTTATTTATTTTGGGGACAGAGAGAGACAGAGCATGAAAGGGGGAGGGGCAGAGAGAGAGGGAGACACAGAATCGGAAACAGGCTCCAGGCTCTGAGCCATCAGCCCAGAGCCTGACGCGGGGCTCGAACTCACGGACCACGAGATCGTGACCTGGCTGAAGTCGGATGCTTAACCGACTGCGCCATCCAGGCGCCCCGGGGTTTGAAATTTTTAATAGAGGAATCAAGGAAAATCTCAATGAGAAAGAGACTATAGAGCAAAGGCCCCCAAAATATCAAACTAGATAATTAAACTTTACATTTTTGGCTTCTAATCATCTACCCAGATGACTGTGGTCCAATTGAAGCAAGTATTTTAAGAATTGTAAAGGGTATGTCATGATCAAAAGTCCTTAAGGTGGTAAAGAGAATCACAAAACAGCTGGCCATCCCAGGCCCTCTTGGGGAAATCAAGTCAAGTACGATTTTTGTAGAAAAGAGTGGGAGTGCATATTTTGATGACCACATGTACTTTTATGAGGATCTTCTGTCCTCTCTTTCTCAAGCTTCTATTGAATCATAGCACCTAGCCTCTTTGCTTTCTTATAATCAACTCAATTTTCACATGAGTAAAAAACAAACAAAACTATACTTTCTGCCACATTAATGTGGCATAGAAAAGAGCCATGCATGTGACTATACGCTAAACACAAGTCAAAGTCATGGGATTCTTTTTTAACGTAACTTTTCACTCCATATGTGAGAATACTGAACTGTAAGGTAAACTGTGATCTGTGGGTGATTATGGTGTGTCCGTATAGGTTCACCATTTGTAACAAGTGTATCCCTCTGAGAGTGGATGCTGATAATGGAGGAGGCTAAGCAGATCAGGGGCAGGCAGGACATGGGAAATAGCTATACTTTCCCCTCCGTTTTTCTGTGAACCTCATGCTGCTCTAAAACAATAAAATCTTGATTTAAAAGAAATGAATGAAACGGAGGCAAAAAGATCCATTCATTCGATTCTCTGTGTGTTAGCTACACCCTAATTTGTGGGGAACGGTCCTTTGTAAGACTATCGATTTGAAGGAGCTCCGCATGTTTACCTGCTTCGAGTTGAAAACTGTTTTCTACTACAGGAGTCTCATATAGAACATGGCCATATGCACCTGCTCCACCAGGATGCGGTATCTATCTTGATGATGGTACTCACCACTTTTGATAGGAATCACATACATACTCGCCTGCTTACCTAACAGCGGTGAGATCCTCTAAGGAACTAAATCTCAGGCTTTGCACGGTACCCAGCCACTAATTGGTCCTTACTGAATGTTGCCTGCCTGGTATTGTTCCCAGTTGAACTCTTCACAAGAACCATACCGTCCACTACTGTTTGTTGAGCATCTACTATCCTGGCATCATTATCTGTAATCTTCACGGCAACCGAAATTAGGTCCTGTGCCAGTGGTACAGATGACAAAACCGAGGCTTGGTGGATTTAAGTACTTCGTCTAAGTGTCCACAATCAGCAGAATGGAAACCTGCCCCGGGCCGTTATGACCCGAAACTACCCTTTTGGTTACGTCCTCGGCATCTCTTGAAGATAACTCGATGAGACATCTCAGGGGGAACAAGAAGGAGAGAAGCCATTTTTCTCTCCTTCTGGTTCCCAGCAAGGCCAAAAGAACATATTTGGGACACCTAACACACAGTCATTTGTCTGGTAGGATTTGTCTGCCACCACATCTCTGTCTTTGTGAACTGTGATGCATCAGAGACACAGCGGCCACTGCCCTTTTATCTCTATGCCAGCCACATTTAGAAAGAGGTGAAATTGAAGTAGAACGAGGTTAAATGGGTTCTCATAATAGAATCCACTATCTCTTACTATTAGAGCACTTGAAAGCCCCTAGTCTTCCTCTATTTCCCTTTTAGAGAATTAAAAAAAAAAAAAAAAAAAAAACCAAACCACACAGTTTGGATGAGATGATGAGAAGGATGTATAAAGGAGCTATTTGGCCATCTTGCAGGCCCTCATGCGCTCGTATTTACAGACATCTTACCAAGAGAGCGTGTCCTGCGGAACGTGTAGGAATTGGGGATGTTGAATTTTTGGCTGAGTCTTGGCCGCTCCTAGCTGTGTTCTGAGTTTGACCGGGGCAGGTCTGACAGAGTGCTGACGTGTGGTTTCCCCTACTTTGTTCAGGCTCTGGCATGTTATCTCTCAGCTAACAGAACGACCTTATGGTTTATTTGGCTTGGGGTGCGTAAGGGCCTGAGTTACGTAAGGCTATTAAATCACAACCTGCCGAGGTGTCTTTGGAAGGCTGTTAGCCTCGTTCATTCTGGGCAAATACAATTAAGGTCCTGGCTATTATTTACAGCAAATACCAGTGAAAATAACCTCAGGTTCCTGGGTTGATTAACACTGACGCTGAGGGGAAGGGGGAGGATCAGCTTGAACGTGGTCGGTGTCGTAGCTTGCACTGATTAAAACCCTCCTTGTCATATTCTATATCGCTGTACTGTAGTTATAGTAAATGTTCCTTGTAATGCATTTTCAAGTACAAAAATTGCTTCAGAAAAGAGCATTTAGAAAACTAATTCTATTGAAACCAATGAAGTGTTGACACATTGCCTGATGCAGATTTGTTTAAAGAGGCTTGTTTTAAGTTATAAAAGTACAGTCCTAGAGGCAAAAATCAGTGAGTCCTCAGTCTAGCGACGGAGAGAACAGTAGAGCAGTATGTTCAGCCAGCACCCCCTCATTAATCCTTTCCCGTAATTCTATCCTAGTCACCTTCCCCCTTGCCTGACTCTATAGAATTTCAAACCTGCTGCCAGCCCAGGAACTCGCTCAGAAGCCATTCATTACCCAGGCAAGGCATTTATAATGTTTGCTGATGTGTCGGTGAATAGGAACACAGTGTAAATCTGGACTGAAGGGTGCTCTCTTTGTCATCTAAATTGCTCCTATGCAATGTGTTCCACAAGCGTTAGAAATCACCGGGGGTTTTGACATGCTCATCTTTTCTGAACGTAGCATTTCCCTCGGCCCAACCTTGGGAAGAGAAAAGGATGCAGACTGTTTCCAGCTGAAAAGAGATAGGGCGTTAAGTAAAGAGCTTATTATTTACCTCAAACTAGGCCACTGGCTCCCACAGAAACCCTTCAATGCCTGCAGCCCCCGCTAAAATCGGACTTGACGGTGGGTATCTCTGGCAAGCTAAACAGGTCCCTAATGTAACCTAATTAAGTAGTTTGGGGACGAGAGAGTGTCAGTGAAGGAAGGGAGTGGTCCAGCAAAGAGAGCTGTTCCAGTCTTTATGTGAAAAACTGTACCTAGGGAAAGACATACCACGTTCATTGTTGAGTAGTGGTTTCAGATTTCAAAGCTGCTTTGCCCTGCGATGATATTTAGGGATGTCTACCAAGAAACATGTGGACACGGGGTTTCTGGCAGCATAGAGGCTGGCACTCCTTCTTTTGCTCACTTGGGCGGCGAATTCATCAGATTTGTTATGGCTACTTGTATCCATGGTCGTCTGTCTGGAAACCTGAGTGAGTCACTGTTTCTCCAAATTCTGTTTCTGCTATCACCAGGACATTCCACAGATGTTAGTTTTTTGTTTGTTTCTTTTTTAATGGAGGTGAAATTTATATAACATAACATCAATCTTCCAGCGGCGTTTGGTACCTCCACAGCGCTGTGTAACCACCTCTATCTGGTGCCAAAACATTCTCATCACCTTAAAAAGAAAATTGCATGCCCGTGACGCAGCTATTCCCCTATCCCTTCCTCTTCCTCATCCCTGGTAGCCAATATTCTGCATTCTGTCTCTATGGGTTTACCTATTCTGGATATTTCTGAGAAATGAAACCATATAAGATGAGGCCTTTTATGTCTGGCTCCTTTCACTTAGTGACAGGTTTTCACGATTCATATACATTGTATCACTCCTTTTTATAGCTGAATAATGCTCCACTGAATGGACATACCACAGTTGTCCATTTATACATTAATGGACGTTTGGGATGTTTCCACATTCTGGCTGTTGTGAATAGTGCTGCTATAGACATGTGGGTGCAGGTATGTGTTGAGTACCTGCTTTTGATTCTTTGGGGGGTATATACTTAGAGGTAGAATTGCTAGCTCATATGGCAATTCTACACTTACCATCTTAAGGAAACTCCAGACTGTTTTCCACAGCACAGCTTCATGTTACATTCCCATCGGCCATGTGCAAGGCTTCTAATTTTCCCACATCCCCACCAACACTTGCTATTTGTTTTCTGTTTCTTATATCCATCATGTTGGGTGTGAAATGTAGGAATCACCTCCATTGGATCCTGGCCCCAGGGCCTATGTACAGCTAGGAGGGATAAGAGAGCACAGACCAGTCCTGGGGCAGAAGTTTGAAATAGAGTGAGGGATTGGCATTCCCCATGTTCTTGCTATAAGCCTTTCCTACCACCTAAGGTCTTCTCTTCCTGCCAACATGCCTATCATATCCGGGAGCTGTGTTAAGTACCTCTTTCCCTCCTCTTTCCCTTCATCCACCCGAACCAACCCTCCACTCCTTCAAAGGACTCTATCCTCTGAAGATAGTGCATCTCCCAGTCAAAATAGTCAACTCCTCAATGCCCTCACAAAAGCAGATTCCAAAGAGTCCCTTCATCTTCAAAGAGGTCTCTTCATTACAGAAATACGAGATTTGTTAACCCAGATAAGTGATATGGAACATCAGTGAAGAGTTCTTGAGGACAAAAGAACTCCATTGTGAGCAGGCCAGTTTTCTCAGAATGCTTCTTAGATCTGTGTCCCTAAGCCACCCACCTTGTCTGGCTTTCCCCACCTTCTTCCATGCTGAGCCCAGCTTCTCTGAGAAGCCCATGGCTTTTTCATGAAGTTTCCCACAATAGCCCCAATCACTGGTGGTGGGAGGATGTGGTGAGACACCCAGTGGAGTCATTGCTCTGAGAAGATTTTGTATCTTCCAGGCGCCCGTAAGTTTAAGACAATCTCTGCTGTGTTTGAATGACCTGAGATTTATAACCAAATCTCCTGATCTCACAAAGAAATTTCGAGGTGTCATTTGTGGTTTATACCTCTCTGTTCATTTTTGGTAATTCCTTAAATCTTTGTTCATTTTTTGTCCACCTTTTTTTTTAATCTGTACAGAGGTATATATTACTGTTCCATGTTGCAACTAAGAAAACTGAGGCTTGGGGAAAAAAGGAAAAAAGAAAAAAAAAACAACCCACAACTGAGGCCTGAGAATCCTAAGGAACTTGGGTAAAATGACATAGCTAGTCAGTGACTGAGCCAAAATTCCAAACTAGATCTGTCTCTTTCCAGAGCCAGAGCCCTAACCTCTACATTTTACTACCCTAATCAATCAGCTTTGCCCAGAATCTTAGCCCTGGAGCAGATCTTTGAGATCACTGAGTCCAGCTAATTCATTTTTCAAACGCAAAGGTGTTGGGAGGTTTCATTATTTTTGTACCTCTCCATATTACACAAGGCTTTCCACAGAAACAGAATCATGGGATGTATTCTTTATATATATATATAGAGAGAGAGAGAGAGATTTACTTTAAGGAATTGGGCTCACGCAATTGTGGAGGCCTTGACAAGTCCAAAAAAAATCTGATGGGGTTGATCAGTAGGCTGGGGACGTGTGAAAGAGTTACAGTTCTGTCCAAAGCACATCTGCTGGCAGAAATTTCTTCTTCCTCAAAGAGGTCAGTCTGTGTTCTATTAAGCCCTTCCACACATTGGATGAGGATTTTCTGCTTTGCTCACCGTTCATGGATTTAAATTTTAATCTCATCAAAAAATCGCCTTCAAAGAAAGATCCAGAATAACGTTTGACCAAACCTCTGGCCCCCGTGGCCCAGCCAAGTTGATGCCTAAAACCAAACATCACACTTTCCTTCCACACCATCGTCTGCACACTCAGTCACGCAAGCTGTCATTTCCTTGGAGTGAATTCAGTCTTCTCTAACCCACATCACATGCTACTACGAAGGGAGCGGTGGCTCTTGAGTGACTTCTTTGCTGGACTGTTCGATGATTTTACTCGTGAACCCAACAATCTAAGCGATGTTACAGGAATCCCAGTCTCTCATGTGTGTCCACACCGTGGCCTGACCAGTGAAACCCTCTCAGGTTTCCACTGAGGCAAAGAGGCAAATGCTTTGGTTAATTGGTGTGGTCCAGTCTCTGTTTGAGAAAGACGTGTTTTCTTGGCCATAGTTTAGGGTTTCATGCTGATCTGGTTGACACAGTTCAGATCAGTTTGACCCACCGCGGCAGTAGCTTGCCTTTGATCTGGAGTCTAGTTTGTAATATGACCCGTTCAGATGGCTTTCCTATAATAGTCAGGCCAGACAAAACCAAATCATCCCATTTATCTTAATGGGCTTTTTCTTTTTCTTCTCTCATTTTTTTTTTCTTTTTTCCTTTTTTTTTTTTTAATTACTATTTTTTTTAGACAGGAGGCCTTGCCGATCTTTTGTTGAGAAGAAAAAGGAATCTGCGTATCTGATAGGCTTTGAAATACCATCTGGTGTTTAATGTTATTGTGCTCTGTTCTCCCAGGGTGTGCTGAATCATATCTTCAAAGTTCAACGGCCATTCAGTCAGTCACCACTCAGTACCACTCATTATCAACTGTTTGAATTTACAAAATGCTACCTGGAAACAAAGCCCACTTAACAGGCTGCTTTCCCTGAGACCAGGTCTGCTGCTTGAGACGGGTCTTCCAGTGTGAAGTCCGTTTGTCTGACATTTGTCCCTGCCCTTGGGTACCCAGCAGAACTTGTGATCCTGAAAATAGCTGGTTGAATTACATAATTTTATGTGACAAAAGAAACACGACAGTATTTTTCTGCTAAGATCGAGTCTGCGAGCTTGCTTTACTTTTCTTTTGTAAACACCCATATATTGGCAACAAATGTGTGAACAGGTAAACTTCATTTGAATCGTGAAATACATGCCCAAAGGGTTAAATGTTCACAGATACTCTCTAAGTGTTAAGTGCAGTAGGAAAACCCATCAGGGAAATAAAGCCTGTGATGCATTGTGTCGGGAATGGGGGGGGTGGGGGGACGGGGCGCGGTGGACATTTTGTAAGAGAATACTCATCCCAGAATGCATCTGTTTGGCAGGTGAAAATATTTTTTTCAGAGGAACACACACCTCTCTTTAGCACAGTTTCACAAGCTTAAGCTGTATCATTAAATGCCTGGACATAACTTGCGCTTACTCCTTTTAGAATGACAATGCGGCTTTCTCTTTTCACTTAATAATGATCAGGTTTACTTGTACGAAGCACGGCAGTATAGTGCTTGACGCAATAGCCATAAACAACCTCTCCTAAAATGCATTTTTGCTTTTATACCTCAGTGAACAACTCTGTTTGAGTAAATGATCCATCCTTGAATTGTGTATACAGAGAGAAGATCAGCATTGGATTGTTGTTTTAATAAATTGGAAGTCTGCCAACATTCTCTGGGAAGAGGACGAAGACGTTAATGCTAGCATGCAATCTAGGCCGTGTTTGGATTTAAGATGGAATTTAATCTTCTTGCCTCCTTTTCCTCCCCCCTCCCCCTTCCCAGTTCTTTCTTCCCTTGATACACAGTCTCTTTTCATGGAGTTAACTCAAGCTATCTTAAACAGCATGAACTAATAAAGGATGGCAGTTTTAAAAGGGGAGGCATTCACAAATGTTGGAATGTGGAACATTTTAAATTCTTTCTGTGGTGCTTAGTTTAAGAGAGTGGTGATTAATGAGTTTATGTTATCTATCAAAATGCTTCCATCATGCTGCTGATGTGACATGGGATTTATGGTAATGAAAAACCTGCAATCCATCCCTGGTATCTAAATTTATCAGCCCCACGTTCATACAAAAAGCCCTAAATGATATATTTGTAGCTCTCTGAAAGCAAGATCATTTTTAAGAGATTATGTCCTGCCAAAAGGGAACGTTCTTAAAATATAGGAAAGGAAACAATTTCCTTTTCACCCTATTGCTCTAGCAAGCATCATACTAGGTCACATGAGTGGGCTAGTCATGCTCCGTGAATTTCCTGTAATTTTCTGGGAACTCCTTTGTAATACATTTGCAAAGGGTCCTGTGGATTTTCGTTGGGCGAGTTTGCAACTGCTCTTTATGCTGTGCGTCTTCGAAAGGGAAAATCCTCTCGTACCTAGAATAAAACTCACTTGGCTCCATCTGTCAGCTAAGAGTGTTCCAAGTAGTCCCATAAAAAGCCTCATCCATTCGCAGCAACTGGAGGAAAACAAACCCTCCCCGCCCCCCACTTCTTCTTCATTAGGCAGATATTTCTGTTTCTGCAAGGCCTTATAGAAAGGATGAAAATGTGTTTCCAAAAATTTCCTATATCTTGCTTCCCAACTCCCTCTCAAATGGCACCAAAGTATGGACAAAACGTGCCATGTTATTACATGGGTTTGTGAATGCATATATTGGATGGGAAGATACTGGATGGGGTTTCCAAGACAAGGTCTCTTACCATGCTGCAGCGCGTTGATTAGAATTGGTGTGCCTGAGGGACGCCCGGGTGACTCAGTGGGTTGGGCTTCCAACTTCTGCCCAGGTCATGATCTCACAGTTTGCGAGTTCGAGCCACGAGACGGGCTCTGCTCGTCTCAAGACTGCTCAGAGCCTGGATCCTGCTTTGGAATCTCTGTCTCCCTCGTCTCTGCCCTTCCCCCACTCATCCTCTGTGTCTCTCTCAAAAATAAATAAGCATTAAAAAAAAAATTTAGAAGTGGTGTGCCCAAAAATAAACTTGTCTCTGTAAATGGTAAAAACACTGACCTTTGCGCTCGGTTTACTTTTTAACAAATTTTGACCAAAGCAAGTATACACTCTTTGAAAGCTTGGTCTGTTACTTGATCTCAGAAACACATTGATGACTGGGAGAAAAGGGGCGGAGCTACCCCTCTAAGAAGGGCATGTGTTTCTAGAATAACCCTCCAGAACACCACTGTGAGTTATGTATGCTCTGGGGGGGGGGGGGGAGTGCAGAGTCACTGTTCTTCAAATCCTGAGGACCCGTCTATATTCTCACTCTGTGCATAGTCGTTTTCATCAGGGTCATCTCCGTGTCAGGCATTTGGGTGCCTACATTTCGAGTTAATCCATTTTTGTGTGCTTTGGAAAGCAGACAAAGAGCCCTGTAGTGGAATATTTTTCTTAAGGCAGAATTTCTACCTCCAGAGTGTGGACACAAGCTCACTGTGTTCCAGAAACAGCACAAGCTTGTATTCCTTTGCCATTTTCCTGCTGCTTTTGCTACTTCTGCCTTGGAGAGCTGCAAAGGATTGAGAAACACAGCTAAAGAGAAAGGAATCCCAGAGGCCACAAGGCGAGTGGTAACAAGCGAGTATGTGTTCTGTCTACAGGGCTGGGCTTGAAGGGGGTGGGGAAGTCTTGTTAAAATCACAGAAACTGTCTGTGCAGCAAATAGATTCTCCCCCTACCCCTCCTCCCACTACTAACGCTGCGGAAAATGCCATCTATCAAAATGTGCTTAAAAGCAGCCGGTGATGATGTTGGAATAAAAAGGTTATGACACAGTTATGACAACTGGAAGGTGGGAGGAGCCTCCCTCCACCCAGCTGTCTGTCAGACTGGGTACCTGAGACCCTTCAGATTAATAGAGTCATATCGGGAACTGGCTGTCCGTTGAGACTTTCTCTTGCTGCACCCTTCACTCCACCCACCTCCAGAAGCCCTCAGGCTTGGCCCTTGGGGTCAGAGTCATGGGTCATTTCCTGTTGATTATGGCCAGCTTGTCTTTTTTCTGGTGTCAGTGTTTCTGGCCTCATTGGTCTACTCTGGCCCAACCCCAAACATCTTCTTCAATACTTAGAAAAGAAATGATGGGGGCACCTGGGTGGCTCAGTCGGTTAAGCCTCTGACTTCAGCTCAGTTCATGATCTCACTGGTTCTGGGTTCAAGCCCCACGTCGGGCTCTGTGCTGACAGCTCAGAGCCTGGAGCCTGTTTCAGATTCCGTGTCTCCCTCTCTCTCTGCCCCTCCCGTGCTAGCACTCTGTCTCACTTTCTCTGAAAAATAAATAAACTTAAAAAAAATTTTTTTAAAGAAAAGAAAAGAAATGATGAACCATTTTCAAATTTTCAACCACCTTTCCGGCACACTCTGAGGCTGGTTTCAGTTTCGAAGAACTAATGTAATGTCCACGTGATTGTCTCCAGTATTTTATCTGCCTCACTGGCTCCCAGTATTAAAATGCTATTAATAGTTTTGTTTGTTTTGTTGTGTTTTTGCCAGCGTGGTAAGAAAGCCGTGAAGATTTCACTCATTTTTCAAGGGCAGGCCACATGTTCCATGATGAGGGAGAAAGGAGGAAAAAAGTTGTATTTGTTATGTAATAATAAGAAGGTAGAAAAGCTCATAAGAAAACATTCTTTAATTGCTTAATTTCATAGGACAAAGAGGTTGAAGAAAGCTGACAATACTCGCGGTGTTTTTATTTAAACTTTTGATATTTTGTTCATCATGGATTTTTTTGCCTTAATTTTGATTTTTTTTAAGTTGCCTTAAAATATGACTTATTTTAATTACTGAATTTTTGGGTTCCTCCTAAATTTTGTAGGCAAGTGCCGCCCTGGCCTCATTCACCTTGACCTATTTCTGGCCCTACTTTCAGAGAAAAAGAAAACAGAAATTGAAGCCATGGGCATAGGTAATTTTCTTAAATTTAGCAAGCTCAAATGAATGTAAGAATCAAGATTTTGATTTTCACTGTTCAAGTCACCAACACTTATTGTTTTCTAAAATACATGCCTAAGTTCTTAGCTATCTGGAACATTTTATGTATATTAGGTGACATATTTTGAGACGCTATCTAGGAATTTTCTTTCCCATCCTTGTTGCCATTAGTATGCTGCCTATTCGTGGGTGACAGCCGATTGCCTTACATGGAGGACAGATGCCCCAGAAAAAATAAGTGAATTCAGTGGCTGGGTACAGTTTATAAATACATAGTAGAGAAAGTCTCAGATGCTCCGGTGTTTAATTACAAGGGTCAAGTGATTGAGAGGGGGAAGATTTCTCTAAGAGCTAAACGTTTGGGTTTTCATATCAAGAAACAAAACCTTAAACACTCGGTCGTAGTATTAAAACCTTAAATAAATCACACAACAGAGAGAATGCATAATGCCATGAAGAAACTACCATTTTCCCACCAGAAATTAAATATCAATTCACTCAGTAGATGGTAAAGAGGAATGTTAGGAAATGTGATAAAAATATAGCTATCAGTAGGGGCCTGAGAAGAGTGCTGTTCCTGTTCCCTTAACAGAACAAAACCTTATAAGATTGTACAAACGCCAAGTGTGTATCAGAATACCAAAAAAGATGAGGGGCACCTGGGTGGCTCAGTCGGTTAAGCGTCCACCTTCGACTCAGGACATGATCTTGCAATTAGTGAGTTCGAGCCCCGCGCCGGCCTCTGCCCTGGCAGCTCAGAGCCTGGAGCCTGCTTCGGATTCTGTCTCCCTCTCTCTCTCTCTCTCTCTGCCCCTTCCCTGCTCACACTCTGTCTTTCTCCCTCTCTCTCTCTCTCAAAACTAAATAAACCTTAAAAAAAAAATGTTTTAGGGGCACCTGGGTGGTTCAGTTCGGTGAGCGTCCAACTTCAGCTCAGGTCATGATCTCGTAGTTTGTGAGTTTGAGCCCCACATCGTGCTTGCTGCTGTCAGCACAGAGCCTGCTTCAGATCTTCTGTCCCCCTTTCTCTCTGTCCCACCCCCACTCCTGCTCTAGCTTTCTCTCTCAAAAGTAAATAAAACATAAAAAAAATTTTTTTGAAAAAAAAAGTCTTAGAAAGAATACTGGAAAAGAAGAGGCTATTTTCTAAAAACACCATTTTCTAGCTTGCATGATAACATATACCCCCACCAAAGACTTCACAATTACGATTCACCAGGCTCAGGGTGCAGAAATGAAAAAGTTCTTCTGTTACTCTGTAACTAAACTAAACCAAACTTTAAAGCCTCCATCTGTATGGCGGAAGAGTTAAACTTGTCAAGATCACCCTCAACCACATCTAACTTGGAACCTGTTTTATTGGCTTTACGTTTCCGTCAATTCCTTCCTCCTAACTGTTTTCCTGACATTCCTCTCAAAGGTAATAATATGCTAAACAGTTAATGGAGCACTTTTACCTGCCAAGTATAAATTAACATATTTCATCTTTATGTCAACCCTCTGAGGAATACAGTATTATCTCTCCAGAGGTGTAGAAATCGAGGGGCAGAGAGCAAAATGCTGCAGGTTATATAGCAAGTAAGTTGTAGAACTGACTTAAACCATGTTTTTTTTTTTTAATTGATTAATTTATTGATTTTGAGAGGGAAAGAAAGAATGGGGAAGGGGCAGAGAGAGAGGGAGAAAAAGAGAACCCCAAGCAGGCTCTGCCCTGTTGCCACAGAGCCCAATGAGGGACTCGAACCCATAAACCATGAGACCATGACCTGAGCCGAAGTGGGACACTTAACCAACTGGGCCCCCAGGTGTCCCTAAACCATGTTTTGACATGAAACCCTGAGTAGTGGAAAAGCCATCACTGAGGGGCACTTTGGAGGCATGGATTCAAGGAAGATTTCACAGAACTACCTGTCCACACCATCAGGGAGCTCTGAGTTCCCGGAGAGAAGTTCTGAAGTAGGTAGGAGTTGACAGAAAGTCTCACAAGGAACGGGCAAGTTGAGCTGACAAAGCCAGGGGCTAGGCTGTAGGACAAGATACAACAGCGGAAGCCAGAGGGAACTGGACTGATCCTGGATGAGAGGTGCAGACGGTGTGTAAGTCTCTGGGGGCACAGATTGCCCAGAGGTCTTCAAAAGCAGGGAGGTGATATGGTTCCTACAGGTCAGGAGCACCTACTCTGGAGACCTCATGGTTGGAGTACCAGCTGTGCCTCTTCCTAGTTGTGTGATTTGGAACACCGTGACTTCCCTGTGCCTTCATGTGCACACGTAAATTAGAGACTGTGAATATCGCGTACGTATGGGATTAAATGACTTAACTTACAGGAGCATCTTAGAACATTATGTGGTAAGTATGAGTATAATTTTTCGTGTTGGCCACGATTTTATTCCTGAGAGGCATGCAGAAAAGCAGTATGAAAATCTCAAATGAACTGAAATTTATAAATGGAAATATATCTTAAGCTAGAAGTAACCGAATTTATCTTAAGAAGTTTTCCACATTAAAAAAAAAAAAAAAAGGAGATTCCAAAGCTAAGTTCAGTTTAATTACAGAGACAAAAAAAGAAATTTACATTTCTGGATGCTGCATCCATTGTAAGACACTTCTCCTTGGTTCACCCCTGTTTTGACACATCTTAGAAGGAGAGCCACTGACAGCCTGTTTTCGGACTATATTTTCAAGGATGTTTGTAGAGCAGAAAGCCTTGGAAGATATGGTGTTTCCCTCCAAAGAAATTAAGGCCTATTTGTTTATTGTCCAATAAAATAAAGATGCTATCTCTCTCCACAGCAAAGTTTAGGCATTCTCACTGCCCTTTACAAATAGTTCTTGTTCCCTAAACTCAGGGTTCCTCTCCTGTAACATAACCTACTGTAAGTGTAGGCAATCACCTGTCCTTCACAGTATAGCTTAGTAGGAATCAGATCCTGAGAAACTGGGGCAAATACTCAGTCTGGCTACTGCTATTACTGTGAATAATAATAGCTTTGTCTCTGACCCAGAAGTCTCTTGTTTTTGGTTAAAATCCATGTCCTTGGCGGGCTAACTTGTTATTACGGCAAAATCTCAGAACTTTCACATCCTATTCAGTATATTATAGATATCCTAACTAAATCAAATTATTTAATGTTATGCATTGTGATTTAATACTGTTGTAAGAATACTAACATTTTTACTTCTGTAAGTTTTTCAGTGTTTTGTTGTCAGGAGATAGATAAGTACAAGCATATATATATGTGTGTATATATATATGTGTGTGTGTGTGTGTATATATATATATATATATATATATATATATATATGCTTGATTTAGTCTTTACCCACAATGTGTCCTTAAAAAAAATACTTGTCTATATTTAAGCAGTAATTAAAGGTTTACGCCAGTGACCAGAGCTGTCCACATGTAGTCTGTTCTGAACACACACGCAGTCCAGGGGTATATCATTACCAAAGCTAAGAACACTGTAGTGTACAGATTCTCACGGAGTGCAAATTCCATTCTTCATCTGCCACATTCGGACAAAGTCATGCAATCAGAATGCATTAACATTTCAAGATCAAGTTCAGGATAGTACCTTGAGGAAAGTAGCTAGAACAAACGGTGAATTCAGGACAATTGTCCATCATTTTATTATCTCTAACTGAAAACACTTGAGTCACATTTTTTAAGATTATTCAAAGAAACAGAAAACAAATCAGCTGCCGGTTCTTCTAAAATCCTACAATGAGATCACCGAAGCAAACACACGAGATATGTACTCCCAACACCACAAACATCACAGAAGGGAGTCAGCATTTTTCTCTAGCCCTAGCTCAGCCTGGTCATTCTGGAATAACATGCTTCTGCCACCTGCCCATTGGTGAACGACTTGTAGAAACTAACATCCAAAATAACTCGATGGGCGTAATTAAACCTCACCAGTCTTGGCTACTTTCTCAAATGTCATAATAAAAGGGTGAAATTATATACTAGGCAGAGCTGTTTTCCAAAGTGGGAAACATAAAAATTTAGGGAGATGAATTATAACGTTATGAGAGCAGTATTTTTACTGAGGAGACCGATGAATGTGGTGTTGCTGAGACATTTCTCCTCTTGTCCTCCCGTTGGGAGTTGCCGCTCTTCTCTGCTGTATTCCTCCTCCACTTTTTCTACTCAGTCATTATCAAATACACTCATCTTGTTTAAATAACATGGTACTTAACCTCCGTTTGATGTTGGGAATGTAGGGCTGCTGAAATTACAACCAGAAGGATATGAGTAGGTGTGAGAGAAATAGGCAGAGGGGAATATAGAAAGAAATTGCGTGTTTAAGCCTCATCATGACCAGAAAATATTTTCAGTTCAAAGTGTGACATCTCTTTTTGGAAGGAGGAAGCCAAACTGACCACAGATAGTTTAAAACAGGGTAAAACTGGAGACATGGATAGGTATTTAGAGATTGACCATTTTTGGGATTGTAGCATAGTTATATATTAATATAGACTCATGACCGCCCCTCAATACCTAAACAACTGTTCTACACTCTCGGACTTTGAAAGAAAATCCAGTAAAATAAATCTTTTTTTTTTCTTGGGAGAGAGAGGTTGGGGGGCGCAAGTGACAAAGGGGCAGAGAGAATCCCAGGAGGGACAAAGAGAGAGAAAGAGAGGGAGAGAGAAACAGGGTTCACCCGAAATGGGGCTTGAGCTCACCCAACGAGGGGCTCGAACTCATGAGCCTGTGAGATCATGACCTGAACCAAAGTCAGATGCTTAACCAACTGAGCCACCCAGGTGCCCCATCCAGTAAAATGAACCTTAATCAGGATCCATTTTGTACCAGCCGTGGAGTTTTCAGACCCACTTATACCAAAATTCTGTCTTTGAAAAAGGTTTATAGTGACTGAGATAGTACCTTTAAGAATTACTGATCTTGGTTGTATTTGTTGTATTTTTTTGTAGTCGCCCAGAAAATATATACATGGATTACCTTCAGGCTGGGGGATTATTAAAACGATATGTAAAGAATGTTCTGTACTTCAGTCTTTCTAAGCCATGACACTTTGAGAAGTGGGGTACACAGTGGATTTCATGGGTAAACAGAACACCAGCTTAAAATGTTTGTGCGAAGAACTTGAACTAAACTGGCCCACCTCTTCCATTTATCTGGAATGTATTTTTCCGCAGTGAAAGTGGGGCCAATATTCCGAAAGTTATGCTAAGCCACTTCACAGGCCTCCGCAGTTTTCAGCCCATGTGTGATTGACTTTGGCTTGAATTCCATTAACTGGTTTAATTGGTGCTCTTTTGGTTACAAACAAAAGTAAGTTTCATCTACTTTATGCCATTAGAGGTCTGTGTTGTTGGCCAATCCCAATCTCAGTAAAGGTGGTATAAAGCCTAAAGCCAAAGGAAGTAGGACTGCGATAAACTAGGATTCTCTGTGTTGCTCTTTCCTAAGGTTCTCTGCATGCCAAAGTTTTCTTCAAGGCTGAACTCGTAACTACTAGTACCTCACATCTTCCCAGATCTGTCATTAGAGACAAAAGTGCTCTTTCTTCCGGTTGTAAAAAAAAAAAAAATCTCAAGAGAGATTCTTATTGGTTGACATGACACATATGACCATTCCCGTGGTCAGATAGTCCAGGAACTAGGAGTGGCAAGTGCAGTAAAAACTTTGTGGTTGGAGTGAAGGGAAAAAGAAAAGTTCCTCAAACTCAAGGTAGGCAACAGTAGCGATCTGCCATCTTGGGGGTAAGGCTTGGTTTTACTAAATACAAAATGGGCAAAACTGTAGCTATCTATGGAAGAAATAACCCCCTTAGGCTACTTTACTTAATATGGCAGGCAACTTAGACTTACAGAATCATGATACAGCCTTTCTAGTGCTTAGTTCAAATTTGCTTCGTTAGACAAATGGAGAGATAGACGCTAGAGACCAAAAGGCTAATCCACAAACGTGAATCTTGCAAATAATCGTGTCCCTTTGAGCTAATAGAGCAAAAATGCCACAGACTGGATGACTTAAAAAAAGACACATTCAGGGGCATCTGGTGGCTCAATCAGTTAAGCCAGTGACTCTGGATTGTGGCTCAGGTGATGAGTTGGGCTCTGCACTGTCAGCTCAGAGCCTGCTTGGGATTCTCTCTCTCTCTCTCTCTCTCTCTCTCTCTCTGCCCTTCCCCTGCTTATGTTCTCAAACAAACAAACAAACAAACTTAAAAAAAAACATTCATTTCTCACATTTTCGGAGGCTGACAATTACAAAATCCAGCCACTAGCAAATTCAGTGACCGATGAAGGCCAGCTTCCTGGCTCATCGACAGCCTTCTACTATTAACTCAAGCAGCCTCTCTGATTCCTTTCTTTCAAACATCAAACCACTTATGTTTGTATAGAGAGATTTAAATTTACAGCCCTCGAAGGACAGTTATCTTACCTTCTCCGTGTCTCTGGGACAAAAATCAGTTTACTAAAATGGAGCCTTATACTGGAGAGATGAAGTTTTTCTGCTAATTTGTGAGAAGCCCCGAGCTACATTTATTTCAACTGTACCAAGAAAAAAAACCTTAATCTCTTCTGGGTAATAGCTGGTCAAATCCAGTTCTAGGCTCTCTCTATGGCCATCTCTAGTCTAATTTCGGTGTCAGGGTCCCTGTCGGGCGTAGGTTGCCCACCTGGACGTGAGTTGGCCAGTGCACTCACCTGTTCTCTGATGTTCACAACTGACCGTGAGGCCTCCTCAAGCCCCACAGCCCAGTCCTGTCAATGCCTGCGGGTTCTAGTACCCTCCCTGCACTTCTCTGGGGCCATAGGATTAGAAGGAGCTGCCCCTGGGAACTTCGTGCCTACATGCCCACCCCCTTGCCAAGCCTCAACAAATGCCAGCTTCCCCAGGACCAGACTGGTGCTGAGGATTCTCTGAGGAGTTAAAACTCTTCCAGCTACCCTTTGAGAGCTGAGGCACAAAGACTGCCCTTCTCAGATTCCTCCAAATTTACCTACATGTTTCCTATACACACACACACACACACACACACACACACACACACACACACTGGGACCTTTGGCACCTCTTCTCAGGATCCTATCAGTACCCAGGCTCTGCTCTGTTCTCTAATGCTCCCCCACTTTCTGTTACATTAGGGGAAAGAAAGCTACTGTTTCATTTTCCCTGCATGATATCTCATGGTACTATATTGAATTTACATAATATATATTTTTATATATATTATACATTATTTTTTATTGTTACTTGTTTTATTTATATATACATTGTTTGGGCTCTCAAGCTTAAAAGTGTAGAAATACTGAAAAAAATACTCTGTTTTAAGCATTCAGCTTTTTTTTTAATGAATTTATTTATTTTGGGAGAGAAAGAGAGCAAGCAGGGGAAGGGCAGACAGAGAGAGGGAGAAAGAGAGAATCCCACACAGGCTGCACACAGTTAGCACAGAGCCTGACAGGGAGCCCAGACCCACGAACTGTGAGATCATGACTGAAAATAAGAGTCAGGCACTTAACTGACTGAGCTACCCAGGCACCCCTAAGCAATCAGCTCTTTAACCTAACAAACACTTGTTCTCCCAGACCTTGAACTTTAAGTTCACTGGTCAACATTAAAGAATGCTAAGAGATCAACTCAGTATGTTTTAAAGTGTCAAATAAAGGTAGAAAATCAGTATTTGTCTTGCTTTCTCATGTGATGTGTGACAAAATAACCAAATAAGAGGGAAGTATATTTCAGCTTATAAATCAATAAGAAACGTTAGAATGACAACATCATCAGTTTGTAATCTCTGTAACAAAAGACATCAACCTCCACAAATATCACAAAAAGAGAAATATGCAGAGAATGTGTGCCTGTTGGTGAAGAAAACACCACCACCATCTATAAAACATTCTTGCCAAGACTAATTCAATGAATGAATGAATGAATGAATGAATGAATTTGATCAAGCTCTAGAGCCAGTTTACAGGAGGCAGAGGATAGAGAAACATGGAAAACCTCACCTTGAGGATGGAATCAACAAAATCCAGATGGTGGAACTAAAAGACAAACAACCCAGTTTTCTCAACAAACGAATTGCAAAGAAAGAGAGACAGAGAAAGAGAGAGAGAGAGAGAAGGAGAAGAAGAAGAAGAAGAAGAAGAAGAAGAAGAAGAAGAAGAAGAAGAAAAGAAGAAGAAGAAGAAGAAGGAGAAGAAGAAGAAGAAGGAGGAGGAAGAGGAGGAGAGGAAATCTGTAGAACAAAAGAGATTTAAAGTCATATTAGCCAATCATAATATCTGGGTCATGTTTAGATCTAGGATTTGAAAAAAAGAGCATAAAAAAAAGGACATGATACATACAAGAAAGTGTTTGATTAGATGCAGGTGATATTAAGGAACTGATATTTTGTGGGTGTAATGATAACATTATAGTTGCATTAAAGAGTCTTTGTCTTTTAGGGATGTGTTCTAGAGCATTTACCAGTGAAAATATTTAATATCTATGATATGCTTCAAAATAACACAGGGCTAAACGCAATATGGTGTCTTGGATTGGAATCTGGAACAGAGAAAGAAAACTGGTAGAAAAGAACTGGTGAAATCAGAATAAAGTCTAAATTTAACTAATAGTTATATATCAATATTAATTCTTCATTTTGACAAGTCTACTATGGAAATGTAAGATTTTTAACAACAGGGAGAACTGAGTGAAGATATGTGGAAATTCTCTGTGCTATCTTTGCAAGTTTTCTGAAAATGTGAAATTATTCCAAAATTTACAGGTTTTTTTTTCATTTTTTTTTTCACATTTATTTATTAGTGAGAGAGAGACAGACAGAGCATGAGCGGGGGAGGGGCAGAGAGAGGAGGAGACACAGAATCGGAATCAGGCTCCCAGCTCTGAGCTGTCAGCACAGAGCCCGACGCGGGCTCAAACTCACGAACTGGGAGATCATGACCCGAGCTGAAGCTGGACACTCAACCGACTGAGCCGCCCAGGTGCCCCTACAGTTGTTTTTTTTTTTCCAAGTAATGAGAAAGGAGAAGATGGATTGCTGGATGGAACAAGGTTACCCATGGACTGGTGGTTTGGGGGGCTGAGTGATGAATAGTTGGGGTTTACTATAGTACTATGCCTGCTATTGAATGAGTTGTAAATTCTCATAATAAAAAGTTGAGTAATTTTTAAATATATATTATTGTCTCTCTGTAGGCTCTTAAAAGTCTACATAAACCTTTAGAAGCTGGTAATTTGACACTTAATTCTCTGTATCATTCCTGCCGTCAGGGTCATGGTGTTTAAACCATAGGGCAAAGGGTAACAGTAGAAAGTATTGGAAAACAGCAGAATTAAATATGGTCCAATTACACAATTTGCTTATTCTCTTTGGTTATTAGACTTCTTCAAATTATTTCCTCCCCCTTAATTTTTTTTCAAATCTTTTTTCCTCCTTTTTTTTTTTTTTTTTTTACTACTTCTCAGATCTGTCACCTAGTGCCCATCCATGTATCACTCAACATAAGGTCCCACTGTAATGGGAACATTCAAGAATCGTGGCTTCAACAAGGTAGAAGCTTATGTCTCTAACACATAAAATAAGTCTAGAGGTCATAGTTCATGGCTGCCACAGCAGCTCCTCAGAGTTGAGAGTGACTCAGGCTCCTTTCTGTTCTTCACTCACCAATTCCTGGGATGTTGCCTTTGTCCTCGGGCTTCCAAGAGAGGTTCTAAATTTTTTTTTAATGTTTACTTTATTTTTGAGAGAGAGAGAGAGAGAGAGGGAGAGTGTGTGGGGGGGGGGAGGGACACAGAGAGATGGACAGAGAGATTCTTCAGACACAGAATCTGAAGCAAGCTCCAGTCTCTGAGTTGACAGGGGCTCAAAGCCAAGAACCAGCAGATTGTGACCTGAGCTGACGTCGACACTTCACCGACTGAGCCCCCCAGGTGCCCCTCAAGAGACGTTCTACAGCTCCAACCATCATACGCACATTCCAAGTAGCAAGAAGGCAAGTCAAACCACTGCCTTTTAAGGAAAGACCCCTACGGCCCCACAGAATACTTCCGCTAACCTTTGGTTGACCAAAACATACCCCTACAGCCACTCCTAGTTGCAAGGTGGAGTGTGGAAGACGGTTTTTTAATGGTGCCCAGGCTGTCCTCTGTAAAACCAGGGTTCTATGACTGAAGGAGGAAGGAAGGGTAGATGTTTGCAGCCTCTGCCATAGTCAGCCATGAGGAAAATCTAAGCATGCAGTGGCAGAACAGTCCAACCATGACTTATGCCCAAATTAATTACCCGGCTAGTGCAATCAGCAAAGATCTGGAAGTATCTGTCATCCCACATACAGTGCTGAGTGGTTTACGTTGATCGGGTTGACCGAAAGTTAAAACTAGAAAGCCGCCTGTAGATTCACCCTTCACAGCGAGATACCGTCTATCTACATGGAAGCCGATATATGTGCATTTCTGTCGACATTGTGTAGAGTACAAGATATGCCTGCTGTGACTATAATGTCTTTTAAACCTAAAATGGAAGCATTATGGATTCCTCCTGGCAGCCTTCTTGACCCTCTGGGAGACCTTCTGGCCTTCTGGCCGGTCTCCAGAGAGATTCCTGTCCGTCTTCCTGAGAGGAGACACATTCTGGGCTCCCTGCCCATGTTGTAACCTGCTGTTCCTGTGGGTAGAGAGCCATGTCTATTTGGGTCAGTCCTGACTGATTATCCCATTGCCTTTAAGTAAGTTCGCCAGAATACTCCACACATACCAATCACGTAGGCCGCCCGTTTGCATGCCGGGTACCCAGTGAAAACAATGAGAGATGGTGGAAAGAGCATCTGCAACATGGCTGCAAGGATTAAGACTGAGCAATTCTCAGTCCTGGTGGTGAGACCTTAGGAAAGTCACTGAGGGTCGCTAAGCTTTGGTTTCTTCGTTTGCCCAGCAGGGATCTTGCTACTTTCCCTGCTTTCCTTGCAAAGCTGTTAGAGAAGCTCAGTTACAAGATAGTGCGGGTCAAAGTACTGTACTTTATCCCCACCCCCAGTATTATTATTACTATTTTCAGTTGTTATTATTGACCTACTCAAAATGTGAATCGTTTGAAAAAAGAAGAGAACAACAAAAAAATAAGGTGGTTTAAGCCCATTTGTGGCTAAAAAGAGAAACAGAACAGCTAGTACAGAATCTGCGGGGTGAAAGGATGAGATACAAGGATGGGTGAAATTATATCTGTCTCGGGAGTGATAGGTAATAAATGACTTGTTCGATGGAGTAAACCCAGAATATTCTAACCACCATTTCCATTTATTATAAGGCTATCCCTTCCGTGGAACACCAGTCCCAAGAGTCACCCTATCATTAAAGATCCTGTTCTACCCCCACTGGAAAGTTAAAATAAGTTTAATTCCTTTTTAACTAAGTTACCTTTAAAATATAGCTATAGGCCCTTCTCAACAGCCAAAACCCAAATCACCCACTTAGCCTTTCCCTGCTCAATACAATCAACTAGGACCCACTTCTTTTCATAAAAAGAAGCCTTTGGGAACAGTATGTGAGTAGTTGTAGACACACAAATCCACTTTGGGACTGTGTGAGTAGGGGTAAGAGTACATATGAATGTGTGTGCAAATAGAACTCTAGGTATCGAAGCCTGCACAAGGCTTATAATTTTGCAGAGATACTAATTAGGAGAAATTTAGTTTTTGTCAAAGGAAAAATTATGCAACATAAAACTAAATTGCTTTTACTGGCTATCACTTTAATATTAACATTTTTATCTGGCATTAGATTGAAAGCTAAATTTCTGTGATTGACATAAGAAATTACTCCCCGAATGTGAAGCAAAAATCACTTGGGCTTTATTGGCCAGTTAGGGGTTTTTGCTCTGAACTACCTTTCAAGGATAATTTCTGTTGGGAGCTAAAGAACATTCCGTGACTTGACTGCTAAAGTCATAAAAGTCAATAAGCGGATTCACTGACCATTTGTGAATGTTTCATGTGACCGTAGCTGGAGTAAAGGACCTCTTAACTGTGAGTCATTTTTTGTGAGGAGATTAAAAATTTCTCCCTCCAACTTCCCTAAATCTAGAACTTCTCTTGCATAGAAAACACATGCATCACAAAAGGAATCGATTCCAGATGCGCAAGAGACCTTGTGTGACAGTGTCTGGCTTTGATGGTCACATCACAGAAGGCCATTTTGGCAGGTGGCCACAACGGTATTTTGTTTCTCTCACACTCGATGCCATCATACCACACTGTAGCATGCATCTGGTTTATATCTGTATGATTTCTCCCCAACAAAGGAAGGAAAACAAGATAAGAGAATTGGGTAGCTATTCAGATCACAAGGCTAGAATGTGTGGTTTCTGGAACACAGGTGTAGGTGAACTTCCCAGTAAGAATCTTGTCAATGTTGACTGTATTCCAATTCAATCCATGCCATGTGGACGGGAGAAAGATAGGACACACTGTCCCAAGACTTGAGAACTTAAAATGCCTTCTGAGCAGCAAGATTAATAAAAATGAAACTGCCAACGAGCTGCCTACCTCCCTGTGTAAAACATCGCTGTACAACCCACACTGGGATATAATGATCTATTTGTGTGACTGATGTCACTCACCACATCGAGGCCCTTCCAGAAGAGGAACAATGGCATATCTTCAAGGTAGAGGGCCCAGAGTACAGCCCAAAGTACCAAAGCATATTTGATAAACATTCACTGGAGGAATGAAGGAAACACTGTTTAAGGGGATACAAGTGCCATAGGGATTCCAAATGCAATCAAACATGAGCCTGTTGTGTTTCTGGAAAGTAATCAAGAGTTCATATCTTTCATTCTGCTCATAAGACATTCCTGCATATTTCTAAGGACCAATGAATTTCTGCCCTCCACAGTGCTACACATTGAAAGACAACGGCTCCCATGTTGAGAAATAGTCCGTATTCTCAGAGCCCCTTGCTAAAAAGTAGACATTGTATGATTGCACAAGGGGAAAGAGAGGTTTAGGGACAGCTAGCTGAGAGGAAGTTGATTTCACTTGATATGTGTTGATGACAATGTATTCCCAAGGAGCAAGGCAATATACTGTCGAAAAACTGAGCTCAAACTCAGATAAGAGTTGGAGATTCCTCTCCCTCTTCTTCTTCTTTTTTTTTTTTAAAGCAAATTAAGACCTATTCTGTATAAAGCAGTTGAGCAAGACAAAGTATCTGCTTCCCAGATTATAAACAGAGGAAAGATCCCTAGTCTTGCCTTCATTGAGACCCAGTTTTCCAGCGTTCCCAAAGTGTGTTCCATGGAACACTGCTTATGGGGGAGTTTTAATAAACATCATTTTAAGAAGGGTAGGTTCCTAGTCAAATAAGTTTAGGCAACATTGATTACCATACCCCCTCCTTTAGATTTACAGTGTGCAATTACACTGTAAAGAAAATGGTTTGTGTTTATTCGTTCAAGGGTTTTCTCAAAATTATTTGACTCTGGGCTCTTCATTCACAAAATATCTTCCAGAATTGGATTGGAAAGCATCAGTTCAGGAGTCCTGCAAGATGTTTAATTTATGTTTCATAGCTAACATCCTTTATCACTTGGGGCTCATATTCTGTATCGCTTTTTTAAAGCAACAGCTAAGATGTAGGAACAAAAGACCATGAACAGAGGAACTGAGCTCTAGAGATGGAGACTTAGCAAGAAACTACACTAGAGACCAAGGAAAAGAAACAGCAGTGAGCGTTACATCCTGACATTAAAATGTTTTTGGAAAAAAAAAAATTAGAATCTGATCATGCCTCTAGAGATCTTGCCAGCAATTTATAGGGATGATAACCATGAACTGCAATCAACAAAATTTCAACTTGAGAAACCCTGGAGGATGAATAGCCTGCTTCCTTCAACAACAACAAAAGAAATCAAGAAAAAAATAACGAGGAAAGGGAAGCGTTATCTGTAAATTAAAAGACATTTGAGGGGCACCTGGGTGGCTCAGTCTGTTGATCATCTGACTCTTGGTTTCATCTCAGGTGGGATCGAACCCCACATCGGGCTCCACATTGAGCATGAAGCCTACTTAAGATTCTCTCTCTCTCTCCATCTGCCCCTCTCCCCTGCTTGCACTCTCTCTGTAACATAAAAGAAAAAAAAGCAATAAATTGGGGCTCCTGGGTGGCTCTGTTGGTTAAGCCTCCAACTCTTGATTTTGGCTTGGGTCATGACCTCTTGGTTCATGAGATCAACCCCTGCATTGGGCTCTGTGCTGACAGCATGGAGTCTGCTTGGGATTCTGTCTCCCCTCTGTCTCTCTGCCCCTCCCCTACCGGCACGGACGCATACACACACATGCTCCCTCTCTCTCTCTCAAAGAAAAAAAATAAAAACTGAATATAAATAAATAAATAACCCTTGAGAGGCATGTCAACTTTGCAACGCCTTGGGTTGTATTTGGGTCCTGATTTAAGCAAGCTAACTACGAAAAAAATATCCGTGAACAATCAGGAAATTCTGGATAGTTGATATTTCACAACTGCAAACATTTTTAGGTATGATAAGTATTGTGGTTGTGATTTTATAAGTCGTTACATTTAAGAAATAAGGTGCCTGAGTGGCTCAGAGGGTTAAGCTCAGGTCATGATCTTATGGTTGGTGACTTTGAGCCCCATACCAGGTGAGCACGACCCCCACTTGGGGTGAGCCCTGCTTCTCTCGCTCTGCCTCTCCCCCTTTCTCTCTCTCTCTCTCTCTCTCTCTCTGTCTGTCTCTGCCCCTGGTTCACTGGCACCCTCTCTCTCTCTTAAAAAAAATATTCCAGGGGCGCCTGGGTGGCGCAGTCGGTTAAGCGTCCGACTTCAGCCAGGTCACGATCTCGCGGTCCGTGAGTTCGAGCCCCGCGTCAGGCTCTGGGCTGATGGCTCAGAGCCTGGAGCCTGTTTCCGGTTCTGTGTCTCCCTCTCTCTCTGCCCCTCCCCCGTTCATGCTCTGTCTCTCTCTGTCCCAAAAATAAATAAACGTTGAAAAAAAAAATTTAAAAAAAAAATATTCTGAAATATTTATGTACAAAATGATATGTAATCTGATATTTCCATCAAAACAATCCTGGGATGGCAGATATCCATGTAACAAGATAGGTCATAGTGTGACAAGGCGGCCACATGAGGGTTTTTATGCTGTTCTCTCCAATTTTGTAGTTTTGAGATTTTCCAAACTGGAAGTTTTTTGGTTTTTTTTTTTAACGTTTATTTATTTTTGAGACAGAGAGAGACAGAGCATGGATGGGGGAAGGTCAGAGAGAGGGAGACACAGAATCTGAAACAGGCTCCAGGCTCCGAGCTGTCAGCACAGAGCCCGACGTGGGGCTCGAACTCACGGACCACGAGATCGTGACCTGAGCCGAAGTCGGCGGCTTAACCGACTGAGCCACCCAGGCGCCCCATCAAACTGGAAGTTTTTAAAAAGCAATTGAAAGAGAAAGGAATGGGGCAAAAGGATTATTACAAACTTGGTGTGAATTCAGAGTTCGAAAAGGGATGAGAACAAGGAATTTTGAGAAAAAAGGGGGCAAAAACAGCCTGAGTGACACAGGGAAATTAACGTATGTGAACTGGCTGGCTCAGTTAGTGCATCGTGTAACTCTTGATCTCAGGATTGTGGGTTCGAGCGCCACGCTGGATGTGGAGATTCTTTCAAAATAAAGTCTTTTAAAAAAAACAGCAAACAAAAATGAAGTGTGTGAAAAACCCAGGAAAGACAGAGAAAAATTCCACTGGACTTTTGAGAGAGGAAAACAGATTGCAGAGTGTCTGAGGCATGGTGCCTGGTAAACAAATGCTGCTCATAGTTAGAACCTCTCCTGTGAGAAAGATGGCGCCTCTGAAGAAAGATGGCAGCTGGAGGTCAAGTAAAGCTTTGTCAGGAAGGATAGTGCTGTAGACTGAACTGTGCCCAAACCAAATTCGTACACTGAAGCCCTAACACCCCCTCAAGTGACCAGACTGGAGATCAGACCTTTATGGTGGTAATTAAGGTTAAACAAGGTCAGAAGGTAGAACCTTGATCTGATAGAAGTGTTGCCCATAGAAGAAGAGGAAGAGAGATTGCATTCTTTCCGCCATGCAAAGACATCATGAGAAGGCATCATGAGACGGCAAGCCTGGAAGGGGATCAGACCTGAACCTGCCCAGCACCTAATCAGGGACTTGCAGCCTCCAAAACTGTGAAAAAAAATACATTTTTGCTGTTTAACCACCCAATCCATGGTATTTTGTTATGGTAGCCTGAGCTAAGACAGATAAAGCAGGCACGTTCACTTCAGTAGCCTTTTTATTTTGTTCAGAACATATCATATTCTTCTTTTCTTATGTTGGAAGGGTACACAGAAAAATAAATGTCTCTGGGTGATACTGCTCTGTGATCTTTTCTGTGATGGTCATTGAGGCGTGGCCACAAGAAAGGACACAAGAAAGGCACAGGAAAACAAAGCTTATTATTCTCACGGGTCCTGGAGAGAGAGTGGCTGCGCACCTAAAGGGGGCCGTATGTGAGAAGCACCAAGGAACAGCATTAGCGCAATGGGTGGAAGCCAAGAGAGAGCCAGTACCTATGAACAAGAGCCTTTTTTGGGGGTCGGGGTGGATTTGGAGTACGCGAAGAAAGGCTCAGGGGGATTGCTTTGGGGCATTTGGATCTTCCTAGGCCACTAGTCAGCAGAGTGCAGAGAGGAGAGGCACGGCAGGGGCCAGCCTTATCACACTGGGGCACCTTGGTCACTGGGGCTGCGCGCTCATAGCCTGTGGAGGGGGTGCTGAGGCAGCCGGAAACAAAACATCAAGTTTTAACATTTCAGAAGACAGGTACAAAGACTCAGTAATTGCTTCTTTCAAATTTTATTTTTGTGATGTGTTCTTTTCACTGTGCTCACCTTATATTTTTTTAAAAGGAAGTAGAAAACAACAGCTTTCAGGTTCCATTATAATCAGAAGGCTTGCATAAGCCATTTCAATTCAAATCTTTCTCCCTTATGACTTACCAAGGCATAGGGACCCACTTCAGCCATTAAAAACAGACTAGTGCAGAATCCTGGTTTTTCTGAGTAGACTGGTCCTAAAATTTTCTTCATTCTTATTATGTTAGGGACCCCCCAAATCACTGCCTGATCGGATGATTCATCAGGACCCAGTATGTAGTCACAGAAATGATTTATTCTGGCAAAAGGCTACAGAGCAACATCAACACATGTGAAACACTGTCTACCAGGGAAGGTCATTAGAATTGGTGCCCAAGGTTTTTTTACCGTGGGCTGGTCATGTAGGCACCCTCTGCCAGCACAGAGCAAAATTCCAGGCTCCCAGAAGAAAAGCAGGTATTCAGCATAAACCACATGACACAGTTTAGGCACAGTGAGGCACTCTTACCAGGTAGGGAATGCCGAGAACATCCCTAAAATGTACAAACCCTGACGCCAGCCTAGGCCAACCTTGCAAGCGACACGAGCAAAGCTGGGTTCTTCACTTTGCCAGCACGTGGGAACCCCCTGGGGGGTGCTACTAAGCATACTGATGTCTCGGTCCCACCTCTTGACTTTCTGATTCAGTTGGTCTCTAAGGTGGCCTCTTGCCTGGGGCCATCCAAGAGCTCCCAGGGCTTGTGATACACAGGCAGGATCGAGAAACACTGACAGAGCGGTCTGCCTCTGCCTGTGTTTTATCTCCAAAAGCACATTTACAAAATACAGCCCAGGCACCCTTCTTGTTTCCCTATTATTCCTCATCTGGAATCACTCTCCTCCCTGAGTCGCCATGCCGCATCTTTGAAGTCTAACTCACATGCCATTTTCTGAAGAAACCTTCCCTCATCACCAACCAAAGGCATCTTCACTATCCTGTGAAGAAAGCCATTGTGATCCCACCCCTTGTCCTTCTCAGCCTCGGACGTTACTTGTGCACCCCTGCCGCTCTTCTCCCTTCCACTGCCTTTCCAAGCACCCTTCTCACAGTTGATGTGTCCTGAAATCATGTGTTTTACATGAGAATTTGAAAACTCCAAATATGGCTATGTTTTACAAGCGTTGTGTAATGCTTTTAATCAGAAACTCACCCCGTAAGTCAGGTAGAAGTAATCTCGTACTTTCTGAGCCGTGGTGTGCTCTAAAGGCACATACCCCCCTAATTATTTTAGGATCTGAATCAATGATGTGAATGTGTTTGCTTTACTTCTCACTGGCAACTGCTTGCGTGACCACATTCAGAACTGTGTATATGGGACTCCTGGACAAAAGAAGACAAAAAAAGAGTCCCCTTGGCGTACCGTCCCCCGCTACATATTAGGTGGAGTTTGCTTCCCAATTTAAGGACAGAAAAAGGAAATAAGCGTTAGCATGCATCATAGGTTGGCAATTGCTTGGCTTCCTATTCCCGATTGCTTCAGGGCTGACAGGTCACCTGCATTTCAAAGCAGACACCTGCTAATTCACCTTTCCACCCTTTCATCTCACCCTTCCACTTAGAGCATCCTCCTTACTCTGCAATTAATACACTGCTGGCTTTACCCAGTTGGACGGATGGCAGGGAAGGAGGGAGAGGAGAGAAACCGGCCTGATAGTGATTCTCAGTTCAGACACCCCATCCCTTGTTGAGTGAGAGTCTCTGATCCTGATTCATTTTGTCCAATAACAGGCCTCAGAACACTCTCCCCAGTATGCCTGATATGTGTGCATGTGCACATACGTGTACACATGCACGCATGTTCACCAATGCACGCACGGGCACATGCACACATACATATGTGCATGCACATGCACAAGTATGCGCGCACACATACACATGCACAAACACAAGTTCACAAATGCACATATGCATACACATGCATACGTACATGCGTGTACACATACATATATGCATGTGCGTGCACGCATATGCCTACGTATGCACATGCGCGCGTGATCACAAATGCACGCGTGCACATGCACATACATGCATGCGTGCACACGTACATATATGTGGTCACACATCCACACGTGCACATGCATAAGCACACAACGCACCTACACACAGAGAGACAAACATGAACATACACACCTAAGAAAGTGACCAGGAGAGCAAGAGTTTCCAAAGAAGTTGGGAAAAGGAAAAAGGGGGACAATGAATACACAGAGACTTTTTTCTTTGCCCTTTGGATGTTGTCCACCAGCCTTGGATTAATTTTCCATTTTCAGTGGTGGAAGACTGAGCTTTGTTGGTATTGCTCATTAAGTATGGTCAATGTGTCTAACCAGACTTCTTTCCGAACTCAAACTCATCAGGGGCAGGAGTGAAGCTCCTCTGTATGACTTCCTTCCCAACCCCCCCCCCACCTCCCTGGGAGCCTCCATTGGCTGTGGGGGGTGCTGCTTCTGTTTGTAAGCGGTCCTTCGGGCCAGCATTTGCCCAGCAGACTCGGTGGGAACTGGACTCTGGCCAGGTAGCACAGGGTGCCCGCTGGGCCCGGGCCCTCCCTCAGTCCTGCACGTACAGGGACAGGGCTTCCAGGAGATTTCATCTGCATTGGCAGCATTTTCTTTCTGTCCATCCTGGGCACTAGTGATCTCTTTGAGGAGCCATTTTAGCATCCTGCAGGACGTCTCTGTCCCCTCTACTCCCCTAACGCAGACTTGTCCTAATCCTGGCTTTGAACTGCAGAAAATTGAAATGCCAAGTTTGGGTGCTGACACTTTATTGACATGATTGCCCACTGGCCTTGTGCTCAGAACGTGACATCTTGTTTCAGCAGACATTCACAGCGAGTTTCCGGGATCGGTTCTCTTGGCCCCAACTTACAGAGGAGGACACGGAGGCACAACATCCCACCCAATGTCAGGTGCACATTCCCCCAGTCTTCTATCCTGATTTGCGGCTTCTCACTCTGTCCTCAGTATGCTCCAGGTTGGAAGTGGCCTGTGATCTGATAAACCATCCAGATTAGAAAATAAGGAGGCAGGACATTGACCCAGAGGAGCAACCCCGATTTGAAACAATCTGGCAAAATGAGAACAGGCTGTGTTCGTGCCTTCCTAGGAATGAAAGGGACAACGGCATTCTAAACCACAACCCCCGCCCCCAAGTGACGAGGGTACACCCTTGGCTCTGGCCATGTGCGATTACGTAGACAAGGCACCACAGCCAGAACCTTGGTCTACAGAAGCAGGACATCACTGCTACTTCAGAGGCCCACAGATGTAGTTTAGGGACTGCTTCTTTCTCAAGTCCAGACTGCTTGCTAACCTGAGAACATACACATCACATGTTAATTGATTTACTTGATTTCCTCTTATGTTGCGCACTTTAAATTTTCCAGGGGTCTTCCCTTTCGAGATCTCCTCACGCGTCTCCTCATTATCATCTCCCTTATTCTTAGCCCCACAAGTCACCCAATCTGCCTCGAGCTTCAAGTCCGGTGTTCCTTCCACTGTTCCATACAACCTGGGCCCTTCACACACACGGATGAAGTAGATGCTCGTGTGGGAGTGTCCCAACGCTCAATCTCAGTGACAATGACCTGATTTGGAAATAGGATCTTTACAGATGTGACGAGGCTGTGAGTTAGATGATGTCATACTGGAACAGAACAAGCCCTTAACACAGTATGACCAGTGTCCTTCTAAAAAGAAAAGGCAGGGGATGTGCCTGGGTGGCTCAGTTGGTTAAGCGCCCGGCTTCCCTTTGGAACAGGACACGATCTTACGGTTTGTGAGTTCGAGCCCCGCATGGGGTTCTCTGCTGTCGGCCCAGAGCCTGCTTCGGATGTTCTGCCCCCCTTCCTCTCTGCCTCTCCCTCACTGGTGCACGCACACACATACACGCGCTCTCTTTATCTCTCAAAAATGAACATTTAAAAATGAATGAATGAATGAATGAATGAATTAAAAAAAGAGACAAGGCCCCAAAACAGATTCACAGAGAGGAGAATGCTAATGTGATTCGGGGGCAGAGACTTCCATTCCCCTGGCCTTACACACTGCCTGTAGCACCAGCTCCCAGGCACTGTCCCACCATGATGCTTTTCAAACTGTGTTGATCTCTGAAAATACCCAGCGCCCAGATTCTGCCCCTGGACCCATTCCATCTCAATCCCGGGACCTGGGCGAGGCACTTAGCATCATTATCTTTACAGTTTTTTCCGGGTGTTTCCAGTGATTATGTTGCAATGTCCTACAAATTCCTCTTGGGGTTTTATTTCATCAGAGGATGCGTGTAAGTGAGGCCTCTGCCCTATGATAAGCGTTTAGAGCAACATCAGCCTCCAGCTTACAGCCTGTTTTAATAAAGTTTGGGGGGGACACAGACACAGATTTCCATGTTGCTTTCCAGCTGCAATGGCAGAGTTGAGTATTATGAGTTTGTAGTCCACAAAGCCAAAACTCTGTCTGATCAGGTATTCAGATGAATTACCTGCTTCATCCTTCCTGGCACAGTGAAGATTTAGCAAAGGGTTTTGCACTTAGTAGGGGCTCAAGTGAATCAAACTGAAGGCAAGTGAACTGAAAGGAACGGAATTAAATTGAATCTTCTTCAGCATATTATCTGAAAAGAATCCAAGGTGTTATACCTCCCAGGGGTATTCGCATGTTAATAAGCAAGGAGCAAAGCCCCAAAGCTTTTATTCGAAGACAGAAGGCAATACCTGATGGCTGAAATTGCAAGCACCTGTAATTATGAATGTGCCGTTCTGTTCCGTGAGATTGAGAAATCTCAGCCGGAACCCCTCAAATTGCACCAGGAAGGTTACCCCCCAGCTTACCTAAGCACAGAATCTAGTGCTTCTAGAATAGGCTCACCAGAGGGCTCGATAGCCTTTACGGTGAAACAATATATATCTCCAAGGTTTATTTGTTTTCTTTATAGTCCTATTTGTTAGCCCAGCAAGTTCCCCCCATGGGAGAAAACTGGTAGGTTTTCTTAAAAGGTGTCACCACTTCCCATTTTCTAATTGCTAGAACGTTCTTCCCCTGGGGACTTTTTTTTTTTTCCTCACTGTGAACATGTATGTCAGCGTAAATAGGTTGGTGAATTTCATTATTTAATTTTACACTAGTCCATGAATGCTGGGAATTTACTGAGTTAAATTTGCCTCAATGCCAAGTCACCTTGGGAATCTGTCAGCCAGCTAGAATGATGCAAAGTCTTCGAAGATCCTCATCAAGTAAGAAGTTCTTAAATTTTAATTAATTGACATCGATGCTCCGAAAGAACAAGTGTCACTCTTGTGTCCCAGGTAACCCAAACTCTCCAAGGGGAAGGGCTTTGGGAGGGTAACTCCCAAAAGAGTCAGGGAATGGGAGACTTCAACCAAGGAGTTCAAACAGATCCAGTTTTGAATTCTGACTGTTTCCATTCAGTGGCGAGTAAACTCAGGCAAGTTCTTGAACTCTCTCAGTATTAGTTGAGAAGAGTTCAAGTGAAAAGGGGAGATAATAAAAGGGTTGTAATGACTAGTGACATGTGGGGACCTTGGCACAGTGCCTACAACATAGTAAATATTAAATAAATGCTATCTTTCCTTATGATCTTAGCTGAAATTAAATTACTGTTATGGAAGCTTGCAGCCCTGGGACAGATGGCTCTGGAGAATTCTAACCCCTATTTACATGAGATGAGAACCCATGACAGACCATTTGGTAATTGCATCTGTGTGTGCTTGCCTGTGTGTTTAATTTATAAACGTGGAGTTCTGGGGTGTCTGGGCAGCTCCATTGGTTGAGCATCCGACTCTTGGTTTCGGCTCAGGTCATGATCTCATGGGATCAAGGCTCCCATCAGGCTCCATGCTGACAGTGCAGAGCATGCTTGGGATTCTCTGGCTCTCTCTCTCCCTTCCTCCCCTCCTTCCCTCCCTCCTCTCTCTCTCTCTCCGAATAAATAAACTTTTAAAAAAGTAAAGTTCTGACATCTACCAAGCAACATACTAGAACATTTCATGACTCTGAACACAATAGCCACACCTCCTTACCTTTACGTTCTTCCTTCCTACCAAATCATTCTGTCCACTGCATCATCACACCTTCCTCCTTTTCAGAAGGATTGAGTGGCTCCTTCCTCCCACATGAAAAACATAGACTGTTCTGCTTGCTTTCAGGAGCCACAACAATCTGCCTCCTGAGAAAACTGAGTTTACTAAATCCCACCCCAGGACATTGTTCTTTTATTCTGGATTTCCCTCTATTCTACACACGTGTCATGCTCATCGTCTCCTCTGTTGGCTCAGCCTTGAGTTCCTTAATCCTCTCTTCCCTCCATCTTCTCGGGTCATACTCATCCGTTAAGATTCAGCTTTGGTCCAACATCCTCCCAGTATCTTGAATTTCTCCTTTATTCCTGAATTTGATAGCAATTACAGTCTGTGTCACACGATTCAACCTTTTACTAAACACCATCTCTCATTCTTCACCGATACTTTGCATGTCCTAGTTGTAGCTCCTTAGCCTGGGTATAACCCTTGAGGTAGGAGACATCTCTGAAGATTCTTCTGTAACACACGTTTTTAGATTATATATACCGTGTGGTGTGAAGGGCATCGGATTTGGTGTTAGACATACCTAACTTCCGGTGTTCAGTTCTAGGACTTTGGGCAGGCATCTTAACCTTTGTGGACCAAAGTTTCTTTAATTATAAATGCTGTTATGGGGTCCAGTGACATAACGTCTAGTGCCTAGCACATAGAAACCAGTCAGTAACCACTAGCTATTATTAAGTCTGATTCAATACATGGCACTAAGTGCCTTTGAAATCCAGTGTTTCTTCATCTATGCGGTCTCACAGAATGTGTCTTAGCTTGGCGTTGCCCAGAAAACAGAGCCTGAGGAAAAGCTTGGGTGCTGCCACTTTGTTAGGGAGTGCGATGCAGAGAAACGGAAGTGAGGGAAAGGGGAAATGCGCCAGAGAAGAAGGGATGAGCCTAGTTGAAGGGTGCCTAATGGAAGTGGCCAGCTCTGTGTATGGAGTGCTTCTGATCGCTCTTTCTGGCATGTGAGTCTTGAGGGAGCCATATAAGCTACAGCATCTGAGTGCAGTACGTTCAGGGGAGGAAGGAGGAAGACTGTATCCACTGGCCCCTGTCTTCCCTTGGTCAAAGGTTCTGCCCACAGGGCCCTGACTCCCCCGTACGGCTAGCTTGTGTTTCCCGTGGCGTAGAATAAATCCCCAGCATCTGAAGCCTCAGCTTGATACTAGGCCAATAGGGGACACCCTGTGGCTGAAGGCTTCGGAGAAAATTGAGGCCAAGAAGAAGCCGATAAACTCTGAGATAAATGAAGCTTTCCTATCATTCATTTAATGCTTTTATATTTATTTCAGATCTTTTCCCAAGGTTTATACCAGTCTTGTTATCATATTATTTTGTATGTTTCCTTCCCCATGGATGTTGACATTCATACTTCTCTCTGTAAGATTGTTTTGAATTTGAAAGTAATAAATGCTTAGCGAAGAGAAATTAGGAAGCAGGAATAAGTAGAGAAGAAAATAAAAATACTTCAAAATTCTTCATCGTGATATATATTATACTTACAGCTGGCTTTTCTTAATATATTTCTTAACTTAATGTGCTAACTTAGTATGTTTTCTTGTTAACAAATCACAGTCTAGAATCTCATTTTAAGGGCTTTATAACATTTCGTTTTATATTTCACCCATTATTTGCTCCATCAGCCCCCTATTATCGGACATTTACATTGTTTAAATTTTTGCAATTATTAATAACACCAAAGTAAGCAGGTAAATATTGTTAAAGATAAATTCCTAGGAGGGAAATTGATGGCTTAAGGGTATGAATCCTTTTAATGCTTTAGATAATTATTATCAACTTCTCCTCCAGAAAGGCTATACCAATTGAAACTCTTCCAGCAGTGTTCAGGATTAAGATACGCATTTGCCGACTTGCAGATTCTATTTAATGGCTCTGACCTCGGTGGAAAACTGCCGGGCAGATGGAGCTCGACCAAGCATGATTCCAATCAATCAGCACTCCCTCTTATCCTCACGTAGGGTTCTGAGGACTCTGCAGGAAGTAGCATTAGCCTCTCGGGGCTCTGGAGCTGCCTTTCTCCTTTCTTTCATCTCTACCTGAGAAAACCATCATTCTCATTGTTACCCTCAGTATCACAAAGTAGCATCCACCTTGGCTGCGAAGTCAGCGCTAGTCGCAAATAACAGTCTTCCAGGCCTTGGTGGACCATGAGGGTCCGATGAGGGTAATTCCCACATACGCAATCCTGAATAACCTGTTTGCCAACCTCACAGGACTAAACCACAATTTTCTATGTTGTTCAATCCTTTCATCTCTGGGAAACGCATTCGCCTGCCCAGCTAGGTCCTTGGTGTGCATAAAACAATAATAAGCATTTACGCGGGGCTTTTAATCTTCAAAGTACTTTGTGAACACTAACTAATTAATTTTCACAACACTCTTGTAAGATTAGTAAGTATTACTCCTCCCCTGGAATAAAAACAGCATAAACCACTGAAACATTTGACATCACAAAAAACCTGGAACCCGATAGTCTGGGAAGAGAAGAGTGTTGATTACCAGCTCAGTTATGAGAGCAGAAGGAAGCTGGGCAGGCTAGTGATTTATCCAGAATCACAAAGGGAATCAGCAACGAGGCAGCAATTAGATTTCACTTCCCTAGTACCCGTGGCTTGGCTTACACCAGAAAGCAGTTAGACTATGTAATTCATTCAAAACCCTGGACAAGAGTTAAGAATATCTGACAGAGTCAAGGTCACCTACATACAAGCAAATGATGTGAAGGAAAGGTACCAAGAAAAGTTATAAGTATTCAAATTAATGATTTAAGAGGACGAAAGTGTATCTCCGTAAACAGGCACAGCGGGTGTTGAATTGAAAGGTTAGGCATCGACGAAGACATTCGAAATATAAACACAATGACAAGGGACTTTACAATGAATCCTAAGAGGACTGTCCTATGAGTTCTTTCTCGGATGTACACCTCTACCGTCACCTAATTGACAATTAGAAATGCCAAAATTCCAGAACATAGGCAAACACGCAGCTCTTAACGCCCGTGAAAAAATTAATTTGTGTTCTACACCTGGGAACTAGTGATTACTTTTGACCTTTGTGCCCTGAACAGATGATAAAGTAAAGAATTCTAAGGTTTGAAACTTTTCATCATGTGCTAAACCATTAGCTTCTTCGTGCTCCCGAATCCAGTCTAGGAAGACAGGTGTCACTTGGTATATTATTTTTTTATTCTGTGTGAATGGCACATGTCATGGGCACCACGGTGTAAATATACTGGACTCCTGGAAATGAGAATAACACTAACAGCAGCAACAATATAATGCAAATATTGCACATATTGCAAATATTTACCGGAATATTGCCTATTAGTGGTGGATACGGTACAGAGTGTGAAAGGCAAAGCCTACCTTATGGTGTGAAAGAGTGTGGACTTCAGCAGAAAAGCCCCAACTAAACTGTAATTCTGCTACGTATTAACCATGTGTCATTGAGCAGGTTACGTACACTCACTAAGCCCCAATTTCCTCATCTGGATAATGAGGATAATGACACAGTATTGGCCAGGACTCTCGGCTGCAAGTGACCTTTCCTTGACTCCAGATTCCCTCTGGCAACTGCGTTATTGTTCTGCTTTTCCGAAAGAACGGCCCATACTCTGTGTCCAGGTTCCAATTTCCCCACCTCTCTTCAGCCAACCACAAATAAGCTCCTGTCCCTACTGCCATGCCACTGGAATTCCTCTCTCTCTCTGTCTCTCTCTCTCTCTCTCTCTGTCTCTCGCTCTCTCTTTTTAAATTTATTTATTTATTTTGAAAGAGAGAGAGAGAGTGAGCACAAGCAGGGGAGGGGCAGAGAGAGAAGATCCCAAGCGGGGTTCTCTCTACTGACGCAGGGCTCGAACTCCCAGACCGTTAGATCATGACGTGAGCAGAAATCCAGAGTCAGACGCTTGACCAATTGAGCCACCCGGGTGCCCCTTAAGTTTTTAAGGTCAACTTAGAAAACCAGTATTCAATTCTTAATCCTCATCTTACTGGACTCCCAGTAGCTGGTCCTCAGTGCACAAGTCTGAGCACATGCTTTTCTCTTGAACCTCTTCCTTCTCTTGACTTCGTTAATATCACAATCACCTGGACTTTCTTAAACCTCAGCAGCCATGACTTTTCTATCTCCCCTGCCGACACCTCTTTTTCTGCCTGAATTCTAAATGTTGGAGTGTCTGAGGGCTCCGTCCTTGTCCCTCATCTATAGATATCCCCACCCCCTCAAGAGCTCACCATATCTCATGGCTTCCAATAGAATAGATATTTATGTGTCCAGCCCAGATGCTTTTCCTAAGCTCCCTATTCGCCAATTCAACAACAGTCTCCTCGACATCTGCTCTGTTATAGATAAGAAACATTTCAAACTTTACACATCCAATATTGAAACTGTGACATCCATCCACTCCCTCATCCTCAGTCCTACCAAACTTTTCTTCTCCACATCTTCTCTGCCTACTTTATTCATCCAATTGCTTAGACTAAGAACCTAGGACACATCCATATGGCTTCCTTGATTTTCCTCTCTCGCTCTGCCCCTCACACCCTCCACTCATATATTCAACCATCAGGAGGCCCTACTTGCTCTGTCAAAGGATACCTCCTGATTCCAGCCACTTCCCTGTGTTCACCACAACCACCCTAGTTCAAGCCAGCAGCATCTCTCACATGGATTAATGGACGTTTCCCTCCTTTCCCTACTGCTTTTCCTCATATATTGCTGTCGTTCGTTCTTCACGTGACAAAGTAATTATTTTGGAACAGGACGCAGATAAGTCTATGCTTCTACTATAAAGCCACCAATGGATTCATAATGCAATTATAATAAAACTCAAACTCCTAAGCAGGTTCTAAGAGGCTCTGCATGAATTAATCATGCCTCACCCACCACCCTCGTTCATTGTGACCTTCTTTCTGATACTTGAATACAACAATCACATGTGGACTTCAGAGACGTTGTACTTGTATTTTCCCATTGTACTTGTACTGGGAAACTCATGCCCCAGGTTTTCACATGGCTGGCTCCCTGACAACCCAGATCCCAGCTCAAATGTCAATTCCTTAGAGAGACTTTCTTTGACATTTTAAAATAAAGTTATCTCCACACACTTCCACATGCACACATATATTTTCTACTCCATTAAACTTCTTCAATTTTTTCAAGCCCATATTACTATCTGAAATTTTATTAATCATTTATTTATTATCTGCCTTCCCCCCATCATAAGATTCTATAAAGCCAAGATCTTATGTCTTTTCTTCTTTATATCCTCCACACCTAATAGAGTTTTAGTCTATTCAGAGGCACTCACAAAGTATTTTTTAGAGTGTAGACTAAAATCCAACTTAAACTATCTTAAGGAGAAATAGAAAAAATAAATGTAACTTATAGGTTGAAGAATAGATTTAACATAAGGTATGATGTAAACCAAGTACCCAAGATTGACACACTAGTGCTGTTATATTTCTCAGTCTCTTGGCTCAGTTTCCCTGTGTGTGGGGGGGGGGGGGGGTGGGGAGAGGGGGTTGTTTTGTTTTATTTTGTTTTGTTTCCTGCTCAGGCAGATGAGACAGGAGAAAACACAACAAGTAGAATCTCCTGAATATAGTTCCTTTTTTTTAAGTTTATTTATTTTTTGAGGGAGAGAGAACACAAACGAGGGAGGGGCAGAGAGAAGAAGAGACAGAATCCAAAGCAGGCTTCATGCCATCAGTGCGAAGCCTGATGTGGAGGCTCAAACTCACAAACTGTGACTTCATGACCTGAGTGGAGATCGGGAATCAGACGCTTAACTGGCTGAGCCACCCAGGTGCCCCCCTGAGTATAGTTCTTATAGTTCTCAATCTCAGAGGGAGGAAAATTCCCTGGGAAGAAAGTCATTGATTTGCCCACTGTTTTTTTTTGTTTTGTTTTGTTTTGTTTTCAACATTTATTTATTTTTGGGACAGAGAGAGACAGAGCATGAACGGGGGAGGGGCAGAGAGAGAGGGAGACACAGAATCGGAAACAGGCTCCAGGCTCCGAGCCATCAGCCCAGAGCCCGACGCGGGGCTCGAACTCCCGGACCGCGAGATCGTGACCTGAGCTGAACCGACTTAAGCCGCTTAACCGACTGCGCCACCCAGGCGCCCCGATTTGCCCACTGTTTTATACCCCAAACCTAGAAGAGTGGCTGGAACATAGTAGGCACTCATTAATATTCACTGAATGAGTTCATTACAGAATAAATACACACATTTTCTCTCCCAGTCCCTACATATCAACTCCTCCAGAAGACTCTCTTGGCCCACTTGAAGAAGTGAGAAATCACCTGGATAATGTGTCCATGCTGGCAGACAGTTTCCACAAAATCACAAATGATGGCTGATGGCAGATTCCTCTGGAAAAAGTGCCATAAGAAGACCAAAGTACTCTCCCACAAATACTCACCTGCTTAGGTTGATTTAAGCATTCAGTGAGTTAATACTGGTGAAAATAAATCCTAATGCAATACAGGAAACAAAAATATTTCAGCAATTAGTACTTTCTTCTGCCTCTTCAAATACTTTAACCTATGTGGGGCATAGAAGTGGTTCACATTAATTAAGATCCATCCACTTGGAAAACTTAAGACTCCCTGAAAAGGATACGTTCAGGGGCGCCTGGGTGGCTCAGTCGGTTGAGCGTCTGACTTCAGCTCAGGTCATGATCTCACAATTCATGAGTTTGAGCCCCGCATTGGGCAGTGTGCTGTCAGCACAGAGCCTGCTTTGGATCCTCTGTCTCCCTCTCTCTCTGCCCCTCCCCAGCTCTCATGCATGCTCTCTCTCTCTCTCTCTCTCTCTCTCTCTCTCTCTCTCTCTCAAAAATATACATTAAAAAATTAAAAAGAAAAGGATATGTTTATAAATTCCTAAGCCTGAGAAGCCATTCTCATATCAAGATTCGTTTGGACCTGAAAACATTGGAGTTTCAGATACCTGTGACTGTATTTGCCCAGGGATTCTAAGCCTCCGATGCTGAAAACCAAGTTTTTACAGGCTTTTGGGTCCATCTATTTTTCTAGCGCTCCTATGTCTAGTCTGCTCTGGTCCCAGTTCTCTCTTAACATAAATAGATGATACAGATACTTCAAATGGACAAATGGCTATGATTTGGACCTTCTGTTGTGAGGGAGGTTTTGTGATGAACACATTTTAGGCTTGGGAGGCAGCATAGGGGAAGGAGTACTTCTGGCTTCACCGAGAGTCAATTTCACTTACTAGGAATGTGCTGTCTTATTTGTACATACTCATGGCCCTGCATGCTATTTATTTCTCTGGTCAACTCATATTCCCCAATGATATTTTTCACATTATACTCTCTGCACAGACTTCAAACTTCTCCCCACTCCTCATCCTCAACAAGCACCTTCTCTTACTTTTCTGAGGAAATAGACGTTACCGAAAAGAGCATCCAGAAGATCTCACCGATAAACCTGTTCTTCTTCTTGCGTAGAATCTGCTCCTTGTGTAAACGAACTATCTGTTCCTCCTGTCGAGGACCATGACCATCACCATGCCTTCAGCTGTACACTGGACTTCCTCCTCTCGTCTATGCAAGGATATTGGTCTAACCAGCATTTATTCTCTTTCCTGCAAACTCAGTTTTCCCTCTGGGTGAACCATGACCATGAAAGCATGCTTGAACGATCTCTGTTGATAAACGTACCCATTCAGCAGTGGCCTCCTTTCTCTTGACAACAGTAGGGCTGTGAAATAGCTATTTGCACTTGCTTTCCTCACCTCTCTTTTGAAGCCCATCCAATGAGATTTCTTGTTCCTACCGCTCCACCAAAACAGCTCTCGCCAAGGTCACCGTTGACTTCCATATGGCTACATGCTACGATCAAACCTCAAGTTCCATCCCCCTCTATCAGAAGCAATTGATACAAAATATTTTTACCTCCCTCCTCCTTCTTGAAATACTTCCCTCACTTTTAGAACAACGCTTTGTATGATCCTCCTAGCTCATTGGACACCCCCATCCATTTCTTTGCTGGTTCTTCTTCGTATGCCAACCTCTAAATATTCCATTGATCCATGGTTCCATCCTCAGACTCACCTTATCTATCTGTATTCTCTGCATTAGGAATTTCATCCAGTGAAATGACTATCTATATGCTAATAACAACCAAATATACATCTCTGGTCTCTAACTTTCCCCTGAATCCCCAGCTTGTCTGCCACATTTCTCACTCAGTATCTCCATTTAGAATTTTAATAGGCTTATCAAAGTTAATCTATGTTAAAAAAAATCCCCCAGGGGCACCTGGGTGGCTCAGTCAGTTAAGTGTCCGACTTCTGCTCAGGTCATGATCTCACGGTTTGTGAGTTGAGCCCCGTGTCAGGCTCTGTGCTGACAGCTCAGAGCCTGGAGCCTGCTTCTGCTTGTGTGTCTCCCTCTCTTTCTCTGCATCTCCCTGCTCATGCTCTGTCTTTCTGTCTCTCTCTATTTCAAAATAGAGGCAAAAAATGACCCTTTCCGACCATCTTCACCTCTACACCTAGTCCCAACCTCCATTGCTTTGCGTGAATTATTTTAATAGCCCCGTTACCTGCCCTAATTGGTTCTTTTGTACAGAAACCAGAGAGGATTCTTGAAAATACAAGTCAGGCCATGTTACTCCTCTGCTCAAAAGTCTCCAGTGGCTTTGCATTGCTTGCAGAACAGAATCTGAACTCTTCAGAATGATACAAAGGACACTATGATCTACGCCTGACTGCCTTTATGACCTCCTTTCCTACCGCTTTCCCTCTCATTCACTCAACCCCAGTCACACTAGGCTTCCCTTCTTCATTGGACATGCCAAGCTCATTCCCACCTCAGGGTCTTTGCATGTACCGTTTGCTCCATCTAAAACAATCTGCTCTACAAATTTCACACACCCATTCTTTTCTGGCCTCAAAATCTTTCCTGATGACCTTATCCAAAACAATTCCTCCTCTCCCATTCAAACTCACCTTTTTTTTTTTTTTTTCCTTTAGCACTTACCACTGTATGACCTACATATTAGTGCCCAGTCAGGAGACAGAAACCACACTATATAATTAAGCAGGGGAAATGTAACGTAAAGAACTGTTGGGTTGCCTGGGTGCCTCAGTTGGTTAAGCAGCCAACTCTTGATTTCAGCTCAAGTCATGATCTCACAGTTCAAGAGTTCAGGCCCTGCAATGGGTTCTACACTGACAGTGTGGAGCTTGCATGGGATTCTGTCTCTCTCCCTCTCTCTCTGCCCCTCCCCAGCTTGCTCACATGGCATGCATGTTTTCTCTCTCTCTCTGTCTCTCTCTCTCCCTATCAAAATAAATAAATAAAACTTAAAAAAAAAAGAATTGTTAACTAGTAGGAGGTGGTTAAGTGATAAAAGGGTTAGTAGAAAACCCTAAGGAGTCTAGATTTAACTTATGCAAAAGGTAGCCACTACCTCTAGGCTGGGGAAGAATGCACAATAAGGGAGCTAAGGACTAACAGTGCTGCCCTCTTTCAAGGCTGAGGTACAGATCTTTTCAGAAATGGCATGGCCACCACAGGAACATGCAGGCTGGCTATGGCAAAGAAACTTGTCTAAGGGTATGGGCTTCTACCAGTCTTCAGATGCAGTCTGCTTCTGCAGAGGCTGTGGACAGTTGGAGGTGGTCTCTAGAATGGGCCCACCATTGCTGGAGGTTGTGGGAGACCGGAACTGATGGAAAGTGACCCTGGTAGGGATAGCCTGACCTAAGGATGCAGCTCGAGCTCATCTGCAAGAGCTTCCAGGCTTTTTAGCCTAATAAAGGCTTTTGAGCCTAATAAAAATGGAGAACTAGACTCTTGAAAGTGTTGCCAGGTGAACTGGGGAGACCCTGGGCCCTGGGGCCTCAACCCAGCCAGACCCAAAGGAGTCACGAAAAGTTCTTGGTCTTGTCATGAGAATGAATGTAAGGACAGATACACAGTGCTGCAGATAAGTGACCCAAGGGGAAAAGCTTATTAAAGCAAAAAGTACACTCTCAAGATACAAGAGCAAGAGCGAGAGCGAGAGAGAGAGAGAGAGAGAGAGAGAGAGAAAATGAAGCCTAGGGCTGGATTCTATGTTTAATTGACACTTGTTAACTAGGAGATGGCATATTCATTACTTGGGGCAGGAACCAGGTTTTCATGCTTTCTCTTCCTCATTTGGTCAGGGAGTTCCTTTCATGGCATCTGCCATCTTGGGCCTGTCTAGTTTGATCCAGCTTCTTGTGGAATGTTGCCAGGACAGGGCTCTGACTTTCCTGATAGCTGTCCATGACTTCCTCGTTGCTGACCTCCAGGTATCCTGTTATAACCTAACTAACTGCCTACTCTAACGAAAGGAAGTATCTTCGTGCCCCTCTCATTTTGATCCATGGCTTTCTGTTAGTAAAATCTAACATTCCACCATCTGGAAAAGTAGAAATGAACACAGGCCCAGCTTCAGTATTACAGAGCAGGACCAAGAAGGGAAGATTCAGAAAGACAATAAATTGTTAACAAGGACAACAGGTCACATATTTCTCTGTTTATTTGTTTTTTCCCCACTAGCATACAAGCTCTAGGACGGCAGGGACTTCAGCTTGTTTTCCTCTGTGTTCCAGCATACAGTTCCCAGGATATATCAGCTATTCATTAAATATCCATTAAATGAAAATATCAGGGTGCCTGGATGGCTCAGTTGGTTTAGTGTCCAACTCTTAATTTTAGCTCGGGTCATGATCTTACGGTTCATGGGATTGAGATTCACATCAGGCTCTGTGCTGACAGCATGGAGCCTGCATGGAATTCTCGCTCTCCCTCTCTCTCTGACCCCCTGCCACACACACACACACACACACACACACACACACACACACTCAAAATAAATAAACTTCAAGAAAGAAAAAAGAAAATACCAGTAGATAGCTTGGTTCTTTCTAGAAGTCATGTGTTCTTTTGGTTACCTGGCATCCCTCTCCTCTTTTTTGCCCATCACACCCCACTTTCCCCCAATAAAATCCCACTTTTCTGACTCTGAGGCCATGTAGGTGCATCCTATGTTTCAATGGCGAACCCACGTCCTAAGTCAGTTAATCATTATATTCTACCCTTTAGCCAATGAGTCTCAGACAGAGATGCTGTCCAGAAATTGCTAGTGAAAAGGAGCCCTGTATTTTGCTTTTTTGTTTTTTTTTATGGAGAGGAAATAAGTCTGGGGCTGCTGGCGGATGCCTCAGTCATCATGGGAGGGCTTGTCTGAGGTTGGAGATAGCTCTGTAGATAAAAGCCAAGCAGAACAATCGAGAGAGACCAGTTCCAGGTGACATCATTTGAATCCCTGGATCCAGCCACACACATACTTTTTAAGTACATTAGCCAAAAAATGTACTCTGTTTCTCCAGAGAAACAGTACCAATAGAAGATATATATAGATAGATAGATAGATAGATAGATAGATCTCTATATACACACACATATATACATGTATATGAGATAGATATAGATATAGATATAGATATAGATATAGATATAGATATAAAGGGATTTGGACGAATTGGCTCACATGATTATGGAGGCTGAGAAGCCCCACTGTTTACCATCTGCAAGCTAGAGATCCAGCAAAGCCAGTGGGAGCATCCCAGTCTGAGTCCAAGGTCTGGGAGCCAGGGAGCTAATGGTGTAAATCTAGTGGAAAGGCAAGAAAAAGCCAATGGACTAGCTCAAGAGGCAGAAAGTGAGAAGGGCAGTTTCCTCCTTCCTCAGCCTTTTTGTCCCATCCAGGCCCTCGGTGGACTGGATGGTACCCATCGACTTGGGGGAGGCCGGTGTCCAGAGCTGAGTCTATTGATTCAAATGCAAACCTCATCCAGAAACACCCTCACCGACCCACCCAGAAATAATGTTTAGTCTGGGAGTTTCTTGACCTGGTCAATCCGACACATAAAATTGACCATCACCCTAGCCCGTTTGGTTTGTTTTACTGTCACCGGTAGCTGAACACGTTCACTTGTACTTTCTAATTTTCTAAACTCACAGTCTTTAGAGAGCATGTCCTTCCCTTATACCTTCTCCTATCTCCACACGCACCGGACCTTCCCTGGAAGACACTCAGGGTGCTCATAATTTAGGTTACACCAATATCCGTGAAATTTCTGGAAATTAGCTTTCCGTTTGGCCCCAGATCTCCATTCCGGAATAATGACTTCGAGATATATTTGCCTATAAAAATGATTGGCAGAGGAAATAAATTATTAAATTTTTAAAATTTTCTTCACACATAGACAAACGGAAGTGAAGAAACAGCTTTAAAACTGACAGAAAATCTCAACGTAGCCAGTAATAACTAAGCCACTATATAAATACCTATGGTGATTTTAGAATCCAACCAGAGTGGAAGTTGCGCTGTCACGTCAGGGCAGAGGTAAGAACGACAACAAAATTCACGGAGAACTGCCTTCTGTCTAGCAGCACAGCGGGTATGTGGCCCCCCGACCCAGAGCCCTTCTTTAGGGCCACCCATAAATTGCCTATGGCCGGGAATATCATCTCCTGATGTACCACAGCCAAGAGACTTTCTGGATGCTGTCTGGCCACAGCGATCTGCTTCACTTAAGGTTCTCCTCTCAGGGGAGGATAACTGGCTGGTATGAGGTCCTAAAGACCCGGTCCCCTTACCTCAACTTGGCATCATTGTGGAGGGCGGTCCCCATTCCAGAGCTCCCTGCAGGAGTGCCTAAGACCTCAGCTGCAACCACGTGGTCAACGCCCAGTGCATCCCTACACCCGTCACTAGGGATGTAGCGCTTACAGGCACTCCCTCCCCAATAAGCCTTCTGCGGGCGCTTCTCCGCCCCAGACTCTGTTTCCACCAACCTGATCTAAGAAAGGTAAAAAAGGAAAAGACATTGAGAGAAGATGAATCACATGAGCGTTTTCATATAAAAGAAAGGAGACAGTGCTGCACTTGAAAGAGATTGTCTCAGATTATTTTAGAGCCCCAGAATTCTGATTTAGAATGCAATCGGCAGCACACCCTCTAAGCTACTGATTCCTAAATCAGGGGATAGAGACAGTAGAAATCTTACTATTTAAAAAACTTAGTATTTTAAGTCTGGATCACTGCCTTCACCTCTCCTAACACAAAATGCACTGCAAGTGCATTGAATATGTAAATAGCAACAGTAAAACCAAACACATTAAATTAGAGATAGGAGAAATGAAAGAGAAGGAAGGAAGGAAGGAAGGAAGGAAGGAAGGAAGGAAGGAAGGAAGGAAGGGAGAGAAAAAATTCATATGTATTCATTCATCATAGCTCTTCTGCTTCTCTGACTGAACCATGACTGATAAATTATTAAATTGATATGAACTACATCAAAAGCCTAAGCGTGAGGGCTTAGGACCTGAAAACTTTAAAAAAATTAATGATTGAATGACGAGTGAGAAAACATTACGGGTAGAGCTCAGGTTTGTCTAAATACCCCTAAATGAGGCACATGAAAATAGTAACTCCCCTGGAAATGTTACAGATCAGAAAGAAGGAAAAGACACAGTCCATTTCGTGACTTAAGATGCTACTTTCACTGTAATAGGCTGGTCACTTCTGATTCTACTTTCATTTTTATCGTCCAGACATTGGATGAAAAAGGAAACAGCTGGGCTGGGATAAAATACTTTATCCTGGAAGCATCCTGGGCACCAGATTTTTTTTTTTTTATCTTTTAAGTTTACTTTTGCTTTAGGTTATCTATTGCTTTAAAAGTATCTATAGGGTGCCTGGGTGGCTCAGTTGGTTAAGCACCCGACTTCGGCTCAGGCCATGATCTCACGGTTCGTGGGTTTGCGCCCCATGTCACGTTCTGTGTGACAGCTCAGAGCCTGGAACCTGCTTCTGATTCCGTCTCCCTCTCTCTCTCTGCCCCTCCCCCGCTCACGCTTTGTTTCTCTCTCTCTCTCTCTCTCTCAAAAATAAATAAACGTTAAAAAAGTTTTTTAATAGAAAAAAAAGAGACAAAAGGAATTTGCCTCTTTCCACAGTGTATAAGGTAATGCAAATATTTCCATCAAGATTACTTCCGATTCAATTTCTTTATAACATCTGTTTCTATTGAACCAAAATAATATGCTGTCATGTATCTAGGACATACTCACACTTTCTATTTTCATATTAACAGCACAAACACTGTCATTGTTAACTTGATACACCTGCCACCAATACGCTGACACGCACAGTCACAAGTTCATCTTCTCTTTCCTTGGAATGTTCTGCAAAAATCAGCAATTTCCCTAGCTCATTTTAACCTGTTTTCAATCTTATAGTCTGGATACAAGGTGATATTTTTACTCAAATGCACACAATAAACATCTATATAATGGAAAACAACATGTTCATGTTGTTCATGTTCATGTTCATTCCCTTCAGTATTTTCCACCTTTCCGACTCTGAGTAGGTATAATTCTTCCAAACAGAAAAAAAAAAAAAAACAACACGTGACCTATTTTTGAAAATGAGACAATATAAGTTTCTTGTCTTTAAATTAATGAAAGAGACACTCTGAACAAAGTAGAAAAATACGTGTAGAACTGAAACATCTTTTACAAGGTCTCCCCTGATTGGGCATATTCTACTCTGAACAACACTTTTAAGTATTACTTCAGTATTAAGTAATCCTTTACATATATATTATATATACACACACATATATGTATATAGTTGGAAATTCCTAACTCTATATTCATTTGTTAAGTGTGGAAAGGGAGAGAAATGACTCAGTCACTCTCTGTTCTTGTTGTCTCCTTCACAATTCTCCACAGGCTCTGAAAACTCCAGTCCTAATGTCTTATTTTCTTCTGTCCCACCCGTCTTTCCAGTGTCTGAGTTAACGTCCACACAAGATATCCGAACCAGAACCCTACAAGTCGTCCTCTGCTCTTGCTTTCCGTACCCACTCTATTGCCGAACCTTGTAAACCCTTTCCCTCAAATTTCCCCTAAACTCCGTCCGTCTTCTCTATCCCCTTGGAAACACTTTCATTCTGGCTCTACTTTCATTCAGCTGATTGATTCTATGGACTTTCATAATGTGACTAGTGAGGAGTCCAAATCATTGAAGTTTAAACCTGACATGGTCTTATTTTTTTCTAGTAACTACCCCCCCCCCGCCCCAGGCTATGTTGAAAATTTCCTTTCTAGATCGGGTTCCTCTAAATTGCTTGAATTTTACTTATAAATAATAGTGTCTTTTTTTTTTAATGTTTATTCTGAGAGAGAGAGAAAGAAAGAGCATGTGCACACAAGCTGGGAAGGGACAGAGAGAGGGAGAGAGAGAGAATCCCAAGCAGGCTCCACGCTGTCAGCGCAGAGCCCGTCTTAGGGACCCATCCCAGGAAGTAGGAGATCGTGACCTGAGCCGAAATCGAGAGTTGGACGCTTAACTGACTGGGCCACCCAGGCGCCCCTTGTGTCATTTTCTTCGTAAAGGTCAGGTCTGTTTTTTCTTAAAACTCCAGTGTCCCACTGCACTGATCACCTCCCTGCCTTCACTGCTACGTGGAACCTGTGATTCCAGTAGTCTGGAGAAGGGGTGGCCGATGTGGAAGCATCCGGGTCTTCATTTTCGTCACAGACTCAGCCAAGGAGGGAAGGAAGAAAAGGGAAAGGCATAAACACCTCCTTGCCAAGCCAGGCTGGAGCACTCTCCTCTCCCTGATTAGCTGCAGCTGCTATTATCTGTGGGTTCAATGAGAATGGATTGTGGCCCCCAACGCTAGGCGTTGGTATGGTGGTCCTCTGTGAAATTCAGTCTCTCTCGTGGGCCCCAGGCCGGGTTGTTCTTACTACATCTCTCCCATATTCTCCATCTTTGCTCCTGTGTGTCGGTAATCTCATCAGGATGGCGTCTCTGGTGTCATCTTTACAACACAGCCAACCCTTGGACCTGTTGGCCTGGGTGGGACCCCTCTCTCTCACCTCAGGAAAGAGGCACTTGCAGACCCATCTCAACCTGTGTCCTCCTGTGGTTCCCCACCACGTACTTAATACTCTTGTCCTCAAATTCAGTCTATAATCACAACTCCTTGACTCGAGGCCCAAAAAAATACATTGATGTCTTACTGGACCCCTAATTGGTATTACCATGTGCTATCTTGTTCTTGTCCCATTCATCATTTATTTCTGGGGGATTGTGAAAGAACCAATTCCCTGAAAGTCAATTTCTCAAAGTCAGTTGACCAAAAGACCAATTTGTCAACTTTTCCAAGTTTAATCATTTACCAAAAGCTTATTTTTCAGAAGCCAGTTTACCAAAAATCAATGTAAACAAGGTCAGTTTGCTGAAAGCCTATTAGCCAAAAGAAAAATTAGCCAAACTGCAGATTTTCCAAATACCTGTTTTCTGTTATCCACTTACAATGTACAGCAAAGTTACTGGGGAAATTTCAGCAGTCTTTAAGACTCTGTTTTGAAGTTTTGGCTCATGTTTAGTTGTAGATTTAGCTGAAGCTTCTATTTCACTGTACTCATTTCACCCAGTTGATTATGCAATGAGTTTGCTAGTCCTTCAAAGTTGAATGTCTGTTCTGTGTATGGTTCACATTTCTGATGACGAGACTGCTCATATTTTTGAGGCATACCCAAAATATATTTGAATTGGGTAGATTAAAACATCTATAAATTGTGAAAAGGACAAAAGGCAGTGGGCTCTAATGTGTATGTTTTAATGAAATTAAAAGTAATGAAATTATTGAGTATTTATAAAAATCCTTGACCTCAAGATATGCAAAACACTTGTAATTCAAAACACACCGAAAATGTGCCTTCCCAAAAGCTATAGACCAAACTTCCAGAAAATTCCAGACACTTAGGAGCATTTCCTGACCACAGTATAACGTTCACTGCCAAGATCAAACTGAAGTGTATAAGAAGTTTTCAACAGTCAAATGTAATTTCATGGAAATCATCAAAAATTATTATAATTATTATTTTCCATGGGATTGCCTACACTTTAATAAGTAGATAGAAGAAGTAACTGTTTGGAAAGTAGTGAGTGTGGTCAATTGGGCACCTCATGAGACCAAATTGGGGATAACAATGAAGTGTGTAATTCACACCACACCTGATGTTGATTCAGAGCCTAGGATTATAACCGCACTGCTTGGGAAGGATGCTTCATCTTCAGCCATTGTGAGAACAGGGCTGGATGTCTCCATACCCAGGAACATACATCTAGGGCATATACAAGGTAAATAATTGCAAAGAATGGCACACAGAGGAATGGGTAGCCACTGTGGCAGGAAGAGGCCCCCTGGGGGCAGAATCGTGTACGTGTGGAGGCAACAGAGGACGGCGGTATCCAGCAGAAGTAATGGGATCAGAATTTTCCTTCGAAGATCTGGGGGACCTGCCCCTCCAGACACACTTAAATCAAATGAGAATAAAGGTAGTAATAATTAAAATGCTAGCTGCTAGGTACCAAGGCAACTAAGTACCTTAGTGTTGGCTAGAACCAAGATCAACTGAGGCTGAAACTCACACTAAACGATATATTCTCAAAACCCTGAAAGTTCAAAATCTGAAGTGCTCACCCTCACAAAACCATCCCCGCTGACTTCATGCCCCTCTCCATTACTTGCTACGGTCCCGATTGGTATCGTCTGGGAAGAGGGGCAGTCAATTCCTAATTGCACAATAGGCATCTGGTGCCTCTTGGATGTAGAGAGAAGACACAATACAAGATGGGTTGGATAAGAATACTTCCCAGCTAGGACACCTCCTATCTGCAGAGAAAGGAACAGGAACTCAAATAAAATCTCAGGGCAACTGAGCTCAAGAAATATTTTTAGTACAGCTTTTTAATACTGAGGTTACGCCCAGTGCTGTTGATGTCTGGGATGATATAAGGAGATGAAGATATGATTTTCCTAAAGTAAGCAATGCCCTGTGATTAATTTCCTGGAGGCCTGTGGCTGTGTGGTCCTTCTGGGATAAAGTAGAACCACAAAGCCACCGAGGCTGGGAGGTGCTGGCTGCAGGGCCCATCCTGTGGGATGTCACCAGATGTCACCTGATGTGGGACTGTCACCATGGCTCTAGCAGGCAAGCACGGCTCCAGTTACACAGAGGAAAATTAGACTGCAAAGCCCTTGTTAGACACATTGCTAGCAGATGACATTGATGTTCAATGGCACTTTGTCAGCCTGTTGTGTCTGCTGCATCTTATTTGATATGGTAGAACCCAAAATAATGAAAACAAATGGTGTTTATACCCCACTCCCATCTCATATCTATCTGGGTCTTGTTCGTTCATTTCCCCCTAGTCCTTTACATTTCTAGGGAGGATGGCTTCAACTTGTATTTTATATGAACATCACACTCTAAACATTTTTGTACTGCTTTTTTGTTAGTTGATGCTTCTTTTTTTCTTTCATTTTTAAACTTTATTTTTTTAACTTTATTTATTTCTTTTTGAGAGAGACGGAGAGGGATGGAGAGAGAGGATCTCAAGCAGGCTCCACATTGTCGGCTCAGAGCCCGGTGCAGGGCTCGGACCCACAACCCGTGAGATCATGACCTGAGCTGAAATCAAGGGTCAGACACAGGCGACCGGGTGGCTCAGTCACTTAAGCATCTGACTTCGGTTTAGGTCATTTGGCTCAGGTCATGATCTCACAGTCTGTGAGTTCGAGCCCCGCAGTGGGCTCTGTGTTGATAGCTAACTCAGAGCCTGGAGCCTGTCTTTGGATTCTGTGTCTCCCTGTCTCTCTGTCCCTCCCCGATCAAGCTGTCTCTCTCTCAAAAATAAATAAAACATGAAAAAAAAATTTTTTTAAAGAGTCAGACGCTCAACTTACTGAGCTACCCAGGCACCGCTGTTATTTGATATTTCTCTATTTTTCAAATGATACTGCATATTCGAGGTACAAACTATTAGACTTTGTAAGGCATACTATTTTGCTTGATAAGACCTTTTTCTTTATTATTTTAAAAAGAAAAGATATGGATGTGGCTCAGAGGGAGGAGACCCATCCTGGGTTCAGCACGGCTTTGAACTTGTCAACTCGCTTGTGCTAGGGTGGCTTTGGTTTCGTTTTCTCTGTAGATTGAACCATAAGCCCTACAATCTCCCTTCCAGCTCTCAGTTTTGCTCTCTGTGCACCCTATGCATGTAGACTCATTCACTTCCATACTACTTTGCTTCCATAGGGGAGAATGTAGCTCTGTGTCAAGACCCCTGCAAAAGCTGGTCTCTAGAAATGATCCCATGTGGGTGCTTCAAATAAACAAATAAAAATGCCTTAGTAAGCAGTGTTTCTTAAGTCACTGTTAGGAAATCATTTATTTCCCCAATCTTTTCTCCCCTCAGATTAGTAGCATTTCCTCCGATTCCGTTCTCAGAATACAGTTGTCATGCTACTGCTAACACTTTTGACATATTCTAAGCATTAGCCCTCATCTACAGATATTAAAGATCTTTCTTCATCTGATACAATACATCGTTATTGTTCCCGCATAAGGACATATATTGCAAGGTGGTTTTTTAAGTGAAAGTATTGACCTCTACCACTCTGAAAATCTAAGGCATACCTGTCAAAATTTCATAGGCATTTAATTTTTTATCAATAGGTAAGGTAGCCGAAGAAATGACATTAAAAAAAGTCAAATAGGATTAGTTTATTTCCAAAGCACTCATTGTTTAAAAGTATTATTCGCATTACTACAGCTGAATTTCATATACTTTTTATTGGGTTTTGTTCTGCTTTATATGAATTATTTCATTCATTTTTTTAAATGTTTATTTATTTGCGGAGAATGAGAGAGAGAGAGAGAGAGAGAGGATGAGTGGGCGAGGGGTAGAGAGAGAGGGAAAGAGAGAGAGAGAATCCCAAGTAGACTCCACACTCAGCACAGAGCCCAGTGCGGGACTGGATCCTACAAACTGTGAGAGTGTGACCTGAGCTGAAGTCAAGAGTCAGACGTTGAGCTGACTCAGCCACCCAGGTGCCCCTCATCCACTTTTTTAAGTAGGCTCCACCCCCAATGTGAGGCTTGAACTCACAACTCCAAGATCAAGAGTCACATGCTCTACTGACTGAGCCACCCAAGAGCCCTTATTTCATCCCTTTTTAATGGAATCAGAAATGCAGGGAGAAAAGAGACACATGATATTTTCTTTTTTTTTTTTTTTTAATTTTTTTTTTCAACGTTTATTTTATTTTTGGGACAGAGAGAGACAGAGCATGAACGGGGGAGGGGCAGAGAGAGAGGGAGACACAGAATCGGAAACAGGCTCCAGGCTCTGAGCCATCAGCCCAGAGCCCGACGTGGGGCTCGAACTCACAGACCGCGAGATCGTGACCTGGCTGAAGTCGGACGCTTAACCGACTGCGCCACCCAGGCGCCCCGACACATGATATTTTTAAAAAATATCTATGGCTATAGGTGCTCATAAGTTGCAAAATAATCAACATAACATTCGGTTTTCAAAACAATGCAATGAGTTTTTGAAAGAATAACCTACCTTCATATCAAACCTTTTTTCCCCTCTTAATTTACAACTATTCAGATGTCAATATAAATAATTGGAAGCTCTTTATTAAATTTCATTTCTTTTTCTTTTTAGAAACAGAATTCCTTGTCGTAAAATTTATACCATTGCCCTGTTGGGAAGACCAATCTGTTTCCGACATATTTCTATTATGCCACAAAGAAAATAAATCCAAGACTTTTCATTTCTCTTTTCATTTTTTTTTTTTTTAATTTTTTTTTTTTTTCAACGTTTATTTATTTTTGGGACAGAGAGAGACAGAGCATGAACGGGGGAGGGGCAGAGAGAGAGGGAGACACAGAATCGGAAACAGGCTCCAGGCTCCGAGCCATCAGCCCAGAGCCCGACGCGGGGCTCGAACTCACGGACCGCGAGATCGTGACCTGGCTGAAGTCGGACGCTTAACCGACTGCGCCACCCAGGCGCCCCTCTCTTTTCATTTTTTGATACTCTTCTTCCTTTCAGGAAAGGCAGTGCTTCTGTTTATGAGCGATGCCTACTCACTTTGCTTAGTCATTGTGATCATGTCTGTCATTTTATTTATATGACTAGTGTTACTCCACTATCTCCCTGATAGTAATAATGGTCAGGCCCATATCTCTTCTTGAGAGTCTGTGTCATCAGTCTGACTGAGGGAAAACTGAGGGAAATGGATGCAAGGATAGGGCTCCAGGGCTGTTTCCACACCCAGGTGCTGCTTCACGACTTCCCGTCCACGATGAGAACATCTCAGGAGAGTTCCGTGGTGCTGGCCTCAGGCCTTGGCCTCATCTGTCCTGTGCAAGGCAAAAGCATCTGGTGGGCAGCAAATCGACCGCCAGCTCTTGCCTATCCTTTCTCCAGTGATTGTCATAGCCACTCAGTTTTAAAAGGCTGAGAGAAAGTAGACAGCAGACACAGAGACATCCCCTGACTCCTCGTGGCCTCTCCATCCGTGCCCATTAATAAGGCCACATGGCGGACCCCCAGCAGCTGGTGGGAAGGGCCAGGAGTCTGCGTTTGCCTGAAGGGAGGGGAGAGAAGACAAAGAGGGTGTAGTTCAGACCGGCAGGCATGACAAAGGCCCGCCAGAAACAGCACTGGATTTTGCCATCTGGGCGTCACCCTTTAAAGGTGACGTGGCATGCCCTCGCCTGGGACTCTGTTAGCAACCTCACTGGCTGGGAATTAACATATGATAGGAGGGTTTGAACCAGTTTTAGCCGACGGTGCTAGATGTGAACTCGTCAGAAGCTCCCTGGAAGGTTAGGGCTGGTTTGGACCCATTACGCATTACGCGGGGTTTGCCCAAGGTGTGAGTGGTCAAGTCGTGACTGAACGAGAAGGGCATGAGCACACCGGTCAAAACCAAAAGAATATCAGCAAAAGGAATATTTTCCGGTTGGCATAACAATGTTCTTTCTTACAAGCTAATCAATGCTCTTCTTTGGTAGCTGATAGTATTTCATGTGTTATAATTACACGACCGCTTTTTATAATAAAGCGTTTAACGCTTACCTTCGTTTGTTGTGAAACATACATTATTTACGTTAAGTTTTGTTTTTCTTATAGTCCTGATTCAACTTCCCTCCCTTCTCAGTAACTTCTTAATTTAGAGTTGCCAAAAAATGACGAATGATGTTAATATGTGTACCCCATAGTCCTGAAAGTTTTGTTTTACACCACTCGACTGGCTGATTAACTCGCGTTTTTGTAAACCCTAGTGTGCTTCTAAGACACTATAAATAATCATGACAATATCTAATAAAAATAGATGTCATATCACAAAACCACAGCAGAGTTTAAACTTAGTTTAGCAAAATCAACAACTTGCTCACAAGACTGATGAACTGCAGTTACGTGTTTTTAACAAAAGCATTTCTAGCAACCAGATAAGCAAGTGTCTTCTTGACAGAGATGGATGATAGCACATGGGCCAGAAGCCAGTGGAAAATAGGAGCTGTCATCTAGAAAATGACAGAGCCATTTCGAGTCCCTCTAGATTAGCACTCCATCTTCGGCTGAGCAGATATACTGTTAGCTGAAGGTCTATTGCCAGCAAATCAGAAGCAAGAGGGCAGAGCCCAATCGTTCCACGATGACGAGAATCATCAGAGGCTCAGAGGCAGAGGTGCACATGATGACATCCCAGCTTTCTGGAAGGTTCGTGGCATAAAAAACACACACACACACACCCAAATAAAAGAACTACTACGTGGGTCAGTGAAAATGTGAGTTCATCTCTTCACCGTAGAAACTCCCCTATGTTCACAAATAGTGTAAACGTTGTCCATAATATGCTGCCTCCTTCGAAATTGTCCTGCAGACAGGTCCCTGATTGTAACATCACCAGCTTTGCCACTTATCTTTATTGAAACAACGGAGTGTTTGGAAATTTATCTCCTCGGCCGCATGTGCCTAAGTAAATATTGTCTAACTGACCAACCGGCATCTAGGGAGGACTGTCCAGAGTGCACTGAATTTCGCGAGACAGATTTTCTTTTTTTTTTTCTTTTCTTTTTCTTTTTTTTTTTTTAACGTTTATTCATTTTTGGGACAGAGAGAGACAGAGCATGAACAGGGGAGGGGCAGAGAGAGAGGGAGACACAGAATCGGAAACAGGCTCCAGGCTCCGAGCCATCAGCCCAGAGCCCGACTCGGGGCTCGAACTCACGGACTGAGAGATCGTGACCTGAGCCGAGGTCGGACGCTCAACCGACTGAGCCACCCAGGCGCCCGGCGAGACAGATTTTCTGCATTTCAGCAAAGTCTTCCCCACCTTATCTTGGAGCCCACTGGAAGCCATCTCTTCGTGACTGGGCTTAATGGCTAAGGATAATATGCTGTCCCCCGCATGGTCCTCTGGTAGGGATGGAACACTGCTGTTCCGTTAACGGCTTAGCACTGCACGGCACACTCTTCATAACCCTGATCTAGTGCCTCTGGGCACAGCGGAGCCTGTGCAAAGACAGACGGCTCCCTCATGGTCAGCCCCATGGGCAGACGGCTCCCTCATGGTCAGCCCTTACGGCTTCTTGATTTTCCAGGACCCAACTCGGGCACCATTGGGTAGGTCAGCTCCCAACTATGATGCTTGTCTGAGTGAAAGTCTCCACGGGACACCAATGGGCGTATCAACAGTTTTGCTGCAAAACAAAACAAAAAGCTACCCTAGACACATTTTTGTTCATGACAGGGCTTAGCAGAAGAGAGGAAAATATGGTTACAAGTGTTTAAAAGCTAAGAAAAATAAAGAAACAAGCAATTCTCCCAGGGGAGAAATGACTGCCTTTCATTCTGGTTAGTTAACAAAGGCCTTTCAACTCTAACTTGGAGCTCAGGCTAACGGTTTGTGTATAATTTAGGGCTCTCTGGAATCTCCTTACACCTAGCAGGCCAAGCAGTGCTGTACAGATTTTTCTAATTAATGTAACAAGCCAAATAAAATCCAATCACATTGATGAGGCTCACTCCAGAAGGCAATCCGTTTCCAATTATTTATTTTGTCCGTAATGACCACTGGCTCGTCTTCGGTGTGGTGGGTCAAGAAAACTGCTTCCACGGCATTGTAATTCGGTTTCAGGTCTGTGGATCACATGAAAGCCCCCCGACCCCCCGACCCCCCAACCCCCCAACCCCCGCCCACGCTTTTCTTTTCCTCCGTGACATTCGAGGCGGTGAGCGCTCTCGAAGAAGCTGCTGCTGCTTCTCTTCAGCTGGTGGTGTCAGTTCTGAGCGCGGGGTCCTGCTTTGCCATTTCCAAGGTCTCTCTGAAACCCTGGATCCCAGGGCGCTTCAATCAGGAGCTCACAGAGAGAAGGGGCCGGCATAGTGGATCCTCGGCCAGCTCTGTGCAAGCCGCCTGTCTCTTTCAGGGAGCGCCGAGGAGTGCACCTTTCATTTCGGTGCCGAGGAAGACCGCCTCATCCACAAACCCTCCTTGACGAAACATATGAATAACCTCCCAGCCTCCTAAGGGACAGGGGGACATTTGGGGGCTTGACCTCACGCGACCTCTGCTTGTCAGCATGATTTGACTTGAAGAAACACAACAGTGGATCCCGTTTTCTATTGTGGTTTTAAAACCGGGCATCTTGTTGAACTTCGGGACATCTTAGTTATGCAGGTCGTGGCAAAATGCATCAGTAAGAGTAGACGAGTGGGGTTTTTGTTTTGTCTTTATTTTATTTTATTTTTTTTTTGTAAAGAGAAATGTGCTCCTGTGAGGGAATTGCTATTCTTTCCCAATAAATGTCATGATATTTCTTTTTATTTATTTATTTATTTTTAATTTTTTATTTTCAGGATAGCTCATCATGGAACCTCTTCCAAGATCATATTTTTAATGTTGAAAAAGCGTTTTATGTATACATGGGAAATGAAGATGAAAGAAAACATAGAGTGACCATTTAGGCAAAAAAAAAAAAAATGGCAATGCTAGGCAGATGTAATATTAGGATTTACATTTCTAGCTGAAATCAACGTGGCAAGTTAGCAGAGAAGTCTGAAAATGGAAGTGGATTATTGGTCACACATACTAAGGACCAACGATTGGAAGTAGAAATTCTGCCTTGTTGTTAACTTCTTTTTTCAAATTCTGTGGTTTCACTGTGGTGCTTATTTAGCAGTTGTGTTCCGGGTTGTAGCTTATTCAGAGAAAATAAGCCTGCCTGGCTAAAGAGCATGTAATCTGGTTGTCTCCCACATAATCACCATCTTCCAGGACCCCCATCCTAGCACGTGATATCATCATCCATTCTCAACCAAATCAGAGCCGAAGCTCACAAACGTATTCATCTGGCGTCTTACTGGTGAGGATGAGCTTTAAAGATCCATACTCATTGGTGAAATGATGACTAAAGCTATGTGTAGCAGAAAGTGAGCATTTTCAAAAGCACATTTATGAACATAGGTGTTTTATCGACGAAAAACTAGCTATTTTGTAAAGAGACTCTAAAAATTATAAGATACATGTTTCTATATCACCACATATGAAACTAGACCCAAACCGACAATTACCAACAAGGTGTCAGGGGAGGGGGAGATGGAGAGTCGCTCTTTAAGGGTAGAGAATTTCATTTTCGCAAGGTGAAAAAGCTCTGGGGATCCATTACACAACAATGTGAGGGTACTTAATACCATTGAACTGTCTACAGTTAAACCTTGGATTCGGAGTAACTTGTTCTGCCAGTAGTCAAGCAAGCATTTCCTAATGAATTTTAACTTGATAAATGAGCCACGTCTTACAGTACGAGTAGTATGTGACGCTGAATGTCACGTGATCACAACTGAGCCCCTGGTTCTTGAACTTCGCTTTGACATACAAGTGCTTTGGACTACAAGCTTGTTTCTGGTGCGGATTTTGCTCGCTAACCAAGGTTTTACTGTACTTAAAACGGTCCAGATGGTAAATTTTATGTTCTGTGGTTTTTACTACAAGTAAATGTTTTGCAAATGTTTCTAATAGAATCAAGAGAAGTCCTCTCTAGGGCTAGGAAGATGGGCTAGGTGGGATGCGTTGTGTACCTGTCAAAAGCCAGCTTTAAGTTATAGGAAGCACAAGTAGGGATCGAGGAATACAAAAAGCAAAGGTCGTCACTGCCTTTGACTCCTTGGATAGTTTTGATTCATGAAAAATATCAGAAATCGCCTCTCAGAAAAACCTCTCACCATGAGATGTGTGGCTGGGGAACCTGTAAAAAACAGTACAAGGCTTATTAATCCTTGACTCTGTCGTTGCTTAGACACGGACAACACCGAGTTTCTAAATATCACACGTGCAGCAGGGACAAGAAACTTTTTGGGTGAAAGTAAAGGAAAAGGCAGTAAGATTTGTCGAGCCTGCCCTAGGTGCTTCACGCGTGATAATTCATTTAATCCCGGGAGGCAGCTGCTATTATCCCAGTAGTTTTAAAGGGAGAAGTCGAGTCTGAGAGATTAAGGAATTGGCCCCATTTTGCCTGGAGAGTCCCGATACCACTAGGAATGGACTTCCTACCTCGTCTGATTCAGTCCCACCCTAATCTCTCTGCCGTGTCATTGTGGAAAGTCCAAAGTGAAATTGAGGGGCGGAGGCATACCTAGTTTTTCTTGCCTGCTCACATACGGAAGGATGATTTTCACACACTAGGACTCTGTGGCCCCCGTCCCTGAATCCAAGTCCGGCTTCTTAAGCACCTATCTACTACTCAGTGGCCTGAGCCACTACGATTAGCCACTATGCCAGTAGTCATCCTTTTAACACCTGACCATCAATACAGAAATCCTTGGACACAGGAATCGGAACAAGGTCGAGCCCTTGCCCTCAAGAGGCCACCCGTCTCGGGGGAAATACTGACCGGTAATAAGTATGGTAAGGAGCTGCCACAATAGAGGTATATTTGTAGCTTCCCTGGGGAAAAAAATTAAAAACCAAAATGGAGGAAGGAGTTGGTAGAGAAAGTGTGATTGGGATACAGTATCTGCAACCAAGGGCACGGAGTGTGACAAGGGCAATGCGCTGTCCACCAAGCCCCAGGCTGTGTCTCAGGTCCGCCTCCGTCTTTTGGGGGCAAGATTCCTAAAAACTGAAGGGAGTTCAACAGTGCCTAGCGCCTTAATTTTTGCCTTACAAAACCCACTGGCCAACTGACGGATCCAGAGTATTTTATATTCGGTTATTGAAGACTCGGTTTGGTCCTCAATTAGGAACCAGATGTGTATGTGGAGGTGGCAGGCGTAGAAGGTAGGACAGAGTGGGGCTGTGGAATCAAACTCTGTTATTCGTGATTGTCGCAATTTCTTCAGGTATCTTGAATGGGCATAAGCTGACAGTGTTACCTCTCCTCGTGCGTATGTCTAGCATGCCGGACAATTGAAGGTGATATGCCCCAATTCGAGAGTCCCCCCGAAAACAAACCACCAGAGTCCAGAGTCCAGAGTCAAAGCCAAGCAGCAAGGGTCGTTTATTGCAGGTTCGAAACTGGTCCTCCGCGCACTCGTTGCCGGTGACGTTAAGAGGCCCCGAGCAAGGATCTTACAGCTTCTTTTATAGACAGGCACAAACAAGTTAGGGATTTTTTTTTTGAGGTTACAGAGCTGTTATTGGTTGACATTTAAATTTGAACACTCAGCAGAACTCGATTGGTTCCCGCCTTTATTTCAAACCATTCAGCAGAACTTGATTGGTTCCCGCCTTTATGTCAGACTACAACCTGGCGTGCCCTGGCTGGATTCGGGAACGGCGGGGGGAGGGGAAATATCTTTTCTTTGCAGTTGTGAGTATACCTGGTAATTTTTCTCTTAGCCTCTCAAAGGTTGATTCTTTCATCTGTCCCATGAAGCTGAAATTCGCCTTCCAGTTTTGGACTATTTCATGCATAACGTCGTATATTATATCGTCTGTATTACAGAATTTTTCTACCGATTTAATCCGGTCCTCCAAAACGATTACCTTTAACGTGACAAAATGTGATCTGTTGGCTATACTGGAGAAAGGAGTTTTTAAACTCCTGGTACTGCCTTGACTTTTCTTTGGATTTTTTGGATCTGGTGTTCCCAATCAGTTACAATAGGTATGCTGAAGGAGAGCCTGTCAAATATGGAATGTCGCTATAGAGGACCAGGCTGAAAGGGCTACAGGAGATACTCCAGTGGGTGATGTTGCAGAATCAGCATGAGGAAAACAACAACAAGAAGAAAGCTGGAGAGATTCACAGGCTACAATTGGCTCCATGAATTCCCTTTAACTGAATTCCTAACATGCTGTGTAAAGAATGGGGACATTTACGGGAAAAGGTAGCACACCCCTTTTTTGTCCCAGTGATGGGGTGTTAAAAGCATACTACATTTACAGGTCCCCTGGCTATCAAATTTATTTTCTTACCACAAAGCTTCCCCAGCATTGTTTGTTATCCAGGAAATTCCACAGCTTTAGAGGACCCAGACTTCAAAGTCAAGGAAGTGGATTGGGGGCATGGGAGTCTTGGGGCACAGGAGGGAAACTATCCATCAGCATTAGAAAACTTCTAGATTTTTTTTTTTTTGGTCTTTGTTTACTATAGGATGCAAATCAGAAGAGGATATCCACAGATAATTTTGAAAGCCCAGGTATTCATTTTTGAAGACTAATATAGACACTAGCTTATCCTTTCCTAAAAAGTTGAGTCTACCAGACAAAACACTGTTCTATCAGTTGTTGATGGAAGGAGCCTTCCTTTACTAAACATTGTGCAGCCCCCCGCAGTGTGACCCTCAGGTCATGGGATAACACTAGCGTGCTCAGGCTCGAAGGGGCCTTTTTTTTTTTTAAGTGGCACCTGCTGTGAGGCTCTCCGCATAAATATCGAGCGCCTGCAGCAAATCACAGATGTTTTATGCACTAGAAAAACCGACAGGAAGTAATCACTAAAAGAAAGCCAGGAACAGTATGGAGTAGGTAGGAGCAGGAGGAGGAAAGAAAAAGGCTATTTTTACCTCTGGGAGGATGTTTGGGGAATGGATTTAAAATGCAGAATATGAGTAGCCTTGCTGAGTGGTTCAATGTGACCCAGACTCCCTCTCGACCCAGCTGAGGACAGGGTTTCTGAAGAAGACAGGACATCCCATGACATAAGCTGAGTGGCAAAACATTCTTGAAAATCCCTTTACATTGCTCCTGATGGGGTGGAGTCCTTAACTTTTAGTTGTTACTGTTATTTTGAGGCAGCCAAGTTTTTCATAGAATACCCTATGTTCTTGGGGGGGGGGTTTTGTTTTTTTTTGTTTGTTTGTTTTTCCAAATGTGAAAATAAATGCCTTCATTTTGGTGCAAATCTTTCTTACTAGCCAGGGACCCCTTCCCTTTACACACCCCAGGGCAGTCCCTACCACCTCTTGTAGATGCTTTCTCCTTTTCACAAGGTTCACATTGGATATCGACCCTCTAAAAAAGAACGTCACGCATGAGTTTATCTTGTTTTCACACCAGCTTATTTTTGGTGTATCTCAAAGCCATATCGTAACATTATTTTATAGAGTTCCAAGTAAGTAGTAACAAAGAAAATATTTGTCTACTCCCCATTTCCTCAACAATTTCTGGACCTCATTTCAAAGCGATGTGTGTTACTGGAATATTAATGTGTTTTTCTTTCTTCCAGAGAAACCAAAGCATATTGTTTGTTTTCACAGGAGTATTTATACTTCACGCGCTTACATTTTAAGACACATTTGCTCTATCCTGAGATTACCTCTCTAATAACTAATTTTCAGCGTATAATCACATTAACAATCTACCCCTAACCAATCCTTCTGAGTCCTATTTTTTTTTAATTTTTATTTTAATATTTGACGTTCCCTTTGGAGAAAGGCAAGAGCATTTGAGATCATATTGGATATTTTGCCAAGTCTGTCAAATGAGTAGCATTTCCACTTTCCCAGCTCTGTCTCATTAAAATTGTATTCTAATTCTGTCTTAACTTGGTCTCTGTGCTTCATAAGTCATTGCCTCCTCATTACGTGTAGTGTGGGAGATGAAATTTATTCAAACCCGATAGCTGAGATAAAGAATTGAAAGGCAGGCAGCTGGGAGAAATGAAATTAGCCTATTTTAGGGCTTTTCCGGCTGGATGTTTGCACCGCCACCCGTTAAGCCATGTGTCAGTTTGCATTTGTGACACCATCTACGTTTGGTTTATAGATTTTCATTAATATGATATTCTTAAAACAAGAACGCAGAGATTCACATTGCCCCCCCCACCACCTTTTTTTTTTTTTGTCTTAGCCTTGAAATGCCACCGAGTGTCTGAGTTGATAAAGGGGTAAACATGATTTTCTATAGTTTTCTATAATTATAGAATCATTAAAATCGCCCAACAAAGATTAATCGTTTCATTGTGTTACAATTCGTATTGGTGTCTCTTACAGAAGAGAACACTGGTGACAAAGAGTAAATGTTATACCCTCAGAATGGTTAGAGGGGAAATGGATTTGGAATGTAATGTGACTTACAGGCAATTTCACATACAATTCAGGAGGGAGCCACGCTTTCTAACGCAACCACTCCATCTTGAGCTTTAAATGTCAGAAGAATACGCTGTCGAATTCCTAATTTTGAATATAGAGGAGTTTTTGGAGGAAATTGACTAAAAGCACTGCACTTTTCCATTATAAAATTGAGTTGTTAAGGAATTATATGGTCTAATTACTAAACTTGGTATTTTTTTTTTTACTATTTTGATTATGAACAGATATTGTCATTAGCTAGCTAATTAAATTGACTGCAATAACAAGCAGTAATTTAGAAATATGTTCCAAATTAGTTTCTATATGAAAGCAAAGTCTTTGTTGATCTGTGTATGTGATTAATGTCAAGTGTCGTGAATTAGCTGAGGGAATTCTGTGTAGAAATATATGAGTTTCTATAAAAGAAAGAAGAGAGTCATTTACAACCTGCACTTCTGAAAGTAGAAGATGAAGCTTGATATGTGTCTAAATATAAGTCCTGGTAATGTTTTTTTTTTCTGGTCACTCAAAGAAAATATGGAAAGAACACATTTCCTAGAGCTGTGATGGTTAGTTTACATTAGGTTTCTCAGTCTCTAGGTACAGGGCAGGGTATATACCCAGCCTAGAAACTTCTCAGCTAATATATGTAAATTTAAATTTAAATAGAGCCGGCCCAAGTATTATGTAAGATATGTGGACACATCTGTCAAATCCACCGTAGTACAAAATCACGAACTACTTTATGTGGCTAATAAATTGTGCAGATGAGCAGTGGACCGTAGTCATAAACAAACTTGCCTTTGGTGTCAGTGTTTCCTAGGGGCAGGTACTGGATTGGAAAGGTGACCCTCTTGAGAGCATTTAGCATGGTGGATTTTTATTTGCTTTTTCCTTCTTTCTCTCACACATAGCTAGAACCTGGCATGGCTTAAGAGATTCTGCCCAAAGGATTATGGAACAGATGAACTATGCTATAGTCATATATACGCATAAGTAAGTTGCAAACCCCCAAACCGATGTGGACCTAAACAATTTACTCTCACAGGATTTATTCTTGAAGGTGTATGTACAAGTTTCAAGATAAACAGCAATCTGATACTGTAACTAATAAACCCAGACGCACGGTTTCCGCACCTTCTCTACTCCAGGCCCTTGGAATAAGCACCTGTCGCAATCCTATGACTTGTATGGCCTCTCCCCAGCAAATAAAACTTAGAATAAGCCTGGGGAGAATGCTTTGTTATTCAGATCGATCATTTTTAACACCAAGCCTGGGTCTACATAATCCTCGAATTTGTAACTTAAGCCTCAGAAATCTACACCCTAAAGGGCTCTGTCGAGAAACCTATCAAGAAAACACACCATATGTTTCTGCACAAGACTTTGACCTAGGTCCTCAGTAACAAATCAGTTTCCCCCCTTTTCCAGGCTGTAAGAACCTGGTCGCCAATTATACTTAAATTATTTTACCTGGCCCCTTGATTCTTTTATCTACTGGATGTCTTCATAGAAATAACAGCTGCCGTAGCCGCATTTTTTTCCGAAGCCACAAGGAAAGAATCTGTTTTCCCCCACCCCCTCCCACCCTAGAGTCCCAAGTTAGCCTGTTCCTTCTCACCACAGAGGGACAAAAAATACCTACAGGGAAAATGAATAGGAGAGCAAAGGGCCATTATGGATCTATTGTCCGTCTAAGGCCCTGCTGTGGCCACCAGGCTTTGGGGTTGCGCTCTGCCCTCAGGACTGCTGCTTACCTCTGTTCTTCATGGCCGGTGGTGGTATTTCAGTTTAGCCCCAGTGACTACTACGGTCAGTGTCAAGGAATTTGGCTGATTTCTCGGATGTGAGGATTATCACCTTCTCCCTGGATATTCTGAGTTCTTAATATTTCTCGAGAGCCGCGTGCCTTGTGGTGAATTCCAGCCCCAAGAAGGCATTTGTGATGCCAGATCTCAGAGAGGGGATCTTTGAAAAAGTGGGAGGCCTCACTGGAGTGTGTGCGCATGAGTCTTATGAGTAGGCACACCCACACCCGCCCCCATTAGCTTTAGTGCACAACGCAGACAACAGTATCCATTTGCTTCCTGTCACTCCCCAAACCAAAACCTGTTTGTCCCGCAAAACATTGTTTGCCCATTTTTTTTTACCTTTGTATTTGACTTTCTTGAGATGTGACTGTATCGTTCTTTGACTAATTCCAGTAGTTGAATCAGTACTTGTGATCATGAAAAGTGCCCCTAATTATGAAGATTTTCTTTGAGAGTTCTCATTCAGCATCAGCGCTCCTGGCCTCTGCAGTGAGATATGTCTTAAGAAGGTAACCAGTTCCTAGGGCACCTGGGCGACTTAGCCAGTTGAGCGTCTGACTTTGGCTCAGGTCATGATCTCTCTCTATCTGTGAGTTTGAGCCCTGCCTCGGGCTCTGTGCTGACAGCTCGGAGCCTGGAGCCTGCTTCACATTCTGTGTCTTCCTCTCTCTCTGCCTCTTCCCCACTCATGCTCTGTTTCTCTGTCAAAAATAAATAAGCATTAAAAAAAAAAAAAAAAAAGGAACCAGTTCCTAATCAACAAACAAAAGTAACCGTTTCCTTTTTTTTTTAACATTTATTCATTTTTGAGAGACAGAGCGTGAGTGGGGGAGGGACAGAGAGAGAGGGAGACAAAGAATCTGAAGCACACTCCGTGCTCTGAGCTGTCAGCACAGAGCCCAATGTGGGACTCGAACACACGAACTGTGAGATCACGACCTGAGCCAAAGTCGGATGCTTAACGGACTGAGCCACCCAGGCACCCCGCAAGTAACTGTTTCCTAATCAACAAAGGAATGCCCACTTCTAAAGCAATGTCTTCTCTCATTTTCTAGAGTTTTACACCCAGTATACTCCCATATTTTTACCCGCCCTGGCCTTTCAATCTGTTGTTCCCATGTCTCCTTTCTGGAATGACGTTTACTTCCCAGATATTAGTGTACTTAGTCATCAGAGATGAGCAGTCAAACTTAGGGACGTGAAGTGGCTGGCTCTAAAAACAATCACACCGAAGATCAGCTTTTGGCAAAAAGAGAACAAAAATCACATAAGACATATTCCCAAATTTGTTAAAGGACGAGTTACAAAAAGAGGAGAAATCATGGCTCTGTATATAAATATAAAAGGAACACACGTCAAAGAATCTAAAGGGTAGACACATAGACCGGGAATATTGAAATGGATTGGGAAATAGATACAAAACTGGCTTCTCCCACAGTGGAGTAGCCAAGTTAAAACTTGCAGTTGCAAATTGATTTGCATGTCGGTAGCTAAGAACTATTTGCGTGACTATCCATTTTCTGCAAGTTACTTTCTACTTTACGGAGTTGTAAAAAACTGTAATCTCTAAAGACTCCATGGAAAGGATATGCAGTCATTTCTTTTGGTTATTCTAAAGTTTTGCTTTTTTTTTTTTTTTTAACAGATCAGTTGAATGTCCTTGACCCAACAAATGAATGAATACCCTTGATTACACTTCTGCTGTACGTAGGATTAATTATTCATTCATTCAACAAATATTATTTCTTACATACCCGACCTATCTTCCTGAGTATGTTCTGGGTGCTGAGAATGACGCAGTTAAAACAGAAACACCTTTATCTTACGTTCTAATGGGGACAGATAGAAAATTAGGAAGTACACAAGCAAATTATGAGCATATGTGTCAGATGATGTGTAGGGCGGTGGAGGGAAATAAAGCAAAACGATTAGAGGGAGTGGGGCTGCGGTAGTATTTTAAAGACGATGTTTAGGAAAGGTTTCACTACTATGGAGTTATTCCAGCACAGACCTGAAGGAAATACAAGTCAAAGGTTTTTTTGTTTTAAGTTTCTTTCTTTATTTTTTGAGAGAAAGAGGGAAGAGAGAGAGAGAGAGAGACAGAGAGGGGCAGTGAGAAAGGGGGACAGAGGATCCAAAGCAGACCCTGTGCTGACGGCAGAGAGCTCACTGTGGGGCTCCAACTCACGAACAGTGAGATCATGACCTGAGCTGAAGTCGGATGCTTAACTGGCTAAGCCCCCCCAGGGGGCCCCAAGGTCAAAGTTATACAAATCACTGGGTGAAACTAGCAAATGCCCAACTCTGAGATGACACCAGGCTTAGTGTCTGTAGGGTCAGCAGGGAGGTCACTGTGATGGAACAGAGTGAGCGTGGGGCCAGAAGAAAGAATAGTGCAAGAGAAGTAGCAGAATGGATGAGGGAGGGCTTTATAGACTGTGGTACAGAGTGTGTACCTCTAAGGGTTACAAAAGCAAGGGGAAGGAGCGGGGTAGAGTACCAAAATACGCTAGCCCAGAATCTCCTTCTTTGGCATATGGATTACTTTGAGCTGAAGTCCATTGAGAACTAGCAGATACAGGGAAAGCTCTAAAAACAGAGCACAAGTTTTCCCAAGGAAATTTCCATCTTTAAAGAAAATTTCCATTTATAATGATAATTCTCTCTCTTACCCTGAAGAGGAGGACTCTTCATAGCTCTTATCAATAGACTTCAATTTGCATAAGAAACCTTACAAAACTTGTTTATCATACTTTTCCTGGTCCTCTTCCCCGTAACTTGCGCCCCCCAGCCCAGAATCCCCTAATCGCTTTTCCCTAATCGCTAACTTAAGTTAGCCTAAAACGGTAGGTAAGCCCTTTGGGGTACTCATCACTGAGCATGCCCACGTGTTATAAACTTGTTTTTTTTTTTTTTCTTTCTCTTGTTGATCTATCGTTAGGCAATCTGACTTAAAGGGTCCCCCCCCCCACCACCCCACCCCGGCAGGAGAATCTCAGATGGGTGGGGGGGGGGGGGGGAGACATTTTTCCCTTACAAAGCTTTTGAGCTTGGGAGTGTAATGATACAATATACATTTTGTATTGTCTCCCGTGGGAGATGGGATCAGGATTTACTGAAGATCAGCGGGGAGAGCTCTTTGGAGATTATTTTGGTGGTTTGAAGCAACAGTGGTAGCTGTGGAACCAAGGAGTGAAACCAACAGGGAATGTGTGCTCACCCCAGCAAGAAGAGGAAATCACTTTGCAAGACACGCACACAGTTCATTTTTTTGCCCTTCAGAAACTTTTCCTAATTCAGACACAAACTTGTCAAAACACACAAGTATTCCCGGAAGATGATTTGTAGCAGCTCCTGCAAAGCATGTTGAAAGACATCTGTTGTTCGCCACCTTTCCTTACCGAGTCTGTGATGGGTGCTCGCTTGTTTGCACCCAAGAGAAACTTACGGTGACTGAGTTAAGCAGAAAAAGAGAAAATTGAAAGCATATCATTCGTTTATAGACTCTACGGAAGAGTTGGAACCAGTTTTTTGAAGCCAACAGGGGGAAAAAAAAAAGTTTCCTTCATTTTGTGTATGGGGAGATAAACACGAGAATATAGTGTTTTTAAATGTAAAACAGGGACCCTGAAGAAAAAAATTACCCAATGAGTGGAAGACATAAAAATATGAAGTAGGCTTACACAGCTCTGTATCGAATGAGAATTTGCTTATACCAGGAGTCATCAGTTTGTTTTTTTTTTTAACATTTATTTATTTTTGAGACAGAGAGAGACAGAGCATGAACGGGGGAGGGTCAGAGAGAGGGAGACACAGAATCGGAAGCAGGCTCCAGGCTCTGAGCCATCCGCCCAGAGCCCGACGCGGGGCTCGAACTCACGGACCGCGAGATCGTGACCTGAGCCGAAGTCGGATGCTCAACCGACTGAGCCACCCAGGCGCCCCCAGGAGTCATCAGTTTTTATCGAGTAACTGTGCAGTTATGGAAAATGTAGGCTCTGTCGCTCTGGTTTAAATGGTTTCAAATGGGGGCACGTGGGCGGCTCAGTCAGTGAAGCATCCAACTCTTGGTTTCAGCTCAAGTCATGATCTCACGGTTGCTGAGTTCGAGCCCCACATCGGGCTCTGTGTTCACAGCGTGGAGCCTGCTTCGGACCCCCTGTCTACCTCTTTCTGCTTCTCTCTCTCTCTGAAAAATAAATACGTATTAAAAATATTTTTTTAAAAAAAATAAAATAAATGGTTTCAAATGGAGAACTTCTCCTTGTAACAATGACCATAAAATCCCCAACCAGGGGAATCTACTTGGATCATTTTGGCCATTCATCTGATTCCTCTGGGAAATTTTTGTTAATTTTTTTTTTTTTAACACAAATTTCCAGACCACAACGCAAAATGTTCTAAATTACCACACTTGAGCTTGGAAACCTGTGCTTTCTTTACAAATTTACAGGGATTGTAATGATCTGCCAGTATGAGGACCCATGAGTTAAGCCTCAGTCTGCACCTAATTCTTTTTTTTTTTTTCTTTTAATCCACATGCTCAAAGAGAGTATCTGAAAATAAAGTTGTGTTTGTTTATTGGGAGTTCCTCATTTTATTGAGTCACAGAATGTTGGTGTTCAAAGATTATCCGGTCAGAAGCAAAACTGACTGATGAGACAAACCCAGCCCCAAAAGTGCCCAGAATCCACAAAAAGCTCAGTTCTCCCACACTTTTCTCACCCCACTGCCTGTTTTCCCATGTGGACATTGCCTGAAAAGTATGCTTAAACACTTTTTTTTTTCATATATAATGTGGTTTCCTTACTATGCGGATGTGTAATTTTAATTATCTGGTTTCTATCTATTTTCAGAAAGTTAAGCCGCATTTAACAAATAGATACAACATGAAACAGTAAAAAAAAAAAAAAAAGAAGAAGAAGAAGAAGAAGAATGAGAGAGAGAGACCAGAGAGCAAGATCAAGGAAAGAACAAGGTAAATATGCCAGCGAGAATTCATCACCTTTGCAGTGATACAGTTTAGATTGGTTTCCGAGCTCCATGACACTCAGGGCAAAAAAACAAAACCATACTCTAAGTTCCACTGAAGGTAAGTGGCCTGATTTCTTTCTCATTATTTATTTTCCTTCTTGTATGAAGCCGTGAATTGCTTGGTCAATAATTAATGGCTGTGAGTCGTAACACTGGAGCTGACACCACATTAAACTTTCATGCCATTATGCTAAGGGGCTACAAATTTCAGAAGGAAACTTGGAAGGTGGCTAGGACCATGTAGAAAAAAGAGTGAGCCGTGGATATGGGTCTGTGTGGGATTTCACACTGGGAAGGCATTTTATCAAATTTAAACACCATTGGGGCGCCTGGGTGGCTCAGTCGGTTAAGCGTCCGACTTCAGCTCAGGTCACGATCTTGCGATCTCGCGGTCCGTGAGTTCGAGCCCCGTGTCGGGCTCTGGGCTGATGGCTTGGAGCCTGGAGCCTGTTTCCGATTCTGTGTCTCCCTCTCTCTCTGCTCCTCCCCCGTTCATGCTCTGTCTCTTTCTCTGTCTCAAAAATAAATAAAACGTTAAAAAAAATTAAAAAAAAAATTTAAAAACCATTTATTAAAGCTTTCCTGAAAGAAATTTGTGTGTATCCTTGTTTCGGTTTTCAGATCTAACCCCCAACCCTAACTCAACACAGTTTATCCGACTTACTATTTTTCAGGCTTCTTTTGGCTTTTTGCACACGACACGACTCAGAATTCTTCAGGTCCCTTAGCTTTGTTGGGCTTCATCTTTCCCATTTTTTAGGTGTTTTACCCCAAAACAATGGTGGGAAATAAAAAGAAAACAATGGGGCCCTGTGCTCATAAAAAGTACTGAGCTGCCCGCTTCCCTGGTTTGTTGTGGTTGCCGCTGTTGTTGTGACTGTCCTGTCTTTTGTGTACCTTGAATGGTCCTTACTTTTTAAAATGTTTATCCAGTGTTTCACATACTTCCCATGACTCCCTGCTGATACAGCTTCAGTGTAATTAAAGTATTTATATGAACACTGCTGAATTCAACTTGCATTATTTAGGCACACAAAGGAAAATTCCTGGCATTTCCAAGTCACAGTTGTTTAATCAGATGACGTCGTGTCACTGGGTTTAAGAATACCTTTACACCCAGCAAAAAAAAAAAAAAAAAAAAAGTGAAATTGCCGTTTTCTCTTCCCATCATGGCTCTGGTGTTCTTCGGTGAAATTAATTGAACTGCATTGTAATTCAATTTGGACTGAATTTTTTAAACTAAGCAGCCTAAAATAGTCACGCTGGACTCTATTTGCTTATTTAATTGACTTGGGAAAAAGGACCATATCTGGACAGGGAGAAAGCCGTCATCACCATTCAAAGAGACCTCACTGCAGCCCTTTCCCTCCACCCCTTTAAGTAAAGTCTTGCCCCTTGACACATCCTCATTATGGAAATGAATGTAACATTGAATGAGTAATGTCATTCTTTTGGAATTATGACACGGAGGGGAAGAATTCTAGCACACTGGGAATTTGGGTTAGGAATTGATTTATAAAAGAAATGGCCACGTTTGTTTTTATTGTGGTTAAAGCCCTAGTTTGGGAAAAGACAAAAGGGCAAGGAATTTGGGGAGTTTATGGATGAATGTGGATCTAATGAAGAGAGTCCATTGGTTCCACAGGCCAGAGTAAGATTCCCACAGTCCTGAACAAACAGTTCTCAGCCTATAATTTCTGAGCCTTTGTTTCCCCACTTTGGAATTCTGACTACAGGCATGTTACCAAGCCAACTGGGTTCACTACAAAGATCTGGCGAAGCTCTTTTTATCACGAAGATCAAGACAACAATTGTGTGCCTACAAGAAAAGAACAACGAAAACCATCCAACAAGCATTAAAAGAACAATTCTAGAGATAGTTGCCTTTGAACTCCAATAATGGGCAACATTCAGTCCCAAGATTTGAAATTCAGAGTTAAAAGAATTCATTACCAATCGCCTTTCCTTGTAATTATAAGCGCTTCTGGCAGCAAGTATTTTCAGTGGCATTAATTTTGTCAAAAGTGATATTTTGCAGTCATGTTGAATCCCATTCAAGGGCCGTATTATAAATCTGCTTTACAGACTTAGTTTTGTTTATGATAGAGTTCATTTATGAAATAGAAGAAATCTAAATTTTGCCTTGGCTTTACCCCAAACCACAGAAAATGGAGTATTGTTTTACAAAAGCTTGTTCTGAAATATCACTTCCTGAATATAAAAGTGTGCTGTCTGTGCAGATACGTTCCGTTGACATGCGCGATGTCCAGCTGAGAAAATAAGAAAGGGTAACCAATCTGCCTGTTTTCCTCTTTCAGCTGTGACCTGTGAACAATTTCAGTTCCAGGTGGAAAAAAATAATAATAATAATTTCCATTTTTGTGTAAATACTTCCTTTTCTGATGGTGTGAGACTATTTTCAACTGAATCTGAGCGGGCTGCAGTAATTCCGTATAAATATCCTATTGGGAGAATTTTGACCACTGTCATTGTCCAAACCTTAGAAATCACTTTGGAGATGCAGTCATTCCTTATCACGAAATCCACCACAAACTATTTGTTTTTATGTGCTTCTTGGGAGTGCACACTCTTTTCTTTCTGCATAAGAAAAACTAAAGTACCCACTATCCCGCGGTTTCCTTTGGGGGATGATGGAGTGAGTTTGCATTTCACAAAAATCTAGCGGTGCTACTTCTGGGCACCAGAGCTACTTGTGTTTGTGCATTGTTAACACCTTGCTCCTAGAAAGCTTGCCAAAACACTTCTTGCCAAAAGGCAAAAGATGGAAGAAAGTTGACTGATAGGAAGTGGCCTGGGGCTTCGTTGTTCACTTAGATTTTGATGATTTATTATTGATGTGTATCCACGTATAAGTTTCAGTGCTCCGCCAGAAAATTTTATGCCAGAATCCATATGGAGATCCATTTGGGGATATCTTTATTAATTTCTTAAATGGGAAACTATGAATTTGGCGAGTAACTTCTCTTCATTTGCAAATGATCAGCTTTAATGCATTGCCTACAAGATTTCAGATTATCATGAAAAGAATATTGTGATTTTTTTTTAGGTCCACATTTGAATGCTAGTTACTTAGAAGTCACAGAAATGCATTAATTATTAGCCAGCACGGGCAATTCTTAACTAAAGGTAGGTTGGTAAATTACATTCTTAGAGGGAAAAGAAATCTATAAATCAACTATGATTTTTCCATTAAAGGGTAATTTACTGTTATATTCCCATGAAGACCTTGATGACAGACTTTTTAGGACAAAAGGGGGGGGAGTAAATACCTTACTTTATTACTGATAAAGAATTTTTCTATTCTGTATGGTATGACAAGATTCATAGAACATCCAACCCTGTATGTTTTTTTTTATTCTTTTATGTTTTTTTTTTAATTTTTTTTTTAATGTTTATTTTTGAGGCAGAGAGAGACAGAGCATGAATGGGGGAGGGTCAGAGAGAGGGAGACACAGAATCTGAAACAGGCTCCAGGCTCTGAGCTGGCAGCACAGAGCCCGACGCGGGGCTCGAACTCACGGACCGCGAGATCGTGACCTGAGCCGAAGTCGGACGCTTAACCGACTGAGCCACCCAGGCGCCCCTATGTTTATTTATTTTGAGAGAGAAAGAGAGCACACATGCTCCCATGCACGTGCAGGGAAGGGGCAGAGAGAGAGGGAGAGAGAGAGAGAATCCCAAATAGGCTTGGTGCTATCAGCATAGAGCCTAGTATGGGGCTCTAACTCAAAAACCGTGAGATCATGACCTGAGCCGAAATCAAGAGTCAGATGCTTAACCAACCGAACCACCCAAGTGCCCCAATCCTGTATTTTGATTAAAGAGGAGAAAGAATAGGAATTGTGTCTGAAGCCAATGGTCACAGATCCCAGAAAGACTAAGGCCAGGCAAGTGGAGAAGAGGGAAGAGGAGGGAAGGAAGATTTTATATGCCAGGGCACAAGGGGGGAGACCTACTGACAAATATAATTTGTGACGTGCCTGCTTTTAGATCCACAAATAATAACATGGGATACTCTTGGCGAAGGACTTTGGCTGTAAATTGCTATAAGTCAAAACCTATTGCTATTAGGCATATCAGGCTTTCAAAATGTAGAGGAGATGAGGTGAAAGGATTATACGAACAATGTGCAGCAGGGCACTTACCCTACTTTTGGATGTTAGTAAATTTATGACGATTTCTTGGTGGGCTTTTTGGTGCCAGTAATATTAAAGAGCAAGTGTTGAATTAACACCTAAGTTGTTAGACGCAGACGTATGTGCATAGTGGAGAGAAGGAAAAACTTCTCCTCATCCCCCTTAGGGTCCCTCGCTGGGTCTGAAAACTAAACTGGCAAAGACAGATGAACAGGAGAAAAGCAGATACGTTTCGTTTAACATAAGATTCACGTGGCATAGGAACCTTTGTGATGAGGACCTGAAGAAACAGCTAAGCCTATGTGTTTTTATACTAAGTTTGATGAAGAGTGGAAAGTCGTGGAAAAATGAGACAGGACAAAAGGGTCTGAACTAAAAGTAGTAAACTGGGGCACACTTACCAAGGCTTGTTCTTTCATAATTTTTTTGTTTTTGAGAGAGAGAGAGAGAGAGAGCGTGCATGCACCTGCAAGTGGGAGAGGGGCAGAGAGAGAGAGAGAGAGAGAGAGAGAGAGAGAGAGAAAACCTTAAGCAGTTTCCATGCCCAGCACGAGCCCGTAGCAGGACTCCGTCTCGCAACTGTGAGATCATGACCTGAGCCAAAGTCGGATGTCCAACTGACTGAACCACCCAGGCACCCTCACATTAAGGTCTGTGACCTGCTTGGGGGAAAAAGGGGGAGGTCAGAGTCCTCCCTATACTTTCTATTTCTCAAATACCTCCAGTTTAAATACAGTCAACATGCAATCTGTCATATTTCAGGGTAGAGCATTCTAAGCCCCAACACTGTGTTTGTATCACACAAAAACATATACAGGTGTACCTAAAGCTTCTAATTTATCTCTAAAGAGTTAAAAAAAAAAAACAACTATAGATACAATCAAAATACATGGTGAGCTGTGGTCTTTTTGCACCACTATCGAATTTATATATGGTTGCAATATCCATGCATCTTTGATTTGCCTATGCAATCCTGAAGACATTAACATTAGACATTAACAATAAACTCTTCATGGATCAATGCTTAATTTACACGTCTTTAAATAGAGTATTGGCACTCCCAGTTTGATCTTTATTTCTCCAGAATTTATCTGGAAAACTCTTCCTAAGTACCTACCTAACACCCATCTACTTTCGGAGACTTTCAAAAATTAAAAGAGGAAAGGAATGGGGCTCAGTCCTTGTTTCTCTTATACAGGGACATTTCTAACACCCATAGTAAAAATTTTTTGAGAGTAAAAAAAAAAAAGCTTAATTTGGATCTCCACGTCCAATGTAAAACGTGGTATGCTCCCTGCTGAACCATAAAGTTAACTTTGAGTTCTATTCAATTACAGATGAACTCTATCTTCCCTTTTTAGCTTTCGCTGATGGGCAGGGAAGGACGTGACATCGTACATGGTTATGATGGCCATTGCCCTCTTCTGACAAGAACAGCCATAGGGGATCCTTCCTGGCCATCTCATTGCAGCTCCCAGAACCATGATCTGGGCACGCAACCAGGCAGCCATCTTCACGTGTCCAAAAGTCCTGGCGTGAGACCAACTCACAAACTCAAGCTACTCAAAAAGCAAGTAGAAAGGAGCAGAGATGGAAGATCTAAGCACGGGTCACTGCTTTTCCTGTTTTTAAAATATATTGTTTCCACTCGTCACAAGACCCTGCGCAGTAAATTGTCCCCATTTTACAGACTGAAAAACTGACAAGTGGAAAGATTTAAGTCACCTTCCCACCATCACATACCTCGGGAGTAGTTGAACAGGGTTTCACAACAACCTCTGTCTGACTCCCCAGTTCCCAGACCAGTTACTTTAGCCGTGCAGTTAAGATCATTAGCTTTAAGTAGATGGTTATCTTTAAGGGAAAAAGTCCAATGGCTCTCTGGTCAATTGCTGGAAAGGCAAGAATCAAAATTGTGTCTTACTTATCTCTACCTCCCTCATGGAGATGGTGTCATTGTCAGCAAAGGAGGTGTTCAAGAAATAATGATTAAATGGATCATGCATAAATTGGAATATTTGTTTTCAGATTCTTTTAGTTAGACATGACATTAAAACAGTACTTTTCTGTGAATGTAAGATACACATTTAAAATTTTGATTATGCTAGAGCTGGGGTAATGATGTAACACAGAAATCATTAGCTGTTATATTCACTCACTGTCCCCTAAATTTGTTACTTTATTAAGAGATAAACAAGGGGCGCCTGGCTGGCTCAGTCAGTAGAGCGTGTGACTCTTGATCTCTGGGTTGTGAGTTCAAGCTCCACGCTGGGTGTAGAACGTACTTTAAAAAAGAGAGAGAGAGAAATAAATAAATCCATGGGTCAGTTACACTCTCAAAATGGTGTTGACCTTGTTCCAGCTCTGAAACTCAATCTGGAAGTAAAATTTTAAGATTACAGACAACATCGGGACCAAAACAAAGCAAAACAAAAAATCGTATCACATGTTTGATCATGTAAAGCCCAAACATCAGCCCAAGAAATCTGTACATGAGACATTGAAGTCAGCGGATGCGCTAGTGAATGCCTCACATGTTTGCCAAAGTAAAACAACATCTAATAATAAGAAAACTGTGATGCCTTCCTGTTTACAAAGCATTTTCCTAAGTTGGTCAGACTGAAGTAGTTGTTCTTCCTAGCAGCAATCTAAAGATAGGGGCACCTGGGTGGCTTAGTCTGTTAAGTGTCTGACTCTTGATCTCAGCCCAGTTCTTGATCCCAGGGTCGTGAGCCCTGCACTGGGCTCACCCCTGGGCCTGAAGGGTAATGAAAAAAAAAAAAAATCAAAAGATAAATGTGGTTAATGTCAAATTGTGTAAAATATTTTTATATGAAAACAAACATCTCTTATAGATTAAAAAGGGAAAATATGCTTTTGTTTTTAAAACATGATCAAGGAGACCTCAATAAAGTTGTTCCCTACTAGGTCCTTAGGGATTTTGCCCCATTTCCTCCCCTACTTACCATGAAAAAAAACCTGCTATATAGCATACCTTTTGTCTTCAAAAGAACCCTGTAATGTATTTGCAATCATGGCCAGTTTACAGGGGAGTAAGGAAGCCCTGAGAGCTTAACTTGTTCAGTGTAGAGGGAAAGGGTTTTAAAGAACAATCTCATTTCCTAAAAGGACTTCCTTCCTCCTCTTGTAAAGCCAGCTATTCATAGCACATTATCAACATCATATGTCAATTTACAAGTGCTCTAGGGGAAAACATGCAAGTGAATATGGATTGCTGTATATCCAAGTTTATAAAATACATATATATATATATTTTTTAATGTTTGCTTATTTTTGAGAGAGAGCGTGAGCGGGGGAAGGGCAGTGGAAGGGGGACAGAGGATCCAAAGTGAGCTGTGTGCTGACAGCAGTGAGCCTGATGCGGGGCTTGAACTCAGCAACTGCGAGATCATGACCCGAGCCGAATTTGGATGCTCAACCGACTGAGCCACCCGGGTGGCCCTAATACATACATATTTACATTCACTCTCAACCTACTTTCTATTAACTACCTGTCCTACTTATCAACATTATTTCTTCTTTCTATAAAATATGACATATTTTCTGTGAAGTCTGATGAAAATCTCCAACAGTGGTTCTCAACGAGTGATCCCTTGACCAGCCACATCAGCATCACCTAGAAACTGGTTAGAAACCCAAATTCTCAGACCCCATCCCAGATCTACTGAATCCAAAGCTCTAGGGATGGGGTTCAGCAATCTGTATTTTTTTTTATTTTTTTTTAATATTTATTTATTTCTGAGACAGAGACAGACAGAGCATGAGTGGGGAGGGGCAGAGAGAGAGGGAGACACAGAATCAGAAGCAGGCTCCAGGCTCTGAGGTATCAGCACAGAGCCCAACGCGGGGCTCGAACTCACAAACCATGAGATCATGACCTGAGCCGAAGTCAGTCGCTCAACCGACCGAGCCACCCAGGCACCCCAGCAATCTGTATTTTAATAAGCCCTCCAAGTGGTTCATGTGCCAACCTCTGAGACTCACTTATCGGGAGTGACTCTCCTTGCTCATTGCTTCTTAATTGTCTGTATACTTTTACTAGAAGTTATGAGTATGTGCAAGAAAATCCATGCAGAATTTCCCAACTGGTGGACACGCCCCATCCCCTCATAAAAAGGCTGCTAGATGGATGTCTAATATATACGTGTTTCCTATTTCATGGATTCCTTGGCAAATTTTTTGATTCACTGACCAACTGTGGAAGCTGGCCCCAACTGTGTTATAGCTCCCTCTTAAAATAGTTGAAATATATAACAGATCGATAAATGATAGGTAGATAAATTTGATATGTATGAAAAAAGTAAAGATTCAAGTGTACCTCTGCAAATCCCTTAAGAAGCACAGAGAGGGCATTTGCTTTTTGAAATGTCTCTATTTGAAGTGTGCTCTCAGAAGTGAAAAAAAAGGAAATTATGCTGAGATTTAAGAAAGAACAGTCTGTCCATTCAGAGGCCTTGGAGCACAGAGAAGCTGGGAGAGCTACCACAGGACCCCTACCTGGGGACAAAACATAACACCTAGACCTTGACCCTCAGACTGTTCCCTTGGCTATTAGTATCTCCAAGTAGAACTATATGAAAATTGAATAAAGAAAAGCTGTGAATGGGCCACTACAGATGACGATTGTTCCATGGACACTTCCATCTGAAGGTACATCAAGAATTGTCCATACAGGCTTGGACCATGCCTGCCAGTCACATGGGGATTCCTTTCTTCATCAGCACCTTGAGACAGCACTGTGACTCCCATATGTCCTTTGGGGACTTTGTTACCAGCTCCCCTCTCTTCTCTCTATCTGTAAAATAAGCAGAAAAGATAAAAGTAATGTTGCTTCTGAGAGAAATCACATGCTTGCCTCTCTCTCTCTCTGTCTCTCTCTCAATTGGTGGTTCTCTGTGTCATCTGATATTTACTGGCCTTAGAGGTCAAGACCACCTGCTATAGAGGCAACTTGAGTTCTCTGACTGATGGATTGAAATCCTCTTCCAGAACAGGTGGATATACAACCTCAAAACTCAGCACGCTCTCTAACACACTGATATTTAAAAAAAAAAAAAAATTAATGTTTATTTCTTTTTGAAAGAGAGAGGTGAGGGGTGGGGGAGCAGAGAGAGGGAGACATAGAATCTGAGGCAGGCTCCAGGCTCTAAGCTGTTAGCGCAAAGCCCAACACGGGGCTCAAACTCAGATCATGACCTCAGCCGAAGTCGGGCGCTGAACCGACTGAGCCACCCAGGAGCCCCTACCGCATCGATATTTTAAAATGTACCAAAGTTGGGGCGCCTGGGTGGCTCAGTCGGTTGGACGTCCGACTTCGGCTCAGGTCATGATCTCACGGTCCTTGAGTTCGAGCCCCGCGTCGGGCTCTGTGCTGACAGCTCAGAGCCTGGAGCCTGTTTCGGATTCTGTGTCTCCCTCTCTCTGACCCTCCCCCATTCATGCTCCGTCTCTCTCTGTCTCAAAAATAAATAAACGTTAAAAAAAAATTAAAAAAAAAACTGTACCAAAGTGAACAGAACAAATGAAAAACAACACCAAGAACTTTTTTTTTTTAAGTGATTTCACAATCTCTCTGTCCAATGCTAAATCCAGAGAGAAGATTTATACTAAGGGTTGGAGGGAGGGGAGTAGGGCAGGAGGGAGTGTGGATGGTAATATTGCCAAATGGCTGGTCGTTAAAAGCTCTCTGCCTTTGGGCTTTTTTTTTTTTTTTTTTTTAATCTTAGCCACATTCCCTTCAAAAGAACTGTGAGTGATTATACATTATTGCCTCAAAGATATCTTAACATTATTTAGTAGTTGGTTTTAGAGCAATGCAAGAGAAAACTGTTTCTGTTAGCACGGAGTGATAGCTCAACACTATTTAACTGGGCTTTAGGGAACAAAGCCTTCTGATTACCCAGGTGTCTCTCCCTCTCAAATCTGGCTTCCAGTGTTGGTTTCATTCCTTCTCTTGCACTGTAAGAAACAGAAAAATACTTTGCATGTGAATTCGAGGTGTGAAAATGAAATCCTCCAGATATAATTTGGTTTAAACTGAGCAATTGATCACAGATCTAGGATTCAGCTATGAAGGGGAGCAGATTTTGCCACCCCAAAATATGTTTCTTTGGCAAAAGGATTATTTTAACCTAAAGGCGATGAATACCCAACAGGTTCGAGAAAAGCTCTTCCCTGTACCCTCATCTGCCTACATTTACACCAGAGAGGGGACCTGTACCAGGGAGAGAGCTCTTAGCTCAGATAGATAACTTCTTACCTAAGAAACTTAGCTGCCTAGCAGGGCAGCCTTTACCTTCTAAACCTTCTTATGAAAGGCCTCCCTCCCCTTTGCATCCCTAGACTCTTTCCATAGCTCGAGGTATTCTATAAGCTTCTATTCTGTGATCGCCTTTTGAATCTTCATATCTTTATGGGGCTTCCCAACGTACATCATTTTGGTTTTCTCTGGTTAATATGCCTTGCATCAATTTGATTGTTAGACCAGCCAAAGAACCTAGAAGAGCAAAAGGAAAATTCTGCCCCTACAGTTGGCGATCACAGCGGGCTAGACACTGCTCACTGTGACCTGCTGTAGCTGAGAGATCCTGGCACCTCTGGCAAAAGCCAGCAGAGGGGCCGAATTCTTGAAGTGTTAGTCCCCTGGATCTCTGCCTGCCTCCTTACATATATATACATTTAGATTATCAAGAGAAAATATTTGGTGGAACTGGTCCCTTGGATATAGTGACTTTGGTCAAAATTTTTTAGGAGTGCTTTCATTTTCTATCGATCCCGTTCCAGAGATCGTCATTATTTTCTTTTGCCTGCGTCATAAAACGTGGTTGGAAAGAAATGTGGACTCCATTTGCAGCTAGATGTGGGTTTAAGTCTTTCTTTTTCCTGATCATCTTTGGGAGTACACTTTTTCGACTCCACCCTCTTCTCCACCCTTTTATCCCCAACTTCTGGTCCCTGACCCTCCAGAAGATCTTACGGATCTCTAGGCCCCTCGTGTAACCACCCCTCCTCTCAAAATCCAACCCCATCATTTTAGCAAATTTCCTTAGATCTCCGAACTCCACCGACTTCCGTACAAAATCCCTTAAACGCCCAGCCGCCTGTGTTGAGAAGGAAGAATTTCCTCTATCATTCAAAGTCTTTCTAGGTGGGCTAAAAACCAAATTGACATGAGACAGATTAACAGGAGAAAATCAAATTTAGCAATGCAATTATGGGGAATCCACACAGACATGGAAATTCCAGATACAGTGGAGAAACATGGTTCTTACTTGCGCTAAGGAGAGGGGTAGGGTTCTGAGAATGCAAATAGAAGGTAGACCACTAGCAAGAAAGTGAAACATGTTTGGGAAACAAAGGTTGCCATATTACGTGGGTATATTTCTTAGTTAAAGAAGAATCTCTACGAATCACTCTCTTCCTGGTACAAGCAGGCAGTTGAGGAGGGAGGCAAAGAGCTTTTCCTGAATCTGCTGGTTTTGATTGCTTTTAGCTCAAAATAATGTTCATGCCAAAAAACCATCATGTGGCAGCCTGCCCTTGGCCCCTATACCTGTTTTGACTGCCTTCTCTTTGTAAGATTTACAGGAAGCATTCTGTGTGATCTCCAGGCCTAGGATATACCAGTTAGTTATATAAACACTAAAAGCCAGGACGTGAATTTAGCAGAAATACCTCAGATGGACAGTAAAGTTTGCGTTGTATCACTTACCACTACTCCCCCTTTCCAGGGCTCTTTACCAGGATCTGCGAGCTTCAGGCTTTCCTATGCAATGTCTTCGTGAACATATCCTGGACATCTACCTCAAAGAATTCATGAACCCTGGATGGCAGCAGATCTTCTAAATATGAAGGCCTTTTACCTCCAGTTACAGAAGATGCTGCCAAATTCAGACAGGAATTAGGAAGATTAGTAGCCATTCGCAAATCTACTCACGGGGACCAAGTCTGGTTATTAAGGGATGTTCCTCGCATCCACGATTATACTGTAGTTATCAGACAAGCTAAATGACTCCTTTGGGAACTTCCTCCCCCAGAGGAAACAAATGGCTGTAATTTCTCCCAGGCTCTGCTACAAATGACCTGGAAATGTCTCAAATGAAAGCTGATGTTCAGGGGCTGATAGAAGCAACAGCAGAAACTCCTCCAACTAAGGTGAATTGGTCTAAGGTTGAATCATACACTCGGAAAGATGAGCATCTAAAGGCCTTTGCTGAACCCTTCATACAGATTTTTTTCTTAAGGCAGCTACTTCAAACCCCGAAGCTCTCAAATATAGAAATCTTTTAATTTATATCTGAGTTAGAAATCTCCTTGATATAAAGAAGGAAATGAGAGAATATGTGGTTGAATGGGAAAATCGGCCTATTCATATTATTCAGGGCACAACTCAATTTTTTGCGCAAATGGGAACAATTGTCTCTATCTTGCAAATCTCTACAAAACCAGAAATGCAGCTCTGGGAACAGTTCAAAGTCCACCTATCCTTACCAAAACAGTATCTCCCTCATTCATCTCAAAAAGCTTGCTGATATTGTGAAAGATCAGGACCTTAGAAACAGAACTGGCCCTGCACTTAAAAGAAGGAAAAAGTTTAATAGTAATTACTCCAGACCTCTGATAATAGGTAAATATATCCTCAAAACTCTATTGGAGAAAAATTGGATACTATCTCTGTGGCTTTGCGATGTAGATTTTCTACATGCCCACTCCTTATCTTCTCGAGGACTAAGAGCCATCCTTTAAAATGTAAAATGTAGGGAGAAGTTTCTCATCATAAGGAGAAAAAAAGTGAAATATTTGGAAATTGCGCTAAAGAAAACTCTTCAATGTTCTTGCTGAAAGTATTAGTAAAAAGCTTTTGCCATTTGAGGAGATGAACTTAATTTATTCCACCTGTCAAAACAAAATTTGGGTTTACCTGGGTGGCGCATTTGGTTAAGCATCCAACTCTTGACTTTGGCTCAGGTCATGGTCTCATGGTTTTGTGAGATCAAGCCCTGAGTCCGCTCTGCACTGACCACACATAGCCTACTTGGGATTCTCTGTCTCTCCCTGTCTCTCTGCCCCTTGGCCCCACTCTCTCTCGCATGCATGTGTGCTCTCTTTCTCTCAAAATAAATAACTTAACATTAAAAAAATTTTGGATCCAAATGCCCTTTTATAAACTAGTGAGTTTTACATCATCATATCAATCTCATGGCTAAAATTTTCTTTTTTTAATAAAAAAAAAATATTTTATTATTTATTTTTTGAGAGAGACAGACAAAGCATGAGCAGAGGAGGGCAGAGAGAGAGGAGACACAGAATCCACAGCAGGAGCTCGAACTTACAAACTGTGAGTTCATGACCTGAGCCAAAGTCAGATGCTAACCGATTGAGCCTCCCAGGCACCCCTAAAATTTTCAAACAAAAACTATAAGGTCTCTGTTTGTATCTGTCTGTATATTGATAAGTGATATGTATGTTGTAGATGTGAGTTATTTTTGTGCTTCAAACCGAATTACCATATTGATTTGTAAAAGAGCTCCTATTTAATTGGCTTAAAAACAGACCTTTATGAATTAAAGATTGCTGAAACTCTCAGACATATTTAAAAACTAACCCCAATGCTTTTCAAGTTCATGTGACTTGGGAAAATATTTACTATTAAAGCTAGTTTAGGTTTGTTGGTCCAATGAAAATAGGTATGTCTTCAGAGTTATCAGTATTGAAAATCTGCAAGCATACAACTTTCATTTTAAGTGTTTATTAAATAAATTCATGTTATCTCTGTTCTAAAATTTGTTAGCAAGAAAAATAGCTTAGGATGATGGCTGACTTTGTCTACTGTCTTACAACATCTTCGTGAGTAATCTAAACATAGACTGTTTAGGAACAAGTCAGTTCTATAGATTTAAGCGAGATAAGATTGTAAGTGAACGTTTTAAGATTTTATTTTATTTTATTCTTATTTTTATTATTTTTTTGAGTAAACTCTGCATTCCACATGGGGCTTGAACTCATGACCTAGAGATCAAGAGTCTCATGCTCTACCCACTGAGCCAACCAGGTACCCCTGAACTTTTTAGCGACAATTATGTTTCAAGGAGTGTGTGCTTAAAAATAGCTTCTAAAATCTTTTTGACAACTTTGAGGCTTTAGAATTTTGCTAGGTTAAGTGATAAAAAATTTATTGATGTTCTAGATCATTCCAAATAAGATAACACTGTGAAACTTGAATTAAATGACTATAGATAGGTATTCCAGTTTTGGCTTCCTATTGCAGAAGAACTAAGGATAAATTTGGGTTGGCTAGCCAACATGTCTTGTGCTCCGTTGAAAGATTGTTTTAAACAAAGAGCACATGCTTCTAGAAATTTTGAAGTGTATTTCAAATCAGAGACTCTAAAGATTGCTGGTATAAAATACAAATTTACAATTGCTTACTTCTTAGTTTTCACTAGAAAGGTTAATAAGGGTTAAGGATTCTAGTTAGTGTGTGAGATGGAAGCAACTAGAAATAACAAGGGAAACAACTTTATGTGAGAACAGTAGGATGTGTTTTGGATTAAGAAAAAGTATGCGATATGAAGATGCATTTTTTGTTCAGAGAAAAGAAAGTGAATTTATCCCAAAATAAAACTGGTTATTTCAAAATAGGAAAGGAGAAAATCATGGACAAACAAAAGAAGAAGTTGGGAAGAGAGAGAGAAAAAAGATCTTACCCTGGGGGACCAACTTGGCTAAATTTGAATAAATCATTAGAAAAGTTTTAAAATTTAGCTTTAAAATCAGTAACATACATATAAAAAACTCAAACTTTATTTACTTTCAGAGCACCTGGGTGGGTCAGTCTTTTGAGCGTCTGACTCTTGATTTCCACTCAGGCCATGATCCTAAGGTGGTGACATTGAGCCCCACGTCAGACTCCTCGCTGAGTACGGGGCCTGCCTAAGATTTTCCATCTTCTCCTGCTGCCCCTCTCCCCTGCTTGCACTTTCTCTAAAAAACAGTACAAAACAAAAACAAAAACAAAAAATATCTTTTTAATTAAAAAAAAATTTAGGGGCGCCTGGGTAGCTCAGTCAGTTAAGCTTCTGATTTCGGCTCAGGTGGCGATCTCCTGGTTTATGAGTTCGAGCCCCACATGGGGCTCTCTGCTGTCAGCACAGAACCTACTTGGGATTCCCTCTCTCCCTCTCTCTCTGCCCCTATCTCACTTGCGTTCTCCCTCTACGTCTCTCAAAATAAATGAACTTAAAAAAACAAAAAAAAAAAAAACCCCTACATTTACTTTCATCTGCTAAAAGGACAAAATTTTCTTGAACTATCGATCTGCTCCTGATAGGAGATTTTGAAAGGTTTTTCTTTCTCTCTCTCTCTTTTTTTTAAGTTTATTTATTTTGAGAGAGTGAGCAAGCAGGGGAGAGGCAAAGAGAGGAGCGAGAGAGAATCCCAGGCTCAAATTCCCCAAACCATGAGATCATTATCTGAGCTGAAACCAAGAGTTGGACACCTAACCCACTGAGCCACGCAGACACCCCGAAAGGTTTTTCTTTACCTTTTACATAACCTGCCTACAAAGCAAAAATGTAATAAATATATTTATTCAAGTAATTTCCTGTGCTTAATGTTAACTTTATTATTAGGCCTTTGATTATTTAGGAAAACTGAGTCTTCTTAGAGCTAAGCTTCTGGAAGAGCTAAATTTGGGGGCACCTGAGTGGCTCAGCTGGTTAAGCATCTGACTTCAGCTCAGCTCATGATTTCATGGTTCATGGGTCAGGGCTCTGTGCTGACAGCTCAGAGCCTGAAGCCTGCTTTGGATTCTTTCTTTCCATCTCTCTCTGCCCCATGCCCACTCACACTCTGTCTCCCTCACTCTCTCTCAAAAATAAATAAACATTTTTTTAAATTTTTTTTTCAACGTTTATTTATTTTGGGGACAGAGAGAGACAGAGCATGAACGGGGGAGGGGCAGAGAGAGAGGGAGACACAGAATCGGAAACAGGCTCCAGGCTCTGAGCCATCAGCCCAGAGCCTGACGCAGGGCTCGAACTCCCGGACCGCGAGATCGTGACCTGGCTGAAGTCGGACGCTTAACCGACTGCGCCACCCAGGCGCCCCATAAACCTTTTTTTAAAAAGAGCCAAATTTTGCTCACAACTCTGTGACCTTCTGTATTTGCCTTTGAAATCTTTTCTGTCATTTTGGTCAAATAGATAATTAAGTGTTGTTTCATACTGATCATATGTCCAAACCTTTTGATATTTTTGACAAATCTCCCCCAATCAAATTCCGACAGCTTTAAGGAACTATGGTTGACTTTATCAAGCCAAGAAAGCCTCCTAGAAAAACAGCTTGGTACTTTGTTTACAGAGCTCCCAACAGGTGAGTAAGGAAGGTCACTTCCTCGCAGGTGCAGGAAACTTTGGGTATCTTTGGGACCTCAAGAAGAGAGGAATTCACTGAAATCTATAGATATTGCAGGCGAAGTCTGATGGTACATCCTTGCTTGGCTTCTGAGGATCAAGAGGGTTTTAGGAGTCCAGCCTGAAGCTCCTTATGAAAAGTCCCAACAAAGCAGATTTAAAAGAGTCTATATGGTTGATCATTGTTCTTCTAAATTTATATAAAATAACCAGGCCAAATATAATAAGATTAGACTTATTTTACAAACAAATTATTTCTACTATAATTATTATTGGTAGAAATGGGTTGATAATAGAGAGAAAATATTATATTTCAGTAGAACTATGCTATATATTGATAGATATCAGATTCTAGTTCTGTTAATTACCTTTGAGGTTTTGTTATTTACCTGTAACTGGACTGGATCCTGAATTCTTCTAGTTTCCTCGTATGTCTGGCTACAGATCTCCAGACTAACATCTCCAATTGTCTTCCACTCTCCTGACTTGGAATCACTAAGGGAAACAAACAAACAAAAAAAAGGCTGTCCCTTTCCTCGAAGGCCTGCAAACTATAAGTGAACGATTTGATTTAAACTTCAGAGAAATTGCCACAACTCATGTATAGACCATATTTGTGGCTGTTGCTGTATGCACGAGTCAGAAAGATCACCAGAGATATTCAAACTGCAAAGCAGGAAAATCCGTCAGAGTGCCACGGTCTGCCCTCACTCTGTCGGGAGATGCTTTGTGCCTGACATCTAGAAATCTCCTCGACTGCCTGCCCCGAGAAATCGGAAACTGGGATGATAGTCTGCTCCAATCATTAACCATTGTTTCCCTGTTGTGTCCATAGGTATGCTCTTATTAAATACCTGATTGCTTGCTTACACAAAACAGGCCTAGCTTTGGGAGTCTAACCTGCATCCGCCACTCCCTGAAATGAGACACAGCTATTTAACTACGCTCCTCTTTTCCAAGACTGAGATTGGCCCGGTGAGACTTGGAACCCAGTGAGATATGGAGCAAGCTCCCAACTCAGCTACTAGACCGTGAAACTTCCTCTTCGAGGTTTCATAGGTGGGCCTGAAGGGAAGCAGATTTTGCCATCCCAAAATACGTTTCTTTGGCAAAAGGATCATTTTGAGCTAAAGGCAGTCAAAGCCCAGCAGACTGAAGAAAAGCTCTTTACCTCACTCTTAGCTGCCTAAATTTTCACTGCAGAAGGGCACCTGTACTAGGAAGAGAGCTATTAGCACAGGTCAGTTTTTAACCTAAGAAACTTATCTGCGTAACAGGGCAAACTTTATGTTCCAAACCTCTCTTCTACCTTCCGGTGAATGGCTTTCCTCGTGTTTGTAGCCCCAGAGTCCTACCCCTTTCCTTATATAAGTCTCTATTACCTGCCTGCCTTATGAGTCTTCGTTATCTTTATGGGCTTCCCCTACATAGGTAACCCTATTTGTTTTCCTCTGGTTAATCTGCCTTATGCCAATTTGATTGTTAGCCCAGTCAAAGAATCTAGAAAGGTCGAAGAGGAATTTTTCTGCCCCTACAGCAGATTTTTTCCTCTTTCCAGACTTTACATATGAAGATGGTGAAAGACAGTATCAATGTCACCCTGCTGGTTTTGACGTGGCTTTGCCTTGTGAGCAGATATAAAGTTGTATTTCTTGGCAGAAAATGACCCCAAAGAGAAAACTGCTCACAGCCTAACTGCTGTGAGAGTTTGGGCAAAGAGGGAGATGTGACAGGGTCAAAGAAGGAAAACTAAAGCTTTATGAGGAAATCATACACTTCATGTGTGTCATCAACAGAGACCCATGTCTCTGACCCACTATTCACAATAGCTGAACATGAAGACAACCCATGTTGTTTTCCATCCACCTGCCCATCAACGGATGAATGGGTAAACACAATGCAGTACATACAAATAATGAAATATTATTCAGCCTTAAAAAGGAAGGAGAGTCTCACGCTACAAACAAGGGTGAGCCTTGAAGATGTTACAGTGATGCTAAGCAGACTAAGCCAGTCACAAAAGGACCAGTATTGTCCGATTCCACTTCTACGTCAAGGTCATAGAGACCAAATAGAATAGTGGTCACCACAGGTTGGAGGTAGGGAGAAATGGGGGAGGTATTTTTTTAATGGGTACAGAGTTTTAGAATGGGATACCAGTGATGGTTGGATAACATTGTGAACATACTCAGTGGTGGTGAATTGGACACCAAACAGTAATTAAAGGGGTAAATTTTATGTTATGCATATTTTACCACAATTTTCAAAAATGAAAAAAAAAAATCTTGAGATTCACAAAGGTCCATAGGATGGGTTCCAGGTACGTGCAAAAGGGGTGTTATTGCTTTTAAATGGAAAAAAATCAATATGGATAATCTAACAGGCATTAACAAAATGCTTCAAGAAAATTATATTTAATCTCACTTCTAACAGTCATCACGTAATAAAGAATGTTAACTAAAAGAATCTCTAAAAGCACTCATTAAATATATCAAAAGTTTAGGAAAAAACAAAAACAGAAAGAAAACAAATGCATCAGTGAGGCAGTAATTAGTAAAAATTTGCTGTGCACACATCATAAGGACACTTTGTAAACTGGGAATATTTAAACCAAAACATGGAATGAGGCTTAGAGGTGTATTACTGTAAGGCAGGTTATACATTGAGAAGGCAGTGAATGTTTATTCTTTACACTGATGGGTTTAGAGTTCTTTCTTTCTTTCTTTCTTTCTTTCTTTCTTTATTTTAGCGTTTATTTATTTTTGAGACAGAGAGAGACACAGCATGAACGGGGGAGGGGCAGAGAGAGAGGGAGACACAGAATCGGAAGCAGGCTCCAGGCTCTGAGCCATCAGCCCAGAGCCCGACGCGGGGCTCGAACTCACGGACCGCGAGATGGTGACCTGAGCTGAAGTCGGACACTCAACCGACTGAGCCACCCAGGCACCCCTAGAGTTCTTTTTAAGTGAAAGGGAGTTGGTTAGTTTTTAACTCCTATCAGTTTTGCAGAACGATATTAAGTTTCATTTACGATTTTCGGAGGCGGAAGCAAGAAGTCACCCAGGTCAAGTTAACTTCACTTGTCTTGCAAAATAACCTACCCGAAACACTGCTTGTATGACTTCACTGGATGTGTCTGCTCAGGGAACATTCCAGTGTGGTCTCTGCATTAGCTTTTAACAAATATAAGGGAACAAAGTTATTTTAAACCCACAGTAAGCGGTAGGGGTGGTGTGAACAGACTGTATATCCACGTTGGGATGGATATTGAAGTTTCAAAAACTGATTTCTCAGGTCAGTTTCAGAGGTGTCAGGGAAGAGAGCAAAATCTGGTCGAAAAGCAAAGACAAAAAGAAGCCCGGCTGACGGCCAGCTATGCTGGGGAAGGAGGAGAGATAAGTGTGAGTGGAGTAGCGGCTGAGAGGTCTGACATGGCAATGGCTTGAAAGCTAAAAATAGAGAATTTAATCTGGGATGGAAGAAATAGTGTGTGACACCTGAGGGCGATTGCTGATGTCACCTGCTGTGATGTTCTTACTTTACTCTCAGCATCAATGAAGAGCATTACTGATGGCCATGGGGAGGAAACTTTGGGATTGGGAGCCAGAGACAAGTATTTTGGCTGAAGATCTTTTTTTCTTTTAAAGTTTATTTATTTATTTTGAGAGAGAGAGAGAGAGGGAGAGCATGTGCAAGCAGGGGAAGGGCAGAGAGAGAGAGAGAGAGAGAGACCCAAGCAGGCTCCACGCTGTCAGCAAGGAGCCCGACGGATGTAGGGCTCGAACACATAACCCGTGAGATCATGACCTGAGTCAAAATCAAGAGACGGCCCTTAACCTACTGAGTCACCCAGGTGCCCCTTGGCTGAATATGTGCTCTCATCAGAGCAGGGCTGTGGACAGCAAGAGGAAGAACAGTTGTGTGGACAGGAGCTGCAGGTGGGAAGCAGCCCAGGCAGGGCAGGAGGTTCCGCAGGTTTCCAAGGGGGAGAAAGAGACCGTCCTCATCGTCGTTGGCATTGATGGAGAGCTACGGGGCAGCAGGACTCCGGGTGGGAAAAGACAGAAGGAGAGATAATTGAAAGATAAGAAGGAGCCTCTTACCTGGGAGCCAGACAGAAAAAGTGATCGTGCAGATGAAAGGAAAAGATGGGGGGCGGGGGTGGGGTGGGAGAGGAAGGAGGCGGTTTCCCTAAAAGCAAAAAGATTAAATGAGTATTTAATTATCAATTTAGCAGTGTGTGAAGTGTAATGCCTTAAATTTCTTTAAGTTCTCTACGTGTGAACAGGAAGACAAGGAGACGTGTTGAAAAGAAACTCCCAGAACCCTCGCACAGGAGGAACTGTGTCACTCAGCCATCCACACACACCGACACACTGATGGGATTTGTTAAGAGGTTTTTTTTTTTCTTTTTCCCTCAAAGCCTTGGATGATTTGATTGAAATCTTCATTTATGACTTTGAATCTCATTTGAAGCTCCTTCCTATATGCCCCGGTGTAGAAAAGCATCATGTACTACGGAGTTTGCGATAAATCACCAGGCATATACGGGGCCATGCTTTTGTGTTACTCACCCTAATAAAATAGTGTATTTGGTGTGTTTCACTCCACCAAATAAATAATGTGTTCAGCTGTTTCCTTACACCGAATAAATCAATGAAAACAAATGTCTTTCTGCAGAATAATTCCGTCTTAAACTCTTTAACATGTATCAGAAAATAGATTTCCTGTGTTCTTGAGCATGGATTGTAAACAGCACCACGTCAGTGGTCTCTGTTTATTGTTTTGGGGGAAGTTTGGGGGGTGGGGGCAGGGAGAGGCTTGTTTACTAGACTAAAATCCTTTAAAAAAAAAAAAAAGGATCCTTATCTTTCATTTAGGTTAATAACATACCACATATATTTGTCAATCAAATTAGAATTACTGTCAGCCCATAATGCATTTTAGTTGAGCCAATATCAGTCAGTCCTGATTTATTTGCTTAATACAAATCTAATTGAGTTTCAGCCTGCTCGTCTCCTTTCCGCTGTTAACCGACCAAGTACATCTTTAATTTCCAAGACCGATGGTGTGGTAGCAGTTGAGAGCAAGAGTGATTTGCATAAAGCCCCAGAAGGGTGCCAAAACTCTTCACGCTTTAAACAACAGCCTTTATTATTCTGTAAGTGGATGTGTTGAATTTTCATGCTTTTGTTTCCAGTTCAGCCCTGACAGAAAAGAATAAAGTAGATTTTGCCAGCACCCCTGCTGTGCCCTGGGGGAGAAATTCAATGTGCCTCATTTGTCTTAATTGGAGAACCGCCCTCAGCACCAGCTTTTTCTATGAATACATTAGCATAACAGACAGAAAATTCAAGCCCACTTTTGTGGCAGCCGTCACCCCCCCCACACACACACAGCACCACGCACACCTCCCATTTGAGCACTAATAAAAACTGCACGAGGGGAGAAGTGCTTGTTTCATCTCCTGGATTTCTCATAGTTGGTGTTGTAAAATTCTCTGTACAGGAGAGATGTATCAAGCCTATTTTATCTCTGCGCTGTTATTAGAGCCGGTCGTGAAAAATGTGATAAATATCATCCATGACAGAGAGCTGAAAGCTTCTCTTTATTCTTTATAATGTGCTAATCCTATATACTTGTTCTTTGACTGGTTATGCTGCTTTTTCAGAGGGGAGAGTTGGTTTTACAGAGACAAATGGGGAGCAGCTATGAATGAACCTGGGGGGGGGAGAAAAAAAAAAGAAGAAAGAGAAATTCTTACCGAGGTGAATTTATTAGCACTAAAACAAACGCAGTTATCAGAGTCAAAGCAAGATTTTAAGCCCCGTGCCAATTCGTTGGAGGAACAGTAAATTCATCTGCACATTTTTCATATTGCAAAGGGGCTCTAAGTCTGGACAAACGGTGCCCTGTAAATCACTTCCCTCATCAGTCCCTTCCAGTGTCTGATTGAACTAATGGCATTTAAAGGTAGGTGTTTCAAAAGAAATGTTTCGTTTACATGTTCCCAAGACCGGTATTAATTCTTTCATCACATCTGTTCAACCTGCTTGCCATTGCCAGCTTCTGAAAGAGACGGAAAACATGGGGGAAAGATGTAATTTCTTAATAAAACGTGCTGTACGCCTTCTCTTGGAAAGATGGCTGCCTTTCAAAAACACAGTGAATCCATATTTTGTCTTGATTTTTCTCCAGCAGGCCTAATTTACCACGTCAGTCACACGCTGCTCTCACTAGAAGCCTTCCAGGGATTTTAAATAAGGTTTTTTTTGTGTTGTGGTTAAGAGCTTGTGTTGTTTTGGATTCTTTGTCCGCCCATTTAAAAATTAAATACCTTTCGGGTCAGGTCCTTGTGGGTAGGTGGAAGGCAAAGTCATTTTAAAATAATAACTTTGAGATGCACCAGCTTCACGGCCTAAGAGAGGACTAACCAGTTCTTACTGCGGCACAACTCCTCGTTCTGTCGCCAACTTCAAAGGCTCGGTGCACACAGTCCGGAGCCTGAAGGCATCACTGAGGGTTAAGGCACTCTTCCCCTCCCCCTTTCCTTCCTGCATTTTCCATTCACTCAGTCCCAATAAACATTCCAAGAGGCTAGGATGAGTTGGTGAGTGTTGGAGACTAGGAATACAATGTTTGCTTTCTTCTGTAAATGAATCTAAAAATAATCATTTGGCTGTATCTGTCCAGTGAGAGGATGTCAGCTTTTCGCTTTACTACCGGTTTCATTTACATTATAAAAATGACAAGCAGTTTATCAGATAATCCCCCGCTGCTTTCTAAACAAACATTCCAGCCACGGAGTTCTTTCTGGAATCCTCCCTCCCCCGCCCCAAATGGCCTTGAAGTCTTGTCTGGGGTCTGGACGGGGCTGCCTCAGCTCGTCCTCCCCATCAGTAAAAGATGGTCCCGTGAACGCTCAATTCTCCCTCTATCCCCTACCAATTTGTTTCTTTAAAGAAAAAGAAAAAAATATATATACTCATCTCCCAAAGATCTTCTATTTACTACCATTCCTGACAACTTTCAACAGTCTTAGGGAAAGAGAAATGGGATTGCAGCCTGCATGGAGGACTGCATTCCAGTTTTTCTCAGGACGATGTTGCTTCAGCATATTATTACAGAGTTTAATGTTTGCTATCATGAGAGGGGCATGTGTTCCCTTTATCCAAATGAGAGACTACTGGAAGGCATAGAAAAGACTAGAAGCCACTCGTAGCGTTTTGTTTGTTGTTGCGGCTGTGTTATTGCTTCAGTTTCTGAGAAACACCCCACATCCTCTGCAGACATAGTAGGCAAATTGTATTTTCGAATACACTGATACGGTATTTGCATGTTGCCCTCCCCTCCCCCCCATGTTGGTTTGGCCCACCTGTCTGGAGTTGAGAGCTGTCAGCGGTATTTAAATTCTGGGAAGACCCATCACTTGTTAACCTGAGCAGAGCTAAGGAGGACTGTTTCATGGGTAAGTCGTCAATTATTTTTTTTGTGTGTGCCGTCACTCTCTATGAAAATCACGTCTCCCCACAAAGATCAAGTATTTGTAGAATGACCCCAGAAAATCAAGCGTAGGTATTTGAGGGGAAGAAGGGGGACACGTTAAGTTTGGGGAACGATGGCTAGGAAAGTGACTCTCCCCACGTCCACAAGATATAAATTTGTCCTGCAGACCTGGAGTAAACATAATCCTGCATTCTACTGCGGGCGCTACGTGGGGTAATGGTTAAGTGGGTACCTTGATGCAGAGATGGGCCTGGATGTGGCACGTCTCTTCGAAGAAACCCTTGGGATTCTTGCCGGAAGCAAACTTTGAAGACTGAAATTTCAAAAGTTAGGTCATTTATAGGAAAAAATCCGTAATTGACTTTATTTTTTTTTAATTTTTTTTAACATTTATTTATTTTTGAGACAGAGAGAGACAGAGAATGAACAGGGGAGGGCAGAAAGAGAGGGAGACACAATCCGAAACAGGCTCCAGGCTCTGAGCTGTCAGCACAGAGCCCGACGCGGGGCTCGAACTCACGGACCGTGAGATCATGACCTGAGCCGAAGTCGGAAGCTTAACCGACCAAGCCACCCAGGCGCCCCCCGTAATTGACTTTAGAAAGTATTCTTGTGACGTTGCAAATCCATTTAATGGGCACAAGTCGCCTTACTTGGTCACGCCTTACAGGGCCAAGCAATACCAAATTAGGAGAAAACCGATGCGTAAGAGTAGGACGTCGAGTAACGCCAGAGTTTAAGGCCAAATATTCTTGATTTAAGTCATACAGTTCGAGTAACAGTGATCCCAGATTTCAAGCAATAATCGTTTCTGTTGAAGTTACAAAGAAAAAGACTCAGACGTGCTAATGTAACATCCACAGATGAACAATAAGATTTCGCTACCAAAATTTCTCACTTTAGTGAATTTGTATCAAATTAGTCAAGAGAGTCTATTTAGGGAACACCCCGGCTATTGTTTTTTCTTGCTTCAACTCCTTGGGAAGTTATTGATTGACTCTTCACAGTCTTGATAACCTCTTTGTATCTGATTCTAAAGACTTGGCCCACAGAAACTGGGAGAGTCCTTTAAATAACCTCCCGTTTATTTGTCAGCTCTCTTCAGTGATCTGCTCTCTGAAAAGAAAAGGAACGTCAGGTAAGGAAGGATGGTTGTTAAGTTACCATATCCCCTAGGGTTTCGCCTAAAAATGCAAGACACCTGTGTGAGGTACGCAGCATTTTTCCCTCTGGAAAACTCACTAGTTCCCTCCAAGGAGGTGAAATAGAAGCGCTGCCGTGGTGGCCCAGATCTGGAGCCTGAACAAACTAAAGGGGGACCAAGATTCTACTCTGCACTGTTGTTTGGTCAGATAAAGAATGGGAAGGGAAAAGGGGACACAGGCAGTCCCTGGTCCCAGGGAAAAGCAGTTTTCGAAAGGTACAACAAGAGGAGAAAGTTTGGGTGGTATTGGAGTGCTAAGAAACTCAAGCGGTGTCAGGGAAAGACATTGCAAGATGCGTCGCTGGCAGGAAGACACAAAACTCAGGAGAGCAGGGGCGCCTGGGTGGTTCAGTCAGTTGAACGTCCGACTTCGGCTCAGGTCACGATCACACACTTGGTGGGTTCAAGCCCGCATCGGGCTCTGTGCTGACAGTGTTGGACCCCGCTTGGGATTCTTTCTCTTCTTCTCTCTGCTCTTCCCTCACTCACTTGCACGTATGCACTTTCTCTCTCCCAAAATAAATAAACTTAAACATTGCTTAAATAAATTAACAAACACTGGGTTTGTGTTTGCCTCCTTTAGAGGATTTACAAGCCCTTTTCCTGGTATTGCATTGCTGCTCCCACCACTTGATCGTATTTCTGATTTTCAGTATGATCTGCATTCGTTCTTAATTTTCCCACAGATGAGTCACCAGCCTGAGAGCCCCGACAATGCCAGAGCTACACCCTTGGTGACTGACTTTTAGTGTCTAATGAAACCACAGTCTTGGGGTCACCTGGGTTGCTCTGTGAATTGAGTATTCGACTCTTGATTGTGGCTCAGGTCATGAGCCCAGTCTTGTGGGACCGAGCCCCGAGTGGGGCTTTACACGGAGTGGGGAGCCTGCTTAAAATTCTTTCTCTCTGTCTCCCTCTGCCCCTTTCCAGCTCATGCATTCACTCTCTCCCATTCTCTCTAAAAAAAAGAAAGAAAGAAGAAAGAAAGAAAGAAAGAAAGAAAGAAAGAAAGAAAGAAAGAAAGAAAGAAAAGAAACAACAATCTTAATATCTTAATCAATGTGGAAACAACATTCTAATCTAATGATTCTCTAATCCTTGGTTCCCAGGCACTGAAACCCCCGCTATTGTTGTTAGACTCCATATCGGTCCAACTATATAGTTCCCAGCAAAAACTAATTTTTTGTGATGCAATCAAGAAACGTCTAAGCAGCCTCTCAACTATGTTTGTTTGGGCACTTGAAGGCTGGTCTGCTTTTGCAATGGCTCCCTTAAAGACCAAATGGGGAAAAGCCAAGAACTCTGGGCAACACTTCAACAGTCAGCAGCTGCTCTGCACTCCCAGTCAATCCCAATTTGCCACTTGGCTGCTTACTGATGAGCTGCTTGTATGAATGTTTGATAGCACCATGGTGGATTCCCTAGTTCACTCATTGGCTTACCAAGCTTTGGGCAGATATCGGGTACCCCGGGAGCTTGGCCTCTCTGCAAAACAGCTTGTTATAAGGGAAAGAGAATTTGATTGGAAGTCAACAGTCCAGTTGCAGGTTTGAACTGTCCCTAATTACATATATGGTGTTGGGCAAGTAATTTAATCTATCTAGGCCTTAGGGGTTTGTCGTTGTTAACATTTTATTATGGGATTTTTAAACATATGCAGAAGCAGAAAGAAGAATATAATAAATCCCATGTACCAATCATTTACTTTCAGCAATTATCAACTTCAGTTGATTAAACTCTGCCTTGCCTATTGGATTACTGTGAAACGAATCCCAGACTCCTGTCCTCTCCATAAATATTTTAGAGTGTCTCTCTAAAAGATTAGAACTACTTTGTTTTTAAAAGCCACGAGTACATTAGATACCAGCAATAATGATAACTCTAATATTTTCCAGTACTTAACGTTCAAATTTTCCTGAGTGTAAATTTTTTTTTTTAATTTTTTTTTCAACGTTTATTTATTTTTGGGACAGAGAGAGACAGAGCATGAAAGGGGGAGGGGCAGAGAGAGAGGGAGACACAGAATCGGAAACAGGCTCCAGGCTCCGAGCCATCAGCCCAGAGCCTGACACGGGGCTCGAACTCACAGACCGCGAGATCGTGACCTGGCTGAAGTCGGACGCTTAACCGACTGCACCACCCAGGCGCCCCCTGAGTGTAAAATTTTTAAAGATACTAAAAAAAAAAAAAAAAAAATTTTTTTAAGGTTTATTCACTTTTCAGAGACAGAGAGAGACAGAACATGAGTGAGGGAGGGGCAGAGAGAGAGGGAGACACAGAATGTGAAGCAGGCTCCAGGCTCTGAGCTGTCAGCAGAGAGCCTGACGTGGGGCTTGAACTCATGGACTGCAAGATCATGACCTCAACTGAAGTCGGACCCTTAACAAACTGAGCCACCCAGGCGCCCCTAAAATAGTATTTCTGAAAAAATAAAAAAAAATTTTTAGGGGCACCTGGGTGGCTCACTTGGTAGAGTGGGTGACTCTTAATCTGGGGGTCGTGAGTTTGAGCCCCACCTTAGACATGGAGATTACTTTAACAAATTCAAAAATTTTTTAAAAATTTTAAAGGATCAAAATGAGGTCCCTACATTCAATTGCTGAAATGTCTCTTCTGTCTATTTTAAACTATAGATTCTCATTTTCTCTCTGTCTCCTTCAACTTATTTAGGGAGGAGAAGTGACATCATTTGTCCTGCAGACATTCTCAGTCTAGACTTTGTTAATTGCATTCTTATAATGATATTTAATATATTGCTTTATCTTTTATATTTCCTGTAGTCAGAGCTACAAGCTTAGTCATTTGAAGAACTAAAAGTAAGAATGCTTGGGGTGCCTGGGTGGCTCAGTCGGTTGAGCGTCGGACTTCGGCTCAGGTCATGATCTCGTGGTTTGTGAGTTCGAGCCCTGTGACGGGCTCTGTGCTGCCAGCTCAGAGCCTGGAGCCTGCTTCGGATTCTGTGTCTCCCTCTCTGTCTGCCCCTCCCCCACTTGTGCTCTGTCTCTATCAAAAATAAATAAAATGTAAAAAAAAAATTTTTTTAAAAAGAATGCTTAGTATTGTGCACTTCCCCTGGGAAGCATATGATGTCTAGTTGTTTGTCTTTTGGAGCTGTTAGCAGCCATTGATAACCATTGCCTAGATCCATTTATCAAAAGGGGTTGCAAAATGGTGATATGATATTTTTAACATACGTTCTTCATTTACTAGTTAGAGTGCTTTTATAAAGACTAACTTGTTCTTGAAAATTATGTGGTTACCCTGTAGTATTGAGATATAAGAAGGGTGGGATAAATGATTAAATCTTTCCCAAGTTTAAAAAAATAATCATTTTTCTAGCATCTTCTAATGAAGAACACAAAGGGTTTTTTTTGTCTGTTTATTATTTAAGATCATTATACATTTTTGGATTTAAACATATTTGACATGCTTTAACTCATTTTGGTTCTTATTTTTGCATAAGCCAGTGGGAACTCTTGAATTAGTCTAAAAAGGAAAGAACATACAAAACTGTCTGCAGAAGGCATCAGCTGTGGGAAGTAATTATGGCAAAGCTGTACTGTATAATATTAATATGTAAAAGTCAATATATAATTAGATATAATACATAAAATCAGTAACTTTCCGGGGCGCCTGGGTGGCGCAGTCGGTTAAGCGTCGACTTCAGCCAGGTCACGATCTCGCGGTCCGTGAGTTCGAGCCCCGCGTCGGGCTCTGGGCTGATGGCTCGGAGCCTGGAGCCTGTTTCCGATTCTGTGTCTCCCTCTCTCTCTGCCCCTCCCCCGTTCATGCTCTGTCTCTCTCTGTCCCAAAAATAAATAAACGTTGAAAAAAAAAATTAAAAAAAAATCAGTAACTTTCCTATACACTGGTAATGAAAAAGTTGAGTTTAAAAGTAAAATTTCAGCACCCCTGAAAGTGAAATACGTAGCTGTAAATCTAACAGAATATGCATAAGATCTAAATGAGGAAACCTTAAAAACTCTCAAGAACAAACTCAAAGAACTAAATAAATGAAGAGGTAGTCCATGTTCATGGATATAAAGACTCAATATTGTCAAGATATCAGTTCTTCTAACTTGATCTACAGATTCATTGCAACCCCAATCAAAATTCCAATACATTATTTTATGAATCTCAACAAACCGAGTCTGAAGTTTTGTAAATAAAGAAAAGACCTAGAATATTCAACACAATATGGAAGGAAAAGAACAAAGTTGCAAGAATGATAATATCTGATGTCAGGACTTACTGTAATTGCAAACTTGTGATCTGCAAAAGACACTGTCCCAAAAATGATAGCACAAGAGACACACTGGGAGAAAATATTTTCAAAAGGCATATCAGATGTATCAAGAACTGTTAAATATCAACAATAAGAAAACAAACAATCTGATTTTTAAAATGAGTCGAAGAAGAAGGAAGAGTAAGAGGAAAAAGAAGAAAATGCCATCGTTATACCTGTCAAGAAGGCAAAGAAAAACTCATCTCTGCAGTGCTGGAAGTTGAATGGGGGCCAGGACACAAATCTATGCGATTTTCTTTAGTGCTCTTTTTTTTTTTTTCCCAAGTGAAAAAGCGACTAATAAAAAAATTTCAAGTCATCAAGAGTCAACTTGTGATGATGATCCTGTTTAATCAAGCCTGAATGAATCAAAATAAGTAGAGGTTTTATAATTTTTAAAGTACTTTTCCAAAAAAGGAAAGTACCCGTAGAAAAAAATAAAGAAAAAAATCAAGTACCCTTAAGGTGTTCGGGAAAATGTACTTACATGGAACATCTCTGTTTTTAGTGATTCTGGTTAAATGATACGTGACTGTGACTTCTTCCTTGGTTAACTTATAAGCTATTACGTATTGTAACATGATTGAATATATGCCATTTCAAACCAAGCCCAAAACAAATGACCCATATTTCAAGTTAAGCTTTTTACATGTTAAGACAACAGTCTTAAACCATGACTAAAACCCAGAACAGAAAGACTGATGTATCATGTATTCTAAATATCATTGAGTCAAAGGCAATGAAATTTGTTCCTTACTATGATATTTGAGAATGTAGGTGAGCTTTTTCAATGTAGTCCACTGTTCAGTACTATTAAGTCCGGATCCATCCAGGTGATGCATCGCATCATCAACCTGCCAGGAAGCCTTTGGAGAGCCATTTGTCCCTGGGTCCAAATCAAATATGTACCCTAACTGTTAAAAAAATATGTTGTTAGACTAAACGGCTGAACTATCTTTGGCAGGAATGCCAAATGAATTATGACAACAGTTGACCACTTTGGACCCTGGGGCAATATTACCAAAAAGAAAAAGGCAAAAATCAGTTCTTTCTAAGTTTCTGATCTTATGCAGACCAAAGGCATCCTCCTTTCTGTTACGAATCTCGAAGTCCAAGACTCTTGCACTCGTCTATATTGGAACTTACGTCATTTATCCTGTGTATTATTGGAAGGGGCCTACACTCAAAATTGGTATAGAACATTATTTCTGAATCGCAACAGAGTTGAGGCTTAATAGAGAATTGTTGGCTTCTGACTTACCTGGAATCACATACCAGCATCACCTCTGATTAGAGTCCCCCTCTTTCAAAGTGGGGGTAATAATGTCTATCTTCTGTCACAGATCTGTAGGTCAATGGTGAATGTTAAGTTTGTGACCTATTGTGGGCCCTCATAAAAAAGACAGCTTGGGGCCACCTAGGTGGCTTAGTCAATTGAGCATCCGACTTCAGCTCAGGTTATGATCTCACAGTTGGTGAGTTCAAGCCCTGCACCAGGCTCTGTGCTGACACCTTGGAGCCTGGAGCCTGCTCCAGATTCTGTGTCTCCCTCTCTCTCTGCCCCTCCTCTACTCGCACTCTCTCTCTCTCTCAAAAATAATAAATAAAAACATTTAAACAAATTTTTTTAAAAGACAACTATTAAGATGATGATCTAGCAACAGGCTTTATCTAGAATTGCTAAGTAAAGTCTTAAGAGGATAAATACATGGATACCGTTATATATCCGACACGGGGAACAGTCCACTGGGATATGCATAACCTGCCTACAGGCCTTCAAAAACAAAAGCGGCAACCAAAGAGACAAAAGCAGCAACACAATTGCAGATAAACACTAACAACAATAATAACAAGCCCACTGTGCCACCCATGTCAGCCCTGTCTGCCCATTTGGTCCGTCAACATTAACATTTAAGTGATGTATTTAGGAAGAGTCATCGGAAACCATTTTGCCTTTCAGCAACTATATGTTAGACATGCGAAAGAGGCTTTTACTTTTTTTTTTTCTTAATAAATGGTTTCTAAGTTTGTTTTAAAGCATCCCCTCACTCTTTTGACCAACCCATTAATAATTCTACACGTTCTTACTTTGTTTTACTGCTCCCAGGCTGATTCAGAAAATGCGAACGCTTGGATATTCACAAGGAGCTCCTTGAGTTCGGTTTCTCTGACTACCTGAATTCCCGGAGAGGCCACAGAAAGGAAACACAAAACAGAAAGCAAACACAGACTCTGTTTCATTGCCATCAGGCTTTTGCTGCATTGCTGTGGTTTTCTTCAGGTCCAGGCCCCTGCGACTGCATGAATGCCTTAGGACTTCCCTAGACGAAGACTTCAATTCTGGTTTTACCACATTTCTCTGTATTTTACTATTCTATCAGGAAAGTTTTGGAAAATACAAAGATCTTCACCCTGGGGGCAAAACTGCTTAAAACAATTACTTGGGTTTTAGTGAGTTTTCCGCATCCCACCCCCCCACAAAAAAAAAAAAAAAAAAAAAAAAGATTTTCCTCCTGCAACTATTTGGGAGTTTACTTTCTTGCAAAAGATGGGCTTTCTGAAAATTTTCCATTGGCAGTAGTCCAAGGCCATAATTACTTTAAATTAAACCCTCAAGGGTTTCCCTTTCTCTTCTTTAGCCACAAACAATCCCGTCCTCTGAGTGTTAGACTCAGTTTAACTCAGCAAGTTTCTAGAACCAGTGCCCAGGACCCAGAGGACAGGAATTCTAACTTGAACCTTTAAAGATGCTGTAGGACGTCATTTGATGTGTTCAATGGAGCCCTCTCTGAATCCCTGCTGTTCATCTGAGTGGTGGGTGGAGGGTGGGGGGTGGTGGGGGGGGGAGGGGAGGTAGCATACTGGAGGCCAGAGAGCAGCTGTTTTCCTAACTTGTGCAAGGCTGGTAAGGAATCTTAGGCAGTTATATAAATTATTTTATTCAAAAATGTATCTAACGATAAAACCTTGATCACATCCAATATTCCAAAAAAATGACTCCAGACTCTCGTGCTCTCTTAAGATGAAAATATTTGGACTTTTCCAGAATTTCTTTCACCTTACAAATATATTTATAACAGTATAATTTTATCATCCGTCCTTGGTTTACAAGTCTACCAGCCATAATTGTTTTCATTTTACTTAGTTTTTTAAAATAGTGTTTCTGTAAAGCAGCAAGGGTTATTTGAGGTAACCTCACCAAAGGACGTCCCTGTGGAGGGAAGCAGAAAGTTTAACATTCCTCCCCCCCCATCTTGTCGCCCCACCCCCCAGTCCTCCTCTGTGCCCACCCACCCCAACTCAGACAGGTTCTAATAAAGGCAGATCTATATCTGAGGAAAAAAAGCTTAAGTTGACCCAAAGGAGTAAGCCTCACAGGACAGGAACGTTTAAAAAGGCAGAATATTGTAGGCACCACAAATGAAAATCCAAGTTTGCTCCTTGGGATTGCTTGGCTGAAATTGCTTTCCACTTGTCTGGAGGAGCAGAGATCAGATGTGACTCGTACACCTGCTTTCGAGCGTTCTGTTCAGGAGTCCGCTCTTCTCTGCGAACTCCTTTAGACGGTGTCTTCCCGAGTTTTGTAGCTCACCCACCTTTTGGCTGAGTTGTGTGGCTGATAATTTGAAGATATCTCTGGTTTCCTGTGATCTGGCTATTAAGAAGATTTACGGGCGAGTCCCTTTGGTCGTGTCCTGCAAAGGTGATAAAATTTAAAAAATCTATTTGGAGGCCACACAATTTACCATAATTCTGCTTTCGTTTCTTCTCACCTTAGACGTACAATCCATTAAGCTGTTTTATAGAGGTTCAGTATAAAAGGACAGTGGTACTCTAGTATTTCTTAACCTGTTATTAAGACCACAATATTTTAACAGGAATGAAGGCCCAAATGCAAATTTCTCTTCTCTTTGTATAACATTAGCGCAGTAAAGAATGAATTGAGTACATGATTTTTCATCTCTGGAGTACGGGGGCTGGTAATGTGCGGAGCTGCAAGAAGCAAGCATTAATCTGTCTAGCTGCTAAGGAATGAAATGTCACTCGGAGGAACTTGTTCTCGCTGGTACATTCTTTCATGGAATTCGCTATCAAGCAGCGGCACAAGTAATCCTTCTTCCAACCGCATTACATCATAGCACATCGACCCTTTTTCACGTGTTTGGATTGAGTCCCTGCCTATGGAATATACAAGAACTTCGGTTTTTCAAGAGTGTTCTTTGAATATTTTTAAAATAGAGCATCGCGGGGCGCCTGGGTGGCTCAGGCGGTTAAGCGTCCGACTCCGCTCCGGTCATGATCTCACAGTTCGTGGGTTCGAGCTCCAAGTTGGGCTCTGTGCCGACAGCACGGAGCTTGGAGCCTGCTTTAGATTCTGTGCCCACCTCCTCTCCCCCCGCCCCTGCCCTGCTCCTGTGCTGTCTCTCTCTGTCTCTTTGGGTCTGTCAAAAAAGAATAAACGTCTCATTTTAAGTTTGAATAACACCCCACCCCCCTCCTGGTGCCTCCCTTTCCCCCCCACCTTGGGTGTGGTACTACCACTAGGGCCTGGGAAACCAGGGAGATAGGCTATTAGCATTCCCGATAAAAACCTAGGATTTGCCTGTGAGTACACAGCTTAACAGTTTAGAGGAGGGCATTGTGGTATTAGTGAGGCCTATGCTCATGGTGAGCCTTCCTTCCTGCTTTTTTTTTTAATTAATGTTTATTTATATTTGAGAGAGAGAGAGAGAAAGAGAGAGAGAGACAAAGCACAAGCAGGGCAGGGGCAGAGAGAGGGAGACACAGAATCGGAAGCAGGCTCCAGGCTCTGAGCTGTCAGCACAGAGCCCGACGCGGGGCTTGAACTCACAAACTGCGAGATCATGACCTGAGCTGAAGTCGGACGCTTAACCGACTGAACCACCCAGGTGTCCCCCTTCCTGCTTCTTCATTTCCACTTGCAGGAAGCTGAGATAGCCAGATAAGCAGCTTTTACATTAAAAATACCTTACTGGGTACTTGGCTGGCTCAGGAGGTAGAGCCTGGGATCCTAGATCTAGGAGTTGTGAGTCCAAGCCCCATGTTGGCCTTGGAAACTACTTAAAAAAAAAAAAATTGCACACACACACACACACACACACATATGTTCCTGTACCTTTGGTTGGATATTTCATTAGGTTGGAAAGCAAGAAATAAATAAGGCCTTCTTCAATAATACAAAGTCTATACAGCATTTTACTATTTTTTTTTGAGTTTATGTATTTATTTTGAGAGAGAGAGGGAGCATGCATGTGCACATGGTGGGGGGGGGGGGGAGGGAGAGACAAAGATAGAGGGAGACAGAATCCCAAGCAGGTTCCCCCTGCCAGCGCAGAGCCCCAGGCACTGTGAGATCATGACCAGAGCCAAAATCAAGAGTCAGGCACTTAACCCGCTGAGCGACCCAGGCACCCCCACGTTTTATTTTAAATAATGGCATGTTTCAAACTTGTGACTACAGAATCCTTTTCCAGACTCCTATGTTAAAGAAAGTGAAGAAAAGTTCCGTCTCATTTACCATCGCCACTCACAAACATGAGGCCTCTTGAGAGGAGACCCCTCAGAGCCCAGGGCCTTGTCAGTTTTCTATCTCAAAACAAAATGCTTGCTGATTTTTAAAATCGGCCAATCGCTCTATGACTCTCCATTGCAAATGTAGAAAGCCAGGGTAGTAGTAAAGAAAGATATTTGAGTAGCTCTAACAGGAGATGATTTTGAATCCTGTCTTCGCTTATGAAGGGAAGTCAATCTTCGCCCACATTTCAGAATTTTCTTGCAGAGTGATTTTTTGGTTTTAATCTTGACAGATGTGTGTGTGTTCCTCAGAGGTGAATTTCTCTCCATGCCTTTCAACACCTTCTGTCCACAGAGAAGCCAACAAACAAGTCAATTTGTGTCCTCTTTTAAGGTAAGATTAACTGGGATCCTATTATGGAACTGGTCTTCATGAACTAGTATATCCTATTTTTAATCTCTCAGCATGGATTTTTGTAAGTAGTCTTTTAATTTTTATTGTTATACAATAAGGAGTAAAAAAAAAAAAAAAAAAAAAAGAATATCGGAGTCAGAGCCGGAAAACTGGATTGCTATTACAACCAACGAAAGGACGTTGGTGAGATGTCTTTGAAAATATGATGCATGATTCTTCGATTTATAAAGAAGTTATATTTGAGGGCCCGTATGTGACAGACATAGTCCTAGGTGCTGGGAATATGCAGGGCTTACATTCTGGTAGAGACAAATTGATAGATGTACTCTTGTTACTCTATTTTTCATTACATGAGCAGCAGCATCATTAAATAGAGAAACTTCACTTGTGTGTGCTGTGGTTAACATGTGAATTGTGAACATCGGGAGTTGGAAATTGGAAGGTGAGGTCTTGAGGGTGCGTCCTTGCTCCCTCCCATTTATTAGCTGAATATATCCACAAGCAAATCATTGCATCGCGCTGAGGACATTTCCTCATTGGTCACTGTGGGACTGGGCTAATACATAACTCCCAAGAGTGTTTTAAATAGTTTGAAATGTTGGAGAATGGGTTCTTCACATCGTGCTGTACTATGCAATACTCTACCTACTTAGCCCTACTGCTGTGAATATGTGTCTTTCTACAGAGAAGCATTATGGTACCGTCTAGCTTTATACGGTTTAGGATTTCTTTTTTTTTTTTCTTCTAAACATGGTAAAAAAAAAAAAAAAAGGAAGTAAATTGTCAACAGTAGTGTCCCCTGTTCCAGATAATATGAATCGTGTTCATGCTACAATATTTAGGCGACGTGCACCGCCATGAATTGGGTAGTTTTTTGCCAACAACAGAGTAAATGACGACTATTCCCATATCAGTTTTCTTCTGTACTGATTACAAGCTTGTGTGGGGGCATGATTCATGGTTTACTTGCTTTTCAAGTCACAGTTTCAAGTAACGCCATTTGTCTTCTATCAGCCGTTTGTACCTAGACCAAGAATCCACGTGCTGCTCTCTTGTATTTCACGTCATTTCTAGTGTTGGACAGCCTTATTCAGACTGCCACATGTTTAAAGTAAATAGTGCACATGGTCTTTAAAAACAACAACAAGGAAACCTTTCACTGGTGTCGCTTTCATCTCCATAAGTATTTCATCCGGTAGAGTGTCTTGCTCAGTGCTCAGTACAGCATAGGTTCTTCAGTGAATTTTATCCAGTGAATACTGTGGCACATCTTACCCCGTGTTCATATTTTACACATCAAAAGCCAGTCCAGTTCCAGGAGAATCACATGAGTTAGGAACATAGAACCGAACCACTTGAGAGAAGATGGTAGAAAGAGGACAGCTTTGAAGATGGGCATTCGTTGATTCTTGTTTTCGCTAAGGAAGCATGTCCTAAAAAGCTTACTATGCACCGGGTCCTGTGCTAGGAACAGCCATATGCCTAAGATGCAGTCTTTGTCCTTGGGTAGAACCAATTTAGTGAGGGAGTGAAAAACATAAATAGGAAACAGAAATAGTACTGGTGGGGAGAGGGCATGAGAAAAAGGCATGGAAAGAAGGAAAAATAGTGCAGTCCAGAGTAAGCAAATCCGTAAAGATTTGTGGTTGTCTACTTGCAGTTTGCGGAAACGACTAACTTATTCGTTGAAATAGGAGCTGTTGGAAGAGGAGTAGGTTTGAGGTGAGAGTGGAGAGAAAGATAATGAGGTAAGTGTGTACAGGCTGGATTTGAGATGTTTTTGATGTATATTTAGTAGTTATGTAAAGTGCAGCTCACTCGTGAGACTGCGTGTAAGAGAGGACTGGAATTATGGGCGTCGATAAGATCTCTTCGAGAGGATATAGTAACATCAGGACAAAGACACAGGAACAAACCTTGAAGAACCCTCAACTGAAGACTGCTGGGTCCAAGAAGATCAGCCTGCAAATAATACAGACTGGGCGAGTCCAGAAAGGAAGGAGGAAAATAGCAACCTTTCTCGACTGAAAATGAGAGTAGGGACAATATCAGATAAAGACAGTAGTCACTAGCGTCCAATGCTATTGAGAAGTCAAATGAAGATTTGGCCACCTGGCGGTCATTGGCGACTCTCACCAATTAAATACCATCCATCTGCTGATGACTCCCAAATGTAAACCTCTAGTCCAGCTCTTCCCTACATCCCAGACTCATGTCCCCAGTTGCATATTGAATGTCTACTAGACCTACCACGCTTAAGATGTTCCACAGAGAGCTCCTGATTCTCGTCCCTACCCTTGTTCCTCGCACAGCCTTCCTCATCTCATTTATTGTCCTCTCCCCACTTTAACTTGCTCAGGCCAAAAAATAGTTGGTTGACTGTTGGTTTTCTCTCCTACGACTCATCTAGACCACAGCAAATTCTGTGAGCGCTGCCCTCATGCGATTTCACCCTTCTGACCACATCTCACCACCTCTTTGTGCCAATCTCTAGAGACTGTTCTTTTTACTCACAGCTTCACTGAGATAAAATTCACATACCATATAATTTATCTGTTTAAAGTGTACAGCCCAGTGGCTTTTCTATATTCACATAGTTGTGCAATTGTCACCGCATTTAATTTCAGAATGTTTAGTCACTCCCCATTCCCTCATTCCCCTAGTTCCTGGCAACCACTAATTTACCTGCTGTCTGCATGGAGTTGCCTTCTCTTGGCTTTTCACATAGATGGAATCATATACCCTGTGGTCTTTTGTGACTGGCTTCTTTTGTATAGCATTATGTGTACGTACGTGTGTGTGTGTGTGTGTGTGTGTGTGTGTGTGTGTTTGACAGAGGGAGAGAAACTGTGTGAGCAGGAGAGGGGTAGAAGGAGAGAGAGAAAGAGAGAGAATCTTACGCAAACTCCGCGCTCAACACAGAGCCTGACCTAGGACTCAATCTCATGACCCTGGGATCACGACCTGAGCCAAAATCAAGAGTTGGATGCTTAACCACCTGAGCCACCCAGGTGCCCTATATAGCGTAATACTTTCAAGATTTATCCTTGTAGGATATATCAGTACTCCATTCCTTTTTATGAATAAATAATGTTCTTTTGTATGGATATATCACAGTTTATTTATCCATTCATCAGTTGATGGACATTGCGATGGTTTTCACCTTTTGGCTCTTATAGATAATGATGCTATGACTATGTGTGTTCTGTTTGGAGACATGTTTTCATTTCTCTTGGGTTTGTACCTTGGAGTGTAATTGCTGTACCGTATGGTAAGTCTGTCTTTAGCCTTTTGAGGAAATGGCCGATGGCTTTCCAAGGCGGTGCCCATCATCCCTTGACAAGAATATTTCGTCAGCATAATTTCTGCTCTTTTTGCTTCCATCCTTGCTCCCTGACAGTCAAACATCATTTGTGTGTTCAGTTTGGCTCACTCAGAAGAAAGCCAGAGTACTTAATATGATTCCAAGCCCCCCCCCCCACAGTCTGGCCCCTAGGACCTCATTGGTTTTATTTTCTGTGCATTCATTGCTCACTCATTTCCTTATTCATTTCTTTGTTATTTCTTGAAGACACGAGGCACACTCCCTCTGCTTATTCTGGAATAGACTCCCCCCTATAACCATATGGTTTGTTCCTTGCCTCCTGAACTCTTTATTTAAATGTCTCTTCCAGGTGCGCCTGGGTGGTTCAGTCGGTTAAGCGTCTGACTTCAGCTCAGGTCGTGATCTCACGGTCCGTGAGTTGGAGCCCTGCATTGGGCTCTGTGCTAACAGCTCAGGGCCTAGAGCCTGCTTCGAATTCTGTGTCTCCCTCTCTCTGCCCCTCCCCTGCTCATGCTCTGTCTCTCTCTGTCTTAAAAATACATAAAAACATTAAAATATGTATATTTTTAATTTAAAAAAATGTCTCTTCCTGGGGCATCCAGGTGGTTCGGTCGATGAAGTATCTGACTATTGATTTCGGCTCAGGTCGTGATCTCAGAGTCATAAGATCGAGCCCGAATCAGACCCCATGCCGAGTGTGGAGCCTGCTTGAACTTCTCTCTCCCTCTCTCTCTCTGCCCCCCACCAACTCGTACACATGTGCAAACACGCACTTTCTTGCTCTCGAAATAAATAAATATACTTTAATAAATAAACAAATGTCTCCTTTTCAGGGAGGCAGTCCATACTCCCAAACTCCCTTTCCTGCTTGGTGTATGTATGTTTATTTTTTCCCTTCACACTCACCATCTTTAAATGTACTACATAGTTACTTTATTTGTTTCATATCTGTTTCTTCCACCACGAAGTTACCTCCATGGAGTCAGGAGTGCTTGAATTTTGTTCCATGCTGGATCCCCAGGACCTAAACCATACTGTAGGATTAAAGAAACATTGGATGAATGAATGATTGAATGCATGTGTTTTGAGCCTGGCAGTCATCCTGGGGTAGATACACAGTGAATGAGAATGAGGATGTGAGTTATTGAGAGTAGATGACCTATCCATCAAGAGTAGATGGGTTGGGGCGCCTGGGTGGCGCAGTCGGTTAAGCGTCCGACTTCAGCCAGGTCACGATCTCGCGGTCCGTGAGTTCGAGCCCCGCGTCGGGCTCTGGGCTGATGGCTCAGAGCCTGGAGCCTGTTTCCGGTTCTGTGTCTCCCTCTCTCTCTGCCCCTCCCCCGTTCATGCTCTGTCTCTCTCTGTCCCAAAAATAAATAAAAACGTTGAAAAAAAAAAAAATGGATATAAGGGTGCCTGGGTGGCGCAGTCGGTTAAGCGTCCGACTTCAGCCAGGTCACGATCTCGCGGTCCGTGGGTTCGAGCCCCGCGTCAGGCTCTGGGCTGATGGCTCGGAGCCTGGAGCCTGTTTCCGATTCTGTGTCTCCCTCTCTCTCTGCCCCTCCCCTGTTCATGCTCTGTCTCTCTCTGTCCCAAAAATAAATAAACGTTGAAAAAAAAATTTAAAAAAAGGAGATGGGTATACATCCATATGTATTTGTACATACATACATACATACATACATATGTATACAACCTACCTGCTTTCTTACTGTGGAAGAAGGGTCCATGCTTCTAACTAAGGCCAACTCTCCACATGTTTCCATGATCTTTTACGTAAGAAGAAGTTGTTTCTCCACCAAGTTGAGTCCACATAGTCAGGACCTTGAAAATTGACTGGTAATAGATTAACTGGAAAAAAGACAAGGTGTAGTTTATAGGTGTAACATGGGAGTTGCTTGGTGCTGAGTCACTGAGAAGCTGGCGGTAAAGGTTTATATACCACCTTAACAAAGAGGGGGGGCAGGGTTGCGTGTCGTTGGGAAAGTATGGAAGATTCTGTTGAACTTTCTGAGGCTAATAGAAATGGACCGTCTGTCTCCTTCCTGACTCAAAATTTCCCCATATGGGTGGGGGGATGGCAGCTGACTTCACACTTCCTAGTGTTAAAGGTCAGTTTTCTTTCAAACAGGAAACGCCTTGGGGGGTGGGGGAAGGGGACAACGGCAGCTGTATTTTCAGGAGGTTCTGCTTGTTTAGATAATGTTGCTTTCTGTGGCTGCCCTCTGTTGCGATGTTTTCCGTTGAAAATATTCTTCCAAACCACTTTGGTGGGCTGCTAATTCCCTCAATACCATCCCTTTTAGCCTGTGCAGATTAGCCCCCATGATCCACGTTCAGGGGACACCACTCACACAGAAGGCACAGGATCGTCTCTCTCCCCTGGAGCAGAGTAGCGCAGGAGTCTGCTCGAGGACCTCACTCTTGCAAATGTCCCCACTTAATCCTCCATCATCAGTCTTTCCTTCTCCACTGCATCATCTTGTTAGATACAAACATGCTGTTACCCTCCCCTGGTTTAAATAAAATAAACCCTTGGTTTTAATGGGAAAATGTAAATATATGCTGGGTATTTGATGATCCTTAGGAATTCCTATGAATATAGTCACGGGAGACCCTTGCCCTCAAGCACGAACCGGAGACCACACAAATGCAATAAACACAGAAGGCTCTGTGTTCTTCCTAATTACAAAAAGTTCTGGCTTCTTCCACAAGCCCCAGATCAAGCCTGCTCAGGGAGGAAGATTAGAAAACAAAAAAACGGGGTGCCTGGATGGCTTAGTCGGTTAAGCGTCCGACTTTGGCTCGGGTCATGACCTCATAGTCCGTGAGTTCGAGCCCAGCATCAGGCTCTGTGCTGACGTCTCAGAGCCTGGAGCCTGCTCCGGATTCTGTGTCTCCTTCTCTCTCTGCCCCTCCCCCACTCATGCTCTGTTTCTCTCTCTCAAAAATAAGTAAATATTTTTAAAAATTTTACGATACAAAAAATGAAGTATTTTATCTCAAAAAAAGAAGTTGATGTAATTTTGCAAACATAGTCCTATGAGGGTGGTAGTCTTAGTTTTAATCGAGTAAATCATGAAATAGAAGTGACTCAAGACTTGAAGAACCAGGTCAAATAACCCTCAGCCTTGACTGTATCACTTACCGGAAGGAAATAGCTTTGGGGATAAAGGAGTAAGTATAAATATAGTTCACTAACATGTCAGGTTCATCAAATGCCTTAACGATGCTCTAAAACACCAGTCCCCGGGCCATCCTCAGATTGAGAAGAATAAAAATACCAGCACTCACTTCCATAACTTACTCAGTAGTGACTATCTTAGCCACTCCTAACCGCAGCCGTGAATTTACGAGTCCTCTACTTCTCTTAGTTGGGTTTTCTTACACCAAGCAGATTTAGTTTCTAATTGCCTAGTTGATTCACAGTGAACTGAGGTGTTTCTACAGATGGGTATCATCAAGGTTAAAGAAATGATTTAAAAATATTTTTTATGGTTGTGGGTGTGGTGTTCCTGTTCTCTGCAGTGAGGGTTTAATTTAAGAAAGGACCAAAATGTCGTCGTGCTAGGAATTCCTGGAACAGTGACCTTCTGAGGCTCCTGTGGTAAAAAAGACAAAGTGGCAAAGAAGGGTTCAGGTTGGAACTCACAAACAATGAGGAGCTGCTCTAATGTGCTTTAGGCACTGTTTCCTAAATTGCTAGATTCACTGAAGGGATATCTGGTGGGGGCCAGTCGTAGGCATAGGCATGCCTGGCATAGTCCCTCCTTTTTGGAGGCCACAGCCAAAGGGCGAGACAGATACTGTTGTATAATAAAGAAGTTGGTTGGCCTGGCTCCTGGGAGGGAGCCTCTAAACCCTTGGAATTTTCAGAGTGAAAGGAATGTCTTTGGTCTTCATGGTGGGTGCCTTGGACCGTGCTTGAATTTGCCCATGAGGTGACTCCTAATGAGCCTTTAAAATGTCCCAATGGGGACCGCCATGCTGGAGAGAACGACAAAGTGATGGGAGGGTTGAGGCTTTGAGCCGGGTGTTCTAAGTCCAGCGTCCCAACCTCCGCCCGCGGGAAGGGGTCTCAAGATTGAGTTTAATCACATGACCCGGGATTTACTCAGTCAAGCCTATGTAACGAAACCTCATTAAAAGCTCTGTACATCTGAAGCTTCCAGGTTCGTGACACCCAGCGTTGTGCCGGGAGGAAGGTGCATTTGGAGGACAGAGAACATTTTTGTCTGGGGCCCTCTCAGACCTCACCCTATACACCTCCTCGCTTGGCTCGTCCCAACGTGTATCCTCGAAACTAAAATTAAAATCCTATGGCTAATGCTTTGCCAAAGTCTCTGCATCTTCCTAGCAAATTATAGAACCTGTGGAGCTCAAGAGAACCCCCAGATTCGGAGCCAGTTGGTCAGAAGTGCAGGGGGGCTGAGAACCCCAGAGCCCACAGCTGGTGACCGAAGTGACGGGAGCCTGGCAGAGCACTCTGCCGCCAGCCTACGAACGCTGACCTAACTCTGGATAGTTCTTGCCACATTGCATGACACATACCTACACAGCAAAACTTGAGTCCCCGACAGTCAATATTGAGAGACGGGCCCGCACCAAGTAACGTAAGGCAGCCCCTTCCCCAAGGACAAGGAGAGCTTTCTTGGCAACTGTCATGTGACATGACTCTTAGAATGTGCATTTTGTAGATTCTGAGAGTGAAGCTAAGGGGCGCCTGGGTGGCTCTGTCAGTAAAGCATCCGACTCGTGGTATCGGCTCAGGTCATGATCTCGCGGCTGTGAGACTGAGCCCCACATCAGGCTCCGCAGGGAGCCTCAAGCCTGCTTGGGATTCTCTCTTTCCCTTTCTCTCTCTCTCTCTGCCCTTCCCCTTCTCGTGCACGTGGTCTCTCTCTCTGAAATAAAGAAAAAGAAAGAAGAAAGAAAGAAAGAAATGAAAGAAAGAAAGAAAGAAACGAAAGAAAGAAAAAGAAAAGAAAAAGAAAGTAGAGATAAGATAATAAAATCACCCAACCAAAGATAAGTAACTCGATGTTTACGTTTTGGCCATGGTTTCTTCTCTACATCTTTGTATGGGTTTTTTACATGCTGAGGTAATACAGCATGTGCACTTGCTTTTATTTTCAGTGAACGTGTCCTCAGCGTTATCTCTGGACATTAAAGGCTCATCACACATCTTCATTTCAATGGCTGCCCAAAAAGCTGTCATACAGACGCATTGCAGTTGACCTAAAACCCTTTTCCTGATTTGGGCACTTACGTGACTTCTGGCTTTTAATCTAACAAACAGTGCTAAGATGATCATCTCTACGTGTAAGTCTTTGTTCACATTTCTGACGGTTTCCTAAGGGTAAACTTTTTTTTTTTTTGAATGTCTGGTCTTATTTATTAGATACTCTTAAAACTCTTCTCTTTGACTAGGCTCAGACTTAGCGGTAGAAGCCTTCCATCTCTCGACGTTCTGTTCCTGGGCTTTTCTTTGGCTCTGTCCAGTCTCTTAGGCAGAAGTTGAGCCTATTCTGTAGCCTTTTTCTTCTTTTCCTTACCACACCATTCCTTCAGAGCAGGATGCCAGTCTTGTCGCAGGACATGGGAAGTCACAACAGGCTGTGTCCTGAGCAACCTAGATTCCTTGCCTTCTTGGTTCTAGAAGTGCCCTGGTGGAGGCCATCTTCCTTAGACTGAAAATGTTCAATACTGCAAGCTGTTCGGGGCCACAAGTGATGAGGCACAATAGTATCAGTGAGTTGAAGCATATCCTTCTTTCCTTTTTTTTTTTTTTTTTTTTTTTACAATAACTAACTTGAGAACACTCAGACTGGTATCCACAATGCCACTTCCAGATTCACACTTTCTTTCTCCGGTCCTCCTTGGTCAATGACAGGAATACCCCTTAACAGGTGGATGGGGGCCGCAGGTCAGAACACCCTGCTTCATGGGAAAATCTTGTTTATCATCCCCCTCAATGATTTAGACCATGTAATCCTTCCATTTTTTATCCAGGGTGTCAGCAGCAGCTTCTCTGGCCATACACTTCTCGTAAATATATGCACAGTCTGTGGGGCGCCTGGGTGGCTCAGTCACTTAAGTGTCCAACTTCGGTTCAGGCCATGATCTCACGGTTCATGGGTTCGAGCCCCGCGTCAGGCTCTGTGCTGACAGCTCAGAGGCTGGAACCTGCTTCAGATTCTGTGCCACCCTCTCCTTCTGCCCCTCGCCCACTTGCTCGCTCTCTCTCTCTCAAAAATGCGAACTTGATTTATAGAACTCGGGATCTGCACCCCTGTCAGGTATGTGTGTGTGAGTGTGTCTGAGTTAAAACTCACTTGCCAAAGCTACCTAATCTACTTCGAAAAAAAAAAAAAATGGAAATTTGATAGGCCCCAAAATGTGTGTTATTACTCTAAGACACATTTATTTGGCTACTTGTGAGGCCAGATGAATCCTTTCTCATATTTGCTAGGTACTGTATTTTTTTTCTTTTGGAGAACTTTGTTCGAAATATTCACTGGGATCTGACGTGTTTAACTGTTTGTTAAATATATCATATGTAGCACAACTGATGTTATGATAGGATGTTAACATTTTATGAACTTATGTCGCTAACATTTTATGGCTTTTTTCCCAACTTTCATGTTTTACGTGTTTGAGCTTTGAGAATTATGTCTTATGAAAAAAAGGTTTTTTAAAAATTTTCTTTGTTTTTTCCTCTTTATGTTTGAGAAAGAGACGCAGCACTAGTGGGGGAGGGGCAGAGAGAGAGGGAGACACAGAATCCGAAGCAGGTTGCAGGCTCTGGGCTGTCAGCACAGAGCCCGACCCGGGGCTCAAACCGGTAAACCAAGAGGTCATGACTTGAGCCACAGTCGGATGCCCACCCGCCTGAGTCACCCAGGCGCCCCTTAAATTTTCACTCGTGATTGTGTATTGCTCAGACTGCCCTTCCAGAAAGGACTTCCTGCCCAATGACTAGGAGCGTGCTTAGCTGACAAGCCTCTAGCTGTTAGTTTTTTCAGATTTTACCTCTGCTTCTGAGGGGAGGTTACACTCTGCAGGGTGGTCCTCAGCCACCGAGGAAGCGAGGCAGTCCTATAGGGACTTAGCCATTTCTGCCCAATGCAAGACCGCTGTAACGGGCATTGTTGACTTAATGCAAGGGGCTGAGGGCAGTTTGTCCTCAGGAAAAGAGCCTGGTAGAGCCCCAGAGGAGCCACGCCATACAGGTCCCGGAAGCACGGATGCACACGGTACAGAGGGCACGTCGTAGCCCAGGTGGAGACGTGCTGCTCACGTCTTCCTTCAAAAATGGACGTGCTGCCCAGTTACACGCTACGATTAGTGGCCGGCCACCAGTTCCTAGCTCCTTCAGAGCCCTCTCTGGTTTGAGAGCGAACGGAAGTGATTCTCATGCATAGGGCAGTCCCTATGCGCATACTGAACAAGAAACCAGTTCCAGGCCCTAGGTGGGCCACACAATCTGGAACGGCGCCGATGGGACGTGTGCATCCCAGAGCTCCCGTGGGGCTTACCAACTTTTTCTCAGATCCACATTCCCTCCCCAAACCCACTTCCTCCCCCTTTGCTTTCATGGTATTGCTTACAAATAAGCCTTTTACGGTCGAACGCTGTTTCGGCGTCTGCTTCCGGGATAACCCAGTCTGTGACAGAGAGCTTCTGTTGTTTTAAGGGTAGGACGTTCTTCCCAATCTGATACTAAAGAAAGGTTCCCATCTACTTTTATTATTAGTGCAATTTTTTATCCAGCTGCAGATGATTTTGGTGTGGTGTTGAGGATCGGACCTGATGTCATTTTTTTCCCCCCTGTGGTAGGTGGCCTTGAGTATCTCTGTCTCCTGGCCTTCGTGCCCTTGTGTGATCCCTTCTCCTTGAGGGTGGGCTGGACTTGCTTGCTCAATACTGGTTATAAGCAACTGTACATCTCATCTTGGGCTCCCGTTGGCTTTCTCTTGGATCACTAGCCATGGGGGGAGGAAGCAGCCATATTGGGAGCAGCTCTGTGGATAGAACCACCTGGTGTGGTCAGGAGCGAAGGCCCGCAGTCAGTAGCACCAGAGGAACTGAGACTCACTGGCCAACAACCTGAGAGGAACTGAAGCCTGACAACCACCACGTCACTGAGCTTGGAAGCAGGTCCTTTAGCCCCAGTTGAGTCGCGAGGATAAGTGCAGCCCTAGAGAACAGCTTGACCGCCGCATGAGAGATCCTAGCAAGAAGTGAAGCTGTTCCCTCTGATTGGAAGAAATGATGAGAGTGGGGCGCCTGGGTGGCTCAGTCAGTTAAGCGTCTGACTTCGGTGCATTTCATGATTTCGTGGTGTGTGGGTTCGAGCCCCACATCAGGCTCTGTACTGACAGCTTGGATCCTGGAGCCTGCTTCAGATTCAGTGTCTCCCTCTCTCTTTGCCCCTCCCCTACTTGCATGTGCACACACACTCTCTCTCTCTCTCTCTCTCAAAAATAAACATTAAAAAATTATTTAAAAAAAGGAAGAAATGATGAGTTACACACTTACGGATTTCATCTACTACACTTTGATGTAATTGGTTACGCAGTAATAGAAAACTAATACATTCCTAAAGAAACAGCTACCACTTACAGCCTTATTTAATTATTCTTGCCTGTTTGCTTACTTGCTTAAAAAGCAAGAATCCAGACCTCAAAAGGTGGTTCTCCCATCCATCCTTGACAAGCAGCTCCCATCTGTGCATCTCAGGTGGTTATCTAAAATCTCATCTTCTCCCAACCAGAAGGATAGGGGAGGAAGACCAGAAGGATTACAAGCCAGTCCTTGAAGGAGCAACAGTTGGAAATGGCACATACTGATTTTACTTAAGTCCCGTTAGCTAGCAAGGCATGCTCCTGCCTCAGGACCTTTGCATTTGCTGTTCCTTCTGCCTGGACTCAGAGATTACTGTATTGCCTCCTTCATGTCTTTACTCAGACATAACATTCTTAGTGAAGTCATCCATAAACACCCTACCTATTTTATTTTATTTTTGAAGTTTTATTTACTTATTTTGAGAGTGACAAAGGTGTGGGGTGAAAGGGGCAGAGAGAGGGGGAGAGAGAGAGAATCCCAAGCAGGCTCTGTGCTAGATATGGAGAGCCTGATAGGGAGTTTGAACCCATGAACCACGAGATCTTGACCTGAGCTGAAACCAAGAGTTAGATGCTTAGCCGACTGAGCCTCCCAGGTGCCCAATAAACACCCTGTTTTATACTGCAAACCACCTCCCTTGGTCCACCTTTCCCATTTCTTCTATCTAATAGTGGTGTTTACTTTTTAATATACTGCAGAAATTGCTCATTAGTAGCGTGTATTGCTTGGCTCTCTCATCACCGCCTCAGTAGAACGTCAGGCCCAGGAGGCCTGGATTGGTTCTATCCACAGCCAATTTTATTGGCTATTGCACCCCAGTCTTAGAACAGTGTCTGGCAGATAGTAGGCACAAAATAAATATTTGTGGAACCATTTGTTGCCTGAATCACGAGAAACCCTTATAAGCCTAGTAATTATTGAGAGTTTAGAAGGTAATTCCCAGGAGAACTAAAAGGTTAGAAGTTGCTTGGGGAAATGGATCTGGGTTTGGAGGGAGAGACAGGGGATGCTTTTCTTTATAAACCCTGTTATACTAGTTGACTGTATGGTGGGCATGTATCACTGTGATAAAAATTCTAAACACTTTTAAATACGCCAACATGGCTGGAAAATCAGAGGTTGCTAACAATGTAGGAAGGCTAGCCAACAACAATTTGCTTTACAGTAAATTGCTCTAAATCTGTTTGGAGGGCAAACTCTTGAGTCTGCTAATGGTACATACAGATGGTACAACACAATAAACTTCTTTTTGGTGTTGGGTGTCATTTTAAACGGAACATCTCTTATCTACGGATGTGATCACGTTTTATGTTATTACGTTAAGCTCCCCGTATTTTTTTTTTTAAGGATGAATGGCTTTCTTTTTTTTTTTTTTTTTTAATGTTTATTTATTTTGGGAACAGAGAGAGACAGAGCATGAACGGGGGAGGGGCAGAGAGAGAGGGAGACACAGAATCGGAAGCAGGCTCCAGGCTCTGAGCCATCAGCCCAGAGCCCGACGCGGGGCTCGAACTCACGGACCACGAGATCGTGACCCGAGCTGAAGTCGGACGCTTAACCGACTGAGCCACCCAGGCGCCCCAAGCTCCCCGTATTTTGCGAAGAGTAGAAAACATACAGGAATGCCATCCTTAGAGGCTTTCTGTAAGACGTCATTTCTTGCCTTTTTTAATGTGGGCGGAGAAATAATACAAAAAAAAATCGGTCATGCACAGATAAGTGGCCCGTGCGAATGCTCGCTGATTTGCAGAGGGGAGTCGGGAAGAAAGGATGCAAGGAACAAAAATAATTTTGTCTAAGGCTGCAAGGGACATATATTCAAACAATGGCTTTTTCAGGGTCCTCAGGCTTGTTTCTGTTCATTGTTTGCTGAGCCTTCGAGAGGGCTGAATCCCACCATGGCAGACTGCCATCTTTCAGAAGCAAAGAGCTGTTTACATTCAAGGCACATGATAAGTACAATGCGAAGTCAAAAACAGTGTGAGTTCTATTATGGCTGATGAGTCCATTGCACACTGTTACAACCAATGTCTTCCTTGTGCTAAAAATAGTGGGAAGTCACAGGACCTCAAGCAGCATGATCCATCAGTAGTCTACTCTTTCACAAGACTGCCAACAAAGGCTGCCTTCTAATTTCCCAGAAACATAAAAGGGCCACTTAGGCACTTCGGCGTCCTCCAAAATATGTAGTTTATCTGAGCCGTGAGGGAACCTTTCAGAAAATGAGGCGCAGAGAACACGCGGCTTCTAAGAAAGCATCTCCGTCTTCTTGGTAGCTTCCTTTTCTTGGCAGGATGCTTGATACGAACATCCTAAAAGTCCACTTTTTGCCATTTTATTGGTCTCGCCGACTGCTTCCTTAATCGTGGTAACCGTGGGATCGATGCAGATATTGACGCGCTGCCCCCCCCCCCCCCCCCCCGGCAGCCTAAATAAGTAAATAAAGTGAATCCGCCTTTTGGGGAGAACAGGAGTGGAAGGGAGTGGTAAACTGAATCCCAGGTCATGTCATTACGAAGTCAATAGCCCTTCTTGTTGACGGGGAGAAAACAAACCGCTTTCCCTTCTTTTGAAAGCCTGGAAGAATTTGCGTGGCGGTAATCCTAAATCCAGAGGCAATCCATTAAGAACTCAGCATTACCAATCCTGAGACTCAACTGATAAGCACATTCTCCCCCTCCCCCACCCGCACAACACACGCATTAATCCTCTTAAAGACTGTGCTTAGTAATGAAAGGGTGTGATGAAAGAGGCCCCCTTTTTATTACAACCACATAAACTGCTTGTGTCAATGTTTCATTAACAAACGGCTGGACCAGTATTTAATATCCCTGGCCTCCCTCCTCCCGGCCCCCTTGGTCCTGGGCTCCTGGTACAGCATGACCAAACGTGTGATTTACACATGTTTCAGAGAAACATTCCCACACTTGAATGCTGTTCCATGACAAAAGGAGGGGAGGGACTGAAAGAGAGGTGTTGAACCTATTGTAGACATTTTAATTTACAATTCTCCCTTTTTATGGGCTTTAAAAGATGAATGACTTCCACCCACTGACCAGTTTGTTTCATTTCTCGGTGTTCTCTCTCAGTGCCGGTCCCGTGGAAGGGCCCTTGGCCAGATAACTTGCAGCTAGTCTTTTTTGGAGACAAAGTTAAATTGTCTGATGCTCCAAGAAAAAGCAAGAAGAAATTCTGATGTGTGTGCTCCGTGCAATGAGCTCTCTTCTGAACTCCAGAGAAGGCAAAATAGAGGACTTACCTTAACTTTGAATATGCTAGTGGGTGCCAGAGAGCTTGTGGAAATAATGCAGCCTCTGTTTTTTGTCTTCACAGCTGTCCAGTCACAATTTGATATTTAATTTTTTTTTTTTTTTTTTTTTTTTTTTTTTAGCGAATCCAGTATATCTTAACAGGATGCCTGTGTTATCTGATTTTTAGAATATGACATTTTGGTATAAAAAATGAATTTTCCTTTCAGACAAGCAGTATGTCTGTGGCACCCACTGAACTGGTCAGCGTCCAGTAACCGGATATAGGGATGCAACTTGAAGATACAGAATCAGTCTCTTAATTTTTTTTTTTTTACTGTGTATTTATATTTGAGAGAGAGAGAGAGAGAGAGAGACAGAGTGCGAGCGGGGGAGGGGCAGAGAGAGAGGGAAACAGAGAACCTGAAGCAGGCTCCAGGCTCTGAGCTGTCAGCACAGAGTCTGACGTGGGGCTCGAACCCACGAACTGTGAGATCATGACCTGAGCTGAAGTCGGATGCTTAATCGACGAAGCCACCCAGGTGCCCCCGGAATCAGTCTTTTAAAGGCCTAGGTTAAGTGAAATCGTGATAAAGTAGAACATTGAGACAGGTGCTACTTGGCTAAATCCCTAGAAAATACATTTGCGTTGCCTTCCAAAAAAACTTTGGAAAATTCATACATAAGATAACCAAATACAAAGGTAGCCTCTTTCTATATACATGTCTTTGCCCTGGTGTCAGCCATTTAATATCAGTTTACCCTGAGCATCTGGCCACAGCTGGGGTCACTCAGTTAGGGGTAGAGCCCCAATGGGGTCAGCGTGTATCTTTGTGCTTCTCACTGCAACCGTGGTCTGGTTTCAAAGTGAATAGATTCATTTAGATCAACAATGCCCCGGAGGATAAATACTTAAAATGTATTCAACCTTAGAAGAGCTGAAAACATCAATACCCTCATAAAGCCACTTTGATTTGTATTGACTACGTTGTGCTGCTAATTCATATACATCATTGTTTACTTCACAGAGCTTTTAACATGACTTTTGATTTATAGAAATGGTGATTCAATTTCTGCCAAGAAGTGGTAAGCTCAGACCTCCCCCAGATTCTTACTTTCTCTCAATGGGATAAATTTGAAAGAGGAACTCTCTTGTCACAGCATAAATAAATTGCCGTACTACAGTCTAGGGGCACTTAAAAAAAAACAAACCAAAAAACCCTTCTGTAGGAACAGGTAATAGCAAAATAGATTGTCCAAATAAGGGCATTCGGTTATCCAAGCACATCATTAATGTGTTCACAGCAAAACCGTTGACTTACAGTGGGACAGAGTCTATGAGCTAGGTGTAGTTCCCAGTCAGAAAATCTTGGGTTAGGCAAAAGAGAAAATTCGCCAGACGTGGACATGTTCCGTCGCTTGTCCTGTGCCAAGCGCTGAGAGGCTTTTATTTACAGGAATCACTTGGGCACATTGCAAAGCTCCATAAGTAGCACCCAGTTCCGTGCAAAAGATGCAGCCTGCATTTGGTAAGAGTTTTCATTTTGTTTGTTTGATGCTACCTCATATGGAGACTGTAAAAATTCTCTTCTCGAAGTTCACTTATTCCTCAGCCATCAAGATAAATGGCTTCAAACCAAACAAAATGGGCTTAAGTGGCCAGAACTGGATGTGGCTTTGTTTACTGGTTAGTTTCCAAATGTAAATGGGACTGAAATATTTCAGATTTTCTTGTGTTACAATCTTAGCAGAACAAAGCTGTGGGTTTTATCAGGACTGACGTTCGTTGCTCTAGAAGTGGCGTGGAAATAATACTTAAGCAGGCACGGAATTCAGACTAACAGGGGACAAAATGGTGATGGATAAGGAGGGGACTGAACCCAACCTATCTGTGGCTCAGGAAAAATTCCAGTTCTGATGGAGATAAAGTTAGAAAGCCCCAAGACAGCCCAGACTCGTCAGCGTCTCACAGTTAATTAAAGAAGTGAGAGAAGGCATCAAGGCTTTTGCTCCCTTCTGCCTGAATAATTCACCGCCCGTATCCATTATTAAAACCCGTTACTTCACCACAATGAATCCCAGCTCGAGATGGATTGGCCTCAGAACCAAGAGATAAATTGTAACAAGGCCTACAGCTATATTAATAAATTGAAATGAACATTTATTTGCTCATCTAATTAGAACTGTAGTTTTTCCAAATAGTGTAGTAATGCATTACCTTGACAGGCAGCACTACGTACCTTTTGTGAGATAAAATGAGCAGGAGGGCTTTGCCCCAGATTTGGGGTTTCTCTGCATAAAAAGTTCTTTGGTCTCTGCTGTTCTTTTAAGCCATTCATTTCAGCACTGTGCCCTGCCGATCGTATCTCGCCAGGATTGATGGGAGCTTAGCTTTTGAGGTACTTCGTCAGAGGGCTGCAAAGAATTGTGCCTAGAGAACGTGAATTCTTCTTTTGTCCTGTGTCTCTTTTTCAAGTGTTGCAAGGAGGAAAAAGAGATGAGTTGAAAGATTTTCCCCACCCCTCCCCATCTCTATTTCCCTTCATTAAGAGTACAAAGCGTTATAGCTCAGAGGTCCAAAGGACCTGTGCTTGGCGGCTGATTCCTGACTCGGGCGCTAACTTGTGCCCAACCTCACTTTCTTCCTATGAAAAATGACGATAATAGAGAATGTCTGCAAAGTGCGAAAACCATAGTAGGTATCGAACCAGTGGGAAATGCTGTTATTATTCAGCAATTCTTGCCCTTCCCTGTTTGCAAATTAGATTGGAAAGTCGTTTTGTCCCATTTGCATGCAGGGGGGTTTTTACAGAGCATAGCCGGCTCTCAATTTCCGAAGGACAGAAATGAATAGCGCAGGATATTGACATAAAACATTTTCGTTATGAATGCATAAGTCCTGTCTCCTCCAAGTAGATTCTAAAATCTCAGATGACAAGAGTTTATGTCTTCTCCCTTTCCTGGCAGAGGGCCTCAGACATTGCGGATGCTCAATAATTTTTTTTTTTTTTTTTTTTTTTTTTACCGTCATGATGAATGTGGTGATTACGTAAGGTCCTGTGAAATCAACACCCCTGGGCCAGGGACCTATGCTATGACGCTGAGGCACAGTGAGGCTACCTACCGTCAGCCCCTTTCTTGAGTTGACACAGTCAGATTCAAATTCATGCTTCTCCAGATTTCAGCCATGTGGTCCTGTGAGAAAGAATATACTCTTTCTTAAAATGAGCGGAAATTATACACACCAAATATTCATCTTAAGTTTGCGGTCTGATCGGATGAGCACTTTCCATTTGATAAAATGGGAAATTTTTAGAAAATAAGTTCTGGGTTGCCAGAGTGAGCATCGGGTGGGTGTCTTAAAATGCTCTTGTCCCTGCAATTAACATAGGAAATTAGTGGTGATTTCTTCTCTGGCAGGTTCTGGCCAGGGCCACACCATTATAAGCAAAATGTTAGACTTAGTCTCTTAATCAACATAAAGCAAAGAGAAGCGGGATACAGTTTAGACCCCTCCTTCCATAATTTCTTATGATAGGTACTCCTTTTGCTGTCTAAAGACAAGATACATTGGAACCACATTAGTCTTACAGGTTTTAGTAACTCTTTTTCTATTTAAAACTAATGTACATTTAAGGTAAAAAGTCCATTCAATACAGAAGGTTACAAAGTAAAAGGTGAGAGTCCTACATTCCTCATACAAGGACAATCACTTCTCTCTCTAGTTATAAACATTTTTAGTAACTGCTTGTATATGCTTCCAGAATCTTACATGCTTGTACAACTGTACGTATATGGTTTCCAATTTGTCATGTGTTACAGAAATGAATTTGAAATCTACCAATTTTATAATGTTTCAAAACTGAATGTTCTTTTTTTTTAAATTTTTTTTAACGTTTATTTATTTTTGAGACAGAGACAGAGCATGAACGGGGGAGGGTCAGAGAGAGGGAGACACAGAATCTGAAACAGGCTCCAGGCTCTGAGCTGTCAGCACAGAGCCCGACGCGGGGCTCGAACTCACGGACCGTGAGATCATGACCTGAGCCGAAGTCGGACGCTTAACCGACCAAGCCACCCAGGCGCCCCATGAATGTTCTATCTTGACTGTATTCCCACATGGATCTAGATCCTCTTTTTTTAAGGATTGCATAGGTGTTTGGTGACATAGACGTACTATGTGTTACGTAAATAGCTTGCAGTTTTTTGGTATTGTAAATAATGGTTCAGTAAATAACCTTGTAACAATGTATTTGTCCACGCATTAGAGTTGAAAGATAAGGCCAAATTTTCCTCTGGTATGTAGATTTTAAAAAGTTTTTTTCACTATTTAATAGGATGCTTCTATAAATCAAGGAATACAGTTAAAACCTGGTCAAGTTGCAGAAAAATTGTTCTTTTTAAAGAATGAGTTATGACGTATATACATTGTATATACAATGGTACTTAGGCTGTTTGACAAATGGAGAGTTCGTTCATTGATTAGAGTAGTAGCAATATGCCTCTTTCAAAACAAAAGGAAATGTCCCAGGATGCCTGGGCTGAACTCAGTCAATGCAACAGAATCTCCAGAAACAGAATTTCAGATTCCAATTAAAGACTAAACATTGAGACCTTTCCACTGTCCTAAATTTCTTTAAAAGATTTTTTTTGGGTTTTGTTTTTCCTGATTAAGCCTGTTAAAGGACATTGCAACACCATAAACTTTGCCCTAGTGGAAGAACAAAATACTATATACTGCCATCTTATTAAAATTATGTAAAAAAAGAAGAAGAAGAAGAAGAAGAAGAAGAAGAAGAAGAAGAATAAAAAGAAAGAAAAAGAAAGAAAGAAAGAAAGAAAGAAAGAAAGAAAGAAAGAAAGAAAGAAGCAAGCCCTGAGGAATTTAAGATCGCTTTGATCCACTTTTTAAGACCTGATTGTCAGAAGAGGAAAAGAAGAGGAAACAGAAGGTATAGTCCTTGGCCTGTAAGAGTTTCCATTTGAGATAGAGGAGAAATTGGATTTTCAACCCTACAAGGGAGAAAATGCCAGTTCTTCCCACCTTCCAGAATAGTAGAAGCCAAGGCTTATAGCAGAGCTTATGATGGCCCAGATTAAAGATCTTACGGTGAGGAGTGGCTGTATGCCTAAATTCTCTCTAATAGGTTAATTGCAGAAATAACACGTGCAACTTCCAGCGTATGCTTTTAAAGAGAAGAAAGGGCCCTCTCCTTCCCTCTTTTCCCCTTGCTGTCAGGGTGGTGGAGAGTCATCTTGGGTAATTGCAACAAAGACAATACCTTGTGGGTTCAGAAGTCCTGAGAGAGAAAGGCATCATGGAACCACATACCTTAGAGCTTATCCTGCTTACCCTCAGACTGTTACAGGAGAGAGAACTAAGCTTCTGTCTTTTTTTTAAACTTGTTTTTTTAATGTTTATTTATCTTTTGAGAGACAGAGGGAGACAGAAGTGTGAGCAGAGGAGGGGCAGACAGAGAGGGAGTCACAGAATCTGAAGCAGGCTCCGGGCTCTGAGCTGTCAACACAGAGCCTGACGCGGGGCTCAAACTCACAGACCTCGAGATCATGACCTGAGCCGACGACGTCGAACGTTTAACCGACTGAGCCACCCAGGCATCCCCTAAGCTTCTGTATTTTTTTAATCTTACATTGAAATTTTGGTTTCTGTTCTAGCAAACAGATATCGTAACTAATGAAAGACTGTACATTTTGGAATTCTCAAACGACCTCGGTTGCTGGTCTTGGGCAAAAGCACCTCTCTTAGCAGTGGTGAATTTTCTTCCACATCTGGGTAGACTGGCTGTCTCCGGAGAGAGTTCATCTGTCCATTAGAGCTTTGCTAAAAGCGGCAAGAAGGGCTTAGCATATGCCAACATTCTGTGTCACATAGGAGTCGGTAGACTGCTTTTCAAGAGTCTGAAAAGAAGTGTTTTGCCCTGTGTTGATATGCATCAACTAGCCAGCCAGCCCTACTTGTATTACCGCCTTCACTAGTCCCCCTCTTCCATTAAGCAAGTATTTTAGGTTCTATTTGGGTTCTGTTACTTGAAGCCTCTTTGCCTCCTCACGCCCCCCCACCCGTTCTGACGCCATATTCTATTTTAGTTAGGAGTTACATTTGGCTGTGCACATCAAAGACCCAGAAATTCCAGGCGTGACCACTGTGAAGGAGGAGGGAGGGATCCTCAAGTGAAGAGAGGTCCAGAGGACCATAATTGCTGGCTCTCAGAACCTCTTCGTTTCTTCCTTCTGCAAAACGGCTCGTTGGTTTCAGCGACTGCAGAAGAACACAGCCACAACAGAATGTGTGCCTCCCAGCTGCTTCTGTCCTATTTTGAGAAGCTTTGAGTAACTTCCTTTTATATCTACCATTGGCCAGATGTGTGCTATGTAGCCGTCGGTAACCACGAAGAGGCTGAGACCGTGGCTTTTTAATCTGGGCACAGAGCCACTTAAGAAAGTCAAAACAGTAGATTGTTTTATTTTACACAGGTCATGATCCATTCTAAGATTTTGACATTTCCAGCATTTATTCCAGTGGAAGATTTGTGTTTTCTTTCAGTCCAAAACCAAATCATAAGAAAACAAACCCTTTGTATCTCCTTAAGTACATGTTGAACTATTAAGTGTCACCTAAATAAATGCTTTCGTCAATAGAGTCCCTCATTTGTGTATCTTTGTGAAGAAATGCTAAAAAGGTGTATTGCCTGGGTGGTATAACTCTGATTATTTTTTATGATTATTTCAGAAATAATTGTGCAGTCGATGCCTGATAACCCTTTACTGGAGGGAGAGAGGCTTCTTTTTGACCTGAAAGTAGAGGATCTTGTGGGCTTAAAGAAGCCTTTCAAAACTGCTTTCTGAAAAGAGAGAAAAGAGGAAGGAAGGAGAGAAAAAAGGAAAATGAAGGAAAGCATGAGGCCAAGTGCCATGACTGGGTTACATGAGCTAATCACATTCTTTCTCCCTGAAACCCTACAAGCTGCAGTGGAGAATTTCAATAAAAGGTGCTATGTAGTGATGTTCTCTGGTCACTATCATTTTTCTCTTTCTGGGAATTCAATTTGTCCCTATTATGCCAAGGTCACGGATTGAGGAATCTTAGTTGCCATCAAGGCTCTGCCTTTGAAGCAAAGGGTCAGTGCATTAGTACAAAAGGGAATTAATCCAGTGTGCTCGCTCACCAAACGGTGGTTAATTCATTTAAAAAGAATGACCAGGGTTCCTATTCTGGGTTTCCATCTGGACAATCAGAAGCCTCCCTTCTCCCAAACAAGAACTTCATTAATGAATATTCAACAGAAAGTATTACTTCATTGTCAGCTCTAATTGCTAGTTTTACCTTATTAGTAGAAGCTTTTCTGTGGCTGAGCCTGACATACATTTGTTTGCACACTGTTATTAGTCAAGACTCAGTGAAGTCTTGTAATTAACACCTCCACATTATCTCATGCAGGGAAAGCAAAGACAAAACCAGATGACTCACTTTGTTTTAGCTTTGCTCTTGTTTTCTGATATAGAAACACTTAAGGAGAAGTGTAAGCTCATCAGAATGCCATATGGAGCCAACAGAAACCATAAAGGGGTTTTCAGGAAGCAGTGCATCGAAGTTCATTAAGTGAACAACACTACAGTCAACATGCTGATTTAAAACTCTACCTGGCATTAATAAATTGCACAGGTACATTACCCGAATCACACTCAGCAACCATTCCAGGTCACTGATGAAGGATCCACAGTTCCCAAGAAGCAGGGGGAGATAACATATTCTCTGTAAACATGATGAAGTTAATGATTCACATGATAATTAAATAGCTTTCAGAAATCTTATCAGTTTACAGATAAAGCAGTCCAAGGCAATTACTATATTTTAATCATGCCTATCATTGAAAACCGGATGGCTTAGAACTGGCTGCCAGCAGCCTGTAGTTGATATTTCCATGGAAAATGAGGGCAGGGGATGGAGAGAGGACCCACAGTTGACATTTCAGCTTTGTATTTGAAAAGAGATCTTTTCCTAGATGCCTTTGTTAAAAAGGTAGAACTTGTCACAGGTTAAAAGAAAAAAATTGCTTATTTCCTGTTTGCAAAAAAAATTTTTCGTAAGGCCATAAAAACAAAGCCAAAAGCAGCTACACTAGGAAAGAGGAATAATATGTATGCAAGGGCAGAACAACCTCTCAATTAGCAAGGATTCCCAAAGCGAGGAAGAATCTGGCTATTAAATTAAAATCATTATTATACACAACTTGTCCTACCTGCATGGTCAGACAACAAATCTTGTTTATAAATGGAAACACGCCAAAAAATTTAATGGACTCCCGTCTACTTAATTTCCAATATTACACAAGTATCCGTGAGGGAAAAAAAAAGTCAAAAGTGCCCAATTTATAGTATGCAAAGCGATGTACGGATTCATTGTAAGCCCTATCAGAATTCCAATAGTGTTTTTCATAGAAGTAGCCCAAAAGTCCTAAAACTTGTGTGGAACCACGAAAGAGCCAAAGAGCCAAAGCAAGGGTGTTGGGAAAATTGGACCCCTTTCTTACCCCACACACAAAAATTAGCTCAAAATGCATTAAAGACTTGAATGTAAGCCCTGAAACCATAAAACCTCTGGGGGTAAATAGAGGCGGTAAGCTCCTAGACATAGATCTTAGTGATGGTGTTCTGGATATGATACCAAAAGCAAAGGCAACAGAAGTAAAAATAAATATGACTATATCAAACTAAAATGCTTCTGTACAGCAAAGGAAATCGTCAACAAAATGAAATTATCTAAATGGGAGAAAATTTTTGCAAATCATACATCTGATAAGGGTCTAAAATCCAAAATATATAAAGAACTCATACAACTCCGTGGCAAAAAAAAAAAAAAAAAAAAAAAATAGTCTCATTAAAAATTCACAGAGGACCTACATGGATATTTCCCCAAAGAAGTCATACTTCCCCAAAGAAGCAACAGCTACAGGAACAGATGCTCAGCATCACTAATCATCAGGGAAATGCAAATCAAAACCACAAGTGACAAATGTTATCGAGGATGTAGAGAAAAGGAAACACGCGTGTACTGTTGGTAAGAGTGGAAACTGGTGCCACCACTATGGAAAACAGTATGGAGGTTCCTCAAAAAAACTAAAAATAAAACCAGCATATAATTCAGCAATTACATTTCCGGGTATTTGTCCAAAAAATATGAAAACACCGACTCAAAAACATATAGATGCACCCCTATGGTCACCGCAGCATTATTTACAATAGCCAAAGTATGGAAACTGCCTACGTTTCCACCAACAGATGAATGGATAAAGAAACTGTGGTATATATATTTATGATGGAATATTATTAAGCTATACAAAGAAGGAAATCTTGCCATTTGTGACACCATGGTGGTCCTTGAGGGCATTATGCTAAGTGAAATGAGTCAGTCCGAGAGAGACAAATGCCGTATGATTTCCCTTACGTGTGGAATCTTAAAACAACGATAACAAAACCGAGCTCACTGATACAGAGAACAGATTGGTGGTTGCCAGAAGTGGTTGTTGGGGGGATGGGTAATAGATGAAGGGGGTCAAAAGGTACAAACATCCAATTATAAAATAAGTCAAGGGGGTATAATATACAACATGACAGCTATAGTTGATAATACCGTACCATATATTCGAAAGTTACTAAGGGAATAAATCTTAAAAGTTCTCATCGCAAGAAAAGCAAATTTTGTAACATCGTATGGGGACTGATGTTCACTAGACTTAACAGGGTAATCATTTCTCAGATATATACACATATCACACTATTACACTGTATGCTTGAAACTAATATAATGTACATCCATTATAGCGCAGTGTAAAAAAACCCAGAGCGGGGGCACCGGGGTGGCTCAGTCGGTCATGATTTCATGGTGTGTGGGTCTGAGCCCCACATCTGGCTCTGCACCGGTGGCATGGAGCCTACTTGGGATTGTCCCTTTCTCTCTGACCCTCCTTCACTTGTGCGCTCGCCTATGCACGTTCACTCTCTAAATAAATAAATAAATAAACAAACAAACAAACAAATAAACGTAAAAACAGAAAACTGTGTCCACAAGTTGCCTGCCCTCTCTGGAAACCTTGATACTGGGCTTCCGACTGACTACACCATGAGGAAGAGGCCTTTTCATGCATACATCTTATTTCAGTTTATTATTTTGAGAGAGAGAGAGAGAGAGAGCTCACATGTGTGGGGAAAGGGCAGAGAGACAGAGGGCGAGAGAATCGCAAGCAAGTTCTGTGACCAGCGCAGAGCCCACGCCAGGCTCAAACCCACAAACCCTGAGATCATGACCTGAGCCGAAGTCGGATGCTTAACCCGCTGAGGCCCCCGGGCGCCCTATTTTACATCGTCACTCATATATATCACCCGGATCACTCTTCCTTACGATGCTCGTTGTTCATGCCCGCACACAGACTGATGTAAATGACTGAGTCATGGAAGTTACTGCGTCCTGGTGACCTGGGAAAATTATTTAAACGTGGCCCCAGCATCACTGATATCTCAGAGGTACCATCCCAACTCCAGTAGTTAAGCTTCTGTTGAAACAAGAAGTCGGGGCAGCCGGGGCTGTGGCTGTCTGCATTTTCCTCCGCCTAAAAATACCATTAAAACATTTTCCATGTTCATGCCCCTGTGCATGTTTTGGCAAGAGATGCCAATGTTGCCCCTCCCCGTGCCCTGCTGGCCCTGAGTCGAAGTTTCTGCATATCTATTGCACTAGAGGAGCGCAGTCTGAAAATAGAAACACGGACTGCTTTGTCGCCACTGAATGGGAAGGCTAATAATAGCATTGCTTCATTGTTTGGCACGGACTCAAGGCTACCCTGGCCAAGGAGCAGCACACCGCGCAGTAACCAAATCATAAAATTTCTCCAGGGAACGGTGCAGCTTTTCAGAACATGTTTTATGTTCTGGGATTGCTTGGGAAGGAAATAGTTGCGAAGTTCTTTTGACTTAAATGTGGTTTGTTTCCAATTTGCAGGCGGGGGGGGGGGGGGGGCAGGGGCGGAGGTGGGAGGGGTGGGGAGGGGAGGGGAGGGGAGGGTTGGAGAGCCGAGCTAGCAGGTCAATTGCAGAAGGGACGCCAAAATGTCATTAAGGAGTTCCTGACAGGTGGCGAGGAGGCTGTGGCCTGAGGCCTGGCGGGAGTCTGTCGCTGTCAGGTTCCCAGCGCAGGCTCGGGATCTCCTATTATGTTTATTTCTGTTGAACTTAAAGGGTGACCTTTTCAAAACTGCAGTGCATTGTTGACCCACATGCATTTTTGAGACCTAATTTCCCTGAATGCCTTCCTTGTTCCTGCAGAAGAGAACTCTGTTCACGAAAATAGGAAGAGGCTGAGGACAAATAAAGAGCGTTGCAATGGAAATCCTTCAGCCCTTGAATTCTGCCTGCTATTAATAATTTAGAAGTGTTTTTAATGCCCTGATATGGAAGGAAGGTTTTTTGACACCAAAGGCATCTAAATATTAATTTCAGAGGAATTGGTTGTTACAAGCAGTTAACATCCATTTTGTTAGTTGACCTCCCAAGGAAGGTTAATGCACTGAAATCTGGTCATTAAGTATAGTAACAAATGTTTTTTCAGGGAGGTTATTACTATCATAAACTCTAATCCATGGTTCACAGGCAGCAGTCTCCAGTGCAGTGCTCTGAGTAATGAAGAATTAACTATTTCTGAGCAGTTAATAAAGATTTTTCCCCCCCACCAATCAACATACTCTACATGATCCTTATAATTACTGGAAGCATTAAGCTCTGGCTAGGAGTGCCCACATGTCAGACCAGAATTCCACTCTGAGTAAATGACAAATGGCAAACCTAATCCCATTTCACTTAGTTTTTTTTTTTTTTTTCTAACATGTTCACTGAAATAAGAAATAATGGAATTGGTAAGTATTAGAAAAAGATGGTCCAGTACGAAGCGTTTGCTAAATGAGTATTGATGAGGTCTTTAGTCATATTTTATTGTGATGGAATATTTTATACTCTGGTTTAGTTCTTGCTAGAATCGACAAGTTAATTGGCTATAAACGGGCTTTTTTTTTTTTTTTTTTTTTTTTTTTTTTTTGCTTGCTGCTTGCTTGTTTTATTTTGTTTGTCTTTTATTAAAAGGCTGATTCAGGGGCGCCTGGGTAGCTTGGTCGGTTAAGCGTCCGACTTCGGCTCAGGTCATGATCTCACGGTCCGTGAGTTCGAGCCCCGCGTCGGGCCCTGTGCTGACAGCTCAGAGCCTGGAGCCTGTTTCCGATTCTGTGTCTCCCTCTCTCTCTGCCCCTCCCCTGTTCATGCTCTGTCTCTCTCTGTCTCAAAAATAAATAAACGTTAAAAAAATTAAAAAAAAAAAAGATTTTAAAAGGCAGATTCGCCCACAGCAACACAGGAGATAGAGACTTGTGTGACAAACCCTAACATCCGCTTCATAAACAATAAGAGGGAAAAGGTATAGCCTAACCTTTGTGAAAAGCCTCCGGCGGGCGTGTTTTGCTTTTCAATGGAAAGGTCCGTCCAGAATTAATTAAAGTCGCTTTCCCGCTGAGGACCAAGCATTTGGCTCTACTTTGAAGGCTCCAAGAAAGTTGCCCACGTGGATTTCTTAGGGACCCCAAATTTAAAGCAGCATAGCCAGAGCAATGCGAACAGCAAATACACTGAGGCCCTGCCTCTGAAGACACAGGCCAGAGTTGACAGCATAAAATACTTTCCCCCCAGGGCACTCATCAGTCACTCAAGTGGGATCAGCCTTCACACTTACATATACCCTACACACCCTCATTTTTATTTTTATTTTTATTTTGAGGTTTTTATTTATGTTTTACATTTATTTATTTTTGAGAGACAGAGCACAAGTCGGGGAGGGGCAGAGATAGAAGGAGACAGAGAATCCAAAGCAGGCTCCAGGCTTCGAGCCCTCAGCAGAGAGCCCGACGCGGTGCTGGGGCTCACACACCGCGAGATCATGACCTGAGCCGAAGTCAGACGCTTAACCGACTGAGCCACCCAGGCGCCCCAAGTTTTTTATTTATTTTGAGAGAGAGAACCCGCAGGGGAGAGGCAGAGAGAGAGGGTAACAGAGGCTCCGAAGCGGGCTCTGAGCTGACAGCACAGAGTCTGATGCAGGGTTTGAACTCACTCAGTACCGTGAGATCATGACCTGAGCCAAAGTTGGGTGCCTAACCTACTGAGCCACCCCGGTGCCCCTTCATTTTTTTTTTTTTATACATTTTTTTTCTTTTTTTTTTAATGTTTATTTTTGAGACAGAGAGAGACAGAGCATGAACGGGGGAGGGTCAGAGACAGAGGGAGACACAGAATCCGAAACAGGCTCCAGGCTCCGAGCTGTCAGCACAGAGCCCGACGCGGGGCTCGAATACACGGACTGTGAGATCATGACCTGAGCCGAAGTCGGGCGCCTAACCGACTGAGCCACCCAGGCACCCCCCTTCATTTTTATTTTTAACTTAAGCTAAGTCCTGTCTTTGGGGACAGATGCCTCCTGTATTGAACAGTGAGGAGGGAGGGAAACTATACTTAGTCAAAGTAAAAGAGACACTGTCTTACAGAAAAGAAAATGTATTTTGGAAAGTTTTGCATTATACATGGGAGCTTTGAAACGGGGGTCACATACACTGACAAAATTCACCATCTCAAGCCTCTTTTGTGGACGACCCGACACCGTGTAGTTCCTTACATAGCCAGTAGGGCTGGGTTATCTGTGCGGGTTATGATTTGTAAGAGCATTTTGCATTTTTTGAGAACTCTACTTGCTTGAAGATAACTACATTAATGTCCCGCTCCTAGTGAAGGTGAAGTGACTTGGCCTTTTTAAAGCCTCAGTGCCCCCCTCTGTAAAACGGTATTATAATGTCTACTGAGGGGAAAACGAGCCACGATATAGATACCTGGGAAACAGAAGGGCCAGGACATAGCAGTATGAATTTGCTTCACGCTGTGTTCACTGCTTTACGTATTTTACATTTTATAAAAGCGTCTGGATTCCTAAAATACCCCCCACAAAACCGTTTTGGGTTTCAAATCAGGATCCAGGGAGTAATACCTCGTGAGGCCGACTTCTGAGAACTCGGGAGCCCGGCTCATCCGTCACAGCCCCAGCCTTGGACTCACAGCCTTTCCCCGGTTACCTCAGCCAGACATAAACTTTCCAACCTCTGTGTTCTCATTTCCCTAGTACTTTCCTGGTAGCGTTCTTCACACCCAGCCTCTGCTTGGAGTTATTTATAGACCATCTTGGATCTGTATTCTCAGCACTTAGTGCAGTGCCTCAAACAGGAGGAATAAAAGGGGTTTGTGAATTTCACGGACTCTCTCCTGTGGCAGTTTTTCTGCCTAACCCATGGCGGCTGCGCGAATGAATGAACCATGGTGGAGGTCATCTGTTCTTTCTTTCTTCTTTTGCAGCGTATCCTCCCTCCTACTTTTTTTTTTTTTTTTTTTTACTTCTAAATTGAGTCTCTAAAAGTTTGCCCTGCCCCCTCCCCACAGTATCTCATGGTCGATCACTTGGCTGGATGGTGTTTCTAAGCTGGGTGTTTGCAGAGCAGGGGTTTCCTGCACTTTGACAAGGTTTCTCCAGTGAATATGGTAAACAGGAAGCTGCAGATTGAGAGTCTGTAAAGACAATCAGAGTTGTCTTTTGAAGTCACCGGTTTCCCCATAGCCTTACTGCCGGCTCCCTTGTTCTTCATAGAAATCTCGGAACAGGAAGGTTGACGTTCCAGGATAACTAGTGATTTGCCATGTTGACCTTTGACATGCTCTTCAACCTCTTTGGACGTTAGTTTTCTCATCAATAATAATAACTTAGCCTATTCTCACTGCTTCATGGGCTTGCTTGCTAGGCGAGTCATGTGATGGGGTACGCAAAGAACTCAGTCAAGAGAAAAGCCTAGTAGTGAAAATGCAACTCCTAGAACTAGATATTAAAAGAGGGTCAGGGGCGCCTGGTGACTCGGTCGGTTGAACGTCTGACTCTTGATCTCGGCTCAGGTCACGATCTCCTGATTCATGAGTTCGAGCCCCATGTCAGGCTCCCGTCCGTGCTGACACTGCAGAGCCTGTTTGGGATTCTCTCTCTCTCCTCTCTCTCTGCCTTTCCCTCATTCTCTCTCTCACTCAAAATAAATAAACATTAAAAATATAAAAGAGGGTGGGGCGCCTGGGTGGCGCAGTCGGTTAAGCGTCCGACTTCAGCCAGGTCACGATCTCGCGGTCCATGAGTTCGAGCCCCGCGTCGGGCTCTGGGCTGATGGCTCAGAGCCTGGAGCCTGTTTCCGATTCTGTGTCTCCCTCTCTCTCTGCCCCTCCCCCGTTCATGCTCTGTCTCTCTCTGTCCCAAAAATAAATAAACGTTGAAAAAAAAGATTTAAAAAAATAAAAAAAAAAATATAAAAGAGGGTTAGATAAGCTGCTTGACTTACTTTTTCTTAGTGATGAATGTGGTCTGAATCAATATATTAATAATCAGCAAAATTAGATTCACTTAAAAACAAAATATTATTAAAAGCAGATAGGAACCAAGGAAGGAAGGTTTGATGCATTGTTATAATAGAGTACGAATGTTGCTAGATTCACCGTCGTAACGCTCTGTGCCCTCCACCCTCGCCATGAAAATCCCTTACATTTCAAACGCTCTCCAGTCCCCATGGTTTTCCTGGTTGGATCAGTGGTGGAAAGGGAGGCTGTCAGTTGAATACCTGCCCCTTCTCTCAGCACGTGCACTCGGTCATTATTTAACAGTGGGCAAATGGACTCAGGGACTTTCGGCAATTCCCGAACATACGTAATTTCCATTCTCACCACCAGTTTCGGCCAAGCCTATTGTGAAGTGGAGCAAACGAATTGAAGTACAGGGTTGACACTACATTGAGTACCGGTACTTTCCTGCTCCAGAGGAAGAGGAGGGTAAATGCCTGAAAACACACAGTTGAGAGAATAATTGAGATCGGGTTCAATGTCTTCATCCTCCGAGAATACGTGCGGGCGGGCGGGTGTTTGTACTCGCTCTTTCATAAAATGTGTGTTTCTGTTTTGATTCTGAAGCTTCCCTCTGCCGTGGGTAGGTTTCACAGAGGGGTTCCGGCTTGCAAAGGTTAACCGGGCAGAAATCAAGGCTTTGTGCATTTTTGTAAAGGTCACACTCATCAGCGGTTCCGGAAAGACTGCTGGGCAGGGCCCTGGTAACCACCCCATGATTGAACCGTGGCTCTGGGTTTCATTTCCTCAAGCACACGGCCACAGTCCCCGGTTGTGTCATCCAGAGATAAAGAGGCTGCTCAGTCACTTGAAATTCAATTTGTACATGACTCCAATCCAGCCCACCTCTTTCGTTCATGGTGTTTGGCAGCTAGCTGCTTGCTGGCACTCTTCATTTCAAATGCCTGAGCTGCAGGAAGCTGTTTAATAAATGGCATAGGTTTTGATTAATGTAACAAGCCGAAAATAGACCATGATGTAATGCATATCTCAGCAGGAATCACAGATCAAGTTGGACAGTTTCAAGGGGCCATGCTGGAGCAGGGAGTTTTCTCCAAAGAAATGTATTTATGTTTTGATAGCACCTTGAAGGGTCAAGCCGTAGCCTGTGCACGTTTCGGACCTGGAAGCGTGCCCCGTGGGTCTAGGAAAAGCGATTATAGCTGACCACACAAGAAGCTCCCCCCAAAAACTAGATTTTTTTTGGACATTGACTCAGGTCTCTGAAGAGTCACCTGCGCTTTACCAGGAGCCCTGGTATTATGATTATTTTTTAGTTTTTTAATCTTTATTTTTTTTGAGAGAGAGAGAGAGAGAGAGAGAGAGAGAGACAGAGTGTGAGCAGGGGAGGAATAAAGAGGGAGACACAAACTCCGAAGCAGGCTCCAGGCTCTGAGCCGTCAGCACAGAGCCCGGCGCGGGGCTCGAGCCTACGAACCGCGAGATCATGACCTGAGCTGAAGTCGGACGCTCGACCGAATGAGACGCCCAGGTGCCCCAGGAACCCTGGTATTGCTAAAACAACAACAAAAACAGCAGATGCTAACAGAAATGATAATAGTAAAATTCTGGTAGTGTGTGTAAACTCAGTTACTAAAGTTATGCAGTTAGTTTCATCTAATGATGTCAAAGCTTCAGGTAGCCCTCTGATTAAAGTCTCTGATTTAAACTTTGCTTTCTCGGTGGGTAAAATAATTGGGACTCATATTGCTCGGTGCTGTACAGAAAGAACAGTGAAAAGAGAAACAATAGCCTTGTGTGCCAAGTTCTCCTTGCATTCTCCGGGGAATGGTATATTATGTAAAAGAAATGTGGCAACATTGTCATTAATTAAGTGAGCAATAATGGAAGATTAAGAAAAGACTCTGGAATGTACTGAAAGGAAAAACTAAAGTAAATACATTCATTGCTTTTAATTACTGTTTGCCGTATCTATACGTGTGAGTTGCTTAACATCACTTCGGGAATTTAGTCTGAGTCTAACCCTGCTCAGTTAGGTTGGTGTGTTTGTGTGTGTGTGTGTGTGTGTGTGTAAGTAAGTGTGTGTATGTTGGTGTATATTGGTGTATTATGTGTTGATGTACCTGTGTGTGTATGTGTGTGCTCGTGTGTGTTTGTATGTGTGTGTGTGTATTTGTGTATGTGTGTTGGTGGGTGTGGGTGTGGGGGTACCTGTGCGTGTGTTGGTATGTTGTATTCAGGGTCAGAAGTGGAAACAATCATCATCTCTTGCTACAAACACAATAAACTCTAGAACATAATTTACATTTGTATTTTTCCCTGCAGGTAAATTTCACTTTCCCTCTATGAGAATTTGTGTAATTTATGAATGCTTTCACACTCCAGTTGCTGTAAAGAAGTTGACTTGTTAAGACTTACATTGCCTGTGAGGGAGAGCCAAAGTGAATACTGTTGGGCCTACTGAGTCACTTTTTCCTAGCGAACTCGTCTGTCTAATCAACGTGCTTTCTCATGGGGCATTCAACTCATACAAACAAGGTCGTAGAATCAATAAAAATAAGTTAATTTCAAACAGAGTAAAACTCTCCCAGCCACTGAGTCTAGTCCCAACCACACCAGCCATTTAACAACAGACTATCAACAATTAAACAAAATCCGTCATCATCATTCCATGACAACAAAAATTGCGTCAGTTGCGCTGTAGTGCGTTGAATGATGCCCCACAAAAAGGTACGTTCCCCGGGACCTGGGATGTGGCCTTATTTGGAAAAAGAGGTACTTGGCAGATGTTCTTTAAGATCTCAAAATGAGGTCATCCAGGATTAGTGTGTGCCCTAAAACCAATGCCGGGTGTTGTGAGGGAAGAGAAGGAAAGAAAACATGCACACAAAGGAGAATTCAACATGGCGAAAGGGGCCAAGATGGCAGTGATGCGTCTGCAGGCCAAGAGCATCAGAGAGTGTTAACACCTTGACTTTGGACTCCTGGAATCCAGAGCTGTGAGAGAGTAAAACTAACACCCACTTTGTGGTGATGGGTTATGGCGGCCCTGGAAAGCGGACACACATATCTGAAAGCGTTATATTTGTGTACACAGTGAAGAGAACAAGCTAGTTGAAAAGTGGGTTGGTCATATGTTGCAGGAAGTGTGCCTGCAAGTTTCAACTTCTTTAAATACACATTGTTGCTTCTTTGAACACTGCTCGCTTAATATAGGTGTACATGAGATGTCTTACCATCAAAGCACAGTTACATGAAGAATAAGGATAAGGGATGCCTGGGTGGCTCAGTAGGTTGAGCGTCTGACTTTGACTCAGGTCATGATCTTGCGGGTCATGAGTTCGAGCCCCAGGTTGGGCTCTGCGCTGACAGCTCGGAACCTGGAGCCTGCTTCGGATTCTGTGTCTCCCTCTCTCTCTGCCTCTCCCCAGCTTGTGCCCTGTGTCTCTCTCTCTCTCTCTCTTTCTCTCTCTCTCTCTCAAAAATAAATAAACATTAAAAAATAAATAAATAAAAGAATAAGGATAAGGTGCACCTGGGTGGCTCAGTCATTTGAGGGTCCAACACTTGATTTCGGCTCAGGTCATGATCCCAGGGTTGTGGGATCGAGCCCCACTTTGGGCTCTTCGCTGAGCATGGAGCCCGCTTGAGATTCTCTCTCTCTTTCCCTCTCCCCCTCTCCCCTGCTCATGCTCTCTTGTGCTCTCTCTCAAAAATAATAAAGAAAAGAAAAAGAAAAAAGAACAGGATGATTAATAAAGAATAAGCTAAGCAGACAATAGTGAGAAGAGGAAGGAAGAAGAGAAAATGTACCTGGAAACCCTGACCTGTAACAAACCAGAGAAGGTGAGAAGAAAACTGTAGCCCAGAAAGAAAGGAAATGGGTTGTAGGGATCTCAAGATCCAATAAAAGGAATACGGACTGTTTAGCCAAACTTAGTAAGATTTGTTGGAAAGGCAATGATTCAAATCAACAAGTGATTGTAGAGATAAGTACACATACTTACAAGTGAAATGCAGTCTGGTCTGGCCCCACCGTGCTTCTCCGATGGGCACAAGCTCATATGTGATTATAAATAAGAAAACATCGCTAATATTACAAGGAAGTCCTGTTAGTTCTTACATGAGTTTTTATTAATACACATATATTTATATATAACACACACATATATATGAATTGGCTTCTGTGCTTCTGGAGACCGAGAAGTCCCATGACCCCCATCTCCAGGATAGAATACCAGGAACTCCCAAGGTGTCATTCATTCCAAGTCCAAAGTCCCAAGAACCAAGAGTGTGGACGTGTCAGCTTCAGCAGAGAGCGAATTTGCCATTTCTCTAACTTTTTGTTCTCTTCAGGCCCTTAGTGGATCGGACGGTGCCACCAGCCCTGGCGAGGGCAGCCTTCTTTACTTAGTCTCCCAGTTCAGATGCTGATCATCTCTTCCAGAAGCACCCTCACTGACACACGCAGACATAATGTTTTTCTAGCTATCAGGGCATGCCTTAGCCTGGTCAAGTTGACATGTAAAGTGAATTATTCCTCCCATGAATGTTTTATGTCACCAAGTAACAAGAGCTGGATGGAGCAAACCACTGAGAAACAGAGTTTCCCACCTGATGGCCATTTGCCACACCGTCCTCTCCTTGACTCAGTTTAGTCAGAACTTGATGTAGGTGCTTTTGGCCCGGTTCTTCCCTACTCTTGGTATATTTTGTTCTCATCTCTGTACCGTGGCAACCTTGGTTCTTCCTTCGAGTCGCTTCCCTTGAGCACCTTTCACTTCCGTTTTAAAAAAAGGATAAAATCCGGCGTGCCTGGGTGGCTCAGTTGGTTAAGCATCCAACTCTTTTTTTTTTTTTTTAATTTTTTTTTTCAACGTTTTATTTATTTTTGGGACAGAGAGAGACAGAGCATGAACGGGGGAGGGGCAGAGAGAGAGGGAGACACAGAATCGGAAACAGGCTCCAGGCTCCGAGCCATCAGCCCAGAGCCCGACGCGGGGCTCGAACTCCCGGACCGCGAGATCGTGACCTGGCTGAAGTCGGACGCTTAACCGACTGCGCCACCCAGGCGCCCCTCAAATGTCTTTTTAACCGTATTAGAATTTTTATTAAGATCGTTAACATGTTGGGGGCACCTGGGTGGCTCAGTGGGTTAAGGGTCCGACTTCAGCTCAGGTCATGGTCTCATGGTTCATAGGTTTGAGGTCTGTGTCAGGCTCTGTGCTGACAGCTCGGAGCCTGGAGCCTGCTTCGGATTCTGTGTCCCCCTCTCTCCCTTCCCCTCCCCCACTCGTGCTCTGTTTTCTCTCTCTCTCTCTCTCTTTCTCAATAATTAATAAACATTTAAAAAGATTTTTTTTATTATAAAAAGATCATTAACGTGTTCCTAGTGGGCTCTGATTGCAAGGTTGCATACTTTTGAAAGATCTGACCTGACCCTATATACCCATTGGACCGTGTTATTTTCAGTGCTCAATTTTTCAGAACATGAAGTTTTTTAGGAACTCATAATGGCAGAAAAAATTGTATATGGCACCTCACTTTTAGACGTTCTGTAAAACAGACAAAATAAATGGTCTTTGCTTTGCTACCCCCACCCACATTAATAATTGCCATGCTTTCAGAATAACCAACAGCAAAGACTACTCTTTGCCAAGTTTATTGTTCTGGAAAGAACAAATCGAACTTACCTTTCTGGGCACCAGAATCTTGATGGCGCTAATGGCGTGAGTCCAGCTCTGTCAAGGAAAGTCCCCTTCATATGCCTGTACAGGTGTCCCTTATAAACATCTTGTAAAGGTCAGCAAAGCTGAAGAGTTGGTAAGAATTTTTTTTTTATTTTTTTTATTTTTTTAAAAAAATTTTTTTTTCAAAGTTTATTTATTTTTGGGACAGAGAGAGACAGAGCATGAACGGGGGAGGGGCAGAGAGAGAGGGAGACACAGAATCGGAAACAGGCTCCAGGCTCCGAGCCATCAGCCCAGAGCCCGACGCGGGGCTCGAACTCCCGGACCGCGAGATCGTGACCTGGCTGAAGTCGGACGCTTAACCGACTGCGCCACCCAGGCGCCCCAAGAGTTGGTAAGAATTAAATCCATAATGTGACATGAACTAAATGTAATGAGTCCATTACATTTATACTATGTGGTTTAGATGCTAATTTCAGTGTTTCGCTTGGTGAACTCCTTGGTCGGGTAGTGCTTAGGAGACAATGATCGTGTTTGCCCCTGATCCCATGTGGGTCCCACATTGAATTGTGCCTCACACGGATCCCTGCATGACTGTCCGCCTTGTTGTACCCGAACTGCCGTACCGACTGCCGACAATTTTTTTTCTTTCTTCAGTTTAAAGTTGATTTTTTAAATGTTTATTTATTTTTGAGAGAGAGAGCATGAACTGGGGAGGGACAGAAAAAGAAGGAGACCCAGAATCTGAAGCAGGCTCCAGGCTCCGAGCTGTCAGTACAGAGTCCCGAAGCGGGACTCAAACTCAAGAACTGTGAGATCATGACCTGAGCCGATGTCAGACGCTTAACTGACTGAGCCACCCGGGTGCCCTTAAAGTTGATTTTTAAGAGTCTTCTTTGTATATTAATAGAGTCAGATGATCTCAATTTGTATTTGAAAAGTATCGTCAAATCGCGGTCTCACATTTGGACAGGCTTTCATATCCAACCATGGGATTAAAATAGTGATAATAGGGGCGCCTGGGTGGTGCAGTCGGTTAAGCGTCCGACTTCAGCCAGGTCACGATCTCGCGGTCCGTGGGTTCGAGCCCCGCGTCGGGCTCTGGGCTGATGGCTCAGAGCCTGGAGCCTGTTTCCGACTCTTTGTCTCCCTCTCTCTCTCTGCCCCTCCCCCGTTCATGCTCTGTCTCTCTCTGTCCCAAAAATAAATAAACGTTGGAAAAAAAAAAAGAAAAGAAAAGAAAATAGTGATAATAAAACTACAAGTGATAAGAGGCTCATGGCAGACAAAGTTACATACATGCAATGTTTCCTAATTCAAATCATCTCATAACTTGAGTTAGACTTTTTAACAAGAATTGCGCTCAAATTTTCATGCAAAAAAAAAAGGTGCACAGATGCTCATTTATGCGTGCAAAAAACATATCTGACCTGATCATAACTGTTTGGTGCTAGTAAAATAAAATGGGACCATATAAATGGCCCGCCTGACCACTTAGACCTGACAAAACAACCCTACACCAAAGCTAATCGTCGTCGCGATATTCATGCACTGTGGACTCGGTCAAAGAAATGTGTGTTTGGGCTTGATGGCCTTTGTGTTTTCTGGAACTTTGCTTTTCTTTTCTCTGGATCCTGCAGAGCTGACACGACCCCCTTGGAAGTCTGTGGTAACCTGAAGATCAGCTCTGATGCTTTGGAGTGGGTTGGACTGGAAAGGAGATGTGAGCTCATTAAGCGCTCACATCGTTGTGCCATTTGCATTTGATTCCAATGGTTGTTGAAGGAGTTGGGCCTCTCTGTTTATAGATTTCCAAGGTAACGTTATAAGATACCATCTCCTTGCTGTAGTCATTTGGGGGCTAGTGTCCTGGAAGGGAATAAAGGTTTTCCAGCAATAAAAACAATGAATATTGTTATCGCTGGCTTACAAGAATGTAAGTATTCCCAAAATGTAGTGAATGTATCCCTTTCTTCTTTTGGAGACCTTCCATTTATGTTCTTGAGCATCTGGCTGCAAATTTCATTCACCCGGTACTTCCCTCCACAGACAGTGTCGCACAGCTTTCTGTATCTTACTCAATTAAACAGCACGCGTTGAACACCATCCGTGTGCCGTGTTCAGCATGCCAGGAACTCAGGATGTAGCAATGAGAAAAATAGTTGCCATTACAGGGGACAAGACAGAGAACTGACACTCAGGATACTGGAAAAGAAGACAATAGGATAGACAGCAAGAATGAGCGAGCACCTCCTTAACACAGAGTGGCCGAGGAAGGCCTCTCTCATTGTGTACCATCCGGGCAAAGGCTGGAAGAAGCCAGCAATGCAGCAGTGCAGGCATCAAGCGCAGCATGTGCAAAGGTCCTGAGGAAAACACAAGTTTAACTTGGTCATTATTGGTTTGTGTCCCTTCCCACGATATTATACACAGAGGTATCCCGTCATCCGGGAAGTACCCATTGTGTGTTTATCTTTAATAAAAGACGATTTAAAATAATATCAACGTGACCAATAGCTGATATCTGTTGCTCTTAGTATACTCCAGAAGTTCTTCTAAATACTTTGCCTGTGCCACCTTATATCTCGCAACGGACTTGCAAAGTAGTTATTAAAGAAACCGAGATTCGAGGTGAGGAAGTAAAGTGCCCAGTGTTACGCGGCTGATATACCAAACTGGCTGATCTGGAATGTGAACCTAAGCATTCTGAAGTTAACCACCACCCCCCACGGTTAACCACCTGGTATAGTCTGAATTGTGTACCCGAAGCCCCCATGCTCCAAACTGTAACTGTCTTGCAGAGAGCGTCCTTGAAGACGGGATTGAGTTTAGAATGAGGGCATTAGGGTGGGCCCTACGCCAATATGCCTGGTGTCCTCATAAGAAGAGGAAATTTGGACACAGAAGCAGACACGGAGGAGAGACCGTGTGAAGACACAGGGCGATGACAGCCATGTACAAGTCAAGGTGAGAAGCCTCAGAAGAAGCTGAATCCTTGATTTGGGCTTTCAGCCTCCAGGACTCTGAGAAAAGACGTGTGTGGTGCTTTGTTACGGCCGCACTGGCAAAGGCATATGCCGTCCCACTACAGAACATAAACGAAGAACATTTCTTTAACAGCAATTTCATGAAAAGGGAAAGAAGGGGCTTAAGCCTGGGTCATTTATCTGTGTGTCTAACTCTGCCCTTTACAAGTAGTGAAAAAGGAAGCACGGCTAATGCTCTATCCCTTCATTGTCTGTGCTTAGAACATGGTGGAAATGATGCAAGAGGACTGATCTAGACTTTTGTAAGTCAAGAGATTTGTCCTGCCTACCCAGCTACTATTTGGTCTGGTGGTGGTGGTCGTCATCTTCTCCTTCTCCCTCTCCCTCTCCCTCTCCTTCTCCTTCTCCTTCTCCTTCTCCTTCTCCTTCTCCTTCTCCTTCTCCTTCTCCTTCTCCTTCTTTTGAATATATTTTTTAATGTTTATTTACTTTGAGAGAGAGACAGAGGATAAGCAGGCGAAGGTCAGAGACAGACAGACAGACAGACTGACAGACAATCTGAAGCAGGCTCCAGGCTCTGAGCTGTCAGCAAAGAGCCCAAAGTGGGGCTCAAACTCACGAAACATGAGATCATGACCTAGCTGAAACCAAGAGTCAGATGTTTAACCGACTGAGCCACCCAGGCGCCCCTGGGGCAGAATCCTTGAAGCCTCCCCTGACGACTGATTCAGGTGTTTCTTCCCTAGATTACCTTGAGTGAGACACCTTCTCATGAATGGCTTTTTTTTTTTTAATTTTTAAAAAATTTTTATTTATTTTTGACAGAGGCAGAGGCAGAGTGCAAGAGGGGCATGGGTAGAGAGAGAGGGAGACACAGAATCCCAAGCAGTCTCCAGGCCCTGAGCTGTCAGCACAGAGCCCGACGTGGGGCTCGAACCCATATACCGTGAGACCGTGACCTGAGCTGAAGTCAGATGCTTAACCAACGGAACCACCCAGGCCATTCACCCGTGAATGGCTTTTTCTGGTCTCCTAGGGGATGGATTGCCACAAAGTTTGACTAGCAGCTTTTCATCCGTTTAGTAAGCTATGGCCATGACCTCTCAATATTTAGATCTCATCTCTGGGGAAACTCTCCCTTGGCTTCTCTCTCTCTCAGCCACGGTGTAAGGGACATAGTACAGTGTTAGAGTATTATGTGCTAGTATGTCTGCTCTTCCTACTTTCTTTAGAGTTCTCTTTACCTCCTACTAACAGATACCTCATTACTCCAGTCCCCTCTTAAATTAGAAGTTCTTTATTTTGAACTTTTCCTATTCAAATTAGTATTTGGCCTCTCTCTCCTGATTGCACCATGACTGATACAGTACTGAAGGTTTTGTTTGAGGTTCCAAGATAGATTGTCATAAGGGGAAGAATAATAACATCACTTTTTACTTCAAACAAAAAGTCACCCTCACTCTGACACTCGTAATCCCGGAGAACATTAGCATCAGACCATGACTTCTTTGTTTTCCATTGGTACCTGTAGCTCATGACTGACAGTCCATGATGGGCCACACGGTTCCCAGAGTCTATGAAGGTGAGGTCCCAAAAACAGTGATAATGGATGCCCCTTCTCCCCCTTCCCACCTACTCCCCTCATTTTTTTTTAATTTTTTTTAACGTTTATTTTTTTTTAAATTTTTTTTTCAACGTTTATTTATTTTTGGGACAGAGAGAGACAGAGCATGAACGGGGGAGGGGCAGAGAGAGAGAGAGACACAGAATCGGAAACAGGCTCCAGGCTCTGAGCCGTCAGCACAGAGCCCGACGCGGGGCTCGAACTCACGGACCGCGAGATTGTGACCTGGCTGAAGTCAGACGCTTAACCGACTGCGCCACCCAGGCGCCCCGTAACGTTTATTTATTTTTGAGACAGAGAGAGACACAGCATGAACGGGGGAGGGGCAGAGAGAGAGGGAGACACAGAATCGGAAGCAAGCTTCGGGCTCCGAGCCATCAGCCCAGAGCCTGACGCGGGGCTCGAACTCACGGACCGCGAGATCGTGACCTGAGCTGAAGTCGGATGCTTAACCGACTGAGCCACCCAGGTGCCCCCCTACTCCCCTCTTAAAACCAACCCCCTATCACCACCGTATCCCTAGCCAGAACAGCTTTTTGTTTTGTCATTAAAATTTTAAGATCACTGCCCTCTGAAGTACAATCTCTGTGAATATTTTTGAATGTATCAGAGATTTTTTGTTCTCTTCAGTCCTCATGTGTTTATCCTAAGTCCTGACTTTACATGCTTGCTCTTTGTTTATCATGAGTCCTTACTACATATTCCAGGACTCTAAAATTAAATATGTGCATACACAGGTCTGCCTCGTAGATATTGCGCCTTTGGTTTCAGACCACCACAATAAAGTGAATATTGCAATAATTCAAATGAATATTTTGTCTTTCCAGTGCATTAAAAACTTAGGCTCACACGGTACTGTCATTCATGAAATGCGCAATAGCGCGATGTCTAAATAAACAACATATATTCCTTAATTAAAAATCCTTTATTGCTGAAAAATGCTAACTGCCTTCAGAGCTTTTGGCAAAGCGTCATCGCTGATCACAGATCACCATAACAAATATAATAATCATGGGAAAGTTTGGAATATTGCAAGAATCACCCAAATGTGACACAGAGACATGAGATGAGCAAATTCTGTTGGAAAAAAGGCACTGATAGACTTGCTCGATGTAGGGTTGACTCAAACCTTGACTTGTAAAAGGTGCAGTTCTGCAAAGTGCAGTAAAACAAAGCACAACCAAAGGGGGCATGCCTGTATATTCACATATACACATATAAATACATGTCCAGGGGCGCCTGGGTGGCTCAGTCGGTTGGGCATCCGACTTCAGCTCAGGTCACGATCTCGCGGTCTGTGAGTTCGAGTCCCACGTTGGGCTCTGGGCTGATGGCTCAGAGCCTGGAGCCTGCTTCCGATTCTGTGTCTCCCTCTCTCTCTGCCCCTCCCCCGTTCATGCTGTGTCTCTCTCTGTCTCAAAAATAAATAAACATTAAAAAAAAATAAAAAGAAATAAATAAATACATGTCCGGTTGCTGTCCTTTCTCGATCATTCTATGCTGGCCATCCTCTTCTAGTCGCATTTTCTTATAGCTGTCTGCAATTTTAAATGCTCTAAGAGGCTGCGGTTGCTAGCTTTATTTGTCTCTTGCTGCAGACGTTAACAGTCGCAAGCACGTTGTTTAAAACACAGATCCCGGGGCACCCGGGTGGCTCAGTCAGTTAAGCCTCCGACTTTAGCTCAGGTCATGATTTCATGGTTCCTAAGTTCGAGCCCCCCATGGAGCTCTCTGCTGTCAGCACAGAGCCTGCTTCAGATCTTCTGTCCCCCTCTCTCTCTGCCCTTCCCCTGATCACACTCTGTCTTGCTCTCTTTCTCTCTCAAAAAGAAATAAAGAAATTATATACACATATATATACATATATATACACATATGTCTATGTATATATGTATATATATGTGTGTGTGTGTGTGTATATATATAAATGTAAAACACAAATCTATTATCTGAATCATTCTGTTGGTAGTTTACTGTGATAGCATAAGGTTGATCTAAAAGTGCCCTGCCTCCTTTCCAAATGCCACCAGTTTCTAGTACATTCATACAATGATTTTCACTTGGGAACTCTTAGAAAAGGTGCATTTGAGTGACGTCAGACTGTGCCTCACTCGGTCAAGCTCCTGTGTATTGTTAAGTATAGGGCGTGCTTAATATTGGATATATTGGTGCCTTTCATCTTTCAGTATAAATTTATTTCACGGCGTCCAGGAAAAACTATATAAATTTTCATTAAAGAAAACACTGTATTATGACAGCACTAAATGAATCATCTGCAATCACTTTTTAAAAGGCTTGATTTATTTCCTGCACTTGGGAGGCACTATGTTGTAAAAATATTTTCACTAACAAGTATGAAATATTGCAATATATATATTTCTACACGCTGCATGTGGCTATATAATATGTTTCATTTTTGGGTGTATCAGCACACACGTGCCTATCTCTAGGGGGCCCTCCAGGTAATGTCTTGGTCACATTTACTTCTTTACTAAAAAAAAAAAAAAAGAGGGAAACAAATTGGCCAGGCAGCCTAGAGGAACATCAAATTCATCATAGCTGAAGATAATATTTTCCTGAAATGATTCATACTCTCACCTTCCTGCAGCAGTTTTCTCCACCCAGTGACATGGTGACATAGCGAAGTGTCACTGAAGTGAAGGCTATTTCATTTAGCCTTGAGCAAACACAGAAGCCGAAACGTGGATACGCAGTTCTTTTTCCTTCCAGAAGACAAGGTTTTTGTGCCTGTGTAACTAGAGCTAAGCTCTAGAGAGCTGCTGCATGATAAGAGGTTGGTTTGAAAACACGTGCAGTGGAATGACTTGAATAACAAAATCCCAGACAGACTCTTTCTGCGCTAACTGCATTTGCCCTCTGCAAGGAGATCAATGCTTCTCCTCATTGATTTCCCTCAGTTGCAGAGCCAGGATTATGCACGTTGTGAGGCTGTATTCCCAGCTTCATCCCATCTCATTTCCCGGGCAGCACCAAAAAGGCGCACTGCTCCACTGTAAACTGGAGGTGAGAAAAGTGTGACTGTATCAAATTTGTACCTTCACCAAGAACGCATGTGAAACAGACGCACAATAATGTATTCCCGGTGTGATCGAAGCCTGCACGAGCAGGTCGGGTTCTGTTTATGTGCAGTTTCTCAGTAAACGGCAGAGAAGCCAAAGATAAGGCTGAGATGCATTGCCTACGTTTGCGTAATTCCCAAGATATTTTCAAATGCAGTAGAGCTTCCTTTTGGGGTGACTTGAAATGCAAAGTCAACATGTAAAGAAATGATTCTCTTCCTAAATTCACAGACTGACTGCAGCCCTTCTGATTAAAAATTGCCTTAACGCATATACTTGGAGAAGGTGGGTGGTTGGAAGGCTGTAAAAATCGTGATCTAAAAAAAAAAAAAAAAGTGTATTCTGCAGATGACACAAGTTCTGATCTTCCTGAAAGTCGTGGAATTTCACCTCGTCTGTGTGAGTACTAACAGCCAACTGCAAGATGAAAATACCCCCCACAAAAGGGGCACCTGGGCGCCTCACCCGTTTAAGCGTCCGACTTCGGCTCAGGTCATGATCTCGTGGTTCGTGAGTTCAGGCCCCGCGTCGGGCTCTGTGCTGACCGCTCAGAGCCTGGAGCCTGCCTCGGATTCTGTGTCTCCCTCTCTCTCAGCCCTCCCCTGCTCATGCTCTGTCTCTCTCTCTCTAAAAATAAAGAAACGTTAAAAAAAAAAAACATTAAAAAAGAAAATACCCCCAAAAGGCAACTTCGCCTCTTCACAAATTTCAGCATGCTGCTAGTGAGGGGAGAGGCAGAGCTGACCTCCTGTATTAAGTTTTCTTTTCCTCATTCCGCTTTCAGCATGGGGAATGTGTCACATTACAACCCAAACTTCAAGTCTGCTTTTGAAAAAAATGTAAAATAAGCCATTTCCTACCAAGACTAGATAAATGATCGCACAGAGGCTTGCCTTTCGAGCAGAATTTGCTCCGAATCTGGGGTTGCCCAGGTGCTCACTTCATTATTAAAGAGGACTGTCACAGCTCACTCCACACATACCCAGGAGCAGGGTCCTCTCTCAACACACCTATCCATAATCTCTGCTTCCTCTGTGCAAACGATATCTGGGGCACCTTTGGGTAGACCCATATCCAGGATTAACAGTAACTACTTCCCAGACTTACGGTAGAAACGGACTTCATGGGGCAGATCTACCCTGCTAGCTAAGAAATAAGAGCGTGTTTCCAAGTTACCTCATCAGCGGCCATTTTCCTAGTGAAAGATTAACCAAGCTGATCCATTTTCCAGGGGCTAAAAATAAAAAGTAAACTGTCTGTTCCAAACGCCAAAACTTACCCCAAAGGTCATCGCCCCTCCTTTAAATCATTCACGAAGACTTTTGAAAAAGTAAGTAGAAATTGTTTCCCACTGTAAAGTTGAATGAGACCAGGCCAGCCTTACCCTCTAAAAACTGACGAACACATCTTGGTTTCCCTCTATGTTTCTCCACCGCCATATGCAAAAGACACATTTTAGTTGCAGGCCCTGGCAATAAAATGGATTTTTCATTTATGACTGTCATTTATAAGTGTGGGTAATATTTTCAGTTGATTATGAGGTGACATTAATTACATAAATATTTAAAAGACACTGTTCTAAGACTCATTATTAGTTTTTATTAAAAGCAATTTATATATCCCATAGAGTCATCTGGAGGTATTTGAAACAGATATTGGAACGGATTTTTTGAAAGCAGAGAATACATTTCTTCTGTCCCTGTCCGGAGAACTTTCCTCATGGAGGATTTTCTTCACCAAAGTCTCAGAAAGTCGTGTTTTTATAACTTGGTGCCGTTGATTCTGTGACAGTAGTCTAAATAAACATCGTGAAGTCATTCGATAATGAATAAGTAGGAGGAGACACCATTGTTTAACCTCCACACTATGCTAATGAGTAGGGTGATAGACTTCGTTGTGCTGAATAATGGAACTTTTATTCTATCCCAGTGGGACTGTCTCCAGGGCCTCCTGGGAAGATTTGCCAGGCTGGTCTATGTGCAGCTCCCGAGGGCACTTTGCAGAGCTTCCAGAATCTTGTTACGGCACATTTATCAAAGGAAGTCACAATCTGGATGAAGACCACATTCTCTCCCTCTTTGCAATACAGGAAGCATCCCTGTATGTTACTTTCATTTTACTTGTCCCACCTAGGTAAAATAGAATAGTAATCTGGGAAAATAATTGTTAATACAAAGATCTACAACACTGAGGGAATTTCATCCCTTAGGCCATTTTAATACTGTCAGACAAAAAGTATATTTTCCTTACAAAGCCTGAACGTGCTAGCATATTATTATACGCAGCGTAAAGTTAAGGGTGTTTGAACAGTGAAAATAGAAAGCATTCGTAGCTACTCAACCCTGAATACTTAGGACATTTCATTTCTTTTTACAGCAACCATATTCAGTCAATAAAAGATCAAATGCTTTTGGTTACTGGACTGAAAAAAATCAAATCCTCCGAACTTTTAGCACTTGATGTTCCTTGAGTATTTGCTCTCAGCTATAGCTCATTAAATGAGCTGATCCACCAGTGAGTCTATAAATTGAAACAAAAGCAAAGAGCTCTTTTTTTTTTTTTTTCCCAAGTAACCGGCCCCAAAGTGAAACACACTTAAGTCTGGTTGTTTACAGATATTTTCTTCCACATAGTCGGTATTCTACAGAGCAAATGCGTGTCGTGCGTGAAACTGGAAATCTTTCAGTAACAATCTAATTAGGACTTCTCTGGGTAGGAGTGGTAGAATCATGATTATTAATTGATAACTGGATGAGGTCGAGGGCAGATCATGAGAAAGGTAAAGGGAGGTAGATAAACTGGGCAGTTTGCAATGACCTGCGTGTACTTAATGTTTTGGTTTGTTTTTAATGTTTTTATTTTATTTATTTATTTTTGAGAGAGACAGAGCGCGAGTAGGGGAGGGGCAGAAAGAGAGACAGAATTTGAAGCAGGCTCCCGGCTCTGAGCTATCATCACAGAGGGTGACACGGGGCTCGAACTCACAAACTGTGAGATCACTACCTGAGCTGAAGTCAGATGTATAACCCACTGAGCCATCCAGGTGCCCCTGTAGTTAACAGTTTTTGTTGAATTTTATTCATTTTATTTCACTTCATGTAAAAATATAATGTTAGGCACTCTTCCAGGAACTTTAGAATATAGTATATAAACGACTCTATGAAATGAGTATTATCACTTACTCTCAGATTAAAAGTGATCAACTAGGTCACAAAATACACAGAGCTAATAAGCAACGGAGGTAGGACTTGAACCCAGTGAAAATTAGCCTAGAGTTTATCCTCTAGACCGGTACACTATACTACCTTTTGTCTCTTTCTTAAGAAATCCTAAATTAAGAAGCTTTTTTTCTTACGGGACGCTAAATGAGGATTTTCAACAAATTTGAAGTGGATTGGTCAATATACAGCAGCCAAGGGATTCACATCACCCATTTCTGCCATCGTCTTAAAACATAACCTATTGAATAAGATGTAAACCTAACATCCTCTGTCTGCTGGTACATGTAATTAATGATTCATTCATTTTGTTTTGATTTTGTGTGTATTTTTTTAAGCTTTGTTTTGACAGAGAGAGAGAGCGTGAGTAGGGGAGGGGCAGAGAGAGAGGGACAGAGAGAGGGACAGCCTCCCAAGCAGGCTCCATGCTGTCAGCACAGAACCCGACACAGGGCTTGAACTCGCAAACTGTGAGATCATGACCTGAGCCGAATCAAGAGTCGGATGCTTAACTGCATGAGCCACTCAGGCGCCCCAATGATTTTTTTCATTTTTAAAACCACATGTCAATCTGAGAGGTGATACTGAGGGTAACGTTACAGACTTTCTATTCCAATCGTTACTTCTCCTTGACGTTGTATCCCTAACTCAAAGAAAAGGTTGCCAACTGTTGGGTCTTAACCAAGGCAAGATGGTATTTCAATAACAGCTCTTCAGTAGTCTCTAAACACAGAGGTTGGCTGTAGGGTTCAGTTTTACTAGTATATTCTAGTGCTGTTGTCTTAGGAACCTAAGTTATGTGGGTTATCTGCTAGATATCGTCGAGCCAGAACCATTATAAAATTCTCAAGTCTGAGTCACTGTAGATGAGAAGCACATATTCCGTTGCTACAAAGTAAAATTCATTCACTCGACAGCTATTGATGGTGCACCCACTAAAAACCGTGGTTACAAAAGTTACTGATACGTCCTATCAAAATCCCAGCTGCCTTTTTACAGAAATTGCCAAGGTGATCACGCCATTCACGGGGAATCTCAAGGGATTTACAATAGTCAAAACAACCTTGAAAAAGAAGAAAGTTGGAGGACTCCCGTTTCTTGATGTCAGAACCTAAGTACAAATCTCTAGTTATCAAGCTCGTGGGCCACTGCTGCAAGGATGGGCGTATAGATCAATGGAACAGAACTGAAATACAGAAACAAACCCTCAAAATTACAGTCAATTGATTTTCAACAAGGAGCCGTGATAATTCAACGGGGAAATAATTGTCTTTTCGAGAAAAGGTGCCAGGACAGCTGGATATCCACGTACAAAAGAATGAAGTTGGAACCATACCTCCTATTTCACACCACAGATGAAAATAAACTCAAACCAGACTAAAGATCTAATGTTTTGTTTTGTTTTGTTTTGTTTTTTAATTTTTTTTTAACGTTTATTTATTTTTGAGACAGAGAGAGACAGAGCATGAACGGGGGAGGGGCAGAGAGAGAGGGAGACACAGAATCCGAAACAGGCTCCAGGCTCCGAGATGTCAGCACAGAGCCCAACGCGGGGCTCGAACTCACGCACCGCGAGATCGTGACCTGAGCCTAAGTCGGCCGCTCAACCGACTGAGCCACCCAGGCGCCCCTAAAGATCTAATGTTTAAAATAAACTAAATAAACTGTGAAACTCTCCATAGGAAACATAGGTACAAACCTTCATGACCTTGCATTAGCCCATGATTTCTTGGCCATGATATCAAAAGCACAAGCAAGTGAAGAAGAAAAAATAGATAATGTGCACAAGCAACTGAAGAAGAAAAAACGGATAATCTAGACATCATCAAATAAAAAATTGTGTGCTTCAAATGACAACATGAAAAATGTGTAAAGATAGTCCACAGTATGGGAGGACATATTTGCAAATTGTATGTCTGATAAGGGACGTCTATCTAGAATATATAAGGAACTCTTACAACTCAATAATAAACATACAAATAACCCAACTAAAAGGAGCCAAGGATCTGAATAGACATTTCTCCAAAGAAGGTATACAACTGGTCAGTAAGTACATGAAAAGATACTTGGCATGATTAATCATCAGGATAATGCAAATCAAATCCACATGATATATCATGTCACACTAATTAGAATGGCAAGAATTTTTTTACAAATACGTTGGCAAGGATAAAAAGAAACGAGAACTCTGCGGCACTGCTAATGGAAATAGAGAATAGTGCAGTTCCTTGGGAGAACAGTCTAACAGCTTCTCAAATGATTAAGTACATTGTTGTCCTATAATCCAGCAATTTCACTCCTAAGTATGTACCTACAAGAATTGAGCCACAATGTCCACACAGAAACTTGTACACAAATACTCGTAGCTGCACTACACACAATAGGAAACAGTAGAAACAACCCAAACGTCCATCAACAGAGTCACAAAGTGCAGCCTATCCATACAATGGAATATTGTTTGGCAGAAAAAGAAAAAGAAAAAGGGAGGGGCGAGCAAAGTATGGATATTTACTGTGACATAGATGAATCTTGACAAAACTATGTTAAGTAAAAGAAGCTCGTCACAAAGGACTATGTATTCCATGATTCCATTTATGTGCAACATCCGGAATAGGCAAATCTGCAGAGACAGGAGCAGATTGGTGGTTGCCTAGGGCAGGAAGAGAAAGGGAGAATGGGGGAGTGATGGCTAGGAGGGATGGACTTTCTTTTGGAGACCTTGACAGTGTTGTAAATTGATTGTAGTGATGGTTACACCAGTCTGCAAATATACTAAAAGCCATTGAATTGTGTGCTTTAAATGGCTGAATCATGTAATACAGGAATTATATCTCAACAAAGCTGTTTTTTTTAAAATAGTGAGCCAGGGGTGCCTCGGTGTCTCAGTCAGTAAAGCATCCGACGCTTGATTTTGGCTCAGGGCATGGTTCTTGGGACGGAACCTTATGTAGGGCTCTGCCCTGACAGCACAGAGCCTGCTTGGGATTCTCTCTCTCTGCCCCTCCCCTACTCACGCATGTGCCCTCTTAAAATAAATAAATAAACATTTAAAAAATAAAAATAAATAGAATGGTGAACTATACAGATAAAAATCCCTGCCTCTATGGTACTTATCATCTAGTAGGGGTAATAATATGTCAGGTGAACATAGCAGCTATAAAGAAAAATCTGGATTAGAGTGATGGGGGGATGTCGTAGTGAGGTACTAGCTTATAGAGGGAGGCCACTGGAGCTCTAATGAACCGAACTGGAGAGCTCTATATGGTACAAAGAACACTGCCAGGAGTGTGTATTTTATTTTGCATGAGATGGGACACCATTAGAGGGGTCAGAACAGGGAACTAAAGGGACAGGATTTCTGTTTAAAAGGATCACGCCATCTGCTGTGTTAAGAATTGGTTATTGATAGAGGGGTGCCTGGGTGGCTCAGTCGGGTGACTCGATTTCAGCTCAAGTCATGATCTCTTGGTTGTGAGATCAGGCCCCATGTTGGGCTCCGCACTGAGTGTAGAACCTGCTTGGGTTTCTCGCTCCCTCTCTCTCTGCCCCTTCCTCTGCTTGTGCGCTCTCTCTCTGTCAAAATAAATAAGTAAACATTTAAAAAGAATAGGTTATCGGTGGGCAAAAGAAGAAACAGGGAGGCCAGTTAAGAAGCGATTTCAAGGGTGCCTGGGTGGCTCAGTCGGTTGAGCGTCCGACTTCGGCTCAGGTCATGATCTCGCGGTCCGTGAGTTCGAGCGCCGCGTCGGGCTCTGTGCTGACAGCTCAGAGCCCGGAGCCTGCTTCGGATTCTGTGTCTCCCTCTCTCTCTGCCCCTCCCCTGCTCATGCTCTGTCTCTCTCTGTCTCAAAAATAAATAAAAACATTCAAAAAAAAAAATAAGAAGCTATTTCATTGGCACTTGAGTGGCTCAGTCGGTTATGTCTCCGACTCTTGGCTCAGGTCATCATGTGGGTGTTCTGTGAGTTGGAGGAGCTCCGCATGAGACTCTGTGTTGGCAGGGCGGGGCCTGCTTGGGATACTCTGTCTCCCTTTCTCTGCCCCTCCCCCACTCACACTGTCTCTGTGTCTTTCAAAATAAATAAACTTAAAAAAAATTTTTAAATGAAGCTATTTCAATTACCTAGGCAAAAATCATGGTGACTTGGACCGAAATGATAGTAGTAGACAAGGTAAAAATAGTTGAGATATATTTTGGTAGAAGGAGATTCTAGAGATTGGGCAGGCGCGATTTTGGATTTGGGAGGCAAGAGGAGTCAAGGATGACTCCAGAGTTTTTTAACCTGAACTGTCTGAAATATGGAGTCATTTTCTGAGATGCTTCCCTTGGTTGCAGAGTGGTAGAAGGGTGGAGGGAAGGATCAAATTGAAATTATAAATTACAGTCCAAACACGAATTACATCATAATCAAAGTGATTATTCAAATGAAACCAACAAAGGTACACCATACTTAAAATTCTATTCCAAAAGAAACTCAGTTACTACCGGACTCAAAAATAACAAGGCACATTAGAGCATTTAAATTGTTTAAATATTAGTAATTCGTGTTTCACAAACCACAAAAGTAATGCATGTTTTTTTTAAAACGAAATTCGAGCTGAGCACCTGGGTGGCTCAGTCGGTTGAGCATCCGACTTCAGCTCAGGTCATGATCTCATGGTTCGTAAGTTTGAGACCCGCATCAGGCTCTGTGCTGATGGCTCAGAGCCTGGAGTCTGCTTCCGATTCTGTGTCTCCCTCTCTTGCTGCCCCTCCCTCACTCACACTCTGTCTCTTTCTCTCTCTCTCTCTCTCAAAAATAAGTAAACATTTAAAAAAATTCAAGTAATATGAAAAGAGTAAAACAAAATAATGGACTTTCCCTCTCCCTTCGACAGGGGTAACCACCTTTAGTAAGTTAGTGTTTTGTTCTTACTGACCTTTCACAGGCATATATTCAAGTGTTACATGAGATATTAAGGAATATTTAATAACGCAAATAAAAATGCTTTGAAAATGTCCTATTTTACAAATGCACTAAAAATGTGAGTATTTACAAAAATTCAGTTGTCGTACCACTTGATAGAAAATAACTATTTAATAGAATCAGGCCATGTTAAAAAAACAAGAAAACACATAAGAATATGATTTGATGCTCAAGATCACATTGTAAATTTAAATACAAATTTTAGAGGTTAAGCTAGTTTACTTTTTCAAGTTCAGGTATCTCAATTTGGTTCTTTATGCCATTTTTGGGGGGTGTTGGTCTCTCCCTCTCTTTTTTTTTTAATTATTTTTTAAGGTTTTATTTATTTTTGAGACAGAGACAGAGCATGAACAGGGGAGGGGCAGAAAGAGAGGGAGACACAGAATCGGAAGCAGGCTCCAGGCTCTGAGCCATCAGCCCAGAGCCCGACGCGGGGCTCGAACTCACAGACCGCGAGATCGTGACCTGAGCTGAAGTCGGACGCTTAACTGACTGAGCCACCCCGGCGCCCCTCCCTCTCTTTTTTAACAGACATTATTTGTGAGGGCACCTTTAGGTTTATAATAAAAATGAGTGGAATGTACAGAGAGTTCTACATACTGCCTATCTCTCCCCACATGCAACCTCGTCCGCTATTGATATCCTTAACCATGGTGGTACATTTGTTACAATGGATTAACCTACATTGACATGTCATTAGCACTGAAAGCCCATAGTTTACATTGCATTTCCTTTTTGGTTTTGTTTCATTCTCTGGGTTTTGACAAACGTATTGACATATATCCACCATTATATCCTAATAGTTTCACTGCCTTAAAATCCTCTGTGCTCTGCCTATTCATCTTTCCCTCCCCTGCCCAGTCTCTGGCAAGGGCTTGTTGTTTTCCTGTCTTCACAGTTTTGCCTTTTCCAGCATGTCGTATAGTAAGAATCCTTCAGTGTGTAGCCTTTTCAGATGGGTTGTGTTCACTGAATTACACGCGGTTATGTCTCTTCCCTGTCTTTTTTGGGTTTGATCGCTCGTTTCCTTTTGAACACGGAGTAATATTCTGATAATGTCTGTATGTACCACAGTCCGTTTATCCACTCGCCTCCTGAAGGAGATCTTGGTTGTTTCTGAGTTTTGGAAACTTTGAATAAAGCTAGTATAAACATCTGTGTGCAGGTTTGTGCACGGACATAAATTTTCACTTTGTTTGGCAATGGAATATTACTCGATGATCAAAAAGAATGAAATCTTGCCATTTGCAACAACATGGATGGAACTAGAATGTATTATGCTAAGCAAACTAAGTCAGAGAAAGACTCATGCCGTATCATTTCACTCATAGGTGGAATCTAAGAAACACAACAGATGAACATATGGGAAGGAAAGGAAAAATAAGATAAAAACAGAGAGAGAGACAAACCATAAGAGACTCTTAAATATGGAGAACAAAATGAGGGTTGCTGGAGGAGTGTTGGGCGGGGGGGGGGGGGATGGGCCAAATGGGTGATGGGATTGTTGGGATGACCCCTGGGCGTTATATACAAGTAATGAATCACTAAATTCTGTTCTGGAAACCATTATTACATTCTATGTTAACTGACTTGCATAAAGTTTTAAAAAAAGATTTTTTTTCACTCATTTTGGTAAGTAGCAATGAGTGCTGTAGGGGAGGGAAAATTTTTCTTAACCCTCTTAGGATCCCTGGCTGAGCCTGAAAATTCAACCTACTAACACAGATTGATAGGAGAAAAGCATACAAATTTCTTTAGTATAAAGTTTTATGTGGCATGGAAGCCTTTCTGTGGAAAAAAGACCCCCCCAACATGTTTAAATCTGAGGTTTTTTTATGCTAGTTTTAATGAAGAATGGAAAGTTGTGGAAAGATAAGGTAAGGCCAAGATTGTGAGGTGAGTGGAAATGGGGAAATTCACCAAGCCCTGTTCATTCAGATTCCTATCTCTGTCCCTCCATCTTCAGAGATAAGGATGCTTTTCCTCTTGGTATAGAGGGGGCGTCTCTCACAGGAAGGTTTTATGACCTGCTTCGGGGTAGGATCAGAAGGTCCTTCCTGCACATGCCATTTTTCAAATTCCTTTAGCCTGAAATATTCAGTACGCCAAGGGCCCATATTTTGAGGTAGTATGTTCTGAATCCCATCAGTGCTTTTACTGTATTGTGTGGTAAGAGCCTGTTTAATTTTTTTTTTAATGTTTATTTATTTTTGAGAGAGGGAGCTTGAGTGGGGGAGAGGGGGACTGGATCTGAAGCGGGCTTTGCACTGACAGCAGAGTGTCCGATGTGGGGCTTGAACTCATGATCCATGAGATCATGACCTGAGCCCAGGTCAGACACTTAGCCGACTGAGTCACCCAGGTGCCGCAAGAGTCTGTTTAATTTTTTAAAAAAATTTTTAATGTTTATTTTGTTTCTGAGGGAGAGAGATAGAGAACCAGTGGGGGAGAAGCAGAGAGAGAGGGAGACACAGAATCCCATGCAGGCTCCAGGGTCTGAGCTGTCAGCACAGAGCCTGATGCGGGGCTTGAACCCACGAACTCTGAGATCATGACGCGAGCAAAGTTGGGTGCTTAATCGACTGAGCCACCCAGATGCCCCGAGTCTGTTTAATTTTTTAAGGAAATGCCACATTCTCTTATGGGCTGAATGTTTGTGCCTTCCCAAAATTCATACATGGAAACTCTACTCCTACCCCCTTTCCCAGTGTGATGGTATTTGGAGGCTTTGGGAGGAAATTAGGGTAAGATGAAGGCGTGTGTGTGGAACTCTCAAGGATGGGACAAGTGGCCTTCTAAGAACCTTATAAGAGCTTGCTTCCCCTGTCTTCTCTCGCCCTGTGATGATCCAATGACAAGTTGGCAGTCTGAACCTTGGAAGAGGATTCTCACTGGAGCCTGACTGTGCCGGTCCCCTGATCTTGGACTTCTGGTCTCCAGAACTACAAGACATAAATGGCTGTTGTTTCTAAGCCACCCAGTCTATGGTGCTTTGCAAAGGATGTAGTCAATAAAGCACTGTTATCCAAAACATGCAAAGAACTCTTAACAGTCCAAAACAAGGAAACGAGCAACACAATCAAAAAGGAGCAAAAGAGGGGCGCCTGGGTGGCTCGGTCGGTTAAGCGTCCGACTTCGGCTCAGGTCACGATCTCACGGTCCGGGGGTTCGAGCCCCGCGTCGGGCTCTGTGCTGACCACTCAGAGCCTGGAGCCTGTTTCGGATTCTGTGTCTCCCTCTCTCTGTGACCCTCCCCCGTGCATGCTCTGTCTCTCTCTGTCTCAAAAATAAGTAAACGTTAAAAAAAAATTTTTTTAATAAAAAGGAGCAAAAGAGGGGCACCTGGGTGGCCTCAACTGACTAGGACACTGCCTTCCAAAGTGGCTGCGCCATTTTGCTTTTTCGCTGGTAAAGAATGAGAGTTCCTGCTGCTCCACATTCTCATCAACATTTCACGTTGTCAGGGTTTGGGATTTTGGCCATTCTACCAGGTGTGTAGGGGGATCCCATGATTGTTTTAATTTACAATTTCCTAATGATGTAGGGTGTTGAGCATCCTTTCATATGCTTACTTGCTGTCTGTGTATCTGTGGTGAAGTGTTTCTTCAGCTCTTTTGCTCCTTTGTTAAAAATGCTTATTTATTTATTTTTGAGAGAGGGCGCAAGACAGGGAGGGGCAGAGAGAGAGGGAGACGCAGAATCCTAAGCAGGTTCCAGGCTCCGATCTGTTAGCACAAAGCCTGACGCAGGCCTCGAACCCACGAGCAGTGAGATCATGACTCGTTGGATGCTTAATCGACTGAGCCACCCAGGTGCCCCTCTTTTGCTCCTCTTTATTAAAAAAAATTTTTTTTAACGTTTATTTATTTTTGAGACAGAGAGAGACAGAGCATGCACGGGGGAGGGTCACAGAGAGAGGGAGACACAGAATCCGAAACAGGCTCCAGGCTCTGAGCGGTCAGCACAGAGCCCGACGCGGGGCTCGAACCCCCGGACCGTGAGATCGTGACCTGAGCCGAAGTCGGACGCTTAACCGACCGAGCCACCCAGGCGCCCCTCTTTTGCTCCTTTTTGATTGTGTTGCTCGTTTCCTTGTTTTGGACTGTTAAGAGTTCTTTGCATGTTTTGGATAACAGTGCTTTATTGACTATGTCCTTTGCAAACATTTTCTCCCAGTCTCTAGCTTGTCCTCTCATTCTCTGAAGCCGCTTTGTTTTTTTAAGCTTAGGATTCTTGGTTCACTGAAGTGACACACCAATTGGAAAAAGTTTAAATTTCTACCGCAAAATCTCATCTTCTCCCTTATGTATTAATTACAGGCTGGCTCGTGCCATTCTCCCTCCAGTCTCCCAAACATCATTTCTCAAGTTGCCCGGAGTCATTTTACATCCACTTCCCCTAAAAGTCTGGGTCCCATGATTTCCCACGTAAGAGGGGGCCTGTTACATGTTTGAGCCTTGGCTGTCCGATGGAAACAAAGTGGAGATCTCTTCACTTTTAACCACCTATCATCTTTTTACATTTCCTCTTCCTGAATCAGTTTCCCATTTGCTTTGGTAGTTTTCTTTGTCCCCTCACAGCCGTAAGGCAAAAATGGTAGCCTGATTTCACAACCAAGGGAGACAAAAATTGGGGTGTGATTGGTTTCCCATAGAATGCACCGCTGGAGTCAGCTGCAAAGAAGATTCGGCTGCTCATTTGTACTGTCGTTTTCGGGCATTAGCACCTTACTTATTAACACATGAGCGAAGGGAGTTGGTGAATGATGGTGCATGAGGACATTTATTTGGATTTTCACATAGGTTGACGAAATCGAAGCGGAAGTCTAAGGCCCAGTAGCAAGGCTCTGTGTTTTCCAGGCAAGTCTGTGGAGATGATCAGACATAAGGAACTCCACGAACTTTTTTGTTCATTTAGAGTGTCCGTGGAAAGCGAAGGAAAGTGGAAACTACTCTTGTCCAGCAAACAATGTCGCTTCGAAAGCCTCACTCCTAAAGGCCTGTCGTTCCGATCGAGGTGAAAAAGCCAATCTGACCGTGGTGGCACGACTCCGATGTCCCACTTGTTCAGCACAGGCAGGAAGACACAGTTCAAGTAACAATGAGTAAAAGCCAGCCTGCCAGACGAGCTTGTTTTTCAGGTTTCGAGGGGTAATTTGCTCTTTTGACAGATATTTGTGTGTTCCCTGTTCCGGGCAAACCAGCTCATACGGCCAGAAAAACGTAGTCAGAGGGACACATCCAAGACGCCAAAAGTTACATGACCTGAGAAGAGCAAAAGTCATTTCGAGTTCTCAGAAGGAGGGAGTTCTGTCCGTTCAGCAGGTGCCACCAGACAGACTTCAAGGACGAGATGATCGTGAGCTAGGTCTTAACAAAGGACAGGATGTTGGCAAGTGGAGACGGCAGGAAAGGGTGTTTTGGATGGAAGAGCATCTTGGGGAAAATGTGTGGATGTAGAAGCCTGTGTCCTCTGGTTCCCGTTTGGGAAAAGCCCAGTTCACTGTGGCTGGAACGTAGAACATACATAAGGACGTAAGGGAGAAGGGAAAAGGGTTAGGCGAGACAACATCAGGACTCTTGTATTCGTCATCTTTGCTGCTTAAGGAATTACCCCCCCCCCCAATTTAGCAGCTTTGGGCAAAACTAATTATTATTTAATAGTTTCTGTGGGTGGGGCGCCTGGCTGGCTCAGTCGGTTAAGCATCTGATAGCGGTTCAATTCGTGATCTCACTGTTCGTGGGTTCCAGCCACGCGTTGGGCTCTGAGTTGGTGACTCAGAGCCTGAAGCTGCTTCAGATTCTGTGTCTCCCCCCGCCCCCCCACTGCTCACACTCTGTCTCTCTCTCAAAAATAGATAAACATTAAAAAAAATTGTTTATAATTTCCTTGGGTCAGAAATCTGGTGTAGTTTAGCGGGCTGACTCAGGCCTGCTCGGGGTCTCCCAGGAGGCTGCAGTCAAGGGTATCTGTCAATCTGGATTGTAGTCACGTGATGCTTGTCTGGAGCTGGAGGTTCCATTTCTAAGCTCACATGGATGTGGATATCGTGAGGATATCACGCTCTGTGGATCATTCGGGGCCAGTTTCAAGTCTGACGGGCGCAACTCTCATTACAGGGGTGCAGATGGGGCTCTGCGCATCTTTGAGGGGCTACGGTCATATTGGAAACGTGATGGAAGAATTTTTGAGCAGCCGAGCCCGGGAACGAATAAACAGAACTTTACGCCCCCCAAAATGTACTTAGTGACATCCAACCTCATGCATTAGATAAATGGCGGAACGAGTAGATGCTGGGGTGAACAGCTGGAGGAATACTGCAGGTCTAGATGAGATCTAATAAGGCCCAGCTGAGATAGAAGCAGCAGGGTGGGAAAGGAGATCCAGATGCCCTAGTCAGTAGCGCAAAGGATATCTCAATAGAACTTAGTATCTATCTCCAGAATAACTCAAGCAGGGGTCCAATGATGCCTAATGCACTTGCTCTATGTGTATGAATATGTGAAAGACATTAAATACTTAATATTTAGGTGGTCGGCGAATAGAGAAACAACATCTTTATAAAGATCCATTCAGGGGCGCCTGGGTGGCGCAGTCGGTTAAGCGTCCGACTTCAGCCAGGTCACGATCTCGCGGTCCGTGAGTTCGAGCCCCGCGTCGGGCTCTGGGCTGATGGCTCAGAGCCTGGAGCCTGTTTCCGATTCTGTGTCTCCCTCTCTCTCTGCCCCTCCCCCGTTCATGCTCTGTCTCTCTCTGTCCCAAAAATAAATAAATGTTGAAAAAAAAAATTAAAAAAAAAAAAAAAAAGATCCATTCAAAAAGCGCATAGTTTCAGGGACTAGTGGCTATGAAGTCACTTCCTGTTTTGGACTTAATCCTAGCAGGCCGTCTCGTTTCGTGACAGCAAAAAAAGGAAGAATAGAATACAAAGTGCTCTTTCCAATCCCTTTGCTCATCACCAGAGCATTTCACTCCTCACCTGCTCGGAAAGCCAATAAGCCAGCAAACCCCTGGGCCAGGGCCCAGAACTGGCATCCACTCCAGCTCTTGGATGTAAGTCAGACCAATTACAGGTTGTGGAGACACTGCAGGTTGTTTGAAAACATTAAGTAGGTCAGATCATCCTGTGAAACGTAGGCTGCCAACTTCTTCATTAGTCAGGAGACCATTTATTCAATTATTCATGTATTTGACATCTGTTTCTAGAGTTCAGGGCAGTGTGATGGAGATTCGGAGTCTTACCAAAAGGAGTCTGAGACCCTGCCCTCTGGAGATCTACAGTCTTGCAGGGACATAGCCATAAAAGGCTAGCATACGATGGCACCATTATACGCCATGCAACACAAATTTCACGGCGACACGGTTGAAACAGCCCATCAACGTATTTTTGGATCCCTCCCTAATAGCAAAGTTGAGAAGTGGTGAAAAAAACTGCAGCAAGACAGTGCCGTCGGCAGGGAACCAGCATTTCCAAGCCAGCATCCAACCGCCAAGATGGCCCATGACACTATAAATATAGTTCAGGTGGTCTGAAACCGTGCTCTAAGAACTGAAATGTCACGCCTCACTTTTTATCAAGCCGAGAGAAGAATTAGTTAAAATCACAGCCACTCCCTGGATGAAAATGGCATTAAGATTATCTTAACTGGGATCTCTGAAAATCACCCACTAATCCAAAGGCGGGCAAAAATACCAACAACTCGTCAAGAAGGAGGCAGAAAGATGAAACATTACAGGTAACTTTAAAGGTCAGGGCCGGGTCAGTGCTACTCTGCAGGCCTGCCCGAGCAGAGTTCTGGTGATGAGTACTTCTGGGGCCGATGAGTAGGGACAGCTTCTCTGGGAACAAGCAACAGGGGTAGTAGGAGGGTCGAGGCACAGGCATTGGAGGAGACGATGAGTAGGGAAATGATGGCCTCCGCAGGCTCAGGACATAAGCAGTGCCAGGGAGATAGAGAGTCAGCAACATGGTTTCATGGCTGATGAGAGCAGGTGTAGAGGCATGGCCAGCCCTTCTTGTTCTCACTTGTCTAGATGGAGGGAAGAAGTGACCGTTACAGCTGGACGATGGTTCCTTCCATCTGGAATAAGTACCCCCTCGCGGACAGTCCCGAAGCATCTTGAGCTCACCTGTCTCACAGCACCCAGTTGTGATTGCCTCCTTGCTTGTGGGGGCCCCTGCGGAGGTTATAATCTTCTTGATGTGTCCCTTACTTCTCTATTTGCGTTACCCCGCACGGTGCTTAGCGTACAGACGCCATTGGATGTTTGCTACATGAGACAGTGATTGGACAATTTGTTGTTGGGCTTTGTTGGAGCGTACGATGGAGGAGAATGAATCGCGGGACGTTAGATGGGGAAGACAGCGTGAACGTGTAATGAATATTTCTCATCTACCCAGTATCTGAACCCCCCCCATCTTTTCCTTTGAGGAATTCCCAGTTTCCTTGGTGGAATTCACCATTTTTGAGTCATGGAAGGAGGCGGATCCTACCCACCCTTAAAGGTGGCCAATCTGTCAACTCCTCTTTGCCGACCTCCCTTGCCGCTAGGGCATGGACATGGGACCCGAGGTCCACCAACCAGATGCACCCCATCCCCTGCATCTCTGAATAGGGAACTTGTAAGAAGCAGGGACAGAAGAAAATCCACATTGGCATGGGTGACACTTGCAGAATTTTGTGCGTGGGTTAGCAATAGGATGGTGGAGGGTGGAAGACTGTGAACATGCCAACACCGCGTGGGAACTACCTCTTCTAGCGTTCGGTGGCAGCTGCCGTGGTGTCCTCCTCCATCCAGTTCCTCAGCATGACTTTGAGAATTCGTTCTGGCACCGTAAGCTTCTGAGCCTGGTTCTCCAGCCCTCCCAGCAATTTTGTGAGCTGTCCAATATCCCTTTTGAGAAATTCTTTTTTTACTTAAATCAACCGGAGTCGGTTTCTGTAACTTGCAGCGTGGAACCCTCACTGATACAAGGTTAAATCCTGGGGGACCAGGTTAGAACTTTCCAATATTATCTGCAGGCAGCAGGGAACCACTTACACTTTTTAAGGGGCTTGTGACAATCACAGAAGTGCCCTAAGAAGATCAAACTGACAGCAGCATGTAGCACGAACTGGAGGAAGATGAGTCTGGAAGAAGAGAGAGCAGGTAGGAAGCTTTTGCACCTATGCAGGTGAGAAGCGATGCAGTAATGAGGGACCGCACTAGAGATTTGTAACTGCTCAGATGGTCGGCAAACAGAGAGAGGTCCGTGTCTGATTCCCTTTCTGGTTTTCCGCAGGGATTTCAGGCTAGTGCAGGGAAAACTGTGCTTCAGGGGAGAATGCGTCATTCCGATCACACCTTCCCAGATTATCTGACTCTAGTCTTTCAGCGTCTTGAAGCTATGTTGCAACTCGGTAATTGGTAGACAAGTGATAGGGCCGTAAAATAATTCTTGTCAACAAACGCATAGATTCTGCCTCGTGGAGATTCCGCTGGCTTTCCTTCCTTTCTCATGGTGGAAGAGGCCGGTTTTGCCGCCATTTGCCCCATTCTGATCTATGAACGTGACCTTCGATGAACATTCTCCCTCGAACTTGTTGAAAACAGCTCACTAGTGTCCGCACTAGTGAAATAAATAAAATCCTTAACTTGTGTTCATATTTACATCTGTCTGACACTCCGATCTAAACCTTTTGGTAAAAAACGTTCACAACCTTGATTTCTTTCTTTGTAAATGGCTTCTGGAAACACAGCTCCAAAAGTAGATAAATGACTGTGATTCCTGGCATCCTATGTTTGTGTTTAGCACTAGAGGTAAATTTCTAGTAAATGACAGAATTTACCTGAAAGAGGGCCACTTGCCAAGTGCAAAGGCCAGTGTTTCGAAAGTTAAGTCCAAATAAGATATCAAAGGCTTGGTGCAATCTCTGCCTTCCGGAGAACCCTGAGAGTCCCCACAGTGCGCTTGCTTCTCTTTTCCCATAATCTTTCGGCCTATTCTTGAAGATAGCACTTTTGTTAATTGCAGAAAAAAGCGACATCATGTCAAGTGACAGAAAAAGAACAGGGGTTGCATCCATATTATCGGCAGCCATCAAAAAGAAATAGATATTTGTTGTTGTTGTTGTTGTTTTTTTTGTTGTTTTTTTTTTTAATTTTTTTTTTCAACGTTTTTTTATTTTATTTTTGGGACAGAGAGAGACAGAGCATGAACGGGGGAGGGGCAGAGAGAGAGGGAGACACAGAATCGGAAACAGGCTCCAGGGCCATCCGCCCAGAGCCCGACGCGGGGCTCGAACTCACGGACCGCGAGATCGCGACCTGGCCGAAGTCGGACGCTTAACCGACTGCGCCACCCAGGCGCCCCTGTTGTTGTTGTTTTTAATGAGGTCAGCTTTATGCCCAACGTGGTGCTTGAACTGACGACCCTGAGCTCAAGAGTCACGTGTTCTACCAACTAAACCAGCCAGGCACACTTGGATATTGTTTTGTTTTATTTTGTTTTTCTTCATCGTTTTATTTATTCACTTATTTTTAAGAGAGAGGCGGAGAGAGCATGAGTGGGGTAGGGACCAGGGGGGTGCGTGGGTGGGTGGGGGACAGGGGATCCAAAGCAGGCTGTCTACTAGCAGCAGAGATCCCTATGAGGGGCTCAAACTCAGGAACCGTGAGATTGTGATCTGAACAGAAGTCGGACGCGTAACCGGTTGAGCCCCCCAGGTGCCCCTAGATAGTTGCTTTTTAAGAAACGGAAGCGGGGCGCCTGGGTGGCGCAGTCGGTTAAGCGTCCGACTTCAGCCAGGTCACGATCTCGCGGTCCGTGAGTTCGAGCCCCGCGTCGGGCTCTGGGCTGACGGCTCGGAGCCTGGAGCCTGTTTCCGATTCTGTGTCTCCCTCTCTCTCTGCCCCTCCCCCGTTCATGCTCTGTCTCTCTCTGTCCCAAAAATAAATAAACGTTGAAAAAAAAATTTTTTAAAAAAAGAAACGGAAGCAGGCAAATAATGATTTCACACGTAGTTGGCTCATTCGTATGTCAAGTGTTTGTCTCCCAGTGTCCTAAGTGCATGGATGATCCAGGAGAATTGTATGAGGCGTTAAAATCTCTGCACGGCTTAAGAAAGCCCTACGTAGATCACAATGAGTGTGAACGGATGGTGGGTGGTTCTGTTTACAGGGCCAAACTTAGGGCCGCATGCCAAATTCCTTTCAGTGGACTCCAAGGAAATGACCCAATTCCATGGTTACGTTAGCAGATTGTTCTATGGAATATTGCTTCACATAAGTGGACTGTCACATAAGTGGGGTGAGAAGTCTTTGAATCCCTTTCACCGAAATGGAATTCGATTTGTCCTGCAATCATAAAATGTAGGCTCGCGGTGCAAGAAACCCTTCTGTGGGTTCGTGAATGCTGATCTATTTTTTACACAGAGAGCTCTCAGAAGCTAGCATTCAGAAATGTGCTCACGCAATATGTCACAATATGTTGTTTAACAAAAATATAGAAGAAAGTCATATCTGCCGCAAATGAGGAGTGCCATTAATGGATCAGCTGCAAGTTGCTCACAGGCGTCTGACTTGGCACTTGGCTGGAGAGAACCACTTACTTAAGCAATTCCTCGCTATTAGTTTTCGCTTGTTTGTCTTGGCTTCAGCACAAAGCCGCTTTCAAAAGCAGGTGACAAAATGAATTCTACAAAGGCTCAAGCATACGACCTTACTTCGGGTCATTTGTAACTTCGCAGATTGTTGGTAAAGAGCGTAAGAGCATTAATAGGCTGGCGGTTTTTTGTTTTGTTTTTTTTTTTTTTTAGACCCATTTGGATAAGGGGTTTCTCAGAAAGAACCTTGCCATCCACAAACGCCTGGGTAGCTCAGTGGGTTAAGCGTCCTATTCTTGATTTCTGCTCAGGCCATGATCTCACAGTTGGTGGAATTTGAGCCTCACGTGGGGCTCTGAGCCCATAGCAAAGAGTCTGCTTGGGGTTCTCTCTCTCCTGTTCTCTCTCTCTCTCTGCCCCTCCCTCCTGCTCCTCTTCCCCTCCCTCTCTGTCTCAAATATAAATAAGCAAACATTAAAAAAGAAAGGGAGGAAGGAAGGAAGGAAGGAAGGAAGGAAGGAAGGGAGGGAGGGAGGAGGGAAGGAAGGAAAGGAAGGAGGGAAGGGAGGGAGGAAGGAAGGAAGGGAGGAAGGAAGGAAGGAGGGAAGGAAGGAGGGAAGGGAGGAAGAAAGGAAGGAAGGAAGGGAGGAGGGAAGGAAGGAGGAAAGGAAGGAGAGAAGGGAGGGAGGAAGGAAGGAAGGAAGGGAGGAGGGAAGGAAGGAAGGGAGGAGGGAAGGGAGGAGGGAAGGAAGGAGGAAAGGAAGGAGAGAAGGAAGGGAGGAAAGGAGGAGGGAAGGAAGGAAGAAAGGAAGGAGGGAGGGAAGGAAGGAAGGAAGGGAGGAAGTGAGGAGGGAAGGAAGGAAGGAAGGGAGGAAGGACGAACCTTGCCATCCATAAAGCACGGGCTTAAAGCAGACTGTGTGCAAATCGTGACTCCATCATCCCCACGCTGTTTGACCCTGAGCAAATTGCTTCAACCTCCCATGTCTTGGTGACTCATCAGTAAATCCAGAGTCCTGATGAGACATAAATACGTGAAGTGCTCAAGATGAAGTCTGGTCTGTAGAAATTCCGTCAAAACTGCTTGCTGATATTTTTAAGATCTAATTAGTGGTTGAAAAAAGCGTTCCTGAAAACTACGGTCCCAGCTCCTTCCCAACATGTAGTGGGGAAAAAGCATCTTCAGTACCGCCAATGGCCAGGGAAGAGCAACGAGTCAGACTAGTCACTTCTCTGTTCTGTGATGTCCTCCCTCCCCTGCACGTTGGCCACGCTCCTGTGAAAAGGACCCAGTAATGAAAATGATCGGTTTGTAGGAACCTCCCATAAGATGTGAAAGGAAGGGTCCCTGGACTACAGCCCATCCTTTTTTTTTTTTTAATAAATGTTTACTTAAAAAAATTTTTTTCCCGTTTATTCATTATTGAGAGACAGAGAGAGACAGAACATGAGTGTGGGAGGGGCAGAGAGTGGAGGAGACACAGAATCTGAGCAGGCTCCAGTCTCTGAGTTGACGCGGGGCTCAAACCCATGAACCGCGACTCGGTGTCCTGAGCTGAAGTCGGACGCTCAACCCACTGAACCACCCAGGTGCCCCTAGAGCCCATCCTCGGTAGGAAATTACCTGACGCTTCCTCAGCTCAGTGGGAATGATCAGAATTTCTTTTGATCGTTCTTTTTGCACATTCCAGCACATCTCATCCCGAATGGTGAGCGCAATAAATGTAAACACCACTGCCTTTTATCTCTCTGGCTAAATAGTTGGGAAGTCTGAGTGGGGTCCTTACCTCCTCAGGCTTATTTTCAAAGCATCAGTCCTGGAAGAGGTAGACGGACTTCCTGCTCCTGGACGAGGCGGCCTGCTGTTAACATTCCACTCGAGGGGTTAACATTCCAGGGATGACCCCACTAGTGTGTTGTGTGGAGAAGTGGGCAGTGCCTCCCAGGATTCCCGGACCCCAACCAAGAGGAGCCGGGAGGCACGGGGGAGTTCACCCAGAGCGTGAACGAGTCACATAACTTCTTGTAACTTGCAACACAAGCTTTGTTTAACATTCAAGTAAGATGCCAGGGATAAGAGGGAGAGAGGGAGGGAGAGAAAGAGAGAGAGAAAGTTAAGTAAGCTATGGCGAGGACAGCCTAAAGGTCAAAATTGTAATATTAAATAAATCTTACAAGATTTTATAAACCCTAATTTATTGTCTATGTGCAACTGACATTTTAGCTCGTGGTTTAATACCAGACCCTTCAAAGTATTCTTGTAGAAGAATGGTTGATAACCCTCTTACACAGTATAATTGGAATTCTGCATGTTAGAACATTTGGTTTCTGAAAGATTTTTGTAAATGTTAATAGCTGTCTTTTAAAATGGTCTAAGTGTGAAATGCTATGAAAAGCAAAGGTTTAAATGTCACTCTGTCTATAATTTTCATATTGTAAAAACTAAATAAGTTTTTAAAAATGGAAAACCTTAAAAGCCTCCTGCAAGTTTGAAGATAGCCAGTCGTTCATTCTTCTTTTTTGAAATAGATATGACATTTAGCTAAATGAGCCAAATTTGGAACTAAAAGTAAGCTGTTGTTTCCTAAAATTTACTGTTGAACGTTTAGCCTAAACTGAAAGGCAATTAGATTTAGGGAGTTACCCACTTTTTCCCACGCTGCCCGACATTATGGTTCAAGATCTGTCTTTAAAGCGTGCACCTGATGAGGCACCCATGTATACACGGTCATTACCATCTGCGTTTTTATTCTTGACCGCGGCAGTTTGACTCCGGGGTGTGCAGGGGGAACCAGGTTCCTTGGGATGACAGAATGATTTGACTGTTGTGAAAATTGCAAATATTACCCCTTCCTCCCCCACCCCCACTTTTTCCTCCTTCTTCTCTCTGGTTAGCATGTTCTTCGCTTTAAATATTCACCGCACATGAGAAAAAGTGTTCATTTTCTTCCCCTGTCTCTATGTGGGAATCTGAATTCTGCGTCCTCTCTAGTACTTAGCAACCTGAGTATATGCACATGAAGACTGAGCGTCTGATAAATAAAAAAAAAAAAATTACTCACAATAAGGTCTGTACCTTGCTGCTCAGACCCCGTTTGTGCCTAAATGCACTGGCGTAGTTCTACAAAGTGATGTTGGTTTATGTGGGTGCTGCTAGAAATTTGTTACTCTTCATAAAGTACCAGAGGTTACAAAGGAGTCAATTAATAAACATGTAGAGGGGCGTCTGGATAGCTCAGCAGGTTAAATGTCTGACTCTTCATTTCAGTTCAGGTCATGATCTCACGGTTTGTGGGTTCGAACCCTGGATTGGACCCTGTGCTGATGCGTGGAACCTGCTCGGGATTCGTTGTCTCTCTCTCTCTCTCTCTCTCTCTCTCTCTCTCTCTTTCTTTGCCTCTCCCCTGCTCATGTGCACACACCCCGCTCCTCTCTCTCAAAATAAAGAAATAAACATTTTAAAAGATATAAATGAGGGGCCCCTGAGGCTCAGCTGGTCGAGCCTCTGACTCTGGATTTCGGCTCAGGTCGGGATCCCAGGTTGTGGGATTAAGCTCGCATCAGCCCATGTTGAGCGTGGAGCCTGCTTAAGATTTTCCCTCTACCTCTCCCCCACATGTACACATACACATGCTCTTGCTCTCTCTCTCTCTGAAATAAAATTTTTAAAAAATGTAGATCAGTTGGGATTCCAGAGTTATCTTACAATATAGCACACTCGTGACCGTGTTTCACTATGCCTTGCTCCTTGGAAGAGAAAGGAGCCCAATTACAGCTCAAGCATCAGCACTACACGCAGATCAGACATACACTTCCTCTGTTCCTCTCAGCACACGCGCGACATCTCAGTGTCCTTGCCCAGCACACGAGGAAAAGTTGGTTGAGTACTGCTGTTCTGATATACACGAAGGGTATTTTTATAGAATCAGGTACAGCTTCACTGAGTGTCCCTCAGCCTTTAATCTGTAAATAGAAACCAGTTTTAGGCCAAGCCAATATCAAAGGCCGAGTCAAGAGTTACAACACTTTCCACCGGGGTAAATTAAGGGTACATGTAGCCTGATCCCCCGTCATTGTAACCTTGAGTTTAGTAACAGACCTTCATAATATCACTCTCATAAACCGGATGCGGTGCCTCCTACTTCTCCATAGTGAAGGAAAACTAAATATCCTTCCATGTGACAATGGGATTTGGGGGCAGGGGCCTCATAGTCTGAGAGAAGCTTTAATTGATGATTATTTAGTTACAGCGCAAGACCGGGGATTCTCAAACGTTAGCCAACATCAAATCATCTGCACGGGTTGTTAGAATGCAAATTGCTGAGTCCCAACCCCCAGCTCTGATTCAGTAGATCCAGGATAGGGCTGAGATTTTGCATATCTAACAAGTTCCCAGATGGTGCTGATGCGGGCTGTTTCGTTGCCACACTTTGAGAACCACTGAAAATTGTGTGCTTTTCCAGCGCCCAAGCAGCAACATAACTGGGTTATAGCTAAGAATCCTGAACAGCAAGCGTTCTAAGTCATCTAGGGACATATTTTATATGCTGCCTTTCCTGGTTTACTAGAAAGATGAATCACACAAAACTAGACATTTGCTAGATCATTTACAAAGATCATTTCTCGTGGCATGGGTCATGGCATGGAGTAGTAAAACTGCTTAAAATTTTTCCAGCTTAAAAAAAAAAATCCAGCTAAATTCCTGTGGACATGTTCTCTTTGGAGCCTTGATTATTCATTCAGTCTTTTTTTCGCCCCTGAAAAACAAGAAGAAGAATAATAACTTCCATTTGTTAATTTCTTCTCCTAACATTTACCGGCTTTGTATTTTGTGGTTCCCATCGGTTTACCTCACGCAACCCTCCCCGCCATCGATGAGAAAGCTTTATCATTCCCATCTGACAGATCCGAGGACGTGGCTGAGGAAGATAAAAAGGACATTTGGAGATACTGCTTTAGATAGTATGCAAGTTAACCTTGGAGTAAACCACACTACAGAGAGCATTGTCACTGGCTCTGATTTCTTTTTACCCACTGTGCTTTGACATTAGGCACCCAGCCACACTGAGGAGACCTCGTAAGAAACAGCCCTGTAACTCATTTGCTGCTTTCCTGTAGGGATGCTGCCACGGGCATTCTGGAATTCTTTATCAAGTGTGTTTTTCGTGAGGACCTGCTGGGCAACTTCTCTTAGGTCTCAGTGCCCCGAGGGGTTGTGTTTCTCCTCAGCACTGAGTTTGATCCATAGTGTAGATCACACACCCACACATGTCTTCCGTTAGCAAATCAACTTTATTTTTTCATCTTCCAACATCTCTGTAAGACTACTTTTTTTTTAAGTTTGTTTATTTATTTGGGGCGGGAGAGGGGAAGAGAGAGAATCCCAAGCAGGCTCCGTGCTGTCAGCACAGATCCCAGTGCGGGACTCAAATCCACAAACCATGAGATCGAGACCTGAGCCAAAATCAAGAGTTGGATACTTAACCAACCGAACCACCCAGGCGCCCCGAGACTATTTACTTTTTAAAATGTTCTCAACAATATGACTAAGACAATTTGAGGAAACTGATAATAAACCTTGTGTCAGCTTAACTGAGCATGTTTCCTGCAGGAAGATGCCACGGTTCCCACTGGAACGGAAAACAATAGAAGGAAGTAAGAGTAATGTGATGGGGAGAAATGAATGACTTAGGACCTGTCTCGGTTGAAAGGGCTAAGCAGAGTCTGTGCACCTGTAATTTACGTGGGAAGACCTTGTAACCCATCATTATTATGCTCTTAGCATTTATGGGTTTCCCCCTCATCTCTCATTCCTACTCCATTTGAATATTTCCTTTGCATACCGGTCACATTCCTTCTCGAAAAGTGCTGCGGGGAGGAGGAGAGTTCCCTGATTATTTTGTCAGCAAATAATGAGTTTTGAGTTTCGGATGAGGCCGTAGAAAGGGAAGAGTCCTGATTGATTCTGTACAGGGTTATACACCACAGAGGGAGAAAAAACAAAATCCAGTCATGTTTAGTCAACATATTTTCTAAACCATTTAAGAAATCTTATGTAGCCTCCTCTTAAAATACCTGGGAACAGGTCCCCGCAGCTTGTTTTCCTTACGGCAAAGCCCACAAAGAAAAAGAGACTCTCCCCACAATTTACTAATTAATCGTAAAGGGGAAAAGAACAACTACACAATGGAAGACCCTGGCAAGGACCGCCTTACCCAATTTAGGATCACCGAGGACGAGACGAACAGCATCACAGGAAGAGGACACAATACCCCACACCACTTACCCGACAAGAAATTCTCTATGAGTTTGTTATTAGGAATTCAAAGGGTTGAATGAATATCCTGAATCTTATCCTACCGCAACCTCAGATAAACCCAAAGGGAGAGATATTCGACAAAACAAATGGTCTGTGCTCTTTTGTTTTTCGTCTTACCAATTTTTGATCTGTGCTCTTCAAAACAATATCATGAAGGACAAAGCAAGATTAAGGACACATTCCAGATGAATCATAACTAAGTAAAATGCAAGATCCGAAACTAGATTCAGAACTGGGGGGTAATTTACTACAAAGGCATCACTGGGGCCATTGGGAGAATTTGAATAAAGATCTGTAGATTAGATAATGGTCTTCTATCAGTCTTCAACTTCCTCATTTTGACCATTGTATCATTGGTATGTGAATAAATATCCCTCTTCTTAGGAAATACACAATGCGGTATTTAAGGGTAAGGAGACACTCTGTCTGCCCTGTGTTCTTCAATGGTTCAGGAAAATGAATCATACAATAATTATATGCATATGTATGTCTTATGTGTGGCTTTAACTCATCCTCATTATGCAATAGAGTAAAAATATAAATAGCTTATATAGTAGGTACATGTGTGTATATATATATATATATATATATATATATATATATACCAAGTATATATATATATACTTGGTATATATATATATATATATATATATATATATACTTGGTATATATATATATATATATACTTATCAAGTATATATATATATATAAAGAGAAAGAAAATTTCTACATAATATATAGAGGGGGGAAAGAATATTAATTTTTTTTAACGTTTATTTATTTTTGAGACAGAGAGAGACAGAGCATGAACGGGGGAGGGTCAGAGAGAGAGAGGGAGACACAGAATCAGAAGCAGGCTCCAGGCTCTGAGCTGTCAGCACAGAGCCCGAGGCGGGGCTCGAACTCACAAACTGCGAGATCATGACCTGAGCCGAAGTCGGCCGCTTAACCGACTGAGCCACCCAGGCACCCCAAGAATATTAAAGCAAGTGACAAAAATGTTAAAAACTAGTGAATCTGCTTAAAGGTATACTTTGTACTGTTATATGTTCTTTGTACTATCATTGCAGTTTTTCTGTATGTTTGAAATTATCACACAGTTTTGAGTTTTCATTCTTCTTTCTTTCCTTTCTTTCTTGTTTCTTTCTTTCTTTCTTTCTTTCTTTCTTTCTTTCTTTCTTTCTTTCTTAAGAAGAGAACTGCCACAGAGTGTTCTTTTCCTAAGCACTCGTGAATAGTGTTGCCTGTGATGTGGCAAAGCCCATAGCTGCAAAATAAGGTCATTCACATAACAAACATAGTCATCTTTAAAGCGTGATGCCTGGTGAAAACCACTTCCTTTCATGCATAGACTTGGCTAAATCCTTTTAAAAAAAATCTTGAAGAAACAGAGTTCATTATTTACACCACAGAGTTCTCATGTGGTAGCAACGTTATGCACGCCATCTTTAAAACATGCCTGGACGTCAAAAACCCCTTCCCCCATCCTCTAAATAAACATCAGAACATACCAGAGCATAGGAGTTACCAGCTGGAGTCATATATCCTGTTTTCTCTGACAAGGGTAGCACCATTCCAATCCAGTAGGCCCTTGTGAATGTGCGGCAAACATTAGCTCTCATTTTCACTGTGGAGCTTGATAGAAAAGAACATTTGTTCTTTTTCATTCCTGAACGTTTTCGTGGTGACATTTCTAAATCTGTGGGTTGGGGGGTGGTGTGTGTGTGTGTGTGTGTGTGTGTGTGTGAGTGTGTGCGCGCGCGCATGTGTGTATGTGTTTATTGCTTTCTTTTCCCTCAAAGAGATCATCCAGTGACCTTGAAATCGGCCCTGGCATTTTGCTGGCAGGAAGGGAAGCTCTCTCTTCTCATTTGCAAAATGAATAACAATTTGATCATCCTTAAACTTCTAAAAGGTTAATTACGCTCTCTCCATGAGTACTGAATAAAAACCTGTTTTATCTCTGCCCAAATGAAACCCACAGGGCTCGCCCCCTCCCTCTAACTCCGCCAGGAGACCAAGTCCTTCCGGCTGTCAATTAACCACGATCAACGCCTAGATCTGTGTGAGCTGCAGTAGATTTTCTCATCCAAAACTCTGACAGCCCTCATTTGCCAGAGCTGTGTGGTGACTTTAAAAATTTCTCAGCAGGAAAGTGTTATCTGGCTGTGGGCAGGGTGGAGGGGAAGGGGGCAGGAGAGGAATGAGCTAGAAAGAAAAGGAAAACAGTGTTGGGCTACTGAAGGCTCACTTCACGCCAGAGGTTTCCAGAAGAACACAAACAACAAAACAGAAGTGTGTACACAAAGGTAATAAATATAACCACCATTAAAATTAAAAGCAAATTTAGGGGCACCTGGGTGGCTCAGTCGGTTAAGCTTCTGACTTTGGGATCAGGTCACGATCTCAAGGTTTTTAGGTTTGAGCCTCGCGTCGGGCTCTGTGCTGACAGGGCAGAGCCTGCTTAGGATTCTCTCTCTCCCTCGCTCTCGCTTAAAATACATACATACATACATACATACATAAACTTTAAAAAATTAAATTAAAAGAAAATTTAGAGTATTTAAGCTCTGCTGCTCCCAGAAACATTAGATCTTGGCCAGCCTGCCAGTTCTCAAAGGTCTGCGTCTGTCCACTCAACCATAAAAGCCCATGTGGGTCAACCCTTACGGAGGGCCGTTGACGAACTTTGTACAGGCGAGCTCCAATATCTTCCCAACCTTTATTTTAAAATTTCAAGCTCCTACTATTTCTTCTTCATAAAGAGCCTCTTCAGTTAAGAGCCAGAAACCATATCTAAGTGAGTTACATTTCATTTTTATTACAAGAAAACCACATCGTTCAAAGGAAAGTAATGGCCTAGAATCAGGGATGGGAGCAGAGATAGGAAATCCCTACCTTCTGCCTGATTCCCACGGCTCCTTGTTTTAATAACTAAAAATGTGTATCTTGAACAATTTCAGGTAAGCCTCCCAAACATTATGATATATAAAAACAAAAATAGAGGAAAAACTGGAATAAGTAATTTTTTTTTCTAAAGGGAACACGTTATGATATGCAACAATTTAGATGTTTTAACAGTAATGTAATTATCAAGATTCCACGCAGGGCCTGATATTTTGATGAGACTAAAGTGGGTTATTGTATGTGTGTCAAAAAAAAAACCCTGTGTAGCTTCGTGCCATGGTCACTGGGCAGCAAAGCAAATACACGTGGGGATGAGGCACCTTTATTCTTATTTCTACCCCAACATGTCTGTAAGAAGATCTAATGGGAATTACAGCTTTGCAATAATTTCATGAAAAATGAAATTATCTTCACCAAGAAACACTCATGCACAATATATAGTTTTTATTGTTCTTCCTATTCTTGTGTGTGTGTGTGTGTGTGTGTGTGTGTGTGTGTGTCCCCAGAGAGCTCCCTCGCCCCTCCCGCCGTATGAGGGTACAAGAAGGCTATGACCTGCCAGAGAAGAGGGCCCTCCCTTGACCATGCAGGTAACACCCTGATCTTGGAATTGTAGCCTCCAGAACTGCAAAAAATAAATTTCTATTGGTTATAAGCCACTCTGTGGTGCTTTCTTATAGCAGCCCAAATGGATTAGAACACCCCAGCCTCTGGTGATCTCTATCCTACTTTCTGTCTTCGAATTTGCCTTGCTAGGTATGTCGTATAAGTGGAATCATTCACTATGAGTCCCTTTGTGTTTGCCTTCTTTCCCTTAGCATAATGTTTTCAAGATTTATCCATAGTTTAGCATATATCCGAATTTCAATCCTTTTATGAGGCAGAATGATATGCCATCATCTGTACATAACACATTTTGTTGTATGCATCCATTCGTCCATTTGGTGGACGTTTGGGTTGTTTCCACCTTTTGGCTGTTGTGAATAACGCTAACACTGTTGCACAAGTATCTGTTTGAGCCTCGACTTCTAATTCCTTAGCGTATACACCTAGAAGTCTCATTGAAAGCGTAGAGTTTTTATATGCAATAGTTATGTTAGCCAGGCCCTTATCCGTGAGGTAAGATGTGGAATAGAATTTTATTTCTTAGCAAATACTGGATACTAGTTGCTTGGATTCCATTCCAAAACCTTGTTATTTGTTGTCTTTCAATTATTTCAATAGTTACAGGGAGATCTTGAGTCTTCCAAAAACGAGGGAAGAAACTGTATTCAGCCTCTTTACAACTATCTTCTGGCAAAAAATACAGAAATTAGGTCCAAACTAATACCCTAACATGGCTAATATATTCCTCTGATGGTGGATGAAGCAAAAACTTGACATTTCCTAAGGACGGTTCTCATTTGGCTGGGGCGGTGACATAGCCTCCTATGTACCTCTCCTCTCCCTAGAGTGCTGGGAAGGTTTTCCACTGCTCATCCACAGTGTCCCTTACCAAAATGCCTCTCTCACTCTCTCCCCTCTCTCTTCCCTCCAGCCTACGGTGCCCCTTTATGAACCAGCTATGCCCACTGTTCTCTTCCCCGTGAATGCTGATTCTTTTCCGGATAGTCCCAAGATTCAAAGACTGTCAGTGTAGACTGGCTAGTTGACCATGATCCCATGATCCAGGTTTTGACTCGCCCATCTGATGTGAACGAATTGGGATCTTGTCTTAGAATAGGCGAATCAGGAAGTGGGGACTGCATCATACACCCACTGAAGTAGAGGGCAACGATTGTTTTGAGAATGCTGTGACGTAGAGTCACGTTTGAAAGCGACATTGTATGTCAACGTTATCTGTAGGTTGAAGTTAGGAGAAGGCAGAGAAAGTCAGATGTTAGAGAACAAATGGATCGAATACACAGAGAGAAATAGAAACATCGTGAAACACCATGATGGCAGAGCCGTTCGCAACAACTGCCTTTGTGCCTTGGGCTTTGTCATTTCGAGGTCTCCTCTGAGTTCCTTTCCCAGTGGACCCTGCTGTTGAGTTAACGGGAGTCTCTGTTCCTTGCAGTTGACCAAGCTTCACTGGAAGTCTTTCCTCTGTTGCTTTTTCTTCTCTATCAAACTCCTCCCGACCTTTCTTTTTCCCCTCTTTTCCTTCCCCTTTGTCTATGCCTCAGGCCTACTTCCAGGGCCCATCCATGTCGAAGACCTTGGAAACTTGAAGAGAAATAATACAATGGGTTTTATGTAATAACAGCTTTATTGAAGAGCGCCTGGGTGGCTCAGTCGGTTAAGCATCGGACTTCTGATCTTGGCTCAGGTCACCATCTCATGGTTTGTAGGTTCAAGACCCACGGTGAGCTCTGCACTGACAGAATGGAACGTACTTGGGGTTTTCTCTCTCCCTTGCTCTCTGCCCCTCCCCCATTCACGTGAACGTATGTGTGCGCACTCTCTCAAAATCAAAACATAAATTTTAAAAAATAGCCTTATTGAGATGTAATTCACATACCATAAAATTCACCATTTTCAAGTGTGAATTTCAGTGGTCTTTACTATTTTCAGAGTTGTATAATCACCACCACTGTCTGCTTTGAGAACATTTTCACCACCCCCACGAAGAAATCCCATACCCCTGAAGGGTTATTCCCTATTCCCTCTCTACCCCAGCACTAATCTTCCAACCCACCTTCAATCTCTATGGATTTGGGTATTCTGGACATGTCACATGAACATCATAAGTATAAAATACAACAAATACAATATGGGGCTAACTTCATTCACTTAGCGTGATGCTTTGTTTTCAATATTCATCCTATTGTTGTGTAGATCAATACCTACTCCATTTCATCATTGAGTATAATATTCTATTCTATGGATTTACCATATTTTGTTTACCCATTTGTCAGTTGATGATTATTTGAGTCATTTCTGGATTTGGGTTATTATGAATAATGCTGCTTTGAACATTTGTGTGGACGTGTTTCCCTTCTTTTGGGATGATAACCAGAAATGGAGTGGCTGGGGCATCCGTTATAATGCCTTGCATTTAGATGTACTATCTCTCCCTTTTCCTTTCTGCATCTTTTAAGACCTTCTGGGGCTTTGCTGTATCATTCTCTGTTCTGTAAATTTTCTTTATGTTACTGCTGTCAGTACACTTTCTATTTTTTTTCTTTACCCTTTTACCTCTGCCCATTATTTGAGTTCATTTTTTTTAATGTTTATTTTGAGAGAGACAGCCAGTATGCACACATGCATGCACAAGCAGGAGAGGGGCAGAGAGAGAGGGAGAGAGAGAATCCCATGCAGGCTCTACACTGTCAGTGCAGAGCTCGACAAGAGCCTCAGTCTCACGAATAGAGGAGATCATGACCTGAGCCTAAATCAAGAGTCAGATGCTTAACCTATTGAGCCACCCGGGTGCCCCTGAGTTCATTTGTTTAAGATCGTCCTTAAATCACTTTCCTGGATTCCCTTTATCATTCCTTCCTCTTCTGTCCCTATGCCTGATAGTGCTGGACAAAGCCTGATGCAGACAGTGCATGGCAATGCAGAGGAGAGTAAGGCTCACGTGGTCTGTGATTCCAGGATGTAGTTCTATGGAGGAAAGACTTGAGAAACAGAAGGACGGATTCAAGGGTGCATAGACTGAAGATTATATAATAGCTTGAATTTATTTATTTTTATTTTTTTAACATTTATTTATTATTGAGAGACCGAGAGAGAGAGAACATGAGCATGGGAGGGGCAGAGAGAGAGGGAGACACAGAGTCCGAAGCAGGCTCCAGGCTCTGAGCTGTCAGCGCAGAGCCCAACGTGGGGCTTGAACCCACGAACCGTGAGATCGTGATCTGTGCGGAAGTTGGACGCTCAACCGACTGAGCCCCCCTCCCCCAGGCGCCCTTATAATAGCTGAAATTTAAATAAGAGTTGTGGTCATATTTTTATTTCTTTATCTGCCAAGTCTGACCAAAAAACTGATGTTGACCTGCAGCTTCTTCCTTCCATCCATCCATCCATCTGTCCATCCGTCCATCCAAACAAACTGCAAATACAATGTGACTCCCAGCTAATTGCTGCAGCCACCGCTGTAGGCTATGTCACCATCAGCAGCACTAACCCTTTGCCTCGGGCACCATATGGACAGTGACAGGTGAGTCGCCCTGATGACATGAAGCCCTGTAAGTGAATTGAGGGAGGCCTTTGACTCGTCCCAGCCCCACTGTTTCCCAGTAGGACGCGCCTCAAGCTCAGAAGCCCCAATTTCGCTCGGGGAGATGATTCAGTATTTTCCACGTTTTTTGACAGCTGACCAATTAAAAGCCGGATGACACCGTTAACAAGCTCTAAATAACTCAGGGTGTAGAGCAATCCGAGGCACGGACGCACCTGCTCAACAGCCCTTCTCTGGGTTTGAGAGAAATTCAGTGATAATGACAACGATGGAGATAATGCCGATGACCTGGGGCGGGGTGGGGGTAGGGGCTGGGCAGGACTCAAACCATGACCTAGAAGGCAGCATGTTCTGTTTTTGGCACATATGCCCAGTGAGCCTGCCATGTATTCCCTTTTGGTGCTTTTTGTCTTTAACCTTCTGAGATCTCATCCAACTCCAGTTACTGACTTGAATCCTGACCACTGTCCCTGCATTCTTTGTCACCTTTACCAATGGTAACTATCGCTGTTTCTCACCCTCATACTGAGCCTGGCCATGCAGTCCATGAGGTAGCGTGGCTGAGGACCCTTAAAAGCACAGCTTCATCCACGTTTAGTCAAACCACATGGTTTATACCATTACTGGGAAGAATGTGTTAACAAGCATGCTGCTAAGCCTTTCGGTCTATACACGGGGACGCTGGGATATGTTTCAAAAGGGACGACCACACAAACTCCTATTCCCGAAATTTATGAAGGTACCATGTCGTAAAAGCCATTGGAAAAATTGTCAGCACTGAGACCCACAGAGAGGGGCCGGAGCTCCGAACTGATCGGCATTGCCCTTTACTCATAATTCTGATGAATATTCAGTATGTGGGGCAACAGTACCATTCCCCTTTGTGAATACAGTGGACGGGAACAGCAGTGGTTTTTATTTTTATTTTTGTGCTCTTTATGAGCCAACATCCCAAACCGCTTTCCAAAGAAAGAGCTGGTGCGGGCAGCACTCAGGAATCTTCGATTGGGGAGTGCCTCCTTTTCTCCGGGGACCCAGACTTCAGTGAGAGAGAAGTTTAAAACAAGCATGGGGGCCGCGAGACTTTAGAAGTGAGCTGCTGGGAAAAAAAGGGGGGGGACACATTAGAGGAGTTTCGGATAGCACAGCATGATGCAAATTGCTACCATACGCGTCCCTGACTGGAACCGCACCGATCTCTGCAGAGGTGGTGGGAGTGACATCACTGGCACTGTGACTGACCGCCCTCAGGAACACGGAGCCCAGCAAGGCACACCGTATGAGATCAAGCAACACGCGGTTGCTGGGGTTCTCAGTTTCATCTCTCAAATTTTATAGCGCGCCCACATAAAAAAATGTCTAAGAGAAATCTGGGACATTTTGAGGCGGTGCTGGGGAGTGGCACGTCAAGCAACGTTTCATTTTATTGTCATCAGGAAAAAAATATATATATTACCACAAATGAACGCTTTCATAGTATCTGTATTAATAGCTAATGATTCCGGTCACCAATTCTGACATGTGGGGTTTTCCTCCACACCGAGCGATTCTCGGCCGCCAGCTGGGTGTCCTAAAATGCACTCCGATCTGGACACTGTCTCCCTGGAGATAACAGCATCACGGCCCGGAAGTCAAGGGCTCAGTCCTACAGGATGCCGGTCGCCAAGGGCAGGTTGTCAGAGTTGCAGATCGGAGGTTCCAGCGATCCCCTCCTTGGGATAGTGAAATTGTTAGAATCGCCCCTCGGCTGTTTGGCTAAGATCAGGTGTGAAATTGTTAGAGCCTCTCCCAGGAATAGCCAGGTGGGAGAGACACGCAAGGCAATGGACGGGCAAAGGGCAAGGAGTGTCCGTGTTCTCTGAGTGCTCACCAACCCAGAAGTTCTCTGAATCCTGCCATTTTGGGAGTTTTATGGAGGTTTCATCACACGGTCGTGATTGATGAAGTCACTGGCCTCTGGTGACTGAAGTCAGTTTCCAGTCCCTCCCCGTTTGCCCAGAGGTCTGCGGTTTCCTCGTTATATTGTTCCCCGCAAACCTATGAAGATCGGGAGCTCGCTGGCTAGCACGATGAGGGAAAGGCGAGGAGAGGGAACAGGAAATCCTGACACGGCACAGAGCTCGGTGTGCTGAGCCACAGACCGACAACACTGTGGCTTTAGGATATATCTGGGAGCCCAGGTGCCTCCAACTCAGGCAAGGAGAACAAGGGGGCGGACAAAAGGATGAAAGCATCACCAGAACAACAGAGTCTCCGGCATGCAAAATAGCGCAGGTGTCCAGAGGGAGAGGGAGAGGAAGGTGGTGAGAAGGGAGAAGATGTTCTCCACATAGACATGCTCTATGAAACCAACTCTCGTCAGGGCTCCCGATTATTGCCCTGCATTTTCTTGGTAAGATCCAATGAAAAACATCTGCCCCTTACACAATTCAGTCGGAGAAAGTCGGTTGGGAGGGACATAACGTTGTTCTAGCGCCAGTCAGCAAGTTTCCGCTCCTGACGCCTTCAGACTTGTCTATTGTCAGGCAGGTGTTCGGTTTAAAATATCATTGTTCAGCACCGTCACCTACTTTTTGGTCATGAGAGCATACAAAGTCCCTCCTCAAGATGACTCGATTGTAGTTTGGGTTTATACCACAGTTCATTCATGTGTATTAAGAGGAAGTGAGTAAATGGCCAGTCTCTCAAAGGTCCCCACAGACGATGCAGTCTTGGCACTGGGTGGTGAGCTTTTTGAAAAGCCCTATGCCCAGACCCGACCCTCAACAAATTGAATCAGAGTCTACGGGGGCAGAGCCCAGGCATGAGTATTTTTCACAGCTTCTAAGAGGGGACTCCACTATAGGGACAGGGTTGGAAATGCTGCTCTAGAACAGTCTAGCCACATCTAAAGCAGAAAGCTCTAGGTCATTTGTTTGCATCTATCAACCTATATGTAATTCATACCATAGCGCTTTGTCCTGTGCATATGTCTTTGTTGAATAACAGGCGAATGAATGAATGGATGGAAAATAAATGAGTAAACCTCGGAAAAAAAATTTTCATGTCATTGTTTATGATAAAAATTAACTAAACCATGTCACAAATGAATTATAATGCTTTTACCTAACATTCTCTGCGTCTGTGTGGCTTAGTTAAGCCTCTGACTTCAGCTCAGGTCATGATCCCATGGTTTGTGTGTTTAAGCCCTGCATCGGGCTCTTTGTGGATGGTGGAGAGCCTGGCTGGGATTGTCTCTCTCTCCCTCTCTCTAAAAAATAAATTAAGAAAAAAAAAAGTGGGACTGATAAAAGATATTTTAAAATAAAATAAAATAAAATAAAATAAAATAAAGTAAGAAAGAAAAGAAAAGAAAAGAAAAGAAAAGAAAAGAAAAGAAAAGAAAAGAAAAGAAAAGAAAACACATGGAACAGAGATCAGGGACCTCAACACTGGTTTGTTGTTTTTTGTTTTTTTGGTGTTTTTTTTTTAATTTTTTTTAACGTTTTATTTATTTTTGAGACAGGGAGAGACAGACCACGAATAGGGGAGGGTCAGAGAGAGGCAGACACAGAATCTGAAACAGGCTCCAGGCTCCGAGCTGTCAGCACAGAGCCCAACACGGGACTCGAACTCAGGGACCGCGAGATCATGACCTGAGCCGAAGTCGGCCGCTTAACTGACTGAGCCACCCAGGCGCCCCATTGTTTTTTGTTTTTTATTTGAGTGTTTATTTATTTATTTTTGAGACAGAACGACAGAGTGTGAGTGGGGGAGGGGCAGAGAGAAAAGGAGCCAGACTCCCAAGCAGGCTTCCCACGGTCAGTGCAGGCCCAAACCCAGGAGTTAAGAGATGTGACCTGAGCCAAAACCAAGAATCCTTTGCTCAACTGCCTGAGCCGCCCAGGCACCCCTACACGGGCTTTCTTGCTTAAATCACACCCCGAATGCTTCACCTGCTTTTCTGTAGGAGGAACTTAAACACATTTATGAAGCAATCTAAATGCAAATCGCTTCTAGATTTCTAGGATCTCCTCCCCATAATATTCACAGTTGTCCCCACCATACCTGTTCAACCGCCTTATCCGTACGATTTTCAACACTTTCAGCTTAGTTTTCACTGAAATAACAAGTCTCTTTCCAACTTCGTATTTTATTGGTTCATGTACATTTTAATTAGGTTTTATAATTACAGTAGCAATTACAACTTGCTTAAACAGGTTCGGAAACAAATGTAACCGGCTTCACGAAGCACACATCTTAACTAGGGGGGGAAGGAGGGTACAGGCCAGATTGTAACTAGCATTCAGCCCTAAATTAACTCTGTTCTCTGTGAGTGCCTCTCCTTGACATTTAGCACCCAAGAACCAGGTACCAGCTGACACTCATCAAGAGAACACCGATGTAATTAACACCCCTCTTACATTTCAGTCGATTCACCACGTAAGTTTGGGGTCTGTGTGCAGAGATTTACAGTCGATTCAGCAGAAGGGATTAAAAATAATGAGATCTGGGATGCCTGATCTGGGATGTTCAGTCAGTTGAGCATCGAGTCCTGATCTCAGCTCGGGTCGTGATCTCACAGTTCGTGGGATTAGAGCCCCGAGTCCAGCTCTGTGCTGACAGCGTGGAGCCTGCTTGGGACTCTCTCTCTCCCTTTCTTTCTGCCCTATTAAAAATGATGTCCTGTTGCAAACATTCGGGCATTAAGACACAGCCTGTCTTACGTTTTCCTCTTACATGCATCGACGTGTGCTTCCTAAACAAAATGGTCTCTTTTTGTACCCCCTCCGCAGAACCGGTTAGTGTCTCATCGAATTAAATTCCATTGATTTATGGCAGTGAACTGAATTGAGGTGAACTGAAGAGAGCCATATGGGAATTGTTGAGCAGTTGTTAAAACATATCTCTATTCTTGTGCCAGTGTGGTGCCTTCAGTCTCATGGGCTTAACAATAAAATACAAAGACTCATAATCTTTTTTTTAATGTTTATTTTTAAAAGAGACAGACAGACAGAATGTGAGTGGGGGAAGGGCAGAGAGAGAGGGAGACGCAGAATCTGAAGCAGGCTCCGGGCTCTGAACCGTCAGCACAGAGCTCGACATGGGGCTCGAACTCACAGAATGTGAGATCATGACCTGAGACAAAGTCCGACGCTCAACTGACTGAGCCACCCAGGCGCCCCGAACTCATTATCCTTTAGGACAGCTGAATCGCCTAAAGCCCCATCCCAGTGAACATTCTACCCAAAATATCCAGAACAGGTAGGCTACACCATTACGATTCTCTCAGTAGTTGACTGAATCAGAAAAGAATTTTTTCGTTATTTTCTTGATGGGTATATGTATTCCCCTTATTTTCAGAATTATCACTCCTTCATATCTTAATCTATTCTTGAAATCCTGGCCCTTCTAGGAATAGAACTGCATCTAATAAATATTTTACATACCAAAATCTGCTCTTAGGAAAACTCAGGAAATCTGGAATGAAATAGTCCAACTGCTTGGCCTGTTACAGCTTCTCACTGACGGGCCCCTGTAGGGGCACACGGGGAGATGCTCTTGAATTCTTGAATTCTGAGTGAGCAGCAAGAGAATGTCATCACTCTCTCTGAAACAAAAGGGTCTCCTCTGCCTTGTAGTTGCCACTGATAATCCCTAGGTTGGCATTCTTTATCCAACCAGGAGAGTTTAGAAGCTTTTTACCACATTTTCCCGGTGTGCCTTTATTTCGCTTCTTCCTCTGGAAACCAAAGCTTTTTAATACACGTCATGATCGAGCTCCCGGAATGTGCCCTGCAAGGGAATCTACGTTTGAAGAGCACCCTGATCGTCTTCTGAAATAATCAAGCATCCAACATGCCAGGAGGAGACGTGTATCCTGTCTACACAGCAATTTCACTAAATGGAAGGGGGCTTGGGAGCAAAAAAGATAAATTAGAGCCCTGTCATCTATAGAATCAAGACAAACAAAAGCAGTGGAGAAAACTTAAACCCCTATGGCTGGTAGCTGGCCACCATCTGGCTTCCATAAATCCCTTGGAAGCGGACAAAGCATTTCAGATGCTAAGTGGGACAAGGGTTACAGCCCATATGCTGAAATCAGTGCATTTACAAATAGCTGTCCCCACAATTACAGTTATTTGCAAATGGCAGCGACAACAATGAACGCGTCCCAATAGTTTCTCCCCTTATTCGGTGACCGAGTCCTGACTTGATCAGAGTATATCCAAGAACTCAGATGTAGAACTCTATTTTTCAGCCTCCCTCGTAGTCGGATGTGAACACGCAAGGACATTCTGACCAATGATACAAAAGCCACACGTTGTATGGTATGCACGGAAAGTGTCCTTGCAAGGCAAGCAAGCTTCTTTGCCGTCTTCCTCGTCCTACCGTACATCACGTGAAAACGTAGAGCCTTCCTGGGCAGAAAACTAGAAGGAACCATGTCAGCCTCGGACTGACTACTTCAGGTTTACCTTACTTAGAAGAGAATCTAGGGGCGCCTGGGTGGCGCAGTCGGTTAAGCGTCCGACTTCAGCCAGGTCACGATCTCACGGTCCGTGAGTTCGAGCCCCGCGTCAGGCTCTGGGCTGATGGCTCGGAGCCTGGAGCCTGTTTCCGATTCTGTGTCTCCCTCTCTCTCTGCCCCTCCCCCGTTCATGCTCTGTCTCTCTCTGTCCCAAAAATAAAATAAAAAAGAAAAAAAAAAAAAGAAGAGAATCTAACTTTTATATTATTTAAGTCACTGTTATTTGAGGACTCGCCAGTATTTGTAGAAAAAGCTAATCCCAGCTAATTCAGATGGGAAGAGAGAGCCCAAGTAGAGGAGAGGGGGACAGAGGGGGAGAGAGAGAGAGAGAGACAGACAGAGAGAGAATCTTAAGCAGGCTTCATACTCCATGCAGAGCCCAACATGGGGCTCGACCCCACGACTCTGGGATCATGACCTGCGCCAAAATCGACTCAGATGCTCAACCAACTGATCCACCCAGGTGCCCCAGACATAGATCGATACAGTGCCTAAGATGTACTGACATCGCAGAGGGGTGGATCAAGGTTGTTTACACAATCTAATGGGAATGATTTCAACTTAAGTGCCCTAGTCAGCAAAAGGGTAAGGGGATAGCAGTGGGACAAGGGGAGCCATGCCCAAAGGCCAGAAAGACAATCACTGCGCTCGTTCCCCCCTGGGCCTGAATACAGCCTCATGAAATTTCTCAATTCAGTGAAGATTCAGGCCACTACAGCCAAGTCCCTGGACTGGACATAAGCCAAGAAAGACATATTGTACAAAGGCTCTTCGGCAGTGTTTCTCAACTTTTTATTTCACGCCACTTCTGGTAAACATAAAAAGCTCCAAGCCCTTGCCCTTGAGATAATGATCTGTCCCTGAAGGGTTAGTAACCCGCCCCCAACCATGCCCGCTGAAAATAAGTAGAACAGAGTTCCCGACTGCTGCCTAGTTTCTACTCCTGAAGGTACTCGTTAGGGAGTTTTGTTCTCTGTGTATAAAGCAGTCCTCAGCTTCCCCCCCCCCCCCGTTTCAAGAAACAGAACAGACCGTATTCGCCATGTGAAACACCCGTGGGCATGCCCAGAGTGAGAAGAAATTCCCAGCTTGATCAGTGGAACACCATCATTTTCTGTCCCGCTCAAGAAAGCGTCTAGGAATCGGGATGAGAATGACATTGTCACAAACCGTGTGATGATGTGACAGGCTTGAATTTGCTTTAATATACAAAGATATGAAATCATATCAAATCTCATAATAACTAGTCTTTGTTAAAAGATCATTTGTAACAACTTCCATGGAAACAGTGTCAGCATGCTGTGATTCCTCCGAGAAGGTTACTCATCTGTGGGACTCTCTACCCTTGCCGAAATCATCCTGAAGCCTGCAGACTCTTCTCAATGATTTCCAAGCCTGAGAGAGGCTACCAACATGGAAAACCATTCACCAGGTAAATAGCTGAGCGAGCTTCCTCATGCAAATGAGCTCTGAATAAAAATCTCTTTAATGATAATAATGAGGATGCTGATCAGAGCCAATTATTTCAAGCTTCATAATTTGTATATTAACTAAACATCCTCATAATTAGGCAAGTTAGCCTAGGGAAATGCCATTCATTAAAGACTCTGGTGTATTTTGCTTTTGAATTTTCCGCTCTCAAATATTCCCGTGACTAAGAAGGAAACTTGTCTATAAGCAACAGGAAGCTGAAAAGAAAAAGCTGAAACAAATGTGGGGTGGGATGATCATTATTTTTACGATTTTCACGTAACCAGGAGTCTAGAGGGGAGCTGCCCAGAGCTGATACTCCAGGCTTTTTTTGTGTTTGTATTTTGTATTTCTGCTCAGCCTGCGCTCAGGGTGCCCTCATGACTACTTCACTCCAACTTCATGCCGTATTTCAAACAGGAAGGAGGGGGCAATGGGCAGCTACAGCTAGGTCACGTTCCTTTCTTCTTTTTTTTTTTTCTTTTTAATTTTTTTTTTTTTTTTAGTATTCATTCATTTTTGAGAGAGAGAGCACAAGCAGGGGAGGGGCAGAGGAAGAGAGAGGGAGACCCAGAATCCAAAACAGCCTCCAGACTCTGAGCTGTCAGCCCAGAGCCCGCCCAACGCGGGGCTTGAACTCACGAACCGGAGAGATCAGGACCTGAGCCCAGGTCGGATGCCTAACCAACCGAACCACCCAAGCGCCCCTAGATCACTTTCCTTTCTGAACGGTTTGCCTGGAAGCTGTACTCAGCAATTTCCACTTCCACATGGGTGACCTGAACGATGCTATGGCCCCCTCTGCCTACAGAGTGGGTGTGTGTGTGTGTGTGTGTGTGTGCGCGCGCGCGCGTGAGTACGTGCGGGGCGGGGTTTTGGTGGGGGAGGGTGGAGAAATTGATGGTGAGGAGGTAATAGATGAAGAAGAAGAAAGATGAGAAAGTTTGTCAGCAGGGCAAATTGTTTTTCCCCTAACAAAATTAGAGTTCTATTTGGAAGGAAGTTGGGTAACTGAGAATGGGTGAGCAACCCATAGCCACTTACCTCCTAGCAGTCCGGAGGGATAAAGAGGATAATAATGGAAAAATCCTAAAAGCCTTTTAGAGAAAAATCTATGAGTCCACCAATAACAGTCCTCAAACCCTATCTGGAAGACCATACCATTGGGATGCTTGCTTGTCTCACTTTGGAACTGGAGGAAAGAACCCGAAGTAGCCACAGACCCAGAGAAGATGAACCTAAAAACAGCTCACGAGGCCTTTAGCAATGTAACAATTGTGAGGAATGTTGTGTTTCTTTTCCTCAAACGATGAAAAAAGACTAAAATGTAATTCTTGGTGTATTAAACCTCCCTTCGTTTTTGTTTGTCCCTCAAGCACCCTTGTTTTTATTTAAACTTTCATTTTCTCCTTGGGGACACCTGAGTGGCTCCGACGGTGAAGCATCCAACTCTTGATGTCGGCTCGGGTGGTGATCTCATGGTGTGTGGGATCAAGTCCCACGTGGAGCTTTGCACTGACAGCATGGAGCGTGCTTGGGATTCTCTCTCTCCCTCTCTCTCTCTGCCCCTCCCCTGCTTTCTCTCTCTCTGTCTCTGTCTCTCTCTCTCTCTCTCTCAAAAAATACATTCACTAATTAAATAAACTTTTGTTTTTACCTTTTTTTTTTATTTTTTTTAATGTGTATTTATTTTTGAGACAGAGAGAGACAGAGCATGAACGGGGGAGGGGCAGAGAGAGAGGGAGACACAGAATCGGAAGCAGGCTCCAGGCTCTGAGCCGTCAGCCCAGAGCCCGACACGGGGCTCGAACTCACGGACCGTGAGATCGTGACCTGAGCCGAAGTCGGACGCTCAACCGACTGAGCCACGCAGGCGCCCCTGTTTTTTCCTTTTTGTGTTAAGAAAAAAAAAAAAGTTCTGAAAAGGCACCATAACTGCATTTTTCTTACACATTTTTTTCTGAGGTGCAACGTTCTGATCGGTTGGACCCTTCTTTACAACCAAACTGCGCAGGCGTTTACTTCTCAATAACGGAAACCCGGCCTGACCTCTGACAATCAGGCTCAGTGCTTTCTGCTTTACACATCGGTAACACGGGAACAGTTCTGGAATTAGGGCTTTGCTGTCAGCTTTGTTAATGACGGTGGAGGCAAGGAGGAACACAACCTTCTCTTCTGGGACTGTGATATATTGACTCCGCAGAGCTGACACTAGGAAAGTGTTGGTTTAATGCCAAATTCACCCTTCAGATATGTCATAAGTTTTAAACAGCTGAAAACAGAACCAATAGAGCTTAACCCTGTATTAGCATATTGTGAAAAGCTGAATTTAAAAGGTACCTCCGTAAAATGGTTTTTAAAATGATTAACCGTCAGAAAACCTCCGTTCGACACAATGACAGAAGTACTTTGCTCTCATATAACATGTTCCCATTCAAAATAAAAATGATAATTTGCTAATTACAACAACCCCTGAAGTAAGCCTAGACAAAGATTATACCATTCCTTAAATAAATGGACACAATGGCTTACATGTACAGTTTAAGGTATATAGTGCCCTCATTTTTTTGTAGAGAATCAGGTCATATCCTTTAATCTGTAGGCATCATGCTATACTTTGCCAGATTCAAGCAGCCTATAATAATGGATTGTTTTCTTTTCTTCTCTTTTCTTTTTTGTTTGTATTTTAGGAAGAGAGAGCACAAGCAGGGGAGAGGGGCAGAGGGTGAGAGAAAGAGAGAGGGAGAATCTTAAGCAGGCTCCACATTCAGCTCAGAGCCCTCTGTGGGGCTCAATCCCACAACCCTAGGATCAAGATCTGAGCCAAAATCAAAAGCCAGACGCTGAGCCAACCGAGCCACCTAGGTGCCCCTAAAATGGAGTGTTGTCTTATCCGGAGTTCCAATTCTTAGTTCTCATTCTTAGATCTATGCCTCCCGCTTTCTTGGTAGAATTTCTAACTATTGATTTATGAGTGGAACGACCCAGAATATGCTAGGTTACTCCTTGAATCTTTGTTCACAAGGGTGCCGAACACGTCCGTCCAAAATGCACACACGCCGTGAGAGTACTCACATGCGGCTCTGGGGAGAAGAAGATTCCATTGCCTTCTGTACTTAAACTTCCCTGCTGTCCATCCACTGGAATAAAGGCACTCCTGATCTTTTCCCCTTTATCAAAGAGATTTGATAAATCTATCACGTAAACTGCTTACGTGGATCAAGCACATATCCGCATTTTATTTCTAGGTAAGTTTGAGAAGCTGAAAGTATCACTTCAGCGAAGTCAATATGTGAAAGGGCAAATCAAGCAGAGTTTTTTATTTTTAATTTTTTTAATTTTTTTTTAACGTTTATTTATTTTTGAGACAGAGAGAGACAGAGCATGAATGCGGGAGGGTCAGAGAGAGAGGGAGACACAGAATCTGAAACAGGCTCCAGGCTCTGAGCCGTCAGCACAGAGCCCGACGCGGGGCTCGAACCCACGGACCGCGAGATCATGACCTGGGCCGAAGTCGGACGCCTAACCGACTGAGCCACCCAGGCGCCCCAAGCAGAGTTTTTTAAAGGATGAAACAATGGCGCGATCATAAGAGCCTGGTCCGTCTTTTCACACAGAGCAAAGATAACTCCGTTTTTCCATGTATTTTTTAGTTTTTATGTAAATTATTTTGAATTGGGGCGAAACATGCACAATGTAAAATTTACAATCTTAACCTTTTCTTTCTTTTTTTTTTGAGAGAGAGAATGAGTGAGAGCAGGAGAGGGGGGAGAGGGAGAGAGAGAGAGAGAGAGAGGTGGGGGGGTGGAATCTTAGGCAGGCTCTGTGCTCAGAGTGGAGCTCATCGTGAGGCTCAATCCCACAACACTGGGATCATAACCTGAGCCGAAATCAAGAGTGGGCCGTTCAAGTGACTGAGCCACCCAGGCACCCCCACCGTGTTAACCGTTTCTAAGTGTATAACTCAGTAGCATTAATACGTTCACATGGATTTGCAACCCTCACCACGATCTACCGCTAGGACTACATCTTCTCCAGCTGTGACTCTGTGCCCGTTAACCAGTAACTCCCCATTCTCTCTTCCCCCCAGCCCCTGGAATACCATCTTACTTTCTGTCTCTGGGAACCTGTTCCTTTCGGAACCTCGCGTGAGTTGAATCAGACAGCGTTCATCCTTTTGCGCCTGGCTTCTTCCATCTAACGCAATGTCCTCAAAGTTCATTCCTGTCATAGCATGCGGTAGGGTTTCCTTCCTTTTTATGCTGAGTAATATTCCACCACATGTGCAGACCACATTTGTTTATCCCTTACCCATCAATGGACATTTTCAGCTTTGGGTGTTGTGAACAATGCTGCTATGAACATGGGTCTCCGAGTATCTCTTCAAGTCCTTGCCTGCAATTCTCTTGTTTCCCATGTATTTTTTTTTTAAGTTTATTTTTTTGAAAGAGAGAGAGCACGTGCCCACGCACACGCGCAAACTGGGGAGGGACAGAGAGAGGAGGAGAGAGAGAATCCGAAGCAGGCTCTGAGTTGTCAGCGCAGAACCCGATGCGGGGCTTGAACTCATGAACTGTGAGATCATGACCTGAGCCTAAATCAAGAGTCAGATGCTTAAGCGATTGAGCCACCCAGGCGCCCCTTCCATGTATCTTTAAATAGTAAAGGGGAATAGTGACGTTTGTTTCATCTGTGCGGGGCGGGGGGGAGACACTGCCAGAAACATTTGCGAAAATTTTTCATTCTCGTGGGTAGCACAGCAAGAGCAGAGGACAGTGGAAAGAATAGACTCATCTTAGTGACTTCCCAGCTTTGTGAGCTTTTGAGACACATATGAGGTCTAGTTCCTCATCTGTAAAATAAAAACCTCTAATTATGTGATTCCACTTCTATAATTCCATGATTTAATGGCTCTAGCCAATTCAGGAGTTCTGCTCCCCAAAGCTTATGTGATGGTTCATGATTGATCCAAAGTTTGAGGATTTTTTTTTTTTAAAGTTCACTTGTGAAGCTCTGAAATTTCTTCTCTCACGTGGAGGGAATAGGAAACTAACAGGACATTCATCTGAAAAGCAACTGACGTTGCTCCAAAGAAACCGCTCAACAGAGAAATGAGTGCCCAAGGCATAATCCTCGCAGGTCATATTCTTTCTGGAAAGTGAAACGTATTTACTTGTAATATCACTGTTAAGTGTTGTGAGAATTGGCAGAGTGCTCTAGTGTTATTTTTCAAAATTGTCCACCGATGTGCTCTCCTTAAATACGGTTTAGCCAAAAGAATCCCAACAAGTATGTTATCTGCCCATTACATTTCGCTCAGAGTTGCGTGCATGCGAGAGTGAATGTTTTCCTCTGAATTGTGCAGTGAACGTCCTCGCCCCTTCCCACGGTGCGTGGTCCGTGTCTGAGGGTTGAATTACCCAGTTTGGATGACTCCGTGGTCGGTAGGAGCTACATAATTGCACAACGTTTCTATTAAGTAAACGCAGGGGTTGTTAGTTAAAGCGGTGGTTTTGTAATAGGACCAAGCCCACTCTCCTGTCCTTGCCCAGAGGCCACTGATCCCGAGTCCTGGGGGTTGGCTGACCATCCAGACGTCGGAATGGGCTGGGAAGAGTTGAACAGGTTCATGCAGCCGCTTTCTGGGGCACGGGGTGGGGGCCATTGGCTCTGCTGTAAGCCTTTCCATTCTGTGACTGGGACATTATTTCTGATCTACACACATCCTACCACCTCCATTTTTTTTCTACTCCTGTGAAATTCAAGCGTGCCCAGACTCTGAGTGGCTGCCTGGTGATGTCATCTTAACCTCTGTGAGCCTCAGTCCTTTCATCTGTAAAATGGGCGTGATAGGCATCTACCACCCCTTAGGAGGTTTTTAAGGATCAATGACTTAATTCCTCCAAAGTGCTAAGATCGCACGGTGAGCTCTGGGTACACGTTAGTGAGTGTTACTATTCCCTACCCTAGCATCTGGTCCCTGACTGCCCCACGCTTTGATTTTACACGGAACCCCCATAATGTGGTCTGATTCTGTGCCTCTTCGGTGGCTCCCGGAGACACCTTCCTTGCAGCTTGCCTAATGCTTTGGGGCACTTATGCCAGGTTCCGACCAATTTCCAAACCTTACTTATCACACTCTCCCAGGCCTTTCCCCTGCTCCCGTGACCAGCTGTCCGAAGCTGTTCGAGCATTAACAGTATTCGAGGTTTGGTCTTGATGAAAAGCTCTCTTTTCACAGCCTGATCTGCGGGGAGACGGGCAGTGGCACATGTGGCTTAGACGTCAACCGAACAACCTTCTAATCTGATGAAAAATAAGAATGCCTGAGCCCTGTACAAACCCACGCACCCCTCTGCCCCCAGGTCCTGCTCCGTAATGAGTGTGGGGTTGAAGCCATGTCTCTTGTCCTGAATCATACAGGATGTCAGTGCCAGAGCCAGAAATCGGGGCCAGCTCTTGGCTTTCCCATGGTTATATTCTACCCACTCAACTCTATGCAAAAAAAAAAAAAAAAAAAAAGACACCGCAGACATTTCATCAACCTGTCTCTTCTGTCAAATTGCGTTATTCTCAAATTGTGTAAGCCTTATGTAAACAATCTCGCTTCACACATGGGGTTCCATAAGTACATTTTCTGCGTGTTTCTCACACAGCAGGTTTTCTATGGATGGGTATATAAAAAAGTGCCAAGATTTCAAACTTAAGAAAACACTTAAAGGGCAGCCGTCCAGCAGCATTACAGTCATTTTTTTTTTCTTTTGCCCCGAGGCACAGGAGCGTAAGTTCTTTACAGCTAGGCTGTCATAGGTGGTACTCATTACCAAGTGCTTAGAGCCCCGCTGCTTCCCTGCTCTGCTGATTCACTGAGACCTAACCACTGACAGATTGGACTGACTTTTGAGGCACATTATTTTATACCGTCATGCTGCTTTTCTCCCCTTTCTTTTTCTTCTTCCCTTTTTTTTTTTAACGTTTATTTATTTTTGAGACAGAGACAGAGCATGAATGGGGGAGGGGCAGAGAGAGAGGGAGACACAGAATCGGAAACAGGCTCCAGGCTCTGAGCCATCAGCCCAGAGCCCGACGCGGGGCTCGAACTCGCGGACCGCGAGACCGTGACCTGAGCTGAAGTCGGACACCCAACCGACTCAGCCACCCAGGCGCCCCTCTTCTTTCCTTTTTATACATACTCTTCTCCTCCCTCACGTCTACCGCTCAGAATACCATTCTGTCCCTCCTCTTCATTCCCCTCCTCCACCCTCTTCCTTTCTCTCTCTGTTTTTTCAAAGTTTATTTGGAGAGAGAAAGCGTGCATGCGCACACATGGGACAGGGTCGGAGGGGAAGGGAGAGAGTCCCAAGCAGGCTCCCCACTGTCAGGGCAGAGCCCAATGGGTGGCTTGATCTTATGACCCTGAGACCATGATCTGACCCCAAATGGAGAGTCAGACGCTTAACCCACTGAGCCACCCAGGCCACCCATCCTCTCTCTTAAATAACCTGCATGACTACAAATTCACATATATATTTTTTTGAAGTTATTGTGTCTCGGAGGGAGTGTCTCTTTTAAAGCTCCTTTAACACACCAAGATTCATTCTAAAACAAAATGGTCCTCGACCTGGCCAATGTGTATTTACAAGGTTGCTGAATTTTTACTGGCTACAAGTCGTTAAATTAGCATTCACTTTAATAAAATGAAAGCATTTAATTGATCGTTAAAAAACTTAAAGCAGACTCACTAAGTATATTGCCACCGTCTAATACACTGTAGCATAAAATGAAGATGCTAACACCCTGACAAAGAACAGCTTTGGAATTCAGCAGCAGGCATCATAATTCATATATATTATGCTGATTGAGACATTAGGTTGAAAAAATAGACTTTCCTGCCTTCCATCCCTTCTCTATCCAATCTGTCTAACCCATAGTTGCCAGCTTAATCTTCCAGAACCGCCACTTTAGAGCATTCCTTTCCTTTTGGAAATCTTCTGTGGCTGACTGTAACGTAGAACACTGGTCCTCCAGTGAGCATCAGAATCTCCTACAGAGCTTGTCACAACTGATTACTGAGCCCCAACCCAGAGTTTCAGATCCAGGAGGACTGGAATGAGGCCTCACAGTGTATATATATAACCAGTTCTGGGGTAGGGTTGATGCTGGGTCTGGAGACTAAGCTTTGAGGACCACTGACATTAAAATTTAGATTTTTGGGGGGCCCCTGGGTGGCTCAGTCGGTTGGGCGTCCGACTTCAGCTCGGGTCACGATCTCGCGGTCCGTGAGTTCAAGCCCCGCATCGGGCTCTGGGCTGATGGCTCGGAGCCTGGAGCCTGTTTCCAATTCTGTGTCTCCCTCTCTCTCTGCCCCTCCCCCGTTCATGCTCTGTCTCTCTCTGTCTCAAAAATAAATAAACGTTAAAAAAAAAATTTTTTTTTAATTTAGATTTTTTGGTACGACCTTCACGACTTTTTCTTATAATAATGTGGTCTTCGTCTGCCTCTTCAAATGGCTATCCATGAGTCTCCTTCGCAGGAACCTCTTTGGCTGAAACTCTACCCTCCGCTATGCCCCAAATTGATGCCCCCATCTGTATTGGAATAGTTTCTTCTGCTTAAAACACATCCTTATTCTTGCTGTAAAACAATTCCATAGTTTCTGTGAACTCTCCGAGTTCCATAGGACTTAAGCATTTCTCCAATTCTGATAGGGCAGCATTGATTTTTCTCTGCTGTGTATTTGCCCATGGTGTAGACTACCTTATATTACTACTTATCTGTCCATAAAGGTGATTGAATTGTTTGTTGTGTAATACAGCCAATAAGTTTGAAGACCTTACACTAATTTTATATGACAAAACTAAACATTAACTGCTTTTTAATTTCTCCTTTAATTACCCTAATAATGGGGGGGGGGCGCCTGGTGGCTCAGTCATTTAAGCATCCGACTCTTGATTTCATCTCAGGTTATGATCTCACGGTTCATGGGTTCAAGCCCCACATCAGGCTCTGTGCTGACATCGCGGAGCCTGCTTCAGATCCTCTGTCTCCCTCTCTCTGCCCCTCCCCTACTTCTGCTCGCTCGCACTCTCTCTCTCATGTGGTGATCCCACAAAGTGCTTTGCCGTGTGCTAAGATCCTTTTACCAATCTATCAATATGGATTTTTTCCCCCAGTGCTTTTTCTACATGACATGACTAAATAATAAAATTGATTTCCATAAATCATAGACAAATCACTCACACTGTGCTTCTGATGGGTAGGTTATCACAGCTTCATGTTCCAGTTTTGATGTGTGTATAAGTCCAGGGACACGTTTACTGTGACAATAACAAAGGTTCATCTTCAGGCCTAGAACTTGCACCTGGAATGGGCCCCTTGGGCAGCTGGGTAACGAGCCCTAAGATTGAGTTCAAGTGGTCACCTGTTTCTGTAAATTTTGCATAAATAAAATAATTTTTAAGACTTTTTTTCCTAAAGAGGGCCCTCCAATTTGTGAAATCATCAAATCCTACATAGCGTGGATCTGGCCCTGGAGGTGGTCCAAGTTTATGGGTCAAACATGATTAAGGCAACCAAATCAGAAGCAAAATGAAGGCCCTCAAAAAGAAATAATCTCTCCTTCCCCAAGTTCCCTGCTTTCCTTTGAATCCATAAAAATAACTGTGGAACCGTTCCATCAAATGAAGACACATGTTTGGCTCTTTGAAAATTGGCAACTGATCGTGCTCATTTGTGAAAACGGACAATATTAATTTGTATTCTCATTGATTTCATGTGATCATACTATAAATAACAGTCCTTGAAATACAGGCAATTACAATTTTAACACTGGTTATCTCTGTAAATCAGTGTGGATCCCAGGGAAGTAAAAATCACATGTTTATGAGCAGCTTGAAGAACTAAACAGCATAAGCCAATCAACAAAGCATTGCGTGTTTGCATAATGAGGACATGCGAAGGAATGATGTCTCACTAGCAAAGATGATACATGACAACTCTTTGTCGCCACAAAGAATAGAAGTAGAGGGTTTAGAAAGATCTGAAAGGAACAAACAAGAAGAGACAAAATTGGGCCTTTTAAGTTTATGGTCAGAGAAGACGATTTACAGATAGTGGAATATGTCTAGTACTTACACAAATTTGTTTCAAAAACAAAAAATAGTGTTTTCTTTCAAAGCAATTCCTTGTGAGCAATTTGTCATCACAAACAGCTTCTGGCACTTGACCAATTCTTTTCAGAGGCTTGCTTTAAAACAAATGGCCATTAAAATCTTACAATGTCACAATAGAAAATTCTTACTATGATTCATTCTTAATAATGCAAAATTTGCTTAAATTACTGTATTCACTGGGAGATTACTACAGTTCATTTCATAAACAAAGTCATTTTCATAAGCCGTAGATTGTAATTTCGATTTTTCTTTACTTTCATCAGATACATTTTTGGTTTCCCATGTGTAAGATGGTAATTGTTCAAACATTAATTTCTAAGAACAAAGAGTTTCATTTTTAAGGCTCACTTCTTGAAGAAATGATGGAAGTCAAGTGAAATTTATATCAGTTGGTACCTTAAAAACTAGGTTTGCATTTTTAAAGCCAAGATACATAAAATGTTAAAGTTAGGGGCCGTAAAAAGTATCTACTAAAGCCCACTGTAATTGAGGTTAAATGGGTGCTATTAGATAATCAGTATGTCCACATTCAATGGCACAGGGATAATGCTGGGTAAATGCTGTTTCAATGATTGACTGATGGATGTGTAAATTACCAGGGGTGAAATTAACAAGATTTTGAGGTGTCGGCCATATACAACAGAAAAATGTTTATCACATTAATAATTGAAAGATGGTTATTTATAATGCATTTAAATGAAAACTTTCTAACTTTATCAGTGGAAACAACTTGAGTCTACATAACAAATCTTCCTGAACAACCCTTAGCTACCATTCATTTGCTATTCACACGTTCACTGCCCCCAAGTCCAGACGACCGCACCCCCCTTCTCCTATGTGTAGACATTTCTTCACTATGTAGTCTCTTTTGTGTTAAAATGGTATATAAGCCACCGGGTCCAACCAACTCTTTGGATTTTTGCTTGTTTTCTGTGAAGCCTCCATTCATGTAAAAATGTTCATAAAACTCATATGACCTTTCTCCTACTAATCTGTCTTTGTCATTTTAATTTGCAGGCCCCATAAAAAGAATCTAAGAAAGTAGAGGAAAAATGTTCTTCCCCTACACTGCTTTGGAGTTGAGATTGTGTCTTGGAAGGGAGTTCATGACAGGGAAAGCTTTGAGAAACTGTTTAATGTTGGGGCACCTGGGTGGCTCAGTCGGTTAAGCATCTGGCTTCAGCTCAGGTCATGACCTTGGGGTTCTTGAGTTCAAGCCCTGCATCGGGCTCTATGCTGACAGCTTGGAGACTGGGGCCTGCTTTAGATTCTGTGTCTCCCTCTCTCTCTACCCCTTGCCCACTCATACTCTGTGTCTCTCTCTCTCAAAAATAAACTTTAAAAAAATTTTTTTTAAGAAACTGTTTAATGTTTTAAACCTGTGCCAATTAGGAGAACAAAAAGATGTTTGCTTCTGACCATCTGCAGCAATATTTACCGACTATTTACTATGAATTTCCTACCCACATTGGGGTATCACATGGTCTTCAGCTGAATACATGGACTTACAAACACACTGAGACCAGAGTCCAGAAACCAGCAAAAACAATAGTAGTTAAACAGAGCTCACCTTTGAATTTAATACAGAGGCTGCTTTCTTTCTATTTTAAACTTCCCACAGGCTAAGAGCATCCCTCGATCTAGAGGTATTGATTATAATCAGAAATAAATCAGAGACTTCTGTGCCTACTGAATGTTAAGAGATTTCAGACTTCACACTCTTGACAAGCCTGCCTGGGCTGAGGTCTGTGCCCAGCCAACACAAATCATTTATAAGCAGCAGTGAGGAGGCACTTTCCCAGCATGGCCACAGCCATTCAAAGCATTAAGCCCAAACAGTGGCTCAGTCTCAAAATTAGGAGCATCAGCATGATCTGACCATACCCATACCTACAGAATCAGAAACTCAGGGAGATGGGGCTCCGTACAGGCATACCTTGAAGGTACAGTGAGTTCAGTCCCAGACCACTGTAATAAAGCAAATACCACAATAAAGCAAGTCAAGAAGCTTTCGGTTTCCCAATGCGGATAAAACTTGTGTTCACACTATACTGTAGTACATCATATGCGTAATAGCATTATGTCTAATAAAACAGGGTAAATTAAATTCTTAACTTAAATAATTTCATTGCTAAAAACTGCTAGCCATCATCTCAGCTTTCAGCCGGTCATCTTCTGGTTGCTGGTAGAGGGTCTTGCCTGGACATTGATGGTTTGTGGGTGATCAAGGTGGTGGTTGTTGAAGGCTGGGTGGCTGTGGCAAGTTCTTCGAGCAACAAAAATGTATGGTTGTCTTAAGATAACACTGACGTTTGTGAAATCAATGGACTCTTCATTCATGAATGATTTCACTGAAGCCTACCATGTTGTTCCATAGCATTTTACCCACAGTGGTACTTGTTTCAAAACTGGAGTCAATCCTCTCAAACGCTACCAGTGCTTTATTAGCTAAATTTATGCTATCGTCGAAGTCCTTTGTTGTCATTTCAGCAATCTTCAAAGCGTTTTCACCAGGAGGAGCTTCCATCTCAAGAAACCACTTTCTCTGCCCATCCAGAAAAAGCAATTCCTTGGCAATTCAGCTTTGATCATGAGATCACAGCAAGTCAGTCACATCATCAGCCTCCACTTCTAATTCTAGTTCTCCTTGCTATTTCTTTTTTTTTTTTTTCAACGTTTTTTATTTATTTTTGGGACAGAGAGAGACAGAGCATGAACGGGGGAGGGGCAGAGAGAGAGGGAGACACAGAATCGGAAACAGGCTCCAGGCTCCGAGCCATCAGCCCAGAGCCTGACGCGGGGCTTGAACTCACGGACCGTGAGATCGTGACCTGGCTGAAGTCGGACGCTTAACCGACTGCACCACCCAGGCACCCCTCTCCTTGCTATTTCTACCGCGTCTGCAATGACTTCCTCCACTCAACTGTAGAGCCTCTCAGAGCCATCCATGAGGGTTGGAATCAACTTCTTTCAATCTTCTCTGAAAGTTGATATTCTGACCACTCTCCATAAATCACAAAGGTTCTTAATGGCATCTAGAATGGTGAGTCCCTTCCAGAAGGTTTTCTATTTACTTTGCCCAGATCCATCAGAGAAATCACTTTCTGTGGCACCTGTAGCCATAGTAAATGTATTTCTTGAATAATAAGACTTGAAAGTTGAAATGAATCTTTGAACCAGGGGCAGCGGAATGGATGTAGTGTTTTTGCAGGCATGAAAACAACATTCATCTCATTGTACATCTCCATCAGAGCTTTTGGGTTACCAGGTGCATTGTCAATGAGCAGTACATTTTTTTAAATTTTAATTCCAGCATAAGTAATGTACAGTGTTACAATCGTTTCAGGTGTACAATAAAATGATTCAACAATTCTCTATATGCCTCAGTGCTCATCATGATAAGGTACTCTTAATCCCCTACACCTTTTTCACCCATCCTCCCACCCATCACCTCCCTGGTGACCATCAGTTTGTTCTCTATATTTAAGAGTCTATTTTTTTTTGGTTGTGTCTTTTCTCCATTGGCCGTTTGTTTTGTTTTGTTTCTTAACTTCCACATATGAGTGAAATCATATGGTATCCATCTTTCTCTTACTGACTTATTTCACTTAGCATTATGCCTTCTAGATCCATCCATGTTGTTGCAAATGGCCAGATTTTGTTCTTTTTTATGGCTGAGTGATATTCCACTGTATGTTTATGTGTGCGTGTGTTTGTGTCTCTATGCTTCCATATCTTCGCTGTTGTAAATAATGCTGCAAAGAACAGAGGGGTACATACATATTTTCAAATCAGCCATGTTTTTGTTTTCTTTTTTTAATTTTTTTTGTTAACATTTATTTATTTTTGAGACAGAGAGAGACACAGCATGAATGGGGGAGAGGCAGAGAGAGAGGGAGACACAGAATCGGAAGGAGGCTCCAGGCCCCGAGCCATCAGCCCAGAGCCCGACGCGGGGCTCCAACTCGCGGACCGCGAGATCGCAACCTGAGCCGAAGTCGGACGCTCAACTGACTGAGCCACCCAGGCGCCCCTGTTTTCTTTAGATAAATATCCAGAAGTAGAATTGCTGGATCGTATATTTCTATTTTTAATTTTTTGAGGAAACTCCATACTGTTTTTCACTTTGGCCGCACCCATTTATATTCCCGTCACTACTGCGTGAGGGTTCCCTTTTCTCCACATTCTTGCCAGCACTTGTTGTTTCTTGTCTGTTTGGTACTAGACATTCTGACAGGTGTGAGTGATATCTCATTATGGTTTCTATTTACATTTTCCTGATGATGAGTGATGTTGAGCATCTTTTTATGTCTGTTGGCCATCTGTATGTCTTCTTTGGAAAAATGTTTATTCAGGTCCTCTGCCCATTTTTTAGTCAGATTGGTTGCTTTTTTGGTGTTGAGTTGTATGAGTTCTTTATATATTTTGGATACTAACCCCTTATCAGGTCTATCATTTGCAAATATTTTCTTCCATTCAATAGGTTGCTTTGGTGTTTTGCTGATGGTTTCCTTTATTACAAAAGCTTTTTAGTTTGATGTACAAGTTTACTGTCTGTTCTTTCTTTTAGGAGTCTTATGGTTTCACACCGTGTATTTAGGTCTTTCATTCATTTTGAGTTTATTTTTGTATATGGTATAAGAAGGTGGTCCAGTTTTATTCTTTTGCATGTGGCTGTCCAATTTTCCCAATACCATTTATTGAAGATACTGACTTTTTTCCATTGCATATTATTGCCTCTTTTGTCATAGATTAATTGACCATATAATTGTGGGTTTATTTCTGGGTTCTCTGTTCTGTTCCATTGATCTATGTGTCTGTTTTTGTGCCAATACCATACTGTTTTGATTACTATAGCTTTGTAGTATAGTGTGAAGTCTGGGAGCTTGAAACCTCAAGATTTACCCTTCTTTCTTAAGACTGCAGTGGCTCTTCAGGATCTTTTGTAGTTCTGTACAAATTTTATGATTATTTGTTTCAGTTCTGGGAAAACTACCGTTGGTATTTTGATAGGGATTGCATTGAATCTGTAGATCATTTTGAGTAGTATGAACATTTGACCAATATTAATTCTCCCAACCCACGATCCCAGTCTATCTTCCCATGTATTTGTATCGTCTTCAGTTTCCTTCATCATTGTCTCATAGTTTTCAGAGTACAGGTCTTTTGCCCCCTTGGTTACGTTTATTCCTAACTAGTTTAGTCCTTGTGATGCACTTGTAAATGGGATTGTTCCCTATCTGTATGGTGGATTTCACTGGTATCCCATTTTACAGATGTCACAAGTGAGAGTCAGAGCCTGTTTTACACCATGTAGCAAAGCTGTTTAAGTACCTGCCACTGTGCTGTAGTGGGCACTGGCACCCAATGAGGAGCAAACACATACATGACTCTTCTAGTGGAATCCACGTTCTGTGGTAGCCACGAAGAACCTAATCAAACAAATGAGAAGTGTGAGGCAAATTCTCTCACTGGCCATTGGTTGAAGACCTCAGTTCTCCTTCACATGGGCCCCAGGCTGCTTGAGCATCGACCTACACAACATGGTGAACAACCCCGAGAAGAAGGTAGAGGCCAAAACGCTCTTCGTGGCGTTGCCAGATTTAGCAAAGAAAAATCCCGGACACACAGTTAAATTGCGTTTCAGATGAGCAGGAAGTCATTTTTTGGTGTTGATATGGCACAGGCAGCCTTTGGTGTGTATTTGTACTAAAAGTTTTTTTGTCGATTATCTGAAATGTAAAATTAACTGGCATTTGATCCGGCCACCGAACTTTTTCGAGCCAGGTTCAGAAAGCAGATCACCATCACCTGTGCCATAGTTTGGGGCCGCACAGAGCAGCTCCGATTCAGTGTAGGAGGAGACCGCAGAAGGATGTTGTGCCACAAGGGGAAGGTCGGTGGGATCTCTCTTGGAGCCTGGCTACGCGGACAGACCTGCCACCTTGTCAGCAAATGCCTTCCTCAAGAATCCACCCCGTTTCTTCACATTCCACCCCTCAAAAAGTGATCTTTCAGCATGGGTTATCACAGTTGTATAGTCCTAAGGCACAAAGTAAGAACAGTAAGAGTAATTTTGCCTGGAGGGAGAGGCAGGTGAACAACAGAAGCCTTTTTCTGAAGCTCCTTCCTCCACAGTGAGGTGCATGTTAGCCTCTGTGTCTGACCTTGATGTCTATTCAAAATTATACCTGTCCTTCTGCAAAAGGTTTTCAAACAACAGTGATGCTTTTCTTATGTTCCATTTACGGTTTTAAGTGACACCCTGTAGGTATTTATTTCATCAGCTATGTAGGCTTTGGAAAGTATTTGAGCTGAAGTGGGAATATGAACTAGCATTTTTTGAGGCCCGACTAACGTTTGGGAACTTTTCGTACCTTTCGAGTGTCACTGAAAATCATACCTTGGTTTCCTTTTTCCCAGTGAATTTCATCCCAAGAATACGTAAGCTGAACATATCATTTTATTGAAGGGTTTCAGAGCCCAGGGTTTAAATACCTGCTTCCTTCTGAGTGGCTGCAGGCATTAAGGAAGAGCGGGCCTGAGACAGAGCGGGGGTAGAGAGTGGTAACCTGGGTTTCACAGTAAGGTTGGCAAGGATCTGAAAACGAGGACATCATCGTCAAGTGCTGAAAACCAATATAGCAGCATCAGAAGGCAAGATATAGTTTGAAAATGGGTAAAGGCCATTTCTGTTGTAATGGGTCAAAATCTAACGCTGCCCTTTTATCACATCGTTCTAAAAACCTTCAATTAGAATTGACACGCACATCTCAACTCCTATAAGAGTTCTTTACCTGTTTGATTCTGCATTTTATTCTGAATAATAAACACTCATTCACTGAGCACATTGCATCTGCGAGGCATTGTCCTAAGTGCCTCTATAGATCGGCACGGTCTAATATAGGGTGCTCTATAATACTGATCTTCACATCAGCTGAATCTGATAATAATACTGATCTTCACATCTTTTCATATATATGGGAAAACTGAGGTTCACAGACACTAGCCCGAGTCTGCAGAATCATCAAGTGTGGTAGTTGTAGCATGACCAATTGTTTTGCTTTGTCCGGAATGGAAGGGCTTCCCAGGATACAGGACTTTTGTTGCTAAAACTAGTACAGTCCCCAGAAAACAGGGAAGATGGGTCACCCTGCATAGTTGGGTTCAGACTTCAGATCCTTTTGAATCCAAAGCACATGTTCTTTTCATTACTCACCATTTCTTTGTTGAGTGGTGTAGTGTCTGTTTACTCCAATTACAACAATGCTTAGCACAGTGCTTTGTACATAACAGCACTAGGTAAATATTGAATCAATGGAGGGATGGGTAGATAATTTCTGTAAGTACAGTTGTGTAATGATAATGTCTATGGTATGTGTAGAAAAGGTTACAGTCATGGGGTTTCCATCCTCTTTGTTTTGGTTTGTTGTCCAATTACGTTCAAATAGAAAGCTGTTAAATGTGCTGGGGAGTGCCTCACAACTCCTGGAGGCAAGAGAGGACGGGTGTTTGGGGGAGGGAGTGGGCAGGCAGCCCTGAGTTCTTTGCTGAGTTCCGGCAATGGCACGTTTCAAGCTCCCCGCGCGATGTCACTGAGCATGGAGAGGGGGGGAGCGATGAAGTAGCTCATCATTCTATTTCCATCTTACAGACACGATCGATGTAAATAACTGCAAAAGGATAGGTCATAGAAATGATTAGCGAGTGCTAACTTGTGGTGCGTTACCTTCGATTATTTAATATATTTAATTGTACATTTACATGACTGACTTTTTAAGAATGACGGTGTTTAAGAGCCAGCTCACCAAAATCCTCAAAACTGAACGCTCACTTCTTAGAAACCTTCGGTTCCACCAGTTGGGAAGCTACTGGCCTGACTAGCGGCCCTGCAGATTTTTCCCAGGGGAGAAATTAGTCCAGAATGAGCTGCTTCAGACCAACCCTATCATCACGCCTATACATAAAGAGAGAGAGAGAGAGAGAGAGAGAGCGAGCTCAGAGCAGATATCTCTGTGATATATCAAAAGAACAGGGCGTATTTTCCAGAATGAAGTACCAAAACCATCAAGGTAAGACTTTGGAGGACTTTAGAAATTTGGTGGGCAGTTAACACTTATGATTGGCTACATTTCATAGAGGAAAGCAGTACTCCCACATAATTGCATGTCTTCCCTTTAATTGACTGGCGAAAACAGAATTCAGCCAATTTCCTGGAGAAATGTGCTGATGTAGCTTAACCTGTGTGTATTTATGTTTAGAGTGCGAGGATTTCATTATAATATTGTTCCATCTACATACTGAGATATAAATAACTAAAGACAACCACAGTGTTTGTGATATTCTGTTGGTTCTATACCACTCTTTCCTCAAATGAATCTTATATAATAAAATTCACAATTAGGAATAGGAGTAATTAGGGAGGAGTCACTATAAATACTTCTCTAGTCTAAAGGAGATTTATATATATAGCACTTTGTCAAAACAGTGACTATAGGGATAGTATGCTTTTCTTGTTTCGAGATCTGAGCTCTATTGGAAAAAGAATTAACTCTAAAATTGTGTCTATGCAAGCAAAGCAAAATGAATCCCCAAAGTAATTACCCATCACTATCGAAGCAGAAAACATAATGATGAAGCAAATATGGTTTTCCAGGTACATCGACTTTGCTCCTCATTTTTTCCAGGATGGGTTCAAGGTACCAATGTTCTTGTGTTTGGCGAAAGTTATGTCCCAGTTCCTTACCACCAAGGAGATGGTGTCTAGAGCATCTTGGTGACTACCCTCTGGATGAAAGAGGATCTAAAATGCCCAGAAGATTCTATCTAGATCATGTCCTAGAACAGACCAATGCATGGCCAGTAGCACCAATATCTATAAAGATCTTTAGGATCCTAAAATATGGCTATGCATATTGGCTACCTTTGGTACAAGAATGATATAGACTGAACAGGGTCACCTGGGCGTTGTGCCCCAGTAGACCATTAGGGACCCTCATGTTGTCCATCAACAGGTACAAATGTTCCCTGGCCATGTGTCTGATACTCCACTAAGCCCTGGGTTTCTATCATGAAAAAGCCACGTGAGTATCACCTCAAAGCATTCCAGGTAGACGATCAGACCCTGCCTGGGCGGAACGCTCTTGAAAGGACTCAAGCATAAGTTTTTAGCAATAGGTTATACACTCATGGGAATATACTGGCAAGATGGTAACCTTTTTTTAAGTCAAGTTTATTGAGGTAAAATTTTTACATTAAAAAAATCATTCTTTTTAAACGTACATTTGATAAATTTTGACAAATGCTTTCAGGTGTGTGTGACTCCTATCATCCCACTCCTTTAAGCTTTCACTGTGTTACTATGAATGAAAATATCTTTAATCCTGCAGTTATCTTATGAACAGCAAGAATATGATCTGCGTTTCATGTTTTACCAGTAGAAGCATTAAATTTGTTCAGTGTAAGTCTCTCAATATACTCTATTTTTTTCAGCCTGTTGGACCATGCTTCATTATTTTCATTATACTAGGGCTATCAACAAAGCAAGGCACTCCTGGTGTCTTTCCTATGCGGAAAAGATTTGGCCAAGTCATGTGGCCAGAACCTACATGTGGTAGGTTCTGTGCAACTAAAAACACCGAAAAACTGCTAAAATAAAAATAGAAAAGCAAAGTGCTCACACACAAGACTTTTTTGCAAAAAGCTGACTTGGATTTCTCTTGCACTACGTTCCTTCGACCTCCAGTTCTCCAGTCGGTGCCCCTGGTATAACAGTGGCAAGAAGTTAAGTTCATAAGGTAGTATTAGAAAGCTAGTGGGTTGGGGGTGCCTGGTGGCTCAGTCGGTTAAGCGTCCAACTTTGGCTCAGGTCATGATCTCATCACTCATGAATACAAGACCTACGTCAGGCTCCGCCATGAGAGTACAGACCCTACTGGAGATTCTCTCTCCATCTTTCTCTGCCCTTCCACCACTTGCACACGTATGCATGCTCCCTCTGTGTTTCTCAAATTAAATAAACTTTAAAAAGAAAAAGAAAAAAGAAAACTAGTGGGTCTTGGCATTCTTTTTTTTTTAATATTTTTTTAAACGTTTATTCATTTTTGAGAGAGAGAGACAGAGAGAGACAGAGCACTAGCAGGGGAGGCGCAGAGACAGACGGAGACACAGAATCCAAAACGGGCTCCAGGCCCTGAGCTGTCAGCACAGAGCCCAACGTGGGGCTCGAACCCGCGAACTGTGAGAGGGTGACCTGATCCGAAGTTAGACACTTAATCAACTGAGCCACCCAGGTGCTCCTGGGAATTCTTAATACACGAGACACAGGGAATGGCCTCTCAGTTTCATCTCCTCTTCACTTGCCCCGTTCCGGCCTCCCCTCCTCCAAAAGAAGTGAGGCCATGTTAGTGGATATTACTGAGATTTTTCCAGGTCTGTTCCAGGTCTACCTCATAGATACGTTCCACCTCAAAGAAAGTGGCCCCACCCAGCGTAAAGTGAAAAAAAGTCAGTCACCTGGGCAAATGACTGGGTAAAAGGTATGCACAGACATTTGACAAAGAGTTGCCGGCAGGCATAGTAGTGGAAAGATACAACCTTTGGGTGGATCTTTCCCCGGTTCGCTTCCCAGTAACTCACTGTGTGGATGCGTGGCACGTACTTGATCGTTGCATGCTAGAGGTGCTCATCTGTAGGATGTAACCAATGTGCATCTTGGGTGCTTGTTGGGAAAAGTCAGTGAGGGTGACCTAAGGTTTTCCTCAGCCGAACTCCGAGCACATAGAACATGCTCGATCATTCCCGTTCCTTCCTCCTTAAAAGTTAGTATCAAAACCCACTTGAAATGGTCCAGACTATCTATAGACCCCAAACCCCCCATTTCAATGAAGTCCGCTTAGTAAGAAGACAGTCAAGAATGCTGACCCTTCGCCTGGGTGGCGCAGTCGGTTAAGCGCCCGACTTCAGCCAGGTCACTATCTCGCGGTCCGTGAGTTCGAGCCCCGCATCGGGCTCTGGGCTGATGGCTCGGAGCCTGGAGCCTGTTTCCGATTCTGTGTCTCCCTTTCTCTCTGCCCCTCCCCCGTTCATGCTCTGTCTCTCTCTGTCCCAAAAATTAAAAAAAAAAAAAAAAAAAAAAAAAGAATGCTGACCCTTAGCAAAAGTCTGAGACTACTTTGAAGGCACAGATCCCCTCTGGGTGGATTTCGTGTCTCATAGCTTCTTATTTCGAGTAAACAAGAGCCTTTTGTGGTAATCTCTCCCACGTGAGCGATGGGAACAGATTGTCTTCCATCTAAAGCAAACGAGAAATTGCTTAAGTAAAGGTAGCTGTATGAATCATAAACCACTTTCTCAGATAACAGCCATTAAGCAAGTCTGTGTACAAATTTGACAATTTTTATTTCACTGCCTTTTGACAGCCCTTTAGAAGGGTTTCGGAGAACAAGATCTGACTACAGCTTTCAAAAATTCATCGCTGAGTATTTGTTAACCTTGCTCCCAGTGATAGCTGAAGAACCAGGATAATGCCCTTCAAATGGAGATAAATTACAATCTTTCAAAAGATTATCACAGTCTTAATCGAGTTTGCTCCAGCAGCTGAACAGCCTGTGACCTTGTTAGTTATACAACAAACGTATCTGCTACTTTATGTTTCTATAGGTAGTAGTGTAGAGCCTTTAATCTAAATGTTTTCTGTATAGAGAAGGTTGGCTTTACTTCAGTTTCTGCTTCGGGAGATAAAACAGAAGATTCGCCTTATTGAAAGGGTGCGTATCAAGCTAGTTCGGGTATGGTTCAGATTTTTCTTTTTTCTTTTTTTTTTTTAATTTTTTTTTCTTTTTTTTCAACTTTTTTTTATTTACTTTTGGGACAGAGAGAGACAGAGCATGAACGGGGGAGGGGCAGAGAGAGAGGGAGACACAGAATCGGAAACAGGCTCCAGGCTCCGAGCCATCAGCCCAGAGCCCGACGCGGGGCTCGAACTCATGGACCGCGAGATCGTGACCTGGCTGAAGTCGGACGCCCAACCGACTGCGCCACCCAGGCGCCCCTGGTTCAGATTTTTCAAAGACGTGCCCTGTTCACGTCATTTCAGAATTCCACAAAAGTGGAGAGGATGATACAGAGGTTCTCTGGACACCTCTCACTCCGGTTCCCCCAGAGGTTACCTCTCATAGATATGTAGCATGATTTAAGGGAAAAGGGAGGTAATTCTACGTTCCGAAACAGGCATGGTCTTACGCCGTTCTGTGATGGTGTGCTGTTACACAGATGAGACAAAGGTAGGGATTTCACAAGCAAAATAGTCAGGAGGATGTTAGGGAAGCCACATGCACAATTTCTTTGAAAGAACCCATTAGCCAATTTTTCTATATAAATGTAACGAACTGCAGGTATAGAGGCAAGATTCCAACATAGGGCCCGGTTCGTGAAAGGTACAATCCGTACATCTTGGGAAATGGAAGCACTTTTATCCTGAATATAATGTTACAATGGCATGGGAATGGGCACGCCGGCCTTCCCGGATGTCAGCACGTCAGCAGTTAGGCCAAAGGACCAACTTTCAACAGAAGGGAGGGAGAGTTTGAATGGTATTAATTATTAAACGGTAACATTTAATCCTAGATGCTTCTTGTCTGTGCCAAGAGAGAACATCTGTGGGCGCTGAGAACAGGCAGGTTTGGGACAGCCATGCAGATTCTGTGAGGTCTCGAAAAAGCCTCCCAGGAAACAAGGTGATTTAGGAAGCTAAGCACTTATTCTCACACTTAGACTCTTAGCCTCTCTCTGCAAGCGGACGACTGTGGTGCCGAGAAGGACGTTATGACTTACCCCGCGTGGCGGAGAAGAAAAGGAGGGGAGCTTCCTCCCGTCTTGTCAGGGCTATGCGAAATGCTTACAGTGTCCATCGTCCCAAAGGAGAATGCTCAGCATCACGGCCACGGCCACTCTAGCAGCGGCCACCATTTGTGTGACAGCATCCATGCATTCTGTTCCCTGCCTCCCCTTGCCACTCCATTTTAGTGTTCCTTTGTAAGTGTTCCTGACACTTTGTTTATCTTTCTTTTAAACACCCTGCCAAGATTATGTCTGAAAACGAGAAAAAGCCCTCCATTTTTCACTTATTACATCTGTTGCAAGGGAAACAATTTAGCACCGTTCTCAAAACACGAAGAATGTTTCGAGACTCTCCAAAGTCTCTGGCAAACTGCTGGAGCCCAAACACAAAAGGGACAAAATAAATTTTCACACACGATGCTGCTTAGGTGAAATCAGACGTTTACTTGATGTTCTAATCTCTCCATTATTGAAAGGGTACCCGGTTGTTGAGGAAAAACCCATTTTCCCTCTTAGCCTCACAAGCAGACACATCCCTCAAGCTGCCATACTTCCCTTGTGAAAGGAGCATATTAATGAAAGACAACCCGTGTGGATGTCTCTGGAGGACTTTGGGATAAAGCGTTTTTATGACTTCGTAAATCCAATCTGGGATTTCCTTGGTTAACCTAAGGAAGTTCGTTAACCTGATTTCATTGGTCGCAAACATGTGGCAAGGATCTCTTTTCTTTTGCTGCCGGCATGGCACATAGTCATTCCTTTCTTTAGATTTCACCGACTTGCTTAGAAACCGGTGCCCCAAATGCAGGGCTTAAGCAGTCTCTAGTGACAGTGCTGTGGCTCATATGGGCAGAAGGAAGTTTATAAGGAAGTCGAAGAAAAAACATGTTTCGTAAGAGAATCTAGAGACCGCTTTGGAATCCTAGGCTTAATTCACCATTGTAAATCTGATTTTCATGTTATCAGATTTCAGCTCCTGGCTTTTCATTAGCTAGACTGGCTGGATGCCCTCCCCTTCCCCCACTCCTGACCTCTCCTTGATCCCTTCACCTCTTGATATTTGAACCATACCTTTTCTTCCCAAGAGTTGGATAATACTTAGAAGGTAGAAAACTTCTAACAGAATGGCCGGAATTTTCCACCAATGGCTGTGTCGTCTGTGTATTAATACCGATCAATTCGTGACCAACATTTTGACCAGTTTGGGAAAGGAAGCACAGCCAAAAACGTAACTCCCTAATTGTTATCCGTCTCTTTCTCACTCTAAACATCCAAGAATGTTGGCGTGCCTGCGTGGATTAGTTAAGCATCAGACTCTTGATTTCGGCTCAGGTCATGATCTCACAGTCATGAGATAGAGGCCTGTGTCAGGCTCAGCACCGAGCAGAGTCTGCTTGGCTTGGATTCTCTCTCTCTCTCTCTCTCTCTCTCTGCCCCTCTCCTGCTCATTCTCTCCCCTGTCTTTCTCTCAAAATAAATAAAAACTTAAAAAAAAAAAAATGGTGCACCTGGGTGGCTCAGTCAGTTAAGCATCCAACTTTGGCTCAGGTCATGATCTCACAGTCCATGAGTTCGAGCCCTGCATCAGGCTCTGTGCTGGGAGCTCGGAGCCTGGAGTCTGCTTCGGAGTCTGTCTCTCCCTCTCTCTCTGCTCCTCCCCTGCTCACACTCTGTCTCTCTCTCTCTCTCTCTCAAAAATAAACAAAACATTAAAAACATTTTGCATTCCAAAAAATTTTTAAAAACCAATCCAAGAATGCAGTTTTCCTTAATTCACTGAAAACCTCTTGCCCTTAGATGTATTTGCTAAGCCCGAACATTCCTGGCAGCCTCTCCCTTCACTGTGCGAGCTTTAAGCTCTCTGTCGTCACAGTTTCGTGGCGTCCTCTTTGTCGTTCCTTCTTCACATCATTTGGTGTCCCATGTGACATGCTCTTTATACATTAACCCCTTTTCCTAACAGAGCTTCTTAAGACGTGGTTCTGCTGTAGCTGTTCGACCAGAAACGCTCCCGTGCCTCCTAGCATTTCTACATGCATACACCTGTTAGGCGGCTGCCCTTGGATGGAGCCCCAGTAATTGTCATGAAGCGTTTCCCTAGCTTTCCTTCCCGCCTGCTATACCGAGCCCTAGCGCCCCATGCGAAGCCCACCACTGAACTCTGGGAAGCCCCGAGGCTCGTGTCTGAAGTTCTGATAAACAAGACTTACCACCAAATAAATATAGCTTGTAATTAGATCTTTAGCCCACACAGGTGTGTGATCGTAAGCAGCCCGTTGCCGTAGCGGGGTGAGCAGGGTCTCTCAGAAAGTCACGTTCATCCAGAACCTCAGAATGCAGTCTTCTTGGGAAATAGGTAGACTTCTGGCCTCCAGAAGAACCCAGCGAGGACAGCCCCTACCCCCTGAAAGTGTTGGAGAGTTTAAATAAGAGAGTGCATGTGGAGAGTCTGGTACCAACCAAGTTCAAGTCTCTATTTAACCAAATGTTAGTGATGGTGGAGAACATTGCTCAAATGACCTGAGCTCGGTAACCTTGACTCTAAAAAAACGGGGATTATGATAATCTCCACCTGCCTTCACGGCAGGGTTTTTGTGAGGAACCAATGAAGTTATAAACGTAAGAATTCCTGGCATGTAAGAAACAATCATGAGGCGCGCCTGGGTCCCTCAGTTGGTTAAGCATCTGACTCTTGATTTCAGCTCAGGTCATGACGTCACGGCTCGTGGGATCCAGCCCCGCGTTGGGCTCTCTGCTGACAGCACAGAGACCGCTTGGGATTCTCTCTCTCTCTCCCTCTTTTTCTCTCTCCTTCCCCTGCTCACGCATGTGCTCTCTTTCTCTCTCAAAATAATAAATAAACATTAAAAAGAAAACAAACCATGAAATGTGCCCATCTGTGCTCTTCCTCTGCCGTTTCCCTCCAGCCACTGGCAGCACTGGAATGAGGGAGAGAATCAAGATAAGCAGAATATAGTCACTTCAATCAGGAGAATGACCACCTGCCTACAGCAGCTCAGGATCCTGGTAGTAACTTTGTTTTCACTTCTTGGTCTTGTGCGGTTGTTAGTCTTTAAATATCATTTTCAGGGGCGCCTGGGTGGCGCAGTCGGTTAAGCGTCCGACTTCAGCCAGGTCACGATCTCGCGGTCCGTGAGTTCGAGCCCCGCGTCTGGCTCTGGGCTGATGGCTCAGAGCCTGGAGCCTGTTTCCGATTCTGTGTCTCCCTCTCTCTCTGCCCCTCCCCCGCTCATGCTCTGTCTCTGTCTGTCCCAAAAATAAATAAACGTTGAAAAAAAAAATTTTTTTAAAAATAAATAAATAAAAAAAAAATAAATATCATTTTCAGAAGGGTTGATATTGACATCACTGAACTACAGCAACCTCTGTGTGGACAAAATTGGTAACATTCGTATCAGCATTTCTGTCCTTTCCGCAAATCCAGATCTTCCCCCATCCATTCCGTCTCCGTTGGGTTGCACTGCCCTGACGTCATGAAGAGCGATCGCTCTGGAAAGGAAGCAGCCCCACGCTGCTCAGTGCGACTCATCAAACTCTAACCTTGACTCGGTCAGAGAGCACTACGAATGCAATGTTCCTGGGCGCTATGGCAGAGGTCACTAAGAGCTGGGACAGATTGCTTCATAGATTGCAGAAAACGTGCCGCAGAGAGACAGGGTAGTAAATATTTGTGAATAACTCACTAAACCTCAATGATCCACAAGCCCAGGTTGGGGGCTGTCGCCAGGCTGTAATTTGGTCACATGTGGTGACCACAAGACAAGACGAGACCACAAAAGTACTGTAGAGGAATCAAGTCAGGGAAATACGTGACAGGAACACAGCTTCATGATCAGACATTTGTTCAGTGACCTAGAGTTTTCCACAGTCACCTGGGAGAGGACCAGGCAAATGTACCACCGGCTCCCGTGAGCCTGAGGTGAAGCACGAAAAACCCAGAGACGGACGACCCAACATCCAGACGCCAGAAGGCTGCCTGTGTGATGCCAGCTACTTGTTCAGCAAAGAGACAGTCTGAGGGGGTTGCAAACGTCCAAAAACCTTTCCAGGGGAATATAAAGGGATAAAAATATTTCTTTTAACGTTTTTATTCAGTTGGGGGAGACGGAGCGCGAGCAGGAGACGGGCAGAGAGAGAGGGAGACACAGAATCCGAAGCAGGCTCCGGGCTCTGAGCGGTCAGCACAGCGCCCCACGCGGGGCTCGAACCCACGAGCCATGAGATCATGACGTGAGCTGAAGTCGGACGCTTAGCCGACTGAGCCACCCAGGTGCCCCAAGGGATAAAAATATTGAAGGTATAGAAAATATATGGCTTTGGAGTCATACAGCCCTTGGTATGAATCTGGCTTTGACATGCACTAAAGTGGCCTTGGAAATTACTTCTCTAAGCTTCACTTGACCCAAATGTAAAGTGGAGATAAAAATAACCTGCCTTGCAGGCTTGTTGTAAGATGTGACTGAAGTTATATATGAAAGCACCCTGGGACAGAAGATTAGGAAAAAAATGATTCCTTCCTTCCTTCTTTCCTTTCTTCCTTCTTTCCTTCCTTCTCCTTTCTTGCCTGAGTTCCTATAAAGTCACTTTCCCAAGATAAAGAAGAAAGAACTTTTACCTTCCTTATAAAACAATCTTTTTCTTGTCCATTTGACATTAAGATTCAAGTGGTCCTTTTCTTAGTAAAAGCGAGAGGGGACTTAGGTAACGTCTGACAGACACCCCTAGATTTCTGAAGTTGGGGGACCATCTGAATGTAAGCTCCCTCTCCACTTGTCACCGGGCAAAGCACCGCTTGCTATAAACAAGAATGTGCCTTATAGATCCACTTCTATGTTCCTCAATGCTAATTTGCGATGGGACAGGCGTCAACAGAGAAAAAAAAAATGATAAAAATGGCAAATCAGTAGTCACTAAGTTATCTGCGGGGGGAGGGGGGTCATAGAGCTGAAAACGATACAAGGAAAGAGGAGGCACACGGGAACACCCCCTGAGGGCAGGGAGTGACTTGGGGCGTCCAGTGAGAGATTCCGACTTCAAAAGGCTGGATGGCTTGGGAAGACGTCAGCTCGAAGTACTAGGAAGCTTGGCTTAAAATAGCGGAAACAGGGGCGCCTGGGTGGCTCAGTCGGTTAAGCAGCCGACTTCGGCTCAGGTCACGATCTCGCGGTCCGTGGGTTCGAGCCCCGCGTCGGTCTCTGTGCTGACAGCTCAGAGCCTGGAGCCTGTTTCAGATTCTGTGTCTCCCTCTCTCTCTGACCCTCCCCCGTTCATGCTCTGTCTCTCTCTGTCTCAAAAGTAAATAAACGTTAAAAAAAATAATAAAATAAAATAGCGGAAACAATGGATTTATTGGCTCATCTATATGGAAGTCCAGGTACAAGTGAGGGCTCTGGCTTTGGTGGGTCGGCCTATAGACATAGGCTATTTGAGTCTTCCTTCTCTGCAGAATGAGTGTTTGCTCGGCATTAGGGCCCCCTACGCAGGATTGCGACTGTAGCCATCACAGCCATGGAGTGTTCTTATTCTCATTTAGTGGTGGGAGGGGGGACCAGGCTTCTCATAGTTCACACACCTCCCGAAAGTCTGTCATCACTTTGCATTAACCGGATTTGGGTCACATATTCATTACTGCGGAGAGAAGGCAACTTAGCCCTCTGCCACTCGGCTCTCTGCTGGGCTATGTGGGGGTCAGCTTCCCTTGAGGAATGGGAGCTGTGTCAGGGGACTCAGATACTTGAATAAAACTGGAATTTATTGGGAAGAAGAAAGTATGAAGGGGTCCAGGATAGGCCGGCAGCCTTTTATCCTGCAGAAGATTAGAGAAGCACAGTTTACAGATTTCTGAGGGTCAGTTTTTCCTATGGGAGCTGGGGCGAGGGGGGCGGGGTGCGGGGGGTGACAATGTCACGTGGAATGACTGGCGAAGTCACAGCTGGACATTCTTCTTAAGTCCCGGGCAGTACATTTGCTTGACTGTTGTGTTGTTTGGTTTTAACTGTATTACCCGGTCTCTTAAACAATTGTACAACCCCCCCCCTCTTCCCCACCAGCACATACAGTAAGGGATTTCCAATTCTCAACGTTTATTTATTTTTGGGACAGAGAGAGACAGAGCATGAACGGGGGAGGGGCTGAGAGAGAGGGAGACACAGAATCGGAAACAGGCTCCAAGCTCTGAGCCATCAGCCCAGAGCCTGACGCGGGGCTCGAACTCACGGACCGTGAGATGGTGACCTGGCTGAAGTCGGACGCTTAACCGACTGCGCCACCCAGGCACCCCGGGATTTCCAGTTCTCAAGTCCTCTGTGCTCTGTCCCTGAGCCCGTGCATCGGGTAGTGCACTCACTACAGTCGGGGGTCCTGGGAGTTTGATCACCTCGTCAAAATCAGTAGTTCTTAGGGGCTCCTGGGTGGCTCAGTCAGTCGAGCATCCAACTCTTGATTTTGGCTTAGGTCATGATCTCACGGTTCGTGGGATCAAGCCCCACGTCAGGCTGTGCACTGATCGCCTGGAGCCTGCTTAGGATTCTCTGCCTCCCTCTCTCTCTGCCCCTCCCCTGCTCACACACTCTCTCTGTCTCTCAAAATAAATAAATAAATAAACATATTAAAAAAAAAAAAAAAGATCAGTGGTCTTTTTTTTTTTTTTTCCTCAAGTTTATTTATTTATTTTGAGACAGAGCAGGGGAGGGGCAGAGAGAAGGAGAGAGAATCTCGAGCAAGCTCCGCGCTGTCAGCGCAGAGCCTGATACGGGGCCAGAAGTCACAAACGGTGAGATCATGACCTGAGCTGAAACCAAGAGTAGGACGCTTAACCAACTGAGCGACTCAGGTACCCCAAAAGATCGGTAGTTCTTTTTTTTAAAACCTCTTTTTCATATTTTAATTTATTTTTTAGCAAGAGAGAGAGAGAGAGAGAGCATGAGTGGAGGAGGGTGCAGAGAGAGAGGGAGACACAGAATCCAAAGCAGGCTGCAGGCTCTGAGCTGTCAGCACAGAGCCCAACGCCGGGCTTGAACTCACAAACCTTGAGATATCAAGACCTGACCCAAAGTCAGATACTTAACCGACTGAGCCACCCAGGTGGCCTGATCGGTGGTTCTTAACGTGACGAAGTATAGGATCTCTTGGAATCACCTGTATGGGATCTCTTGGAATCACCTGTATGAGAGGTAGGAGATAAGGATTGGATACCTATATATTTTTTAATCCCAGACAAGAGGGAATTAGAGGCTGGGAAACCGAAGGCTGAGATGGAAGAGAACATTTTTTCACTGCATTTGTTTTATGTGGCTTGAATTTTGTTTTTCTGTCAAGTGTATTTCATTCTCTTTGACGTGGGTGTTTTATTCTCTTCCTCTCCTTACCTTTTTTATGCTTCCGATGTTTCTAAGGTGCATCCAGAGCTGAGTACTATTCATGTATATGGTCAAATATTAAGCTTTGCATTGGATACTCCAGAGACCAAAAGTGTTTAGAATTTTTTCCCTTTCTTTCTTTTTTTTTTCCAGAGTCATAATGGAGCAGGTTGCCTTGTTAGGTCAGTGCTCGTGCCTGCCTCAAATTCTCGGATTCATTTCTTTTCTGGTTTGTGCACAGACCACAAAATGTCAAATCCAGCCCATTTCTTCCAACGAGAAAATGTAGATGACCAGGGAGTTTTGTTGACAGATGCCGAAAAGGAGAGTTGCACGGAAGGCTGTTCGGCTTTCTTTTGAGAAAGCAAGCGGAGGAATCTCTTGCCAATACAATCCCCTCTGTGCTGTTCCCATCGGCCCAGGGACCCATGTGTGTCAGTGACACACGGAAACCAGTGTGAGACAATCTCCTTGTTGTTGTTCGTTCCAGAAATCTATTCTAATTGATCAGAGGCTCCGCTCCCCTTTGAATTACAACCCTAAGAAGCAGGAATCACTGACAGGTTGTTTTAAGCCCCTTCCCGCTAGCAATTTAAAGAGCTAGAAGGTTGATGGAGAGAGATGGGTTTAGACGTCATTAAAACGGGAGACGTTTTTTCAGAAAAGGACATGTTTTGTTCATCTTTTGTAGTTACTTCTAGTCCGATGGAAATCACCCACCAATGGAAATTCAGTGTAGCCAAGTGGTCATTTTCACAAGAATAGTCCAGACCGCTCGTGGCCCAACCAATTACTCTCTTTCACCTGTATGTACGTTACCCCGGATACTTTTTAACCTGCGTGTAAATTGCCTGACGAATCTCTAGGCGTACGTATCATTAATGGTGAAATGTGTGCCGTATACTGAGTGACTCCGTCTGAGGGGACACTGACTGGGGCCACTGGTACCAAATTTCCCACAGCTCTCTGTTTTGTTTTGTTTTTTATTTGTTTATTTTGAGAGAGAGAGAGAGAGAGACAGGGCAAGCCGGGGAGGGGCAGAGAGAATGAGAGGGGGAGAGCCCATGTGGGGCTTAAACTCCCGAACCGTGTGTTCCCGACCCGAGCCCAAATCAAGAGTTGAACACTTCACCAACTGAGCCACCCAGGCACCCCTCCCACAGCTCTCTTAAAGTTAGCCTGCACCTAGGGCCTGGGAGTTCGCCCACGAAGGACAAAAGATTCAGATTAGTTTCAGGAACTGAGAAGAGAAGGTAGAAGAGACCAACATCTTCCTCAGGCTACTTCCCCTTCCTGAGTTATTGACAGGAAGGAAGCCAAATTTTGTGTTTCTCTCTTTTTTGGTTTTTTCTGCTCCCATTCATCCACCTATGCCTTGAATGTCTAAATACGCAACATAGGATATCATTACGACCGAATCAAGTTCTGCAGCATACATATTTTTTATTAAATGAAATTTGATATTTAGCATTCTACAGTGCTTTAAAAATTGAAGAACTTTTTTTTCCCCCTTTCATTCAGAGAAGGGAGCAGAGAATTAACATGTCAAGTTCTGGGGCACCTGGGCCGCTCAGTCAGTTGAGCGTCAGAGTGCAGCTCAGGTCATGATCTCGCAGTTTGTAAGTTCGAGCCTCGCCTCGGGCTCTGTGCTGACAGCTCAGAGCCTGGAGCCTGCTTCAGATTCTGTGTCTCCCTCTCTCTCTCTCTCTCTGTCCCACCCCAGCTTGTGCTTTCTGTCTCTCTTTCTCTCAAGAAGAAATAAACATTAAAAAAAAAAAATTGTTTTAATGCTGAGTTCCTATTGTGATTCAGACATATGGTGGACTTTTTTATGTTTTCTCGTTTAATCCTTGTAACTATCCTGCAAATTAGTTATATTGTACTATTTAATATTAATCCCAGATAGGGTCTACTGTGTGTTGTCTCTGTTAGGGCCCTTTCGGGTGCTGAGGACATTGCGATCCTACCAAGAATTCAATCTGATGGGAAAGACAACATATGAATGACTAACCACAAAACAGACACAAAGGTACCTTAATAGGTACACAAACAGAAGGCTGTGGAAGGCATGCTTTTAACATTAAAGCCTCTCCAATGGAAGCACCAATCAAAACTGTAAACTTATCCTCAAGGCAAATTCTGAGGTAGCTGCAGAGGGACTCCAATATTTTGATACAATCAATCTACCAAACACAGGTGGATGATTAAGTAGGAATATCAGCCGCTGTTTTTTTTTTTCTATTAGGCAACATGGAGAAAGTTTCTGAATCTCTGGTGGTTGTTGTTTTAAGAAAATAACTTAAAACGTTCTTAAAAAATATTTTTTTAGGGGCGCCTGAGTGGCGCAGTCGGTTAAGCGTCCGACTTCAGCCAGGTCACGATCTCGCGGTCTGTGAGTTCGAGCCCCGCGTTGGGCTCTGGGCTGATGGCTCAGAGCCTGGAGCCTGTTTCCGATTCTGTGTCTCCTTCTCTCTCTGCCCCTCCCCCGTTCATGCTCTGTCTCTCTCTGTCCCAAAAATAAATAAACGTTAAAAAAAAAAAAATTTAAAAAAAATATTTTTTTAATGTTTATTTACTTTTGAGAGAGAGGCAGACAGAACACGAGTCAGGGAGGAGTAGGGGGCAGGGGCGGGCACAGAATCCGAAGCAGGCTCCAGGCTCCGTGCTGTCAGCACAGAGCCCTGATGCACGGCTCAAATTCACAAACCGTGAGATCATGACCTGAGCTGAAGCCGGACGCTTAACCGACTGAGCCACCCAGGCGCCCCAGTAACTTAAAGTGTTGTAAGGAGACTTCACTTATTCATTTATACCCCCACATTATTTTTTAAATAATTTAACATGGCTTACAAAACTACATACCGCTGCCCAGGATAAATGAAAATATTCAGTAGCGACATGACTATATCTCTGTGTGTCAATTTCCTCTTAATATCTGTTTCCTCCTCCCCGCCAATAACTGTTTCCTTTTTCCTGGTTTCAGATCTGTTTTAAGTCACTGTAGCTATTCTGGCTATCTTGGGTTTCCTCTGGAACTGATTTGGTGCCTCCCACAGGCCCCAGACTGCCTGACTTATCTGCCCACGGGGACTGTGTGTCCTCTTCCACCAAACTACTTAGGCAGGACCTTTTGTCTGAAGCAGATCTGTTTATCAGAGAGCAATTGGGTTGCATGTATAGGAGCCTCAATAAACAGGATATTCCATCTCAAATTTATGGCCTCTTGGCACACACAAGAATGCCTCCCAAGGAAGCATGATTCTCGAGAAAGCCACGGTGCGTCATCGACCACAGTTGCTGAAAGGAACAGGCTAGGCATTGGCACTCCCAGGTTGAAGTACAACAATTAGTGCCTTTTTAAAACGTGTGCAACTTTTGGATTAATTTCGGGATGGGAAATCATTAGCATTCTTAATTTAAAGAGGAAACCTCTGGACAAGAGTTTGCAGCTATAAATCAATAATAAAGATTTTCTCTGAATTATGATGTTTTCACCTGACTCTGGAATTGGATTTTTTTTTTCCCCTCTCTTTTCATTTTTGAGGCTTTGAATTTGACTTAACATACTGACTCTGTCAGGCTCCTGTGGTGAACTGATAATGAAATTAGGCGAGACAGGGTCCATTGACTTGCAAGACCAATGCCATTAGTTGTCTTCTCTCTGTTTCTGCAACTGGTTTGACACCCGCTTAGTCACCTTGATCTTGGCACTTGCCTCTGACACTGACACTCAGGAGAACAGAGCTCAGAACGGGGGTGAGGAGGTAGCACGGTAAATAGATGTTATTTAAAAAAAAAAAAGGTGAAAATCAATACTTCCATTAACATCTGGAAGCAGACTTTTCAAAGAACGTTTGTATGTTTAGCTGACAGTAATGTACCAAGAAGACCAGTTCCTTTAAGGGTCACAAATTACATGACTATCACTTTGGTGTCCCTTCGTTTTTCTCTCCATTTTGCCCAGAAATGTCACCGGTAGATTTTTAAACTAAGACAAAATGAAAGCAAACAAATAGAAAACTCTGCCTGGCAAAAATACTAAAATAATGGTTACCGGTTTCAGGAAAGACGATCTGATTACATTCTAGTGCTATCCGTGAAAATGATTAGTCGTGTGCAACAAAATGAGTATGCTCTGGAGGTGGGTCGTCCTAGGCGTTGATTTGTACGTATGTGTCCCTTGTAAATTCGGTACTATTGCAAACATGTAACTGAGATTATCTGCTGCCCAGTGGATTGTAAGTTCCTGGTTTGGTTGTCACATCATCCTCAACTTTAGGATTCAGGCCCGGCTTTTGCATTCCCTGGTTCCGTGACTTAGAGAAGTCCAGCAACGTACCTGAGGCGCCATTGCCTCATGTGGCAAAATGGCACTGGAAGGAACAAGTGATCCGTGTGTGGAGTTGCCCGCACACAAAAGCATCTCAGTGGATGCTGGTCCCCTACCGCTCCGTCCATGGTTCATGGTTTTTCATTTCTCCCATGTTAGTTCCCTTACCTCCTCCACATTGCTGTCTCCACTCTACAGCTGTAGAGCGATCCTTCTGGACAGAGGATGATGGCAGTAGTCAAGGACTTTGGGAAGCGATTGACGTGGGAGCCTTCCCTCCAGCGAAGGAGGCTGGGTACCTCTCCCGAGGCTGCCTCCCCGTCTACTCCTCTGGCATTCTTTGCTGGTGCCTGCTCACAGGAGTCAAAGCTTGGGAGGACCGCCCATTGTATTAGGTAGTTTGGGGAGTGGGGCCCCTCTGGCCTCTGGGGACAGAGGTCCTCAACCCAGCAGATAAAAAAGAGATGTAGATTCTCAGCTTGGATGTGGAAGACACAGTCTCAACCTAATTCTTTTTTTTTTTTTTAATGTTTATTTTCGAGAGAGAGAGAGAGTCAAAGTGGAAGAGGAGCAGCAAGAAGGGAGAGGGAGAGAATCCCAAGCAGGCTCCACACTGTCAGCGTAGAGCCTGCTGCGGGGCTGGATCCCGCGAACCACGACCTCATGACCTGAGCCGAAGTCGGATGCGTCACCAGCCGAAGCATCTCCGCTTGATTCTGATCTTCAAGAAAGGGCACGTGTAGGGGCGCCTGGGTGGCTCAGTCGGTTAAGCGTCCGACTTCAGCCCAGGTCACGATCTCACCGTTCGTGAGTTCGAGCCCCGCGTCGGGCTCTGGGCTGATGGCTCGGAGCCTGGAGCCTGCTTCCGATTCTGGGTCTCCCTCTCTCTCTGCCCCTCCCCCGTTCATGCTCTGTCTCTGTCTCAAAAGTAAAATGAACGTTAAAAAAAAATTTTTTTTTTAAAAAGAAAGGGCACGTGTAGAACAAAGCAGTGCTGAAAAACTTGAGAGGAAATGAGATCTTAGCATCCAAATGAGCAAAAGACAGGAAAGTTCATCAGTATCTGACAGGCATCCTAGACCGTGGAAAAGCAAATTTAAAAAAGTTCAGAAACAATACGCATGTTTGGTCCCACGGCCACAGGGTTTCCAAGAGGCAGAGATAGGTCCAGAAGGGATAGAAAATGAAATTCTAACTATATAATAATAAGGAGCCGAATATGTTAGAGAAACTGAAGAAGTCGATTCGGTTGCTGAGAGAGCTCTCCTTCGAGCAGCGAGTTTGGAAAGCCTGTTGGAAAAATCGAAGAACTTGCTGCCAAGAACGAAAGCAACGCAAAGGCACAAACCTGGAAGAATGGTAGTATAAAGGACGAAGTGAGAAAAACAGGCTCAAGTTTGCTGGGGGAGGGGGAGGGGGGAAGGGATAAGGGAAAAAATGACTTGGACCAGCGTGTAAGGAGCAGAACAAGGAACTCTTAGTCACAGTGTTGCGACTGTGATGTCACGTCAACAAGACAAAGAGGCAATCGAACTATTCGGCTCTTGCTGGGCTCTGTCTTCTCCGCCAGAAGAATGACCTCAGACCCAACATGGGAAGATGCCTGGCAGATGCGCCGAGGACTGAAAAGGCAAAGCGGTAAATGCTGGTGGCGAGCGCCTTCGTGACTTTCTCTAGGGGGACGGCAGCAGGGCGCAGGACCACAGAGGGGGGACATCCAGGAGCCGGGCCACCACACGAGGTGACGAAGGAGAGGTGCCAGGGCACAGAGAAAGGAGGTAGTGGAGAGAGCCAGGGATGATAGAATTATCGGAACAGCCCATCAGAAAGGTCCTAGGAAAGATGTGCATGTGGGGCTCCGTCGGTTGAGCGTCCGGCTTCCGCTCCGGTCATGATCTCGCGGTCCGTGAGTTCGAGCCCCGCGTCGGGCTCTGTGCTGACAGCTCGGAGCCTGGCACCTGCCTCGGATTTCGTGTCTCCATCTCTGCCTCTGACCCTCCCCCGTTCATGTTCTGTCTCTCTCTGTCTCAAAAGTAAACATTAAAAAAAAATTTTTTTTAAATAAAAAGATGTGCCTGTGCTGTTGGAGGTGGGCGTGGAAAAGGGAAGGGTTTCGCACATCTTCTTTGGAAGCAGAAAGCAGACGGGGGAGGGAAGGATGTGGGCAGAGGGCAACCGCATGAGCCTAGTCATGGAGACAGAAGTTTGGGGTAAGTGTCACACACAGCGAGAATCCAGGTTGGCCAGAGTCACGGGTTACGTTCCGGAAAATAGCTGGATGTATAAAGCAGCCACGGAAGGAAAGATAAAGTCTAGGTGCAAAGGGTTTATTATTCGTCAGAAAGTTCACAACAAGGGCTCCACATGCGATAAGGGGCTGAGAGCGCGCTGGGGCAAAGAAAACGAAGAGAGCCATTCATAGACCTCTTCCTGGGGACACCATGTGATTGGAATACACAGCTCAAACCTGAAGGCATCGAGAGGTCTGCAAATTTTATCATGCTTTGTGTGGGATTGCCTCACGAATGGTACAACTGTTGAACACGAATAGGACCACTTCTTTCCCTATTAAAGGCGGGCTATCCGGGTTACTTAAGTGTTGAATTACAGGGAGTTCATGCTAATAAAGAAAGCTCTGTTGTCCCACCAGAGCTTATAATAAGGGCTCCTAGGGCCCCCCCCCCCGGTTGGCTCAGCAGGTTAAGTGTCCGACTTCAGCTTAGGTCATGATTTTGTGGTTCGTGAGTTCGAGCCCCGAGTTGGGCTGTCTGCTGTCAGCACAGAGCCCCACTTCCGATCTTCGGTCCCCCTCTCTCTCTGCCCCTCCCCCCTCTCAAAAATAAATAATCATTTAAATAACAATAAGAAGAAGACCTCCTAAGGTAAACCAGAGATCAAGAAAACTTCCCCGAGGACATGATATACGGGCTAAGCGCTTGCGGAAAAGTAGAACTTAGCCTTAAGTACTGCACACCCTGGGAGTGCTAAGTCTTTCTTGGGATCTGGGTGCCTCGCTCTCCAGAGAAATGTTGCCACTTGGAAGCTCTGCCAGGTGAGAAGCCAGAGGCAGCTAGTTAGGAGTCACTGACACAGAAGGAGAGCTGCGTTATCAGATCTATGAACCCTTCCTCTATGGAGGGGGAATTTGATCTCATACTGAGGCAGTCAAGCATCCGGATCAAGCTCAGGGGCTCCAGACCCAAATATCTGGATTTGAATCCAGGCTCCGCCATGAATTCCATTGATTTCCGTTATGTCCTATGTTTATGTGGTATGTTTAGCAACTAACTGCAACATTTTGTAACACATATTGCATAGCACTGCTGGCCGTATGAGACGAATATATAAACGCAGGTCACGGGTCTATAATAACAGTGCCTGGAACACAGCCGTCATTCAATACGTATTAGCACCTGGTGAATAAAAGTTACAATAAAACAGATAGGTTTGTAGCGTTATCTAATAGAATGTTTTCACAGTCCAAATTGTAGAACAAGGTAATCCGAGTTATCTGAGAAAAAGAGCCCTAAGTGTTCAGCCAGAGATGAGATCATCATCCGGAAGAAACAAGGAGGAGCAGACACCTGCCTTGGTTGGGCATTGAATTGGACGATTGGTAAACTTTGTGACTTTCTGATTCCATGGTTTTGTGTGTAAGAATGGGTATTTCAAGGGGCGCCTGGGTGGCGCAGTCGGTTAAGCGTCCGACTTCAGCCAGGTCACGATCTCGCGGTCGGTGAGTTCGAGCCCCGCGTCAGGCTCTGGGCTGATGGCTCGGAGCCTGGAGCCTGTTTCCGATTCTGTGTCCCCCTCTCTCTCTGCCCCTCCCCCGTTCATGCTCTGTCTCTCTCTGTCCCAAAAATAAATAAACGTTGAAAAAAAAAAAAAAAGAATGGGTATTTCAAGAGATCTTCATTTCAGCTGAGATGCGTTCCCGGTAGCAAATTATTCATTAAAGGACTTGTAGGGGCTTCCTTATCAGGAGAAAATATCTTTTTCAGGTTCATAAGCCACAGGTCTTAACCTAGGGCCTCGCTGTGCCTTTCTCCTTGTGTTGAGTCAAATCCCAGGGAACAGTGGGTATTCATTCACTCAACAAGGTGAAAACAAACCTTGAAACAAACAGACTTTTAAAAACCACTGCATTCCAAAATGTGAAACAAGGGATTGTGAGTTGACTATCAAACTGCCACGAGCATTTTTGAAAACACTTCGTGGTCATTAGTGAACTGGTGGCATTACTTTATCATCGAGTCGGCCATGAGCGATGAGGATCGCGTAGGAAATAGAAAAAATATTTTTTTTCCTTCAAGGACTTTCCTCAAAATTCTTGATCCCAGTGCCAGCCCTGATAATCGGTGGATTATCTGGGTTCTCGAAATGCAGCAAAGAATCAAAGGCGATTTATAAGGAAACAGCCCGTTTTACTGAGAATTCAGCCAGGTTGATTGGCTCAGTGGTTAGAGTCACAGCCGCTGCGCTGAGCACCAGAATGGTCAGTGCAATTAATGCAATTAAAGTAATTAGTCCTGGCAGCTGTAAGGTCAAACAGAGGTAGCTTTGTCACAACAATCTGCCGCTGCAAAATTACTGACATTTCCAACTAAATTATATTCTCTAAATTGTTGCCTTAATGCTAAATAAATAAAGTTATGCTAATGTAGGGACTGATTACAGATTGAAATGAGCACAATTGCTTGTTCTCCAGTCTGCGAGGGTTAACATTTTTTAAAAACATAATTAATGGCCTTTGCTTACTGTCTCTGGTTATAGACCCTGCAGTCCCATTTGCATTCTTTTGCAATCTGCTGACAGTGCTAAATGTCTACGAAGAAAGATCTCATCTGCAGGCGGAAAATGCGCTTTTCACGTCATCAAGCTAAAACTTGTTATGGTTTCGGGCCGGTGTTAATAACAAAGAGGACCAGAAAGGGAATGGATACGAAGGAGGCTAGAATCCGTTTTTCTTTTCAGTCTTGTGATCCAAGCCTTTTCTGGAGTCAATGTGAAATGTAATTGCTCTTTTGACCTCTATCTTCTCTCTCCCCAGGTCTGAGGAAGAGCTACACTGGTTGATTATTGCAGGAATGAAAGGCACTCTGACCTTGTGGACCGACCGCCTCGCAGCTTTCAATGCTGCCCATTATACCGAAGGCAGGCAACTCCTGGAGAGAGGCGGAATCTACAGGAGAGCTGCTCCCTGGGCAACTTGCCAGAAAAGGCCTTCATCAGCTGCAGTTCAGACATGGCCAGACAGCTCAGGCAGCAAAGGAAACAGCTGGGGGGTGGGGGGTGGAAACAGAGTATATAAAAATATTGTTAGCACGCAGTCTAAAGAGCTCTCCGGCATCTATGCTTTAGAGCGCCTTTGCGAATGTGGCCCCGCGTCATCTGCTTGAACTGAAGGTCCACCTGGGCAGTTTTGCTGAGGAAGGAAGCAGTAACCAATGTAAGTGCAGCTACCAATTTCCTAAAATAGGCTGTCCCGCACCCGCAAGGGTTTATGACAATACTCCCGTGCGAACAGCAATGTAAAGTGATTTTCTAGAAAAAGTAGGTCGGGATATTGAGTTACAACAATGGCTCTAGAGTGTAAATTATTCATGACAAGTCTGGTTGGATTCTTTTAGAATTTACGGTTAACGCATGGATTAGAGAGCAACTCGGGATGAAAACAACCTGCCGTCATCTTGAAGTTCTACAGTTCAGGGAGGCGTTGTTTCAAATCAGCCGGGGTGCCTTTGCATAGCTCCTAGTTCTAGTCACCGGGGTTTTATTGAGTGTTTATTATGTGCCCAAGCATTGTTGGAAAATAAGTGACGTGTGAAGGGTCTGTATGCATCAGTGAGATTGGTTGACCAACCAGACACAGAAATGGCACCCTTTCCTTTGTCATTCTGTTTTATTCACTGAGGGCCTGTATGCGTGAGGCACGGTGTTACAGCGGCTTTACATTCTGACTCTCATTAAAGTCTTAGGGTAACTTTCAGGTTTGTGTTTTCATCCCCTCCCCCACCCCCACCCCTTGAGGAAGAATGGATTTTCTGTAGTAATAAAGGCTTTGAAGTCTGGAATTAGCCACACTTTGTTTCAAATTCCATTCTGTTACTACCTGAAAAAAAAAGACCTTGAAAATAGTCTCCATTTTTTCTGGGCTTTGGTTGACTTAGTTCCAGCAATGGAGGGGACTAGATGAACTTAATACATCCCAACTGTGGCCCGTTGTGCCCATGAAAATATATATGCCCATCAAATGCTGAATTCAGAAATCCCAATCACCCTCCCTGTAAAAAGAAGGAACCATCCGAGGGAGGGAAAGAATGAGGCGGGAAGGATGGGGAGAATGGTGTTAAAACATAATTTTCAAAAAAGGGTAACATCATGACCCTCTGAGATATAAAAACATATACATGTTAAGGATCTGATTCTACTCATTAATCAAAGAAGGACCCAACAGATGTGACAACCAGCTGAAGAGAATCTGAAGCGAGCGTTTATAGACCTGGAATATTGAAATGAGTATGCAAATGGCTCAAAACTGGTTTTTCCCAGGGGCAGTGGGGGGAAATCAAGTGAACCTCTACCAGCCAGGGAAGCACCTGCATGTCGCTGAGTTACCTGTAACAGGTGAGTTGTGAAATGGCTCAAAGACAATGAAAGGCGAGAATCAGGTAACAGGAAGGGTGTGCCGTGTGCAGACCGCACGTAGTTTCCCACTGAAGCAAAATTGTTTTCCACCGTGAAAACAGTCATGTGGAATCTGGCATTTCATTGTGATTTCTGATGCTTCCGTGGGTATCTGGGGAAGGATCTCAGTGGGGATCTTGGTGCGAACAGGAATCACCTGAGAATGTTTCAAAACAGAATCACCCGCTCCAGCCAGCACTGGGGATTCTAATAAAAGGCTCGGAACAATTAGAGGGCCTCTCCAGCTGTTTTCTGAGGTTGTGTGCAGTATTTTTAGGCGCAGTATTTCTATCTGATCCTTTGAAGAGCCTTTTGTGACTTTTCTTGATGTAGTTTAAGAGTCGGGACACTACTGAGCGTTTGGTGCACCAAGGGCTAAGGACCAATGGGCACAGGGAAGGCACAGGAAAGTCCAAAGGAAAAATAAGTTTAATAAGAGGGAAGAATAGAATACGAATGGAAATAGGGAATAAGGGGAATCAGCTGGGGCAGAGGCTGGCCGAGGATGTCTCCCGATCGTGCTTTAGGGCTATGCTGTTAATAAAAGCACCATTTCCAACTCATGCCCATGAGGAGTGGGAGTAAGAAGGTTTTACTTCGAAGGCTCTGCTGCCTTGCAGATTTCCCGCCTCCGTGGGAAATGTAACACGATCATATGGTTTACAAACTTATCAGAGAGCTTATATCCTAATCCCACGATAATATACAAAATGCTCCCCACACATGGTCTCCCTGCAGTTTTACACTTGGGGTTTTTTCCTCTTCCACACTTACGTCCCACCCCACACGCAATTTTTTTTTATTATTATTAAGAAAAAGATCAACTGAAAGCCTAAATGAAGTTTTCCATCTTAACATATTTTAAAAAAAAAAAAAATTTTTTTAACGTTTATTTATTTTTGAGACAGAGAGACAGAGCATGAACGGGGGGAGGGTCAGAGAGAGAGGGAGACATAGAATCTGAAACAGGCTCCAGGCTCTGAGCTGTCAGCACAGAGCCCGACGTGGGGCTTGAACTCGTGGACCACGAGATCATGACCTGAGCCGTAGTTGGCGGCTTAACCGACTGAGCCACCCAGGCGCCCCCATCTTAACGTATTTTGAAGAACACAGTGTTGTAAAGGAGCTAGTTATTTCTAGTTCCGAAAGGGAAATCTGTGAAGTTGCCAGTTGAGGCTCAGCTCAGCAACTGAAATGAAATGTGGGGAACTTGGTGGTGCTCCTAGGAAGATTGGGAGTCACTCCAGATTGGTAACTCACATGGAGGAAATATGGCGCAAGGTCAGCGCATATTAGACCTTGTATTTCGTGAAGCTTTACAAGCTTCTAAGAGAATAATCAAGCGTCATTCTTGAGGTAAAATTTGGAGAAACAGGTAACCCTCGCAGCTGAAACAAGACATCTCAAGACGGGAGGCGATGCTCTCTCGACTAAAAACTTCAGAACGATGGGCACCAGAAAAGGAGGGCTCATGGTTTCTCTAGGTGATGAGGTTCAGCTGGCCAGCAAACCCCGAGTTGCCAGTGAAATCCCTGTGTTTGGACAAGTTAGAAAGGGTTAAGCCAACTACCACCTTGAAACAAATGAAAGAATGCCACCAGGGCCTCTCTGAAGTCCAAGTTTCAAATAAATTGTTTGGTCCAAAGGAATAGTTTCTTTTTCTTCATTGTTCTTAACCTAAGAGATGAAGAAAAATAAATCAATGTCAGATAAAAAAAAAAAAAAAGCTTCTGGTAGCTCGACACAATATATTAAAAACAATGAAAATATCGTTTGCTTGTGGGAACAGGAGAAAGCCAATAAAACTTAGAGAAGCTTCCTTCTAATAGTACACATTGTTAAAAAAAGGAACTTTAGAGCTATTATTCCTCTTTTGATCTTCCCCCAAAGCTGTGAGGTGTACAAAATCTACCCAAATTGCTCTGCTTTCTAGCTGTCATGTTTTAAATAATATCATACACATACCTTCCAAGTTTTGAAAAGCCCATTCAATGTTTTATATAAAGGGAAGTTACCAGAAATGGGCCAAGAGCACGCTACTAAATATAGCAACGTAATTACTGTCATGTAAATGATCTCCTCTATGTAACAGTTAGAACAATGAGATAAAAGGTTTATCTTGACAAAGTTTGAATAAGTAGAGGTGGAATTAATTCAGAATATCCATAACTTCTTCATCCACAGGCAGTGGGGCGGGGGGGGGGGGGGGGAGCTACAGTAATTTAAGCGGCAGCACGTTGTTGGGTTTTTTTCCCCCTGTTCATTTGCATTTGGGGAGTTTTTCCACAGTGTATTCATTTGCTGGTGAGATAATGTGTCCCTGCCTGATCAGATAAGAGAGGGATAGAATTACTAATGATGAAAGGAGGCAGCCCAAGGGCAAGAAAGCAAAGCTGCCCTTCCTTCTTTCACCTAATCTGGAAAGATCTGAATTTCAACCATCCCGGCCCCCCCCTTTTTTTTTTTTTTGCCTCATGGTGATGGTGGAGCCATTTGCCAAAGCTAGGTTAGGACCATGCAAACTGAGTTCCACAGATTCTTTTTTTAAAAGCGCCTTTCAAAGAAAGAATGTGATGTCATCGTGCTGACTGGCTGTTCCATTCTGGCTGTTTGTATGTACTTGGCAGTGAATACATGGAAGGCAATTGAATTCTACCGCCAGTCAATAAGCATCAGCTGTTTTCGAGGTAGTGTGGAAATCATCAACAGCAACAGAGGTCTCGTCCTGGGGAAAAAAAAAAATTCTGAAGAGAAAGTTTCAAAGCTGTGATTCAGAGGAATGCTTCAGTTAATGATTAGAGTAATGAGGTGTCTCTTACCGGTAGTGGAACCATCAGAAGAATATAGATAGAAATATAAACTCAGTTGGAGGAGTAAAGGTAATGCCTTATCTGTGCTCTTTTAGACTGTTAAGTAACAAAGAGTCAACGGAGTGAATTTTGAAGATCTAATTGGCTTTATTAATCAGTTCATGAATGGGGCAGCCTCCCATGTGGCAAGTAGAGGGGCGTTCCAAAGGGCTACAGAAAAGGAAAAGTTTTCAGAGGTAGCGAGGGAATGGGGGAAAAAAGGAAATTATTAGCAAAGAATCCATTGTTTTAGGCAAGGTCGCCCTGCTAAGGGGAATGGGAGGGGTCTATCAATAAATGTCCTCGTGCTGACCAGGAAATTCCCTTGTTGACTGGCTAAAGGTCACATTCCTAGGAGTTGAAACTGCACTTAGGTTAGGTATTAAGTCTCCGTGTACTAAGTGATGCCATTTGGGGCCTGTGGTGTTCTGTTTAACATGGTAAATGTAGGGATCTACATCCAGTCCTTGGTAGACAGCACCATATCCCCTAGGACACGTCAAAGTCAGGAAGCCAACACTGGGCCCTGGAGTTGAGAAACGGAATGGAGAGCTGTCAGGAGTTCGAGTCCCTTTGGCTGGCAAGCTAGACAATGAACTCGGCTTTCATTTTCCTTTACTGCAAGCTTCCAGAAAGTTTCAGAGCAGGAAAATGATATCCTTTTAGGAAAAACAGGGGAAGCCAACAGCCTGATGGTCAGCATTTCGCTGGTGTGGATAATATAGAGACCAACTACACACATTGTTACATAATGAAAAGGGGGGTAGTAATACACAAGGAGGAAGGACTGTTTTGCTTTGGTTTACCCGGGAAATTTTTAAATTTATTTTTATTTATTTATTTATTTTTTTAATTTATCTTTATTTTTTGCAAGAGAGAGAGAGAGTGCACGCGCGAGTGAGCGAGCAAGCCAGGGAGGGTCAGAGAGAGAGAAGGAGAGAGAAATCCCAGCAGGCTCCGTGCTGTCCGCCCAGAGCCCGACTCAGGGCTCGAACGTTACAAACTGTGAGATCGTGACCTGAACTACCGAGACCAAGAGTCAGACGCTTAACTGAGCCACCCAAGTGCCTCTCCCTGGGAAATTTTGTAAAGGTGGCTCAGAGACACTCGGTTGGATGACCCGACTGGGGAAAGCTTAGACCCTTTGATCTATCGCCTGCTGCCCTTTGGGCCAAGCACTTCCCTGGGATGAAGAAGACTGGGTTTGGAGGACAAAGACCATGAGAAGAATCCGAAAAGAGAAATGTCCTAAAAATACAGAAATGGGAATAGCAAATTGAACCAGGGTACAGAGAAGAGATGATAAGGAACCATCTGGGCATATAGGTTGAAGGATTAACCTGAGAAAGAGAAAATAAAGACACTCTTCCCCTAAACTGGGCAACTCCTTTCTTTAAACAGGGAGCTGACATTTATTGATGGTTTTGCATATCCGTCATGTGATACCTTAGCACTTTCTCATAAGTGAGGGTGCTGTTAAAAGAGAGCAGGATATCATCTGACAGCCTTTATTTTTTGTGTCTACAGGATGAGGTCATTGGCTAAGATTGCAAAAAAATAGAGATCTGATTAAAAGTTGGGGAGGCAAAAAAAAAAGTGGGGAGGCATTTGGGGGTATGCATTGGGGAAGGTGAATGGAAAATGACGAAGAATAAAAAAAGGGAATGCAAAATAGTACATCGAGCCCTGAGAGCTGGATATGCAGAGGCCAGCATCTTTTTTTTTTTTTTTTTTTAATTTTGGACAAACTAAATGCCAGGTTGACATAATCCAGGATCTATACCAATTACAATGGAAGCAAATTGCTTTCTTCCTTCTTAAAATGGTTACATTCTTTAAAAGCAGGGCTGAAGGGGGGCAAAAAAAAAAAAAAAGAACTGAGAAAATGGAAGTAGCTGGCATATTTCTAAGCTACTTCTTCAAAGTATGAAGGATTCTTAAATCCCTGCCCTTCCCAGGTCAATAGGTTAAACACAAGTCTGTGTTACGCTGGATCAGACACCCTGCAGTGTTCCCAAGGGTTTAATTCTACAAATTAGCAACAGTGGGCCATAGGGTTCTTGCATAACTCTCTTACCAGGGGTTTGATGAATCTCAGAGAGGTACAGTGCACATGAATAAAAGCAATCTGGCCCAATTTCCTGAAAGCGCTATATATTCTAGCAAAAATAGTTATAAGTCAACTCTTACAATACCCGGTCGAATAAGCTGGCTTGCTCAGTTTAACATTTACCAGGCACCCCTAGGTGAGAGCCACAGAGCAAGGCCTCGGGTGACACTGTGATAGTGACCATGGTGACCATAGGGGTTAACCTTTGCAGAGGGCTGACCGTGCCCCAAGTACTCGTCTCAGCTCCCTGCATGTGTCCACCTCACTAGGTGCTCATAACCACCTTATACAGTAGGTCTAATCTCCACTGTAGAGAAGCGGTAACGGTAAGGGGTGGGCAGAGAGCGGAGACACAGAATCCGAAGCAGGCCCCAGGCTCTGAGCTGTCAGCACAGAGCCCAACGCGGGACTCGAACTCATGAACGACAGGATCATGACCTGAGCCGAACCCTTAACCAACTGAGCCACCAAGGCACCCCTCCCATGATCCTTTTAAGTGTTAGCAGGGAAGCTGACCTCAGAAGTTTCCAGAGAAGTGGACTTTTTCTTAAAGTCTAAACGTGGAGAAAACCAGCCATTGTTTTATTACCGTATCGCATGAAATCATGCCGTAGCATATCAGACTACCTTGATTATCGTAAGGACATATTTAGAAGTGTTACAAATAGCCTTGAAAAAAATGGTCTTTTTGATTGTTGATCGTATTGGTTAATGGCTAACTGCTGAAGCCAGCTGGAGGCAGCCTGTAGAGACAATCATTCTTTTTTTTTGTTGTTTTTAAGCCTTACAATGTCTGACAGACGTATGAATGCTTCTAATGAGAACAGGGGAGTGAATGTGTAGAAAAGCATGCGTGAAAACCTTCTAAGGTGATAGTTCATATTTTATTTTGGTTTCTTCTAAAAAAAAAAAAAAAAAAAGGAAACTATGTCTACTGAGAAACATCCAGAAACATTGTGTATTTCTGCCCTAAGATAGTTTTAGGAAGTAAACGACTGAGATTTTTCAGGGTTATTTCCATATTGAAAACATTCCTTCATTAAAAAGTCTATCTATCATACCATTTAATTGCTGACATTGGATTTCTTGTAACCCCACTGAAAACATGTCAGCTCCCACTTGCTGCCTCAAGAGCTTATATAAATGTGTTTTACCATCTTTAGAAAAAAGCTTGTAAATTTTTTAAGTGTTTATGCTTAGTTTATTAACATTATTTAAATAGTGACATAACCAGTGTTGATTTGCTGCCACTACCTTGGAAATATTTAAACATTATTATAACTTAGCTCCACATTCCAGTTTTATCTCTAAAATTAATGCTTTTAGGCTCAATTTATGCCTGTCAACAAGTAATGATCACAGATGTAAGCTGGCTCATAATCCAGAGGTACTAGGTTACAATGTGTTACCATGGAAACTGTGTTTTATTGCATTTTCTCATCTTGATTTAAGGCATTTGACAATCATAGCAAGTGTTTGCCAGTCTTCCCACATCATAAAAAATTCAAAAACACAAACAACCAATAGGGGGGAAAAAAAAGAAGGGGGGGGGCTCTACTGTTCTTGGACCTCTCTAGAAACATAAAAAGGAAATGACAGCCTTATATTTAACATAGACCTTTTGTGAATAGTTTATCTCTCAGAAAGTCCAAGAGTGTTGGGAAATTCAATCAGTGGTTAGTCGCCGAATGGACCTGCCTGCCTGTGGTTCATTTTGTTTATTGCACCATGAATCTTTTATGATCACTGGGACTTTAGCCTGAAACAGCATTTTCTTTAACAAGAGCCATGTTTCCTTTAACGTTGTTTATTGCATCTGAAACATTACCCTTTGAAATCACGGTACATTTTCTATTGAGCAAAGGTCTGCAACCGAATCTTGCATGAATGTGTTTATTCAGGATCTAGAGTGAAGAAAAAAAAAAAAAATCTCGTCCAGTTCATGTAACATTAATCACTTTGCCGGTGTTCAGCTGAGGTCAATGCCACATTCCTAGCGGTATTAAGGCAAGTCAAGATTAATCACGTACATTAAACCTTGGAAAGGGAGCACGGGAAAGGGATCTCAAGTTAGACATTTCCTAAAAGACAGAAGGGACTGTAGCAAAATGGACTTACTCTCCTGTAGCTTGTCTTTATAACTTTCTTGCTTTTAGTGCGTGTGGTCAACACAACCATGATGAACCTGCAGGCTTCCTTTTTCCTCCTTTGGGGAGTTTGTAGGTCAAAGTCAAGTCTTGCTGAGTATTCAAAATGAAGACTCATTCACTGAACATTTTTTTTAGTACATGTTAACCACCAGGCACCGGCTAGGAACTGTCCGTGCAGAGATGAATGAGACCCATTCCTCTCTCCCCCACCTCCTCCAAGAAGTGCTTGGCGCGCCCAGGAAGACTGGGACCAGATGTGCACGCTCTGAACAGAGTTTTGTGGGAGTACAGAGGAGGGAATGATTAATTGTGGTGGGAAGTCTGCAAAGACTTGACTGAAGTTAACTGTACGGGGGAAGAAATGTGAGAAAAGCAGTCTAGGCAGAGGGATGGGCCTGGAGTCCTGGGGAGTGTTGTCAGACTATTCAGGGATCAGATGGTGGGAGCAGAGGGCTCTTGTAACTGAAGGGAAGAGCAGAATGTGAGATTGTACAGTAAGCCATAGCCAGATTACAGAAATCTCTGAACGTGTACTTTATTCTAAAAGCAGTGAGAAGACTGTGAAGAATTTTAAGGAGGAAAATTTGAATAATCAGATCGTATTCAAAACCTATTATGATGAGGGTGAGGGCAGGTGGATGACGGGTTAGTTGGGAAGAAACTAGAATCACTCCCTTCAAAGAGGTAGAGAATACAGTCGTCCAGAAAAGCGAACGCAGGTTAAACGCGGCCACGGAATGGAGAGAGACGTATATTATGGAACCAGGTGTGAGTTGAAACCGAGGGGAGCCACAGAATAGATGAGGGGGAAAGAGGAATCCGAGTTGACCCCAAATGATCTAGCTGGGTGGGACTCGTAGATGATGAATGCCATCAACCAAGGCCCCTGAGATCATTGGGACATTACAACAGTGATTTCCGTTAGGATGTTAGACATAATATTCTGGCACTGATGAGTGATGGTAGAACCGGATACAGTGATTTGGGGTCATTAACTTACACGTGGTTGAAGCATAGGGGAAGATGCGAGCGTCCACGGGAAGAAGGTAGAAATAGAAGGAAAGACAGGCTAGGAAAGGGGCTATGGGAGACTCTTAATCACTTGTATGCCAGGGTTCACATACAGAAAAAGGCAGGTAGAGGCTCGGGGGATTTTTTTATGTTTTTCTCTAGCTAAATGAAAAGTAAACTCGACACGTAGAATAGTAGTTTCTAAAAGAGAACATGTAAGAACAAATATTTGGGGCTCCTGGGTGGCTCATTTGGTTGAGCATCCGAGTGTTGATTTCAGCTCAGGTCATGATCCCAGGGTCGTGGGATCAAGCCTCTCACTGGGCTCCTTGCTGAGCATGGAGACTGCTTAGGACTCTCTCCCTCCTTCTCTCCCCACCCCCCCCCCCGCCCCGCTGCCCGTCTCCCCCACTTGTACTCTCTCTCTCTCAAAAAAATTAAAAAAACATTTTTACCACTGGTTGCTTACCTACGTAAAATGTCATCTGTATTTAAGATGCCGGTGGGCTCATAACATTTCCTGTAAGAGGCTAGTATTATTTTGAACCATTGCAGCTTTACATGTTCATAATCTGCATATTTAAATACGTTCTTATATTGTATGTGATAGATCTACATACTTCCCATGTTAGCATCATACACTTCCATTAAAGATTTATTTATTTTTAAAAATATGTTTTATATACCCATAAAAAGGAGAAATTAAATCATAAAAATACACACAAAGTTAGTGTTTACAGTCTGACTACTACTCTATCACATGCACACACACACACACACACACACACACACACACAAACCCATCAGACTTGGTGGCTTTCTTTCCCATGTTGAGTATGGAGAGAAGGCTCAGGTAAGAGCTTAGTTTTTTCTCAAGGAGCTTTGCGTTTCAAGGACTCAACTTTCCTAACAACCTAGATACAGCAAATGGGAGATCCAAAAATGTCACCTTCCAAGAGATCAGAAGGTTGAAATTGGATTCATCTGTGCTTGGCCTCACCTTCATTTCATATTAAAAATTTAACAATTGGTTATCGTCCCGTAGCAAGAAATTGTTGGAAAGGTCAGTGATATATGGCGACCTCAGAGACCCGATTTGTGAGTGGTTTATGCATTCCAGCTAGTTTTCTCTTCACTCACACAATCATGTATTCGTTCAATAAGACTTTGCTGAGCAGCCATAATGTGTCAGATTCTGTGAATGGATATAAGGCGGGGACATTACCCTTAACATTCAGGGAATTCATACCCTTGGCGAAAAGACGGTATAAATTTGCAGGTTGCTATTCTGATGGGCTATGCATGCTGGGCTCTGTAGAGTTTCAGAGAGAGCCTTTCGTGTATAGGCTACAGCATAACCTTGGAACAACCACACACTGGGCTGCAGCCTCTTGGTATCCCTATCAGCCTGGTCACAGAGATTAGCTCAGGGATAGGCATGTGACCCAATCAGAGCCAATGAGATGAGGAAGAGATGTTTGCTGGCCCTTCTAGCAAAAAGAAGTTCCTGAAAGCTACCCAAAGAGGCCTGATTTCTTCTGGATGATGTGGCGTGAGGATACGAGGTCAGGAATTGCCTTAGGAAGGAATGGCCCCTGGGAGCTATGAGCCTGGGGCTGTCGAGTGAAAGATGTCTGCAGTGAAGTGGACCAAATAGGGAGAGGGAGCATGCGGGTCCTTGGTGACATCCTGGGAGCGGTGGGTCCAGCCTCCCACAAAGCCAGGACTCAGTTCGTAAGCCCATAAATTCCCTTGGTTTGCCTAAGCCAGGTTGAGCGGGATTTCTTGCCACGATAGTTGCAGGACCCCTGACATGATCACCAGCGCTCACACCTGCCCTGCGTGTAACTTTTGTGCCTATTCGGCTATCGACTGCTTATGTTCTCCAGATGTGTCTTTCGGCGTAGGGTGAGATGGGTCCCAGTGGAGTCAGTGAGAGAACGGATAAGTTCAGCCGCTTTGAGAGCTTGACCTCTAAGCTCAGAGGTGGAGCCAACTGCTTTCCGATTCATCAGTTCTCATTCAACCTGCTGCGGAGATGATGACAAAGAGAATGGATATTAAAAAAAAGTAGTTAACATTCAAAGCTAGCCTCCCAAGCTGACTTGACACTATCCTCCTAGATGTGGAGGCCTTTTGTCTTTTATATCCTCAGTGACACGTTGCACAGGACTTAGCATTCATGCCTTGCTTAATCCCGAGCGGCTTGAATCGGTTTTTTTGTTGGTTCGTTACGGGTTTGTGGCAAAATCTACCTAACGTCAGTTGACCATTTTAACCCTGTGCAGCGTACCGTTGAGTGGCCTTAAGGACATGCATCATGTGCAAATATTGCCACTGTCCATCTCCAGCATTTTTTCATCATCCCCAGCTGAAGCTGTTTGCCCATGAAACACCAACCCCCCCCCTTCTCCCAGTCGGCCCCAGAAGCCTCTGTTCTACTTTCTGTCTCTATGAATTTGCCTATGCTAGGCCCCTCATGTAAGTGGCAATCACACGATATCTGTCCTTCTGTCTTTTATTTCACTCCGCGTAATATGTTCAGGTTTCATCCATGTGGTGGCCTAAAGATCCGCTTCCCCCAAGAGCGTTTAATGTCTGCTATTCAAAAAAAAATACCCTGTAAATATGGAGTTAATGTATTTTTAACTGGAACATACTCCCGAACTGACACATATTTTGGACCCGCGAGGGACCAGGCAATGTACCAAGGCATTTGCAGACAATACAATCTTGAGTGAGCGCGATCCTAAAAGTTACGTTACTTTTCAAAGACTGGGACTTGCAAGATCACGTGGTACTTGTAACTAGGACACAATCCCAGTTCTCTCTGACGCACAGCCCATGGCTTTCCCGTTTTGGAGCGTTGTAATGTTCCAGATCCTCCCCATCAGCGCGTGGTCTAACCGTGAGCCTACGTCTAGGTTTTTAATGGCTTTAAAATGTCCAGGGTAATAGATTCCTCCTTCTATGTAGGCTTTTTTTGTGCTGACATGAAAAGTGGTTGATGCTAGCTGGGTTCATGTAAATCTTTGGCTCATGGCTCCTCCCTAGAGGGAGAGTCTCCCCTGGAGAGTCAGGCTTGTTGAGCCCCGGCCAGAGCTCATGACAGACACGACACACACATTCGCAGATTGCCATTTGTCTGCATGCCTGCTGTGCTCCGCACACCCTAGGTACTCAGTACACTTGCACTGAACACGTGGTGTCCTTGGCCCGTCAGAAAGGACCCAAGCTCCCTCAGACGGGAAGGCTGGTAACTTCTGTGACCGTTCTTCAGCAACCTCTAGCGCCCCTGGAGATTTCGCGGGCAAGGTGGAATTTGTGCGTCTGCCTTCCCTGCCAGCTGCAATCCCTTCGGGTTCGCTTTTCTCATTCCGATTGAAAATGAACAAATGCCAGGCACCCTGGTGGCTCAGTTGGTCGCACTGTCCGGAGATCAAGCCCTGTGTCAGCCTCCACCCGGGATGTGGAGCCTGCTTGAGATTCTCTCTCTTTCTCCCTGTCCCCAACTTGCACGTGGGCTCTCTCTCTCTCTCTCTTTAAGAGATGGGTCTCTTTAAGAGAGAGAGAGAGGGGCGCCTGGGTGGCTTGGTCGGTTAAGCGTCCGACTTCAGCTCAGGTCACGATCTCACTGTCCGTGAGTTCAAGCCCCGCGTCGGGCTCTGGGCTGACAGCTCAGAGCCTGGAGTCTGTTTCAGATTCTGTGTCTCCCTCTCTCTCTGCCCCGCCCCTGTTCATGCTCTGTCTCTCTCTGTCTCAAAAATAAATAAACGTTAATAAAAAAAAAAAATTAAAAAAAAAAAAGAGATGGGTCTCTTTAAGAGAGAGAGAGAGGGGCGCCTGGGTGGCTTGGTCGGTTAAGCGTCCGACTTCAGCTCAGGTCACGATCTCACTGTCCGTGAGTTCGAGCCCGCGTCGGGCTCTGGGCTGACAGCTCGGAGCCTGGAGCCTGTTTCAGATTCTGTGTCTCCCTCTCTCTGTGCCCCTCCCCTGTTCATGCTCGGTCTCTCTCTGTCTCAAAAATAAATAAACGTTAAAAAAAATTTTTTTTTTAAAGAGAGAGCAGGAAAGAAAAGAAAAAAAAGAGATAAGCAAATGCAAAATTACTCGTGATTTTCAGAAGGCTTGTCATTGTTACAGACCTCACCATTCTTCCTGCCCCTCTGTGCCCCACAAGCATCCTGCCCAGCAGCTCTAAGAGCAGAAAGGCCAGAGCCACTCTCCAACTCAAATCCTATGGGATGGCTGGAGGCTCCAGAAAAGGCTGGAAAAAGGCATCTGACAAAGGTATTTTGTTTTCTAGAAGCAGCAAACAAGCGGGTCAGAGTTCTTTTTCCCGAATCTAGGACGAACCTATTTTTTTTGGAGAAGGACGTTATGTGACTTTGCTCAATTTAACAAGCCAACCACATTGCCACACAGCCAGTTCTAAGAGAACGGGTTCCCTGAGTTTGGATCATTGCTAAACGTGCAATCATGCATTCTTCACTCACATATAGCTTAACCTCGTTGATGGCTCTTTTGGGACGCTTCAGGAGAATGAGTGTATATCCTGGCAAACAGACAGTGCAGTTAGCAAACTTGGGTTAGAATCCCAGCTCCAACGCTGGACTTCCCATGAGGTTATGAGCGATTCGCTGAGCCTTCTGATAGCAATTACTTATTTATTGCTGTGTAACCAAGCAGCCCCAAATTTAGTAGGTGTGAAATAATAATCTTTCTTAAAAATTGTTATTGTGTGGGTCAACAATTTGGACTAGGCTCCACTGGGCAGTTTGTCCAGTCTCTTCTGGGGTCAGCCATGCAGATCAAGTCAAATAATGTCTTCAATGGGGCTGCCTAGTCTACGACGGTCTCCCCCACATGTCTGTAAGGGGTAACTTGATTTTCCCTGTAACTATTCCACTAGGCTGAATTGGCTTATTCACACAGTGGTCTCCGAGTTGCAGCCACAAGCAAAAGAAAGCAAACCCATGTGGAAACGATTTCAAACTTCTGCTTACATTTGTAATGGCCCATTGGCCAAAGTGAGGCTCCTGGCCAAGCCTAGATTCAATGGGTAGAGACATCAACAAAGTCACAGTGCAAAAAGCATGAGAATGGAGACGGGAAGATTGTTGCAGCCATCTTGCTATGAAATGGGGACAATAATACATGGAATATCATATCATTGTAAAAACTGAACTTACTCCCTCCTTTCTGGTGGCTGGATCTACAAAAAAAAAAAAAAAAAGGGCCCATAAATGGAAAGACTGTAGGGTAAGGTAAATTCATATCTCATCATGGAGGGTTCTGAATTCTCAGTTTATATGTCTCAACCAGCAGTGGGCACTTACTGATACATCATGTACAAGTTGAGTGACATCATCTGAATTTGTTTAGGGAATGATCAGTATTTAAAGTGATCTCTTTTATTTAGTTAGCTTATTGTTTTTGATCTGTTTTCATCTATCCACTAGATTATAAGTACCATGGGACAGAATAAGGACTTAGTCCAAGGGCACCTGGGTGGCTCAGTTGGTTAAACGTCCGACTCTCGATTTCCGTTCGGGTCATGATCTCATGGTTCGTGAGTTAGAGCCCTGCGTCAGGCTCTTCCCTGATAGTGTGGAGCCTGCTTTGGATTCTCTCTCTCCCTCTCTCTCTCTCTTTCTCTGTGCCTCCCTAATGCGCGCTCTCTCTCTCTCTCTCTCTTTCAAAATAAATAAATAAACTTAACTGGATTAATTCCTTATTCTTTTTTTGTTTGTTTGTTTTTTCTTTTCTACTCTGTCACCATCGCCCAGAGCTTTGTCTGGCTCAAGAAATACGTGCTGCGTGATTCACCGTAGGTCACATAACTTGAAGATTCCGCTTACAATAAGACTTCCAGACTTCTCCGTGCGCTCATATGCTGATGCATGATGTCCTCTAGTCTGGGTGTCCTCTTGTTCTGTATACAATTCCCCCTGGTAGACTCGGTGACAATTCGGGAAGAGTAGAAGCATCTTTTGATCTGGTTACTTCACTTTTATTAATGGAAGCTAAGACTGAGTTACTTGGCTCGTATGGAACTAAAATTCCTAGGGTTTTCTCCTACCAACTTCCGTCAATCCAAATCTCAGTCCTATCCCATCCCAAAACTGTCCCTAGAAACAATCTTTAAAATACTATAAATACATAAGTGTTGTCCTTGTTCACTTTTTTTTAAGTTTATTTATTTATTTAGAGAGAGAGAACAAGTGAGCATGAGCAGGGGAGGGACAGGGAAAGTGAGGGAGAGAGAGAATCCCAAGCCAGCTCTGTTCTGTCATTACAGAGCCTGACATGGGTCTTGATCTCACGAACTGTGAGGTCATGACTTGAGCTGCCCTCAAGAGCCGGAGGCTTAACCAACTGAACCACCCAGGTGCCCTGTCCTTGTTCACTTTTAGCTTCCATTTCTGGCTCATCGTTCTATTCTGTCAACATTGTTCTAAATCTACATTATGTCCTCCAGTACATTCGTGGACTTCCCAGTTTTATACCACATTCAGATTTGATTTGTACACTTCCTTTGCCTTCAGCAACATAGAGGGTAAAATGGGTTGGGCAGGGAAATCCTTCTATGGAGACCTGCCACTATTCTGCTAGAAATCCCCCTCGGTGCTTAACCGCCACCTTCAACTCTCCTGTTCCCCAATTTTTAGGTCTCCATTCTTTCTCAGCAGCTAATTGACAGTTTGTCATATGTCTTCCTAAAATTCAGATATCAAATGTTTCTAGACTCTATTTTATATCTGCCTATTTAGTCAACCCCCCCCCCTTTTTTTAATAAAAAGAAATTAATGGGTCATGGCTTGCTTCTATCATCTTGTTGTCTGACCTTCAGGCTCGCCTCCAATTGGACCCATCTTCTTTAACTTAGCTCTTAAAAAAGAGGACGTTACAGGGCACCTGGGTAGTTCAGTCGGTTAAGCATCCGACTCCTGGTTTCAGCTCAAGTCACGATGTCAAGGTTCATGGGATCGAACCTTGCGTCGGGCTGTGCGCTGAGAGTACACAGCTTGCTTTGGTTTCTCCCTCCTTCTCTCTCTCTCTCTCTCTCAAAACTAAATAAACATTAAAAAATCAAAAAGAAAAGAGGATGTGTCCAGGGGAAAACACCCCTAATTTGACTGACGTCTCACCCTTGTATCGTTTTGCAAACTTCAAGCGTTCCCCCCCTCTTTTGTAACATCGGTCCTCCTTCTTCATTAGATGAGAGCCATCACCACTGCAGTCTTGGGTCTCAAACCTGATTTTTGTGTCAGAAGCACCGAAGGGCTCATTAAAACACAGATTGCCGTGTCTTACCCCCCAGAACTTCTCGTTCACTGGATCTGGAATGGGAGTCAAAAACTTGCATTTCTAGCAAGTTCCCAGCTGCTGCTGCTGCCGCTGGTCTGGGGACCACATTTTGAGAAGCACCAAGCCAGTATATTCAATCTTACTGAAAAAACAAGGAAACAAACGACCAAACGACAAGTCCCCTTTACTTTTACCAATGCCTCCCAAAATGGTGCCCTAGTTTCCTCTTGTCTTTCAGAACCACACTTTCTCAAAACACTACCTAATCTCATGATTTCTGTTTTCTCACCTCATGTTCAGTCTGACACCACGGAAACCTCTTTGGGCAAGCTGACCGGTGGTTGCCATATTGCCAGATTCCAAGGTTGCTTCTCTGACTTATTCTCTCTCTCTACCACATGAAGATTAGTAACATGCTTTTCTTCTTCTGTTAGTTTCCAACATACCATGTTCTTTGATGTTTTTCCTCCTGATTCCCCAATTGCCTCTTACTCTGTTTCTGCCCACCTCCCACTCCCAAATTCTAGACGCCAGAGTGCGTCTTGGGGCTTGATTCTAGACCTTCTTCTCTATCTCCTTCTCTTTCTGGGCAATCAGTCATACCTGGTGCCATGGTTTTATGTACCACTGCTTGTACATTTCTACCTATTAGCCAAGACGGCTCTCCTGAACTTTAGACATAACTGGAGTTCCAGTATCCACACTGGGTATCTCCCAATCATCTCAGAGTTAAATCTCTACTTACCATCTTAAACCTTGTCTTCTCCTAGTTACCCCTGTGGTAAGAAGAATTCTTGCTCTCTCCAAGATGTGCACATACAATGCCTGCAACCTGCGACTATGTTCTCTTCTGTGGCCAAAGAAAATTTGCAGATGTGAGGAAGATTAAAGACCTTCAGGGGCGCCCGGGTGGCTCAGTCATCTGAGCATCTGACTCTTGATTTGGCTCAGGTCATGATCTCAGCGTCGTGGGATCGAACGCTTTGTTGGACTCTGTGCTGAGCATGGGGCGTGCCTGAGATTCTCGGTCTCTCTCTCTCCCCTGCTCAAGCTGTCTCTCTCTCGATCTCTCTCTCGATCTCTCAAAAAAAAAAAAAAAAAAAAACCCTTGAGATGGAAAGATTATCTGGAATTATCTGAGGAGACCCAATGTCATCACAAGGGTCCTTAAAAGTGGAAGGAGGAGGTAGAAGAGAGGACATGGAACAAGGGGAAAGAAAACTAGAGGTCACGGCAAGGTGACCATCCACATGGGCCCAATTGAATCCTTCAAAGTACAGAACTCTTCCCAGCTCTGGACAGAGGGAGACAAAATAAGAAGAGAAAGCTCGGAGGGAAGAGATGCAAAAGAAATCTGATGAAATGAGCCAAGAAGCATGGGTGGTCTTTAGAGGCTAGACCAGGCAAGGAAATAAATTGTCCCCTAGAACCTCTAGAAAGGGACACAGTGCTGCCCACCCCCGATCTGAGCCTCCTAAGAATCATGTCAGACTCCTCATCCAAGAAGATGATACGTTTGTGTTGGCTTTATTTTTCTTTTACTTTTTTAATGGTTTTATTATTTATTTATTTATTTATTTATTTAGAGACAGACGGAGCGTGAGCAGGGGAGGGGCAGAGAGAGAGGGAGACACAGAATCCGAAACAGGCTCCAGGCTCCGAGCTGTCAGCACAGAGCCCGACGTGGGGCTCAAACTCACAAACTGTGAGATCATGACCTGAGCTGGAGTCGGACGCTTAACCGACCGAGCCACCCAGGCGCCCCTCGGTTTTATTTTTTGAAGTTTATTTATTTTGAGAGAGAGAGAGAACACGCCTGAGTCAAGGACAGGGGCAGAGAGAGAGAAGGAGAATCCCAAGCAGGCTCTGTGCTGTCAGTGCAGAGCCCGACATGGGGTTCGAACCCACGAACAGCAAGATCGTGACCTGAGCGGAGTTACAGAGCTGGGCACTCACCCCACTGAGCCACCGTGGTGTGCCAGATTTGTGTTGTGTCAAAGCTGCTAAGTTTTTGGTTGTTTATTACAGTGGCAGTAGAAACCTAACACGGCCCTCTTCCCAGGAAGTGGCACCTGTATCTGCCCAGCTGCCCAGGACAAAAATAGGTGTCATCCCTTCGCCGTTATCCACTTTCTACCTACCTGATTCGGTACACATTCTGACTCTTCTACCTTCAAGGTGGATCTTGAATCCGTCCATTTCTCTCCGCCTCCTTTGTCCACACCCTGGTCCAGGCCATCATGATCTTGTATCTGTTCTACTACGGCAGGCTACTCGTGGTCTGTTTATTCCTACACCTCCCTCCGCTGCCCTGTTCCTCTCGCATCGGTTCTTAGTTTGTCCACAGTAACGATCTTTTGAAAAATGCATGTCACTTCTCTGCTTAAACCTCTTCAGTATCTTCCCAACACAACTGGAGTAAAACCTACGTTTCTGAACATGACCTACGAGATCCTACGTAAACTGACTCCTGCTTACGTCTTTGATTTCAACTCGTCCTTTTCCCCGGAACTCATTTTGCTTTACCAGTTGGGTTCATTTCTGCCAAATGACCAACTCCTGCCTTGGCGTATGTATTTTTCTCTCTCTGAGTCATGCTCTTCCCCTGATGTATTTCTTTCCTTTTTTTTTTTTTAATTTATGTATTTATTTATTTATTTATTTAGAGAGAGAGAGAGACAGAGCGAGCGGGGGAGGGACAGAGAGAGAGAATTCCATCTTCCGCTGATGTATGCTTGTTTTTCAAGACTGAACTCAGTTGTCATCTGCTTAGAAAGGCCTTCATTAACCCCTGCAGCTAAAACATCCATGCCACGGACTCTGTCAGGTAACTCTGTTTGTAACTATTGACTTGGCTTGCTTTCTCTGCCCCTCAGCTAGAGCGCAAGGTCCCTGAGGCGAGCCTAGCTAACTCAACACGACAGCTCTAGCCACTACCGCATTGCCTGACACAGAATCAATGGTAAATAGATGCTCCTTGAAGTTGTAAATGGATGAGTCCAGGGAGTGATAAATAATGTGATCACAATTTGTTTTCATTGAGGTGAAGTGCAAGACACGTAAAATTAACTTTTTTTGAGAGAGAGAGAGAGCGTGTGTGAATGGGGGAGGAGGAGCAGAGGGAGAGAGAGAGAATCTTAAGCAGGCTCCACGCTCAGGGCAGAGCTCCAGTGGAGTCTCGATCTCATGACTGAGAGATCATGACCTGAGCCGAAGGCGAGAGTCGGGAACTCGACCAACTGGACGCCCTAAAATTCACCATTTTAAAGTGAATAACACAGTGGCATGTAGTCAGTCCACAGTATTGCTTAGGTGCTATCTCTCTCCAGTGCCAAAACATTTGCATCACTCCAAATTCAATCCCCTTACCCGCTAAATCGTTACATTTCAGTCTCTCTTCCCCCAGCCCCTGACAAGCACCTGTTTGCTTTCTGTGTCTATGACCTATGCTGTATATTTCATGTAAATAGATTCATATAGTACATGACCTTTCACGGCTGGCTTTTTTTGCTTAGCATGGTTGTGAGATTCATCCGCCTTATAACATGGATCGGTACTTTGTCCTTTGTTGTGGCTGAATAATATTCTGCTGTGTGTGTTTATATGTGCATGTGTGTGTAACCAATCTGTTTATCCATTCGTCTGTTGATGGACATTTGAGATGTTTCTGCTTTTTGGCCATTGTGAATAGGGCTGCTGTGAACATTCGTGGACATTCTTTTTTGAACAGGTCCCAACTCCCATTTTGGAATTTGGGATATGAAATCTCATATCAGTTCTTTCAGTTCATTCATATCAGTTCATTTCAGTTCATTTATATCAGTTCATTTCAGTTCATTCATATCAGTTCATTCAGTTCTTGCCTGCTTCTGATTTTCTACCTATCTCTCATGCTCTAGGATTTCTCAGAATCATTGAAAGTAGCTTTGCTTCATCATCATAGAATTCTTTTTTAAGTACTTATTTCTAAATATCTATTTTTGAGAGAGAGAGAGCAGGGGAGGGGCAGACAGAGAGTGGGGCAGAGGATCTGAAGCGGGCTCTGCACTGACAGCAAAGAGCCCAATGTGGGGCTCCAGCTCACGAACCGTGAGATCATGACCGGAGCCGAAGTCGAACACTTAACCCACTGAGCCACCCAGGCGCCCCTCATCGTAGAATTCTTAATCAAATTGTTTACTATGTGGATTAATACAGCAGGTTCCAAATTCATATAACGGGGGTAGGTGGGAGGAGATTCAGAGTGGTGGGTATACTTACAATGATGACTTTTTTAAAAGAGGCACATTACAAGATAATCGATTTATTCATCTAGTAATGAACTCTGTGTTTCCCTCGGAAAGGCTGGTAGCTGCCAATGTTTTCTGAATTAGATACACGGAATCCCGTGGTGGTACGTTCACTGCCATCTCCAGTGTTCGAAAGTTTTAATCTGCAATTAGATATATATTAAGCCATTAAAATATCATTGCATTTTAATGATTTGAATCTATGAAAATATGTAAATTAGTAATGGCTTATTAAACTTTACAGTTTCGGGTTATTGCACAAGAAAGATCTGTACGTAGGAAATGGGGGGGGAAGCCTTTTGTGTATTTTATGACACGGTCCTTCAGCGAGGATGACGACAATGAAAATGTTTATGCAATTAATAATTTTCAAAAATAAATACATCCACTCTTACGAATAGAAACGATTTCCGTGAAAGCCAAGTACAAACATTTGTTTGGGTGTAAGCACTTTATCCTGATCCCTGGCACTCTGTTTTGTGCTTTGGAAAGCTCTACTCAATTCAAAACATAAATTTGGAAAAGGCTTCCTCCCTGGAACCCTCTGAAAGCCTGTAGTTATGGCGGTTACTTAAATATTATTTCCATAGCTACACTGGCTTCTAGCCACATCTGAAATGCATATCAACAAGCCTGGTGTGAAAATGGGAGAGGAGGGGAAGGGAAAAAAAAAAAAAAAGGAGACAGAGGACACTAATTTTCCTTCTTCGGAGTAGGAGGTATAATGTCTTTATAAAGTAATAATTAAAAGAAAAAACAATTACTAGAACCTTATCTGGACCATGCAGCTGTACGTCCTCCGTTTGCATTAGCAGTGTTTCTAAGGTTATGACAAACCATGAAAATTGCATCTTTAGAGGAGTTTTATTCCTTTTCCTATGATTTGATTGAAACAGACAGCTACATTTTGTGTATATATAATTAGGCAGTAAAATAGGCTTTGAAGGCAGGTTTCCATTTAGTATGTGAGTCACATGCATAGCAGCCTTTCATTCAACAGCCAGAGACTGATCTTTTTAATGTCTCAACTGGCTCAACATGTTTTCTGAATGCTACATCTTGCACTGAAGGGGGGAAAAAGGGATGGGGGGGCGGGGGGGGGGGGGGAAATCAGCTTTCAGCCCATATTTCTTTCTTGTTTCATCTTCTTTCCAAAGGAAAAACAATCTGAAAAGCCAATCTAGGAAGTCTTGGGTGATTTAACCTTCCGACAAACTGATTTTTATCGTCCTTTTTCCAGATTGTCGTGGGGGCACCAGTGAATGCTGTCCCACTTCTCGGCGTATCTAATCCCGCTCATAAAAGGCCATTGTGGCAGCAAAACTGAGACCAATAGGTTTTCCATTCTCCACCGCTCAGCTATCCAGAGTAATGGCACTGGGTCTCCTTATCTTGTTTTTCTTTTCAAATGCATCGTTTCTCCCTTTAACAAGGTCTTAAAAAAAGGAGGAGGGGGAGGTGGGGGGCGGGGAGCAGGAATAGGATCCCATTTTCTCAGTGCTGTCCCCATATGTGGCACTGATTTTTTATTTCCCTGAACTTAGGAAGAGCATTTGAGGTACAGCCTGTTTTTATGAAAGAGATTTTTCTCTGAGATCTCGAGTACGAGAACAACCCTGGGTGTATTTTTTTTTTTTCTCATAACAGAAAATCAGGCCTATCAGCTATGCATCATCAGGCCTTGCCTGATTAAAAAGCAGCCAGTCCCTGTAAATCTCTGTTCTTTTCGTCTCACCGTATGCCATTTGCTATCTCCCGTGCCATTCTGGCAAACCCAGTGATGGAGGGAAACGATATCAAGCTCCTTGGCTGATTGATGCAAGTGATAGTTTGTGTTTGCAAAACGCCTTTCATGTGAGGACCTCAAAGGGCTTTAGGAACATTATCACGGTGGCAGGGCCCAGCTCCAACATAAAGGGCACAGAATGGCCGAGGTCATGTAAATCCGAGTTTTGAGAGTGATTAGTACCCTGGTAACCGAGAGAGATGAACTGGGTTCTCATTTTTGATGTGAAATTCGGCATCCGTGCGGGAATTTCAATTTCCCATCCGGGCCACATCGCGAGATAAACCACTCAGTATTCAATTTACCTCCTGGGATGTCCCCCTGGGGAGTCGGCTCCCCAAGATGAAGGGCTTTACATGACAGGCAGGTGTATATATTTCTTCAATTGGCCTAATCTAATAAAGCTGGACATGATTTATATGTGGAAAATGTTGCCATGTTAAATAATTCAGAATGGAACTGCCTTTTCTAGTTGTGCTACAAATAGATGTCAATCTGCATTTGATGGGGCCTGCCTCCCACAGGGGCCCTGGACCGACAGAGAAAATACGTTCCTTGGGCTGGTTCTGAGGAAACACACCGGGGGCCAGGTCTCCTCACAGAGTCTATGTGGTCTGGGTACAAACTGAATGAAATCTTTCCTGGGGCACCTGGGTGGCCCAGTGGGTTTAGCTTTTGACTTGAGCTCAGGTCGTGATCTTGTGGTTTGTGGGTTCGAGCCCCACGTCGGTTTCTGTGCTGACAGCTCAGAGCCCGGAGCCCGTTTCAGATTCTCTGTCTCCCTCTCTCTCTCTCTGCCCCTCCCTTGCTCCTGCTCTGTCCCTCTCTGTCTCTCAAAAATAAATAAGTGTTAAAAAAATTTTTTTGTTTTTATGTTAATATGTGAAATCTTTCAAAGGTGACTGATCTTGCTGGTACTGTTGTCCTAAGAAGAACAGCGACCAGTAAGACTGTGGTAAACCTGATACAGGGAACTCCCTGATTGTAAGGAACATAGGTGCACAGGGTCACAGGCGTTCTTCCCCTAGTGGAGCCTCTTTGCTTACGAAAAGGAAAGGACAGCATTATGGAAATGACCCGGACAATATGGAGAGCTTCCTGGTGACTTCAGAATGCCAGTCTGTGTTATCAGCTTAGCCGAATTTTATCTCTGCGTCCGATGGGCATGATAGAACAAAGGAAACTGATGCGCTGTGCCTTCATTTGGAACTAACCAGACCATAGCCGTTATTGTTACTCTATCTTTGTTGAATAGCTGATTGGAATTCCAACGTTGTTTTGCCTCCCAACGAGGCAGCCGCACATGGCCAATGACGGAGTGGACAATGCCTCGGGAGCCCTTTCTTGTGCATCCCTTGGCCACACAGAACCAAGATACGATTTTTCTGGGGCCGCTTCTGTTTCAAATGTTAGTATTCCCTTTAAAGCAAGCATATTTTTGGTGCCTATTTCAGAGGAATTCAGAGGAATGAATCATGTACAGGAAAGGAGATCGTTGTTGGTTTTTAATGGAGTGGGGGCAGTTAGGGAGTTAAAATTCCTCCTGCCCACATCATGTTCCCGCACGCCATTTTCTTCTATTTTCTTCATAACAGTTCTTTATTTTTTTTTTAATGTTCATTTTTGAGAGAGCGTCAGAGCATGAATGGGGGAGGAGCAGAGAGAGAGGGAGACACAGAATCTGAAGCAGGTTCCAGGCTCTGAGCTGTCAGCACAGAGCCCGACACGGGCTAGAACCCACGAATCGTGAGATCATGACCTGAGCCGAAGTCGGACGCTTAACTGACTGAGCCACCCAGGTGCCCCTTCTTCATAACATTTCTTACTATCTGAAGGGCACCTGGCTGGCTCAGTCAGAACAGGCACCTCTTGATCTGGGGATTGTAGGTTCAAGCCCCACAGTGGGTATGGAGATGACTTAAAAATAAAATATATTAAAAAAAAAGTTCTTACTATCTGAAATTATCATATATATTTACCTGTTTGCTTTCTTATTGTTTCTCAGCTTCACTAGAATACAAATTCCATGACAGCAGGGACATTGCTATATATAACGGATATAGCTGGTGCTTATAACAGAGGTTGACACACAATAGATGCTCAGTCAAGATTTGTTGAAAGGGGCATTTGGGGGGCTCAGTCATTTAAGCATCCGACTTCGGCTCAGGTCATGATCTCGCGGTCAGTGAGTTCGAGCCCCACGTCGGGCTCTGTGCTGACAGCTCGGAGCCTGGAACCTGCTTCAGATTCTGTGTCTCCCTCTCTCTGCTCCTCTCTCGCTTGTGCTCAGTCTCTCAAAAATAAATAAACACTAAAAACAAAAAAAGATTTGTTGAAAGAAGGAATGAATGAATGGTGGTCCTCTGGTGAATGTCCACAAATAGCTTCTCCTAAAATGATATATCAACAATTGATAAATTTCTGACCCTATAATTCTATAAATATTTAACTCGTATAGAAATGACCTGATTATGCTGATTGTTATTGGGTGTAAACATCAATCCACTAGGATTAATTGCAAGCCAGTGTCCATGGCCACTTTGTAACCACTTCATCATGTCTACACTAAAATGGAAAACCATATACATAGGAATTACACTGATTCGGTGCAGGATGCTAATATGTGAAGTTACAATTTTGAAAAAAAATTTTTAACGTTTTTATTTATTTTTGAGACAGAGAGAGACACAGCATGAACGGGGGAGGGGCAGAGAGAGAGGGAGACACAGAATCAGAAGCAGGCTCCAGGCTCTGAGCCATCAGCCCAGAGCCCCACGCGGGGCTCGAATTCACGGACCGCGAGATCGTGACCTGAGCTGAAGTCGGACGCTTAACCGACTGAGCCACCCAGGCTCCCCTGAAGTTACAATTTTGAAACAAAGTGTTAACGTAGGTTCTGGGTAGTTTATTGTATACAGATTCATTGATAGCGTGTGGAAGTCATACAATGCACCCCTACCAAGAAACTTAGGAGTCAAGGTCTGGTATTGCTAAACCCAACACATATTCTCTTACTGTCCTTCCCTTTTTTGGAAGTCATGGCCCAATGTGGTTCAGCATGTGGATGTTGAACTTATGCAAGTTCCAGTTCTCCCACTCTGCCTCCATTTCCTCCTCCCCCCAAATGAGATAATAGTTGCTTTTTCAAGTTTGTATATATGTGTGAGATTTTATTTATTTATTTCTAATGTTTATTTATTTACTTTGAGAGAGAGAGAGAGGCTGATGGAGAGAGAGAGAGAATCCCAAGCAGGCTGCACGTCTCAGTGAGGACCCCGACATGGGGCTCAAACGCACGTAACGTGAGATCATGACCTGAGTTGAAGTCGGATGCTTAACCGACTGAGCCACCCAGGCGCCCATCTGTGTGAGATTTTAGAAACAGAATTAAGAGGGGGCGCCTGGGTGGCTCAGTCAGTTAAACGTTCGACTCTTGGTTTCAGCTCAGGTCATGACGTCACAGCTTGTAAGTTTGAGCCTCACATAGAGCTCTGCACGGACAGTGGGGAGCCTGCTTGGGGTTCTCTCTCCCTCTCCACCCCCCCCCAAAAACCTAAAAAAACCCTCACAGAATTATGTTTTAAAAAGGCATAAAAGTTAGCTATAAGTCATAGTAGCACAGTAGTGGGAGTAGTATTATCATTCTCTTGCTGTTCTTCCCAAGTGCATTTGGGTTAGCCACTTGTAACTTATGGAAGCTCTTCCTTGGGTCTACATTGTCTCCAGCTGAAGGTCTCTCTTCAGCCAGCCTGTTTTTCCTTTAGAATTTGTTTGACCCACTTTTGCTTCTGTATTGGAAAGAATCATTCAACAAAGCTGCCTTTGCTCATGGCTGTTCCATGGACTTCACATAGTCTCCTAGACCAGTCACATCACCCATGGCCATTTTACCTATTTCTGGAATCCCAGATCCTTACTCTAGCCACCCCCTGGAGCCAGTCTCTCCCTTTGCACTTAAAAAATGGTTTCAAAGATAGCTCTGAGTAGCCGGAATATTAGAATGATCTTGCCACTTACCTCAGATGTGCGGTCTTGGACAAAACACAAGGAAGTTGAGTTTCCATGTTTTCAGCTACAAAATGAAGGGAGTTGGATTAGAATATTCTCTAAGGTCTTTGCCAAGTGGAAACATTTGATTCTAGTTATGCGGCCGTTCCTTTCCTTTCGTATACGTTTAGGTTAAATTTTCAAATAATTCCCACTAGAGCAAAACACTCACCTTCATTATTATTTAATCAAATGTTAAACTGATCTAGATTTCATATTCGCTATTATATCTTTGTCTCAATATCTCCTCTTGCCTTGCCACCAGTCTCTAATATATCTCTTTCTTTTTAATATTTATCTATGTATTTATTTATTTATTTTTACTTTTTATTTTTTTATTTATTCTTGCAAGAGAGAGACAGAACACAACTGGGGAGGGGCAGAGAGAGAGGGAGACACAGAATCGGAAGCAGGCTCCAGACTCGGAGCTGTCAGCACAGAGCCCGACGTGGGGCTCGAACTCATGAACCATGAGATCATGACCTGAGCCGAAGTGAGACGCTTAAGGGACTGAGCCACCCAGTTGCCTCTAGTTTTTCTTAATTTTAGAGAGCAAGATAGCGCAAGCAGGGGAGGGGACAGAAGGGGGGAGACAGAAAGAGAGAGAGAGAAACTCAAGCAAGCTCCACACTCAGCATGGAGCCCAACGTGGGGCTCAATCTCATGACCTTGGGACCATGATCTCGGGACTAAGACCTGAACCAAAACCAAGAGTCAGACACTCAGCTGACCAAGCTACCTAGGTATCCCACTAGGATATCTGTTTCTAACGTGCTCTTAAGTTCACATGACTAAAACTTTCTGTCAGTTCATACTGAAAATCAGCTTAATCCTGGAAATAGAGTTTCAGTATATACTATTAGCATATTTATTATACCTGTGTATATGACCCACCGTAGTCAAGATGGAGTATTATTCAATCACACATTTATTTGATCGCTTGACCAGTCCACACAGGAAATGAAAATGCATTACCTTCACAGATGGCTTTATCTTTTAAAAGTACATTCATGCACATTAACTCCTGTGACCCTCGCAACAAACTAATGAGGTAAGTGGAGCAAGCCTTCTTGTCCCAATTTATAACAAGAAAAACTAGGGCACAGCAGAAAACTTAAGTGGCTCGCCCTAGGCACCACAGTTGATTAGTGACATCTAGGACAAGAATTCAGGATTCTAACTCTGAATCCAGGGTTCTTTCCATGGTGCCTGTCCCCATTCTCAGCCAGCCTACTCATTCCACTAAGAGCAAATCACCAAATCGTCTTCTGCTGTAAGAGATCTCTTCTACCCACTGACCACATTGCTTTTTAGGGGTAGAATTAGTCAAGGAACTATAGCCTGAAAATAGGAAAGTTGTTGTTTGGGATAAAAATTCTGGCTATACTTGGCTTTATGACCTTATTGCCTCTTCTGGTATGAATCCTGGTCTAGAAATCATCCAATAATCAACTAAAGGTAACAAGCAAACTCTAGGGGTCTAGTGAAGAAGGAATAGCATTACTGCCTACGGGAAGCAGTGAAAAACGCTTACCATTTGAATGGGGGGGGGGCGGTGTTTCTGTTTACAACAGAGTGAAGTTAGGTCAGATGTTTACCCACGCTGACTTATATTCACCTTCCCAATTTTATTACTGTAACATTACAGGCACTGGTTGAATCTCTTTCAACTTCAAAAAGCCTCAATACGTTTAAACGTTGCCCCTTACCACCTTGTCGCACTCGGCTCCCCTCTTTCGCACCGGTGAGGTATCACACTTGCCCTTCCTTCCCTTTCTTTTGATTTGCAGAGTTCGTAAAATCAGATTGCATTTGCGTACTGCTCGGTCTGCCTCATGTGTAGTCACAGCGTAAGCCTGTAAAAAGCAACATGAGGGGCGCCTGGGTGGCTCGGTCGGTCAAGCGTCCGACTTCGGCTCAGGTCATGATCTCGCAGTCCGTGAGTTCGAGGCCCGCGTTGGGCTCTGGGCTGACGGCTCGGAGCCTGGAGCCTGCTTCGGATTCTGTGTCTCCCTCTCTCTCTGCCCCTCTCCTGTTCATGCTCTGTCTCTCTCTGTCTCAAAAATAAATAAAACATTAAAAAAAAATTTAAAAAAAAGGCAACATGAAAGCAGTAGAAAGTACGGTCCACGTGAAATCTGGAAAGAGGAGGTACGTTTAAGAAGGCACTGGAGAAAAAATGGAGGCCAACCTTTGGAAAACTAGATCGTGCAGAACACGGTGCAAACAAATAGCGAAGTTGGAAAAATAAAAAATGGGTTAAAATTAAGCATACCTCCGTGACCCGAAATCATGGTAGGTTTGGGTTTCCTTTTTTTTTTTTTTTAAGATTTTATTTTGAAGTAATCTCTATACCTAACGTGGGCCTCCAACTCATGACCCTGAGATCGAGAGTCGCACGCTCCACCACCTGAACCAGCCAGGAGCCCTCCAGTTTGCTTTTTAGCTTTGGAAGAATCATAGGACTTGGACTGTGGAAACCAGTGGAAGGAGCAGTCAATTGTAGGTATAGACCCACGTTGTTGGTTTCAGGAAGAGAGCATGGAGTCATTTCAAAAGAGGCGGGGGCGCCTTTGGCCTTATATGGACTTGGATTCAAATTCACACTTGGTGTCTTTCTAACTACAATGATAATGACTACCATGTGCCTGCCCGTTGTGTGCCTCATATGTTACCTGCATGATTTCATTTAATCCTCCAGACTCCCTTGCGGCGCGGTGCCAGAGAGAATTCCTGGCTCACAGTAAGACCCTGGTAAATGTTTGTTAATTATTTAATGCTGGTGTATGTTTCTTATCTTCTTTACAAGGAAACCGAGGCTCACAGAGGCTGTATTATTTGCGCAAAGCCAACAGAGAATAAAACTGGGATTTGAACAGAATCTGTCGCGTTTAAAAATGGGGTTAATACCTTCCTGGGTGTCTGGGTTCAGTGAAATCCTCTGACTAAAGGCTCAGTGGAATGGCTGGCACCCAGCGAGCCCCTAAATAAATTTTAGGACACAACATCTCGCGGAAGTAAGCTGATACGGGAGGAGTAGGAACAATAAGGAGAGCGGTGGCACAACTATTTTTGGACTTTCAGCAGTTTAAGGCAATGTGTGCAGAGTTGATAGGACTTCAAATGACCCATGTAAAGCAAATATTTGAGGAGATGTTTGCTTTCATGCTCAGCCGTGGCCACTGTAACTTAGTATTTTCTGTCTAATAAATTTAATCCCAAGCATAAGAGAGACAATGAAATGACTTTTCCTGGAATAGTGTCCATTTTCCATACTGAAGAGTGGTTTAAGAGTATTTTCTTTTTTTTTTTATTTTATTTAAAAAAAATTTTTTTTTCAACGTTTATTTATTTTTGGGACAGAGAGAGACAGAGCATGAACGGGGGAGGGGCAGAGAGAGAGGGAGACACAGAATGGGAAACAGGCTCCAGGCTCTGAGCCATCAGCCCAGAGCCCGACGCAGGGCTCGAACTCACGGACCGCGAGATCGTGACCTGGCTGAAGTCGGACGCTTAGCCGACTGCGCCACCCAGGCGCCCCAAGAGTATTTTCTATAGTGACATAAAACGTTTATATGATCCTCTCGATTCATACCATACCTTGATAACCCGTTGAGGGGGTAAAAGCAAACCCTAAGCTTTTTGGAAACAAACTATCCGGGGTTAGTCTGGGCAGGCAGCACTGACAAAATTTCATAGACTGAGTGGCTTGGAAACAAGAGAAAATCATTTCCCACCGTTCCGGAGGTTAGAAGTCCAAGATCAAGGTGCCACCAGATTCCCTGTCTGGTGAGAGAGCCCACTTCCTCAGTGAGTGAAGTGCTTCCTATTGGCCGCTGCCTTCTCTGCATGTCCGCATACCGTGGAAGCAGCAAGTTAGCTTTCCGGGCTGTGTCTCATAAGGATGTTGATCCCATCCGTGAGGGCTCCACCATCATGACCTAAGCACCTTCCAGAGGTCCCATCTCCAAATACCATCGTATTAGCCATTGGGATTTCAACCCAGAAGTTTTGAAGGGATATTCAAAATATTCAGTCCATGGCATCCATCAATTGGAGAGTTGACATAAGAAACGACAGTATTTCCATGCTAAAGATACTTTGCAGCCATAAAAAGAATGATGTCGTTTATACGTACTGACCTGGGGAAATGTTTGTTTGTTTGTTTGTTTGTTTGTTTTAATGTTTATTTTTGAGAGGCCGAGAGAGAATGGGGGTGTGCACATGTGAAAGTGAGGGAGGGGCAGAGAAGGAGGGAGACAGGATCTGAAGCAGGCTCTGCGCTGACAGCAGAGAGCCCGATGTGGGGCTTGAACTCCTGAACCATGAGATCACAACCTGAGCCAAAGTTGGCTGCCCGGTTGACTGAGCCACCCAGGAGCCCTCTTATTTATTCGTTTTTTTTTAAATTTTTTTTTAATGTTTATTTATTTTTGAGAGAGACAGAGACAGAATGTGAGTGGGGTAGGGGCAGAGAGAGAGGGAGACACAGAAGCAGAAGCAGGCTCTCGGCTCTGAGCTGTCAGCACAGAGCCCAACGCGGGGCTCGAACTGACGAGCTGTGAGATCATGACCTGAGTCCAAGTCAGACGCTCGACCGACTGAGCCACCCCGGCGCCCCCCTCTTGTTTATTCTTCAGTGAAAAAGTAATTTTGGTGCCTGGCTGCCTCATTTAGAATAGCATGCGACCCTTGACTGCAGGGTCATGAGTTCGGGTCCCAGGTTGAGTGTAGAGATTACTTAAATAAATAAAACTTTATAAAAAGCATGTGGGGGTCCCAGGGTGGCTCAGTCGCTTAAACGTCTGACCCTTGATTTTGGCTCACATCATGATCTCACGGTTTGTGGATTCATGAGTTTGAGCCCCACGTTGGGCTCTGGGCTGACAACACGGGGCCTGCTTGGGATTTGCTCTCTCCCCTCCCTCTGCCCCTCCTTCTCCCCCCCGCCCCCGTCCCCCGCCTTGCTCCCAATGGTGCACTCTCTCTCTCTCTCACAAAATAAACTTAGAAAATTAAAAAAAAAATTTTTTTTAATGTGAAAAAGTAATTGCAGGAAGATTGTAATGGTGCAATTCCAGTTTTAGCAAGAAAAAAAAAAACCTTCTGCATAGCATGTATCTGTTTGTAAATGCATGGAGAAAAGGTATGGAGAGGTGCATAGTAAAGTGTTAGGAGAAGTTTCTACTGGAGAAGGGAGTGTGGTCAGCAGGACGTTTATAGGAAGCATATGCTTGTTTGCTTTATATACCTATGTATTTTATCCTTTCAAAAATTTTTAAGATGAACCTAATTATTTTTATTTCTTCCATTTGAAACTTAAGAGGGACTATATTAAAATAGTGGCCTAAACAGGGGCATCTGGGTGGCTCAGTCAGTGAAGCGTCCGATACTTGATTTCAGCTCAGGTCCTGATCTCACAGTTGTGACCCTGAACTTGCCGTCAGGCTCTGTGCTCTGTGTGGAGACTGCTTGGGATTCTCTCTCTGTCCTCCTCTCTGTCTGCCCCTCTCTTCCTTTTGCATGCGCTCTCTGTCTCTCTCTCTCTCTCTCTCAATAAGTAAATAAACATTTAAACTAAGATTGAAAAAAAAAAGATGGCGGACAAAGCATAGCTGTTTAACTCCCCTTACACCCAAAGCTCCATTGAAATGGAGAATAATACACTATTACACGTTTAAGAATGCTGCAAAACAACCTGGGTTACCATGAAAGGACCACAGACTTCAAGAAACGTCTGGAAAATAGAAACCAGGAAAGAAAAATAGGGGTAGAAGAAAGCCACTAAACACGTTGGATCTTTGTGGGCCTAGCGGCGATCCCAACAATGACCTAACTTCGTGAGGGTCCACAGGGGTCCCAGTGTGATCCTCGGGACAACCCAAGATCCACATGTGAAAGAGCTGCGTGATTAGGGTCCAGTTCCTTGCTCCCTCACCACATGAACTGAACAGTAGAATGCAAAGGCTTTCCACTTCCAGATGGTTACCCGAACTGCTTTTGCAACAGAGTAAGAAACAGTGAAGGCCTCCAGCACGAAGTTCAGGTTGGAGAGGAGCCTTGTGTAACACAAGGTCTGCTGAGGGGTGTGTGTGTGTGTTGGGGGGGGGGTGACACGTGGTGCATTCAACCACCCCTCCTTTTAGGATAAAACCTTGAACAAGGGTCCCTGAAGTGGGAGATCTTACAGGTGCATGCTGAAGGCAGTCCCCCAGGGAACTTAACAAACGCCAAGAGGAGCTCCCAACCCGGAAGATAAGCCAGGGGTACACTCTTCTTTTTCAGATGGTGAGATGTCACCAGACATATGAAGAAAAACACTCTGAAAAAGAGGCTCAAACTTCAGGCCGCAGAACTAAGTCCTCAGGGAAGAGTCTCAAATAACAGAATCATTTATTTAAACTACAACAAAACGCTATTGTGAGAGGTTCAAGAAAATATTGTCGACATGAAAGGATAGGAAGATACGAAAAAGAAACTTTAGAATTGTTGGAAAAAAGATGACGTTTATTGAGATTAAAATCCTTAATGGGAGAAATAGAGTGGATATTCTATGATCCAATGAATAAGCAGGAAAATTGAGCCCAGGGTTTCTTCCTTAAAAAAAAAAAATTATGTTTATTTTTTGAGAGAGAGAGAGCAAGTTGGGGAAGGACAGAGAAAGAAGGAGAGAGAGAATCCCAAGAGGGCTCTGCACTGACAGCGGGGCTCGAACCCACGAACTGTGAGATCATGAGCTGAGCCAAAACCAAGAGTAGGACACTTAATGAACTGAGTCACCCAGGCGCCCCGAGCCCAGAATTCTTACCACAAGGCAGAACAAAATGACAATGTGTTGGGCTGATCTGTGTCCCCCCCCCCAATTCATGTTTAAGTCTCACCCCCAGCACCTCAGAACATAACTCCCTTTGCCGATAGGGCCTTTAAAGAGGTACTTAAGGTTAAATTGGGTCATTTAAGTGGGCACTAATGAAAACTGGACATGTCTTCGTACCAAGAGGAAATTTGGACACACAAACAGACATACCAGGGATGCGTTCCCACAGCCGAAAAGCCATCCGGGGACACAGCAAGAAGGCAGACATCTGCAGGCCAAGGAGAGAGGCCTTGTTCTTGGACTTCCAACCTCCAGAACTGTGAGAAAATAAATTTCTGTTTAAGCCGCCCAGTCTGTGGTATTTTCTTAAGGCAGCCCTAGCTGACTAATACAGACAAGATCATGGGAGTTATGAGAAAGTAGTTACGACACACAGAAGATATACCCAGAAGTTTTAACGTTTATTCAATAAGCCTTCCGTATGGGTAGAACAGAAATAATGGATGGCTGGCTCGTCAGAAGAGCGTGCGACTCTTGGTCTTGGGGTCAGTCTCACATCAAACATCTCTACATCTTGGGTGTAGAGAGTACTTAAATAAATAAAACTTTAAAAACAGGAGAGGGGCTCCTGGCTGGCTCGGTCGGTAGAGCATGGAACTCTTGAACTCAGGGTTGTGAATTTAAGTCCCGTGTTCAGTGTAGAGATTACTTAAAACAAAAGAACAAATTAAACCCAAAGTAAGAAAAAAAAAAAGAATAAAGAACAGAGAAGGAACAATTAAATTTTTTCATGTTTATTTAGAGGGAGAGAGAGAGAGAGAGAGAGAGAGCACAAGCAGGGGAGGGGCAGAGAGAGAGGAGACACAGAATCCGAAGCAGCCTCCAGGCTCTGAGCTGTCAGCACAGAGCCTGACCCAGGGCTTAACCCATGAACCATGAGACCATGACCTGGGCCAAAGTCGGATGCTTAACCAACTGGGACACCCAGGCAGCCCAAGAAGGAACCATTCAATAAATAAGCAACAAAGAAAATGAACAAAGTCAAAAGCTGATTCTTTCAAAAGATTAATGAACTTAATAAACACTTTGCAAGCAAGACTAATCGAAAGAAAAAGGAAGGAAAGAAGAAAAGAAGGGAGGGAGAGAGAGAGAGGGAAAGGAAGGAAGGAAGGAAGAAAGCAAATAGTGTCAGAAAGTGAGACAAATAAAAATCTGCCAATTAAAAGAGCTTCAGGTTTGCTGAACAAGAGTCATGAAATAACGATCCACAAATGGGGCGCCTGGGTGGCTCAGTCGGTTGAGCGTCTGACTTCTGCTCAGGTCATGATCTCAGGGTTCCTGAGCTCAGGCCCCGCATCGGGCTCTGTGCTAACAGCTCAGAGCGTGGAGACTGGAGCCTGCTTCAAATTCTCTCTCTCTCTGCCTCTCAAAAATAAAGAAAACTCATAAAAATATTTTTTTAAAGGACCCACAATGGCACATATTGTGAAATTTAATGAATGAATCAGAAGCGAAAGTGATGTGACATTCTCTTGGAATACAGTCATCTAAGTGCAACCTAGATATACCAACAGTGAGTTCCGGATGCCTTTTCTGTTTCTTATTCATAGAATTAAAGTTTAGAGATAGATCATGTGAGCTATCCATCAGGATTTTATCATATCTTGAACTTCTCATATCAAGTTCTGCAAGAAATTTTTCAGGTATATCTAGAAGGTGAATAACATTGTAAAAAAATGTTTACTTATTTTAGAGAGACTGAGCATGCATTCCATCACGGGAGGGGCAGAGAGAGAAGGAGGCACAGAATCTAAAGTAGGTTCTAGGATATGAGCTGTCAGCACAGGGCCCCGCTGTCCTATTTCCATTTGTTTCTTCCCACTCCAACTCTCTTGTCCTCTCTCCCATTACATACATCTTCCAGTTAAAAAAAAAAAAAAATGAGCCCAATGCGGTGCTTGAACCCATGAACTGTGAGATCATGACCTGGGCTGAAGTCGGCCGCCTAACCGACTGAGCCACCCAGGCGCCCCAAGTAAAGTAGTTTTTAAAAGGTGATCAGACACAAGTTATATGGCAAACTTTTCAAATAAAAAAATAGATGTAATATATATTTAATGGTATGAAAAACCCTAGGTAACCTGTTTTTCAATGGCTAAGTCATTTAATCGTTTTTGTACTATTGTCAGATATTCTATGCGTATCTAAGTCTTACATTTTTTTTTGTATCGTATTTTCCAGAGTTATATTTCATGGCTTCCATAAATCTTTTCTGATTCCTTCTCTGAATAATATACCACTTCCAATTTTTTTTTTTCATTAGAGTGTCTTTGAATGTTTTGGGACAGATTTTTAGAATATTTGTATCATCATCTTCAGCCTATACTAAACTTGGCCTCAAAATGGTATTTATCATTCTAGGAACTTTGCTCTTTCTGTACGACTCATTCTCTCGCATTTAAGTAAATTTTCCGAGAGAACCTGGATGGCTCAGTTAAGCATCCGACTCTTGATTTCGGCTCAGGTCATGGTCTCACAGTCCGTGAGTTTGAGGCCACGTTGGGCTCTGGCTGACAGCATGGAGCCTGCGTGGGATTCTCTCTCTCTTTCTCCCCCCAAAATAAACTAATAAACTTAAATTAAACAAACAAACAAAAAAATAAACTTATTTCTGAGATGGACGCTGAGGTTGCAGGTTATTTTTGTTTTGTTCTCTTCCGGAAACGCCCTCATGTTTTGTTCTGTTTTTTTTTTTTTCTTTTGTTTGTGTTTGTGACCTGATTCTACTTGAAGTGTCGACAGGCTGGATTCAGGAATTGGACGTCCTGTACCCAGTTGCTTCCACTAAGGGGTGCAAAGGGCGCATTCATCAGTTTCTTGTTTCCGGAATGCAAAGGTTAATGACTTTGTAGAATTATGTTCACACGTTCATCCCTAAGAGACCAACCAACTTTAAAAAATTTCTTGAAAATAAAATATTAGGAAAAAGGAGAACGAAGTGACGGTCGATGGGGGGTGGCAGGGAGGGGAGGGTGGGTGATGGGCATTGAGGAGGGCACCTGTTGGAATGAGCACCGGGTGTTGTATGGAAACCAACTTGACAATAAACTTCATATTAAGAACAATTAAAAAAATAAAAATAAAATATTAGGGCACCTGGGGGGCTCAGTCAGTTAAGTTGCCAACTCTAGATTTCAGCTCAGGTCATGATCACATGGTTTATCAGATTGAGCCCTTGCATAGGCTCTGTGCTGGCAGTGTGGAGCCTGCTTAGGATTCTCCTCTCTCTCTCTCTGTCTCTCTTTCTCTCTCAGCCCTCCCTCCACTTGGGCTTGAATGCAAGTTCTTTCTTTCTCACTTTTCCATGGCAGACATCCTGATGCCTAACAGACACATGGAAAAATGTTCAACATCGTTCATCATCAGGGAAATACAAATCAAGACCACAATGAGATATCACCTCACACCTGTCAGAATAACTCAAATTAACAACTCAGGAAATAATAGATGTTGGCAAGGATGTGGAGAAAGAGGAACCCTTTTGCACTGTTGGTGGGAAGGCAAACTGGTGCAGCCACTCTGGAAAACAGTATGGAGGTTCCTCAGAAAATTAAAAAATAGAACTACCCTACGACCCAGCAATTGTACTACTAGGTATTTATCCAAAGGATACAAAAGTACTGATTCGAAGGGGCAAATGCACCCCAACGTTTATAGCAGCGCTATCAACAATAGCCAAATTTTGGAAAGGGCCTGGATGTCCACGGATTGATGAATGGATAAAGAAGATGTGGTTTATATATACAGTGGAATACTGCTTGGTGATGAAAAAGAATGAAATCGTGCCATTTGCAACAACGTGGATGCAACTAGAGTGTATTATGCTAAGTGAAATAAGTCAGTCAGAGAAAGACAAACACCATATGATTTCACTCATACGTGGAATTTAAGAAACACAACAGATGAACGTAGGGGAAGGGAAGGAAAAATAAGATAAAAAACACAGAGGAGGGCAAACCGGAAGAGACTGTTAAATACAGAGAACAAACTTAGTGTTACCGCTGGGGAGGCAGGTGGGGGATGGGGTAAACAGGTGACGGGCATTAAGAAGGGCCCTTGGGATGAGCCCTAGGTGTTGTATGTAAGTCGTGAATCACTAAATACTACTCGTGAAACCATTACTATGCTATATGTTAACTAACTTGAATTTAAGTTAAAAAAAGAAAAAATATTTTAAAAATAGATCCTTTTTAAGAATTAACCAACAAAGTTTTTTGTTTTCTGGGGTTTTTTTTGGGGTTTTTTTTGCATCAACAAGTTTTTTTGTTTGGTTTTTTTTTTTTTTTTTTTTTTTTTGCATTCCAGCGTCTGGAATATCATCGGTGTTTGATAAATGGTGTTTAAGTAGATGAATAAAATAGCAATATAAAATAAACTGGTGAGATTTTAACGTGAGCAGCTTCATTTTGCATGAATCAATGATCAATGATCAATGATCAATGACGGCATCACTTTTGATCTGCCCGTAGCTCTCTGGGTAACTATGGAAGCCTTTCCCCTTAGCATTATATAAAGTTGGAGCGCAAAGAAAAGCCCTAAAGTTCCTTCTTACTTTTGTCAGCTCAACCCTGTTAAAAATGGAGTCATTTAGGACAATACATGTTAAATGTTTTATACTCTGAGAAGACAGATCTCTTATAATATCCCCAGTGAAGTTTCTTTTCCCCTTAACTCGAGCTTTAGGTGTCCACATAAAAAAATTCTAAATTATGTCAGTCTACTCATATTCACCATTTCACTTCCACTGCCTGCTGGCACTGTTCTGGGCTCCACCGATGTCCTTATGTTACTGGTGCGTGGGGGCAGCTCCTTGTTGAGCCAGCTCCCAAGGTCTCCACTTCGTCCCCCCCCCCCCCGTTGTGGGTTTCCTGTCCTAGAAATCCTTGCTCCCTTGGTCATGGCTGGGTGGTCTTGGAGAAGACACAACCATCTAGTCTCCTTCCCTTTCTCTCCTTTATCAGTGAGGAACTTTGTTCATCAATGAATGTCTAAAGCTTCATTTTTTCTCTCTCCTGGCTCTTTTCTCTCAAAACGTATGTTGAAGGCTGTTTCATATTAGAAAAATACAAGACAACAACAACAAAAGTCTCCTCCCAGACTCTTTCTTCAAACTCCCCTTCTCTGTTCCCTTTCGAGGGCAAGCTTCTGAAAAGAGTAGGCTTCCTTTGATCTCTCCATTGGTCCCCTCAATTTCAGTGGTGAAGGAAGCCATTGGTGTTTGCTACCAATTTACTTACGTTGTTGCTTCTAAGATCACTAAGTCCTTCCCCCAAATAAAAACAGTGGAGGCGGGGGCACCTCGGTAGCTCAGTCAGTTAAGCAACTGGCTTTGGCTCAGGTCATGATCTTGCAGTTCGTGAGTTTGAGTCCTGCGTCAGGCTCTGTGCTAACAGCTCAGAGCCTGGAGCCTGCTTCAGATTCTGTGTCTCCCTCTCTCTCTCTCTCTGCCCCTCCCCTGCTCACATTCTATTTCTCAAAAATAAATAAACCAAAACAGAAGATTTTTTTTTTAAAAAGCAGTGGAGGCTTTTTGTCTTAAACTTACTTGATTTCCCTGGTGCATTTGGAGTTGTTGGTCATGTTCTTGTCAGAGGTATCCCTTACCTGGTTGGATTTGTGTGTGTGTGTGTGTGTGTGTGTATGTGTGTGTGTGTATGTGTGCGTCTCCTCACTTAAATTCATCATCCAAGCCGTTATATTTTGTGCTCCAAATTTAGATGTTGTTTTTCCCCAGGGATCCCATTTTGACCCTATGTTCTTTTTGTTGACATAACTTGTGCTTCAATCAACATGTTTTCATTCATAAAGACCTATCTTTCAACAGATTTGCATTCATAAAGACCCCTCCCTGCTCTGGTTAGTTTATTTAATGTGGCTGTGGAGTATTCTTATAGAATTTGTTCTTTCTAAGCTGAGGGTTTCTAAATTCAGAGCTGGCTTATTACATGTTTAGCATTTTCTTTGTCCAGTGAATATACTTGTTGGCTTAAATATTGTCTCAATAGACCAGTTCAAGGTCTGAAGCACACATGGGTGATATAATGCATTGACTACTTCCTGGACATTTTCTGACTAGCACTTCTGTATATTTCTATGACTGTAAATTAATTTAGAAGACATTCAAGGGTTTTCTATAGACCTACTAGAGCTAGGCCATCCATTGCCATGTGCTACACTCAAACTCTTCTTCATAGAGCATAAAGGCAGTCTTCCAACCCAGTCTGGCTGAGAGTACCTTTTAATACATTATAAAAGGCTGCCCTTTCTTAGGCTGGCACAGCACAGAGCAGGGCATATAGCTTGGTGGGCAGAGCATGAGTTGGATGGCATCTTCCATTGTTTCCTCACCGAAACACCTTTGTGCAGGTTCACAATGGTTCTATCCATAGCAAGGCTTCAACCTATGGCCTGACCACCATTCCTTCCCTTCCGGGTCCCTTTGATCTAGCTAAGCTGGGCTAACACTGCTCTCCTCTTCTTTTTTGCCTCTATACCTACGTTCATTGTGTTGCTTTCCTTGGCATGACCTTGTCTCCATTGCCATCTAACGTGGCGTGAAGATTTAGCTTACTTCTTCCCAAGCTCTTACACCGATTCCTTAGATAAAGTTAGCTTTTCTTCTTCCCCAAAGGGATACATTTTGTCCTTATTATCATAAATCCTTTTTGGCAAGTGTCTTAACTCAGCTATGAAATCTGAAGCATCGTGAGAGCAGAGATGATGTCTTACTCCTTTTTGTATCTTCTGTGAACCTGGGGAACACAATAGAGATTTGTTGAATGAATGTCTCAAACTGAATCACAAGAAATGAGTTTATATTTGTAAAATGCTTAGCGTCGTGCCTTTCACAGAGTGAAATAAAGGGGCTATACAGGTGTTTGTTAAATAAAATGAAAGGTTGATAGGACACAAGTTTGGATTTGAGAGGACTATTGTTATTATAATTAATGATGATTGTGTCCATAATTTATTAATAGACCCAGAGTATTTTCTTTTTTATCACTAGCCTTTTAGTAATGTGGAACCATGGTTAGAAACATTGCTTTCTTTTTATATTCTATTTCTTTTTCTAATTACATATCATTTCTCTTGCAGTGATGGTTAAATCTCATTACATGTAATGATTTATCCATTTTCTTCTGTAAGAGTTTTATCAGCACTCCTTGTGTTATAATCTCATTATTTCACAAAATTATACCCTATTTGTTAAGAATAGTAACTGTTACCATGATTTCAACTTCTTCAATGCTCTTTTTAATCTCAACGTCATAGTCTTTTTTGTGAAAAGATTAAACATTTTTTTCTCTTCAGTTGGTCTAATTCTGTTCAATGTTGCTTATATTATTTAGTGTCTTTCACTATACGTTGCTACGACCAAACCATTGGCTTCATTTTTATGATTCTACTTCTTTGAATAAGATGGAAAGCACTGAAGAAATCTAAATTACCATATTCTCCCTTTCTTCCAATATGTAATAGGCCTGCAATGGAATAGTGCATCTTCATTCCTTAATTTCTATTGAATATATTTCTATATGGGATTGATTTTTTTCCTTATTGATTGAAATATAGTTTAAGAAAGTTATAAAGTGTTCAACGGAGTCTCCTGAGTGCACGCATAAACAGAACATTACAGATCTTCACCATATATGGCCTGCCAAGTGAATTTGACCTAAAACCAGCAAACAAATAAACAAAAACCTGAGTAAACAAATGGTAGGAAGCGAGTATAATCTGCTGTTTGTTTGTATACACAGCGGTGTCATTTGAGACCCTTTTACAATCTTGGATTAATCTTGGATTAATGACAAAAAATGTTCCAAAGCCAAGGGATAAACTGTCTCCGAATAGCTCCTTCTTTCTCCCAGATGTAGCTTTTATTCCTTTTGATTTTTAATATAGAAATGCCCAAATATATGTGTATATTACATGACGAATAATACTATGATCCCAGTATAGGTACCAGCAGTATCAGTAATAACCAGTCTTATGTCATTTCTTAACCTCACTCTGCCACTCATTATGGTAATATTTTCTGATGTTTAAAAATTTTCAATTGAGTAATAACAAGAAACTGATTTTTATTTATTTATTTTTTTTATATATATATTTTTTAATTTTTTTTTCAACGTTTATTTTTGGGACAGAGAGAGACAGAGCATGAACGGGGGAGGGGCAGAGAGAGAGGGAGACACAGAATCGGAAACAGGCTCCAGGCTCTGAGCCATCAGCCCAGAGCCTGACGCGGAGCTCGAACTCACGGACCGCGAGATCGTGACCTGGCTGAAGTCAGACACTTAACCGACTGCGCCACCCAGGTGCCCCAAGAAACTGATTTTTTTAAAAAAAAATCCTGAGTTCTGGGGCGTCTAAATGGTTCAGGCATACAGCGTCCTGATCTCAAGGTTTGTGAGATTGAGCCCCGGTGTGGGGTTCTGTGCTGACAGTGTGGCTTGGGATTCTTTCCTCTCTTTCTGCCCTCTCCCCACTCGCACTCTCTCCGTCTCTCGCGAAATAAATGAATAAACTTAAAAAAAAAAAGAAAAAAAGCTGAGTCCTTAAGTGCCATGTCTGCGGCTTTGGCATATTATTGATCTCTGGTGGAAAACGATCAAAATGGCTTTTCTTTGACTGAAAAGCAGTTCCATTGATTATTCTTTTGGGAAGAGAAGTCATCAGCCACCTGCTAATGTCTCTGTGCTCAAGAAAATGGGTAGAATAGTTGTCTGGAGCCATGTTCTGGTGGCTGTCTAACACAGTATCTAAGTGGCCAGATTCAGGGTAGCTTTCTACATTAAATCATGGCTCCACCAAGATTTAGCTGTGAGACATGAAAAAGTTACTTATCTTTTCTGCATCTCAGTCTCCTTATCTGATGCTAATAATACTTACCTCATGGGACTGCTATGAAGATTAATTAATATATATGAACAATTAAGAAGAGTTTCTGGAACATGCTTGAGTCATACATATATTCATTATTCTTTTTTTTTTTTTGATTACAAACCTCTTTTCAGTTTCAAAGAGTTGTGCATCTTTAAGATATTTGGGGGTCTTTGGGGATAAGAATGAAAAACTTTTAAACACTTGAAAAGTATGGATAAATGTACGATGTCTTAACTATGAACAAACATACATTGTCTCCTTTGCTCCTAAAAATGGGGTGGGGCGCCTATCTGGGTGGATCAGTTCATTGAGCAGCCGACTCAGGCCGAGGTCATGATCTCATGGTTTGTGAGTTCCATTCTTGCGTAAGGTTCTCTGCTCTCGACACAGAGTCCACTTTGGATCCTATGTCCCTCTCTTTTGCCCCTCCCCCCCTTGCATTCTCTCTCTTTTTCTCTCTCAAAATTAAATAAAACATTTAAAACATTTAAATAAAACATTTAAACACATGAAAAACATTTCAGCATTAAAGTAAAAGTGTTTTAACTCAGGGGCACTTGGGTGGGTCAGTCGGTTAAGCACCTGACTCTTGATTTTGGCTCAGGTCATTATCTCAGGGTTCATGAGTATGAGCCCCACATCTCACTCCACGCTGACAGTGCAGTGCCTGCTTTGGATCCTCTGTCTCTTTCTCTCTCTGCCCTTTCCTGCTCTTTCTCTCTCTCTCCCTCTCTCAAAAATAAATAAGCATTTTAAAAAAAGTGTTTGTTTTAATTAAATATTTCAGATTGTGCAGATCTGAGGGAAAAGTCTAGTCAGGACCGATAATGTTAAGAATATAAAACTTCAAGAATATGGTAGAACAAACGTGTTCATTGAAGTTTTGTGGGATTCCTCTAAAATCCAAGGAAGCACCATAAGAATACAAAGAAACAGAAAACATTAAAATGTAGTTAGAATAAAGGTCCTCATACCTTAACTTCTTTTCCTAGCAGTTCCTCAGTATGATCATTGCATTTTAAAGGTGTTGAAAATAATAATAATAAAAGGTGATTCCCTGGATAATTTGAAGAATCTTAAGAAGAAGAAGAAGGAGAAGAAGGAGAAGAAGAAGAAGGAGAAGGAGGAGAAGAAGAAGGAGAAGAAGGAGAAGAAGAAGAAGAAGAAGAAGAAGAAGAAGAAGAAGAAGAAAGAGAAGAAGAAGAAGAAGAAGAAGAAGAAGAAGAAGAAGAAGAAGGCGGCAGAAGGAAAAAAAAAGAAAGGGGAAAAAAAGCAAGGCAAAGAATAAGTGATTACAATATTTTTGGAAGGAGAGGGTCCACAGAGCAGGCTGGCGTGCAGAAGAATGGTACTTGGAGCTGTAGAAACCTGAACATACTGGCCCAAGAGTCAGCCAATCAGGAGGCTGAGAAGCACATTTCCATAATGATGATTGGCTGGTGGGCTGGAGGCTCGCTGAGCCGAGAGGATGGGTGGAGAGGATACTGCAGGAAATAGCACGATCACTTTCTGGCTTTCTGTCGTGCATTGCCTAGTCTCCACAAGTTTGTAGTGATTCATCCTTTAGGAAAGCTTGTTTTGAAAACAAAAGAGGCACAGTTGTTCACAACAAAAGTAATACTCCGCAGCCAAAGGAGCGGAATATAATGGTACTCTTTTACTTATTTACTTTTTAAAATGAACTTTGGTCGCCTGATTTTTTTTTTCTTCTAACCAAGATATTGAGACTTTTTTAGCAGATGCGTAAGGGTTTGATTTAAATTAAAATTCGACAGCGTCATTGCTTGATTCATCTGGCAGCTCTCTGAAATCTGCACAAATGGAATGTAGTTTGTAAAGTGCCGAGAAATTCTGAAATTCTAGCGCCAAAAGTACATGAAATACTTTCACGATTAAGGGGATTCTGTTACTGTTTCCAAGAAGAGGCTGTATTGGGAATGTTTTTTTCTTGCAGTCATATATGTGTGAGAGCTAGAGATATACTTGCCCATGAATTTTGTATTACTCTTACACAATTTGACACGCATGTTAAAAACCCACTGTCATTAAGGTTCTAGAGATTTTTGTAAATCGCAAGAGGGGGAGCTGAGAAAGCAAAGCAAGGAAGAAAGATGGATTGGAACATAATGGCTGTATGGGCTCCCTTTGGGCCTTTCCTTCTTGGTGGCATCGTCTTTGGTCAGAATTGTTTTAGATTCAAAGAGAGCTGTGACAACATTTCACCTACAAGTTTTCACGTTGCCTTTAACGATCATTCTTTCCACAGACCATCTTTCTGGAAATGAGAGTAATTCTATAATGCAGATTAAGCAGAAGTATTTTTTCAGTCTCTCCCAGTGACCATTCCTTGGCTAGCTAACAGACCAGCCATTCAGAAGCAATTTTCTTCAGGCTGAAATTATGTGCTGACCGTAGCAGAACACTTCCCATAATAACCCTTCCCCCACCCAACGCTAAATACAATCTGTCTCCTACTCACTGTAATAACGTGCAAATGACTGTAATTTTGCAGACAAGAAACAGCCCAAAGTGAAACGTGTCTAAACAGAGGTCGATTTGAAAAATCAGGGCTATTACCTAAATCTGTAAAATACATATTGTAATAAAACCAGCAACAGCAATCTCCAATAAGTAGTTTTAAAAAACTGTAGCTTGTGTTTTGATCTTCTTTATGTACCCAGTCTCCACTGGCATAAAAGAAAAATCCTTTTCCAGAAATGGTTTCATTACATGCGATGTAAATTGCCTTACTTTGTTAACTGATCCGCAGACCTTGCTTGGGCACCCGTTCAGATATAGTAGCGGGCACGACGCTGCAAGGGCCTGCTCCAAGCAGAGGTTCCATTTCAGACACTTAACACTGACCTACATTGCGGTTCTCTCAATGTGAGCCGTATACAAATGTTTTCCTTTAGAAGAATGCACTGTTTTGCGATATTTGCTAGTTTCTCTAGCACTGCAGGGCCTGAAAGGGACGCGATCTGCTGTGTTTTCTTTTTTTCCTGCAAGTTTGAGGATTGGGAGAAGAGACGGGGAAAGACACACACATAGAGGGGGAAGCATGTTCTTTAGCTCTGTGTTTCTTTGCTAGTAAACTCCATCGTAGTCTTACATCAGAGCATGGGAATTGTGCTTTATATCGTTTCAATTTGTTGAAACAAAACTGGGGTATGAAAATGTGTGAAGATAGCCATTAATCTCCTTCCCCTCAATGGAGGGTCCCTTTTGTTAGACTCTCAGGAGATTAAATGGAAGGTGAATGGTGCATAGAAATGACCTGAGACGTTAGCACAGCTGTGTTACACAGTGTGTGTAAATGTCCGTAGTCACAAAACGTGTTATCTGAATATCCCCAAGTCTTCCCGGGAAGGGTGAATACCATCAGTGTGTTTCCTTTATGGATCCCACCCTACCTCCCCCTGCCTTCTGCCCACCCCCCCCCCCCCCCCAGCGAAGGGCCTGAAATGTTTCTGTGTACAGGTCCTCTCTTTCCACTGGACACCTGCTTCTTGTCACTTTATTTTGGTCCGGCGATATTTCAGGACATTGCAAACATGCCAAATGTTTAACCAAGAACACTGCTCATCTCTTTTTGGTGATAGTTGTCTAGGGAGGGATAGCGTTAAAAATGCTCCCCGCAAACTCAAAGTGGACTTAGCGGGCAGGTGTGAAAAGGCAGAGAAACAGTTTTCTCTAGAAGACCTTGTGCAAGTGGGAAGCTAGAATGTTACCAGTAGGTAAAAAGAGTGAAGACCTTCTAGTGTTTGTGTGGGCGTGTAAATCACCAACTCTACATTTTCATTCCCTGGAAACCAGGGCAGGTCACCTGCCCACTACCTTGGGGCCTGGTCTGTTCATAAACAACCCCACACAGATAAGAATCTTCCTCCACAATCTTCTTGGGCAGCCACAAAGTTTCTCATTATGTCTAAATTGAGTTCCTTTTCCCATACACCAAGCCCATTTCCAGGTCGGTTTTATTCCTTATAACTTTGCTTTCCGCTTTTCCCACTTGGTCCTGAGCGAGGACGTGTCCATGTTGACAGAGATTTTTTGGAAAAGCTAGGACCAGGTATACACTCCCATCCGAATAAAAGCTGAAGAATTTTTTTCTGATCCCTCATATACCATAATTCAGAGGAAATTGGAACCGGAGACACATCTACTGTTGTGTTTTTCTGTGTTAACTGCTCGAAGGCCCTGGCCTTCTCAGCATTGAGCTCTTTGGCTCGTAAATAGTGGGGAAAGTCCTAGGCCGCAAGCTTCTGCACCTTGTGATTGGTGCAGAATATCCTGGGGGGCAGGGCTCTTGGTGATGGTGATTGGAGAACACTCTTTAACTGCCCCCTTTACCCACTGTTCCTCAAGCGGCTTCCACCCCTCCATTCCTTCTAGACTCCAATTCCAGCTGGCTCCTCCCCACTACCACATCTCTGGGGAGACAGGCACTAAAATGACAAAGTGCTCGTGTCATGCAATAGTCTGCCAGCGTCACCAAGGATGTGCGTGTGGATATTAATATGGAGACTGGCGTGGTCCTGTTATCTTGATAAGAGACAGAGCTAAAACTTTCTTCTCGAAAATCTGAGAGCGTCCCGATTTTTGTGAGGGGAGCAGCCCTGACTTTCTAAAGCTGCTAGTTAATTATCTTCGTTTCACTCATCAATTAGCTGATAGCCCTCTGATGTCTCTTGATTGCCCCCTTTGTCAAACAAAACAAAACAAACACACGCAAAGCCAGCATAACAACTCTGGCTTATTCAAATCTTCGAGAAGAATGGGGAGGGCAGGAGATGGGGGGTGGGGTGCAAATGGAGTGTGGAGATGTTGGGACGGCAGGAAAATGGTTTGAGTTAAATTCGTGAAGGAGTTTGGCATAAGCCCCTACCTTTGACCAGTAGGGTTTACTGAACAAAAAAAGTTTAAGATTTAAGGTTAGGTGGTAATGTTAGGGTTAGATCAGATTAATTTGAGTATTAGGAAGCCTGAGCTTTGGTTTTAGTTATCCTGAATCCATGCCCCAGACTCAGGGATTTGCTTTTTACCAAGGCGGTGTTAGAGGGCTGCTTCTACCCTTTCCAGCTTCACAAATTCAGGTCTTATTTTCTATGCTTTTTGAAGTCCCAGTTGTAAGAGCTAGCTGTTGATTTTTCTAAGCTGATATAACATTGGGGGGGGGGGTAGCCATGGTCTTCCAATGGCTGAAATGGAGTACATACCCCAGGGACACTGGAAGTGCCCAGGAATGATCTGGACGTTTGAGGAACCACTCTTCCAAAAGAAGAAAAGTTAAAAAAAAAAAAAAAATCACCATATGGTGCTATTCCTATCAATTGAACATTAAAAAAAATTGTAAATCTGTGTATTCAAAAATAGAAACAAACATCAGAGCTAAAATGGAGGGTGAGTGGCTATCAGGTGGCTAATTTGCCCCATTTTATTTGTTAATGTATCGCGTTGATTTGAATACAGATCGCTTTAGGGAGATCTCAGGACTAGTCTAGATTGCATTCCTCTAGTTTATATACCTCAGCAAAGTGCTGTTTATTACTATTTGCAGCGTCAAGTTGAGTTCATCGTGGGTAGTGAAACAACACATTGCCATTTTTAAAAAGAACTAAATATATTGGAAGCTCAAACATGAGTCAATAGACATTACTTAAAACAGGTGACATAAATATTTTTATTGACCCGCAAAGTCATCACTGAGTGTTTACATCATAAGCTGTCTTTTGCTACCAGTAATCCACTTTCTATGTCCACTTGACTCTGAAGACACATCCTCAAATTGTAATTGTCATGTGGAAATTACAGTAGTGTTGGATCTTTAATGCTTGGGATCATGATGCTTTCAGTGAAATTCAGAGTACATCTTTGACTTTAAGGTTTCCACCTTGTAGCTCCTAAAAGTAATGGCAAATAACAGTGAAAAATTAAAAAATAAAAGTGCTTTAAAGGCTTAATATATATATATATATATATATACATTAATTTAAGTATATTAGCTGTTACAGTACAATACTGCACTTGTTATTTTATATAACCTCTCTTATCCTGTGACCTCAGAGTCCCATTAACTTGGTTGTTGGCATTCGTCCTATAATAGATTGTAAAATATTTCTCTATTCTTGGTGGATTGAGCTGGCTAGCGGTCAGACGACTTTGACACATTCCCCCCCCCCCAACTCCTTTCCCCAAGATAGGGTTAAAGATCTGGGGGAAGGGGAACTCTGACAATCTTTCCGTTTAAAAATGCATACTGGGACTGTTTAACGGGTTAATCTTTCTAGTATATTTATCTCCCACAAATCGATTTGGTAAAAAACGAGGCTGGCCCGAGGTGTTAATATGGTTGGCTGGGACCTTATTTTATTTTTTAATTTTTTTGGAGCCGCCTAGAACCAGGTGGAAAAGATTTGTTACAAATTCCAGGGAAGAAGTGTTCACGTAGTGGCGGTTAAATGGTTGCCAGCGTTCACACTTAAGTGCTTGTACAACAGAAGACTGGAAACAAAAGGGTTACTTGTTTCCCCACCGCCGCCTTTACCCCCAGATCGATTTTTCTTATTTAATCAGCGAGTAAAAAGAGAGACACGGGGAAAAAAAAAATTGGAAGAAGGGCAAAGTGGTGGGGGAGGGTTGAAAGCCAGAAGCTGCAATACAGAAAATCATTCTTGGGAGTTCGCGCTGCTGAGTCCTTGCAATAAGGAAGGGAAGCCAGCAAAACGCTCGCAGTCATTTCCACACAGCCAGCCTCCCTCTTCTCCTCGCTACGCGCTAGTGGCTCATTTGGCTTCCCTCTGCCACCGAGCGATCACATACATTATTTCCCCCAAGATAACACAATCAAACTTGTATTTACCGACATCCTTTCCTCGCAGCCTGTTTGAGATTTGTTTTAATAAATAAGTGTTTTATGTGAATGATGTAGTAATTGAAACGGGCGCACCATTTTTTTTTTTTTCTTCTTACTGCAGGAGGTTCCCCATCCCCAATCTGGTTGGAAAATAAAACGCTTTGTCTCCACAACCACCCCCCACCGCACCCCCACCCGCTCTCAGTGTGTGTTTTATACGTGTGTATATCTCAACCCCCTACAGTAGCCAAGAGAAAGCAGCTAGCCAATGAGAGAGCCGAGTTTCATAAAAGCTGCTCTCTGATTGGCCCGATGCGAAAGGGCAATGGGAACAAAGAAAAGTCCCTTTCAGGTATAGAGGCTGAGAGCTCCTTTTGCTCCACTCCCCCTGTGTGTGTGTTGTGTTTCAGTCCTGATTTCAGTGTTGCAGAACAAGCTTGTTGTGTGTGTGCACCAGGGGGATTTTTGTTTTCTTTTTTTTTTAATGTTAATTTTTGCTTTTACAAAAAATACACAGGACGGTCTGTGACATTTGATGGTCCATCTTCTTTAATAATAAATTTGTTGAAGAGATTATAATTTCCAAAATAAAGCGGCTGCAACCAAACACATTCAATGCAGTTAGAAGGAAAAGGTCAACTCGATCCAATACAGACCGTAAGTACGGTTGCGTGGGGAATGTGCGAGTTTTATGCATTGAAATGAGGAACTAGTTACAGGGTTTGGCTTTTGCATTGAGAACAACAACCCAAGAAGGGTGAATTTTATTCAGTGGAGGGTGAAGCATTTGTAACTTCTTCACACAAATTAAGCTTGACTGGGCACTCGGGGTAACTTAGAGTAAATTACCTTTTGGGCTGTAACCCAAGGAGAATAAAAGTGACACAGTTACATATCCTGATCTGCAGTGTCCATTCCCTAGCTCACCTCGCCCCCTCCCTCTCCTGTCCTAGCTGGGCAAGACCCTCTTCCAAACCGAGCCAGGAAAATGGGGGCAAGGGCAGAACAAGCCGATTTCTATCTCTTGCCACATCCTAGTTCCCAATAATTTAATATTAAACAAGGGAATAGTCACCCATTACATGTAATGGTTATAATTACCATTTTCCACCTCCTTAAAAAAGCAAGCAGCAAAAACACCATTAAGGGGAAAAAAAAGCGCCCCACCCAACCCAAACAAACCCACAAATAGAGTAACAATGGTGTGTTTATTACATGACCTGGCTCGCGAGCTAGCAAAATATTTTTCTTTGTTTAAGACGTGAGGGGGTCCCTAAAACCCAAGTAGCTTGGAGGTGCCCTCCCTCCTCTGCTAGGCGTCCCCATCCCTGGCCCCTCGGGAAAGCCGACAAATTGGAGATAAGTTGAGGAGAGGTTTATAAGGTGTTTCTTTAAAACATCTGCTTTGCTCTTGTGCTCATTACATTTCACTCCTTCGAACTTCCGAGAGCCTAGATCTGCGAGAAATGTTTCACATTCATAACTTGTAGCTGCGCCCACTGCAGGGGGGTGGGGGCGCGGGGAGGCGGCGGCGGGGGGTGGGGAGTGTGTGCAGGGGGAGGGGAGAGACCTTCAGCTTTTTTTTAAAGACCAGATCAGTATTTTCTTGATACGCTTGTCACCATTTTTGTTCTCACGACAACCAATTGAGCCCTTGATCCTCACGTGATGTGAAAGGCTTGCACTGTAACAAAATCGCTCCTTTTAGATGGTTGGTTGTTGCTAACTCGCCCATCCCCCTCTCCCAGCCCCGACATTTCCAGCAAAGCGACTCTCCACTTCCAATCCATCAACAATTCATTACTGCTTTTAGCTTCCAAACGCCAGCTAATTAAAAATACTAAGCCAAGCTCCGGGGCCATCTGACTAAACACAGGAGGGGGGTGGGTGAGAGAGGAGGAGGAGAGAAAAATAAATAAAAGGGAGACGCACCGTTTGCAGCGACTATCAATGGGAAAAACTGTCCGGAAAAAGGTCGCCTAAAAAAAAATTTTTTTTTTGACTCTAATTATCGAATTACCACATGAGTGATTGGCTTGAGCGACGGCGGATTCCCCCCCCCCCCCGGGGACTATACTAGGAACTGGGTTCCTTTTTCTTAAAACAACATAAAACAGGAAAACATCACATCCTTTGGGTTTCGAAGACTGAACCAATTTTAAACGCCGTTATTTTCCTCACCCCACCGCCCCCCGCCCCGAGCGAATGCTGTTCTAACTGGTTTATCAGCTCATTGAATCATCTGCTCCCCTCCCCCTCCACACCTTTCTTTTTCTCCTTCGGCTGGGGTTCTCATCCTACCCTTTCTTCCTCCTCCTGCCCCTCCCCCCTCCTCCCTCTTCGCCCCCTCCTCCCCTCCCCCTCTTCTTCCCCCTCCTTTCCTCTTAAGTTAGTTCAAGAAATCAAATCTGTCAGGACGGGCGGAAAAATGCCACTTCCCGACTAACAGGCGGAATCCAGCCCAGATTTTCAGTCGTTTCTTCTTATTCTTTCTTCCCTTTCACTAATTTATCCCGATGTTAGCACATTCTGTCTTGTTACTAGCGGACGCCTGTAGGTTTGCTACATGGGATCATTACTTACTGATCACGGTGACTCTGAAGTCTGGAACTGAAGGCGGAATGAGAAGTTGGGAAAACTTTTTTCTCTAAGCTCTCTCTTTTTTTTATATTTATCTATAAAAAACTATTATTCTCGATGCTTGTTAAGAGGAAAAAAAACCTTTGGTGCTTCTGTTGTGAATGTGAAACATTATCTTCCAGCTGTACAGTGACACATTTTTTTAAGGAGAAAAGGACTCCTGATCCGTTTGCCAAAAGGGGGGTGGGGAGGTGGAATAATGTTATCGAGTGATTATTCTGGCTGAGATGTGTTATTTGGTTTCTTCCTTCTTGATCATTTGGTGTTTAAGTAAAATGAGGCACAGGCTTGTTTGCCGAGTGGAGTGGGAAAGGCATTTTGATTTGCTGGCCTAATTAAAAAATGATAAAGGATTAAAGGTAAGCAATGTCTGTGTGTGTGTGTGTGTATGTATATTTATTTATTTTTCTCGACAATCAACTGTTAAAAGGGGCTGATCCCTTTAAAAACCGTTTTAACTGATCTTTGTCAAACACACACTCATTTGCGGTCATTGAGGCCACCTTGGCGCAGACTACTTAAAGTGCATGTCTTAATCAGTTTCCCTGTACAGTCAGTGGCACCATATTTAACAGATTGAGCAAGTCTGTGACCTAGGAATACGGTAGAATTGTTTACATGTAATTTTTTTTCCCTCAAAAGGCAGGTATTCAGCCTTTTTTTTTTTTTAAGCACTGTCTTTTTATAGAGAAATGCTCTTAAAGACGTGTGTGTGTATTTCAAAAATAAAATTGTATAAACTGTTGGGGAAGAGACGGTATGTGTTTGCTGGGGGGGGGGGGGGTAGTTATTGGTTGTTTTTCCTGTTCCTTACTGGGAACAAAAAACTGATTGCCCGGACAATTTGTAAAAAGAAGTCATAAAATTAGAAATAAGGAAAATTTAGAAACATAATTCTGAAACTAGCCTCAAGAGGACTTCCAGGGTCTGGTCTTTGAAATTGCAAGATCTAGGACGCGTTTAGGGATGTTTAAAGCTGTGTTCCTCCCTCTTGTCTGAGTGTTTAGGCTGTGTTTCTGGGGTTGAGATATCACATGTATGAAAAAAAAAATCCTAAACTCTTTTTTTTTTTTTTTTTTAAAAACCTTTCTGGACTTGACTCAGATCTTTAAGATATTTTAATGCCTTAAAAAGAGTGATTATCCTTGTGCTGTTGATAAAGGGATTTTTTTTTTTTTAAAGCTACTGTAAGATGCTTACTATCACGGGTAAGTTTTTTGGGCTTGGTTATTTTCTTTTAAACCTGGTACTGGACTGTGGAGACAATATAGGAGCCACCTTCCTCTCCAATTTTCCCTGTACCCCTTACTGACTCCCCAGTATTAATCGTTTTTTATTCTGGTAACACCCAGACAAGAAATATCCGACTTTTCCCCCCTTCACAGGAAAAGGTGGACCGGGACTAAAGGGTGTAAAATCCCTGGACACATTCCTGGGGCAGGAAAAAGAAGAGGAAGATTAGAAGATTTTTTTTTTTTTTTTTTTTTTTTTAAGAGAAAGCCCAGCGGAGCTAAACGGATGTCCCCTCATCTCCAAAGGAAAGTTCATCGGATTTTTATACTAGAGAGCTCATCTTCAGGATGTCAGTGAACATTTCTACTGCAGGAAAAGGTGTGGATCCAAATACGGTTGATGCTTATGACAGTGGTGATGATTGGGAAATCGGGGTTGGAAATTTAATAATCGATTTGGACGCTGATTTGGAGAAGGACAGACAGAAATTTGAGATGAATAATTCCACCAACACGCCTAGCAGCAGCAACTCGAAGGATTGCGGAGGTCTGGCCTCCAGCGGGGCCGGTGCTACCGCAGCCTTAGCTGATGGCCTAAAATTTGCTTCTGTTCAGCCTTCTGCTCCCCAGGGGAATTCACACAAAGAGACCAGCAAATCAAAAGTGAAAAGGAGTAAAACTTCTAAGGATGCTAATAAATCTCTGCCTTCTGCTGCCTTGTATGGGATTCCCGAGATCAGCAGCACTGGCAAGAGGCAGGAAGTCCAAGGGCGCCCTGGAGAGGCAACTGGCATGAATTCAGCGCTGGGTCAAAGTGTGAGCAGCGGCGGCGTCAGCAACCCAAACGGCAATAGTACCGGCACCGGCACCTCCGCGGCCACCGCGGGGGCGGCCTCCTGTGGGAAAAGCAAAGAGGAGAAGGCAGGTAAAAGCCAGAGCAGCCGAGGTGCCAAGCGGGATAAGGATGCGGGGAAATCCAGGAAGGACAAGCACGACCTGCTTCAGGGCCACCAGAATGGCAGTGGCGGCCAGGCCCCTTCCGGGGGGCACCTCTATGGCTTTGGGGCCAAGAGCAATGGAGGTGGCGCGAGCCCCTTCCACTGCGGGGGCGCTGGGAGTGGCAGCGGCGCGGCTGCAGGGGAAGTTAGCAAAAGTGCCCCGGATTCAGGGCTCATGGGAAACTCTATGTTGTTAAAGAAGGAAGAGGAGGAGGAGGAGAGCCACAGGCGAATCAAGAAACTGAAAACCGAGAAGGTAGGATAAAGTCGCCTTCCTCGACTTCCCACTTTCCTCTTTGTGTGCATTTGTGTGGGGGTGTGTGTGTGTGTGTTTGGGGGTGGGGTGTCCTCTGTGTGCCTTAACACATCCTATTCGTGCTTTCTGGTTCTTTGTGAGATTTCTGTCCTCTGCATCCTTTCCACGAAAATTTGGAATGGGGGAGCTTCCTTGGGTGCACGGTTTTAGCTCTTGCTTCTGCTGCTGCTGCTGCTTGTGGTGCTGAGTGTTCGGGTCCCCGGGTGGGAGGGCCTGGGTGTTCCTAAAGTGCCTTTTACCCTGCAGAAGGGCTTCTGGCCAGTCAGCCAGTTGTGGTGTGCTTTTAATAGAAAACCTGCTCATGTACCCACTTGACTCCTGTCCTGGTTTCTCGCCCAAGGAGAGCTGTCTTACGTGTGAATATACGCGCCCTAGTATTTCTGGTAGTGTGTCCTTAGGGGCAGGGTTCACGGTCCCTCCCTGGGGAGGTAGGTCGAGGATTCTCACTTACACTCCTCCCTCAACCTGTTTATTTTTATTATTTTTTTTTTCCGTTACTTTCTCCAACATAGTTCTGTCAAAGGGCATCAGCCTTGCATGGGTTCCTCTCATTGGTCCTGGGTTAAACCCCAGCTCGGTGCCCCTGTGTTGTCAGTTGCTTCGCGGTGTAGAATGACTGGAATGTTTTTGGTGGCTTTTAGGACTGTACCCTGGTGCCCTGGCCCAGTTCTTAGCTGGAGATATGAGTGTTCTCCTTTGGATTTCTGGCTTGCCTAGGGAGTAGTGGGGAGGCTGGTGAAGACAAGTGAAAAAAAAAGGCTTGGCGGATTGGTGCTCCTGAAATGTGATAACGGCCAGAGGAGAGGAGAATTTGGGGTCGCATTTGAGCAAAAGTCTGGTTAGACACTGCCTTTGGAAAACTTGCCCCCAGGGCTGTGCCATTCGGTGCTGGGGGCCTGTGACTTACTGGTCTGGTGACGGTGGTGCGTTGGACTGAAAGTGCTCTGTCCACCCTGCAGGTTGGGAGAGAGCTGGGGGTGTGAGTAATGTTTCTGTAAAATCGGTCTTTAATCCTGCCGGTAGTGCTTTGCAGAAGCAAAAATTCATATCCTGTGATTTATGGCGTGGCTGTTTGGAAACGTGCTTCTTAAATACTTTGGTGTATTTGCCATGTCTAACTTGATCCGAACTGTGAGATGTCTTTGGGTGATTCTTTCCGTGTACAGTTATTCGCTGCTCTGTCCTCAAACCTTTCAATTTTTGTTTTCGTGTGTTGAAGACTTTAACGATGGGAGCACAGGAAGAAAGTTCTGATTTTATGATTTGAGCAGTTGTTGAAGGTCCATCAAAGTGTAGATAATGCCAGCATCCCCAAAAGCCTGCGAACGCTTCTTTGATTCCAGTGCCTTTGGGCAGACAGCATTTTACAGTGATGACTTGAAATGCATTTTTAAAAATCCCAGGTTTCGATACTTCCATTTCACTGCGTAGTTGCATGTAATTTCTGCTAAAAGGCGTTCTGAAATCTTATTACTTAGTACAGTAGGGCATTTACTTTTGTTGCCAATAGTCTTCCAATTGCAGTTATAATCTGCTCTAACTATCTAGATGAATTGCCCTAATCCAGTGCTCACAATGGCTGTGGTTAAGGAGTCAGAACCATTTGATTGGATTCACTGCTGCCTGGAATGTGGGAGGTACTGCCCTTTTGCATTCCCCTTAGCCTTTTAATCTTCCAGCCAAATGTTCACATTCAACAATTTTGTTTAGCTGGCAGTCGGAACATTTCTGTATCTCAAAGGCTGCTGTCATGGCAACTGAGATTAGAGCACGGTGTCGGTTCTCCAGTTTTTGTGTTCTTTTCACTTTCCAGTCACAGAGGAAACTGGATGAAGAATGGAAGAATTAAATTATTCATATACGTGCAACTCATCTGGAGTCGGGAGCAGTATAAATGCGATAATGTGAATTACATAAATGAAGAGCAAACAAGTCGTGATGGGGCTGGGGGTGGAGGAGGGGAGAGAGCACAGCGCCTTTAGATTCACTCCACCGCCCGCCGCCAACTGGAGCCCCCGGTGTTGGCACAGGGACCCCTCAGGGATGGCTCCGAGGGGCTCGAATCCTGCAGTCTTGGCCATTCTCTGTCCAGCAGGGAGGTGTTGGCTCAGGGACACGGGTCCTTAGGTTTTCCTCCCTACTCCCCCCCCCCCCCAAGAATGCTTGCCTCCTCAGCACCCAGAGATGGCACTCTCTCGGACAGATGTCACCCAGGGAAGTCGCTCTGATCCCACCAACTCGTGGATGGGAAAATGAGACCCCAGTTTAGGGACGACTTCCTAATGATAGGAGGATCCTCCGTTTAGGAGGTGAAAGATTTAGTAGGACATGCTTTACCTGACCAAGTATTTCAGCACCGAGGCATCTTTGAGAAAGGTTTCTTTTGACATTTTGTAGAATGTTTTCATCTCAGCCTGGCTTGATTTTCGGGGTTCGTGAGGAGTAAGTGCCTCAAGAGTGAAAATGATTAATTTCCAGCAATCAGATGTGGCTCACGAGGGGCCAAGTGTGGAACACCAAAGGAGGGGTGTATGTGTGCGCTTTTCTCTTCTGTGTGTGTGTGGGGGGGGGTTGTTTTTCCTGGTTGAAAGGTTTCACAGGAGATTCATAAGACTTGCTGTCACCGGTTAATTTTCACAGCATGCTTAAATGTCTATTTTTGGGCTGTTTATTCTGTTTCTACACTACACAAAGTCATGTAAAACATGATAAATTGGACCTTATGAAACCTAATTAAATCAATGAGTGTTCTGCTCCTTTATGTGGAAACCACAAGTATGTTGTAAAAGTCGCCACTCCCTTAATACGTGAGCAAAATCAAAACATGCCATAATTCTAAGATGTTTGAGCTATATTTCTAGAGCCCATTTTGTGGTTAAGCCACCAGTGACATGTCTGAATAAGTACATTTGACGGGTTGGCTTTGGGTTGTTAAAACCTGCTTCTCCACCTTACCCCCCCCCCTTCTTTGGAAGCATAATGGCCTGTATTAAGGCTCTTCTGCATGTATCCTCCTTAGCCGTCTTACAGTTTTGACTTATCAGACACAGGCATTCGGCCGGGGCTAAACAGGGTACATGGTTTTGTTTGATCGCCGGAAAATTCAAAACTACACAGAAGAATTCTTAAAAATACCCAATACCTCAATAGACATGAAAGGCACAGGAGATCTTACAGTTGTGTCTCAGGGTTCTGACGACTCAGTACATATTCAGAAAAGAGAATTACTTCTCTGATATCCTATTGCTTTCATTAAGATGGTCCTTAACAGCCTAAAAGGTGGTGTCGACAAATGGACCTGTCTGTAAGGGATATCATTCATTTTATTTTATTCTCTTGTAGAAGCCTTTTACACTTCACTAGGGAATTCTGGCACATTTTCTAAGTGAGCGTGAGCAGTTGAAGAACGTATTTTGATGAATGAGTTTTGGGGACAATATGCGTCCCCCCCTCTGCCCCCAAAGCTAGTGCCCCCTACAAATTCTGCTTAGAGAGTGCAGTTTATCTACTGTGAAATAAAAGGGCAGAAAGGTCACTTGCCGTAATTAAAGAACAAAGTCTATTGTTGTCGGACAGCAAACTGTTTGGAAAGCCACAGAAGGGGTTTAGCGGTTAAAAACGTTGGTAACTAAGGGTGGCTCCCAGTGTGGATCCCGCCCCTTACTTTTCTATAAGCTGCCTCTGAGGGTGACAGGGCTTTTTGAGGTGGGTGCAGAGGCCATCCTTTCCCCAAGCAAATACTCTGGGAGAACCCAAGGAACTTGGGGGCGTTTGTGTGGCCGAGGCAGATCACCGAGTCCTGAGCGTACGTGGTATTGGAAATGTACCGGGTGTGCCGGAGAGATGAAAAAAACTACGCACGACGGATCAAGACTGTGCTAAAGGAGATAAATAATGTTCAGCAACTTTTAATAACTTGGCAAATGGTCTGAACAAAAAAGGGGGGGGAGAGGGGTGGGGAGTCATTGTCCAAATGTCACCAGGTTAAGAATGCTCTTCAGGTGAAATTGCTTGGCTCCGAGATGGTTTTAATTAGAGTGTTATAAAGACTTATTTTTTCCTAAGCAGCATTTTATAGTTCGTAAATGAAATGTATGCCGAAAGTGCTAAGCAGAAATCTCCCTAACCACAGAGGTGTTCAATAACCAGATTCAAACAACACGGAAAGGACCATCTGTTCTTCGTTTTCAGCTTGAAAAACAAGGATTGAATGGCCGAGATTTGCTCCAATTTTGACTGTGTCTGTGTGTGAGTGCGTGTTTTTTTAATTTAAAAAAGTTCACCTGGTACTTCATAGAAACTTGCAATTGCAGTAATACGAGGAACGCTGTGAAAACACATGTTCCTACATTTATTTTAACCAGTTCCACTTTTATTTAAAAGATTTCCAGAAGCCCAGCCATTGAACACTTTATAATGGCTATTCAGTTCCTGCAGGCAGTCACAATGAGGGGTCAGCTCTTCAAAGATCTCGCTCTTTAGTCAGTACCTGAATTATTCTGTCAATTTTCCCCCTGGAGGCCAGAGGGGTAAAGGCTCTTTCCAGGCTAACTCTGGTCAGCGTTTATCGGTTAATCTAATTGTGTGTGATAGCACTTTCCACCGGTGTTTACTGGACTAGACCTCGCTCTCCTTTAGAGCTGTATCTAGGATTGTTGATAATGGGGAAAATATTCTTTCCACGATGATAACTTTTGAGTCCTTGACTTTTAGACACTAAGCTTGGTTCTGGGTTTAGTAAGAGCCCTGGGTGAAACATTATCCGGCCTTTGTTTGAGGTCTTTTATAGAAGCTAATGACTGGGCTTGTGCCTCCCTGAGATAAATGACATTATCTCTGAGTGGGCTGACAGGAAACAGACATGTTAATGGTGAGGCTGCAGGGAAGATCTGCTCGGGTTCTGACAAAAGAGTCAAGAAGGGACCCCTGGTTGTGGTCATTAACACATAATGCATTCTTGCTCCTCCTAAGAGGCCCTTGATAATTGGAAAGCTATTTTAGCCACAAGCACTTAAATCATAAATCTACTGCTCCTAGTTCCTTTGCATTTTTAAAAGTAGGAAAGTAGCCGTGTGTGTGTGTGTGTGTGTGTGTGTGTGTGCGCGCGCGCACGCGCGTGCGTGTGTTAACAAGTGTGTGATCCGGTTTATTTTTATTTTTTTAAAGCTGGGTGGTAATGACATCTGGTAGAGCCCTATGAACTGGCTATACCAGGTGGGATCTCTCTTTGTCTTTCATCGTGCCTCAGTCATCCCTCTGTTTTAATAGACCCAAAAGAGTGGGTTGAGAAGCTAACCAGAAATCGTTTCATTACATGAAGTTTGCCTCGTGGGAGAGGGATAAAAATCTATTTTTTGGAAGTTGGGGGACAAGATTTTGCTCAGTGATTTGAATGTGATGAAACCTGCCTTTTGAAGTGTGTGTTTAAAAAGTCATGGGTATAATTGAGTTTCATTGCAGTTTCAACTCCACTTCTTGAGCGGAGATAATTGCCATGTTGCACACACGCTAGAGGTGTAGAAGAGGTGGAAGGATCATGTTATTCTATTCTTTAATATTAAGCCCTGAAAGTTTTTCATAGTAATTACCGCGGCACAACATAGTTTTGATTGCCAGCACTCTGAACTTGCCAGTGATCTGAACATCAAGGGTTTTGCTTGAATACATAAACAGTTTATTCGTAAGTTACTTGTGTAGCGTTCTTGTAGAACATGGAAGCCAGAACTAAGGAGATATTGGGCAATCCCTAGCAATATCACAGTGGCTATAAGCCTTTTTCGTTAGGATTGTTGGCCAATAAAGAGTATTCTCAATCTGTGCATTTCAGGTTATAGACAGGGAAAGAGAACAGGTGAAATCTTTCCCTCGGGAATGGCTTAGGTCATCATTTAGAGGCTAATCTACGGATCAGCTTGGTGCCCTGTAACTCGCATTTCTTAGGTGTATGTATAATTATTGAACAGCAGAATTCAGCTGAGTAAATTGAAAGATCAAATTGGCTTTATTCGGGGATTCCTGAATTGGGCAGTATTTCATCTAGCAAAAAGAAAGGAGCTCCAAAGAGCTGTAGGAAAGGGAAGGTTTTGAAAGGTGGACAGGGGGCGGGAGAAGGAAGTTTATTAGCAGAGTGCCTTCCTAAGGGGGATGGAAGGGGTCTATTGGTTTTCTCACTAGCGCTAACCAGCTAATCCCATAAATGATGGGTTAAAGGCTACATTCCTGGGAGAAGCTGAATCTACAGTTAGATTACTGGTGAGTCTTGGTTTGCTGATGGGGGGCTTAGCACAAGTGACTCCATTCTGGACCTGTTGTTTCTTTTCCAACACTTTCCCCCTTTGATTAGACTTAGCTGAACTGTGAGAGACATGATCAAACTTTAAGGTGTTGGCACCACTGCCGGAGAACCCTCTGACGTCTCCCAGTTCTTGTTGATCCTTTGGGTGGTTTTCTCGGGTCATGGCTTCGGGCTCACCAGTTTTTGCTTGGTTATTTTCTTCGGTCCTTTTCTGGCATTCCAGTCGTAGGGAGCTCATCTGCTTGGTGGTTAGCGGTTGCGAACATGCCTTTAAAGCTTCTGAGAGAAGACAGCTTGCCAGGGAGATCACTGTGATTATTGCAAGCAGGATAGTTCCCAATGCCTGGAGTGCACTTTGAAGCCATGGTCCCCACCCACCACCCAAACCAATCAAAATCGAGTAAGTCAAAGAAAGACTCCACTGACGAAAGACTCCCTTTTGAAGGCAAGTGGCCTGCTCACTGATCTTAGGTGACTGAGTTTGAACTCTGCTGCGAGAAATGTTCATTAAGGTACAACAGACACTATGGGCTGTAGCATGGGCACCTCCTTGTTTAGCTCAAGGATAAGCATGGGCTGCCCTGTTCTCAAGAATAACCTTGGCCGGAGGGTCTAAGATGTTTGGGGGACAGCTTTTGCATTAGCAGCGGATTCTGTAATACTTTCAGGAGTTAAGGATGGGTTCCTAATCATAGCCTCATATTTATTCCTAATCAGGGAAACTGAGACCTCCCAAAGGGAGCTGATTTTGAATCATGAGAGCCCCTTGGTGCAGCTGCGGCAGCCAGTAAGGTGTAAAGGTTTGTAGACCACACAGGTGTCTTTATTCTGGTTACTCTTGCCTTGTATCCCTTTCTTTGTACCGAACCAGGCTGTAAGGTTCCCTGGGTTTGGGGGTGTTAACCAGAGACGTGGAAATGGACCGTCAGGGTTAGGGAGTCTGACAAAATAGAGGAAGGGCCGATTTGTTTGGGAGACACTGAGGCAGGAGCATAGTGGTAAATCCAGCCGTTGTTTGGAGGTTGGATTATGAAAGGAGCGGCGTACCTCGATGTTGGCCGCTCAGTCGATTTGATTTTGAGGTCTCTGGCAGGGGTATGGAGTACAGGACCTGTCAGGGGGAGACTTCTTCAGCTCTGAGATGCATTGTGTATCTGAAGTTCGAGTCTCTGAAGTTTGGCTGCCAGCTGGGCAGTGAGGGGGACCTGGTCCATCCCTTCCAAAGATACTGAAGGGCAGTCTTTGTTCTTAGTGATCGCAGATCAGAAGGGTGCGAGAAAATTGCAAGCGTCAGCTGGAGTTGTAGCCAGATCATTTAAGAAACTACAAGCATTCAGGGCCTGGTCCGGTTATAGGTAAATAACGGAATCTCAAAGGCAATTAATAGAATTGGAATCTAACGTACAGATAAACGTGCAAACGTCTTTTCTCTGTACAGTTATCTCCATGTTATATACCAAAGATAATTACAGTAAAAGTAATTTGTTCGCTTTAAACTTGGTCTGATTATTTACATAAGTGTAGCAAAGGTGGTGATTGACCTGGATGCCTAGATGGCTCAGGCAGGTAAGTATCACTTGGTTTCCACTCAGATCCTGATCTCATGGTTTCGTGAGTTCGAGCCCCGAGAAGGGCTCTGTGATAGCAGTGCTGAGCCTGCTGGGGGTTCTCTCTCTCCCTCTCTGCCCCTCCCCTCCCCTCTGTCTCTCTCAAATAAATAATAAAAAAAAAATAGCGATTGACCAAAAAAGCTCTTTTTAAGACGGCTTTGCTGTCACCTTGTAAGCAAGGTACTATGCCGGTTTTTCCAAGGGGCTTTATTCTAGCTCCATAAAGTCAACGTGTTTTTTTAAAAACACTCTGGTCCTGAGTCTAAGCACACGTCTCTCGAATACAAGATTCTAGTCAAAGTCTAGGCAATATAACACAGTTTCCAATTGTGTCCTGTTACAAACAGAAGGGATTCTCATTGAACTTAAGTAAATAACTGTTTTGCTATTGAAAGAATACCCAAGAGTTTCCAAATTCTGGAGGAATGGGGGAAAGTAAATGTTTCATCTTTGTTTATAAAGGCGTACCTCACCAAAGTATTAAGCCATTAATAGCTTAAGTGAAAAAGTTCCCTCAAATCTGGAAAAATAACATTGAAGAATTAGCACTATCTCAACCAAGGTGTCGTAAAAATTATAATCATCCTCCTCCTTTCATTCAGCCCCATGCTATTAATTTTTGTTCTGCTTGAATCCGCTTTTTCCATTAGTTCTGGAAATTCTTAACCAGTTCATTTTTATGATCTTAAAGTTATCAGAAACTTGTGTTTGCCAGAGTTCTTTCTGTGAAGCCCTTAAGATGACATACCCTTTGCAGGAACACTTTTGCGGAAGCGTTTGAATAAAACAATAACTGTCTGAAAGTGAAACGACTTAAAAAATGTCCATTGGTAGGGGCGTCTGGCTGGCTCAGTCGCTAGAGCATGGGACTCTTGATTTCTGGGTCATGAGTTCAAGCCTCCTGTTGGGTGTGGAGCCTACTTAAAATAAAAACTCAAAAAAAAAGTCAATTGTTAAAGATCTGATGAGAGTTCATTATAAGGGAATTGACAAGAAAACTTGGTTGTTTCTTTGACACAGATTTTAAAATGATACCTGGAATTATGATGACAATATTATAGCAGGACATATTGGACTTTAGGAATTTTATACAGTTTCTGGAATACTACTCATATAAGTCTGTACAAATACAACGTAAAGAAGTCTTGGTATTGGGGAAGGGGAAGGGAAAAAAGAAGTCCTAAGTATTGTTTTTTATCTGACAGTGCTTCCTGTGTAATTTAACATATCAGATAAGCCTACTTAGTTTTGTTTTGTTAATGTGTATTTCTTTTTGAGAGAGAGAGACAGAGTGTGAGCGGGAGAGGGGCAGAGAGAGAGGGAGGCACAGAATCCCAAGCAGGCTCCAGGCTCTGAGCTGTCAGCACAGAGCCCGACGCGGGGCTCAAACTCACGAACTTCGAGATCATGACCTGAGTTGAAGTCGGACGCTTAACCAACTGAGCCACCCAGGTGCCCCTTGACTCAATTTTAAAAAATTTTTTTAAATGTTTCTTTACTTTTGAGAGAGAGAGAGAGAGAGAGAGAGAGAGAGTGTGTGTGAGTGGTGGAGGGGTAGAGAGAGAGGGAGACATAGAAACTGAAGTAGGCTCCAGGCTCCCAGCTGTCAGCACACAGCCCAATGCAGGATTCGAACCCACAAACTGTTAGATCATGACCTGAGAGGAAGTCAGATGCTTAACCAACTGAGCCATCCAGGTGCCCCAGATAAACTTACTTAGTTTAACAGCTCCCTTTTTCTAAGAAGGGAAAACAAATCTTTTCAGATGTTCTAGGAACCCTCTGAAAAATGTCAGTTAGTTCTAAGCCAAAAAGACTTCATTTAGGATTTTTTTCAAAAAATTTTTTTAACGTTTATTTGTTTTTGAGAGGGAGGTAGAGAGAGAGAGAGAGAGAGAGAGCTGAGAAGGGGCAGAGAGAGAGGGAGACACAGAATCTGAAGCAGGCTCCAGGCTCTGAGCTGTCAGCACAGAGCCTGACGCGGGGCTCGAACCCACAAACTGTGAGATTATGACCTGAGCCCAAGTCTGACGCTTCACAGATTGAGCCACCCAGGCACCCCCATTTAGGATTTAATTTTGGGAAGTTTGTCAAAAATATCAAAGGTGTTAAAATACGTCGTCAAGTAAGGTCTTGGGTCGCTGAAAAAATGTGGTTAAACATCTGTTTAACCATAGTGGCAGTTAAGACGTCATAGGCAGAGGTGTCTCGGTGGCTCAGTCAGTAGAGCCTGTGACTCTTGATCTCAAGGTTATGAGTTCAAGCCCACGTTGAGCATAGAGCTTACTTAAAAAAATAAGCAAATAAAATAGAGACTTTTGGGGCAAATACAGAAAGTTAAATAGTTGTATGATGTCTTACAGAACAGACCAATAGCCTAAGAAAACTTAGCAGATGAAAAAATACTAAGGTTTCGTTCTGTGTTAAGTATACTGCTGACATTAAAGCTTATTTAAAAACCATTATAACAAATGTATTCAATCTTATTTAGCTTGATCATGCATAAATTTCACAGACTTTCTTTTTTGCATATTTTATTTTTAGTAATCTCTACACCCAATGTGGGGCTTGAACCTACAACCCCAGAAATCAAGAGTACCATGCATGCTCTAATGACTGAGCCAAGCCCTGTGCCCCACAAACTTTCTTTGTTACATTCAGATTTTGTCATCTGTTTTTCCTATTTCCCCATCCTGAAATAAACACCCTCACTTGAGGACAGAATACTTTTATTTTCCTTTAACAAAATGCATCTCCATTCCTCATCTACTGCTTTTTTTACACATCCTTTCTTCGCAATACAGAGATGTTTCCCTTATTATTTCTAGTAGCTTCACTTACATAGATTAGAATTTTTAACCCTTAAAAACTTTCCATTCTCCTGAAAATGAAGAAGCAAACAATAGTGTACTCTTACACTAGCATTTCGTGGCTTGGCAAGTTCATAACTAGTCTTCCTGATTCGTAGAAATACACATTTTCTCATAGTAAATTCATTGTGGCACGAAACATGGTTACTAATAGACCCAGATATCTTCAGTTCCTCTGTAAAAGAAGCACAAAATGGATAAACTTATTTTTAGTAACGTTTCAGTGTTTAATTTGGAGATGATCTAGATATTCAGTGGACCTGACTTATCATTTAAAAAAAAAATTTTTTTTTTAACGTTTATTTATTTTTGAGACAGAGAGAGACAGAGCATAAACAGGGGAGGGGCAGAGAGAGGGAGACACAGAATCTGAAACAGGCTCCAGGCTCTGAGCTGTCAGCACAGAGCGCGACGCGGGGCTCGAACTCACGGACCGTGAGACCGTGACCTGAGCCGAAGTCGGATGCTTAACTGACCAAGCCACCCAGGTGCCCCTGACTTATTTTAACTTAGCAAGAGTAGCTAAAAAATAGTAGCCAAAAAATGTTGGAGACTAATTGCTGAAATGCTCACAGAGAAACTTTGATCTCCTTTGCATCTATTTAAATCATTTGTGCTTAACAATTACGTTTAATTACCTATGAAAATTTCATTAGGTATTAGACAAATTCAGTCATCGTCCCAAGTCATTTTTCTGGTTGACAAATTTTGTAGCAGAGATAACATGAAGTTACTTGATGAACAAACCCAGGCAGAATAAAAGTTGTACGTCTGCCGTGTATTCAGTGTTGATAACTCTAAGGCAACTTTAATTTTAATTAAACCAACAAGCTCAATCTAGTTGTCACTCACAAAAAATTATTGTAGACCACGTGGCCTTGAAAAAAAGTTGGGGTTTTTATGTTTTCTAAGGGTTTAGGGACCCTTACACAAAGACTTGAGAAAGCTAGTCTTTTCTTCTGGGTGAGGTTTTATTTCGGTTAGGGGAGAAGACCTAAAAAAAGGTTATCATGCTCTGAATAATAGCTTCCAATTTGGCCATCTACTAAAAACAAAAAAATTCTTCAAAATATCTTGTCAGTTTTCACTTTCACCCAGGATGAACAGTAAATATCTCTGGCAATAGTGAACAACCTCTTGGACATGAGAGGTGTCCCCAAAGAGAGTGCAAAACATATTTTATTTTCCTCTTTCTACTGGGTGCTACAGACATTTGGGAGACCTGACTGGTTAAGAATTTTCATCCTTAGCTGGCTTTTGTTAGTTTTCCCAGGATCCCATCTGTAGGCTTTGAGGGGGTTTAAAGTATGCACCAGAACTTGGCAAGGTTTTTCATGAATTTTCATTTTGGTTTCCCCTTGGCATTTTAAGGGGATAACACAGCAATCTACCAGAAAATTCTTGAGTTGTGGGGTGCCTGGATACCTCAGTCAGTTGCGTGTCTGCCTCTTGATTGGGGCTCAGGTCATGATCCGAGGGTTGTGGGATCCAGCCCTCTGTGGGGCTCCGTGCTGAGTGTGCAGCCTGTTGGGGATTCTCTCTCTCCTCCACTTAACGCTCTCTCTTTCCCTCTCTCAAATTAAAAAACGAAAACAAAACGGACAACCCCAAAAAACGAAAAAGAAAATTCCTGAGTGTTGTCAACCGGGAGGGGCCTGTATGGGATCCTCCAAGGGCGTTTAAGGGATTGTCTGTAAGGCTTCTAATGGGGCAGATTTTGTTTACTGTCTTGTTCCATAGTCTTCTTTTCAAAGTGTTCAACTATTGTCATGACCTCATGTTATTTTCTGCCTTTTTATTAATTCATTAATCTTAGGAGATAATCTGTTTACAGAAACTTTGGAGGATGTCTTCTGGGTTTAGGAAATTTATTTATTTATTTTTTAGTTTTAGAGAGAAAGTGCAAGTGGGGGAGAGGGAGAGATTTTTTTTTTTAAACATTTATTTATTTATTTGGAGAGAAAGCGAAAGAGACAGAGAGAGAGAGTGCATGAGCTGGGGAGGGGCAGAGATGGGGGTGGGGTGAGAAAGAATCCCAAGCAAGCTCCCCTCTGTCCCTGCAGAGCCCCATGTGGGGCTCGAATCACGAACCGTGAGATCATGGTCTGAGCAGAAATCAAGAGTTGGATGCATAACCACTTAACTGACTGAGCCACACAGGTGCCCTAGGTTTGGCAAAGTTTTAAACTGAGGCCCTTAGTTTGGCCTTTGTCCAAGGAGTGAAAGAGGTATAACCTCATCAGGTCACCTGTAGCCTCTGGTCGTCTTACTTCCAAACCATTTAATAGTCTTTTCAGAGTGAAAAGTGGTCTTAGATAAAGCATCAATAGAATGAGTACTCAAAGGGTGGAGGGGAGCAGTGGGAGTTAGGTTTAGAGTTTTTTGAGTAACGTTTGTATTTTTAATTTTTCACGAGCACTTTGCAATGGATCTTTCAGTGTAGCCAATTTGGAATTTTGAAGACTTTGGAGGCTTCAAATAGGTAATCCATTCCGTATGTTTGATCTGGGAATCCTTGCTTTTAAGCGCACTTCTTCAGGGTTCTTATCTAATAGGAGCGTTCCTCTTCAAGGCCGTTCTACATCCCCTGAGGGCCGGCAGCAGTTGGGTAGGACCCTGGCGACCAGTGGAGTTGAACCCACATTTGTGTCTGGCTATATTTTGAGGCCCCCAAACCTATGGTTATGCTGTCATGTTCTTAGCACAGAAAACAAGCTCAGTAAGGTTTTTTTTTTTTCCATTTGTTTCGTTTTGTTGCCATTTTTATATCGATTTATGGCTTCTGAGACCTTCGCTCTTGGACACCAAATAAACAGGCATGTCTGGAGGTGGTGTTCTTTAGGTTTTCCGGATCTCATTTTTTTGGCTCAGTCTCTGGTTGGCTTGGAGCCAAACTGATACCTAAGAGGGATGTGTCTTTGGGTTGGGGATCGCGTGGTGTTGTATGGGATACCCTGTTGCTTGGAAGTTTTCTTGAGGTTGGCAGGCGACCTGGGGTCAGTCTAACCCTGTTCCGCCCACTTTTCCTAACATGGAAGGCTCTGCCCTGGGTGGTGAGCGCTCTAACAGCTTTTAAGCGCTTGACCCGTGCTTATCAGTTTTGTGGCTTTTTGCGAGTGTTTTTGTTTTGTTTTGTTTTGGTCTTCAGAGATTCCCATGAGCAATAGCCTTTACTTAAAACCAATTTTTCTTCACCTCAGACCTCGCATTGGACCCAGAACAGCTTAATCAGATCCAGTCTGTTTTTTTTAAGTTGGACCCCGCCTGGTAACCACTGTGGGGAGAGAATTTGGAGAGGGATTCCAATCCAATGAGGAAATGCGGAAAGCCGGTTAGATAGGCAAGAGAGTAGATCTCAGAACCCAGAGGAACTCACCCATGGCCCTGCCTTTGGAAACGGTGAGAAAGATAACCCAAAAGTTTTCTTCTTCGAGGATACCACGCCTGTATTTCTCCTTCCTTGTCTCCAGTGCTCTTGCCAAAGCTGTTAAATAGCAAAACACAACTGAGTAACTTTTGAGACCAAATTGGCTTTATTGAAGTATTCATGAATCAGGCAACATCACAGAAAAGGAAAGGTTTTTAAAGGTAGAAAGGGTGTAGGAAAAGAAAGTTGATTAGCGGAGTTACCTTGTTTTCGGCAGGGTCGCCTTCCTCAGCTGGACAGAAAGGGTCTTTTGGGTACATTTTCTTTCTCGTGCTGACCATGACCAGGTAATCCCAGATCACCTAAAGATTGCATTCCTAGGCAGAGGCTAAAACTGCAGTTAATTGACGTGTAAAGTCTTGTTTTGCTGACGTTGGCTTGGCATAAGTGACTCCATTTTGGGCCTGTTCTCTCTTTTTTAGCAGTAGGGTTATAATTGCATATATGGATACTGGGTTAGGAGTAGAACGAAAGTATCTAGTAGGTATGGGCTGTTTTTCTTGACAAAAAAGCATCACTCTCGATTTTACAATTTTACGTTCTACTCCGCCACCGAGTAAATGGGGCCGTCACTGGGGCGCCTGGGTGGCGCAGTCGGTTAGGCGTCCGACTTCAGCCAGGTCACGATCTCGCGGTCTGTGAGTTCGAGCCCCGCGTCGGGCTCTGGGCTGATGGCTCAGAGCCTGGAGCCTGTTTCCGATTCTGTGTCTCCCTCTCTCTCTGCCCCTCCCCCGTTCATGCTCTGTCTCTCTCTGTCCCAAAAATAAATAAACATTGAAAAAAAAATTTAAAAAAAAATAAATGGGGCCGTCACTGCCCAGGCCCCTGTGGGGCTCAGTTCTCTGAACCGGATGAAGTTTCACGAAGTGCCTGCTTGGTGTCTCTTGCAAGTTCTTTTTAACCTAAACTAAAGCTTTTTGGCAGTTGGAACAAAGCTGTTGCAACTGAATGAAAGGTTAAACTCTTCATAGTCTATTGACCAGCAGTGGGGTTGTTTGTAATGTTTGTTGGAGAACTCAAAGTATCTTCAAGGGACTGAGATTGGCACATTGTTCCTTATGCTGGATTCTGCGTACGTGCTAAATTTTGGTTAGAAATACCTCTGGTAAGGTATGAGAACAGATTATGGGTTTTGCCTGAAGAACTGAAATAAAGGATCACAAAGCAAATATATTTTAATAGGTCATGGGCCTGGAAGTACCCGCATCGCTTTTGGTATTTCGAAGACTTTACCCCCCGCCCCCGCCATGGTGAAGCTAAGTGAAGATTTGTGTTTTATTTTTTAAATGTTTATTTTTGAGAGAGCGCACGCCCGTGAGCGGGGGAGGGGCAGAGTACCGGAAGCAGGCTGTGAGCTGACAGCGGAGAGCCCGATGCCAGGCTCGAACTCCTGATCCGTGAGATCGTGACCTGAGCAGAAGTCTGACGCTTATCTGACTGAGCCACCCAGGTGCCCGGCTAGATGAAGATTTAAAAATATATACATCAGGGGCGCCTGGATGGCTCAGTCGGTTAGGCGGCCGACTTCACTCAGGTCACGATCTCGCAGTCCGTGAGTTCGGGCCCCGCGTCGGGCTCTGTACTGACAGCTCCGAGCCTGGAGCCTGTTTCGGATTCTGTGTCTCCCTCTCTCTGACCCTCCCCCATTCATGCTCTGTCTCTGTCTCAAAAATAAATAAACTTAAAAAAAAAAATAAATAAAAATATATACATCGTAGTTGTAAGAGAGAACTCAAAGGGCAGGGGGTTTTCGTTAGAACAAATGAGTTTGAAGTGATGAGTAAAACACAGTAGTGATTTTATCAAAGCTGCTCTCTCCTTTTCATCCCCACCCTCCTCCTCAGTTTGGTTATTATTCACGGTGACTACTCTGGCTCAGTTGCCCAGCTTTTTTGCCTCCTGGGAATCCTCATTGTCAGCTAGCACCCTAAGAAAAATGTGCCTACAAGGGACATTTAGGCATATTCCGATAACGCCATATGAATGCAGCTTTTACAGTTTAAAAGTCTATTGATTATATTTTGTGTTGTATCTAATGATTTTAGAAAGCAGATAGTTAGCTTGTGGAATTGGCTTATTATGTTAAGCAGGGAGCAGATGGCCTGGTGCCACAGACGTATAATTTTACTTAAAGGGACTTTTAAGGTTTTGATGTGTTTTCTTTTCCTCTTATTTCCCTGATGGCTTCTTTTTATTGAAGGGTAACTTAAGGAGACCTGGTAGCAATTTTACGGCCTTCCCCTGACAGTTTGAAATAATAGCATGGTCTTTGGTTGCACCGATCTTCCACCAGTCAACTTGATTCTGGTTTTTGTCATGTGGCAGTGAATTAAAAAAAAAAAAAAAAGTGTTTGTAGTATGTTTTCAGAAATGGACTCTTTTATATGCTTCAATTAGCAACAGACGCCAAAGTTCCAATTGGTCACACTTTCATAAACTTCTAGAAGTCACACTTCATCGTTTTGATGAAAGAAAACTGGTTTGGTTCCTTAGGAAAGCACATCTGGCCCTCGGGTTCCTTTAGGTACACCTTTTTGTCTTTCTTTCGCCTTCAGTCACTGGAGGTTCAAAGGTCGTGTCGAAGTTGTTCCTGGCGAGGTTAGCGAGCTTGCCCCTTTCTGGAAGGCCGTACTTTGTTGGGTTGCTACACCCGCGTGTTAGAACTCGCTTGGCATAAAAATACAATTCATTTCCGTGCCTCCGTTTTACAGTTTTGCCCATCCTTCTCTTAGAACATCATCAGGATGAGCTGGAAAACAGCTCCTAACTTTTGTTTTGCAAAGGGTGCGGGGCCAGACCAGATTACTTTTGGATTTCCTGTCACCTCCTTGGCCGATTTTATGGATGGCTCATGTTAAAAGCAACAACAATGTTTGAGTTGGAAGGGCTGAAGCCTCGGGTCTTCATTCTTCATGGAGAACTGTTTATTTGTGTGTGGTTCACCACAGTACATGGATAATGCTATCAAATCTGTGCTTTATTATAGGCTTCTGACTAGCACAGCACCCCTTCACTTCTGTTTCTGCGTGTTCGTTCTTTGCCAATTCCTTTGTGATGGAGATGAAATTAGAACTGAATCTTTGCAACCAAGGGGAAAATAGGCACAACAAATAGAAATCGTCCCTTGAGCCAGTTGAGACGTAAGCAGTGGTGATGGAAGAATCTCTGTATGTTTTCAAAGTAAGTGCAATACATAGGAAAGTACTTGAATGTAACTTTTCCGTGAAGAGCCCTGGCAGATGAGGCGAAAGCTTTGACCAACGGAGACGGCTCCTCCAACGACTGGGTTTTCCCCCTTGATGCTGTTTCCCATCTCCAGGAACTGATTGAAAAGCCATTCACATTCCCGAACCTCCACACCGCTTTGAAGGTGGAAGCCGAGTTAAGTAATATTGTTTGCTTCTGCTCCCCAAAGGGAACAGCACGATTTAAAAACAGCAATCGAGCTTTTCCGCATCAAACTCCATTTGGCCACTTGTCTCCGTTTACATTCCTTGCCCAAATCCTCCACCAGCCTTTCCATGATGCCGCAGCAGATGCCAGACATTGAAGTAGAAAGCGAGCAGCTGTTTCCATTACTCCATTGCTGGATTATCCTCCACAATCGGTTTGCCTTCTCTTCACCGCCCCCCATCCCCCTCCCCCCCACCCCCCTCCCCCCCATCTCCGACTTCTAAAAGAAAGAACCCTTCTCTCCCTCCGACTTTTGCACGCTCCAGTTTATCAGTCTGTAGGTTTTCTATCTTATCAGGACCACTGCTTTGCTCTGAAGGCCGGTTTATTGTTCCAGGCGGCAGCAGATGGGAGTGCCAGGGCCCGGGGGCGTGGCCGCTCGCGCCGCTGCCGGCGCGCGCTCCCGTGGGGGGGGGCGCGGGAACGCGCGCCGCCGGGGGCGCGCCCTCCTTCCCGCCCAGCACCCGTTTATAGCCCTGAGCGCTGTAAATCTGTCAGCTCTTCCCGACGCCCTCACCTCTTTCTTCATTTGCTCCGGCTTCTAGTTTGACAACGTTCCCCCGAGGCGGAATTCTAATCTGCTTCCAATTAGTTGCAAAATGTGACTGAAATTTCCACATTATGACTGCTGTCTTACTTGCACGCACACATCTAGAAACAAATTAATGCTCTTGAATATTTATTTTTTGAGCCCTTGGATTTACTTTAAGAGGAAGAGTTTCCAACTGTTTGGAATGGCTTCCAGGATTTGCGTCCCCCCCCCCCAGTCTTATATATTGGGTTTATTTAAAAAACAACAACAACAACAAAAAACCAGAAAACACAACAATTATGGTGTGGTCTCCCCATCTCTTAACAAACCTTTTCCATCTTTTCAAGATTTCTTCAGATGTATTACATATGTTTGTTATGCGAATAAATTTTGCAGTATTTCTAAAGTAAACAAAACAAGGCTGCTGGCCTAAGTTTTCATGGAGGGGTCCCAGTGTGGTGTTTTAATACAACACAGATACACACAAATTTAATCCTAAATATGGCTTGTCTGTTTGGCCACAACGCAAAAGACTTGTTACACACTTTTAATTTTTTTCCTTTGATATTCAAAAGCTATAAACCCCAGATAAACAAACTGGGTGATTCATAGGCTTAGCAAATACATTAAAGATGTCACTCTGGGCGGTAACGTTATCCTACAGGTTTCTGCCTGGATCCTGAGCCTGCCCTCTGGAAGCTTTTGGAACCGGGGCTGCAGTAGGCATAGTCATTGGCTAACCCCTTCTCCCTGTACATAATCCACTGTTAGACCGTCTGCTGGATTTGGGGGTTTGGAATGGTTCTCCTTTGAAGGAGATCATTACTACCAATTCCATTTACTCAAAGGAGTAACTAAAAAGTCAGTGGCTTTTTTTTTTTTTTAAAGGGAACTATTGATTCACCTGGCTATATGTAAATATTAGAGGTGTTTAGATCTTGATTGCTGAGAAGGTCAAGTTTAGCTTTATTTATTACTTGGCTTTTAAAACGGCTTTCTCATATATTAGTGAATTAGCGCCAAGGCATTGGGTCGCTGGCTTTGGATGTACAGAAAGCTGGTACTGTTAAATAATGGAAACTGGTGTATTTCACAGACGTCAGCATCTTGGCAGGTTGATATCAACAGTAATAATGAGCTTTGAAGAGGTGTGGAGAATTTTAACGACGGTAAAGTGGTTATGTTGATCACATTACTTTGTATTAGTTTCAAGTAACACCTTCACATACAAATAGAGCGGTTGGGTTTTTTTTACCCCCCCAACATGGTCACGTATAATCGTAAAAGCCCTACGTGCATTTATAATGTCGTTTTTGTACATACTGTTTTCAATCTTTGTAGTCAGGAGTCGGGCATTTGTTTCGCTTTGTCTAAAACAGGATTTATTTTAATATTTCTCATATATGGAGTATAAATTACTGAAGTTACTTTATTTAAAAACTTTTTAGCTCTGCCAGAATTCCGCAAAAGAAGTAGGAGCGCTCTTTGTAATGCTTCTTTTCTTCCTAGTCTGTGACTGGTAGTAGAAAACGGCCAGATTGAAACCCTTAAAAATGTAAAATGTGGGCCTTTCAGATTGCAGAGACCTCCTGGGTTAAAAAAAAAGAAAAGAAAAGAAATTAGTGGCCCCGCAGTGAAATGCTCACAATAGACACGATTGTGCTAGCCCCTCAAGTCCCAGGGTTCACTAATTACCCATTAATGAGGTCAGTCTGCCCCGGCTTTTTCCCTACCTTGGGAGGAAAAGCACACAAGACAGTTGGAGTTCAAGTGGATCTTGCTGTATTTGCAACTTAGCACAACTGCTTTGAAGGCCCCCAGGGCGCTTAATTGGGGCCGGGGCATTTTTGTTTTGGGGGAGACTACACACGGCTCCCCATTGTGCCTGTAGAAGCCACTGTGCTTCTTGGAAGCATTACATGCTTTTGTTGATGGTGCGTAGTTTTATAAACTCCAAATGAGCTTATTGCCTTTTAACCATTGGGAGCACTAAATAATGGAGGAAGCTAGAAGTCTCTGGATTGGGTAGCCGCCAAGCAGTTAAAAAAAAACACACCACCACCACCACCACCACAACAACAAAAGAATGAATGGTTTAATTGTAGGGCACACCATTTGTTTACAGATTAAGATTTATTAGGTCAGCCAATCCTGTGGACCAGGAAGTGAAAGAACGAGGCTGTAAGGTGTAAGGCTTGAATGCCCAGCGTTCTGTTTTGTGATCATGCTCAGCTGTTTTTACCCCTGTTTTGCTCAAAAGGGGAATGAACTGTTTAACGGTGAGAACTGCCTGCCCAAGTGTACTTTGTAGGCTGTAAAGAGATGGGAGGAAGGTTGAAGCGGCTCGTCCTTTCTTGGTCCTGAAGCTAAAAACCTTGAGGTTCTTCCAGCTGAGAGAGGGACAGTGGCTCTTGGTGAATTTTCCTGTTTGTTCAGATGGGGGGGCGGGGGGGGGACCACCAGGTTTACAGAGCGGTGGTGATGGAGGTGGAGAGTAAACGTTAGAAAGAAGGTGTGTGGGAAAACGAGTAGTGAGTGGAAAGCCTTTGTGAAAACAGCCCCAGACAATGCATTCTCTTGAATAATTGCGACCGTTTACAGAAATTCCCCACTATTTCATTAGTTCTTGGCCGTGCTACTAAATGGAGAGTAACTCCAGCAACGGCAGTGAAACGGGTATAGGAGTTTGGGAGCGGGGGACAGGCTGTTTGCCTGCAAGCCAGAATTTCAGGATGTCTTTTTCGTTTTTAAGACTAGATGATAGGGGCGCCTGGGTGGCGCAGTCGGTTGGGCGTCCGACTTCAGCCAGGTCACGATCTCGCGGTCCGGGAGTTCGAGCCCCGCGTCGGGCTCTGGGCTGATGGCTCAGAGCCTGGAGCCTGTTTCCGATTCTGTGTCTCCCTCTCTCTCTGCCCCTCCCCCGTTCATGCTCTGTCTCTCTCTGTCTTAAAAATAAATAAACGTTGGAAAAAAAAATTAAAAAAAAAAAAAGACTAGATGATATCCAACAGTAGAAGACCAGAAATCGTGGCATTTGTTCCCATTGTGGTTGTAGATTGCCCTTCTAATCCTTGTATGAATCACTTAAGGTACATCCCTAGTAAAGTGTTGTTTTCTAGAAGTATCCTTTTGAACGCTCTTCAGTTCACTGTTTGTATTTTTGCGTTCGTTTTCCTGGAGTGAAACCCTTTAGCTCCAAGTACTCTTTTCTGTACAAACTGTCACCATAATAACAACTCGGAATACTCACAGTATTGTTGCTGTATGATGTCTTTGGATCCTACCTGGCCACGAAAAAGCCCACTCCTTCTGGAACGTTAAAATGATATGTTATTTGACGCACACACGAAAATTTGAACTTTAAATATGCCAGATTGGCTGGCTTAACCGTGACCTTGTGGGTTTTGTTTTGTTTTGTGTTTTGTTTTTGTTTTTCCCCCGTTTTTCTCCTTACTAAGTTCTGGTCCTACTATTTTGGTATCGTGATCGTTTTTAAAAAAGGTTGATTTTCGAGTCAAAATCATGGCTGATAGCTTCATTTTACAAATCTTTCTGGGGGGCGGTAAGCAACAGGAGGAAAAGAGGGCATAATGATTACTAAGTTCTACGTGGTTTCAGTCTTGTCAAACTAGCGACTTTTCATTGTGCTTTGTTTATTCTGGATGCTTTCCTATTAATATTTTCTATATTAGTGACACTGGATTTTACTTCTGCGAGCATCCAAGATAATTTTTAAAACTTTAAACTTTGAAATCTCACAAAATTTAGCACTGCTACAGTCACCAAGTTGACTACATTGGTGTAAAGATATTTTTTTTTTAAATCATGCAAAAAAATATAAATAAATAAAAAAATCATGCCCCCAAAAATGATGTTTTACCAAAGAGGGTAAATCCCTGCAAATGCTCACCTAAATGTAATTTCTTTGGGTGTTGTTTGACGGTTAATACGTGCTCAACCTAGGTTTACTTAGCAAACCAAAACAAAAGTGCTGAGATAAAAAAAAACATGGTGCGTGTTAATATTTATCACAGCCTAGAGGCTCTGCAAACTTTGAAGTCTCTTTACAGCTTTAATCCCTCCTGGAAAGGTAGATTTTTTATTTTTATTTTTTTAATACCAAATTGTCAGCGCCTCCACAATGTGAATGCTTGTGAGGGTTTTAAAAACCACCTGCATATACTTGCGAGTTTAGTCCACGTTCACGTGTACTTAAATGGGGAGTCGGTGCTGAGTTCCTGCGTAGTAACAAGGGTTTCCCTCGTCTCTGGTTCCTCCTTTCTGACCTGTTCTGTGTACCGTTTTTTGGCCCATTAAAATGTGAGAGGGAGAATGCCAACCTTTTTAAGATGCTCCGAAAATGACTTTTATGCCAAAGTCTAGTACTTTCTATGTAGCTCATATTAAAGGCTTACTTAAAGTCTTCTTTGAAAGCCTGGCATAGGAGTCCAGAAGCCTAGTATAAATTCAAGTGCCTTATTTCCTTGTGAAAATCAGTGTTTTTCACTTAGCTGGAGTTAGACAGCTGCCGACTTAGACGGACAGACAGACAGCTGGGTAGACCATGCTGTCCCTTGTTAGACGGATTGAAGTTCTGTCATGTCTACAGGTATTTACTAGGGATGGAATGACAGCACACAATCACTGGCCTTTTCTTGATTTCTGCTAAGTATACTGGATTTTTTTTTTTTTTTTAATGTTTATCTTGTTTTTGAGGGGGAGAGAGCGAGCATGAGTGGAGGAGGGGCAGAGGCAGAGGGAGAGGGAGACAGAATCTGAAGCGGGCCTCATGCTGTCAGCACAGAGCCAGACGTGGGGCTCGGACTCACGAACCGCGAGATGGTGACCTGAGCTGAAGTCCGATTCCTCACTGATTGAGTCACCCAGGTGCCCCTGAGTGTACTGAGTCTTAAACACCTCGAGTTTTCTTTTCCTGACACTTTGGGTGAAACCTGAAGGGGCGTGAAGACTTTCACTCTTGAAGGAACTCTAGAGAAAATGCCCGATGTGGTCACCTCCGATTTTGGGTGGTGTTCCCGTCCGAGATACAGATCTTTTCAGATCACCTCTGAGTTTGGTAAGCAGCTTGCTTGTCAGCACGCACGGGTAGCGGGAAGGGAATTCAGGGGTGGGTGGAAAAGAAGCCCTGTCTTCTCTTTCTGTCTGGACAGTGAATTCTGACTGTTTTTTTGGTTTTTGTTTTTTTTTAAAGCATCTCATTTTGGATGTGTTGTAAGTCGCTTCGTGACCCCCAAGAGCGATGCTCACTGTGCAGAGATTCTGTGCAGCGAGGTATGGTCGCCGCTGTGTTATTTGAGCCTGACTGTGCGTGCATAATTGGGGAGATTATTGCAGAGTGTTTTGCTCTGGTGGATGTGGTTTAAATCCTAGCACTGAGCGCAGCGTTTACTTTCTCAGCTTACCCACAAAATCTGTGACTAATTTAGTGAATGTGAAGATTTTCGTCCAGATGGTTAGGTTTAATTGTAAAAACTGGAAAGATTTCAAAGTCCCCTTTGTGGGAGTGCAGGAAACAACAGCCGAGCGACAAAAAGAGAGGGGAAAGTAACGATAAGTCACTAAATATAGCGTATTTGTGCATTGCGTATTTTTAGGCACCTACAGTACACGGCTCTGTGTATACACAGGCAAGGAGGAGTGTGGAGGACTTATGCTAGTCAGCACAAACACGTAGGAGCAGGGAATGGCTTTTAAATGTCTCATGGCTTTGCGTGTCCTGCTTAAAGTATTTGCTCATGTGCGTCTGTTTGGCCTTCCCTGGGCTCCAAGCAGGTTTCCTCTCAGGTGTGTTGAGAATATAGGGCTTTCCCATCGCCTTCCATTCTTGGCGAAAGAAAGGTGGCGGTTACCTCATCAGACCCGAGAGAAATGCTGCTCATCTTGCCCAGGCCTTGGCAGGTGTCCCCCCCCCCCCACCCCTCGCTGTGGTGCTCTCTGAGGCCTGGGTCCCCCTGCCCTTCCAGAAGTGCCACTGTGCAGCTCCCAGAGGGAGCCCGGGCAGGACGGGGTGGTTAGATGGCGGCCAGGGCCATCTAGCCCATTTAGCCTTCACAGTTCTTGTGATCGATGGCCGGGAGGTTGCTCCAGATCGGAGCTTAAAGCATAGAAATTGGCCCCTTCCTCTGTTACAGTTGGGACACCACTGACCTAAATGTTGGGTCAATAAATCGGCTTTAAAGTCGTTAGGCTGATAGGGCTCTATATTGAACTTTATTTATATGACCTGGAATCGTAAGGGGACGGAGAGGCAAGGAGAGTAACGTATCACGGACAGGAGAAGGTCAGGCCATGGGGCTCCTGAAAGGATCTGCTTTGTTCCAGGGGGATGGACAGGGTTTATGGCGTAGTGATCTCTAAGGCAAGCAGGTGAACGCATTTCTGTCACAAGAATGGAAATATGCCCATATATTTATATATAAACACATTAAATAACATTCAGGAAATAAGGAGAAGTGAGGCAAATTTATATGTGCTACGTTTACTGTATATCTGCTGTTTTAACATTTGATTATTATTTTTTTTTAAGTTTATTTGGAGAGAAAGCACGAGTGCGAGAGAGAGAGAGAGCAAGAGGGAGCGAACATTCCAGGCAGGCTCCGTGCTGCCGGTATAGAGCCGACTTGGGGCTCGAACTCACAAAGACGCTAGATGATAACCTGAGCCGAAACCAAAACTGAGAGTCGGATGTTTAACCAACTGAGCCCCCCAGGTGCCCCCAACACTTGATTATTTTTAAAGTTGTTTCTTTGCTTATTTATTTTTAGAGGGAGAGCGTGAGTGGGGAGGACGACACACACAGAGAGAGAGAGAGAGAGAGAGAGAGAGGGAATCTTAAGCACACTCCATGCTCAGCACCGAGCCTGAGGCATGGCTAGATCACATGACCCCAGGATCATGACCTGAGCTGAAATCAAGAGTCGGACACTCAACCGACCGTGCCACCCAGGCACCCCTCAATATTTGACAATTGAGCCCTTAGTGTCAGTGGCACCAGGAATGAGCATGAGGTTATCTTCCACTGTAAGCAAGATAAGCAAAAGACCAGCTGTGTTGAGCCAGTGATTTTCAGATGATGGAAAGCCTGTGTTCCAGAGGCCAAGAGAAGGTGCTTCCCAAGGAGGAGTGAGTGTAGATCTTTGAGGCCATTACCATCCATAGCATGGGAGGGCAAGATCAACAAAAAGTCAAGGCCCCCACAGCAGAAGTGGTCTTTGCCTTGACCTCCTTGGTGAAGTCCCTGCTATAAAATCATCCTTCTTTTGCCTTCTGGTATCTCCTCGTTTACAGCCTGATTTTTCTCCATTTATCAACAGCTTCTCCCTCTGCTAGCAGTCCATTGAATGACCCTTCAGGTGATTTTATGGTGGTGCCACACTCCCTCCTTTGTGAGCAGACTTGTGAAACCCCAAGGGATGGAATTCACGTGTAGGGACTTTCTGGTAGGAGGAGAGGGCAGGAGAGCTTTCCTGGTTTCTTAATTACATCGTACCTTTGGGGCCAGTTATCTTTTCTGCCCCCAAAGCTGGTTTCGGAGAGAACCTCTTCTGTAGATGTTTCTTAGTGCATTTGAAGCCGGCAGCAAGGTGTAAGTGATGATGTTGAAGCAGGGTCTGACATGACTCCCCCCATACCCCCTGCCTTGATTTCACAATGGATATTTTAGGGAAGTTTTGTAACTAATGTAAGGAGTGTTTTTCAAACAGGAACCTCATAGGCATGGGAGATCCTAAGCATCGATACTGCTATTAAGTTACGGAGCCAAGGACTTGAGAGTATATAAGTGTCCTATATTTCTATTTTCCACGTTAATGTATTTTACATATACATATACGTTTTTATAAGCTGTAGTTTCTTAGTCTGTGTGTTTCTAATATGTCTGATGAATTTGATTTTAGGAATGGGAATAGCGGAAATGACGTACGTACCTGCAAAGGTTCTGTGAGGGCAGCCCCACAAGGTCAAGGTCAAAGCTACTGGAATTCTAGGGACAGTGGACAGAAAGATAAACTCACCAGCGTACCTCTCAACCCCTCTCAATTCACCCCAGGACGGGGGTCCTCATGGTGCAGGCACTATAAAGGTTCCTCTGAAGCTTTGACTTGGCAATGCACAGTTAGGTATTCTTTCCATTGGAAACCTTGACACGTCTTAGAAAAACCGAGAACATTTGCCTCTTTGTTGAGAATCTCTTCTGTTGACGTTTCTTTGTGATCTTCGATGATGGGAACCGTGTGTTTAAGAGGTGAGGCTGAAGCTGCTCTGATGCAGCTATGGTTTTGCAGCCCAATGACAGGGTAGAGGGCTATGTCAAGTACAAGCTTGAGATGGGAGAAAAAGAACAGATTCAGCGCCTGATGGTGACTTGAGGGGAACCAAAGCCTGTTCTCCCAGAGATTGGATGTTTGCACTTTTTTTTTTTTCTGGGTGTGCTTCCTGGTCTCGCTCTTGGCTGACTGCACGTGCTGTTAAATCCACCCAGATAATAACACATAGAATGTGTACCAGGCAGACCGTGCCCAGATGGGATCGGGAGTTGGGCGCGGGCCAGATCCTGCAGGGCTTTGTAGGTCATGGTGGAGAGTCTGGATTTTAGTTTGAATACGTTGAGAAGCCTTTATAGAATTTTGAGCAAGGGAGTGACATGATTTGGTTTGTTTCTGAAAAGTGGCTTTCGACTGCTGTGTGGAGAATGGACTATACAGAGGCAAAAAGAGGAACAGGGTTACAAAGCTTTTTCAAGTGGCCCTGGCCAGACAGGTTGGAATGGACTTGGCCATGGAGGTGGGGAGAAGCGCTCACGTTGTCTTTGGCAGTGAGGGTTGAGTGGATGAGAATTACGAACGAACGTGTAGGGGTGTCTGGGTGGCTCAGCTGGTGAAGCGACTGACTTCAGCTCGGGTCATGATCCTTGCACTCCGTGAGTTCCAAGCCCCGCACTGGGCTGTCTGCTGTCCGCCTGGAGCCCGCTTTGGATCCTCTGTCCCCCATCTCTTTGCCCCTCCTTCCTCGTGCTCTCTGTCTCTCTCTCTCTTCAAAAATAAGTAAACATTTAAAAAAGAATAACATCTAGAATTTTGGGGGTGGGTGGAATCAAGATTTGGGACACACTGTGGATGTCCCTTATGGCTGCCAAGTGATGATGCTGAGTGGGGTGACCAGTGCTTGGAGGCACAGATTGGGGGAAGTGGGTGGCGTTTAGGTGGGCTTTACAGCTGGGGGGCTGGAAAAGGTCCCCTAGTGGGTGTGATTGGGAACGATGAGGCCAGGGCGGAGCCGTGGAGCATCAGGTAGAGAAGCTGGGACCGTGTCCATTGAGGGGGAAGAGAACCCATCCGGTCTGGTGTTTTGGAAAGCCAGTGAAGGCACTCCAACAAGGATGTAAGGATGTGTCAAAAGCTGCCAGGCGGTCAGGTGAAGATGAGACTCAGAAGTCAGAGCTGCCTTTGGAAAGAGGGCTGTTGTTGGTGACCTTAGTACAGGCGGTCCCGGGTGAGGGTGGGGGTGGGGACGGAGGGGATCCAAGTCCGGTTGGAGGGCTTGGGTTTTGTGTGGAAGGTGAAGAAAACAGAATGTGGTCAGTGTATCGCCCACTTTTCTATGAAAAGGACAGCATGGAGTCGGGGAATATTCTATGTGTCCTTTTTTAAAGTAGGGCACTCGGTTAAATAGCTTTTTTGTCTGTTTAATAGCTTGTTTGCTGATGGGAATGATACAGGGGAGGTAGAGGAGAGGAGCTAATCCACCAGAGAGAGAGGGGATGAGGTGCCCTGGAACCGAGGTAGGGACGGTGGTGGAAAAGACCTGGTGCAGGGGGTACATCCGTGGCCTCTGGAGCCTGAGACAGGTCCTCCAGTGCAACAGGAGGAAAGTCAGAAAACATGTATAGATGCAGGGGGTTTGGTAGGTTTTGTGGTGCAAAAATTAGGAAGTTGTTTTTTTTTTTTTTTTTTTAATCATTTGTCCGGGATATTTTTGCCGTGTAAAGGAATTCTTTTATTTTTTCTTTTATTTTTTTTCTTTTAGAGACAGAGCACAAGCCAGAGGGTGGGGGGGGGGGGTGGCGGGTGGGATGGTGGGTTGAGGGGGGTGGCTAGGGGGGAAGGGCAGAGAGAGGGAAAGAATCCCAATCAGGATCCACGCCCTCAGCGCAGAGCCTGTTGCGGGGTTCAAACTCCTGAACTGTGAGATAATGACCTGAGCTGAAATCAAGAGGGGGACGCTTAAGCGACTGAGCCACCCAGGCGCCCCAGGAATTCTTTTGCATACAAACTGTGGACAACGGTGATAACAGTTTTCGTTCCCTGCCTCCTCCCAGAGGTCTCGATCTTGGACTGTTTTGTGTTCTGACGGTAGAAATACTAGAAATCGGGGAGGTGTCAGTGCGATCTCTGTTTATTCCTTCCTTCGTTCCTTCAGTGGGCGAACAGTGTTTGAACGTTGACCGTATGCCAAGCCCCAGCTGGGTCCTGGAGATACAGGAGTGAACAAAGTTTCTGCTTTCGGGAAGCTTCTATTCTAGTTCATTCTGGACAAGTGAATGTGTGTTGGTAGGTGTTAGGTGCTTCAAGGGGGAATTGAGAAGGGAGGAGGTGCTGGAGAGGGATGGTGGGAAAGGAGAGTTTATACTTTTTGTGTTTGAGGAGGGACCTGATACCCAGTGAGGGGAGCCATTGGAGGCCCTGAGAAGTTTCTAGGCGAAGGGAACAGCCTGTTCACAAGCCCTGAAGGAGGGAGTGTGTTTGGTTGATCTAGGAGACTCCAGGGTGCTGGAGCGGAGTGAGGGAAAGCTGAGGTGCTTGGAGAGGAAATTCAAGAGGGAGCCATGGGGAACCGAGTTAAGAGTCAGAGATGGGAAGGGGTGGGGCTTTGTGAGGGGGAGGGAGGGCCGGGCTGTGACTATAAAGAAGGATCTCAGGGTTTGAGAACCTACTCTCAGCTTAATTTCTGCCTCCATTCCTCAGGCAAGATCATGAAGTGTTTTTGTTTGTGTGTTTTCTCAGAGAGTGGACCACGTGGTAGCTTCCTCAGAGGCTCCCTTCCTCACTAAAAAGAGACCAGTCCTTTCCTCAGAGCGAATGTTTTCCAGGTGTCTCTAGTTGTGTGCAGACCCACAGAGCCTCTCTTGTGTGTCATTTGTTAATATAATCGATCATTATTAGACTTGGAAACGAGACCGTTGTAAGATTTTTTAAAATGCGTATTTGTGAGAGTGAGCGAGAGAACGGGGAGGGTCAGAGAGAGAGAGAGAAAGAGAGAGGGAGACAGAGGCTCCAAGGCCGGCTCTGTGCTGACAGCAGAGAGCCCCATGTGGGGGCTTGAACTCTGGAACTGTGAGATCACGACTTAAGCTGAAGTCAGACGCTTCACCGACTGAGCCACCCAGGTGCCCCCAAACAATAAAATCTTGGGGCGCCTGAGTGGCTCAGTCCGTGAAGCGTCCGACTTCGGCTCAGGTCATGATCTCGCGGTCCGTGAGTTCGAGCCCCGCGTCGGGCTCTGTGCTGACAGCTCGGAGCCTGGAGCCTGTTTCAGATTCTGTGTCTCCCTCTCTCTGCCCCTCCCCTGTTCATACTCTGTCTCTCCCTGTCTCAAAAAATAAAAAAAAAAAATTAAAAAAAAAAAGTTAAAAAAAAATCTTAAAATGACGGGGTAATAGTATAAATAGAAATTCTATTCTTTGTTGTTGTTGGTTTTTTTTTTTTTTTTTTTTTTTTTTTTTTTTTTTTTTTTGCGCCCCAGTGGATACCTCTTCCATACCTGCTGGGTATTTAATATGCCTCCAATTTGGGAGACTGGTCTAGAGCCTCGAGAAACTAGTTGCATTTATTAAAATTCCATTTAATTGACTTAAAGAAATTAAGTAGTACATGAATCTATAAAAGTTTAAACTGCACTAAAATATTATATAATGGAAAGTAGGTTTTACTTCCCCCTTAGACCTGCTCCCCGGAGCCCAGAGCCAACTACTTTGAACAGTTTTGTATGTCTTTCCTGAAATAGTCTCCATATGTTCAAGCGTATATATTTATATTTCTTGTCTCCTTATGCAGATCGGAGCGTAAGTAAAGAAACAGCTCTGCACCTTGCTCTTTTCACATAACTGGGTATCTTGGATAGCCTATGTTTTCTTTCTGCCTTTGATTCCCTAATTTATTTAGCCAGTTCTCCACTAATAGCCCATAGGTGTTTACAATCTTTTTCAGCTATGGAATGCTGTAGTGGACATCTTTGTACACATATGTCTCAGAATTTGTCTCCCAACTTGATGGCATGATTTACATTCCCACTTACAGTGGGACATGAAATGCCTGTATTTCTACCAAGGTAACTTATACTGTGAATTAGAATAATTTGGCTTTAATTTGTGCTAATCCAACAGTAACTTGTTAATTTCCCCTTTTCATGTTAACAAACCATTGTCTCTTTATTTTCCTACGTATTGACAATTCATAACCTCTGACTCATTTTCTAGTGAGTTGTTGTCCATTTCTTATTGACTTAGAGTATTTCAAGGTGTATTAATTACGCTTTTTTTTTTTTTTTACATTTTGCAAATTTTCTCGTGTGCTTGCAAAATAGTTTTTCCATCTCTTCATTTGCGTTTTGATTCTGTTCATGCAAGTTTTTTCTTTTCCTCTGTGTGTCTTCACTTGTGTAGTCAGGTTTATTATTCATTTCCTCTGTGGCTTCTGGGCCCTGTATAGGTGTAAGAAGACCTTTTTTTCTCTTGAGATGATGAAAAAATTTTTTTCTTTCACTGCTTTGGTGGTCATTAGCTCTCCTTATAGTTTTCAACTGGAAGGTGAGTATGATATTTACCTTATTGGCTTTTGGGGTCATGCTTTTATAATAAATGGTGTTAATGAATCCTCTATAATAAATAATAAAACATAATGTTTGATCAAATATCCAGAATCCTTAAACCCTTCATTTAAACCGTCGTTTCTTCATCAGAGCTGTGCATCTGAATCACCTAAAGAGTGCTTAATTTTTTTCCTTTCCCCAGACCACCCGGTTCTAGGCTGCCTACTTCCGTTCTGATTCTCTGGCTCTACAGGGGTGCTCCTTTGTGTGCATTTAGAAAAAGCTTCAGATAGCTTATTTGAAGATGTCTTTTTTTTCCCTCTCTCAAAAGCAAATGTGAGGAATGGTTATTAGAATCTCCTGTTTTTTTTTTAAAACTTTTTTTTTTTTAACGTTTATGTATTTTTGGGACAGAGAGAGACAGAGCATGAACGGGGGGGGGGGGGCAGAGAGAGACGAGACACAGAATCGGAAACAGGCTCCAGGCTCCGAGCCATCAGCCCAGAGCCTGACGCGGGGCTCGAACTCACGGACCGCGAGATCGTGACCTGGCTGAAGTCGGACGCTTAACCGACTGCGCCACCCAGGCGCCCCTCTCCTGTTTTTCTCCTCTCTCCTCTCTCTTCTCTCCTCTCTTCTTTTCTTTTCTCTTGTCTTTTGTCTTGTCTTATTGTCTTTTCTTTTCTTCTCTTCTCTTCTCTCTTCTCTCTTCTTTTCTCTTGTCTTTTGTCTTTTTGTCTTCTCTTCTCTTCTCTTTTCTTTTGTCTTTTCTCTTGTCTTTTTGTCTTCTCTTCTCTTCTCTTCTCTTCTCTTTTCAGGTTCTTTATAGAAAAATTCCCAGGGGGGGCCTGGGTGGCTCAGTTGGTGAAGCTCTGTCTTGATTTGACCTCAGGTCATGATCTTGCGATTCCTATGTTCGAGCTCCTAGTCTGGCTCCGTTGGCAGTGCAGGGCCTGCTTGGGATTCTCTCTCTCCTCTCTGCCCCTCCCTCCTTCTCTCTCTTCTCTTTCTCTCTCCCAAAAATAAATAAATAAACCTAAAAATAAAGTATTAGAAAAAAATCCCCACACTGTTGCTTGAAATACAATTTCGGTAAGTGTCTTTACAGGTGGTTAATTAGTGTAGTTGGTCCAATGGGAAGCAGGGCAGAAAGGATCAAGGATTTGCAGCAGCGGCCCTAGGAATATTCACAGCCGGGTCCGTACCCTCCCCAGTGTTTCCTCTAGGCCTAGAGCGGAGACGTGTTGCACAGCCAACTGCTTAAAGCAGTAAAGATGAACCACGGTTTTGCTTAGGTAGCCATTTTCGTTTAGTAGCGTGTAGGTAATTTCCAGGCAGGCTGGAGGAAATGTTTTGGGAGCGTGTAAAGCCTGCACTTGTGTTACTGCCGTAGGTCTGATCTATGGGGGTCATCTCTTCTGGTCAGCTGAGCTTCAGAAAACTGCCAGTTTGCTGTCCTGTCCTCTGAGTCAGCAGAGCACAGCCGATTAATCCTGCTGGTGGTGGCCACATGTGGTCTGCAGGTAGCGGGTCCTCTGGAGCGGAGCCCTTTGCTCCGATTTCTGCCCGGCTCATTCATGATCCAGGTGGATCGGGAAATCTGGGATGGGAATGGGGAGACCGGGTGCCATTGGACGCTTTGGCTTTGACTTCTTTTTTTTTTTTTTTAAGGTTTATTTTATTTTTGAGACAGAGACAGAGCATGAACGGGGGAGGGGCAGAGAGAGAGGGAGACACAGAATCGGAAGCAGGCTCCAGGCTCTGAGCCGTCAGCCCAGAGCCCGACGCGGGGCTCGAACTCACGGACCGTGAGATCGTGACCTGAGCCGAAGTCGGACGCTTAACCGACTGAGCCACCCAGGCGCTCCAGACTTTGACTTATTTTATGATCCTAGGTAAATATCACTCTATCCCTGGGCCTCAGTGTTTTCTTGGATTACGTTTTCTGAGTGCCCTTCGAGTTCAGCCACTCCCCCTCTTGCCCTGGAGACGGAATCTTTAATTCGAGCCTCTCCCTGTAATTGGTGTTTTCTGTTCATGTGCCGTGCGTTTCTCCTGCCAGCCCAAGACCTTGGAGGGGATGGATGCCTTCTCGCGCGCTTGGATCTTCTCAGCACCCAGCACTGTGCCTGATTGCAAGGCATGCTCAGTAAATGCTTGCTCGACTGGGTCTGCTTTTTGTAGGGTTGCAGAAGCAGGAGGGCCTCAAGGCTGGCTCCACCGGGTCCTCATCTTTTTTCTTCCTTCCATGTAGAGATCACAGGCAAAAAAGCATTGCTGGGAATTATCCGGATCTTTTTATATCTCACATTCATGTGGCATTTTTAATTCTCTAAAGCACCGTCATCTGAAAAGTCGGCTACATTGCCCGTTTTGCTGGGTCTGGTAGAGCTTGTCTGTTGAATTCTAAAGAATAAAGATAAAGATGCTTTACCCAGAAGGGTTATGCTGTGTCAGAATAACAGATTGCACTGGCATCCTGGTTGCTGGCTGATTTTTGTCTGACGGTTTTTTTGTCACTCACAAAACCCTCGGGGTTAAAATGGAGGGCTACTCTTAAGAGAAAAAAAAGGAGGTCATTATTCAAGTAAGAGAGAAGTGCCAATTACAGCTTAAAGCTTAGGTGTGACCATGGGAAAACTGTTTAAACCCAGTTAACAATCTCATTTGCAAAAGAAAAAACCAAGAAAAAAAAAAACAAAAAAAACCAGCCCAGGAGTTTGGAGTGTAGTAAGATCTTAGGAACTCAAAGATGAATTTGGCCCCTTTATCTTTGGTGAAATTTGTATAAGAAATTGGAGCACGGCCCATTTGGATGGCTTTGGTATATAATCATTGATTACAGTGTTGGTCATTAATGGTCATAACTGTTGTTAAATGGAACAGTGGTTTGATTTTTTAGCCTTGAAGTTGGCTATTTAAACTCAACATGTTATTAACAAATATTTTTCAAAAAAATACACTTGCCAATATACATTTTAATAGCTTGAAAGTCTACGTGTTTATTCTGAGAGCCATTTTCACCCGAACAAGTTCTGATATATTGCTGTGTTACATAGCCAAGGCACGCCCATGGTTCCCGTGCCGACCGAGTCATGTGCTTTTCTGACATTAAGAGCTTTTGCTAGAGAAGTTGTGAAAAATACTCTAATCGGATGTATTATTAGAAGATGTTGTCGCTGATGCCCATCAGTGAAAACTTTGCATCTTTTGGAGTGAGTTTCTAGTATAGATTCAACAAGGTCTAGGAATAATTTCCTTTTGAGTCCCCCCCTCCCCCAACTAAGTAAGTTTCCCAGATAAATTATTTACTCAAAAGGCTCTATCCTTTCTAATGTCAAAATTGCAATCAGTAATTACTCATCTTTTTTTTTTTTTTTCAACGTTTATTTATTTTTGGGACAGAGAGACAGAGCATGAACGGGGGAGGGGCAGAGAGAGAGGGAGACACAGAATCGGAAACAGGCTCCAGGCTCCGAGCCATCAGCCCAGAGCCTGACGCAGGGCCTGAACTCACGGACCGCGAGATCGTGACCTGGCTGAAGTCGGACGCTTAACCGACTGCGCCACCCAGGCGCCCCATTAATTACTCATCTTTATACAACCACTAGCATTTAGCTTCTGAAGCCATAGCCTGCTTTTTTTTTTTTTTTAAGTTTATTTTTAGAGGGGGGGAAGGAGGGAGAGAGAGAGAGAGGGCACATGCACGCCCAAGTGAGGGGAGGGGCAGAGAGCGAGAGAGAGAGAGAATCCAAGCAGGCTCCACTCCATCAGTGCAGAGCCCAGTGCGGGGCTCGAACTCAAGAACTGTGCAGTCATGACCTGAGCCAAAATCCGGAGTTGGATGTTTAACCGACTGAGCCACCCAGTCACCTCTCCTGTTGGTTTTATGACGGGCTTCAAGGTTGTTGGCGAGCATGTTCTCGCTCTGGTTTAACAGGTGAAGAAACTGAGGCTGATGACTAGTATGCAGTGGAATGAGAAAGAAGCCCTGCTCTTGCCCTTGACTTTACAAACACTAGCTTATTGCTTCTTAAGTCTGTTTTGAACCGTTAACACTTTTATTGAGCATCTATGAGCTCTCTCTCCTGGGGAAAGGAAAAATAGAAAGCGCACCAGTGTATAAATATGCAAACCTTTGCTGCTGTAATTACGTGGGGTCTCAGACTCCATGAGCCGTTTGAACCCTAGGTAAAGAGTTTGTGATTTAACAGTTGCTTGTCAGCAAGCCCTTGAATTAAGTGACTTAGTTAGGGGCCAAACAGCTTGACTACTGAGAAGCTACAGAAACCCCATGCTTCTTTTTCCTCCCCTCGTGCGTCTCCCACTATGCCATGCTGATTTTGAAATGATGAACAGCCATAGAAATATTAGGAAAACACCGTGTAAATGCAGAGTGTTCTAGGAATGAAAATAGCAAACCAGTTTCTTGGTGGCAGAGGAAACTCAGGCCGTGCATTTTGTAGTGGGGCTTACGTTCATTTATTAGGGAGCCTGCTGGAACCCCACTGAAGTGTTAGTTGCCAGCTGTTTGGTTTAATCTGATCGTTTACAAAAATATAGCAATCCTCACTGGTGCGTATGTCAAATACTGATACCACGGAAGTAAATGCTAGGGCTGTGGCATAGTTTTTGTGCAGATGCTTTCGGTGTATGCGCTGGGAGAGCTGGTTTTATTCTTAACTGCAGAGATATCAGTGAGATTTATATCTGTGGTCCAGAGATAGAAAGAAGGAATTTCAATCCCCAAAGTCAGAGACCACACATTTTGATTCTTGTCCTACTCTGGGAAGAACCATGTGTCTTTGAGGGAGCTCGTTACGGTCCAGGTTGGTACTCGTAGTGTCTTTCAGTCAATTAAATTTTGGCGGATGGTGGAAGTCTATGAAATACGTGAGGTGTTCCAACATTTTTTCGGTTTTGAGGGCAGAGGAAGAGCTCCTGGGTGTCTGTACCGCGCATATTGATTTAAAAATAATTGAGGAATAACTCCACTCGTTTGGTTTTCAGCATTAAAAAAGGGATGCGAAGACGCCTCGCCTGTCTTTCTTCACCGAATAGCAGTTTTGCAGACCCTTGCAAGTTCCCATATGTTCGTGAAAAACATTTTCCAAGAAATTGGCAGCGTCGTGCTTCGTAACGGATGCCAGCCTCTTCCTGGGGCCAATTCAACAGAGAGGCGAAGGGGAAAAAAATGCCTTGTTTTAGTGGCTGAATGACTCTGACAAGCTTTCACATCGCCCCTCCTCTTATTAATATTCTTTTTGATGTGAGCTTGTAAAACAGAGGATTGGCTGTTAATCTCCAAGATCTCAAGGGCTTTTGGCAGTGGGGCCCATAATTGATGTGTTCACATGGCTGTTGTCTGACTACTAATGATTAGACTGCAGTGTTATCTACCGGCTACATCAGTGTTGCTTATAAATCACACTTGATAAACTGCAGTTTGATTTCTTCAAAGAGTCCGTGCATGTCTACATACTTTGATAGAACTGCCAGCGGCATTTCATGATTCTATGACAGCTCAGATTAGGTTTATTTTTCATTTCTGTTTGACAAAATATTAGACTTTCTGACGCATGTGAAAGAGAATTTTTTTTTTTTTTTTGTTCCTCTAACAAGGCACTTGGAGAATGATAGGCAGAGAAGGATGACCTGCTCTCCCTGGGAAGATGGACAGGGTGGGGTGGCAGGTTGTATTTTTGCCTTTTCTGCTCTCCCTAAGGTGCACATAGTGGGGCCGTGCTGTTTGCCGCTGTGTCTCTCTGGAAGAAAAAGAGAAGGGCCCCGGCGGCGGGGGGGGGGGGGGGGGAGGAGGTTCTCAGAATAGTGGGCTTATATTCGGATTGTGACATGACTGGGGCCGGCCATCCAGAATCGTGAGGTTGTCCTCATGGTTCAGTCGTAGTGCGTACTGAACTCAGGCGTCAAGGTATGACGCTGCTTTATAGAAGGGCAAGAGAAAGCAAGAAGGTGTTACAAGAAGAGGTAACCTACACAGGAATCGTATCTGTTGTCCTCCTTCACTGCCCATGTGGGGATACATTGCTTGCCCCAGACACACCCAGAGCCCCTCATATGGCCAGACGTCTGGACACTGCAGAAATGCAACCAGGTTGCACTTTGCACACGTATGCTGGGCTTTGACTGGGAGCTTCTGCTACTGTAAACTCCGGTGTCCTTGAGCGAAAATCATTTCCAAGATCATTTTGCTGTTCTCCTTCTGTACTTTTGCATATCCTTGGGCTGTGTTATTCCAGAGCCCCTCAAAGTCTTTTTGCTAACAGTAGTTAATTCATCTTCACTTATTTTTTTTAGATCATATTTGATTTCAAAGGAGTAGCTATATCATAATTATTTGATTTTAAGAAATAGAATTCCTGGGTTTAAAAACATATTGCATTTAAGACATACTCGTTTTTTAAGGCGTGACAGACGTTAAATATTTTATCAAAATGTATGACTTGAATTCAGAATGAACTTAAATGGCAAAGTGTTTTTGTTAATAACCTGTTTACAGTTTAAGGAGTTACTAGAGCTCCAGGATATAAGAATGCAGGAAAAATGTACTTAACACCAAAGCCACCCGAAACAAATTTCCCTTAGCCCAGCCAAACAGAACAAAATACACGGAAGTTTGATAAGCTCTCCGAGTGCTTCAGAGTTATTATTAAAGATACTTAAAATTGCTAGTTGGAGGCTGGACGGATGTGCCTTTATATAATATTTGGGATTTTTACGTACATGAAATGTTTTCTTCATTTTGGTTTCTAACTTGTGTCCTTACTTCTAGGTGCCACATTTAATCCTTAACTGCTTGGGAGTGGCTTTGACATGAGTACTTACCCCCCCCCCCCACCCCCCTGTATTTTAGGGCTATCATTAAAATAAACACTATCGTCAAGGAATAATGTTTATTGATTCAATAATGTTTATTGAAGCATAAAGATACTTAACTAAACTTCTTATTTTAAATTGACTTGTAGTCGAAGAAGATTCCCCCTACCCTTTTTTACTGAAGAAAACAGTTGTTTATAAGTTTATAAGTTGTTTTGCTTGTGCGTTTTTAATACACTGTGGAAAAATACTCATGACTAACTTAGAGAAGAAAGTCTTTTACTGATGTGAATGGATTCTGCATTTAGTTTTGATATATATAGCAGCTGTATTGGAATTCCTGATGTAGCTGCAAAGTATGAAAAAAATCTGTTGAAAGAGTATGGTTTTGATGGTGCAAAATACATGTGTGTATGTAAAGGCTGGATGGTAATAGTAAAGATAAAAATAATTGGGATATTTTAAAGTTTTTTCTGGCATCTTTAAATGATGTTTTCTTTAAAAAAAGTAGTGTGTGTATATATATCTATGAGTTTTATGAAGCGTAGTACTATTATGGCAAAAAATAAGTATGCATTCTTTAATTTTAAAACAGTTACCAGTTCTTCTTGACTGATTTAAATCATGATTCAAATGAACTTGATTTAAATTTAGCTTGGTCTCATGCTAACACTGTCTGCAGGTGTTTGTGGACTAACTGGAAATTACTGTAACATTAAGGGAGACCATAACAGAAATGCATTTTCACATAAATAAATTTAATATAAATTTTAATATAAATACATGGTTCACAGGGTGCTATAGTTTGACATAGTATATGGAGTATGTATACTGTTTTCTGCTTTTTTCTTTTTTTTGGCTGCATTATACAAAATGTCTTATTCATTGGTTAAGAAATCTTAGACAGGTTATGGCATCCACTTTAAAAGTTGTAGTGTTCCATTTATTTTGGATCTGCTATCTTACGGTTATATATGACCAAGATTTAGAGCAGGTGTTGATAGGTATGAGTTTGAGTGAATGGCTTTAAAATTATTCTCAATGATTTGTTATAGTCATCTGAAATCTGTTCTGAAATAAGACACATGTAAAATTAAATATTCTGGAAATACAGGTGCTAAGATAGTGTGACCCTCTCTCCAACTCCCCATTAGCCTTCATCCCTTTTTGACTCTAAAGAGGAAATATGTTTGGGCCCTGTTTGGGCCACTGGCCGTCGCTTGCCAACACTTGGACCAGACTGTGGACCGATGTCCCAAGCTAGGCAATATACCCTTTATACTGTTCCTCTCCGAGGGCTCGTCGCACCAAGACTGAACAGGGAATGTGTTTGCATTGGAGACAATGGGATTTATAGTTGGGGGTAGGAACATAAGGACAAGGTACAACCAGGTACAAGGGAAGGAAGAGAAAGGAAAGGAGAGTTTATCTCTGCCCCTGGCTGGGCAGTGATTCTCAAGAGGAGGTCGCTGGGACGCGTCAGAGCATCACCCTGGGAGCGGCAGGATTAGGTGAGGACAGTTTGAAAAAGCATGTTCAGGATATGCATTGGTTTTGTAATAAAGGTCTCTTTATATTCTTGGCTGCCAGGAATAAGGAAAGATGGAGGGCAGTGGTATTCGGTGGTCGAGTCTGGGTTCTCAAAGACCGAGAATCATTAAATGGGGGGCACCTTTGAGGCTCAGTTGGCTAAGTGTCCCACTCGATTTCAGCTCAGGTCTGGACTGGTGGTGGGATCGAGCCCTCCGTCGGGTTGTGCGCTGAGCAGAGCCTGCTCGAGATTCTCTTTCCCTCTCTCTCTCTCTGCCCCTCCCCCGTTCACACTTTCTCTCAAAATAAACTTAAAACAAAAAAAGAATCTAATGGAAAAGAGGTGGCAGCAGCCATGTTGCGTCATCATTTTGTTACACTTCAAACTGCCAGTTATTTTACCAGCAAAAATGGGATTATTTGGGAATAGCAGGACAATTGCAACCTTGGACCAGCAAGCCACCGGCAAAGTCATAGGCAACTCTGGAGAACAAAGGAGGTGACAGCCCCTTTATAGAAGATAGGGGGACCGCCCACAGGGCTGTTAGAAACAAAGAGTCCATTGGAGGAAACTGGAAGCTGGAAGTATGGTGGCTTCTCATTGGCCGAGTCGTGATTGTCTCTCATTGGCTGGGCTGTTGCTGGGGTGTGGAGGAAAGCCTTTCTTCCTCCTGCTGGGGTGGGGGCAGTAAAGTAGTATTCACCTGCAAGGTCCTGCCTTCCTTTGGGTCTGCAATTGATGACAAGTAATAGGGCACGAGAGCTCCACCTGCCGAATTTCTCGACTTCTTTTAAGAAACGAGATTTCCTTTTATTTTCACAATTTCTTCAGCTGGATTGAGACAAAGTTCCAAGGGGCCATTGGAGCCATACCATGTGGCCGTTAGTAGCTGTTGGGTTGAAATTAAGGACTCTATTGAGAGTCACTAGCCTTTAAAAAGCTAGCAGTCTTGCTTTTCTGGGAGGCGTGGGGGTAGGACGTGGGCCAGCTCCTCAGGGGTGGGCACGGCCATCTCTTGACCCGTGCACAGTGTTGGACACCCGACCTCTCTCACCGCTCTGATCTTAGCCCCTTGCCCGCATCTAGTGGGGCATGGCCTATCCTCAACACCAAGCCCACCGTCTCTTCCCTGGACTCCTGTTACGGCGTCCTAACTGCCCTCCTTCCTCCAGCTTCCCTTGTCCTCCGTTCTCCCCACACCACCTGTTGTGTTTTTTACCAGAAGAACAACCCGACCCTCTCATGCCCCTACTTGAAATCCTTAGCGCTCTCTTCCAGCTTGGCCATAACCCCCCGGTTCTTGGCGATATCCAGGCTCACCATGAGGCCCGCTTTTCCAGCGTTTGATTCTGCTTTGTCTTTCTTACCTCCAGGGCTTCGAGGCCCTTAATCAACGGTGATGTCTAGAATGGACCACCTCTGCCCTCATCTCCTGTCTCCTCCCCAGGCTGCACTTTGCACTTCCTTAAGACCCATCTTTCACACCCCCCCCCACCCTGCCCCATGGTGACGCCACCTCTTACCCTCGTGCTGCCGGTCTCCCCTGTGGCCTTGGGGCCCCCGGAGGGTTCCTGCAGCATTGCTAGGCACATAGTGGTACCTGGCAAAAATTTGCTGGAGAAAGGAATGACTTTGTCAGAAGGAGGTAGGTTTAAACGGCAGCCTTTATACAGGGGGAGGACATGGGGTCAATATACGGTCCTCCTGTCACATCCCACCTTCGGCTTGTTGGTTTCAGGACCTTTGCACAAGGACTTGAAATAACAGTCTTAAAAATAGGCCCTCCCCCCTCTGCGTTGGCATTTGCTTACTTTTATCCTGGAGTAGAATGGCTTTAGCATCTTTTTATTAAAAGGTTAGTTTTTCGGGGCGCCTGGGTGGCGCAGTCGGTTAAGCGTCCGACTTCAGCCAGGTCGCGATCTCGCGGTCCGTGAGTTCGAGCCCCGCGTCAGGCTCTGGGCTGATGGCTCAGAGCCTGGAGCCTCTTTCCGATTCTGTGTCTCCCTCTCTCTCTGCCCTTCCCCCGTTCATGCTCTGTCTCTCTCTGTCCCAAAAATAAATAAACGTTGAAAAAAAATTAAAAAAAAAAATAAATAAAAGGTTAGTTTTCAAAAATTAATTGTGAACGTAGTACAAGTTCAGGTTAAAATTCACGCAGAAGGCTGTAAAATAAAAAGTGACACCCCCCCCCCCACCATTTCACGTTTTTATACGGGTCACATTTTTAGAAGGATGCATAAGAAACTGTTAGGAGAAAGCCTCTCCCTAGAGAGTGACCTGTTGGCTTCTAGAATCTTTGTTCTCAGGAGGGAAAACAGAATTCTGGTCCTGTGAGCAGCTCTTTCTGTGTGGGGCTTTGTGAGAAGAAACTTTTGAAAGTAGTAGTTAAGGTAGGTACTTAGTAGAGGTCAGAGCAGCCCCCCCTGGGATAGTGATGGCCTCTGGTTTGCTTCCTGACCCTGAGAGGTCGAACTTACCGCTTAAGACTTCAGATGAGAAGACATACCCTTGCCTTTCTTGGGAGCCGTAATGAGAATGCATGTGTCACTGAAGTGTCCTTGAGAGTAAGTGTGTAGGTGATCGTAGGAGCTATGGTGATTCTCCCTCTCTCTCTCTGTCTCTGTCTCTGTCTCTGTCTCTCTCCCTCTCCCCCTCCCCAAGCCCTGCATCTCTGTGACAAACCATGGAAAGCCTTACCGAATCATTTATTCTGGTTCACTGTGAAATTAAAATTTCAGAGCTTTCATGAATTCACTGAAATTGATCAGTTTTTTGGATCAGCATGTGGGAGGTATAGAGGAAAGAGAGGTGAGATGGTCACACACTGCCTCTTAGGCATGCAATGGGTTTAAGTGGGCAGAGTTTAGATTTTGCAGGGGGGAGGGTGAATGACACCAAGGTGGTATCCTGGGCAGGGAGTCTAGGTTGTCCCCTTCTGTGGGTGACCTGCCATGCTTGGGAGAAGCAGATTTTTGGCCCAGGCCATCTTGGTTCCCATACAGCGTGACTCAGGAGCTTCCTTATTATTGAATTTGTTGTGATGAGCATGTATTGCATTTGCAACTCAAATGTCTCAAATTTCAATTGAAGACACTCTTTTTAGCAGTTGCAAGTGAGATTCTATAATATAAGGTGAAGAAAAGAACCACTCTTGGTTGAGAATAAGGATAAAGTGATTTTTCCAAATAGGCCCTTCTTTCCTTTTATTCCTCCCTTCCTTTTTCCCTTAAAGTCCTGTCTGTGTCCAGTAGGATGAGAGGCCTGTGACTTTTCCCTCATTTCAGCCTACTTTCAAGGAGAAGTCAGGGTCATACAAAGATGGGCAGTGGAAAGATGGCCAGTGTCTGCTAAGATATTCATTCAGGTATTTTGAACTTGATTTGTTTAGTACGATAGTTGCACCCATGTTAATCAAGGTCCAGAGTTAGACGTGCAGAGTTTTATCACCGAGCTGCTTTTTTCACTCCTAGGGGATTGGGAACCAGGTTGAATTGATGGAAATGGGATTTGTGTGGAAATGTTCAGGAATGCAGCTTTCTGCAAAGGCCAGGAACTCGTGAAAAGAATTAGTGAAAGAAGAGAGACTTAAAAAAAATTTTTTTTTTTAACGTTTATTTATTTTTGGGACAGAGAGAGACAGAGCACGAACGGGGGAGGGGCAGAGAGAGAGGGAGACACAGAATCGGAAACAGGCTCCAGGCTCTGAGCCATCAGCCCAGAGCCCGACGCGGGGCTCGAACTGACGGACCGCGAGATCGTGACCTGAGCCGAAGTCGGACGCTTAACCGACTGCGGCACCCAGGTGCCCCAAGAAGACAGACTTTTAAGTACCTGTTTGATGGTCTCCTTTCTTGGCGGCTTATTTTTGTGTTTTAAGTAACTTTGGAAATGAGCAGGATGAGAGAAAATCAGAGAACCCTTATGGACAACATAAAAAAAAAAAAAAAAGAAAGAAAAACAAACGCTGGTCCCTTAGTGTTCCTGTTTGAGCACAGCCAGCTCTCTGAGCAGCTGAAGATGTCAGTGTCACTTTTAAAACAGAAGAGGCATCTGTGGCTCAGCAGTACGACCCGTTTTGTTTGCAGAGGTCACAAATGAAGCTTAAGGGTATGACAGCTGATGTGGGCTGGTGGGGTCGGCCGACCTCCAAGACCGAGCCCTTGTGTCCCCTGCACCTGCCCCTGAAGCCCCTGCTCTGGAGCCTACCCAGTTGAGAACCTTCTGCAGGAGAATTCCATTTGGCTTCAAAACAAAAACAAAAACTCGACCCTGAATCCAGTAGTTGAATTCTACTCTGTGCCTTCTGTTTGGCTTTGAAAACTGTCCCGTCTGGAGAATGAAGTTAAACCTGGTCACTGTTGTTCAAAGTCCTGTCGCTGGTCTTTATGTGTCTGTGCTTTGTGACCTGCACACAGGGACACTTCTGAGGTGACTCACCAGTCCAGTGACCTCCTCCTGGTGCTGCTTGCCATCCCCCAAGCAGCCCCGTAGAGAGACCCTGGGTTGGCATTCTGTGATTTTGGCATGATTGGAAACGGAAGCAGCTGTCCTGGGGCCAGGGCCCTGGTCCAACCCTACCAGGTCCGTAAAAGCCCTTTAGCAGCTTAATCTGTGGCTTTTTATTTAGGGTGGCCTCTGGTCTTCACGAAATGAGAAAGTGAAAATGATGGTGTCATTCCCAGCCCGTATGTAGTTGGAGCTTTTAGAATTGGTTGATTTAAAAGAACAAAACTAACCCTGAGCTTTGGTTTCCATGAGGCCTTTGAGGGAGTTTTCCGGAAGGGACTGCAGTATTTGCTTATGAGGTGCCCCCAGAGGCACGCTCTGAACTCTGTGCAAAAAAAAAAAAAAAAAAAAAAAAAAAAATGATTCAGGTGTGTGAGTTCTAACCTACAGGAAGGGTCAGAAATTACCCTAGGAGGAAGGTTTCCTTCTATCTTCTCATGTTGTATTTGATATGTAGGAGAGTTTGCTTTTCCTCTTAGACCACTGTGGGTTCAAGTTCTGGCTGGGCCACCAACCCTGAGTGACCTTTTAAAGTTTCTTTTCCCATGGGGCTCCTGGGTGGCTCAGTCGGTTAAGTGTCCGACTTCGGCTCAGGTCACGATCTCGCGGTCCGTGAGTTCGAGCCCCATGTCGGGCTCTGTGCTGACAGCTCGGAGCCTGGAGCCGGCTTCGGATTCTGTGTCTCCCTCTCTCTCTGTTCCTCCCCTGCTCGCACTCTGTCTCTCTCTCAAAAAGAAATAAAGATTAAAAAAACAAATTTTTTTTAAAGTTTCTTTTCCCAAATTTCCTTTTCCCCGTATGTAAATACTTGGCCTTTCATAATCTTGCGAAGATTTAGCGTGAGCACATGGAGTATAATCCCTCCTCTGTAAGAGAGGTGAAAGGGTGTCTCCCTCTGTTGCTAGTATTTTTACAGGAAAGCCCATGGATTTTAAAATTTTGGCCTTGAACCAGTTGTCCATCCTCAGTGTTCACCTCTATAAAATGGGGATGTTGGGACGTAAAGGAGATAGGAAATGTCTGAAGTGTGGTGCACAGTAGACCGTGAACTGGGAACTCACCCGTGTTGTTTGAGAACCAAGCTGTAGAGTGGAAGGTTGCTTTGATCGTGGATCCGAAAGGAAAAGTCTCCACCCCATTTAGGAAAGACACCGTTAGGAGTGCCCGGCATACGTTTGTTCAGGTTTCCGTATCGGGGGTGGAAATTCACCCTTGACCGTTCATTTCGGAGAAGAGATCCTTTTTTTTTTTTTTTTTTTTTTTTTTTTTTTAAGCTTCCCTTCTTCGCTAATGAAGCAGCAGCCATGTCCGGCACCAAGGGTGGTTAAAATGCAGAGTGAGAGACGGTGGCAGTGGTCACCCTCAAAGAGCTGTGATTTCCCCTGCATGAAGTGCAGTGTCTGTCTAATGCGTTTTAAATGAAAGAGGTGACTGTGGGCAATCTCGTAAAACAGCCAAATGCCATGATAGGGAGAAAACGTGAGCATTAAGTAACTGTGCCCCAGCACGCCCACGGAATGTAAAAGTATTGACCGAGCAAAATAAAACCCCGTTTCCGCCCTGGTTGTTGTTGACCGGAGAATCCCAGGATTGAGGGGTTAAGAGCCCCATGAGCGTGGAGACTTTTGCAAGAGATGGAAGCAACCAGAAGGGCAAGCTCCCCAGTCAGGGTTCAGACCTTCCGTTGGGGCTTACCTGTCTCTGCCCCTGGCCCTGGACGCCCCTTCTCCCTCTGCCTGGCTACACCGCATCCCGCTGCAGATCACCCGTCTCTTTGCACCTCTTTGGCTGCAGGAGTGCCGGCCCAGGGTGCCCCCAGCACCCTTCCTCGTTGGCTGTCAGTTTCCGGTATTGGAACCCATCACTGGCTGACACGGTGCTGGAGTGAAGCAAAGCTGTTACTGTGAACACTCCTGCTTTGTAGCCTTCCTTGCTCATCAGCGCTCAAGAAGCCCTTGAAATAAGGTGAACTGAGAAAATATTGCCAGAATCTCTCTGCGGATTTTTTCCCCCCAGCCCTCTGATTACACACGCTAAGTGCCGCTATCTGTGTAAATAACCTTTTCTTCCCCGCCTCTCTGCCTCCCCTCCTCCCCCACTCCCTTGCTCCTCGGCTCTCTCGAGTGATAAATAGCCAGGCTACTGCTCAGCGTGCACCAACACCTGGGAATAATCATGCAAAAATAACAGTGAGAGACTGCCGCGCGTCTGTTCTTGACATTAACTTTCCTCAGTTTGACAGGCTGCCACCACCAGCTGTTAGACTTATGGGTCTCTTTCTCCCCCCCCCCCCGCCCCCCCCCCCCCCCCCGGAGATGGCTGTTTTCCTGCTTCTATTTTTTGGGCTCTAATAGGTTACATCAGTGTCCCATCAAGAAGACAGAAAAGAGCTGTGACAAAGGAACCATTACTAATGCTGGCCAGTTCTCTATTCTGGTCTTTTCTCCTGCGTGTTAGTATTATTAGACTAATAATTCCCCAGTGACTTTTACCTGGAATATCTGATTAGTACTATTGTAGAGTACCTTCCCCCTGCAAAGCGTATTCATAATTGCCTCCGGTGAGTTGTCTTTGAATGTAGCAAATCCTACATTGATTTCTTTTTTAGTTCAGATCTCAATTATATTTGTAATAATGATGATAATATTGGCCGTGGCAACAGCTCTTATTTATTGAGTGCTGCTCCATACCCAGACCTGGACTAGGGTTGTTGGGGCTCATGTAGTAGTCCCTTTAGGCACGGGTTATTTCCATTTTACAGATGAAGCCATTGAGTCCCAGAGAGATCAGGTGGCTTTGCCTAAAGGTTATGTAACGGAAGGAGGTGGGATTCGAGCTCTGAAGACTGATTGATCCCTGCACTGCCCTGCCTTTCGCTACACGCTATGTTTTGCGCTCAGGTCCTACGGACGGCCCCTTGATTGTGGTTCTGCAATTACAGGTGGAATTTTGCTGTACTTGCATGAGTATTTGATGATGAGTGGCACAGTCCTGCTGATTAGGCAGTAAGCCCAGGACAGCACGGACCCGTTCGGGTTGCCCCTGCTCTCGTCCTGCTAGCAGCCTGCGCGGGGTGCCTGGCACGTAGCGGGTGTGTAGGCGTTATTTATTGGGGGGCTATGTGATCAAGTTGTGACGACTCAGAGACGACTTTTGGGGGAGCAGCAGCACATGAAAAAGAGGTACGGCTGGAGATTAGTAGGAGATTTTGTAGAGGTCGAGGGCTCATCAAGATCTGCTGTAAAATTGGGGGGCGATTAGGCTGGGCCGACTGCTGCCAGATGCCAACGTATGAAAGGAGCAGTATTTTCCCCCAGGCTGCGCTTCTCAGGGTTAAGCCCTTTTTCTTATACTTTTAACACACTTTAACCGCACTTAACCATGCATTTGGAGGGGATTATAGATTTATGTTAAATATAGTAGGATATAAAAAGGAGCTTTGTAAGGTTGCATGCAGGGTTAGAGAACTGTAATATCAGACCAGGGACTTTTTTTTTTTTTTTCTTTCTCTTTTTCCAAGCCAGCATTTACTGAGCTAAGCACTTTGCTGAGCCTTCACTTTATGTGAATCATCTCATTGAGTCTTCACTGTGACCCTGTGGGTGTAATTGTTATTCTTACTCCCATTTCTGAGATGCAGACGTTGGGCCTCTGAGTAGCCAGGTTATTTGCTCAGGGGTCCCCCACAGCGAGTAACAGGGAGGTAGGGATTTGAACCTATCGCAACCTGAGGGCCGCCACTACCACGTCCAAGTGTATGCCCCTTGGAGGGGCTTCTCCTAGGGACCATTGCTTCTCTCCGTCTTCACGAGCCTCATTGGTTGAAGAAGGTACGGTTCCGTCTATGGATCAGTGACCTGGAAATTGGCGCAGCGGAGTTGATCTTTGGTAGGAGGTAAAAACACTACTCAAAATCCTTCCAGATCCTGCTTTACACATGGTGCATGTGGCTTTGTTTTAGATGCTGTAAGATTCACAAGACAACTGAAACCTTTTGTAGGGGGGCATCTCTTACTGGGGGCATTCGCTGGCGGAAAGAATTAGCGACTCTGTACACTGTATTATTTATTTTATTTTATTATTATTTTTGAAATATTTATTTATTTTTGAGAGACGGTGAGAGAGAGAGAGAGAGCATAAGCGGGGAGGGGCAGAGAGAGAGAGGGAGACAGGGAATCCGAAGCAGGCTCCAGGCTCTGAGCTGTCAGCACAGAGCCTGACGCGGGGTTTGAACCCAGGAACCCCGAGATCGTGACCTGAGCCAAAGTTGGATGCTTAACCGACTGAGCCACCCAGGCGCCCTCAGACACTGAATTATTTCCCTTCCGCCTCTCTCTTGGCTTCTCGTGTGTGTACTTGAACTCCTACTACTTATAGGATGCTGTTTTATTTTCACTTGGGCTGCCCCCAGAGGTACCTTACTTATTGCCTTTGTGCAAATATAGGCCAAGTTTCTCTCTAGAATGAGGAGGCTGGCTACGTGGTCTTCTAGGGGCAGACATTCTGTGATTGTCTCAGGGGAGGGCTGCAAATGCAAACTCAGCTGGTCACTGCAAGGCCTAAGCCCTGTCAGTTGATGCCGAGAGGAATCGCTGGCCGAGCCCTGTACATTATCTCGTTATTATTTTAAGAGATAGTAGACATTCATACTTGTCCCTAAGTTTTTGTGTTTGTGAAAATTTGTAATGTTTGAAAAAGTAGCATACCTCCCAGTGTAAAACACCTCTGGGAGTGGCTGTGATTCCTTACCCTCCTCTGTGGTTGGTGACCTCTGGGGAAGAGGGGCTTCTAATGGAAGCCATTAGACCACTGGGGTGTGGTCTGGTATTGGGGGACTGTTTATGATTAAGTTCATGTTCATAGTCAGACTCTCCGAACCTTAGCTTCTCACTGGAAGCCTTGGGGACGGGGTTCCGAGGTCTGCTCGATAAATGCTATCAACTAAGCTTTGTTCACTGCCCTTGGATTGTGTGAATGGAAATAAACACCGTTAAGTTGCTCGTAGGCCCAGGATACCATCGCCTCTCCCCTCAAGTCTTCTAGATTCTTTAGAAATTTGATCTTTGGAGTCACTTACATATCCCAAGGAGTAGGTGCATGTGTGTGTGTATCTGTGTGCAGATATATTCGTAGTTGGAGTTATACTGAAATAGGGATTTAGCCCAGGAATTCTATTGTAACAGGATTTGTTATCAGTAGGCGGCTGGAGGATGCATTTTCCGGTTGTGAGGAAAATGGTCCTTGGTGAGGTTAAGTGACTCTCCGAAGTCACATGCTAATTATCGTCAGAGTTAGAGCCAAAATACTAGCATCCAACATGCCCTGTCCTTAAAACTTTGTATTGCAGGCTTTGCCTCATTGTATCCTGATCTCCCAAAGGGAATTCATGCTCTCTTTGCTGCCTTCCCTCCTTTCATTTCATCCTATTTTCTTGTTTCTCCGATTGAAACTGTATTTTCTTGGAATTAATGTAGGCTGTCAATCACGTGATCTAAAGAGTATTTTGAGAGTATCGTTCTGTTTTGTCTTTTCAGTTTCTGTGTGTAGCAATCATTAAACCCATTTTACAACTAACTGTACAAATTAAGAATTTGTTGGCAAACATGCAAAAAAAAAAAAAAACCCAGTAGCCGGTTTATAATTTTTCTTGGCCTTTTTTTTTTCTTTTTAAATTCTGGAAAGTGGTTCTAAATGTTTTAGTTTAATACAGACGACAAGGTAGCAATGGATTTTTTGCATGCCCCCCACCCCCGCATTTCCTCCCTTGGAACCCCTTTCTTCATTTGTCAGCCCAGTGTTAAAATAGGAACTATCACTGTGAACTTTGATCCACATTAAGCTGCATTTACGCGGAAGCATAAATCACAAGATCTGGGGTTTGGGACCGTTAAATGCTTTTCTTTCTTGGGCTCTGTGATCAAGAATGCAGAACAATAAAAAGCGTGGAGCAAAAGAAGTTTTATGGCAGCTTGGAGAGCAGGAAATTAAGTTTCTTTAGCATGCAGATGGGCGAAGGGCTGTTCTATTGCATCTTGGATCATTCAGGCAAGTGAACGTCACTTGATCATTTTAGCGAAAGGCAAACTGTAGGAATAGTTCCTACAGTCATATGAACAAGGAGCCCACACACACGACTGCTTCAGCTGTTCAACCAGGAGCACGCCTCCTCCTATAACTTGTCTTGAAACGCACTCTGTGTGTGTACGTGTGTGTGTGTGTGTTTTGAACAACAAAGACTATGTAATAGCACGTCTAATAGCCAAGCGTTGGTTTCTTACAAAGGTTAATTGGGCATATAGGAACTACAGACCAGGATGGCCTTTTACCAGAAATAGTTTCTGTGTGTCCTTTGCACACATAGGATTTGTTAGCTCAGCTGATAAAGCACGCAAGATGGCCTCCCTTATAGGTAGGTGATACCTGTGTGTAACTTGAGGACCCAGGCAAGCGATCTGGAGTCGTGGTGTAGATGGGCTTTGCATTGGGCTCTTCTACATCTGACCACCCGTCAGCAGGGCTAAAACTGTTCTGTACCGGTCATAACTGTAATCGAAATGGGTCTGATGAGAGAGTGGGTTGGTTGGAGATGTGCCTACTTAGTGCATGCATAGCCTTTGGTTTTCGTCACGGCCAGACTCCTGAATGTTGTATGGTTCAAGATCTCCTTTCCTGCTTTCTAGGATAGGGGTGCAAAGGACATGGCATTGCACCGTATGCTCTTATATTGGCTGTCATATCTATTTCCTGGGATTTTGAGGGTGGAATCCCGGGACTTGGTCAGACTCATCAGGGACCTTTCCAAGTCGAACCACTAAAGGACATGTGGCATTGGAGAAACTCCCGGTTCTGCTGACGTTGGCCACAGGCCTTTATTTCCCCACGTAGGTGAATTCTGCTAAACTTTGCAGTAGAACACTTAATTAGGAGTCGATGCTTAATACATGCTAATAATATCCAGTTTATGTGTTTGAGTGTGTATAATCAAGTTGATGTATTTTACATATTCAGCAGAGTCAGTTAATGTATTTTCGTAGTGATTTAATTCATTACGGTTTATAAAGTACTTTGAAGACGATTTTAGCCCATCTCCCATGCTGAAGTGCCCAGTGATGCCTCTGTGGCGTTTATTGGAGCTTCTCCTTTGGAAAATACTGTAGTTTTGAACGTAAGATTTCATCACAAGGGGGCAAGAGTGCTAATTTTGCAGAGCAGCGTTCACGCACATCGACTGAGGCTGACGGTTCTCCATCGGTGAATTTAGGACGTTGGGAGTTCCTGCCTGTCTATTCTGGAAGCAGGATCCCCAGGGTTGGCCCTGCCGGGCGTGAAACACCTCAAACGCTCATTTCTCTTCTCCTTTACGTGGTGGCCCCACGAAAACCCCTGAAGCCTGTTCTGCTTGCAAATGGAATTTGGAATGGTGATGTGTTCTAGAAGTGATATAAACAGATTGCATTATAAGGAGCTCGGAGAATGCAGCACCCTGCAGTAAGCCTGTCTGTCTTTCAGGTTGACCCCCTGTTTACAGTGCCAGCACCACCACCGCCGATTTCCAGCAGCCTCACGCCTCAGATTCTGCCCTCCTACTTTTCCCCATCTTCATCCAATATTGCAGCACCGGTTGAACAGCTTTTGGTTCGGACTCGTTCCGTGGGTGTCAATACATGTGAAGTTGGAGTAGTGACAGAGCCAGAGTGTCTTGGGCCCTGTGAACCTGGGACCAGTGTGAATTTGGAAGGGATCGTGTGGCATGAAACAGAAGAAGGTAAATACACTTTACTTTTATCTATTTCCCCCCTGATGTATTTCGTTATGTCCACCGGTAAGGGGACTTGGTGTGGCGGTGATCGGAGAGGAGAGAAAAGTGGTTTTGACACTGTCTGTGGATTTTTGTTGAAACCAGAACCGTGTTTCTCTTTCCTGTTCACGGCGGCTTTGACGTTCAGGATGGATGAGGTGGCCCTAAAAGTGGCCTGCGTTTCAAGTGCCAGTACGGAAAGACAGGGAAGCAGGGGTGAGGGTTACCCTTTCCCCTGAGGGGGATCATGGGAATGGGGAAGACGGATTGATCTCAAGTTCACTTTCTTCTCGGTGTGCCAGCCGATCTCTCGGTCTTGATGTGGTTGTTCTTGGGTTGTTGAGGTTTAAATTGACCTGCTGATTTGGGTTCTTGCGTTCAGCCAACGGCCATGGCCATGACATGACTGTGGCTGCTTGGTGCTCGGGGCTAACGAACCCAAGGTCAGAGGCTGCAGCCCGAGGTGAACCAGTCATTTCTCCTCTTTGACTGGGGACATAGCACCTTCCCTGCCCCTAAGCTCAGCAGGCCATCTGGCAAGTATAATCCAATAGTCACAAGAGAAATGGATTAGGATGAGTCTGTCATTGCTGTTAGAAACATAAATGTGGCATATACCATACCTACCGTGGACCCAGACTCTGGTTGGCCACATCTCATAGCACACGATCATCAGGTACGGTGTGTTTCAGATGGCCAGTGTCATTGATGGTAGAGGCCAACAGGTCATTAAAAACTAAATACCAAGGAGAGAGCCGCGTTGCTCCATTGGGGAATGAGAGTAGAAAAAGTGAGGAAGGTATGTGCCCCAGGTGAACAAAGAAAAGTGAAGAACACAGGGGAAACCTTTTCTTTGCCTCAAAGCTAGATTGGTCAAGGAGAAGGGAGATGATCGGTGTCAGTATCATGGACAGATGGGACAAGGAGTAAGGGCAAAGACGAGGGTAACCAGAAAGGTCTGAGACCCAGAGTCACTGTTCAGGGCCCTCTGTATCAAGGGGGAAAAAATTGAGGGCTCAAACTCCCAGGGGAGAAAGGAAAACTATATGCCAAGGAGACTGCCTGGATGGGAAGGGGGAATAATTGGAGATCATTGCTGGGGAGGAAGTAGTTGAGAGAAAAGAAGTGAGAATAGGACCACACGAGGGAACGAAAGCAGAGAACAACAACGAAGAATGAATATCCGGTGACAGGTGTGAGTGTAATTGTCAGAAGGCGGAAAAGAGCGCGCACCGTTTCAAGGAAGAAAAGCAAAAATTGTAGAAAAATCTTCGAGGTCCTGAAAGGTATATTTTGTAATCGGGTACAAAATTTCGTAGACAGCGTCAGTAAGGAAAAATAATTATTTAAGAAGGAACCAGAGAAGGTGAATGAAAGCAGCAGATACGAAGGGCTCTCTCTCTTTCTTTCAACCGAAAGTGCTAGTTAAAATTTACTTTTAGCTTTAGAAACGCTTGGTGTTTTGGGGCCCCATCCTCTTTGTACTTTTAGCGGGGAAGCCTTGGCCCCCTGTAACCAGATTAGGAGGAGCTGGAATGAAAATTTTCCTCTCTTGCTTACCTGTTGAAACACCCTCTCTGGGCAAGGGCTTCTGTGTGGGGAGCAACTCCTCTCCTCTTGCCTCTCTTTGCATTGCACACCCTCTGTCTTCTCGGGTTTTCCTTAGAAAAGTGGTGGCTAAGGGCGTCCGACTGGTATGTTGGTGAGAAAAGTACAGAGAAGGAAGCGACACACGAATCTAATGTTGTAGTTAAATTATGAGTCCGGGTACCGAGGATTCAGGAACAGAAAAAGATTTGGAAAGGCTAAGGGTTAATTTCCATAAACTTGAAAGAAAGATTTTTCTTGGACATGAATCGCTCGCTCATTTGGGTGAGGTGCCACCTCCCATTTATTTCTCAGCTACGACTTAGCGCCCGTTGGCTTATGGCTTGTCATTATTTTATTTATTCCTGTGTGCGACAGGACCGACTTCCTGCAGTGTGACCTCACTGGGCGGTGCATGTTGTAAAATTAGCCACAAACTTTCTGGCATGCCTATAAGTCTCGGGTTATTTTTCCCGTGGCTTGGAAGTCTGCTTGGTTTTGACTTGAACCTTAGCTTCTAAGAAGAGATGAGGTTACTGAGAAAAAAGCCAATTGTATTCAAAACCTGTAGTAACTCTGGGCAAACGGTCAAAGAGCTTTGTGGTGTGTCATTATTACGATTATTATTTTTTATTAGTTTTTTTTGGTGGTGATGCAGGTACAGCCTCCCCAGTTGTGCTCTGTTCTCTGAGAAATCTGTCTCCTGAGTCTGTGCACCTGCTTCTGTGTGCTGTGACCCATCCGTCCCCAAGGTTGTCTTCCGTCCCCATGGGGCACGCTGGCAGCTTTAGGTGCTTTTTGGACACGGGAATGGAACCTTCTGCAGCCCCAGCCTTCTTGTTACTCCCTCACATTTTCCAGGGTTTGGAATGTGTGGATGTTGATGGTGGTGACAAGAAGGAGCTGGAGCAGTGAACAGAGTTATTCTTGCTGAATAACCTAAACTTCAGATCTCCAACAGAATTTAAGAACTCTCCTTATTTAAAAAACAAAACAAACAAAAAAAAACCCCTCCTTAGCCTGGACGGTAAGATATGTGTTTAATGTGTAACCATTTTCAAGAGAGTTCCATTTGCCTTTTTTTTTTTTTTTCTTCTTCTTCTCAGTACAGCCTCTTTAAACCTCTTGGACCAATTTAAAAATTAAACCCACTCGACCATTAATTTTTCCCTTTGGGGAAAAACAAAGAGAGAAACAGAACAAACACATTTGGAGCCGGTTATTGGGCAGAGTTAAAAGAGAATGGGTTTGGGAAGAAGGAGAGGGGAGAGGAAGCCACATTAGTTTTCTAGAATGGGGGTTTCATTAACAAAAGGCAAACTGAGCACTTAGGAAACAGGCAGGAAACCGTCAGTTGCCTGGGACTCATGTCCTGTAGATTGAGCTGAAAAAAATTTCTTCCCTTGTAGTTTCATTTTGAGGTTATTGTGTACCTGGTGGTGTTTTTAACAAACCTAATGTGTTAGGTGCATTCATAGGTGTGTGTATGCGTGTGTGTGTGTGTGTGTGTGCGCGCGCGCGTGCGCATCTATATTGAAGATCCTAGAAGTGTTAAGAGCTCGTGTCTGCAGTCTTTGGGGGAACACTGAGTGTTCTTACGATTTTTTTTCTTGTTTTTGGGAAGGTAGTGGGGAAGAGCAAGACTGAACTATGAAATCCCCACTAAATATTAATTATTTCTTGTGCTGGGAATCTCTCATTTCTGGAGGGTTCTTTGAGTCACAGACTTTCCCCTTAGTGTTACCGCCAGTACATGGAGTCCTGGTTGCCTGAGAACCAAATTGTCCTCCGGAGTACCATGTTACGAGAGAAGTTCCCTCTGGAAATAATTAGTGGGTTTCAGAGCGTGCTTAATAGGAGAGAAAAACTATTACTGCATTTGGATGTTTAGTTATTTTACTCTGCTCTTGCTTCTTTAAGGTGAGCACATAGGAGCAATGAGGTATTGTACAAAATTACTCTCAGATGTTGGAAAGAATTTCCTTAGCGTTTCACTCCTGACATTTGGGACGCACATGCCTGTGTATAGTTATTTGTTTGGAAATTTGCTCTTCTGGGGGGTGGGGGTGGGCGTGGGGGACATAAAACCAGAAAAAATGTGGAGTGTAAATACCTACCTGTTGAGCTTGGCTCTTTAGCTCTTATGAACGCATTTTCCTTTGGAATTTTATTAAATCGTATTTCTTATTGGACTTTTTCTCCCTCCCTGTTTTTTTTTTTTTTTTTTTTTTTTGCCCTATCTGAGAACATACTTGGTTCAGCTACACAGCTGTGTTTCCTTGTTACAACTGTCATTTACTGTGTGGCCTTTAAAGCATCTAGAGGTAGAGGCCTGGGGTTCTCAACCCTGTGCCTTTGAACCACCCGGAGAGCTACTCAAACACTCCCGGGCACCACTTCTAGGCTTGGTCTGGGATGGCACTTTGCTCTGGTTTGCTGACCTGGCCTTGGTGGGGTTTTTTGTCTGATTATTTTTTTCCAGTACTCCCCAGGGGATTCTAATGTGCAAACAGGATGGAGAACCACTGTCTCGGGGGAAAGAGGGAATGTCCTCACCCTTTGCAAGCTGCTTGACATTTTCCCTTTAAGGAAGTCACTGTCTTATTGCCTCATTTTCTCAGGGATGAAGTGGACAGGCGCCCTCGCCCTGTTTACCTTGCAGGGTAGATAATGTCTGTCCAGATGCTGTAGTGTGGCTGGTGAACTTCACCATTTCACCCCTGTGCTAATGACAAAGGGGGTCCGGCGTTTGATCCCGAACCTGGCCTTCACAGAGGTTTTGGGGTGTAATGAACATCCGATTGGTACCACTCTTCCTGATTTATTAACATGGTGGTGTGGACCTTCCTACGTGGTTCTTCACCGAGCCAGAAATGGTGCCTTCGTTTCTGTGTGGTTTCTGCCGAATCATTTTTGAAATAGTTCAGAAACCCAGAGTAGTAAAGAAAAGTTAATAAGAAAGCAGCGAATAAAAGACTGGACTCCCAGCATCACTGGGAGCTTTCAGAGGGGACAGTGAAAACGCAACTGGCAGCTTATTAAAGTGAGTAAGTGTGTTTTTTTTAGAGAAGACTTATTAGCATCTGGTGTAAAAGGAAGAATGGTTCTTTGAGTTTCTCCATCTGATGTTCTGTGTGTTTTCCAAGAACAGCAGTCTTGGGAATTAATGTTTAAAATTTTTTTTTTTATGTTTATTTATTTTTGAGAGAGAGACGGAGTGTGAGTGGGGGAGGAGCAGAGAGAGAGGGAGACACAGAATCTGAAACAGGCTCCGGGCTGTGAGCTGTCGGCACAGAGCCCAACGAGGGGCTTGAGCTCACGAACCAATGAGATCATGACCTGAACTGAAGTCGGACGCTTACCGACTGAGCCACCCAGGCGCCCCAAGAATGAATGTTTTAAAGGTGACCAGTTGGGGAAATCACTGATTGTCTTCAAACCACCAGAGATGCTCTTCAGTTCTTCTGCTTCTCCTGCATCTCCAAAGTCACAAAGAGGATAGTGTTTACATGGGAAGCAGAGGGGTTTCAAGTTAAGTCCTTAAAAGGCAAACGATCCTGTATAAATTGACGACAGATCTGACGTACGGTGTTGTTACTCCTATTCTGCGGTATTGACTGCCCAAACTTGTTCCTGGAACTGGGGCTTTCTTTTTCAATTTTGATTGGAGGAGAGATTAAATACGAATCCCGGCCCGCTTTGTGTTTTCGGTATTGGAGCACGGGGTTGGTGCGTTAACTTTTTTTCCACCAGGTGAAATGTTAGTACTTATTGAGGTATTTCCCAGTGATTTTATAAATTCAGCTTTGACTCACAAGGCGAGTCAGATGCCTGCTTTCGCTTCTCATTTCGTTACCTGCCACGCCAGGGAGGATTAAGAGCTATGCAGCCGCAGGGAACGTGAAGATGGCTCACGCACGCCCTTCTCCTATCAGCCATGTGCTAAGTGGAGGTAAACCAGCCTGTGGTCTGTGAGTTTCGCAGGTGGGCGCAGCCGGTTAGTCACTGAGCTAGTGGAAAAAAAGCGTCCGGCCTTGCTGTTCAACGTGAACTCAACAGAGGGTTGGAGGGCTGGAGGAACTACTAGTCAGTGCCGCTCTGTGTATTGGCCAACATTGTATCCTCGCCCCGCTGGGCACGCTTGCCGTGCTGGTTGCCAACGAAAAGCGGACGTTCGTCACCCTTGGTGGCGAGCAGCTCCAGGATGGGCCTCCAGAGTGCCCAAGGCCCACCTGTTTTCACAGGCGAAAGGCAACCCAGCTGGCAAACCCTCTCTGTATGTTTGCTGGACCGCATAACATCTTGGGTATGTGATCATTCTCTGTTCGGTGGCGAAAAACTTTTTTTCTAATAAAAACGAGCTTGGTCTAAGAATGTCGATTAGAAACAGTTACAATGCACATCGAAGTTACTTGGTTTTTTTAACATCACAGAAACTCGCGTTACCAGTTTCACCAAAAAATCAGAAATCAAACATGTGGGCCAGGTGCTTGCACTGTGCACTCTGTCAAGATTTATGAATGAAGGGGAGTATAAGGAAGGGACCAAGGGAGGGCTTGCCTGGGCCGTCTTCCTGGGCTTTCCTTTCCTCTGGACCTACCTGTTTTATGCTTTCCTGATGAGGTAACGGGGCAACCATCTGATAGGATGAGTGATGGCACGTTTTGCTGGAAAGCAATACCACAGTCACATCACCGCTGGTCAGCGTGAAAAATAAGCTGCTGTTAGGATTCCGCTTCATGTTTTTAGACCAAACATTTGTTCTTTTTGTGTCACTTGTGTGTATATTTTGGTGTTGACATTACGTGTTAAGTAATGAAGCAGTCAGTTTTAAACTCCCCATGTAAAGGCCTTTTGTTAACCTTTGGTTGGTTTTTTTTTTTTTTGAGAGAGAGGGAGTGCACGGGCGAGGGGCAGAGAGGGAGGGAGAGAGAGAATCTTAAGCAAGCTCCACCCGGATCTCAAGACCACGAGATCATGACCTGAGCCGAAATCAAGAGTCGGATGCTTAACCGACTGAGCCACCCAGGCGCCCCTGAAGGGCTTTTTGTTTTCTAATCACAAAAATGAAGATACTCTCATTGGTTGCAGAGAATCGTTTTTTGGCCCCCCTGGGAATGTTGATGGCGAGTATTTCATTAACTTTTTACACACAGTGTTTATAGCAACTTGATTGAGATCTAATTCACACAGCATACAATCCATCCATTTAAAGTGGATAATTCAGCGGGTTTATTTATTTATTTTTTTTGAATGTATTAAGGAGTCCCGCAACCATCACCACAGTTAATTTTCAAACAATTTCATTACCTCAAGGAATCCCTGTATCCCACCAGCAGTCACTCCCGCTCACCCCAGCCCCCGTTTCATTGGCATCGTTGTCTTTGACTCTTCGTTGCCTTAATGTGTATTTTATGGACGAGAGAAAGGATTGATTTGTTGAGTGTTTGTACCAGGCACTGTGCTAGACATGCCTCCTAGATAATAATTTCCTTTAATCCTTAGAACAGAATGCAAAGTGCACTGTTATCATCTGTATGTTTATGAAGGAGACTTAGAAAGGGATTTCTCTGTGCAAGGCAGCAAGACTTGGAGACCCCTTGCTCTCTCTTTTTTTTTTTTTTTAATGTTTATTTTTGAGAGGGAGGGAGAAAGAGAGAGGGAGAGACAGACAGAGAGACAGAGAGAGAGGGAGACACAGACTCCGAAGCAGGCTCCAGGCTCTGAGCTGTCAGCACAGAGCCCGACGCGGGGCTTGAACTCCCCGACCGGACCGCGAGATCATGACCTGAGCCGAAGTTGGACACTTAACTCATTGAACCACCCAGGCGCCCTGGAGACCCCTTACTCTTCACAGCTACTTCTGCCTAGGTGTCCGGGATTTCCACTGCACAAAAGTGCCCACGTTATTTCACGCAGCACTCTTTGGAAAGGGGCCGTAAGATGTGATGTAGTCACTGGCGTCTTTATTTTTAAGCACGGAACGTTAGGAAATTCTTTATAAGGGTAGCGTCTGATTTTGGCAGGAGTCACTGAATCAGCTTCAGCTGGGTTGATGTATACAAACCATCCCTTTCTGCCCCACTAAGCTGGAAGCTTCTTTAGTCCACAGATCCCATCTGTTTTGTTCACTGTTGGATCCCCAGCGCCTGGCACAGAGTAAGTGTGCCATACATATTTGTCGAATGTTGAATAAATTCACGGAACACAGTGGTATGGTCTTGATACCTGTGTAGTGTAGCTTTCTAGTCAAGAATATGTTACTTTTAAATTAAGTTTGGCCTAGACAATCTGGGAAATACAGCTCTGCAAATCTACTTTGTCACTGATTTTTTTTGGGGGGGGGCGGGGAGGAAGCCATTATAAAATGTGATTACATTGTATTGTAATTCACCTTCCCATCTTGCTCTTCCTAGACCCATCTCCAAAAAAAGGGGCAACAAAAGAATTCAGTTTGCTTTCTCCCCTCAGTCATTCATACCCTCGGTAGGGTTTTAATTTTCTGGTGATAAAAGGAATACCTGGTCATTTTAGGACACCCGCAGAGGGGAAACACCCAAAAGGTAGAAGAAAAACCAAATCACCTTTAATCTCACTATTCAGGCAACCACTTTAATTTGTTGGTTTACTCCTTAGCTGTTTGTTTGTTTTATTTTACTTTTTAAAAGTTTATCCATTTATTCTGAGAGAGAGAGAGAGCGCGAGCGTGCATGCGTGTTTGTGCGCATAGTGGGGGAGGGGCAGAGAGAGGGGGAGAGAATCCTGAGCAGGCTCCAGACTGTCAGCGCAGAGCCCGACGTGACGCTGCAACTCAGGAGCCAGGAGATCACGACGCGAGCTGAAATCAAGAGTCAAATGCTCAACTGACTGAGCCATCCAGGCGCCCCTCCTTAGCTTTTTAAATATGCGTTAAAAAAAAAAAATGTATTTGAGATCATCTGGTAAATACGCTTTTGAATATTGCTTTCTCTTTTAATCTTAACATTAAACCACAAGCATTTCTGATGTTATGAGACCGCTTTCTAAGACGTTCTTTCCGTTGATATAAAACATTTTATGGCACGGACACACAAAATTTAATGCAAATTCCTCTAAGGATGGATATTTACATTGCCTTCAGCCTCTGAGATAAGTATCACCCTGCATGGTATATGTTTGTGTGTGAAGCATTTGTATCGTTTCATGACTTCGCGGTTACTATCGTAGGGTCAGCGTTTCGGAAACAATCGCTGAGTCAAAGGACGCAAACACTTTTAATAGGCGTTACTAAATACTTGTGCGTAACTGCTTTCCCAAAATGTTGTACCTGTGTATCTGGCCCTGGTTGCGAATACCCTTCTCATCTAACCTTCCTGACTTTGGGCTCACTGACACGTTGTCATGACAACAGGGATGAGGTTGTAAGTCAGATGCATAGTCTTGGGTTCTGCTCCTTCAGAAGAAGGATGGGCGAAGGACAGAACCTTTACGGAATTCCTTTGCACCTTGTGATTTGTTGATAATCTGTAATTTGTCACTTGACATACTCAGGCTTTGTGCAGGTTCTGCCCTAGCACACCCCAGCCTCGCCTTGCCTCCCCTCCCTGCTTCCAACATTTATTTTCTTTTTCCTTTATTTAAATTTTTTTTTAACATTTATTTATTTTTGAGACAGAGAGAGTATGAACAGGGGAGGGTCAGAGGAAGAGGGAGACACAGAATCTGAAACAGGCTCCAGGCTCTGAGCCGTCAGCACAGAGCCCGACGCGGGGCTCGAACCCACGGACCGCGAGATCATGACCTGAGCCGAAGTCGGACGCTTAACCGACTGAGCCACCCAGGCGCCCCTATTTTCTTTTTCCTTTAGCCTCTTCCTTTGGCTGCTTCCATGTATAGCTGCAGTGAGAGGAACTGTCCAGGTAGTTTTTAAAAGTAATATCTACGAGGGGGGGCCTGGGTGGGTCAGTCGGTTGAGCGTCCGGCTCTTGATCTTGGCCCAGGTCATGATCTCTTAGTTCATGAGTTTGAGCCCCGTGCCGGGCTCTGTGCTGACGGTGGGGAGCCTGTTCGGGATCCCCTCTCTCCCGCTGTCTCTGGCTCTCACCTGCTCTCTCTCTGTCTCTCAAAAACAAACAAACAAACTTAAGAAAAGTAATATCTACTAACGTGTTCTCACCTGGACCCTTCTTCACCCCTTCCGTGCTCAGATAAGATTGGCTGATATTTTTCTGGCCAAAGGAGAGTAGGCTACAATCCAGGGGAAGGCCTGTCCGAAGTTGCGGAAAGCCGTTCTCACCCAAGAAGCTTGCAGAATTAGGCTCGTGGGCACAACTGCAGAGTCTCTAGCAAAGTCCGATATAACAGTCAGAAGACCCAAGACAGGTCGGATAAAAGGTGATGTGCGTTAGGCAAGACCCATGCCGCCCATTTGATAATCGCTTGTAACTGCGTAGTAAGTGGAACAGGTGTAAATATGCCACACCCATGTATGTGGCATTCATTTCAAGCGAAGCCTTCTGACTCAAATACGTATCCGAAACACTTGCGCGGTGTTTTCGCTCCCTGGGTGTTAGAAATGCGGCCCTTTCCTTTACGTGACACGTGGCACATTTGGCCACGTTCAGTCGGAACAACTGAATGCTTTTGCCTGGAGAACTTCACCGTGCTCTGCCAACACCATCTAATTAACTAGCATTTTCTCCCCTCATGAGCTCTTTTACTCTTGCGGGGAAACTGAGGCACAGGCGCTCTGAGTCTCATGGCTCTGTGTCCTTCCTGGATGTCTAGTTTGTACCTGATGTGATCAGCCTTTCCTCGCGTTTAAATCTGTGTGCGCGCGCGTGCGCGTATGAATGTACGAATGCAACCAATTACTTTAAAAATAGGCTACGAGGCAAATAAACATTTGCTTGTCAGTTGGAGGTTTTGACTCAAATGTGGGAACTTAATTCGGCGTATAGAGTGAGATGTGTTTTTTTTTTTTAATTTAATATTCACCAAATATTTTTGCAGAAATACCCAAAATGTTGTTTTTTGACTACGCGTTTCATAACAAGAGGAAACATGGCCAACCGCTTCCCGTACATCAGAGGCAGCGGCACGCATTCTCTGGCTCGGCGGGCAGCCTGTGTCCCGCCAGCTCCTCGGGGACTCACTTGTACATCTGCACAGTTCGTATGTTGTCATGTATATGTCTTCCTCATAGTCGTTGACAGACAACTTTTGAAGTAGGTTGAGTCGCAAGAGCTGACTGAGAACATTTAACGTGTCTTATTTCGCTTGAGTAGCACCACAAAGCCTGCTCTCCACCGCCTTCCTCGGCTTCTTCAGAATACCTCGCAGCTTTTGCACATTTGAAGAGCCAGCCGGTCCCAGGCGGGACTCACGGAGAGGGGATTCTTCTAGCACCTCGAGCGTCCACCTATTGTTTCTTACCCAAACAAACGTACCAGGGGCAGGGGTGAATACTGGAAGCACAGAAGAACCATCGTTGGGGTTGGAAGCCTTGGTTTCGCACTCTGAGCCTGGAACCGAGCTGGCGGCAGGAAGCGAGCGATGAGAGGTGTTTTGAGCTCCACGGGTCTTTGAATACCCAAGGGCGGGCAAGTGAGGAGGCCATAGACTGAAACGATGACGGTCTTCTTTTTTTTTTTTTTTTTATTTAAAAATTTTTTTAATGTTTATTTTTGAGAGACAGAGACAGAGCACCATCAGGGGAGGGGCAGAGACAGAGGGAGACAGAGAATCCAAAGCAGGTTCTGCGCTCCAAGCCGTCAGCACAGAGCCGTACGCGGGGCTCGAACTCACGAACCGCGAGATCATGACCTGAGCTGAAGTCGGATGCTCCACGGACCGAGCCACCCCGGCGCCCTGATGACAGCCTTCTTTATATTGAGCCTGTCTCTTCCATGATGCCTCTGTTTGGGAAAGGTGACCACAAAAGCAGTATCCTGTTCCCCGGGAGTTCTAAAAAAAGTGGCAGGTTCTACTGGGACAGATGACCCCAGTAGGATTAGGGGAACGGAGGGTCAGCTTGCACAGAAGCAGAATGCAGTGAGGGACTTAGGCTTATAGTGACTACACGTTAAGTCTTGAGTGATTCAGGAGGAGAGCATTAACCACAAAATCCTCAGTCAGTTACTAGAGAATCCAAAGTAGACTGCCTCTAGGACGTCTCCCTTTATATCTGACTTCTGAATTAAATATCGTCTTGAAATAGATCTCGTCCACCCCACCAGTCCTCCTGAGCTTGAAATTCCTTGTGGTAGCACATTTCCAAGTATGGAATTTCAACCAGGCATGACATGTTGAGTGTGAGTGCGGTTAACATCGCCGTCTTCATTTTCGCGAAGGGAGGAAAATAACGTGTGGGGAATTTATGACTTGAGTGGAAATCGAGACAGGGTCTGAAGGAGAATCTAATACCACAGCAGTAGCTTCAGTGACGGCTTGGGAAGGGTCTCGTGAGCCACAAAGGCTTACCTCAAGGTTTCATTAGAGGGCGGGCTGGACCACCCTGGGGTCCTCTTCTGGAGAATAATCCAGGCCTGGCAGCTAACCCAAATCCCCTGGGGTCTGAGTTCTGGCTCGATGGGAAGTTATCAACCCCCCCCCCCCCCCCCTTGATTCTTCTAGACCCAGGCTTCGACGCTCCGCTTTACTCACGGGAGATGCAGATACCATGCCCGGACCGTGCACCTTTCACTGTCGAGTATTTACACAGTGTAAATCGTTACGTACTTTGGAAAGTAGAAAAACGTGTTTGCGCAGGAAGGGGATCGTCAGGGAGTCTCCATTTGTGTGATTCTGTCCGTAAATTCTGGCAGCTTCAACTTGTACAGTTCAGTGTGTGGTGTCATGGCCCCGTTCATTTGCTTCTGATAATTAATGCCAAGTGACAAAGGGGTGGTGGGAGGACCAGGCCAGTCGGTAAGCGTAAGATGCTTGATCAGAAGCCAACATCAAAACAGTGAAATTGCTCGAAGGCAGCCAAAGCCTGTCTTCTGTGCACATGAACTTCTTAATTTTTGGTTACTCGATTTGCGAAAAGCAACTTGAGTGACACTACTTGACTAAAAAAAAAGCACATGAGACCCGATGCACCTTCGCAGCCCCCCCCATGAGAAGGGAGCAAGGGAAGCATTTTATATTTCATACAAAATGCTGTGTTTCTTAAGATCCTGGAAGGGCGTGAGCACACACAGCAAGAAGCGCATGGCATTGCTTTGTTAAACATTCTCCTTTATCTTTTTGGCTGCAGTGTTCTAAATCTATCCCTGTAGCAGATTAAAAAAAAAAAATGTCTGGGGCGCCTGGGTGGCGCAGTCGGTTAAGCGTCCGACTTCAGCCAGGTCACGATCTTGCGGTCCGTGAGTTCAAGCCCCGCGTCGGGCTCTGGGCTGATGGCTCAGAGCCTGGAGCCTGTTTCCGATTCTGTGTCTCCCTCTCTCTCTGCCCCTCCCCCGTTCATGCTCTGTCTCTCTCTGTCCCAAAAATAAATAAACGTTGAAAAAAAAATTTTTTTTTTAAAAATGTTTTATTTATGTTTTTGAGAGAGAGAGAGAGAGAGAGTTTGGGCGCCTGTGCACATGCAGGGGAGGGGCAGAGAGAGACAGGGACAGAGAATCCCAAGCAGGCTCCCTGCTGTCCGCGCAGAGGCAGTTGTGGGGCTCGAACTCCAGAACGCTGAGATCATGACCTGAGCCCAAACTGAGTCGGATCCTTAACTGACTGAGCCACCCGGGCCCCCCGCGTTTAGCAGATCTTGTTTTTTTTTTTTTTTTTTTTTTTTTTTTTAAAAAAGTACCGTGGCAGAATCCTCCAGAGTTCTCGGTACTCAGAAGACGTGTGGCTCAACCATGAGAAAAACCAAACTAAAACAAAATGATGTGATTGCAGTGACACTGTGGTTACTGGAGTGTGCTGGCCTTAAGAGAAAAGGGAGACTAGTTGAAAGGAAAATGGAAACTACGCAGCTATTCAGCTAGTGTTGGTAAGCCCCGCTTCCTCCCATCCCATTTGTTGTAAAAATACACGTACGTACAACGACCGAATGAGGTTCTGTTAGAGCGTGTCTGTTGCTTCCTCTGCTTTGGCAGACGTTATCCTTTGCCCACTGTGAAAGCCAGGTGCGTTTCCTCGGCTCTGGGCCTCGCTTTCCTCCTCTGCAAAATGGGAGCGTTTAGGTGTGCGGAACGAGGGAATGTGACGCCCGTAGAGTGTTCTTGGCTGGAATCGTTTCAGACTCAACAGGACTCTGAAGAGAATTCTTAGCGACCAGCCCACCTCGATGGCCACGACCGTTAAATCACCCTCGGGGTTCATGCCGAATCCTGTCAAACAGCAGGTGGCCATGCCTCAAGTGTCCCACAGTGGATCTACTTCTAGAAGTCTTTATTTACTGAAACCGTTCTTGAACTGTTAGCAGTTGGGCAGGTAAAGTGGAGTCTGGTGTGAGGAGGCCGACGTGTATTTTATGCCCTGGTACATTCCAAGGAGGAACGAGCACACGGAAGACATTATCTGAGAAGACTCCCGAAAGGTCGCATCATCAGTTGCGTCGCAAGGGCCCGCTCTAAAATCTCCTCACAGGCTCCAGCTGCTTCTGTGTTATTCCGTCTGTACCTGGTGTTAAGAAGCCCCTGGAAGCGCCTGGGTGGCTCAGTCGGTTGAGCGTGTCTGACTCTTGGTGTCAGCTCGGGTCGTGATCTCACAGTTTGTGGGTTTGAGCCCGACGTCAGGCTCTCTGCACTGACATTGGTGGAGCCTGCTTGACATTCTGTCTGTCTGTCTCTCTCTCTGTCCCTGTCTCAAAATAAAATAAATAAATGTTTAAAAAAACAAAAACAGTCCTTAAAGTGTCCAGGGGTTGCCTGGTCGGCTCAGTCGGTAGAGCGTGCGTGTCTTGATCTCAGGGTTGTGAGTTCGAGCCCCACATTGGGTGTAGAGATTACTTTAAAGATAAAATCTTTTTTTTAAACAATTTTTTTTTAACGTTTATTTATTTTTGAGACAGAGAGAGACAGAGCATGAACGGGGGAGGGGCAGAGAGCAAAGGAGACACAGAATCGGAAGCAGGCTCCAGGCTCCGAGCCGTCAGCCCAGAGCCCGACGCAGGGCTCGAACTCACGGACCGCGAGATCGTGACCTGGCTGAAGTCGGACGCTCAACCGACTGCGCCACCCAGGCACCCCTAAAGATAAAATCTTAAAAAAAAAATGCTTAAAGTGTCCAAAAGACGCTACAAAATAGAGAATTTATGGGCTGCCTGAGCGTGAACACATGAAGGTAGTATAATTTTCTTTTTAACTTTTCTTCGGCTTATATGCGTTGATGATAGAAAAAGCCAGAGTTCTTCTAGTTCTGTAACAACAACAGAAAACCTACACTTTGGCCTTCACCTGCTCCCGCTCGCCAGAGGCAATAAACTGCTTTAAACTCTGTTAGCTTGTATTTTCTTTACAGTTTGAAAACACCTGTTTCTTTTTTTTTTTTTAATTTTTTTTTTCAACGTTTATTTATTTTTGGGACAGAGAGAGACAGAGCATGAACGGGGGAGGGGCAGAGAGAGAGGGAGACACAGAATCGGAAACAGGCTCCAGGCTCTGAGCCATCAGCCCAGAGCCCGACGCGGGGCTCGAACTCACGGACCGCGAGATCGTGACCTGGCTGAAGTCGGACGCTTAACCGACTGCGCCACCCAGGCGCCCCTGAAAACACCTGTTTCTATGGCTGTTTCTTGATGTAAGTTTTTAGTCTTAGGCATTTTATCTTAACTTCATGTGGAAGCTGGGGAGTTAGCCCATACTCCCCTCTCCCCACTCAGATTTTCCTGCCTCCTGTTCTCCCAAATAGTTAGTTGTATTATCCCTTGCCGCGTAACAAATGATTCCAAAACCGAGTACCTCCGGGTCGCAAACATGGATTATCTCGCGGTTCCTGTGGGCAGGAGGCACAGGGGCCTCCCCATCGGGCTGAGCACGACTTCGTACATTGCTTCGCCAGCAAGAGACAACAAGTCCAAGATAGACTCGAGAGCCTTTGCGTAATGTCATGTCTGAGAGAACAGCCTGTTACTTTTGCCACTTACTCTGTTCCTTAGAAGTCAGTAAGTCCAGCCCAGACTCCAGGAAGGGAGGGTATCACGTAAGGGTATCAACTCCAAGAAGCAGGGATTATCTGGGACCATCTTGGAGACTGCCTACCGTAGGTGATTTTTTTGTCAGGTCAGCATTCATCGTTTACGTGACTGTACCTATGGACATATTATTCACGCACCGTGTGTTACGATTGTTTTCTTTTCTCACCCAGCTGGCTCTCTGGAGTTAATCGTCTTGTTTTTTTATTTGCTTAGTGCTCTATGTACCCATCACTAATTCACCAGGAACTGTCCTGCCAGAGTTAGAAATTGCTTCGAAGTTGGTAAAATACCCCCAGCATTCTGTGCCTTTTATCTTTTGGAGTAGTCTCTCCAGAGTCTTTGGATCTGCTCCCATCGGGCCCAGTAGTTTAGGGATTATGCAGAGGCCTCGTGAAATGGTTTTAAAAACTGAGCTCTCTCTCCTCCACCCTGAAGATTCCATTCTTGTGTTGGACGCCCTGTTGCCTGGATCTGTGTACGTTTCGCTCGTGTGTCTGTCGTTTTGGTGAAGCCTATCTTTTCCATTAGTTTTCTAAGAAAGCATTCATGGGAAGTAAAATTTTTCAAATGTCAGATGTTTGCACGTGTTTTCCTTCAACCCTCATAGTTGCCTGATGAAGTGGCTAGATGAAGAATGGGGGAAAATCATTTTCTGTCTGACTTGAAGGCATTACTCCATGCTCTGAGCTCTCCCCAGTGTTGTCCCTGAGAAGTTCAATGCCATCCTGATTTGAAGTCTTGAGTGTGATGGCTGTTTGTCCCTCCCGATCTGCCAGGCCTTCCTCTCTTCTTTGTCCTCAGCATTCTGATATCTTTCAGTGACATCCTTTGGCAAGAGTCTTTTTTATGTCTTGTGTCGAGCTCGGCTCTCTCAGTGGGAACTCAGGCCCTGTTGCGTTAGAGATTTTATAGGTGTCTTTCTTTGGAGGGGGTGTAATTTCTGTTTCCACGTTCTTTCTGGAGTTGCTTTTAGTTACACATTGAACAACCTCTTATATCGGTCTACTTTTCTGACCTTTTCTTTCCTCGTTCAGATCTCTGGCGTATGGTTTCTATTTTTTTAATTTTTTTTTTTTTTTAACATTTACTTATTTTTGAGACAGGGAGAGACAGAGCATGAACAGGGGAGGGTCAGAGAGAGGGAGACACAGAATCCGAAACAGGCTCCAGGCTCTGAGCTGTCCGCACAGAGCCCGACGCGGGGCTCGAACTCACGGACCGTGAGATCATGACCTGAGCCGAAGCCGGCCGCTTAACCGACTGAGCCACCCAGGCGCCCCATCTGGCATATGGTTTTTAATGTATTTTGTGATTTGGGGACTTTTCTCATTCATTATCTTTAAATGTTTTCACTGAAAAAAAATCTTAAATTTTTCATTTCTGCAAGCTCCTTTTTGTTGTTGTCAGGGGATTTAAAGCCTCCTGCTGTAGTTTCATGAATACCGTGTCTCATTTCCCTGAGGATGAACCTTCCTTCTTCCTTCTCCCCTTCCTCCTGCCTTCCTTTCCTTTCTCTCTCCCTTTCCCTCTTTCTCCTCCCTTCCCTCTTTCTCCTCCCTTCCTCCTTCCCCTTCCTTCCTTCCTCCCTCCCTCCCTCCCTCCTTCCCTCTCTCTCTGTTTCCTCCCTTCCTTCCTTCCTTTCCTCATTTTCTCAGCCTTGTTTCTAAGTTCCTTTGTGTGTTTGCTTTGTCCTCGGTCTTTCCTGTTAGAGACTTTCCTCAAATGCCCCATGATCCTTGACTGTCTGCGTGTGGACAGTATGCTTTCAGAAGCTGGTTTGAAGTCCCATGTATGTGGGGGGGCATTTTGATGGTATGGGAAGATGTGAATGGATTATCTCTCTAGGGGATCTCCCAGCTGGGGGTTTCCATATGGCTTTTCTCTTGCTTTGATCAGTTTCCCCAGAAAAGCCTTCTTTAATTTCCTGGTCATCAACTTTTTTGGGTGCCAATTTCAGGATGAAACACGGGTGAAGGTTTTACTCTCCATTCTGTAAAAACTTAATCTTACTTTTTTTTTTTTTTAAGTAACTTGAGTATTTTCCGCACTATACAGATAAGGAAACTTTCAGAATCTAAAGTTCCTTTATTGAGTTTTCTTGGTAGCTACCATTTATTTCCTGATCTGAAATTGAGATCGTTTTCGTTGATTAGGAACGTGCCATCATCATGATCCCTTCACCTCTATAGGGACATCGAGTCATTTAGTGTATCTTTGCCATGGCTTACTTGCCACCCTCTCCCTCACGTGGTTTTAGCTATACTTCGTTTTCAGATGGACTGTAAATTTGGGAGCTTAAAGCAGAGGCATACAAATGAAACAAACTTTCTTCTTGTTGTCGTTGCTTGGCTATTGGTCAGCTAAACAAAAGAAATTTAGTGGCTTTTGAAACAGCCTCTCCTAATCCCATCCCTACCTGCTGCCCTCATGGGTCCTGGCCAGGTCATTATTTTGGGCTTGAGCTCTGTTCTTTTTATCTCTATGTAGCAACACAAGTTGTTCACCAGACTGCCCTGTCACGGATTCCTTTCAGTGTTCCTAGCAAAAGTCACATTCGTTTGGGTTTTGACTAGCCCTTTAACACCTGCACCTCTAAGACACTGAAGTTGAGACAGGTCTAACAGCTCTTCCTTCTGCAACGGACAGGTGCATTGAAGACCCCTTGTTAGAACCCAGTTCCCTTCCTTGGGCTTCTCTGGTGGCCCCAGGCCCCGGGGGGCAGGGTGTATCTGGAAGCACTCTGCTCATTTATCCAAAGCACATGTAATTGTGTCTTCAGGTTTTCCTTCTCAGCCTGGAAAGGGGCTTTTTTCATTTAGTCACCCACTTTAGCGTCATCTGGGACACTTCCTTCTTAACTAGAAGAGCTGTAAAAGATGATTGTAAATATCACGTTGGTATCTTATGAGGCGCCCATATTTGCCCGTCTGGTTCACGCACGTGTCCCCAGTGCCAAGCACACGGGCAAACCAACCCCCCCCGCCCCCCCCCATCAGTGTCCTCTGGATGAATAAATAAATGAGTGAATGAATGGTGAAGAGAAAGGTGGTCAGGTCGGGCGTGACTTTAAAAGCCACCTGCTCTCCTTCCCTCTCCCCGTGTTGGCGCTCCGAGGGAGCTGCTGTGGGTTTCGTGCTGTTCTGCTAGTCGAGTCAATAGGTGACAGGCGGTAAGCCGAAGGAAACGTTTTCATATCCTTAAAAGTGTTATCTTTGAGGAGCAGTTTGTAATGCTGGAGTGAAAAAAAAAAAAAAAAAGCCTCTTTCTGATGGCCGGCTTGATGCAGGCAAAGCCGCTCATTTGTTTTCAGCTTCGAGGAGGTTTGGAGCCGTGGCCTCCCTGGCAGTGGCTCACAGTGGAATTGTTTTCCTGCTCCTTTCTCTTAGGCTCCTGCCCGGCAGTAGGAACACCGGCTGGCTGTTTGCAGAACCGGCAGCCCCAGATTCTTCTTTTGCAGACAGACCGGGAGATTGGTCGCCGGGGACTTTTCTGGCTTAATGGTGCGCTCGTGAGAAAATCACACGGGCCCCTTTTCACACCTGAGGGCAACCGCAGAACCGCAGCATCCAGTCCCTTGGCTGCCGGGAAGGGGAGTGTCAGAGCGAAAGTTCGTGCCCGCGCCCCTGGGCAAAGCCCTGCCTGACGCAGGCCGCAGACGGAAGAGAGCCACATGGCACCCGACGCATAGCCTCCGAACATGCCGGTCGGATTCACACCTGCCTGCGTCAGGTCGTAACCTGGCCCCCCAGTTCGAGATCGGGTCGTGAGCACCAAGATGGCAGCCCATCGTGGTGGGGATGGCGGTTCCTAGACGTCCTTTCTGGCCTCCGGTTGAGCCCCCAGCATGTTCAGGCCACATTTACAGGAACCTGCCAGCGGCCACTTATAAGAGGAATATAGAAAAAGAAACCGGAGCAGGTGGCTGTGTTCTTGGTCAGAACTTTCATTATTATGTAGATTTCCGCAGTCAATCAGATTAATTTTGGTCCTTTACACTTCACGGAGATTTTGCCCCAAAGTGGAGGTGTTTGGGTACTGAGAGCTGGAGTTTTAAGATTTCTGAGCGGTGCCTAGATCAACACTCTAGGAATTGCTCCTTTGCCAGCTTTCCTCTTTTTTTGGCAATGGCAAATGCATGAATAATGCCTTCTTTGAAGCTTTGAGGCACACAATAGGCTAAGAACTCTCTAATTGAACTTTACAAGCTGAAGGGGCTGACTTACGTGCAGCATTTGAGCAAACTTCGAGTCACCGTAATTTAGTGAGGGGTTAGCTGCCAAAAGCCATGTAAGGCTTTATTTGATTCCATTTATGAATAAAGAGCCCGCAGTAAATTAATTACCATATATTGGGGCTAATAAAATCCAGCAGGATGAGAACGCCTTTGGGTCCATCCGTGGAGGGGAGTGAGGACGGAGCTGATTCCCTGTATCTGAGCGTGTGCTGGCCCAGGGGCTTCCGCAGGGCCGGGGAAGGATGGCATTCATGCTCTGTGTCCACCGAAGACGCATTTGAGCCAGCTTTCGGCTCTGCAACTCCTGGAAGCCTTTGCTTTATTGATCATAATAAGCTGTTCTGTCTTATTAAAGTTGCATCATGGAGTCTGGCTTTTAGGAGCCCTGTTGAGAATTAGTTGCAGAAGAAGTGATTTGCTTGTATTTTCCGACAGTCAGCAGGCCAAGCAGACCTGGAGTAGTTGGCTTGGCTGCCTGCCACTCTTCTATGAATTTTGATTTTCACGGATATGTAATAGTTTTCCTTGTTCCCTTTTGTGGAAGTTCTTGCCTGGGAGCCTTGAGAACATCAGTCCTTGGTTTCCTGCACAATGCACCCTCGTAAGCAAATGTTGCCTCGTGTGCCTCATGGACTGTTGTGTCCCTTAGGTCAGGAGCTCGTGGACCCCAGGTCGGGTGCAAGAGGAGAGCGGGAGCTCCATTTCCCCTCAGCTTTTCAGGGAACATGGATTTCCTGTGCAGTTTTCCCAGCAGTTTTTAGGTGCTTCTCTTTTCTTCGGGCTGCGCCCAGCAACATATTGGCTACATGGAAGAAAGAGCGTTCGGCTTCTGTTTCTAAAAAGGCATTTGTATACACATGTGAAATAAGCCAGAGCAGCATTTGGGTGAAGAGCCGAGTTCCTCCTCAAAGGCAGTTCTGAACACTGGCTTTGCCAAATATTAAATATATGCAGAATGCGAAACAAATATGTGTGTAAAATGCGATTTCAAACTGCGTACGGTATAAGGAACGACCTGAAAACAAATGTGTGTTTCCCACCACTTTGGTGAAGACATAGAAAACTCTTAGTTTCAGGACCTTTGAGAACCCCTGGGGTGCCCCTGCCTTCACCCCACTCTGCTTCTTAACCTCTCTGAGAAGCCACTGACCTGAATTTCGTGGGGCTTTTTTTCCCCCATGTTGTACTGCATCCCTGTAAATTCCTAGGTAAACACGCTGTTTGTTCTGCATGGTTTTGAACTTCGTATAAATGGAATCATACGCAGTAATTCTCTTTCACTCAACATTTCGCCCAACATTAAGCTCTGGTTCATTTTCACTGCTGTGTCAGGTTGTTTGAATATACCATTATTATTTATCCATTCTTGTGCCTGTGGACTTTTGGATCGTGGCCAGTTCTTTGCTATTCCAAACATTGTCCCCGTGAACATTTTTGTACATGTCTTCTGGTATCTAAGGCAGTTTTTAAACAAACCCATCTACTTTAAACACTATGCTGGTGGTTTTTTGTGTTTCTTTTTTTTTAATGATTTATTTTGATAAGAGGGTAGGCCACAGAATATTTCAGGTATCTTAGATTGTAAAATGACCATTGATTACACACTTCAGAGAAAGGCCCATATTTGCACAGCATTATGAAAGAACAGTAGCTTTGTGTTTCCACCCTTCATAGTGGTCCAGATAAAAGTCATTGCTGCTCTGCAAAAGGCATTTCATTAATGTTTGTTAGAACTCCAGCTTGAAGAGTCCAGTGGAATTTTTAAGATCTAAAAGATAACCGGTAGGAAGAGAAAACCTCCCACAAGAAATAGCTGCTTCATTTACATGTGCTGCGTTCACCTCTCCTTCCTCAGTTAATAGAGCGTTTCTTGCCTACACTTGCCACCGGGTGTTCTGGTCGTGTCTCTATTGGCATCGACTAAAGGCCTTGGATGGCATCTCCACTGACGTCATTGAACGTTGAGAATACACTAGCTGCTCCAGAACTGAGTACCACTCTTCAAACATATCTTCCAAGATGAGCCGAGTTGCATAAGTAGGACCCTGCCTGTCCTCTGTGGCCTCGTCTTGCTGTCTGTGGGGCTTTGCTTTGCTTTGCTTTGCTTTCTGCCCGTAGCTGCCACACAGCCGCTTTCTCACACCTTTGCAGTCTTGCATCAGCTACCTCCCCAAAAAAGACATTCCTTGACTCCCATCCTCAAACTAGCTTTTCTCCGATCACTTCCTAAACTCTTCTACTTTATTTTTTTCAAGAACTTAGTACCTAAAACTATAGTTGCTTCCTTGACTATTACCTGTCCTTTTTTTTTTTTTTTATGTTTATTTATTTTGAGAGAGAGAGAGAGAGAGAGTGCACAAACAGAGTAGGGGCAGAGGAAGAGAGGGAGAGGGAGAGAATCCCAAACAGGCTCCATGCCGTCAGCACAGAGCCCCAGTGCAGGGCTTGATCTCATGAACCGTGAAGTCATGACCTGAGCCAAAATCGAGGGTCAGATGCTTAGCCCCCTGGGCCACCCAGACACCACAGCCATTACCTGTCTCATTCCATGTGTCATAGGGGCACAGAGTCTTATCTCTAGTGCCTAGTACATGGGAAAGGGTAGAAATGGATAGAGGAGATGAATTTTTCTGAAATAACAGCTAGATTAAGAATGTTTCTTTTTGTTTTTTTTTTTAATGTTTATTTATTTTTTTGAGGGGGGGAGGGGCAGAGAGAGAGGGAGACAGAGGATCGGAAGCAGGCTCCAGGCTATCAGCGCAGAGCCCAGTGCAGGGCTTGAACTCACAAAGCTGTGAGATCATGACCTGAACTGAAGTCGGATGCTGAACCCACTGAGTCACCCAGGTGCCCCAAGGATATTTCTAAGTAAAGGATGTCGTCCACATCCTGCTGGAGACTTGAACGTGAGTCATCAGACTCTTGGGGCCCTGGTTTTCTCATCTGTGAAATGGGGTTATGGACGTAGTAAGTAGAAAACATTAGTAGATACACATTCCCTGTAAACAAGGAGAAAGGTGTATTTTTGTTATTATGGGTGTTGCTGACATTATATAAACTGCTGCTGACTGTATATGAGCCCCAAGGTTGTTGAAAGGAACTTGGATTGAAAAGCTTTCAGAATTTTTTTTTTAATCTTTAAAGGTAAAAGTACCAGTCAGGGTGGAAGGCTCCAAAAGACTTTGTTTCTGTCCAACCTCTGACTCCCAAGTCAGTGTCAGTAATTTTTCATCGAGAGTCTGCACACTTTTGAATGATAAGTGCATCTAGCTGACATGAACTGGAAACTTACACGAACATTTTTATTTTCCTTTCCACGTGTGGGTTTTCAGAGTTCTGTAAACTTTACCCTTGCTGATACTTTGTACTGTTCTCTTGTTCTTCCATCTAGGTAGATTATTCCTCTGACCAGCTGAGTTGCAGTAGCCTTCAGAGGAGAGACTGTTTTGTCTTGTAATTTTATTCTATTGGACAAACACAGTCATGTGCCAGGCAGAGAAAGCGTTTTTGGATAAAAGCTTATTAAGTTGTTTAAATACTTGGTACTAACCTCGGAATCTACTAGGCTCGTTCTCTTCAACGCAGACTGCACATTAAGATCATCTTACGAACCTGGGGGCACCTGGGTGGCTCAGTCGGTTAAGCGTCTGACTTCGGCTCAGGTCATGATCTCGCAGTCCGTGAGTTCGAGCCCCGTATCGGACTCTGTGCTGACAGCTCCGAGTCTGGAGCCTGTTTCAGATTCTGTGTCTCCCTCTCTCTCTCTGCCCCTCCCCCGCTCATGCTTTGTCTCTCTGCCTCTGAGAAATGAATAAACTTTAAAAAAAAAATCATCTTAGGAACCTAGAAAACCAATGCCATGGCTCGAGGCCTCACATCCATATAGTCCAATTCAGTTGGTTTAAGATGGAAGCTAGCCCAGGGGCGCCTGGGTGGCGCAGTCGGTTAAGCGTCCGACTTCAGCCAGGTCACGATCTCGCGGTCCAGGAGTTCGAGCCCCGCGTCGGGCTCTGGGCTGATGGCTCAGAGCCTGGAGCCTGTTTCCGATTCTGTGTCTCCCTCTCTCTCTGCCCCTCCCCCGTTCATGTTCTGTCTCTCTCTGTCCCCCAAAAAATAAATAAACGTTGAAAAAAAAAATTAAAAAAAAAAAAAGATGGAAGCTAGCCTTGTTTTGTTTGGTAGCGTCTTTGTAACTCTTGAGGTGATTCTGACCAGCAGTGAGGGTCGAGAAGCCCTGGAAGAGATAATTCGTTTACAAACATAGCTGTCTATTGGAATCACCCTGGTAAGTGAGGAGACGCTGACGCCGGGGCCTGCTCTCAGTGGTCTGGATTTAAAGTAGGATGGGCCCCAGGATTCTGTGAAAGGTTTCTTCTGTGATACTTAACGCGCCCCAGTTTTTGAACCACTGGGCTCAAGTGTGAGCTGCGTGAGCCCAGAGCTGACTCAGAAAGGCCTGCGTGGTTTTGTCAGTTGGTACAACTTACCTGGAATGCCTCCTCGAATGCAGATTCCCTGGCCCCTCCCCAGAATCTCCAGAGGGGTGGTTGGGTTTATGATCATGCAAGTTTGGGGGACATGGGCCCGAATCCAGGAAATAACTGCTTTTTACCAAATTCTGGTCGCGGGTGAATTTTCTCAAAATGTACTTTGGTTTGCCTCGGAGCAAAGGAGCCACATAAAACAAAAGCCTTTCAGATTTAGGAAAATTGTATATAACCAAAAGCTGTCAATTATGTCATTTTGGTGGACAGTTATAATTGCTTAGTTTTCTCTAGTTAAATGATAATAAACTGCAGGTTGAAATAGAAAGTCTGGTCAGAGATAAGCATTTGATCATTGGAATATGACACATGCTCAGCTGTTTATTATAACATGTAGGGATGTCATGGGTAATTAAAAGCCAAAACCAATGGGGGGGGGAAGGTCTTACTGTACTTGAAGGTCTTACTCTCTCCCCTGTACGCAGACTTTAAAATTAAAAAAAAATTTTTTTTAATGTTTATTTTTTGAGAGAGAGATTGACAGAGTGTGAGCAGGGGAGGGGCAGAGAGAGAGGGAGACACAGAATCGGAAGTAGGCTCCAGGCTCCCAGCTGTCAGCACAGAGCCTGACTGGGGGCCTGAACTCACGAACCGTGAGGTCATGACCTGAGCCGAAGTCCGGTGCTCAACCGACTGAGCCACCCAGGCGCCCCATGGACTTTTTTAATTTTTTTTTTCAACGTTTTTTATTTATTTTTGGGACAGAGAGAGACAGAGCATGAACGGGGGAGGGGCAGAGAGAGAGGGAGACACAGAATCGGAAACAGGCTCCAGGCTCTGAGCTGTCAGCACAGAGCCCAACGCGGGGCTCGAACTCACGGACCGCGAGATCGTGACCTGGTTGAAGTCGGACGCTTAACCGACTGCGCCACCCAGGCGCCCCAGTTTTAAAAAATTTAAAACCTGGTTTGTGTTTCGCTCTGTTGTCATGATTTCGGTCTTGTGGAGATACTCAAACGGAGCTTTCTGGGAAAAACAGGTCAAGGAGCAAAAGTGAAAAGACAGGAGCACTGCGATAGCATCGATTGGATTCTGTTAAGTGCCTAGCATTGTGTGAGCCAGGAGGAAGGAGATTAAAAGCGTAAGATCGTGTCTTGGGGTTTGTGGATGAATAGAAAGGTTTTGCGCTGGCTGAATAACGTACGGCCTGTTGAATATACCAACTGGTTCGTCACTTGCGCCATCATGAAGAGTAGCAGCTGTGTGAAACATACCACGTCGTACTGGCCCGTGTCTACTCATTTGTGAGAGGTTTTCCATCGTTCATAGGCCCAAGATCCCCATCCCTCCTGTGAATTAAGAGATTGAGTTTAATAAGGACAAGCTTTTCCAACTTGGTGCTGAATCCACTGGAAAGGGTGTGTAAGGATGAAGGGCTGCCTGCCGGTGAGCCCAGGGGGGGATGTCGTGACGTCCAGGTGCAGCAGTCGGGTCCCCATCATTGGACGGGGGCACCAGAAATCTGTTAATTGCCTGTGCCCAGTCGCTCCTATTTTTTTCTGTCGTGTGAGAAGCCCGTTCGTTGCACTTTGCCGTTCTTCTTAGTGTCACTGAAATTTAGTTGGACCTCGTCACCATGTTACCACAAGCCCATGATAAACAACTTGGGTTCCTACTTCTTTGTGATGAAAGAACTTTTGGGAGACCCGTTTGTTTTCTCTGGGTTGGAAGACAATGAACGATGTTTAAGATCTGAGATTTTTTTTTTTTGGCTTTTACCATTAGAGATGCTAACATCAAAAGGCTGTTCCTTCAAAGAACTTCATGTTGCTATTTAAATGGTAATTACTTTTCTCCTGGGTTAGCTTTGGGCTTGGTGAATTTAACAGGCTCAAGTATTTTCATTTTATATTGTTGGTACTAGGGGGTGAGGGTCTGAATGAAAAAAAAAACTATTGAATTCTGAATAGGAAGTCAGTTGAATACATACGTTAGTACATGGTGTTCCAGTGTTACTTGGGAAAAATCATAAACTAATGTTCCATGTTAAATAAGTAAATGTTTTGCTTTTTGCGACTGTTTTGGACACATTTTTCCTTTAGTACCTGGAGACAGTTTTTTTTCCAGCGAATAGAGCCTCCTGATATAATTGAGTGCAGTTTGACTTGTTGTTTAGAGGATTATTGTTTTCATGGAGGAAGAGTATTAAAATCATGTTTTTTAAAAAGCACTAGGAAGCCGAATCATAATATTTAGGGGTGCGGGCATGGTGTAGTTATTTGAAAAACAAACAAAAAGCCTTTTCCCCCATACTTCTGATGTAGGTTTGGGAACCATTGACACAGGCCAGTTCTGCATTTTATTTAGGTGGGAAAGAATTACATGAAGCTTATTTAATGAGGTCCCTATTAATATTTTATGTTATATTTCTCAGTAGAGTGTTTAGGGAGAGAAAATGTCTTTTGGCTCTTTAATAATTTCACTGGGCACTTTCCTGATTGATTATTTGATCCTTTCTCTCTCTCTAGAATTGGGTCTCTCTGAGGACCGTTACCTATCCTGTGCGCTCCATGAGGACACAGGTATCAGGGTCCAAGGACAATACAGTGTGTCTGTTTCTTAACCACAAAAGTAAAACCCAGTTTCTGTCTCCTTATAAAATGCTTTTGGTTCAGGAAAAAAAGATAAAATTTGCCTCTTGAGATAGCGTGTGTGGAGACATTGAGAAGGTTGGAAATGAGATGTGTTGTGCTCACTGTCAGCTGCAGCCCTTATTAGAAACTTAATGCGGAATGGGATTTGTTTTTGTGGTTTCAAATGACTCTTCGGTTATGGCAGCTTATTTAAAACCCCAGGCGGCAAGGTGCATCTTGGCACGTCCCCAATCTAAGAATCGCGCAAGAGACCTACAGGTAGAAAAAAGACTTTATCAGGCTTCTCTTTATATTGCCTATCTCCTTTTCCTGGCCATTTAGTCAGAGCTTCCTTTGAATATTTTATTATCTCCTTGGTCTATAATCGAGACCACCCACCTGATTTTCGCCTGCTGACTTTTCTCCCTGCCTTTTTATTCCTTCAAGCCCACAGTGCATGTGTATTCATGTTTTTGCTTTCCATTCACGGAGATCTCCAGCTGGGAAAATATAGCGTGTACAATACTCTCTGCCTTCAACTGACATTGCTCATAAATTGCAACAGAAACACTGCTATCAGCAGCTTAATAGCAGGTAGAATACAGCTCCACATATCAAGTCTCAGCAGGATACAGAAACTATGGTTACCAAATTTCCAAAGGAGAAGGAGAGGGGGTAGCAAGTTTTCTATCTAAGAATAACCGAAACAACACTGAAAATTGATTCACTGAAAGCAGCTTTTTGAAGAGGAGTTACAAGAGCTGACTCAGTGGTTACTCTGCCTGTCACTTTTTGCTGAATTGTTAGTTTTGAAGACCTCACAAGAGGTTTTTGTGGTGCAGCAGCGTGGAAGCGGCAGGCTGGTTTGCTTCTCGCTCTTTCTGCCTTTCTGTCTGTCCACCTCGCCTTTGGCAAGCCTCACGAAAAGCACTGGTTAACTCTGATTCTATGGTAGGGTGATTAGACGAGTTAGAAGTTACCCTCAGGCACTCACCCACCCTCCCGGAGGAGGCCGGTGTCCCTGGCCGAAGGGCCCTCCTGCCTGTAACGAGGTAGAGGCTAGCCTTGCTATTAATCTTGCCTCGGAGCTACAATTTATTTCTTTAAAAGACTTTTTTTTTTTTTAACATGTATTTATTTTTTGAGAGACAGAGCGCGAGCAGGGGAGGGGCAGAGAGCGAGGGAGACACAGAATCGCAAGCAGGCTCCAGGCTCCCGAGCTGTCAGCAAGAGCCCGATGTGGGGCTTGAACTCCTGAACCGCGAGATCACGACCTGAGCCCAAGTTGGATGCTTGACCGGCTGAGCCCCCTAGGCGGCCCTGAACTGCAATTTATTTTATCTTGCCCGACGACCTGTTCAATTATTTGACTTCTGGTAAAAAGAGCACACGATTACATGGCATATCAAGATGTTCATATTTTAGGATGTGATGGGAAAAACGGACACTCTGATTTAGGATTTATAGATCCTTTCTGTTAAAAGGAGAAGGGAAAAAAAGTCAAAGAAAATGTACAGCGGCTCCAGTGGGAGAATTTCCAGTGCTTTAGCACATCGTTTTATCTTAATAAGTGAGATTATATTAATATTTGGAAAAGCCCCCAATTCCTGTCTGTGAAGAAAGGATTGCGGGGCTCCATCATCTTTTGTGAGTGGCCGTAGCGGAGCCTGCCTCTTGCCAGAAGCGATTATTGCAGATGGCGAAATAATCCTTTCTTTAAACCAAGTTAAGCTGTTGTATTAATACTACTGTCCGAGGGCTCAGCAGATAAAAAGTCCTGAGCCTCGTTCCAGGCTCCTTGGTAACTTTTCCTAAAGGAATCACATAATGCCTTCCCCTCCCCACCTGCCGCCCCATCCCCCAAGATGCTGGCAAGTAATTAATCAAAATCCTTGTTCCCCGTTTCTGTCCTTGAAAGACTCAACATGGTGTATGTGTGTCTTACTTTGTATGGTGTACGTTTTTCTTTAAAGTCTGTTAACCCAGTTGCTCCGCTAAGAATCACCTTAGATGTTTGGAGTAGAGCTAAGCATCCGTAGTTTTAATAAGGACTCAGGAGGATTTTTAGCCCCCACGGAGTTTGGGGAAACATAAGAGTCTGAGAGGCCTGGGTTTGAAACCCATATGTGCCGTCTTCTAGGGGCGGGGTGTGCGTGTGTGTGTGCGCATGTGTGTTTGAGCGAGACAAGAGATTCACAGATTTCTCTGTAGTTCAGCCAGGAACCCACATCTGGAAAGCTGCTCTATATTTTGTTCAAAAATGGAGCCCTGATTCTTAACGTTTAGAAATAGCCAGAGCCTCGAAGCCTGTGGATTTTGCTGTCAGTAATGCTCCGTTTGGACGGAGTGCTGCTCATTACCCTCCCAGTCCTGCCAGGTCCCTTGGCCGTGTCCCGTGGCCATTAAGGCCAGAAGGGTGTGATGACCCCACTGCCATTCTGAGAACACCCCCTCTTCCAAAGCAAAGACCGCCAACACTGGGGATGTAGCCCCCACGTTTTAGGCATCAGGGGCTACTTTGTGAAGCAAACAGAGCAAGAGGCTGTCAGCGCAAGTTGATTGAAACTGTACTGTGTGATGTGATTTCCGGCAGGTCATGGGTGTCGGCAGCAGTGGCGGGGGTCGGGGTGGGGGGCGGTAGGACTCACCAGACTACTCCTCTGCCACTTGTTGCCTCTCAACAGGACGCCGGCCCAGGAAGCCTGTGGTCGTAGTCACTGAAGGGAAACGGGGACAGCTTCATCTGACCCCCCCCCCCACTTTCAGTGCACTAAATGTGGCACTAAAGGAATCGAATTTTCGCGGTATGTCCTTTGCAACAAAGAGTCTTCCGATTCTTTCTTTTCAGTCATTTCACGTGCCATAAACTTGAGACGTGCACCTTCTGCCTTCCAAACTGGGCCAAGAAATTTAGGACTGATTAAATCCTGTGTCACCTCCCGTGGGACTTTGGTTATTGCCGGGTGGTCTGGCTCTGTCTTTATCCAGTCCTCGAAGAAGCCTTTTCTTGACCTACCCTCCGTTCTCCAAAGCAACTCTTAATCATCTGGATGTGTGTTAGTCTCCCTGGGGCAAAATCCTGCAAAGGCCTCGGGCTGTGAGTGCCTTTAAAGGGACCTCTTGGGGGCGCCTGGGTGGCGCAGTCGGTTAAGCGTCCGACTTCAGCCAGGTCACGATCTCGCGGTCTGTGAGTTCGAGCCCCGCGTCGGGCTCTGGGCTGATGGCTCGGAGCCTGGAGCCTGTTTCCGATTCTGTGTCTCCCTCTCTCTCTGCCCCTCCCCCGTTCATGCTCTGTCTCTCTCTGTCCCAAAAATAAATAAACGTTGAAAAAAAAATTTTTTTTTAATTAAAAAAAAAAATAAAAAAAATAAATAAAGGGACCTCTTGGTCAGTGGAGAGTCATCGGGAGCCTATCACCGGACATCCTAGCTGCTACCTACCTACCTTGGGTGCTGCTGTATGGACCCACAGGATCGCTGGAAGAGAAGAAAGCGAAAGGTCTAGCCGCGGTTTTGGCTCTTTTCTCCTTAGTCGTGGGGGCTACGATCGGCCACGTAACCTCTCTGGGCCTCGGTTTCTCCTTGATAAAGACAGCAAGTTTTGAATAAATGATCTCTAGGATTCCTTTGTGCTTGAAAATAACATGACTTTTTAAAAGTTTGTTTATTTTAAGACAGAGAACGCGCACACGCGTGTGCCTGTGCGAGTGGGGGAGGGGCAGAGGGGGAGAGAGAGAGAGAATCTCAAGTAGGCTCCACGCTGACAGTGCAGAGCCCGATGTGGGGCTCGAACTCACAAACGACAAGATCGTGACCCAAGCTGAGGTCGGACACTCAACTGACTGAGCCATCCACACACCCCAAAATAACATGATTTCTTTCGTCTGTTCATTTGTTTGAACATTCAGGACATGGTAGGATGAAATTGAACGAGTAAATTGTGCACCTTGTCCTTTAGATCTGGCACCCCAACAAACTAGTGCAAGAGGAAAAACCCCTTGAATTGAGGGCCGGGTGTGTGTGTTCACCCTCTTTGCCCTGGCGTCTTCTACATGGTTATCCTGGGTCCTTGTCACAAACCGGAGCCAGTCCCCTTGGGTTCCATCGCAGTGCCGCAGTTTACTGCCCCTGTGACCTCGGGACGTGACTTACTGCCTCTGTGCATTGGCCCCGTCATTTGTAAAATGGGGAGAATATAGTACCCTCCTCACTGGGTGGTTAGAAAGCTTACTCTAAGACATTCCAACGAGTGCCCAATAGCTAGCCCTAAATGCACTTTTAAATGGACAAACAAAAGTACAATTCTCAATGCCGTAGAGTTTTGTTCTAGGCAGAGACAGGAATGCTTTTCATTAGCCTGCCAGCATGTTCCCTGTATTTTGGGATTCCAGCCTCCACGATGGGCAGACCCTCCTACCAGTAGGTATTCCTACACTACTGACCATGTGTTAACACGGCCACGTGTGTCCTTTCCGACAGCCACATCAAGCTGGCGGGAGGCTTGACTGCAGGTCCTTCCAACAAAGGTGACCGTGAGGGGAGAGGGAAGCCGTGGTCAGGCAATGACCGCATTTAGGATCTGCAGCGAAGGGAGCCCTCCTTCCTTGTCAGAAGCCACTTTTCTCTGGGGGTCACATAGAATGTAAACAACAGGAAGAGATGGTGGGGAAAAGTACTTCACGTGGAAATGCCTTGTGAAAAATATTTATTGCCTCCTCCCCGGTCCCCAAATCTATCTTCGTAAATTTCTTTCTCTTATTTCCTTTATATCATGACGGCGGTTGGAAGTGCGTTTTAAGTAGAAGTTAATTTTGAAGGATTGATCCTCTGTACCTCATGCATTCAGGGATCAGGCGATTCCTTTTTGCTTTCAATTGAATTGCTAATTTATAATAAGTCAGTGAAAATCTGCATCTGTATAATCTGTTCCAGAGGACACATGCTGCATCCGTATTGACCATACTTACCCCATGTCTTGATGGCTGGTATTTACATTATTGCTGTTAAGGCCATGTTTTTATTAGCATGACTTTTTTTTTGTGTGTGTTGGTTTGTTTTTTTTTTAAATTAGTGTTCTTTTGTTCTACTCTGTAGCATATTTACCAGCACACTGTGACTTCTGTATATTTACCAAGCTTCTATTTCAAAATATGCCTTCACGTAAAACTAGACTCACCCAATTAACTGGAATTAAACAACAAACGCTGCAGGGCGTAGGACAGATTAAAACATGCACGACAACCCTGATTTGGAGTTTGGTCGTTCGAGTTGTAAAGAAACAAGTCAAAATGGGTTCCCTATCTTCTGGGGGAAAACGTTGCCTCTTTACCGCGGTAGGAAGGCGACAGGATTGAATGTTCTTGCCATGTCTTTCCCCTGTGTGAGGAGCCAGGTCCAAGATCCTAATAGCCTGAAGCCCTGACACTTGAAAGTAAGCTAATGTGCTTATATTATGGGCAGAGCATGAGACACCAGAAAGCACAGTGGCACAGAAAATGCCCTGTCTCTGTCTAATCTGGCACCAAGAAAGCCCCTGTTAAAAGTCACGGGCCACTTGTTGAGGACCAGCGATGCGTGTATGCACTGCCAGTAATGTTAGCTTCCAGTTAGTACCAGTTCCGAGTACCGGCGCCCCTTCCAGCCGCAGGCTACCCAGGGGGCAGGTGACGTAACCCATGCCTGTAAGAACCACGACAGGGAAACATCACTCCCAGCGCCACCCGAGTTTTGCACGGTGGGTCGTCACAAACCTGTAGCCAGGGATCTGCACGGCTGGCCAATAAGTGAGATTATTTTCCGTCTCCTTGAAATCAGTGGCTGGTGATCAGCCAGGCAGATTGAAAACCATGGCTTGAAGATTTACATTCAGCAACTAAAATTTACGTTCCCTGAAAGGCAAAGAAGGCTGTCATTTCATGCTTCCTAACCTTCATTGTCTGTTTCCCTTTGGTACACACAAGCAGCCCGGGACGCACGAGCGTACGCGCCCATTATGGAGAGATGGCTTTCTGCTCTGTCAACTTTGTTTTATAAAAGCTCTGTTTTCTTTATTGCCTTTATCTATTACATCTGTAAAATTTATTTAAGCAATGACAGATCTCTCTTTGGGGCCCCAGAGTCTGGGAGAACAACCACTGGCAGCCCATTGGGAGGAGATTTGTTGGATGTGACTGTTCATTACGTTACAAGGAGTGTAGTGGGAGAGGCCAACGGCCCGCATCTCCCGCGGCTGGGCGGTTATGGTCTGTGTTCAGAGCGTCTGCATCAGGTGAGCGACACACGGACCTCCTCAGTTGCTTTCGTAATAGTTCAGTAAAAGCGGATGGCTTTTGAAATCTTCAGAGGAGGGTCCCCGGTTTGTTTCCCTTGTAAGAGTACTTATTTCACAAAAATTTCCAACCAAAAATAGAAGAGCCCTCGAAACCAAATCGTTTACGTTGGCATCATTACCAGTTATTTGAAAAGTGGGAAGAATCAACGGAGACGGGCTCCTTCGCTCGGGAGGTATCGGAATCAGGTGACAAAGAATTGTCAGCATCGCAGTTCACTTCTGTGTTTTGATCTGTGTACCTAATAACAACACAGGGGCTCTTTTGCACTTTTATTCATTTCAGTTTTTCGTTTGCCCTAGGAAACAAAAAAAGACATGTATGGGGCTTCTGGGTTTTGCCAGGCAATTCGAAAGACATGGTGCTTATTACATGGTCTCTTACAGAGGTTGGCAGGGAAAAATCAGGCGTCCTGGATGTCACGTAGGTGCTGCGGTAGAAATAGCCGCAGGGGCACTCAGCCATTCTCAGGGCGGCCTGGAGTTCTGTGCACCAGGACTCGGACTGCGAAGGTGAAGGCAGGCCAGGCTCTCCCTGCAAAAGATAGGAGGTGAGCCTGAAGCCTGAAGCAACTTTCTGTGTGCTGGGGACATTTAAAGGCAGTTGGAGGCGTTGCGAGGCGGGGGAGGGGTGAGTGGTAACAGTGGGAAGGGAACCATCCCCTGACTGTGGACGGTGGTCTGGAGGAAGAGGGAGGGGACGGAGCCTGGAAGCAAGGTAGTCATGACTTGGTGAGCAGTGAATTAGGTGTGAGTGCTTAACCAGGAGGCATCCAGGATTGTGCGTTGTGACTCCTTGTGAAACAGCCAACATCCTAAGTGAGAACTGTAGTGGGTTCTACAGTAGGTAGAACAGTGGGTAGTCTCTAGTGGGTTCTAGAATCGTCCCTCAGTTCTGTCCTTCGGATACCTTCTAAGCAGCTAAACGTAAATAGGGAAGGGTTTCCACGTTCCCTCCTTTCCCCGGGCCCCTAGTTTCTCTGACACGTCACATGGTGGGAGAGAAGAATAGTATTTCAACAAAGTAAGGTTACTAACTGTCGGTGTGCTGGTTAACAGCCGGCCCTGGAGTCGGGGCTGTGTGGGGGGCACCCTGAATTGCAGTGTTTGCTGTTTTCTTTGGTATATGTATTCTCCCCATGGTCCGTTCCAAGCTTCCAGTGTGAGGTCACTGGTTTATCCACAGCACAAGCCTCCGAAGACACCTGTGCGTCACCTGCACGGACTCACTCAACCTCATGGGGCCCCATCCACGCACATGCAGCGCCTTCATGAAATTGTGTTCTTTATAAACTTAGGTGTAAGTAACCTTACACCGTGCATTTAGGAGTATGGTATCAGAAGTCGGGCTGCCTGTGTTCAAATCTCTGACTTTCCCGTCTGAGGCAAGCCTGGCAGTTAAGCAATGTTGGAGTTCATTTGCTCATCAGTAAAAGAGGAACAGTAAAAGGACCTGGCTCGTAGGGCACTGATGGCCTACAGATAGTAAAGCGCTCCGGCAGAATTCCTCGTATTTATTTCCTGTCTTTACTCCCTGGGGACAGTAACACAAATGTTAACCACCTGTTGTGTGAAACGTAGTAGTTTTGAATTGCCTTCACCGAAGCTTCAGCGGGAACCCCACGTTCAACTATATCAAGATTCATTCAGTCTTGCGTTGAGCTTGTCTATAGGTTTAAGCATTTTATTTATTTTTACTTTTTTAAACTTTATTTATTTATTTTTGGGGGGAGGCGGGGGAAGCGTGAGCTGGGGAGGGGGCAGAGAGAGAGAGAGAGAGAGAGAGAGAGAGAGAATCCCAAGCAGGCTCCACAGCGTGGAGCCTCACGCGGGGCTCGATCCCACAACCCCTGGGATTCTGACCTGAGCCAGAACCAAGAGTGGGATGCGGTGCCCCTAGGTTTAAACATTTTTAGCTGATACCTGTTTTGTTCCCTTGAAACTTGCATCTTCTTTGACTCAAGACTTAGCCTTCGTAATCGGTCTTTAGGAACAGCACTCGCTTGAATACTATAGTTGGTTTTTCTTTGCATCTTTTCCTCACTTACTTCTGGGCTGTAAGAAAGTAGGGCTCCTGGAGGAAGTTCTCCTCTACAGGAACGGGCCGCATGTTCAGTTTTGTCTTGAAGAGTCTGCAAACATTTTTTGGCCTTGGTAGCACCTGGGATTCATGAGTTTAATGTGCTTTGACTGTGCATTCTTAATGAGTGAGAAGGCTGTAGTTTTCTTTAATATTGAAGTTGAGTTGAACGATCGGCACCAGAAAATGGAATCCTTTGCAGCAGGAGACTTGATCAGTGTGCTCTCTTAACTACCGCTTTTTCGGAAAGCTTATCCAATCTAATATTAGATTCATATATCTTGGAGTTAGTATACTGTCAAACACACAAATGGGGCAGACTTTAACTGAAAAATGGCTTCCTCTTCACTCATTTGGAAAAGTATGTACTCGTTTATCTGTGTTAATTCAGTTACTGGGATGTCCTAAATAAAGTAGCATGATCAGTCTCTTGGCTAAATGTAGGATTGTGTGGCTGAAAATTTCTTTAAAAAATTTTTTTTTAACGTTTATTTATTTTTGAGAGAACAGAGTGCGGGCGGTGGAGGGACAGAGAGAGAGGGAGACACAGAATCTGAAGGAGGCTCCAGGCTCCGAGCTGTCAGCACAGAGCCCAACGCGTGCGTGGCTCGAGCTCACAGACCGCAACATCATGACCTGAGTCGAAGTCAGATGCTTAGCCGACTCAGCCACCCAGGCAGCCGGGTGGCTGAAAATTTCTAAAGCAAAAGCTAAGTGGAAAAAGAAAAAAAAGCCGTTTGGTTTTTGTGCTTCCCCGCCCCCATCCAAGAAATTTCGATTTCCAAAATGTCAACATGTGATTTCTCCTTCAAAGCGTTCAGTGGGTAGCCTGTTGTTCAGTGCTTTCAACAACAAAGGTTGTGGGGGAAGACCCTTGAAGTGTAGCTGACTCGTCTGGGCACCCGTTGCCCAGGATTGTTGAGAAACAGACTGGATGCTCTGGTGGCCAACTTCTGTCTGGCCACCACCTTCCCCCTCCCTCTCTCCTGAGAGGCCTGTTTGGGTAGGAAGAGATAATGGTGTGCCTGGTTTTTCTTTCAAAGGGAAAGCCTTTGGGTCCAGTAATTCTGCAACCCCTTCAGAGGGCGGCTGCGTGCTTCAAACGAAGCCCGTGTGGGATTGTGTCCTCTCCCTGCCCAGGCCGTGCAATCTGTTGCCGGCTGCTCACAGACCCTGCCCCCAGCTTCAGCTGAAAAAGATCTTCAGTTATTTCAGGCAGATGGTTATGGGTACAAATCAGATTTTTTGTCCAAAGTGTGTGTGTGTGTGTGTGTGTGTGTGTGTGTATAATGCTTGGGAGAATTAGAAGGCAACCTGGAAAAGATGCTGAAATGTTCGGCCAGGTCTCCTTTCAGTGAAGAGAGGTGTAGAAAACATACCCTGATGATGAGCACCAATTAACTGTGCATTACTTTCTGGAAAAGACTTCAAGCTGGTTGCCCTGCAGGTCAGAGTCAATAAAGACTGAGTTACTAACAATAGCCTTTCTCTCTCACCGAAGCCTTGGACTTAACCCTAACTTCATCAGACCAGAGAAGAAGAGAATAATGTGAACAATAGGAGTCTTGGAGGTTGACTTGGGCCTAATGCTCAGAGGCCGTAAAAGCTGTCAGGAGCTTGATTGATTGGCTCTCACGCCTTAGTCCCCAGTGCAAAGCACTAATGTTCCAGCCTCTTCGGAGAGGGTTGATGTGCCACCTGGGGTCAGAACTTATCAGCCTGCGGGGCTAATGTTTCAGATGAGGCCAAAGTGCGGTCAATAATTTATACGGAAATTTGTGCTTAGAGTCGCAAGGAAAGCAAGTTTTGACTCGAATTCCTGCCTGTTCGGAAAGAGACGCCCAGGTCAACTTTGGCTCTCCCTGCTAACATTGCTGGCGTGTGTGCATCGGTAACATTTAAGACAAACTTGAACTGCAGAAGAGAATTAGAGCCATCATGGAACGTGTCTGTGGCAGTTACAAGGAGCCAAATGTCAGGAGTTTCAGAACCGCGAGGCGAAATGGGGAAAAGAAACACCAGCCGTTGTGAATGTATTGCAAAAACAAAAGGAAATCCCCTCTAGTAGGTAGTAACTAGGTCAGGTTAAATCGTAGTGACTTTGGAAACGGTTAAGCGTCCGTGGGGCGTGTCGGTTTACAGGCTCGGAGGCGGAGGAGGTTCACGGTCCTGACAACACGGAGAGAAATGTTAGGTGATATCGAGGACGAGAAGACGCGCGAGTATCGGAGAGCAATTCGGTTTCAGCGAGAGGCCTGGAATACTTGATCCCTTCTGCGGAGAAATGTAGCCCAAAGTTAGCTTGGTGGCTGCACTGACTGTGTACGTGGGAGTGTGTGTGTGTGTGCGTGCGTGTGTGTGTACAGAACGTCTCTGCGTCTACAGAAGCACATGTATTGCCTACACACACTATACAGAAATGGACAGCAGAGCGGTGACACCCGAGCGAGGCTGGTCAATCAATAACCAGCTAAGTTTTGTTCTGCTCCAGCAAAATGATGCCTTGCTCCAGTAAGTGCTAACAAAGGCCCTTTTCCCTGGCTCTGCTTACGGAGAGCACTATTAGTCATGCTTCATTAGGCTTGTTTACAGAAAAGAGCTGGTCTCTAAGCACATTATTGAAATACTTGTAACTCTGCTGGGCTTTATTCTTCCCTGAAAGATAGGGACTTCGGAATGGGGGGGGGGTGCCTCTGACCATTGTTGAGAAATCTAGTCTGTTCCGATGGTAACTGGGAAAGATGAGTTTGCCTTTAACGCCTTCAGCATCCCAGGAGCCTGGCTGCTGGGGTTCTCCCCTCTGCTGTCACCATTTTGCCTTTGGTCGTGCAGACCAATGCCAGGCATCCAGTTCTAGTCGCCGTTTCTGAAAACCGGATGTGAGGTTTCCCTGTCCTACGTCCAGAGGGGAGACTTGAGGGATTTGGAACTGCATTTCTCTGTCGGCTGTACTATTGAGTGGTGGCACGAGGAGAGGTCTGTCAGGAAGGAGAACTTCGTGTCGGTTGAAACCGGTGTAGAAATCACACAACTCCTTAACGTTGGAATTGGCGGCTCGTGAGACTCGCCAGGATCGATGTGCCGTATGCGCAGGGGCCTGGTCACCAGGAGTCCAGGATAATCTTTGTGGACGCCCAGGTCCGAGGGTGTTTTGCCTGGAAGGAGCCCAGTGGCGCTTGCTGCTGAGGGTATTTCTGAGTGCGGAATTCCTAGGATTTTGGCTTCTCCCTCTGCTCTCCTAGCTTGCGACCTGAGGCTCCAGGGGAGTTGGAAGATGAGGAAGCCAAAGTCCATTTGCGACGCGACTGTTTTGTGCCAGCGCCCGTGTTAAATGCTTTACAGAAATCACACCTTATTTGATACCCGTATGTATCCTCCCTGTGTTACAGACGAGGAAACTGAGGCACCGAGCGCTTTAGTTGAAGGTGAGGCAGCAGCTGCAGAGCGGGCTTGGGAGCCAGGTGCGTCTGCCTCCAGAGACCTCTTCTCAGGCGCTCGGGATGCTGCGTGGGATTACCAATCACTCTTTTCTTCTGTCTTCCTCCCTAGTCCTCAAAATAAAATTGGCTGCAGACTGAGCTTGATTGGAGTTAATTCCTTCAGCTTTCCTTATTACATTCTGAACCTGAGCCATAATTATGTGGCCTCACTAGAGACTGTGTGAACCCCCTCCCACGCTGCCTTGGGGGCTTGCCTGCTTCCGGGTGAGACCAAGGAGGTTTACCCACGACACAGACCCCACTCACCCCACTGCCTTCAATTGTGAGGGTGCTGAGTCCGGTTCCTCTGATATTTACACCCCTTGTTTCCTTTTTAGATTCGCAGAGTTGCTGACTTGAAGGTGACACACAAAATGTGCCCCTTTGTGTGCTGCAGACATGCACAGCCTTCCTGTTCTCTCTCTGTCTCTCTCTCTCTCTCTCTCTCTCTCTCACTCATACCCGCGCGCACGCGCACACACACACACACACACAAGTTCCCTGGTTTTCAGCTGCTGTTGTAAATTGCTATTTTAAATTTCAGCAAGTGGAATAATAGCAGAGTGATCATCTCCAGTAAATGCTGTTGGTCTTTGTAAAGAATGGCTTGTTCAGAGGATTTATGATTTATGGGGGACACAGCTGGTGGCCAGCAGAGCTGTAGGAATGTGTGCTCTCCTGGGCCGGGGAGAGCTCCAGATGAAAAGGGCCCAGAGCTGGCACAAAAGCAAATAAGCGCTCTGACTTTCAATAAAGCGTCATAATTTATATCAAGCCTGGCTCTTCGGTCCCAGGGAGATGCACGCATCAGTAGCAGCTTTTTGATGTGAGCATAATTGTCGATTGGTTCCCACCATCTCCTTGTAGCTCAAGGATTGGGGATGGTAAGAAATCACTTGAAAACGCAGTCCTATAGTCTATGGTTGTATACGCATATTTTGACAAGCAATTCACAAGCATTGAAACCAGGAACTCTGCTAATCACCCACCTAGACTGATCCACAGGAGGTTTGTGAGCTGAGGCTAGGACGCCGAGCCCTCCATATTCCCTTTGCTGAGTCTCCTCTCCTTCCCCAAAGTATATGAGTTTTTCCATTCTTCTGTTTTATTTCCTTGGTGTCTTGCTATTTTATTCATCTTGGCGATGACTTGGCCTCCCCGCCTGCCCCTCCCTCCCCTGCTCCTGCCCGTGGAGAGCAGTGAGACAGCAGAGAAACAGACTGGTTTCCCCACCAGGAAATGGGGAGGCGGAGATCCCCGTTAAGCGACCTTCCAAATTCTCATCACCTCACACCCTTCTCCCCACTTCCAGCCCTCGAGTGCTCTCTTTTAGGGGCACTGGTCCAGGGTGGGGCTTGTTGCCTGGAGGATTGTTAATTTTTTGCCTGCTCTTGCTGTTCTGTTCTCTTTACCTGTTTGTGAAGCTGACGTCAGGGCTTGTAGAGATCCTGGCCGAACAAGTTGTAAGCTGAAAAGATCCCGTGGTTAGTATTAAGTGCAGGAAACGAAAGGCCTGCCTTCTTTTCAGCTGCTTATCTCCTGTGGCAGGCAGGTCTCAAAGTGGGATTGTGTTGTGGCGGCGTCCTTTCCGTTGAAGTGGGGGGTTCTGGTTATGTGCTGTGGGCCTGGGCCCCTTGTACGTGGCTGCCTCCTAAAATGACACTCTTAAGGGAACACCATGTTAGGAGGTAATAATAGAATAAGGACCGTATCATTATCGTGGCTCATAGTAAGCCGACTTACTATGGGAAAGATACGTTTCCCAAATTTTGAATGCTTTTGTGTGAAGGAAGGAAAAAAAAAACTGATCTCCAGATGAGCTAATAATTCAAGCTTGTGAGACTGGATTGGGCGACATGAGTCAATTCCGTTACATTTGGCATTGAATCCTGGTCTTCCCGTGAAGAAGGGAGGAGGGGAATGGGAAATCCTTGCGCTACTCCAAGTGGGGAAACTGTGCCTTAAAAAAGGAGAGGGTTTGAAGAACTACAAACCATGCATCTAAACTCCGCAGCTCTCAGAAATACTAATGCATTCCTGCAAAAGAGCAGGAGAGAATTCAGGCCTAGAACTTTGCACCAGAAATCGGGTTCCACCCGGGTTCTCTCCATGCCCACCAGCCTCAAGGCATTACTTGCTGGGAAGTTTGATCCCAGACAAGAAATGAAATCTCCTCTACAAGTGTATACCTACATACGTAGGCTCCGTCTGTGTGCGTGTTGGCTTTGTGCATTTCAGTTATACCAAATGTCTGTCTCAGAAGACTTTGTATTTTTTTGCTGTCCTGTCTCCCCGTTTTTCCCTCTGCCATCATCCCCCGCACCCTCCCCTGCCCCGGCCACTTCATCGTTTATCTTTTTTTTTTTTAATTTTTTTGATGTTTATTTATTTTTGAGACAGAGACAGAGCATGAATGGGGGAGGGTCAGAGAGAGAGGGAGACACAGAATCCAAAACAGGCTCCAGGCTCCGAGCTGTCAGCACAGAGCCCGACGCGGGGCTCGAACTCACAGACCATGAGATCATGACCTGAGCCAAAGTCGGACGCTCAACGGACTGAGCCACCCAGGCGCCCCTTCATCGTTTATCTTGTACTTGAGCATATCACTTCAGTTTACTGTGTGTTGGCTGAGCCTTAGGAGACCACAGCCTGAAGGCCATCGTCTTGGGATGCAGGGGTGGCTTTGGATGCAGCCCGACTGAGGGTCTGTGACCTGCCGCGCTGTGGAAGGAAGCTTAAGGGGCTCGTGTCCTCCCCTCCTTAGCAACATGGTCACCTGAAACCTGTCCTCCTGCCTACCCTCAGGTGGGAGGACTTGTGGCACCTTAGCAGAAAGAGGAACTACCTAAACATTAAGGGCTACGTATTGTGGTGTGAGTGGTTGTAGCGTGTGTGTGTGTGTGTGTGTGTGTGTGTATTTATATATTTATATATATGTATATATTTATACCTTTAAAAAGTAGCCTCAAGCCATCCAGGACAGTGTTTCTTTAGGCTGTGTATGCCTGTGTAACCTAAAATCAAGTGTTTTTTGTTCTCGTCGTGTTTAAAGTTGCTTTGTAAAGATCTCCGTGTGATATATGTTATTTTTTCTCTTAGGCTCTTTGTTCCCCCCAAATGTCTATAATGACACTTAGGGCATCCTACAATGAGAAAACCTTGCTGAAACGTATGTACCGATTATTAAAAGAAGTAAAACATCACTTTCTGCAGTTCACAGGAAGCTCTAATGATCTGTGTTGATTCGAGATATATATATATATTTTTTTTTTTGAGTTTTATCTTGGGCTCTCAAAGTTTCCATTAATGCCAGAACTTGTGCCTAACATTCGGTGAGTGAAAATCCTGTCACCAGCCGTGCATGTAGGGATGTGGTGTGGGCTCCCGTGCAGATGTCTAGGACAGCCGTTCAGTGTTCCCGGAGGTGCCTTACAAAAGCCTTGTTTCTGCTCCCTCCTCTTACCCACAAGACTTTGGAACAGGCCATTGTGTTTTCCAGAAGTGGGAAAGGATAATGTTACTGGGGAGGCAAGAAAAGAAAAGCAGCAAGAGCCTCTTTTAGCTGACCAGTCAACTGGATATTGACCACCTGTCTTCATGGGAAAGAAATAGATGGCAGTGAATAAGTGAGAGTCTAGTTTTCCAAGAAGCTCAATGATTTTCCCAAATCAATACAGCTCATCAGGCCTCAGAACAAAGGCTGCGGGGGAGGTGACGGTGATGGAAAAACAGCTCTGTGTTCTTTTGTGTATTAACCCATAAGGCCCATGGGGAAACAGGGTTTCTTTAGCCATTTCCCCCCCCCCCTTCCCCTTTTAGGGCTTATTCAATGTATTTAGGGGGGAAATCCTTTCAGGATTTTTTTTTTTTTAAAGATGTCCATAGATGGCATCCCAGTGATCAAATGTACTTTTGAAAGAGATGAGGTCAGTGAAGGAAGAATACCATCTTTCAAAACATAGATGAGAACAGCATTTTGCCATCGCTTTTTGATGTTGGATTAGCACATTTATTTGGATGTTTGTTCTTGTTATTTGCGGATAGGGCTTGGATGAACCAAAAAGGAATGGTCTCCCTGTTCAGATTAACCTCTGGCAAAGAAAGAATCCCTACTATCCTCCCATCAATGAACCTTGTTCCCAGTGCCCTGGAAATAACACCAGACCCTAAAAGGACTGCTGAATTGTCATCTGAGAGGTTATAATTAACGCAGATAGAGGGGTGCCAACATGTTCCAGCGGCCGACAGAGAACGTCTATCCAAACCAGCAATTTTTAGCCCCGCATTCCTTTAATCTTTAAGCGCACTGTGCTTTCCTAAAGTAGTGCATTAACACCAGAGCTGTGTGCGTCTGGGGTTTATGACTGGGGTGGCGACACACTAGGGCATAAAGTGTTTCATTACACTTCCCTTTGTTAGTGCTGCCCTATCTCCCAAGCCCCGTTGCCGTTCGCTATTTGTTCAGATAAAGCCCAATGTTCAGGGTGACTAATCACAGCACTGTGTTCCAGATGGTTTGATTACAGGATGTGGTTAAAGTGACTCTTCAAACATGCAGCTCAGCAGTAGGGCTCTTTCTGGTCATGTGACCATACTTTTCTTGTCCTAGTGCCCCAGAGATACTTAGCATAGGGAATAGGAAAGTCCCTCTGTGTTTTGGCCGTCAGGTATTTCATCGGCAACCTCAGTTGTAAATTAAATATTTCCCCCAATAATTAGAAACTCAGCTGTGTCCTTTGGAGAGAGATGTTTCTGAAGATGAAATGCTCTGAAGCCAGAAACAGGAACCAATGTACTATACACGACTCCGCTTTTTAAAAAGTACCAGGATTGGATAGAGCACAACCGCAGCAATAAACTTCTGGGGGGGGGGGGAGGGCGTTTGGGTACAAAGGAAAGGTGATAAATCCTACCTTGTACAATAGTCATGTATTAAAATAGGAGGTAATAGGATACTCGAAATGTCTGAACGCAGAAACCAGCTTACTGTGGCCCCTTTTTTTATTGTCACTGATGTGTCTACTGGAAAAAAATATAGGAAAGGAAAGAAATGTGTAAACTTTAAAAAAAAAAAAAAGGATTGCAGCATAAATGGGTTACATTTCGGTGTTATTAGAGTGAGGTTTCTGTTTTCTGCATGAGTGCACACGAAGTCCATCCAGATGTGGTAGTCTGAATAAGAGTTCCAAAAAAAAAAAAACGATGTCTGATTCCAAATTCGGCGTTTGCAACGCTTGCCAGAGACTTCTGTCCCGGGGATGAGGCACTTTAAAGACTCTGAAACAGTCTTTAAACTGTAATACAGAGTGATGCTGATCCACTGGGAAATCAGGCATTTGCCCAGTTCTTGAGGAAACATCTTCACAAATAACCAGCAACAGTAATTCATAAACCATATTTATAACATCTTTGGAGTACAATCTCTCCACAGAGAATTTCTATCGTCTCTAAGCTAGTGGGAGATGATGCTTATTGAAAAAGTATGGTAATAGTCAAAAGAAGGATTCAAATCTGGATTCCCTTCTGTCACCATGCCACAGCCACCCGGGGTTGTGCGAACTCTCTCTCTGGGCCGGGCACGGCGCTCACAGGTGCAGCAGGTGCGGACCCCACCCCCGTGTTCAGAGAGTGTGGTCTGGCCGGAAGAGAGGCGTACCATGTATCTGAGGAGTGGAATGTGAAGGGGGCTGTGTGTGAGGGCAAGACAGAGAGGCTCAACAGTGTTCAAACATGGGAGGAAATGATTCGCTGCTTCCTTAATAGACTGAGTGTGGTATTCTTTGGGTGGGCTCTCCTTGTCATTCAGGGTCCCAGGTGAAGGAGGCTCTGTGATTCTCAGCGGGCCTTCAAGGTCACTGCAGTCTCCATCCCAGCCAGACAGAAAGAGGAAGAAAGTAGAAGAACACGAACAGGAGATTACTGTGAGCCAGGCCTGTAAGTGGCACGGGGCAGTTCAGTCGCTTAGCTGTCATAGACCCGAGTGTGCCACAGACCCACGTCTAACTGGGCCGGAAGCTGAGACGTGTCCAGCTCTGGGCCCAGACGGAAGCATGGATTCTGGTGAGTGTCCCTTGGCCAGAGGACCGGGCACGGAGTGCCATGGGGACCCAGGAGGGAGTGGCCGTGTTTTGGTGGTGCGCACCATCGGTGTGTGACGGGAGAGCATCCACAGAAGAGATGACATTTGCCCTGTGTCTGTCTTTGGTGCTAACTCATTAGGAATGTTAGCTTTCCTTGGAGGTTTGGACTAGAACAACTTCGGGGGACTAAAGTTGTGACCTAAGTAGTGGGTGAAGAAACTCTTTTGGCTGGAGAGGGGAAAAAAAACGTGTGAGCTGGAGGTGAGAATGTTACTGTGGTCATTGTGTTTGCCTGGGTGAGAGAGAGGCTGACAGGTGGAGGATGGGTAGACTGTCCCTGCAGGGACACCTCCGGGACCAAGCTATTCAAAGACAGAGTTAAGTTCAGAACCAGGAACACCTTTTGAACAAGATGGATGGAAAATAATAGGACCGTCCTGGGTGCTGGTAAGCCCTTGTCACTGCTAAAAGACGGGAGGGGACACACGCACACACACACACATAATAGGACCGTCCTGGGTGCTGGTAAGCCCTTGTCACTGCTAAAAGACGGGAGGGGACACACGCACACACACACGCATAATAGGACCGTCCTGGGTGCTGGTAAGCCCTTGTCACTGCTAAAAGACGGGAGGGGACACACACACACACACACACACACACACACACACACGTAAGCACTTAGGGCATTGCACCCATCGACTTCCTAATATCATAGCTATTGAGCCCTTGGGGCTTTGGCACACTGTAGTCCTCTCAGACTTTAGAGGCTTGTGACCTTGTGACCTTGAGGTTTCTCCTTCTCTTGTCAACTTGCCTTGTGACTCATTCAGATTCCCATTGTAAGTCGTGTTTGGTTGCCTCAGTTTCACGTACCCGTCCCTGCAACCGTCAGACGACGCTAATGTTAGGATTACTGGCTCAGGAGCCTTATCTCCTAGGACTACCCTCTGAGCGGGGACTGTGGGCAGGGCAAGCCCTAGGAAAATCTCTTCCAGGGTCTAGTTTAATATCATGGATCAAGAGGCCTGTTCTGTAGGTGTAGGTGATACGTAAACTATACTTCCCTTTCTGGATTACAGGGTATGCCTGTGTTGGTTGTTACAAGTTTGCAGGCTCTTGAAGAATCGAGTTTGGATGGAGGTCCGGCCAGAACTGTGGCTGATTCTGTAGCACCAAATAAGTACCTAGTGTATACCCTAAGGATGGACTGTAAATGCTTAATGCGCCTGACCATCTCTCTGGGAGCACTTAACTGCTAAGTATTGACAAGAGCAAATAATAGGACACTGTGACTGTGGAATCCTGATGAGATAACAGGGCTCTTTTGGCTTGTAGAGGCAACAGGCTTAGGTTTTACAACACAGACCGTGTTCTTCACTGCCCTATAGGTAATACATGTTTTATGGGGTAGGGCAGTAGCTTAAATCCTGTATCATCAGTGTGTAGGACAGAGACAATATAAATAAGAAAACCCTGTGTGGTCAGTGAGCACATTCAAACCACCCATTGATGTCTTCAGCTCTATTCTTACTTAATTGTAATAATCTTCAGATATTTTCCAAATATAAAACGTTACGGGGCAGGCATTATTTAGCATTTTGAGAACGACCGTGCCCAGTCAGTGGGGAAAAGGGGATGGTAAACCTGGTGGGACACTGGAGAATATAAAGACGAAAAAGGCTTGTGTAGAGTGTCCCCAGCACGTGGTTCATGGGTTAGACGTTTGGAAGAACAGAGGTGCATTAAATGAAATATTAAATCTTTGTGGAATAAATGTATACTTATTTCCAATTAATGTAAGGTAAATGAGAACCACAACTCTGCCCAGACTGATGAAAATTCAAAGTGGAACTTTGAAAGGCTTCATTTTCACTTCGGTTATTTAAAAAGTAGAGTCCGCTTTATATGCCCGTGGGTTACAAAGCGCTCAAGATGTCGAGACTTGAGCAAGACCATCAACCATCAACCATCCGCAGGTTTTGGAGCCCAAACACCACCTTTCTACTTGGCCCCTCACAATAGGATGTTGTATAAACACACGCTCGCTTAGAGAGAAACAATACACTTTGTAGTTTATGCGAGAAGCATTCCTTCAGCCTCCTTGCCAGTTTGTCTGTGTAAACATGTGCGTGTGTACCCTTGCACGTGAATGCTAGGCTGATCGAAGTATACCGTGCGGCGGAAAGAAAAATAGACACCAGCACACGCATTCAATTAGCCCCGCTTGATGGAGACTCTTCAGAATCTCCCCGGGAGTTAGAGCATTTCTTCTGAGCGTTTCACAGACCCAGGGCTTCTAGAAAAACCAGGCTGGCTGATTGAGGTCCTTTTGAAGTTGGGGGTGGACTTGACTGGCGGCGTTTTCTTTCCGAGCGAGTGCTGATAACGAACGAACCACGCTGCTAGCAGTGTCGCTGTTGCCGCCACGCGAGATGTGCCGGGGCGGCTACTAGAAACCATCTGGCGGCGGGAACGGTTTTCACAGTGCGCCGGCCGCAGCGTGAGCCCAGCCTTTGTGACAGCTCCCAGCGGCAGCCCCACGTCGCCAGGGACAGCTTCCCCGGGTCCTGTCTGGGGACCACCGATTCTGTCCCGGGGGCCGCGAGCGGCCGCGCGTGGGGCGCGGAGGGTAGCCCTGTCGGGGCCGCGCACGCGCCAAGGGTCCCCCCTCCCACCCCCCCTTAGTCCCGTGGCGGCGGGCGGCCTCCTGGCCGCCGCAGGCCCCGCGGCCCCTGCCCTCGGCCGAGCCCCTTTATCCCCGGCCGCCGCCTCGAGGCTCCGGGCGGCCGCCCTCGGCCCAGCCAATCAGACGCGAGCGTTCCCTGCAGGCGCCGACCAATCCACGGCCCGCGTTTGCTGGAAACGCGAAACCCTTGGGGGAAAAGCAATAACAAAAGCCTTTCACTGCAGACAAATGTTAAGTGTCTGTGCAGACTTTTCCTGTTTTTAATTTTATTACTGCAAGAATGGAGGGTTTGTTGTTTCTTTCATGTTTCCTTTCAAGCAATTTTAATTATACATTTGTGCTACATCAGGGACTCTGGAACGCAGTGCTTCAGCCTATTGCGTCGCAAGCTAAAATGCAGCAACCTTCTGGCAATACAGATATATTCCTGCACTGTAAATATAGCTGACATGCTAAAGAATTTTAAGCAGCTGCAAAGGTCTTTGACACCACACACAGTGCCCCAGAGAGCACATGATGAGAAAACCAGCTCCGTCTTCCCCTTCGCCTTCCCTCCCACCCCCTCCCTTTTCCTGGAGGGATGTGCTCATAAAGAATCCTTTCCTCCAATTGTTCTGTCCTGTGCAAATTTTGACCAAATGCCTAATTACCATTGATTCTCATCTCAATATGAATTTTTATACTCAGTGGTTTAAAAGAAAATTTTCCTGAGGGAATTAGAATGGAATCAACCGAGATTTGAGGAAATGCTTGCTTTGCTTCATTCTCGTCCCCCTCCCACCCCCGACTATTGCTACAGTGAGTAAATTCAGCTGTCACCTAATGGCACCATAGACCATATGGGAAACAATTTTTAAATCTCTTTTAGAGACTTTTGAAAGAAATCCTTCCTTCCCCACTGCTCGGGTCCCAGCCATTCAGATATTTTTACCTGCTGCTAAAACATTTCCCACGGAAATTAGTCTTACCTCGTGAGGTGTCTCTTACCATAAAGGAGTGCAATACAGGGTTTCTATAAAATTCAAAATGGCAGTGAGCAAGTGAGCAAACCAGCTAGAAGTAGACTTTGAGTGATGTCCCTAGGTGTTTGCAAAATAGAATGGAGGGTAGGTAGGTACAGAAAAGAAAACAAAGGCTCACTTCAGTATTGCGTTGATTGACCCTGGTATTTTATGCGTGTCTCAAAAACCCAGGTCCTTTTAATATACGCTGTAAAGGGGTGATTAAAAAAATATATGGCACTTGTCCTCTAGAGAAATCAAGAGGATGTTCTATTTTATTTTCCTGTGACATTTAGTATACTAAGTGCACTTAAGTTTAGTAATTCACAGATGCAGTGCTAAATTTAATTGTCTGTCTGCAGAGCAGTTGGGAAAAGCAGAATAGCTTGCAGGAAGCAAGTGTGTTGGTTTTGAGATTTTTTCCTTCTAATCCTCTGTGGCAAATGCTTACTAAAGTTGATTCTAAAGATAACCCCAAGAGCAAACCTATTGTGCACATTTATTTTCTTAAGAGGGCTATTTTAGGAGTCCTTAATATGAAACAAGACCAAACAGTGAAACAGATACCATACCCTGGCTGATTCTTGTCTCACAAAGCCAGAGAGGGGAGGATTAGGAAAGAGAAATCATAGCTGATTGTCCGCTATCTGGACTCTCAGCCCCTGCCCTCCCCTTCTCCTGTTTTTGTGCACCCACATAATCTTTTCCTAAATAAAAATCACCATTATTTTATATTGTTGAATGGGAAACAAAGCCGATTCCTTTCAGTCCCCTTCTGGTTTAAGCACTGGTAACTGGCGCTTAGTTTTTGTTGGCTGCTTGCCAAACGAAAGCAATTATGTGTAATAATAGAAAAATTAAGAGGTGAGTGTTGCTGTTTTACAGCAGGACATGGCAAAAACCATTTCCTTCTGTCAGCAGTATCTTGATTACACTCTCACACGCAGTCTTACCCTTTTGTACCGCATGCACACAGGCATGATCTCTCTCTCTCTCTCTCTCTCTCTCTCACACACACACGCACACACACACACACACGCACACACACACAATTTCCTGTGGGTTTTCACTTGAGGTCACTGAAACCAGAAAGAGGAAGAATGCAAACCACAGTTTTTGAAAGCGAATGAGAACAGAATTTTGCTGGTAAAATAACAACAACAACAACAACAGTAATACTAATAATAAACTGGAAACAGAGTCATCAGTGCTAACAGTGGTCCTCCTTCACTCCCCATTCCTGCAGGTGTTCTAGTGGTCAATGTCACGTGGAGGAACAAAACTTACGTAGGGACCCTCCTGGACTGCACCAAGCACGACTGGGCCCCTCCGAGGTACGTACTTACGGGGCCTTTTATTTCAGGCTCTGTTTGCTCTCCTCCTTCCTCCGCTGCCCCTCTCCTTCCGCCATCCTCTCTTTGCACAGAAACTATAGAGGTAGATTAATAATGCATAAAAGTCTGCCCGTAATTGAAACCAGGCGAAAGAGAAAGGAGCCGGTGAGGATTGCACACAGTGAAATGAACTCCCTGCCCCTTCGCCCCCTCTCCTTTGTTTTCTTCTTTTCTCAAAATGGGAATTTGAACTGGATTTGAAGCTAGCTACCTGAGCCGTTTTCCTTTGGTGTTCCGAAGAAGAACATAGGCCATTCGTTGCCAGTTCTTTGGCAGGGATTAAAACCGTCAGCGCAAGAACAGGGTGTCTTTTCCTTCTCTGGGCCCAGCCCTCGCGCCCCTGGGGTGTTGGCCGCTCTTGCCGGCATTCTGTGCCTCGCGCTGTCTCCCGGCTCTTTGGGGGATGCTCCTCTTGACGTCTGTCGCTTGTTTCCCTAGGTTCTGCGAGTCACCGACAAGCGACCTGGAGATGAGAGGGGGCCGGGGCCGAGGGAAGAGAGCGAGGTCTGCCGCGGCGGCTCCGGGCTCAGAGGCCAGCTTCACGGAGTCCAGAGGGCTGCAGAACAAGAACAGAGGGGGGGCCAATGGGAAAGGGAGGCGGGGCAGCCTCAACGCCAGCGGGCGAAGGACACCCCCAAATTGTGCTGCTGAGGACATCAAAGCCAGCCCCTCCTCCACCAACAAGAGGAAAAACAAGCCCCCGATGGAGCTGGACCTGAATTCCAGCTCCGAGGACAATAAGCCGGGGAAGCGCGTCCGCACCAACTCCAGAAGCACTCCGACCACTCCTCAAGGGAAACCAGAGGCGACTTTTTTGGACCAGGGCTGCTCCTCGCCAGTGTTGATCGACTGCCCCCACCCAAACTGCAACAAAAAGTACAAGCACATTAACGGCCTGAGGTACCACCAGGCCCACGCGCACCTAGACCCGGAGAACAAGCTGGAGTTCGAGCCCGACAGCGAGGACAAGATCTCGGACTGCGAGGAGGCGCTGAGTCACGTGGCGCTCGAATGCAGCGAGCCCAGCGCCAGTCTGGCGGCCTACGACCAGGTGAAGGCGCCGGTGTCGCCCGGCCCCGGGCACCCCCCTGGCACCCCCAAGGGGAAGAGAGAGCTGATGAGCAACGGTCCGGGCTCTGTCGTCGGGTCGAAAGCGGGGAAGAGTTCTGGCAAGAAGAAGGGCCTTCACGGCGAGCTGAACAACCTCCCGGTCATCTCCAACATGACGGCCACCCTAGACGCTTGCTCCGCGGCAGATGGCAGCTTGGCTTCCGAGATGCCCAAACTGGAAGCAGAAGGGCTCATCGACAAGAAGAACGCGGGAGAGAAAGAAAAGGGCAAGAAAGCCAACAACTGCAAAATGGACAAGAACCTCTCCAAACTGAAAACCGCGCGGCCCATCGCCCCCCGCCCCGGCCCCCACCCCGCCGCAGCTCATCGCCATACCCACCGCGGCCTTCACGAGCACCACCACGGGGACCATCCCCGGACTGCCCTCCCTCACGACCACCGTGGTGCAGGCCACACCAAAGAGTCCTCCGTTGAAACCCATCCAGCCAAAGCCCACCATCATGGGGGAGCCCATCACCGTGAACCCAGCTCTCGTGTCCCTCAAAGACAAAAAGAAGAAGGAGAAGCGGAAGCTTAAGGACAAAGAAGGGAAGGAGTCGGGGAGCCCGAAAATGGATGCCAAGCTGGGCAAACTTGAGGACGCCAAGGGGGCCAGCAAAGACTTACCGGGGCATTTTTTAAAGGACCATCTCAACAAGAGTGAAGGGCTGGCCAACGGACTCTCAGAGTCTCAGGAGAGCCGGATGGCCAGCATCAAAGCCGAGGCCGACAAGGTTTACACTTTCACGGACAACGCGCCCAGCCCTTCCATAGGCAGCGCCTCGAGGATGGAGTGCAACCCGCTGGTGAACGGGCAGGCGCCCATGGCCCCGCTGCACGTGCTGACGCAGAACGGGGCCGAGACCGCGGCCAAGACCAGCAGCCCCGCCTATTCGGACATCTCGGACGCCGCCGACGACGGTGGGTCCGACAGCCGGTCGGAGGGCGTGAGGTCCAAGGCCGGTTCCCCGTCGGACATCATTTCCAGTAAGGAGGGCGTCGTCAAAGGGCATCCTGCAGCTACAGCACAGTCCTCTCAGCTGAAAGAGTCCCATTCTCCCTATTACCATGGCTACGATCCTTACTATTCTCCAAGTTACATGCACCCTGGGCAGGTGGGAGCCCCTGCGGCCGGGAACGGCGGGAGCACGCAGGCGATGAAGATCAAGAAGGAGTCCGAGGAGGAGGCCGAAAGGAAAGACAAGGCAGAGCAGCTGGATGCCAAGAAAGCGGACCACAACCCGGCACCCTTACAGCCTCAGCACCAGTCGGTGATCACGCAGAGACACCCAGCGCTGGCGCAGTCGCTTTACTACGGCCAGTACGCCTACGGGCTATATATGGACCAGAAGTCCCTGATGGCCACCAGCCCTGCCTACAGACAGCAGTATGAGAAGTACTATGAGGACCAGAGGCTGGCAGAGCAGAAAATGGCCCAAGCTGGCCGAGGAGAGTGCGACAGGAAAAGCGAGCTCCCCTTGAAGGAGCTGGGCAAGGAGGACAGTAAACAGAAAAGCCTGCCGTCTGCCACAATCTCAAAAGCTCCCTCTACCCCAGAGCCTAACAAAACCCATTCTAAACTAGGGCCGCCAGTGCCTAATAAAACTGAGGACACAGGTAAATCACAGCTTCTCCCCGGCCACCAGCAGCAGCTTCAGGCCGACAGCTTCAAAGCTAAGCAGATGGAAAACCACCAGCTTATTAAGGAGGCTGTAGAAATGAAATCTGTCATGGACTCTATGAAGCAGACAGGTGTAGACCCAGCCTCGAGATTTAAACAAGTAAGATTGTGGAGCGTGGCCCCCCACAGGGAGAGAGCGAGTCTGACCCTTGGACATGTCTGGGCTTGATCTGGTTAGCCTTCTTCCCAGGAAATAAGCCAAGGGTTCCTTAGGGTTGGTCCCTTCTCCTCCTGAAACGTATTCGCAAAGATCCTCTCACGAGCCACTGTGTACCTCTCCAGTGTGCCTAACTCACCCTCGCCTTGGGTTGTGTATGTAGTCAAAGGAACTTCGCACCTGTGCGTCGCAGACTCGTGTTCCGTGCTGGTCACTCGCTGTGAACCTGACGAGGTCCCTTACTTTCTTACTGAGCCCAGACTGAGGGAGTCCTTCCACCTGGCCGCTGAGATCCTGAGTCTGATCTCTACCGCGTGTGTTCTTTCTCGTGTCCACATTTCTCCCGGCAGCCTCGAGGAGCATAAGACCGGGGCCTTAAACCCACATTCCCCACTGGGCTCTGTCCTACCACTTGGGGCCCGGATGTCTTTCACACGGTGTCTGAGATGCCTAGGGGTTAAGAGCCCCAATGCGGGGCTCCGTGCCGATCGCCTGTGAGGAGAACAGGGGGGTCTGGGTGCGTGGGCCTCCCGCAGCCATCCCGGAAGCCCCTGCTCGGCCAGCCTGAGGCTCCCTGTGCAGACACCTGAAAATCGGCCACCGCGAAATCACACGTGTGCTCGCACTTTCTGTCACTGCGCACACATCCTGACTCACTACGGTCCCGCGAGAGTTAACGCTGGGGTTTCCCGGCCTCCCGACCCCCCCTCTCCACTCCCACGCTTTCACCTCTGGTGAATCAGAGCACCAGAATCCTTTCTTGATGCTCATTTCTGCCCAGAGGTTGAGACTCAGGCCCAAGGTTGAATGTTCTCTCTCAGGACTTAAATACCCAGGGGGTTTTTGTCGTGAATGGGATGGGGGTCGCAGAGGCCTTTTGGGCTCCTCGCTTGCCCCAATTCTGGAGGCCTGAATCAGGCCGTGGCTTCACAGGGCTGCGTCAGAACTTGGGGGGTTATAGATGCCTTTGGTTTCTAAAAGAAAAGCTATGATGTGTGCTATTAATTTTTGAAATTTTGTTTTGATGAAGATGTCCGCACATGAGATGTGAGCCCCTATATTAAGCCTCAGCTGCTGTAGTTGAAGAAAATACATTAGGAAACCAAGAGTTTCCATCCCCCCCCCCCGCCCCGTTCCCCATAAATGATGTTACGTGATCTATTCGTGACTCAGTGGCCTGAGCTGAAGTTTTTTAAATATGTATATGTATTTTAACTTTTATTTATTTTTTGAAAGAGGGAGAGACAGAGTGTGAGCAGGGGAGGGCCAGAGAAAGAGAGGGAGACACAAGGTCCAGGCTCTGAGCTGTCAGCCCAGAGCCCCACGCGGGATTCAAACTGATGAGCCGTGAGATCATGACCTGAGCTGACCAAAGTCAGACGCTTAACCAACTGAGCCACCCAGGCGCCCCCTGAGCTGACGAATTCTCAAATTCGTTTTGCCTATGTGAGACAATGAAGGGAAAATGAGGGTTAGATTAAATTATGTCTGAGGGTGTTATTTAACGTTGAAAGATCCCACGAAGGGCCCGGCTCTGAGTTCCCTCAGACCTGAGTTGGAAGCCCAGCTGCGCCCTGGTCAGCAGCACGACCCTGCTGTTCCTTGAGCTTTAAAAGCTTTGCTTTTGTCTTGTGTAAAAGAGGTTAATAACGACGCCTACCTCAGATGTTATTACTTTGTGAGAGGAAGGTAAAGCTCTTTGCACAGTGCGAGCACATAAATACATGTTAACTTAGCATTAGAAGTAAGAGTAATAATGCTGTCATGGTGATTAATGGGTTTTGCTTAAAAATGGAGATTTTAAAACGAGTTTTTTTTTTCCTTTTCTTCTTTCTTTTCTTTCTTTTCTTTTCCTTCTCTTTCTTTTCTTTCTTTCTTTTCTTCCTCTCCTCTCCTCTCCTCTCCCCTCCCCTCCCCTCCCCTCCCCTCCCCTCCCCTCCCCTCCCCTCCCCTCCCCTCCTTCTCCTCTCCCTCCCCTCCCCTCCCCTCCCCTCCCCTCCCCTCCTTCTCCTCTCCCTCCCCTCCCCTCCCCTCCCCTCCCCTCCCCTCCCCTCCCCTCCTTCTCCCCTCCTTCTCCCCCCTTCCCTCCCCTCCCCTCCCCTCCTTCTCCTCTCCCTCCCCTCCCCTCCCCTCCCCTCCCCTCCCCTCCTTCTCCTCTCCCCTCCCCTCCTTCTCCTCTCCCTCCCCTCCCCTCCCCTCCCCTCCCCTCCCCTCCCCTCCCCTCCCCTCCCCTCCTTCTCCTCTCCCTCCCCTCCCCTCCCCTCCCCTCCCCTCCCCTCCTTCTCCTCTCCCTCCCCTCCCCTCCCCTCCTTCTCCCCTCCTTCTCCCCCCCTTCCCTCCCCTCCCCTCCCCTCCTTCTCCTCTCCCTCCCCTCCCCTCCCCTCCTTCTCCCCTCCTTCTCCCCTCCCCTCCCCTCAATCAGGATCCAGATTCAAGGACCTGGCATCATTATGTATACCAGCCCAAATACCTGGATCAGCAAAAGTCAGAAGAGCTTGAGAGGGAAAAGAAATTAAAAGAAGATAGTCCCAGGAAGACTCCCACTAAAGACAGTGGCGTGTCCAGCCTCCCCGTGTCATTAACGAGCATTAAGGAGGAGCCCAAAGAGGCCAAGCGCCCGGATTCTCAGTCCACGGAGGAGAACAAGCTCAAGAGTGATGATCGGAAGACGCCTGTGAACTGGAAGGACTCTCGGGGAACGAGAGTGGCAGTTTCCTCGCCTCTGAGTCAGCATCAGCCCTACATACAGTACTTGCATGCTTATCCTTACCCACAGATGTATGACCCCAGCCACCCTGCATACCGGGCTGTTTCTCCTGTCCTAATGCACAGTTACCCTGGTACGTGTCGCGGGTTCTCGCTCTTTTAGAGGGAAGAGGCTACATTCACTTAGTGGTTACTGAAAAGCTCAGGATAAATGAGATGCTTCGGTGGTCGCGTTTGTTTTGCTTGTCTTTATGCTGCTTCAAGTCCCCAGGATGAAACTTACTTAACATGAGTTCATTTTGTTTTGTCTTAGAGAAAACGTCAACGGTTCCCGGCTCTAGTTTCCATAGACTCTGATGCTCTCGTCTGTTAGACTGACAGATACTTTATTGCCTATGAAAATATTCTCGGCGCTCACTGTCATAATCATTATAGTTACTGTTCCTTTCACTTAAGCGGATGCGTAAATGTATGAAATGGCTGTAAGCTCAATTCTGTTTATAACCTCCGTTCATCAGGACGAATTAACTGGGAGAAGAAAATCGGAGAACCTCCGTCGTGCACTTTAACGATGATGTAGCCCATTCTTAATGTAATCCCCTATTTTAAGGTCTCCGACTCTTAGCCCAAATTCGTTGTAACCCGAGTGATTTTTTTTTTTCCTGTTGAAAAAATGGAGCCCATAACTTGATGTGGCATTTGTTGTTTATCTGCAGGGGCCTATCTCTCTCCAGGCTTTCATTATCCTGTTTATGGGAAGATGTCAGGGAGAGAAGAGGCAGAGAAAGTCAATACCAGCCCTAGCATCAACACGAAAACAACATCGGAATCAAAAGCGCTGGACTTGCTCCAGCAGCACGCCAACCAGTACCATAGCAAGTCTCCTGCCGTAAGCCTCCTTTTGTTGTTACTTAAAAGTACCGTGTTTTGGGGGAGAAGAGGGGACAAGCTAGGAAGCGGTCTTGAAATATAAATGGTTTTCGAACCCAGCTGTGATTTCAAGATGCTGTTTTATCCTCGCACATAAAGAACGCAATGTTCAAAGGTAAGATGCTTTTTCACACGCGAGGGGGAAGAAAAAAAATCGTCAAAGCGTATGTGGTGCTGGCGAGCTTTTCTGTCGCAAAATGCACCGTGCCTTGACTGCCCAGGAGGGCGTCTGCTAGGTGGACATGTAAATTCATAGGAGCCGGCTTGCGGCGCGAAGTATTTCTGATGGCGGATATTTTGATGCACTGGCACGGGTGAGTCGCATGGGGAAGGGACGGCTGCACCTGTCTGTTTTGGCCTCGACCCATTGTCCTGTCCCTGTAACTTCCCGAAGCAAGGGAGACACGTGCCTTTGTGAAAGATGGCTGCACCCTCGCTCCCATCCCGGCACCACCCCCTCCGTGAAAGAGGGCAACTACTAGTCCTAAAGGCTGGTGTCAAGAGACGCAAAAGGGTGTGGCCATTCTTGCCTAGAAAAGAAGTTTGGAGTAAGATCCAAGATCTTTGATGTGGACGAGTCCAGCAGGGACTCTGTAAGCGAGGAAAGGGGATTCATGAATCTATTTCTGTGCGTACTCCTTCCAGCACAGGCATTTTTTTTCTTTTCACGTGACAACGAGAACCTCAGGTGGGCCGGGTTCTAGTGGGCAGACACGTGTAGGAAAGGCAGTCGTAAACTGTGATTCGGGAGAACCACAGCTTTTCGTTGAGCCTTCAGAAGCTGCCGGATTCCGGAATGCTTTCAGAGGCACAGGGCGATGATTTCCCGTACTTGGTATTGCCCTGTCTTGTCGAGATGTGTATTTTCTTTTTTTGTTTATTTGTTTTTCAAAAGATTTTTTTTTAACGTTTGTTTATTTTTGAGAGAGAGAAAGAGTGGGAGTGGGGCAGAGAGAGAGGGAGACACAGAATCTGAAGCAGGCTCCAGGCTCTGAGCTTGTCAGCACACAGCCCGATGTGGGGCTCGAACTCCTGAACGGTGAGATCAGAACTGAGCCGAACTCAGACTCTTAACCAACTGAGCCACCCAGGCACCCCGAGAGGTGTATTTTCAATGGGCTAAAATGGATAAGGTGTATTGAGAATTGGGAGATACATTCGCCCCACAAAATGTAAGTAAAATACACAGTCATTAGAAAATTTTTTTCGACCTTCTTGACCCATGTATAAATGTTGTTTCTGGGAAGAAATCGGGTAGATCCTAATCTTGCAATTTCGAGCGACTGTAAAGAAAAAGTTCTTTTATTTCCATCACTTGAGGCAAACCCTGATGCCACCTGGTTAACTTTTAGGTGGGGCGTTTCTTTAGCTTTGGCTTTTTTCCAACTGGAACTCATGCGTGCCTTTTGAAATGATCTTCACTTCGTAAGGAATGTTAAGTATCTCTGTGTTTGCTTCTGAATCATTTACACATAGGGCTCAAAGGACAGAAGTGGGTTAGCACTCCTGTCGGTTGTTTTTCAGAGTATTTAGAGGGGCCCGTCTTTCTTTTCTTTTCTGTTGCAGCCCGTGGAAAAGGCGACAGCAGAGCGGGAGCGGGAGGCAGAACGGGAGAGGGACCGCCACTCGCCGTTCAGCCAGCGGCACCTGCACACGCACCACCACACCCACGTGGGCATGGGTTACCCACTCATCCCTGGTCAATATGACCCTTTCCAAGGTCAGCGGTTCTGTCGTTATTGTGTTGTTCGTTCTGCTTTGGAAAACTATGGGCCCAAAGGACCGCTCACGTCTTAAAATAAACACACTGAGCTTTGAGTGAACATGAACTCCAGGGAGTAAATAAGTTCTTAATTCTTATTTCCTAGTATTTCCTAGTAATACAATGAAGGCGATTCCCCGCGTCTTTGTGTTCTATTGAGACAGGAAATGACTCCCACTTAATAATTGTCACTGGTTGATGTTATCGGTGGCTTCCTGCTATCTCATGGACTGAGGGTGGCGGCCAGTGTCTGGGGCACTGAATATAACAATCAGAAGATCAGATAGCTGCTTGAGGGAAATTGTGGGAAAAAAGGGAGGCATAATGAGAGGCTTTGGTGAAATGGCACTGGTTTCTGCAGGCCTTTTACGTTGTATCTGCCCCCACCCCGACCCTCACCCCGAAAGTAATGGGAGTGACATGATTAGGTCTAACCTTTTCTTTTCAGATTTTTATTTACATTCCAGTTAGTTGACACACAGCACAGTATTGGTTTCGGGAGTAGAATTCAGTGATTCATCACTTCTGCACAACACCCAGTGCTCATCACAGGTGCCCTCCTTAATGCCCATCACCCATCTTGCCTACCCCACCCACCTCCCTCCATCAACCCCTCGCTCAGTTTGTTCTCTCTGATTATGAGTCTCTTGTGGTTTGTCTTCTCTTTTCCTCCCCCTCTTCCCATCTGGTCATCTGTCTTGTTTCTTAAATTCCATGTATGAGTGAAATCATATGTTTGTCTTTCTCCGGCTCATTTTCCTTAGCATAATATACTCTAGCTCAATCCATACATTGCAGATGGCAAGATGTCCTTCTTTGTGATCGCTGAGTAATATTCCATTGTGTGTGTATATAGAGGGGTGTGTGTGTGTGTGTGTGTGTATCCATTTCTTGTTTATCAGTCGATGAATCCACCATTCATCAGTCGATGGACATTTGGGCTCTTTCCACAGTTTGGCTGTTGTGGATAGCGCTGCTCTACCCCTCCAGATCTGTGTTTTTGTATCCTTTGGGTAACTACCGAGTGGTACGATTGCTGGATCAAATTTAACTTTTTCAGGAACCTCCACACTGTTTTCCAGAGCGGCTGCACACGTTTGCATTCCCACCAGCAGTGCAAGAGGGTTCCCCTTTGTCCGCACCCTTGCCCACACCGGTTGTTTCCGGAGTTGTTATTCCGACAGGTGTGAGGTGGTATCTCATTGTGGTTTTGATTTGTATTTCCCTGATGAAGAGTGATGTTAACATCTTTTTCCTGTGTCTGTGAGCCATCTTTCGGGGGTGTCTTCTTTGGACAAATGTCTATTTGTGTCTTCTGCCCATTTCTTACCTGGGTCGTTTGGTTTTTGGGTGTTGAGCTTGCTAAGTTCATTATAGATTTTGGATACTAACCCTTTTATAGATATGTCATTTGCAAATATCTTCTCCTATTCTATAGGCTGCCTTTTAGTTTTGTTGTTTCCTTCGCTGTGCAGAAGCTTTTTATTTTGATGAGGTCCCAATAGTTCGTGGTTGCTTTTGTTTCCCTTGCCTCTGGCAACATGTCTAGTAACAAGTTGCTCCAGCCAAGGTCAAAGAGGTTGTTGCCTTTGTTCTCCACTGGGATTTTGATGGCTCCCTGTCTTACATTTAGGTCTTTCATCCATTTTGAGTTTATTTTTGTGTCTGGTGTAAGAAAGTGGTCCAGTTTCATTCTTCTGCGTGTTGCTGTCCGGTTTTCCCAACCCCATTTGCCGAAGACATTGTCTTTTTTCTACTGGATATTCTTTCCTGCTCTGCCGAAGATTAGTTGGCCATACGTTTGTGAGGTCGTTTCTGGGTTCTCTGTTGTGTTCCATTGCTCTATGTGTCTGTTCTTGTGCCAGTACCATACTGTCTTGATGATTACAGCTTTGTAATATGGCTTGAGGTCCGGAATCGTGATGTCTCCAGTTTTGGTGGCTACCATTCTTTTTCAGGAATGCTTTGGCTCTTTGGGGTCTTTTGTGGTTCCATACAAATTTTAGGATTGTTTGTTCTAGCCCTGTGAAAAATGCTGGTGGTTATTTGATGGGGACAGGGTCAACACTTTTAATCCCCTGTAATTCGGGGGCTCTTCTCAGCCGTTCATTGCTGTGACTTTAATGATGGCGAAAAAGCCATAGAATCGTTGTGAGATAGCCTTCGATTTGTGGTGTTCTAGTTGACCTCCTGCTGCTTGTCCCAGCTCTGTCACCTTACGGGGGTAGGTGGTGGCCCCATCTCTACCAAGAGATCCACTCACTAGGTTCTTGCTGTCTTAGGTAGCTCAGACTGCCATGACAAAATGTCACAGACTCTCTGGCTTTAGACAACAGAAAGTTTTCTCATCGTTCTGGAGTCTGGGAGGCTGGGTGCCAGCACGGTTGCTTGGTAACGAGTGCTCGGTTCCGGGCTTGTAGGTGGCTGCCATCTTGCTTTGTGCTTAAACGACCTCTTCTCTGTGTGCAGGGGGCAGGGGCAGCGGCGGAGGGAGGAGAGCTTGTGAGAGAGCTACCTTCTGGTGTCTCTCCTTATAAGGACATCATGACCTCATTTGACCTTAATTATTTAAGTCCTATCTTCAGATGATCACATCGCGGATTAGGGTGTCCGCATAGGGATTTTGGAGGGCCACGTTCAACCCATAGCACTTGCCACGTTGGCCCCCATTCTGCTGTGTGAATACGAGATACCATGTGTGAAAGGTACCTCCAGGAGTAGGAAGTACTCTACACATGGGAAAGGTCATTTTTATTTGTTTACCCCTCGTTACCACTCACAGTCAACTAGTAGCGTTCAGAAAGAACATAGAGGGCTTAGAAGGAGAATTATCTTCCCTAGCTTTGCATGTGTTTTTTCTTGTTTTTCCAGGATTGTTTTCTGTAGAATTAAAAAATAATTTCCTATCAGGCAGCTTTGCGCCATCTGGAGCCATTCCGTTCTCTGACTGCTGTCTTTCTCTTGCAAGGTAGAAGTTAGGACTGTTGTTAAGTTCCATTCACCAGTTCTCTGTTTCTTACGAGATGCAGGATGCGTTGTGTTCGTTCACTGGGGAAATGCTGAAGTGATCAAAGTTATTATGAAAGTATTGTATGCTAAGCAAATGGCGTGTTGCTTCTGTAATTCACTGTGACTTTTGATTCCTGTTGTTGCCGGGGACCTATTATGTCTCCTGAGCTTCCTATTCAGGAATGCGAGCAAACCATTTAGTACCATGCAGAGTCACAGAGATGGAATGTTCTCTCTTCTCTTTGACTAGCTATTAAGAAAACCGCAGAGTATCGGATAAATGGCTAGATAGGGGTTAGACTAAGCGGTGTGGGCTCCGTCTCTTCTATGTGAAACATTTCCTGTGTGTGTTTAGGAGAGGACGGATTGCTGCAGCCCTTCACCCCTGGGCCTGCACCTGCTCTTATCTTTCCCGAGTGTCACAGAAACCCTGCATTTTTTCCCCCATTAGGCTTGACCTCCGCCGCCCTCGTTGCCTCTCAGCAGGTGGCTGCCCAGGCATCTGCATCAGGAATGTTTCCTGCACAAAGAAGGTAAATATCCTTACATTTTGAATCTACATTTTTCTACCTAGAGACATCTTAATGGGTGGGAGGCAGTTAAGTGTAGGCCTTTTAGACCAAAAACTTGGCTCTTTGGGTTTTTATATTCTTGTAACGAACGTGCTTTTAATGGCCCGTTGCTTTACATGCAGCTTACGTTCCGGGACCCTCATTTCTTTAGCTGTAGTATAGGTTAGTAATTAACTGATGAGTGCTTTTATTTATTTATTTTTCAAGCAGTCGAAAAGCCTCTTAGGTTACCCTCACAGCCCTGTTAAAACACTCCCGCCACCACTCCCTTTGTTTTATCACGTTTCAAAATAAAGTCACAAAGGGAGACATTTATTTTCAGAATGCTAAAGGTCATGTTTGTTCTCTGATACTTTTAATTATCCCTCAAGTTGTGTCAGAAAGGAACATAATTTATTTTTCCACAGTGTAGATCATAACCCTCGTGTGCATTCCCTTTCTTGAATAAGCGAGTTCCATGATTTGAATAGAATTAAGATAAGCCCGTCAGTCTTAGGGTTTTCACATTTTCGGCGTCAGATGCGGATGGAGCCCTGTGCTAAGGTCTTCTTTTTCCTTTGCAGAGAATAACAAGATTGGAAATGTACGTTGTCATGTGACTGGATCACATGGGGAAGCGCTTTTATACAGACATCAGTTCCATGGTGTTAATTTGAAATGCCTTTAATGGCAGGCAAGAACCAGTCATTTCATTTTTGTAAATTACAGATTTTATCACAGAGTAACAAATGTTGCTGTAATTAAGCTTCTGTTTTATATATATATACGTATACATATATGTGTATATACATATATATATATATATATATATTCTTTACTTTTTGTATCAGTAACCAGGCTCGCACACACAGGGTCTGCTATCCCGTTGCAAACCACTCAGTAAAGGAAGTAAAAAAATGTATCTGTCATGTTGAAAAGCGTTAGCCACAAAAGGTTGCCTACTTTCTTTTCCTTTTCCTTTTCGATTGTAAATAAATGACGTATCCGTGTGCCTGAACCTTGCATATCCTTCATAGATTCCCCCCCCACCTCGCCCCCTGCCCCCCGCCCCCGCAAGGCCCTCAGAAAGGCTGGCTGTGATGATGACGCTTGGGTACAATTTAGATGTCTATTTGGTGGCTCCCGTTAAAGACACATCCGTGTAAAATGTTCCTGTAGTCACTGTTTGTACTTGTGTGTTGTGGAAAAAAAATGACTTTTGGAAGGCATGGGGTTGCCAATACCACAAAAACTGTGTTGTAGATAATGTAAAGATTAAAAATGGGGAAATAATGAGCATCTGTGAATAATGAGGTGTCATTTTTTGATAATCTTGAATGGCAAATAACCCAATAGCCTGCGTACCAGAGACATCTGTGATTGTTCTATTACTTGAATAGTCTTACAGTCCCCACCCCCCACCGCCAACTTTTTTTTTTTTTTTTAATGTTTACAATTATCCAGTTTTAGAAGAGAGAGACTTTAACGCCATTGCCTGGTTACTTGTTTTATGCTGTAATCTAGTTTATTTTATGTAAAATGTATATTGAATGCTTTCCTTTTTTATACCTGCCTTAAATAATTTGGCAATCAGAATTAAAAAGGTTTTTTTTTTTTATAACGGCTTCTTGTCTGTCTCGACTTCTTTCTAGTTGGCTGATAGTGATTCCAGTTTTCAAAAAAGCGGTTTCTTGATATTATGAATGTTCAGTTCATGAAGTACACACATGCTAAGTTTTCTTATATGATACGCGGGTATAACATCCAAGCGGTGTGTTTAATTCAGAGGACATGTCCATAGTCACTGGGTCTTTACTCTGAACAGGGGGTGTGACATCACTACAGATTGGTAGATACAGGTGGTTGTGATACGGAATGATATTGCAAAGTTAGTCTTGGCAATGCGTGGACAGTAGGTGAAGTGTGTAAAAAGTCAGCTAGCCATTTATTTGACTCGCCATTAAGTTGTCCCATGAGCGGATTTTATGCCAAACGTACAGAATTAACTGCCTCCTTCCTTTCTTCTTCCTTGCCCCCCCTTCCCATCCTCCCTCCCTTCCAAGAAGCACTCACCGAGCACCTACTTTTATCCCGGACACTGTGTAGGTGCTGGAATATGGCCGTGAACAAAACAGATCGAAATTCCTGTACTCACAGAATTTGCATTTTTAGGTGTGGTAAGCATAATAAAATATCTATGTGATAAGAGTATAATAGATGGTTGATAAACACTACGGACCGAAAGCACGTGAGTGGGCATTGGGATGTGAAAGTCCGCGAGTGTAGATAGAGCGATCAGAGAAGCCTCAGTACTGGAGATGAGAAGTGATCCATGCACAGATCTGAGGGGTGGGGGTGGGGGGGCATCGCAGCCACTAAGAAACGCTGCAGTGGGGGTGTGCTTTCTGTGTCTGGACTGGTCGATCTCCGTGCTTCTTTGCAACTCTTAAGTTTTTAATTTTACTCTAATTGCCAATGGCAGTTCTCCCACTTGGTGTTCTAAAAAGTTCTTTAAGTTGCTGGACTTTGTCTTGCTGTCCCCCTTAGGGGCCTTGTCTTCACAACTGGGTAGGTTTCTGTGCAAGCCACATGTGTTCTCCACTTTCAGAAAATCACCTTCAAGTGTTACCCTTGCCGGGCGCCTTCCGGGTCCAGCCAGTGTTCTTACTAGATTTCTGTAGAAGGACGTTTTTCTTTGAATTTTCACTTGGGTTTCCTTTTGAATTTCGTCTTCGTGACTGTTGATAAAAAATCACTCTCTGGTGTTTTCCTACTCTTAAGAGAATTTCACGTATTTCCCATCGTTTTGTAACCGCATTTTTAAATCCGTTTTTTCGTTTTCCGTTTGTAGACCACATCTTGATGTATCCTTGAAGAGCTCATGTAATTTTTCGTATGCCGCTTCAACAAGCATGTTTCCTCTGTTCGAAACCCAGTTTCAAGTATGTCTGTTAATGGCCTACGTGCTGCCGTAGTTCTGGAACAGACCAGACAATCGAGTTGTTCAAAACGCAACGGCAGACCAAGAGCGCCTTAAGTCTTCCGCTCACTTACCGTGTTCCTTACGGTGCCCGGGCAACGCTACGGGTTCCTGAGGACTTTCCTAGTTTTCGCAATAAGTACTTTCAAGACAATTTTCATAAAAGCCGGTCTTCCCCTTCAGCTGCAAAATGACTGGGTGTATGCTTACTACATATCAGCGTTTTAATCACTGCTAGTTAGGTGCCTAAATAGAGTATAAATAGATGCGGCCGACCATGCTTAGCTCTGCACCCGTAATAAACAGGAGTGCTGATAAGCGCAGCGCGATATATGACCAAAGGCACAGCGCGATTTGAACAGTCTCTCCCCCTAGGCTTTTACGGGAACATTATTCATGACTGGTTTACATTAATCACTAAATGAAGTTTTGTTTCTTCCCCCGAAACTGTTACAGTGTTGTCTTTGCTTGTGACAACACGAATTGCCAAAGGCCGGGGTCTGTTTATATTATGTGTGCTGATTCTCTAGCTGAGTACATAGTCAGGACTGAATGGTAAATTAAAGATTCCCAAAAGACAGGCATACTTGGCTCCGTTATATTACTATGATGAATCTGCCATTAATGCGGTTCTAATTGTTTCACTTTTATGGACATAAAATCAGTCCCCTTAGTGACTAATAATAGGGTTTATTGATTTTACTAAACATTATTCATTCTAGGCCCGCTCATATCAGCTTGTCCTGAACATATGCACAAAGCCCGCAGTGCTGACACAGTGCCGATTAACTTCACGGAGCAATGAGAGTGAAGAGTTGTTTACAGCTGTGGTCCCATCGACGGCAGAATATTAAAAAAAAAACAAGGGAACAGGCTCCACGTAGAACCCTCGGTTCCCCCATTTGGATCTCAGATGGCTCTCTCGTGGAAACTTGCCCGTGCTGGTCAGCAGTGCTCACTAACGCGCAGGGAGTTAAAGGCTGGCCTTCTGCGTTCACCCTGGCTGTGACCCTGATTTACTGTGGTTTCGGCCCAAGGGTCTGAGAGTCACCAGAAGGAATGGCCATGATTGATACAGGATAAAACAGCGGTTTAAATGGTAATTCCCGGTCGTTTCATTCCCTCCCTGAGTCTGAAAAAGAGACTAGGCAGGCGAAGCCATTTACTATTGTTTTGTCACCAAACAGTCATCCGTTCCCTGCTTCCCGCAGAAGCCTGAGTCGTAAATGTTGTTTACTTTCCTTAACTTGAGGAGGGAAAACAGAAGTGAAGCCCGCGCTTAGCAGGGCCCTTAGCATGGATTCTTTCTTTTCCTTCTCCGAAGCAGTCTCTAAAAAGCAAGGCCTCCCAGCCTCGGCACTTAATTCTCCTAAAACCCAATTACTGTTCCCGTCTCAGAATTGAGGAAACTGAGGCACAGAGGTAAAACCAGTGCAGTCCACGCGGCCTCAAGGACAGGGGCAGGCTTCACAAGCACGATGCCCTCGTGTTTCAGAAGAGGGATCGTAACGTCGCTCAGTAAGTAATACGACCCAGCCCGCTTTCTTTGCTAAACTCTTTTTTTTTTTTTTAATTTTTTTTTTATTTATTTATTTTTGAGACAGAGAGACACAGAGCATGAGCAGGGGAGGGGCAGAGAGAGGGGGAGACACAGAATCTGAAGCAGGCTCCAGGCTCTGAGCCGTCAGCACAGAGCCTGAAGTGGGGCTCGAACTCATGGAGTATGAGATCATGACCTGAGCTCAAGTCGGATGCTCAACCGACTGAGCCACCCAGGCACCCCTCTTTGCTAAACTCTTGACTATTTTCAGAGGGGCAAATGGGGGAACTATATAGTCTGTGTCTTGAGTTTTCTAGAAGACAAAACCCCGGTGCAGCCTTTCCCAGAGCTGGGTAGCAGTCCAGACCCAGGACCCTGAGAGCTTGGAGGGTCGTCAGCTCATTGCTGGCCTAAGTTGCTGGAAGTTACACTATTTTCCTGGTTGTCCGAGCGGTCCCCGCTACTTTTAACACTGCCACACGCAGCTGGTAACTCGAAGCTCACAATCCAACCTCGGTGTGGTGGGAACTGGTGCTCGTGTGATAGAGGCTGACGGGAAAAACGGGGTTTGAAAAGTTAAGTTTTTTTTTAACGTTTATTTATTTTTGAGACAGAGAGAGACAGACTGTGAACGGGGGAGGGTCAGAGAGAGAGGGAGACACAGAATCCGAAGCAGGATCCAGGTTCTGAGCGGTCAGCCCAGAGCCCGACGCGGGGCTCGAACTCCCGGACCGCGAGATCGTGACCTGAGCCGAAGTCGGATGCTTAACCGACTGAGCCACCCAGGCACCCCAGAAAAGTTAAGTTTTGAAAAAAGTGAAGGTAGGGGGGCGCCTGGCTGGTTGGTGGAACATGTGGCCCTTGATTGAGGGGTTATGAGTTCCAGCCCACGCAGGGCGCAGAACCTACTAAGAATAAAAAAAAGAAAGACTAGCAAAGGAAGAAGTTCCAACCACAGCTTCAGATTCATTTCCCGTAACCAGATCCTTTTCTAGTGCATTTTGTGTGCCGAGGGAGATGCGCGAAATATTTATTTGCAAGATGTAAACATGTAAACCGTACCCCCGTTTCTAGAAACTTGGATTGGAATTGCTACCTTATTCTAATATAGCGGACGCCTAAAAAAAATGAATGGCCTTGATTTTTCTTGGCCTCTGAGACGACTTTGTTCCAGAAGATATGTGCTGTGGGCAAGATATACTATTTGATTCAAAAATTCTTCCTACTCAGGGTGGCAGGAGGCACGTGGCTCAGGCACCCTGAGCCTCATGGAATCATCAGAAGACTGCAGGTTGGAAGGAGAAGGTGGTCCCATCTTCCTGTCCCTCCCCAGGGAAGGTCATCCACCCACCCACCCCCATCCTCCTAGATCAGATCCTGAAGTTTCCAGGGTTTATTTCTAGGGTGATGGTTGGCAGGTGGGGAAGGAGGGGTGCAATCCCAGCCCAGCAGGGATGGCTTTTCAACCTGATCGCAGAGAGGGACGGCATCTCTGGTGGAGTTGGTCGTTGCGGGGTTGGGTATTTTCCCCTGCCTGTAACAAAACCTTGACTCCAATGGCCTGAACCCATGAATGACATTCTGTTCCATGACGCAAAGCTGAAAGCAGAGTGAGCCCCAGATGCAGTCCTCCATGCCACCGGGTCTGCTTCTCTGGAATACTCTTTGCTCTAGTCTCTTGATCCCTTGTGTTAATGGCCGTGAAGTTCCAGGGGCCCTGTCCAGAGACATCCACATCTGGGAGACAGGAATGAGTCTTTCTGTGTCTCTGTCTTAGGGGTTGAGAAGCCTTTCTCCGACACCTGACACACATTCCCTCATGTCTGCTTGACCAGAATCAGGGCACATGCTCACTCCTGAACCATCATGGACAAGAGGATGAGATTGCTGCCACTTCTTCGGGCTCAGAAGGGTGAGAATCTGCCCCCGGATCGTGCCTCGGAGAGACGCACGAGGGCTTGGAACCAGGGTTCCATTAGGGAAGAAGAGGAAGGAGTAGAATGTTGTGTTGTCTGAAGATCAACCTCTCCTTGAGCCCAGTGGGTCTTGGGGTAGATTCTCCTGCTGTCCTGTGCTCCTCCTGAACTACGTGTGCACACAGGATGGGGTATGGGTAGGAAGCAGGCAGTTGTTGGCACGTAAGCGAAACTCAGGGAGCCCCTCCACTGTGACTGATTCTGTTCTAGAGAATCCAGTGATTGGGCGGAATTAAGGGGTGAGCTACCACGTCATAGACCACACTGAACATCCGAAAGACGGCAAAGGGATTCAGAAACCTAGCGAGCGGGACTCTACTGGGGGGGGAAGGATGATACCGCTCTTCACTGCCGCCCCAAACACACACACACACACACACACACACACACACACACACACAGTTGTATGTTCTTTTCTCCCTGCAGAAGTTCCCTAAAATTAAAAAAAATTTTTTTTCAACGTTTATTTATTTTTGGGACAGAGAGAGACAGAGCACGAACGGGGGAGGGGCAGAGAGAGAGGGAGACACAGAATCGGAAACAGGCTCCAGGCTCTGAGCCATCAGCCCAGAGCCCGACGCGGGGCTCGAACTCCCGGACCGCGAGATCGTGACCTGGCTGAAGTCGGACGCTTAACCGACTGCGCCACCCAGGCGCCCCAGAAGTTCCCTAAAATTTAAAGCCCGTAAGAAATAAGACGGACCTACCTTTTCCCCAAGCAAGTAGCCTGTAATCTGAAGAGAAGAGAGGATCTCTGGATTCCTTACTGGAATAGAGATACAAGCTTGAAGTCATGGGGAGCGGGGTTGGGGGGGGGCGGTAAGGGCACTGGCACGTTGGGAGGGGTAAATGTCAGACACTGGTGTACCAAGAGCAAGGTCAGATTAGCTCACTGGCCGGGGGGAGAATCCCCTGGGAAGATTCCTAGAGGGAAAGAGAAACCAGGCGTTAGCTTGTGGTCCTTGACACAGGGTTACCAAAAGCTTTAGGTTGAGAAAGAGCCTTGAGTGGTTCTTGCAAACCAGTCTTGTGGTTGCTGAGGGGGAAGAGTAGGCGGTTTGCTCCTGGGTAGCCTCGATGGTGGGGTTTGGAGAGGGATGCAGGGAGGGCTTCGTTCTCTTGACCTCTGACCCCCTCTCTCCTCTCCGAGATCACAGCAGTTGGTAGGAAGAAGGGAGACGAATGGCCCCAATTTCCTGCCCCTCTATCAGTCGTTGCCGGTTCCACGTATAGAGGTGCACTTGTCGCGGAGGGTGGATAGCTCAGGGGTTCCATGTGGCGGTCCCTGAGTTGGTGAGGGGTGGGCTAATGCCGGTCTAGTGACCCGCAATACTTTGGGTGGGATTCAGTTCCTTCCAAAGAAGGAATTTTGAAAGTGGGCGAACAGGACAGGAGCAGAGTCCTTTCAGGATGGATTTCTTGAGGTGCCACTAAAGGGCCACATAGTTCCTAGGGACACAGTGCCCACACCTTGTGCGCTCAGCCCTTCTAGTCAGAGGGGACGGCGCTCCTCCCTGTGCATCAACCGCATGTCTCTGCAGTGCCCTGCAGACCTATTGTTGACTGGGAAGATGGATGTGCACACGAGCCCTCGCTTTGGAGACTCGGCGACCAAAGCTCATAAACCTTCAAGCCTGATGTGCTCAGCCTCAGAAATCCCCAAGTGCCTGTATGTCAGCTGCCCCCCAACCCCCCACCATCCCGTCAGTGATAAGAGACACACAATAAAAGATGTATTTTATGACAACAGCTTGGTGACCAGACTGTCTGGGGGCTGAAGCAGGATTAGTCATGGACAGGTCCCCAGCAGCCCCGCTGACCGCGGGCCCTGTGAGCTCAGTCCCCAGGCCGCTGGCGAGTGGCAGACATGCCCAGATGTGGAAAGCTTCGATGTCTGACTCATTCGTGCCCCTTGCCTGGCTTCTATGGTAGTCAGTGAGGGGCAGAATCAGAGACACAAAATGACACACAGCCGGGGGAAGTCTCGGTGCCTATTAGTGGCCAGCTTGTACAGGTTTCTGTCTTGAGAGTCCTCCTGCTGTGGCGGTGAAGCTTCTGGAAACCCCATGTGACAATTCAGGGAACCCAGGAACATTTCCATGACCGACTGGAGGGTGGGGTGGGCCAAGATCCTACAGGTGGCCAAGTAGCGTCCCCCGGGTCAGCCAAGAGGGACTTCCTTTTCATCATCTGGTGGTGGAAACTGATGACTGGTATTTAATATGAAGGAAGTATTCTCCGGGAAGGCCAAGTGTCTCCGGCCTCACCCCACATTCCATGTAGGCAACTCTGAGGGCCTCTGTCTTCTGACTGTTTGGCCGGCTTACCTGGGTACTTCCTCCTTTTTTTTCGTTTTAATTAAAAAAAAACTCTTAATGTTTATTTTTTGAGAGAGAGAGAGACAGAGCACAAGTCGGAGAGAGGCAGAGAGAGAGGGAGACGCAGAATCCGAAGCAGGCTCCAGGCTCTGAGCTGTCCGCACAGAGCCCGACGCGGGGCTCCGGCACACGAACTGTGGGATCATGACCTGAGCTGAAGTCGGATGCTTGCTGCTAAGACTTGCTGCTAAGACTATGTCTTAGTCAGAGAGTTTTCAGTTGTAACAGAAACCTAGTCAAAGTAACCTAAGCACAATAGGCAGATTCAATGTAGGGCAGAGGTGTCTTCTGGGAGTGAGGGCAGGAAGTATGCATAAGCTTGCAGGGGGCGGGCCCTGGGACCCGCGAGGTCTTCAGGCACGTTGGCAGCCCCTTTGCCCTTCCCTCTCCTTCATCCTCTCCCCTCCCCTCTCCCCATCGTGGCCTCTTTGCTCTGTGTCTGCTCAGGGCTCTCTCTCCTTCTCTGGATGCCTGGCCTGACTCGACTTACAGTATTCCTAGCGTCTCGGTTTTAAGTCCAGATTTCCACGAGTGGCCCCCTGGTGTCCCTCGAGCCAGGCTGTGAATGAACCTGCCTGTGGAGGGAGCCAGGGAGGGGGAATGGGGGCACCGCTCAGCCAGCTCCTTTGGGCCAGCCCCGCCCCAGTGCCGCCCAAGCCCAGCATCCAAGGGGCACTTAGGGACAGGAACAGAAGCCCATTCAAACCAGCTGAGTTACAAAGAGGGTCTATTGAAAGCTTAGGAGTCAGTCTCATAATGCCCAAGGGTAGGAAAGGAATTGGCAGGTCCCAGTGATGGTGTCTAGAAAACGCCTCAATCTCTCTCGAGTGTCGCAGAATCTCTTACCCCTGCTTCTGTTGACAGACGGACTGGCGGTACCTCCTCATGGCTTCCCTACTCGTGTTATTGAATACAGCTTGGGCTGACCCTGGGGAGCACTGTGGTCCGTTTCCCACCATCACTTAAGTGACTGAGCCTTTCCGTTCCCCCTCCGAATTCCTACCCCGGATGCACAGGGGCACTGGCCTTCTGCCCCTGCAGTAACCCCATGTGGCTGGCCAGAGGTGGGAGAGAATCCTAGAAGTCAGGACTGTCCCTCCTAGAACTGCCGGTGAGGCAGATTCTCAAAGAAAGGAGGCGAGTCCCTGGCATCTCTCCTGTATCCTGACGTGGCACTCTGTCCCTCATTCGACAAATATTTATGGAGTGCCTGTTGTAGACTAAAGGCTGTTCTGGATGCTGGAGAGAGAACAATCAAGAAAAGACACGAAACGCTGCCCTCATGGACTTTAGCATTTTACTGGGAGACGGTGACCATCAAGAAATATGCAAGGGGCGCCTGGGTGGCACAGTCGGTTAAGCGTTCGACTTCAGCCAGGTCACGATCTCGCGGTCCGGGAGTTCGAGCCCCGCGTCGGGCTCTGGGCTGATGGCTCAGAGCCTGGAGCCTGTTTCCGATTCTGTGTCTCCCTCTCTCTCTGCCCCTCCCCCGTTCATGCTCTGTCTCTCTCTGTCCCAAAAATAAATAAACGTTGGAAAAAAAAAAAAAGAAATATGCAAACAAGTATATGATATGTCAGGTGGTAGTAAATGATGTAGAGACAGGCAAAGGAGAGCCAAAAGGACAGGGAATATCTAGTATGTGGGAGAGGAAATTCCTATTTTTGTGTTCTTTTATGTATATGTATATATACACAAACACACACATCTAATATATATGTATTATTATATATATTACAGATATAATATTACATATCATATAATATATGTATATATTACATATATATGTATATATTGTATGTATATATAATATATGTATGTTACATAATATATATTGTATGTATATATGTATATATTACATATATATTACATATATAATATATAATATATTACATATATAATATATAATATTACATATATAATATATAATATATAAAATACATATATATTAGATGTGTGTGTATGTAATATATGTATCATATGTAATAGATATTATATATGATATATATGTGTGATATATTATATATCTAATATTTATACATTTGATCTTTGTCCAGGTTTCTGGCACAAATCTCCTAAAACCTTTGGAATTGCCTGAGTAATAGGAGTGCCTTTTGTTATTCGTAAGGAGCCCTTTGTGGCCATGCCCAGTTGTATGGTAATGAGGTGACCCTTGGAGGGCTTCTCCATAGCCTCACAGCCTCACCTTGGGGGCTGGTTGCAGAAGAGGCAACCACATGATTAGAAGGCTAGCGCTTTCAGGGGCACCTGGGCGGCTCAGTTGGTTAAGCATCTGACTTCAGCTCAGGTCATGATCTCAAGGTTCTTGGGTTCGAGCCCCATATTGGGCTCTGTGCTGCCAGCTCGGAGCCTGGAGCCTGCTTCAGATTCTGTGTCTCCCTCTCTCTCTGTCCCTCCCTTCTCTCTCTCTCTCTCTCTCTCTCAAAAATAAATTAAGCATTACAAATTTTTTAAAAAATGAAGGTTAGCACTCTCAGAAAGAGGACTGGAGATTGAGTTCAGTCATCAATGGCCAATGATTTCATAAAGCATGACTATGTAATGAAATTTGATAAAAAGTCTCAACAGGGGTGCCTGAGTGGCTCAGTGAGTTAAGTGTCTGGCTTACTCTCAGGTCATGGAATGGAGCCTCGAGGCAGGCTCTGTGCTTGGGACTCACTCTCTCCCTTTCCCTCTGCCCCTCCCCACCCTCGCGCTTTCTCTCTTGCTCTCTCTGTCTCAAGAAAAGGAAAACAAGGGGCGCCTGGGTGGCGCAGTCGGTTAAGCGTCCGACTTCAGCCAGGTCACGATCTCGCGGTCCGTGAGTTCGAGCCCCGCGTCAGGCTCTGGGCTGATGGCTCGGAGCCTGGAGCCTGTTTCCGATTCTGTGTCTCCCTCTTTCTCTGCCCCTCGCCCGTTCGTGCTCTGTCTCTCTCTGTCCCAAAAATAAATAAACATTGAAAAAAAAAATAAAAAAAAAAGAAAAGGAAAACAAATAAATAAAAATAAATTAAAAAGAGATCATCCTTAACCTGTGGGGTCTGTGCTGACACAGGACAGGGTCTGAAAATTACTACTGGAAAACGATGTAGTTTTATATAGGAGGTTCAAGACATAGCTACCCGAAGGAAATGAAGGAGTAGGATGTAGAGATGTCCAGGAGACTAGTGTTTCAGGCAAAGGGAAGCGTCAGTGCAAAGGTCCTGAGGTAAGCACGTGTTTGGAATATAGAAGGGAGAGTGAGAACAGTGTTGCTGGAGCACAGGTGAGGAGTCAAATAGTAGATAAGGTAGGTGTTGACAAGCCGGGCAAGCTGTCCATAGCCGTGGGACGGAAAGCTCATAGACTGAAGATGCACAAATCACACGATTTATTGAGGCAACGTAAACTGAAACGTAGGGTTAGAAGCCCGTGGAAAGAGATGGAGTGGATTAACACACGTAGGCTGGGGCACGGGCAAACGGAAAGGCCCCACACCCTGAGTTCTGTGTTACTTATTTTTTATAACGTTTGTTTATTTTGGGGGAGAGAGCGAGGGAGGGAGAGTGCAAGCCGGGGAGGGGCAGAGAGAGAGAGAGGGAGACGGAGAATCCCAAGCAGGCTCCCCAGTCGGCGCCGAGTTCAACGCGGGGCTCGATCCCACGAACTGGTGAGATCCTGACCCGAGCCGAGATCCAGGGTCAGGCGCTTCACCGACTGAGCCACCCAGGCCCCCTGAGGTCTGTGTTACGCATATGCTTTTGTCCTGTTTGTGTGGGGCGTTAGCCTTCGCCGTGACCCTGTGGTTAGGAGGACTAGACGTGACAATGAGGAAGCTGGAGGATGTCTGGAGTCAGCACAGGCTTGTCGGAGAGCCTGGCCAGGCACTGTAGCATCCGTGTGATTAGGAGCTCCGGCCTTTATCTGCATGTCTGGGACACAGGGCAGGTGGGCTTTGCGTGAGTGTCATCAATGAGCGGCCGAAGTAAGGCCTCGTGGATATTGAGTGCTTCTTGTCCTCATCTATATTTAGGATATAATGAATATTCAGTGCTTTGTGTGTCTCGTATATATTTAGTGATCATGAATATTTAGTATTTACTTGGTTCTTCCATTTCCTTTCCATCTAGGTTCGCACATATATGCTCTATTTGATTTATCTGTCTTAACCTATCTCCTCGGTAAGTAATTTAATTATCTATGCTTAACACATCTAATGATTTGCATCCATCACCTTTGTTTTCTTGTCTTCTCTAGTAGAACTTCATATTCTCACTGTGGCAAATGCGCGTCTCACGAGGTCTGATGGACACAGAGGGTTCGCCTATTATTAGCGTCTTGGGAGCCGTCGTAAGGGCTTCATTTTTACCCTGGAGGGGGCGAGGGAGCTGTGTGTTTAGATGAGGCTAAAATTTCATCACATGCCTGGGAAATTTTAGGAAAGGCAGGAGGTAGGAACGATTCTAGAAGCAGGTTCCAGCAGATTCTTTGTAGAGGCCTGTGTAGTATAAAGTGGGCTGAGAAGGTAGGTTGTGCGTGATGAGGCATAGATATTATTTTGGTTTGTTTGCCTATTAGCTGTTCACTCTTATGGTGGCGTGGGGACAAGAACACGCAGGGTGAGGCAATCACCCCATGATGTGAAGGGAGGGGCTGGGCACAGAGTGGACAGGAGTCAGCCTAGGGAACAGATACAGCCAGTTCTGGGAGGAAGTTAAACGGGAGAAGTGTGCAAGGCGGAAGGTAAAATAGTACCTGGAAGGTGGAGAGGCGCTGCTATTTTTAACTGATCATTCAGTCTTTGCAGTAAGCTTAACTTGCCTCCCCAAGATGTCCTATTCTAATTATTCCTTCTCTATTTTTTTCCACTCGAATGAATTTTAAATGAAACAGGATTGCATTAATCACCCCATTTCTGTGATTTGGGTTAGCCGGGGCAGAAAAGCAACCTATTTAACTACTTTGATCAAAGTTTTGCACTGTTTGTTCAGAAAGCTAAAGGGTATAGCGATTTCAATGGATATACAACCCTAAAAAATCCATTTAAGCTCGCTTGGAAGTAATTTAAAAGCGTCTTTGCGGAACATAATTGATTTCACTTTTTTAGGAGCCTCTCTTGTTGCAAAAGAATTTGGGGGTTATACCTTCCTTTTTCACGTTCCTAGAACACAGAACGAATAATTCCATGTTATTTAAATTGAAAATTGTGTTTCTTTTTTTTTAACTTAGGCCAGTTAATAACCCTATGATAATGATGTTTCTTAAAGAAATATAGATTATAAAATGATATATATAATACATATATTATGAAGCAATATATATAATATATATATTATATTTATATAATATAAAATATATATTATAAAATGATTGTAGTCTACTGTTAATATTTCTGAACACGAAAATCAGTGCATGAAAACATAGAAGTAATTTCATCTTTATTTTTAGTGAAACACTGTCTGGCCAGCAAATGTTGTCTGTTATTATTTTAAATATACCTTAACACACTGCTTGGCCATATGGGAGAAGTAGTCTGGAATCCAACGGAACTCCTTAACAACCAGATAAATTCTAGAAGGATCAAACATTTAGCGGGAGTATCACAGCACTGGAAGAAAACACAGGTAATTTGTTCTTATTTCTGGGGTGGGAGTGATGTTTCTGTACATAGATTGCATCAGATTCAAGCCACAAAGGAAAACGTGGGTAATTTGACTACATTAAAGAATTTGGAGTTGCATTTGGGGAATAACATCATAAGTAAAGTCAAATAACAGACAAGAAACCGGGAGAAATATTTGCAACATTTGCCTCAGGCAAAAGGGCCAATTTTGATACTGAAATTATTTTTTAAAAGCATTGAGCCGGCAGCCTCATAGAAGAGAGAGCCAAAGGATATAAACAAACCCGTTCATAGATAAGGAACACAATGACTGACAGGAACATAAAAAGATGGTCAAATGGTGAATGAAAAGGACACCAGAATTTTTTTTTGTTTTCACCTGTTAGTCCCACAAAGGTTAAGTGTTAGTTGAGGGTGTGGCTTAAGGTGCCCACACTGTTAGTGAGATGTATGTGAGAGGAGAATCTGGCGCTGTTTGTCAAAAATATGAGCACACGTAACTTCCTTTGTAGGAATTTAGCCTACCGCCATTCTCAATTGCACGAAGACACCGTACAAAAATGTTCGCTGCATCATTTCAAACAACCCAAAACTACTAGAATGTCCATCAGTGTGATCTAGCAAAGATAGAGAGCCCTGGTGTGCTGCCTTGAAGGGATTAGTGTTTATTCACACGATACGGTGGCCACAACGTATGGTTTGTGTGTGTGTGCGTGTACATGTGTGTGTGTGTGTGCGGTATATTTGTGTTTGGAGAAACAACCTGGAAAGCGAGGTTCTCAGATTGTTTACGGTGGTTACCTTCCATGAATGGGGCGCAGGGGAGTAGCCTAGAGCAGGGAGGGGCTTTGTCTTTAATGTATTGTGAACTGTTGGGTTTTTTTAAATGGTGGACACAAATCACGTAGCATGAAATCTGTCTGTGCTTCTATCTTACCTCTATTTCTGTTGCTATCTCTTCACTCTCTCTAATTCATCTCTATTCAAAATATATATATATATATATATATATATATATAGTACATCAAGGGAGAATGTTTATTAGCTAGTTCTAGAATCTTTCACAGTGACGTTAACTGCTTTTAAATTTATTTTGCAAAGTTGGTCCTTGGCTATTTGTGTATAGTATTTTAGCATAACATCATATGCATACTCTTACATGCTTACATGCTTAATGAGGACAGTGCTCAAGTGGGGTCGCCAACAAATAAATGTCTTTATTAAGAATAGGTTCAGGGGCGCCTGGATGGCTCAGTCGGTTAGGCATCCGACTTCGGCTCAGGTCATGATCTCACGGTTCGTAGTTCGAGCCCCGTGTCAGGTTCTGTGCTGACAGCTTGGAGCCTGGAGCCTGCTTCAGATTCTGTCTCTGTCTCTCTGCCTCTCTCCTACGCGCTCTCTGTCTCTCTCTCAAATATAAAAAATAAATAATAATAATAATAATAGTAATAAAGAATAGGTTCAGTTACCCTCTTATGGTGCTTAATCTTTTGGAGCTAAAAATACAATATACCAATTGTGAAGAGGTCTATCTAAAGTTCTTTTAGTAGAGGTTTTACCTCATTTTGAAATAAGAGAGTTTCGTCATTTTAAGAAACCTAGTTGTGATGGGCTGTGAGGCACGAGCAGTGGACTCATCTGCATAATGGCTGCCATTTTGAAAAGGGCACTTTGGAACCCTTGGAGACAGAGGACATATAGTGGCCTAGATGCATAGCAAGAATTGAGTTTAGTGAGGAGTTAAGGTTACTTAATGCCTGGATTTAACAGTCTTACTTCTTTACTTTTCTTTTTTTTCCTGCTCAGCATCTACCCACAGGCAGTACCTGATAGGCCAGGAGCTGTAAGCATGCTTAAGATACCTCTTAAGGCAAAACAAATATGTTCTATTTCCATCTCCTAAACTCGTATATATTTCTATGTCAATGGAGGCAAGCCTCCATTTTTATAATTTCGCGTATGCCTGGAGAAATCTTTGCCTATCCTTCGATTTTAAGGTTTCCGAATCATTTGTTGTAGATGTCTCTCTTTTACGCCGACCAGAGATGAATTTCTGTGTAGATTCCAACCTGAAAACCCAGTTCTCTTAATAGTTAAGTTTAGCCCATTTTTATGTATGGCTGTGAACGATTTGTTTGTTTCTGGTCTGTCATATTATTTTACATTTTCTTTTTGCTGATTTTAACATTTTTTTTTGACATTAGAGAAGGTTTGTATTTTGTATTTTTGTATAAATATTTTATGCAACTCTTTTGTACTACAGAAAGGTAGAAATACCTCATACAGTGGTATATGCAATATAATAACCTCAAATATGATCCTCAGTGATAAAACAAGCTTAGGTGTTCTTCTAGCTCCATCATAGACTCCTTCCTTCAACTTGATTGTCATTTTTGCAGTGTTAATTATGTCCTCACTCCTGCCCCTCGTTTTGCCGATATTAAATAACATTCTTCTGTCCTCACCTTGTTTTTACCTCTTGCCTTTTCTTCTCCATTTTTATTTCATTATTTTCTACAAACATGTTATATAAAAACATTTTCCGCATTTCAGAAGAATTGTACCTGATTTGATCTTTTTGCCTCCCTAATCCAGGGGATTATTTTTTGTCTTCAAATCCCTATGGATTTATTAGAGTATGTCTCAGCGTTGGTTTTTCTGGTTTTATTTTCCCTGGTACATGATATGCCATTTGCGTATGTAGGTACAAGTCTTCATTTATTTCAGGAAAGTTTTCTTACTGAGGATTTAAAAATACTTGCTCTGTGTCATTTTCCCTTCTTGAAGATTCCAAGTGTGTATAGGTTGGATACCCTTTTACTGTGTAGCCATTAGATACATTTTACCTTTTATAATTATTGTCTTTCTAATTCTTTAAAAAGTTTTTCTTTATTTTTTTAAAAATTTTTTTAATGTTTATTTCTGAGAGAGACAGAGTATGAGCGGGGGAGGGGCAGAGACAGAGCGAGAGAGACACCAACTTCGAAGGAGGCTCCAGGCTCCGAGCTGTCAGCACCGAGCCAGATGCGGGGCTTGAACTCATGAACCGTGAGATCATGACCTGAGCCACAGTCAGACGCTCAACCAACTCAGCCACCCAGGCGCCCCCAGTTTTTCTTTATTTCTCTCTCGTTTTCTTAGCTTATTTCATTTCTAGCTTTAAGATTCCTTTTTGGGTTTTCTGCAGTGTCTATTTTCCTCTTTGCTCCTTTCATTAAAAAAAAATGTGATTTCCCAAATTTCTTTTTCTTATGTTTCTTTCCCAAGTCTGTTGCACATATTTGTCACTGTTTGGTGTTTGGTCTCCTCTGCTCTGTGTTCTCCTATTTTTATTGGTGAAGTCTTCCTTTAGGGATATCATTGTTTTCTTACTAATTCTTAAATATCATGGTAGAATTTGTGATTACAGATTTTGTCTACCCCGTGGCAATGTTTTTCAGAGTGTTGTTTCTTTTAATCTGTTGCTCAGTTTGATGCTTGAATTTTTTTCAGCCTCATGCTAATTATGTTTTGCATGATTGATTGGCTTAGATTTTCCTGGACCCTCTGTTTATAGGATATTTTGTTAAGGGTGGGAGGGAGGGCAGGATGAAATTGTAGGCTTTGTAACGAGCTCCTTTCCTTTGCTGCCGTAGAGAGGTTTTGCTTCAACGTGGCGTCTCTGTGCTGTGCAGTCACTGGCTTCCTGTGCCTCTCTGAACCTCCTGGTGTGTGATCTTAGCTCTGTTAAAACTCACCCACCTCAGGGCCAACATTCTCTTTGGTCTTTCACTTTTTAGTGGATTCCTTTCAGGCTAAGCGTGTTTGTGCTTATGTTTGTTGGAATCTTTGGCTCCCCGGTTCCCTTCACCCCTTCCTGGGTGGCTCTGTGCTGCCTTCCGAATGCTTCTGTTGGGGCTCTGCTTCATTTCAGCTCTTTGAGGCAGCGTTGACAATAAGTTTGGGGACGCCTGGGTGGCTCAGTCGGTTAAGTGTCTGACTTCGGCTCAGGTCACGATCTCACGGTTCGTGGGTTCGAGCCCCGTGTCGGGCTCTGTGCTGACAGCTTAGAGCCTGGAGCCTGTTTCGGATTCTGTGTCTCCCTCTCTCTCTGCCCCTCCCCCACTCGTGCTCTGTCTCTCTCTGTCTCAAAAATAAATAAACGGTAAAAAAAAAAAAAAAGAAAAAAATTAAAACATTTTATTTTAAACAATAATAAGTTTGTAGTTCTTGGTATCCAAGCTTTACGCAAAATGCTTTTCTTCATAGTCCTGGTTGTTCAGTATAGTTTCTTGGAAGGGAAAGGTTCTGAACCAGACTCCCTGTGTTTACATCAGAAACATTTAAAAAAAAAAACTTATTTATTTATTTTTGAGAGAGAGAGGCGGGGGGCAAGCAGGAGAGGGACAGAGAGAGAGAGAATCCCAAGCAGACTCCAGGCTGTCAGCACAGAGCCTGATGCGGGGCTCAAACCCCCAAACCGCGAGATCATGACCTGAGCCAAAACCAAGAGTTGGACGCTCTCTCAACTGAGCCACCCAGACGCACCTCATCAGAAACATATTTTATTCTCATACTTTAAATATGTTTATTTCTATTATGTGATTTTTTTTCATTGCATAAATCACGTATAACTCAATGGTTATTTTAATAACTATTTTACGCCACACAGAAGACTAAAGGAAATGAAGTCCCCCTTTTGCCTCCTGGCAACCTAAAACCAGTAACCATTTGTCCTTGGTCAGTATAGATCTTTCTAGATATTTCGCGGTGTCTGTGGCACTGATAGTGTATAGTTTGAAATTCATACGTTCATCTTGACCTTTGTTAATGCTCCGCTTTTTTCTGCTTTCAGTTCCCTCATCTCCTGCTGCCATTACCTTGGCCCTGATTCCATGGCTGCAGAACTTGTTGACCAGTTGTTAGAAGAATGGCTTGTTGGTCTTGGCATAGACCAGTTCCTTCTGTCTTCAAGGACAGAATTTTCGGCCAACAGTTGACCATTATGATGGTGGCAGTTTTTCCAATTCGTCCATCGCTTTGAGCTTTCATTTGAATTCTTTCCCCAAATCTGAAAGCAACTGCTCAGCTGCTGCTTTCTCTCTCACACCCTTTCTCTCTGTCTCTCTCCATCCTTGTTTTCTATTCCTAGCGGTGGTGCCTCACGAACACAGGATAGGACCTCTTTCTGTGCAGATTATTCTGGAACAGTACTACATTTTTTTTTTTTTAACCGTGTCTTTTTGCCTCCACTGTGCAGTTAACTTTTTTTTTTTTTTAAACAATGAGAATGATCTTAATTTAAATATCCAAATTCACGTTTCTGAGGGAAAACTTTGTGGAATGTTTTGTTCTGAGCATTCACTCTAATGTTTAAACAGTATCTCTGTTATTTTTTTAATTTTTTTTTAATGTTTATTTATCTTTGAGAGAGATAGGGTGAGTGGGGGTGCGGGGGGCAGAAAGAGAGGGAGACACAGAATCCGAAGCAGGCTCCAGGCTCTGAGCTGTCAGCACAGAGCCTGACGCAGGACTTGAACCCACAAACTGTGAGATCATGACCTGAGCCCAAGTCGGACACTTAACCAACTGAGCCACCCAGGCGCCCCTAAACAGTGTCTCTTTCTGATCACAACAATGACAAAGTTTGCCTTATTAGGTATAATTTTTCCTCCTTACTGGTCACATATGGTCTTATATGAAATAAGAACATCAAAGAAAGTGTTTATTCTTGACAGTCTTTATCTTCATGCTGAGTCCTTAAGTTAGACACACAACACAGCCTCACCTCAGAATCCTCATTTTCTTGTGCTCAATAAAGAAGGGCAGACATCACTCTTGAAGCCACTCTCTTCGTCATCCGATTGAAAGGCTGGCCCTGGATAATCTATCATTTGGACAAAACAGTCATTTGGTACAGTTTGGGTTTTCAGAGTTTATTCTTCCACAACAAGGATAAAGGAAAGCTGTGAAAGGGGAATTCTTCACAAATGGAATTACTTGGTAAAAAAGAAAGAAAGAAAAAGAAAGAAAGAAAGAAAAGAAAGAAAGAAAAAGAAAAAGGAAGAAAGGAAGGAAGGAAGGAAGGAAGGGAAAGAAAGAAAGAAAGAAAGAAAGAAAGAAAGAAAGAAAAAGAAAGAAAGAAGAAAGAAAGAAAGAAGAAAGAAAAAAGAAAACGAAAACCTAAAACCATTACCCTTGGGAGGAGCAGATGGTTCTATAAGTGCCTTTTACCTCAAAAAGATTTTTTAGTTTCCACGTTATCAGCTAGGCTCTGGGGGTGCACGAACCCTCCTGAAATAAAAGGCAACATTTTGCGTGACATGGTCACAGCTGCGTTTTTCTGGAGGAAAAGACCTTTAGTTTTAATTAGATGCCAAGGAGAGAAATGAATGAAGTTTAACAAGTGTCACTAAGTAATACCAACAGTTTACTACCTATTTGTTTGTCCGTGTGGTGGTCATTTGTTCCCAATGTTCCCACCTGGCTTTCATTTCCCGGCTTTCTTTAAAAAAAAATTTTTTTTAATGTTTTATTTATTTTTGAGACAGAGAGAGACAGAGCATGAGCAGGGGCGGGGCAGAGAGAGAGAGGGAGACACAGAATGGGAAGCAGGCTCCAGCCTCTGAGGCGTCAGCCTGGAGCCCCTCGCAGGGCTCAAACCCACGAACCATGAGATCATGACCTGAGCTGAAGTTGGATGCTTAACCGACTGAGCCACCCAGGCGCTCCTCGTTTCCCTGCTTTCTAAAACTCACCCTGTGTCCTCCAGGGGACTCTGTCCTTGACTGTCGGTCCAGGAGCTGTAGGCAGGTTCCCCCACACCTGCTCCAGTGGCACTCAGACTCACATGTGGTTGGTCGGCATACTCTGCCCTCCTGGCCACAGGGAGTAGTTCAGGAGTAGGCAGGTGACTCCCTGCAGTCCAAGAATTTGCTGGAACTCCAGGGTAGTTGCTGGGCAGATAGACTATAACTCCAGGTCTGATGGAGCCCTCCATGGGGTGAGGGCTTTCCTGAAAGTGAAGCCAACAGGCCGCAAAGTTGAGCAAAGAGTTGGAGGGAGGACTTCACGATGTATTTTTGAGCCCCTGACGCGTGTCTCAAGTGGTCCCCCTCCTGTGCTTTTTCAATGACCGGAACCAATAAACACCCCTCCCCCACTCTTTCTTTGGTTGTTAACTGAAATGAGTTGGTGTTGGGATTTTTGTCACCTGAATGACAAAGAGTCCTGTCTGATGTCTCTATGTGTATATATTCATTTATATATCGTTTCTGAATGTGTCTGGGAATAGCCTTTGTACAGTCTGGTGTGCATAGTGATCTACCAAGAGTTCTCCAAGGAATGCAATTGACCGTTTTGCATATTTACATCTGTGGACAGAGAATACTTTTTAAAAGCCAAGAAGACACCTCTTTGTTTTTCTAGCATGGAGTAGAGCTTCTATTTTGTTCTTGCCCATCAAGTTTTGCTCCTGAAAAAAAAAAAAAAATGTGGTCGTGCCCAAAATGACTTTTCGTGCTCATTGACCTTTTCATCTGATATGTCAACTAGGCAATGTGGATGTTCCCTGCCCCTACGCTGAGACCCAAAGAAGAAAGTAGAAGTAATCAAATATGAGGGCACCCAAGTGTGGCCTCGGTACTGTTGTTCTTTCACCTGGTAATAAGAAAGTCATGGTTAACTCCGTGAAGTTAGGAGAGAAAACAAAGAATCCTTGTGAAAAGTCTGCTCATCTTTCCAACACTGTGGGTTCTCTTCCCGAAGGTACGGTCACAACAAAGATGGAAAAACTCGAGCAGATGCCTATGTACTTTGTCAGTTTTTTGAAAGAAAAAAAAGAAATCAGGACCGTCTTCACCCTCGTGTTTCGCCTGCGTAAAATATTGACCACAGATCCGTTCCTTTCGGTCCTCGTGTAAAAACGCCCCTCCTAATCGTCCGACGGGTCCTAATTGTTTCCCTCCCCTCTCTCGGCAAGAGTAATGAGAGGACAGCTAAAAGCAGAACTATATAGTTATTTTATAACTGGCACTAACAAATTTCGCCAATTACAGAGTCCATTCTGTAAGCAATGAATGTGTGGCTCTCAATTAATCTCGTGCACCTCTAGGCAAGGTCTAAATCAGCTGGATACAGCTAAAGCAATTTGCGCACAGCTAAAAGCAAATTGGAAACTAAGTGTTCCACGCCGCTGCCTATCTTTCCAAGCCAAAGACACAATCAGTATTCTGGCAGCGGCCCTCTGTCATGTTATTTGCAGCTATCAATTTTAATTATAACAATTATTGATTAGTTGGGAAAGTGAATAATCTAAAGCTCAAATAGATGACTCTGCTGCTTCGGGGCTCTTTCCTGCCTCTCGCGAGGTGTTTGCTCTGAGTCCTGCTTACAGAGTCCGCTCGGATGCCGGACGGTTCCCTCCTTCTGTCTCCCTGGCCTCCCCGCCGCACGCGCAGGCTCGGATTTGCAATTTGGCCTCAAGACGGCTCTGACCTGAAATCAAGCTTGCTCAGCATCTTACTTCCCATCCGAGAGTTTAGAGACAATTATAGAAGAGGCATTACGGTGTTGAAAATTCGCAGTGCATTTACCTATTTCCGTTCGGTTGGGTGAAGAAGTGAGAAAAGAAATTCAGTAGGAAGCGTGGAAAACAGAAGACGGGACAGAAAAATGGTCACCTTATTGGCAGACGGAACGAGCAGATCGGTGTGGTTTAGTGAAAAAAAAAAAAGTAGAATTTGGGGTTAGAAGGTGTGAACGAATCTCTGTCTTAAGATTATTGCCACACTGGAGGTGCCTGGGTGGCTCTGTTGGTTGAGCATCCGACTTTTGGTTTCGGCTCAGGTCATGAATTCATGGTTCATGAGTTCAAGCCTCATGTCGGGCTCTGCGCTGTCGGTGCGGAACCTGCTTAGGATTCTCGTACTCTCTGCCCTTCCCCTGCTTACGCGCACTCTCTCTCTCTCTCTCAAAATAAGTAAATAAACACTTAAAAAGAAAAGATTATTGCCACATTTACTGACTTTGTGATCTTGGGGAAATCAGATAACATCGCCTAACGCTTATCTCCTCATCTGTAAAATAGGGATGAGAATAAGCCCAGTGAGAGCAATACTTGCAGGTGATTTTTTTATTTGTTTGTTTTTTCAGTGGAAAGGGCTGAGAGCGAGAGGCAGAACAATGAGGCAGGCACTCTGTAAGAAAGGGTTCTGCGAGATGGTAGTCAATGTTCTGATGAGCTCTCCCCAACACGTTCTTTGTGGAATTAACCACGTTCTCCTTTGGCTTAATTGTCTCCTGTCTGATTCTGCTTGAAGGAAGTCCCAGAGAGGTAGGCAGTTACAGACATGATAAATATGAACATAAATAAATCCATGTCTCAGTTTATGAAATAGATGCACGCTAGCAAATTTGGCTGTAAAGTGAATTTCTGCAAAGCAATTCCCATTTCCCTCTTGATGTCTATTATAAAATCAAATATATATCCATGGAAAAGAATTTCCCGAGATACTAAGTCAAAAATGGTTATAGGACAGCAGCAGTTACTTTGAAGTGTGTTCAGAATTGTGAAGTATTTGGCATGATTCTCCCAATTCTGGGATTCATCTGGAACCTATCTTTGCAGAAAAGGGTCTAAACAAGCTAAAAAGGATCTTTAAAAAAAAAAAAAAACTCGGGACTAAGCTCACTGACTCTTCTGGTCTGCATATTGCCGTCCGAGGGATTCATGGCTGGCGAGCTTCCAGAACGGAACGTGGTCCCAGAGCTAAAGGAAGGTCAGAGAGAGCTTTGTTACTCTTAGTGCTTGTTACAGAGGAGCAGTTAAAACCTCAGATAATTCATAATCGGTCTTTACTTGATTCTTCTTGCAGGAAGAATTCTCCGTTTGGAGAAAGCATGCTTATAGGAGTCAAACCTCGTGGACAAAATAGCTGAATACATAGCTTCATGAAGATCAGTTATTTTGTCTACAGATTTCCTAGAAATGATTTCAAATTGCGGGGGCGGGGAGGGTACAATGTACTTTTTTCTCTCAGTTTAATTAAAAAAATTTTTAAGTTTATTTCTTTATTTTGAGAGAGAGAGAGAGAGAGAGAGCGAGCACAAATGGGGGAGGGGCAGAGAGAGGGAGAGACAGAATCCCAAACACTCTGTCAGTGCAGAGCCTGATGCGGGGCTAGAACTCACTAACTGTGAGATCACGACCTGAGCCTAAACTAAGAGTCGGATGCTCACCTGACTGAGCCATCCAAGTGCCCCTCTCTGTCTAACTAAAAAAAAAATTTTTAACGTTTATTCATTTTGTAAGAGACAGCGTGAGATCATGAGCTGAGCCAAAGTCGGATGCTCAACTGACTGAGCCACCCAGGTGCTTCCCCCCACCTCAGTGTAATTTTTAAGGAAATGCGTGACCTACTTAGTTCGCTCTGTGTCAGAGAATTATGATTTAAGAATATATATATTCTCATATAATTGCTAACAAGTCTGTCACCATATTTCAAGGGAATCTATTTATGACTTTAGTAAACATTTAAATTAAACACTGGAGGAAAATAAGATCTACAGCCGTGACATGAGAAGGGATTTAAGCTATTCTAGAGTTATCATTTTTTTTAAGCATCCTATTTGGATATGCAAGATTAGTCATGTTGGGTATATTGTAGAGTATTAGATTCTTTTGCAAAGGACCCCATTGTATTTTTGCCTTTGAATCTTTATTTTAACATATATTATAAAACACACAGTACTGTATTTCAACAACGGGTACTTAAAATGCTTTCGTGATTTACCACAATTCAATCAATTTAAATTCTTTCTGTGATAGAATGGGCACACAGATTTCCTTATTTGATAAGAGATTATTTAGGAAGGGCTATACTTGGATCAAGAATGTCCTTAGGTTGGGGCGCCTGGGTGGCTCAGTCGGTTAAGCATCAGACTTTGGCTCGGGTCACCGTCTCATGGTTCCTGAGTTCGCGCCCCACATTGGGGCTCTCTGCTGTCACCTCCGTCCCCCTCTCGTTCTGCCCCTTCCCCTCCTCCCTCTCTCCCTCCCTCAGAAAGAAACATTAAACACAAACAAAAAAAGAATGTCCTTAGGTTATAGCTACATTTCAAACTCGTGTGACTTTCGTCACCGGACATGGAGGGATTTGATAGAACCCATCAAGGTATGAGGCCACCATGCATGGGAGAAAGAAGCATGAGATTTGGTATCGGAAGCTGGTTAGACCTTGAATCTGTGCCCTTTGGTTTTATGTCCCTGGGCCAGTTATTTACTTTCAGTGGGTATCAATTCTGTCATCTATGAAGTGAGGACAGCAGAGCAAAACAGGTAGAAAAGAGAAATAAGATAATGAAGTGCCAAGCATGTAACAGTTGCTGTCAACATCGTTCTCCCCGTCCCGCTCTCTTCCCATCTCTAAATAACAGGTGCACGAGATAGAGTTTATAAACTGAGGTAGAGTTTGTAAACGCTGACTTCTCTGTACTCAAAATCAGTCAAGAAATAAATAGAAAATGGAGCCGGAATAATTTCATTATTAAAAAAGCCCAAATCTTTGCCTGGGGGGCTCAGGTGGTTAAGCCGCCGACTTGGGCTCAGGTTGTGATCTCACGGTTCGTGGGTTCGAGCCCCGCATCAGGCTCTGTGCTGACAGCTCGGAGCCTGGAGCCTGCTTCGATGCTGTGTCTGCCTCTCGCCTGTTCACACCCTGTCTCTCTCTCTCAAAAATAAATAAAACATTAAACAAAAGAATTAAAAAAGCCCAGATCTGGATTGCAAGAGCGTCTTTGTCTGAACAAACACTTTTAAAATCCTGAGTTTTGGCCCACACACTTTGAGCGATATTTTACAGAATCACGGAATCTCGATGTTAGAAGAGATTTTAATTTTAAGTATCATCAGGACTCACTGTTCACCTAGTGCTCTGATCCCCCCATGAACCAACAGAGAGAATGGCACTGGGGGTTGGGTGGGGAGGAGGGGAGGCCACTGGACTGGAATTTCATCTGTTGGTACCACCCAGGTGACCTTCTTAAATATGTTTGTTCTAGAAAGGGCCTGTCTACGAGCCTTTGGGTCCCATGGAAAGTTATGGAACCATTGCCTGACTTGTGCTGTGTAATTATTTCTGTACCTGCTCCGGGGGGCCAGGCTGGCCATGCAGGGGAGTTCTAGGGGTGCTTTCTGCCCATGCCTGTTCTCCTTGGCCTATCTAGAGTCTGGACCATTTGCTGCCCTTGCCCTTTTTGTCCTTCATTGCCCTGGACAGACTGATGGGTTTGATATAACCAACTTATAAAGTGTTAACTCTCTCCTGTCTCAGGGTTATTTTCATCCTAAAGGTTGTAAAACTCAAGTGGCCTCAGCAGCAGAGATGAAATACGGCTGAATGGGGTTTGGACAACATCATGGCAGAAATATATTGGGACAGAGGGGTGGAGAGAACCCTCTTGGAATCACATGATGTAGTTACCTTCTGTCTGTTAGTAAGATCTGTGAAGACTAGTGTTCATGTGCCCTGGAAACAGAGAATGTCCCTTGTAACTTACACCATTACTCAACGCAATTGGAATGCTTTCACCTAAGATTGAAATAACCCAGAAAAGGCAGATACCCATCACATTAACTTCTGAATGCCTCAGCTGTTGGAGTTATCTCTTCATGTTTAAATCTGGCACCTTTTTAAGTGGCTGCCGACAGGTAGGGGGGGGCCTGTCGGATGAACCTCTTGGACAGGAGCTGGGAATGGTCATCCCTATCAACGTGAGGCTTTGCTTTTTGAGTATCAAATACCCGAGTAGTGTGATGGGGCCTCATTTAGAAATAGCAACCCCAGCTGTAGAAAATCTGTGTGTGGAAGACTTCAAGACGATGCTATGAGTTTTAGACAGATTATCCGGGAAAGTGGATTCTCAGAGAGACAGTGTTGTTACCTCTGGTGATACCCCAACGCGAGACTTTAGGTATCTTCTCTGCCTAGCCATGACTGGAGGACCTGAAGAGAAATTTCAGAAATTGTCAACTCCAGTCCCCAATCCTAAGCTTGATAGTTACATTAGGGCCTCTTAGCCACTGAACATTGATTTGGCCACTCTGTGGAGGACGTGAGTAAGAAAATGGAGGCTGGTGGAGGTCAACACTTTGAGTTTTCCTCTTCTCTTTACCCTCTCTCTTTCATCACTCCCATCATGAAGAAACAAGGTCCTTTCCTCATTGCCTGATTTGGCCTTTCTTGCTCTCTTGCTCCCCTCCAACTTCCTTGGGGCCCTTACCTTCTTTTAACATATGCTGCCAACTCTGTCTTCTGTAATACTGCCTTCCCTTCTCCCATCAATATGATCAGTTCAAGATTTCATTCTCCTAAAAAGTCTCAATGGCTCAACCATTTTCCCCACTGAGGCAGAACGCGGTCTCTCTCCTCTTCACCATCAAACTTCTCCTTGAGATTTTTATTTCTCTTGCTCTTTCTTCCTCCCCAGGTACTGGGTCCTTTGCATTTTGAAATCTGGTGTATTTGCTCACCTTTCTCCTGAGAATGCTGCCCTGACCGAAGCCTGGTAATTGACAGAGGAAATACATTTCCCTGAAGCATGTGTCCCTTGCCATCTGCCACGTGCCCAAGTGTCTCCTCCTTTGGCTGCTTCTTTTTTTTGTTTAATTTTTAAGTTTATTTACTTATTTTTTATTTTGAGAGAGAGAAGGAGAGAACGCATGAGCAGGGGTAAGGCAGAGAGAGAGAAAGAGACAGAATCCCAAGCAAGCTTCACACGGTCAGCCCAGAGCCTGATGTGGAGCTCGAACTTATGAACTGTGAGATCATGACCTGAGCTGAGATCAAGAGTTGATGCTTAACCGACTGTGCCACCCAGGGGCCCCCCTCCTCCCTTGGCTTCTGAAACCTGGTTCATTTGTGATTCTCATCTTTGGCTTTTGAACCCTTCTATGGCCTTTGTGACTCTCCTCACTCCTTTGCCCTCAAATATAGATACAGATTTTTCCTTCCGGTTTCTTCCAGCCTCAGGACTTAAAGTGCTCTTGTCTGTATTACCACTTGCAAACCTGTATTTCTCTTAGAGACCCCTCTTGTGTATTTCTGACTGCCTTCTAGTGGTATGCTGGTAACTCCCCCTGGAGTCATTGTCAGGCTCAAACCCAAATTCTTTCCTCCTACTAGATCAACTTCTTTTGCTGGACTCCCTGTGTGTTTCCAGGGTGCTGCCTACCACCCACACTCAAACCTTGGACTTGGGTTAAGTTCCCCCCAATATTCAGGAATTTGTTACTTTTACGTTGCAATTTCTCTGATATGTGGAGAGCGCTCACGTCCCTGGATGCGCTGGGTGGGGATCTCTTACTTTCTTGTCATCGCTGTAATTCAGATTCTCATTCTTTCCTGTTTTTGCTAAAATAGCTTCCTGGCTCATCCTTCTTAGTTCATTGGCTCCAGAGTATTCTATATATTACAGTAGTAATATATATACTACAGTAGAAATCTACTACAGTTGGGGCGCCTGGGTGGCTCAGTCGGTTGAGCGTCGACTTTGGCCCAGGTCATGATCTCGCGGTCCGTGGGTTCGAGCCCCGTATCGGGCTCTGTGCTGACAGCTCGAAGCCCAGAGCCTGTTTCAGATTCTGTGTCTCCCTCTCTCTCTGACCGTCCCCTGTTCATGCTCTGTCTCTCTCTGTCTCAAAAATAAATAAACATTAAAAAAAAAAAAAAGAAATCTACTACAGTAGAAATCTACATACTACAATAGAAATCTATGCACTACAGTAGAAATCTACCACAGTAGCCATCTATATATTACGCTAGAAATATACAACTGTAGGGGCGCCTGGGTGGCGCAGTCGGTTAAGCGTCCGACTTCAGCCAGGTCACGATCTCGCGGTCCGTGAGTTCGAGCCCCGCGTCGGGCTCTGGGCTGATGGCTCAGAGCCTGGAGCCTGTTTCCGATTCTGTGTCTCCCTCTCTCTCTCTGCCCCTCCCCCGTTCATGCTCTGTCTCTCTCTGTCCCAAAAAAAATAAATAAACTTTGAAAAAAAAAAATTAAAAAAAAAAAAAGAAATATACAACTGTAGAAATCTATATACTACAGTGAAATTTACAATATATTTGTATACTGTATATATGTGTCTACAGTATATATATCAGTAGCTTCTGGGTCAATCAAAAGAATGTCAGTTAAAACAGGGAATCGTAGGGGTGGGAGGGAGGGGAGGGTGGGTGATGGTATTGAGGAGGGCACCTTTTGGGATGAGCACTGGGTGTTGTATGGAAACCAATTTGACAATAAATTTCATATATTGAAAAAAAAACAGGGAATCGTGAGTGATGATAGACACATACCTTAAACATTTTCTTTTAACTTAAAGCCTATAAATATGCATTAATCTAACACTTTCTGGCCACTGATTCATGTTCTGCATTATCTTCTTTGCATGAGCGTCTCAACTTCATGGTTTCTTTGGTTTGGGTTTTTTTTTTCCCCCTCCTAAGTGGAACAGGAACTTAAATTTTTGAAGTAATCTGGAAAGAAAATCCTTCTAAATTTTTACATTGTCCCACCAATCATTCATAATTTTCTCACTCACTCCTAATTTGATGACATTAAAAAAACAACCCTATTTCAGAGAAAGTACAAATCTTTCTTCTGTCATTTTTATTTGGTCAGTGTATTTTATTTTTTTATTAAAAAATTTTTTTAATGTTTATTTCTGAGAGAGAGAGAGAGAAACAGAGCATGAGCAGGGGAGGGGCAGAGAGAGAGGGCGACACAGAATCCGAAGCCGGCTCCAGGCTCTGAGCTGTCAGCACGGAGCCCGACACGCGGCTTGAACTTACGAACTGTCAGATCCTGACCTGAGCAGAAGTCTCATACTTAACCAACTGAGCCGCCCTTGTGCCCCGATCGCTTGATTTTAAATAGTAAGTAAATTGCCTAGTCAATAACGAAGACACTATACAAACAGGAGTAGAAAGCAAACCCACCTTACTCTTGGTAGACATTGGGGACGATGGGAGTCAGGTGCTCAGATATTTTGTCTAGGACAGAGCTCATCTATGATGAGATGAGCCACCTGTGTGTGGGGGCCAAGAATCACCGCTAGACGAGATCAGCTGATCTGGAATTTGGCTGTTGGACGGTCAGTTAACGGAGCATCTGCTCGCTTGTCAAATGGCCTGGTGTGAGGTCTTTGTTTCTGAAATCCTAAGGAACACCACTAGCCATCTGTAGAGACACCTGCCCTCGTGGGAATGTGACTTTGACGTGGGGTAGTGTTGTTGCAGTAATGACCCTGAACCCTGTCAATACCTTCTTCCTTGGAGAGGTGGCTGCTAGTGTGACCTCCATATAAGATCTTTTCAAAAATTTTTCCCACAGAGACTTTAAAAATATTCACGTATGCAACCACCAAAAAAAAAAAAAAAAAAGGAGACATTTATACACATCTGATTTTAATATAGAATTTCCATAGCAACATATTACTCAGTTGTTTAATGTTCACTAACTTAGAGGCCGACCTGCCCATAAAACAATTGGGTAATGTTCAGATTTAGATGATAGGAACCTCGTTCGTATATAAAATATTATGATGTTGGAGTCTTTCAATCTACCATGAGTTAATGCCTACTCTGGGAATTGATGTCATATTTCCTAGCTAGAATCACTCCTGGAGAGCAAAAATAATTTAGTGAGAAAAGAAAATCATAAAAGAAATTGAGTGAACTAATCCATGGATTAAAATATAATTTAGAAAACTCTTTCTGACTTCGAGTTCATGGGCGAAGTGAGTTTATTGAGTCTCGTCCTCTGTGAGGACCTGCTCTGCCCGAAACCAGAATCCCTTCCCTTTCAATTTAAAAATGTATCTCAGGGGCCCCTGGGTGGCTCAGTCGGTTGAGTATCCAACTCTTAATTTTGGCTCAGGTCATAATCCCAGGGTCATGGGATCAAGCCCCGCATTGGGCTCCTCACGGAGCATGGAGCCTGTTTGCGATTCTCTCTCTTTCTCTCTGTTCCCTGGCTTGTGCACAATGTCTCCCTCTAAAATTAAAAAATTTTTTAAAAAATGCAGGGTACCTGGGTGGCTCAGTCGGTTAAGCATCTGCCTTTGGCTTAGGTCATGATCTCGTGAGTCTGAGCCCCATGTTGGGCTCTGTGCTGACGACTCGGAGCCTGAGGCCTGCTTCAGATTCTGTGTCTCCCACTCTCTCTTTCTGTCCCGTCCCCGCTTTCTCTCTGTCTCTCTCTCTCAAAAATAAATAAACATTAAAATAATTAAAAAAAAAAAAAAAGTACCGTTAGGCCCAAAGCCAGCCCAATAGCATCTTGAGATCGTTGAAGTGCTCGCTTTCTAAAGTCAAGCGTGCTGGTTTAGCACGTGTCCAGAGGTTCATGGACTCTTGGGTTCTGAGAGGCTCAGAGTTCATTGACATGCAGAAAGCAGACTCTGAATTCTTTTTTTTTTCTTTTTTTTTTTAATTTTTTTTTTTCAACGTTTATTTATTTTTGGGACAGAGAGAGACAGAGCATGAACGGGGGAGGGGCAGAGAGAGAGGGAGACACAGAATCGGAAACAGGCTCCAGGCTCTGAGCCATCAGCCCAGAGCCTGACGCGGGGCTCGAACTCACAGACCGCGAGATCGTGACCTGGCTGAAGTCGGACGCTTAACCGACTGCGCCACCCAGGCGCCCCAGACTCTGAATTCTTATAGGGCCCTTAGACCAGGCCTGGAAAAGCCAGCCCGGGCCCGAGGAAAGGAGGCCGGAGTGACTATGTAAGCAGAGAAAGTTGACATGATCTCATTCACGGACCTTTCTTCTCTTTGTGCCAGGGGAATCTGCCTCTGCAGGGTAGCAAGCCACACATGGTTGTCTGCTTAATTGTACTCCTTCTTAACCTTTGCCCCCTTCTTGGAACCAAGTATGACCTACTGCCGGGATTCCACCTTCTTGCTGCGTAGCTTCCTCACCATAGCCAGGAGGAGCGGGGTGAAAGATGCGTGTGCGCCCAGAAAATCACTCTGGTACACGGGATCAGGTCTGCAGAGCCACCTCCAGTAGGAAGAGAGAGGTTCCACAGAGAAATGGGTTCAGAGGAGAACGTTGCTTTCTGCTCTGGGCGACACGTGCAGGGGCAACCTCGTTAAAATGTTGTCTGATTTACAGTAATGATAAACATATCTCGTAAATAATAAAAGTCCCCAAAGCAAAACTTTCATTTAGCGGTACTAATTGGCTTTGAATCAGTCCTTCCTTCTCAAACTGTTTTAATCCAAGCAGCACGTTAATCATTAGGTAATATTTCTATCCTTGTGAAGCAGTAATTTAATTTGCTACATTTTATATGATGGTGCTTTGTTTTCCTCTTCGTTGCTGTACATATTAGAGAATTAATGAATAATTCTATAGATTATTCATTCTTAGGTCATTCTGAGAGATGTAGAGACAGTACTTTCACTGTTTGTAGCTAACAATTAAGTACACATTCTATTCTGCTACTCATAATTTAAGAAGGTCTTTATTGTGGTCTCAGTTGTGATCAAAACCATTTTATTTTTACTGGTTTGCTCAAAGGGAGAATGAAATTGGGGTGCCCGGGTGGCTCAGTCGGTTAAGCGTCCGACTTCAGCTCAGGTCAAGATCTCACGGTTCGTGGGTTCGAGCCCCACGTCGGGCTCTGTGCTGACAGCTTGGAGCCTGGAGCCTGCTTCGGATTCTGTGTCTCCCTCTCTCTCTGCCCCTCCCTGACTCGCACTCTGTCTCTCAAAAATGAATAAATGTTAAAACATAAATACATAAAAAAGAATGAAATACCTCCGTTTCTAAGTGGGTGTTGCTAATATCAGCTTGTATTACAATATCAGTGATTGTATTCAAGTGTTCAATTTCTGAACCTCCTATGGGTCTTTCCCAAGGGAGGAAGGAGAAAGAAACCATACTGTCTGTAAACATTTGAGACCAGAAGGTGGAGGGTGTGGTTTGATCATCTGTATATGAGAACTACAACTCAGTGAAATGTCACACATCCTTCTTTCCGCCCATTCTCTCCTCCATTCTTACTGAACCGTTGCTCACGAACCAAACAGGACACATTCATCATGGGACCCATTTCTCATTCTCTGCCATGTGCTTCTGGTGGCTTCAAGTCTTCTAGGAATCCCCCAACCCCCTAGCACTCTGAACCCACATAGGATCTATCAGGGAAGAAACCACCCCAGGCCAATAACTTCTTCTTCCATATGCCATCTTAAGGGGACCGCTAGCTTCCTTTAAGAGCTCTATTCTTAACCCTTTTCTTCCTTTACTCTTTGGTAATTATAACAACACAACATTTTGGAAGACAAAACAGAGGAAAATGCATCTCCTTTAATAAACTTCCTAACACGATTGGTGTTATCCAATCCTAACATGATTGGTGTTATCCAATCCTAACACAAGGATTGGTGTTATCCTTCCTAACACGATTGGTGTCGTGTGTGTGTGTGTGTGTGTGTGTGTAATATATATATGTATATATATAATATACATATACACAATCTATTGTTGTGCAGTCTGTTTTATAGGAAGTTTTTTTTTTGTTTTACATAATTTTCCTCCTGGTGTATGTTTTGGGTCTGATTTTCTTTTTACAGGTAACTCAAAAACATTGTTGCACATGCCTACACAGTCTTTGTAACTATGATTTAAAATAGCTGTATAGGAGCACCTGGGTAGCTCAGTTAGTTGGCGTCTGACTCTTGATTTCAGCTCAGATCATGATCCCAGGATCGTGGGATTGAGCCCCACGTTGGGCCCTGTGCGGAGCGTGGAGTCTGCTTAAGGTTCTCTCTTTCTCCCTCGACCACTTGCAGACACACTAAAATTAAAATAAAATAAAATAAAATGAAATAAAATAAAATAAAATAAAATAAAAAATAAAATAGAATAAAACAAAATAAATAAAATAAAATATCTGTCTAATAGTCTGTGAAGTGTAGGGTCTTTCGTTCATTTTAAGAATTCCTCCTACTCATTAAAAAAATTAAGTTTCTCTTTATTTTCTTTCACAAGTATAACAAATCCACTGATAACCGTATTAATCCACACCACTTTCTCTTTATTTTTAAAAACGTTCTAAGACTAGAGACCCAGGAGTGGGTAGACTGGGTCAATGGATATGAACGTCCCATAGCTCTTAATACACGTGCCAAATTGCTCGTCAAGAGGGCTGTGCCAATTTCTACTGCAGCAGTTATGGATGAAAATTTCCATTTCTGCGGGCTAGCTCACCTTCTTTATGTCTGCCTCGTGTTGCAGCCTCGGGAGAGAGCCCGACAGATAGTCCCAGCCTGTTGAACGCTCTGCAAAAAACAGAATATTGGTTGCAGGAGTCAGCTTGGAGTGATGATTAGGCGAGAAAATGGACATCTCTCTTTGATAAGGCAAATTGGAGACTCCATTATGCTTGGATGTTATACTATTTAAATTCTTAGTCTCCATCGTGTTTCCATTGCTTATTCGCATCTTATAGGTATGCGCTCTTTTATTCATAAAGATATTTTGATAAAGTCATATTTTTATGGAGAAGTTATTCAAGTGTGGAAGCATGTGTCAGACTCTGGGTCAGCTGATTATATCACTCCCTGCTCTAAAACCTCTCTAGACAGCATTACTTACCAAATAAATTCTGAGCGCTTTATCCTGACGTTTCAATGCCTTCATTCCCTGGCCCCAAGTTTCCCTTTGTCTTTATATCTTACTACAAGTTCTCTCCACACCAGTCGCTCTGTGATACATGCTGTTCCCCAAGCAAGCCTTCACCATCCTTGTTCACACTCTGCCCCGTTCCCATCAGGGCTTCGTCTTCCCATCAGAATTCTACTTGGATTTCAAGGTGTTGGGCGTCTTGCTTTCCCTCAGTGTTCCCTGAATCCTGGAGTGCTTCCCCTCCTAAGTGCCTTTCGTTTCTTCCAACTCGACCAATGTCAAAGTTACATTGCTGTTGTTGCTTTTAAAAATTTATTTTACGGGCGCCTGGGTGGCTCAGTCGTTAAGTGTCTGAGTCTTGATCTCGGCCCAGGTCATGATTTCAGGGTCTGAGTTCAAGTCCCACTCTGGGCTCCACACTGGGCATGAAGCCTACTTCCAAAAAAATTTTTTAATTAAAAAAAATTAAAAATAAAAAAAATAAGGTGTACAATGTGATGATTTGGTATTCACGTACATGGTGAAATGATTACCACCATCAAGTGAAGCAAAGCATCGATCACCTTACATCGTTCCCTGGACCATCGTAAAAGTGTTGCTCTCCTAAAGCATGTATCCTATTCTATCTCATAATATTTGTGAACTTGTCGAATCCCATGAGGTTCTAATATTTTTGAGGACAGGAAAACTTCTTACTCATTTGTAGGTTGCTTGCAAAGTTTAGCCATGTTTTATGTTTAGACCTATAGCATTACATTTAGCATTAATATTTGTTTAATGAAGCCATGTAGGCTGAACCTACTAGACTCTAATTAGTGTCACCCACCATGTAATAGCAGCTCTCAGAATATAGACGCAAAATCCCAAGAGGAAGTAACTAGACATCTGTGCTCCTACGGGAACTAATGTGAGTAATTGTGACCCTCAAGTGTTTTGAGATCTTTTGGTGCCTCCTGACTCATCAGAGATAAAATGACACACTGAAGACTCGAGTCTCAAGGCAGCCAATATATATTCCAGATGCCTCCATTAGGATGTTGTAAGGATTCATGAAGAAATAAAGGATGATTTAAAAAATGTCCTTCACACCTGGCCAGGGCTGGTGGAGAGCCAGAATTTTCAACTCTGTTGGCTTCGTCTTCTCGTGTTCTCCACAAAGGCCTCTGTTGCTCCCCAAGTTCAGGATTTTTCCATCACGGTCAAATAACTATTAGTCGGCTTCTATCGGTCTTCGCTACCACTGTTCTCATGGACGCTGACTTTGTTGTTCAAGGGGAAGACACCATAGGGTCGGCTGATCCCAACCTACTAGTTTCCTCCAGCCGTCTATGGGTCAGACCATAGTCTGCAAGATGACCCCATGCCAGAGCTTAGAGACGGGGTCCCACCCGTGTCCAGGGAACGTGGCCCAGCCAGCTGTGCTGGGATGGCTCTGACAGCTGTTGCAAATTCCGGCCACTTTCTCCATAAGGAGTTGAACGTGGGGTCGACACTCAGAGCATGGTATTTCTTATACAGGTTTATAATTTCTGAGTTAAATTATTTTGAAATTTTGTGAAGCTGGACATGCTCATGTTATATGGAAGATCTATTAACTTGAATTATATGCCAGTCAGAACATTATCCCATAATGGTAGGTGTTAGCGGACGCTTCACTTAACAATTGCTAACTTTATTGGGGCGCTTGGGTGGCTCAGAGGGTTCAGCATCCAGCTTTTGATTTCGGCTCAAGTCACGATCTCATAGTTCCTGAGATCAAGCGCCGCATCGGGCTCTGGGCTGATGGCGTGGAACCTTCTTGGGATTCTCTCTCTCCCTCTCTTTCTCTCCCCTCCCCCCCACTCGGTCTCTATCTCTCTCTCAAAGTAAATAAACATTAAAAAAAAACAATTGCTAAATTTATTAATCACTTACTATTGCAAATCTCTTTTAATCTTCACAAGTACTCTCTAAGCTATTTTTATCCCCATGTGACAGGTAAAAAACCAAAACCAAAACAAAACACAACCAAGGCTCCAAGAGGGTTATCAGCTCATGCGAGATCATGCAATTATGCCACCGAACCAGAATGTGAACCCCAGATCTCCCAGCTTGCACTTGAACTACACTCAAGCACGGCCCTCGTAGGGTTTGGGTTACCACCATTTTTGTCTGAGTAGGAAGCGTGTCAGCATTTTGCGTAAGTTTTATCTTCCTCCCATTTCAGAGTGAGTTTTGGATATCTTGCAAATGAAATCGCGAGTCGTGAGGCTGAAGCACATCCTGAGCATCAGCCTTGTCAAAATTCTCGCTCATTCCACCGTGAAGGTCCCCTCCCCCCCCTTCACGTTTCTAGTCTCAAATATTAGGAAATGACCTCGAATGCCTCCTCAAGGAAAAGAATGCGCACCATGTTGTGACAGAGCTTTCTACTCACGGGCTTTCAAGAGGGTTTGAGTCGGTGGTGAAGCAACCTTGCTCCCGTTTAAACAGCTTTCCTGAGGACAGCATCCTGCTCAAGCATTACCGTTGTTTTTTCTTTTTTTTTAATGTTTGTTTATTTTTGAGAAGAGAGAGACAGAGCATGAGGGGGGGAGGAGAGAGAAAGAGGGACACACAGAATCCGAAGCGGCCTCCAGGCTCTGAGCTGTCAGCACAGAGCCCGACGTGGGGCTCGAACTCACGAACCGTGAGATCATGACCTGAGCCGAAGTCGGGCGCTCAACCGACTGAGCCACCCAGGCGCCCCTACTGTTGTTGTTATCAATGTATACAGAGCAGTGGGAGCCATGCACTTACATTTGCTGAACTTGAGGCTTTTTGCAGAAGAAACACGAAAACCTGACCCGGTTTCTTTTTCTTGTTTCTTTTAGAAGCTGAACTGGGCTCGCGATTGCATTTCTAATTCAATTACCCTTTAAAAACTCACTATCCCTTCTCCTCCGATGCGATTCTTTTATCTGGGTCTTCAGGTTTCTCCCTCCCATTTCCCGGGATGTGTAAAGCAGCAAAATCAGCCCGTTTACGTGTAAGATGTTTTGATTCTCTTCTCAGACCCTTGCCAGCGTACTTAACACAGAATGATGAAAAGCTGTGTCTTCTGGTGGAACTGTTATGGTGTTTAAACAAGGAAGTCTGTGTTTGTTTAAGAGAATGGGGAAATGGTTATCTTGACAGATTAGACTGAAAACCAGGACGGCCGCAGTGTAGCACAGATGTCCACATTTGCCACTTGGCTGGCTTTTTGAGGTATCCTAAATAAAACATGCTTGTGTGCTGCTGACTGTGCCCTGCCTGATACCTGACCAAGCCTGTGCCAGACCTGCGTGTCCCTGCGGGCGCATGTTCCCAGGTCTGAAATTTCTCAGAGTCTGTTTACTATATTTTTTAATGTTTGTTTATTTTTGAGAGAGAGAGAGAGAGAGAGATGGAGTGTGAGTAGGGGAAGGACAGAGAGAGAGAGGGAGACACAGACTGGGAAGCAGGCTCCAGGTGCTGAGCTCTCAAGCACGGAGCCTGACACCGGCTGGAACTCACGAACCCTGAGATCATGACCTGAGCCGGAGTCGGACGCTTAACCGACTGAGCCACCCGGGCGCCCCTCTCAGGGTCTGTTTAGCTGTGTCATAATCAAAGCAGTGGAACACAAGAGGACTTTCTCTCACGGGCTTAAGGACCCTGTTCAAGTGCGACTGCATCTGACGTCACACACGGTTCCTGTGGGTTCTGGGCACGTTAACCAATCTCTTAGAAATGTGATCTCTAGGGGCGCCTGGGTGGCTCGGTCAGTTAAGCGTCCGACTTCAGCTCAGGTCACGATCTCGCGGTCCGTGAGTTCGAGCCCCGCGTCGGGCTCTGCGCTGACAGCTCAGAGCCTGGAGCCTGTTTCGGATTCTGTGTCTCCCTCTCTCTGACCCTCCCCTGTTCATGCTCTGTCTCTCTCTGTCTCAAAAATAAATAAACGTTAAAAAAAAATTAAAAAAAAAAAAGAAATGTGATCTCTAAAACAAGATGACCCATTAGGAGCAGCCGTGGTTAAGTGGTAAGAGCCCTGGATGAAAACTCAGGAAACCTGAGGGAAGCCCTGACTCCCTGGCTTATTAACTGCTCGAAGTCGGTCAAGTCTTTTTACCCTCCGGGGCTAAACGCAGCTGTTGTTGATAAGGCTGCTGAGGGTGGCCCGTGTGTGTGACGCCCGTGCTCTGTGCCGGGCACGGTGCATGCTCCCCACACCCGAAAGCTTCTCTCTTCCGAAGGGCCCTAGAAGGTGGCCACGGTCAGCTGTGCGGTCTCTTACGGAAGCTGGGGACAGCTGAGGACTGTGTCCAAACTCACGTGCTAGTGAACCTGGAGCCTACGGCTGGGATGTTTGAACCCAAACTTCCTTGGATCCTGGCTTTTCCGGGCAGTGGCGTCGTCAAGGTAACTTCCGGTTGTGAAATCAACAATTGTGAAATCAACAATTGTGAAATCTAAACACGATCCGTGTTGTTTTAAACGTGTCTGCAAATACGTAAAAAATGTCGGAGGCTCAGCCTCGGTTGGTTATGATTATGGGTACGCATGGGCGTCCGTTTCTGTCGCCTGGGCGTGTAGTTTGCCATCACTATTAATAGAAAGTTCTTTATTATACACTTTATGAAAATACTTAAGTAGTATTGGCTGACTCATATCTTGGGAGCTTAGGACTCTGCCCTGTGTGACCTTGTTTACCAAAGAGGGATTTTGAAATACAGTGCTTATCTTAAGATCTGGGATATACTTGGTAAGTCATTGTGAGCGACTGCTGATATAACTCTTTATTGTATTTATTATTAGGAGCATGTACTCGATTTTCTAATACAGGTGGTATTTCAGAGCAATGAGTCTGAATTTAGAAGTTGTAACGCAGCTGTCTTGGTGACAGAGAAAGTTTTCCATTGCCTTATTTTAAGTAAGTAAGATTTTGATTTATCCCTAACATATTCACATGTGGTATGCGAATATTGTTTCCAAAAGACACGCGTGCACAGTTTTTACTGAAAATACAAAATGAAAAATGTGAAAGTAGCTGGTTACTTCACTTCCACCCTGGCTGTTTGCCAGCGTCAGCGTGGTGACCCAGGTCTTTGGGAGACCACACCAGACAGGCTTACGACCCTGGAGTCTCCCGGCCTTATTCTTAGGGGCCACCTGGATTCTTGCAAAGTTGAAGAAGTCGTTTTGAAGAATTAAATCTGTGCTAATTCTGATACATCTGTACATATTTATAAGACCATCAGAAATGCTTTACATAATCAACTTGTTGTGCAATCATTTAAGTGATTTATGGTGTTTTTGTCTTAGCGCCTGTCGTCTTGACTGAAGGCAATTAGCGTGGGTGGCTTCATTCCAGGTCTTCTTGCCATAATTCTCCTCATTGACTTCTGGACTTCACCTTGCTCCCTTGCGGATGCCATTGCTAACATTTGGAACCGTCTTTCACTCTTGTTTCTGTTATTTTTTTTCTCCTACCACTTCTGTTTGGAATCAATCTCTTGGAATTCGAACCTCAACCCTTAATCCCTCCTGGATCCCTATTGAGCGATAACAGGACTTCGTGCAGCATGTTGTTGACCACAAAGACAAGAGCCGGCTTCTGCCCAAATGGGAATCCATTGTTTTATCTTATCTCTTTTAGCACGTAACAATTGACAGATCGGGGTCACTTGTTTATCCCCAAGCTGAGTGCCTGGCAATTGATATTGATAGATAACAAAGGAATTTCGGTGTAATTATTTCTTTGGTGCGTTCCTGTTAACGTGTCATGGGATTTCCCTGGTCCGAATTCCTCAGGAATTCCTAAGAGCAGGAATTTACATGAGTTTCTGCTAACATTCAAGAGTGCCGGATTGTAGCAGTGGCCTGTCCGTTTTATATGGAGCTCAACGATAAGTGGAAATAATGAGCTTGGTGATGTTGAGGTGTGTTTAGATAAAGTGAGGTGCAGGGCATTGGATGTGGGTGGGTCTGGAACGAAGTTCATGGTCTGCCTCTTCTGCAGCTACTCCGTGTTCTTACTGGGGGGAAGTCAGGAACTGCAGGCAAGTTCCAGAATGGCAGTCAGTGAGGCTACTGCACGGGAGGGAGCCTTGCCTCGATCTTGGAGGAGGTTTATGACGGACTTGTGTATTGATGAAGGTGCGGTCTTTCTTTCAGGTGCATCGTTCAGACCATCTCCTTCCTGTTCCCCCCTTGCCTCCAGAGCTAGTGCTAACCTGGCCACCTTTGCATCACTGATTATGTGCACAGGTCTGGGCCAAAGGGGATCACCAGGTTTAGAGATAAAGAATTTTAGCCAGAGTATCTTTTAGAGCATTATTTCCGATACGTTAGTCATCTGTGAATCCAAAATTCTCAAATTTTGAAAAACTTTTCAAAATTTGCTAAATGGAAAAACAAAAAAAAGGGAGAGTGATTCCCTTTTAGTTTTATCTGAATTTTTTCCCCAATAGTTTTATCTGAATAAAACGATTTATCCCCAGTGGTTTTATCTGAATAAAACTATTACAAGGGGAAACAGGACATCCTGTGTCCCAAGTAGGAGAGTCAACAGAAAAACTGTGATGACCAGACTATGGTTTTTTTAGACACTCAGGGCTAAAAAGGATCTGAGAGCGGGAGGGCTGTTCTTTTTTCTCTCAAAAAGGAGATGTTAGTTTGAGAAAAGCAGGAAGGGCTTTCTGGTGCCAAATTAAAATGTTCTCTTTGATTGATTTGGAAGGACTGAGAGACCATCGAAAGTGGAATAAGTTTCTCACTATGTGAGTTAGTGTTACAATACGTGTGTGTGTGCATGTTTCATAATTTGAGATTTGAGGCCGGGGCTGAATTTATGTATGAACAGCGTGATACGCGACACGTGGTTAGCCTCAAGGGTTGTAGGGAAGAGGAAACCTTGTGAGATGCGGTTGCTTTGGAAAAGATTCTTGAGAAAGTGGTGCTTGAGGAACATAAACGTGTGGGCTCGAGAGGTAGAAGGAGGGTGCTCCCAGAGAGATGAGGGTAAGCCCAAGCTGTAGGGGTTAAGCTTTGGGCCCCTTAGAGCCCTGGCCAGATTTAGGGGCATGGAAAATTACGCAGGACAGATTAGGAGAGACCACTGTAAAAGCTGGGAGTGGGATTTACGGTTACTGGCAGGAGGGAGACATTTCTGGCCCTTGAGCTGCTGTCATTTTGACTGAGGGTGTGAGGAAGTTCTACCTGGCAGCTGGGTATCAGAAACAGGTAGCCCTCAACAGCGTGTGGTGGTCCATCGGTGGCCAAGAGATCTAAGTTAATGTTAAGGAGACACAGAGAGATGAGTCCATGCCGGATGTACCGAAAGTAATCGCTGGGGCTTGGGGAGGCAAGCCAGAAATGAAATAAGACGTCACCTCTTGAGGCTTGGGGCCAAGGGGTGTCTTGAGAGAGTGGGGAGATTTTTGTGCTATTGTTTAAGCGTGGGTTTGAAGGGATGTGTTCAGTTTTAGCGGAAGGCAGCTGAAGTTAGTCGTGGCCCTCCTATGGAAAGCCAGAGCTGTAAGTCTCCATTCTTTAGGAGGGTGAATCATGAGGGAAGGAACCTCTCGGTCCCTCAGTATATGGGGAGGAAAAGGAATAAGGAAGAGAAACGGTAGCAGGGATCACACTCACTCTTGCCTATTGGGTTGTGCGGGAGATCCATATACATATTGGGGCATTTACTTAGCATCGCATTCCTGAGGGTCAGAAGCTGTACAGATAGTAAATCCAAGATTCCGAAGTCTTAAGGGATGGATATACCTAAGGTGAAGGAGAACAGAGAACAGAAGGAGTCCAGAAAGAGTGAGAAAAGAATGAAGGAAGCCTTAGTGAAGCTGTTGGAGTATCTCAAGGAGGCACTTTCCTTCTGTGTCTTACCATCTAATTTTTATACGTGGTTCTATTCCCGCCCCCCCCTGCTGCAAATCCCTTAGGGAATTAGATATTGATTGAGACAAGGGAGTGCCCACTTAGTTGGACTTGGTGATCTTTGACAGTAAAATAATACAAATTTGGTGACATGACTGTTTTTTTTTTGCTTTTATTCCCCCACCCCCACCCCCCATAAGAAACAAAAAATGTGGATTTTCTTTTGGAACTTCGAAGTGCTCTGAATGAAAATCCATGTCAGTAAGGGGGTGCCAGGTGGCTCACAAGAGTGGTCCAGCGACTGATTTCAACTCAATTTCAGGCAGGTTGCGACCTGGGCTTGGTCACAAAATCAGCCTTCTCGCCGATGGAAAAAAGCCACCCCAACTGGAAACCAGAATGGGCAGACGTTCTAAAGAACACTTCTTAGGTACACACTGAGAGGTGCCAGGACCTTAGTGGGAAGGGCTTCAATCATGGAAGCCAGCAGTGTTCATCCATTCTAATGAGGGTGCGCCCCTTCCAGGAGGAAGGTTCTAGAAAACAGGACACATACAAACATTTCAGAGGCCTCAGAGGTGTGGCTCTCCTGGGCTGTGCAGGACACTCAGGACACAAAACAAATGAGGAAGATATGGATCTCTTGCACCAATCCAGGGAATGTGGGACATGGTGAGTCCTATGGGCAGCTGGCCCCCAGCCTGCCCTGCGGAAAGTGAAGGGGTCACTTGGGCAGCTGGGCTTCCCATTTATGTCGGATCTGCTTTTACTCCATACGGGTTAGCACCTGAGCCTTCAATATCATACTGAGAGTTTAAAACTCAGCTTAATCTGTCTTTGGGACAAGTATGTTTATATGTGGATATTTTACCAGGGTGGCTTCTGGATCCCAACTCTTGTGGTTCGATACACAATAATCAGCAATTCTTTTCTTTTCTTCTTCTTTTTTTTTAAGTTTATTTTGAGAGAGAGAGACAGAGAGAGAGAGAGAGAGAGAGAGAGAGAATCTGGGAGGGGAAGAGAGAAGGAGAGAGAATCCCAAGGAGGCGCTGTGCTGTCAGCACAGACCCCAATGCAGGGCTTGAACTCACAAACTGTGAGATCATGACCTCAGCCAAAACCAAGAGTCGGACGCTTAACTGACTGAGCCGCCCAGGTGCCCCAGTAATCAGCATTCTTTTTCTTTGTTTCCCCTTTCCTGCTCCCCTGACTTCTTCCCCGATTCTCTCTGTGCTGTACTTGGGATCTTCTGATACAGCACATCTGAGCACAGTTTCTCCTTCCCAAGCAAGTGCCAAACAGAATGTCGTATTTTCACGAATGTTTCTTAGCTGGAACCGTTCGGGTTATTCCTCAGAGGACCCCACTGGACAGAACTGTTTCCCTTTTCAGGACTGGGGAATCCTAATTCTAAAAGGTTTATTCAACAAATGTTTATTGAGTGCTTAGCGGTGCTGGTTCCTGTACTAGGTAAGTCCCTAAATAAATAATGCATGTTCAGCCCTCTTAAGAATCTTGGAATTTGGTGGGAACAGACAGGAAAGTAAATGGATGATTACCTTATCTAGCAGAATAAGAGCTGCGATAAATGCATCTGGGGGCTCAGTTGGTTAAACATCTGACTTCATCTCATGTCACCATCCCACGGTGACTGGGTTTGAGCCCTGTGTCGGGCTCTGTGCTGAGCCTGCTTCCGATTGTGTGTCTCCCTCTCTCTCTCTCTGCCCCTCCCCTGCTTGCTCTCTCCCTTTCTCCAAAATAAATAAATACACTTTTTTTTTTTACAAAAAAAAAAAAAGAACTGTGATATGTGTACTCACATGTATCTATGGGAACAAGGAGAAGTGACATCTAAATGTTCAAGGATTTTACATCTCCCTTACTGTCTTTTTGTCACAGCCGCCACCCTGTGCAGTTATTACATCACTGTAAGAACAGGGCAGGGAAGCAGGGCTGAAATGCAGTGGGCACACACTGAGACAATTGTTCCAGTTATTGAAATTCTGAAATACTCCTGTTCCAGTAGGCGAATGACCTCAGGATGTCCCTTCTGCCCCATATGCTCCGGATTTTCTCATCAAACCAGCAACTAAAGGCAGAGGGTGAGACCTCTAGACACGTTCCGGCACTTTGGACTCGGTCCATTCTGTATACACTTGACCCTTGCACGGTATCGGGGTTCGGGGCGCCTCCCCCACTCTGCCACTGCCTACTGTTGATCTGAAGTCTTATCAGTACCGTAAACAGTGGATTAACACCCATTCTGTGCCTTGTGTGCGTTCTTACAAAAAAGTGAACTGGAGAAAAGAAAATATTCAGAAAATTATAAGGGAGAGAATACATTGGCAGTATTATACTGTTAAAAAAAATCCATTTATGCATGGAGTCATGCATTTGAAACCCGTGTTAGTCAAGAATCAACAGTAATTGTTAACTGGGCTATCAAGCTGGTTACAGATTTTGAATATGCTGTCTGTGTATTGAACAGACATCTAGCACAGAGACCATCGTATAACTAGCATTCATTAAATAGTAGTTGAGTGCCTAATAAGTTAATTATGGGGGTTCTGTCAGGGAAAGTGAGCAGATGAGGTTTATGGGAGGAAGTAAGACTTCAGCCAAATTTTAGAGATCTTCGCTTCGATGATTTTTTTCTTACTGTGGAAGGAATAAATATACAACATCGAGTTTTACAAAAATTCCAGAAAGGATAAAGACAATAATCAGCTATAATCTTCCCATCTAGAGAGGATCTCAATGGATACTTGAGTGTGTTTTCTTGAGGCATTTTCCGTATGTGTATTTGTTCCTGTGTGTGTGCATGCATAGCTGGGCAAATATTTTAATATGAGAGAGTGCTCAGAGTTACCTTTAAACACTTTGAAACCCAGATATGGGGGAGGGGGAGGGGAGGTCTGAGAATGGAGCTGTGCTGTGATGGGCTTTGAGGGGGGGAGTAAGAAGGGTAGGCTTGTTCAGACTGTGTGTATGACTGTGAGGAGGGGAGGGGAGGGGTCTAAACGGGGGTGAGATGGTGGTAGGGGTTTAAAACAGCTTGATGTGGTTTCTTTTGTTCCTCTAAGTGCTTGACCTTGGTCTTACATGGAGGCATCCACCTCTCCATCTGCCATTAACGCAGACAGAAAAAAACTGAGAAAATACCCAACTTGCGACATTCGAAAGTAGGATTTTGCTGCAAGTGACGGTCTGGGAAACCACGATAATGCTTAGAGAAACGAATTTCTACATTCCTTTGTCTCCTTGCTTGAATATATCAAAGTCCACACTCACTGGGTCGGGCCATAGGGAGTTGCTGGTGGAGGACCACAGAAGAAGATTGCTTTCTTCCAGCCCTACCTGGTTTATGGGAGAGGAGAAGGAAGGAGAAGCAGGACACAGGAGTGATCAGATGTGTGCCTTGAGGTGAGTTAGAGAAGTGAAATTAACAACCGCAGGGCTCTGGCCCACCTCTTCCTTCTGATGTTCATTTGGGGGTGTGGGAAGAGGTTGCCAGGCTGGCTGCCTCAGACCAGTCAAAGGTGGAGCCACGGCAAAATGAAAGGTGGTGGTAAAGGGTCACCCGGGTGGCTCAGTCACTTAAGCTTCTGACTCTTGATCTCAGTTCAGGTCACGATCTTAAGGTTCATGGGATCGGGCACAGCATCGAGTTGTGTGCTGGCAGCATGGAGCTTGCTTGGAATTCTCTCTCTGTCTCTGTCTCAAAATAAAATAAACTTTAAAGAAAAAGTTGGTAGTGTAGCATGCTGAGGCTGGGGGTGGGGGGGTCCCAAGGTTGACCTCTTTGGAGCTGTCCTTGGTTCCCAGGGGTCAAACAGGACCCAGACGTAGGTTAGAGTGATTTTGGACGTTGTCACATGAGGTTACCACAGTAGGGGCAGGATGCTTTTGTGAAAAAATGCAGAGCTGACAGCCGAAGCTGGGGCTTACTCAGAAAATGTTTGTGGCCTCGGGTTAGGCAAAGATTTCTTGGGTATGACGCCAAAAGCACGGCCCATAAAAGAAAATGAATTGACAATTTGGGACTTCATCGATATTAAAAAATGTGTGCTCTGCAAAAAATGCTGTTAAGAGCAGGAAAAGACAAGCCACACACTGGGAGAAAATATCTGCAAAACACAGACCAACAAAGACTCGTATCCAGACTGTATAACCACCTCCCAAAACTCTGTAGTAAGAAGACAACCTACCTAAAATAGGGACAAAAGTTTTGAAGACGCTTAACCAAACAATATGGACAGTGGATGGATAAACACATGAAAAGAGGCTCGGGATTATTAGTTACATTGGAAATGTAAATGAAAACCACAGTGAGACATCATTACACACGTATTAGAATGGTTAAAAAAAAACGGGCAAAGAGGTAGAGCTTCGGAAGCTCTCATACACTGCTGGTAGGAATATAAAATGGCACAGCTACTTGGGAAAACAGTTTGTCAGTTTCTTGTAAAGTTAAATATATACTTCCCATACGATGCGGAAATTCTACATATTTACCCAAGTGAAATTAAAAACAACAACAACGACAACGTACAAAAATGTTGACAGCAGCTTTATTCCTCATTTCCCCAAACTAGAAGTGACCCAAATGTCCTCCAACTGGGAATGTTTGAACAATGGTACATCCATACAATGAAATACTACCTAGTAATGAAAAGAAGTGAACTACTGATGCACATAACAAGATGAACGAGTCATTTAAAAATTTTTTTGTAAATAATGTTTATTTTTGAGAGAGAGATGGAGTGCAAGCAGGGGAGGGGCAGAGAGAGAGGGGGGGACACAGAATGGGAAGCAGGCTCCAGGCTCTGAGCTGTCAGCAGAGAGCCCAACGCGGGGCTTGAACTCACGAACCATGAGGTCATGGCCTGAGCTGAAGTCGGATGCTTAACCGACTGAGCCACCCAGGCGCTCCAACATGAATGAGTGTTGAATGCATTAAGCTAAGTAAAGTGAGCCAGATTTAAAGGTGATGTAACGTATGATTCCACTCATTATAGCCTGGTCAGTAAGGCGAAGCTATAGGCGTGAAAAACAGAGTTGTGGTTGCCAGGAGTTTGGGGCGAGGACATTGTTTGGCCAGAAAGGGGTAACAATACAAAATTTCTTTAGGGTTGTGGGGATGATGAAAATGTTCTGTGTCCTCACTGTGGTCATAGTGATACGGCTGTATGCATTTGTCAAGATTCATAGACTTGCACGTTAAAAAAAAAAAAGAACAAAACTTGACTGTATGCAAACATAAGCATAAATATCTGTAAACAATTAAAACAGGACCAGAAGAGCACCTGGGTGGCTCAGTCAGTTGAGCATCTGACTTAGGCTCAAGTCATGATCTCGAGGTTCCTGGGTTCGAGCCCTGCATCGGGCTCTGTGCTGACAGCTCAGAGCCTGGAGCCTGCTTCGGATTTTGTGTGTCTCTCTCTCTCTCTCTCTGCCCCTACCCCACACTATCTCTCTGTCTTTCTTTCTCTCAAAAATAAATAAAAGCATTAAAAATGTTTGAAATAGAACTAGAAAAAACTTCAGTGAGAGAGAAAATGTAATTGACACCCTTAGGTCAGATTCCAACGTTGGGCCAGTCAATGATAATCCCTCAGCAAGGAGAGCTGACTCTTGGGGTTTTGATAGAGCAGTACCAATGGGGCAGAAAATTGGACTGGTTTGCAAATGAACAGACTCATCCAGGAAATAGTTTTACATTTTTATATCATCGTGATATTACTGATTAGCCTTATTTATTTTTTCTTAAAGTTTGTTTATTTTGAGAGAGAGGGAAGGAGAGAATGAGTCGAGGAAGGTCAGAGAAAGAGGGAGAAAGAGAGAATCCCAAGCAGGCACTGCACTGTCAGCACAGAGCCTGATGCGAGGATCGAACCCACCCACTGTGAGATCATGACCTGAGCTAAAATGAAGTCACTCAATCGCCTGAGCCCCCCAGGCACCCCGATCAACATTACTGAATGAGCGTTTCCTTAAATCATTGAAATTGTCTTGTAACCAATCCCTTAAAAATGTCGCTGGTGACCCATGCTAGCCACGGTGGCTGTATCTGCCGAATTTCCTAGAAGAATTTGACAGTAACTCAGTGAAAAAGAGAATGAAAGGAGGCAAAGTAGCGGAAAATGTCTAAATGCCATCTGGTCTCACAAGTGTCAAAACCAGCCTTCACTCCATCCAGAACCTTTTCATGAGAACTCATTTGGAATACAACATTGGGCCCAATGGAATATGTGACGTAAAAATACATAGTAGGGTCGAAACTTCCAAATGCCAGGGAGCTCTCTAGGTTCGGACACAACTGGAAAAAAGAAGTATTCCTCTTCCCTGCTTAATCTACTTCATCTAGGTTTTTTTACAGTGCCCTTCTCAGCCTTGTAAAGTTATATTGCAGTAAATATGAAAATAGCCCCCCTTCAGGGATAAACCTTTGGAGTATCAAGATCTAGAAGGCTTTGAAATGTGCCAACTTGTCTCAGGTAATCTCTGCTTCGTGGGTACAAGGCAGGGATGTGCCATGTTACTCTCATGTGTAGTTTTGGAATAGTTCCCTTGATTTTTATAATCAAGTGTCTTTGTGCCATTGCTGAGAATCACGAAAATATACTTCGTAATCAACAGAACTCGATACTTTCCGAGCACGAAAGCAGCAGCAATGAAGCCCAGAGCTGCTAGCTGATATCCGTTTTCCACCCTACAAATAAATGTGCAAGGTTTGGTTTACGACGTAAGAATGGGTGAATCAGTATTCTCTCAGGAAACAGAGTAAATGTGGTCCCTAGCTCTTCCTCCCAGGGAAAGAGCAGCATAACTGATGTCCCTAAGCTTAGGTGTCTTTTTTCCGGGGATGATATCGGTAGGTTGAGAGTGAGGACAGTGGCAAGATCGTGCGTGCGTGCGTGTGTGATGGTGATAGTGATAACTGGGGAGCAATTGAGGGAGTTGGGGAATAGCCCAGTATTTTTTTTAATGAGTCCCATATAGTTGCAAATATTAGAATGTTCTCATACTTCATATCCTTTGTTTCTTTCTTTTCTTTTCTTTTCTTTTCTTTTCTTTTTTTTTTTTTTTTTTTGAGCATCAGGCAAAACTTTATTAGACTATAAGATCAGAAAGGAAGAATAGTAGGAAAGCTCTCTTTACAGAGAGGGGACTTTGGGAAGTGAATGCCCTCCTACTTCATTTTCTGACGAGCAACTGCAGTAATCATCCAAGAGGTTCTTTAAAAGAAAAATAAGATTTTCAGTAATCTCATCTTGTCAGAGCTTGCATGACATAAGCGTATCAGTGGAGGATGAAGGGCTAACCCAGGAAAAGAAAATAGAATGACTTGAGGTGGTTCAGGGAGAAAGGGACGCGAGCAGTGTTGGTAAATGAAGGTTAATGATAGCTTTGTACCAGCTGCAAATTTGTAGTATGCATAGTTTGATGAATTATAGCAAGACCGTATCATAATTTGTGACCTATGTATAAAAGTGTCAAAGTGGGGTGGTTATCTGCATTTTATTGTCATCAAGAGATTTTTTTTTCTTGATTAAAGCCCTGTCCCCCAGTCCCCAAGAAATCACTAGACTCCAAAATATTCAGAGTAATGGTTCCCACAGAGACTGTCATAACATCGACTGGCCCCTCAGTGATTAAAGAGGAAGAGATAGCCGTATCAGTCATCTACACATGCCGATAGGAGCCGAGGGGGAGGGCTTAAGAATTTTTAAATTTAGATTTATTTACGTTAAAAATTATTGATAGAAGTCGCCACATCTCACCTCAAAAGACTGTACAATATCCCTGCTGACAGTACATTTACCCAGGGACTGACTTTATGCTAACAAATACGGTGTTTAAATTGTCAGCAAAAGTGAAATGAATGAGCGTAGCACAATTCAAATGGATCTTTGGCATATCATCAATCAATTAAGTTCTTCCTGGCACTCTTAGGTTAATGTCAGAGTATACAATACAGCATCATCCATTTTCTTGGGCATTCTTTGTTGCGCAGGCCCCTCAAACATTGTATATGGTTTTCCCGAGATCTCCCTTGCAGACGACTCCATAGACCAGAACGTGAGGACATGTGACCAGGGACTGTTCCTACCGCCTTTTTTTGGACTCTTCTGTGGAAGGCGAGTGTCCACAAAACACCCACTTCAAGGATAAAAGCCTGAAAAACAGTGAGAAATGGAAGGGCAGGGAAATGTCAGACAGGTGGAGTCAACAGCCCAGAAAACTCAACTTTGACTCAGTCATTCAGTTGGATTCCACCTCAACAGAAGATAGCACCGAGCAGAATGTGGTCGGGGTGACTCCAAGAACTTTTCTGAAGGCTGGAAGGCCATTCTGAAAAAAATAATTCCAATACGGATTCCTATGTATTTGGATTTTATTTATTCCTAATTTGCTTTACTTCAGCCCACATGCATTCCATTCAGACTTCCTTCACAATGAAAGTGAATCTCATCCCTGGGATTACACAGGTGGCCATTTTTGGTCAAGTGCAATTCTGTTTGGCAGAGAAGAGCCTGGGCTCACAGGCCCCGCTGGGATAAAACTTGTGCTTCGTCGGGGCGCAGGAAAGCGTAACAGAATGGTGATGATTACAAACTGTGCCTTCCAGTGTGATTACAAGAGCTGGGACCCTGGAGCCATGAGGAGGGGCGTGCAAAGGTTTGCACGTTTCTGATGTAAAAGATACCAAAGGTGAATAATCCCTTATAGGAGTTACTCTTGATCTGAGAGCCACCTATCCTTGGGTGTAGGGTGGGGAGCACGGCTTATTGCAATGGGCACCATGAATCCATGTGACCTTAAGTGTTACTAACGGGAAGAATCATGTCACATTACATATATTTTATGTGAAATGCATGTATATGCTTTTTAAGCAATATCGTAAAAATTCCTTCAGAATTTCCTTTAAAAGCTTATGTATTTATTTTGAGAGAGACAGTGTGAGTTAGGGAGGGGCAGAGCAAAAGAGAGACAGAATCTCAAGCAGGCTTTGCAGTGTCAGCCTGGAGCTCGATGCGGGGCCCAGTCTCATGAGACCGTGAGATCATGACCTGAGCCGAAACCGAGAGTCGGACGCTTAACCACCTGAGCCATCCAGGTGCCCCGTACTTTTTTTTTTTTTTAAAGTAGACTCCATACCCAGTGAGGAGCCCCACAGGGGGCTTGAACTCACAACCCTGAGATCAAGACCTGAGTTCAGCTCAAGAGTTGGACACTTAACTGAATGAGCCACCCAGGCACCCCGTTGGCTTTGTGTACTTTCAAGAGTGATAGCTGCTAGAACATGGAGGCAGATCCTTAACATCTTTTGTTAGTAAAAATGGGCCTTCACACATGCAAGGACGCTGGCTTTACTCCCACGCGCCCCCAAACTGGAGACGACAACAAATGTCCATCGACAAAACAATGTATAAATAAATTGGGGCATAATCGTAGAGTGGAAAAAGACACAGGAATAACAGTGAATAAATGGTACACACGACAACATGGGTGAGTTTCATAGACGTGATGCCGAACAAAAAATAAAGAAAAAGGGCAGACTCGAGTATACTATAAGATTCAGTCTAAATGAAGTTTGGGATAGGCAGACCTCATGGTCATAGAAGCCAGAACAGTGATTGCTCCTTAAGGGACTGTGGAAAGGGATCTGAGGCAAACTTCTTAGGTGCTGAGGACATTCTGATGGTCGCATATAAGTGGAACTTACTTGCGAAACTTGATTCACCAGTACACTTAGGATCGATGGACATTATGTACTTTGCTACATGAGTTTATGGCTGTTTTAAGACACGTCAACAAATTCTTAGCCTCTGCCCCATTAAGAGGTAGGATCTAGATGGTATCCCCTTTGAGTGTGGACTAGACATAAGGCTCATGTATAATTTGATAATAGGAGGCATCGCATTTGAAGTTGCATAATTTCAGAGGCGAACTTCCATTTTGATGGCTGGGATATGTGCTTGGAGTCCTGACTTATTCTATAGGAAGTTCACCTACAGTGAGACTGCCATGCTGTGAGGAGACCCAGGCTCCATGGAAGGGGCATAGGTGGGTAATCAAGTCAACATCCCTCCTGAGTTAAGCTTGAGTCATCCATGTTCAGGCACCTGACACGTAAGAGAAGGTGCTTCTAGATGATTCCAGTCTCCAACTCTTGCGAGACCCTTGCCCCCCTACCTCAGGCATTTGGGTCTTCTGAGCCGAAGTACCTGACATTTTCAAGCAGAGATACATCATCCCTCCTGTGTCCTGACCCGCAGACCTGTGTGCACCCTGAAATTGCCATTTTACACCACTAACTTTTTTACAATGTGTTTTTATTTATTTTGAGAGAGAGAGAGAGAGAGAGCGCCAACAGGGGAGGGGCAGAGTCAGAGAGGGAGCCAGAATTCCAAGCAGGCTTCGTGCTGTCAGCACAGAGCCCGATGGGGTGCTCAAACTCGTGAACCATGAGATCATGATCTGAGCTAAAATCAAGAGTCGGACGCTAAACCCACTGAGTCACCCAGGCGCCCCTAAACCACTAAGTTTTGAAGTGATGTGAAAAATTTAATGCTGTCAAAAGTGGTATAAAAAGATGGAGTGAATAGAAACCAACATATATATGCATTTTTTAGACAGACTCTCGACTTTGGCTCAGGTCATGGTCTCGTGGTTCTTGAGTTCGAGCCCCGTGTCCAGCTCTGCATTGACAGTGCAGAGCCTGCTTAGGATTCTGTCTCTCTCTCTCTCTCTCTCTCTCTCTCTCTCTCTCTCCTCCCTCCACCCCTCCCCTGCTCACTCTCTCAAATAAATAAATAAACTGAAACATAGTTACATAAACTTAAAAAACAAACAAACAAACCTGGACCTTCAAACTCAAGGTATTTGAGGAACTCACGTCAGGCTTCTCAGGTTGCCAGCAATGAAAACCAACTCTGACTCAGGCAAAAGAGAATTTACTGGCACAATATGGAGCTGGAAGGATCTAAAGGCATTCTCGATAGTCCCCCTCACAGAGGAATCGGGGACCTTGGTAGCGGGAGCTGAGGATAGCTTTCCTCAAGACTCAGTTGCTGCTGTGAATGTGGTCTGACCACAGTCAATGACTCTGATCAAGATTTTGATTTTAAGGAGAGCCACCAGTTAACCCAGACTGGGCTTATTGCCTAGCAGAAGACAGGCACAGTGACCTGCGGCTTTGCCAAGACTAGCACAACCATGCGAAGGAGTCAGCACCCCAGGCGAGATCCGAGTACGCTTCTTTGGGGTCCTCAAAACCCACTGCATGGAGGTAGTGATCCCCTGACATATTCTAGAAGCCGCTGCCTTCGCGTACTGACCAACTGTATTCAAGTATTAGAATTACTCACGGTGACTGAGGTGCATGAGATTTACCGTCCTCCTCCCTCGGTCAGTGACTAAGGAAATGGGAAAACAGGAGACACGATCACTCTGCTATATGGTTGGTGTTCCAGAGCCCTGTTTGTGTGAATCCAGCCAAGGGTAGCCTTCCCCTGAGCCCACAGGCTTTCCTGCTTGTCCCTCTTATCACCCCACGCCCTTCTAACGAGTCTCTCCCGAGAGCCTGTCTTTCATGTGACTCTCGTCAAAATCCCTCTCTGTCTCTGCGTCTCATGCTCGAGGTTTCCACTTAAAAGGCCAGTCTGGGTCAATGGATCTCAAACTTTTGCATGTGTCAGAATTACCTGGAGGGCTGCTTAAAACACAGATAACTGGGCTCCCATCTCCGAATTTCTGATTCAGTGGGTAGGGGTGGGCCTGAGAATTTGCATTTCTCACAGACGCCCAGGTGATGCTGCTGTATCTGGCCTGGGCACCACAGCTATGGCATTTTTGTTTAGGCAGTTGCTAAGGTCGTATGATTTTAAGCAGACCTCTTCCATGCCCCTAGCCTACGGCAAACACATTTTGCCAAGTAGCCCTATCATGGAACCTGAAGTTGGCCCTTAACTCCTTCCGATGAGGAGTTTGAAGGCTTCAGAGAAAACGCACACGGTCTCCAGCCAGGGTAAATACATTCTCTTTTTATCTCTCATGTGTTGGCTGTATTAGAGCACAGTTTACTTAGCCACTTATCTAGCAGAGCTCCAAGGAAAACAGCGAGGAGGAAAGGAAAGTTTGAAAGGGGTCCAAAAAAAAAAAAAAATTGAGAAAACCCGGTCACATTGTTTGGCACTTACTTTAACCACGGGATCCTTTCTTGAGACGAAAGCTTGCAGAGGAATCCCAGGTGACAGCACCAACTGGAAAGGGTCTGAAGAGACTGGCAGGACTGAGTCTGAAAAACAAGGGTCTAACACATCGGCCCGAGTTGGCTGGTCTTCAGCTATTTGCGTTTGATCTGGGGCGGGTTGGGGCTGGTTCCCTATGGCCCGTTTTTTTTTTTTTTTTTTCTTCTGAGGAAACAGGCCCACCGTATGATTTCACTGCGAAACCAGAGGGCCCCCCCCCCCCCGATTGCATTTCAAGATCTGCTGACTGCTGCTGGGAAAACATGCAGGATTTGGTGCCATTTAAATGAGCAAACCCCATGTTAGAGGAATACCAGTGTCACGGGCTGCGTGCAGATTCTTGCTGGACTGTTGCTTTTTTCTTCCCGTAAAAAGGTCATGGGGTATGAAAATGCTTAAGTATCTCCACGCTGCGGCCTGCGATGGCTGGGATTTGATGGATGGTGTGGGACTGCAGAGCTCGCTGTGAAGTAATGCTGTTTAGCTTAAATCAGCTTTGAGCGAACATGTTTTACACATTTATGCTCCAGAGTTTGGACAAGCTTTTTCCTAGAAAACAGCACTTCTTGAACCGCTTCCGCTGGTCAAGGCGGGGGAGGGGGGTGGGGGGGGGGCACCTCCCTGGCTCAGACAAGAAGAGTGTTTACTTCCATGGCCTTCAAACTGCTGCAAGTTTAGGACCCAACAGGGCTGCTGTCTTAATGAAGCGGTTAATGACGTGTGAATTATAGACCCTGACAACCCCTTTCATAAAAACAACGGGACTGCTTCCACAGTGCGCTGTGGCTACGTCACGATGGCCCGTCTGCTTAACACAACGCAGTATCTTTAGGGAAAGGGCGATTTTTGAGCTACGGCAGAGAGAATTCCTAGCCCCACAAGAGCAGAGCGAGGAATCTTGAAGACCGCTGTTGACGCAAGGGACGCTCCATTTCCAACCCGGCTGGGCCTTGGATGCGGGCGCCAAAAAGAGTTTTTAGAGATGCCGCAGAGTCCTGAACGAGCAGGGATTGTTTATCCCCTTGGCTTTGGCTGTCTCGCTTTCCCAGGAGGTGCCCATTACAGCAAAGGAGCCTATGATGGATGTTTTAATAGCCTAAAAGTTGCCCTCTCCTCCCTCCCCCACGTTCCTGCTCCCCACTGAAGGCGCGGGAATGCTGGCGTTCCAGTAGGTGTTCAAAGAACCAGTTGTCCGTCTGGAATGCTCGCTGAGGTTGGGCATGGGATGCTGCATGGGCCCTCCGCGAGCCAGAAAAGCGATGCCCGCGGCCGGCTGCGGAGGGAGGCACTTGTTGGGTGCTGACCTGGACGGTCCAAACGCACGAAAGCAAGGCCTGGGAGGAGCTGGAAAGCAACCCCAAGTCGGAACAAAGCCCGTTCTCCGCTGGATTTGGTGGCCACTTTTAAGGAAAAGTGAATTCACGTTCCATCTCTCGATGGGCGCTGGATTTGGATTCACGGGCCAAGGTCCAGGCTCTTTATTATTATCCCCGAGATGAGAGCGTCTCAATCTGCCTTGTTTGGGCAGGGGTAGTTTTTCTTTAAACAGTTCAAGGAGCTGTTTGTCTAACGCTCGGCATTCGAGGTGACAGCACAGCAAAGCGGAGAGTGGCGTGCATTCACAAGGGAACACAAACCTTGGCGTTTGTTCCCAGAGCACCGAGGGCCTCGGAGACGCACAGTCACCATTGACATGCAAATGGAGCCCTGGGCACCCTGCTTGGCTTTAGAAAAGCCTGCCTGCCCCGCTGAGAAAGGCTGGTCGACTGGACGGATGGGGTCTAACTGGGCCTGACTGGGGAGGAGGGAGAGAGGAGGGAGGGAAGTGCCTGGGGAAGAGCCTGAATTAGCCCTGGTGAAGCTGGATGGGGTGGGGGGGAGGGGAAGGAGGTTACTGTCATTCACTTCGGCAGAATTAAAGGGTGACCAGCCATCCAGGTTTGCTAGGGATCTGAGGACTTTCTGGATTGTGACGCTTCTGGGACCAAAGGCATAGTGAGCTGGTCAGCCTAGTTTAGAATGATTTGCTACCCTTAACTTACTCAGCTAGAAAGCAGACAGAACTTGACTGACTTTAAAAAATGTCACTCAGGGGCACCTGGGTGGCCCTGTCAGTTAAGCATCTGACTTCGGCTCAGTTCATCATCTCGTGGTCCGTGAGTTCAAGCCCCGCGTCGGGCTCTGTGCTGACCGCTCAGAGCCTGGAGCCTGCTTCCCATCCTGTCTCTCTCTCTCTCTCTCTCTCTCTCTCTCTCCTCCTCTCCTGCTCACGTTCTTTCTCTCTCAAAAGTAAATAAACATTAAAAATTAAAAAAAAAAATAGTGACGCTCATCGAATTCCCTGTAGTTTTGTATAATTATTATAAAAAATACATCATGGTCATAAGATCATTCTCATCTTGGTGATTATAAGATGAAAAGGAAGGGCACCTGGGTGGCTCATTCGGTTCAGCGTCTACTCTTGATTTTGGTTCAGGTCATGGTCTCACAGTTGGTGAGTTCAAGGGCCACATCGGGCTCTGCGCTGACAGCCTGGAGCCTGCTTGGGATTCTCTCTCTCCCTCTCTTTTTGCTCCCCCCCCCCCCGCCCCCCGCTCTCTGTTTCAAAATAAATAAATAAAAATAAATAAATTTAATTTATTTTTTTTTTCAACGTTTATTTATTTTTGGGACAGAGAGAGACAGAGCATGAACGGGGGAGGGGCAGAGAGAGAGGGAGACACAGAATCGGAAACAGGCCCCAGGCTCCGAGCCATCAGCCCGGAGCCCGACGCGGGGCTCGAACTCCCGGACCGCGAGACCGTGACCTGGCTGAAGTCGGACGCTTAACCGACTGCGCCACCCAGGCGCCCCAAAAATAAATAAATTTAAAAGATGAAAAGAAATTTTCTTAGTCCCCTGGTCTCCCCTCTCTGCAGAGGCAGGCTCCGCTCTCAGTTTCTTGTATAACTTTTTAGGGATTTCCATACAGATGGGTATCTTTCCATTGCAATATACAAAGATAATCCTATTTTAAGCAGTTGGAGCTTATTCAGATATATGATATTCTGGTCTATGAATATATCTTACAGTTGACAGTTTCCTTCTAAGGACATTACGTCTTCATTTTTTTTCTCCATTAGAAACAAAAAAAACACTATGATACACCTTCTCGCACACTTAGACTTGTACCCTTTTGTGGATATATCTGAAGGACACATGTCTAGCACATGAGTGTCTACATAAAATTTCGGTGGATATGGCCCCGCGGACATTGTTCGCAAGTGTGTTAATTTTTATACCGACCAACAAAATCCGAGAGTCCTTGTCCCCTCCTCCCCACCCCACCCCTGCTGACCCTGCGACCGCCATCCTAGAAAATACAGTGTTAGGTGGGGCGCCTGGGTGGCGCAGTCGGTTAGGCATCCGACTTCAGCCAGGTCACTGTCTCGCGGTCCGGGAGTTCGAGCCCCGCGTCGGGCTCCGGGCTGATGGCTCGGAGCCTGGAGCCTGTTTCCGATTCTGTGTCTCCCTCTCTTTCTCTGCCCCTCCCCCGTTCATGCTCTGTCTCTCTCTGTCCCAAAAATAAATAAACGTTGAAAAAAAAATTTTTTTTAAAAAAGAAAATACAGTGTTAGAAAAATATTTTCCTATTGACCCCTCTGGTAGCTAAGCAAATAAAATGTGATTGTTGCTTTGATTTGCATTTCTTTAAGGAGCACTCAGGTAGCTTTATATATGCTTATTGGGCATATTATTATTTTGTAAAAAACGGTGCACTTGTCACACGCATTGCGGTAGGTGCCAGCAGTACAGAAATGAACAGACAAGACATCCGTCTTCAAGTACCTTCAAGTATGTGTCTATAAGACGCATACACAAAACCGCAGTGAAGTATTGTGGGCACCCTGGAAGAAGCGTCGCGATACTGTGGGAGTCCAGAGAACCACGGGGCATTTCTCCCCAAGGGACAAAGCTGTAGGTCTCAAGGGCATGAAAGAGCTCATCTTGAACATGGCATGGTAGATATAAAAGGAGTTTTGCAGATTGGTGGTTGGGATCCCAGTTCTGTTACTACATTTTCTTGGGCAATTTCTTTCACCTCCCTGAGCTCCGGATTCCTCACCTGTGAAATAGCTGACTATCTTCTCTTCTCCCTCCTCCTCCGCCTCTCCTCCTCTTTTAAGGCCAAAGGGCTATGGGGTGCAGGAGGGGATTGCCCTGCAGGGGGAGCAGGAAGCAGTAGAGTGACCCTGTCTGAACTTCTTGGGGTTCAGGTTGTTGGGGTGACTTCTAGTGGCAGGTGACAGCCTGGGGTAGGTGAACCTAACACTTGATCATTTTGTTGCAGTTGTCTTTCCGGACGAGCCGGTGCCGGGAAGGGTCAGTGATGCTCTCCCTGCGGCCAAGTTCCAAGCGCAGGGTGGACTCCTGCTGGATGTTGTTATCTGGGACAGCTTGGCCATCATTCCTCTAGTTGCCTGCAAAAATGAGGTGGGATTCGCTCCTTGTCTTGGGTTTTGGCTTTGACATTCTCCATGGCGTCACGGGTCTTGACCTTGAGGGTGAGGGTCTTGCCGGTCAGGATCTTCACAAAGATGTGCATCTGTACGCCCTCCTAGAAGAGAGAGAGCGGGGTTATGCTTCTGAAATCCTATCGTTAGGAGGTTTACATGAAGCGATGCTGATGGGCAATCCGTGCTGCGAGTGAATTTCGTTGTTCGGAAAAACAATCTTCGTGTTTGATAACGACCTTCCTTATTTTTGAGTTAGGGAACTTCCCAACTCCTCTGATCTGGGGTTTTTAAGTTAAAATCTAGCTTAGTCTGGAAGAGTAGTGACTTCCCCAGAGCCCGGCTTTGTTCTGCGAGGTCACATCCTTAAATGACGTAATGCGCTCACCGTCGTGTTGTACAGAGGATGCACGCTCACACAGCCAAGGCCATCGTTCCTGAAAGAAAAAGTTAAAGAAAAACCTCTTGGAACGAGTTAAAATGCCCATATGATTGAAGGTTCAAAGAGGACTTAGTCACAGGTTGTAATGTGGGGGGAGGTGTGGCTGAAGCTTTGTCTGTGCCTTGGCCATCAGGAGAAGCTCCGAGCATCTTCAGCAGTGGCAGTGACTTGATGTCTTTGTGCAAGAGAGGAAGTACCGTGTTTAGAATGCCTCGATACCAAGAGGAACTTTCAGATACCCCGAGACCCACTTAGAATGTTCTAGACGCCACTCCTGTTTTAGATGCCAGTTGATGCCTATTTAACTGAACTTCGTACTGAGGTAAATAGCCCCCGCCCGCCGTAAGGCTCCTCAGGGACATCGGTCTGGCTTTGAGAACTTTGCTTTTCTGACTTTGGAAGGCAGCAAGTTTAAGTTTGTGTCATGTGGTTTAGTTACGTTTAAGTCTAGAAGTTTGTTTATTCTGTCTCCCCGGAGAGAGACGATTGGAGTGACTCCCAGTGGGGTTTTGGTACCTGGAGAAGGTCCCCTTGGTCACTTGCCGATAAATGAGCCTGTTGGCGACCGGGGCCGGTTTTCACACGGGGGGGCTTGCAACACCACCTGTGGTGAGAGCCCATGTCAAGGAGAGTTAGTTGCGTTAACAGCGCGGAAGGTCAGCTCCAAGGTTGCGTGTGGGCGGCCGGTGCTCTGCTCCCCACAGGTGTGCTGAAATAAAGGTGTGGTCTCGTCACTACGTGGTTTACCCCAAAGGTAGCCAAGTCCCTTTTCATAATGTGTAAGAAGAGTTTATGAACCGCAGGGAACGCGGGAGCTTTCCTTGGAAGTCAGCCATCCGCAGGCTCCAACCAGGAGTTCAAGGTGGGCTGAAAGTCACAGTTATGTCCCCCATGCTCCTGCCTGCTCCTAAAGACCCCGGCCTTTCATGGCCCATAATGATGACAAGGTGAGGGTAATTAATCAATTTGTCAGTTTATTTATTTATTTGTTTGTTTGTTTGTTTGTTTTTTATTTTGGGGCGGCTCCTTTCCAGGTCACTTTTTTGTTGAGATACAGCATTCATATTATAATCCGCACAAATCATGAGTATAGGGCGATGGATTGTTACATATGTCCAGGGCTATTTGAACTAAAATTGAGGGCAAAACTCTGAAACACTAACCTTGCCTGTACTGTATTTTGAAATTAGAAGAGCTTCGTTTTAGATTCTCTGATGGCTAATTTTGGGTACATGAACCAAAGCTAAACTTGCCTTTGTCTCTCTGGCTCTCTGTGTCTTTGCCTTTCCGGTTCTCGTTTTGCTGGTCTTCTGGTGTCGCTGTGTTGAATGAGGGGTGCCAGACCGTGTGCTCTCGGACCCAAGGGAGCTCAAAGGAGACAATCAGGCTGAAAATTCCCTGAAAATCTCTGCAGTGTGTTTGAGGTGTCCTTAGGTAGTGCTTATTGGAAGCCGCAGAAATTGTGACTCTGGGTTTGAAGCAATCAATAAATCAAATGTAGCATCTGAGGTAATTTCAGAGCATTCCCTGGGAAACTTGGCTCATTCAGTGGCTCCTCTATCACTTAAAACAGAGTTCTTTGTCTCTGGGGTTGATGAGTAGGTATAAAAGCAATTCCAGAGCCAACTGTCAGATAAAGCAAACTCAATTCATGTCCTATAATGACAAGGTCGTGCACCACATAGAACCTCTTTTAGATTGGCTTTGAGTAAACTCAGATGAAGAAAAGCTTGTATCCAAAAGAAAAGAAAGGAAAAGGAAAGGAAAGGAAAGAAAAGAAAAAAAAAAAAAAGAAAAAAACCACCTCACCTGAGCATACACAGGAATAAAAAGGAGTGGGGCTCAGGCGGGGACAGCAGCAAATTGTCCTGTTTTTATAATGGCTTCTTTACATTATTGAATACAATGGGAACTTTAAGGGCTGACTGCAATAACAGTTTCTCATGAAAAATTAACAAAGAATTTATGGAAATGTAGGAAAAGTCCCAAAGCAATTAGCTTAGATTTCTCTAGAGTCTGAGAAAAGCCTGGATAATTGCATGCAGAAACTGCATAAAGTGGCTATTTTCATTATCACTGGATACAGAAAGTCCATTTTCATCACAATGGGATATAATGATGTTAAAGCTAACAGGGAGATATATTTAAAGAGGTTACCACACAGTTTACCAAATGGTTTGATTTATATAACTTTGGAGATATACACTTAAGATTACTGTAAAGGGGACGGGAGAGGTTACCCTTGAAATTTCCAAAGGCTCCTCTATGATAGGAAAATAGATTATGGCCTCTGAAAGCTAATTGTACATTACCACCAGGATACATGAGAATGAATTTAATTTGTCTCAGAATTGAGAGCTTGAATTGTACTACAAGCCGGCACATGAATTCCCATTCTGACTTGACTGTGTTGTAAATTGGCTATTATGTATGTTTATAGGTGCACTTAGGGCTGGGGTCCTTCTCCCGAGTGTCTTAGAAACTCCGAGGTCCTGGCACCCTGTGGGAGCAGAGGCAACATCACGAAGCCCCACGGAGCCACGGAGCCCTTGCTAGGCTTGCAGAGAGATGAGGCGTCATTATTTAAATGTCACTATTTTCCGGAATATAAAATGCAATGAAGGGCAGCATGTTTTCCTCTGATGTTCATTCACAAGCCCTGGCAGCTTAAAGACTTCCCAAGTTCAAGAAAGCCAGCTTCTCCCTGGCTGTCTGTAAAGGGATGGGGAGACATAATACAGTGAGCTTTTATCAACCTCCAGTGTCCTCTGCAGTGACACACACACACACACACACACACACACACGTGCACACACACAGATCCGGATATCCTTTTCTGTCTATAAAAAGCTGTAGTTAAGGCTCTGCCTGGGGTTCGAATGATTCTTGAAACTGTTAAATAGATTCTTGCTCTGAAGCCGGCAGAATATTAATGACCTGCGTTAGCTACAGTGTCAAAAGGATCCTACAGTCTCAATCTTATTTGGTAAACACTCTCTGTTTAAAAAAAAAAAAAAAAAAAAGGAAAGAAAGAAAGAAGAAAGAGATTATTTAAGTGTTGGCAACAAAGGGCTCAGCCGAGAGTGTACTCTGAATGGACCCTGCTTCCCCGGGGACAAATGTCAACCCAGTTCAAGCTTTGTTAAAGGGGCTGAAAAGATCCGCCAGCCCGCGCATGGGCACGCTTCTGGCCAGCATTAAGAAAATCAATGTAAAATAACAAAACCGCATTCACATCACAACCTGGCCAATACACTCCCAGCAGATGTGACAATCCTATTTTGACAGTTCAGATAGCTGATAATGGATGGCCAAAGAAATTTCTCTTTGACATGGGGCCTGAGTTTATGCTATCACAGCTCCCCTGTTTGGGCCGCATGAAGGATGCAAGAAAGCAGAGAGCATAAACAGCCGTCATCTTGGTGTAATCAATGCGGAATGATGCAAGCCTCATCAGTATCCCTCCGGTCTGCTTTTAATTTTTATCCCCTTCTGCATTTAATAATAGCCCCGAGAATAGATTAAAATGTCCACAGTCGTCTTTGCTTCCCATCTTGTCATGCTTTGCCAGCTCCTTTGTCATCCCAAACGCATTTTTTTTTTTTTTTAGCACATTACTCACCTGGTTAATGAAAGGAAGGAAAATGAAAGAATAGAAAGCATTGCTGTCCACGGAAGTGGCATTTCACTGAAGCCTTGCGAGCACGCCGCTCTGACATTCTCCCCCCTTGTCCCTGAAACTTCGGGACGTCTCCCGTTCTGGCGGGTCAAAAAAAGCTGTCCCTCGGGGAATAGTTTAAAACTACTTGGAACATGTTTTGATTTACAGATTATCAATTCCGCTGAGCCACAGGGAGACATATTTGGGAGTCGCATAAACAAACACATTCCACGGTGCTGTGGATTAACCTAAAGTGACACATTTATTTAAAAATCTGCCTACTACTTGTCCTCATTGATTAAATGCCCTTAAGAAAGTAAGTCTGATGAAATGAAAGCCATTAAGATGCAGCCCACCCTCCTCCGCTCCTTTTGATGGTTGACACATTCCCCAGAGTGGGAGATCGGCTGGCTGATAAGCTAACACTGAATTATAAGCACTTTGTGGAATGTCACTGGCAAATGAAAGATCTACTGTTTTGCTTGCAAAGCAACCGTGTGCCTTAACAGCACAAAGATGGACACGGTGCAGAATTATTTCATCCAGTGTGCTTGGAATATAAACGAATGTGTACCCCGCGAGCACGTTTCCACAGGAGAGGTCAGCATCACCAGGACTCGTTCCCGGCCACCGTGCCATTGATCGCGAAAACAGAAGGGCCTGCCAGGGACTTTGTCAAAGTGGCGAGGACCCCCCTGAGCCTCGGGTGATTGTGCTGTGGCTTGTTGTTAACCGGGCGGGCGTTAGCAGCTGGGGAGGAGAGATTGTATGTAGGCAAGTGGCGGTGATGGCGGAGAGATCTAATGGAAGGCTCTTTCCCTTTTGGGACGGGAGGCGTAAACAACATCTGAGGTGTCGTGCAGAGGGTGGCAAAGACAGAGTTCAAGCTGTGTTTTTCCTTACTGGCCTTATGGCCTTGAGAAAAGGCCCGTTTGCTGAGTCTTCAGTTTCGTGGCCTGAAAAGCGGGGCTAATAATGTTTGTTTTTTACCAGGTGGTGGAGGTGCTGGTGGAGAATGTGCAAGCCTGCACTTTGCCACTGCATAGCGCCACACGAAGGTCAGGGTCGTCCCTGGCAGCAGTGAACGCGAGCAGCAGGTGGTCTTTGCACCCAGGTGGCCAGACTACCTCGCCGTCCATGGGCAGCGGGTCTCTGCGCTGCCTCTGCCGATGTCAGACAGGATCAAAGCGGACCCTCTTTGCAGGTCATTCCAGGCCAGGCCAGAAAAACCTAGAAAACCTGGAATGTCGTTCCAGCTTGGCTCTAAACGGTGTGATGGGTGTTTCCAAAGACTGGAGGTCAATCAGACCGTCCAAATGCAGAAATATTAGTAAATTTTGGACTGGCTTGGACACCAGATCAGAGACCAGGCTTGAGGAAGGTTCAAACTACTTTTTTTGTTGTTTCCCTTGATGGGCAACTAAAAAATCTTTAAAAAATCTGCAACGGAAGGTGAGTTTTAGGTTTTTCCACATAAACGTTAATTTGCCTGCAAAACTTTGTCTCCAGCCGTGCCCACCCGGCAGATATTATTTCTACCAAGCATGATTTTGATCGCATTCTCTGCTCCCATACGTCTGTAGGTTGCACTGGGAAACATCCAGGGCTGGATCATGTTCACTGCTATATGCACCCCACAGTTTTCTCTCTGCGGCCGATTCCAGAGAGGGCTCTGTCTGTGCTGTTCCAATCTGACTCTCGAGTGTGGACAATGTGGACAGTCCTGTTTAACCCCTTGTAATGTGGGTTAAATGGACTCGGGTCTGCTTTTGGCTTAGGCAGCTGTTAGCTGTGTTATTGTGTTGTCCTGAGTTTATCTCCTAACTTTTTATTTATTTATTTAAAAAAAAATTTTTTTTTCAACGTTTATTTATTTTTGGGACAGAGAGAGACAGAGCATGAACGGGGGAGGGGCAGAGAGAGAGGGAGACACAGAATCGGAAACAGGCTCCAGGCTCTGAGCCATCAGCCCAGAGCCCGACGCGGGGCTCGAACTCCCGGACCGTGAGATCGTGACCTGGCTGAAGTCGGACGCTTAACCGACTGCGCCACCCAGGCGCCCCCTAACTTTTTAAATAATAATGATCATTACAACGATGGTAACTTCTAATTACCGCGTGCTTATCATGTACCACGCATTATTATGAGGGTTAATATGTTGTATTTGCTGCAATTCTCCCAGGAACCTCACATATTGGATTTTATTATCCAATTATGTCTGTGGTGCAGGTTAAATCACTTGCTCAGGATTCCACCTCTGGTAGATGGGGGAAAAGGGATCACAACCCAAGTCTGAGTGACCCTGAATCCTCAGCCGTATCCACCCTGGGCTGTTCAGAATATTAGATATGATCATGTCTGGGAAAGCATCTTTCTCCTTTTTTAATTTTTTTAAATTTTAGAGAGCATGAGCAGGGGAGAGGGGCCGAGGGAGAGAGAGACAGCGAATCATATGCAGGCTCTGTGCTCAGCACAGAGTCTGACACGGGGCTCAAACTCAGGCACTGTGAGATCTTGATCTGAGCCGAGATCAACAGTTGGACGCTTAAACTTTGAGCCACCCAGGCGCCCCTAAGGAGATAATTTCTTATGGACAACTTGGAAAACGCAAAAGGAAGTAAAAACCACTTATGACCCTGATGCTTTTCATAAAGAGATGCAAGATAAAAAGTCAAAGAATCTCCTTCTAACTTCCACCCCAGCCCTCAGGGATAAACTGTCGTTAGCAGTTTCGTGTATATACGTTCAAGCCCTGTTCTTGGTGAGTGTTTTTTTGAAAAGGAGAAAACCCTCAGTTAGAAGTGAGCGATGTTCCTGCTGTTGCGGCATGAAGGGTACAGACTGACCTTGAGCATCCAGGATGCCGGATACTTGGGCTGCTTTGTGTGTGCAGCACTTCTGCAAGACCATCTGTGTGTGTGTGTGTGTGTGTGTGTGTGTGTGTGTGTGTGTGTGTAACCACTGTGGGGGGGGGGTGAGCAACCATCCCCAGCTGGCCCCAGTGATAGGAAATGAGTGTTTTGACCTATTGGGGATTCCTGTCTTGGATTGTGTCTCTCTGTCGCCTTCCTTTCCTGCTTTAATTTCTGACCCTCTGCTTCTCCTCAACCTTCTTCTCTTGATTTCAGTGGAAAACGTGCTGAAGTGAAAGTGAATGGTGGGGATGGGAGGAGGGTGTCTAGAGAAGTGAGAAAAAAAAAAAAATCAATGCTCCATGGCTATTTTTAGGCAGCTGAGATTCCTTTCCTCTGATTTAGCTAAGTGCTTTGGGGCAGAACCGCCCAGCACTTTGAGTAGCTTCAGCAGATGCCCTATTGCCCCCCAGAGAATAAACCAGATAGGGAGGAGGGGGAGGGGGAGGAGGAGGACCAGGGGACTTGGGAGCCATATTCTAATCTGGTGAATAGGTGCGAGTGAGAGTGAGCTCATGTTTATTCTCCTAGCCCCTCGAGATGCCCTGCCCAAATCAGAGCCCAGGGATGGACTGTAAGCTGGAATTGAAAACCTTGACCGCAGAGGGCGAGTTAGAAGCAAAGCTAGCTTTCAAAAGAGAAGTCTTGCGGCCTCTCGATCACGTGGCGAGAAGCCTGAAGGGGTATCTCTGCTGTTAGGGTTGTTTTACACTGAGGATGGAAAGGCGGTTCCCTGGAGTTCAGAGCAACCCACGGTGCTGCCTGTACCCTGGTCCAGTTGTCCACTGGCCGCCTGGGGGGGGGGCGGTGTATTTGCTTGCCGAGAATGAGTGGAGAAAATTGCGGCTGCAAGACCTGAACGCTTCACGCCCACATTGTGAGCTCTCCATGGCTCTGATAGATTTCACTGAATTTACTGATATAACCCGGAACCCAGAAACTTCACTCGCTCCACCTGCTCCTTGTTGCGTCATTTACAAGTACACGTTTGTATCTTCCTGCCTGGCTAAACGTAGTTTCGAGCAAAATCTGGGGCTGTCCAGTTCATCCCATCCCCTGTTTTCCTCACATGCAGAATACAGAACTAATCAGTGCTAATAATAATACTTAATAATAAGTACCTAATAATATTAAGGTAGAAATTCCACAGAGAGGGGTAAGTCGTGGAGTCAGAAACCACGAGAAGGAGGCTCTGCATGGTTTATCAATGTCAGAAAAAGCCAGAGATCGAATTACAAGTGAATATGCACAGTTGGGCGTATTTTATTATTTATAACACGTGCGTCATTTTTAACACTCGCCTGAATGCCGTATCATTCTTCTGATGGGTTTCCCGTCCTGTACACCCACCTTGCCCGGCCCCCCTCATTTAACAGCATCAGCTGCTGCTGTCAGGCGGACTCGTGCCCCTTGAGGGACGCTCTGGCGTTCGCTTCAACTTGCTTTTCAGAAGTCACTTCCAGGTTTCTCTGGCGGGATCCCAGAGCTCAGCGAATTGAAATCCAAAGAGAAAACAACAGGACAACCCATGGCGGGGTTAACGTGTCAAAGATGGACCTTGTGCCCATTGACAGGGTTCAACACAACGGCAAATAGTAGACCCATTCAGCAACTCTATTTTCCTCCGTGGCAGGCGTTGTGCGTGGCAGCGGGGACACAGAGAGGAGCCCCTGCCTTGGTGGAGCTTAGCCTGGTTAGAGGAGACAGACAACAAACCGGATCATTACAGGTTGTATCTTGCACTGTGGGCGTTGCGGTGTGATAGAGAATAAGAGGCGGAGGACAGGGGGGGAGTTACTGTTCAGCGCTGCCCTTTCAGGAGCAGGGGGCAGTGCAGCTGATTTGGGAAGGTATGCCATCTCTGGGTCACTGGTATACCAGTTTTTCCTTCTAATTTTTTTTTTTTTGAACATGTATTCATTTTGGAGAGACAGAGAGTGAGCGGGGGAGGGGCAGAGAGAGAGGGAGACCCAGAATCCGAAGCAGGCTCCAGGTTCGCGGCTGCCAGCCCAGAGCCCGAAGCGGGGCTCGAACTCCCAGACCGTGAAATCGTGACCCGAGCCCAGGTTGACGCTTCACCGACGGAGCCACCCAGGCGCCCACGGGAGTACCATTTTCAAACCCTGTTAGCACGTGTCCAGCTGCTGGGTACTGTAAGGCGCAGTTCAGATAGCGGGTTTCCGTGGGAGATGTATTCGCACATCAGTAGAGCAGCCGTAACAAAGTAGCACACACTGGGAGACTTAGGCGCCAGAAATTAATTTTCTCACAGTTGCAGAGGCTACAGGTCTGAGATGAAGGCGTTTGACGGGGTTGTGTTTTCCCCCCACCCCGAGCCTCTCTGCTTGGACTGTGGATGGCTGTCTGCTTCCTCGGTTTTCGTGTGGTCTCTCCCCTGCGCGTGCGCACGTCTGTGTCCCAATCTCCTTTCTTCCTATAAGGGTACCACTCGTACCGGATCAGGATCCGCTCTGATGCCCTCTCCTTAACTGAATTACACTCCAGACGATCTCCAAATGCAGTCAGGTTCTGGGGAGCTGGGTGGCCGAGACTTGAGTGTATGAATTTTGAGGAGACGCACTTCAGCCCGGAGGGTGAGGAAGGGAAGACTGTCCGGTGGGAGACCTTCATATGGATGCGTTTGGGGGGACTTTATCTTGTCCTTTGGGTACCTTGTAATAATGTGCTGCACCTCTGTTTCAAGAGAGCGACCGTCAGGGGACGCAGTGAAGGACCTTTTTGCATTCTTTAGGGAGACGAGGTTCCAGTAGTAATGAGTCCTGCCCTCAGTGAGCCATCTGAGAACCTTGGACTGGGCTAGGGGTTTTTTAAATTAATTAACTAATTAACTGATTAACTATCTGTAACATTTTTTAAAAGTTTATTTCGAGAGGGAGAGAAAGTGCAAGTTGGGGAGGGGCAGAGAGAGAGGGTCCACACCCTCAGCGCAGAGCCTGATGTGGGGCTCGAGAATCAGGAGAGCCTCCCCTGAGCCCAAGTCAGATGCTTAACCGGCTGAGCCACCTAGGCGACCCTAGAGATTCTCTTTAACAAAGGTCTGTGTCTCTTACCTCGAAATGGGGAGGTCGATCTCAGTACCAGTTCTGCAAAGGTGCCACCTTTCATCGCTAATTGAAGATAAATGAAGTAAAAATCGCCACGCTAAGTCACTAGGAAGAGGATACCTGGTTTAAAAAAAAAAAAAGTGTTGATACATTCAAAGTTCTGTAACACGGATGGAAATCAGTTGCCAATTTATTGAAAACTGTGTGCTCAGCCTTCTGCTGAGGGGCATCTAGAAGTATAGTAATTGATTTATTTGTTCTTTCACTCAGCACATGTTTACTGAGCCTTTACCACAGCCTTCCCCTTCCATGTCCCTTTAAAACAAAACAACACAACAAAAAACCCTGGTTAAAGATCATTCAAGCATGCTCTGAATTTATTCAGTCTGTTCGTGTAGAAATCTTATTGTAGAATCCTTCTTCCCGCTTCTGGGGTGGGCTCTGGGGGGACGGTAGTGGAAAGACAGGGCAAATGTGGGCTGCCACATGACCGAGAGGGTGTTTTCGTAGAAAACACACCCCTAAGAATGGGGTTGTGAGGGCCATGCAGTCAGAATCCATTACAGGCACCATCAGTTAGAACTGTGAAGGAATGGGGACACCAAAAATTAAATTAAAAAAAAATTTTAATGTTTATTATTTATTTTTGAGAGAGAGAGAGAGAGAGAGAGCACAAGCAGGGGAAGGGCAGGGAGAGAGAGACACACACACACAGAATCCAAAGTGAGCTCCAGGCTCCGAGCTGTCAGCATGGAGCCCGACGCGGGGCTCGAACCCACGAACCGTGAGATCGTGACCTGAGCCGAAGTCGGACGCTTAACCGACTGAGCCACCCAGGTGCCCCCAAAGTTATTTTTGTCTTGAAATGAACCATACGGTGATGAGGATGGAGTGCCAGTTAGGCATCTCTGGGAAAGGAGCCAGAAGGAGAAGGGAGGTTCCTGCGTGGGATGCAGGCTCCCATGGAATTACTGGGTAGAACTTGTGAGTCAAGGTGTTTCTTTTAGTGGACCTGCTAAATAATGTGTGCATCAGGGACAAGGGCCAGGTCTTTGTGTTACTCACTCAAATTAATACCCCCTCACCACCTTCTTTTTAGGTTACTTAGGTGTTGGGCCGTCTTAACTGTGTCCTTACCTAATCCACCTCTCACATTTAGCCTGTGCATTTCTGGAGCATCAGACGTGAGGCACACAGAGTACTTAACAACTTTTTTTTTTTTTTTCCGAATGAGTGAATTAATCACTTGGCGGGTTGGGGGGGGGGCGTTTCTCCACAAATAGATGATTCAGGATTTGTAGTAATGCTATCCTTTTGACTCAGGTGGAAAATGCATCACCAAAGTCTGGTTCCTGGTGATAAGTATCGAGACGGGGTCCTAAAGTTTGATTGGAAGGCTCTGTGACAAAGCACAATCCATTAGAGGGGTTACAGAAGGTATCCATTATGCATTGTCTAGATGGAATGCCACTAAAAATGCATGGGAGAGGAAGAGAGTCATTCTTCTCATGGATAGAATCAAATGTGGCATAAAAAAAAGAGAGAACACCTTGGTCATACTCACCAAGTGTGCCAAAATCTTGCTTTCAAAGCCCCTCTCATCGGTGGTGGTGGTCTCGTGGGATTAGGCTGGTCTAGGACAGGAATTCCGGTCTTGCAGAAATGGGAACACAGAATGCTGCAGGCTCCTGCTAATCCCAGGGGAGCAGCGTCCTTGATGTGCGTCTGTCTGATGTTTGTGGACTCCCAATGAACGTGAGACTCTCATGAAATCACTGGAAATTCTGTGAGAGTCAGGAAAAGACGCAGGGAGAACCGGGTCTTAGGGGATTTCACTTGATTGTCAGAAATGTGGCCCAAAGTCTTTGTCTGGAACAGGTACTAGGGAACCCAAGGAAACCAGGATCTCTTAGGAAAGCACCAATCGCTTCTGCTGTGAACTAGAACTACAAATGAACGGGGACATAAATAATTACGTTTACCTTCAAATGTACAATAATATGTGGAGATGCAGAGACACAGGTTAAGATGTGTACGTTTAAAATTCTTCAATGTAAAATTCATTTAAAATTTCTTATGTTCAGCACAGGGGTTAATTAAATTGTGACACATCCTCATGATGGATTACCCGGCAGTCATTGAATATGACATTTTAAAAGAATTTTTAAAAACATGGAAAATGCTTGTGATATAATAAATGAAAAAAAACCACATCGCAGCACATGTAAGTATTAAAGGCACATGTGTGTAAAAACATAACCTGCATGGCTCTGTATACGTGTCTGGGGAGCTACGGCCAATGGTTCTTCTTCAGTCTTTTCCTGTATGTTCCACGTTTTTTTTTTTTTTTCCAATATATGAAGTTTATTGTCAAATTGGTTTCCATACAACCCCCAGTGCTCATCCCAACAGGTGCCCTCCTCAATGCCCATCACCCATCCTCCCCTCCCTCCCCCCCCCCCCCATCAACCCTCAGTTTGTTCTCAGTTTTTAAGAGTCTCTTATGCTTTGGCTCTCTTCCATGTTCCACGTTTTCTTGAAAACATTTCAACTCATGGGGGCACCTGAGTGGCTTCATAGTTTAAGCATTTGACTTTGGCTCAGGTCATGATCTCATGGTTTGTGAGTTCGATACCCACATCTGGCTCTCTGCTCTGAGCCTGGAGCCTGCTTGGGATCCTTTGGCTCTCTCTCTTTCTCCCTCTGACCTTCCCCCACTCACTCTCTCTTTCTCGGTCTCTCTTTTTCTCTCAAAAATAAATAAACATAAAAAAATACGGTTAAAGACTTTCAAGTCATGACAGTTTCAAAGGAACAGCAAAGTGGAAAAAATCATGGGACTGACACCTGGGTACTTACCGCAAAGATGAGGCAGATGCCAACAATATGTCCTGTTTACTTCAAATGTCTCCTTAAAGCATACAAGGAATTTGACTTCGCACATAACAGCTTTGGTCCGCCTACCGTCTCTTCCCCATCCCTCCTTTGCAGAAGTAACCCCTGATTTTTAGTCTGGCACATGTTTGCCTAAATTAAACACTGCATTTCTCAGATATTGTCATGGGACTAAACGCTGCCCGGTGGAATTAAAGCAGAAGTTACATGCACAACTTCCTTGTAGAATCCTTTTCTTTTTTTAACATGGTAAACATTTATTTGTTTATTTTTTGAGTGAGCAAGAGATAGAGAGAGAGAGAGAGAGCGCATGTGGGAGGGGCAGATAGGGAGAGAGAGAATCCCAAGCAGGCTCCGCACTGCTAGTGGGGAGCCTGATGTGGGGCTGGAACCCACGAACCATGAGATCATGACCTGAGCCGAAATCAAGAGTCAGAGGCTTAACCGATGAGTCACCCAGTCACTCCTCGCCCCAGGTAGAGTGCTTAAAGGAAAGGGGGCCTGTTCCCCCCGCCCCTTATGCCAGCTGGAATGTGGCCATTATGACAGGTGCCGTCATGGAAAACCAGATGGGAGCTGTGTGCTAAGAAAGGTGAAGTCGTAAGATAGCAAAGCCCTGTTGTCTTCTGCTCACTGAGTTGCTCTTACAACCCTGAGCAATTCACCTGGACTTCACTTTGACAAACAAATGAAATTCTCATTCCTTTAAGCTACTATTACTTTAGATTTTCTGTCGTCCGGCCGCCCAAGTTCATCCACTGACTCTACCGTGTATCCGTCTCATGTATGTCTTGTATTTTTTACCACATAGGTCCGTATCCTAACCAACATATACATTGTGTGTTACGGTTATAACAGGTGGTATCATACTGCATGTAGCCTTTCCGAACTTGCTTTTTTAAAAATTTGTTGAGATATTTTCGATATCTATGTCGATACTTGTACCTATTTTGAATGTCGTAGACTATGCCTCAATTTATCTTTCCCAAGGAACAGATGGTTTTCACTATTTTACTCTTGCAAAAAGTGCTAGAGCATACATCTCTGTGCATGTTTTGTGGTGTAAAACAGTGAGAGTTTCTCTTGGGTGGATACCCAGTGGCGGAGTTTCTGGATTCCAGGGTACGTACGTCTTTAGCTTGAGCAGGTCTTGCCAAAATCTTTTTATTTTTTATTTGTATTTATTTTTTAACATTTACATCCAAATTAGTTAGCGTAGAGTGCAACAATGATTTCAGGAGTAGATTCCTTAGTGCCCTTTACCCATTTAGCCCATCCCCCCTCCCACACCCCCTCCAGTAACCCTCAGTTTGTTCTCCATGTTTATGAGTCTTCTGTTTTGTCCCCCTCCCTGTTTTGATATTATTTTTGCTTCCCTTCCCTTATGTTCATCTGCTTTGTCTCTTGAAGTCCTCATATGAGTGGAGTCATATGATTTTTGTCTTTCTCTGACTGTCTAATTTCACTGAGCATAATTCCCTCCTTTCCATCCACGTAGTTGCAAATGGCAAGATATCATTCTTTTTGATTGCCGAGTAATACTCCATTGTATATGCATACCACATCTTTATCCATTCATCCATCAATGGACATTTGGTCTCTTTCCATACCTTGGCTATTGTCGATGGTGCTGCTATAAACATGGGGGTGCATGTGCCCCTTCAACACAGCACACCTGTATCCCTTGGATAAATGCCTAGTAGTGCAATTGCTGGGTCGTAGGGTACTTCTCTTTTTAGTTTTTTGAGGAACCTCCGTGCTGTTTTCCAGAGTGGCTGCACCAGCTTGCATTCCCACCAACAATGCAAAAGAGATCCTCTAAAATAAATTCTTTTTAGCAGTATATAAAAGTCTGTGTTTCTCTGCGTCCTGACCAACACTTGACATTATTGGACTTCTTCGTTTTTTTCCTACCTGATGAGTAAGAAATGGTATTTTATGGTCATTTTCAATTTCCCCATTTTCCAAGATGAAAGGTATCACCTTATTAATTAGGAAAGATAAATATGAAAGCACCTTGTGGCTTGAATGTTAAGATATACATGAAGTTGTTCCGGGCAGTCTAGACATGTATCAAGTAACAGTGGGAAATCTTTCTCATCCATATGGTTCCCTCTCCCAGCTCACAGAGATATCTAATTTATTATTCTAGAAATACTGTGTATAATAATACAGGCCTTAAAGCTTTGTTCTGCTTTGACACTTTTGGTTTTATTTATTTATTTATTTTTAAATTTTTTTTAACGTTTATTTATTTTTGAGACAGAGAGAGACAGAGCATGAACGGGGGAGGGTCAGAGAGAGAGGGAGACACAGAATCCGAAACAGGCTCCAGGCTCCGAGCGGTCAGCACAGAGCCCGACGCGGGGCTCGAACTCCCGGACCGCGAGATCATGACCGGAGCCGAAGTCAGACGCTTAACCGACTGAGCCACCCAGGTGCCCCTTGTTTTTTTTTTTTTTTTTTAGATGACAGCCTCAGCATCATGGTGCAGAAGCCATTTGAGTTGGTGGCCTGTCACTCTCTTTCTTGGTGACTTGCCACAAAGTTGTCTTGTTTTGCTGCTGCTGTAAACAAATCTCTCTTTGTATCACCTCTGTCTCCAAAACATGGTGAAGTGGGAGAGGTGTGGTTTTTCTTGACCTTCTTTCTCTCTCCTTACAGTGTCTTCAGGGACGTTATGCTCTGGATGAATATGTGTCTTTCCTTTTCCTACTTGTGGGAACATCCCCGATTCTGCCTTGAATCAGATTCCTTACAGACCATGGACTCGAGCTCATCTGGCAGTTCATCTTGCTGAATTGCTGCTTGAGGGGGTTGCTTTTTGAAGGGCATTTGTACTTTTCTAAGGGACTCTGGAAGACAGACTGTCTTTGAGAAAAACCCGTGTCCTTTTGGGTGGAACTTAAGATACGCTGAGAAGTGAGAGAGGTCAATGTTGCAAAATTAGACTCCGCTGCAGGTGCTCAAAGGACACCACAATATTTAGTGATATAAATCAAGCTGAGATTATTTGGCCTGGCGCTTAAAAAAATGTGTGGACGTGGAAACAATATGGCGGTCATGTCTTTCTAAGACGCCATTTTACGAAGTCTGGGTTTATTCCCATATATCTAAGGTGCAACTCTAGTACTGACAGGAAAAGCCACGGTTGTTCAGCCTTCTACCTGGACCTCCTTGTAGTCCAACAAATGGGTACACTGTGAATATTTACATAGGTGAAGACAGATAGCCGTTTAGGTGGGCAAACTGCCAAGCAAGCCTTTGTCCAGAGGGGTTAGATCACCTGAAGACCAGGCTATTAGATGAAGGGGAACAAAATGGTTTTACGGAGAATACATTAAGAGGTAGTAAGAATAAGACCAGGGCACCTGGGCTGCTCAGTGGGTTCAGCGTCTCACTCTTGATTTTGGCTCAGGTCATGATGTCATGGTTCGTGAGTTTGAGCCCTGTACCAGGCTCCACGCTGGCGGTGCAGAGCCTGCTTGGGATCCTCTGTCTCCCTCCTTCTCTGCCCCTGCCCCGCTTGAGTGCTCTCTTTCTCTCTCGCGCGAAATAAATAAATAAACTTAAAAAAAAATAAGAAGACCAAATTTCGGGAGTAAGGAAGAGGTTCTAGAGACATTTAGGCCAATTCTCTTAGTTGGTGGGAAAAAACTAAAGATTGAAACTTGGGAGATTGGTTGCTAGATTCACTTCTATAGCTAATTAGCCATATGCTCTTGGACCTCTCCTGGGGCTGGGGCTCTACAGTGGGAGGTTGGGCCATGTAGAACTCCATGCTGTCCTCCTTGCTCTAACATGCTATTTTCAGAACTACGTCAGGGGTCACATTTCTGCCAATAGGAGCCAGGTAACCTGGAGGTGTTCGCAAGGCATAAATAGAAACAGCATTGATTCTGGAACCTGCATAATAAAAAAAAAAATAACTAACATGTAGCATCTATTATATATCTGCATCATTCTGAGTCCTTCATATGTATTAATGTTTAATTTTCATAACAACCCCGTAAGAGAGGTACTGTCTGGTTTTATTTAAAATTTTTTTTTTCAACGTTTATTTATTTTTGGGACAGAGAGAGACAGAGCATGAACGGGGGAGGGGCAGAGAGAGAGGGAGACACAGAATCGGAAACAGGCTCCAGGCTCCGAACCATCAGCCCAGAGCCCGACGCGGGGCTCGAACTCCCGGACCGCGAGATCGTGACCTGGCTGAAGTCGGACGCTTAACCGACTGCGCCACCCAGGCGCCCCTGGTTTTATTTTAAAGTAAGCTCTCCCCTCAATGGTGGGGCTTGAACACATGACCCCGAGATCAAGAGTCACATGTTCTACTAATTGAACCAGCCAGGACCCCCAAGATACGTACTATTCTTATCCCCATTTTTCAGATGAGGAAATCAAGGCTCAGAGAGGTTTCATAAAACCTCCAAGCTTTCTAGGTTGGCTTAACTTAGATCCTTATGAGTCGTTAAAGTGTCTGTGACTCTGTGTCAGGATCTATAAAAATGGAAATAATCAAATCTCCTCTTTATACCTCGCAGGGCTATGGTAGATACCAAATGGAACAGTGCGTGTGAATGGTACCTGAAATAGCTCTTTTGTATTTTATTTGTAGAGACATCAGGTACCATTAAGGAATTACTTTAGAAAAGGGATCAGATAGGGTCAACCCCTAAATACAGCATAGCCATGGCACTGAAGGAATGGGGTCTGGTGTTTTTGTCTCAGGGGCTTTACTCCTTTATTAATATAGCTGGAGATATGTTTGTGGGGGGGGGGTTGTTTAATTTTGCAGGTATGGCCTGGAGGTTTGAGCTACAAGTAGGTAGGTACATAGGTAGGCAGAGATAGAATATATATTATAGGTAGGTAGGTGGATAGATCGATCGATCGATCGATAGTTTTTTCCACAGGAGGAATAATGTGTGATTTTTGTTTACGTAATTAGAGCCTTCATCATGCGCGCTCTTTATTTTTTATTTATTTTTTTTTTCAACGTTTATTTATTTTTGGGACAGAGAGAGACAGAGCATGAATGGGGGAGGGGCAGAGAGAGAGGGAGACACAGAATCGGAAACAGGCTCCAGGCTCTGAGCCATCAGCCCAGAGCCTGACGCGGGGCTCGAACTCCCGGACCGCGAGATCGTGACCTGGCTGAAGTCGGACGCTTAACCGACTGCGCCACCCAGGCGCCCCATGCGCGCTCTTTAGAAGCAACATTTCTTATAGTGTCTGGATATACAAATCCAAGACCGAAAGAATGACATAATTTCGAACTAATTTTGGTCTAATACAACTTAGATATAAGAGTTCTCACTCTTTGCAATTTTCTTCTTTCTGTGAAATAATTAATATTCTTTGGGAAAGTAGAAAAGGTTGAAGCCTTGTAGAAATTATCGCTGAACTCTGGCCAGATGAGTACAGTCCTGTTTTCCATGCCTTAAGGCCACCTGTGAAAATCTTAAATAAAAGTGAAAGCCACGGACTTGCTTTTTCAAGTCCAGTGGAAATATTTGTGTGGAGTCTTTCTACAAGTCAGCTTCACTTTAAAAATGCTTCCAAGGGGCGCCTGGGTGGCTCGGTCGGTTAAGCGTCCGACTTCGGCTCAGGTCATGATCTCACAGTCCGTGAGTTTGAGCCCCGCATCGGGCTCTGTGCTGACAGCTCAGAGCCTGGAGCCTGTTTCGGATTCTGTGTCTCCCTCTCTCTCTGCCCCTCCCCTATTCATGCTCTGTCTCTCTCTGTCTCAAAAATAAAACGTTAAAAAAAAAAAGAAATTAAAAAAATAAAAAAATAAAATAAAAAAATAAAAATGCTTCCAAGGGCAGGGGCGCCTGGGTGGCTCAGTGGGTTAAACGTCCAACTTCAGCTCAGGTCATGATCTCGCAGTTTGTGAGTTCGAGCCCCGCGTCAGGCTCTGTGCTGACAGCTCAGAGCCTGGAGCCTGTTTCGGATTCTGTGTCTCCCTCTCTCTCTGCCCTACCCTGCTCACGCTCTGTCTCTCTGTCTCTGAAAAATGAATAAACCTTAAAAAAAAATTTTAAAAAAATGCTTCCAAGGGCAAAGTGATGATATGAATGTCTTATGTTCTGTTATATTCCTAAAGCGTATTTAGACTTTTTAATTATAATGGGAAAACTTTCATACCACAGGCTTCTAGTGTTTGGAATTTATTTTGCTTTGTTCGTAGAAGCTTACTTTTTCCAGAAGTGAGTATTCTGGTGTGGGTCACTTCTGTAGTTACAACTTCACGTGAATTCCTGCGAGCTTAAGGGAATGTCTCCCCAGGGGAATCATGCAGATATGTTTGTTTGCTTTTCATAGCATTTTTATTGACATAGCATTTGATACCCATGGAAGAAAACACATGTAGGTACTTATAAACTTGAATAGATATAAAAGAAACATGCATGAAATTCCCATCTCTATCTCATTGTGTTATCAAAGGCAACCACTCTCCTGAACTTCTGTGTTTATTCATTGCTTTGCTTTTGTCTTTAAAAAGCTTTTTGAGATATAATTGATATATCACACCATTCACCATTAAAAAAAATTTTTTTTAATGTTTTACTTATTTTTGAGAGAGAGAGCAAGAGACAGAATGCAGATGGGGAAGGGGCAGAGACAGAGGGAAAGAGAGAATCTTAAGCAGGCTCCATGTTCTCGGCACAGAGCCTGATGCGGGGCTCAATCCCATGAACCTTGGATCATGTAGACTGTACAGTTCAGGGGCACCTGGGTGGCTCAGTTGGTTGGGTGTCCGACTTTGGCTCAGGTCACGATCTCTCGGTCTGTGAGTTCGAGCCCCGCGTCGGCTCTGTGTTGACAGTTCAGAGCCTGGAGCCTGCTTTGGATTCTGTGTGTCCCCCCCCCCCCCCTCCCCGCCCCCCCGTCCCTCCTCCGGTCATGCTCTCTCTGTCTCTCTCTGTTTCTCAAAAATAAATAATTTTTAAAAATCGACAAATAATAAGGCAAAGTGTTCAGTGTGCTTAGTATATTCACAGTAGTATAGTCATCACTGTAAACAATTTTAGAACATTTTCATTACCCCCAAAGGAAACACAGTCCCCATTGATAGAATAGTTACCTTTCTTCCCCAACTCCAAGCCTCCTTTGTGTGTGTGTGTGTGTGTGTGTGTGTGTGTGTGTGTTTCTTTTCTCTCTCTCTTTTTATTTTAAGTATGCTCTATACCCAATGTATGATTTGAGCTCATGACGCCAAGATCAGGCGTTGTATGCTCTGCTACGGAGCCAGCCAGGTGCTCCCCTTGTGTTTTTTAAACACAGCTTTTAACCACACATGTACTGCGCATAAGCTTTATCCGCAGCATATAGTTAGCTTTGCTTTTATTTGAACTTAGTAATTTTTTTTTCATACTTTATGGACTTTTTCACTCAGCATGTTTCTAAACTACATCCATGCATTTGCACGTAGAGTTCATTCATTTTTATCCTAGTATGATTCCACTGTTGAGATAAAACCGTCTATTTATCCATATCCTTTTTATTACTTTGGTCTGTTTCATAGTTTCTGCTACAAATGCTTCTGTCCTGAACGATCCTGTGCACGTCTCCTGTGCGTGGGGTCCTTTAGGATCTGCCCAGCACTGTCAATTTTGGTAGCAAGTTCAACTTCACAAGATAATGCGAGATTTTATTCCAAAGTAGTGATAATCCATCCTTCCATTGGTTGACGGGTAGATTCTTTGTCCACACTCTTGCCAGCATTTGGTGTCATCGAGTCTCTTAATTTTTGCTCATCTAATGGATGCAAAATGGTCTTTCGCTGTGTTTCAGCTTTTTCCCTGTGGATGAGGCTGAACCTCTTTGCATGGGTTTATGTGTGAGCCTTGTATCCTCTAAAACGCTTCTTGGTGTCTTTGTCAATTTCTTCCATTTGGGTGCCCGTTTTATTGATGAGCAGCACTTTGTTGTGTGTTGTGATTACCGATCCATTTTGGGTTATATGTGTGGCAAACACTTTCTCCAAATTTCTTTTCTTTTTTTTTTAATGTTTATTTTGGAGAGAGAGAGAGAGAGAGAGAGAGAGCCTGAGTGGCGGAGGGGCAGAGAGAGAGGGAGGCACAGAATCCGAAGCAGGCTCCAGGCTCTGAACTGTCAGCACAGAGCTGTGATGCGGGGCTTGAACTCACGAGCTGTGAGATCATGACCTGAGCCGAAGTCGGACACTTAACTGACTGAGCCACCCAGGTGCCCCACCTTCTCCAAATTTCTAGTTCGTGTTTTTGTTCTTCTTCGGGTGCTTGCTTTCCAGAACTTATCATTTATTTGTAAGTATTTAACAATATCTGTCAGAACTTTCCTGATCCATGAGTGAGTTAGAAGTCTGTCTTTAGAGAAAAGTCTAATATTGCTAATTTAGTCTTTTCTAACTTGATTGTGTTATGGTTAAAATTGGAAATCTGTGGGTGCTTATTTTAGCGTTTCTGTGTGTCACTTTTTGCAAAAGTTCTGTGTGTGCTTGAGAGGAATGTATATTCTCAAATCGTTGGGTACACATTCTTCTTACGCCCTTAGAGTCAAGTATTTGGTCGTGATTTTTAGAGTTCACATATTTCCTAAGTTTTTGTCAGCCTAAGCTATCAATAACTGTGGTAGACGTACTGAAATGTTCCACTATAATCATGGATTTGTTAATTTTTATCTGTTGTTTAATCATTTTGTTGTTTGATATATTCTGGGTTTCTATTTGGTACAGGTAATCTTTGAATTTTTACACATTTCTGTTGAGATAAGCCTTTTTCCCACAGTGACATCCTTTGTTGCAAAAATAGGCATTTTTTAATCCCTTCTTTCTGAATTAATGGATCTAATTTTCCTTTCTTTGTTTCCTGTTGACCTTGTAGATTTCTTCTCCTTTAAAAAAATGTTTTTAGTGTTTATTTATTTTTGAGACAGAGAGAGACAGAGCATGAATGGGGGAGGGTCAGAGACAGGGAGACACAGAATCTGAAGCAGGCTCCAGGCTCTGAGCTGTCAGCACAGAGCCGATGCGGGGCTTGAACTCACAGACCGCGAGATCATGACCTGAGCCAAAACCAGGTGTCAAACGTTTAACCCACTGAGCCACCCGGGCTCATTTTAAATCCGTGTCCTCATTTTAAATCTCTTTTTTGTGAATAGCATACAGGCGGATTTCTTGTTTTCAATTTGATGATCTCTGCTCCTTAGTTGAAAAATCAAATTCATTTACCTTTAGTTTTACTAAGCAATGGGCTTTATATCTATCATATTTGTTTTGTGTTTTCTCTTTATCTTGACTTTTCTGTGCTTCTCTCTCTCTCTCTCTCTCTCTCTCTCTCTCTCTCTCTCCAAATTGAGTTTATTTGTTTATTTTCATACCTAGTTTTCCTTTTACTTGCTTGGAGGATGTTTATCTTAACAGGGTCCAATGCAGTCTTACTTAAATGCTTTTCCACATACTATAGGCACTTATCAATTCTTGTTATCTTTTAACCCACCTCCAAACTACCTTCTACTTTTGTCCATTATCAGACATGAACACCATTATCATTTTAGTCAACATTTGTTTAGATTTACCTACATGTGTTCCTATTTTATTTTTCATTTTCTTATCCCCTCTTAAATCTCCAGTGTCAGGCAGCTTTTTTTATTTCCTAAAATACACCTCCATTAGTGAAGTTCCGCTGAGTATCCTCTCTTAGTACTTCCTAATTTATTTATTTTTAGTTAATTTTTTTTAATTTTTTTAATTTATTTTCTTTTTTTTAGAGACGAGAGAGAGTGAGCGGGTGTGGGGCAAGGGTAGACAGAGTGGGAGAGAAGAATCTCAAGCAGGTCTATGCTCAGCCTGGACGGTACTTGCTTATTTAAACACATCCTTATTTTGTCCTGATTTGTAAAGGATACTTGTAAAGGATAAAGCATTGGTTTAGCTTGACATTTGTAGCCCTTAGTGTTTTTGTTTTTGTTTTTGTTTTTTTTAAGGAGGCTTTCCCACCCAGCGTGGAGCCCAGTTTGGGACTTGAATTCATGACCCTGAGATCAAGACCTGAGCTGAGCTCAAGAGTCAGACACTTACGACTGAGCCACCCAGGCATCCCATCCTTAGTATTTAGATGCCTTAGTTGGATGCCATTCTTCCATGGTCCTCTAGCCTTCATTACTGCTGCTGAGAATCTTGCTGTTTATCTAATTGTTCCTCTGAAGCTAGTTTGTCCTAGTTACTATATACTTTGTTCTCTTTTATTTTGTATTTGGTATTTTGCTTTTTTACTACAGTATGTCTAGATGTGAATTTGTTTTTCTCTGTGCTATTTGATAGTAGTTTTGCATCCCGTCTCTGAAGATTTTTGCCTTTGGTCGATGACCGAAAGCCATCATACGTTGTCGTCTTGAGTAGGAGGATGTAGTCAGGTATTTTTTTTTTTAATGTTTACTTACTTATTTTGAGAGAGAGCGAGCACGTGCGGAAGCAGGGTCAGGGAGAAAGAATCTTAAGCAGCCTTTGCACTGTCAGACTAGAGCCCCACATGGGGCTTGAACCCACAGACTGTGAGATCATGACCCGAGCCAAAATCAAGAGACGAAACCGACTGAGCCACCCAGGCGCCCTGAAGTAATTTTGTAACCTCATTTGATCCTGCGTGTTTCACCCTGGGTGGGCTGGCTTGTGACTTTTACATATTGACCACGGTGCCCTAATTTTTTCTCCAGCTATATATACTCCGCTGTCCATTTTTCCATCGAGTTTTATTTTATTTTATTTTTTTTTTTAATTTATTTTTTTTTTGCAACGTTTATTTTTATTTTTGGGACAGAGAGAGACAGAGCATGAACGGGGGAGGGGCAGAGAGAGAGGGAGACACAGAATTGGAAACAGGCTCCAGGCTCTGAGCCATCAGCCCAGAGCCTGACGCGGGGCTCGAACTCACGGACCGCGGGATCGTGACCTGGCTGAAGTCGGACGCTTAACCGACTGCGCCACCCAGGCGCCCCTTCCATCGAGTTTTAAATTTAAATGCTTTTCTTTTTTATTTCTGAAAGTTTGTTTTGATTCTTACTTAAATCTTCCTGATGATTTTGCCTCTTGATGCTTGATAATTTTTAAAAATTACACACTAAACATTTTCTCCTGTACTTGATACTCTCTTTGTATCATTTTAAACTTGAGATCATGAAGCCATTGAACCCACGGACTTATATGTCTGCCAAATTCATCTGTAGCTGCTCATTTCCTTATATCTGGTGATTGTTGTTGTTATTGTTGTTACGAGCTCCTGTTTGGTTCCCTTTAATCTCCAGGAGGCTCTACCAAGAATGCCTTCTTCTGGAGAGGATTTGTGTTTGGTGCATCTGGGAGCTGGGAGTGGGGTTGCCCTGGCCCGTCGCTGGCATCTTTCGTTGACGCACGGCTCCCAGATGCAGCTCCCCCAGACTGCGACATTCACACAGCTTAGCCACCCAAGCCCTGCCCTAGAGTTGAAACTGACCTTCAGGCAAATTCTAGATTTGTGTTCTTCTCACCCACCCTTCCGGTTTCAGTTTGACCTTTTCGGTTTCTTTCTGTCTCTTCTCTTCGGAATTCCCTTACATGTTTCCCACTCTGCATGAAAAAAGTCGTCTTTCTAGCATCAGCGTGGCCCCGGTCCTCTGTGTTGGCAAACTCTGATATCCCGGGTCTGGTTCACTTACAGCAGCACGCTCAGCTTTTCGGTAGCCAGTTGGGCTCAGACCGACTTTCTGAGTACTCAGCATGGGCCAGACTCTGCGCTAGAAGCTGTGGGGAATAATATTCCTAAGAGCTCGGAATCTGGTTGGAAAAATGTACATGCACACCACAAATCATTCTACAAGGCAGCGTGAAATATGTGCTAAAATAGAGGCACAGCCATGGTGCGCAGCAAAGGCGAAGGCGTGAGGGCTTCACTCCCTCTGGGGAAAGCTGTGAATTGTGAGGCTCTCAGGATCAAGCTCATGCATTGAATATAAGCTTCCATTTCATAACCGTCCAAGGGTGTGCAGCCGGGCAGGAGTTAAATCAAGTCTCTTTCATGTTAAGAGTGACTGATGTGGAGGGCACAAGCTTACTGCAGAAATCTGAGGGAACATTCCAGACAGCCCCTGCTCCTCTTCTGCTCACAAACCTCCACTTGTCCTGGGAAATTATTTAGAAGGTGTGTGGCTGAAAAAAGGTGGAACGCATGTAGGTATTTCGAGTATTTCTCGGGAGAAAACAGCCAACGCTTATCCTGCTATTCAGGGGACTTCTGAAGTGACTACTGTTTGTCTACTGGTGTTTTCCATTATAACTCTATTTTAAGAGGGTTGTAAGTTGACTGTAAAAATTCTCTCTAGGTGAAAACTTGGCATACCAGAGCACTCCCTTTGAATAATGCCTACCTCCCCTCGCATTTTTTTTTTAAAACTCAATTTGGTTTACATTAGCCAAGCTCTTTGAAACTCACAAGAAGGCAACAAAGCCTTTAGTATTGGAGAAAATTGATTCTTTCTATAGATGTTGGCAATCCTTTCTGCATGAAAGCTAAAAAACAAAAAAATCAAACCTAATGCTCTCCTTAATGTACAAAACAAATACCCAATTTTAGATAAGAAGTCTTTATGTACTGTGTCAAAAATTACAATACTGAAGCTATATAATGTCTGCTGCAGGAAAAAGGGTGTTTTTTTTTTTTTGTTTTTTTTTTTTAAGAACAGATGCGGTTCTCAGCAACCATCTAGCTAAAGTAGATCCCAGTGTGGGGAACTAGCATAGGAACAGGCGGTAGTTTTGTTATTTCTTGAGTTAGATGAACTCTACCAAGACAGTGAATTATACCGTAAAATCCCCAGTGATGATTGGAGGAATCAGTATATTCATACTCATCAATATATGCTTGTCATTAGGGAATAAAAGGAGGACACAGAGGGAGACAGAGAAGGATGTGTCACTAAAAGGACAATCCCATGCTGCATGAGACCTTTGAGATAGGAAGCTGAAAATGTTATTTTCGTGTAACCTCAGTTTCCCCATGATTCTTTCCTTGAAGTGCTAAAGGGCGTTTTAGTGATGCAGCTGCATAATCCTGGATATGAAGAAACAACTTCTTTGTGTGCCTAACCAAAGAAATAGCCATCTGGTCTACCACTGAAGGCAGGGTCTGCTCTGTTGTATTTAGAGGGGGGGATGTGTGTGCATCTCTAAAGGGGTGCCTTTCTAAAAACTGTTAAGGATAAATTTGATTGCACGCAACGAATTTTCAACTTGCTTACTCGTTTTAGAATCTGTCGAGTAAGAGGTGACTCGCGGTGCTGTGGTAACGGCAACAGGAGAATATTTTATTTTATTTTTTAAAATATAATTTATTGGGGCGCCTGGGTAGCGCAGTCGGTTAAGCGTCTGACTTCAGCCAGGTCACGATCTCGCGGTCCGCGAATTCGAGCCCCGCGTCAGGCTCTGGGCTGATGGCTCAGAGCCTGGAGCCTGTTTCCGATTCTGTGTCTCCCTCTCTCTCTGCCCCTCCCCCGTTCATGCTCTGTCTCTCTCTGTCCCAAAAATAAATAAACGTTGAAAAAAAAAATTTAAGAAAAAAAATATATATAATTTATTGTCAAGTTAGCTAACATACGGTGAATACAGTGTGCTCTTGGTTTTGGGGGTAGATTCCCATGACTCATCGCTTACATGTAACACCCAGTGCTCATCCCAACAAGTGCCCTCCTCAATGCCCATCACCCATTTCCCCCCCCTTCACTACCCTGCCATCAACCCTCAGTTTGTTCTCTATGTTTAAGAGTCTTTTATGGTTTGCCTCATTTTATTCTTAACCTTGAAAGTTAAGGAGGTGAGAAGAAGGGTAGAGGAATGAAGAGCAGGTTAGTGCTTGGTTGCCAGGGTGTAGGGAAGAGGCTTAGGGCAGAAAGTGGGTGACGTGATGAAAGGACAATGCAAGGGATTCTTGATGGAAACGTTGAGTGGATCAGTGTCCATATTTTGGTTGTGATATTGTGCTCTAGTTTTTGAAGATGGTATCATGAGGGGAGAACTGAGTAAAGAATGAATGGGATTTCTCTATTCCTTCCTTCCTTCCTTCCTTCCTTCCTTCCTTCCTTCCTTCCTTCCTTCCAAGTTTGTTTTTGAGAGAGCAAGAGCATGCATGAGCTGGGGAGGGGCAGGGAAAGAGAGAGAGAGAGAGCGAGAGTGAGAGAGAGAGAGAGAGAGAGAGAGAGAGAGAGCGCATCCCAAGCAGGCTCCCTGCTGTCAGCACAGAGCCCGAGGTAGGGCTTGCTTCTCTGAGCCATGAGATCATGACCTGAGCTGAAATCTGAGAGTTGGATGCTTCAACAACTAAGCCACCCAGCTGCCCCTATTATTTCTTTTTTTTTTTTAAAAGCCATTATTTTTTCAACTTCATTGATATACAATTGACAGACAGGTATTTGTTGTTGTTATTGTCAGTGTTTTTTTGTTTTTGTTTGTTTTTTGTTTTTTAAAGAGAGAGGGAGAGAGAGAGAACAAGCAGGGAGAGGGGCAGAGGGAGAGAAAGAAAGAGTCCCAAGCCGGTTCCACGCTCAGCACAGAACCCTACTCAAAGCATAGTCCCAGGACACTGGGATTGTCACCTGAGCCAAAATCGAGAGTCAGATGCTCTCGATTGACTGAGCCCACTATTAAATTCGTCAAACAAGGAGGCCGTTAGACTGAGACGGCTTTACTGCCTTCGTAGCCTACATAAGCAAGCTAGGATATAAGCCTGTCATGCCTTAAGATTAAGAAATTGAAATCTAAAGAAAACTAATCACAAACAGTCAACTAGGCTTTCCCAAACAATGCACACCGTTTAAACTACAGCCAACCAAATGATTCTCTGGCTTTGTTTCCACCTCTTCTCTATAAAAGTCTCTCCCTCAGCTCTTGTTGGTGGAGAGCTCCCATCCACTTCCGGTTTGGTGCCACCCAGATGAGATGGATTTTTGCCCGGATAAATTTCAAGCAGTTTACTATGCCACAGTTTACCTTTTAACATATCACGCTGTGTAAGTGGAAGGTGTATAATGTGATGATTTGATACGTGTGTATTTTGCTAAAGGGTTACTACAGTGAGGTTAGTTAACGTCATCACCCTACACGGTTGGAGTGTTGGGTGTGGGGGGGCGGTGAGAACTTCTCACTTCTACCCTATAACCCCCTTTCAAATATGCAACACAGCGTTGTTAAGTCTAGTCACCGTGCTGTGTGTTATATCCCTAGATCTCATTCATCTTATAAGTGAAGGTTTGTACCCTTGGCCCACCTTCACCCCTTTGGCCCATCCCCTACTTTGTATTATTTCTGCCGACTTCGTATGAATCTACAATTATATAAACATAAAAAATCTAGTTAAAAATACTGTTATGTTAACCTCAGTAGTACATATAATAAAAAGTAAGACTGGTGACAATGTGATATCTTATAGAACAGGGATGAGTAAACTGCGACCAACAGAGCAAGACTGGTGCACTGCCTGCTTTTGTCAATAACCTTCTACTGTGCAGTTATGCTCCTTAATTTGCCTTCTGTCTATGGCTGTGTTTGTACCTTAGTGACAAAACTGGGTCGTTGCAAGGGGGACCATATGACCCACAAAATCTAAAGTATTTACTACCTTGCCCTGTTCTGAAAAAAAAATTTACCGGGGTGCCTGGGTGGCTCAGTCGGTTGAGCGGCCGACTTCGGCTCAGGTTACGATCTCACGCTCTGTGAGTTCGAGCCCCGTGTCGGGCTCTGGGCTGATGGCTCAGAGCCTGGAGCCTGCTTCCGATTCTGTGTCTCCCTGTCTCTCTGCCCCTCCCCCGTTCATGCTCTGTCTCTCTCTGTCTCAAAAATAAATAAACGTTAAAAAAAAATTAAAAAAAAATTTACTGACCTTTGATGTAGAATGTAAGCTTTATAAGAGCCAGGAAAGCATTTTGCCAGCTTGGTGATGACTATATGCCTGACATATTTCCAGACACATTGCAGGTGGAAGATAATCATTTGCTGACTTAAGGAAGCAACATATTATGAAATTATGAGTTTGCTGTGGACAGAATGAAAGACTTTAAAATATCAATGTGGGCTCATGACCATGCATTTTTGCAAAGGCCAAGGAAGTGAAAGACGGTGATGCCTACTTTTTCTCGATTGTTAAAAGAAAAGGACTATAGGTCTCACGTAAGCCCTCAGGATCTACATGAGGCCAACAAAATGGAAAGAGTTTTAAAAGTCATGAATTAACTGTGTATAGAGTTGAATGCAGTTCTAATTCACCATTATTCAGGCCTCTGATTTCCTTTTAGGTGCATAGCATGCCATAGTAGTTCGGTCTTTGAGGATAATTATAGCGAAGGCACTAAAACTGATGAGTTTGATCAGAAGATTTACATCTGCTTATGATGAAGGCGCCTTATTCACTTACTACACTGACGTCTTACTGGTTCAAGAGAAAAAGTATTAAAAACAGGAGGTGAGAAAATGCAAACCTTAAAGTTGGCTGTAGTTCTGAAATCTTGATTATATCGATGGAGCTCTAGACCTAAATGGAGCCTTTAGGGTATATTTTGTCAGGTGAAAATGTCCCTTGGTAATATAACCTTGTAAGTTGTTAGCTAAAATTTGCTTTTCTCCAAGAGAGGGATAATTTCATCACCCTAGAGTCCCAAGAATAATTTCCGGGGAATTTGGTCGGGACTGGGAGGATGAGAAGCAGAAGTGACGAAAGCAGAGGCTGGAGCCAGACAAAACTGGATTCGAACCTCAGGGCCAGGAACAATTTAATTTTCCTTGCTTTGGTTCATCTGCAATGAGAAAACGATTCCTGTCTCATAGGGACGTTGTGGGGTTTAAATAAGGTTGGAGACTGCTCGGGACAAGGTATGGACTTGGCGACGGTCCTCAGATGTTCACTCCTTTTCCTTGGACCAAAGGACAAAGGAAGTAGAGGTGAGAGAGAGGAGGGCCTTCCAGGTGACTTCAGAAAGGGATTCTGTCCCCTGAGTAATACCATCTCCGAGCTGCTTCCCTGAGGGATCCGATGACTGTCATTTGCATTGTGCCTAAAGTAGTGTCGTGCAGTCTGTCTGGATGATGGGTCTGATTGATCGTTTCCGGCACATAAATAGCTGCGTAATCAAAACAAAGCAATAAAACCCTCTCCCTGGGGTAGTCAGCACATTGGACTCCTGAGAAGTTTCTGGTAGAACTCTTGATTGCCGATGCTGGCATATCATAACGTGAAGACTGATGAGCTGACTGGAGCCTGCTGAACATCCTGGAATCCATTCATTTGGTTACTTGAGGCATCCTCTCGCCCTGCCCCCCACGCTCCACTTTTGGCGTTGCGTTTCAACCCACAGGCCAGTGGTTGCCCAGATTGCTTGATTAGAATGTTTTCTTTTTTTTTTTTAATTTTTTTTTTTCAACGTTTATTTATTTTTGGGACAGAGAGAGACAGAGCATGAACGGGGGAGGGGCAGAGAGAGAGGGAGACACAGAACCGGAAACAGGCTCCAGGCTCTGAGCCATCAGCCCAGAGCCCGACGCGGGGCTCGAACTCACGGACCGCGAGATCGTGACCTGGCTGAAGTCGGACGCTTAACCGACTGCGCCACCCAGGCGCCCCTAGAATGTTTTCTTTAGGAAGTAACTCTTGGTACACAATCTTCATTGTGGCAGGCGTCCTTTTCTTTTGTCAGGTTAAACACGAAGCGGTAAGAAACAATATTCTCCAAGAGACCGCGTTTTATCCTTCCCAGCGCAGAGGGTTTGACCTTGAGTTAGTTCCAGCTGCAAGACCATAGGTGCTGTTAGTTTCACAGACTGCCTGTCAATGACAGTGGCCATTTCTCGAATTCAGAATGTAGCAGAATTATGACGAAGCACTTCCACCATGGATAGTCATTTATTATTACACTGTAACAAGTTACGGAGAGAATGTGACAATAAGAAAGGTAGACAGAAGGTACGACTGTCTAGGGATTATTACCTGACCTAAACTAGGGAAAAATCATAAGCAGATTTCAGAATGTAGACGGTGTCCGTCCCGGATAAAGAGCTGCTGGAACGACACGTGCTTATCCAGCGATAACACCCCACCGCAGCCAGCGGACAAGACCAGCGTGTGCTCCAGTCCTGTGTTGTTAGAAAGTCTTCTGAAATGATTAAGCGCAGCCAGTGTTTTCTTCCATTTCCTCTTGCGGCCCTGTTTGTCACTTTGGTAATTTCCGGGACCCGAACCCCCATTGCCGGCAAAAACCATCCACTGCGCCACTCCTGTTTTCTCTTCCTCGAAGGGCCGTTAGTTTCAACTGGAATTATTTTATTCACTTTACCGATGTTGCATAGTAGAGGGAGACGTAGAACGGAGGGATGGTGTTCTTCCAGCTGGTATGTTAATTGGACACTGTTTATTCAACAGCAGCATTAAGAATATAAAAACCTCATCACCAGTCTTCTCTGAAAAGCCTTTGCAAATAATAGCCCTTATATAAAACTTAAGGCCCGAATGTTTCTTGTTTGTGGGTAACATAGTATTAGCATATTAAAATCATTACTAACCAGGGTTGGAATATGCATTCGGAAGCCTGTCAGTGTGGTAATGGTGGTAGTCTCAGAAACTCCACATCTGCCACAGGATTAATTACTCGCATAAAACATTATCATTTCCTCCCATCTCCTATGAGAAGGAGCCGCTGCTGGAGTGATTAATGGGCCTGAAGGAGATACAAAGGAATAAATGGGAATGTTACCTGGTGGATTGAGAGAGCGGCTATTGATTCATATTAGAACAAGTTGAAGGACCTCAGTGGTGTAACAGTTGTGTCTCGAGGCCCAGAGGCAATTAAAAAGAAATGTTTGGCACCCACTCTGGGAAACTAAGTCTTTCAATGGCCAAGACTGCCTTCCCCCAGAGGCCTTTGCGTAGGAAGAGAAAGGGAGGGAGGTGAAGACTGGTCGCAGTGAACTTGGTCCCTCGGGGTAGGTGAACTTGCTGCTGCTTATCAATGGCAGGTTTCCTGGCTCCTCCTAAGCTGTGTAGGACCAGGCCTTAGAGTCCTGCTGCGAGGTGACCTCCAACGTCCGTGCTCATTTTCTGCTAAGATCTTCCCACCGTACTTGCTCGATGTCAAGCTGATGCAGATTCCATTTTAGAAAAGGAGGCAAAGAAAACTGAAAGAGTTTGAGAGTTTACAATGGAGTCTGAGAAAGAATTGAGCTTACAGTCAAAACTTGGAGACGATTCTTCACCGGCGAGAACCCAGCCTGCGATGAAGATTGGCAAGGACACTTGAATGAGCTATTATGGGAGAGCACACGTGAGAGCAGGAGGTGACCTATTGACTGTGGTCTTGAGCACCTCTCTGGTTGTGTTATCCCCCCTTCCAGCCACGCACCTTTGTCCATCCCGAAACCATTTCCAGCTCACAACAGATTGCCTACCCTGGTTTCGGCTCTTCTGCGTTTCATGCGTGAGAGAAACAGACTTTCCAAACAATACGAGTCCTTGAGTTTAGAAAATTCATCCCATTCCGTTGCTTCTACTTCCTCCTTATTTTCCCAAGGCCTCTCTTGTGGGGGGACAGATTTCCACAATTGGCATTTGGGAGGTTAATGTTCTAGTAAGTGCAAAAAGAAGCCAAGACAGTTTTCAAAGTCTTTCAGCATCATTCTAATTAGAGACGCAATTATAGTGAAGTTAGTGGTAATTTAAATTGATCAGCTGGATATCACATGATGAGTTGTTTGGAACTGACAAATCTAATGACTCTCTGCTTGGTGAGCAGGCTTGTCTTTCCATAAACAAAGATAAAAACCTGGCCACCTGGTTGCCCAAACCCAAGAGCCCATGAACCTATGGTAATGCTGTTTATGCAGGTGACACAAAGCGTACAATGCAGGTGACTGTGGAGTTTTCAGGGAGAATAACATCGGAGGTACGTCGTGTTAAGTTCTCCCCTGCTTTCCCCGCATTAACTCCTGCCATTAAATTTCTGCTGCTTTGAATATTGACATGCTACTCTGCCCAGAACACCTTGGGATAACCTACTAGAACCTTATATTGTCTTAAAGTGTTCACATTTTTCTGTTCCTTGAGTGTTCTTTTTCATTAGATCAATCCCGTGCAGTCCATGGCATCTGATTTTCCGAGGACTTAGATAACACTGTCCAGAATCATCTTGGCTCCAAGGATGGAGGTAATGAGAGGGTGAGAGGGAGAGAATACATGTATGGTTGGGAGATCATGAATTGAACCTGAAGGTTTGGGTTGCTGTTTGTTGTTATTGTGGTCCTAAGAGCTGTGTTGAATTGTGAATTTTGTGGTTAAGTCATTAACATTTGATAGAAGAGAAACAGTGGTCTTGAATTGTCCTAGGACTTTGGTTTCAATATAGTTTAAGTTAGAGCTTTAGAGGGGACTCACCAGGGATTGTAAATAAAAAAAAAAAAAAAAAGAAAAGATGTCCCTGGGACCCCATTGCCCATTGCCAATGACATTACTAGCCTTTGAAGGCGGTAGACTGCTACTTAAGACATTAAAATTTTGTCTTATGATATGCCCTTTGACATAAGAAATCTGCATCCTGGATGATTTAATGTGGTCTCACTTTGGCTTTAAGGTTCAGGAAGGAATAGATCTAGTCGATGTCATTTCTCAAGCCTGGAATAAAAATATATTAATAGAAAGACCTAGGAGGAATTATGGTTCCCTTTCACATGCTCCTTTGCAATTCCAGCTATAGGGCTTATTATAATAAGTAAAAATCCTCTGAAGTTTACATCTTATGTCACATACTACTCGTACTTCAAAATCCATGTATGTATTTTCGCCAGAAGTGCTAAACCTTTGAGAGAAGCAGGTCTGACGATTGAGTGTCTGGCTGGAAATCATTTACTATCGACGGTCACTCGGCTCAAGATTGTATCGCTGAAATGACTTAGGAAGAAAAATCAATAATGCTCACATATTGTGCAGCCCTCTTAGAGGATCATCTGTTTTACCTCACAAAAGCATTCCTTGTTCCAGACCATTCTTTTGAAATAAAAGAAGAAAAAAGGCAACCTAAATCATAGCTCATTTTCTCCTAGGCCCTTTTTTATTTCAGGTTCCCTTTTTGGGGGTGGGGGGAGGAAAAAACAAGTCTCCTGGAGAACTAGATAGGAAGAGATACAAGTGCGACGTAAGGCTAAGATGGATGTGTTTGTATTATAATTCCATTGCTCAGGTTTCCAACTGAGAAAAGGAAATTCACCGGTATATGTTTAATATCTCAATTTCCAAATTGTTGGGCAAAGGGGAAATGGCTTTATCCCCCATAGGATGGCTGGAATGAGTCGAGTATGAACTTTGACATTACTTGTGTGTGTGTGTGTGTGTGTGTGTGTGTGTGTGTGCGCGCGCGCACACACACACACACAGGGCATAGTGAGTCACCATCACTTCCATTCTCAGATAAACATTCACCTTCTCATTGTTCCCTAAGTTTAATTCTTATAAATTTATTCCCTCGCCTGGTTCTGGGATAAATTCTAGAATAGGGTTCTGATGAAATGAGATAGAAATGCGCCTGTCTCATCCAGGAGGGGGACAAAATAACTCATTGGAATGTGAAATTGCAATCTATCGGGAGGCACATACAGCAAAAGCTGCATGAAGAAGTCAGCCGGCCCAGATTTCCCTTAGTTGCTCCGAAGAAGAGTAGAATGGCCTCATCCTCAGATTGATTTGGAACTCTCCTTGGTGCTGAGATACTACCTGAGGGAATGTTCCCCACGTATTGAGGATCTAAGTGCGCCTGACGGGTTGCCCTAGGACGGGAATTCTTGTGCTGGGAAATTGTGTACGGTGGGGGTGCAGGAGATTTTTTACAAGGAACAAGGACATGACATTAAGTAAGTTTGAATTCACGGTGAGCACATTATTCATTTGAGAGTTCTCATCTCCAATACTTACCATCACTGTTCATGCGTCTCTGAGAACACAGGGGACCCCATCTCCTTCCATCTCTCTCCTCCGTGTCTCTTTCTTTTAATGAGATGAACGTTCTAGTTTGGCTTATTCCTTCATCGAAATTTTACTTGCACGTCTGGTTTTTAGCGTTCAAGGATTTCAGCTCCGGTTTTCATTTCATGCATACACTGATAGAGAGCATGAAGGGATAATGCTGTTCCACTCTCTTGCTCTCTTTTTGCCACCACCATTTACGATTTGCTTCAGTTGAACCATGAGCTCAGTAATACCAAACTCAGCTCACAGAAAGTCGGCGAGTAACTTTGACTGTCTTAAGTGTGCTTTCAGTTCTTGCCTCTTATCTATAATTTGTGGTTCCATTTCCGACTGATAACAGAAATGCCAACATGCTGGTGAAAATGCTGTTGTTCTAATAGCCTCCTCTGTTCTAAAAACAGGACAATTAAAGCACTACACTCTTTCATTACAATGCATGTTTATTTAATGTGAATTGGCTGAAACCCAATTAGTAAATAGGGAACCATGTCAGTAAAATGCAGAAGTCATGTTGATTGGCACCGAATTTTCCCAAGCACGTTGGTGTTTGGAAGGAATTAGAAGTGAGATTTCTCACAATTCAAGAGAAAGCTTTGGCCAGGCATGAAGACTTCAAGACAAAATCTGAAAATCTTGTAGAACTGATCTCTTTTACTGCTAGTGATGTCTGGGTTAGTGGGTTTAAGAAAGGCTACATTTTTCACCATGTTAAGCAATCCGAGGAAGCCAACAGGACACACAAAGGAGGTAAAAAGATATTTCTCACTGTATTAGAACAAAGGGTCTGATTTTCAGTTTTGATGAAACTGGTCTCTACTGCAAACACACGCCTTTAAGGGCTTCTATCTGAAGGGAGGAAGCCAGGGTCTCAGGTTCAAAGCCACAAATAATCAACCGAATGTGGTGCTGGTTGCTAATGCCAGTGGCAAGTTAACTGTGCCTAAGTATCTATGAGGGTTGTTAGTCTTTTTGTTGGGTCTCCTGTGACAGAGTTCTATAGATTTTTGTCTCGATTTCCTCAACACTGTTTTCCCTCAAAGCCCTGTTATTTTTTAGCGTGCGCTTTTACAGAATGCACAGTGATGGGGTACATAGACTTGGAGTTATTGCAGAAATGCCTGTAAAACATCTTGAATAATTCAAATTAATATTCTTGGGCGTGAAGGTAACCCATGTTTCCCCAGCACAGCAAAGGTAGCCCAGGACGGCTCTGCATAGGAGGCGTAGCAGGGAGAGGTGCTTGGCAAAGTCCAAGGGCCCCCAGCGCTTGGCGCACGGAGCCACAGATGCACATACACCAGCAATTCTGGTGGCCTCTGTATTTTCCTTCCCGTTCTATGGGGCAGAGATGCTGCTGGCTGTGTCCAAGATGACTTAGGAATCTTCCAGTCAGGGAGCATTAGCCTTTAGTCCTCACTACACTCTCTGCTGTGTTTGGGATCCAAGTAAGCTCTCTGGTATTGTGCCTGCGACATGGTCAGTGCTTCTCCACTTCTACCTGGATACATCAGGAGAAAAGATGTTGACATTTTGGCAACGCGGCAAGTGGGGCGCATGCCCTTGATTGGTATTTATACTCTATATCTCGACTCCTACAATATAAAGAGATCCAGATGCCGGTTCCAAACTCAGCCCATAGTGAGTTGTGTGACCTTGGCCGGGTGACTTCACCCCTGGAGTTTGGGTTGCCGGAAATTGAAAATGATGATAGTCTTTCAATCCCGGGGTCCTTTCCTGGCCTGACATGTAAAGTACTTGTCAGTTACCGTGTCTCTTTCTGTGAAAGTCTCAGAATAACTGCCATATCTACAGTCCCTATACTGTGTTTGACGTCATTGATCTGGCCCGTAATTGGTGACCTGTTCAATGGCACCCAACTCATAGGCTGGCCTGTGGCCTATTAGGGATGTGGCCTGAGAGTTTAGTCTAGCTCCTCGACACCAGCTAATCAATCAACCAATCAGCTCTATCACATGAGTACCTTGAAGTCCAGATGCTCAGAATTAGTTGGTAGCACCAGGAGCGGGCGAACCAGGGCCCCAGCAAAACGGAGAGTGGCCGTGTCATCTACCCCCACAGAGCCCTGGAGTGGGGAACAGCAGAAGTCGGCTGCTGAGGCTTGAAGGCTGGTGTTGCACTGAGCTTTAGCTCATATTCTAGTCTCTGAGAATTGGCTGGGCAGAATCTGATTGTTTCTTGACTTCATAGTTTTCTGGCCAATTCTTATGTAATGATGTGTGTGTGTATGTGAGTGGGTTTGAAGTTTATTTACATATTTTGAGAGAGAGAGCAGAAGAAGGGCAGAGAGTGAGAGGGAGAGAATTCCAAGGAGGCTCCGCACCATCAGCGCAGAGCCCGAACCACGAGACTGTGACCTGAGTCAAAGCCAAGAGTGGGATACTCAACCGACTGAGTTCCCCAAGCACCCCTGTATAATGATGTGTTTTACCACTGCCTGGCTCAAAGCTGAGGGTGGGAGGAGTGGGGGCGGGACTTGGAGAAGTCAGAACCCACTTGCATTCACATACTGGTACAGGGACTTAACTTTCCTTTCCTTCTTCCCAGGAGGGATCCAGTTCTTTGAGGGTTCATGAGTGTTGAGGGTTATGGAAACTTGGGTTAGCTTATTGGGGTTAACAAATAGGGGGGTAGGTTGGCATTGTTTTCCCAGGGGGTGCCTGAGGATGTGCTGTCCGAAGGGCCTTGTGGGGAACATTGGGATGGGCAGGTGGCACGGCTCTTTGGAGCAGAGAGGTACGTGGCTCAGTGTGGAAACCAGACATCTGTGGAGGCCGACCGGTTCTGAGCAACAGCAGGCTGCTGGTGACAGAGGGGATGTTGAAGGAGGAAAGGTCAGGAAGTCCGGGGAACCTGACGTCACTACTGCCTCACAGTCCCTTCAAACCCCCCCTCCCTGGGGGCCTGAAAATGTCCCCTCCCTTTGGTTCTCTTCACCACCCTTCTCTCCCCAAACTTTGGGAAGCCCAAGGGTGTCTTAGTGGAACCATCAAGGAGCAAGTGATGGCTCACATTCCTTGTGGTTTTTGTGTGTTTTGAGTCCTGTCTATTCCCCTTGCTTTAGGGCGCTAGAACCTTGAGACTTGACCAGTCCGTGACTTTTTTTCCTTTCCTTTCTGCTTCCCCAACTCTTCCTGGAGACAGCGGATGCCATGGGACCAGCTCCTTGATGAGGGATGAGTCAGGACAGTGAGGTTGATAGGGGACCCTATACCATAATGAAGAGAGGATAAAAGAACTCTGGTTAATTACCGTGTGCAACAAATCCCGTGACATTTGCTGGGGGAGTGCGGGGGGGGGGGGGGTCACTTCAGCACTTACCTCTTTCTGCATCTTGAAAGAGCCTCAGATACTTTCTTGGAGTTTCCCAAACCACAGCAAGTGGGCATTCTATTTCAGGGAATATAATAGGTTACAATATATCTCTGTTACTTGGAAAGCCTTTGAAGTTTGTTAAGGTGTGACCTGTAATGCTGAAGTGGAGGGAGATAAATGCAGACCATTTATAGCACTAAGATATTGATCCAGTGATACCTTGGAAACTTCCATTTATGAGGGTTCCAAGTGTAACAATGTATTCAGGTAGCCAGCCCAAGGAAAACACTTGGAAATAGGCAAAATCAACAGGAAAGTGTCCCTGATTTGAAGCACGGAAGTAACTGCGTGTTGGCTTGAAACACCTGCCAAGCTTTCTCTTGAATGCACTCAATTACCGGTGAAGTTCCTGATGAGGATGAATTCTTGCAATCAGATGGAACTAGCCAGAAAGGACCTCAGGGCCAGGGGCCGTATTGACCAAAGAGACTTTTACAAATAACAAAAATATATAATGCTAAAACCTTTCAGTGTCTGAAGAATGCCGTTTGGATCATCTGGTCTATGAATTGCTCCTTTGATAAATAGTTGCCAGCAAATACACATCTTTGCTGCTTCGTACTTGGAGTCAGTTCCGTGTTTTGTACAGGAAGAGCCACAAGCCTTGTGTGAGAGCATCACAGCCGCTCGCATCTTCTGCCTGTCGAAGAGCTCGGTCTGTGATCGGTTCACAGGACATGGCACAGCCTAGGAAGGTAGCGTTATCAAAGGAGGTTATTATGTTGAGGACGAAGCCCCAGGAAAAAAGTTCATTTGCATTCCACAGTTTCTTACCAGGCAAAATTGCAAACAAATGGAAGTTGCTACTCACATGGAACGTGTCTAAAATATTCAGAAAGCCTCGCTTATGGTATAATCAGTGATCGCCATCAAATCTTGTACCCAAGTTCTCTAATAACTATGAGGCTGCATTAGCTCTCTACCGATGGGTATCTTTCTTTAAATATTTTCCTTTCAGGAACAAGCGTCCGTACTCCTGTTTCACCATGAGCGTTCGCATCTGATTGCCTCGCCCTACAGTTATAAAGTCATATCATCACACATAGTAGCTTGTAACTAGTTAAGTGGAGGGGGGCACAATGGGTTCGTCTTTGAATCTTTCGTGGTGCCTTACCCATAAGGGATCAGTTAATATTTGCTGATCTGAACATCTTTTTTAAATTAATTCTCATGGGGTTCTTCGTTTCCCCCAAACTCTATCATTGATTTAACTTTAGCCAGCGCTTACTGAAAGCTACCACATGCACTGACAAGGACTGCATGATACGTGTGGCGGTGAGGCTGTCGTGGAGGCAGAAGGCAGGCAGCGTCAGCCCCGCCCCGCCCCGATCCGGGCACGCTGGTCCTTGGCTTTGTGCTAGATGAGGCCCCGTTCCACGCATGGGCAGGGATTCCTGGGGCCAGGGAAACAATTCCCACCTAAAGTGTAGTGCTCCCACACTTTCTCCAAGAGTCCACGCTGGATATTCCTGCCTCACTGGTTGGAACAGCTTCTCAGGCATGGATTGGCTTCTTCCAGATCCAGGTCCCAAGAATAGACAATGCTGATCCTGTAAGCTCTGCCAGAGCCATGGATTGGCTGGGGGGCAGTTAAGAAAGTGGGTAGGGGGAGAGCTGGGCTGTATGGGCTCTGGTGTCCAAATGCATGTGTGGCTACGCTCATTTATTTTATTCAAAACGTTTTTAAGTTTATTTTTGAGAGATGGGCGGGGGAAGAGAGAGAGAAAACGCATGCACACGTGGGGGAGGAGCGCAGAGAGAGAGAGAGAGAGAGAGGGAGACAAAGAATCCATAGCAGGCTCTGGGTGGTCAGGGCAGAGCCTGACACGGGGTTCAAACTCACAAACCATGAGATCATGACCTGAGCCAAATGGACACTTACCCAACTGAGCCACCGAGGCACCCCTGTTTATTTTATTTTAGAGCAAGAGGGAGAGAGCAAGTAGGGGCAGGGAAGAGGGGCAAAGGGAGAGAGAGAGAGAGAGAGAGACAGAGAGAGAGAGAGAGAGAGAATATCCTAAGCAGGCTCCACGCTCAGGGCAGAGCCAATGCGGGGCTTGATCCCAACACCCCGGGATTATGACCTGAGCTGAAATCAAGAGTTGGACGCTCAACCCACCGAGCTACCCATGTGCCTTCCCTCTCTTTTGATGGAATAAACAAAGGTGTGTCATTTTGTTTTTCCCTCTGACTTTGTAAATGCGATAACTTCAGGACCGGTACCCCACAAGCACAAAAAGTAGCTTTTGGGCTACTGACTGATTGGACCCCTCTCCCTCAGCCCCTTTACCTCCCTTTCTCAGTGTCCTTGTTCTGTCAAAGGATAGAAATGTTGGTCTCGCTTGTGTTCTTGAAGGCCGTGGGACATTTTGATTCTTATTCAGCCCTTTCCCTGAACACCTGCTGGCACAGCAGATCTGTTCGGTGACTGTTGGTATGAGCAAAAGGGGGGCTGAGTGGGGCCATGCATAACCTTGTCGGAGACGGGCTCCAATGGGTGTGATGTGTAGGAGGAAAATGGCGTCGGACGACAGAGGGGCTGTTCACGGAAGAACAGAAGTGATGAGTAGTGAGGACTTTTATAGGTCTCACTTGGGAGACAAATGGCCTAGGTTGAGTTAGATTTTTCTACAAACTGCCTCCTGAAGCGCGTCAACTGATTTTATCTTACGGTTCCCATGCTGGCATAGAAATTGGGAAGGGAGAGAAGGGCACTTCCCTAACTGAGGTGTAGGCAGTCCCTACCGTGGAGGGCAGAACCACATAGGATTGTTTTAGAATTTATGGGAACACGGTCATTGCTATTCCAGACAAAATCTCTTTTCTGTGGAGGAGCTTACAGAGAGAGACTCTTGGGGGAAAATGACAAATAGAAAGCTATAATATGAGGTCTGAGCCCATATAGTCCCTGGGGCAACCAGTCCTGCCCCAAATCATAGTTACTTCCCACTTTTCAGTGTCCATATACCCTCGGGCCTCTTAGGTAGTCTCTTGAAATTGATTTCCATTCTTCTCTTGAACTGAACGTCCACATATGTGTTTTTTTTAACGCATATTAGCTAAGCATGAAATTCACATTTATTTTTAGACCCCCAGTTTGTCAACGAAATGTTTTCCTACGTCCAATTTCTGGCCAGTAAGAATATGGAAATCTCTACCAAGGAGGTATTTTTGGAATTGTCCTACTAAAGGCTTTCTTAGTAATCTTTTTAGACCCAAATTCCCTTCATCTTCTGAAACCTAGCCTACTGATATTTTAAATGTGTCTCAGCATTTAGCCTATGAGGAAAAAAAATAAGGTCAGATCCATGCAAATGCTCCGAATATGGAGCATTTATCTTAGAAATAATGCTTTATTAAAACCGAGTTGGGGGGGTGCGCCTGGGTGGTCAGTCGGTGAAGCGTCTGACTTCAGCTCAGGTCATGATCTCACAATCCGTGAGTTCGAGCCCCGCGTCGGGCTCTGTGCTGACCGCTCAGAGTCTGCAGCCTGCTTTGGATTCTGTGTCTCCCACTCTCTCTGCCCTTCCCCTGCTCATACTGTGTCTCTCTCTGTCTCAAAAATAAATGAAAACATTAAAAAAATTTTTTTTGTTTAAACAGAGATGGGGATTTTAGATGAAATGCCTACTTGTCCGATAACCTAAAATTTTTATAATTCCTAGGTCAGGAATCCCCAGAAGGGTTTGGGGTGAGGAAGTTATTTTGGATTTTCAGGAGAGAATAGCAGTGAGGGGGGAAGGGTGAGAGTGGCCAGTGATGATGAAATCCAACTGTGGAAGGTGCTGCTCACACCAGATTTCTTGTGGTTGCTTGTTCCCTGCTCAGAATGCTGGTAAATCTCAGAGAAACCACATGGGATTGACCATTGGCTAGATCCCTTACCAAAAAGGCCTCTTGATTTACCCACAGTTTCTGGTATAATCCCCAGGGCTGCATACTTTAGGCACATTCAATGCTAACTTGCATAGTTGCTCAGAAGGAATCTTGCCTGGAATGTTTCCTCAGGAACGGAGCACAGTGTCTGTGAAGAGAAATTTTTTGCCCCTTAAAAGCAATTCTTCCTGAATTCTGGAGCAGTAGTGAGCCACTGGGCTCGTTGACTACGCTGTTCATTTAGGGAGGATGCAAACTCAGGATATCCCATCAGACTGAAAGGAAGGGAAAAACCACACCCTAAAACAAGCAGGAAAATTCTTTTCGGCCTTACAATTTACAATACAGTTCTACAAATACGACGTTCAGCATAAAGAATAAGAGGAGTGGTTGAGTTAATTCTGCACTGTGCATTTGAGAGGCACCAGGGAAGACGTTAGGGTAGCCAGTAAAGACCTCCCCTTGCCAACTTCTGTTTTCCATTCCTTTGTTGTATCAAGGATACCGCCTCTCTATCCTTGTCCGTCTGGTAAACCTTCACTCACCCAGGAAGCTCTGCTCATTCTTTACCTCCTTAGTGGAACGGTCGCTGGCTGGGTTCTTCTCTATAGAAGTTGGCTGCCAGCCTTTTGACTCTGAGGGTCCCTCTGCGTTGATGTACCTTACCCCGTGTTGTGCAAACATAGCAAATATTCAACTGTGTGGTTCACAGAGGTGGGGACTGGGTTTATGATTATATGCCAGACACAGGGGTCTGGAAACTGGTAAGAGTTAAATAAGAGGTTTTCATTTTTTTTTTTTTGAAGAAGGAAATACACAGATATTTACTGCTTAACTATCATATGTGAGGCAGAGAGGGAACTTTATACAATATTGGCTATTTTGAGCTCATAATCTAGAGCGGCAAGACAGAAGAGTTAGAAAACCTAAGCGAATGATGCAAGGCCACAGTCAGAAGGCACGAGGGATGACTTCTGGGCCACAAATACTCGTGCGACAGAGATCGGCATCCCTCTGGGGCTGGTGTAACCAGCAAATCCTTGAAGCAACATCCCCCCCAGAAAAGTCATCTGTCTCTTTCTTTTCAATTATGAAAGTAGTTTATATATTGCTCATGACATCCTGCATTGTCATTACAGACATTTGTGTCATGTGTCATCTTGGCTTCCTTGCTAGAGTAAATTTTAGTCATTTAAAAAAATATCCTGCGGTGCAGGGTTTAGCATTGTGGTCAGGATATGGTAGGTGCTGAAGTGTGCTCTATCGAATGAATACAAGGCTAGCTGTGGATGGCGACTGCTACATGAATTCAAGGTAGGAAGGCTCATGACCTGCTTTTGGGGTCCTTGAATGCTTGGAGAAAGAAGGACTTGAGCTGTATTTTGAGGTGAAGAGTGGGTTTGTATAAATACGCTCAGGGAAGGCATTCTTGCTTTAGAAAGAATGGTCTGCGCACAGGTTTATTTAGAAAGTTACAAAGACATAGATAAGGGTGGAAGTGAAGGACCCACAAGGAGAAGAACGTGGGCAGGGGGTGCAAGGTGGAGGGTCAAAGGGCTAGAACCAATCTGTCTTTACCATGTTTCGTGGAGGCCACGTCCCTTTGCCTGACTTCCCTGGTTGGTTCTTAGATCCTACTGATTCCAAGGGTGGCCATGATTTCTGCCCACCTTCCCTACCGTGCTGCGGCGGATGGAGAAAGATGAACGGGAATGGGAGGGGACAGAGAGGAGAACATGGATACGGGAGTGAGAGAATAAATAGATAAATAAAAATAGAAAAGGTCTGGTATACAGAGTTAAAGGGTCCCTGAGAGTTCGCGAGCTAATCTGGCCGCAGTAACAGCCTGACATTCTGAGGTTAATTGAAAGTTGATAGAGTTACTGAACTAGATAATTTTGAAAATTATGAGTGTTTTTTTTTCTTGTCTGTGTAGATCCAGGAGAGCATCATATTTATTATATCCTCATTTTTCTATGTAAAACAATCGCTCCATCAGCAAGAAAGTCTCCTTTAAAAAAAGAATCTTGCTCCGGTGCAATGTTTCTTCTCCAGTGTTTTTACAAAAAAAAAAAAAAAAAAAAATCAAAGGGACTCAGTTCCTCGCGTTCTTTGATTTCTCAACACAAACGTAGCGTGAGTTGGTGGGGTTCAACACCATGACTGCGTTGGACACAAGCAGTCGAAATCACTGGCCCTAAAATAATAGTGGGGGTTTTCTCCGTAGGTAAAACAGTGGTAATTGTAGCCATCACTTGAGGGCAGAAAGAGATTGTACACAGGGTCAGGAGAGCAATCTGTTGGCCGCAAACCTCATGGCATCATCGGGAGGTGCTTTCATTTCAAGCCTGTTTCCCCTCCTTTGAAGCCGGAAGTTATTGGCAAAATCAAAAAGCCCGACCAGGGGTGGGAAATCCTTTGTTCCTGGCTCTCGCATAATAGCCTTTTCCTTTTCTTTGACCGAGAGAAGCAAGTCAAATAGGATTATCCTAATGGAACAGAAGTGTTTTATATAAAAAGTTCAAAAAAGAAATCCAAACAAATGCCAGTGTCTTTCATTTACTGAATGCTGAGTTATTGCTATGCCAAAATGGAAAATATGCCAGTGGTAAGTGGGCCATTTTCCGAGGCTCTGAAGAAACTATCCTTCCTCAAATTATGAACGATTTACAAGCAAATGTTAATGGTCCCTTAAGCCACAGTAAATAAGACAAAAAAAAAAACACCCATTTTTTTTCCCCCTCCCAATTCAGAGCCCTTAAAAAGTACAAGCTTCAAAGACTGGCCTCTCCTGAAATTACTTTACTACGTCATTGTTTGAATTGTTGCAAAACTGCAAACCATATGCCCTGAAATGAGAATAAAGACACACTTCGATGACACCTTGAGGGTATCATAAAGTGCGATACAGGTGCAAAAAAGCACAAGGCAGTCATTTAAAAAAAATAGAAGCACAACAGTCAAGTAGTAAAACAATGAGAGAAGAGTTATTTTTGGGGCACCATTGTTTTAAAGAGGAACCGTCTTCCAGTTAAACAACACTAACTTACTTCCTCATCCTAAGGCACTTTGTTGATGTGGAATCCGAGCACGAGATGGCTTTCCAATAATTCCCTCTCGACTGCTTGGCCGTAAAGACCACTTTGGTGGGGACCCGAAGTTTAAGTGGTTCTGTGCCTGTGCGACTCAATTCTGGAAAAATGAATGGTATTCTTAGACACCTGACATAATGCACATGAGGGCAAGTTAGGAAGCTGGGAAGAAACAAATTGTTCCACTGTGGCGTTTCGGCATTTGGTCCTTGTCAGGTGAGCTCTAGTTTGGCCATTTGAAAGCACAGGACAGATCTGGGCGAGCTGGGGGTGGGGGTGGGATGCTTCCTTCAGTGTGGGAGTCTGGCAGTGTGCATTGGTGAAAATCGTCCGGAGAGTCTGAAGGTCTCTGGTGCTTCCAGAGAGTGGGTTTGCAAGGGGGAGGAGGAATCGCAGCCATTTACCCTCAATTAACATTTGCCAGGGTGGCTGGCTGCTGGTTTCAGTCTCTTTTGTTGTTGTTGTTCAGTAATTTAGGGAGAAAGTGAGGAATGGGTAGATTGTTAGGTGGTTTGAGGCAATACGGGAACAGTAAACGGGGAGTGGCCAGGAGGGACCTGGGATGTGCCGGTGGGTAAATTTAATGCAGGGCAACCTTCCCAGGAGGCTATGTTCCTTTCCTGCTTCGGATGGAAGACCTGCACTGAAGTCCATTACTGACTTTTGATTGGGTCATGTGATGATTTAAATGTTAATTTGCAACTTTAAAATCAGACATTTCACACAACAATCTGCATTTCGATAATCTTGAAATGCTGGAAGGTAAGACCACATGGGACAATGATCGTTGCTGAAACTTAGTAACAGCAGCCCCTTTAAGACGAGGCGTGCCTTCTCCCCAGTTCTTTGTATCTGAGATTTGGAGTCCCGCTTTTTTTTTTTTTCTTTTTAAAGCTTACCTATTATTTTGAGAGAAAGAGAGGGAGAGAGAGGGAGGGAGACAGAATCCCAAGTAGGCTCTGTGCTGCCAGCTCAGAGCCTGACGTGGGGCTCCAGTCCATGAACCGTGAGGTCATGACGTGAGCCGAAATTGAGAGTCAGATGCTTAATGGATGGAGCCACCCGGGCACCCCCAGAGTCCCACTTTTTAAAACTGTTTCCTCTGTTAGAAATAAAAACAGCTGGTGTTTACTGATCCAGGCCTTGTGCTCATTGCATGACATCTGTAACTTATTTGACCCTCGTAACAGTCTCATGAGGGACGTATCAGGATCATCAACACTTTACTGGTCAAGAAATGGAGGCAAAGGGACGTGAAGTAAGTTTCCCAAGGTCACACATCCAAAGACTCACTGTAAGTCTTCTCAATCCTACCTTGAGTGGATATTTTGTTTAAAGTGTACTTATTTATTTTGAGAGAGATGGAGACGGAGACGGCATTAGTGGGGGGAGGGGCACAGAGAGTGGGAGACAAAGAACCCCAAGCAAGCTCCATGCTATCAGGGCGGAGCCCAACGTGGGGTTTGAACCCAGGACACCGTGAGTTAATGACCTGAGCCAAAACCAAGGGTCGGACACTTAACCAACAGAGCCCCCCAGGCGTCCCCAGTTAGTTGATAATTGAAGTCACACGGACATCACTTGCCTCAGGTGTGCTGTGTGTACTGAGCCTGAGTCCCTGGGTCCTGAATATCAGTTGTGTGGGTTAGGAATCGCTTCTTGGGATCTGTAAGGTGGGACAAACTCCACCATTGTTTCCAGTGTCCATGGCATTTTCATATTAGTAGCACTAGGGTAAAATGAATGGCTAAGACACTCTTGAAATGGAGAAGTGAGCATAAGGATGGCCGTCACCCATGGCTTGCAGGGTAGGAAGGCATTTGGACGTGGGCAGTGGTGCTCTGCTTTTGCCTTGCTCCTGTGGCTCCTAGATGAAATGTATTTATAAAGGGTACAATATGTTGTAAAAGAGAGAAGGAGAGAACAAGGAAGAGAGCCAGGTAGGGGGAGTGTGTGTGTGTGTGTGTGTGATGGACTGAATACATCCCCCTCTCCACGTTGGTATCCCCCAATGCCATGGGCTTTGGGAAGTGACTCCACCTTTGGGAAGTGATTCCGTGTAGACGAAGTCGTGATGGTGGGTCATGAGATTCGTGTCCTTGTCAGAAGAGACTCTGGAGCAGTCCCTCTTTGCCACATTGAGAAGGCAGCTGTCTGCAAGCCAGGACAGGGTCTGAATCAGTCCTCAGGGTCTGAATCAGCTGGCACCTTGACCTTGGACTTGTCAGTGTCCGCACCTTGGAGAAATACGTATCTGTTGTGCAAGCCCCCCATCTCCAGCTGAGACAGCGAGTATGGGCGTGAGGCGACCCCCTGCTCTGGGCAGGTGGGAGGGGGGCAAGGAACAGGACAATGGGGAGGGGGTAAGATGAGTGGGCTTGGCTGCAGTTTCCCAGGGAGCAGACCGCTCCGCTTGGGAGCTAGGCCCTAAGGCAGGGAGTGGAGATGACTGCCACAGCCTGGAGGTGATCAGGGAAGCACTGAATGACCGAGGTGGTCAAGCCCCACCACTGCGCCGCACCTGTCTCATGCTGTACTACCAAAAGGCAGGCCTATCCTGCCACAGCTGAGCTGCAAATAGACATTTTTATGTCAGTTTCTTGAGTTTTGAAAGTTGGCCGTTGGTTAGTTTTTTTCTTAAAAGTTGCCCAAGCCAAATAAAGCCGTGGCGTTAAATGTTCCCCGTGACCATCAGTGACACCGGTGCCTTGGGGACTTAGCTCTGGTATGGTCCTAGCCACGTGACACGGGAGCAGGGGAGAGAGCGCATCCCAGGTAGAGGTGTCAGCCCTGGCAAAGGCAGGAAGGAGCCTCGGGCAGGACAAAGGATGCACGGGAGTCAGCGACAACAGAGGCAGAGAGGTGGCCGATGGCGAGAGGTCCGCCCAAGGGAGGATGGGGCCCAAGGCATGAAAATCATGGAATAATGATGTATCAGGGCTTGGGTTGTGTCTCGTAAACATGCTTGTGTACGGTTCCCATAGCGGGTTGAACTGGGTCCTTCAAACACAGATCTCCATATCCTAACTCCTGGTATCCATGCATGTGACCTTATTTGGAAAGGAGGTCTTTGCAGGTGTAATTGAATCAAGGCTCTCAACACGAGATCCTCCTGGATAACTGGGTGGGTCTTGAACCCAGTGACTAGTGTCCTTCGAAGAGACAAGACACGCGAGATGTGAGACACAGCGACGATGAGGAGAAACACAAGGGAGAAGGCAGAAGAAGAGAATAAAGTGATCTACGAGCCGGGAAACACCCAGGACCGCTGGAGCCACCGGAAGTCAGCTAACACCTTGATTTCAGCCTTCTAGCCTGCGGGACAATGAGGGAATACATCTCTGTTGTTTTAAGCCATCAGGTTGTTCAAGCCTTCCTACGCTGGGCTTCCATATAGGATTTCCTTGGGAAACCACAGTGGTGGATGACGAAGACGCATCGGAAGGTTGTGGAGTGGGGAGAGATACCTTAAATTGGACGCGCCATTCCCTCCAGTAGCCGCTCCGGAGGGAAGTGAGAATGGGGCCCAGCAGGCAGCTTAGAATCACCACGGGAATCTGGATGACCTTCAGTGTGGTCCCTGGTGGTGGGACCAGAGATAGCGCCTTATATTTGTTTAGGAGGAAATACTGGCAGGGTTTGGTGATGACTTTGCAGCAGGCAGACTGAGGGCAGGAGATGGTGAGAAAGCAGGAGAAAGCTGGGATTTTAGCCTCCCTGGGAGAATGGCAACAGCAGTGCGCCTCCGGAAATGGAGGCTGTAAGGGAAGAAATAGGTTCAAGAAGAAATGTGATGGGGTCATTGTTGACACATTGACCTTGAAGTGCCTGTGAGCCATAAAGTTACACAAGACCAATAAGCCAGCCTGCCTGCCTTCTGTCCATCCTTTTTTCCTTCCAGATTTAAAAAAAAAGTTTTTTTTAATGTTTTTATTTATTTTTGAGACAGAGAGAGACAGAGCATGAGTGGGGGAGGGGCAGAGAGAGAGAGGGAGACACAGAATCAGAAACAGGCTCCAGGCTCTGAGCTGTCAGCACAGAGCCCGTCGCTGGGCTCGAACTCACGGATCGTGAGATCGTGACCTGAGCTGAAGTCAGACACTCAAACGACTGAGCCACCCAGGCGCCCCGCCCTTCCTTCCAGATTTTGAGAGGCTATCAGAGGAAAGGTTCTAAGGTGAAATCAAGAGGATGGTTGAGCTCCTGTCCCAGGAGTGTGTACCTGTTGAGAAAAACAGTATGCTTCCCACTTCGCTTTTGCTTTTTGTTCTGTTTTTCTTTTAATTGTGTAGAAAACAAGGCCCTATCTTGGTAGAAAAGTTATTTCTCAGTTTTGTAGGCACCGTTGGTTATTTTTGCCTTCCTAGTCTCCCTTTGCTTCCTCTGACCACAGCACCCCGGTTTTTTGTTGTAGAATTACCCCATCCATTCTCACCCCTGCCACCCCAAGCCACGAGCCCCCGGTCGCCCCAGTCTGTCATCCACAGCATCGGACCTTGCTGGCTGCAGGGAGTAGTTTGTGAAGGTCATGTGACCCGCAAGGGGCCAGTGACAGTTCTGCCTGGGACCTTTTCCCGGAGTTCATGGAAAAGAGATGCACGTAGCAGGTGGGCTCTTTAGGTGACAGCGAGTAACTAGAGCTGTCCGGGGAGGGAGGGGGCGGGCGGGGGAGCATCTGTACCATGACACAGGAGATCTTTCCAGAGATGGAAGACGATGCCAAGGAAAGCAGACCTGAGCGATGAACAGGCGGGCTCCTGATGGCTTTGAGCCTCCAGGTCCCCTTTTGCCTGAAGCCAGTGCGAGGTGGCGTTGCTTCTGCAACAGGAAAGGGTGCCGGTTGACACATCAGTGATATATAGCTTCCTCCTGGCTGCTGCCGCCGGACTTAGATGTCTTGATCGAAAATGCTGCACGTCAGCACACTCAGGATTATGTACTGAAGAGAGGAACGTCAAACCGGGCTTTCAGGGCCATGCCATGGTGTGAAGAAGGCCAGTATCTTTTCCAGAGAAAAGGAAAGCTGTCACAGCGGAGGCAAAAAAGTGCCTTTTCCCCCGCCCCGCATCCCTGCAAAGTTTGGCAGTATTTCCCTTGACAGTAAGTTACAAAACGCTTCTTTTCAAGGCTACAATTACTAATTGGTCTGCCTGGGAAAAATTGCATTCCCTACCTCTACGACTTCATTCCCGTCAAGCTCTCTTTCTTATCTCTGGCAAAAACAACCGGTGGGAAATGTGTGGGTGCGCATTTGAAAGCTATCACAAAAAAGTTTGATGCGTGTATGTGTATTACTTCATTGTGCTTCGAGATATTTCCTCCAGAACGGGCTAATTAATGTTCATTTTCCCTCGGCTATGACACTCCCGTTCCATTCGACGTTTGACTTTGAAAGCGGCTAACTACGATCTCTTTTAGCTTTGCCCGTCACCTGTTGTACAGGATTAGGCATTAAAAACATGATGCCAGTGACATGTTTTTCTTACATCAGTAAAACCGAAACTGTAAAATTAAGAAGCTGTCATTGACTTTGCAGTCTTCAGAAACTAATCCTCTCCTATTGTCAAAGTAAGAATGCCTTGGACCGATTCCAGTATTGCTATAGAATTTCTGCTCTGTTCCTGTGAGATGTGTGTGTGTGTGTGTCTAATTAACAGTAACTTCTCCCCATTAAAGTAATCTACTTTGATGAAAAAAAAGGCCATTAGAAATCGAGGAGCGATCTCCAGATCTAAATTTATAAACCAAAGTAGAATGTATATAAAAAAAAGATTTCAGGGGCGCCTGGGTGGCTCAGTCGGTTGAGCGTCCGACTTCGACCCAGGTCACGATGTCGCGGTCTGTGAGTTCGAGCCCCGCGTTGGGCTCTGGGCTGACGGCTCGGAGCCTGGAGCCTGCTTCGGATTCTGTGTCTCCCTCTCTATCTGTGCCTCCCCCGTTCATGCTCTGTCTCTCTCTGTCTCAAAAATAAATAAATGTTAAAAAAAAAAAAGATTTTGTTTGTTTATCTCTGTGCATTCCTTAAAGTATCCCATTTCTGTCAATGCGGTAACTTGATATCTAAGGAACTTAGAGCCTATGGATGCTATTCGTTGTGTGTTCTGGTGTTTTTCACTTTAGGAGTCTTCTTTTCTTTTTTTTTTATTTTATTTTCAGAGAGAGATAGAGAGCAAGTGGGGGAGGGGCAGTGAGAGAGAGGGAGAGAGAGAATCCCAAGCAGGCTCTGCACTGTCAGCACAGAACCCAGTCCGGGCTCCAACTTCTTGAACGCTGAGATCATGAAGTGAGCTAAAACCAAAAGTCAGACGCTGAACTGAGTCAGCCGCTCAGGTGCCCCAGGAGTCTTTTTTAAAAAATTTTTTTTTTTCAATGTTTATTTATTTTTGGGACAGAGAGAGACAGAGCATGAACGGGGGAGGGGCAGAGAGAGAGGGAGACACAGAATCGGAAACAGGCTCCAGGCTCTGAGCCATCAGCCCAGAGCCTGACGTGGGGCTCGAACTCACGGACCGCGAGATCGTGACCTGGCTGAAGTCGGACGCTTAACCGACTGCGCCACCCAGGCGCCCCCCCAGGAGTCTTTTTTGTAATTGATTTTTTTTTTCCTTTTTAAAATTGAGGTATAATTCGCATTTCGTATTATATCACTTTTAGGCATACAACATAACGATTCACCGTTTATATTGCGGAATGATCTAGTGACCTCTAGTTAACATCCATCACTATAGATCGTTACAGATTTTTTCTTGTGAGGAGGACTGTGGAGATTTACTCTTTCAGCACCTCTCAAATATGGGAAACAGTATCACTAACTGTAGTCACCATGCTACATATTGCATCATGGCATTTGTTTGAAGCTGCAAGTTTGTACATTTTGACACCCCCCCCCCCCCGCCCATTTTGCCCACTCCGTAAATCCCTGTCTTGGGCGACCACCAATCGGTTGGTTCTCCGTACCTATGAGCTTGGGTTTTTCCATTCTTTTCTATTTCAGATTCCACGTAGAAGTGGTATTTGTCTTTTTTCTGTCTGATTTATTTCACTTAGCATTGTGCCCTCAAGGTCCACTCATGTTACGGCATGTGGCAAGATTTCATTCTTTTTTTAATGGCTAAATAATATTCGTGTGTGTGTGTGTGTACTATGTATGTATATGTGTATGTATACACACATTTCACAAAAAAATGTTTATTTATTTTTGAGAGAGAGTCAGAGCAGGGGAGGGGCAGAGAGAGAAAGGGAGACAGAAAATCCAAAGGAGGTTCTAAGCTATCATTGCGGAGCCTGGTGCGGGTCTTGAACTCACAAACTTTGAGATCATATCCTGGGCTGAAGTTGGACGCTTAACTGACTGAACCACCCAGGCGTCCCTACACACCACATTTTTTACCCATTTATCCACTGTTGGACCCTTAGATTGTTTATGTCTTGGCTATTATAAATAATTCTGCAGTGAACATGGGGTGTTTCTTTTCTTTTCTTTTTCTTTCTTTTTTTTTTTTTTTTTGACTTAATATTTTCATCTTCTTTGGATAAATACCCAGAAGAGATATTGCTGGGTGATATGGTAATTCTAATTTTTAGGGTTTTTTTGAGACCCCCCCCCCATAGTAGCTGTACTAATTTACATTCCCACCAACAGTGCACAGGGGTTGCCTTTTGTCTGTATCATCACCAACATTTGTTATTTTCTGTCTTTTTGACAGTCGCCATGCTGACAGGTATGAAGTGATGTATCATTGTGATTTTGATTTGCATTTCCCTGATGATGAGTGATGTCAAACATTTTTTCAGATGCCTGTTGGCCATCTGTATGTCTTCTCTAGAAAAATGTCTAAAGGCAGATTCTCTGGCCATTTTTTAATCGAATTGTCTGCTGGTTTGTTTTTTGCTATTGAGTTATATGAGGGTTTTTTTGTGTGATATTATATATATATGCTATTAATTCTTTATCACACGATATGATTTTGCAAATACTTTCTCCCACCCCGAAGGTTGACTTTCATTTTGTTGATGGTTTCCTTTGCTTTCCGGAACTTTTTTAGTTTGACGTAGTCCCACTTGTTTCTCTTTGCTTTTGTTACCTTGGCTTTCTGCAGTCACATCCAAAAAATCATCGCCAAGACTGTTGTCAAGGAGCTTACTGTGTTTGTTTTCTTCTGGTAGTTTCATGCTGTCAAGTCTTTTTTTTTTTTTTAATTTTTTTTTTTAAACGTTTATTTATTTTTGAGACAGAGAGAGACAAAGCATGAACGGGGGAGGGTCAGGGAGAGGGAGACACAGAATCTGAAACAGGCTCCAGGCTCTGAGCTGTCAGCACAGAGCCCGACGTGGGGCTCGAACTCATGGACCGCGAGATCATGACCTGAGCCGAAGTCGGCCGCTTAACCGACTGAGCCACCCAGGTGCCCCAAGTCTTTTTTTTTTTTTAATTACAAAAATTGTTTTAATGTTTCTTTATTTTTGAGAGATAGAGCCTGAGCGGGAAAGGGGTAGAGAGAGAGGGAGACACAGAATCCAAAGCAGGCTCCAGGCTCTGAGCAGTCAGCACAGAGCCCAACGCAGGGCTTCAACATGGGAACCGGGAGACCATGACCTGAGCTGAAGTAAGACGCTTAACCGACTGAGTGTCGCTCATGGTGGTAAGTCTTAAATTTAAGTCTTTAATCCATTTGAGTTAATTTTGTGTATGTTGTAAGCTACTGGTCTATTTTTATTCTTTTGCATCTGTCTATCTAGTTTTCCCAGCACCATTTATTGAAGAGACTGCCATTTCCTCATTTGTGTATTCTTGGCTTGTTGTCATAAATTAATTGATTCTTGTGCACAGATTTATTTCTTCACCCTCTCTTCTGTTCCATTGATCGATGTGTCTATTCTTATGCCAGGACCATACTCTTTTGATGATTATAGCTGGGTAGTATGGTGATGCTTCTGTCCTTTCTCAAGCCTGCATTTGCTATTCAAGCTCTTTTGTGATTCCATACAAATTTTAGAATTGTTTGTTCTGTTTTGACCCTTGGTTTCATTGATTTTTTTTTCCTACTGTCTGCTTATTTTCCATTTTATTTACATCTGCTTTGATCTTCGTTACTTCCTTTCTTCTAGTATTTTGGGCTCTATTTTTTCCTCTAGTTCCCTGTGGTACAAAGTTAGGTTTCTTATTTGACATTTATCTTGTTTCTTGAGGTGGGCCTATATCACTATGAACTTCCCTCTCTGAACTGCTTTTGCTGCATCAGAGTCCTTCTTAAGGAAAGAAATGGTCATTCCCACAGCCCTAGAGTTCATAGAGTTGTAGAATTTTATACAGTCTTTTTTTTTAACATTTATTTATTTTTGAGACAGACAGAGACAGAGCATGAACGGGGGAGGGTCAGAGAGAGAGAGGGAGACACAGAATCTGAAACAGGCTCCAGGCTCTGAGCTGTCAGCACAGAGCCCGACGCGGGGCTTGAACTCACGAACCACGAGATCATGATCTGAGCCGAAGTCGGCCGCTTAACCAACTGAGCCCCCCAGGTGCCCCTAGAGTTGTAGAATTTTATTTTGAAGCTGGAAAGAAACTCAGAGCCCATTTAACCATTTAGTGCCACAGATTTGTTTTCAAAAATCCTGGGCCTCAATGAGGGTGAATCAAGTGTTGCAACAAAGTCAATAGGAGGTTGGACTCCTGGCTCCTCAACTAGTGAAATTTTCTACAGACAGTTACACCATCAATATGTCCGCATTTGAGGGCTCGTTGTTTTATGCCAGATGCTGTACTGGGCAGAATGTACTGATGACCTCATAGCACCTGTCCTGGAGAGAATCCTGAGGTACTGGGAAGATGGACATATGAATGAACAATTCAAGCGTGTTGGGACAAGCGTTCCAAAAGCTATATGTTGGAATGTAAAGGGATTTTTTAGGGGAGGTGGCATTTGAAGCGAGTCTTGGAGGGTGAGTGACATTTCTGCTAAATGGCCAAAGCAGAGAAAGTCTTTTCTCAAGAGAGTAAGCATGCCCGGAGGTGTCAAAGGTGAGGCGTCATCCCAGAGCCGAGGGGAACGCCTGCCATGGGGAACATCCATGTGTGGGGGGTGACGGAAGATAAGACTGGGAAAGTAGGCAAGCATCACCCTCCTTTGTGTGTAGTGTGACGGACTTGGCCATTTATTCTGAAGGCAGTGGGAAACCGCGAGAAAATTATGAGCAGAAGCCTGCTTTGCGATTCAGAAAGAGCATCTTTTTGTAAATGTGGCCTGTGAATGGAAAGGAGTGGAGGTGAGGGGTAGAAATACTAATTAGAAGCTGTTCTAGTGGTCTGGTTAATACATGACACGGGCCTCCATGAGGGCAGTGGCCCTGGGGGGTGAGGTAGTGTGGGGCACGAAATAACTGGAGGGACGTTTAGGCAGGAGAATGGAACAGGCTGTGGCGCCTAACTGGATGGAAAAAGAGAAAGGACCAGGAATGGGACGCATGCTGAGTTCCGGAGCTTGAGAAATGAGGGGTTTGATGGAACCATTTCTCAGGTCACGGGACAGATGCGGCAGTAGCCACGTGACCCAAGAGGGTGCCACTTTCAGGCACACCCTTGTGGTGCTCAGCTAGTGACGGAGTCCAAACGACTTCCTCACTTTCTTCTCACGTTTTATGCTAAGAAAATTAGGACGCTCGGGCTCTTCTAAACTAGAGTTTTCATAGCCTCTTTTCTCCACTGGTGCTTCCCTGAAACCTTGCAGAAAAGCCTGACGTTATTGGCAAAAATAAACAAAGACTCGATGTAGGGGCGGGTGACTATGTTTTAGCAAATTTGTTTCATGGCATGCTGGAAGCATTGTGACTAAGACAAAGAGCGTGCACCTCCGTGTAATCTAAGAAGGCGCTGGAGATGTTTCCAGTTGTGTGTTCTTGCTTATTAAATAAGAATGATGAAAACCAGCATTTGAATCTATCTCCTCTAATCTCTGTTCGGCAGGCAGATGGGATTCTTTCGCTTTTCAAAGCTTACGCGCATGCTAGAGATAAATGTATATAGCGCGTTAGCTTCTCACTAAATTGTGAGAATTATATACGCAACACTCTCCTGCTGTCAGAGCATTGTACAGATTTTCAAACAAACCATATATCTTTTCAGATGAAATCCTTATTACTGTTTGACATTTGGATATGAAACTAGAATGGAAATCTCAATATAAAGGCAAGTAAAAATGAACTGAGTTAAGCTGCAAGTCTTAACACCGTTTAATGTAAACACGCTTCCTTGGCAGGCTCAGAAATGATTGTCTAGTGACTTGATTTATCACTCTTGGGGCCACCAGCGATGAAGGGGTTTGGAAGAAACCTTTTTAGTTTCTTTTTTTCTTCTTGTAAATAACAGTGTGTGCAAGCGGTTTACAGTCCTGTTTGAGCAGCAGAACTTTCTGTGCAATGAAACCACACGAACCACAAGCTATACCCAGAATCCAATAGACAAGAGCAGGGCTGTGGCACTTAGAGCCCGGGTGGGGAGGGAGAGTCAAGCTCTGGGACCCCATCCGGGCCCCCTGCACCCACCCGAAAGCAGCTAGCAGCGTGTATAGGGCTGCTCGGAGAATATTTTGAAAACCACTGATGAGGAAAAGAAAAGATGGCCATGATCTCCCACGTCGTAGAGGATGCACATTTCAATCTGGAATTGGGCGTTCTCTTGGTAATATTTGTCTGGGTGTCTGTTTTAAACATTGACTTTGTTCACTTTTGAAGGTGGTGTCGCTCTCAGGCCAGCCACGGATCTTCTCAGGTCTAGCTTGGTGCATTCAGGCCAATTCTTTCGCCTCGAGTCACATCGGGAAGTTAGCTTATTATTGTGAAAATCTAAAACTGGTAAGTAAATGCAAGGCAAAGAGAACTCATCAGGGCACCAGTGAGATTCCACTATTTGATTTCTGTCTTAGTGCATACGAATCTTTATTCTAAACATGGATGTGTAAGAAATGTCATCCTAACTTGCTTTCCTAAATTAAGTATACCTCTGAGGTCTTAGGCCATTGGTCCAGCCAAAAATTCAGTACCAGCTGTTGCTTGAGCTGTAATTCACCACTGTCCCAGGGTCATGGGAAAGTTCCAGGGGCTTGTGGGGGTGAGCAGATCATGTGGTGTCATCATCCTGGTCACAGGTGAATTGCTAATGCTCTAGGAACCGAAGTTCGAAATCAAATATTACTGAATTTTTAGTGTCGCTTCTTGAACTTTTTGGGAGCAAGAATGCTACAAGTTCCCAGATTTTACTCAACTCAGGATGTGTTTCCAGGGAGTTTAGGACCCTGCCACACTCACGTTCTCCCGGGATGGCTATAGGCATTCTCTACTAAACGGTGAGACCTCCTGTAATGGGTCCTTGGGGTTTTGACCAAAGCATCATGAGACCATTTTTTGCCCCATCGGTTCTTCCACTTCTGACTCATTTCGAAACATTGCTGCTTTTACTGAACCTCACGATTTCTCCTTTTTTCTTGGTACAGAGCACTATGTATCATGCAGAGCTATTTAAAATGTTGGCAATGTCTTAGTTCCTCCCTGCCCCCCTCATCTCTCTTCCAGGATTTGTTTTCTATAATAGATGTGCTGGCTCTCTCTCTCTCTCTCTCTCTCTCTCTTTTTTCCCCCCACTGGCACATTTGATATAAGCTGCCTGGCAGTAAATACTGCATGATGCTACAGATTGCCTCCAACCTGATTTCTTAATCCTTAGAGCTTGTTCCAATACTTGGATGGCTGAGTTAGCACATGGATGCCATAAAACACTCGGGCTGGTCTGAGGTGGAAAGACAAAAAAGCCTTCCCGATTCTCCAGATTTCCTTTCAGAAGACATGGTTTTTAAAGTTAGAGATAAAACAGACTGAAGCGCCTGCAGAAGGTAAGCTTTGAAGCCTAGCCTGCTGAGACTCAGCAGCGCTCTAGGTGTTGAATGTAATCATCTCACTTGTGGTAAGTTTGGGTCGCCATCTTGGAAGCTGCCTGCTTATGTGTAAAAATGGAATGGCAGGCTTTTAAAAGCATTAGTGCCCGTGGGCCACCCTGAAATCACACTGGTTTCAAAAGCCATTTTCCAGTGGAAAACGTGAGACCGTGTAGGGAAAACGTGAAGCTGTACCTACTGCACTGGGAATTGGATGGAGGACAAAGGATGAACTGGTATAAAAAAAAAAAAAAATTTAAATCCTATCAACTGCATAAGGAGAGGGGGTGAGTTCACGCAAGAAGATTTAGCATTTGTAACCCCGTGAAAGGCATACAGGAAAGTCACTATTACTGACACATTTGGTACCAAGTAGGTAGGAAGTTTTGGAGAACACCGTTAGCCATCCATTAAAAGCACTTTTCCATGTCTTTCACAATTCTGGAAGCTGCACAATGACTGTCCAGATGCATTCTACTTCCCAGCTCTCTTTGCAGTTAGATAAGGCACAAAAGGGAGTAGTTCTTAGTCTCATGCCTGAGCCTGAGAATGGAGTTTCTATTTTGGTGCTAGTATAAACAAGGAAAAGCAACCTGACGTCTTAGCATATCCTTGAATAACCAAATCTTTAATGTTTTTAAATGTTTGCCTATTTTTGAAAGCTAGAGAGACAGAGTGTGAGCTGGGCAGGGACAGAGAGAGAGAGACGGAGACACAGAATCCGAAGCAGGCTCCAGGCTCATGAGCTGTCAGCACAGAGCCCGATGCGGGGCTCAAACTCACAAACTGTGAGATCATGACCTGTGCCCAAGTGGGACGTTAAACCAACTGAGCCACCCAGGTTCCCCAAATCACCGAATCTTTAAAACACAAGTTTTCTTGGAGATCCGTCTTATCTATCAAAACCTCACGGCATGTGTGGATGGGATGAGCATCTAGCTCATAGCTTTATTTGATTTTACTTGTATTCATCACCAGGTACTCAATCCAGAATAGCGTAAGCTGTTTTTAAGTAATGGTCACATCCTTATGTCACTGAAAAATATATCAGTTAAGCAAGATGACAGATCACTCCGAGAAATAGTGCAGGCAGGTAGGGATTTTAATGCACAGTGAGAGACCAAAGTCAGGACATGCCATCTGGGCAGGTTGGCGTAGTGATGGAATTCTTAGGGGTGAGCTCGAAACAGGGAGGAGAAGGCTTATGGTAAAGAAAGAGAACAGGAGGGCCAGAGCTCCAGGTGAGAAGATCAGTATGAATAGATAGCAGGGCTTGTAACGAAGGTCTCTGGGAAGAACCCAGCAGGTTGGCGTTGGGAGGACGTAGATGTCAAAGGCAAAGCATTGCCGGTGGCTCCAAAGTCTGAGCAGGTGGGCAGCAACACAGGGAGCCACAGAAACTTCTCTTCCCACAGAAAAGAGGGAAGACGAAGAAGCCAAGAGTGACACACAGTCAAAGCACTCAGGAGAGTGTCCGAGAGGACGGCCACGCTGGCCCCAGCTGGAGGCAGTTCATTTTAGCGAGGGCTATGCCATCCCTGCCAAGGGACGCACCGCTCTTCCATCTATACTGTCCTTTGTCACCTCCTGTGGACCCAGTCATGGCCAGGGTGAAGCTCCAAGAGTTCCTGGTGGTAAGGAAAGTGATCCTCCCAGCATTCCTGCGATTAGGAAAGATGTGCATGGTCTCGGAAGGGACAGTAGTAATAGCATGTGGCTTTCAGGACCTGACCTTGCTTCATCATTAGCCCATGTTCAAGTCCTGGTATTTTTCTACACACGGAAGTCGCACTGAGGTTAAGTGGCCCTTGACAGCTCTTGGGGGGCCCACCTAGACCATCTATTTTGCTCCAGTTCCTTGAATTTTTAGATGAATTGCATTCCGGGAAGAGATGATTTCAAAGTACAATAGATTATTCTCGTTTCCACCTTACAGTTTTGTTTCTGGAGTCTTCCTGTGAGCAGGAGAACTCACCCTTGCAAATGGGAAATTAGATCTCTTCTGATCCTTCTTGACAAAAAGCGGGCCAACGATGTGTCTGGCGTGCCAGTGTCATTTTGAATTTCATGGTTTCCCCACAGCAGCTTTGGTGGAGGCTTGCTTCCCATCCGGATTCTTGTGATTTCGGAGATGAAGGCAGCTTTAGTTTAGGATTCTAATTTCCAATTAACGGACACATTACTTTGCGATCACTCTGGTTTAATGACTAACAACCGCGATTAGCAGCGGGTCAACTGTATTTGAAAGGCCAGGGCAATGCTCAGAGTCACGTGTCCGGCTTCCCTCAGCGATAACAATATCCAGAGTTGTTATGAATTTTCATGAGAATTAATGCTGGGATTTGTGTCGTTGCTGCAGGTCTTTGATGAGGGAAGTAAAATAAGTAAGCAAACAAATAGCTCTTGAAGCTTCATGTGGGAAAGCCCTTCATTTATTACCTATGTCCTGTTAATCGTGGGAAAACTGGAGCACACGAGGTCGGGGGGCAGAAGGAAAATAACCAGGTAGCTCCGTGCTCCGTGTAAGGACAATGCCATGATGGTTGTGTCTCTGGAAGACCACCTCAGACCAAGTGAAAGCCAGATACCTGAGTCTAGATTAGGAAGAAATCACGTAAGCTCAGCTTCTCTCCTTCCCAGTCTTCTTGCTCCCCTGACGCCAAGCTTCCCTCCCCTTTGCACACCTGGCATATTTCCACATGCCTGTTATAGGCATTTAAAAGGGATCCTGCCAGTCAGGTGGCCTTGTTACTGAATTCTCCGAACACCTAGTGAAAAGTCCTGCCTCTGGGATCAAGGTTTTGCTATGCCTTGAGTATTGAACAGAACTCTCTTTTATGAACTTGAGAGAGTTTTCTGTTCTTCTCTTTATGCCCGTCCCCATCTCCAGAAAATCCAGGAGAGAGGCCCTTCCTGGATAAGGCCTCCTGTTTTCTTCTAGAGACAGTTTTCTTGCCATTTTTTTCCTCCTGATCCTTGCCTGAAGTGGAAGGGAATTCCAACGGGAGCTTGACTGGTCTGTTTAAGATAAAATCTGGATGGCTGTTTCCCAGGAACAAGCACATTACTTTGTGACAAGCCCGTAACCTCGCAACCTTGCCTTTGGTTTAGAGACCGACGGGCAGGAGTAACAGAGGTCAGTGTGGCAGATCCTGCTGACTGTCTCATTTGAGATCTACTCCTTCCAGACACGTCAACTTGGAAAGCTGGAAACAACATCTGGCAGATTCCCTTTCGGTTAGGTGTGCCTCTGACCTCTATGCTGCAAGGGAACGCAGTTCATTGAGATCTGGAAGGAGGAAAAGAGCACAAAAGGAGGTGTCTAGGTGCATGGGGATCTAACCAGGTAGGACAGAACATGGTGGTTCTGGTGCCGGCAGATGCAAAAGCAGCCTCTTGGGTCAGTGGTTCCTGATTGCCAGAGGCTCGTACTGTAACCAAGCCCTTTACCATGCCACTTCTCTGAAGCAGTTCTAGAAGCTGCTCCTTGAAAGTTCAGTTTCGAGCCTGTGGTTTCAAGTCCTCCAGTGACTTTGTCAGTTCTCTTCCGTCTTGTAATAATCCTGTTTGTCTTTATATTACCTGTAAGGGATTCTGTAGTCTGCAACCCGACACATTGACTGGCAGAGTGAATCTTTTTGGAAGATCTAACGGAAGAACGCTTACAGGCTTCTCAAAGATTCACACTCGGGGTTCTTACCTTTGTCTCTCTTCCATTCATACCGCCGGCACCAACGATGTGGCCTGCGTACCTTTTTTCTTTGTAGCTGTCATTATCTTTCCTTTGAATCCTGGGATCTGGTTCTTGGAACGTTGCGTGTACGAAAAGAATGCGAATGTTTACACCCCTTTGACCCCCTAGACTCATGTCCATTTTAAGTTTGTTGTTGCTCGCCCTGATAAGGAGCAAAGCAGGGCTGTTCACAAAACCCAGTGGGTGACAGAGGGCAGGTTTCCTTCATGAGGTTTTGCAGGAGGTGTCCTCTGGCTACAGTGAACTGGAACAAGAGCTAGAATTGCGTGCCGCTGGTCTCTTCTTTCACATACTTCTTCTTTTTTTTTTTAACGTTTATTTATTTTTGAGACAGAGAGAGACAGAGCATGAATGGGGGAGGGGCAGAGAGAGAGGGAGACACAGAATCGGAAGCAGGCTCCAGGCTCTGAGCCGTCAGCCCAGAGCCCGACGCGGGGCTCGAACTCACGGACCGCGAGATCGTGACCTGAGCTGAAGTCGGAGGCTTAACCGACTGAGCCACCCAGGCGCCCCTTTTCACATACTTCTTAGGTGAGCTCCACACAGCTCTTATGCCCTCTTTAATCCCCGAGGATGGTCCTCCTTACCTTTACTTCTTCTACTAATGAATGAAATGCCCCAGTAATTGAACGTTTTCTTTTAGGTTCTAGTGGCCCAATTCTGTGTAAAGAGGTAAAGGAATATGCATGTAATCCTGGTATCACTGAAACCACCTTATGACCACAGCCACCTTCAGCCATCCTGGTACTCGAATGGCGGGCTGAATCAACCTCGTGGTCCCAGGTTTGATCTGCTCCTTGCAGGCTGCCTGTAACGAGGGCACTGACTTTTGAGCTCGTTCCTCGGAGTTTCATAACTCATGTAACTTTTTGTCTACGGTTTCTGTGTGAAGATTTTAGGGTGCTCAAGTCCTGTTCATTCTTTTAAGAGGCAGAGCTCCATATCAGTGTGTAGGATAGAAAAGGGTGTGCAGGGCACACTCTGGACTGGTGGGATTTTAGGAAGCAGAGTAAGACTCTTTGATTGCATTTTGAAGAATTTGTGCTCCTGGAATTCATACTCCACACAGATCCAAGGAAAGTCAAAACAGTGGGATGAGGGAGGAGGTAGGACAAGGTCAAAGAAGAAGTTGCAGGCTGACATGTAAGAGGAAGTTTTACATTTCTTTAAGCAGACAAAATCAGAATATCCATTTGGTTTCTGTGACTACACCACATAGACTGTGTTAATGATCATGAACTTATTTTTCTTCTATCCATACACTGCCGGAGAGCCAGTGTGAAGTTACTAAAATGTGGAACTAGAGTTACATAAACTTCGTGGTTACTCACATTCACGCACACAAGGGACTATCTTTTGGGGGAAATTTCAGGGGCATTCCCTTCTCCGTCATGATAAAAAAAAAAACCTCTTTATGTTGGGCTATTGGAATTAAAGCACCTCTTTTGAAGGAGCACAGGGTGGTAGTTAACAAGATAAAAAGGGTATGGATTTGGAGGAGTGATTACTTCTGGTTATGAATCCTGATCTTTTACTGAATTGTTGACCTTGGTCAAATCAGTTAGTCACGTAGAACCTTGATTCACTACTCTTAAGTTTGAGATATTTATATTTTATATACCGTGCCCTTCTAGGGTTAATGGGGGGATCAAATGACATAGTAGTATATTTGTTGACACTATGTAAAAAACAAAATGCTTTAACTTATTGGTGGCCAAATCAGTCTTGGTTAAAAAAACAACAAAAACAAAGTTTTCTGGGTAGAGTAGCAAACTCACTTTCAGCTACAACCTCTGAACCAGTTACCTTTGTAGTACGTCTTGAGGTCGAGTAATGTCAGTACTCCAACTCTGTTCTTTCCCTTTAATATTGTGTTGGCTGTTCTTGGTCTTTTGCCTCTCCATATGAATTTTAGAATATTTTGTCAATATCCACAAAATAAGTTGCTGGGATTTTGATTGGCATTGGATTGATCAAGTTGGGAAGAACTGACATCTTGACAATGTTGATTCACCCTATCCATGAACATGGACTACCTCTCCGTCAGAGGTACAAATCCATCAGAGTTTTGTGGTTTTTCTTATATAGGTCTTAGAGATACCTTGTTAGATTTATACCTAAGTATAGGGTAATTAAGTATTTCTTTTCTTTTTTGGTGCTAATATAAATGGTATTGTATTTGGTATAAGTGGTATTCATTTGAAATTTTCCTTGTTCATTGCAATCAGCTTTTGTAAATTAGCCTTGTATCCTGTATTCTTGCTATAATTGTGTAGTAATTCCAGGAGGTGTTTTTGTTTTTGTTTTTGTTGTTATTGTTGGCTCTTTGGGATTTTCTACATAGATATGTGAACAAAGACATTTTTATTTCTGTATACTTTTATTTGCTTTTCTTGTTTCATTGCATTAGCAGAGACTTCTAGTGTGATGTTGAAAAAAAGTAAGGAGAGGGAACATTCTTACTTTGTTCCTGATCTCTCTGACTCAGTTTGGAATCTTTTAGTCATCAGAGCAAAAGTGATCTCCTGTGGTCTGAAGCAAACAGATATTCTTGTAAAGCTCCTTGAGGCTTCAGAATTGACAGGAGATTAAAGGGGCCAGGCTTGGGAAAATGGACATAAACCGAGAGAGTCAAGAAACAGGAAGCACTGCATCCATGTTTTGGCAGAAGCAGCCTGGCCAGATGTAGCCAGATGTCCCCAGTACTAAGGGACAGAGCCTCTGCTACTGAAGTGACAAGTGCCATACCTGCTACAGTCAATGATGATGTTCCTATCATCACTGCTGCTGTAAATGAATCCAAGCAGTTCTTGTACTTTGGTGCTACAAGGCTAGGACTCAGAGCCTGGGACAGGCGCATCTAATCTGCTGACTCTGGGCTACATAGTCAATAAGCTGGCTTTCACTGTTCAGTGGGAGGGGTATCTGGTGCCTTTAGCTTCTATAAAAGGATGCAGGCAAGTTTGTCATAAAGGCTTCATATACTGGAGATCACGACTCTTTAGTAAGATCTATTTATTTAGAACTTAGCTCATTCCTACATCAAGAGAAAATAAGAACATTAAGCCTTAGTGTGAATTTGGGATACTGAAATATCAGTTAAATACTAATGGGGGACGAAGCCAGGTCGAATAACCAAGGGTAATGGTGAGCAGCTTACTGAAGGCTCAGGAAGGAGGGGTAAGAGGATGCTACAGATTACCATATCTATTTCACGAGCACCAGACAATTTCTGAAAAAATTTCTTAGAGTATGGCATGTGTGAGTTGGAAAGGACTTCAGGGCTCCAAATCTGTCACTCTGCATCTGAAGAAACCGGGGCTGAGTGAGTGGATATGAATATACAAGTTAAGGACTGAGTCAGGTCAAGAACTCAATTTTCCAGGCTTGGGTTTAGTATTATTTTCATAGCACCACACATCTCTTCTTTAAAACTGACTTTCTTATTTTCTGCTATAAACAGAACAAAATATGAAATACCTTAATTAGAAAATACACTCAGCACTTTTTACTGATGCATTCTAACTGGACACTTAATTCTGCATTTACGTGCACACCATAACTTCTGTGTGCCTAGGCATTGGATAATTTCCCAAGCATTGTGCAACCTGATAACTGGGCCACAAAATTGCAGGGAAACTTCTATGATTGTTTTAGAAAGGACAGTGTCATTTAATTAGATCAGTATTTCTAGAGACTCACTATCCTCAAAGTCAGTTGGGCATTAAAATGAGTAAAATGTGTTTCCTAATCTCAAAGATCTCAAAGGCATTAAGAGTAAAACAGGCAAGACTACAAATATGACACAACACAGATTTGGAATGTGATAGGCAAGGTACTAATTATAAGCTATGATCTTTCTAGTAAGAACAAACTGAGGGTGGATGGGGGGAAGGGGAGAGGGGAAAGTGGGTGAGGGGCACTGAGGAGGGCACCTGTTGGGAGGAGCACTGGGTGTTGTATGTAGGTGATGAGTCATGGGAATCTACCCCCAAATCCAAGAGCACACTGTATACACTGTATGTTAGCCAACCTGACAATAAATTATATTTTAAAAAAAGAGAGCAATTACATCCAATATCTCTGTATTCTTTTTTCGCTGGATACTTCCACGAGTTAACCCATATCTGGTTGTCTAGGCCTTCTGAGCGTGTGGGAGCTCATAGCTTGCTCTTGTTTCCTGTGTCTATCTAGTTCTGGCCAAGGGGCAACAAGTCGAAGTGATGCGTGCCATTACCAAGGCCATGCATTTAACTGCGATTGTAGCTCTTCTCCTACTTGCGTGACAGAGAAGCCGGCGGCTTCAGATGATGCAGCCGGAAGTGAACTCATGAGCCTGGATGACTGACTGAGTTACTGCATGTCGGTTGTTTGCCCTGGAAACTCTCCCAGACCCACAGTGGAATATTTTGTGAGCAAGAACAAACCTTTGTTGGATTGTATTGCTGGGAATTTTGGCCTTTTTTGTTGCGGTATTATCTAGTGTATTCTGATAATAGGCCTTCATCCTGGCCTATTCTTTATGGAAAAGATGCCATATAATTACATATATTTATATGTAAATATAAACAATTACATATATACATATATGTAAATATAAACAATTATATATCTAATAGCAATTATATTTAATCATATCAACAATATTTGAATAATTATTTTAATAAATAATTTAAAATATATTTAATAGCTTACATGCAATAATTTAAATATCTCTATGTATGTGTGTGTATATATATATACATATATATGTGTGTGTGTGTGTGTGTGTGTATACATATCAGCCATGTATTATTTATTACAGTGAGCAATTTAACACCTAGAAGACTAGGAATCTATTCAAAGTCTGGTTGTTTCCATTTCTCTCCTTTTGGTAACCTTAACTATTTCTATACATTCAGAAAAAATAATTGCACATGTTTTTCCCTTTGTAATACTACCTGATATTCTTGCATAGAGCCAAGTCTTTTTAGAATTCATCCTACCCTGATTATAGTTTAAGAGTTTGAAATTGACGGGCCCAAAGAATGCAAATACAGGAAGTGCAGGGTGAGTGAGCGGAGAATTAGGGAATAGTCTCACGATTCTTAATGCTGCCTCAAAGAACAAGAATGTCTGAATAAGTGAATGAAGAATGAATGGATGAAAAGGACAAGGGAAGCAGTGTCAGCCAGAATCATCATCTAAATGATAAAACATTTCCATTGTGGGAGAAAAAATTAAAGTTCATAGAGTTAGCTTTTGCAGAGTTGTTTTTTTTTTTTCCTTTTACTCCTTTTTTCCTTTTGGCAATGTGGCGATGGGGAGATTGTTGGGCTGTGCACAGCCAAGGAATTCACAAGTGATAATTCTAGCCAGTTGTACTCTCCAAGAAATATGAAATCACTCCAAGTCAAAGAGCACATAATACTGCCTGAAGTCTATTGAAACCCTTCCAGAATGTGCCCAAATTAAGCGATCCAAGTTCCATTGCTCCATTGGGGCTGTCAAACAGAGCAATTGCAAATCGTGGAACTCACAAGGAAACCAAAGGGTTTTGTTTTGTTTTTTTTTTTCAAATGTAACAACATGTGTCACAAATAGGTTTATTCATTTGGAAATACATGACAGGAGCAGATCATTTTTTCCCTTCATACACCATTACCAGCCCTCTGGCCTTGTTATTTTGCAACTTCCTTGGTTTCTTGTCAACTCCTCTGATTGCGTCCAAGGGAAACTTGGAGAAGTACTTAAAATAGAAATGACTGGGAAATGCGGGGCCATTCTGCTTTTTTTTAATGCCAGCACTTAACCTTTGTTGATGTAACGTTTTCTTTGCAAATAGTGCAAATTGGAAATTTCCCTGGGATCACAATCCGGCCCTCCCCAGAGCCAAATTCGGCCTCAAAGTTGCTGTTCTCAAGCATAATGATATTTATTCAGTCCCAGCTCATTTCCTGCTTTTCTGTTGAAACATTAGCCCCACAGCATTATTTAATAATCAAGTCGCTCGGACAGTGAGCTGGTTGGTTCCAAATTTTGGATTTCTGAAGAAAGCCTAAATACTGGTCTACGGTTGGTATCGCGTGGATGGATCACGTGCCTCTTCTGTTCAGCCAGTCCGACCTTTTGCTTCTCCTAGACACATTCGCACATTTCTTCTAAATTCATTCATTTTGTTTCACCTGCTGGGAATCGTGTTTACATACAACAATACCATAAGAACCTATTGAGAAATCCTGCTGTCGTTAATGTGTTTTCATTTGCGTGCGGGGGAGGTTTCTATTGTTTAGCCCTCCACTGACACCCTATTCATGCTTTCAATTATCCCTCCAGCTTTGTCTTCAGCTAAACACATTCTCTTTTTTTTTTTTCTTCCTCCAAGTGATTATTTGCATGGAGATTTGCATTTAAATGGATGTGAAGAGTACATTAACAACACCTACGCCAACCCTGTAAAAGCTGCACACTATTTGTTGCTGCCAGACATGAATGGGAAAAAAATTCAATGAATGTTTTGTAAGGAGAGTCCTCAGGTAACTGCGTTTTAGACACAAAGCCACTTCAGTAGATTATATTTAATACTGATCATGCATGCAGAGGTATATGAATACAAATACCCTATTCCCAAAAGGGATAGGGTAAAATTCTACTGCATATATGTACTCACCACAGGAACCAAACATATATTTCAGCATTTGAGTGGAATTCAGGGACCCTAAGTAGGCTGAGAGTGCATTTCAGGGTTGGTCCGTTTTAACCTTTATGTCCTTGCTAATAAAATAGGAAGGGAAGTGAGGGGCGCCTGGGTGGCTCAGTCGGTTAAGTGTCCGACTTTGGCTCAGGTCATGATCTCAGGGTTCATGGGTTGGAGCCTCACGTCGGTCTCTGTGCTGACAGCTCAGAGCCTGGAGCCTGATTCAGATTCTGCGTCTCCCTCGCTCTCTGCCCCTCCCCCGCTCATGCTCAGTCTCTCAAAAACAAATGTTAAAAAAAAAAAAAAAAGAATGGGAAGGGAAGTGAGAGAATGAAAATACAGTGCATTTTCTGTCTATATCTCAGGACTTTTTTTCTGGAGCAGCTCAAACAATATTTTGTAAGAAGCCTGGACACCAAAAGGGTAGAGGGAAAAAGGAGAGAGAGGGACCAGAGACGGGGGTGGAAAGACAGAAAAGCATTTCATGAGGTTTAGGTGTTTCTCCAGTTTTTTGTTAAAAGAAAAAAAAAATTGGAAGCGGAAAAGAGAGGAAAAGACAACAATGGGAGAAAGATGGAAAGAGAAGGAAAAGCCATGTTAAACGGATAGGTAAATCAGGGAGCAGGTCTGTGTGCAAAGGAGGAAGAAAAGGAGAGAGAGGAGAAGAGAAGAATGAGCTGGAGGGAGATTGTAAAAGAACCTTTGTGCTTTATATATAAAGCAGAGACCCCAGGTTATCGTTCAGTATTATGCGAGAGAAAATTAAACTGGTCTTTGCAAAAGGATTCTATTAAGGGATAATATCTTCCCTTTTATTGTTAATTATTTTATGTTTACAATAGTCAGTGTAAATGTATATTATTTTTACAGTAACACATGGCTTAGCATAAATAGTTCAGCCAGGATATATGGTTAATTTCTAATTAACTTCTAGCTCTGTTAGTTTGCTTTAGATTAAAGCCCTTTCTCTTTCTAACAAGTCCTTGAAGGGGAGCAGACATCCTAATTACAGACATTCATTGCAGAATATTTATATTTAGCAATTTAAAAAGGTAATATCAATCGAGGAATGTAGTGGAGAATAAAGTGGAAGCGGAAAAGGTTGCAGTGGAGGGAGGAAAATTTATTGTTTGTCTTGGTATTTTTATGTCTGCGTAAGAAAAAAAAAAAACGGGCCAGAGAAATTTATCAGCAAGCTGAATGCAATATGGCACCAGTACCTCTGTGTCCCCAAATACAATTATTGTTTATTGCTTAAAAACAATTTTCCATAGGCTGTATGCACTAAAGAGAAATCCATAAACATCAGAAACCAGTCTCTAACAAGTCTTCATTGTTTAGATGGATGAAAAAAAATCCATATTTCCCTTCCCGTTAATCCAGAATGGGCCCAAATAAAGCAAATTCACTGTATCCAATGAGATTTGTAATGCAACAGTAGAAGAATCTGATTTCACACATTATGGTTAGGGTCCTCCATAGCCCGGCCATAACAAGGGTAATAAATAAAGTCTACTCTAAAACCAGGCATATAGCCTCGGTAATTGACTTTCTGTCTGCATGAGACACAATGATTTCCAAACGCGCGAGGCTAACCTGCGTCCGAGGGCTGCAGAAATTCACCATGGGAATGTGCTGGCCCTAAATACTCCTTCATGCCTACAGCCTCATTCTAGGTGCTGAGGCTTTAAAAAGCAACAAAATGACATCAGGTGCTTGCTTTATACCTGTATCGTTGTAACTGACACAGCAGAGGAAAGCCCTCTCCCCCAGGGGTCTTATTTCTTGAGCTCATCTGAGTCACTTTTGGACTTCGGATACCACAGCCTTGAATTCACCGAGGTTTAGATAAGTGTGGTGTATGAGTCTTAATGTGCTTTTACAATACATGGTGTAATTGCTCCTTTGGAGCTGTTAATACATTTTTATAGCCAAAAAACAATTTCCTGTATACTGTACGTGTTCGGGAGAAATGTCTGCCTGAAGATTTATGTTGAGAACGCACGAAAACAAAGCCAAACATCCTGGCGTGTGCATTTATCTTGTTAAAGACCATGCACTTGGGTGCATTTGTTCTTCAAAGAGCGTGAGGGACATCAAACATTTCCAGTCCTTTGTCATCCTTACCCTTGCCTTCAGAGCTACCACGATCCTTCCCTTTTTTCCTTCTGTATTTTTAGTATATGAGGCGATCTAGGGAACAGGTGAGAAAATACGGAGCACAAAGGTTGGTGTGCTAATGGTAAGAGAGAGAATGATAGACTTTACATTTTAAAATGGTCTCAAAAGAGATGCTGCAGACTCATGTGAACAAAGCTAGGAAGGAGATTCTGGAAAACGAACGTGGTCAGATGGAAGCAGAGAGGGTCACAAAGTACTTTCACCTCTTTTCCTAACGATTTCTTAAGGGCATCCTGTAAGATAATCACAATAAGGGTGGGGAGGTTTCCTAGTTATTATTCTCTTTTGTCCTCTTTCGGGTCCTTTTCTTTGTGCTGTTCTCTGCCCAAGGGAGCTGGCTGTTTTATGTCTGCATCACTGGGCTCTGAGCCACTGGCTTTCAATTGAGTTTGGCCAATGAGAGGCACTGGCAGGAGATCAGAGGGCAGAAGGAGAGAGGCATTGGGCTGGATCTGTCTTGCTCCCTTTCTGCCATGACGCTGAATCCCTCTGTGGTCACAGCCCCCGTGAGTGGCCTCCTCTGGGACTTTAGGTCCCTGGGCACTGGTAACACAGGGGTGGTAAAGCCTTCCCGATTGTTAACTCGTCTCCGGGTGCCCCGTCCCTTGTTCATCCTGCTCACTCCTCTGTCACTAAGCCCATCATTAACATATATTTGTTGAGGGGTGCCCAGGTGGCTCAGTCGGTTAAGCATCTGACTCTTGATTTTGGCTCGGGTCATGATCTTACGGTTCATGGGTTCGAGCTCCTCCTTTGGCTCTGCACTGACAGTGCAGACCCTGCTTGGGATTCTCAAGCTCTCCTTCTCTCTCTACCCCTCCCCCACTCGTGCTATTTCTCTCTCTTTCTCAAAGTAAAGAAATAAACGTAAAAAAACTATATATATTTGTTGAAACCGTATGGGACGGGTCCTGGGTCCCAGGATTCTCATTGATAAAGCAGGTGAAGAGGAAGAAAAAAGAGACTCCTCAAATGCCTCACCACTTAACGCCCAGGGTAGCTGCCATGCTCCATTAACTCTGTTGACCATAAGCGTTTTGGCAAATGCATCCCTTTGGTACTGCCGAAATGATGGATTCTCGTAGGGCTTTGCTGATTGCACTGTTCTGTAAGTAGAATGCTTTGATTTGGCTTGACCTAGAGCCATTGTCATGTTCGTCAGGACGTCGTAGCTGCTAATGACAGAAATCCAACCTAAAATAACTAAATATGGGGGGTGGAAGGAGAATTTATTGGGTCATGGAATTAGAGTCCAGGGTTATAGTGGCTTAGTCATGGCTAGATCCAGAGGTTCAGATGATGTTACAGAACTCTACGTCTTTCTATCCAGGTCTCAACTCCCCCTCTTTACTCTGTGCTGGCTTCTTCCTTTGGCTGGTTGCTTGTACATGGGTCAGAGATGTCCCTGCAAGCTTCTAGCTTGCACTGCCTAGAGAGAGAAAGCTTTGTTCCCTCAGGTTCCCTGTAGATTCTGGAAAAGGAACCTCATGCTCTCAGACTGATTCTGAAGGTAGCTGTTGATGGCTGGGGGATAGAATACTCTCTTTGATTTGCCTGGGTCATATGCCAGTTCCAGAACAGAAGGCAAGGACAGTTCCACTACGTCCAAAAGGGACAGCTTCTCGAAGGATGAGATGCGACTGGACAGAAGCAGGTAACATGAAGAATAGATGCACACTTTGTGAGTTCTAGACGATTCTCAGAAATATTCTGTCACTGTATGCAGAAAGGATACACCAGGGCCATGTGTACAGGAGATGGAAGAAACATACGAGCAGTCGATACTAAACACATTTGTGACCTTCCTAACTACCTTTTGACACTTGCTTGGGGTCTATAAAGAAATACCAGTGGAGACAGCTCTGTATTTCTAGTTTCTGCTTTGTGGCAAAAAGAAGATAAGAGATTTTTGGAAAGAGCACTGAATATATTACTTTATGTCCAGTGGATGCTCAGTCAATTTTAATTATCCTACTTATGAATGGGAGGGAAAGATAAGGGATGCAAACTCATTGCTGAGAAAGCAAATTCCGGCTTGGCAATATGATTCAGAGTCCAAATCCAATCCAGGCTGTAACTGGGAGCCCTTGGGCGTGCATGCTCTTAAAAATCTGTGGCTCTTGGTTTGTTTCTCTGGGAAATAACAGACGAGTCTGGAAGATAAAGGGAGAAACAGCCCTGTTTTCCCCTTTGCTATGGGACTTCTTCTACACATAGCGTAATGAAGCTTTTTTACTTTTTCTTAGGTTTATTTATTTATTTTGAGAGAGAGAAACCGTGTGTGTGTGTGTGTGTGTGTGTGTGTGTGTGTACAGTTGGAGAGGTGCCGGGGGGAGGGGGAGAGAGAGAATCCCAAGCAAGTTCCATACTCGGTGCACAGCCCACCATGGGGCTCGATCTCATGGCCTCGTGAGAACATGACCTGAGCCAAACTCAAGAGTTGGGTGCATAACCATCTGAGCCACCCAGGCACCCCTCTTCCTTCTTAACTGACGGTTTTGTCCAAAGATTTTGAAGGCTGAACCCATGCAGAGGCATTCGCAAAATGTGTTGTTTGATTCGTTTGTTTTCCCATCTAATCTTGGCAGGAGACAGTGCTGGTGAAAGATGGTAAGTCTTCCCTACACATGTGGCCGAGACTTAACCTGAGAATCTTTTGGGCTTATGGTAGCTACTCTCCCAAGATAGCTCCCTCCCTGATGAAGCATAACCTCCTAGAATTGAGCCTTGTGTAGTTCGCATCCTTTGAATCTGAGCTGGCTGATAGAAGGAGGTGTAAGTGCCACTGCCTGACCTTTCAAGTACGTGAAGAAATCTTAGAGGTTATGCCTGGGTCTTCTGGAATGGTTACTCTAGGGGAACCCAGCAGCCGTGTGAGAAGTCAGACTACCTTGAGACCATACCTTGTGAGGAGGTCCAACCCAGACATGTGGAGAAGCAGCAGGAAGAGAGAGGTGCCTGAGCACCCCCTTGTTGTTCCAGCCATGTGAGGCACCAGCTATGTGAGGGACCACCAATATTGGTGATTGGCCAGCACCAATATAGGCTTTAGATGACTCCAGCTCCGTCTGCCATCTGATTGTAGCTGCATGAGGGAGCCCAAGTGGGAAATTGCTTGGCAGAGCTCAGTCAATTCAAGAACCACAACACACAGTAATGAACCCTGGCTCACAGCCACTGAGTTTGGGGACGCCTGGGTGGCTCAGCTGGTTAAGTGTCCGACTTTGGCTCAGGTCATGATCTCGCGGTCTGTGAGTTCGAGCCCCACGCCGGGCTCTGTGCTGACAGCTCAGAGCCTGGATGGAGCCTGTTTCAGATTCTGTGTCTCCGTCTCTCTCTCTTTCGCTCTCTGCCCCTCCCCCACCTGTTCTCTGTCTCCCTCAAAATAGATCAACGTTACAAAAAAATTAAAAGAAAATAAAACCACTGAGTTTGGAGGTGGTTTGTTAGGTAGTCATAGATGAGTGAAGTAGGGCTTATAAGCTGATAAGTGGCTGGTTCTCTGAGGGCTGAAGTGGTCAGTGAAGGTGGGGTGGGGGAGAACTTGAATCTGTTCATTTGGTTATGGCTGTCAAGAATGAAATGATGACCTGGGGACTGGACTGTCTCTTTCATCTGTTGGACACTCTGACCAGGGTGAAGACCTTCTCCCCTACCCAGGGACCAGCCCACTCATCTTCTCTATAACTCTGGGCTCTGTCTCCACAGCTATTTGTTACTTGGTATTACACATAAATTTCCTCCAGGGCTGTCTCTGCCTCCGACTCATCCACACTCTGTTTACTTAACACCTACCACTGTTCACCATTAACAGAGGCGAACTTAAGCTATAAATGTATTTTTTAAATAACATGAAGAAATTCATGGTTTATATTTTTACATATAGTAATATGCTCTCATCCCAATATTTCACACTTTTTTAGGTGGGCGAGATAGGAAGAGAGGGTTCTCCTAAATAGGGTATCACCTATTGAAGGACTCTATAGAAGAATACTGCTCAGATTAAGAGAAATTCAAAAATTGCCCAACAAAGTTAACATCGACCCCTCTAACACCCATTATCATTGTAAAGAGATGTTACATGGCAAGTTCTGAGGATTCAGTGAGATATAAAACACAACCTCTGACCTTAATAAATGTAGACAGCGATGGTGCTCGTAACCAGTGGTAATTGTTGAGCATTTATTATGTGCCTAGCACGATGATACACACTCCGTATGTTTTACACATTTAATCCTCATCAAGTCGGTCGTATTTGTATCTTGAGATGATAGATGAAAAAATTGGGAGAGAGAGATTGCAAAGCTCACGCAAGGTCACACAGCTGATGACTGGTGTGGCACTAAGTAGTCAACCCTGTGCGGTATTCCCGTATGTCCCATAAGACGTGTTATCGTTACCTTTTTGGGTGAGAGTCAGAATACGCTCCATGTGCTCTGCCGTTCCAACTCTGGTCCCTAGACTGGTGATAGCAGCATCCCCTGAGAACCTGTTAGAAGTGCTGGCTCTTGACCTTCACCTTAGGCTTACTGAGTCGGGTTGTGTTTTAACAAGATCCCCAGGGGATTGAAGTGTATACTAAAGTTTGAGAAGACCTAATCTAGAATGTAAATGCAAAAGGGCTACCAGGGGAGAAGTTCTCCCTGTGACCGTCAGTGGGGTGGTTGCTGATTGTCTCCTGGGTAAACAGGCGACATGATGACATGAGACGCTTCGTTTTACCAGTTAAGAACTCCCAGGGTAGTTATGCAAAGGGAAGATGAGAAAAACAGTCCGTTAGCTTTGAATCTGTGTCTTCTTAAAAACGTGGAAAATACGGTGAGGTCGAAAAGACATGCTGATGGACGAAGTGGGCAGACTCTCAGAGGCTGAGCCATAGTTCATTCCATCCCTGAAGCTCCTTCCATGCCAGCCCTCACTGACCCTAGCATGTTTACGGTGTCAGCTTGGCACAGAAAGACGGGTCGTCATCCGAGAGGTCGTTTGGCTGTATTTGGTGACATGAGAAGAGCTGCCACAGTCTCTATAACATTTGGAAACGTGCTCCCTTCCTTCCAGAAAAAAATAATCACTTCAATCCTCGAAGAAGTTTGGCTGGGTCATAAACCTAAAAGAGACATAAAAATATTCCGTGCGACATTGCTGATCAAGGAATGAAATCAGTAAATCTCTGGGACGTAGGAACATGTCATAATATAAGGAAGAGAAGTGGAATGTGTGGGGAAAAAAACCACATCGTTAACTGGCTGTCCTGATTCTGTGAATGGTTTAAAATATGCCGAAGGACTGAAACAGGCGGTCGACCCAGTTATTAGTAGAAGAGGGGAGAAAACCGTAAAAGGCTAAGGCATGGGAGTGAGGGAGACATTTGATTTCACGTGGGTCTAAAAAGCAAACCAATGGATGGAGACTCCACAAGAAATTGTGTCTAGCTAATGTGGGAGGAAGGAGAATAAGCTAAGTCTATAAAACACAGGGGGGAAAAGAATCCCAGTTATCCTTTATAAAGCCAAGGGAGGGGTCTTTTTTTTTTTTTTTAAGCAGTGGTATGGGAACCTGGATGTCATAGGGCTTATATTGCCTGATGGAATAGGAATACAATAATAAGGGTGTGTTCTGTGAGCAAAAGCAGAAACAGAGACATAAGAAGGACTGACAGCAAGAGAATGTTCCCACATGTGTGGATGACATTGGTGAAGGTCATGTTCTGCTTCACATGAAGCATGTTCCATGGAAAGATATAGAGGCTTCCAGCTCAGACAGACCGGGGTCAGATACCTGTCCTTTACTAACTTCCCGCCTTCGTGAGCCTTTGCTTTTCTACTTACAAAGACAATAATCTTAATCTCACAAGGCTGTCCCGGAAATTCTTTCAGAGAGCGGATGGATGAAAGACCTCATTCTTGCATCTTCAAATCATCACCTTGTCCTATTTACTTACCTTCTCAAGATCTCTTGAATTTAGTGACTTTTTCTTCCAGTCTTACCTTTTCTCCTATAGTTCAAGATACTGAGTACCAGGCCCTTCTTCTGAACTGCTCTAGAGCCTTTGAAACGTTCTGTACCTACACTTGGTCCTTCCCAGGCTGCTCATGCTGTTCACGCCGCAGGCAGGGATATTTTCAAAATGCACGCTTGGTCGTGTTACACATAACCTCCTCCCCGCAATCCTTAAATAGCTTCACAGTGATCTTAGGATAGTGTGGAGACATGGCCTCCATGTAAATCATGTCTCCCACTGCTCGTTGCCTTCTTTCGCTTCTTCGAAACTCATTTTTTGGGGCGCCTGGGTGGCGCAGTCGGTTAAGCGTCCGACTTCAGCCAGGTCACGATCTCGCGGTCCGGGAGTTCGAGCCCCGCGTCGGGCTCTGGGCTGATGGCTCAGAGCCTGGAGCCTGTTTCCGATTCTGTGTCTCCCTCTCTCTCTGCCCCTCCCCCGTTCATGCTCTGTCTCTCTCTGTCCCAAAAATAAATAAACTTTGAAAAAAAAAATTAAAAAAAAAAAAAAAGAAACTCATTTTTTTTGGTCTTGGTTAATGTTCCCATCACCAATGGTTCACGTATACACTAGGTGCTCATGCACCGATCCCAAATGAATGGTGACACATATTTACTAAAATCTGCCTCCTTGTTCCCAGGAAAGAAGAGCCTCTCTCAAAACTGTGTAGGAGGTTGGTGGTATGGGCTTGGTGGCTGGTCCTTGATCACGCACTCGGACGGGGTGCTGGCTGTGTAAGTGTTTTGCCTTTGAAAACTTGCCAACCCTTGTTCTCGAATGGCATTCTCAGTCTTGAGAGCCCCGGAAAAAGGAGCCAACCAAAGAAATGGGAGAGATATGTGATGCTCTGTGTTGGAGGAAAGTTTCCTGAGTAAATAGAATCATTGTGTTTTGTTCTTTACTTTTCATAACATCACAACATTCTCTCCTCTTTCATTTTTTCTTTTTTCTTATCGTCCGTAAGGTCAAAGACAAAAACAAGAGCCCAAAGTCTTATTAAATGAAATATTACATTTTCAAATGCGCAGAGACATTTAGATGAAGGAACATCTTAATTGCTTCACCCATTCTTATTTTTTATTCGATGCTTTATGCCTTATTATTCCCACTTGGAAATAGCCTTCTGTCACTTTAATATTGGCTTGCTCACATTTAAAAATTATCCTATGTAATCTAATCTCTGGAAGTTTAGCTTTTGCAGTTGTTAATAATAATATGATATGATTAATTTCTAAAGACCCTCATTAGGAATACTATTCATTTCACATCCTCATTAACCTGTCAGATAAGAGCGTTGGATTCTCCACTGCTAGACTCAAGGCAGGCTCCAATAAGCTTTAATTATGTGGAATGAGGTGTTGCATGTTATCTTTCAAAGTGTTTGTATGTTCAGGGATTGATAGCGCTTGGCTCGAATTTCATCGCAGACACGTATTTTCTGCAGTCTATTGGACTGTGGTGCTGGTTACAGAAAAAAATGAAAGTAAGATCATCACATAAAAAAAATCAGATTTTTTCCTGCATGTTCTGCCTCATCTATCCTTTTGGGGTGAAATCTGTACACAGGCAATGACAGTCATGATTATGCCAGAAATGCGTAGTTGTAGATGTCAGCCATGCGGCCCTTTCAGTCTCTTGGTTGGTCCCCTTTTAAGGCTGCAGCCTGGGAAGGGTGAGATATTGGGAAAGCGCTAGACTGTGATATGGCAGATGGTGAAAAAGGGTCTTGATTGCTTTTACTCTTGAGCTCTGAAACGGTATTAAGTGTGGATGTTTAGGACTATTAGCATTTGGGCCCGTTGTGTCGAGGGGAATCTTTTGAGAATGGTCAAAATGCAATCATCTCTCCCCAGGTAGTTCTTTGAGCAAAGAGAATTTCTAGAACATGAACGGTCATGTAGTGCCTAGGGGGAGATAGCACCTAGACAGAGTTTGATAATTTGGAGGACCGTAATCTCCATAATCTCCGTGAGAAATGGAGATATCTGTCATTGTCCCATGTGGATGAGATGAGCCAGTGTGAGTTTGGAATCTTTGTTTTCATTTGGTCCCTTGTGGTCAGTTGTAGGTCAGGGATCCAGACAAACCAGAGGAGGTGACCTTCTGTCCTTGGTGCTTTATAGAATGCATTAGGGAAGAGGTTGGATGGCTGTCGAGAATTATAAAGAGGGACACCCCCTGCGAGGGGCACCTGGGTGGCTTAGTTGGTGAAACGTCCCACTTTGGCTCAGGTCATGATCTCGCTGTTCGTGGGTTTGAGGCCCGTGTCGGGCTCTGTGCTGACAGCTCAGAGTCTGGAGTCTGCTTCGGATTCTGTTTTTCCATCTCTCTCTGCCACTCCCCTGCTTGTGCGTTCTTTCTCGCTCTCTCCCTCAAAAATAAATAAATGGTAAAAAAAATTTTTAAAAATAGGTTTATTGTGCTAAATTTAGAAGATATGAATCAGCACTCATAGAATTCAAAGAAAAAAAAAAAACCAGCATTTCTAGAAACCCATTTCCCAGAAAAAAATCACTTCCAATCTTTGTAGTCCTACCTCCGTTTCTCTTTCTTTATGTTATTACGAGTGTGTGTGTGTGTGTGTTTGTGTGTGTTAAAGAGAGACGGGAGGGAGACACCTATATGCCCACAGACGCATGCAGATCAAGATCACAAAATTACCTAAACCTATATTAACGATGGCATTATCCGAACAGAATCTGTAAATGTCTACATGGAATCCTCTGCCTTTATCTGATGAGACTAAATTTGAGGTTTTGTCCCTGCTGGCCATGTGTAAGGTCTCAAGAGGGAGATGAGAGCCATTAGAGAAAAATGCAGGTAGGTTGTCTCTGAATAATCTGAGTTTATGTGATTTTGACTCGGATGCCATCCAGGCTTGCAGAGTTGTACGCCCTTCTCTCTATTTTCCGAGAAGCTGTCTGGAGGGTGCGTGTGGCCTCGTGGCATTTGGAAGAAGGGTGTCTGGATCCTCGCCGGCGGGCCCTGTTCATTGTGTTGGTGGTCTCTGAGGTCCTCTAGGTCCTAGGTGGCATTTTCAGGTCATGGGTGGCCATCCCCTCTGGGCCCATTTGCTCACTGGGGAAGGAGGTTTATTGGTCTAGACTGTAGCTCTCGCATCCCTTGGAGACCTCTCACCCTTCACCTTTCGTCATCACCAATGCCGGCTCTCTTGTGTTTCATGCGTGGACCTTACGGGGCAAGGAGCTCTGCTCCCCCCATCCTGGAAATCTTGCTGAACTGGCTTTTATCTCTGCACCCCCTTGAGGGCAGGTGCAGGAAGGTCAGCCCTGTTAAAACAGTACAGCAACTCAGCCTGGGATTTAGAATTGCTGTAAGTACCGCCCAGAGTGAAGAACGAGGGGTCTGACAATTGCCCACAGTTACGCCATCTTTTCCTGGATAGGCTTCATTCTGCTTTGTAAACCTCACATCGCCCGCTTTCCCCTCTCATCTGGGTCAAGATTTGTTCTTCTAGAGTGTTGCCGGGGCAACACCGCCTGTGGCTTTTCCAGGTATTTCAGGAGTGACTGAAGAGCTCTCTCCATCTGCTGGTGAAGCTGCTTGGGGATAAGACAGAGGCCTTATGTCAATTTGTTTCTTATTAAGATCACATTAATAAGCATTACTCATGTAAATCTCCCAGGCAAACTAATTCTTCGGCTGTGCTTCTAGGTTTCCAAACACAGAATTCTCTATCTCGGCGCCCCTCCGTTACCACAGCTCAACTCTCAAAAGGCAAATGGGGTTAATTCACTTCCCTGGCTTCGTGTCATCTGAAAGCACAGTCCAGTTTGGTTCAAGTGGCTGTTGGGGACCGTCAGGACAAGTGCGAATCTACTTGGACTTCAGTGGGAAGAGAGGCCCGTGCACCCGGTTGCATATCCACTGAGAGCGGGGGTCATGCAATGGCATATCGTTGGGCAGGGCCCTGAAGTTGACACGAGGAAGTCGCCCCCGCGTCAGGATGGAGGGCTGGGTGAGGGAGGAAGGTGGCAGCTGCCATGTGCTCTGTCCCCAACCTGGAAGGGAATAGACCGCAGGAGTCCAGTTCTTACCTGAGGCCGACCGACCATGGAGTCATCTGGAATAGAGGCTTGTGACAGGGGCTGGGCTCACAGTCAGACTGCTCTCCAAGTCTCTCTCTGTGGGATGCAGATTTGCCCCGGTTCTTACGGTGTTTGCGTTTGAAATCTAAATGAAGGATTCATCCTTCTCTGTTTTGCATTTTGCGAGTAAAATTAATTCCTTACCGTCTCCTCGAGGAAACACATTTCTCTGAGTACGCTTACAAAATACAACCTATAGCCGTGAGCCAGGCCGAACTTGAGAGTCGGCATGACAGACAGCAGAGGGGAGCTTGCGGCTTTCTGGCTTTGACTTTAATCGGGTCGTCTTGATTGCACAGCAGAAGCAAGGAGAAGCTTGATTAAATGACTTTCGCTGACGTCTTTAGATAGCTGAATAGGTAATTTGCACTTTTACCAACTCGGTTACCTATGGGTTACCGTGGTAATAAAGCAGATGCTGAAGTGACATTTGACATTAATTTTATTATTTTCATTGATAATCGGTGAAACACAATGGCACTTCCCTACCAATGGACTTCATTTTAAGGTAACTGAGGAAGCATGAATGTACTCACATCCTCAGAGTAGTTATGAGTTATGGTGTATTGAGGAGAAAAGGTTAAGACCAATTCATCTGTCATCCACATTTGGCCTTAAATGGACGTGGGCAGTGGGGTCAAGTGGATACCCTTGAAACAGGTGTCTCTCAGACCTTCCAACCTGTGGATGGGTAGTATTTGGTCCTGAGACAAGTTGCATTCACATCCATCCTGCAAAAACATGTCGTCATGAGGAGCTAATGCCTTCGATGCTGGGGCTTAGCATTTCAACACAAGATATCCTTACGCTTTGTTGGCAATTTATGGCTATGAAAAATAGGCCTTGTTTGAACTGCAGTCTTGTAGTGACTATTCCAGGAACAATTATTCAGGCATAATAGGGGGAACTTTGGGCATCTTTTTATCCAACAGTAGATTAGTGACAAAAAAGTAAAATTATGATATGACTTGAAAGCATTTGAAAAAAAATTATTGCTACTAGAATACAGATGTCTGGCATGAAAAAAGACCTTGAACTTTAGCCTCATTTTGGAAATGATTCCACCTGGATTCACCATCTCCCCAGGATAGGGAGGTCCTATTTCTTTTGCCTATTTTTGCCTGTATCTTGTGGAAAGGGTCCTGGGTCCTGACCCCTGTTCTTGGCTCTACTCTTGACCGACCATTTGACCCTCAGGATATTGCTTTTCTTTCTCTTTGCTTCCACCTACATTTGATAAGAACTTACTGTGGTTTTTTTTTTTTTTTTAATTTTTAATGTTTATTTTTGAGAGAGAGAGAGACGGAGTGTGAGCGGGGGAGGGGCAGAGAGAGAGAGAGAGGGAGACACAGAATCTGAAGCAGGCTCCGGGCTCCCAGCTTCCAGCACAGAGCCCGACGCGGGGCTCGAACCCATGAACTGCAAGATCATGACCCGAGCCGAAGTCAAACGCTTAACCGACTGAGCCACCCAGGTGCCCCTTAATGTTTTGTTTTTACAGTTATTTCTGCTGGTGAGCTTATGATCATGGGAGTGCTTTTTAGAGTACCTCTTTCGCTTTCGGCTAGTAAGGGAAATTCACGCCCTATCAGAAGTAGTAGAATATTTCCACTATGTCCTGCATTGGTACATATTTTCTTTTAAATTTGGGAATGGAGATGCATAGGGAATATTCAAGTCTAGCTAATACGTTGTTTTGTCCAAGCAGCCAGGTACGGAAATATTCTTAAAAATAGAGCCTGTATTTTAGGGGTAGATGTAATCCATGCAAGTTGTGAATAACGGTAGAAAACATGGACTCCAGGGGCGCCTGGGTGGCTCAGTCAGTTGAGCATCTGACTTGGGCTCAGGTCATGATCTCACCTTTCTTGAGTTCGAGCCCCACGTGGGGCTCTGTGCTGGCAGCTGGGAGCTTGGAGCCTGCTTCGGATTCTATGTCTCCTCCTCTCTCTGCCTCTCTCCTACTCATGCTCTGTCTCTCAATAATAAATAAAAATGTTAAAAAAAAAGGTAAAAAAAGAAAAAAGAGGGGCGCCTGGGTGGCGCAGTCGGTTAAGCGTCCGACTTCAGCCAGGTCACGATCTCGCGGTCCGGGAGTTCGAGCCCCGCGTCGGGCTCTGGGCTGATGGCTCAGAGCCTGGAGCCTGTTTCCGATTCTGTGTCTCCCTCTCTCTCTGCGCCTCCCCCGTTCATGGTCTGTCTCTCTCTGTCCCAAAAATAAATAAACGTTGAAAAAAAAAATTAAAAAAAAAAAAAAAGAAAACAGGGACTCCAACTCCCTTCCCTTAAATGAAGTGTTCATCTCAGAAGCCAACCCAAAAGAAAACTGAACTCAGCATACCCCCAATACCTTTCACTTATTTAGTGGGAACTTATCACATGGATTATTTTTCCATCCAACTACTCACGATAAATAATCAAGACAAAAAAATAATGGGCAGTCATAGGGAGAGAATGATATTAAAAGGTGGAAAATAAATGTGTCCATCAGGTAATGGAAATAAAACCAATAAGCACTGAAAACAGTCCAGAAAACATTAATTCAGGCAGCGCCCTTTCAGTTTGCCTTAGGAATCATGAGTAGCAATTTGAAATCCTGTTTTTCTCTTGGGAAAAAGTGCTGCCTGGAATATGATATAAACTCTACTGATCAAATAAAGAGGGGAGCCTCAGGCTAAAACAGAAAGAAAGAAGTTACAACAAAGAAAAACAGCTAGTTGCATGAAATGACACATTTATACACCAGCAAAGTAAAATTAGAAATCTCCCCCCACATAAATGTGAGATCCGCTGCAGAAGAAAAATTGCTACATCACAGAGACCAGACTTGAAAAAGAAGGTAAGGTAAAATAGAAGAGTATTTCAAATAGTTCTGAGAGCATGTAGTTTTCATCATGATATAATGATATTAGTTCAATTTTAAGTGACGTGCATAGTTGCTTGAAGAAAGGTGAATGTTTTAGGGAAAAAGGGGTGATAGATAATATTAAAAAGTACCTGTCAGAACTAAAAATTTGATAGGTATAGATCATTAAATTGAGGCAGAAATTTGACATTCTCTTTTTTCTTTGGAAGTTTAAAGTTCTTGATTCAGACAAGCGGGACCCATTTACTTTCGAGAGCATTACTGAGCTTAGAAAAGTAGAACCGATAACAAAATGAAATATCACAAGGACGTGCTTTCGACGTGATGAATTTGTTATTGGCAGAGGTTCCCATTATGACTTCGAAGTCATCTGTTAGGAAGACCTCGGTGCCTCCATTTATGCAGCAGATGGGCTTTGAAAGGCAACAGATAAGGAAAATTTTTGTAAATTAAATCAGTATGCTTGTCATTTGTGGTACTTCGTTTTGTAAAACCAGGAGTCCATTTGTAATGTCAATGATTTGGCCTCAAATACCCGATGGATTAGATTTTCTAAATCCGATTTTACCCGAGCAAGGCATAAAAATATTGTTGAAAGCAATTTAAATGTCTGTAAAAATACTAGAATGACCAAGGGAAAAGTAATTATGGGAAATCATGAATGGTTCACATCATAGTCAATAAAATCTAAACAACATCTTATGGGTGTTTAACCTTTGCAGCAACTGGCAAGCACTGCATTTTTCTCTCGTCTTGCTAGGTTTTATTCATTTATTTATTTTTGAGAATTTTTAAAAATAATCTCTACACCCAACATGGGGCTCAAACTTAAACCCCGGTGTTAAGAGTCACATGCTCTACTGACAAAGCCAGCCAGGTGGCCCACTTTTCTCTCTTGTTTTAGCCAAACTTGCTAGATTTCCAGTACATAGTTTGACTTAACGATAGCATTATTTTTTTTCTCTGTTATTACTCATTCCTTTTGAAGTAGTCCTAGGACGCCACCATCTTCTAGAATCCTCAGGCCTCGTCGACTTCTCTTCCACCTCCTTTTCTGGTTGTGTGTCGGTATTGGAGTGTTGGGGCTTAGTCTTTGGCGCGCTGGTTGTCCCCTTGACTTCGTGGGCTAATGATCGCATCGGCTCATTGAACTTTATAACTTTATATACCATATGCCTGTGAATTATATTGGCTTCAGACTCCTACATGCAACTACATACTTACCGTCTCCAATTGGGTATCGAAGGAGCATCTCAAGCTCAATACATGCAAAACCGAATGCCTGTTTTTCCCCATGCCTGCTCCTTGTTATCGTTCTATTTCAGTGACTAAGGACTCTCTCCTTTCATTTCCTCGGGCTCCAAATCCTGACTCATCCTTAAATCTTCTCTTTTTCTCACATCACATCTAATCCACTGGTTAAGCCCTAGCTTGCCCAACAGCCTAGCCTAAACCACTAACGTTCCTGTTTTGGTCAGTGGCTTCCTGACTTATCTCTGTTTCCTCTTGTACCCACCTACAGCTTGTTTCCCTTAAGGCGAGCAGAGTGATTCTTTCAAAAGCAAAATCAGGGTGCTCCTCTACCCCACATTCTCCAGTTATTTCCCATGTAACTCAACGTAGAAAACAAAATCCTTGCCGTGGCATTCAAGGCCCTCCATGAGCTGACCCCATTAGGTCTCTAACTTCATCCTGTTACTCTCGCTCTTCCTCCCTAGCTGTTCCCCAGCTGCTGCCTCCTTGCGGTCATCCAAGCATGCCAGGCTCACTTGCACTTTAGGTCCTTTGCACCGTTGGCCTTGACCATGCCTTTCACAGATACCCACATGGGTATTGCCCATCTTTACTAAAACGTCTTTTCTGATCACCCAATTTAAATTGTACTTCCCACTCCTGTGCTCACTTTTCTTTCCTTGCTCTTCTCCATGGCACTTGTCACAATCTGACATGCGATATATTTTACTTCAGTTATGCTCAATGCCTGTCTTCTCCCACTCTAGATTTCACTCCATGAAAGAAGTATTTACTACCTTTCTCGTTCACTGCTGTGTCCTCAGCACCCAGAGAAGTGCTTGACGTGTAGAAGGGGTTTTGCTGGCATTTGTTGAATGAATCAGTGTACAGATGTACCAATGGTCCAGAGACCACCTTGAATATTTAAAAGATCTAACGTAGATGTACATTCTCTTGTGAGGTCTGAACTTTGTGACTAGTTGAATGAATAATCGAAAATTGGGACCAAGGTTTATATAGTGGAACATACCATCATGGAGGCTCTTCATGGAAGATAAATACAAAGAATCTGGACAAGGCAGATTGCTTACCCAACCGCCATTTCCCCTTCTTCCTTGGTGAAAGACCTCTCATTTTATGACACTATAATGAATCCCATCCAGCTCCTGAATGGATTATGATTAATTTACAGCAGTCATGCAAATCTCATTCTTCTTTGCCCAGTGACTGAACTAGGGCATTTCTAGTCAGTGATGTAAGAAGGCTTCTGGGAAAAATTTTCTACCCTCATAAAATAGTGGGTGGTGCAGGAAAAAAGCTTTTTTATTTGCCCTCCTTCTAGCTTTGGATATTGCTTATTGGGGATTTGATGCTTGGAGCTGGAAAAGCCAACTTGTAACCACAAAGAAAGCCTTGCCAACTTGTGAGGATGCCCTAGCAGAAACACAAGAGTGGTTGACATCCTTGTCGGGCAGTGTGGACACCTGCCCACCTCACAAGCACCTGCCTACAGACTTCCTGGTCAGGGAGATGATAAGTGTCTTTATTGCCTTCAGCGCTCTTCCTTTGGTATTCTTTTACCTGCAGCTAAGATTATCCCGATACAGAAGACTGGAGAAAGGGAAGACGTGGCCATGATTCAAAGAAACCTCTGTCGTAACCCTTTACTCAGGGAGAATGAACCCATAGCAGTTGTAGAGAAGGAAGCCTGGGATCATTTAAGGTCCGAAAGTCGGACGAGTGATTATCTCACCCTCCAGGTTCTTCACTGGCTTTAGATCTCTCTATAAAATATACAAGACCACACAGCGGTGTGTATAGCAATGCTGTTCTCTCCTTCACATTCTAGCCCCCTCCCCCGCCTCCTCCCATACAGATAATGTCAATCTCCATTGGCATGGGTGGCCTCTGGCCAGAGGTGGGCCTCATTGCCTTCCGCACTCAGGACCTCATGGCACTTAATGAGCTTTTTCTCACCTGCGTGGAGAAGATCTGTGTGTCGGAGAGCTGTAACAGTGGCCACCTTATCCTTGGTAGAAATTCTGTTTCTCATTATTCTCCATCTCCAAGCCAGCTCTGAATCCTCTGGTTTCAATAAGAATGACTGTCTTCCAACATTTTCTTTACAGCGTTGAGCCATTGTTCATGCTCAATTAAGGATGATGACGCATAATGTAGCTAACAGTAATTAGTAGCCTGGAAGAAACCCAGGGCTGAAAAAAACAGTAGGGAACTCCCCAGGAGAATTTTATTCCTGTTTTGACTGGCTATATGAAAAATGTAGCGGGAGCGTCATCCGCCTTGGGTAGAGCAAGGCTGGACAAAGAGCGAGAATAGAGGACAGTGGGGGACTCTCCAGTAGTGAGCTAATGAGCTAAAAGGCCCAATGCCTTTTTGATTCTGTTTAATTTCAAAGGTTTAATTTTCACCATTACCAGATGGTGATTTTTACACCCCCTTGTGAGCACAGCACTGATCTAAGTACGACTGCCTAGATGCATATTATGCCGGTGTGCGTGTTGAATTTCCCTTGGTCATATTCACAGAAAAACAGCATCCGGTGCCATGTTCTTCATAAAAAGGGCCTCTCTGCCTTTTGCTTTTGCTGGTTCCTGTGACTGGAATGGCCTCCCCGCTTCTGCCAGTTTTGCTCTTCAAATCCTTGCCTCTCATGACTGTGTCCTCTGGGCAGCCCTCATGGATCCTTCATGTCCCACGAGAGCGGGTTTCTTCCTCCCATACCCAAGCCAACAACTTCTTTCAAAGTGTTGTATGACTTACGTACCATCAACTCACATCTCTTAGGCGTATGGTTTGATGCGTTTTTCTTTTTTTTAATTTTTTTTTTCAACGTTTATTTTTATTTTTGGGACAGAGAGAGACAGAGCACGAACGGGGGAGGGGCAGAGAAAGAGGGAGACACAGAATCGGAAACAGGCTCCAGGCTCCGAGCCATCAGCCCAGAGCCTGACGCGGGGCTCGAACTCACGGACCGCGAGATCGTGACCTGGCTGAAGTCGGACGCTTAACCGACTGCGCCACCCAGGCGCCCCTGATGCGTTTTTCATCTGATCGTCACTTGGATCAAGATCTGCAATATTTCCAGCGGGCTTCCTTGTGCCCCCACTCACGTCAGTGGGGTTTCTCGTGGGGTGAATGCTCTCCCCACCTCTGCCGCCACAGCCTAGTTTCGACTGGTTTTGATCCACATGTAAATGAATGGCTCTTACCTGAGGGTGATTTTGTCCCCCAGGGGGCCTGTAGGGATGTCTGGAAACGTGCTTGGTTCTCGTCATGGGCAAGTGGGTGGGAGGATATGGTGCTATTGACTTCTGGTAGGGGGACCCAGGGGATGCTACTAACGTCCTACAACGCGCAGGACAGCACCAAACGCCCAAGAGTTACCCAGCTTCAAAAGTCAATAGTGCTGAGGTCAAAAAGCGTGATATGAAAAAAGAAAATTAAGGGGCGCCTGTGTAGTGCAGTCGGGTACGTGTGTGACTCTTGGTTTTGGCTAAGGTCACCATCTCACATTTTGTGAGTTTCAGCCCTGAGTAGAGCTTTGTTTGGGCCTCTCTCTCTCTCTCCCTCTCTGTCTGCCCCACCCCTGCTCGCACGTGCTGTCTCTCTCTCTTTCTCTCAAAATAAATAAAAACATTAAAAAAAAATCACGAAGTATATTCTCTTTGTGTCTGACTTCTTTTTTTGTTTTAAATGTTTGTTTATTTTTGAGAGAGAGGGAGTGCGAGCAGGGGAGGGGCAGAGAGAGAGGGAGATACAGAATCCGAAGCAGGCTCCAGGCTCTGAGCTGTCAGCGCACAGCCTGACGTGGGGCTCGAACCCACGAACCGTGAGATCATGACCTGAGCCCAAGTCGGAGGCTTAAGCGACTGAACTACCCAGGCACTCCTGTGTCTGACTTCTTTTATTCAACATTATGTCTGTGAGACTTATCCCTGTGGCCATATGAGTAGTTTGTCCTTATGTACTGCAGTGTTGTATTCTACGGTACGGATCTATGTTTTTACTCATTCTACTGTTGATGGGTATCCCAAAGTCATTTTTTAATAGCATACTTGGAACATTTATTTCATTGGTATATATTTGTATCCAACTCAGAAAGAAAGTCAGTTTGAAAAAGTGACCCTAGGGTCCAGTGTGGGTGCCAGACTTCCTAGACTCAACCCTTGGCTTTGCATCATCCTAGTAAAGGACCTTGACACCAAGTCCCTTACCCTCTCCATGCCTCAGATTCCTAGTCAGTTGAATGGAGATACTGAGATAATAGCACCATTTACAGAGTTGTTGAAAGGATGAAATAAGTCAGCACATTTAAGATGGTATTGTAGGGCTGAACCTATTATAAGTGCTAAAAACGTTTGCAGTGAGTGCCCAACCTAGTTATTGGTTGGGCCAATAACTGAGCCTAGTTATTGGTCAAAAAGGATTTCTTTTGTGTAATCACCAGTTACTCGTGAGAAGGGGGCAAAGGAAAGAATTAATTGTTTGGACGTCTGTTAAGGATGCAAAAGAGACTGGTGTTCAGCAAAGGGTCTGTAATCAAATATGCCCATTCCATTTTGGAGCTGTCTCTGATACTTAAAAGACGTGCGGACAGATCATTGTTGTACGTATCTTAAGATAACAAGATCGAGGGACTTTAAAACATTCTTCAAGGGGCGCCTGGGTGGCGCAGTCGGTTAAGCGTCCGACTTCAGCCAGGTCACGATCTCGCGGTCCGGGAGTTCGAGCCCCGCGTCGGGCTCTGGGCTGATGGCTCAGAGCCTGGAGCCTATTTCCGATTCTGTGTCTCCCTCTCTCTCTGCCCCTCCCCCGTTCATGCTCTGTCTCTCTCTGTCCCAAAAATAAATAAACGTTGAAAAAAAATTAAAAAAAAAAAACATTCTTCAAGAGAAATAGGATTCAATATCAAGATGTGACATCCAATTCAAATCAATCTAGAGCTTTAATTAAGATTTTCAAGAAATCCTTTTCCAAGTTGTACAGAGATCATCGTACAAAAATGTCACACATCTTGGTCATGAGAAATTGCAGCACGTGGAGGAAAAATGACTAACATGTTCTAGATGCTAATTTAAAAAAACTTTAGGAATACTTTATTTTAAAAGAATTGTGAATAATTTGTCTGGTTGAATGAGGAGGTCATTGGGTATTCACTCTATCCACCTGGAGATCATTTTAAAAAATAACGTTCCAAAGCAAGTAGAAATTTTTAGTCTCGGGGCGCCTGGGTGGCTTATAGTCAGTTAAGAGTCCGACTCTTGATTTCAGCTCAGGTCATGATCCCAGGGTCATGAGATCAGCCTCAAGTCGGGCTCTGAGCTGACAGCGCAGAGCCTGCTTGGGATTCTGTCTCTCCCTCTCTCTCTGCCCCTCCCCTGTTGGCACCGGCTCTCTGTCTTACAATGAATAAACCTAAAAAACAAAAGAAATTTTTCGTCCCGCTTTTATGTCTTCCATATTCAGGCGCTTACTAGATGCTTGAGCACAAAACATACCTTTTTGGCTGAGTGTGTTGGTAGTAATTCTGTTCATGAAGGCTTTGCAGACGTCAGACCTGGTGTTAAGAAAGAATCGAACACACCGTGCGGACTGCTGGTAGACAACAGATGTTGTTGCATTATCATTACAATCCTTGCTGTGTAAGGGGGTCACTAGCCCCCCCCCTTATCTAACGATGGGTGGGATCTGAGTAATGGTCAGCTGAAAAGATGCATTTAATGAGTGTCCCCTGCCACAAACAGATTCTGGAAGGACCTCCTGGCTCTTGTCTCCCTGGAGAGTTTTTTCCCAGGAATGACCTTCTTTCTCGCGGAAGTCTGGGGATACGGTTTCTTTAACCTGGTAAGACATAAAAAGCAGGTCATGGCCTTTGTTCATTCCGCAATGGGTTCTTGGGAGGTGATACCCCTACCATGTTGACAGCAAGTGTTTTCCAAAGGTGTCTGTCGTATTACCAAGCGGGTGACGGTGTTTCAATGATGGAGACGTTTGAAAGCTGGTCTGTGGTTGCCAAGGAAGCCGGTCTCCTCCACCTGATCTGTGGTTCACAGAGGCCCCTGAGCAGTGGGTTATGACTCGTGGTCACTGGGTGTGTCCCCATCTGTGAAGCTGCTCATGTGGCGTCCTTGGGGCTCACACAGCCCTTTGACAATGAGTAGCTGTATGCCAAGGAAAAGATTCCTAAGAAAAATGTAGATTCTGTTAAAGTCAGGCGGTACTGTGAATCAAGCACGATTGCTTATTTGGTACCTGAAAAATAAAACCAGGAGGAGAGAGACTGTTCTTCATAACCCCCACCAGTGAAAGGATTTATTTCCCCCCAGGAAATACTTCCAGTATCAATAGATCAGTGACAGATAAATTTGGCAACATGTGCAGAAGTCACTGTGGTTTTTGTGATGTGTTAGAGCAGAGCAGAAAGTTCCTGCCTCCTGACATAAAGAATTGAAATGCATTTCTCCCCCCCAAGACATGACAAGACTGTTAAGAGAACTGCCAGAAGGTTCGAAACGAACCCCGAGCCGAGGCCTCACTCCGGCTGAGGACTGGTTAGAACGGACACACACATGCGACCGAGTTTCACTTCGCAGAAGAAAGAACAGAGCAGCAATGAGGACGCAGAAGGAAAATGAGGTCACCAGACTTTCCCTAAAAGAAAAAAATTAAAAAGCCCGATCTGGAGTACACAGCATAGCTAAAGACTGTCGTGTCACATCTACACTGTAATTGGCCCTGGAAGATGGAAGAAAAGGAGGGACAGTCTTTTTTTTTTTTACCCCCCACCTACCTCTACTGAGTGCTGTTAGTGTTGAACTTATTTTGGTTTAGTGGATGTGTGTACACATTGGTGAGGGTCAGGTTCTCCAGAGGAATAGCTTCAAGCTTCAAGGCTGGAAAGCCAGCGAGGCCCTCGCACATCCGTCCTGCTGACTCACCACCAGGTGGTACATAGCAATGACCTTGTGTTTTGGGGCAGGCTCCACCAGTCATATAGACCTTCGTTAGCTAACAGGCCCGGTGTGTCATCCTCAAGAGTTTGTTCCCTGTCTCTCTCTCTCTCTCTCTGTCTCTGTCTCTGTCTCTCTCTCTCTGTGTGTGTCCTTAGATACCCAGATCAGCACGTTGCCTGAAAGAGGCTTGCTGTGAAGTGGACGGGACCTAGTTCGAAGAGCTTCTGCACAGTTTCGTCTGACAGCGCTCTGACTTCTCAGTGGAGAAGTGTGGGAAGAGGCAGGGTCAGACCTCTCATCCAACCACCCTGAGGGTGCTTGATTCATCCCATCTTCACTTAAGAGCCGTGGGTCTTGGGGCACCTGGCTGACTCAGTCCCTTAAGCTTCCGACTTTCGATTTCCGCTTGGGTCATGATCTTGGTGTTTATGGGTTCGAGCCCCCTGTTGGGCTCTGCACTGATGGCACGGAACCTGCTTGCCATGCTCTCTCTTTCTGCCCCTCCTCTGCTTGCGTTCTCTCTCTTTCCAAATAAACAAACTTAGACAAAAAGTCCTTTCACAAAAAACAGCTATGGGTCCTCCCATCCCTCCCGACCAATCCTGTGTCTTAAAAACAAATTTCACCAAATGCCAATACATTTCTAACATTTCTCATGAGCATCAAACAGCCTTCAGGTGGTGTTGTTATTTGGGATGAATTCTACATACAGTAGGTCATGCCCTTTACACTCAAATCCTCAAAATAAATAACCACAAATGTAATTCAGATTTATTACATGCCAGTTATTGTTCTTGGGAGTCCTGAACAAATAAATTTGCTGCTTTAATGAAATACACATTCCTGTATTAATTAATTGACGTAGAATTTAAGGTCAGATGGTGAGAAGCGCTATGAAGAAAAAATAAAGTAGGGTAAGGTAATAGGGGAGGGTGGATGAGGGTGCTTTTTTAGGTAGGGGTCAGGAAAGGCCAACTTTGACGGATGCATCTGAGCAGGGGGGCCATATAGCTAGCTTGGGCCGGAGTCGGCTCTGGAAGAGGTCATAAAAAATGCAAAGGCTGTGAGGTCATGGGCTTGGAGTGCTTTAGGAATGAAAGAGGACATTGCGGCTGGAGCACAAAAAGCCAATGGGTGACAGCTAGAGAGGCGGCCCGGGGCTAGATCAGGTAGACCTGGGAGGCCAAGTTCAAGACTTTCAGTCTCGCTCTAAATGTAACTGGAGGCCATTGGAAAGCTTGGGCACCTCTGGCAAACTTACCTACTGATAGTTGTTGCTCACATGTGCAGATCCCAACTCTACATTATTCCCCAAATATCCTTCCTTGCAGGTGGGGCACAATGCATTATTTCATGCTTAGAAAAAGCCTGTGAGCAGTCCTAGCCACAATTTGTGAACCGCTGCTATGTCCTTGCACTTTGCCAGTTGGTTTATATACATTTTCGTTCGTCTTCACAACCAATTTGCAAAGCAGACCTCGCTTCTGCTGTTTGATGCAGGAGGAAACTGAGGCTGAGAGAGATGAAGGGACTTGGCCTTCGCTACGGCATCAGTAGGGTTGAGCCGGGACTTTGTCACAAGTCCTTACCAGTCTAAACCTAGAGTCTTTCCTTCTTCACGAACAGGCTTGCATTATCATGGCTCACTCGTGTTTTGTTTTTGTTTTTGTTTGTTTGTTTTGTAGAGAGAGAGAGTGCCAGCAGGAAAGAGGGGCAGAGAGAGAGAGGGAGAGGGAGAGGGAAGGAGAATCTTAAGCTGAATCTACACGTAGCATGGAGCCTGACACGAAGCTCAATCCCACTTACTGCGAGATCATGACCTGAGTGGAGACCAAGACCCAGATGCTCAACGGACTGAGCCACCCAGGTGCCCCTATCTTTGGTCACTTTTAACACATATAGAAACAGCTGCTCAGGAAGTGAAATGAGTCCCTCAACATCCTCTGGCTAATGCTACCCGCTTACAGTTGCCCCTGGGAGAGTTATCAGGCTCCAATGAACTTATTTGCAGGTGATTTCAAACCCTAGGGTTGGAAATAGGGCAGGAGTATATTTTACGTTGCTTTCAGCGCTCTGGTGCCATTAGCTTTTCTTCCATTAAGGCCACTGTCATGGTTGTAACTTGTAGATGAGTTAAGAGCTGGAGGGAATGGATATGCTGTGTTCCTTTCGTGTATGTCAGGCCAACTGACCAGGATGGCAAAGCATTTTAAGCTATGCTGTTTAATCCTCCTTAGGAGGTTGTCCTAGGGAGCCATGAAACACAGCGGCTCAATGAAACCCCCCACCATCAGCTAGAGAAAGAGGGACAGGACTGGGTTTTGCTCAGTTTAGCTTTGTTTAGATCTTTGTGTCAGTTTCATAGTCTTTCCTTAATACTCTTTCCTTTCCTGGAAGTTCTTGACCTGAGGAACCTTGACTGCCCAGTGAAATTCATCTCTGACCCTGTCTGTGCTGCCCGTGTCCTTAAGGCTGCAGATGTAGCTGCAAGTGTCATGTTGGGATAGATGGCCGTCTTCAAAACCCAAGAAATGAAGCTAGTGTATCTTAGAATTTCTGATAGTGCTAGGTGCACCTGAGTGGCTCAGTCAATGAAGCATCTGACTTGGGCTCAGGTCATGGGCTAGAGGTTGCTGGGTTCCAGCCCTGCATCGGGGTCTGTGCTGATGGCTCAGAGCCTGGAGCCTGCTTAGGATTCTCTGCCTCCCTCTCTCTCTGCCCCTCCCCTACTCATGCATGTCCTCTGTCTCTCTCTCTTTCGAAAATAAATAACTATTAAAAAGAACATTTCTGATAGTGCCATTGTTCTTACCCATGGTGACTTTCTTGGTTGAATACTGGCAAAACCAGTAGTTCTCCAAGAGTGTCAAAAACTTACAATGGGTATGAAATCCTCATTCCCTGTCAGTGAGAGCGTAAGATTGCAGAAGTACTTTGGAAATAATTTCGGCAGTGCTTTAAACACCAAACATGCATGTACTACATTTAATCAACAGAAATGGAAGTATGTTCCTCACACGTGAATGTTCATACCAATGTTATACACAATAGCTCCAAGTGGGAAACAACATGTAGATGGGCAAAAGAAAGCGTGGTGCACCCAGACAGTGGAATAGTACTTGGCAATGAAAAGGAATGAGCTACTGATGTACCCAGCAACATGGATGAAACCCAAGTGCATTAGGCTGAGTGAAAGAAGCCAAATATAAAAGAGTAAATACTGAATGACAGCATTTATGTGAAATTCTAGAAAATGCAAACTCACGTAAAGTGACAGAAAGCAGGTTGGCTTGTTGTCCGGGTGTGAGGTTGGGGGAAAGATTGAGTGGACTGGGATTAAGGGTACATTTTGGGGGTAAAAGAGATGTGTCTTCAGTCTTGATTATGGTGGTCATAGAGACGGGTGTGTGTGTGTGTGTGGCAAAACTCATCAAACTCTATACTTAAAATGGATGAAATTTATTACAGCTGAATGATACCTCAATAGGGTGGATATTCAAAAAGTTATATTTAATTCCTGCCTTGAGTTGCCCTGAAGGATGAATTCCCTGGCTTCTCCCCCTTCCTGTGGGAAATGTCCCTGCAAGGAGTCTCATCAGAGGGTCAAAAATTTGTCCAAGAATTATTTGGCTTCTCTTGCTGCGTTTGGAAGTTCCCAAATGGTTATGATCAAATTAATGTGCTTAGTTGTCCCGTTCCTGTATTTTTTAGTAGAGGCGGAATGGGAATCTATTGGCAAAAGGTCTGTGTTCTGTGGCTGGATTGGCCTTTAAGAATGAATTACTGGGGCCCCTGGGTGGCTCACTCGGTTAAGTAGCTGAGTTGATTTCGGTTCGGGTCACGATCTCACAGTTCGTGGGTTTGAGACCCGCATCAGACTTCACCCTGACAGTGTGGAGGCTGCTTGGGATTCTTTCTCTGTCTCCCTCTCTCTCTGCCCCTCCCCCTGCTCAGGCTCCCCCCTCAAAATAAATAAACAAACTTAATCCACAAAGGGGATGTGGATACCCTTTGGTATCCCATACAGCTTTAAACAGGCTGGCCGGTGTGAATGGACAGAGAAGGGGAAATGTTTTACGTTGTGTGAATCATCTCGCCTGCCCTTCCCTGCCATGAGGGGCCATGCCAGCAAGACTGGAGATGGGGGGATGAAAACTCAGTTCCCGAGGGTCTTCTGCACTGTGAGCATCTTACCACCCTATGTGAGATTTTAGTAGTTTCAAAGATACATGCCTTCCGTACAATATATCCTCCTGATACAAGTGCGTCTTCAGGGAAATCTTGTGCTTCAGTGTGAGGAATTTTAAGCGCGTTTAGTCCTTCTTTGTATTGGAAGGGGTTACAAATTCCTCAAAAAGAGGAATTTGGATTCAGTTCTACAAAAGTGCTAGTCTCATGCTCAGCCCCCAATGATCCCACTCCTGGCATCCTTTGCTCTTGCGTCGACCCTGCCCACAATGTAGCCAGACTGTACCCCATGACCAACACACTTGGTGCCATGACCGTGTGTGACTTAGGAGACTAGGTCATAAAAGGCATTGCCACTTTTGCTTGCTTTCTTTAGGATCATGTGTTCCGAGGAAAGCCCAACACTCAGACACGCCATAGGGACGCGAGTGTAGCAGGGAACTGAGGTCTCTGGCCACCCCCCAGGGCCAGCTTTCCAGCCGGTCACGGAGTTGTCTTGAAGGCAGATCTGCTAGGGTCAGTACGTGCTTGGGATGACCTCAGCCTTGGTTGCTCTTACCCGAACCCTCATGAAACATCTCAAGCTAAAGCCACCCAGTTCAATCACTCCCGGATTCTTTACGTGCCAGAACTGTGAGTTAGTATCTGATTATTATTTTGAGCCAGTAGGTTTTAAGGCATTCTTTCAGGCAGCAATGGGTAATGAATTCAGTTAGAGTCTTGAAGGCCATCAGGGACCCTTTGGCAACTGCCTCCTTTTATCATAAAGCATCCAGTTGGAGCACCACTCTGGTTACAGGGATTCCAAGAAGCTTCAGGCATGCTTCACGTACAGTCTCATTTAATCCGCCTAACACCTCTTTGAGGTAGATACTCTTTATCATCCCATCTCATAGACCAGTAAATTGGAGTCCAGATCATTTCAAGCTCACTCAGGTAGGATTGACCAACTTCAAGACCCATGGTCTTAACTTCTAATGTAATAATACCACCTACAGTCTAACTCCTTTCCCATCCTAGTGATTTCATAATCTGTTTTATGTGAGATTTTAATTTGTTGATAGTTTTGTCTAAATGAGATGCAAAGTATATTAGAGGCACAGCGCAGTTTTACTTGTGCCCTTTGAAACTCACAACTCAATAAACTAGGTTTCTGTGAAACTAAGATCTTAGTAGTTGTATCTGTGATGCATACAACTATTTTCCTAGTAAAACAAACCAGATGGGGAGGAAGCATGCTACTTTTCTTCCTGTTTTCTTCCTCCTCCTCCTCTTCTTCTTCTTCTTCTTCTTCTTCTTCTTCTCCCCCCCCTCCTCCTCCTCCTCCTCCTTCTTCTTCTTCTTCTTTTTAATGTTTATTAATTTATTTTTGAGAGAGCACAAGCAGAGGAGGGGCAGAGAGAGAGAGGAAGACACAGAATCCGAAGCAGGCTTCAGTCTCCAAGCTGTCAGCAGCGAGCCCAATATGGCACTTGAACTCATGAAGTGCGAGGTCATGACCTGAGCCGAAGTCAGATGTTCAACCAACTGAGCCACCCAGGCGCCCCTCTTTTTTTTTTTAAGCTAAGTTGCCTAAAAGTGCTTTGCTTATACTTAGTAAAAAAGTCAGTTTTCTACTTATTATCATTTCAATATATTCACAGAAACTTTATCAGTCAAAAGCTTAGTTCGATCCTGGAAAGTGGAATTCATCACGTACTCAGGAAGAAGTTTTTCCATGTCTTAAACCAATGCAACAATTGATTTAGTCTCTATTTACTAAATCCTCACTTAATCTTTGCCTTATTTTATTCATAGCAGCTATCTCTGTCGAGCACTACATAGCTGAGTTGTATAAATGTGCCTTGCATACATAATTTTTAAAAAATTCCTCATACAGACTTCTGTGAAGCAAATACTAATGTTGTCCTCATTTGACAGATAAGAAAAATGAGCCAAGAAATGATATAAGGGGCGGACTTGGGGTTTGCACCTGTCCATGGCCCTTAACCAATAGCAGGAGCCAGGAGGACAGAACCTGGCAAGTGCCCGCAGGTCTGATGGGCTCTGGAGGTCCCCTCCAAACAGCCCCCAGCGCCCCACAAGGCAAGAGGATGGACCAGGCCGGGCTCTGCAGACCCTAGGTTTTCATGTCTGGGGAAGTGGTCTTTTTCTTCCTCTGAACCTTACAGGCGTGCTAGGTGCCTTCCCACACCAGCGGCTTCCTCTTGACCGCATGCAGGCTCTGGCTGTAGTTCAGAGGCTTCCCTTGGGCTGAGCATGTGGCTGGGCACGTTTTCTTCCACTGTCATTCTTGCTTTGCTCTGAAATGATAAAAGTAATGAACACACAAGAACCAAATTGTTGATGGATTTCCACGTGAGGGGGTAAAATTGTACGTACCTGGCCATGACTAAATCAGAGACACAAAGTCAGTTCTTTTATGCCAGGAGTTTTGGAGCGCACTTTGACTTTATTTAAAAAAGTGAGGGGACCTGGGTGGTTCAGTTGGTTGAGCGTCCGACTTCGGCTCAGGTCATGATCTCGCAGCTCGTGGGTTCGAGCCCCGTGTTGGGCTCTGTGCTGACAGCTCGGAGCCCAGAGCCCGCTTTGGATTCTGTGCCTCCCTCTCTCTCTGCCCCAACCCACTCGCATTCTGTCTCTGTCTCTCTCAAAAATAAATAAACACTAAAAAAAAAATTAAAAAAATAAAAATAAAAAAGTGAAAGAACGTTGCAATATGGAGATTTCTCCAGCCACTGAATGTAGCTTAGGCTTTTATTCATCTTTCTGGTTTTTATTTGTGGGCCACTAATTCTCATTCGGATGAGGAACCTAGAGACACGGGTCTGCTCAATGGTAGAGTCAGGACTGGGATGCTAGTTTCCAGGTGCCAAGGCTAGTGATTTCACAACATACTCAAGCCTTGCTTTTAGATTTAGCGGGTGCCTGGGTGGCTCAGTCGGTTGAGCGTCCAACTTCGGCTCAGGTCATGATCTCATGATTCGTGAGAGCCCTGCATCGACCCTCACGTCGGGCTATGTGCTGTCAGCATAGACCCTGCTTCGGATCCTCTGTCTCCCTCTCTGTCCGCTCCTCCCTTGCTCATGCTCGCACTCTCTTTCTCTCAAAAACAAATAAACCTTAAAAAAATTAAGTATTTTACATCTAGCACGTGGTAATAATAACAATAATAATAACAATAATAATAAGGGTGTTTCTTTTTTGTTTTGTTTTAGTTTATAACTAAACTACAGTGTTTTTTTTTTTAACTAAAGGTTTTATTTTTAAGTAATCTTTACCCCCAACATGGGGCTTGAATGCACAACCCCGAGATCAAGATTTGCATGCTTTACTGACTGAGGTGGCCCCAGGTGGCCCCTAACTGCAATTTTAGAAGAAGACTTCACATAAGTCTCAATCTTTTGCAATTTCTGCAAGGACAGTCCTTGATTTTTTTTTTCCCCCTGTAAGGTAATTCTCTGTGACTCTGTAACTATTAGATGGTGGGGTAGTAAACATACAGATATTTATAGAAGTGAAGGATAATTTAGTTTTTCCAGAAACAGACTTTGGTGTCATTTTTCCCAATTCATCTTTCATTAGGTCATTTGAATTCATTACGATTGACACGTAGTGGTTGTGCACAAATTGGAGAGTCATCCTAAAGGTGGTTATCCCAGATTTCCTGTGCGGGAAAGATCCGTGCAATTAAAGACACAGTAAAAATGTCTTCATGAAAGTCCAGCCATGACATGTATACTTGAGGGGAGGTGTACATAAACTTAGAGAACTCTCTTCAAGAAAAGCAAAATAAAGGACTTTGGTCAAGTCTTTGAGGATGGATTCTACCCTGTCTGGTTCTAGAGAAACACTGAGCTGAAGAAAGCAGTGGGAACACCAGTGATCTAACTGGGCCCACTAGAGTCAAGACAAATACATAAACCCCAAATAGTAACTCCTTATTAAGGGTTTATCCTTCCAACAAGTGTTATTTTTTCCAACTTTCAAAACTACGTTAATTCACCTTTTCTCCTTTGCTGTTCCTGTGTGTGTGGAGTCAGTGAATCCAGTTTAAATCAGGAAATCACCCTTCTGGCTCTCGTTCACAACAGACACAGAGAGCTTTCTCACATGTACAAATGGTGTGGAGCCTATAAAAATACAGCTTCGTAAGTTGTGATCATGACCTACTTTGGAAAAGTTGCAATGACATCGGCAAGAGCGTAGGAAATACACTTTGTATAAAGAACCAGCTCCAGGGCGACTCAGAAGCTGGGCCCACTGGGAAGAGGTGTGTTTGGGAGTCAGATTGATTGACTAAATAAATAATTAATCAATTCAGCTGTTTGTTTGTAAACTACCTGCTGTAAGCAGGCTGTGTTCCATACAACCCACCTGCCGTCGTATTGAGAGTGTTTTGGATTTGGCGGCTTTCTCAGTGTTCCTACCCAGTTCTGTGCAGCGCTCCTAAGATACTTACAGAGGTAATAAAGGAAGTATCTCCTGGATATTCCATAGCTCTCAGCATTCGTTGGAAATCTGGCCTGCACTCCCTCTGTGACCTGTGTATGATCTTTGGTGTCGGGTTCATGGATACTATTGAACGCACTTCCGTGCAGGAGGAGAGATAGACGGTAGGGGAGTGTCACGGTCCTGATGTCTTCCGTACGGCATCCCCGTGCAATGTTGAAGATGGAACGGGTTAATGATCGGCAACTGGTAACCAGCTATTTTAATTCTTATTGGCAAGAAAGGCAATAATCAAAGGACTCCCATGGGAATGAATTATAATGATGTTAGCAATAAGCCTTCAAGTGAATTATGCTAATTAATTTCTGTAGGTCAGCATTATCCATCACCTCTATCATAAAAGGCAGGGAAGCCTCAATCCGGAGAAACAAAGTTGAATTTCAAAAGCCTTTTTGAGTGGGCATCCAGGGATTGGAATTTGTAGCTTTGCATTCCAAACGGGATGTTGAGTTTTAGAGAATCAGGACAATGCCCAAGGGGTTGACCCTCTTTCTTCTCTGTGGAGGTCATGCGCAGGGGAGTTGTGGGGCAAGTACTTGGAGCACCCAGAGGGGATGCATTTACTGCTGTCGGCACAGTACTTGTTCTGCAAACAAACAAACTTCAGTCCCCAAGACTCTCTAGTGTGCATCTTTGAAGGCATGAAATTCACACACACACACAATGGTGATTCAATAGCCTCCTGCCCAGTAGGACCACTCTTTAAAAATTAAAATAAGATTGAGCTTTCTATAAGAGGAAGCAGCACTGCCCTAGAAATTGGCTCCACTCAGCTCTCTGAATAAGAGCTAATGTAAGTCCTTTGTGAATATATTTTCTCGCACGCGGTCTTAGGTTAGCGCAAATGAATAAAAAGGCAGATTGCATGAGAAAGTAAATGTGACATTTTATTCCTTAAGTGGTACGATGTCAACCATTCGGTCTTGCTAATCCAAGACAGGGTGTTCAGCCACCGTAACATTTTTTTTTCTGCCATTTTAGAGGGCATCTATGCTAATAAAATTTACTTGAACGAGACAGAAATTGCAAATGCTGGAAGCTTTTTATGTCGCACGGGTTCAAGAATTCAAGTTTCAGGGGCGCCTGGGTGGCGCAGTCGGTTAAGCGTCCGACTTCAGCCAGGCCACGATCTCGCGGTCCGTGAGTTCGAGTCCCGCGTCAGGCTCTGGGCGGATGGCTCGGAGCCTGGAGCCTGTTTCCGATTCTGTGTCTCCCTCTCTCTCTGCCCCTCCCCCGTTCATGCTCTGTCTCTCTCTGTCCCAAAAATAAATAAAAACGTTGAAAAAAAAATTAAAAAAAAAAAAAAGAATTCAAGTTTCAGCTGTGTTGGCTCTATGACAGATATCTCTGTGACCACCACAGCATAATGTACTTAAAATGTTGCCTACTTTCCAAACTGGAGGTGACTGTGTTTAGATGACGACGGCGATGATTTTTCACAGCGAGGGCATTTGTGAAATCGTTAGCTCTGAGTAGCTCAGGTATACACGTTAAAATCTTGTTCCTGCTCCTAGGTGTGCTAGATTTGGGGTTTTGATTCCTTAGTGATGGTCAGCTTCACATGGAGAATACTGACTAAGCGTATGATTTGTGACTAAGTCCGTTCTCCATTTTGATAATACTGCTAGTTTGGAGAGTTGGCACCAACTTTTACATGTGACATTCAGATTGAAACGGTCATTTCCTCTTATGTAAAACTTTCGTCAACTCTACCTGGGACACTGATCAATGTTAGCGCTTTTCTGTCTCTCTAGAACTGCAGTATTTTTGAAATGCTGTCAAAGCTGGCTAGCCTACATTCCTAAGGGCTGTATTGAAAGTCATGTGACTGTTTACGGCTTCGATAAAAAAGCAACTTATAAATGCAAAATGCTATTCACTATTTATTCATCTCATGTATTCATGCAACGCTCGTTGGCTTGCTGTGGTGTTTGCTTGATATGTATTCCACAGCATACCTTTTGTTTCTGCAAAACTGCACATTGTATCATTTTTGCATCTGACACTGACTTTGTTCTCCGGAAGTGTTCTCATAACAGAGGGAAAAAGAAAATGGTCTAAGAAGGAGCTCTGTCACCCTTGCAGATTTGCTTAAATTGCTGAAGAGGCAGGGAGATGTTAGAGGGCAGGCTGACCTTCAATAGTGAGAAATCCCACGGCAAAAGGTGTTGAACCATAGTTCACTGCCAAGTCTGATCACAGTCTTTTCTGGTTTGCTAGTGTAATTTCGTTTTAAGTTCTTTATTATCCAGCAGAGATATGTCATGGTTTACACGAAACCCCCAGTCACCACATGGGGAAACCCCACACATTTACTCAGCTTTCACCCACGAGGAGTTGAGAACAATGGTTACTTCCGGGCCTTTGGGGGGAAGACTTTATCGGTATGAAGCTTCAAGTTGCGATGTCTCTAAGTTGAAGCCTTTTCTTTGGCACAGTTCTGTTCACTCATTCACATAATCAAACTCTGTGGATGTGAAGTTCTCGTTCTAATCCAGGTTTCAGTATGAGATGTGGGGGAAACCGGATGCTGGTTTGAGTCAGGCACCTACCTCCCAGTTGTATGAAATCAACAAGTCATTATCCTCTCTGGACGTTAGTTTCCTTATCTATATAATGTCAAATACTGATAAAAATGCCCACTTGGAAAGCTTGTTGTCTGTGTGTAGGTATATATATCAGAGACTCTGCGGATGTTGCTTCTCTTCCCACTTTACTTTGCTCTTAGGATAAAGTAACTTTTTGTGTCATGGAGTTTTTTTTTTTTTTCCTCGCAACTCTGAAACAGAGATAATGATGCTGTTGTCTGTTGGAATTGTTCAGTGGTAGAAAAGTAATAATAATGTATTTCTTAAAACTAATGCCAGACCACCCAGTGCTCAGATCATCTTGAAAACAGATTGAAGTGGTCAAGGCATCTTGAAGTACATATTAGTTCCAAGAGACCGAGAGACCGGGACTCAGGTCCTGATCCTCTCACATCCTAAATGGGTGACTTGGTCCTCTCTAAGCCTGAGTTACTCATCTATAAAATAGAGATCATAATAAGAGAAATTCTAGTAGCCACGCTCATAAGAGTTATGAAGATTAATTGAGGTAATATGGGTATCAAGTGTTTGGAAGAGTTTGCACATCGTAAGGGCTCATATGCGCTCCTTGTGATAAGGAAAAATCTGTTACAGGATGGCCAACAGGACTGACAGGGAAATTCCAGTCCCCAACAGAAGATTCCCCTTCTGGGTTCTTCTTCCTGCCCGGCTTGCTGTGAGCGGCACATTATTACTAATGTGGGATGCGGAAGTAACAGACGATAAATTGTCCCCCCGTGCTTGTGCTGGGGACTCAGACCTCTGGAGAGTGATCTCCTCTGAGCCCGCCAGCGTGAAATAAACCTCCTGCCTTCCAAGATCTCCAAGGGCCGCTTGGTTCTTACGCCAGGTGATCCAGACCAGGTTCCGTAACACTTGCACTCCATCTAGAAGCTTCCTTTTGGCTAGAATCCTCTGTCCGAGTACAGACTTAAAGAGCAAAGACTGAAACCCCATCATTCAGTCACACTTGAGCTGCACTGGTCAAGATGTGGCCAAGGCTGGTGGTAGCATTTATTAACATGTTTTCTCCAAGCCCACGTCCCTTCCGTTTTGCATACAACATGCCACCCAGCCCGAGTAAGTGTTGAATGCCATGTCGCACGTCTGGGTGGCTCTCCTTAACAAACCTGCAAATTCTGCTTGGTATCCTGAGAGCGAAGAAAGATTTGTTTTCTCTATCAATTGCTTGAAGATGAGGCACAATGTTAAGTGACATCAGTGCTTGGTATAATTTTATTGGTGCCCCCTGCTTCTTTAGTTTGAATATCTCGAGGGGAAAAGATCTCATCCTTGGCCTCTGTGGGAAGCTGCCGTATTGCTCTACAGGGTCACCGAGATAGCAGTGACGTGTGGGCTAATGACGAAAGGAAACCCATACTTGTCTTCTAAGCAGGTATTTTCTGCTTTGAGCTGAAACAAGGACTCCTGTAAGTTCATCTACGGCCGAGGACAGAGCGGTGACGGGGCACTGAGCTTGGGGGACACAGGCCTGCCTTGTTCTCTAAACAATGGGCTGACAGAATGCGTATTTTTAACCATTTCCAGATGCAAGCCACAGAGTCACATGGGAGATTTATTTCTTTTACAACAGAAGTCAATTGGGCATGACATTAATGTATTGTTTCAAGAAAAGTCTAACTCAACTAAATCGAGACCCAGTAGGAAATTTAAAGAGAAGCAATTTCTGTTATCGGGTTTAATGAATACCATTAAGTGATAACCAAAAAGAGAGATGGGGAGAAAAAAAAAAAGAAAAAAAAGATCAGGGATTGCTCAGAAAACATCCTTCCCACTCTTCTAAATTATCATGACAACACAATCTTTAGCTGTGAAGTTAATTTCCTCCGTAATTACATTCTATTTAGAGGTGCGGTTGCTTAGAAGCACCCTCCTGGCGAGGAGGCTTTTTTATTCTAGCAGGGATGAGGAAGAAGGGGTCCCCAGCCCCAGCAGCAAGTCTTTATGGGCTCTGCTTCCCCTTTGGCCACTTACCCATCGGGGGTGCCTCGGGAGTCCCTCCCTACCCGGTGGCCAACTGTCATCCACAGAGCAGTGGGCAGAGGAATTCACTTGAGAGAGATGCTCTGGGGAAGCTTCCCAGGCTGCCTGAGAATGGCACTTGCATTGAATTCTAGGGGCTCTCTGAAGGCACTCTGTCCCCCATCCCGGGAAGGCGGGTTAAATGGGCCCTGATGAGGTTATGGAGGCGAGAGGGGGCAGGGTGCTTAGGAGAGAAAGTATTTTTCAGAGCAAGATGAATGCTGGGGTCCCCAGGCTCTTTGGTATGCAACTGAATCATTGCAAGCCTGATTCTGCTATGACAGGAATGAACGGATTTTAACATTTCCATCAGCCAGATTCTTGTTTACAGCCTTTTTGCTCCCTGCCACTGGGGGAGAACCACAAAGAAACAAACAAACAAAAAAAGCCACACGCAGACTCGCTGTCTTCCCTTTGGCCGTGAGGGCTTCACCCCAAGGACTAAAAACTAGGGCAAGGTACTCTGTTAAGATGTGGGCCAATTTCCTGTTTTCAAACCAGCAGGAAAAAAAAAAAAAAAAAAAAAAAAGCCAAAGGATTCTGATGCGTGATTGCAAGAGCCGAATCCCGAGATTCTCGTGCATGTGTCACGCAAAATCAGAGTCCCGAGTCCAGCTCTTGGAGGCTCTAATTGTATCCCCGCCTCATCCAGGCACATTATTTTTGCTCATTAACGAGATGGCATCATAATGGCGCATGCGGCAGCCAGAGTGATTAGCAAAGCGTCTCCTTCCATTCTTCAAAATGTCATCAACACACTGGTCAGGAAACAAGCTCATTTTCCGACTCTGCCATGATTTGCGGGGTTTCAGGCACTGATGATAGCTTGTCTGCTTGGTTTAAAAGAGCTCCTGATATAACAGAACCTGACACTGTTTACTTCAGCCTATTATGCCTGCTGCATTCACTGAATGCTCCACTGGAGAAGAAAAATCGAAAGAAGGCTATTCATTGTGATGCCAGCTGCTTTTTAAAAAAGGAAATCAATTTTTGCTTGAGCTCAGAATGTACTCCGCGGGCCCAGAGTGACCTACCAGTTTTGAAGTCAACAACAAAAGGATCTGCCTGAATTTTCCACAACAATCACCCAGCAGCTCCGAGAACATTGAAAATCCTAGATTAGTTTCATTTTAGTTTATGTTCACATCGGTATGCCCTCATTCCAACAATATCACAAAATAGGAAGCCTGATGTGTCACAGCCCTCGAACGCCACGCCGTAGAAGTTGAGGCTTTGCCGCCTAATGCAGGGTTTTGTTATAAATTACTTGGCAGGGCCATTTTATGACGGAAATAATTAGTTATGTTTAGTATTTATAGCTAGTATCATGATGCCTTTCTACACTGCTAATTAATTATTTTATGGCCAGCATGTTTCAAACGCAATTAGTTAGGTATGGCAATGATCATAATATTTTGCATATTCATGACAACATTCTGCCTATTTACAGCAAAACTTGGGTGTCAAAATCAGTTATTTTCCTTTTGTTATTAGGCAGAATAATTACAGGAAACAATAACAATGATCTCTTGCATGTGAATAACATTTTACAACCGAGCACCTCCATTCATGTCCCCCACGCATGTACCCCTGTGGTTTCTGGTAGGGAAATGGAAACTCCATATGGTGACGAGTTTTGGCTGGGACTTTAGCCAGCTTGAAGGTCACCAATGGAGACTTTTGCTCTTTTTACATATATTTGGAGCCTCATGTGGCCCACAGGGATAGACTGGTTGCTAAAGGAATATCCGGGCAACAGATACTGCCCTCGGTTGTTTAGAACAGAGTCCCAAACTTTTTTCTTTATTATGGTGCGTTCTATTATTTTTTTTAATAGTAAGTGTGGAGGGGCCTTTGAACAGAAGAAAACCTTCGTTAGATCTTCCTGCCTTGGGGGGCTCAGCTGACAGATTGAGTTATTGCTTAACTAGGCTCTGTATCCAGCAGGCACATTGCCTTCTGTCGAACTATTGAGCGCTTCTTAAATCCTGGGAGTCTAGAAATAGTATTGCCTCATGAAGCCTGGGAATGTTCTCAATTAGCTTGTGGACAAGATCAATGACATATGCTCCCTTTCAGATCTGCCCCTCTTTCTCTTTACTTTAAGCCTCTCAGACTAGCCCTAATCCCCCGTTTCCTTTTCCCCATATGTGCTCTGCAGACTGGTGAAAATAGCACAAAAATCAAGAAAAATATCGTGGACTGAGAATGGAGATTTAACCATGAACATCCTTTTACGGAACAGTCATACGACTGGGCTGTGGGCGCATGGAGAACACAAGTGCGGTGGGGAAATGAAACGTTTATGTATTTCCGGCATTTGCTCCCCAATGTCTGGATTATGAGGAGCAAAAAAATTTTCTTAGCAGTTGAAGAATTTAGATTTAAAAACCTTTTTTTTTTTTTTTAAGTTTGTTTCTTTATTTTGAGAGAGGAGGGAAGGGAAGAGATAGAGAGAGGGAGACAGAGAATCCCTAGCAGGCTCTGCACAATTGGCTCAGAGCCCAACGCAGGGCCCGAACCCGTGAACCTTGAACCATGGCCCGAGCCGAAATCAACAGTTGGATGTTTAACCAACTGAGCCACCCAGGCGCCCGATGAATTTAGATTTTTTAAGAAAGAATTTGTAGTATATCTCCTTCTTAAGAAGGACAGCAAACGTGGGCTCCCTGACCTCTCTGGGGACCAGAGTACCATGCCTTTCCCTCTGAAAAGCAAGAAATTCTTCCTTTTCCTTCACCAAATTCTCTACTGCTTTTATTTGAAGCCCATTTCCATTCATGGGGTTTGTTGCAGACATGACGAGCAAACAGACTTTGAAGTTAATAATCATTATTTTCTCATTTCTGGGGATAAAGGCAACAAGAATCCCTTTAGCCTTCCCTCAGAAACCATTCTGTGTCCCTTTTAATCATCTCTGTCACTTCTCTGAACTTATTCCAGCTTTACCACATCTGCACATGACAAGCTGGAGATCTCAGAGTCCTTAAACACATCCCCAACTCTGTTCTCCAAAGCATCTGCCAGCACTTGAGGCCAAGTTGAGAATTAATCCTTCTGTTTTTATAGCTCTGGTATTGGTCACAGGCTCGCTGTTTTTGTTGCCTTTCAAAACAAAAACAAATACAAAAACAGAAAAACACCCACACAAAACATCCCACAGAAAAGAGAGAGTTTTAAGGTGACTTTAGGAATGACACCCTTCCCTTGTGACCTTGAAGATGGGCTGCTTTCTAGTTGAAGCTCCCACAGGCCAACCAGGCCAAGGCACAGGGTCTGGGAACAGCAGTGCAGTTGATAGTACTGCGGCCTGCTGGGGAGGCTGGAGCACTTTGGAGTGAACTCCAAGAATTCTGGTTCTACATAAAAGACCCTGAATAGCCAAAGCAATCTTGAAAAAGAAAACCAAAGCAGGAGGCATCACAATCCCAGACTTCAAGCTATACTACAAAGCTGTAATCATCAAGACAGTATGGTGCTGGCATGAGAACAGACACTCAGATCAATGGAATAGAATAGAAAATCCAGAAATGGACCCACAAATGTATAACCAACTAGTCTTTGACAAAGCAGGAAAGAATATCCAATGGAATAAAGACAGCTTCTTCAGCAAGTGGTGCTGGGAAAACTGGACAGTGACCTGCAGAAGAATGAACCTGGACCACTTTCTTATACCAGACACAAAAATAAACTCAAAATGGATGAAAGACCTCAATGTAGGACAGGAAGCCATCAAAATCCTCGAGGAGAAAGCAGGCAAAACCTCTTTGATCTTGCCCGCAGCAACTTCTTACTCAACACGTCTCGGGAGGTAAGGGAAACAAAAGCAAAAATGAACTACTGGGACCTCATCAAAATAAAAAAGCTTCTGCACAGTGAAGGAAACAATCAGCAAAACTAAAAGGCAACCGACAGAATGGGAGAAGATATTTGCAAATGACATATCAGATAATGTCAGTATCCAGAATCTATAAAGAACTTCTCAAACTCAACACCCAAAAAACAAATAATCCAGTGAAGAAATGGGCAAAAGACATGAATAGACCCTTCTCTGAGGAAGGCATCCAGATGGCCAACCGACACATGAAAACATGCTCCACATTACTCATCATCAGGGCAATGCAAATCAAAACCACAATGAGATACCACCTTACACCTGTCAGAACAGCTAACATGAACAACTCAGGCAACAACAGACGTTGGTGAGGATGCGGAGAAAGAGGATCTCTTTTGCATTGTTGGTGGCAATGCAAGCTGGCGCAGCCACTCTGGAAAACAGTATGGAGGTTCCTCAAAAAACTAAAAAGAGAACTACCCTACGACCCAGCAATTGCACTACTAGGTATTTATCCAAGGGATACAGGTGTGCTGTTTTGAAGGGACACATGTGCCCCAATGTTTATAGCAACACTATCAACAATAGCCAAAGTATGGAAAGAGCCCAAATGTCCATCAACGGATGAATGGATAAAGAAGATGTGGTATATCTATACAATGGAGTATTACTTGGCAATCAAAAAGAATGAAATCCTGCTATTTGCAGCTATGTGGATGGAACTGGAGGGTATTATGCTAAGTGAAATTAGTCAGTCAGAGAAAGACAAAAATCATATGAATTCACTCATATGAAGACTTTAAGAGACAAAACAGATGAACATAAGGGAAGAGAAACAAAAATAATATAAAAACAGGGAGGGGGACAAAACAGAAGAGACTCATAAATATGGAGAACAAACGGAGGGTTACTGGAGGGGGTGCGGGAGGGGGGATGGGCTAAATGGGGAAGGGGCACTAAGGAATCTACTCCTGAAATCATTGTTACACTCTATGCTAACTAATTTGGATGTAAATTTTAAAAAATAAAAAATAAATAAAAATAAATAAAAGAATTCTGGTTCCACGTGAGGGCAGGCTGTGGGTCCTGAGATGCCAACAATGAATGTAGTTCCCCATGCGATATTTATTATTAAAATCCCACCTGTTATTATTATTCAGTACCTACATGACAAGCTGATAAAGCTGAGAATGAATAGGGAGAAATGTAAGATAAGGCATTACATGTATGTATTGAGGCAGACACAGTTCATCAGTCCTTGATGATTAATAATCATCGATGTAGGGACTCTGCTGTCGTTCACACATCTGTTCCTAACTTAGTGCGTGAGTCCCCAGTATGCTCTCCTACTCTTTCCTGACTCCTCCCCTCTAACTCCCAGGCAGCCCCTTTGTTTAGGTGGTCTTGCTTACCCTTCCAGTGGTATCTAGAAAAATTAAAAAGTGACTGATACCTGCAGGGGGTAGGATCATTATAATTCCCTTTCCTGTAAGCGTCTTGCCAGCCCGTTCTCTTTCTATAGCCTCAACCGCAGTTGGAGATGTTCCCTTACCGAGAGACATTGAAAATACAAACATATTGTAGTCCTGATGAGCCTATTCATGGTTTTTGTCATCAAAGAGCGGCATAAAAAGAATAATGCCAGGGATGTGCTTTTAGTAATTGAGAGTCTAATCAATTCCACATTGTAATTGCCCCTGTCATCTGTTTACACACCTTTCATCCGTTTACAATTGAGCTCTTAAAAGGCAGGCTTGCCCCGGCCCCGTAGGTTGGGAAACACCTGTCTTCCCGCTCTCGGAACACAGCACAAAGGTTATGTTGAAAGAGAAACATCAGTCACGTTTTACAGACTGACTTCTGTTCATTTAATTCATAATTGTGAAATATTAGTGCCGGGGGTCGCTTTCAGCCCAAACAGAGTTTGATTTGTAGTAAGCGGTTGATATAGTGAGATAATTTGAATGATTTTCACCTATGTCTTACCTTGTTTCAGCAGCCTCCTGTGGTCTTGAAAAATGTGCAGGCAAGTTATTGTCACCAAAACGTGATAATTTTTACATATCTCAAGCTAAGCTTAGATTTTTAAAATGTTTCTTTATTTCCAATCATAATTTTCACACCTTTTATATTTGTAGAAACTTCACAGGCTTCCCTCATATATTTCCATGAAGATTGACTTGTAGCAGCCTTCTATAGGGATTAGAGCTGACATCTGTAACAGTGCCTGAGAGAAAAAATATTAATATAGTTCCTGCTATAGGATGATCGACATTAGGATGTCATTAACAAACCAATTTCTGAAATGGAAACTGACACCGTATCGGGCATTCTGGTCTTGGGCTTGACCCAACTATAGGATCTATGCCCACGACAGGACTACTAAAGATCTTATAAACAATGCAAGAGAGAACCTTATTTTTTTTTTCCCCCTCTAAACTCTTCAGGCATGTGATGTGAATGAAATTCGAGAAGGCAGCGTGTAGCTTTTCTGGCTTTCTGGCTTGAACTCCTGTTTTCACAGGGCACCCTACCCACCCCCTGCCCATAATATATTTCATTTTTCCTGGGAGAAGGTGGATCAAAGCAGAAAACTCACCACATAATTTTATATTTGTTTATCTGGAATGTGAATAAAATGCATATAAATGTAGCACCTTCAAGTGGAACAGAAAACTGCATCTCCTTTGTCTCTGGGTCTCGCAGTTATTCCCCCCCTTCCCACTCCCCACCCACCCAGAAGAATCCTCAGTGCTGATTTCTTTACCTAGCAGTACATTCTCTCCGAGGGACTGGCTTTAACTCCTGCCCAGGATGGGGCTGAATGCTTTAACCTGCAGTTCTTGAGGGGATATTTCCCCAGCCCTTTAAAACTTTGCAAACCCACAAGTATCATTTTCACGAACGCACTTGCTTTTAGCTTGGCCTTTTCATACATAATGCAGTCGCCAACTATGCACTGAGTGTCTGTTCCTTGCTCAGAGGTCCCCAGCACCCATCCCAGTCCTTCAACTTGCTTGTAATCCAGACGTCTTGGCTATATAACTACACGGGGTGACCTGGTTTTCTGTCAATCAGTGTCCTGTTTTATTTAAAATTCCATATTCCATTACCTTAAAGTTATTTGGTTTGTGTTTTTGTATTGAAGGAGAACCGTTTTTTGATCCCTTGGGTCTGAAACTTTGCTCTGTTTCCCCATCTATTGCTATTTCAATGTTGCAGTCACCCTTTAAAAGAAGAAAAGCTTAGCAGAGGTACCATGAGCTCCTCTGAGAGAAATAAGGTGACTCTGAATCCCCTCCCCATTGCTCAGTGGTGAAGCTCAGTACAGAGAGCCCCGGATAACAGGTCCAAGGTCGATGGCTGGATACAGATAAACCAGGTCTGTGGATGCACAGACCAGGATTATTTTCCCACTCCTCAAGGACCAGACAGAACCAACCATTCCAGGAGTGACCGTTTGCGGGCCATGCTAAGGGTACCCATAGAGCTCCCAGTGTCGTGATTTTAGCACACGACGTAAACAGACGGCCCGTGGCTCACCGAACGAGCTGAACGCTTCGGACTGTCCACTTGCACCTTTAGGACAAGCAGACCATCTCCGACAGAGACAGCAGGCCAGAGCACTGTGACTGTGGCTCGATCATTTTAGATCTGGGGGCTTGCAGAGAAACACCCTTCCTTTTTTTTTCTTTCTTTTTTTTTTTGCTACACTTCAAAGTTATTTAGAAGGGAGGAGCAGGAAAACCTTTGTTGTTTTCACTGCCCTCAACTGAGACTTTTCATGAAATAGTTGTGCAACTCTTCTTTTGTCTTGATCCCATTATTAGAAATGAATTTCCTTTGTCTTTAGGGCAGCAACCACCTTGACCTAGCGGGTGCCTTGGCGCACTATGGGCGTATCACAAAGTTCTAAAAATCGGGCAGGTCTCTGCATTGCTGGCCCTCACAAGCTCCGAGAGGAATCCATCCAGTTCAGAGTAGTGTGGTTTGGAAGGGATTTAATTGCTACAAACTGTATTTGTAAACTAGCGCTTTCCACCACATCTAACGATTTCATGAAGTAATTGTTAGCAGAAACAAAATCTGTATTTATTAATGTTTATTGTTTTCTGGCTGAAGTTAATTTTCAAAGCATACTTCTGAGTGCCATTTACATTCAAAAATAAATACAGCAGATGTGTTATTAGGCCAGCTTCAGGATATTCCAGGAGGCCTAATGTGCCAACGTTTACTGCATCAAGGCAAATGAGCAAATCTCCAGAGTGATCAGCTTCATGGAACTAATGTTTTATCTAATCCACTGCTTGAATGAGACATGAACATATTTCTGCTTCGCTGCGATACCAGTAATTAGCAAAGTCTCCCTAGGTCTAGTTACATTTCGAATAAAGTAAATAACTTATTCATGATTTGGCCATTTCTGATATATTCCTGTGGCTTTTAAAATTGAATGAATGAATTAAAACAAGCTGTTGCCTATAGCAATCACCGTAAATGCTTCTTTAAATAGCATAGCATTAAAAAAAAAAATCTAAATCTCCCCATACCTAAGTCTGACACTAAATCATACTCAGAATAGGGCTGCCGGATGCTGCTTTTTAAAAACCTTAAGAATAGCCCTGTACATTTTTAACTCCAGGGGACCAATGTGTCTGATATAATTTTCAGCCTCATTTTCTGGCCTCGCTGAACAGAAGAGGACCTTTTAGAAGTTCTCCTGTTTTCACTTATCTTTCGCGTATTTCTAAAAACTCAAATGGACATCTTGTTAAAAGACGACAGAAGGCCTGTTTTATTGCAAGAGGCTTCCTTTTCGCCTAGAAAATGGATCTAGGCCTAGCTTCTCAAATTGCCAGCCTTTCTCAACGGAAGAGAGGTGACAGGGTGAATTACCTCTCCCTCCTTCAGAACAATGCTTTCCGAATATCATCCACTGCCCCATGGGGCTCCGCCTACCTGGGCTCATGACAGGGGAGATACGTGTGATAGGTCCACACAATCAACCAGCGTCGTTCACCTTCATCAAGCCCTAAACGCAGTGAGATGTGGCTTGTCTCGCTGCACGTGTTTTTGATGCAAGTGGAAGAAAGGACATCCCACTGCCAAAAATGCCAGGAAGCTCTTTGATCTCCTGTCTCGGGAAGGTAGGATTTGAGTCTTAAGAGTCACGTGGGTATGATGGCAAAGACCTTTTGTGAGGCGGAGGATGAATGTTAAGCTGAGGAGTGACTTAGGGTATTGGTTTGCACGCGCCTTCCCTCCTGACGGTGTCGTGGAACATTCTGCACTTGGGCGATTTTTTACTCGTTGATGTTTCTCCCCAGCAAATATTCCAAGTGGGTTTTATTTTTTTCAACTTTTTTTTTTTTTTTTTTTTTGGGACAGAGAGAGACAGAACATGAACGGGGAGGGGCAGAGAGAGAGGGAGACACAGAATCGGAAACAGGCTCCAGGATCTGAGCCATCAGCCCAGAGCCTGACGCGGGGCTCGAACTCCCGGACCGCGAGATCGTGACCTGGCTGAAGTCGGACGCTTAACCGACTGCGCCACCCAGGCGCCCCCAAGTTAGTTTTATTTTTACTTGGTTATCGACCTTTCGCCTAACGCATGATGATCGTGCTCATATGGAATCCGCCCGCTTTCACAAGCTGGTGTTTCTGGATACAGAAGAGTGATGGTGGGGTCTGTTGGTTCAGTCGTGGAATATCACCCTGAGGCTCTGGGTTAATTGGCCGTTTCCCCTCTGGGGCAATGGCACTCGGCTCGGGAAGGTACGCTGGGCACAGGAGAGAGACTGTGTGATGAGACTCTCCTGAGAACGTGGGTTGGTTATGGCCTTCACCCCAGTGTTGGGAGCGATGGCAAAAATAAGCCTCTTTCCACGCTCGAATGATGCTTCCAGAACGGTGGGCCTCCTGAATTTTTTTGTAACTTTTTGCACGTGTGCTTCAACCTTCTTAGCTGTGACGGGGGCCCATATCTATGAGTTGTTGTCAAAGGTAAATAGAAACCAAAAACAAAAGGGCACATTATAATATTGGATACGTAGTTGGTAGAAATGGTGATAAATATTCCTCGCTATTAAACTACTGAAGTGGAGAATTTTATACTGTAAAAGTTGCATGATATTCTTTTTCTGACCCTGGCAGTTCTCGGCGATGAACGTTATAAATATTGAATGTTCCTATCTTTACCTTTGAAACGAAAGGAGCAGGACCAAATGTAAAAATTTAAATGAGGCTTTGGGGGTCACCGACAGACAAAGCAGTCTGTCTTTTGTTTTGATTTGCTTTCAATTCAGAAAGGCAGAAGCAAGTGAGTTAACTTTTTAAGGCACTGCAGTAGCCAAATGTGCTGGCCTTAGTTTAATTTTAATTTTTCAAATAATTTCAGTCAGCCTAACTTATAAATCTTTGTAGTGCTCGACACCAGTGGATTTCTTTTTTTTTTTTTTAATTTTTGTTTAATGTTTATTTATTTTTGAGACAGAGAGAGACAGAGCATGAACGGGGGAGGGTCAGAGAGAGAGGGAGACACAGAATGGGAAGCAGGCTCCAGGCTCTGAGCTGTCAGCACAGAGCCCGAGGCGGGGCTCAAACTCCTGAACCGTGAGATCATGACCTGAGCCGAAAGTCGGACGCTTAACCGACTGAGCCACCCAGGCGCCCCGACATCAGTGGATTTCAAAGTGGGTACTTGGGAGTCCCCCAGACTCTTATAGGAGGCTGGAAAGGCAAAACTATTTTTATAATGATGCTAGTACTTTCCTTGGCTTCTTCCCTGTGTTGGAACAACAATGCTTTAAAGTCATTTTAATAACAATGCTCATACGTGAATTGCCTTTTGCACTCTGTTATATTTTTCCTGATGCTGGAAAAGCAACGGTATGAATCATGGCAGTGGCACCCAATTGGACTGGTATTTACTCTTTATTGCCACCTATTGTAATAAAATAAAACAAACAAACAAAAAAACGCTCCCAATTTCTCCCTTCTTTTTTCCAATTTCTCTTGAGAGTATCCTTAAGGAAACAGTAAAATTACTCATTTTTATGACATTTTGACTCCTAGTACACACCTTTTATTTTGAATTTTTTAATTTTTTTTGAGCCCACACCTTTTAATGTCCTATGTGTCAGAAATCTATATAAAGCACATTTGCTGCAGATGGAAATACAATGGTTGTCTGGAGGAAAAGCACTTGTATGATTATTTGAATTATGAGCTGAACTATCTGCTTTTCTCCTGGAGTACCATTCTTATCTGAGAGACTGGCTGTTGGAAAACTATGGTCGTTGAGACTTGGGCTGGTGGTAGACATTTTCTAAAAAACGAACCAAGTGAGCCTGTGACTTCAGGAAAAACAACCGACTGTGTTTGTTGCCAGGGGTGAAATTTGAGCTTTTAAGAAAAATCAGAACTCTGAAAAACGTGTGTTTGTCAAGGTGAGCTTGACAGGTTCCATACACTTAAAGGGGCTTTTGATGAAATCCGTGGTGATACTAACGAATGTGATCACTTGATAGTGTGTAATGAAATATGTCAACCTTTGAGAGATTTGTGTAAGTCAGGGAACAAAAAAATTTCCCACTCAGTGCATATTAAAAAATTATGCATCAGTCAAAGATTCATTCAAAGTACAAGGTAGTCCAGTGGATTTTAAGGAAACAGTGTGAAAAGTTGTTTGATATAGTTTCACATTGCTTATTTCAACTAACTTGTGAGAACAGCCATCTGTGGAGTTTTGGTGTAGTATTAAAGAATACTTATATAATCATATGAAAAAAACCATTAAAATATTCTTCCCTTTTCTAACTTCTTGTCTCTGTGAAGCCAGATTTTGTTCATGTACTTTCATCAAAAACTCAAATAGAAGGGGTGCCTGGGTGGCTCAGCCAGTTGAGTGTCCAACTTCGTCTCAGGTCAGGATCTTGTGGTTCGTGAGTTCAAGCCCCACACCGGGTTCTGTGCTGACAGCTCAGAGCCTGGAGCCTGCTTCGGATTCTGTCTCCCTCTCTCTGCCCCTCCCCCGCTCGAGTTCTGTCTCTCTCTCTCTCTCTCTCAAAAAAAAAAAAATTCAAATAGAAGCAAAAACATACAATAAGGATGTACCTGTCTTCTATCAAACCAGACCTGAAAGAGATTTGCAAAAATATAAAACAACGCCACTCTTCTCACTGTTTTTGAAAACATGTTTATTTTCATTTAAAAGATTGGTTGACATGCAATGTGTAGCTAATGGTTATTTAACAATAACAATGGTTATGTCCTTTCCAACAGGGTAAATGGTGACCTGTGTCACCCACCGAAGCAAAAGCATTCCGGGATCCTTCAGAATTATTTCACCATAAAGGATTCTGAGACCAAACAGACTGAAAACTGCTATGCTAGATAGTCTTCCTGCAAAGAGTTGAGAAGTTAACAAAAATATTTGAGTTTTGCAGGTACCATTTCTGTTCCATGGTCTGATCCATCCTGGGCCAAGGATTTATTCCCAGCGTGTGTACCACCTGTGGAAATGTCATAGCCTTATCTTGTCCAATATTCATCCTCACTGTCCCACCAACCCTTTGGTTCAAAAGCACAAGAACATATTGAAGGCTTTAAGAAGGAAGCTTGTTCAGTTCTGTGCACCCTTCTCTTTCCAAACTTATTAGGTGAGGAAGTGGTATTCGGATTTGTAGTCCTTGAGAAAGGATGTAGTAAGGAAATATTTTGGGTTTTCCCCACATGTAGTTTTATTTGTTTTTAGTTCATTATTTTGGTGTTGTAATGTACACTATTATCTTGATCTGTATTACTGTGGCTATGCTTCAAATGTTCTGTGTTTCATTTTGAATGTTTCAAAAATTCACAAAAGTTCAGAAGTTGATGGGAAGATGCATTCAGGTTTCGCAGAGGTTACGTTGGAACGTTTGTCTTAGTTCATACTCTCCATGGGTAGAAAACAAAGAGGGAAAAGGGAGAACAGATAGATCCGTCTGCAGTCTTTTTATTTTTCATGCCGTATTTGTCTTTGAGATTTATTTCTGTTGAGATATGTAGATATGGATAACTTAAAAATGGTTGTGAAGTATTCTAGTGTATACATAAATTCGTAAGGTCCTTACCTTCTTTATACTAGTTAACAAGTTTTGATTCCTTACTAATATATGAATGTAGCTGAAAGAAAACAAGATTAAAATATTTCGCCTGCTCATCAAGATTGTTGGTTAAAATTTTACCAAAGCCATGGTAACCCTTTGTATTTAGGTTTTCAGATACCATGCAGTTGCATAAATTGGTGACTGGCTTTTTGGTTTAGTTCTGCACATATACTCTAAGTCAGCAATTTATTGATAAAAGTTACTCTAAACCCACTTAGTGTTTTAAATTATTTTCAGCACGCAGCTTAATGTATTGTAGAGTAAAAACACTTAGAATCCAGGGGAATCCCAAATCATCTCTCTGTCCCCATTCCTGAGAGATATTGATAGTATATAGGGAATGATTAACATGAAGTTGGCATAGATAATTTTTATGGACTAAATTTTTTGTCCCCCTCCCAAATTCATAGGTTGAAGTTTTAACCCTCACTGAGGCTGTATTTGGAGACAGGGCCAGGGAGGCAATGTTAAAGGTTCATCGAGGTCATAACGGTTAAATGAGATCAGAACTGTAGTGCCCTAATCTGATAGAGTGGTATGCTTATATAAAGAGGAAGAGACACCAGAGCTCTCTCTCTCCTTCTATTATATGAGGATACAATGAGAAGGCAGCTGTCTTCAAGCCAGGAAGAGAACATTCACCAAGAACCAAATTGGCCGCTACCTTGATCTTAGATTTTCTGGCCTCCAGAACTGTGAGAGAGAAACGTCTGTGGCATTTCATTATGGCAACCCGAGGTGGCTAGTATAACCTACATATTTTAACATTTGTTCAGGCACTGCAATTTTAAGGAGTGATCACAATAAGAGTCTTTATGGATTTTGTATGAATTCTATGTCTCAGAATCAGTGAAGTGAAGAATTAATGCTGGATTGATTAATGTTATTACTGACTGGTTGTTCCCCAGAATGGAACAGAGTCGCTCACTGTGGCCCGACTAGTGTGTCCTCTACTCTTACTGTGATTGTGGGTGAATTAGTTTATCAGCGCACATTATTATCATCACACCCTTCGAGATGAAGAAATGGACCGGCCAACTGTCATATGCTTAAATTTGAACTACAAACCCAGCGTTCTTTCTTTGCCACACTGCCTTTCAGTTTCAAGATTCTGTCCTGAATTATTTTATCGGTAGGACTTGCATCACCCTAAAGAGTGCTCTGATCTCGGGAAGCTTTGCGCAAAGAAAGGGAACTGCAGGAGCTGAATGACATTTAACCGACCCAAAAGCTTCTGGAAATTCCAAAGGTGGTGTTATGGAGAGTTATGTGCCACTCACAGGAACCAGCTTCTAGCAGATGGCTTGTCAAGACAAAGGAGAAAGCAAAAGGTAACTGCTCACGTGAGAAAGTGACTTAGTGTAGTGTTTTTCAATTAAAATCTATCAGTCAGGGTCCTGGCAAGAACATTACTATCTGATTGGGTGTTGGATAAGAATTTCTAGGCAGTCCTGGCTAGGGTTTTGAAAAAGCAATAAAGGTGGGGGTGGGTGCCTGGGTGTCTCATTTGGTCCTCCGACTCTTGATGTCGGCTCAGGTCACCATCTCACGATTCGTGAATTCAAGCCCTGCATCTCGCTCTGTGCTGACAATGCGGAGCCTCCTGGGATTCTCTCTCTCTTCCTCTCTTTGCCCCTCTCCTTCTCTTGTCTGTCTGTCTGTCTCTCTCAAAATAAGTAAATAAACTTTTTAAAAAAGCAATGAAGGATGGCGAAGTACCACAAGGAATATTAAGAGTGCAGGGCTGTTGGGCATCTGGGTGGTTTAGTTGGTTAAGCATTCGACTTTTGATTTCGACTCATGTCATGATCCCAGGGTTGTGGAATCTAGCCCTGTGCTGAGCGTGGAGCCTACTTAAGATTCTCTCTCCCCCGACCTCCTTGCCTCTCCCCCCCAGCCTCAAAAAAAAAAAAAAGAGTTCAGGGCCCCCAAACATGAAGGGTAAAGTGAAGAGAGCAGTTACAGGAATCTGAAGAGAGAATTATGAAGGGTGGTCCCCTTAAGGGGGTTTTGACCTTTATCATAGAGTCACAGCCTGTCCATGGTGACCCACCCTCTGCTCTCTGCAAAGTAGGAGGTGGGAGCAGTGGCTTAAACCAGCAGAGGCCAAAGGTCAAGAGAACGCCGATGTCTGCCTGTCCATGTGTGCACAACCAGGGTGAAGGAGTGTGGAGAGAGGATCTGGGTCAGCCCTTCCCCTTTATGGCCTCCCAGAAACCGAGGGTCTGGCCTCGTACCTTCACACATCACTCCCTGTGCTCAGCTATACCAAGTTAAGGCCAATGGCCATACATGCTGTTGAAAAAAAGGAAACATTCCACGAGGCTTGCTACGAGTGGTAAGGCAGGTTGATCCAGAACCTTCGGATTAGGTATAGGGCCCACTGCGATGGGATTTTACAATGGGGGAGAGAGATGGGGCTCAACGCCAGTGTGGCATTGGCAAGTGGAAATTCATAGCCAAAGAGCAGGTGGGGGTCAGTGGATGGAAAATTACTAAGAAGAAACATCATGGGGGAGGGACATTCTGGCTAAACTGACCTAACAGGATTCTTACTGAAGGCAGGCCAGGTAGTCAGACACCTCCTGGAGGAGGGGGGCGGGGGGCGGGATGAGGAATACGATAAGATATGGAGGGTGGTCCAATATAGAGGGTGGGGGATACTGGTTACACGGAATTAGCAGGGTTCTTCCTGAAAGTGGATTTAACAGGGAAATGCACACGTGGGCCTGGAAGAAGCTTCAGGAGCCCCACTCGAAATCTGAATCTCTGTGGGTGCACTTACAGCCTGGTGTTTTTCTTCCTCATATCAACACTGCCTTTTCAGAGACACCTCCTCTGTCTCCCCAGCTTGGGTACCTCCCTCAGTTCCCTGTTTTTACCCCCAAGGGGCCCCCACCCCCCCTTTTCTTTTGTTACCGTTTCATTTCCTCCATGTACCTCCTAGTTTCTTGGGTCATAAGCATACTTACCTTGATCATCCCCTGAACGTCGAAAGCTCTGTGAGAGCAGAGTCGTCTATTTTCTCCCCTGATCCAACCTTAGCGCTTGGGACAGAATAGACTCTGGAGATATAGTAGCTGAATCAGTGAATGAGTGAATGAATGAATGAGTGGAGTGTTTTGGGTGTGCAGCAGAAAGCACAGTGTCGTAAGAAAGAAGCTGGAAGACAGCATATAGGTACGGGAGCCCAGGGCCGTGGCTGAGACCTATGGGGTTCTCGAAGAGAGCAACCTGTTATGTCTGCACGCCATCTTTCCTGAATTTACCGGCCCCGAGATTCCACTGAACAAAGTCATTGTTGAATCCAGTGTTTCAGCCATGCTGTCCTTGCTGCCTGTGAGGAAGGATCAGCCGGATGTCTTGATAGGCGGCGACGCATGCCCTTGTTCTCAGGGAGAATCTCGGAAACTTTGGGGACAAAGTCAATCTCATGCTTTTTTGAGAAAGTCTAACAGTTTAGGTGGCACGTTTCTCTCGTTTTCATCCTACACTACTTAGCTGTCATCTTGTTCCTATATGACAGAGTTTATAATCTTGGTTCTTTTGACCAGAAGTTTGAATGTTTTTATTCAACTCAATTTCTTATTCACTTTGCAGGTCAAGAGGATCCCGTGGGCCCCATTCGCTGATAGATGAAGTGACCACAGGTTTTATTTTTTTCTGCCAAGCTAAGCTTCTCTCAACGATTTACATTTCTCTTTGTCCGAGGAAATTCTTTTTCTTCCTTTTCCCTTTAGCTCTTTCAGGAGCGAGTACTTCGAAATTTTTTGTGGTTCACAAACATCACTTTCCCTTTGAGAAACCATTGTACCTTAACAGTTGGGACTCCTGCCCCCTTTAAGATGCTTAAGGAAACTAGAAGGAGTACATTAATTAATTAAGATTGATTGAAGGGCTTACCTGTGCTGAATACTATTCTGGACACTGGGAATATCGTAAAAAACGAGAAAAACCTGGTTCAGGCCTCATGGAGCTTCTTGGGGAAGAAGAGATTTAGACAAAATAAAACCCCACAAAAACACATAAAAGGAAAATAAATAATTGTAAGTTGTACAAAGTAGCACATCCCCTGGGGCCTTACTTTAGAGGAAGTGTTTCTGAGGAATGGTCTTAGGATGAGCATATATGGCGGACAGGAGGTGGTCAGTTGGGCTGGGGCACTCCAGAGGGCAAAGGGCTAAGGGCAAAGGCCAAAGGCCAAAGGGCAAAGGGCTAAGTCCCTGAGTGAAGGATGAAAAATAGTGTACATTTATGGCAGGGAAAGGAGGTCATGAGTTGGGGAAGAGTGGTTTGTGATGAAGTTTCAGAGAAATACAGGGCCTTGCAGGGCATGGTGAAGACACTGGGCTCCATCCAACTGTAGTAGGATGACTTTGACAGTTTTAAACGGGACAGTGATATGACATCTTTCCCATTTTAAGTCATGTTTGCCCCCCTGTGGTGAGTGGCTGAGAGGTGGAAGATGTGGCCGAGGTCACTTAGAAGGCTGTAACCGGGGCGTCCGACTTCAGCCAGGTCACGATCTCGCGGTCCGTGAGTTCGAGCCCCGCGTCAGGCTCTGGGCTGATGGCTCAGAGCCTGGAGCCTGTTTCCGATTCTGTGTCTCCCTCTCTCTCTGCCCCTCCCCTGTTCATGCTCTGTCTCTCTCTGTCCCAAAAATAAATAAACGTTGCAAAAAAAAAAAAAAAAAGAAGGCTGTAACCATGGGCTACATAAGACCAAAATGGTGGCAGATATAGGGAGAAGTATACATGTTCTTAGAGCTGGAGTTAACCAGACCTGCTGAAGAGTTAGATGTAGGGGTTGCAGGAAAAAGAGTCATTAATAAACCTCTTAGGTTTCTGGAAAGGGGACACTGTAGCGTATGGGTTAAGAACGTTGGCCATTAAGCTAGAATGCACGGGTCCTCATCCCATCTGAGATTCTTATTAGCTGTGTGACCCTGGCAAAATTAACCTCTCTGTGCCTTGGTTTTCTTCTCTATAAAATAGGGATAATAAGAAATATCTATTCCACAGATGTGAACATTAAATGGGTTATTAGTAGCTGACCTACTTATTGGCACATAGTATGTGTTGAATAAATTCTAGCTGTGTTACTACCAAAACAGAAAGACCGGGTAGAGGCTCAAGGAGTAGGATACAGTTTTGAGGGGAGCCATCAAGTGTTCCATTATTGACATAGTTGAAAGTGTCCTTTGGAAATACAAGTGGAGACAGGTGGGATCACAAGTCTGGAGCTCAGAGGGGAGGTCCAGGCGGAGGGTATAAAATTGTGGGTCATCAACATAAAGATGATTTTGAAACACACGTAAGAATATATCACCAGTAGGGAGCGAAGTGAGATCCAGGGCTAACCCCTGGGCTCAGCCCGAGTAGAAGTGGTGAGTAAAACGGACGGAGAAGAGCATCTGGTGTGGTAGGAGGGAAACCTTGAGAGAGTATAAGGCAAAAGAAGACAAGAATGAATAAGGGAATACACATCTGTATTTGGCGCACGACTGAAAGGTCTAGAAGGATGTCCTTTGCATTTGGTGATAGATCAGTGGCCATCTGACAAGGACAGTTCCAGCAGGCATGGGGCTGGGAGGACAGAGTGTTGTGTTGGGAATCGGTGGGGCCGAGGAAGTGAGACAGGAGGCGGAGACCCCTCTGCAGCGGATTTTCCTTGAAGTAGAGTAGCTGGGCAACTTGTGGAGAGGAGGTATTTTGGTGTGTGTGTGTGCGCGTGCTTTATCTCAACAAGGGAGCAACTAGAATGGAAATTTCCCATCAGAAATTGGGAGTTTGAGGACACAGGAGAGGTAGAGGATGATCGAAGGAGTGACATCCTTGAGAAGTGATGAGGGCTGGTCATGAGTGATAGGGGGACTTTAATGCTCACAGAGAAAGAGCAGTGGAGTGAGATTATGGGCTGGGGGTGGCTAAGATAAAGGGTTTATGTTTAATTTCTATTTTCTTCAGGAAGCATGAGGTAATGCTGTCTGCTGGGGGTGAGGGCAGAGGAGGTATGAAAATAGCCATCTTGGGAAGTGGGAGAGAGGCTCCAGGAGAAAAAAAGAACAGGCTGGCTGGCGGAATGGAGTTCCCGCTGGAGGTCTGAGGATCTGAATCTAAAATAGAAGCATGACGCTGGGGGGAGCCTGGGTGGCTCAGTAGGCTGAGCGTCTGACTCTTGGTTTCCGCTCAGCTCATCATCTCACAGTTTGTGAGTTCGAGCCCCACATGGGTCTCTGCACTCACAGCGCCGAGCCTACTTGAGACTCTTTTTCTCCCCGTCTCTGCCCCTCCTTACCCCTCCCAAAATAAATAAATTAATTAAAAAAAATAAAATATCAGAATGATATTGGATTGCACCATTTTCCCCTGCAGCATTCTGTCGCTGGGAGTCTTCTTAAACTGTTCAAGGTAAGGCTATTCCCGTGGACTTGAAACGCAGGAATTGATTCAGAAGAAAGAATCTACTCGTCTGATGGTGGCGGTTGCGTTGATGGAGGCTACTTGGAATGTTTCAGACGAGCTGACGATCCTTTCACCAAAATGGGAGATTTCTGTAAAAAGCCCCTTCAACAGGAAACAGATACTGAGCACGGATAGGAGACACGTGTCTGTGTGTGAGATGCTCTGAGCAGCACTCACCGTCGGGGCCCCACCGTTCCAAGAGAGGCCCATGTGTTTGAAGACGGCAAGGAAAAATAACCCCACGTTGTTGATTTCCATACCAGTTTCTTTACAGGTTGGGACTCACACCGAGCTGTGTCAAACTGACAGACATTGCTTTTCATTTTCTTGCCCGTTCCCGACCACTCTTCCATAGGTTTTAAGGGAATGTGCGTGGAAGTGTGTGTCAATATGCAACTGTCCTGTGCACGTGTGTGTGTTGCTGGGGGAGGGGTGTTGTCTGCACTTGGGGGAATCAAGCATCTGTTCTCAGATCAGTGCTTTTTCACAGATGCACAAAACCAGATAGATCTGGTTGGTTCTGAGACCAGGGGAGTGTTCCTGAGGATGTTATCTTCTCAGGTTACTTGTCCAGGAAGCTTTTCTACCCCAGGGCTCGATCACGCCATGGCCGTTTCCAAGATGGCAGGAATTTCCATGCTCCTGAGACTGTGTGTGGTGGCAAGGGGCCTTTCTCTGAGACAGCGGCGGCCGTTATGTGAACTGGCTTTGAATCTGAAACGGACTAGCAAAATGATTTCTACCTTTTGGGAGATTTAACTTCTTCCTCTGTGAAAGGACAGGGTTCCCCACATGGGCTCTTTTGCTTAAGCTTTAAATGTCCGTTAAAATGTGTTGTGATTGGAGACCTTTACGAGACCTGGTGACAGAACCGGAGGCACCCTAGCAGTGGCTTGTTAATTATTCAGACTACTAGGTTGTGACTAACGCAGTCACTGAGGGAGGAAGGTGTACATGCATTGGGGCTATAAGAAACATTCAGGGAAGAGCTTCTTCCCCGGGGCTCTGTCTTTGTCCATTTGGGCTGCTATAAGAAGGTAAGACAGGCTGGACAGCTTATCAACACCAGAAATGTACTTTTCACGGTTCTGGAGTCTGGAGGTCTGAAATCAAGGTGCCACTGTGGTTGAGTGAGGGCCCTCCTCCAGTCTGCAGACTTCTCACCATATCCCTGACACAGGAGAGGAGGCTGGGGAGCTCTGTGGAGTCTCTTTTCTAAGAGCATGAATGCCCCTCCCCAGGGTTCCACCCTCATTACTGGGTCAGGTCCCAGAGGTCTCATCTTTGTGAGTTACAATTTCAGGGTAGGAATTGGCAGGGGGCACAAACATGTAGACTATAGAAAGCTCTGGGCACCTATGGGAAGAGGGCAGAAGAAAGTCCAAATCCTCTCCCTTCCTATCTGACAGGCATGTTTTCTCTCGTCTTAGGTAATGAGAGCCTCTGTCTTTCAGCGGAAACTATTTACCTGTTGTGAAAATCACTACACCTGGATTCAGAACGTGGCTCTATCATGTAACAGACATGAGACCTTGAGCTCACATTCAGTGGGAAGCTTGTAGGGTGATTGTTGTACAGCTTAAACGAACCTCCCAGATTGGAGGAATGTCCCGCAAATGTATCACTCGTACTCAACAATATTCCTTATCCCTAGTCAGTTGACTCTTCTGTTTTCCTTACTTATTTCTCTCAAATCCCAGAACTTGATCTGTTTCGCCAAGGAAATGACAGGTAGAAACTACCCAATTTCCTAACTTCCTGCTTGCAAATGATCTTCATTGCTTTTGTCCCCCCCCTTCCCCCCCCCCCCTGCCTTTCCACTGGGGTTTTTCCTCTTCTGATCCAGTGAGCCGGGCCTTCCCACCTTACGTGCTCACATGTCCTCACAGGTATTGCTGTAGCATTTATCTGCTTGGTTCTGGTAGCAGTTTTCAGCTTCATTGTCCCCTTGCTCCCACCAATTATCAAACGCCAGTCGCCTCTACGTGTAAAACAGACCACCTTCTCTTGGGCGCATGTCTCTTAGTTTCTGAAGCCTGAGATGTAAGAGCACACTTGATTTAAAAAAAAAAAATTTAATGTTTATTTATTTTTGAGAGAGACAGAGCACACATGGGGGAGGGGCAGAGAGAGAGGGAGACACAGAATCTGAAACGGGCTCCAGGCTCTGAGCTGTACAGCACAGAGCCCGACGCGGGGCTCGAACTCACCAACCGTGAGATCAGGACCTGAGCTGAAGTCAGACGCCCAACTGAGCCAGCCAGGCGCCTCTGATTTTTTTTTTTTTTTTTTAATCTCTCGCTTCCACATCTAGTTAATCAGTAAATGCTCACTTTCTCTTTTCTCTATCCATTCCTCCAGCCGCTTCCCTAAGTTGAGCTCTTGTCATTTCTAGTTAGGCCCCTAGCAATCGTCACTCACCAGTCTCTTTGCCCCTTCTCCTGTGCCCGGCAAGCCATAATCCCCAGGGAGGAGAGAAGTTGGGATCGGGTGGCTTCCTAAGGTAGAGGTTTCCAGCCTGTTCTCCCGCAAGGCCATCGGCATGGGCATCACCTGGGAATTGTTGGAAATGCAAATAATCTCACCCCTCCCCTGGTCTCCTGGATAGAAAGGCTATGCAGGGGTGGGGAGGAGGTTCATCAGTCCTTTTGGCAAGTCTTCCAGATGACTCCAATCTACAGTTTGAGTACCACTCTTCTTGAATTTAATCAAGGGGCAAATAACCCAAGAAAGGAAAAGGGGGGTCGGGAGGCAGAGCCACGTCTATCGCAGGCCTCTGTTCCGTGCCCTCTCCCAGGATGTGGTTTTTCCAGGGTTGCATCCTAGCTGCTAGCTTGCAACGAGACATACGGCTTCCTGGATGACGTCCTCCCTGTGTTCTGTGCTTGGCCATCATAGCGGCAGAATCGAGGTGAGGTTTTTTCTTTTCTCAGCCTTCTTCCGTCACCGTTCAAGGTTGACCCTTGCTTGGAAACACAGGCCATCACTTGGAGTTCTGAGAACACATGACCTCTGGGCTAGGAGCCGAGTTGTCTCCTTAAAGCTTTGTGACAGCAGAGGTCCCTGGTACCATGACCCTGTGCCCCAACCTCTGCGGCTCTGACCCTTGTCTCAGCTAATTCTGACCTCGCTGGGGAGATGGCATTTGAGTGGGGGCTTGAGGGTTAAGCAGGCATTCTCTGAATGGGGAAAGGGGGAAACCTCTTTCAGGCCGAAGGAATGTTAAACACAAAGACCGAGGTATGGGATCACAAGACGCATCAGGTGGCCGACGAAAGGAGAACAATATTTGCCCAGAAGAAGGAACGAGACTGAAAAAGGAGTTTGTCGTTAGTCCTGCAGAGCTCACGGAGGAGCTTGGACTCGATCCGGGAGACATGTAATGGAGAAATGAGAGGGGTAGTGTTCGAAGAGTCATAATGTCAGAAGTGTTATATCACCTGTTTGTATCTCTAGGCAGTTTTATTTCCTGGCCGAAGACACGGAAAGGCATACAATTTGTGTCTAGGTAGATTCCGAGCGGGGCCGAATAAGGCTGATAAATCTACCCGAGGTCTTGCCTGGGGGACTGCGGTAACAGCTGCATATACGTTAACACACAAGGAACAGTATGAGACCCGCTTAGACCGAGCTGCAGGCGTCTGTCTCATCGTTTCCCCCTTGCTTTCTGAGGTGTTGACACTGGCTATCCAGGTGTGGGAATCTTTAGTGGTGACCCCTTAGCTCAGGGACATGGGAGCTCAAGACAGCCGTGTGGTGGTACAGAAGCTCCTTTAATGAGGCTGGTTCCTTCTTGAACACTCTCTCCCCCAACCTCGGCTCGCCCACCTTGACATCTCTTACTAGGGAATGATTTTGATCTTCCGGAGTGAGGACTGTGACTTATTAAGGAAAACAACTGTTAGGCCCCTGTTACACGGCTGGTTTTGAACAGGCACCAAGATATTTCCCATCAGATGGCGTGCGTTAACCCTCGTAAGTGGCTGAAAAGCTGGCTATCCCTGTAGGTGATCAGCGTGAGCCTCTGTCATTAGTTTAGCCTGTGGCCGCTTTGATTTCAGAGTGATAATAAAGAACTTCGTGGAGAAGCTACAGCAGAACCGGCCCAAGCCCGCAGAGGAGGGGCCCACGCCTGCCTCTGGTTAAAATGGATTTATTTGATCGGGTTCAAGATGTGCTGCCCAGCCCTGGTTTAAAAGTCTAAGACAAAGACTTAAGGAGAAACAGGAGCAGGTGGTGTGTGTTGTTTTTAATTTTTTAAAAAATGTTTACTTATTTTTGAGAGGGGGAGAGAGACAGGGTGCGAGCAGGGGAGGGGCAGAGAGAGGGGGAGACACAGAATCCGAAGCGGGCTCTGAGCCAGCTGTCAGCACAGAGCCCGACGCCGGGCTCGAACTCACGAACCTCGAGATCATGACCTGAGCCGAAGTCGGACGCTTAACCGACTGAGCCACCCAGGCGCCCCTTGTTGTTTTTTTTTTTTTTTTTTTTTTAAATTTTTTTTTTCAACGTTTATTTATTTTTGGGACAGAGAGAGACAGAGTATGAACGGGGGAGGGGCAGAGAGAGAGGGAGACACAGAATCGGAAACAGGCTCCAGGTTCTGAGCCATCAGCCCAGAGCCCGACGCGGGGCTCGAACTCACGGACCGCGAGATCGTGACCTGGCTGAAGTCGGACGCTTAACCGACTGCGCCACCCAGGCGCCCCCCTTGTTGTTTTTAAATAAATGGATGTTGCTTAATTTCCTTCTGTGTTGGGAGATGACAGGAACAAACTAGTCCTGTTTCTGCTGGGAGATGCTTACGCCTCAACTGATAATAAACAAGGGCGGGGTGGCATGAGGGCCCAGAAATGTGGCTCAATCACTCCCCGCAATTACTATGTCTTATTGATAACTCGGAGCTCGATCCAGCAAATGCCATCTCTGGAACAAAGCCTGTCACAGATCAGACTGAATCCATTAAAAAGCTTTGATTAACATGTCCCTGGGGTGCGCTGTGGAAACTTTTTATGCCAAGTGACAGCCTATTGCTGTTCCTTCAGAAGTGTCCCCCTGAAATACTCTAGTGTTTTAATCTAGTGCGCAGTTTAAATTAAAAAACGGCAATGACTTTGTGTGACCTAAATACGAGCCACTTCTATTCAGGGTGGGATTTATCAACCGCTCGCAGATGAAGTGTTCAGAGAGGCAACAATTAACCTTCCTGTGTGGTGGCTAATAATGATTATATGTATATTATACGTCGGTTGTGTGTCTGTAATTGCTTGTCTGTCTCGTATTCGTAAAACGGGGCCCGAGAAAGGGTCATAGTTAATGTGCTTAATTTAGTGGATACGGAGCTTTGTGTTCATCCTGAGTGGAAAACAAATTTGTTTGTGTTTGAGGAGCACAAAATCACTCTCCCTGGTGCTTTTTTATTGGTCTCTGACATGGATAGAGTAATGAACTGCAGCCTTTTGAAGCAAAGATAAAGCTTAGTCTTCCAACTGTGGAGTCGTTAGGGGCAGGGACCTGCCTGTTTCCACACAAATCTCTCCCTTTCATCCTAGGGGGGAGATTCAATCTTGATCGACCCTGTCTGTATGATGTGTGTGCACGGGGGTGTGTGTGTTTCTTTATGGTTACCGTACACCCTCCTAAAATAGAAGCGTTGAATGGTCACATTTCAAAACTGTCACGAAGTACATTACACAATAAAAAATGATTCTCTTAGATACCATAAAAAGACACTGTGGCAACTACCTACACGAGGAGGGTACCTACCCTACCGCTCTTCATCGTGGTTTAAAGTCTCTGAAATTGGCGCAAGACAAAAAGTGCTTTTGTTGGCAGGATTAGGATTCTTAGGAATCAAACTTAAAATGAACGAGTACCGCCTGTAGGATGTTGCAGACCTGGGGGCCCCGGTGCTGCCCCCTGAACTGTAGAAAGATAGGCTTCTCTCTTTTCCTGCCCCGGGAATGAAGCCGGGCTCTCCGGGTGAGGCTTACCACGCACCGGGAACTCAGGGAGGACATCTCCACCTTTCATCATTGGACGGTACTACGTAGGTACAGAGGGAAATCCGGGGCGAAGGACAGTTTTGATCAGTTTTTAAAACGGAATTTCTAATGGCTTTGGCATATACAAAAATGCAATGGGCTGCTCTGGGAAGTAGGAAGCTTCTGGTCCTTGGAAAGGGCTGGGTGATTGGCATCAGGTGAGACTTGGGGAGGCCATCATTTGTGTGGCGGATGAGGTCGGACATGAAGAAAAGTGTCAGTTACTTAGAGTTGAAAACATTGGAGATTTTCTTCTCAAGAACTGAAAATGTTTTTCCTTGGTTCCTCCAAACCTCCCTAAAACCTCAGCAGAATATAAGCTTCATGAAGGTATATATCTTGGTATTTCATTCGTGGCTATATTCCCAGTTTATATCCCCCAGAACAGTGTAAGCCTCTAGTAAGCCCCCAACAAGTAATTGTTAAATGAGTGCATTACTAGTTTGTATAGATTTGATTTGCATTGACTTCTCAATAAGCAACAGCTTATGACCCATTATCCCCACAATGAGCAAACAGTGGATGCCTTTTCATGCTGGGCTTTACCTCCTCGTGAGGGTGTTAGGCATCCTCTTCTCTTAAAGTGGATCCCTTACCGGGGCATCTTTGTCAGTCTTGGACATCTGCTAGGAGATACTCATTCCAGGAGCAATGAATTTGGTTTTGACAAAAGTAGACCGTCCTCACTTCAAGGGCATCCAACCAAGAGCTTACCAACCACTGTGGAGCCCAGCGCTTGACATTTTTTTTTAGGTTCTGTTCCACACCTTCTATTAATAGTGTCCGACAGCCTAGGATACATGAGGGTCAAGGTACAGTAGAATGGATAGTGTAGTGGCTGTATCTTTTCAAGCAGTGTCTCTTTTAGTCAGGCTGGTGTCTGACCGGGTTAATTCTGAGTGACTTCCTGATTTGGAGTAGCATCTGCCCTCAAAGAGAACAGCATCCGATGTGAACCGAGCCTGGGGCCGGTTTAGAGAAACCTTCCTTGGAGAAGAATGGCAAGGTAGATAGAGAATAATCACCCGTGAGTTCACAAAACAGGACCTCGTCCTCCATGTCATAGCTTGTACGGAAGCTCTGATATTCCAAAGTATGTCTCATTTGGATTTGAGAATTTATTTCTCCTTCCCATGCTTCTCTTGGATATAGTCTATGACTGCCGCTACTTTCCAGACAGGGAAAGGATCCAAAGACATGAGAAAAATGTACTGTATAAAAACAAAGGACATTCTTCAGTTTTCCTATAGGGAAAACCCAAATCTGCCCAGTAGGGGGAAATTAAAAGTATGTGATTTTCTAATAACATAATCCTATATTAGATGGTTATTGACCAGGCAAATAATGAGGGAGAGAAATGTATATGGAAGAAGTATTAAGGGAAAAAGTGTAAAACATAATGCAGTAAGAAAATAAGGGTTACAACTCTATATCCGTATCCTGTATCCAATATCTCACACCCATCCGTCCATATATATTTATTGAATATGTAAAAATGCTATAAAAGAATGTACAAAGTGGTAGGCATGAGCATTGCCATGATCTTTTCCAGAGAGATGCTGACCTTCAGAGAGAGGTTCAATAACATTTTCAAGGAGGGGGAGACTGAGTAGGAATTCCTTTGCCGGTTGGTTTGAAGCCAAAATCAAACCCTTTGCTTGAACCGGATGTTCATCTGGTCGTTCTTTTCTGCAAAGTCGCATAAAATGGCATTTTCAGAAATGCAGTTTTGCTTCAAATATTAGTGAATCATGACTTACCATTCATGTTATGCTGACACACTGGAGGCAAATAAAAAGTGACACTGATGAGTGTAATTTACAGTTGGGGGGAAGATGTTAGTGACACGGTAGATAAAAATCTCTCCTGGGAAGTTTGTTTTTCTTTTCTTTTTCAGCATAAAACACAAAGCATTGGACTTGGACGTGGACTTTTTAGCGCTCTTTGGGCTGTGGCCACACGCTCATCTTCAGGTGCATTAATACTAATTATTATTTTTAATGTTTGTTTTAGAGGGAGAGAGAGAGTGTGAGTGGGGGAGGGGCAGAGAGAGAGGGAGACACAGAACCCGAAGCAGGCTCCAGGGTCTGAGCTGTCACACAGAGCCAGACGTGGGGCTCGAACTCCTGAACCGTGAGATCATGACCTGAGCCGAAGTCGGACGCCTAACTGACCGAGCCACCCAGGCGCCCCGATACTAATAATTTAGATACTGCTGCTAACTTGATCCTAAGAGGTGAGCAAGCGTGTGATCTTTTAATCCATTCTAATGATGAGATCTATCCGATTTAGAAAGTTAAAGTGACAAGTCTATACAGTCGTAAATTTGAGTCCCCACCCATCTTTTCTCCCTGTCACTTTTCACTAGTAAACAATGTTTCTAACATTTTGACTTAAATGTTTTTCTTAATACTGCCAACGTGAACCGAGTAATTTTCTTTCCTAAGCTCCGTATTAAGACACTGGCACCGTTGGGCCTGTTCCAGGGAATCGTAACTGTTAATGGTCATTGGCGTTGAGCATAAGGCACATTGTGGGGAGAAAGACTTGAGCATTGAGGCTCAGCTCTCAATTTGAACCTGGCTGTGCTGCCGACCGTTGGTGTGATCCTGTGCAAGTTAACTAATTTTTCAAAAGCAAGTTTTACTCAGCTGTGAAATGGGGATAACCTCTGCCTGCGGAGGGTTGGAAAATGTAACATACACGGGAAGGATCTGGGGTGATAGATTCTACCTCTTATTTATAAGTAATAGTAAGTAGTACAGCCTAGTTTCGTGGTTCTCAGCATATCATGCCCAGACCACCACCCTCGGCCTCACTTGTTAGAAAGGCAAATTCTTCGGTCCCAACCCAGACCTTCTGAGTCAGAAACATCGTGGGTAGCGGTCAGCAATTCGTGTTTGCACAAGCCTCCCAGGTGATTCTGGAGCTTGTAGGGTTTTGAGAACTCCTTAGCTGAGTGGCTAAGTGTGGCATCCTCATCTGGAAAATGGGCCACAAAAAGAAAAAAAAAAATACACCTCCCTCGCCGGGTAATGGTGATAAGTTTATAACAGTGTTGGGTGCTTGGTATACAGGCAATGTAGGTCATTAGTGTTATATCTGAGGGACACGCTGGGGCGAATATTTGAGTCGATGTTCTTAAGTTGGCAAAATACAGTAGCTGTTTAGGTGTATGAGTTTTGGACTGAGACAACTGCCTTCAAATCCGAGCTCTGCCGCATGGAAGCCGTTGGTCTAGGGAAAGTTTCCTTCCCTAGGTCTCACTGTCCTCATCTGTAGAATTGGAATAGTAATAGAATCTACCTCAAGTAATGGAGAAGGGGCCTGCTGAGTAGAGTGTCTGATGCAAACAGTAGATGTTAAGAACTACGCTTCAAACGGAAATCATCTAATGGAATGCCCGATGCTCACCCAAAGGTTTTTATTACTTAAAGGTGTCACGGTTAATGATCCCATCATGGATTCTTGCTTAGTCATGAAGTTTCCGTATATTTCTAGAACTTTTTTTTTTTTTTTTTTAAAGCTTTAGGAGCACAAACTAGCTCATGGCCTCCAATGAGATGAATCTGATTATTTAGTTTTAGGTTCCATTTAAAAAACAATCTTGGTGTTTCTCCCCGTTCGTCACACATGGGTATAACCAGCAGCGGCCATTCTCTAGGAGGGGGTTACTCTATCTGCCCATCTCTTATTGAAGAGGAGCTTGGGGTAAGGCGAATTTGGTTACTTTTAGTGCAGTGCGGTATCCAGTTCCATGCTCTGAGATGAGGCTTTGTTCTTCAAGGTTGAGATTACTTAGGTAGGCTGAAAAACCCTTCACAAAAGGCTCTGAATAGATGGTGCATGCTTCACAGACCTCCTTTTGCTAGTCTCCCTTACCTTCTTTCAGCAGGTGTGAGCTTTATGCCTAAGATTCCTTTCCATTGTGCAGCCTGGCTCTAAGCCTTCTTTGTTTCCACCCAGTTCTGGTTAACTCTTCTTTCTTGTTTTGTTTTTTTTTTTCCCAAGCTTCCAACCACCTGAAGGAAATCTGATCGGGAATAAGGTCATTTTTGTGTCTCTAAAAATTGCCACGTACGTAAAAAGATGTGTTAAAGCCAAGCGTGACCCTTCTCAGGTCTCCAAGGCCCTTCAGATGGGCAAGGGTCCCCTTCTTGAAGAAGCTGAGTGAAATGGAGGTGGAAACCGAGGCAGAGAGGTGTATGGTCAAGCTGCAAGATGGGTTGAGAAATCGAGATCTGCCCAATCACAGCGTACGCGGAAACAAGTGAGAACTGAAGCCAATTGAGGCACCCTCGGTCCTACATCTGGGCTTTGCATGCATGCATGCATAATTAAGCTTTCAGCAGCTGTAGGCTTCTCCAGTGCAACAGGGCTGGTGGGATATTGTAATACACAGTAGGTTGTATATCAATGGAAGGCTTTTTAAATTCACATGACGCTTAAGATAAAAAGACACCAGCAAAAATTAAACAGCATTCACAGTGTCGGTGAATAGTGATACAGGCCACCAGGAAAACAATGGAAACCGACTCGGTTTCCCCCCATTGTTCTGCAACTCCCCCCCCCCACACCTCCAATAGATTAGAGCAGCCATGCTGACTTTGTTTTAAAATACACACACTCATGAGATCAAAGGGATCAATGCACATTCAAGCAAGTTTCAAGGCATCACAGGAAGAGCAAAATGGTCTGTTTTCTTTTGAAAGACAACAGAGAAAATCACACACATGCGTTGAGGCATTGTGATATGCAGATGGTGAGCTTTCAGGAGAATTAAATATTCATGGAAGATAAAAATCTCTGCTATTTTTAATCTCTGTGAGGCTTTGGGCTCAATGCCCTCTGTGTTCACATGATAGACAGACTCTTCTCTGTATGTGGCTCAGATGGCATCTTGGGAGGTCACCCTCGCTCTGGCTGGTCAGACCTTCCACAGCTGGGCTGCCTGATGGTGGCCGGTTACACCCGTGGGAGAGCGTCAGTCACATTTACCTTCCTTGGGATGCACAGTCAACAGTCCAAGACCCTTGGCTACATTGTGTTTACCAGGGTCCCCAACCTTCATTCCATCTGATTGCTGGGGCCACAGGAAGTCTTCGAGGCCCCTGACAGAGGGAAGTCTCTCAGCCACCTGGGCACATGGAACAGTCACATCGGTTTCTCTTACTAACCCAGGTGCAAAAGGTAGTCTCTTCCTGCTTTTTTGGTTTTTATTGCATACTTTTGCTTGACCAGAAATCGAAGGATTTTCCAATTCTTTTCCCATCCCAGGAGCCAACCCATGTGGAAAACGCCATTCAAAAAGATGATCTTGTTTAGGAAGGAGGGCAAAAAAGATCGGTTTATTCTCCTTAGGCGGCTGAAATTAACAGTTTTTTGGTCCTAGATCAACCACCTGAATGAAAACTACACCTGCTTATAGGAAGGCATTACGAAAGTGGGGAAAACAAACGTTCCTCTGAATTCCAATTTGATTTTGAATTTAGTTAATTTTAATTCATTTAGGACACTGACTCCTTGCTCCATTGATCTGACACAATGTCACTGTGTTACCTTGACTTCTCTGCATATTTTTCTCAATTACTTTAAGACTGTATACTCTATAAGGATAAGTAATTACAGAGTAGCCATGGCAGGAGAGTCACAAAACAGTTGCTGGCATTCAGGTCACTGTATTTGCATTGCAAGGTAGTTATTGGATGACTTCTGCTGTAATGCTCTGGTCCCTGGCTTTTGGGGGTGGGTGTTACTGCTACCCTCCTCAAACAAATTCCATTTTTCCCTCCACCTTAGATTGAAAAACATTGATTTTCTGGGTGTTATGCACCGATATTTTAAACGTAAACATAAATGGGCTTGGATTTCTGGACTCAGGAATCAGACATAATCTCCTTTTACCCCTGGCTGGGAACTATGTTGGGTTAAAAGCAACGTTTCCATGATAAGAACCTCAGTCTTGTCTTTTTTTTTTTTTTTCTTAAAAAGAGTCCCAAGCCCTAATTTAAACAGGACCCCAAATTCTCCTTGCAGTGACTTGAACACTGCAATAGTATAGATGCTGGGGATTAAAGAGATAATGGAAAAAGTCCACCCCCTTGTCTCCACTGTCACCAGGCACTGCCCTGAACCAGCATCATCAGGGTCCACATGAGAGGCACCCGGAAAACTGTTGTCTGGGGCCCAAGCCATATTCGGGACTGCTGGGAGCCCATCTCTGCACGGGCATGCTCCTCTCTGCACCTGAGATTTCTGACAAACAGAGCAGACCTCCATTCATTCATCAGGCCACTGTCATTCTGGAAAAGGCTGTTTACTTATTCTTCTACAAGACGAAACGGGGATTGTTTATACCTTTGCATTTGACCAGTTGCTGTCAAAGCCAGGGTCTCTGGGGAGAGGCAGAAACCTTGCTTGTACTATAATCGCTCTGTCTACCTTACAAGTTTGAAAATAGTGCTATTAATTTTAACAGCATTAAAAAAAACCCACCTCTCCCCTTGCATCCTGCTGTCCTTCCTCCCAGCCCCCCCCCCCCCCACACCCTTTTGACAGCTTGGCCCTGTGATTTTTCTGATCTTTCTTAGGAGGATGTTTCCAAAGAGATAAGTGGTAGGAGTCAATGCACATCATCTTAATTACCAAATACAGTGTATTCTATTGTAAGCCACGTATCTCCCAATGGCCACATGACAAATGCCTGGTTCCGGTGCTGACAGTTTGCCTCCTTCTCCAGAATGGTCCAGAAATACTTGTTGGATAACTCAAATGTCTCCAAACTGACTTTTCTATTCAAGATATCCTGAGCGCTAAGAAAAATTGCATCAAAATTTAGTTTACGTCATCTGTAGATGGCTGTGGCAGTAGCTGCGAAGACTGGGATTCTCCTCAGACAGCTTTCGTAAATGTATTTTCAACATATGTCTAGTTTTTAAATTTGTTACTAAAAACTTTTTTTAAAATTTTTATTAAAAAAATTTTTTTTTCAACGTTTATTTATTTTTGGGACAGAGAGAGACAGAGCATGAACGGGGGAGGGGCAGAGAGAGAGGGAGACACAGAATCGGAAACAGGCTCCAGGCTCTGAGCCATCAGCCCAGAGCCTGACGCGGGGCTCGAACTCACGGACCGCGAGATCGTGACCTGGCTGAAGTCGGACACTTTAACCGACTGCGCCACCCAGGCGCCCCTAATTTTTATTTTTGAGAGACAGAGTGTGAGCAGGGGAGGGGCAGAGAGAGAGGGAGACGCAGAAATGGAAGCAGGCTCCAGGCTCTGAGCTGCCGGCCCAAAGCCTGATGCGGGGCTCGAACTCATGAACCATGAGATGATGACTGGAACCGAAGTCAGACGCTAAACCAACTGAGCCACGCAGGTGCCCGTCCACGTACGTGTATTTTTTAAAATTACAAAGTAATCCACTTGGGTTGGATTACTTTATTGCTTTATTAAAGCAATAAAAAAATACAGACTAATGAAACGTAAATCTAGACCTAGATAGACATCTAGATGCTGTAGGGTCAGACCTTAGCACATGGGAGCCTCTGCGGAGGTAAGGAGTCATGAACGGGGGCATTAGGGACACTCCAGAAGGCTGGAGGTCTACATAAGTATCTGATGATCTTGTCACCCAAGATAGAGCTCCAGGGGCATCCTTGGGTTTGTTGGTTGGTTGGTTGGTTGGTTGGTTGGTTTTTGCCATTTGCACCTTCCACATCACACATACTCCTTATGTTATATTCTAAATATTTACACATTCTGTGCCCTCTTAGCCAGTGTCTCTTAGCTAGCTTCTGGTCTGGGAACTGTCAGGTCCGTGTATCAGCCAGGCGGCCTCTGTAAACACAAATTTGACGTTGGCCGTTTCCCACAAAATCCCTCAGTAACTCCCTGTGTCCCACGGGACAAAGGCAAACGATCCTTGTGTTCTGTCTCCACTCCGCCTGTGAGCCATGTCTCCTGTCAGGATCACTCGGAAGCGCCTCAGTGAGAATCGATTCATCTAACCCTTTTAGGTTTGGAAATCACCTTGTCCTCGGAGCCTGTTCTGGATCCTTACTTCCCCAGAGAGGCTTAGGATCCCCTTTTCTAGTATCCTGTGATACTCTGTGCATCTCTAGGTCACTGACGTGATGGGTGAAAGCCCTTCTTAGCTTAGGGTTGTGGTTCTGGCAGGAACATTGCCTGGTGGTGATGCTTGGTGCATTTCAGGTGATGTTTTTCCCCGTAAGAGGAAAGGACAGCATCGCAAGAGTAGTGAGGAGTGCATGCAGAGGGTGTTGGAGCTGGCACCCATGATGAGGCCCTGGGCCTTACGGAGAGAAAAGGGCCCCAGGAGGAACTTGGGCCTGAAGGATCCCCACTTGGCCTATTCTGTGCAGGTGTCGTGGGACCTATTCCTTTCTCTCCCTTCCATTTGAAGGAAGGGGGCCAAATGGAAACCAAGATATTACAATCAGTTACCTTTTGTTTGGAAAAGGTGTAGTCTTGCCTGAACTACAGGCTTACATTAACCTGAAGTTTTTAATGTTCTGGAAGGTGTGTGTCTTCGTTTTAAGGCTCCATAGCACAAGAATGTCCCTGTCTTTGTCCACTTGACTCTAGAGAACTGCCATTACAGACTAATAAAAATGACACTTTTCAATAGCTAACCTTCTTGCCTTTTTCACTGTATTTATTTTTAAGAAATTTTTTAAAGACATTTTTTTAATTGAAGTATAATTACTTACAGTGTGTTTCAGGCGTACAGTATAGCAATTCAACAATTCTGTACATTTCGTCCTGCTCATCACGGTAACTGTACTCCTTTATTTCTCTTTTCCACCTCTTTCTTTTCTGGAAACCACCCATTTGTTCTCTGTACCTGACAGCCTATTTTTGTGTGTGTCTTTTTTCTTTTGTTTCTTAAATTCCATGAATGAATGAAATGATAGGGTATTTGTCTTTCTCTGTTTGAATTATTTCACTTAACATTATACCCTCTAGATTCATCCATTGTGTTGCGAATGGCAAGATCATAGCCTTTTGTATGACTATGTCGATTCATCCATGGATGAGCATTTGAGTGGCTTCCATATCTTGACTTATGCAGATAATGCTGCGATAAACAGGGGAGGGCGTACATGTTTTCAAACGAGTGTTTTTGTGTTTTGGGGGTAAATACCCAGTAGTAGAATTACTGATCCATACAGTAATGATATTTTTAACTTGAATGTTAGTTTATTTGTGAGACAGAAAGGGTGCATGCGAGCAGGGGAGAGGCAGAAAGAGAGGGAAATAGAGAATCCCAAGCAGGCTCCCGCTGTCAGCCCAAAGCCTGACTTGGGGCTCGAACTCACGAACCATGACATCATGATCTGAGCTGAAGTGGGCCATTGAGCCACGCAGGCACCTCTATAATTTTAACTTTTGGAGCAAATTCCAAACTGTCACAGTGGCTAGACCAATGTGCATGGTAATCACCAATGCATGAGAGTTCCTTTCTCCCCACATTGTTACCAATACTTACTGTTTCTTGTCTTTTTCATTCTTGCCATTCTTACACGTGTAAGGTGATCTCTCGTGGTGGTTTCTTTTTGTATTTCCCTCATGATGAGTGATAATGAGTATCTTTTCATGAGTCTGTTGGCCTTCTGTCTATCTTCTTTGGAAAAATGTCTGTTCAGGTTCTCTGCCCGCTTTAACATTAGTCTCTTTCGTTTTTTGGTGTTGAGTTGTATAAGTTCTTTACTTATTTTGGATATTAACCCCTTACCAGATCATTTGCAAATATCTCCTCGCATTCAGTAGGCTTTTTGTTTTGTTGATTGCTGCTTTGGTGGTGCAGAAGCTTCTCTTTTGATGTAGTCCCAGTACTTCATTTTGGCTTTACTTTCCCTTGCCTCAGAAGATCTATCCAGAAAAATGTTGCTATGCCAGATGCCACAGAAATTTCCGCCTGTGCTCTCTTCGAGGATTTTTATGATTTCAGGTGCACGTTGAGGTCTTTAATCCATTTGGAGTTGATTTTTGTGTATGGTATACAAAAAAATTGGTTCAGTGTCACTCCTTTGCATGTTGCTGTCCAGTTTTTCCGGCACAATTTGTTGACGAGACTGTCTTCCCGTTGTATATTTTTGCCTCCTTTGTCATAGCTGATTTGACCATGTGAGTTCATTTCTGGGCTGTATTCTGTTTCATTGATCTCTGTGTCTGTTTTTGTGCCGGTACCGTGTTGCGTTAATTACTACAGCTTTGTAATATATCTTGAAATCTGGGACTGTGATATCCCCCAGCTTTGTTTGTCTTGCTCAAGATTGTTTTGGCTATGTGGGGTCTTTGGTTTCATACAGATTTTAGTATCATCTTCTTGGCCTTGTTTAACCTTTTGTAAAAGGAATGTTGAGCAATATATATGCGGTAAATCCAGTTTTTGTGTTAAGTATTACATGCATATAAGGCTCTGAAGACTAGATCCTTTATGTATACCTAATTTTTTTTTTTTTTTTTTACTTAAACTTAAATCCAGAGAGTCATAGGCTGTAACAAACTAAAAGGGCCTGGACATAATTTACTCTAATTGCCCGATTTTACAAACAAACATGCTAAAGTTAAGAGTGGAAGCTCAGGAGCTGAGTTTACCTTCTGACATAAAATTGCTATGTGACCTTGGGCAGATTACTCAACCTCTCTGTGTCAGCTTCCTCTTTGGTAAAATGGGAGTCAAAAAGATTGCCTTCTAGGTTTGTGTGGAGAATTAAATGGGTTAATAGTAAGCGCTCACTAATGTTTGTTGTTATTAGAGTTTTCTATGTCTCCTGGCAAATTAACCAAGACTAAAATCCGGGTTAGTGCCTGGACAATCTAGGGCCATAACCAGCACTAAAATCCAACTCCTATCCAAGGTTTGTGCTGCAACTCTCTCATTTTCCAAATCTATCCAGTTTGCCTGCCTTTTCTGTAAGATTTTGTAAATGTGGTTAAAGAGCATTTTTTTCCCATTAAGGCTGTGTATGTAGCCCCATACGCATTTTCCTGGCTGTGTTTACGTGCCTGTGTCCTCTATTGCTCTCTTCAATTCAGTTTATGCCTGCCCTACAGAGGTGCCTTAGGCCCATCAAACACTTGGAGGGTGCAGTCAGCCACGCTGATGGTCCAGGTGACCTCACTCAAAATAGGCAAACTTAGGGGCGCCTGGGTGGCTCAGTCGGTTAAGCGTCCGACTTCGGCTCAGGTCATGATCTCACCGTCAGTGAGTTCGAGCCCCGCGTCGGGCTCTGTGCTGACAGCTCAGAGCCTGGAGCCTGTTTCAGATTCTGTGTCTCCCTCTCTCTGACCCTCCTCCGTCCATGCTCTGTCTCTCTCTGTCTCAAAAATAAATAACGTTAAAAAAAAATAGGCAAACTTAAATTCGTAATTCTGAAAGGTTATATACAGGATGAGGGCTGAAGATCAGCCCTTTTTGTTTTGGGGCAGATTCCCACACAGGTCAGGGCTCGCTGCTTTCAACAAAGACCTTTCGCTCCGATGTGCGCGTTCTGCTCAACCCCTCCTGAGACCCCGGCCCTCATTGACATTCACTTTTGGACAGCTGCTGGGCCCTTCCACCCAGTCTGACTGCAGCTGTTACTGAGATGAGACCAAATCCAGCTCAGGATGAAGGACAAGTGTGGGACCAGAATGAATGGTGTGCCGAGTGTAGACTATGGCTCGCCAGCCTCTTACTAGCGTCCTGAAGCATCACCTAACGCTGGGCAAACACGCTAAGTTGTCTAGGATAATCTGATTTACGCTTGTTGTCCTGGCACAGTGATAAATAGGATCTCCGTTCACACCCAGAAGTGCCTGCCCATCCAAGATGCAGGACCGCACTCACCCTCCCTGATCCGGTATCCTCTAGGATTTATGTGTTTCATCCCCCTCCTGGTTGGCACTGCTTAGACAGGAACGGTTCCCAATTTGTATGTGAGCCCTCTGTTTTCCCCTTGTGTCTCCCCTGTGCTCTGGCATTCCCCCTACCATGAGACAACTCTGCTGTACTCTGAGCCTCTAGAGAATGTGTCTCAGATTCCTGGCCCCTGGCTTTCCTGACAGCATGCTTTGGGGGTGGGGTGATGGTGTGCGGGCTGGGAGCTGCTCAGGCCTGCCCTCGGACGACTTTGGTCTTCTCTTCAGGGGATCGCAATAGTCCGCCCACCTGCATCCCTCCTGGAGTGACAACAAGAAATACAGGGAGCTCCTTCGTTCTTACAAATGAGGCTTTTGTGAATCTCATGGCCTCTGCAATGGTAAAGGACCTGACTTTGTCCAAAGAGAGGTCTGGCCTTTGCCCTCAGTTTCTGGGAGGCAATCTATATCATACGTGGTAGGAGCGACTCTGGTTAGGGCAGGAACTGACTCATCGGATCTCGGAGGGGGACTAGCCTCAGAGTCGAGGTAAGGTGGGTGGCTGGCCATACTAGCCAGACCAGCCATGTGGCTTAGGGTGGGGGCTTCCCGTCACGTGGTATTAGTTGGCCATCAGCCTGGTGAAGGAGGTCCGCTGTGGGGGCAAGTAGTCAAACAGTCAAGCTTGCATAATGGAGCCTCAGGGAAAACCGTGATCAGCAAGGCTGGGGGGAAGTTTTCCTGACTTTCCCTGGTTGGCATTACTCTGTGCTCATTGTCACACGTTGACAGTGGGCAGGTAATGCCCCCTGTCTCCACACGGAAGGGACAGCAGAAGCTTCATGTTTGAGACCCCTCTCCCTTCGACCCACTCTGTGCCGTGTGCTTCATCTTTTGGAAGATTTTGACCTGCTTCCTTTGCCTGTAATATTTTGTCACGGTGGGTATCGCAGCCCTCAGTGAGTTCTCTGAGTCCCTCCAGTGAATGATCCACCATGAGGGCCATTAGGGGAATCTCCCGAACTTGTGGTTGGTGTCAGAAGTGAGGGTGGTCCCAGGTAGAGGCTGTGCCCTGTGTCTTACACACTTTGGTGAAATTCAGGCAGGGTCAGTGTTGGTACCTTTGCACTTCTATGGAAGAGGAGACACATTCCGGTCCCTTTTCTCTCAAGGGCCTTCCGGCTCCTTTTCTAGGTAGAGTTGCCAGGGGAGGATTGCTAGTTCCTCCCACATGAGTGCAATGCAAAAGGTCTAATATCCCAAGATTAGCTGAACATGCCCTTCACATCTCTACCCAGATAGTGAAAATACTGAACCGCTTCCATCGCTGACGGCAGAGTCCCTCCTGGTGGCCTTCGTGAGACCCCTCGATAAACCTGCACTGCAGTGTTAGAGGAAGGGAGAAGAAGAGGTGCATACAAGAGGCACAACGGATGGGTTTCACTTCAAGGGAGACGGGTGGGGAGTGAACACGAGGGGGGCTGGGGGAGAGCAAGGTGAGAACAGCAGTCAGTGGAAAGCCTGGTGTGGGGACACCCACTCGGCATGAGGACACCGATGCCCTGGCTCCACGTAGAGCCTGTCAGCTGCCCCATCTGTGGTTTCTCCAGGGACCTTGCCTCCCTCCCCACCACAGAGGCTCCCACCGCCTCGTGCGAGGGGGTCTGAGACTCTCTGTGGGATCTACACACACCCAGCAAAGCTCTAGAGGCAGCACAGGCCTGGAGACAAGTCTGCTGTGGCCGTTTGCAGAAGCCTTCCAGATGACTTCGACCTCCAGACAATGGACTTGGGGGCATGAAGTACTTTGGATCACTGGCGTTTCTGGTACCTACACACTGTCTTACTTCCTGAGCACTGACCACGTATTAACCACTTGGCTAAGTTGTTGGCTCCTTCGCTCTTTACTCCTTTTCATCCTACGGGGTGGGTACTCTGTCCATGTCACGGTAGAGAAGCCTGACATACACATTCATACTCGGTCAACAGCGCCTTTATTCCAGCTCCTCCTCAAGAGCGTCCACTGACTCCTTGGGAGTTCGACATTGAATTCAGGCTTTCCACCTACACCTGCCACCCTGCCAGGCCTTGAGACCCAACCTCACTGGCCCCTAGGGCCTGACCTCTTACCCTTCCCTGCTCCAGCCTCTTGGACTCTGCCGTTGAGAGAAACTCAACAGCAGCTCATGAACAGCTCATGTTCATTTCCACCTATGGGTCCCGGGGCCTTGCTTCCTCTTCTCCATCCGCGCAGTCTTTCCTTCCTGGCCTGGGTGACCCCACCTGCTCTACCCCCTGGACGCCATCATGGTCTCCCTGCCTGCGCTCCGTGCACTGGGTGCTCTGCGCACCCTTCTGTCCTCGTGGCTGGGTGCCTGTGGAGTGGCCTCTGGCTGGGATGGCCCCAGAGAGCACGCTCTGGGAAGGGTTACGTGTGCTGCGTGCAAGCTACCAAAATGACGATGAGTGAGGACGGTAAGAGTAGTACAGGTTTTGAGTTTTCCTAGCTGAGCTGCTAGGCAGGTGGTATGAGAAAGCTAATTTGTGTTGACTCTCCTCGAAAGAACGATGATGTTGTAGGGCGAGTCGGCAAATGTCTGGAACGGGGAGGCGGATCTCAAGAGTCTACCTTTGCTCATCGGCACCGGGCACATTCTGTCTACAATCCCTTCTCATCCACCCACTCACCTCTCTATGTTTTATCGTTCTGATTTCCAGCATTTTAAATATGCTTGAATTCTTAGATTCCTTACTTAGAGCATTAGTGGGTATAGTAGATAGAATAATACTCCCCCTGCACGCCCCCCCCCCCCCCCCCGCAAGTTGTTCATGTCCTCACGATCCCTGGGACCTGTGAATGTATCAGGTGAATGCAGAGGGGAATTAAGGCTGCTAAGCAGCTGACCTTCGGATGAAAGGATGCTGGATGTCCCTGGTGGGCCTAATATCGCAGGGGTCCTTAAACGCAGAGGGGGAGGCAGAAGAGATCAGAGTCACGGGGAAATGTCACTAGGGGAGAAGGCTCAGAGAGATAGGGTGTTGTGTCATGTCAACAGCTCGGTTTGTGGTCATATGTTACAGCGGCAATGGAAGCAGATAGAGTGAGGACTGCAGAGATGTCTATGGAAAACTGTTGAGACTCCCTGCTCACAAGCCCAGGCTCTGAGGCTGCCTGATAACAAGTCTTGGCTCTTGAGGGGCACCCGGGTGGCTCAGTCGGTTAAGCGTCCGTCTCTTGAGTCGGGTTCAGGTCATGATCTCGTGGTTTGTGGGTTCGAGCCCCACAGAGGGCTCTGTGCTGACAGCTCAGAGCCTGGAGCCTGCTTCAGATTCTCTGCCTCCCTCCCTTTGTGCCCTTGCCAGCTCGTGCATTGTCTCTTTCTCTCTCTCTCAAAGGTAAAGAAAGCATTAAAACAAAAAAAATCTTGGCTCTTGAGATGTTGATTTCCACCCCTCCCAGTGTTATTGTAAGAATCAAGTGAGGTAATGTGTCTACGGTGCTGAAAATGGTGCCACACAGTCCCTTGTTGCTATTTACCATTATTTTTCCATGCTACTGTAGCTGGTGCCATTCATAATCTGCAAAAAAAATTATGTTTAGTAAACATTTGGCTTCTGTATACATGGGCTGCTGGGTTTTGCATTTGTCTAACTAGAAGACCTGGATTCACACTCTACCTTTGCGTAAAGGCCTCGGCCTTGATACAAGAACTCTGTCTTTGAGATGTGGAGAAATGTTCAAAGCTCAACACTCAGCTTTGAGGGTGCACAAGGGAAGCACCGTACTGAAATCAGAGGGAGCACAAGTAGCTGATTTCCAGTGAGTTCGACAGTTTTGTTTCGTTTTTTTTTAAGTTTATTTCTTTATTTCGATAGAGACAGAGACAGCGTGAGTGGGGGAGGGGCAGAGAGGGAGACCGCGAATCCCAAGCAGGCTCTGGCACCGTCATTCCGGAGCCTGATGCGGGGCCTGAACCCACGAAACCGTGAGATCATGATCTCAGTGGAAACCATGAGTTGACGGCTTAACCAACTCAGCCACCCAGATGCCCTGAGTTGGATAGGTTTTAATTTTCCTTCTCTGAGTTCCTGGAAGGTGGGGTCAGAATACTGGGTTAGGGAATGATTTTCTTGAGCCATTTCATGGAGGTATGGCCAGGCAAAGAGTTTGTTTAAAAACCTCTTGCAAAGTAAGTTGGGGATGTCAGATTGGGGTTATGTAGAAAGCTCATTTATCAAAAAAAAAAAAAAGCAAGGCAAGTTGCTTTTTTCCTTTTGTTTTTGGTGTGTGATGTCTCACTGGAAGGCTTTCAGTGTTTCTCTTAGTCCCTGACTCTCTTAAAAACCCAGTTCCTATCCCAGGCTGAAGCACCTCTGTCTCCTTTTCTGCCCTGGCCTCTCCCTTTCCATGCTCCACCGTCACCCTGTTAGTGACCACATGTAGGGTCTTCAAAATTCCACCATTTCACATGTGCCCATCTTCGGCTTTCTCACAGCCCCTCCCTCACTTGTGCCTCGTGCCTTGTGCCTAGACTATGACCAGCGCCTCCTGGCTGGGTTGCTTTCAGACTCTCCTTCTCAAAACTTGTTCCCCATAGATTCAACTATTTTCTTGAAGTGCAGTTTGTGATATGAACCACTCCAGTCTGCCCAGTGCTTTAGTATCTCTTGCTGGTAACTCAGTTAAATATCAGGGCCTCGTCCCAGCATCCAAGACTACGGTCCATGCTTCGTACACTGTGAGGTTTCCTTGTCTACAGTTCCTGGGGGCTACCCGGGTTCATGCTGCTGCTCCTTCTGAGCTGACTCTCTCCATTCCTCTTTAGAGAGAGAGAGAGCAAGTGACCGCACACTGGAGCAGGGGAGGGACAGAGAGAGTGGGAGACAGAATCCCAAGTAGGCTGTATGCTGTCAGCATAGAACACACTGTGGATTCCAACTCACGAATTGGAAGATCATGACCGGAGCCCAAGTCAAGAGTCGGATGCTTAGCCAACTGAGCCATCCAGGAGTCCACATTTATTATATGTTCTTAATGAAACTTTAGTTTTACGGACCCTTATGTACTTTTATCTCCACTAATGGAAGCTCTTCAAGGTTAGGGTCTAGGAGTGCTCCATATCTATGAACATAAACTACAGTTTGGTACATTACCTTGAACATGGTGGTAGTCTAAAGCTATCTTATAAGTGAAATTCCCTCATTGGTGAAGCTATCATTTTCTTTCAAAACGCAGATAGAAAAAGTACATAAAATATGATGTATATATTATAATGTGAGAGCCCATGAAATGGGGAAATACAACATGCCTTGGCATCCTTGGGCTGAATTCTGCCTTGTGGGTTAGAGGAGACTAATAGCTGAATGGATTCCACCAATACAAACACACACACACACACACACACACGCACACACGCACACACACACGCACACACACACGCACACCCTGTAGCTGAGCCTGAAATGAAATGCATAGCTTTGTTTACAGAGAGGCTTCAAGGTAAAAGTCAAGCCGTTGAAGATAACATTATGCAATAGTTTCCTCTTGCTAGGTCACCAGTTAACCCCAAACTCCCTGGCGGAAAACAATCACCATCGTCTCACATAGCTTCTATGGGCCAGGAAAGGGGAGTGGCCCTTCTGGGTGCTTCTTGCTCAGATTCTGTTACGACCGTGGGTTCAACAGTGGCTGAGGTTGTAGTCAGCAAAGACAAGACTCAGACTAGAGAGATACAAGGATCCATAGTCCTGTGGCAAATGAGTGCTCACTCTGGGCAGATATCCTCAGTTCCCCCCTACATGGTCTTCTCCACTGGACACATCAGTGTTGTGTGTTTTTCAAAGGTTTGTTTATTTTGAGAGAGAGAGTGGGAGAGAGAATGTGAGTGAGGGAGGGGCAGAGAGAGAAGGAGAGAGTATCCCCAACAGGTTCCATACTCAGCACAGAACCTAACCTGGGGCTCAATCTCATGACCTCAGGATCGCAACCTGAGCTGATAGGAAGAGTCAGATGCTCAACCAACTGAGCCACCCAGGCGTCCCAGGCACATCCAGAATTTATTGACACTGTGGCTGGCTTCCACCAGAGCGAGGGGGCCCTATGCAGAGTGGAGAGACACTACCCAGGAACTTGAATATTGGGAAGTGAAAATCACGGGCGCCCTGTTGGAAGCTGCCTACCACGCTCCCGTTGCTGACGTCCAATTATTCTACGTCTTGGGCCCCTGGTAGAAAAAAGTTTGTTGCCTTTACTTGAATCCTGTGGGGTTTGGTGGGGTCTGAGGCATTAGTCCTCAGCTCTAGAATTCCAGGCTTGGCTTTCTGGGAGGCTATCTTGCCCTTTTTAGAACCCGTCCCCCCCATTCCAAGCATACCTACTTAGTGGTGGCCTTGGTTCCTGGGCCTCTCAATTACAGTGGGAAGAATGCAGCAGCCCCGCCATTAATGCACAGCCATCCATGGCTTCTGGACAAGAATTTGATTAAACATTGTAAAACCAGTCCTGATGCAGCCAGAATGCCCCATGTACTGCTGACTTTTTGGTAGGGCTGAAATTAAGGGCCGATTTCTTCCGAATGGAAGGTATTTCTCTCTCCCTTTGGAAGCAAATCCTTTTAATAAGGATCTGGATTGGCTTCACTTATTTATTCAGCACTCTCTCAGCGGCAAGTTGATGATGAGATACATTCCATTTCGGTGACACACACATTTGAAAGGATTCATGCTTCTGATCATAAAAGATAAAGTTTTTTTTCTTTCGCAACATCTGGAGCCTGATGAATAATTACTATAATTAAACAAGAGGCCATTGTATATTTGGGTATTTTTAAAGCTTCCAATGCCTCTCTGTGTGCAAGATTCACGTTGCACGCTCTTTGTTCTAAAGCGTTCTACTGTGCAGGGCTCACAATCTACTGAGGAGCCCTCATGGCTGGCGTGAAAAGTAGGTCATTACTGCCTAATCTTCATCACTCCCTTTTTCTGCCTCTCCAAAAGCTTTAATAACTGAGTTCACTGCACCCCTCAGGATTCTCCACCTGGCCCCACAGCACCTCATAGCTCTGGAGGGGAAGGAGCTGGACAGGGCATCAGGGACAGGGGTGTTAGCTCCTCTTCTCCACCCCACCAACGTGATTGGCTTAGTGAAATCATCTTGTCATCATCCCTGCCACCTCAGTGGTTGTTGACACTACTAGAGATCGATTTAATTTGTTTTTTATTTTAATTAAAAAAAAAATTTAAGGTTATTTATTTTTGAGTGAGACGGAGACAGTGGGAGCAGGGGGAGGGACCCAGAGAGAGGGAGAGAGAGAATCCTAAGCAGGCTTTGCGCTATCAACACAGAGTCCGATGCAGGGCTCGAATTCACAAAACCATGAGATCATGATCTGAGCCAAAACCAAGAGTCAGACGCTTAGCCGACTGAGCCACCAGAGAGCCCCAACGCTACTAGGGGTAGATTTTAGATGAACCACCGTGAGATAGAAACCACCTGCAGTCTTGCATTTTTTGAGTACATATTTCTTTTTTTTTTAGTTATAAAATGCATCTTTATTTATTTTGAGGGGTGCGGAGGGGCAGAGGGAGAGAGAGAGAGGGAGAGAGAAAGAATCTCCTGAGCACAGAGCACGATGCAGGGCTTGCTTTCCCCAGTCGTGAGCTCATAACCTGAGCTGAAATCAAAAGTCAGACGTCCAGGTGCCCCTTAAGTGCCTATTTCTTAAAATTATATTAGTCTTATTATCATTCCATCATCTGGTTACCCTTCCAGGTTTATTCCCCTCAGTATTAGAACATGTTCATTCCTGTGCAGAATCCTGGTGCTTTGCTAGTCAAGCTGACCTTGGCACTGGGGTTGCTTCCAAGAACCTGAATCTACAGATGGATTTGGCATCTCCAGCTTTGTGATAGAAGCCCTGAAAATAACCCTAATCACCTAGAGCCCAAAGGGTCTTTGATACATGCTATATCCTCATTTCTTATTGAGTTTGCCATTTATTCAACTTCATGGATGTTAACTATTTTGGGCAGACAAGGAACTGCAAATATATCTTGATGTTCTCATAAACGAATTGCTTTATATTTCACAATATTCTTTAAGTGCCTTGTACATGGTAGGTGCTCAGTAAATTCTTATCACTTGATTGAGTGACATGAATTCACGATTGTTTGTTAATATTTATGTTTGGCCTTTTGAATCGTGATTCCAGAGGCAAAAATAACTAGGAGGATGGTGTGAAGTAAAGCTGGACCAAATTAATACATGATGTTAGGAGGTTTATCATTAGAGAAAATCTTTTGTGAATCTATATTAGCATGTATGTATGCATTCATTCACTCTTTCAAAGTAGGCTCCGTTCCCAGCCTGGAGCCCAATGTGGAGCTTAAACTCCAAACCCCGAGATCAAGACCTGAGGTGAGATCAAGAGTTGCAATTTCTTGTCTGCCAAAAAATAATTAATATCCATGAAGTTGAATAAATGGCGAACTCAACAAGAAATGAGGATATAGCATGTACCAAAGACCCTTCGGGCTCTAGGTGATTAGGGTTATTTTCAGGGCTTCTATCACAAAGCTGGAGATGCCAAATCCATCTATACGTTCAGGTTCTTGGATGATAACCCCAATGCCAAGGTCAGCCTGCCTAACAAAGCACCTGAGCCACCCAGGTGCCCCTATACTAGCAGTTAAATAAATATTTACTATTGTATAAAAAAAATGTGGAGCTTGTTACAAGAGAATGAATGGTACCAAAATTTATTGATGAATAAACGTTTTGCCTGTGGAATCTTGAAGAATTGAGGGCATAGTCATAGCTAGGAATAACAAGTTAATGGCTATCTTCACCTCTTCTCATTGATTGAAGGAGCCTTATGAAAGTACTAAGACAGACAGCCACCATGAAACATGTTGGAATGAAACCTGCTTTAGTATTTTGTGATTTAGTGTTTTTAAAATAATCCAGGGAAGGTGAATTAAAGCCGATGCTCTGTCTCAACAAAAGAATTCTGCTGGTATAAGAAACATTTAGGTAGCTATTGCAAAGACGAAAGTACTCATTTTTAAGGCAAAAAGAAAATATATGTTCATATTAAGTGTATATACTAAAACTGCATGTATGGATATTAGATACATACAGATTTAGAGTTAGGGCTCATACATCCTGTTGGAGGAATCACGAAAATGATCCTTTGTAAAGAGTTACTGGTGCCGACCGGCAGAATGTAAAATGAGTGCATTCATTTATCCCCGCAATGTGTCAGATGACCAGCTTTCATAAAAAGTACTATTAACCTAAAAAATTAGGGTCAGTAAAAGCCTAGCTCTAATTCACAAAACTCAAAAAGCTGAACCGTTAGACCCAATGAGCTCATCATGATAGATTAAAGACCAAACATAAAGACATTATGAAATATGTGATTTTAATATGTTTGATCATATCAGAGCAATCCTTTAATAGCATGATTTTATCACAGAACTTGGCGAGTTTTTCCTGAAATCCAAGAAGGCGATCTAAAAGAATTTAACCCATTCTTGTGTCACAGCTGGAACTCTTAAGAGTGAGCTATCATGTTACCTCATTAAACTCTGAGCATAAGTCTGGTCTTTATCATTACTTGGATTTCACAAAGGAGGAAACAGAAATGGCTGATTTGCATGTCCCTGCATTTTCTGCTATGCTCCTGTTAGGATCACGTTTGGAATGGTCAGAAACAAATAGAGGGATGTTCAGATGGTCATTCTTGTGACCAAGAGGTGATTAAAAAACGGTTCTCAACTTGGAGCCTCAAAGTCAAATGTGTGTATTCTCCTTTTCCTAGTGGACAAAATATGGAAGATGGGGCAAGCCCCTCCAGACTGGAGAACTTGGTGGGCACCCTCATTCTTTCCCGGGGAAGTTGAGGCCAGCCCAGCCATGAAAGACACGCTGAGAATCAACAAGATGGACACTGAGGGAAGGAGACTACTGAATTGAAAGCCCTTTCTCCTTTGCTAACAACCAGTTCACACGTGGAAGAAAGCTCAGTTATACATTTTACCTCTAAAGATTGGGACATACATCCAACATTCCATTCCCATGGGTACCATGAGGACAAAGCTCCTAAAGGCTCAGACATTTGTGAGGATGGTTGGCGGGAGAACACAGCTTTGCTCTTAGCGTGATTTTGTGACCAGGCCCAGATGGAAACTGCCATAGTCTGAATACGTGTGTCCCCCAAACTCACGGAGTGTGTGATGGTGTTCGAAAGTGTGGTCCTGGGGTTGGGGGTGCTTAGGCCATGAGCGTGGAGCTCTCCTGAGCAGGATTTAGTGCCTCAGGAAAGGGACTCCAGAGAGATCCCTAGCCCTGTCCCCCATATCAGAACACAGAGAGAAGGTGCTGGCTAAGACTCAGGAAGAGGTCCCTCCCCACATGTGACCAAGCTGCCACATTGTTGTCAGACTTGCCAACCTCTAGAGCTGCAAGAGATAAATTTCTGTTGTTAATTAACCACCCAGTGTGTGCTGTTGGGTTAGAGCAGCCCAGATGGATTAAGTAAGACAGGGACTGTGGGCATCTTGACTTGCTCATGATCTGGTCCTTTAAAAATCATACTCTTGACAAACTTCCGCATTTACTTTGACGAGTCCGAGCTCTGTGTAGGAGACAAGTGGAGGGGGAGGTCTCATTTTCTGTCTCAAGCCAGTCAGCTCTGCTAGCCTTGAATACTCTGCTCAGTAGAACCCAGCAGGCAGCTGCCTGGCCAACCCTTCTTGTAAGTTGGGGGCAGCGGAGTGACTCAGCCCCCCCTTCCTGTGTGTTTTGTCCAAAGACAATACTTTATCTGTAACCAGGGAATGGGAAACCCAAGTTGCTCCATCTTGTGACGTTTCTGTGACTCTCTTAGTACCTCCTAGAGAACAGTGTCCTAGGCAAGTGTGCCTGGCCTGCCCTTAATTCAGCTCTGTTCCTGACAATATGATTTGTAGAACAGAGAACCTTGTGTATCAGGGGTTTCCTGTTTGCCAGAAAGTCATTGCCAGAAAGTCATTACTTGATTGCATATGTATTTGCAAGCATGCAGAAGAAAAATGATCAAAAGTTTTTTGACTACCTCCTTCTTCCATTAAGGGAGGAATGTTCTTGAATTTTCTCTCTTCATGCTAAAAATTCTCTTTGCCAATCTCCACGTAATTATCTCTCCCACCTAGGAAGGCCCAGTTTTATCTTCTTCCCTACTCTAGGTAGGCACCCTTCTCACCTACTAAAACATACAAATAGGAGGTTTGGGGAGGATTTGAGGAGAAGATGACTATTTGGGAGGAGGAGACCTTTAATTTCAAAATCCACTCCAAGGAGGTATGTAAACCTCCAATCTGCCTCTTTGTTGTATCATTTCTAGCTACACACAAACCTCAATAATAATTTAATGTTGTTAACAACAACAAAAAAGACTCCGGCATTTGTGATGAAGAGATTTTGCTTATATTTGTTTGAGGGAACCTGTACCCATTTGTTTTAGTAACCTTTAAAACTGTTCAGCACAGGGGTTCCTGGCTGGCTTAGTCAGTGGAGCATGTGAGTCTCGACCTTGGAGTCGTGAGTTCAAGTCCCACATGAGGCACAGAGATTACTTAAAAAAAAAAAAAAGAAGAAAGAAAAAGAAATGGTTCAACGGAAGTTATTCCAACTGTTGTGTTATGGTAAAATTCAAACTATTTTTTTTTTGTGGGCAAAATCTTTATTAATTTCAATTATGAAGACATCTCATTTTACTTCTAAATGAAAGAGTTTGGGAAAAAGTATCAATCAATCAATCTAGGTTGTTTTAAAGATTTTCTAGGAGCACCTGTGTGGTCCAGTAGGTTAAACATCTGACTCTTGGTTTCAGCTCAGGTCATGATCTCACAGTTTGGTGAGACTGAGCCCCGTGCTGCCAGCACACAGTCTGCTTGGGATTCTCTCTTTTTCTGTCTCTCTCTCTCTCTCTCTCTTTGTCTCTGCTTCCTTGTGCCATCTCTTTCCCTCTCAAAATAAATAAAAATAAATAAGTTATTGTCTGTATTTCTTTTAAATATGTTAGCTTATAATAAGTGTCATGATACTGAAAAAAAGTAGAATGTTGGCTTTGAAAGTTAACTTGCCTCAGATATGTCATCAGGATTAGTTCTCTCAGGTTAAAAAAAAAAAAGCTTAAATTCGGGGCACCTGGGTGGTTCAGTCAGTTAAGCATCTGACTCTTGCTTTAGGCTCAGGTCATAATCTCACAATGTGTGAGTTTGAGCCCGAATCTGACTCTGGGCTGGCAGTGGAGAGCCTGCTTGGGGCTCCATCTCCTCTCTCTCTGACCCTCCCCCACTCACCTTGTCTCTGTCTTTCTCAAAATAAATAAACTTTTAAAAAAACTCTTAAATTCACCTTTATTTATTTATTTATTTATTTGAGAAGGAAAGAGAGCACATTCTTGCATGAGCAGGGGAGAGACAGAAGGATAGAGAGAGAGAGAACGAGCGATCCCAAGCAGGTGCCATGCTTAGCACAAAGCCTGACCCAGGGCTCGACCTCAGGAAGTGTGAAATCATGACCTGAGCCAAAATGAAGAGTCAGATCCTCAGCCGACTGAGCCACCCTGGCGCCCCTTCAATTCTACTTTAAATAAAAGTAATTTTCAGATGTGCTTGACTAATTGCATATAATTCCTTGTCACATTTTTAATGAAGCTGCTAAAATGCTTCATAAGCTGACACATTAATTTAGTACTACAAGACGATATTGTAGTACTTAACTCCAAACTTTCCCCGACAGCGTGGACCATCAGGCATAGCAACGCTCCGTGTTGTTGTGAAATGCGCACTGTTGGCCTCTTGGCAGTGGACTCTTCACTGGCCCAGAAGTTTCTGGGCTAAGAACAGACTGGAATGAGGGTAGGATAGGATGTGAGGTTCTGTGACCAGTTAGCATACCCCTACATTAGAAAGGGTGGTCATTTACTCTGGGCCGGGTGCTGGAGTACAGAGGCAATTAGATACCAAAGTCTTCCATTTCGGGGAACTTATTTTTTAGTAAACAAACAAAGAACAATGATAATCGTCATCACTATTAGAAAACAAAACTGAATCTTGTCATAGGGACCAAGCCATGATGGAAAGGCTCTGTGCATGTGTGTTTTGTTTAATATGTTTTATTTTTTATTTTTTTAATGTTTCTTTTTTTTTATTTTGAGAAAGAGAGCAGGGGAAGGCCAGAGGGAGGCAGACAAAGAGAATCCTAAGCAGGTTCTGTGCTGTCAGTACAGAGCCTGATGTGGGGCTTGAACTCGTGAACCATGAGATCAGGACCTGAGCTGAAGTCAAGATTCAAATGCTTAACAGACTGAGCCACCCAGGAACCCCTCCCTTTGTTTTATTTATACTTTTTTTTTTAAATAAAGTTTATTCATTTTGAGAGGGACAGAGTTTGAGTAGGGGAGGGGCAGAGAGAGAGGGAAACAGAGAATCCCATGCAGGCTCTGTGCCATTGGCATGGAGCCCAATGCGGGGCTCGAACTCATGAAACCGTGAGATCGTGACCTGAGCTGAAACCAAGAGTCCGTCGCTTAATCAACTGAGCCACTCAGGCACCTCTCACTTTGTTTACTTTTCAGAGAAGTATCATGGATCCACAAAGTTTGAGGTGTACAATACAGTGATTCAGCAACTCTATCCCTTACGCTGTGGTCACTGCAAACGTAGGTAACATCTGACACCAAACGATGCTCTTATAATACAGTTGACTGTGATGTGTTTAATTGTCTTTGCTTTTTATTTATGGTCTTTGTTTTTCCAAATGAAGTAACTAGTCTAGTTAGCGAGCCAGGATGCAAAAATTCATCCCCTTTAAAATCCAGGGTCCGTTTGTGGGGGTGCTGGTGGAAAAGTGGGAAGGAGACGGAAATAGAGTGAATGTTCGCATGGTGGTCATTTTCTTTCCTGTTGTAAATACCTTTTTTACAGAGCTCTGATGTGTGCATTTTCAAGTTAACAGTGAAATCATATAGGCCAACTGCCTATGGAAATAAGCATGGGTATTACATAAATAGACACTTGTTGATGAGTGAAAACTAAAATACTTGATCTAACTGAAGTATTTTCTTTCGTTAAAAAATAAAAACACAAATTGGGATGCCTGGGTGGCTCAGTCAGTTAAGGGTCTGACTTCGGCTCAGGTCATGATCGCGCGGTTTGTGGGTTCGAGCCCCACGTCGGGCTCTGTGCTGACAGCTCGGAGCCTGGAGCCTGCTTCGGATTCTGTGTCTCCCTCTCTTTTTGCCCCTTGCCTGCTTGTGCTCTGTCTCTGTCTCAAAAATAAATAAATATTAAAAACATGATAAAAACATATCTAAATGCAGGAATGGGAATCACAGAAGGATATTTAAGAAGCACTAGTCTTTGAAAAGTGGTTAAATTACATTAACAACCCAAAATAAGACCTACTTTTTACCTTATAGCTCTTTCATGAAAAATCACCTCATGTAGGACGAATACCCATGTTTGGCCTTATTATTACAATTAGACCCATGCACAGCAGAGTCACAGGGTTTCCTGACATGGATCTCAATGCCATGAGGGAGATGAATGCCAAAGAATGTCTATACTTCAGGTCGTTGTCGCGATTAGCCTTGTTTTTGTCAGGCTCTATTTGGAAAGGAAGAACGTTTTAATGTTTGTAAATGGCTACTATAATTTTACTGTGGGCTCTGAGCCACGAGTGACTGAGTCGGTTGCACTAGAAAATACTGTTGGTCCACTAGTCTCAAGACACCAGGTGGCCAGGGCAGTGCTCTTGGCTCGAGACTCATCATGGTACCGGGAGGGTCTGTGACTGGCAATGCTGGGTCATCTGGTCACAGTGTTCTACAACCACGTGCGAAGAGCATTCGAGCCAGGAGCCAGTCACCTCCTCCCAAGTCCACAGAAGGTTCTGTTGCAATCCATTCATCCCTTGCCCAGAAGGGCCACTGGGGACAATGATGAACCTAACTGTGGGCTGGGAGAAATCAGATAAGCACCTCTATTGTGTTGACATTCTCTAGTGGCTTAGGGACGCAGAGTTTTTCTGAGGCTCAGACAAAGAAGCTCAGAAACCGCAGTGGCTTTAGAGGTTGATGGTGACTATGTGGGTTTCTCTTTAATCACACCAGAAGGTTCCCATTGTTTAATCGGATGACTCAATAGTCCTTGTGAGTTTTGAAAAACAAAATTCTCCTTACACTGGTGTCCTTCATAGCCATCAGATAAAGGCTCTCCTACCCCGGAGTTCACATACCGTTGTGAAAAGGAAATGATCTAATCTGGGAAAATAAGTAAAACCTAAATAAACGGACTAACACGGGTCACTGGGATTTAAATACACGTCTTAGGTTCCTCCCACTATAGTTGATTATAAAAGAAAAAAATGTACCAGGAGCCCAGCCCTGAGCCAAATCAGGGAATCAGGGAAGTTTGGTGTTTGGCGTCTTACAGGTTTCACTGTGGGTGCTTTTGACCTTCCTTCTTAACAATGCCATCAGCACCCTGCCCTCCCCTGGCTCCCCGCCTCCCAGATAAACACACACACCTTTCATCCACCCCCTTGGCATCTGTTTGGTTTCTCTTATCAGCCTGCTGCTTTCATCTCTGCTCAGCCATTTAAGTCCTAATTCACCTTGGAGCGGATAGTGACACGCAGAGGGACTCCGCTGAGATGTGAGGTTCAAGATGCGGAGGAAGAAGCATGCAGCGGCATGGGCAGGTCAGTGGTGAGTCTGGAGCCCCAGGGAAGGACATTCCATCTGCTGCCTGCCCAGCCCTGCCTGGTCCTCCCCAGCCTGGTGCTGATCTATCACCTCTCTCATCTGGTGCCACCAGGCACATGGTTTCTGCCAGCTGAGGTCGCTGGATTTTCCTTTTGGCCTCTCTTCCTCTCCCTCTACATTCCAAAATCTTCAGAAAACTGGAAGCCGTTCAGAGATAGCAATTGTGAATGTAAATAACAGCGGACAGTAACATAAATAAAGGCCCTTGCTCCTCTAAGTGTGGTTTCCAGACCAGGAGACTTGACGTTCTTTGGCAGCTCGTTGGAAATGCAAGGTCTTGGGCTCATCCCACGCCCCCTGGATCAGATCTCAAGAACTTCCCAGGTTATCGGATACATCTGGGACACATACTGCCCTGTGTCTCAGTACTTACCCATTAATTACATTCGAATTGTGGACATTTTTTCTGTACTAGAAAAATGCCATGGTGACATGGAGACTGCGTTTAACACCTAACCTTGAAAGAACGATTAAGGAAAGAAATACTCATATTGAGTATGTATACTGACGATTTTCCAACCTGTAAACACCCATGATTGAACATGGGACCGTGCATTTGAATGTTTTGTTACTGAAGCATAGTTGACGTACAGTTATACGTTTGAGGTGTACAAAGTAGTGATTCAGCAATTCCATGCATTTCTCAGTGCTCATCAAGATAAGTGTCCTCTTAATTCCCTTTAATTCACCCACCCTCCCATCCGCCTCCCCTCTGGCAACCACCAATTTGTTCTCTGTCCTTAAGAGTGTGTGTTTGTTTGCTTGTTTGTCTCTCCTTTGTTCATTTTTTTCCTTTTCTAGAAAATATTTATTTATTTTGAGAGAGAGTGCCTAAGAGGGGGTGCTGTAGAGAGAGAGGGAGAGACAGAGAGTCCCACGCAGGCTCTGTATGGTCAGTGTGGAGCCCAAGGTGGGGATCAATCCCATGAACCATGAGATCATGACTTGAGTTGAAATCATGAATCAGACCCTTAATCAGTTAAACCACCTAGGCAGCCCCATTTGCTCCTTTGTTTTGTTTGTTTTAAGCTCCACATGTAAGTGAAATCCTATGGTATTTGTCTTGCCCTGACTGAATTCATTTAGCATAATACCCTGTAGGTCCATTCGTGTTTTGGCAAATGGCAAGAATCTTGTTTATGGCTGAGTAATATTCCATTACATGCACACACATGGGTACATACATAGCTACCATTTCTTCTTTATCCATTCTCCTTTATCCACTCATTTGTTCATAGATGTTGGGTTGTTTCTATATCTTACGTAAATACTGCTGCAATAAACTTAGGGCTAGGTATATCTTTTGGAATTAGTGTTGTTGTTTTCTTGGGGTAAATACCCAGCAGTGGAATTAGTGGGTCGTACAGTAGTTTTATTTTTAATTTTTTGAGGAACCTCTGGAATGTCTTCCATTGCTGTTGTACGAGTTTGCATTCCCACCAGTAGCACAGGAGGGTGCCTTTTTCTGCACATTCTTCCCAACCCTTGCTATTTCTTGTGATTTTGATTTTAGCCATTTTGACAGGTGTAAAGTCATACCTCACTATGGTTTTGGTTTGCATTTCTTTAATGAGTGGTAATGAGTCTGTTGGCCATCTGTGTCTTTGGAAAAATGTCTATTCAGTTCTTCCCATCTTTAATTGGATTATTCGGCTGGTTTTTTTTTTCTTTCTTTATTTTTATTTTTTTTTTTGGTGTGGGGTTGTATAAGTTCTTTATATATTCTAGATACTAAACCCTTGTTGGATACATCATTTGCACCTATCTTCGCCCACCCAGTAGGTTGCCTTTTTGTTTTGTTGATGGTTTCTATATAAAAATATTATTTTAAAACGATTACTTTTTAAAAACATCCCTAATGAAAAAATTGTATAAAAACACAATAGTTGAGTAGCTATTTGGAACTCTGTTTTATTTGATAGAGAAATGGCAGGATCTGGAAATTTGTTCTTTTCCCCGTCAAAAAAATTAATCTACTCCTTTGACCATTGTAGTTTTTTGAAGATGGCTACAAATACATTTCACATCGCATATGCTTTTCCTGCAATGTGACTTTGAAATTTTTTTCCAACAGAACTTGAGGTCTACGTTGCTTCCCCTTGGCATCAGGCAGGCTTTGATGACTGGACCAGTGGAGTATGGTGGGAGTGGTTCTACATGAATCTGAGACAATTTCACGTCGGCCTTGCTGGAATTCTGGAATATTTTACTGTTTAGTAGTTACTCTTCACGTTTTTAGCCTCTAAGTGAACAGCACTACTCTGAGAAATTCCAAACCTGTCCAGCTAGAGTACATGGAAAGGCTCTCAGACGCTGGGTAGCCCAGCCTTTCATTGGTCCAAATGCACCAAACGAGAGACCATGAGTCAGAGCTAATCAGTTGAATTCTTGACCCACAGACCCCACAAGAAAAGATCAAACAATTGTTCTTCTTTGAAGCCAGTAAGTGACTGCTTACAAGTATTTTATTGCTTCCTGGCTAATGATATTTTGTGTTCTCATGCCAGCTTCCGGTGGTGATATTTAAGTTTGAGATAAAACTACGGATAGTGAATTGAGGTTGGTGTTGTCTAAGTGGTAAGAAGATTTTTGAAAGAGAAGTGGAGGATGGTAGAAATGGGATATTGGAATCCCATGGGCAGATGGGACGGCAGAAGAAAATGGAAGTCAGCAGCAGGGGAATGCCTTCGGTTGGGGCATTTATAGAACACGGAGAATTTAGGTAACAGAAAAAAGTTGGGGCCAGATTATAGGGGTTTTTAAATGGCAGACTGAAGTTTGACTTTGATCTGTGGACAAAGAGACCTGATTGACAGTTTGGCATATGCGCCTGTGTTGGAGGGAGGATGGCGATACTTACCTAATTGCTGTGGCACAGTTACAATTGTGCATAATGTGAAATACGTCCCGTAAACTTGACCGTGATTCCCATCTGAATACAGTACCAGGATGTGCTCTTTCATGCTTGGTCTTCACGATTTGTTTTTCATGTGACAAGGGCACATGCTCACACTTTACAAAAGCAGAGGGAATATTGCTCACAGCTGCATTTGGGCCACTCTTAAACTCCAGGGAATTTCACTCCTTGTTTCTATTTTTATAACCATCTTTGTCACTTTCACTTCTTCTCTTTTTCCCCTTTTAGATTCAGCCGCAGCCGTATCCAATAAAACACAGTGACAGATAGATGGATCTTACAGAAAATCTGCTGATTGCTCTCTCTGTAAACCTCACCTGTAAACAATAGAAGGACATTTGTTTCTCTGTCATGTTTCTGTGAGTACATAAAGATGAAGAACCAAATCAATGTTAGGAAAAAAGGAAAAAAAAAAAGAATATGTTATGGTTGTCTCCTAGTTGGCTCTTTGGTCACCATTCTCCCCCAGAACATGCTTTTACGTTTTGACGATCTATTTCACCGGAGACAAAAGAATTTCTGTTGCTCTGATTTTCAAGTTTCTCAGTGAGGAGACTCTAAAGACGCCAAATCCTAGTTACTGAAAAATGTTGACTTATTTCGTTCCTCGGATTCTGTGAAGTACCGTAGCCAGCATATGGTGTCATGATACCATCTCAGAAATTGTTATATGTGGAATATTCGGGAATATGCTAAGTACTTGGTTTAATAAAACTGTGTACATGAAAGAGTTGGATATTTCAAGAAGAGCCAGGATAGTGACAAAATGAGGTTCACCACTCCATCTTCGTTTCTCACCTGTCGCTAGCCCCCAGCCAGCCATTGACACGGGCACTAGAAAGATCTTTTGAGTTCACCACACAGTGGGTTATATCTCTGTGTAGTTCAAGTTGCATAGATAGACGCTCTGCCTTGGTAAGGATCACTTAGCTCTACCTGGATACCAGTGTTTCTTCTGCTGCCGAACAGGACCTTCGTGTTTAGACTTTGCACAGCTGGAAAATGCATCCCGTGGTCAACAAGGTAAAGCACAGAAAGGATGTTTCTGTGCTTTGTGGCAGGTGAGTGATTCGGGTCTCTTGTGGAGGCAGATGGACAAGGATCTGAACAGCAGTACAGATGGATAATTTAGGCACCATGCAGCCCCTTGGGGTTTGTACTGCTGGAAAACATTTTCAGCCCCAAGTAATAAAAATGACAGACAGTCACTCAGCCTACATGGAATTGTATCCTGTCATCTTTAGTCAGGAAAATCTGCCTCTGAAGTCAGTGGGGGGTTTTAGACTGAGAATGGGGATAAAATATGCCCCTGTAAGTAAAGACAATGGAATTAATGTTTAGCTGAGCAATTCAGAGCACATTTTAGTGACATGTATAAGAAATTATGGAAATTGCACAATTTCTCTTATAAGTGCATCATCACATTACTTGGTATCATGGTAGCCACCGATTTGTTTCCGAGGATGGATTTAACTGGCTTATTCATAGAATTCCACAGGGAAAATTGCCTTTCTTTTCTTCCTTAAAAGTCTATTAAGAACCTCATTCTATCACCGAGTTCTGGCTCTTTGAGAGCAGCATGAAGTACCCAATGGGGAATTAAAAATTATATCCTTTACTTAATTCTTTGAGCATTTTTGCAGAGAGTTAACATGGTGATGAACGTGGTGCCTGGAACTCAAATGTTACTCCCATGAAGGAAAGAGAAAGCTAGAACAGTCACAGGAAGAGGCACAGGAGAGACCCAGAGCCAGACCCAGGCTCCTAATAGGTGGTCTAAAGATGGGCAAAACTCTTCCTTTCTCCTTCTCCTGACACACAGGCCCCATAGCCTCCTTCTGATCATGGGGGTGCCAGCTTTAGACACCTAATTTTAGTGAAAGTTGTTGCTTGTTCTCATAATACAGTGATTATTTAAAAAAATTTTTTTTTTCAACGTTTATTTATTTTTGGGACAGAGAGAGACAGAGCATGAACGGGGGAGGGGCAGAGAGAGAGGGAGACACAGAATCGGAAACAGGCTCCAGGCTCTGAGCCATCAGCCCAGAGCCCGACGCGGGGCTCGAACTCAAGGACCGCGAGATCGTGACCTGGCTGAAGTCGGACGCTCAACCGACTGCGCCACCCAGGCGCCCCAACACCGTGATTTTTTAAAGTCAGGTGTCTCTTTAAATTTCCATAGTTTTCTTCTGAGAGCTCTTGAAGATGAGCGGAGTTAGATATATGTAATACATGTGTTTATTATATACATTATGTATGTTACATGCATGTTCCCTACATATATATTGAAGCGCCACGAGGTCCGACACATTTATACCTTGAAGAAGCACGTTATTTAGATCTTTTGAGACCATCGTGTTGATTGATCAAAGATAGGATGGAAAGGGGCAAGAACTTGTTACTGCGTGTTTCAGGTCTGAGAATTTCTTCTTAGAATTCTTTTACTTCTCCCCTTGGTATATTTTCTTTCCCCAACACCTAAATGTTCAGTGAATTTGCCTTCATGATTTGGTTGGAGGATGGGCACAGATAAGTGGTTCCTCTCCTCTCCAGTCTGCCACACTCTTGGGCAGCACGTTTTGAGGTGCCTGCTCTGGGTACCTTATAGGCTCTGGCCTTATATACCTCTGGCCTTATATACTTCTAGGCTCTTATATGCTCTGGGCATCCCTTTTCCTCCCCGTTCAGATGGTTTCGCAGGATTTGGACGCGAGTTCGATCGACTAGACTTTCCACTCAGATTTTTATCTTTCCTTTTGTTACGCTCATTCTGGTCTTGCAAAGTCTTTTGTCAAAGTGCCAACCATCCACTAACCTCGCCAGAGAATGTTGTTGACGTGACGGGGTCCATCTTCTCTGTATCAGGTAAATGATGTAGTGGGTTTTCATGCACCAACAACAGTGAGCAAATGAATACAGATTGTTTGCTGGGATGCGATCAAAAAGGATACAGCCACAGACGAGGACCTCAACCCAAACTCCAAGGTCTGGGGATTCAGTATGAAAACAGATCTCTCTGAATCTCTTTCGCCTGTTGCCCGGTGGCAATTTGTCCAGTTTTCTTTGGAAAACGAATGATCCCCCCGCTAAACGTCTTGACATTATTTCCTAACGCTCTTCTGATCCTGGTGGCGTAAATTCCTGGCAAGATCCAAGTGTGAAAACGCAAGTGGATGAAGCAGATCCTTCGGTCGCTCAGTTCTTGATTGAAGAAGTAGATGAGACAGGTCCCGATGCTGGATACTAGTGCTGCTGGAAGCTTCTTTCCCTGCCGCACGCTGTAATTAAAGAAGAGAGACATCACCGTGGGACCAGGTCCGAGGCGCTGTCCAGTTGAAAAGGTCACTGCCGCACATGAGCCCTTAGCATTCCCCCCACTGCCGTGGGCACTCTGGCTGCCGAAGGAGCTGCAGAAACACAATGCCTGGATAAACCAGGCATTGGTTTATCCAGTGATCTGCTTGTCACAAGTCCGGTCATTATGGGTCTGCCCTGAATCACAGAGGATAATGCTGTCCGGATGGGGCAAAGCGAGATTTTGAAAACACGCCCCTCAACAGAACAGAACAAAGGGATATTGCGTGTGTTGGTGGGAAGGATGTGGTGGACCAAGTGTGGGGGGTTTGGCTTTGAAGCCCCGTGATAAACCCCAAATATTTGGGAGCTGCTTTCTCTGACAGTCTCTGAGCTTGGCAGCAAAGCTTTTTTTTTTTTTTTTTTTTTTTGGCGTACTAAATGGGGATTTGAATAAATGGTTAGGAATGCCAGGGTTAAATTGACTGTTATTAGCACGTTCTCCGAGAATGAGTTGCTTTATTAGGGATTGTCCTTAAGACGGATTCATTTAAAACCCAGAACCTCTGCTTTGTTTTGATAGGGGTGGAAAGTTGAAGCAGCGAAGACAATGGAGGAGGGCTCTGTGGCAGATTTAAAATGAGGAGGGGGTGAGTCGTGGAAGGAGGAGTCAGGAGAGGGAACGTCCTCCCGTGAGCCTGGGCCTGTCCCAGCCCCCACCCTTCCAAACCCCACAATGCAGTGGGCAGACAGGGTTTTTGTGAGCCTCTCTGGAGCCAGGGGTTTGACCTTGAAGCAGATGACCCCCTCTCCAAGGTAGCCCAGATAGAAACTTCATTTCTTTGCCCGCTTCAGTCAAATCCACAAAAAGAACGAAGACAATTCTCATCTTACCAGCCCCAAAGGCAAGATTTTGTTTGATATTCCAGACAAAGCCCTGAAATTGCGTTTGACAAGAGAGGCCCCCAAATAGTGAATCATCTAAGGTTTTGACACATGAATCAGATTTTCCTTTTGTGTGATGAGGTAAGCTTTCAAATTGTAAGGTAAGATGATCACGCTGTGTTTCACGCAAGGGAGGGAGGCAGCTAGCTCTCCCCACCCTCTCCTCCTCAGGGTGTCTCCTTGAACCCATCATAGGCACTGTTTTTATATAGGCTTAGACTTTTTGATTTCACAATGGAAGGTGGTGGGTTCTTTGGATGCTCAGAACTGTAAATACATGCCTCTAAGATTAATTTAGAAGTTCCACGTGGTCCTGCAGGAGGTCATCTCAGGAAAGAACCCTATAATTGTTCTCTGTTCCGCTCCTGGGTCTCAACGCGTCTGAAATTCTGCCCAAACGTTGTCCAGGTTTTCGTGCCTGTAAATCTGCAGTGTCCGCTCATAGACCGTGTTCTCTCTCCTCTGTATTGAAACGGGGAGGTCTTTTGTGGGCAAGCTTGTTTGCCTTCCCTGATGGGGCTCAAAGGGCTTGTGGGGTACGTTGAGAACGGGGTAGAGCCAGCCAGGAGGTGAGTGAACAGAATAAGCAGCACAGGGTGAAGAAGGGGGTTTCCTGATGGATGACGGTGCAGCCGCTCTGTTTCACCCTGGTCTCGCCTCTGCTCATCTCTGACGGGGATTAAGTGAGCGGGCTCCAGCACTCCCTGGGCTTGCCATCCGTTCAAGCATGCATTTTCTTAAGTTTGGGTTTTGCAGTTCCATTGATGGCTGCTGCTTAAGCAGCTTGCCTGAGCCTCGTGGCGGCAGTTGGTGCTAACTTCTTGGCACCCAAAGCTGCCTTTCTTTCTAGAGGCTTGGCTCTTTTCACTGAGGCATTTTGTTGTCAAGCCCTGAGTTGACAGCGTGGAGTTACTATCACTCTTGCAACAAAAACTAAGTTTATAAGCTTGTAATTAGTGTTTAATGTTTAATATTTACACAGAGCTTTACAAAGCTCAAAACAGTCTAACAGAAAGAAAAGGGAAAGAAAGCAAAAGAAAACAAAAGCGCATTGGAACGGGCATGGAATGGTAGGAAGTCGCATAAAACGTATAATGCTACACACACACACACACACACACACACACAGGAATGAACACTCTTTCTTCTTCTTTTTGAATAAGACTTTCTAGATAACCGCTGAGAAATTACTGGCACATATTCTTAGTGTTTCTTTTTTTTTATTCAAAAATCATTACTTCCGTTATTCCAGAAGTAACATTATTCAATAATGTTTTATCGAGTCCAGGTAATGACACTTAGGGGCTTTGGCCATAGATTTTATTATTATGTTTGGAGGGGAGGGAAAAAAACGTTTTCTTCTGTTCTTCTGAGTTCCTGGCTGAGCCTTTGTAATAAAAGACAGATTAACAAGATACAAACAAACAGATGATTTATTATTAACATGTGTACATCATAAAGTTAGGGGCGATAGCCAGGGAAGAATTAATAACTGTGAGGCAGCCTAAGCCACCAGATTCCGTACCATCGTTAAAGTTCCCCCAAAAGATGTGTGTGTGCGTGTGTATGTGTGTATGGGCAGTGGCAGTTACGCAACATTGTCAAGAAAGGCAAGGGTAGGGTTTGTTATGCAGGTTTAGATGTATTCAACATAGACCAGATTTTTCTGATTTACAATCCTCTTATTCCTTGCAAATGGGTGTTTATTTTATAAATGCAAATGTCCCTTGTAACAGGGCAACTTCTACTCTGCTTTTCTGTCTTCTCCTCTTTCCCAAAATAACACCCTCAAATTCTTATACCCAGGAACATTTTGCTGCCCTTAATGTTCAACAGGCTGCCTCTGCTTGGGGCCCTGGGTCTTTATCCTTCTTCTCTTTTTCCTTTTTTTCGTTCTCTTCCTCCTCCTTAGGCGGTTTGTTTCTTTTTGCTGAATGTATTTTAATATTTAAAATCATAATAATACCAAAAAATTGGGATGGGAAGATTACTAATGGAAGTAAAAATTCCCCTGAGTCATCTCTAAGCCAAATTTCCTCTGAATTTATCAGTGCTTTTTCTTGACTGGTGTGTATATCCTTGAGGATCACTTTCTTTTTCTTTTCCTTTTTAAAAGATTTTTAGTTTTTTGGTCCGCCTGGGTGGCTCAGTCAGTTAAGCGTCTGACTTCATCTCAGGTCATGATCTCGAGGTCCGCGAGTTCGAGCCCCGCGTTGGGCTCTGTGCTGACAGCTCGGAGTCTAGAGCCTGCTTTGGATTTTGTGTCTCCCTCTCTCTCTGCCCCTCCCCTGCTCATGCTCTCTCTCTGTCTCAAAAATGAATAAAAACGTTAAAAAAAAAATCTCTCTTTCAAAAATAAACATTAAAAAAAATTTTAAAGGTTTTTATTTTTTAAAGTGATCTCTGCATTTAACTTGGGCTTGAACTCATAACCTCAAGATCGAGAGTCGAATGCTCTACCAAATAAGCCAGCCGGATGCCGCCGGATCACTTTCATTGCATATATATGTGTGTGTAGATGTGTGATAGTGTGTGTGCAAAGAGGTATTCAGTTGGTGAATTCTGAAAAATAATAGTAATGATAGTTAATAGTTCTTGAGTAGTTACGTTCTAGGCGCTGCTGTAAACATGCTACGTTTTATCCTCCCGACAATACTATGAGGGTTAGTATTATTTGTGTCCACATTTTACTTAGAAGAAAACTAGGAGCCCAGAGAGATTAAGTAATTTGCTTGGGATTGTACAGTCTGCAAGTAGGCAGGATTCACATCCAGGTCAGTACCTGCAACCTCTGTGCTCGATTTTCCTCTGTACCAGCAACAATGTGTCCGGGAGTTTTCTTCTGTATCAATGAATTCTGAATTACTCTATTCTTCTAAATGGTCACCTAGTTCTTCATTTCAGGGATCAGCCATATTCTGTTTAGCCATTCCCCATTGGCAAATTTTCGGTTGCTACTAGCTTTTCACCATAAATATCTACTGCAAAGTCTTGTATTCGTATATTCATGAACATACATGGGTGTTTTTCTCAATGACAGAAGAGAAGTGGGGATTTCTGCCTTGATACATATTGCCGAGTTGCTTTCAAAACGTTGCTCTCATTTCCATTTCAAATCCGTATCGTGTGAGAGTACATATTTCCCTTTGTCTTGTCAACTCTTGATATTATTGATGTTGAAAATTTTTGCCAACTGGATGAGAGAAAACTTGACATCCCATTGTTTAAACAGTGGTCATGTTTTCCCCGTTTGAATTTTATTTTTATACTTTGCTGTTGTGAGCAGCTGCTCTAAATTTTATTACAGCCAGGATTTTCCCTGGCCATCCCATCTGGGGGTACAGCTGGGGTCACTTCAACTGCAATTACCCACGTCTAGCACAATGGCTAGAACATAGTCAGAACTAAATAAATAATGATGGAACAGATAAACCAAATGTCACTGACTTCTGACTCCACCTACTTCTCTAGTTCCTGGAACTTCTTAAAATTAACTCTCAAGTACATCTGGGTCCATTTCACACATGATCACAAACAGACTAGTTGAGTCAGAACTTCCAGTGCTCACACTGCCACTTGGTGTTACCCTCAACTCAGACCCTATGGTGTTTCCTGCTCCTCTCCCAAGCACACGGTTCCCTCCCAGTGGCACAATGGACCACAGGGACTGCCTGAGTGGATGCGCTAACTGTGTGGTGGTCTGAGAAGAGGAGCAGCTCACTCCATCTGCCTCATTTGTTAGAGGATTCTCATGGCAGTGTCTCCCACATCCTGCATCTTCAAAAATTTAGAGACGTGTTTTTTTTTTTTTCACTGTTGATCTAACAGTCTCTCTCTTCTTAAAGGAAACACATTTCTAGGAGGCTAAGTTTTTCTCTTGGGACCATTTTGTTTCCCTCAGAGCAACCCCGCTCCATGAAAATATGCCTCTGTTTTACTAATTCATCAAACAATTCCAGACATGCCTGAATGGCAATACTAGACAGTGGTGTCCTCTCAAGCCTCGTCATCTCTCCAGTTCCCTGAAATCTCCCGCTGTGAGCTGTTAGAAAATATAATTATTAATAAAATTGTTTCATCAGAGGCAAAGGATTAAGGCCCACAGTACTAATTTCGAAATGTTTATATAAGGAGTTTTTTGGTAATTGTTTTAGAAGAAGATTGCCATATAAAAGATTGCTACATTTTTTCTGCAAACACGCGTTTAAGGCCTAAGCTATGGTGGTGCTGTGATAGAACCGCACAGTCATGTCTGCAACAGAATGATAAAGACACACCCAGCAAAAATTTGGCATAATCAAGGATAGCACATACTCTGATGGTCTGGAGAAGATTTGAAGGGGCCACGGTAGGGAGTTGGTGAAATTTATCACTGGGGATGAGGAAACCCTCTCTGTCAGGGTCATGGTTCAGCTAAGGGGATCTTTTTTGATCTTTAATTTTGGGGAGCTGAAGTTACTTTGACTTTGCTGTCGTCACACGAACTCCAACCATAATGACGGATAGTGGGTCACAAAAGATCTGTTCCCCTAAACTGACATTTAGCCTGAAACTAACACCAAACCACTTCCAATAAATGTGAGTGCGTTTTTAAAGCCTCTGTCCTACAAGTTTTATAAATATTGTCCTAAAATGCCCTGCTGTAACAGGAAATAATGTGATTACATGAAATAATCCAGACTTTGGAAAGTCCCCCCGAACACTTGTCGTCAAAGGTTACTTGGAGAAAAATCTGATCATGGTGGCAGAGAGGGAGTCGATCTCATTTGTCTCATGTAGGGGTTGATGTGTGTCTTTATTTTTACCTATTCCAGGTCTTTAAGTGTATGCATTTCATATGATTATATGTCTATTCTGTGTTTAGTTTTAAATGGGCTTTAAAGGAAATAGAAAACAGTGTTAATGAACTCAAGTCTATCAGATATTTTCTACAAGTTTGTCATAAAATATCTGATACATGGAGATACACGGAGGGCAAATGGGAGAATGCCACCACCTTTGTGATGATACTTTTTTTTTTTATTTTCAAGGTCAGAGGATAACACATGGGTGTATATTCTCCTAGAATTTTTAAGAAAACAGCTTAACACTTACAGTCTCTAATTTGAGATGTTCCCAGGTGAACCTAGAGAAAAGCAGGGTGGAGGTGAGAGGTTGGCATGAGTGAGTGAGCTTTAGTCCTTTGGGAGATAGCTGCATACAGGTTGTGTTTGTTTATTCATACAACAAAAATAATGAACATTAACTGTATACGGGGCCATGTGTGTGAGGTAGGGTATGGAAAGACAGGAATTTTTTTTCTTTTTAAAGAATTCGTAGTCTACTTCAGTAGACATAGACCTCACCGTGCAGTTTTAGTGCCGTAGAATGCTGTCTCTAGCTGGTCTTATACTAAACGAGAACTATAGGCAAAATGTGTGCCATAGGAGCTAAAAGGTGGGAATGACCTCTCAGTGAGAACTGAAGGAGACTTATCATTGAAAGTGATGTTTTATGGATAACAAGTATATGAATTTTTTTGTTTTCCCTTTAAGAAAAAGGCAATTACAAAACCGGGGGAAGAATAAAGCAAAACAAACACAACACAAATGTTGCAAGGGAATAATGGTTGAAAAATGGAACAAACCCAAATATGAAACGATTTCTTGTAATTAATGACTTTTAAGAAAGAGTCATTCATTTGAGTCCTTAGATCTCTTGATCCTTTGCTTTTAAATGGTACACAGTTTATGACTTTGGGCCTGTGAATAAAGAAATATAATCCTGGCACCCTGCTGAGCTTTGTAGTCAACACTATTTTACATGTCAGATTAATCCAAACACTTGGATTGGTTCAGTCTTTACCTTGCTAAATCCTCATCTTCAAGTTAAAAAAGAATGCCCAAAGAAAATCAGCAATTTCAGTAAACATTTAGCGTTAACTAAATAACTAGAAACATTGAGATTAAGGTAGTTGTCTCTGGGAAGCACCACTGTGGAGGTGGAGAGGAATGAAGACAGAAAAATGTTTTTTCAATGTTTATTCATATTTTTGAGAGAGAGATGGAGACAGAGCGCAAGCAGCGGAGGGGCAGAGAGAGAGGGAGACACAGAATTCAAAGCAGGCTCCAAGCTCTGAGCTGTCAGTATGGAGCCTGACGCAGGGCTCGAACCCACAAACTGGGATGTCATGGCCTGAGCTGAAATCGGATGCTTAACCAACAGAGCCACCCAGACGCCCCAGATAAGGTCAACCTTTTAGAATTTAAAATGACTTCTGTGCTACTTAAAAAAAAAAAGTATGTCTTACTTTCGTTTTTAAAAGGTGACTCAGAAAACTCTAAGATAAATCATTGATGAGTCAATGCAGAGAATCAGAATTATTCCAAATGACCACCCTTAGCCCTGTGAACCCTACAGATCTAGAGGGTACTTTTCTTTTTTGCTTCTGCTAATACTCTATTAGGCAGTACTTACCTTCCTCACAGTGGGCATGGACTGTGCCACATCGCTTTTTTGTTCTACCAAACGAGATACGTAGAAGAGAAGGAATGGGAGAAACAAGGTTCAGTAGCCATTTGTCCTGAAGATAAATGGTTACAAGTGCTTTTGCTACTAAGTTATGCTAATCCACTCTGTAATCCAATCACCATTTTCTAAATGACAAGGGACCCTAGTGCCAAAGGAACTGTAGTCAATTTTCTCTTTTGTCCCAATAGGTCAATTATTCTTTTTTTCCTGAGGTGAAAGAATAACTTTCTTCCCTGGAACTTGGGCGGGATCTGAAACGCATACCCCCCACTGGATCTGCCAAAGTATTACTGCTCCATTAGAACTAGCTGAGATCATAATTACCTAAGAAATACTAGTGTGCAATCCACGTTCTAGGGTGTCAGTGACTCCTGGCACCCCGGCTCATTCAAGAGTCAAGGATCGTATGTTCTGCCCTTTATTTTCCCTTTGGACTTCTGTGACCCCACATGCTGAAGAATCCACAGGGCAATGTCTTAGAGCTGCTTAAGGGGAGTGAAAACCCACCCATTCGGCACTAATTCACGTATGTGTTGTGGCATCCATAAGGGAAACGGTATGAAACTTTACTGTGTTGAAGAAGCATGGGCATTCCTCACGCTTTCGTTCCTGAAATAACACCAGGCACAAAGAGGAAATTAGAAAGGTCTCTGGATAGGGATTGCTCATCGTATGGATGGCTGGTAGGCATAAAGATCCAGGAATACAACACAAATGGAAGGCACGTACCCTTTTACCCTTAGTGAGGCTCTGCGTCGTAGCCACTGGGAAATGTGAGTAGGAGATTTAGTAGTGTTTCCCAAACCAAATGATTTTAAGGATTATTTTTTTCTTCTCCATGTTTCTACCTTAGGACACCATTTACCTTGATTGAAAGGTGTGTGTGTACGCGCGCACGCAGAAGAGAAGGTGTCTTGATTAGCTCTCAAGTGTCCTTCTTGGATGATCAATATCATTCTGGCAAAAGCCGGCACCAGCATCCAAGACCTCACTGTTAGGGCAGCTTTATCAGGCATATTTCCTCAGTCTCTGAATACCCCAAATAGTGTTACCAGTGATTTTTCATCCTTGGAGGGTATTTGGATTTGGAAGACCGTCAAAATGTATTTGGAGGCAAGCCTGATAAATAAGCAAGTGGGTGATGAAGCTGAGAAATAGCATATTTAGAGAAGTAACAAAACACAAGTGATCGTCCATCTTTTTTTTTCTTTTGGCAATGTACATTTTGGAATACGTAAAGTATTTAACACCTCAAGGTGACTCAAAATGGGACTTGAATTTGTTCTCTATAGAAACTAGAGAATGAGTATCAGAGGCCCCCCTGCTCTCTGAGGAAATGGCTGGTGGGTGGCAATGTTATTTATATAGATGAATAACTTGGGAACTTTGACAATACTCTCATCAGATAAATGGAGGATATTATTCTTGAGATACAGCCCTCTGGCTCCTTGTCTCCAGTTCCAAATTCTGTAGTAATCACCTAGCCTTCACAGCAAATGTCATTAACCTGGGGAAAGGAAAAAGGAAATTTGATCTACTTGGGCGTCTTAGGCAGAGCCTGTCAGATGTGTAGACAACAGACAGCTGTAGAAAAGGTCAAAGAAAGCAAGCACGTTGTGGAAACTAACTCTCCCCCTCCCTTCCCCACCAAATCAAGTAGGCTTCCCTTAGACTCCAAAGGCATTTTTCTGTACTCTATAAGTAATTACATGTAAAAAAAAAAATTGTTTTCATGCAGTCAAGACAGAATGGAAAGGCTGTAAAAGAATTTTTATTCTTTGCAGTAATCTAATGTTTTAATTGCGGAAGACTTTTTTCCCCCCCTCTCAAGGTAAAAACAAACACTATCAGTAGTGCTCGCCACCTCCCTTTTCCAAAATCACACCTTATGAATTATTTCTTGGTTGTCCTCAACATGTGATTCGCTTTTGCCCATAGCTGATGTAGACATTAAGAGTAGTTGTTGGTCACAGAAATATATTAGCCATGGGCTTGACATGCAAAAGGGAGCAGTATATTAAAAGAAAAGAAAAGAGAATAAAATGACTAAGGGATCACCAAGCTGGAAGAAAAATAGTCAGTAGAGGAAGGCAGAGTTGAGAGAGGCACTCAAATTTGCCTCGCAGCCCTCACGTTGACCGTAGTGCTACTCAACTCTCACTCACCTCTGTCCATTTTAGATGTGCCTTTTACCTGGAAATGAAAACATGTTTCACGAATCTCTTCCCATAGTTGTTCGGAGACATTCTTATTGGCAGGTCATAATTATGTGATTATTGGCAGTTATGTAAATTCTTTTATTCTTTACCGCTTTATGTGTTTCTTTTGCTTATTGGTCACTTTTAGACTTTGACTTCTATTTTAGGGCCATAAAGATTTTAGTTTCAGTTCAATAAATCGGTTTTGTAAAAATTAAGTAGCAAATCCAATCAAACCAGTAGAATAAATGTGGAGTCAGTTAGTACAAACTCAAGCTTGAGTGATACCAGCAGGGTTAAGTGCCCTAATTTGTGCATATATATGTATTAGGAGGAAATAGGTTTTTTTTCCCCCCACGATAACCCTGCTGTAAAAGAATATCTGATTTTCATACTTGAAGATTTTGAAGAAAAACTTCGCAGATTTTTCATGGAAGGTCATGAAATTGTTATAATTTATAAAATATATTTTATCTAGATGGCATTATCTTTTAAAATAAAAGGGTCTAAAACAGACGTTGACGGGAAGCGGATGGTGAGAAGCAGAATTTTTTAATACAACTAAAAAATTGTAAGGGCTGCATGAGTTGAACATGTACACGAACTCGTTCCTGTCATGTTTGTTTCTTTAGTGCTTATATTGCAAGCCTTGTTTTGGAGGGTTCTGTCTTCTAAATCGGCAAATATTACAGGATTGTAAAGGAGGTGAGAACAGGCACTGAGTTTTTTCTTTGCTCTGAGAAACCTTGCTCCAAGACGGGAGCCGAATAGTGATGCTGGATGTAGAAACTCTTAAGTTTACATCCTCGTTATGGTGTCTGATGAAGGGGCCTCAGGCCAATGCTTTGGGGTGATTTTGCAGTGCCGTAACGCTAGACTGAACTATTTACCTCTGTTGCCAACATTGCCAAAGACCTGAAATGTGACCTCATGCAAATTATACAGTGTTTTTTATATTGCAGAAGAATGTTCCTGGCTTTAGACAAACATTGCAGTGATCGGCGAAGTTCCACCGATACTTTAAATTTAGTCCTATGGCTCAAGAAAAGAGTCTGGAATTCTCTTCGGTCAGAGGAATAGTTATTGGCGACGCATGGCCCATTTTCAGAGCCTTCTTGACTGGTGCTGGTGCCCTTTGGGGAAATAGGCAAGTTTGTTTTGGTTTCCAGGGAGACATTTGATTCTTGACTGTGATGATGGAACTTGGTACCTCTCTCCTAAAAGGCAACAATTATAGGGGACATTAGAGCCACTTTGTCATCATTTTCACTGTTGCCAAAGGTAGATAAGTTATCCTGTGGTGGTCTGGCTCCACTCCTACTGTAGCGGTATATTAAAGGATGTTTTTCCGTCTAGATCCTTGTGCGTTGAAAGGGAATTGAAGATGAGTCCCCTGACGGTGGTCACATGAATGCTAATGAAGGAATGTGGCTATGTCCAATTAAACCTTTTTTCCTTCTGCTGCTTTATGGGGAACAGGTAAGGAGCTGAGACCTCCGTGCCACGTGGTGGGAACGGCAATGGGTGTGAGGTCAAAAGTCTTGGGTTTGGGGACACTGTTTTGCTGTGAGACCACGGGCAAATTGCTGAAGCCCTTTGTGTCTTCGTGGTTTTTTTCATGTGCCGAGTGAGAATCAATAATATCTTCTCTAGCTGTGTCACAGTGTTGTGAAAGTAAGGTGGGTGCGAAATGCACGAATGGGTTGTGTACCGTGACCCTCGTATGAGTGTTGGTATTTACTGGTTACATGTCCTTGGCTGTAAGCCCTAGCAATGACTCTTGGCTGACTCAAGTTAGAAGGAATTTATTGGAAGGATATCAGAGGCACACAGAATTACCAGAAGTCTAGAAGACCATGCTGGGATATGGCAGGAAATAGGGCAGCACTAGAGGCGAAGAAGCACGATGCTCTAGAATTCCCTGCAGGAACCGTCCTTGGGGATGGAGGGGAGATTTAGTCGTTTCCAGGACCTTTGACCTTATGCTCAGATTTAAATACTGGGGAAAGGACCTCAATTTGTCTCAGTCTGTATTGTGGTCTGATCCCTTGGGCTCGGGAAGTGCTTGGCGCCCGATTATTGTCCCTGCAGACTATGTCCAGTGGAGAAGCCATTTCCTAGAAGAAATCAAGAGTCCTGTTAGAAAATGAATGGATACTGGACAATCTCAAAATCCACAGTGAAAACTCGGCGGTGCTTACGTCCCCGGTGTGGGATATAAAATTTACACATTCAAAGTCATTGACTCTGAGCCCCTGTTCCCTGCACTGGGGGATGATTTTTTTTTTTTTTCTTCTTCCTGGGTTTCACCTGACAACCTTCCAAGAACAGTTATGATTGCTCAGACCCAAGAGTGAATTGTGATTACCACAGCCTCAGGCAGAAGAGAAATCTGAGATGTGGCTTAGCCTAAAGAAGAGTCCTGTTTTGGGGTTGTTGATGTTACCGCCCACTGTAACGCTGTTGAAATCTAGATGGTCTAACTTGTCTGGACCTCGCCTTCTTTGTCCTCTGCCTGAAGTTGGACCCTGTCTGGGTACGTGCTGTAAATCAGGGGGCTTTTCCCTGAAGACATGCACTGTCCATTATCCTTCATTTAAAGTGCTAAAGCACTTGCCAAACTGATGACGTGGCCATAGTTTATTCTTTGCACGTACAGGTCAAAGAGGGAATTTTTCTGTCCTCCAAATCCGTCAAGGTCTGGCTGTGAATCTGGTGCCTGCATCTAGGGGATTTCTTGTCTCATTCATACCTTGTGCCTGGATTCCTCCTTTCTCCTGATGTGTGAGCCCTTGTCCTGGGGGTAAAGGAGGTCCCTCTCCCTCCCCGTCCCAGGGCTCTAGTCACTACACCTCGTGGATGATCTTTCTTAAAGACTCACAGGGAAGTACAGGGATGTTGTGCTTCAACTAGTACATTTAATCACTCTTTCGGATGGGAGAGTACTTTCAGTGTGAATGAGAATCAAGTCAGAGAAAATGAGGGCAGTTCAAATAAGGACAGGGAACGTAGGCAGGGAAATGTAACAGGCCAGTTCACTGAGGCAAGAGCTGTGTGTTTTCTTGCTCTTTTCCTTCTGCCCCAGTCTGAGTCCTTTCCCTTCTTTTCACTGGATTTGCCTACATTCTTCACACGGTGATGGAAAGCTTATTTTTCCACAGATCCCCACAAGTACATAGATTAGTATAATCGGGTACAGGAAAATGATGGTGCCTGAGCTGGCGGTAAGAAGGACAGGTCTGTGGAAAGATAAGTGCATTTGAAATAAAAGCCTGGTAGATAGTAGAAAAAGCATGTGTCCAGGATGGTCTCTGACGCCACCGAGTTGGGGCCAGGACAAAATTCTAGTGAAGAAATACACGTTTGTCCTTCTCCTCTTCTCATCCTAAGACAAGCGTTGTGGCGTTTGAGTGGAGACAAGGTTAGGACATGGAAAACTTGGTTTAGTCTAGTGTTCCTTGGCCTTCTAAGCTGATCACAAATACCAGGTCGGTTGCGAAGAAGATGCCGCATTAGATGAGCCCCGAAGGGCATTCGAGGAGAAGAGAAGCAGACCAGGGCTCCCTAAGCCCACTGTGCATTAGGTTAAGCTGCCCCGAGTCAGGATTCCTTGGAAAGGTCAAGGAGTTACCGATCCGGGGGCCAGCAAATGGTGTAGCTTCGAATCTGAGCTATGTCCTTGCTTGAGGTTGCTTTTAATCAGAACGCTCAGTGGATGGGATCTCCAGTTTAGGACAATAGCAGGCCTTCCCATAATGCATAGTCATCCAGACATACTTCCAAGGATGCCACAAGTGGTTTGTCCGGGAGACTCCCTCCCCAAATGTCAATTGGGTCCGTGTTTGCTGTGAAATGGGAACACATGAGAATAATCACATCTTCTGGGAAGATGATACTTGCAGTCCTTGCTTTCCAAAACATTTCACAATTTCAATCAGGCTGTTGTTGGTTTGTTGTTTTTTTTTTTAATACATCTCAGCTGTTTGGCAGGGACTTATCAATACATTTTGGTTGATCAAACAGAAAGATTAACATCTAGTTTGTGCATTTGCTTTATTCTCTGACACAGACGTGGTTTTTTTTTTAAATCAAGACAACTTGTTCAAATAAGTTCGCTCAACTTAGAATGATGTTCCAGAAAAGGTAGGAAAGAGGCTCTCCGAAATATTTTTGGTGTGATCTAATGAGTCAAATAAAGAACAGCATACAGAAACACCTTGCAGTTTCTCAACACATCGAAAATGCTCAGAGCGTTAAAGGAAAAAGAATTTGAAGCCCTCCACGTCTGTTTTCTGTTTGTTAGCAAAATTTTGGCAGTAGCCACAACTGTTTACATGGGGGAACATGAGTCAGTCTAATTTAACATGATGTGAATGTGTTTTGGAGTAAAAATGTGCACAGTATATCATGAAATTATGCGCTGGTCCTAGATCCGAATAATGTCAGAGCTGAAAAAGCTGAGAGAGCATCCAGCTTAACCCTCTTATTTATTTATTTTTTTTAATTTTTTTTTTAATTTTTTTTTTCCAACGTTTATTTATTTTTAAGACAGAGAGAGACAGAGCACGAACGGGGGAGGGGCAGAGAGAGAGGGAGACACAGAATCGGAAACAGGCTCCAGGCTCTGAGCCATCAGCCCAGAGCCCGACGCGGGGCTCGAACTCCCGGACCGCGAGATCGTGACCTGGCTGAAGTCGGACGCTTAACCGACTGCGCCACCCAGGCGCCCCAACCCTCTTATTTAAATGATGAGAAAATGGGGGCCTAACCTGGTGAAGTGGCTTACCCAAGATCAAACGGCTAGTCATTTGCAGAACTCGTCATCTTACAATCTCTATTTGCCCTTCATTCTACTTTTCCATAACGGTGGTGTTATGCTCTCTCTATGGTCTTTGTCCTCCCCTCTAAAAGACGGCTTTGGATAAATACTTCCATTTAGTGACCAAAACGTATCTGAATATCAGGCGAAGGACTTTGAAAATCAAAACCCAGGCCAAATCATTACCCAGCATATAGAACTTCTACTTGTGTATCGACTCCATTAGCCAAAACTGGTTAAATCATCTCTTGAAGTAGGAAAAATTAATGTTTTCTCCGAAGTTTACATCATGATTCTGGGACTGAATTTGGCCTGGCTTACAACTCATTTCTGTAACAGGGCAATGGACATTAAGCGAAGGGCAAAATTGGGGGTGCCTGGGTGGCTCATTCAGTTGGACATCTGACTCTTGATTTTGTCTCAGGTCATGATCTCATGGTTCGTAGGTTCAAGCCCCACTTCGGGCTCTGAGCCAACTGCATGGAGCTTGCTGGGAATCCTCTCTCTCTCTCTCTCTCTTCCTCTCTCTCTGTCTCATCCCTTCTTGTGCTGTCTCCTCAAAATAAATAAACTTAAAATTTTTTTTTTAAAAAGAGAAGGCCAAAATTAAAGATCAGGGAAAGAGGATTCAAGTTTTCTAAAGGGGAAGATGAATCTCTTGGATGAAATATTTAAAGAAAACCATTCTTTCAGTCCTGACAGACTGAGAGGTGGAGAGAAATTTTCCATAAGGGTTCTGGTCACAGCAAGCAAGATTCCTCTTCTCCAGGTCAGTAATATGTATCAGACACACTGGGCCTCAAACCTGGATGTGTCACACAAGCTTAGGTCTCAATTTCTTTCTCTAAAAAAAAGAGGTAAAGCAAAAATTGACCTCGGCCCTGAAGTAAGAGTAAACTCCTGGCAAAAACCAGTTACATTTTTGGTACTCTAACAGCAAACTACTGGAAAGAGAAATGAAGCAAACGATCCCTTTTACCAGAGCATCAAAGAATCCTAAAATTTGAATGGGACCAAAAAGACCTTGAATAGCCAAAGCAATTTTGAAATAGAAGAATGAAGCAGGGGGCATAATTCACCCTGATTTTAAACGATATTGCAAAGCTGTAGTAATCAAAACAGTACAGTATTGACATAAAAACAGTAACCTGGATCAGCGCTCAAAACATCACTAATCATCAGAGCAATGCAAGTTAACATCACAATGAGATGTTAACCTACTCCCGTTAGGATGAGTATTACTGAAAAGAGAGGACATTACAAATGTTGTCGAGATGTAAAAAAAATAAAAATAGAGGCGCCTGGGTGGCTGATTCAGTGAAGTGTCCGATTTCAGCTCGGGTCATGATCTCACGGTTTGTGAGTTTGAGCCCCGTGTCAGGCTCTGTGCCGACGGCTTGGAGCCTGGAGCCTGCTTCAAGTTGTGCGTCTCCCTCTCTCTCTGCCCCTTCCCTACTTGGGCTCTGTCTCTCTCTGTCTCTGTCTCTGTCTCTCTCTCTCAAAAATAAATAAACATTAAAAAAATTTTAAATGAAAAGATAATAAAAAATAAAACATAAAGGGCAGGGGGATCCCTGTGCACTGTTGAGGGGAATGCAAACTGGTACAGCCCCGATGAAAAACAATATGGAGATTCCTCAAAAAATTAAAAATAGAACTACCATATGATCCAGCAATCCCATTTTTGGGTATACATACAGAGAACACAAAATTACTATCTTGAAGAGATCTCTGTATTCCCATAGTCATTTGAACAATATTCACAACAGCCAAGGTCTGGAAACAATCTAAGCGTCCATGAGCAAATGAATGGGTACAGAAGCAGTGGTGTGTGTGTGTGTGTGTGTGTGTATACACACATGCATACATATATGTACATACAATGGATCTTACTTGGCCTTTCAAAAGAAGGCAACCTTGACATTTGTGACAACATGGATGAACCTGGGGGACATTATGTTAAACGAAATGATCCAGACAGAAAAACACGGCTTGCATAGTGTCCCTTGTATGTGGAAACTTAGGAAGAAAAAAAAAAGTGAACTCCTAGACACAGGATAAAATGTGGTTGTCAGGGACTCAGGAGTGGGACAGATAGAGTCTGGTAAAAGGGTAGAAACGTTCACTTATAAGATCTGATGATCTCACGTATAACATGGCGGTTGTAGTTACTGAGACTGTGTTGTCTGAGTGAAATGTGCTACGAGGGTAGAAACTGAGTTCTCTCTCTCACACAAAGAAAATGCTTGAGATGAACGTGTTGATTAACTTGATAGTGGGAATCCTTCCACAGTGTAGACATATATATCATCAGACTGTATGCTTTAAATGTATTACAGTGTGGTTTATATATACAATGGAATACTATGTGGCAATGAGGAAGAGTGAAATCTGGCCACTTGTAGCAACGTGGATGGAACTGGACCGTATTATGCTACGTGAAGTAAGTCAGGCAGAGGAAGACAGATCCCATATGTTTTCACTCATATGCGGATCTTCAGAAACTTAGCAGGAGACCATGGGGGAAGGGAAGGAGGGAAAAAAACTTAGGGAGGGAGCCAAACCATAAGAGACTCTTATTTTTTTATTAAAAATTTTTTTAACCTTTATTTATTATTGAGAGACAGACCGTGAGCAGGAGAGGGGCAGAGAGAGAGGTAGACACAGAATCTGAAGCAGGCTCCAGGCTCTGAGCTGTCAGCACAGAGCCTGACGTGGGGCTCGAACTCATGAACCATGAGCGAGATCGTGACCTGAGCCAGGGTCGGATGCTTAACCAACTGAGCCACCCAGGCGCCCCATAAGAGACTCTTAAAAACTGAGAACAAACTGAGGGTTGATGGGGGGTGGGAGGGGGGAGGGTGGACGATGGGCATTGAGGAGGACACCTGTTGGGATGAGCCCTGGGTGTTGTATGGAAACCAATTTGACAATAAATTTCATGGTTAAAAAATAAATGTATTAAAGTTTTTGTAGTCAATTATACCTCAATAGGGCTGGAAAAAAAAGTGAAGAAACAGGACGTTCTCCAACATCAAGAGGTAGATCCTGTTCCCTCACCCCATTGCCTGTGGGCTGGCCTTGTGACTCAGCTTTGACTTTGAATGGAGTGATGTCTGAGTTCTGGGATATGGGCTTCCAGAGACCATGCAGTTTCTGTCTTTGCCCTCTTGGAGTGCGGCCCTGAAACCCCCCTGAAAGGAAGCTGAGGGAGCTTACAGAAGGATGCAGGGCCCCACACCGGAGAAATAATCTGCCTGAGCCCACAGGCTGCCAAGCTGCCAGGAACGTGAGGGAGGCCATCTCAGGTCTTCCCGTCCAGGGGAGCCCCCGGCTGAAGGCAGCCACACGTGAAGACCCAGAGGATAAATTCATGCCTGCCACACGGTCATGCTCACCCTTGGGAGGGCGCACACCCGCTGTCTTGGCATGCAGATGTTTGTGAGGTCATGCCCCCACGCCACCTAGGGTTTTCCCTGAGGCTGTTTCTTTTGCCCCCCTGCTGCATTCAGAGGTCCCATACCTCTCCTGTCCCGTCCATACAACTGGGGACACCAGATACGAGAACCACTACTGATTGTGACCTGGTGGGTTATGCGTGAGGGTTTCGCTTCCCTTAGGATTTCAGCCAAAGCTGCTGGCCACTGATGGTTATACAGATGGTGTGATCACATACAGAGGGAAAAAAAGATGTCACATGAGCTTGGGGTTCTCTTTTCTCAGTCCCATTAAAACATGGTATTAGTTGCCTTTGAAGGACAGCCCTGTCACAAAATAAATTTTCAGAAAATGTGAACTATGCTGTCGATAATTATTAGCTAATAATTATCCACATAGCATTTTACAGTTTATAAAGCAGGCCCAATAACTTTATCTTAATTAAATCTCAAAATAACCCCTTGGGCAAATTATGTTTTCCACCGTATAGAATATGGAATAATGTTACCGGAAGTTAGTATCTTGCTTAAAATCTTTGGAATCTGACGTTACACTCAGGGTTCATAACCTGCTCTTTGGATGCCATTTTAAATTTCTGTGTTCTGCTTCTGTGTAAGTGACCTATAAATACATGATATCACAGGTATCACTAGTGAAAGGGTATTAAAGCTTGGCTGTAAATAGTGAATTAATAATCTGATTTCAACTTGCCCTCTTGGCTTAGCCTCTGAGATGCTCCCTCAGTGTACTGTTAATTAACATGACGTCTAATAATTCGCTAATGTCCTTGGTTTGAGTTACTCCTAATGTACCTCTCATGTCCCTTCCCAGGGCAGAAAGATGTGGTACCAGTCGTCACAAAGGTCTAGCACCTTCTTAGGCGGCTGTCTTCCCGTGGCAAAGCATATTGGCTGGTAGTCATCTAGGAAGTACAGAAGAATCGGGGCAGAATATTCCCAAGAGTCGGTGGCTTATAGTGGGTGTCCCCGAAATGTTTTCTGCAAGAGAGACCGAAGCCGTCAAGGGAGTGTGAATCAAAACCGTAAAGGTTAAAAACAAAAAACAAAAAAACAACCACAAACTCAAGGAGCTACCATTTCGCACCCGTTATGGTGGCTCTAATCAAAAGGACAAATAATAAACATTTTGATGAGATGTGGAAAAACAAGAACTCTCGTACACTGCTGGTGGGAATTTAAAACGGTGTAGCCACCTCAGAAAAGCTGGGACTTGCTCAGAAATCTAAAAATAGTTACTATGTGACCCAACAATGTGACTTCTGGAATTGATATTACCTGTTTATGTCAAATGTTACACATTAAGCTTCGTGGCAGCATTCGTCACAATAGGGGGAAAATGGAAAGAGTCTGTCCATCAACTGATGCATGGATGAATAAAATGTGGTCATCCGTATAATGGGATATTATTTGGCAGTAAAAAAAAATATTTGAAATACTAATAGGCTACCACGTGGGTGAATCTTAGTGACATTGTGCTAAGTGAAAGATGACAGATATAAAGGCCCTTTATTGTATGATTCCATTTGTTTGAAAAGGCCAGGATAGATCAATTCATAGAGCTGCAAAGTAGATTAATTATTTCCTTGGACTGTGGCGAGGGGCAGAGTGGTTGGGAGGTGATGACTAGGGAGGAGTAGGGTTTCTTTGGGGGCCGGTAAACATGTTCTGTAATTCACGGCGGTGCTGGACGCACAAGTCTGTGAGTGTAGCCAAAGCCCTTGAATTGTATTATTTTGAAGGACTAAATTGTATGATATGTGAATTATGTTTTAGTGGAGCTCTTACGAGAAGAAGAGAGAGCAGGGCATACTAAAAGCTCAAGTGGTACAAATATTAAGATACTCAAGGAGAGAAATAGCTCTAAAGGCTTACCTCTGAGGTGCAAATGTCAAATGCTGGGGAGCCTGATGTGGGTTTCACACCCTTTCCTCCTCGGTGAGAAGCTCGGGGTTTGGAGTTTCCTCCTAAGTGTGGGCGACTGCACCGTGGATGGGCTTTCGGGCGAGACCCTGGGCCAGCCTCTCCTCCCCACTCTCTCACTTGCCTGATAGGTTCAAGTCACCCACTCAGGTTTTGCTATTCTTTCCTGAGCAAACTGTTCCATAAATAGCTATAGATTCAGAGTGTTCAGGGGCGGAGGTGACTTTCAGATCTTTCTATGTCACCGTCGTAAACAGGAACCACGGTCAGGGTCTTGACAGCGGGTCTCTCGTCAGTAGGAAGTGAACGTTTGGGCTTCTGCATGGCCAGGGGGAGGAGGGGAGTTAGACAAAGCGAGGGGAGCTAATGTTTATTCTAGTAAGGAGAGTGGCTGCTGTATTCAATGCACTACATTAGGCCCTCTGCCCACCTCTTAATTCTCGCACTCATGTGGCAAGATAGGTTTCGAAATTATTTTCGATCGGGAGTTGAGTCAACTGAGGCTGCAAGAGAATAAGCGGTTGGTCACCCGGCCCACAAGGAGCGGCCCCAGAATATAAAACCAGGTCTGTTTCCTGCTGAAGCTTGTGACTTCGAAATCCTCGATTCAGACAAACATGGGGAACTGACCCTCTGGAGTCTGGGGCCTGCAGAAGTGACCACAGACAAAGGTGCCGTACAAAATACACGCAGGGACTGTGGCCCCACGTTAGGCAGGTTTGACTCGTCGTATTTACCTTTGATTTAGGGGAGGGGGTCATGCGCTGCTGCCGGGGGATGGGCACCCACGGGGATCCTGCTGACGACTACCCCACCTTTACTTGGCGAACGCGTCTGACTGTCCCCCTTTGCAGATGGTCAAAGTGCTTGCCCTTACGGCTAATTGCCTCCTTGCTTCTGAGCGTCCCCTCCGCACCCGGGGACTGCTTTGTGTAACGGGGCCCTAGGCAGCTGCTGTGAGCCCGGAGGTCAGGCGAATGTGGGTTGAGGACAGGAAGACACCTGCCTCTTGCATGCAAAGATGGGACAAATGACAACATTTGTTGCCTTGGATCTGAGCAGCCCAGGCAGCATGTGTGAGGGCCTCACAAGCTCTGTTTTCTTCATGAGCGTGGGTCCCTCTTTTCATATCTGGAGCAGGGAACAGATGTTTCATCAAAAGACACATTTAAAATAAAGATAATTATGCAGTAAGAGGCTTAATTACATCAGCTTATTCAGGTCCACTTAATTGCCTGACGGCCTGAGTGCCGCCCCCTTATTTGTAACAGAACCTCTCATGTTTTGCTGGTTTGTCAAATCCTTTGATGGCTCGAGGAAGACGTTATTGACTTAGCAATTCAGAAAATATCAATTCCTTATATACGGCTGGGAGAGGAAAATGTAAATATTTTTAACAAGCCATAAAGAACCGTCATTTTCCTAGAGGTGGTTTACGGTGTCCCATAAAGGATTAATGATTGCAAGGACTCAGAGAGGTAAGCCTGAACTAGGTATTTCCTTTCCAGGTGTCTCTTTGGTCATATCTGAAAGCTGGCTGGCAAATTAAAATCCCAGAGAGAAGGTGATTTGTTAATTTAAGGAGGCCATTTGAATCATGTGACAATGAAGCAAGTGACCAAAAAAAAAAAAAAAAAAAGAAAGAAAGAAAAGAAAAAGCAGTTTCCTGGTGCTATTTCCATCTCACCGTAACTTCAAAGGCATAGATTAGTTCTGTTTCAGACAGGTGTCCTGTTCCCTGTCTCCTCCCTAGCCCACCAGCTTTTTTGAAGCACTATTTTCTATTTCGAATGCCTCTATTTTCTCTCACCTTTCATTTCTTTCACCAAAGCTTGCATCCTGACTCCTGCCCGCACCGTTTCAGTCTTCTGAGCACAGATGTCCAACTCTGCTGCTTTTTAGTCCTTATCTCATGAGGTGGTCTGGAGCGTTTACGTAAACTCTTCTACCGTGGCTTCCAGGGTATTGCACCCTCCTGGACTGACCCCTTGAATCAGCCTGGATACCATCAGGAAACAGACGGCACGTTCATACTGAGAAATTGAAGGGAGTGTGATTGAGGGGCTCTTGACAAAGGTCGGGGAAGCCTGCAAGGTTGGGGCAATTTGCTGGGGATATAGACAGAGGAGCTGTGAGCACCCGTAGGGCTCAGAGGCAGGAGCAGTTAGCTCAACTGCCACATGGAGAGAAACCCCAACAGAAGCTGTGCACTTGTGAGAGAGAGAGAGCTCATCTAGGGCAATCTAGTAGGGAGAGGGCTAGGGGAATAAATACTCCAACTTCACTCTCTCCCTAACTCTGATTTCTGCCAGTGCTTACCAGTGGCCCAGTGAGCCTGACTGTCACTGGACAAGGGAGACCATGGAGACAGCTCGCATAGATCAGCCTCCTGGCATGGAGCAGGGTGGAAAGTGGATTTGGAAGGGCAAACAGAAAGTACCCACTACATCCCCATCTATCGTTTGTTTTCTTCTTAGGATCGCTTATCAGCCCTTCTTCCATCACCGTGTCTATTAAGTATAATGTTCCTGAAGGCTCTGTACGCCCCTCTTCTCCTTGTCCTAGACAACCTCACCTACTTCTTGGTAGGTGACGAAGCTGGAAGTATTATATTGTGGCTGTGTTGATAGTTTCCATGTCCCCCTGTCTCCTTTTCTCCCAAGCTCCGTTGGCTTGATGTGTCCATATTAAATGACCTGCCCCTCCCTTAGTTTTAACACATTCACATAGAACTCCTCTTTCTCCCAGTTGGATTCTCCTTGAACTCTGTCCTGGGTTAATGTTCTCCTCGAAGACCCTAGGCTAAAATCATCATACTTCTCCTTATTTTCATCACTTTTACCCAGCCATTTGCCTACCAAATTCTGTAAATTACATCTCTGAATTATCTCTAGTATTTCTTTGCTTCTCTCCATTGCTCTGGGCAAGGCCATGGGTCATGCTTCCATTTTTGAAAAATTTTTTAAATTTATATGTACTCGTCTGGGATCACTTGCTTGCTTCTTGTCTTTAAATTTTACATGGTATTCTCCACACTCCTTCTCAAGTTATCTTTCTAAAGTAGTTTACATTTTGTTAAAAGCCTTCAGTGTCTTAACATGACCTGTAGAATAAGGTCAATAGTTAAGGATGGTTTTATAGCCCATTCCATCATAATCCCAACCTATATTTGTATCTACACAGCTTAGTATATATATCCTTGTAAGTAATTCATCCTTCATATCTCCATTCCTTTTATCATGCTGCCTTTCAATTAGTATTTGCAAATGTCACTGTCAATGAGGGAAGCAGTCTATATGACAAACAGGGAATGAAGAAGATCGGGGAGATCAGAGAGAACATGCCAATGTCAAGTTAATTCAGGTTCTGTGGATTGTTGTCATGTGGGACTTTGAATCCTTGGTTTTTAGATGTCTATTTCCTGAAACCCACCAACAACCATGTGAGTTGATTATGTGTCCAGGATCCACTTGTGTTAGAATCTCTCTGACGGTTTTAGTCCAACGGGATCCCCGATGGGCATATCAGGGATCTCCTGAAGAGAACAATTTGTGCTAACATAAGGTTCCGGATCCAGTCACTCATTATTCAGTGGGGATCAGTGGCCACGTTCCATGTGGTACATGTAGGAAATACAGCCCTATGGTAAACAGCATGGCCATCTGATGATTTGCAAGTGTTGGAAGCTGACCTTACTCACACTCCTGTTTCCTGAGAGATTTGGGGGAGTCCATCAATTTTCCCAACATATGATGGCAAAAATAGCTACCTGTGGAGACCCATGGTTTAGTGACCAAGGGAGAATACAACAAAATGCTGTTTTTCTGAAGTGGAGTGATGGGTGATTTGCAGCTTCTAACAGGGTGACCCTGGATGCAGGGCTGACCCCAGATTCCTGAACACAGGATATTCCTATTTGACAGCTTTATCAGCTGGGATGTGAATTAACTCTTGAAGGAGTAGGTTATGAGGAGTTTTCTGCCCTGAATTCTGCATTCTTTTTTTTTTTTTAATTTTTTAACGTTTTATTTGTTTTTGAGACAGAGACAGAGCATGAATGAGGGAGGGGCAGAGAGAGAGGGAGACACAGAATCAGAAGCAGGCTCCAGGCTCCGAGCCATCAGCCCAGAGCCTGACACGGGGCTCTAACTCACGGACCGCGAGATCGTGACCTGAGCTGAAGTCAGACGCTTAACCGACTGAGCCACCCAGGCGCCCCCTGAATTCTGCATTCTTATGGGGTCACCTGAGTAGAATGGGTCAGCACCTTGACTAGAGAATTGGAACATGTGTTAGAAAATTGCATGGTGAGTATTAGAATCTTCCAGTTTCTTGGAATTCAGAGGCTTCCGAAAGGGCTAGAGCTTGGCCAAAACTCACACCAAACCACTTAATCTTCCCCTTGAAGTGGGGACAAATGATGTGCCCATAAAAGAGCTGCTTGCTCAGTCTCCTGTGAGTACTTGAAAACAGCATGGATCACGAGGCACAGGCAAAAGTGCCAGGGAGTGGTAAGGCCAGGTACCTAGTGCTTGGATCAGCATTCTCCAAGAGTTTGTAGGCCATGGGAAAAAGGACCAAGACTGCTGGTGGGGGAACTTCATCCTCCTAACCCCTGTACTCCTTTGAGAGCTCTCACGATGGACTTTATATTGGATCTCACATCTTTTCTCCCCCTGTAGTCATGGTGATGTGTGCACTTTCTTAAATCACACGCTTCATACTCTGAACTTGGCCATTCCTCCCTTCTCCCCATGTTTGTGATAACTTTCGCAGCCCTTGTTACGAAGGAGAGTTTTAATCTCCTTGAAGCACCAGGCTTCTTGGTCTCGGATACTTATTCTGCCTTTCTATCTTGGGTGTTGAAAACAGTGTTCACATACCTTCATGTCCACAAACGTGTTTATCATTGCCTGCTCCAGACTGATAGCCTGATGCAACAATGGACTAGATAGAAATGGCCTAGTCCTACTTAACCTGCACAAGTCATGATTTCTTTGGATACTACACAGTCTGCATAGAAAAACCTCCCTACTCATCCACCCACAATATAATCACAATGAGCTCTTCTCTCACCTCGTGTAATTAGCTGTAGAAGTCCTCCTCAGGAGGACTTGGGTGACATATTCTAGTCATCCTAAGAACCACGTAAAATATAATGCACCTGTCCCTGAGCCCTAGGAGAAGTCATTTGAATAAGAGGGGGCATCTGAGTTTGTTCTCAAGAAGTATCCATGCACACTCAGGTTCTAGCGACCAATCCTGTAGTCCTAAGGTTTCCTTTCATGACTGTCATGAGTGGTCTTATAAGCTCTCACACTCCAGATCTCAGCTCCAGGAACCTGGGAATTTCTGTTCCATTCCAGACAGGGCTGTAAAAATATAGCCAGCATTGCGTTGTACCATATGATAGGAACATGTGATTGTAAGTGATGGGCAGCACTTTGTACTCCAGAGTTCTCGTCTTACCCTATGTAGATAATCTCCTTTCCATCCTTCATGGCCGCGTTCAAGTGACCAATTGCTTTTGTGAAGCGTGTCCAGGCGCCCAGCCAGAATTGATGGAGATACCACGGGGGGAGTGGGGGAGGGGAAGAATGGGTCCCAAATTATGCAGAGACTTTGCAACCTGGCCAATCTTGTGTCAATAAGAAATAATACTTGTTTAATCTTCACGACCACGTTGTGAGATGGTACTTGTAGCTCCCTTTGCGGGAAAGAAAACTAAGGATCAAGGAGGTATTACAGTTGGCTTAAGATCACATAGATACTGAGTATCAGAACCAGCAGTCACACATGAATCTGTTGCAGATGAAAAGTCTGTTTCTCTCCACAACGCATTTTTTCCCCAGTTAACTTCATTTCCTATATAGTATACTGAGTTTTTACATCACAGCTGCGAAGCCAAGTTCTTCGGGGGGTTAGATGGGTAATAAATACAATTGTGTGGAGAAGCCAAATGTAAATCAGCAGAGACTGAGCTGGCCAGTGGATGCTGGGCTTGAAACATTCAAATTAGAACTCAACATAACAAGCAAACCCAGCAGGGCTATAGACCAAATATGCCTTCAGGACGTGAGTTTGCTACGGTATCTTTTTTTTAATCTATATATATGTGTGTGTGTGTGTATATACATATATATATATATGTATATACACACACATGTATATATACACGTATATATATATACATATATACGTGTATATATACATGTGTGTGTATATATACATGTGTGTGTATATATGTGTGTATATATGTGTGTATATATATATATATATAATTTATTGTCAAATTTGTTTCCATACAACACCCAGCACTCATCCCAACAGGTGCCCTCCTCAATGCCTATCACCCACTTTCCCCTCTCCCCCACCCACCATTTTGTCCAGGTCTCTTCACAAATTAGAAACACTATAGATGTCCTGTCAGTTAAATGAAAGAAATTAAATACTTGCCTTTAATCTTCAAATGGGTTTTCTTCAAATTGTATTTCTTTTTTTTTTTTTTTTTTTTTTTTTTTTTTTTTCAAATTTTTTTTTATTTATTTTTGGGACAGAGAGAGACAGAGCATGAACGGGGGAGGGGCAGAGAGAGAGGGAGACACAGAATCGGAAACAGGCTCCAGGCTCTGAGCCATCAGCCCAGAGCCCGACGCGGGGCTCGAACTCACGGACCGCGAGATCGTGACCTGGCTGAAGTCGGACGCTTAACCGACTGCGCCACCCAGGCGCCCCTCAAATTGTATTTCTATAGACATATATCCATATGAAGGTAATTTAAAACTATTAAAATGGTTTGGTTAAAATTATTGCCCGCCCCTCCACTGCCCATCTAGATATTTGAAGTGACTAATGAGACATGAAGGCCAGAAATTATAGATTGGTCTGATTCCTTTTTCTTGGCCTCAAAAATCACAGAAGAGATGTTCGGTTTCCCAGTAGCTCTGAGGATGGGGTCTGTTCAACAGGACACAGTGGTTTCGCCCCTGAAATGCATTTTGTTTATTATCCACAAGCTCTCTTTAAGAGTATTACACAGCAAAACTGCGTATTGAACTCAGGTGTGGCTCATGAGTAAGCCTCTGGGAACAGTGGCTCTGGCCAGTTCCTTGTTCTGGGGCCTCCCCATCACCACCAGCCAATACATCAATCTAACTGGCCTTGGTATGTGGTTTTCAGAAAATGAAAGAGAATTGCTTCAAGGAAGCCAAGATCCCAAAAGCTCTGTCAATTACTGTTGGTTTTCTGACAGGGAAGATTTATGGGTGATCTTATTTTATAAAAATTATGAAGCCTTTGAACTAAAAATAAGTGCTGGACCAAAACTAGAGGAGGAAGAGATTATTTCATCATCCAGGAATTTGTTTCCCTTCATGTTCTGCTGCTTTAGACTTTGTATGGATTTATACACGCTAATTTTCTCAGTATGAAGTCCAAGGTTGTCCTTAAATTAGAAGGCCCTGCTTAATATGAAGTTACCAAATTTATCTTCAAGGAGGAGAGGGATAATCATCCCGTAATGATTTTAAACTCATGCTTATGGGTACGGTCATTTCAAGCAAACCCTGATGAGTTGGGAAAGACTTTCCAGCCCTCTTTGGCATTTCAACAGCATTTATTATCGTTCTGTGGCCTACATTAACTACTATTTTTAAGGGTAGCCGCAAAGATTGACCATGTATAATTGAAAATCTGAAAACCGCTTTCCCTGTGTTTATTTAAATGTAATTAGCACCTGTTTTGAATTAAACTTTGTACTACTTTGCCCAGAATTCTTCAAAGAAACTTATTCTTAGACCTATGTAGTATACCAATATATAAGACAATCTAAGTTTCTTACGTGTGCTGCTTAGTTTTACATAGCTCCTTTTCAGCTTGCCTCGGAGGACTTTCTCAGCGATTCAGAGACATGTCTCTGTTTCTTCCAGCAGTAGTTGAGATGTTCTGCGTTTTCTATGGATCCGTGGGTTTTGATTCCCCAACGTTCAGCTCATTTCCCAACCCCAAAACCTACACCTCTCTGCACCTCTTCTCTCATTTTACTTTCATTACATTTTTTGGTGGTTAGATTAATATCCAGTGTTTGGATTATTATAACCATGTAAATCTGAAAGTAGGTAAATATGTAAATACGACCATACATACAATGCCTTCTCTATTACATTGAATACTTTTGAAGTCCTTTTTATTTTTCCTAAAATGATCATTTCAACGTACTCTACAGCCCATTCTTTGCTTCCTTATCTTTGGCCACCCCACACAATTGTATTACCTGCCTAATTAATCCTTGAAGAAATTGTTTTTTTGTGGTCCTATAATCCCTACTAGGACTTTCTGAAAGAATTCTAAAACTCCTTTCAATCTACTCGAACACATGAAATTGTCTCTCAATTCCTTTATTTTTCCTCTTAGAAATTCCCTCCTGGGACCCTCGGTTATCCTTCTATGATGTGTACTGGTTGTTTTCTAGACCCATTGCACAGCTGTTGTCCTGGAACTTGTGCTCTAGGAAATGATAAATTACAAAACTACCCAGTATCGTTTACCCTTTCCTACCTTACCCTGTGTCTTTGCACCTTCTCCCATCCAGCAGGGACAGTTACGTCCCTTCCCTTGAATCTCGGCTGTCGTCCCTCCCTCTTGGAATTCTGCTGCCTCCATGACAAAATCCCAGCCTACCTGGAAAATGCGCCACCCTGTGGACAAAGATGATCTACCTTGTTGAGGCAGTTCTAGAGTAGGTAGTCTTTTTTTTTTTATTTTATTTATTTTTTTTTTTAATTTTTTTTTCAACGTTTATTTATTTTTTTGGGACAGAGAGAGACAGAGCATGAACGGGGGAGGGGCAGAGAGAGAGGGAGACACAGAATCGGAAACAGGCTCCAGGCTCTGAGCCGTCAGCCCAGAGCCCGACGCGGGGCTCGAACTCACGGACCGCGAGATCGTGACCTGGCTGAAGTCGGACGCTTAACCGACTGCGCCACCCAGGCGCCCCAGTAGAGTAGGTAGTCTTATAGGTGGCCCAGAAATTGAGCACAGGTGCATGAAACCATCCAGGACCAGAAGAACTCAGCTAAGCCTAGTTCATCTTGCCAACTTGCAGAATCTTGAGCTAAACAAATAGTCGCCATTTCAAGTATCTAGTTTGAGAGTTGTTATAAAAACTCTCAGAGTTCACATAGAATTGGTTTCAGGAGAAGGTGCCAGGTGAATTTATGGGAGGTGGAAAGATAGCATCCCGAACATGTGGTTATGGTGTTGGTGCTCAGTAGGCTCTAGAAGCTGAGGACTCTGAGGTATGAGAAGCAGCTCTGGTTCAAGAACATGTTGAAAGTTGTTTTGTTTTGTTTTTAATAACATAATTCACATAACATAAAATTTACCAGTTTACAGTGTAAAATGCAGTGGATTTTAGTACATTCACAGGGTTGTGCAACCATCACCACTATCTAATTTGAGAGCATTTTAATCGCCCCTAAAAGAAACCCTACACCTATTGGCAATCCCTCTCTATTCCTCTCTCACCTCAATCTCTAGGAACCACTCATCTACTACTGGTCACTATGAATTTGCCTCTTCTGGACATTTTATATAATAGGACTTCTTTGGCATCTTTCATTTGGCACAGACTTTTAGCTCTTACATTTAGATCTTTGATCCATTTTGACTTAACATATGTATAGGGTAGGAGGTAAGTTGGCCGACTTGATTATTTTACAACCAGATATCCAGTCGAGAGTGTTTTTCTGGCTGAATATATTCCATGGGGAGGTGAAATTCTTCCCTAAGAAATTCTACTACAAGAGGTGAAGGGAGGAGCCTAAGCTTAGAAGTGCTTTCTGATAAGGAAATGGGGGTCTGTATGACTGGACAGACCTCACCCTCAGGCAGACAACAAAAGCTCAAGTGAAACTAAGGAGTTAGATACTATGGGTGGAAAAGATTGACACCTAAATTAATACCTGGTGATTGGGTGCCCATCACTTCAAATTCCTAAACTTTTTAAGTAAAGCCACAGTATCTCAATTGTACTCTGAGAAATGAGATAGTAAGTTGAGAAAGATCACCACAGACATGAATATTTTGCTGGGAGATTTTACCCTATTGGTTTTAAGTTTGCAGTTTTTGGGTTCGGGATAGCAGGCATCACCTGAGAGCATGTGGTGATGCTGAACCAAGGCTCGTCTCTCCACTCTCCTCTCAGACATCATCGAATGTTTGCTTTCTGTTGTTCAGTAACTCTTACGATGGACTGTCAGACTATACTTTTGCCTGCAGTAACAGTTCTAGAAGGCCAGAGGTTATCTTGTTTTCTCACTCTGATGGTTGTGGAGCCAGGGCTATAATTATCTTGTGTACCACATTCAATGTTCAGAATCTTAGGGAAGGGATTGCGGTCCTTCAATTTATAATAGGAAATATATATCTGACCTTCATCCCCAGTTTTGGCACAGAGCTCATAAAACTCTTGGCATTTTCTAAGTAATGAGAGCAATAAACTTGCCCTTTGTTATATTAATGAGATGACTTTTTGAAAGCACCTAAGTCTGAGGGCTGTTTGCCATTGGATCCGACCATGTGATTAGAGGGTTGGAACTTTGAGTCCCATCCCCTGACTTCTGGGGAGGGAAGGGGGGCTAGAGGTTGAATCGATTGCCAATAGGCAGTGATTTAATCAATCTTGCCTTTGTTATGAAGCCTCCATAAAAAACCCAAAAGGTCGGGGCTGGGAGGGCTTCCAGGTTGGTGAACATGTAGAGATGTGGGGAGAGTGTCATGCTTACCAAAGCCATGGAAATGCTGTGCCCTCGCGCACACTTTGCTATATCCGTCTCTTCTATCTGGCTGTTCCTGAGTTAAACCCTCTAATATCTTTTTGCAATCAATTGGTATTCTAGTGGGTAAATGAATTTCCTGAGTTCCGTGAGCTGCTCTAGTAAATGCCTTGAACCCAAGGAGAGGCCTTTGGAAGCTGTGATTTATAGCTGGTCAATCAGGGGATACTTGGGTGGTTCATTCGGGCTCTTGATTTCGGCTCAGGTCATGGTCTCACAGTAGTGAGATCGGGCCCCATGTGGGGCTCCACACTGGGTATGGAGCCTGCTTTGGATTCTATTACCCCCCCCCCCCCCCCCGCCGCTGCCCTTCCACTCATGCTTCCTTTCTCTCTCACTCTCTCTCTCTCTCTCAAAAAAAACACTTATAGCGGGTCAGAAGTACATGTCACAACCTGGACTTGGTGTTGGCTTCTGAAGTGGAGAGTGGTCTTGTGAGCCCCGTGGAATCTGATGCTGTCTCTTGATAGATGGTATCAGAACTGAGTTGAATTGCAGGACACCCAGCTGGTGCCCTCTGTATAACAGAATTGGGTTCAGAAGCTGTGGGATGGAGTCAGAAAGTTGAACTAATACCACTTTTGATGTATGGAATAAACTGTATTCAATACAAAGAGAAACATCCCAAGATGCAGCCGGTGAAGGAACGACTTTCCTCAGGCATCAAGAACTCCAATACCTGAAAGATGAAAGAATCCTGAATTGGGGAGGATGAAATTGGAACTTGAAGAATTTCAGACGTGGGACTGTTATTAACTCACTAGGTCTAGAAAAATGGATTTTTAACCTTAATGCCTTTGGACTTCACCCTGCCCCAAATTTTTACTCACAAAGGTAAAATGACTTGATTTGGACTTTCATATATTTGCATTGTAATGCTTTTGAATTGTAATGTGATAATGGGAGGGTATATATATATTAAAATCTGAGTTATCTCTACATTGTTGACATTTTATTATTGGAGTATCTTTATACACTTTTTATTGGATATTTTCACGTTATCGCTTGATCTTATTACTAACTCTCATACGTTACATCAGACAGTGTGTCTGGACGTTATTTAGAGTGAGAAATAGAACTGTGAATAGGTTTTCAGCTTTGAATGCAGAAGAGCTTTGAAAATAATTTAATTACTACATTATTGAAACTTATTTTAAAGTGTTCTTGGGTGGGTGTGTGGCAGGGATGGGGGTTCGGGGGGGTGAGGTCAGTGTTGGTCCCAGTGATCCAAGGAGGTTACCCAAATGTGAATGGTACGGGGAAAGTGACCTCGCGAGGGTCATTCTGGTGCTATGATATACACCTGTTTTCACCCCAGCATGATAGTCCCTCATCTGTCTCCCCTGCCTTCACCTATCATACATGTCATAGTTAAGCACAATGTATTCAGGAAAAATTCCACTGGTGAGGGACTTTTGGAGAAATCTTTCTTTCCCCTTCCAGATGTTTCTGTCCATGTAGGGGAGATCTCCAGTAGTATAATCCCTGCCCCCCTCGCACCCCTTTGGCTCATTCCACAGAAGAGGACCCAGGTTCCTTACTGTGTGGTGCTTCGTTTCTCAAAGGGAACATTCAAAAAGTAAGCATTCCAAGAACCTCAGGCAGGAGCTGCAAGGTTTATGATAAAGTAGCCTCAGAGGTCCCAGAATGTCATGTCTGTTATATTATATTCATTAAACAAGTCACTAAAGCCAGCCTAGATTCCATGGGGAGGGAAATTAGATTGCATCTTATGATGTGAGGAACAGCATGCTTGTCTAGGCAAGGTAGGATTGATGGCAGCCATCTCTGGAGACTTTCTCCCCTACATGTTAAACCTTTTTCCACCATTTTACTTCCAACCTGTCTGTGCTTTGTGATGATGTAGTTTATAAGAAACATTTTAAAGTTGGGTCTTGATTTTTTTTTTTTTACCTAATAATTCCTGCCTTTTAATAAGTGTGTTTAGTTCGTTTACATTTAATATAATTATTGGTATAGTTGGATTTAAATCTCCCACGTGAATGTTTGTTTTATATTTAATCCATTTGTTCTTTGTTCTGCTCTTCCTCCTTTTCTGTCTCCTCTTGAGTGAATTGCATTCATCATATTCATTTTGCGTGAGGTGTTGTCTATGTAATCTCTTATGTTAAATTTGCTTTTAGTAATTGCTTTAGTGGGTATAATATGAATTATTAAATTGTCATCTACTTCGATGAACAGCATAAGAACTTTAAAATAAAGTAATTCCCTTGATTCATCCCACACTGTGTTCTTTCGTTGTGTATACCTTAGCCATTGTTAGAATTTTTGCTAATAAACATAACAAAATTTTAAAGACATCATGTATTTGTATTTGCGTATGTGTACATATATTATATAATTTAATATATAATCATATATATGTGCACAGTACATATTATATAAAACAAATACATTTGTGTGTCTATACACACATATCTCTAGTGGATAGATAGATCTCTCTTTTTGATCTACTTCTCTACCCTTACTCTTTAGGTCCACTACTCCCAAGCCCTCAGTGAAGACACATGGAAAAGACATGGTGAGTGGTTGGACACCTGCTTTGTGACTTGTTGAAGCTCCTTTGGGTTGCCACCTGTCCTGCTTCTCACGTGAGGCTCTTAAAAGGTCTTTAGAGTTTTGGCTACAAAGTCTCTAAGTGGCGTCCTCCTCAGGCTGTGATTCTGCCAGGTAGGGGAGCAATGCTAAGCCTTTCTTCTCCTACAAAAGGTTCATTACTCTGAATGTGAGTCCATTCGGGTTTCACTGTGTCCTCCTCTCACGTTGGTCCGTTTGTTTTTTCTCGGATTCTGTAGCTTTTCCAACCTTTTGTTGTCGTTAGTGTGGCAGTTGCTGCCTCTTGTTCCTTTCTGTGTATGAATCAGAGCAGTCTTTTCCAAATTCTTTAGAAATAAGAGACTTCACAAGTAGGGTTCCTTCCCCCTCAAAGACCTTTACTCTTGCAATTGTCTTCTACCTGTTTACCTTTCAGGTTTCAGCTTAAAAATCATTTCCTCATGAGAGACCTCTCTCCTCATCTTTGTCTTTCTCTTCTGATTGTAAATCTTTTTCTCTGTGAAGTTCTCAGTAGTTGTCATAGTGATGGGATTAATACTCTGTAGTTAATGTGGCTATTGCTCCCCATGGAAAATAGGGATGGGGTGGAGGAAGAAAGATTTTCAGGATAATAGTTACCTGTGTTTTGTCTGCCTTGGATTTTTTTCTGTTATGTTCTATCAGTCACTCCCATTTGTTTGGAGAAATGATCCCCCCACGTTGTGTGTAGTCTTAGGAGGCTGTGATTCTGCAGCGACTCTGAGCTGTACCTCTCTCCTCTTCTCAGTGGGGGAGTGAGCTAGGCTGAACCAACCGTAGTACCCTACTCCTAGTTTGATACCGATATTGCTCAGTACTCCTCAATTGCAAGCAACAGTATCTCAAGTTCAAGAAGCTTAACCGATACGGGAATTCATTCGTTTATGTAACTGGGAAGTATAAAGAGCATGCTTCAAAAATCGACTCACAAGCCTTTTTTTTTTTTTCCACGTGCTTCATTTCATAGAGTAATGGCAATGAAGCATGTTGGCTTTCTGTCCTTACACTAGTTGAGACATTATATCATCTCATAGGTTCCTTATAGCTGTGATAGGTCAATGGATCTGGCTTCATTACTAATTCCTTAGCAATTGGCCAATATCCTACAGTTGAACTGCTGTATACCTTCGTACTGCAGATAATATATGCTAAATGAGAAATACCGGAACCATTGCACCTCATTAGTAAAAACCAGATTATTATGAAGAGAGCGTATTGGTGGCAATAATCATTTCTTTCATTAGTTTCAAATGGTGTAGTTTTACGGAGCCAGTGTCAACTTAATGCAGACTGCAGTGGGATCTGTTTAACTGCCTTTCTCTTTTTCTCACTTCTCCCCTCTTGATCTCCTCTCTCTTTTCTCTCTCTTATTCCTTTCTCTCCTTTGCTTTCTTCTTAGCCACTTCCTTTCTTATTTCCGTCCCTCTTTATTACATAAAGTAAACTCACTTTCATTCGAATTCCTAGCAAGGAGACAGTAAAGCCAAATAAAATGACAATTTGCTAGGACAGGATAGGCCAGTGAAGAATTCCTCAAATGTTATAGCCTCTTGTGGGGCTGGGCCCATTTCTATTAAACTCGTTTAGTGGAAAAGAATTCCCCAGGACTAGGATCTGGCTAAGCCTGATAGGCTCTGGGGCAGGGTTACTACCTCTCCAGGGCTTTCCATTTGGTGGGTTGTGATGATAAAACCAGCTCTGAGTACAGGAGATTTTCATTTGATGAGTGGTCTGAATATCCACTTAGTGGTTATAAAATATTTGCTGCTGAAAGCCACAGAGCATTGATAAACAGATCCTGGACAGTTGAGTTATTGCAATCTACTTAACACGAGGAGAACAAATTATGAGTCAAATGTGCCGGTTTAATAACCTGACTCAGGGCAAAGGGCTGCTCGAGGCGAGTATTAACCCTGCATTTGCTTTGTCTGGCCGAGACCCGGGGGGTGGGCCGTGAGGTACCAAGGCCACTCAGGTGGGTTTGCTATGAGAACTAAGGTACGCAGAGAGGACATTTAAAAAGGCCCGTCTGGTAAAGGAAATAAACAATTTCTAAAACTGCCATATGGTATTGAATATACTACCTAGGCTCCCTCTGGTTTATATCTCATCTTCCTTAGATGACGTGTGCTTAGCCTCATTAAATCTTGTCTTCCGCACAATACTGTATTCCTTCATGTAACTGGGGGAAGGGAAGGAATATTTGTCTGTTCTCTATTAGCCATGTGAACCTAGGTCAGTCTTCTCAGTCCGGGTATTACCAACAGTCCCGTTGAAATCTGACTCCTTTTCTGTACTTCCCCAGATGATGCTGTTCTTTAACATGTGCAGAAAGGGATGGCTCCCTGTCCCTCAAGGGAACCACACCAGGAATGCATCTCGTGGGTGCGTGATTTCCCAGAGCAAACGAAGGAGAAACGGTGGTCGTTGCTGAAGAGGCACCCACACATGCATTTGGGGGTGTGCGTGGAAAGGTCAGATTGGAGGGCCGGGGAAAGCGACGTCCGCGGACGGTGTGTGGGCGTTGTTGCTCACAGCCTGACGGTTGTTCTGAGAATTTTGCTTATTCAAAGCTATGGGGTGGCATTGGAGTCTCAGCCCAGGTGGGGTGGCACATTCCTTCCTGCATTTCCATTTCATTCACTCGCGCTCTGCACACTCACCTCTGCCTCCTGGCGCTGTGAGCCCGCGTGTCCACACACACGCACGCACGCACGCACACGCACGCGCTTCAGACTTGAGGTCTGGCTTCTCGGAACCTTTGCTCCACGAGCCAGTTTCCCTTCCTTCTCTGCCCCCAAGACTGGAATTGCTGCTGGAAGTCTACCTGCAGAATCCAGAGACTCTGCAGACGTGGAATTAAAATAAAGGTGTGCGAAATAAAGAAAAAAAAAATGCCCAGGATCGCATTAAGCCCCACGGTATTCTTCTTGCTGTTGGCCTACTCCCAATAGTTTGAAATTGATTTTCCTGAGCCAAGAATTTCCTCGCATGAAATGTGCTGCGCTAGGAAGGCTTTTAAGACCTCTTCACCTTAAAGGGCAAACCTCCGAGTGGGGCTCTAGAAAGCAGTCTAGATTTGGCATGCCACTTAAACCACGATGAGTAGGGCATATCGGCAGGCTAGAAATAGCTGCGTGTGTGAACCTCCTGGTCCTCAGCCCTTGACTGCCAGCCAAGCCCCAAATCAATCCCAAAGAATGAAAACTCAGATAATGATGAGACAATGGAGCTCGCATGCCGAAACTCAGGAAAGCATCGTGCTCTCCATAGGGTGACTGCGGGCAGGGTCAAACAAGGAACAGTGACCTTGGCCTACCGGCCCTGTGTCTCCAGGACAGCGTGCCGGGTCCCTGTACCCATAGCCTCCGTTCTCCCGAGGTCGGTTTCCTGGCTAGTCACCTGGGGGCCGATTTTGTTGGCTTTCTCCCGGGGAGTATACTGGGCTTCTTCCACCTGAATGTCTGGTGCTTTCCATCGGCTGGGATATTTTGCAAGGAAAGGCTTTTTAGGAGAACAAGATACTCAGCTCGACTCCTCTTCTGAGCTGGTGTGAGGCCGACTTGATAGATTTTTTCCTTCCCGTTGAAATATGTCCTGGGTGCCTTGCTTGACAAGCTGTTGTAAAACGTTTAGAGGTCTCTCTTACTTCGAGGCTGTCCTTTTCTCGGGTCTGAATCCGAGCTGGGTGGCGAATGGACACCCTTTTCCACTTTGCCTCCCTTCTTAGCCGGGTGGGCGTTTGTTGCTGCCATTTGTTAAGGAGAATCAGCCATAAATCAGGGCTCATTTTCCATTTTCTTCTTATTGATGGAAGGGCTGTAGGAACCCGGCTTGTCTCGCAAGCTCCTGGAGCCCTGCAGAACTGCAAGCTGCATACAATAAAAGTTGTTTTGACAGAAAACTGACCAGACATGACAATGGACAGAGGGAGATGACGGAAGGGAGGGGGAAGAGAATGTACACGCTTGTCTGTTTTGAACTGAGGTGCACTCTCTCTTTATTCTTTGTTAAATTACTTTTTCATATGAAGGACACAAAGGGAACGGCCCATACTGGCAGCCAGAAGGCAGAAAACAAACCCTTTGAAATTTCTAATTTGTTTATAGATGGTCCTCCAGGAGCCGGCTGGAAAATAATTTTGTCTGCCAGAGACAGTGAACAGCCACCCGAGGGTGTTGTGAAAAAAATGACTCTCTCGTTTTGGTCCTTGAGTGTCTCATTGTTGAACACTCAGCAGTTGTTCTGAAATTACTCATCTGGCAGGGAAAGAAAATGAAAGAAAAATCCTTCTTCTGCTCTCTGGCCTGAGCTTTTAGGAAACTTATTTTTTAAAAAGTTGTTTTTTTTTTTTAAATGTGACTTTAAACTGTGTGCCGATTTTGGGGTGACCCAAAGGTTTGTTCATTGTGTCCCGTCCTCTTTCCCTGTCCGACCAAGATTGCTGTTGTGGGTCTGGGAAGTGACATTCCCAGATCAGTGACTTCACACTGTGTGGGAGATACTGTGCGATTCTCTGAGAATCTCAGAGATTCTGTCTAGGATGTGCTAACAAATCGAACTGTTTTCTGGATAATTCCACAGATCCTGTAGACCTTTCATTCTGTTTTTGGTTACGGATGAAATATGGGTTTGGAGATAGTCAGGGGATCTCTATTGTCTTATAGAGGAGAGTTTCTAGAGGTTTCTCGGTTTGGCTGTTTGTGAAATGGGCATTTTATGGTGATATTGTGGAGATACCCTCCCACCCGATGTAGGTGAACCCCATTGTTTTCCCAGAAACCTAGATGACTTACTTAGAGGATAACATCTCATACAATCCTTTCATTTTTTTTTTCCACTTTAGAGAGAGCACGCACAAGCAAGGGAGGGAGAGCGAGAGAGACAGAGAGAGAGAGAGAGAGAGAGAGAGAGAGAGAATGCTAAGCAGGTTCCATGCTCAGTGCAGAGCCCTACGCAGGGCTCGACCCCAATGACCCTGGGATCATGACCTGAGGCAGAATCAAGAGGCAGATGTCCAACTGAATGAGCCACCCAGGTGCCCCTAATGCTTTCATTTTATAGATTAGGAAACTGAGACCCAGTGGACTGGATGAAGGCAGCACAGCTGTTTGGGCAGAGTTACTGTTAGAACTCAGGTCTCAACTGTTAACCCAAGTGTTGTTGCTTCCCCTTTTCCTTATCTCACGGCGTTGGGGCCACAGTAATGGTAAGCACTATGTCTATTTTGCATGAATCTCTCTAAATTCCTAGATTCGACTCCTTCCTGTAAGCCCAGAAGAGGGCTAGCTATTTGACTCTTGAAGCTGGCAGAGTAATCCAAGGAGGTCCATCCTAAGCCCCTGTCTGTGCCTGTCCTTTCAGTATGGGTAGGGAAAAGTGCCGGACGGTAGGAAGACTGTTATGATACATCCTCCTGGGCTTTTAGTGTCCTCCTGTTATCCTTCTCTGTGTTCCTTTGGGCTCTTTTTCCTTACACTTCCGTTCTTCAACTTCCTGTCCCCCTCCCTTCCTGGGAACACTCGTTGGAGGACCTTTCTGGATCTTGTACAGAGAAAATTGGAAGCCATCAACCAGGTTTCCTACAAACTCCCATCTCTGTGCCCACACTTGCCTCTCTGCCCATTTTGTTCTCCTTATATTTCTGTGAAATGCGTGTCCCTTCTTCCAAATAGATGTCCCCTCCCTACTGGACTCCTCTTCATCTATTCGTTGTGCTTCTTCTCTCCTTATATCTTTCACTTTGTTCCATTTGGTGATTTCTTTCCAAACTATGCTTGAGCCTCCCCTCCACTGATCTCGTATCTTCCTCTGACTACTGACTTTTCCTTTTTCTTAACAGCTAATCTTCTTGAAATAAGAAGCCTACACTGCTGTTTCCTTTTTTTCTTCTTTACCTGCCCTTATCCTTCAACCCAAAGTAATCTGGGTTTTCCTCCCACTACTCTTCTGAATCTACTCTTGTGGGTCACAAGAGATGGGCTTTTTGCAAAATTCCTTGGATATACACTTTCTAGGAATACTCATATTTAACTCATGGGCAGCATTTGAAACTGATAATTTCATTTATCTGAAAACACTTTTCTCATTGACATATATGACATCAGAGACTCCTGGTTTCCCTATTATTCTCTGACCACTTCCTCTTGGATTTTTTTTTGTTTTGCGTTTTCATCGTTTATCTGCTTAGGTCTTTAGTATCGGCCCCCGGTAGACTCTCCCCAGACCAAATGACCCCTTCCGTTTCACTATGTTTAATTTTTCAGCCATATTCTCACAAGTCCCCAATCTTTATTTCCAACACATGTGTCTTTACTGGACTTCAGACCCACTCATTCAGTCACCTACTAGACATCTCTGCTTGGATGTTCTACAGGCATCTCCAACTCAGTACAGAACAAATTATCTTTTGTCTCAAACCCGCTCTTTCTCCCATGTGTTTGCGTAAGCAAATAACGCTGCAGCTCAGGCTACTAACTTGAGATTTCTCCTCAATCTTTTCTCCCTAACCGATGCTTCTCATTCAATGCCTTGAAGACATCTTCACACAACCCTAATTATTTTTCAAATCCATCCAATTTTCTACATACCTTAGTCCCAGCCACTGTCCTCTCTTGCTTGGGTTACTCCATGTACTTCTAACTTGTCTAGCCCCTGTATTGTTCCCACTCTCCTTTCTATACTGCAGCCAAAATGATATTCCTAAAACAAAAACCTATCCAAGTCCTTCTCTTGTTTTACGTTTCTCAGTGGCTTGGTATTGTGTAAAAACACACACACAAACACACACACACACACACACACAATACTTTCACGCTTTTTAAGTGAATTACATGATGTCGCCTCTACTTATCCATTCTACTTCATCTTGCCTCTTTTCGTTGCTTTTACTCTTTGGTGTAGTAAACTTACTTCCTTTCCACTGATATGTCATCCTTTTCCTGTCTCTTTCAGTCAACAAGAGTTTACTGAGCATTTACTAGGTGCTAAGCACCATGCAGGAGAACCACTTGTAGGTCTGCCTTTACTCTGTCTTCACTCTTTGTCTTGTCCATCTTCCTTTTAATGTAGCTAAATCTCACCCATTACCCTGGACTTTCCCTGGGAGGTTTCCTCTTATATCTTTCCCGTTAAAGGTTCCTGCTGTTTGCTTCTGAAGGGCCACCTTGACTGTCTTTCCTGGCAGTGCTTTCTACTTTCTTTTATAATTGTTTATTTAATTCCTGGTCTTCCACACCAGATTGTATGGGCATAAGGGTACAGACCATAATCTGCATTGCTCACCACTAGGTCTCTATTGTTTAGGACAGTTGAACTAAGGAGAGGCTTAGTCAGTGCTGGTTGAATAGAGAAGCGAGTATTTTTTAAAGTTTGGAAGAAGAACGTGCATGATATTTTCAATGCTAGCAATCTTCAACTAACGATAATAATAAAACATGCACTTAGCAGTCAAAGAGGTAAGAGAAGTTATGTTTCAATTTCATCCTTTCATCAGAGAGTTTTAGAACATTCCCGGACAGACTGGCCTAATAGAAGGAGGAGATTAAATAATATGTGGTCCCGGCATGCTTACAAATGTCTACAGAGGGCCCCATATTAGTCGCACATCGACATAACTCAGGGAGGGTCACGGCAGGTGCCAGCCTTCTGGTTCTCTACTGCCAGGATCGAGAGACTCAGCGAACCAACCCTGTGTGGCCATGATGTCCGGTTTCTCCCTCAGGTATGTGAGGAACAGAGAGAATGGGAAAGGAAAAGAGAAAAATAGAAGGGGAGCGAAGATAAATGTAGTGATTGTGGGGTCTCTGCACACTGTATGTTTTCAATCTTGAGCTTGATCTCCAAGGTTAATGAGCAGTAGCCTGTCCAATCTGTGATAGAAGGTACAGTGATATTTGTGGCAAGGTTGCTACATGCAAGGAGTTCTTATTAGTATAAAATCACCTAGAGGAACAAATATAAAGAGTGACAGAGAATGACTTTATAATGGTACAAAGTTAATGAGCACAGGAATAAAGGGCCTAGAGCTAAAAGGCAAAACTTAATATTTGTGTAAGGGATAGCACGATGATCATTAATAAGACCGATAACGCATTATTAATGGGATCAGAGCTAGCAATGTGGCAAAGATTCCAACGTGATTATTCTGTTAGGTAATTTATAACCTGTGTTTATTGTAAAAAAAAAAAAATCCCCTGGAAATATTCACCTATCAAATATAATGGCAGGTCGGATTTAATAAAAGCTATACTATTTATTGGGTTTTACCATACGCGGTAAATGGTGCTAAGACTTATTAGCACTATTGGATTTAGTCTTCGTGGCAAACATGAAGTCGATGATATTATCCCCATTTCACCTACGGACTGTAGTCCATAGGTAGGCCTGGGTTTTATGATTCCACAGCCCATCTTCTGAATGGCTAGGCTATCCAGCTCTTCTGCTGTAGATTGTGGAAAAGTCCTTTTCTCACTGTGACACGTGCGGGGTGGGCTGGGATGGATGTGAAGATGAGGAGAGGGCCTGGAAGCTCAATTCTGAATGTGCCTCCTCCCCCCCAGCAGAGTTACCAGTGGGAATGATTTGTGCTTAGATGAACCACTTACCCGAAAGTGGTACCTGACATTTATGTCATCTCTTAAAAGCGGTGGGGAGGGGGGCACACTGTTCCTAAAAGATCCCTGTTAGCATATCTTACATGAATAATACTTGAAGCCAGCGGTTAGAAAACGCATATGGAGAAAACTCTACGTGTCTAGTTTTCAAATAGATACGGGGGTGCTGTCGAACACAGCACCAAGTCCTGTAAGAGTGATGGACACATAAACAACAGAAGAAAAGGCCGAGAAGTAAGTACCATGCTTGATAGTATAGGGGAGATTTATAAAGCTGGCCTTCCCATCACCCTTTACCTTTTCTCTGGCATTACAAATTCTCTTTGTGGTACGAAACGGATTCTGACTGTGACCCTGAGTTTTATCAACCTCACATATGGGCCCAACAATGAGATGTAGCCAATCAGAGAGAAAGTATCCCATCTCTTCATCTCTTGCCTCCTCCTGGATTCCTTCAGGAATGAGCATGTGACTCCCGTGACTCACGTTCTTTGCCAGAGGTTTGAGTCGTGAGCATAATGGCACAGGAGAGAAAACAGGACTTGTGTCCCCCTGAGGGTACCACTCTGGAGAGATGGCCCGTTATTCCCCACCGCCCAGAGTCCTAGAACTACCCTCTTCCTCTGCTTCCTGGGGCCTGATGGTCCTCTTGTAAGTCTTTGAGAGACTTAGAGCTCATCAATGGATTTCTCTTGTATAATTGTATCTTGTGTTGTTGTTGCTGTTGTCTTTTCTTGTTATTAGCAAGAGACTGCTTTTGTTGCCATTGTAAGACCGTGGATAATCCACAAATTGGTGGCAGGAATGGCTTGTAGTGGACAACCAAAGCTAAAAGATGGAATTGGTTGAGTCATGGCAGAGTGTGGGACAGTGAAGATCCTCCCACCTCTGACAGAGAAGTCAACAATGCTTGTTAAGTGACAGCGGAGCACCTCCTGATGGTGTCGTTTCTTGTTGTTTTTTTGATACAGATCTATGCCTACAGCACAACGTAACTTTGGAGGGTTTTGTGAACACATGCCGGCATCTTGGAATTTTCGACTTAAAAAAAATTAATAAGCATGGGGCACCTGGGTGGTTCAGTCAGTTAGGCATTTGACGCTTGGTTTCAGCTCAGGTCGTGATCCCGGGGTTCGTGAGTTTGAGCCCTGCGTCGGGCTCCATGCTGCTGGTGCAGACCCTGCTTAGGATGTTCTTTCTACCTCTTTCTCTGCCTCTTTCCTGCTCTCTCTCTCTCTCAAAATAAATAAATAAAGTTTAAAAGAAAGAAAATAATAGGCTTAATTAATTTAATTTTTAAAGAAGTTTTAGGCTCGAAGCAAAATTGAACGGAAGGCACAGAGAGTTCCCATATACTCCTTACCCCTACACACCTACAACCTCCCCCTCTTGATCACTTCGCGAAGTTCTCAGAAAGATGTTGTAAGAAAGGTGCTCACTCGGATATAAGCTAGGTCGTCTCAGCACAGAGGAGAGGGCTCTGCCATGAGAACAATTTAAAAGTTGAGGGCCGTGAGGGGACCTCTCACGAAGAGACAGATACACAAAGGGTAACCCTAACCCTAACCCAGATCCAGAGACCATGCCTTGACAAATTCTCTGACTTCAGTGATTCATCTCTGGATTTTCTAGAAAGTTAACTGTGCAGTAGCCAAGTGAATTTTTAAGGTACTCATTTTGCAAGGTCTGGGTCTGCAATTTCTTAGCCCCTAAAACTTCAGGGACAAAAAAATTGGGGTACTCTGGCAGTTACGTCGCCAGGGAAAGACTATTCTTCAGTTTTCTCCCATACGTGATTTTGAAGAACAGCAGACATGGATGGTCTTTTTCCAGAGGAAGAACCGGGAAGGTCGTATTCCCTAATTTAGAAAAGCCACTTTACTGCTGGGTAGGGAACGTCTGCAATCCCCGTCTGGCAGAATATGATATGTGTTGGAGAGCAGTACCCATCGCTGGTGGTTTTTCAGTGGCTGTTCTTGGCCTATTTAACTTAATTTTACTCCACCACTGTATGTGGAGTGTGTTGGGTGGTTAATTTTACAGGCTCCTAGCAGTACAAGCCTTACTTGCTTGGACTGAGAGAGGAGGTCCTGAACCAGGAGGTAGGCCTGGCCATCGGGTAAACTTTTTGATTGTCAGTTTTGAATCATGTGCTTTCGATCGTTAGTGGAAGAGCTGGTAGCGACAGTGTTCTGGAAATACTATGTGCGAAAAAAAAAAAAAAAGAGTAGTATGAATGTTAGCCAGGCTCTGGGTAGAATATAACGGAAATCTTTGGTCTTCCCATCATCTTTTAATGCTTTTTTAAAGAAAGAACCCAGTTTTCTGTAGTTTAAACTTTTCCTTCATTTAGTATCCGTGGACTATTGTATCCTGTCCTGCTACCCTTTCTACGAATAGAATGGTCATGTAAAAGGCAGTTAAAAACTAAATTCTCCCCTCCCTAGTTACAGTGACTGGTTTAGGATTGGACAGGTGGTCTAAGCTAGGCTCATTAGAGACCTCTCTGTGACACTTCTGTTAATGGTCTTGGAGAAAAAGCCTTGTCTTTACTAGCATCACTAAACCAAGAGGCTGTGAGTCTCGGGCCGCTCTTAGCCACTGACCTGTCACACACAGAGTCTTTCATGGGGAGTGAAGAGACAGAGAGGGAACCAAGGACCCTGCCTATATATTTGGAGCCCCAGGATATGTAAAGCCGTCTTCCCCCACCCTACCCCCACCAAGCTGGTCTGCACGCTGTCGCCTACGCCTACATTGCAAAGCAGTTGGGAGCAAAAAAGTATCAATTCTTAATTACCTGCCTGGAGGTCGGCTTCAAAGGGGACCAGGCTTTTGAGATGGGTTTAGAAGCAGGAGAAAGAGGTTTCCAGTCAGGAAGCATGGGAAAAGGCATTCACACAGAGGCTCATGCCTGAAGGCAGACTTACAAGAGTGTGCAGTCTATGAAGGGGATAGCCGTTCCAAGCGTCAGCAAGTGGGGCAGAGAAATAGAGATTAATTTCTGGAAGGTAGTGTGAGGGTGAGACCAAGCGGGGCTTGTTTGCTTTCTAGTGGGTTCTAGCTTCATCATGTAACCTTGAAGGGCGTTTTGAGGGGAAATAGCAGAGCAAGGGGGGGGGTAGGCTGGCCAGGAAGCGTGGGCGTTGGAAAGAGGAGGCACTCAAGGACCCAAATGCCTGGAAGCAAATCCTGGCTCTGTCATTTCTTCTCTGGGTGACTTTGGATGAGTTAGTTAACCTCCTTTTGCCTCGCTTTCTTGGTCTGTAAAATGGGGCTGCTACCCACAGCACCCACAGCTCTTACAGATTTGTTACAAATATCAAATAAGCCAAATGGAAAACCCCTCTCTAAGTGCTCAACCCAGGCTAATTTCTCCATAGCGGATTATTATCTGAGATTCCGAAGTAAAATTTGGGGGAGAGAATTGAGGATTTTTGGAGGGATGGGAGGCAAACTCTCGATCATTTGCAGGTATTACCCCTTGAACACAGATGAGTTTCTCAGCCTAGATAATGGGTCTCCAACAGGCTCCAGGAGAAGAGGATGTAGGCCTAGCCCGTTTGGGCAGGAGAAGGGGAGCAGAGTAAAAGACGGGTTCAGAGCACGTGATGTCATTCAGAAGACAGGCTTGGGTGCACCTCTCGAGTTCGGGGCTTGGGCGGCCCAGGGAATCGCGTGAGTTCACTGGGGCAATGCAGGAAATAGCTGTGGTTGGGGAGACAGACTCCAGAGGCCAACAGCCAATGGGATATTTGTGCCTAGAGATGGCCTTAACTGTGGCAAATCAGTGGAGGAGTCTTTGAAGATGTGAGAGATAACTCTTCAATTGAAACTTCAGACAGGGGTCTGCAGGAGGCCAGAGCAATCGCTCAGAGGGCACGGGGCCAGATCGTTCAGTTAACGCCACGGTGAGAAGTTCCACGGGATCCTTAATAGTTCTCACGAGTCAGGGATTCCATTTGATGCCCTATCACCCAGAACACAGGTTTAGCAAACACGCTGCCCTAGATGTCAGCAGCTGGACAGGCAGAGCCCTCAAGGGCCACTACCAGGTTTAAGGCAAGGGCAGAGCACAATTGTAAAGGCACAGAAAGGTAAGGAGAAAGCAGAGGGAGGAGGGCGATGTGGAAGAGCACAGAAAAAGAGACAGCGAGCGAGAGAAAAAGCATGACAGGAGGCATGTAAGGCGGGAGTAGATGCATAGCTCAAATACTTGCTATGTTCTCTAAAGACCGTTTTCCTCCTGTGCCCGAGAGCCTCCTGGGGAGATGCGATAAACCCAGAGAATTCCACTATTATGTCTGTTTCACTTTCTCTGCTGCCCTCGTTTAAATTATTGCCTCTCTTGCCATTGTCCTTGGAGTATATACATAGAATTTCACTACATGTTAAAAATCAACATTCACTTACATTTGGCACGCAGACTAAGCCTCCCCTTAGATGCTGTGGCGTGGTAGCAGCCGTGAGATACTTTGTTTCCCATTGAAAACTCACGTCCGGCTGTATTCTTCATCATGACTAGGTTTCAGGAAGACTCCATATGTATATTGCATGCACTAGACCAGCAGGGGACTGCTCTGAAGGTAGGAATCGTGGAGCTTTCTCTCACCCATAGTATTTAAGATAGTTTCCGGGAAATAGTACTTAACTCAGAACATGCTAGTGAATGAAGCGTCTACTATTTGCTGCTGCTTTGTCTGCCATAGTGAGCAGGAGGAGAAAATTAAATAGTTGGGCTTACTTGGATTTGAATTGTTGGCCCATTAGCCACTGCTCTGTAACTTTGGGCAAATGCCTTCTAGGAGCCTCCTTTCTTCATCTAGAATGGGAGGAAAAATATTATCATGGACTCTACAGGCTTGTCCTGAAAACGGAATGAGATGATACACAGTATGTGATGCATAGTGAGTGCTCAGTAAGTGTTAGGGAAAAACAAAATCAAACTCTCCTTTTCCGGTGTAGTCTTTTACTGTCTCTCACAGTCGTAGCAAGTCACAGAGTTCACAAATGCATGCGATAGCGTGTGAAATTTGGAGGGGAAAAAACGCCACCTCACGCATGATCGTTTTTGGAACATCCTGCCTGGTTTCAGTATATACTCTGGCCCCCTCTACTTAAACAGCAGCAGGTCCTTGAAGGGGAAAGTGAGCATGTAAGAAACCTGACCTCAAGTCCAAGCTCTGACAGTTACTATTTAATCCTAAACAAGCTGTGTTTGTAACCGCCCCTTAGAAAGAGCTGGTCTGTCTGGATCATTACTATATTCTCACTGTGCAGAAAAGAGCGTGCCGTGCGTATAGGAAGCACCCAGTAATGACCTTTTGAATCCGTGTATCCGTAAAACAGGATTTTGTAAAAATTAAGTGAGATAATAATAATCATAGTTAATGGTTTTTGAATGCTCTTGGTGCTCTAGGCCCTCTTCTGAGTGCTTCAAATGTGCTGATTCATTGATTTCTCCCAATCATTCTGCGTGGGAGGTGAGCTTATCTTTCATCTCATAGCTGTGCACATGTGGGCAAAAATAGAATCAAGAAATTGCCCAAAATCATAGAGCTAGAAATGAACAAAACCAAGATTTTTCCTAAATAGTCTGGCTGCACAACCCAGGCTCTTAGTGACAAGGGTATATTGACCATCGGTATGGGTATTGTAATTGTCTGCCCATTCTCAGCTTTGCATAACCACCCAGATTTTCATTCAGTTATTTAAACCTTCTTCATGCGGAGTTCGTGTGCACGGCAACTTTATACTTTAGAACTTATTTTTTTGCAAATGAGGATATATTTTTGTGTGTGTGAGGGTATTGTCCTGAAAAAGCAAAATGGAACTCTGAAAATTAGGATATTGACGTTTATTCATTGCTTTCATCTTTTTCTCAAATCACATTCAAGTTTTGTCAGTTGTCCAATGAGTGACTTCTAAGCATAATAGTCCAATCCAGATGTGGCCATGCTTTTCGTTTTCACGTCTTTCTGCCTCTTTCGATCTAGAACAGTCCTTCAGTCCTTCCTTCCATGGCAGTTATTTTGTGAAATATCCCTCCATTTGAGTTTGTTCCCTGTTTGCTCATGGTTAATTTGAGGTTACGCATCGTTGGCAAGAATATCACAGAAGTTGATGCAGCCCGTGAGTGGTGCACGATGTCTGCATGGATGTCCCCCTCACCTCCATCAGGTTCCACACATGACATCCGGTCACTCAATCCCCTACCATCAACACCCTCATGACCCTGCTCAGGCTTTGACACTCTGCTCTGGGCAGCCACAGCTCCCATCTTCCCCTCCCTACACCAATGCCTACTTTGCTCAGGCGACACCTGTTGACTTTTAGACAGAATTGTTTAAGAGCATAAAGGAAAGGAAAGGAAGGAAAGGAACAAGAAAGAAAAGGGAAGATGATAAGGAAGAAGAGGAGGAGGGAGAGTCAAACCTATACCCACTATACCCATTGATTTTCACTTTTAATAGCCAATTGATCTTTGTAGTTTAAGCCAATATGAGGGTTAGTTGGTTGGTTTCTGTTGTTATTCGCAAACCGAAACCTATTAACCTATATATAAAGCTCATAATAAAGAACAGGTGAACAATAATGGAAAGCTCTTGTGGGATGGTGATGTATTTGCAAAAAGACATTACACACGGAATCCTAAGACCTGAGGTTAACCCAAGAAATAGCTGTGTCGTCCAGTACAAGACACATTAGTAAAGCCCTTAGTTCTTTATATATAAAGTGAGAATAATGGTTGTTACTTTATGAATGCTATTAAAGCTGCTCTTAGGGGTTGAATTGTGTCTCCCCCAGAAAGGTAGGTTGAAGTCTGAGCCCCCAGTAGCTTAGAACGTGACTTTATTTGGATACAGGGTCCCTGTAGATATAATAAGTTCAGATGACATCATAGTGGAGTAGGCTGGTCCCCTCATCTGATGAGAGTGGCCTTCTTATAAGGGGATGGGCATGTAAAGGGATGAAAATACAGAGAAAACGATTGTGAACATGAGGCAGAGATTGGAGGGATTTATTCGCCAGCTGAGGAATGCCAACTATCATCTGTCATCGTTAGAAGGAGGAAAGAGGTATGGACAGATTCTTCCTCGCGGCTCCCAGACGGAACCAACCTCACCAATACCCTGATCTTGGATGTCTGTCTTCCTGAACTGTGAAGGAAAAAAGTTCTATTGTTCTAAGCTGCCCAGTTGGTGGTGCTTTGTTTCAGCACCCCTAGGAAACGAGTGGGCATGCTTTATAAAATTGAAAGCTGTAAATGAATATAAGCAATTACTATTACGGTATCTTTCTTTTTTTTTTTTTTTTAATTTTTTTTTTCAACGTTTATTTATTTTTGGGACAGAGAGAGACAGAGCATGAACGGGGGAGGGGCAGAGAGAGAGGGAGACACAGAATCGGAAACAGGCTCCAGGCTCTGAGCCATCAGCCCAGAGCCTGACGCGGGGCTCGAACTCACGGACCGCGAGATCGTGTCCTGGCTGAAGTCGGACGCTTAACTGACTGCGCCACCCAGGTGCCCCATATTACGGTATCTTTCTAACTTCACTCTTGAGAATGACGTAAGTCATTGAAAAATTCCATCCTTTCTAAAGCTACTTTTCTTGTTGCCGTGCTGGAAAAGATAGAAGTTCATGAACATCAAGATGACCTCATTTTGGCTTATACCTTGTGACACTAACTCATCACTTGTGAACCTATCAGAAGAGGTGATTGGTTTGCCATTAACACATCCCCTGCAGTTCTGACCTCAAGTGATGTTATCCAGACAAGGAGGTGCACTTTCCCTGAGTCACAGTGTGTCTTTTGTGCTTCCAAAATAATACTAACAGTAAACTTTGGTTATGGTTACTTTACATCAGACGCTGCTCCAAGCACTTCATGTGCGTTATCCCTTTTAATCTACACAACTCCCTTACAATGTGCCTGATCCTAGGTGAGATTCACCAGTAGAAGACAATCCACCTGAAGTAGTTGACTTCCCTTTTCTCTACCAAGAAAGGAAAGCTTAAGGGCCATCAACCTACAGAAGTCTTGGGGGCTAGATCCTCTGCATCTGCCGCCATCATCTTGTAACTTTCCTGTTCTCTTGCCTCTGAGCGCTTGGCCTTTCAACAATCCCTCCACTCATGTTATGTATTCCAATATACACAGCCTTTTATGAATAGAGGCTACCATTTCTTAATGTCTCTTGGGTTGGTTTAAACCCCAGTGGCACTCTTCCATCATTATTATTTCTCATGGGTCATGAGTTTTAAAGGTATTTATTTTTGGTTACACAATTTTTCACGGTGAAGAGTACCCATGAGCTTGCACAGGTCAAAGAATACCCATGACCTAGGCACTCTACAATTTACCCCGAATTATTAGTAGAGGCAAATTACTCTCAGAAGTATCTTTTCGGCATCTTCCTTAGTACCTTTTCTGGTAAAAGAAAGGCCTTTTATTCTTGCGTGCATTTATTTACAATAATTGTGTTTCTTTGCTTTGGGGCTGAATGACCCCGGTCACTAGACTTTTCTAAGTTGCTCCTGATAATTTCCTTGGTTATACTCCCTTTCGACTGCCCCACAAGAGTTTCCTTTTGGGGTACACAAATCTCAGTCTACCAGCAAATTAGTATTCGTAGCCAGAAATAAAAGCTTATATCTATTGTCTGCCAATTAGAGGGAGATACTAGTCTACTGTTGAAAATTTAAGTTACAGATTTAGTATCACTTGTACCTTTGGCTTCTCATAGTAGTATCTTAAGACTCACCTGCTTTGGAAGAGGCTTCGCTGACAGAGGTCAAAATGACTGTGTCTCTTAACAACAGAAAAATACATCCAATAAAAATCACTTGGTTCTCCCATTTTGTTAAGCGGAGAACAACACTTGCTGTAAATCAAAATAGTCATATGATTTATTTTTTTCCACTAACATCAAAACCAATTACCTGCTGTAGTCATGGAATTTTATCCAGTCTGGAATAGTTGATGATATTTATGAGGTACTTACCGCGTATTAGGTCATTGTCTAGGTACTTTACCTGTGTTCATTTAATCTGTATCGCCCTAGGAGGTCAGAGAGATGATTGGTCCCATTCTCCCAATGATGCCCTGAGGCTGAGAGATTAAATCAGTTATCCGGATTCTTGGAGCAGGAGACAGACAATATCTGAACCCAAGCAGTGAGCTCCAGAACGCTGCTTTAAACTCTGCCGCAAACACTAAACTGGGTGACTGTTCTCAAGAGCTATGCATTGATTCTTAGGCATTTCATCAGATTTTCTCCTTTTCCAAGCTTTAGTTACTTTCTAAAGGCCCATTTTGCTTAGCATTGATTTCACATGCCTTACATCTAGCTCCGTGAAACTTTTCAATTGAATTGATTTAGAATTAAGTAGTGCATCTTTCAGAACAGTTTAGATAATGCATTTGGTCTAAGTTTTGCAGTAGAATTGAATTCCAACTCCACCTACTATAAATTTTTTTTTTTTCTTAATCCAAAAGTTGGCTCTGTTGGTGGGCAGATAGTGGATGGGCTGGTCCACGGTCCACATATCTTATCCTTCTTCATTACCAGCCTTAAGTCTAGTAGCAACCCTAAGTACGCCAGTCTTCTTGGTGACGAATTGGGATGGGACTGGATACAAGAAACCTGCTCGTGGCCAAAACCAGGTTCAACACTTGCACGCTACTAAATTTCAACAAGGATATCATGCTTGCTATGTCTACAGAAAAGTTGTTGTTCGAAACGGTGAGCTGTTTTCTAGCGTTTTTCAATGCTAGGAGTCCTGTGTTACCAAGGCAGAAAAGATGACGACATGATTTTTTATGTTTCTCCAATAATTTTAATTCAGAGAGGACCCCGCTTTAAGTTAGAAGGTTAAGATGAGGAATGAAGAACAAGCCATCACAGAAACAAGAGTAATCAATCTGTATGTTCTTACGACTGTGTTTGGCCAGTGACTACTTATGCAAAATACACGATTAAGTCAAGAAAACAACTCAGGAAAAGCTGCTTGGATTTGAAGTGGTAGTCTAGAAGAAAAGAAGGCAATGAACTGAAGAGTAGTGGTCTGGTGTCCTGCGAAATTCTGTGTCATTCGTTTCCAGAGCTGGGTGTGAAGAGAGCTTTGTGCCAGTAGATCCAAGAGAAAGTCCAATAAAGGGCGGCATATCCTTGAGCTTGAGTACAGTCCCCTCTTTCCAAGACCTGTCTGGAGGTCATGACTGGATTTCTGGGAAATTAAGGTAAATGGGCTGAAAACATAGCGTGCTTTCCCTGCCTGTAGGTGCCCAATGGAAACAAAAACTGAAGGTGAGATTCTGTGGTCTTACCTTAAACGCGGAAGGCATATATCTGATTCCTGCAAAGGAATTCAGTGTGTCAGGTAGCCCCATGTGTACAACAAAAAGTAGAAAGCAACGAATATGGTTCGTACGTTTCAGCGTTCTCTTGAAAAATTATTTTTCCATCTTTTGTCTTCATCTTCGATATCTGCGTGCACACGTGCGCGCGCGCACACACACACACACACACACACACACACACACACTATTGAGCCAAATAAAAATATATCCAAAACTTTGTTAAGCAAGTCCTACAAAATCAAAGGATAATTAATATTTTCATTTTAAGCCAGCGTGACCCTGTACACAGTGGTGTAGGTTGGTCTCATGGTGGAGCTGGTCGTATATAAACTGAATTTTCGACCAAATCGGTGAGAAATCTGGTGTTGTGAAAGGTGCGCTCGCAACAGGAATGCAGCTTCTCAGAAATTCTTGCTGCCGTCCCGAACCACAACAGCAAGTCACTTCAGAGTGCGCTGGGGCAAATCACATACTGTCATCACGTCATGGATCATAATGAAGCCTAGAGGCTGATGGAACCCACAGCCCTCAACACTAATCTCCATGCCAGGCTGGAGGCTTGAGAAGTTTTCTGATGGGGATAGAGAGGAAGGGATTGAAAGCTGAAGTGAATGATTAAAGCCAAATGAACCCCATAGGTGAAATTATTTCAACAGCAACATGTCATATAGCCGAAGTGTTGATGATTGATAAAATGAACAGAACATGTCAGAAATTCCCTAGCTGCCTCAGGTCACAGGGTAGGAGGGTCAGTCAGTACCCGGCGGGATTGCCTGCTGCCTGGGGGCCAGGCCAGAGCCCCTTCCAGAGACGCATGGCGGAGAGGGAAATATGGGCCATTGCAAGGGAAAGTCGTTTTTTGGCCCTTAAAACTGGCAGAAGTAGGCATGCATAGGCATGCGTGCATCTTTTGCGCATGTCCTATTTATTTTTATAAATTAAAGAAATGCCTCAAAGAGCATGTTACCTTTTTAAAATTCACGGAAGGGTGTTTTTGAAAAGGGTAAATAACAACGCGCAAGTTTATATGCAAGGTCCTCCCAGCCAATCACCACAATAGGTCAGTGTCAAGGGCTTTATTTTAATTCCGCTCATTCCCCCCCACGCCCACCCCCTGAATATAGAAGTAATGCATTTCCGGGGTGCCTGGGTGGCTCAGTGGGTTGCACATCCAACTTTGGCTCAGCTCATGATCTCATTGATCTCATGGTTTGGGAGTTCAAGCCCTGCATCCGGCTCTGTGCTGAGAGCTCAGAATGTAGAGCCTGGCGCATCCTGTGTCCCATTCGCTGTCTGCCCCTCCCCCACTCATGATCTGTCTCTCTCAAAAATAAATAAAACGTTTGAAAAAAAGAGGTGCCAATACATGCTACACCATGGATGAAACCTGGAAATGTGTGGCTAAGTGAAAGAAGCCAGGGGTGCCTGGGTGGCTCAGTCAGCTGAGTGTCTGACATCGGCTCAGGCCATAATCTTACAGTTCGTGGGTTCCAGCCCCGCGTCAGGCTCTGTGCTGACAGCTCGGAGCCTGGAGCCTGCTTCGGATTCTGTGTCTCCCTCTCTCTCTGCCCCACCCCTGATCACGCTCTCTCTCTCTCTCTCTCTCTCAAAAATCAATAAATGTGAAAAGAAAAAAAATTTAAAAAGAAGGAATGCATTTCCACTGGAGAAAAAAAAGGAAAAATGAAAAAAAATCATGGAAGGAAAGAAAGAAGCACTGATAATTTCTGTTACCAGTAATAACTCTAAAACATATTTAGTTGTATTTTGTGACCATTTTTGGTCCACACATACACATTTCTCCCATAGTTAAAGCTGTAATGTACATATAGCTTTATACCCTGACTTATTTAATTTAGTGATAGGCATTTTTCATCAAAATTATAGTCATTTTAATGGCACCATTATATTTCACCATACTTGTAGACCAGGATGCATTTATTCATTCCTATGTTGTCGGACATTTACTTGTTCTTTTTTTGTTGTAACTGATCTGTGATGGAGATCTTTGAACTAAGAACACTGTTCACATTTCTGATTGTATTTTAATGATTATCCTGAAGATTTTTTTTTTTTTCTTATGCCTCTCTTTGGGGGAAGATAGTGCTATCAGATGAGTATACTCAGTATGTTCCACAGGTGGAGCCCCTCATGGACAAATTCTTCTTCTCACTTCATATAATTCACCAGTGAATGTATCAAACGCACATTACGTAATTTACAAAACTCATTCTTTCAACTTGATCAACCACACACGTGAGGCACAGAGCTGATCTGTTGGTCCATGTGAAGCCTTGTAGAGTTGTGGTTACCGTGATTAGAGATTCATTGCTTTAGGCGTTGTAGAAATGCAACTCTTTAAGGCTGAGTAACTCTTTCCATGGATAACCCCACAGCTAGATAAATGATACCTTGGGAAAGTTATAAATTTCTATCACTTGATTTCAACGGGAGAATGTAATACCACAATGCTGACTCCTCCGTCCTCATCAGATCACAAACAAGGATAGACTTTCCATCTGATTCGACATGGCAGCTGAATCTACTGTATCCATTTCTGACGCCCAAGACTGTCAATCTCACCACTGAATAATATAAAACCTGCGCTTGCCAAGTCTCTTGCTTACATGCCAGATGGAGGAAAACTGCCACCATATCCAATTTGTAAGCTTGAGTATCTGATCAGAGAGGAAAAAAAAAATCATTATTCTTGTGACCACGAATGGAAAGAACCATGTGATGATCCATGGATGATGAACTTATGGAGGACGAAAAAAAGCAGGGTGCATAAGCTCACAACACAATCGGCCTCTTGCCAGACGTGGTTAATGTGTATTCATGTAAACATATAAAAGCTATGTTTTCATAAAACTGGGCGTGCCGTAGAAAGTACATCTCAGCTTTGCAACATTGCTATACCCCTAAACTGTTTGATAAATGAGTTTTCAAGGCTATGCTGAAATAGTGGGTCAAGGAGAGGTAAAATACATTATGGGTGAGAGAATTAATATGGTCAAAGGATAAATATTTTAGAATGTAAATCTGCACAGGGTGAGATCATCTCTGCGCATCTCTATCTGTTTAGATCTGGCACCGACTCATCCATATTTAGGCACTGTGTTTACTGTGTGATGATAATATGATTGGGGTAGCAATAATAACATTTTGAATTTTTCTAGTACCTTATAGCCAATGGAGTTGAAGTGTAGCACAATATGCCAACCCAAAATATGTCAGTTTAGCCTGACTATTTTGAGCTGAAGGCAATTGAGAAGAAGCAGATGAAAGAAAACCTCTCTGCCCTCCCTCTATTTGGCTAAAAGCAGAATATGCATTTGTAAAGGGTTCTCCTCAACCAGGAAGGACAGAACTTAACCATCAGAGACAACTCTAGACCCTCATCAGCCTGGAACAGAGTCACAGGAAGCTACATAACAGACTTTGCTTAAACTGGCCTATAACTACCATTGGTTTCCCCAATATATTGCCTTCCTAGAATTTGTTCACTGTGAGGGCTCAAAGCCCTTTTCCCTTTTCTTGTTAATACACTAAAAGTTTATTGTTCTTTTGTCACGATGCTGTATGAACCCAAGTGTTAGCAACCCCTTTGATCAATTCATCATGAGGTATTCTCGTGTGTGCGCGATGCACATGTCAATAAACTTCTGTTTCCTTCTCCGGTGTTAATCTGTCTTTTATCACTCTCACTTATGGGGGCCTCTGCCAGAGAACCTAACATGGGTAGAGGGAAAGATGTTTTCCCTCCCCTACAAAGTGATCAGCACGCACACACACACACTACAAAACTCAAAGGTGGATTGACGTGCTATTTATATAGGAAGAAACTGAGACTGAGTTAAGATTCATATATAGTATTTCACAGCCAGGAAGAAATGGGTCTGGGATTGATACTAAGTTTTCTCATTTCATGTTTTTTTTACTTTGTACACAGACAAAATCCTAAATAGAGCTTCATGGAATTCATAAAAGGGTTTTGAGGATGAAGCTTCCCTGCTCTTGACCTACAGAGGTAGCTGAGATGGTCCAGTCACTAAAGTTGGCTCAAATGGACCTTTCAGTGGTTATCAGAATAAGTGTGTCTAAAATGGTTCCAAGATGGTTCCAAGATACATTGGTAGCATTCCTTTCCCTGTCCCTCAACTTGCATTTCCTACCTAATCTGCTTTTTGGTACAGGTCATAGTGAGCGAGTATCACCCAACTGTATAGAGCAGACGTAGGAGTTAGAAAGCCTACGTGGGCTTTGGGGATGTAGGCACCATGTTTGGGTTATCACCAATATGGAGGACATCAACCAAGAGGGAAGTTGGTAAAGATCCATGGCAACAATGTTTGTGAAACTGTATTGAAATTCGAGTAGCTAGTGCGTATTTTTTTGTTACGTTATACCCATCATGCTGTTTTTAAATGATATTCTGCGTAGGTATATTTGGGTTTGCATCTCTCCGTGTTGCCATGCATATAATTCCCATGTGTATAGGTCTGTATGTTTGATGTGCACACATAGGCATGTGTATGTAGTGCATGTATGTGTATGCGGGGAGATTTTATGCTATATGATAGAATGTTTGGTTAGCACTGTAAACTGATGGCCTGAACTGTTCTGGTATTTTTATTCTTGCATGTGCAACCTCTCTATGATATTTGACTCTGTGAGTAGAATTACCATTTTCGCATGACTAAAAGTAAATTATTAATAACTTCCTGAGGCATACAGTCTCCTTTGAAGTCTTTGCCAAAAAGAAGAGGTAGGATCTTAGGTAATTTACTCGTGTCTGAGGATATGCCAGTTCTGGCCTAATCACCGATGTGAGGATTGTAGATTGACAGAGCTTGAGTCACAGGTATAGCCCTGTGTCCTCCATTCTCATGAGCTGGTATGTAACTGTCCCTGTAGTCTCTGGGTTTTCTTGTTTGTGTGCTTTTATTTGTTTGTTTGGTCTTCACCACTTTTAAAATAATGCCTATTTGTTTTGAGAAAGAGAGAGAGCGCATGCATGAGCATGAGCTGGGGAGGGGCAGAGAGAGAGGGAGAATGAGAATCCTAAGCAGGTTCCATGCTATCAGCCCGGAGCACAGAGCCCGACGTGGGACTTGATCCCACAACCTGTGAGGTCATGCCCTGGGTCAAAATCAGGAGCCAGACGCTTCACAAACTGAGCCACCGAGGCACCCCTTCCCCTTTTTAATAAGCCATCGGGGAAGTAGGATTGGAGATGGTCTGGAATTCTCCCCCTCCCCTGATTTTCCCAGTGCCCGTAGTGGAAAGGCTATAGACATCCCTCCAGTCGCATGCATCCTGTATGACATTCCCATGGTACTTGCCAAGTACCTCTTTTCGACTGCCACAGTGAGTGTCATTCTATGTTGTCGTGTTTTACTACTAGACTCTGGGTACCAAGACAGCGCAAATGAGGCTGTCTTATTTGTGCTTGGTGCCCGGTACATGGCCACCCACTAAATACTGGCCTGAAGGCACAAATGAATCAATAGCAGGTAACAGGGGAAAGCTCCCAGGATCTAATGCAAATGCTGAGTATAAAGAATTAGTCCTGGAAATGGACTCCTTCTCCCCTGCTGACGAGGCAAACAAAGCCAATTTTTTGAATAACAACCTTGTAAATAACATTAGTGGCAGAATTTAGTGGAGAAGTGAGACAGCCCATGTGAAAAAGAACCTCTTTTTCTATCTGAAGTTTCAGCTTATTTTGCTGAGTGTAAAATTCTTTTATATACTTCGACGAGAAGGAAGGAGGCTGGCTTTATTATATAGGCATAAATGCAGGATGAGGAACTTTGAAAAAGCAAAGCAATTGAAATTCGGTATAGAAAATGTTTTAAAAGGCTAATGCATGCATACTGTTGTATATCTGGCAGTAAAGTGACCATGAAAAGGAAAGAAAAGAGACAGAAAAACTCCTTCGTATTTGTACCAATAAAATGTAAATGCATGTTATTTCTCTATGAACATCATCATATTGGATTTGTAGAGCACTGTTTCCCAGAGTTTAAAATGCAACAATCCATAGAGAGAAATTGTTCCCCTGGCAGCCAAGCCTTGAAAAAAAAAATCGGGATTAAAAGCAAATACATAGGAACAAAAAAATTCTTTCTCAGCTCGCATACTGGAAATCAAACCCATTTTATATACATATGAACAAAAAAATTCTCTCTCAGCTCACATGCTAGAAATCAAACCAAGTTGATTTCAAACTATTAGCAAGAAATGCCCGGCCTATTTACCACCTGCATTTTCCCAATAATTTATAATTAGAACTCAGCAGTAAGTATTGATTTCCAGTTGATGGATATCATCTGTGCCCTAATAAACTGACAGACCTTCAGAAATCTATCCAGGGAGACCTTTAGAATCCATGACATGAGTTAAACATATTTTATTTAACACCAGAGGAAATTTGCATTTCATCTCTCAGGCTTTGACGAAGCCACTGTAAATGATTTAGCTTAGCTTTTAGATTTCAGAGTCATTGGGCACACTCTTGTATAATTCTTAGCCTTTGTTCAACCAAATGGAGACGACCGACGGTTAGCGTGTGGAATAACATGTCAAAAATACGGGATGCTTAAATTCACGGTTTGTGGATTTAGTAAAGATGTGGAATAAAGCCTTTGATGCGTGTAAAAATCACAGTCAAATGTAAGTGAAACCTAATTGTAACATGTAAATGAGGTCTAATTGTTTACCGTGCTCTCGTAACTGGAATCCTGCTGGGTGATATGCCCAGGCGTCCCCTAGGAAGTGGTAATGTTAATTCATTGAAATCTGGGGGAGGGTTAGCTCCCTCAAATGCTGTCATTGTTTATGGGCTGATGGGTGGGGCATTTCTTTCAGGAGCGCGATCTTGTGTTTTGCGTGGCCGGCGGCTTATCAGAGGCATGGCCACTGAGGACAGGTGACAGATTCACACGGAAAAGGCTAGGTTTTAAGAAAAGGAGAGGCAGAGAATCCGTGTCCTTAAAAGGTAGCTCTGCACAAACTGAGGACCCTCCAGGAATGCATTATTTTACCAGCATTATTGTACTGTTCTTCTAATGGGAGAAAAAAATCAGGTAGACGGGTCCTCCTCAGTAAGTACTCTGCATTACTAATGTGTTGAGTTACCGTAACTTCCATTTAGATTTTTCTAGCAGAACTAAGGTTTGGTGTTTTTTCTTGTTTGTTTTGGTCTTGTTTTTGGGGTTTTTTTTTGGGGGGGGGTTGTTTTTTAAGGAAGGCAGCAACAAACAGGTTTAATATAAAGTGGGTGCCTTTGAGCCTTTCCATGTGGATTTTGTTTGTTTTCTGGGGGGAAAAAAAAAGGATCCTATTAGCAGGTTCATTTGTATAATAATCATTCATTAAAATAGGCTCGGTGGCAATGAAATCCTGCACTTGAATTCCAGCAGAAAGCCTTTAAAAAGCTAAAATGTCAAAACAATAAAACTAATTAAGGCAACAAAATAGCTTTTTCCAGCTTAATGACAAGCTGGTCCAAAAACACACTTCAATGATTTTTCTTTCCTCCAGAGACACTTTAAGTAAAGCAAGGATAGAATTTTCCACAATCATTATCCAGCCCAGTGTCATCTAGGAACCTAGCCCAACTGAACTGTCTGGCAGAGGGGGTGACATGTCTACTTTTGGCTTCCCTCTCTCCCCCTCCCTCTCCCTGCCGTCCCTCTCCCTCTCCCTCTCCGCCTGTCTTCCGCAAACAATTATGAAGGTTTACGAGGCTCCAGGCACTGAGGAGACTGAACCGGTTGTGGATTCTGAAGTCAAACAGCAGATGAACTAGACAGGAAGACAACATGTAAATAAACTCGAATTCAGGGGAGAAAAGGAACACGTTTCAAAACGACAGAGAAGTTGCAAGTAACTTCTCTACACCCTTTGCCCAGGGACTGGATTCAAACTCCGTCATTTTTTCTGGCAACGTCGTCATAGCAAAGGATCCAGTCCAGAGTCGTGGCTTGGTCCCAGTTGTCGCTTCGATGTGGAGCAGTTCGTCAGTATGTCTTTGATTGTCGTGATCTTAATCATTTTTGAAGATGATAGGTCGGTCATTTTATAGGCTGCCTATGAAATACCCACAAATAGGTGGGTATTTGTGGCTGACACTTGACTTCTTGATGTGTCAATGTGCTTTCATTTTCAGGACAGTTGACGTTGATCTGATGGCTGTTGGGCTTGCTGTATCCGCAAGCTCAGTCAGTACTGGTGACCTCACCCAAGCAGTTAGTAGACTCCACTTGTGTGGTTCTCCCCACATATTCTAGTAGCATCAGTCACTCATTCAAGAGCTTGTGGAATGCCTAGACCTTTCTGATTGTTCTCTTTGTGTTCTGGTGTAGAATACCCAAAGTACTCATTAGGGGCCAAGAAGGTTAATTTTTCTTCCTGATGTGAGTGAATACAAAGAAATTTGGTGACTATGTTGAACTATAAACCTATCTCTGAAAAAGATCACAAAAGACCTCGAGAACTCCTTTAGTAAAGGCATTTCCTAACCAGCACCTTACTCAGCCTTGCCCATACTGGTTTAACGATAATTTTTGGTTGATATTTAATCAGCAAAAAAAAAAAAAACAAAAAAAAAAACAAAAAAAACCCCCAAAACTACACACATAAAGAAAAGGTAATTTAAGATGAAACAGAGAAAAGTGGGGGGAGGGGGAACTTGAGTGTTCCAGGTTGGCAGAAAATTCTGGTAGGTCGTAGCTTAGACAAGGTTAAAAGTCTTGAACGCAGTCTCAGCATTTTGAACTTTATCGAGATTAATGTACAATAGTAGGCAATTATTATGTTTTCTGCACTGTTTACAGACTGGAGAAGAAATAACATTTGTTGAGTGCCCCCTTCATCTCAGCTACACACACACACACACACACACACACACACACACACACACACACATGCACCCTAAAGACTTAAACTACCCAACTCCATAGAGCTTGCATTAATAGGACTTTACTTTTCTGTTGTCTTTAATGACATAGCTACCATTCCAGGAGAATCTTGGACAAGCAGATAACTTGATTGTTCATTATAGGAACTTTCCAGGAAGACTCATCAATTCTTCAGTGGAAAGTATCAACAGTTTACTAAACCCCAAGATTCTTTGAATTCCTACCCTTAGAGATCCTTGCCTTGCTCTTTCCACTTGAAGGAGATCAGAACATGCCACCTTAGGGGCGCCTGGGTGGCTCAGTCGGTTGAGGGTCTGACTTCAGCTCAGGTCACGATCTCGCGGTCCGTGAGTTGGAGCCCAGTGTCGGGCTCTGAGCTGATGGCTCAGAGCCTGGAGACTGTTTCTGATTCTGTGTCTCCCTCTCTCTCTGACCCTCCCCCGTTCATGCTCTGTCTCTCTCTGTCTCAAAAATAAATAAACGTTAAAAAAAATTTTTAAAAAGAACATGCCACCCTAAATATGCCATGTTTCGCATAAGGATTTTTCTGTGCGAAGATAATTGAGAATCAACAGAGGCAGAGAAGCCATCTCAAAGCTTCCCATATCTAACTAAACTTCTGGAAAAAAAGAGCAAGTTCTGCCCCAAATTCCTTCTTTTAGGCAGATTTACTCGCAGGAAAAAAAAAGTGAATAAAATATATTGAAATCCTTTCTCTGGGGGAATTTTATGGCCCTGAAAGAGAAGGAAAGACCTCTCATAGTGTATAGATAACCATTATCACAGACTTTTGTATCTCCCAGTTGTTTTCCTAAAAACCCACATGGCTTTCTTAAAGAAACCTATTTGTTTTTTCTGTCAGAAGCCTTTCTCCCCATCTCCCTTTCCCCTACTAAGTTAGGTTTGTAAACCTGTAATTATTCAGTGAGTCTATGACCTCTATTGCTGGCTGCCATGTGCAAACAAATAAACCTTTTCCTCCTGGGAATCTTTTGTCAGTTTCGTTCACGGGCCCCCATCACTAAGCTTAAGAGAGGAGAGGGAAAGATATTTCCTCCCTTAATCACTTGTCCTAATTGTTACATCGTGGTCCTCACCCAATCCTATGGAGTCTACCCATCGAAAGACCTAATTTCAGGCAAACTTCCAGTTCTGAGTGGCTTCTGATCTACTTTCTGCCTCTGAGTTACGACCAAAATTCTGTGAAGGCAGTGTTCTCCATTGTTGTGATAAGTAATAGACTGAGTCCTGTCTCATCAGCAGGGTTTGTGGGTGATAACTGGGGGGGCAACACTCAGCATTCTCTCTCTCGGATTAATTACCTAACCATTTTTTAAACCAAAAACTCCCAATATTTTTAAACTCTGTGGAGAGGATCCTTTGGCACTGCTACTCTACCTCTCAGTCAGTATCTTTAGGTAGAATTCTGGCCTCTGTTGGGCTAATATTATTTTGTGGCCAGGGGAAAAACGTATGGTATGAATAAATGGGACTGGGTAGCTCTGGAAGATGGAGAAAGGGTGTCTCCTCTTCAGGACAGAAATCCAAGCCCTGGAATGGACCCTGAAGCCGTGTTGATGCCAGAGCATAAGGCAAAGCACAAGCTGACATCCCCCCCCCCCCCCCCCCCCCCCCGGCCTCCCAGGTGGGATGTGTGTGACTTTCCTCAGGCATTTTCCTCAGGCATTCCTGGCTGCCCAAGGGCAAAACAAAGGACAGAAAACAAATGGTTAAATGGGTAGAGTCTCCAGCAGTTTACAGATCTCTTGGTGTATTACAAGAAAGGGGCAATCTTATCAATAGCCTCATCTCCAGGAGCTTCCTCCAGTCTTAAGAATAACGCTTTGTTGGGGCGCCTGGGTGGCGCAGTCGGTTAAGCGTCCGACTTCAGCCAGGTCACGATCTCGCGGTCCGTGAGTTCGAGCCCCGCGTCAGGCTCTGGGCTGATGGCTCGGAGCCTGGATCCTGTTTCCGATTCTGTGTCTCCCTCTCTCTCTGCCCCTCCCCCGTTCATGCTCTGTCTCTCTCTGTCCCAAAAATAAATAAACATTGAAAAAAAAAATTAAAAAAAAAAAAAAAGAATAACGCTTTGCTAGAGGGAAAAACAGTGTTAGTTGGCAAGTTAGACCTCCAGTAATCTGAGTCTTCTTTAGAAACTTCCTCTTGACTTTACCTCCCCCAACTCCACGGTATATAAGCAGTCACTCTTCACAACCCCACTGCGGCTCTTTCTGCCCACGGGTCCTGTCCCCGTGCTTTTAATAAAGCCACCTTTTTTGCACCAAAGACACCTTCCAGAATTCTTTGTTGGCCGCCAGCTCCGAACCCCCAGCACTCCAAAACCCCATCAGTGCGAGATCGGTAAACTTGCGGGAGAAGGTTTGCCTGTCTTGCAGGCTGGGTAAGAAAGCCTGTTGAGTAGAAAACTCCTTGGCTGGAAAGTCTAAAACCTTTCAAGGAGAAAAAAAAGATGTAAGTAAACTGCTTACATATCCAACAGAACAAAACAACAGGTAAACAATATTAAGAAGAAACCAAAGTTATTAACTTTAACTGAAACTTAATGCAGTGGATGCATTTTTTTCCCTTGCAGCTTCAATGAGCTGTTTGCAAATACGTTTCCTTTTTTTTTTTAATGTTTAAAAAAATTTTTTTAATGTTTATTTGTGCGTGTGTGTGTGAGAGAGAGAGAGTGAGCAGGGGAGGGGCAGAGAGAGAGGGAAACACAGAATCCGAAGCAGGCTCCAGGCTCTGAGCTGTCAGCCCAGAGCCCGATGTGGGGCTCGAACTCATGAACTGTGAGAACATGACCTGAGCTGAAGTCAGATGCTTAACCGACTGAGCCATGCAGGTGCCCCTGTAAATACATTTTCTTTTTTGCAGGCAGTGTATACGAGAGGAGGGTTTTCCCTCCCGTGACTCATTTTTTCATAAACACATTTGGTACCATTGTAATTTTGTCATTTACATTTCTTGGTTCTTGTGTTCTGGGGGCCACAAGGCACTCCTAATCCAGAAAGATTTGCAAATGGTGGAAGCGTTGGTGATTGTTATGTATCTTCCCTTACACCCTGTAGGTATTTCTCAAACCCCCCCATCCCGTCCCCTCACTCTTCCTTCCCCTCAATCCACGGGTTTGATCTCTCTACCAGCAAATGTGTAATTCTGTGCTCTGGCTTCATTTCTATCCACTTGCTTTATCTATTCTCGGAGTGAAGCCTTCAACTTTCAATTCTTTTTTTGTTTGTTTTTTTTTAAAGTTTGTTTATTTGGAGAGGGACACAGAGACAGCACGAGTCGGGGAGGGGCAGAGAGAGAGAGGAGACAGAGAATCTCAAGTGGGCTACCCAGACAGTGCAGAGCCCTATGTGGGGCTTGAACTCTTGAAACCTGAGCTGAAACCAAGAGTTGGACTCTCAACCCACTGAGCCACCCAGGCGCCCCAACTTTCGATTATTTTCCTACTTACTTGAAAAATAAATGACATGGGTGATATTCACGTGGAGAATATTTTTGAGGTTCTTAAAGGCTTTTAAGAAGCAAACTGCACATATTGTATATTTGCAAATGGGGGGAGTGATTATTTTAACAAGAACATTGTCCTGATCAGAAGACAAAGATAGGAGCCCTGGCAGTTTAATGTGGTGTTTGATTATTTCTTGGAAGATAAAAAGAATTTAATTTGTCATATTTGTTAGATTAAAATACTGTCTATTAATACACATTATGTTTCTTTAAAAAAGGTTCTCTAACAAAATAGAATGATTGCCAGGTTTAAGCTAGCTTTTATCTGCTCTTCACGTCTATCATGTGCTGTTTATTCACGTCCTTCTTCAATTTGTCTGTTAGGTTATTTATATTTTACTTATTAATTTGTAAAAATATTGTATGTAATAAGGACCTCAACCCTCTATATCTCATGCATGTACACATATTTTTGCCAGTTTAGTACTGACACTTTTGATTTTCTGATACGCAAAATCATTAGATTTTTTGTATTCAGATCTCCGAGCATATATTCTAGATTTTTCTTAGGCTTTATTTATTCATTTGCTTAGAATGACACTCTCATATCCTGTAATCAGAGAGTAATGTCCATTTTGTTTTGGTTGGTTTGGGTTTGCTTTCGGTTCCGCTGAAACTCTAAAGTTTTAGGGAAAACTGACAAGCCATTTTAGCTACAGTAAGTTTTACGGCCACATAAAATTACTAGAAAGGATACTAAGAATGGTAAAGTTTTGGAGTTAGAAACTTTGAGCTCCTTTGTTTGGTTTAATCAACATTAGAGTCGGCTACCCAGGTGGTTTTTCTGATGGATCTTTGAAGCCACTCATTCTCAGCTTTGGCCCGATGTGAGAATCTTTTGGGGAGCAGTCCATTTTTCTGTGGTCTAGGCCCTCCCTCCAACGATTTTTATTTCATCGGTCTGGGTCAAGTGGACGCATCAGCCTTAAAAAAGAAAAAGAAAGGGGCGCCTGGGTGGCTCAGTCGGTTGAGCGTCCGACTTCAGCTCAGGTCACGATCTCGTGGTCCGTGAGTTCGAGCCCCGCGTCAGGCTCTGGGCTGATGGCTCAGAGCCTAGAGCCTGCTTCCGATTCTGTGTCTCCCTCTCTCTCTGCCCCTCCCCCATTCATGCTCTGTCTCTCTCTGTCTCAAAAATAAATAAAAACATTTAAAAAAAATTAAAAAATAAAAAAATAAAATAAAAAAAGAAAAAGAAATTCCTTAGGTCCTTCTCCTGTGCAACCTCGGTTGAAAACCAGTGTCATCCAACTGTTTTCATTTCTAGAAATAGAAGCTGAGGCTGGCCGAGGACTCAGGACATGGGAGTTTAGATAAATGCTCAGGAGTCCGTTAGTTGGTCCAGTCTGCTTTTTCCTACACTTGGGCTTTTCTTGTTGGGAGATCGCGGGCAGGAAGAACCGAGGCCAGCTTCTCTAGTTTGCAAGGTCTTCTTTTCCCCTCACACCGATGGGCAGTCGGTTTCATGATTACATGGATTCTTTCCCTAGTTTCTTTCCTTGTTGTAACGATCGTGTCAATGCTTTGCGTTAATATTCCCCTCCCTATCCTTTTCCCGACCCGCAAAGGCAAGCAGACAGACCTAAAAAGTTAAATATTTATGGTGCTTTTTCATTGATAGTTGAGGCTGTACCTTGCCTTTCTCTCTCTCAGGGATTGGCAGTGGATTGAAAGGAAACGCGGGATGGAAAACAGATGGGTGAAGGAAGAAACAGAACAAGACATGGGGACAAGGTGACAGCGGGGTGGAACATATACCAGAAGGATCCGCTTCCTTCTGCCTTAGAATTTCTTGCTCGTTGCCAGTGCGATGAAGCCCTCTGAAACCCCAGAGATGTGGGAGGAGGGAAATGTTTGCCAGAAGCAGAAGGAGGCGGTGGCAATGATGTATGAAGCTCAGGTGCCTGATAAAGTTGATGATGATAGCAACGCTGCTGTGCATTTTCTGAGGCACCTCTGTCACCTGCTGTGACAGTTGGTATAGTGCCTTTTTTTTTTTTAATGTTTATTTATTTTTCAGAGAGAGGGAGAGGCAGAGTATGAGTGGGGGACGTGCAGACAGAGAGGGAGGCACAGAAATCGAAGCAGGCTCCAGGCTCTGAGCTGTCAGCACAGAGTCCGACGCGGGGCTCGAACCCACGAACCTCAAGATCATGACCTAAGCCGAAGTCGGATGCTTAACCCGCTGAACCAGCCAGGTGCCCCCGGTACAGTGTCTTGAATCGTCTACACTCTGTATGTGAGAAATGAAGGTAGCCTTGGAAAAGTTTTATCTGACTGCTTCAACTTCCAAATAAGATGCATAGTCAGAGTCTATGATCGAACTAGATGTCGGTGCCCAGGTATTTTGTCTGTATTATTTAGTGCTATGATCCCAGTACTTAGAATAGTGCTCCACACTGAACTGGAGCTCTGCAAAAGATCTGTTTAATGAATGAATGAACATCGGGTCCAAGTCCTAAAGTCAGATCCCCCCCCTCCGCCCCCACCCCGGCCCCGGGGGCAGGAGTGGTCAGGCAGGAGGGAGGATGATAGGGAAGCAGGACCCTGCGGACCTCAAAAAGGTGACTCGTAGGTGTTTTTTATTTCTTGCCTTTTAGTTTTTACTAAAATGCTACGTTGGGCAAAAGTGCCGAAGACCAAGTTTGGCCCAGAGCGGCCAGGCTGTGATCTCTGTACCTGGCCGCTCTGGTATTTTTTGTAATCCGTGCGTTTAGCTGATGGTGAAACCAAGCCCCTCCAAGGGCTTTCATTTCTCGGTGTGGCAAGGATTTCAACAGGTTGCTTGGATCCTAGAGCCCAGGGTTTCTAAGCTGCATGAGCCCCCAGAGATGATAGGCACACCCATTTCATTTTCTCATGAGGAAGCCGCTGCCCAGAGAGGTGAAGTGAAGTATTGGAAATTAAACAACCTGGTAAAAGTGAAACGTTTCTGGATCTGGGGGACTGGAATCCCAATCTGGCGTGATGACTCCCGCGCCATGCTGACTATGCACTTTATGGAAAAAGCTTTATTGCATTAATTCTCTAAATGATCATTGCTTAACTGGAACCAGGCCTGCTTTTATTTTAATTGAGATTTTATTTTCGCCTGCCTCGAGCAAGGAGAGCATTATGGTATTTTAAATGAGAACCAAGGAATTACCTGCACTTCAAATATTAGCAGTTACATTCTGCTAAAGACGCATGTGGACTATCTATTAGAAACATGTCGTAGGTAAACCAGAAACATTTCATACTAATTGTTCTAAGCGTATTATCCATCAAAATGTAAATTTCCCAAAGAGGGCTTTATGGGGCTCATAATTTCCTTTATTACAAAATGGACTTGAAAACTCTGGCTGGCTCCTTGTCCTTATGTAAAACCTTCATTTCCTGTGGTGCCTCCAATTTATTTTTCCACAGCTCTCACAGCTTTCACACTGTGATTTTCTATATCTGTTGCAAATGTTCAACAATTTCCAGAGAAAATTTTAGTCCGCGGCTTTCTGCTTTTAGCTTTTCATGTATAGAGATTAAAGAATGAATTTGCAATCAGCAGATATAGAGAAAACATCTCCTGCTAGAATAAAATAGATGGTTCAACGTCTGAAACCCCAGTGGAATTTACAATATCTACCTACAGCACTTCCTCTCTTTTGTATTGCGCCTCCTGATAAATAGGCTCCCAGAAGAGACAATTTGGGAAGCTGGAAAGTACTTTCTTTTTCTTTATAGCATGACATAGCATCGTCCAGACCTTGGAGGTGGGAGAAACATCGGAAGCAGAGAGGCAGGAGGAGACCTAGGGGTGATAGTGACTGACAAATCAAAAGAAACTTTACACTGCCTCATGCGAACCTTGAAGGCTGACGCTCTTTTGGAAAACAGCACAGAATTGGAGATTACACCTAGAATGTTGGTTATCAGCTGTTGCCACCTCAGGACTTAAAAACATGGTAATGCAGTCAGGCACATGCTGGTAGTTACCTAGAGGCTGTTTGCGGGTGTGTGTGGCTATTTTTGGAGATGAGGCCTTTAAAGAAGTAATTAAGATAAAATGAGGTTGTATGGGTGGGCCTTAATCCAATATGGCTGACGTCCTTAGAAGAAGAAGAAATCAGGGCATACATAGACATGGAGGAAGGACCACCAGAAGAAGACAGCCATGTACAAGCCAAGGAGAGAGGCCTCAGAAGGAGCTAGTCTTCCTGACACCTTCATCATTGATTTCTGGCTTCCAGAACTGTGAGAAAATACTTGTCTTTTGTTTGGTCCACCGCGTCTGTGGTACGTTGTTATGGCGGCCCTAGCAAACTATTACAATGAGTTTCAAGAATATATCAGTTGAATTAAAATTATTTTGTATGGTGTTTGACCTTCTCCTGTGACTCTCCTATCCAAGCCCTCCTTTATGTCTCTACTGCCATTACAGTTTTAAAGACTTTTTTTTTTTTTAACCTGCAATACAGTTGGACAATAGCGAGAAGACACTGGTTGAGGAACAGGAGGAGCCTTACGAGCAGTGAGATCCAAGTGATTGCTGGGGAAGGTGCTAGGGAAGAGAAGGAGAAATTATTCACTGCCTTCTGAGCCATATCTGCTTCCGCCGGTCCCATCTCCTGCATGGTGGTTATGAGGGTGGATTGCGTGAGAGAATAAAATCGAGGACTGTTGGTGTTATAAATGGGTCACCATGCACGGTAACTACGTGTTTCACAGGAGAATGTATGTTCACTCTTGTAAACCCATTCAGAGGCTCGAGAGATCACTTGGCTAAAAGCGTCGTGAGACTGAGATTGAAGCTGGACGTTGACGCAGCACCCAGGGGGTGGTGATGTACAGACACCCCGGCCACGCGTGTTTTGTCACAGATCAGCAGCAGCGGCAGCCCTTTGAAGTTCGTTAGCAATGCAGTATCTTGGACCCTACTTCAGATCTACTGAACCGGAATTTGCATTTTAGCGGCATCTCCAAGTAATACAGATTACAATTTGATCCTTACTAATGTATAGTATCAACAAGATACCTCTGCCAAGAGAAGGATCCAACATGGGGAGACGAGGAGTAGAGTGGTCTCACAGGGCAGTTGGTGAAGCTCAATCCCACCTAAGGTACAGGGTTCCAGAGCTGGGGAAGATCTTTTAAGCTTCGTTTTGTCACTAACGGGTTTCTCCAAGACGGACTAGGTCAACAGAAGCTTCCTTCCAGGAGCTTTTTGAGTGTTCTAGTGATCCATCCATCCTCCTATGAGCTCAGAGCCCCAGAAACTGAAATTTACCAGCTCCCAGCTATCCATTCTACACTCAGTTGATCCTTGAACGACATAGATATATATGAACTGGATGAATCCACTTGTAAGTGATTTTTTTTCAATAACTATAGTCCAGTACTGTAAATGTATTTTCCTTCTAATTTTCTTAACATCTTCTTTTCTCTAGCTTGCTTTATTGTACAAATACAGTATAGAATACATATAACACACGAAATAGGTGTTCATCGACTATGTTATTGGTAACGTTTCTGGGCAACAGTAGGCTATTACTAGTTAGGTTTTTGGAGTGAGTCAAAAGTTGCATGCAGGTTTTTGACCACATGGGAGGGTAGCACGCTAGCCCCTGCGTTGTTCAAGGTTACCCGTGTGCATCTCCTCATCCACCTTTGCTCTCTGGATCGAGTAGTGGGATATGAGAGGGTAGTGAGTGATGGAGGAGAAGCTTGGAGCCACAGATGATGCTTTTCTTGTGTTATTTTATTCCTGACAGACCTCAGAGGAAAAATCAACTCCTCAGAAGAACATTTGATTAATGAAGCTCTTTTCAAAACTCGAAAAGTTTGAGGTGCCTGGGTGGCTCAGTTGGTTAAGCATCTGACACTCGGTTTCAGTTCAGGTCTTGAGCTCACAGTTTCATGGGTCCGAGGCCCACGTTGGACTCTGTGCTGACAGTGTGAAGCCTGGTTGGGATTCTCTCTCTCCCTTTCTGTTTGCCGTTCCCCCAGTCGTACTGTCTGTCTCTTGAAATAAACTTAAAACAAACAAACAAACCTCAAAACACTGAGGCCTGGAAAACATGGTGGCAGGGGGTGCACTTTGTTGTCACCATTATCATTTTCACTGTCTTTAAACGAGAATCTCTTTCGCGTCCATTGCTTCACCTGTATGACTTCGTATGCTTACGGCAACCCTATAGTAATCATTTTTGCATGTCCAGTGGGGACCCTGAAGTTCAAGGGCTAGCCTGGACAGTTCCAGGGTTGGGATGGTAATAGCCCGCTCCAAAGACTTTAGTGCCTACTTTGGGCTATGTTTCTGCCCATTTGCCGTGCTTCTTCCCTCTTCTGCCCTCTGTCCTTTCATAATGCCCTGCTGAGCACTCACAGTAAGAACCACATCTTTCAGAAACCCAGTTTTCTCATCCATACCTGTTGGAATGGATTCTCTTTGAGATACTATCAAACTCCATGTTTCTATAATTTACGAAAAAGGCAGCCCCACACAAGCCACATACAGGTGCTTAAGTCTTTTTTTTTTTTTTTTAGTTTATTTATTTATTTAGAGATAGAGTGAGAGAAAGAGAAGGAGAGAGAGAATCCCAAGCAGGCTCTGCTTTATCAGTACAGAGCCCAATGTGGGGCTTGATCTCAAAACCCAGAGATTATGATCTGAGCTGAAATCAAGAGTTGGATGCTTAACCTACTGAGCCACCCAGGCATCCCACAACCACTTAAGTCTTACAGTTTGTTCAAAAAACCACATCTTTAGATTCTATATTGTTTATTTCTGCTCTGATCTTTATTATTTCTCTTCTTCTTCTGGGTTTGGGGTGTCTTTGCTGTTCTATTTCCTTTAGGTGTGCTATTAGATTTTGTATTTGGTATTTTTCTTCTTTCTTGAGATAGGCCTGGATTGCACTGTATTTTCTTCTCAGGGCTGCCTTTGCTGCATCCCAAAGCGTTTGGATTGTTGTATTTTCATTTTCATTTGTTTCCATATATTTTTAAATTTCTTCTCTAATTGCCTGGTCGGCCCATTCATTCTTTAGTAGGGTGTTCTTTAACCTCCATGCTTTTGGAGGTTTTCCAGACTTTTTCCAGTGGTTGATATCAAGTTTCATAGCATTGTGCTCTGAAAGTGTGCATGGTCTGATCTCAGTTCTTTTATAATTATGAAGGGCTGTTTTGCGACCCAGTGTGTGATCTATCTTGGAGAATGTTCCATGTGCACTCGAGAAGAAAGCATGTTCCATTGTTTTGGGATGCAGAGTTCTAACTATATCTGTCAAGTCCATCTGATCCAATGTATCATTCAGGCCCCTTGTTTCTTTATTGATCCTGTGTCTAGATGATCTATCCATTGTTGTAAGTGGGGTATTAAAGTCTCCTGCAATTACCACATTCTTACCAATAAGGTTGCTTATGTTTGTGAGTAATTGTTTTATATATTTGGGGGCTTCTGTATTCGGCGCATAGACATTTATAATTGTTAGCTCTTCCTGATGAATGACCATTATTATATAATGCCCTTCTTCATCTCTTGTTACAGCCTTTAATTTAGAGTCTAGTTTGTCTGATATAAGTATGGCTACTCTAGCTTTCTTTTGACTTCCAGTAGCATGTTAGATAGTTCGCCATCCCCTCACTTTCAATTTGAAAGGTGTCTTCAGGTCTAAAATGAGTCGCTTATAGACAGCAAATAGATGGGTCTTGTTTTTTATCCATTCTGATACACTATGTCTTTTGGTTGGAGCATTTAGTCCATTTACATTCAGTGTTATTATGATACCACCTCACGCCAGAGTGGCTAAAATGAACACATCAGGAGACTATAGATGCTGGAAAGGATGTGGAGAAACGGGAACCCTCTTGCACTGTTGGTGGGAATGCAAACTGGTGCAGCCGCTCTGGAAAACAGTGTGGAGGTTCCTCAAAAAATTAAACATAGATCTACCTTATGACCCAGAAATAGCACTGCTAGGAATTTACCCAAGGGACACAGGAGGGCTGATGCCTAGGGGCCCTTGTACCCCAATGTTGATAGCACTTTCAACAATAGCCAAATTATGGAAAGAGCCTAAATGTCCATCAACTGATGAATGGATAAAGAAATTGTAGTTTATATACACAATGGAATACTACTTAGCAATGAGAAAGAATGAAATATGGCCCTTTGTAGCAACGTGGATGGAACTGGAGAGCATTATGCTAAGTGAAATAAGTGAGGCAGAGAAAGACACATACCATATGTTTTCACTCCTATGTGAATCCTGAGAAACTCAACAGAAGACCAGCGAGGAGGAGAAGGGGGGGAAAATGTTACAGAGAGGGAAGGAGGCAAATCATAAGAGACTCTTTAAAACTGAGAATAAACTGAGGGTTGATGGGGAGTGGGGGGGGTGATGGGTATTAGGAGGGCATCTGTTGGGATGAGCACTGGGTGTTATATGGAAACAAATTTGACAATAAATTTCTTATTAAAAAAACCCCCACATCTTTAAATGTAAAGAAAGAAAAGTAACTGTAATGGGCATCCAGATACACTACGCACATAACAAAGCCCGCCATGATCCGTGATCCCCCAGGATCCCTTTTCTTTTCATCCTTTGTCCCTACTGGATGGGCTAAGCCTTGAAAGATGACAGGGAAAGGGCTTTGGGGCACAGTGCCAACGTGGCAGGGTAGAGGTGGGAAAGGAAAAGGAGCTTTGGAGAGGAAGGTTCAGAACAAAAACAGAGGAGACAGCTTCGTAAGATGGGCACCTTTCTTATTCCTCTAGTGACTTACAAGCTGAAAACTAGGGGTGCCTGGGTGGATCAGTAGGTTAAGGGTCCGACTTTGTCTCAGGTCACAATCTCACGGTTCGCGAGTTCGAGCCCCGTGTCGGGCTCTGTGCTGACAGTTCCGAGCCTGGAGCCTGCTTCGGATTCTGTGTCCCCCTCTGTCTCTCTCTCTCTCAAAAAAAAAAAAAAATTGTTTTAAAAAAAAGTTGAAACTAGATTATATATTTAAGAAGTTATTAATCTAGTATTTTTTGGAAATGGAAGAGAAAGGAACAGTTGGTGAGAGCAGGATGTGGGAAGTAGAGCTGTGCCCAAACTGGACATTTCCCGTTTCACAGTTTTGCTTCCCAGTCAGGAACCAGGGCAGTCCTCCTCCTGTGACATCGCATCAAAGCATCAAGTGCAGTTCTTACAGAAGATCATCAGCAAATACTTCTGTTTGAATCTTTTTCCAGAGCAAAGACTGTGAGTCACATTAATCACAAGAGTACGTGAAAAAAAAGAAAAAAAAAAAAGAGCGACATTTGAAGTTGCTGATTTACTGTGTCTTAAAATTGAAAGGGTTGAATCCAGGGAGTAGACATCAGTGTCTTCAAAGCATAGATAAGGCTGATATTGAACATTGTCAAAAAAGCAAGAAACAGATACTGCAAATAATATATAAGAGTGTGTTTCAAGGCTTTCTAATAAGATATTGTCCTATGGTGACTTTGGCCCTCCACACCAAACGCTAAGGAATACTTAAGCCCAATGTATCATGTTAGTGGAAATGCAAAAATAAAGCCTAGATTGGATCAGTTAAGAGTTGTTGCCTCCCTTTCTAATGGGAAGCCAGAGTACAATTAATGAAAGCTATGTAAATGTGCTCCAGGCTGTTAAGATTACAAAGAGAGTTCGGGGCTGGGGATAAAAAATTGGGAGAATGGGATCCACAATCAATTACAGAGAAGGTCCTCCTATCTCGGACAGGCACACACACTTTGATATCTCATCAGGGAACCAATTGCATCCCGGCGCCTTTTGGAAGCAAGTTGTAGGAACATGCTCCCTCCTATTTGGGGAGTGATACAAGGCGGCTATTTTTGAATGATTAATTAAAGGGAATCAATCTTCATTGCTTTGCTACTGACGTGAAAAGCGCCATGCCTGTGCAATAATGGCATGCAATTATTCAACTACCCCTTTGGCAAGGACAACGTAATTAGTCCTGGTGGTGTCGAGAGATTCTTTTTATTCCCAACAAATTGGCAGTTTTAATCAAGTGTTGCTGGAAATTTATCATAACACAGAGAAAACAATAGGTGAAGGTACAGGGCCCCAAGCTGTGTGACTCCTATCTACAATGGTACAAATTTACAATGCTAACAGCATGATAAATACTACCAATCCGTGAATGCGTTGATTATAATTTCATATCAGCACCAAGCCTTGGCAATTCCTATTTGTTTAGAAACACGGCGGTAACCCTTTGGGTGCTGCCTTGCGTTTGTTCGCTGAGAAAGTGAAGGTGTTCACCCTGTCCTGGGTGCCGGTGGCCGGGAACTTGGAAGGTTTCAAAGCACCGGGAACGGGGGAGGCGCCCAGAAATGCTAACCTACTCCATCTACAGGAGCCTGGGAGCTGCGGAGAGCAGGGCAGGTGAGATGACAGGCAAACTCACCATGTCCTGTACTGTGTTGTACTCCCAAGAGCCTTCTGCTGGGCCGATTCTCCAGGGATCCAAAGACAGGCCTTCTTTCCACTCTCTCTTCTCCCTCCTTCCATGTATTTTCATGACTTCTAAGATCTTTGCTTAAAAAGAATAGCTATTTATCAAGCGCTTAAGAAGCATGCCAGGTATTATGTTAAGTGATTTATAGCGTGTTGTCTCATTTATTTCTGTGCAACACTTTATATTGGGGACTACTCTAGTTTCTATCATCTCTGATTTTATAGGTGAGAATCTGAGGCTTGGAAAATGCAGGGCGGTAGAGCAAGGATCCCAAACCGGGTGGCTGCGTTCCACAGCTGCCTGCTTAACCTCCTGCACTCTTAGGATGGTGTGGTCTTAGAGGTCTGGCAGTAAAAAGATAGACTTACGTTGTGTGCCTCAACTTGAGCTAGAATGCCACAGCCTACATTATGTCTGCCTTGGTATTCCAAGAAGAAATCAGTGCTGTTACCTTCAGGGTCTTGTATAATTTATGGTGTGCTTCCATAACTCACATATATTTGTGTGTATATGGGGTGGGCAGAGAGTTGAAAGGGTAGATATACAGGAAACCACGATTGCTATAACTTACCTCGTCAATTAGAATCACCTAGAGTCCTTGTTAAAAATTAGGTTCCCAGGTCCCTACTCCAGATCTATTTACTCAGATCCCTGAGGAAGATCTTGGAAATGTGTATATCCCGTGATCATGATCTAAGGCAGAATATCCCATCTGTGTTAGTTTCATGAGATATTAATCAGTATATGGACCCCTCTCCCCTGCTCATGCTCTCTCTCTCTCAAATAAAAATAATTAAAAAAAAATTTTTTTTTTAATTTTTTTTCAATGTTTATTTATTTTTGGGACAGAGAGAGACAGAGCATGAACGGGGGAGGGGCAGAGAGAGAGGGAGACACAGAATGGGAAACAGGCTCCAGGCTCTGAGCCATCAGCCCAGAGCCCGACGCGGGGCTCGAACTCACGGACCGTGAGATCGTGACCTGGCTGAAGTCGGACGCTTAACCGACTGCGCCACCCAGGCGCCCCTAAAAAAATTTTTTTTAAATGTAATCATTCTATGGAAAATATTTCCCCAGGTCAGATGATTGAGAGACATATGGATTATAAGATATTTAACCGGTTTCTTCTAAGAGACTCCAAATTTGATGCAGAGTGAGGATTTCAAGGAGAAACTGATACTCATATGCTTGCCTAAGTCCTTGGGCTATGGATCCCTCTCTTCAAGGGGCATCTCTGGGGATGAGGAGCTTGCAGGGCATACCCTGGGAGATCCAGATCCAAAGGGTGCTTAATGAAATAAAAGCATCACCAAGAAAACTTCCACTGCCAGCCTGAACAGCCTGAACAGTTCTGGAATCATTTGGAGGCATAATCACCAGTGTCTCATCCCTAAAGGTACTTTAAGGCGATTTCTGGAAAACATCTCTAAGGAAACGGTGACGCATTTATCCAGAAATTAGAGAGTGGGCTGAATTCGCTTGTTTCCAGTGAACTTGAGAAATGGATTAAATATCTCTCTGATGGGAGATTTTTAAGAGCATGTCCTTACAGTCCATGCTGGAATGGTCCTCAAGAAATAAACCATGATCCATTTTTTTTTTCTCTCTTTCTGCTGTCACAGGACTAGCGTAGGCTGAGGGAATAAAAGTGGTTATTTAAAGGCTGTTTTGGCATTCGGAAGGAGCGTGGAATCCTAGGTTGAAACGGGTTTGAAACACATCCCGTAAATCAAAGGACGTTAGCCCAAATCGCATTGCTTAAAGGTGAGCCCTCTTCCAAACGTGATCTAAAAGCTCTGAGAAGTCGCGATTGGCACAGTTAACACCAGAGTAGCTCATTTCTGGCCTTTGTAAAACGCGGCGGACCTAAAGCGGGTTTCAGGAAGGGGCACATCAAGAACTAACTCCCAAACCCAGCAGAGCTCATTTGCGGACAAGGCCTTGTCATTTGCCGCCTGATCTCACTTTTACTTCTTTGTTCTACTTGTCGCAAGAAGGAACATCTGGCTCAGAGCCTGGAAAGCAGACTGGATCTTGTCATTGCACCTGCCCCGGGAGGAGAAGGAGGAATACTTTACTGACAAAAGGTAGGATTTTCAGAGCCGCATTCCCACCCATTAAAGCAGCTTGTTTGATCCCTTCAGAAGCTTAAGATCAAAGGGAGGCTTTTTCCGAGCTGCCAACCCATGAAGCTCCAGGCACAGAGAAGGACCTCTTTGTTTGCACACAGCCAGGTGGACGAGCCATGGCACTTCCCAGCCGCAGGAGGGGCCGTGGACAGGTTGAAGGGTTGTCTTCATAGCTGGCTGGTGCCCGTTGGATCCCGGACCTTCCCAGGAAAGCAGGCGTCCCTGTAAGAAGAACTCGGCAGGTCACAGCCACTATTCGACGAAGGACCTCCTAAAGCCTCTCTCTTTCTCTGCCTCTACCTGGAGAACACGTTACCGGCATTCATTTTATCCCCTAATCTCAAAGCTTTCTGTGTACAAGAAAAGCTCCCAGGTCCTTTCCTCCCCTGTAATTTACTGAACCCCATCGTGAGAAAACAACCCTGTGGTCTTAGTGTATTTACAAATCTCCATTTTACGTCGCACTTGCTGGCGTGGGCGCTAATGGAGGGTATGAACCAGGCAAATGAACTTGGACTAGATTCCCTGAGAAAGGGTGATGAGAGAATTCTGACCCCCCTCAGCCTGTCGCCACCTCCTTGCCAATAGCGGGAGCCCTGTTGGCCTCAGGCCACCGCCACATGCTGACTCTGGGCACAGCTCAAGGAATGGCTGGGTAGAGGTTCCTCCCCACTCCCCCCCCCCCCCCGCCCCGCCCAGAAGAGAGAGCCAGATTGTGACATCCTCTGGCAAGGGCTATAGAGTGCTGCAGAAGATTTTTGCTTTAAAAGTAATAACAACTTCCTCCCACACACAAACAAACATGTATAAGCCTATCCAGAAAAACCCTCCCAGTCGCTGGAAGAAATACAGGACAGTACAGAAAGTAACTGTGGCTCTCCGTCTAATAATCTACACGTTTGAAGCCCAGAACCTACAGGAAGAGATCCAGGTGTAAATTCAAAGTAGTTATGAACCTGTAGGGGAGAGGAAAGAGGAAAAAATGTGCCTGGATGCCTGAAAATAGGGACAGCGACCACAGAAGACAAAGGCCGAAGGAATGGGATAAAAAAAAACCGCAGTCCAGAGGCACAGTGGATGCCTGTGCAACGGTGCTGAGTCTGCTCGTGGCCCAGGGAATTGTTGTACCCTGGGACAGATTTTTCCCATAGAAAAGAATCTTCCAGAAACCCAACTGGGGCGGAAGTGTCATAGGATTCTGTATAGAAATTTCCCGAAGCATCATGTTTTGTTTTTGTTTTCGTTTTTGGTTTTTTTTTTTTTTTTTTTTTTTTTTTTTTTTTTTTTTTTAAAGCTCTGCCTCTCTTCTAGGTCCTGTGTCTGAGGGCCGTTCGGCGAGAGGATGGGCAGAGAAAAGCTCCATTTGCTGACAGGGTTAGCTGAGGGTTACCTCCGATCTTGGAGAAAGGAAATACTATCCATTTTGGATTAGAAGTTTCCGTTAGACCTAGACCAAGAGCCTTCAAAGCTCTAAGCAAGTCACACAGACTTAACTTCTGCACACTCAGCCCTAAGGACTTCAGGAATCTACCTTACGTCAATTGCTCCATGACCCCGGAGAGAGAAGGGAGCGGCCTGAGTGACAGGTCACAGCTTTACTAAGTAAGGCAGTGAGAGACCTCAGTGGGGCGGGGGAGCAAAGTAGGAGTGGAGGAAGCCATTCAGTTCCCACGCATGTCCTTGGGCAGAGTCCTCCTCTGTGAGAGGAAGTCAGGGAGTCACTGTCGTCCGTTGGGCTCCACCTGGGCCATTGTTCTCTTCCTGTTTCCCCTATCGGACCGCCGCAGTGACAAGAGGGAATGAGCGGTTGCAGTATTCGCTGTGCATCCGCTCAAGTTTGTATAGCTTTCTCCACTGGGGACCCAGAGGTAAAGCAGGTGCACTGGTAAATATTGAGACATGGAGAATTAAACAAGGCCTTTTGCCAGCTTGGAGGGATCACGCTAGGACACAGGTTGAGTTCGGGCTTGGACCATACACCTGGCTCTCCATGCCTCGGCTGGAGAACGGCAGAGCCAGGCATCCCGCTTCGGGGCTCTCCTTGGCATCAGGAAGAAGCAGGCAGGGCATTCCCCCAAGGCAGAAGACTCTTCGATCTCATTTTTCTGGATGTCGGAGGGAGCGCTTTAGTAGGTTGTTGACTGCAGCTCAGAGTCTGTGACACGCGTTGGCCATCACATGCTCTCGGGGGAGGGCGCAGATGTAGGTGAGCCTTCCTCGTATCCCCTGGTCCCAGTATTTCCAATCTGGGGAGACATTCGGTGTTCCCTAAGAAATGCAGTCCCTTCTCCTAGAAGGAAATGAAACGTAGACCTCTCTCCCCTTTTTTTTTGATGCACCCCCTCTTAGAGTAATGAGGCTAAAAAGCACCTTCGTTTATTTTTTGTTTTATCAACCCCCTATGAGGAAATTGAGGCCCAGTGAAAATAGCTGACCTCAGACCTGGCATGACGGCTGATGGGGAAAAATGCGGTCGGCAGGAAGCCTTGAAACCAAGGAGGCCATTGTGATTGGTGTGGCCACTGAATCCTCAGCAAGGCAGGAACCGTGTCTGTCCACAGACGTGTATCGTTGTTTAGCCAAGTTCCTGGCACAGAGTGGGGACTCGATAAAAATGTTCGTCTCTCACAACCTACGTTTAATCCTCTGTCAAGTCCTTGTGGCCCCACTTTCAAAATCTGTCTCAACCCAACCACTCCTCACCTCTGCTGCTTGTACCCTGGACTCAGCTGATTCATTTCTTGCCTGGGGTGTTACAACCATCTCTATATGAGCCTTGCTCTGTCTGTTACTACCACCTTCTCCGTAAATGTTTTCTTTCCCATAGCAAGTAGAATCATCCTTTGAAAAAATAAAACAGATGGAGGCACCTGGGTGGCTCAGTCGGTTAAGTGTCCAACTCTTGGTTTCCGCTCAAGTCATAATCTCATGGTTTGTGAGTTCCAGACCTGCGTCAGGCTGTGCGTTGACCCTGCGGAGCCGGCTTGGGATTCTCTCTGTCTCTCTCTCTCCCTCTTTTTCTGCCCCTTCCTGCCTTTCTCTCTCTCTCTCAAAATCAATGAATAAACTTAAAAAAATAATTAAAAAATTGGAGGTAAGACAGATGATGTAACTCTTCTCTATAGCTTCCAGTGCGTTCCTCAGCCCCAACATACGCGTCACCGACTCTCCCAGCACCGCCTGGTAGTTTATCTCCCCGCTGCTCCAGCCGTGTGGAACCCCTTGTGATTCTCCACGAAGCCAGACATTCTATCACATCAGGGTTTGGCAACTCCTTCCCCGGCTCTCCACTTGGCTCCCTGCATTACCTTCCTCGGACCTTTGCTTGAATGCCCCTGTCTAAGCAATGCCAGACCATTCTATTAAGAGCTACCCCCTCCCAGCCTACCCTTTCCATCTCCTTTCCCCGCTTTATTAGTCACTGCGACACTCGTCATCATCTGACATTCTGTGTAATTTACTTGATTATTGTCTTTCTCCCGCTGGAATGGAAACACACGAGGTCAGGGACTTTTGGTTTTTTTTTTTTTTTTTTTTTTTTTTTTTTAATTTTTTGTTTTCAACGTTTATTTATTTTGGGGACAGAGAGAGACAGAGCATGAACGGGGGAGGGGCAGAGAGAGAGGGAGACACAGAATCGGAAACAGGCTCCAGGCTCCGAGCCATCAGCCCAGAGCCTGACGCGGGGCTCGAACTCACGGACCGCGAGATCGTGACCTGGCTGAAGTCGGACGCTTAACCGACTGCGCCACCCAGGCGCCCCAGGGACTTTTGGTTTTGTCATAGCCCTGGTGACCAGCAGTACTTAATAGGCACTGGAGTAATATTTATTCAGAAAAGGTATAAAGGAACAGAGCTAGCTGTTCCTTACAGCTAGGGGTCCTTACATTTGCTCTTTCTATGCCTATATAACCAAAGATTAGCCTATAGCAAACTCCTTGCCCCTGTTCTGCCTACATAATAACATCGCGATGCATTTGTCAGTTGATGGAAAGCACCCGGTGATACAAAATATGGGCACCAAAGACCTCGGTTCTAACCCTGGCTTCATTCCGTTAGCTGTGTGACCTCTCTGGGCCTCGCTTTCCATCAAAGTTAAGTAAAAATCGTGATGTCTTATCTTGCCTAACTCAAAGAGCTGCTAGGAGGGTAAAACGTTATATATATATAAAAGCATCTTGAAAACTATAAAGCTCTGAGATGTCCATTATTATTATTTCCTCTGAAATCTGCCTCCCTAAGGAAGTGCTTCACACTTTAGGTGAGGTGATAAAGCATGGTCCAGCCAGACAAGTCATTGTAACAAATTGGATGCGTTGTTAATTTCATGGGCCAGAAATAAGGGAGGTGATGGGCCCCTTAGAACATTGTTTCGCTGTGAATTCTAAGCAGCAATTATCAGGGCGCATGTTTTCTTCATCTACCTGATTTGGTGAAAACCCTGGTGATACATTTGGCAGCAACGAGCAGAACCTGTCAGTGAGGCTTGCTTAATGGTCCTCAAGCCACAGGTATTTATTGGATATCTAGATGCTGAGGTGGAAAGCAAGTTGCCTAAGAATATAAGCTCTTGGCCATAAGTGTAGTCTAATAAAATACAGACTCTTAGTGTACATAATGCAGATGTGTCTAATAGATCTGGGTAGTCGTGATTGTAATAGCAACATTTCTGGCACTTGCGCGTTTTCTCTGTCTCCATTGCTCCCTGTCCTCTCTCTTGTTTTAGCCTCTGGCAACCCTCACCCCCCATGGCTTCTGCAGAAGCCATGAAAATCGCCTGCCTTTATTCATGGTGTTTCTTCCACCTCAAATGCCTTCTCTCTCTTGTCTATTTCTCTTTTCCTTTGTAGCCTTTTTTTCCCCTCCCTACTCTCCTTTCTCCTGCCCAAACTTGTTAATCCAAGGTGTAAGACCCGGCTTACCTACACACTTTGCAGTACCTTTGAGTTACTTCTCCCCACCCGTCTTATTGAGTTAGATGCTACTCTTCCAAGCTCCCCAGCAGCGCATAGAATAAAATCTAAGTTGCAAGCAGAATGAAATCTAGTCTTTCCCTGGACTCTATGCTCTGACCTGTCCTCCTGTGGGCCTCATCTCCCCCCATGCTTCCCTGCAAATATTGGCTTTATTGATGTTCTTCACATTCTTCCAACATGCCAAACTTAAGTCTCGGGGTCCTTACATTTGCTCTTTTCTCTGCCTAGGCATGATATTGGTGTGTCTGTTCAATGTTATCTCTTCAAATATTTGTGGCACGGTCGATTGCCTATTTGTGGCCCCATGCCTAACATAGCTAAAGAAGTGTTTGTTGAGCTAATCTGAAAATGCGCTATGATCTCTGAGACCCACTGCCAGGACAAGAAACGATAGCCTTTCTTCAGGTGAGTATTAACCACACCGTGGTATCTTCTATGCAATGTCAAGGTGTTGTATTTCTGAATTAGTAGGATTTCACTAAGGAACTAATAATAATCTTTGGAACTAATAAAAGATGTTAGAACTTTTGCCTTTTGATCTTAGAGATTAGTCCAAACTCCCTCATGTTATAAATGAGAAAACTGGGGCACCTGGGTGGCCCAGTCGGTTAAGCCTCCGACTTCCTCTCAGGCGTGATCTGGCCCTTCATGAGTTTGAGCCCCACGTTGGGCTCTCTGCTGTCAGCACGGAACTTGGTTTGGATCCCCTGTCCCCCTTTCTCTTATGCTTATGCTTATGCTTCTCTTATGCTTATGCTCGCTCGCTCTCTCTCAAAAATAAGCATTAAAAATGTTTAAAAAATAAATAAATGAGAAAACTATGATATATCATTTACAGAATCATGGGCTGTAGCACCTTCATGATTTCCAAAGCAAGAGTGTGGATTCTGAGTTAGCAGAAAGGTGTGGTTGTGTGCCTGTCATTGTGATGGTCGGACCTGGGAAGCCGAAATCTGTGCCTATGTGCCAACCTCCTGGTTCCCTGTGAATCTCTGTCTCTATATCCCTACCATTCCCCCTGCATTCCATTATTCCCTATTGACAACCCAGAGAAGGGGGCATGACCCCAAGACTTGGCAAGTGGAAGCAGGCAGTAAAACATGAACTTCATGACAACATTTTAGTGCCCTCACTACATCCCTTACAGTTTGGGACTCTGTGCCGGAAGAGAGCAGGAGATGCTTCTATAATGTGGGTCGTTGGCTTTGAATGCCAAGAGCCTCAGAGCCTTCGTACCATCGGTGGGTCACTCATTGCCCACGGTGACCCCGCTGTGGTGATTCACTGTGCGGTAGAATGGGGCTTCTCAACGTTGGGAGGATTCAGTAATTATTGACCGGCTTGGTTTACGGCCATACCACCTAATGTGCCCGCTCCCATCTGATTGGCTTGGGCTTCAGAGACCTAGAAGGCTGCTTAGATTCCATCTGTGGTTACCTCTGACTGTGAAAGTACTGAGGCGTGCAGGTGCACTGGGGATGTCTTAACCAGGGATTCACAGCTTTGCGAAGGATCCCTTAAAAGTCCATTGGAAACAGTGATCTACAGCTAACAACTACAGTGGTCTTAAAAATTAAATCAGATTCAAAGATCAAAGAATCAGAGATTTCTCACCGTCTTCTGGGTTCATACCTCCTGTTCCCAGGAACCAGTCCAAAAGTGTGACAGAGGCATGATCTCTCCTATGCGCCCAAAGCAAACTGGATTCAAACCAAAAACTAGTTTCCACATCTTTCAAATTCGAATGAGCACACTTATATAGAGGGAGGAAGCTCTGAACAGCTGGGCGGAAGATTGACATTCTTGGTTTTCTTTGAGTCTTACTTACTAAAGGATATCATAATTCGGTGGCTACATCCTCCTACCTATCTTGGCCCCAAATATGGCCTTAATCAGTGGACGGTGTTGCTTAAAAATACTGTGAAAATCCTAAAAATCACCAGTTGATAAGTGTCACCGATTTCGAGGCTCATTTCTATCCTACGTTTGTAGATCTCATTATAACCCTTCGAGTTCGTCCATTGCGAAAGGTGTATTTCATAGTTAGGGTTATTGTAATTGCCATGTGCCATTGCATTCCGTATTCTGGACTCATGATTAGGTAGGATATGAAAAAGGACAGGTACAGAGGTACAGTGGAAACAACCAGGCTCCAGGCATGGCTCTGGTATTGGCTCTTGATTTCTGAACAAATCACCTTCTCTGAACCTTGGCCCTCTCCTCTGAAAAATTAGTGGTGTGGGCTCGAGCAGAAAATCAGCTTGCAGGCTGGATTGAAACTTCACTAAAGCGATACAGTGGATCTAAAGGGGATACAAAAACTTCGCCTCAAATGTTGCTCCTACCTCCAGATATCCAAAGGGAATCAGACACAGATGTTTATATATGGAATGTCATCATTTTAAAGATTTACCATTAGGAGCGTTTGGGTGGCTCAGTCGGTTAAGCACCTGGCTCCTGATTTAAGCTCAGATCATGATCTCAAAAGTTTGTGGGTTTGAGCTCCACATAGGGCTCCGTGCTGGCAAAGCCCTCCCTCTCTCTCTCTGTCCCTCCCCTGCTCACTCTCTCTGTCTCTCAAAATAAATGAATAAACACTAAAAAAATAAAATGTACAATTATTAATACATACTAAAGAATAGTTTGATGACCTCAACCAAATATATCTGAGGTAATGTTTAGCTTGTGGACTTTTTGTGACCTTGGGATAAAGAGTATTTAAAATGCTTCCTAGGTGGAAAATGTCAGACGGGAGAAATAATAGTTATGTCATCTTTCACGTACTGTAATGCCTACTCTCCTTGTGGGCAATGGCAACCTGAAACCACCAGAAGAACATTTAACGATCCATTGAGGGCCTCCCTGGCTCTTGGCCTTGGTTGGTCCTTTGCATCATCTTTCTGGTCGTGTTTTGCCCACTACCTGGGTCTATAACATTTGTCCTCAGCACAAGATCACCTCACAAGGGGATCTTACTGAAACAGGAGAACCGTGTCATCCAGGAAAAACTCCCTTCGTTTTCCATACCCTGAATCTTTTTTTTTTTTTGTAAGGTGACTAAGACAGTTTTTGACACGCGAGAGTACGTAAGAGACTATAACAATACAACGGATGAGTCCGGAACAAACGAGGTCTTTTCCCAAACCTGGATTCCTTTTCCAGTTTAATCAACAAAATTGAGAGGGCAAAGTTGTACAGTCAGCATTGTTGAATCATTAGCACCAGGTTGAATGCAAGTTGCCTCTAATTATGTGTGGAGTTGAATTAATTAATTATATATGGAGAAGAAGCTCTGAACAGCTGGGCAGAAACTTTGAAGCTTTCAGATCGCTTTTGTGTTCTGCTTCCTGAATAATATCATAATTTGGCTGATACACTTGCCTCCTGACTCAGATTGCCCCTTAAACTTCATTGCCTAAAAGCCCCACGTGATCAACTATGTTGATGCTTCTGGGTTCAGGCCGACACTGGGTTTTGAGGTCATCAACTGGTAAACTCAAGTTTGAACATATGTCTTCTGTTAGCAGGAAAATTCTGCAGCCATGAAATATTGTCTAAATAAGCACATATGTGCTTTTAGAGAATGTCACTCATGTGTTCATCTTGGGCAAGCATACATACTGTAACCAGTCTTAACCCTTCCATTCCTGTTTTCACGCAGGTGTCCACAAAGAGGTTCTATTTAATATTCGCTGTCTTTAAGACCCCCCCTCTGAACTTCGAATGAATTACTTTTCTTTGAGCTGTATTTCCAAGTTCAATATTTGATAATACTACAAGTGAAATGGTTTTGCACAACGCCAGAAATCTACATTACTTGTCGTAAAGTGGTGATCTGTTACACTGCTTGACATTTAGTTAAAGATACAAAAAAAAAAAAAAAAAAGTGAGGTAGAAAGGGAGAGAAGGAGAGGAGAAAAAGTATGGCTCACACAGGGAGGCTTTGTGTCTGATCTGAGGAACTGTCCAACCCTGCTGAGGTCTCTTATCTTAATGACTTTGCTTAAGAAGTTGTCTTGTCAGAGCTCTTGAAAAGCTTTTGCCTTACATGAATAATTTACCAACAGAGGTGATTTGGGTCTGATGAGATTAAAAATAAATCTCAGTGGTAAGGAGGAAGTTTGAAGGAGTTGAATGTAAGAATAGAAAAGTTTCATAGGATCCTGGGAGAAGTGCTCAAAAGGTCATTACATGTATTATTCTGGTTTTAAGAAGGGCGCTCCTAAAGATTTCTCTTTAGAGGAATAGCCCAAACTCAAGGAGGGAAATCTACTACTGTTCCCATAGTGATTTAGTCTGTTACCTCCCCCCCCCCATCCATTAAGGAAATTAGATGTATATTTTCACAATTCCGATTTGAAGGTCGCTCTTGGTAGAGTTAGGGAGTATACCGACATTGTTCGAGTACATTCTAAAACTGTATTGACCACTGGGCTGTCCTCTTTGGATACAGTGCATCATGTTCACTGGGCAATGCTCTCACTTTAGGGGCCTATCTTTCTACTCAGAAAATACGTCTCAGAACTTACAGGAAATGTAGAAGGAGAAGCCCTGTCAGCCCTTCTCGGAGACTCCTCATTTTGAAACTCAGCTTACACTCACTTGAAAGCTGAATATATGTCTCATCAGGGACCACTTACCAGAAAGGACACAAAAACTGGAAATCTACTATGTGGCAGGTATTTAGAAAGCACAGCACTTAAAAAATACTAGCCTAGAGGGAGAAGGGAGAACACTCAGCAGTCAAGAAACCACATGATGCAGTGGGCACGGTTCCTGCGAGAACCTCCTCACCATCCTGTGTTTGTAGGTGTGGGAGTAGGTAGACGAGAAATCCAGGTCAACCGGGAGATTTTCCTGGGCCTGAATGCTTTAAGAGCTATGTCCTAGAGGCCTCAGCCATACTTATCTTAATGTGGGAAATCTCGAGGCAGGTAGGATCACTTTAAGTAAACAATGGGCAAGGAAAGGTTTCTGTTGGCTTTTTTGAGGTTTCAACGCAAATCTCGAATCTTGTCCAAAATAAACATTGCATCGAAGGCATTAAGCTCTAGGATTAGCATTGACTGGAGATCTCAGAGGCTTAAGAGTAAGTTGCAAATGTGTCAAATGAAAATGTTGCAGGGCTCAGAGAAGAAGAGTCAACCCGGAGAAGGTAGAGAAAGAAACTGCGGACCCGCAGCAGAGCCCTGGCTCTTCAGCTGGAGGTGCAGGAAATCTCTTGGTGGTGCTTCCCATCAGGAGTTTCCTGTGTGCAAGGTAGGCAACAGGAACAAACCTATCCCAGTGCACAGCAGGAGACCTGGGCCAGAGCACAGGCAAGAACAAAATGGGACAGGAGGTTCTGTGAAGACGTAGAGAGTCAAAGGTCCACCTTGCCCACCACAGCAAACCACATGTGCCAAGAGCATGTGGCAGGCACATGCAGCCTCCCACAAGGCGCATGCTCCAGATTGTGGCCTCAATAGGCTACCGGACCTGGCTGAGAGCTTCCAGGGTTCAAGATCTCTGTGTTTCAGTGTTTGTTCCCAAACGTCCAGGCCCTTTGGGCTAAATGTGGACTGCAGGTCTGGAGTCTGCTAGAACCTGGAAAGTTGGAGTTGAGTAGTGATGCGATTCTCTTCATATCTGTTGGAACTTATCGTAATGCAGAGTCCATTGGAAATCCATAAATGTTTATTTGATGATGTTTATCAAACGCTTTTATAGATACTGTGGGAAGAGGGCAAGATACCATTTGTAGCGACAGGGACTGGAATAGACAGCCTGCAGTTTTTATTGGCATATGAAAGTGAATTCTTTTTTTTTTTTTTTTTTTGGCTTATGTCCTTTGGAAGTTTTCTTTATTATTTTTTATTACTTCCAACCCTACTGATCAGCAAATCATCCCAATGAGGGTTGTCAGATTTAGTAAATAAAAATACAGGGCCAGTTACATTTCAATTTCATATAAACAATGAACGTTTTTTAGTACAAATGTGTTCCAAATGTTGCATGTCTCAAATGTATACACGTCTTACTGCATTAGGAAATATGCCTTTAAAATAAATATCTATATATGTGGGTTGCCAGATTTAGCAAATAAAAATATAGGATCCCCAGTTAAACTTGAATTTTATAGAAATAACAAATAACTTTTAGTTATTAGACATTGTTACACTAAAATTTATTGGTTATTTGAAATTCAGATTTAATGGAGTGCCCTGTACTTAATATGGCAACCTAAATCCCAATGCCACGAGTGCATTCTTTCGTCTTGTTTGTTTTTTTGAATCCCCTACGAAGTGTTAGGTACATGGTATTATGGATTTAATGTCTATGTAACCCCCACCCCCAATTTGTGTAGTAAAGCCCTAACACCCAATGTGACGGTATTTGGAGACGGAGCTTTTGAGAGATGATGAGGGGTAGGTGAAATCATGAGAATGAGACCCCACTATGGGATTAATACTCTTGTAAAAAGAGACACCAGAGAGCTTGTGCACATGCTGTCTCTCATTGCCTCCCTCTCTTCCTCCCTCACCGCACCACAAAGGAAAGGTCACACGAGCACACAAGATGTTGGCCACCTGTAAGCCAAGAGAAGAGCCCTACAGGATAGAAACTAGTCATGTTGGCACCCAGATCTTGGACTTCTAGCTTCCAGAACTATGAGAATAATGAGAATATAAGTTTCTGTCACCTAGCCCCACAGTCTGTGGCAACATGAGCCAATGAAAATAAACAGCACGGTTTAGACGTGGTGAAAGGGTTCAAAATGAGTAAGGTGTGGAATGTGCCCTCAAGGACCTCTCTCCAGAGAAGATGGAAGAATGCACAATGGTGCTTGGTCTGTTCTGCTTTGTTGCCCAAATCTCTCCTGTATCTGCTCCGTCGTGTTTCAGCCACGAGTTCCACTCCAGGATGGACCCCACATGAGTATAAATGCCCATGTCATATTGAACGGTGTCATACCCACCCATGATACGCTTCTTCCCAGGTATCCCATGGTCCCATCCATCCTTACCAATGCCAACCGAGATAATTTTTAAAACGTGGGCCTTATCAAAATGCTCCTCCGGGTAAAACCCATTAGTGTTTATTTGTTTCCTCTAAAACAAAGTGCAATCTCCACGGCGTCACAGGATTTGGTTGATGACTTCTGCCGGCTTGCTACGTATTCCTCTTTCTGTGAATCCTACACTCAGGCACTACCACCTGTTATGGATTGAATTAAAGGAGTCCTAACCCAACATCTGAGAGTGTGACCCTATCTGAAAACAGATTCTTTACAAATAAAATTAGGTCTGTTAGAATTGGTCTTCCAGATGCTCCTGTTAAAGATGCTACTGATGCTCCTATAAAAAGGGGAAATTTGGACATAGAGACAGACATGCATAGGAGGAAGGTGATGTAGAGAGACACAGGGAGAATATCATGGGAAGATGTCCATTTGTGGTGAATCATCTAAAAGTGAAGGGATGGTAGGGGTTCCTGAGTGGCTCGGTCGGTTGAGGGTTCAACTCTTGATTTTGGCTCTGGTCGTGATCCCAGGGTCATGGGATCGAGCCCTGTGTTGGACCCCACAGTGAGCGTGGAGCCTGCTTAAGATTCTCTCTTTCTCTGTGTGTGTGTGTGTGTGTGTGTGTGTGTATGTCCTGTCCCCACTTGTGCATGCTTTCTTCTCTCTCTCTCTCTTTCTCTAAAAAAATAGATTAAAAAAAAAAATAAAAGTGAAGAAATGGCAAAGCTTGCCACAAACCACCAGCAGATAGGAAGAGGCAGGGGAGTGGTTCCTCTACAGGTCTCGGAGGGAGCATGGCCCTTCTTGCTGACATCTTGGTTTTGGACTTGCAGCCTTCCGTGTTGTACGGCAATAAATTTCAGTTGCTTTAAGTCACCCAGTTTGTCGTACTTTATTCCAGCTGTCTTAGGAAATTAATGCACCACCTGACTTGTTTTTTTCTTGAATGTGTCATGCTACCTCATGTCCTCTGGTCTTGCTCATGCCGTCACCTTGATCTGCGATGTCTCGCCCCCGACCTCTCCCTGTTGACTTCGTGGCCTAGCAAAGACCGTGAGGGACACTTTCCCTGAGTGTGTGCCCTCCAGGCAGAATAAATTGGCCTTTCAGCTGCACTCACGTAGAAATTTGTTCACACCTCTACTCTCACGCTATTATATGCTATTGTTTCCAGTCATTTAACACCTAATGAACATCGCAAATATTTGTTGGCCATGCGAAGCGCGTAACACAGTGTAGGTATTTGTACACTGCCATTTAACTTTCCCATAAACTCTGTGCAAAGCACGTTTTATTAGTAGTTCTGTTTACAGACGGGGAGGCGTAATGTTAAAGAGTTGAGTACACTGTGCAAGATCTTGTATCTCTAACAAAGCCAGAATTCAAGTTCAGGCCATCTGATTCCACCGCGCACAGAGTCTTCCCTATATGTATCTTTCTCTCCCTTTTCGGAAATTGGACACTGTGCTTTCAACTTTTCAGCTTAGCGTCCCACCTATAGTGGCACTCAGCACAGTGTGAAATTTCAGGATATTCCACTGCATTCAGTTGCAATAATTATGATACAGGTAGTGTGTCTTAGGTGAAAAGGATAGCACGAACTGCAAAGGAGAGAGATCATATTTACTAGAGAATTGGCAAATATTTTAGTATGTCATTGCCATATTTATCATGTAATCATTCTTTGTGTTTTGAAGGACACTATTGAGATGTCACCAAGACAGCATATCTCTTCAACATTTGCCATACTTTTCTCAAACTTTTCCTTGGTTCTTGCTTCATTCCATATAACTTTTCCAGTTATCTGACCACTGACCTGAATTGGGATAAACATGGAAAAATTGGTTTTTGTATGTGAGATATAAAAATGGAATCTTCCTAGAATTTCAGAAGTATTTCCCACTAACTCACTTTTTATTGAAAGTTCATTACGTGCCAGGTAGTATGCTAGAAGTAGTGGTTAAGAATATGGTTGATGTAATAAACAAGCAAGATTATATCACCTTTCTATAAGGGGGTGAGATTTACAAATATTTATTTGGATCTAGTCGAGACAATAAGGATGCTCATTTTTTCTTATGCCTTCACAAGACATGTCATTTTGTTGCTAAAGTTCCTGGATGTCTCATGGAAAAGAAGGATGTTCTCAGTGAAGTATTTCCCAAGAGTTGAATGTTAACAAGTGTTACCAGAAAAAATTATTCAATAGAGGAAATAAAAAGAAAATCAGCCACTTTTATCTGTTCGTTGTAACTGCAGGATTTCTCTGTGCTGACAGCATAGAGCCCAATGCGGGGCTCAAACTCACGAACTGTGAGATCATGACTTGAGCTGAAGTTGGACGCTTACCCAACTGATCCATCCAGGTGCTCCAGAGTAGTAATTTGTTTAATGTTTCAAGTTTTTATTTAATTTCTGTCATTTACATACAATACTCAGTGATCCTCACAATAACTACCACCCATTTAATCAAAAACCTCCCAACAAACAAAACTCCAGGGCCAGATGGCTTCCCAGGGGAATTCTACCAAACATTCAAAGAAGAGTTAATACCTATTTTTCTCAAACTATTCCAAAAAATAGAAATGGAAGAAAAACTTCCAAACTTATTCCACAATGCCAGCATCACCTTGCCTCCAAAGCCAGACAAAGACCCCGCTAAAAAGGAGAATTACAGGCCAGTATTCCTTATGAACATGGAAGCAAAAATTCTCAACAGGATACTAGTAAATCAAATCCAATAGTACATTAAAAGAATTATTCACCATGACCGAGTGGGACTTATTCCTGGACTGTGAGAGTGGTTCACTACAAATCAATGTAACCAAAGAGGTGAAAGATCTGTACGCTGAAAACTATAGAACACTTAATGCAAGAAATTGAAGAGGACACAAGTCAATGGAAAAACATTCCATGCCCATAGATTGGAAGAACACACATTGTTAAAATGTCTATCCTACCCAATCAATGTACACATTTAATGCAACCCTTATCAGAATACCACCAGAATTTTTCACAGAGCTAGAACAATCCTAAAATGTGTATGGAAGCACAAAAAACCCCAAATAGCCAAAGCCATTCTGAAAAAGCAAAGCAAAGCTGGAGACATCACAATTCTGGACTTCAAGTTATATTACAAAGCTATAGTCATCAAGATAGTATGGTCCTGGCACAAAAACAGACACATAGATCAATAGAACAGAATGGAAAACCCAGAAAGGACCTGCAACTCTATGGTCAACTTATCTTTCACAAAGCAGGAAAGAGTATCCAATGGAAAAAACAGTCTCTTCAACTGGACGACAACATGCAGAAGAATGAAACTGGACCACTTTCTTACACGACGCACAAAAATAAATTCTAAACGGATGAAAGATCTTAATGTGAGACAGGAAACCCTCAAAATCCTCAAGGAGAACACGGCTAGTAACCTCTTTGACCTCAACCGGAGAAACTTCTTACTAGACACATCTCCGGAGGCACAGGAAACAAAAGCAAAAGTGAATGATTGGGACTTCATCGAGATACAAAGGTTCTGCACAGCTAAGGAAAAAATCAACAAAACTAAAAGGCAATGTACAGATTTTGGAGAAGATATTTGCAAATGTCCTATCTGTTAGTAGTCACTTTAAATCCCCAGAATAAGAAATTGAGGCATTTTGCATATTTATTTCTTCTCCTTTACCTTCTCAATGAGGCAATCCAAGAAAAGCATTTTATGAACTTTTGGTTTATGATTCATTTGCTGGAGATGAGAAGCAAGCTTTGGGGTTTTTTTTTTTTTGCCATTATTTTAAGATTAGCAAATGTTTTGAGTACTATTTGTCTTGGAATAACCTTCTTTGAGTTACCAAGTTTATCAATAATTTAAGACTTACACAAGATATCATCTTACTCATAAATCCGGGGTCAGACAGACACGTTCCAGTGTTTCTTTTCCTCAGTGAGAAAATCACAACTGAGCCCTGAACTTTTTGTCTGCTACTGCATTTCCTTCTTGAATTTAGATCAGGAAGCATATTTATCCATCATATCCTTAGAAATGGATTAATGAGTAAGTGAACTAAACAAATAGCGTACTTTTTGCATCTTGGAAATTTAGGAAGGCCTTTGTGGAACTTTTTGTATATTGCTAATGTACCAGTACAAAGTGACTGGATTCAGCCTTACTAAGGGAAATGACAAAAACTGAAGAGCTGAGGAAGGAATGGTGAAAATCAAGAGTTGCATGTTCATTGAGGCATGTGAAAAGATGCGAAAAAATGAAGTATTAGGTAAATGGTAAGATTATCCATTCACCTTACCAGTCCATAAAATGCAGTCTGTGCTGGTAAAATTGAAAGAATTTCAAATTGGGAACTGTTACTATTTCTAAAAGTGACTCTGGAATATTCTGGAAGCACAGTGACTTGTGTGCCTGGATTTTTTTTTTGTTTGTTTAATATGTCTCTTTATTTTTAAGAGAGAGAGAGAGGGAGGGAGGAAGGAGGAAGTGAGAGCATAAGCAGAGCAGGGGCAGAGAGAGAGAGAGGGAAACATAGAATCTGAAGCAGACTCCAGGCTCTATGCTGTCAGCACAGAGCCCAACTCGGGCTTTGAACCCATGGACTATGAGATCATGACCTGAGCTGAAGTTGGACGCTTAACCAACTGGGCCACCCTGGTGCCCCATGGAATCTTTATTGTTCATCCACGTTGGTACATTTTGTTGGGATTTCAACAATGAAAAACCTGAAGTTTGGGAAAAGAGAGAAAAAAGCAAGGGCAAGGCTACCTTTTGTATATTTTGTTGAGAAACGTCTATACAAGGATAAAATGGTGATTGATCTGCTAAACTGTAAATAATTGAACTCACACACCCTTCCTCTCTCTTTTCCTCTGTTTCTCCTCTTCCCCTCTCTCTTCCATCGAGTTCATTGCAGGCAATTGCTGTTTAGAAACGTTGAAAAAATGTTTGCTGTGGGAAACTAAGCTTTGGGGAAGGACAGTACATTAGATAGCAGTTTGTCATGAGAATTAATAGACGTTCTCCTGCCGTTGTAAAAGCTCTGAATAAAGGGTTAAGAGCCTTTAGGAACTGATCGAGTAATGCCATATCTGAAACTAATTATACCTGAATGTCCTAAAACTGGTTTTTAAAAAAATCAATTTTCAGAAGAAATTGCTAAGGGAAATGATCAGATGGTTATAAAATACCCACTGTGGGGGCGCCTGGGTGGCACAGTCGGTTAAGCGTCCGACTTTAGCCAGGTCACGATCTCGCGGTCCGTGAGTTTGAGCCCCGCGTCAGGCTCTGGGCTGATGGCTCAGAGCCTGGAGCCTGTTTCCGATTCTGTGTCTCCCTCTCTCTCTGTCCCTCCCCCGTTCATGCTCTGTCTCTCTCTGTCCCAAAAATAAATAAACGTTGAAAAAAAAATACCCACTGTGGTCGCTTTATATGTACATTACTTTATGTACTCCTCAGGATAACACTGTAAGGTAGATATTATTTCCATTCTATTGATACAGGTGTTAAAACTCAGAGAAACTATGTAACTTGATCAGCTTTATACAACATATGGAAGACCAGATTTGAACTTGGATCTTTTAGCAGACACTTAATGTTTTTGACGCACTCTCCCCCTCCTCTTGACTTCGATATCACCGGAGTCAGATTTGTATGTGATCAAGACGTGGGAAGAGAGACTCAGACTGGGGAGAAGATCTGTGTTTTATGTCTCTGGGTAGATCATCGTCAATCAGCTGGCTCGTGGAAATGTCAGACTAGTTTTATGTTAATTGAGCTTAGAATGAGCAGAAGGGTACAATCATACAGAATATCAGAGTCTCCCCCAGGATAGTTGAATTAATGCTTCATTCCTTGCGTCCCCCACCCCCTCCGCCACCATCCCCAGTATAGACTTGCATCCTCTCTGCTATGAATAACCTGGAGACTGGGTATAAGAACAGTTTTGTTTCTATTTTCAACCCCTCCTGCCTTCCTTCTCTCCTTCTGTCTCTCCCTTGTTCTTTCATTCTTTCTTTCCCTCCTTTCTTCTTTCCCTTATTCCTTCCTTCCTTCCTTCCTTCCTTCCTTCCTTCCTTCCTTCCTTCCTTCCTTCCTTCCTTCCTTCCCTCTCTACTTTCTCCCTTTTGTAGAATTTTCTGGATACCTCATCAGTATCCATTCTCTACTCTCAACTTCTAGATATTACCCTATCGGTTGTTAGGTTGGGGGTGACGCCACCTCCTGATCCAGACATGGATCTTGATTAGCTTAAGCTGGTCGTTATAATCTTATCCCCCGTTTCCCGACCAATAGTTCATAAACAGGAGGCAATCACCTAAGCTTAGGTGGGCTTTTCACACCCCCTGGGTGGTGACATTGTGCAAATAGAATGTCTGACACTGTGGAAGCTATTTTACTCCAAGAAGAAAGCCAACTCAAAGATAAAACTACTGTAGAAGAAGCCAGAGCCAAGAGAATCTCAGAAAAACAGAGGTAGAACTGATGAAACCCTTTGAAGTTCTTAACTTTTGGATTTTTCATTTATGTGGTCCAATAAATTAATACGTAAGCCAATGTAATGTGGCTTTTCAGTTGCTTGCTATGGAAAGTATTCTCCATGGTACATCCTTCCTCCTTTCAGTAAGAATATATTGAATACCTACTACATTTCAAAAATCTATATGTATCAAAGAATACAAAGAAGCAAAATCTCTCATTGCAAGAAGCTATACCTTTATTTTTTTGGTCTACAAATTCCATTTATTTACCCCACTTCCACACCTCTTTTTAGCTGGACATTTTGTTCTGTTGTGGGTCCCATTGTGGCTGTGGGTGCTGAGATCATCAGGTTACCCTGACCTTCTGGGTTAGACCCCATATATTTGAGAAGAATGGCACCCCATTTGGATCAAAAGATGTCTAGGACCAAATCCAAGGCCACTCTTAAGGCCTCCTTTGATTCACTGATCCCTAGGAGAGCCAAAGCATTTTATCTTGTCAGAGTAAAGAGATTTGGTGTGGATCATCCTTCTTCTCTTAATACTGTCTCTTTGCATCCGGTGAGGCCCAGCTGTCACAGTGGAAAGTAGGGGAGAGATGGAATAAAAGATGAAACTTGCTGTGGGAAAGTACTAAAGCCAGAGGCCAAGTTCATCCATTGGTGATAGTGGTCGTAGACCCAGGAAAGCCGAGTGCATGTCATTCTACTGAGCACAATGTTGTCACGGTGACAGTAGGAGCTAGGAGAGTAAGAATTAGATCAAATACCCTGTATCCAGGATTGATCATCCCTTCCTTATTTCAAGGAATTCACCGGACCCCGAATAGCACAGCCTGGGAACCTAACCATACATAGGACCCTCATTGTGTGTAGCTCACATCTCAAGAGAGGGAATAGATAAGTAGATATAAATGCAGAGGGAGAGATAATAAAATAGAAGGAAGGGGAAGCTATGCTTCTACCCAAGGATCAGGAAAGGTTTGACCTGGGATGCAGTGCATAGACTGAGGGCCGAAAAAGTGGTATTACCCATGGTCCTGGAAGGACTGGGACCTATTCTGATCCCGATTCCTGGTCCAACATGTGTATTCCTTCGTTCGTTCATTCGTTTATTTAGTTAGTTAGTTAATTAGTTAGTTTATATTATTTATTTATCAGCGCAGAGCCCAACGTGGGGCTCATACTCACAAACTGTGAGATCATGACCTGAGCTGAAAACAAGAGTTGGACACCTCACCAGTTGAGCCACCCAGGTGCCCCTGACATATGTCTCAAAAGACAAATCATGCCTCCCTGTTGTGAAGAGCCCACGTGAATTGATATGAAAGAAGTATCCAGAAGAGTGGGGTTGGACGTGAAGAATAACTCTGAGAAAAGGGAAGGCTGTATACATCAAGACCAACAAATACCAGGAAAGAGGTCCTCACTGAGAAGCTTGATGAAGCAGGAAACTGAGTTAAACCTGAAAGGAAGTGCCTCTGTGGAGAAGTCAGGTGCTCAGTTGTCCTCCAAAATTAATCTGTACAAGAAAACTGCCATGGGGCCAGAGCATCAGATGGCAAGGTTGAGAGCGGACAAAATGCTGTAAACTGATGTCATGTTAGAGAATTGCTCTAAAGACCTGCTATCAAATTCTTTGGGTTGCCATCTTTTCTGTATATTTAGTGGTTTGGGACTTGTGGGTGAACAGTCTATAAAGACACATACTCCCCTGATCCTTTGTAGTAATTCCTGAAGAGAAAAAGGGAGCTTTTAGTGATTGTTCAACAAATTTATATCGAGGGCCTATTTTGTGGTAGGTACTCTATTAGGTAATTTGTTTCTTAATCATTCCCAAGTTGTTGAGTTATACACCTTCTCTGTCATAAAGAAATAGGACTGCTAATAAAGATAAGTAAAATATAAGATTGCATAAGTTTAAACCGGTCTTTCCTGCTCCTGTTTTTAACTCTATCCAATTCTCTTCTTTATATTGGACGGACTCTGTAACCTCCGTATCCTTTTGGTTATGACAATATAGGCCAATCGGTTTGTAACTCCACTCTGTGAATTCCAACTCCTATCATCAAGTTTAATTCTCTAGTCTCCGCCTTAAATATCTCCTGGACAGTTGGGATGCCAAGTCAGAAGGAGTCAGAATGAGGAAGACAAGAGGGAAAATAGGTCTGGTACATCCATCCCTCTTCCCTTCTCTCTCATTTCTGCTCCTCTTTCCTCCTCCGGCAAGGCAAAGATGGCCTTCTGTTACTGGTCTGTTACAACATCCGTGGCCAGAGGTGCCCCTGGCTTGCAGATCTCTCATTTTACCTAGTCCCAGGTGCTCTTGGTGGCCTCTGCTGAAATTGTGGTCTTGAGTATGTGAATACAGTTGCCTTAGGGCCGTGCTCAGATCCAGCCACCCCAGTCACCAAAGGCACCTCAGAGAGGCACGGCTAAGCTTCTGTGGCCTCCTGACTCAACTCCCTTTTGCCCTCCTCCATCCCTTGGCTGGAGCCACAAGGACCACTGAGATCTTCTTCTCTGCGTGGCGAAGGCGCTTTATGGCACCCTGTCTTGAAAAGAACGGCAGGGTTCCCGTTGATATCGGTGACTGAGTGGAAACACAGAGAGATCGGTGTCATTGAAAGAAGAATTTGTTGCTTTTATTTCTTAAGAGAAGGGGGTACGCCATTCCTTGCCAGGCCTAATGGGTCTTGACCAGGAGGCACAAGCCCAAGTGAAGGGAAAACCTGGGAAAGACGCTTCGCTGGTGTTTCCGTGGGAAAGAAAAGGCAGAATAGGGCTGGCAGTTTCGGCCTTGGGTAGATTCTTAGGCATCTGGTCCTTGGCCGTGGGTCGACTGAGAGCAGGAGACAGACTGGCTTGGTGTGTGAGTTAGAGAAATGAGGTGGTTTGGCACTTGGGGCTTGGAACTGGGTGGTTTACACAGGAAAGCTGTGTTCCCAGCCCTAGCCCTAGCCCTAGCCCTTTGCTCTCTTTTAAGAATCGGCTCGCTCTCAGAGGGGTAGTCTTTCCCTGGCCAGCAAGATTTTTAAGATGTGAAAACATCATACAGTACAGAAAATTGAAAAAAAAAAAAATGACACGATTAATAGCCGTTCACCCTGTGGCCCCTTTATACCCTTCCAGCCAGTCCTTCCAAGTCTCTAGACCAGAAAAGGCACAGTCTCTACATCTAGGTCCATTTCCTATGCTTCAGAAGACCGTCAGATTGTTTTTCGAACTCCTTCCCATCATTCCCCTCTTAGAAAGTAGCCCCGAGGAGAGCGGATAGCTTGTGGGTTCTGTGCTCCAGGTAAAGTCCACCCAGGGAGACAGAGGCTTCCAGAGACTATCTCCCCTGTTTGAAATCACCCTCATTATTTTTGCAAGATTGAGCAGTACATTTCACCTCTCACCCGTCACAAGGAACAAAAGGAAAATCGTCGCCTAATGCTATAGACTGAATTGTGTCCCCTTCCCCATATTCCTATGTTGAGGCCTCAACCCCTAATGTGACTGTATTTGGCAATAGGACCTATAAGCAGGCGAATGAGGTTAAGTGAGGTCTTAAGGGCGGGGCCTCATATGATAGGGTTAGTGTCCTTGTAAGAAGAGACTCCTTCCCTCCTTACCCAATGCCCACAGAGAAATGCCATGTGAGCAGTCAACAAGATGGCAGCCACCTACAGGCCAAGAGAAAAGGCCTCAAAATGAGACGACCTTGTTGGCACCTTAATCTCGGACCTCCCAGCTCAGCACTAGGAATTTCAACAAGAAATGTGTGTTGTCGAAGTCACCCGGTCTGTGGTATTTTGCTCCGGTGGCTCGAGACCCATACAGCTGTATAATGTATACATATGTATATATGATGTATACCCATACAGATGTATAATGCCCACGGGTTGGTAGTGACTATTTTAAATCCTGCTTCTCCATTCTCTCTTCTCCTTTGTTTACACGGACTCGGATGGTGACAGCCGCGGTGGTGTAGTTGTATCAGTGCCAGAGCAAGGTCTTCATGAACCCCAGGGAAATTTGCTCTGAGTGATCGTGGGTAACGGGACTACCTTGGGCCTTGACTGCCGTTTTTGGATAGATCCTCCTCGGCATCCTCTTGCGTTCCCCGTCTGTCCACATAGAAACGGAAGCAACGAACCTTGTGTCCCGTGAGTCACTTCTCCCTGGGTGTGTAAGTCTTACCTCTCTGTTCCCGTTGTCAATTCCTCGAAGCCTGGGCTCCTAACAGCCTGGGATAGTGCTTGGTAGGGACAAAGAGCTTTGCTGTTTTGCCTCTCCGAGAAGTGGTATCTCCTGTTCCTCTGCCATAGGCTGCATTCGTCACCTGCCCGTATCACTGTTGAGAATCCTGCTTCACACCCAGGAATATTTAAAACGTATTAAGTCCCCCACAAAAGGGAGGGGATCGCGAGTCGCATGGCATTTGCTTACAAGTGGATTTTAACTTGGGGGGGGGGGCAAACCAGGTTGTCTGTTACATAGCCACTATTGAGGAAATGGCCGCTCCGTTGAACCCAGAGCTTTGCTTTTTTTCTTGTTTTCGTCCCACTGTCTGATTGCCCTGTTTCTTTCACAAGCAGACCCTGCCTGGTAACCACAGTTGGTGCCCAGAGTACCACGGGGTCCTCCATGGGCCGCAGATTCCCGAATCGAGAACAGGTGCAGCCACACCCCCTCCGCAAACAAAGATATTTTGTCTGAATGGGCACAACATGGAAGAATGGGATGTATTAATAGCTAAATAGTGTCTTTATTAACAGTAGAACAGCTGGCAGTTCTATATGACAGCGCTCATTCCAATCCATTTTATCCAATTGCAGAACTCTAAGCACGCTCCACCAGGGAACTAAGGGGACCACACGCAAGCAATCAGCCATTCAACAGCTCTCTAATTGCTTCACAGTTGGAAGTGTGTTCTCCTCAGCCACTGTTATTCTTCTAGGAGGAATTGTTGGTGCACTAGCCTATCTAGAATCAAGTGCCGCTAATGCAGATAAGCTGCTTGAAGAAACTTCCTTTGTTTTGCAAGGCCTCGCGAGCCGTTGTCCTCGGTGGGGGCGCTCCCCGGTCCTGGCTGATCAGAAATCCCTAGTGGTGGGTGCCGGGAGGGAGGTTGATGCGGGGTCTCGGCATCTCTGTTATCTCCTAGCAAAGCGATTCCCCTGAAGAGGGGAAAATAAACTCCCAGCTCATAAAGATCCTGTTAGACCCTGCTTGAGAACCTTTCTTCAGGGCGTCCTACTGAGCGGAAGAATAGATTCAGTGAGTCAGTGCAGATGTATAAATGCCTGCCGCTGTACTCCCAGTGTCTGAGCGGTGGGAGGCGGCCCTGGGAGGTATCCGTGTCAGGGTATAATCAGGTCACACAGGTAAGAGGGAGGAAAGATGGGAAGGAATTGCGGGGCGGGGCGGGGGGGGGGGAGAGGGGGAGCGGGGTGCGGCTCACTTCACAACCCACGGAGCAAATTTAAAACAAGACCCAGGACATCTAGGCAGACATAAAAAAAAAATAATCATAATAACCCTTCATTCCCTCCCTGTATGTATCAAAGAAGGCTGGGGCAAAACAGGACTTAAATCATCTGCAATGTCAAATAAAGGAGGCTGGGTTACTTTCTTATTCTTTTCAACTAGTGTTTAATTTTCGCTGTGTGTTTGTTTTATTTGCAGTTTACGCAGCCTGAGAAAATATTGTTTGCAGAGCATTGTATTTCTGCCTTTTTACAGGGTAATTCCTGTTTGGTGAGTTTTCAAAGTATCCTTTGGGGAGAATATTAAAAAGCTCTTGGCTGTATTTAGCCCAGACAAATACAGGCAGATATGAAATTATAAAATCTTCCTGATTTGCAGGGCTTCCTTTGTTCTCTCTGATCATTTGGGGATTAAATGCCTCAGAGGAATACGAGTTATTGTTGAGCATTTGCCAATCAGGCCACCGATCCACCTCAGGTTCACCCAAGTTATTGTTGGGACTTCTGGTTTTGCCCTCGTTAGCATGTAGCTCCGGATAATAAAATGATAGGTTACTCCAATGTATCTGCCCCCGTTTTTCTTTTTTTAATTGCCCCCAAATGGCTTTCAAGAGACATTTTTTTTTTTCCATCCCTACTGATGGGACTTTCTGAATAAAGAAACACATCTTTGGCCACGACAATAGATTCAGATGAAATGGAAATCATTGTCGGAAAGAAAATAGACCCTAGAGAGCTCAGGACAGTGAAAATCACCCATTCACAAAGAAAGTCGCCAAAGCTTTCATGAAAGGCAACAAAGACGCGGGAGACCAAGCAATAGAGTCCAAAGGAGGCAAAAGGTCATGTCTTTTATAGGCGCTCTTTTATGTCGCTTCCACGATGGGTTAAGGTTTCAGAGCGGTGTAAATTCCCCGCAAGAATTCTTTAATTCTCAGCCCTCCTGCCAAGAAAGTGAAGATGCATATGCATCTGTTTGGAAATCTCCCAAATGCATGTGCAAAATGGGCCAAGCCACAGTCACTGCCAAACACAGGGAGCCAGTCCCAGCCTCATGCAGAGGACTTCATTTTCAGGGCGAAGGCACCTGCAGACAATGCCAGGAAGGCAGGAGGGGGGAGGCGAGGGTAGTTTTGGCGACAGGATGCCAGGGTCTGCGTAGAGTGGAATAAACAGATCAGATTCCTCTCTAGTCCGTGTGGATATTTAAAGGGACACGCCCCAACATGTCCACTTGTTAAGAACTAACATTATCTCCCTGCAAAATTGAATTTATACCGGCCGCCACCCCTCCCTCCCCCCCACACCCTCACTCGACATGACTCTCTGGCTGTCGGGTTGAGTTCACCGTCAGGGAAAGATGATACCCCAGGCCCTTATGATTTGGGGTTTCTTGACAATTTAAATCAGCATCTCCCGTTTCTCGGGAGGTGACAGAGTTCAAAGAAATCTCCATATTTACCTCTGCTTGAATAGGTATGTTCAAGGGAGTATCTGATTTGTGGACCTTTTTTTGAAGTGCATACCTGTGTGTGATCTGGAGCAAGTTATTTCTCGTAGGTGGTGGTGGCTGCCATATTTGCCCACAGGTCTTATCTGGGCAATAGTTTCGTCTCAAAGTTTGTCATAAAGGGAGTAGGGAAAAATTTGCATTTTTATGTCTTTTTAACCCTTTCAAAAGTGAACTAACTTTCACACTGGTCTTACGAGATAGGGTCATTATTCTTATCTCAGTCTATGTGGGCGCTCCGGGGACACACCCATAGTCATAGTGGTTCCAGAAGCTTCCCCACTAAGCTGGTCTTTCCCTTCATCAGAGCACTCATTAATTTTTAGCGGAAGCAAGAGTTCAAAGAGAGGCATATGAGTAGAATTGTGCTGTTCTTGGTGTGTCAAAAGCCACGTGTCTCCTCAGGCTTTCCTAAGGCTGAAATGATCTCTGTCAGCTCGGCAATTTTTGTTCCTTCTTTTCTCTCACTCCACCTGTGTATCCAGTCAGACTCTCTCCAAGTTTTAGATCTTTTCCTCACGGACTTGAGGTGTTCTTATCTAGCCTTCTTCTGGGGCACATTCTGTGAGACTATGTGTCCTAGTTTCCTCAACCTGTGGTCCCGGTTTCTTTTTCCATATAAGGGATACCGATTACGTGAAAATGATAAACCTTCCAACTCTGAGACTGTTCTAGTTCTCGGAGCCAACCACTTGACGTTCTTGCCAATGCCCACATCACCACTTCCTGCTTTGGCCACGCGAAGGGATGGAAAGTGCCATCTGGGAAGAGGGTCTGTCCTTCCCCATGTGCCAGACCTGACAGGGAGCCGCTGACCATGTGTGCCTGAGGGCTGGCTCCCCTCTCCTTGTGGTACTGAGCAGGGCTACCAGCCCACAGCCTGCTGGTTCAGTCAGAGGTTCTCTTCCCCCCAGGGGAAGGACAAGGGGACAGGTATGTTGACTTTAGTAAGTCTAAAAGGGGAGCTTCGTCTTTGATTAATGCCTTTGTGATTCTTTTTTTTTTTTTTTAAGTTTATTTAATTTTGAGAGAGAGAGAACAGGGAAGGGGCAGAGAGAGAGGGAGAGAGAGAGGAACCCAAGCAGGCACTGCACTGTCAGCAAAGAGCCCAACGCGGGGCTCGATCTCATGAACTGTGAGATCGTGACCTGAGCTGAAATCAAGAGTCAGGGAGGTTCAACCGACTAAGCCTCCCAGGCGCTTCTGCCTTTGTGATTCTTTTCAGCTCTCTGTGCGCATTTGGTTTGGTCTTTAATATGTGGACTGTGGTGTGTGAGAGTGTGGCCTGGTAACTATCTACTTCTTTTATTGAGTGACTCCAAGGCTCATGCTGACATAGTCTGGGGTGAAGCAGGGCAGGATTACCTCAGAGCCTGCCGAGGTAGCATCGCAGTTACCACTAAGTAGTAAATGAGCTTCTGAAAGGAAATTGTTTTTTTTTTTTTTCAACGTTTATTTATTTTTGGGACAGAGAGAGACAGAGCATGAACGGGGGAGGGGCAGAGAGAGAGGGAGACACAGAATCGAAAGCAGGCTCCAGGCTCTGAGCCATCAGCCCAGAGCCCGACGCGGGGCTCAAACTCACGGACCGCAAGATCGTGACCTGGCTGAAGTCGGACGCTTAACCGACTGCGCCACCCAGGCGCCCCAGGAAATTGTTTTTAATTGAGGTACCATTGACATACTAACATTATGCTAGGTTCAGGTATACAGCACGATTTGACATTTGTATCTGTTGCAAAATGGTCACCACAATAAATCTAGTTAACATCTGTCACCCTACGGAGTTATAGAAAATGTTTTCTCCCGTGATGAAGGCTTTTAAGATCTACTCTCTTTAGCAATTGTCAAATATGCAGTAGAGTATTATTAACTATAGTCGTCATGCTGTATATTACATCCCCATGATATTTATTCTTTTTTTTTTTCTGAGAGAGAGAAAATATGAGTGTAGGGAAGGGGCAGAGAGAGAGAGAGAGAGAGAGAGAGAGAGAGAATCTCAAGCAGTCTCCATGCTCAGCTTGGAGCCCAACGTGGGGCTCGATTCTATGACCCAGGGGTCATGACCTGAGCTGAAATCAAGAGTCAGATGCTCAACCAGTTGAGCCCCCCAGGCGCCCCTCTATGACATTTATCCTATAACTGGAACTTTGCGTCTTTTGATCCCCTGGACCCATTTCACCTCCCTCCGTCACCCCCCACCCCTGACAACCACCAGTTTGTTCTCTGCATCTATGAGCTTGGGTTTTTCGGAAAGTGTATTATGAGTAATAACAGAAGAACTGGCTAAATAAATTCTAGTACCTTTATTCAATGGACTCCCAAGAGCCTGCTAGAAAGGATGATGTAGCACTGTATTTATTGACCTGGAAAGATGCTCATGACACAATAACATGTATAAAATTATTCCACTTAGGTAAAATTATAGCTTTTTATGTCCATATATATTTATATGTGTAGACAGATGTCTAGAGGGTTATTTATAAATTAACTCTGGTCATCTCTGGGTGGTAGATTTTTATGTGAATAAAATTTTTTTTTCCCAGTCGTAACTAGGTGAGGTGATAGATACATTAAGTAACCTTACTGTGGTAATGATTTTGCAATATACACATCTATCACAGATTACACTCTATACCTTAAATGTATACAATGGTGTATGTCAATCATATGCCAGTATAGCTGGAAACCTTTTTTTTTTCGTGTGTGTGTGTGTGTGTGTGTGTGTAATTTAAAAATTTCTCAGAGTGAGAAAATCTCCTATTTAGTAGCAAGAGAAAGCAAAGCTAACTTCATTTTGATAAAAGATGTCTTCTCTTGGTTTTTCATTGAGAAGCTTTGCAATTTCATCTTCTTCAGCAGAATCAGAAAGCATTTACAAAGTGTATTATTGGTGACTGAGGCATTTTTAGACACCAGACAGTCATTTGGATGAACCTTAACCCTACCTCTCCATAGCACAATAAAGCAGGAATATAAAAGACACTGACAAGCAACTATAAATGAAACTCATGCGCTCGACAATAGGGATAGTCAGTGTTTCCCTAATCTCTCATGCGTACGTCATTGTAAAGTCTGGGAAGGTGTCAGTCAGAATCAATTTGCATGTATAGGATCTGGGTATGAAATTTTGAGTTGCTCAGATGCAATTACCCCAAGGATCTTAGAATTCCAAAGGTAGGCAAGACCCACAAGGTCATTTCATTCAACTGCCCACCTAGTACCTGATTCCCTTCCTGCATGTAGCACTTATATTTAATGAGAAGGGAGCAGGGTTCTGATAATTTACAGTTTGCCAGAGCTCTCAAGAGGAAAGAGCAGGCTTTTTAATCTCCCTGAGAATATGTTCGGAAAGCAGTTAATGATGTTTGCTGGGAGTTCTCCGGTGAATTCTCATGGCTGTAGGTTCAGGAGCACTGGAGGGATTGTGGTTGAGAACAGGGAGCAGGGGGTCTTGAGAAGTTCTTAGACCACCATCTGAGAAGTATGATGCGACTGTTGGATAAATAATGGAGATCACTGTATTTGTTGGTGATAAAGGATCTGAACGCAGTTAGGGTAGATGGAGAAGCCAGACAGGAGAGAAATCCAAGGATGCATGAAATAAGGAAGGACACACAGAGGTAGACATTACCTCTGGATGGAACAATGGCAGGGGCAGAAGAAGATGGAATAAGAAACTGAAGTTTCTCTTCAGTAGGGAAGAGAAACTCAAGTGACTTTTTTTTTTTAAGTTTATTTATTTTGAGAGAGAATCCCAAGTAGGCTCTGCACTGTCAGCGTGGAGCCTCACGTGGGGCTCACACTCACGAAGCTTGGGTTCGCGATCTGAGGCGAAATCAAGAGTCGGATGCTCTACCAACTGAGCCACCCAGGCGCCCCAAACTCAAACGACTTTAAAAAGGCCAACCCTGGGATGTTTAAACAGCAGTATACTGATTGTCTTTGACCAAAAAATCCCAAGATCCACGAATCCGAAAGCACATTATCTTCCATAGTCATCTAACATGTTTGCTTACCACCTAGACAGTAAGATCTCTTTCACCTTGTCCCGAGCTTTGGTTGTCTGAAAGGCAAAGCAGAACAAAAATAGGGATCTGAACCCAGGACTCATAAATGATCTGTGGTTAGAAATCAGAGGCCCATGAACTTGGATGGGGGAAAAAAATCCTTTATTTTGACTAATCTGTAACTAAAGGGGATGTTTCTTTCAATTATGAGTGTAGGCAAGACCTCAGTAGTAACTAGGATGATAGGCACCTGTGACTTTGTCACCGGTGAGACTCACGGATGCTTTTGTATCACGTTAGAGTTTCTGCAGAAAACTTGATCCTGATCACTTACCTCAAAATGACGATGTGTATTTGACCCTCTGCCCAGTTCTGTTATTTGATGAGTTAGTAACTAAGCACATGGATTATTATGTCACAAATGTCTGTCACTGAATGTGTTTAGACATTTTGATAAGTATTTTTGAATATACATGATTTCCTTTGTATTCCTCTGAATTTTGTCTTATGCACATAAGCACATTATGATGAGAAGGGGTTCCCAGACTTCTCCAGCTGAGATTCCCTACCTTAGACACAGAAAGAACATTCTATCTAAAACAACCCACTTGGCGGGCGCCTGGGTGGCTCGGTCAGTCAAGCATTCAACTTCGGCTCAGGTCATGATCTCATGGCTCTTGAGTTCGAGCCCCGCATCGGGCTCTGTGCTGACAGCTCAGAGCCTGGAACCTGTTTGTATTCTGTGTCTCCCTCTCTCTCTCTGCTCCACTCCCTACTCATGCTCTGCCCTCCCCCCTCAAAATATAAAAATTAAAAAATTTAAAAAAACAGATTTATTATAAAACAACCCACTTGGTCTGAGGGGCATGGGAGTCCACCGCACCTGAGGACACTCTTCAAGCTTCCTGTATGTCTTCCTTGAGGTGACAGAGGCAAGCATCCTCCAGGCAGCCTGGGGCCCAAATGTTACAAGCAGCATTTGAAGGAAGGAGTCCCTTCTTCCTGTCGCATGGGGCGTCTGTCTTAGCGTTATTAATAAGCCTTGGTGGTAAGACAGATTGATGAGATTCCTCTAGAAAATTAAAACCTGTTAATATAAAATAGTATTATGCTGATAATTGCATTCTTAGAGGAAACAAATGTATAGAAATGACATTCATGACACCTGCTCTGAGTCAGGGATGCCTTAAGCATTCACCAAGTTGGCACCCTCTCAGCACAGAGCCCAACAATGGGCTCAAACTCCTGTTCTGAGCATTCCCTTGTTCAGAGAAGGGATAATGATCCCATACCCACTTGAAATCAGGAATCCTAAGGCGCGAGGGTACAAATATCCGTTTGCTTTAAGCAATTGTATTTTGCCCACATTGGCTGCACATATAGCACTCTAGTGACAGCTCCTTCCAAATGGACAGACGGCAATGAAGGGGGCGGCGGGGAGAAACAGGAAAGCCCCACAGCCACGGTGTTCGTGTGTTTCCAACAAAGGACGCACCTACCCAGCACTCCCTCTTTGAAGCAGCGACACTGTGGAGCGTATAGCAGATGGTTCTGCCGCGTCAGGCCCACAGCTGTGTGTTTCTGGCACGAGAACAATGTTTGAATTCCGTACAGAAATTTTGCGAGATATGTTTCTTGTTGCCTTTTCATGAATTTTATTTGGTAATTTTTTTTTTTAAACCATAAAGAGTCTGGAGACCATATTGAGAAAATGCTGGCAAAGGAAAGCTATTTGTTCGCTAGCCAGGTTTATTTAAAGAGGATCAATCACGTAGGATTCCTGGAAGAGAGGCGGCCCGTTGGCACCTATCATGTGTGTCCACAAAATCAGAGGCGGTACCGTTGTCCTGCTCTTTTACGATTCACTTACCCAGACAGGAAGGAAAGAGAATTTCGGTAGGAAACAAATAGAAGACTAGGACTCTTCAGTATCTAGAAGGCTCAGTCATTCTCTGAGTATATCCAGCACGTAGCATTTCAAACTGAGGGAGCAAGTTGTTGAACTAATAAAGTGCACCGTTGCCTGATTTTCTAGAAACGGTGCTGGCTCATTTCTGGGTCCACTCTGAAGGATTTCTACCAAGTTCATTCTAGGACTACTCGCGATAAAATTATGGGACAGTTTTATGTCTTCTTTACTCCACCTCCCTACAGGGAAGCTTTAACCTTGCCCCATGGCGTGTGTGTGTGTGTGTGTGTGTGTGTGTGTGCACGCGCGTGCACATGGCCAGACCTCAATTCCATTTTGGGTTGGAATTACTGATTTCTCCAAGATAACCCAGCAAGTCGGAATAAACCCAATTGTAGGACACAGGCCTCTCTAATTCCAACCGCATGTATAATTCAGCAGGACCCACTGATGTATTTAATGAATCGCGAGCTGGCCACTTGGTTTGAAGCAGAAATGTGAAGGAAGGCAGTGCAGGTTGTAAAACGCTTTTTGTTTTTTGAAGCAAATGCGTCCTTTCCCTCTGGAAACCCTGCCATTTCCTCTGGTCCTCTAATCCTAAACTTGGTGTCTGAAATAAATTTCGGAGGGATTCCACTATGTTGTTGAGAGGCTCCAGGGACTGCTACTGTTATCAGAGAAAGGGGTCCAGCGCCATTCAGGGCGTTATTCAATAGCGTGTCTGGCCGTCTGCAGCTGGCACCAGAACTCTCTCTGGGCTGTCATAGGAGCCGGTCCTCTGATTGACGGCACCTCATAACTGGGGTCAGAGCTTCAACAGCTGCTCGCGGGAGCAGATTCCTCTGCCTCACATTTGATGGATAAACCAGAAGAATCTGGCAGTCAGATCCATATTAATGGCTGTGGCCAGCTTTCCCTTTCATGACTTTCTTGCTTTTTCATTGTGCGGGAGATTGAATTTGAGAGCGAACTTTGTTCCACACCGTAGCCCATGGCAGTGGGCAAACGTGGGGCAACTGCATGGAGGCGTCGCTTGCATGCGGCACACCCGCCAAAGCAGATGTATGAAAAATGGAAATGACCAGGGTGGATGGGGTGGACTTGCTTTTTTTTTTTTTTTTTTTTTTCCGAGCTTCTGCTGAGGAGCTTTTCAGGGAGGCTGTGAGGAGGGGAATGTGCTGGAGTTTGAGCAGTGTTCCCTTAAGTAGCTTTCCTGCAGAAAACTGCAAGCAAGCTCCAAAGTAGCCAAAGCGACACGAAGAGCAAAGGAGTTGTAGCCATGCCCGCACCTGTGACTCAGATGCCCACGCTACATCCATTGACCGGATGCGCTGTTCTGTTCTGTTAGGAATCGAGAGGCTCTTCGGACTCAGCGTCGGAGAAGGAAACCAGAATACCTAGTGACGGCAACTATGAAATGTTGCCATCCCCTTGGGGCCCCTGGGTGGCTCAGTTGGTTAAGCATCCGACTTTGGCTCAGGTCATGATCTCGTGGCTCGTGAGTTCAAGCCCCGGGTCGGGTCAGGTCGGGCTCTGTGCTCACAGCTCAGAGCCTGGAACCTGCTTCAGATTCTGTGTCTCCCTCTCGCTCTCTGCCCTTCCCCCACTCATGTTCTCTGTCTCACTCTCTCAAAAGTAAATAAAGCTTAAAAAAAAATATTGCCATCTCCAAACAACAGAAGACCCCCCGCCCCCATCCATCCCCGTCTCCACACCTTCCTGCCCAGATAACCTTAGGAGTGGAGTGCATTTTATTTGTAATGAAATTCACTGCAAAATGTTCCCATCCTTCTTTCATCCCTCCTACTTAAAAAAATGTTTTTTAATGGTTATTTATTTTTGAGAGAGAGAGGTGCAAGTGGGGAGGGGCAGAGAGAGAGATTGAGAGAGAGAGAGAGAGAGAGAGAGAGAGAGAGAGAGAATCCAAAGCAGGCTCCAGGCTCTGAGCTGTCAGCACAGAGCCCGACGGGGGGCTCGAACTCACAGACTGAGAGATCATGACCTGAGCCGAAGCTGGACACTCAAACAACCGAGTGACCCAGGCACCCCCCTGCTACTTTTTTTTTGCAGTATTTTCTCCCACTGTGTGGATGATGTTCTTATTCTCTTGACAATGTCTTGCTCAGAGCAGGAATTTTTAATTCGAATCAAATTCAGCTAAGCGATTATTGTCTTTGGTGTCCTATCTAAAAAGTACTCTCTACACCCAACATCATCTTGGCTTTCTCCTATGCTATGTTCCAGGAATTTTAAAATTTTGCGTTTGACCTTTTGGTCTGTGATCCATTTTGAGTTAATTTTTGTGATGAGTGTAAGATTTATGTCTAGAGCCATTTTTTTTTTTTGACATGTGGATGTCCAGTTGTCCCATCATCCTTTGTTGAAACGATTATCTTTCCTCCATTATATTGCCTTTGCCCTTTTATCGAAGATCAGTTAACTGTATTCACAGGGGTCTCCCTGCAGGTTCTCTGGGTTTTCCCAGGGAACTATCTTGATTATTGTAACTTTACAGTAAGTCTTAAAATCAGGTAATGTCATTCCTCCAACTTTGATCTTTTCCTTCACTATTTTATTGCCTATTCTGGGTGTTTGCCTTTCCTTATCAACTTTAGATCAGTTTGTTGATATCCACAAATAACTTGCTGCTCTTTCTTTAACCTGGAATTTCTTGGAGTGGCTTATCTTAGAGAATTGTTGATAAATTCTAACGTCCAACCAGCTCTCCCTCCTCCCCCACACTTGGCCCCCCCTTTAAGAATTCTGCCATAATTAGACTGGCGGTGGGGGGATGAGGGGTAGGCTCCCCAGAGAGATTCTAAGATATCACCAGAGTTGAAAACCACGGTGTTTATTTTCATCGTTATCTTAACAACTGTAATGGCAATACATTTCCTTGAAATTTATTTGGAAAGCCATGACTTTGGTAGAATCTCCTCAGGAATATACCTTCTGCCTCTCCCCGCGTTGCTGTGTGCTTTGTAGACGTTCCTTGTTTCCTGTGGCTTGCCTTCTGCTGGGAGAAGCTTGACCTGCCTCAGACAAAATCGTGGAACAGGAAAATTTTTTTCTTCTGGTGCAAATTATACACCCTCCCCTTTTACCTTTAATGACTTTTTTTTTTTTTTTTTTTTTTGAGAGAGAGAGAGCATACATGAGTGAGTGGGGCAGAGGGAGAGAGGGAGAGAGAATCCCAAGCAGGCTCGTGTTCAGCCCAGAGCCCAACCCAGGGCTTGATCCCACAACTCTGGGATCATGACCTGAGCCGAAATGAGAACTGGGTTGCTCAGCTGACCGAGTCACCCAGGACCCCCCCCCCCCCCACCTTCAATGAATTTTTTAAAGGAAAAAAATCTTACTATAAAGTCTTCAATCATGACCTTATTTGAGACTTGAATCAGTTACTAGGTATGGAATAGTGGGGACATCTGCTCTGGGAACGCTTGCTTGTATATACGTTTTCTCCACTTGGACCCTGCCAGCCCTCCTTTCCTTCGTTCTCCTTCTCTCTTCTCTCTTCCCCTTGTCTTTCTCCATTACTCTGTCCTGTCTCTTTAAGGTTCACCTTCCTGCTTTCAGCTTTTGCCTTGGATTTCTTTGCGATGTGACTTTGGAGATGGTATTCTGCCACGCTGTGCCTCAGTTTCCTTATCTGTAAAATAGGGACCTGGTAGCCTCTGCCTCATTAAGCTTGTTGCACAAATCCAGTGAGTGGGTGTTTAGCTCTTGCTTACTTGTCAGGCAATAACTGCTCACTAACTGTTACATATGAGTATTATTGTTACTTCTTGTTGCTTCTAATGTTAGAGAATAGACTTTCTGACACAGAGAAAAGAATGCATTAACAAATGGATAAGAACAATTTGTGATTGATGCACGTATTGCTTGGTGGAAATGTCATTCATTTATGGAAGCTAACATTTCCTTTACTGACACTTAATTTGCCTGTAAATTTCCATGGTCATAACCCAGGTGAATTTCCGTTTGAACAAATATTTTAGAGTAAAGCTGTTCTTCTGTGTCCACCATGGAATTAAGTAGATGAAATTTGTTAATCTGGGTGTGGCTAGTCTCTGCATCATAGACTCTGAACAATAAGCACTCTGTCTGGTTCTCCTCTGCTTACATGACACTTTTGCAAGAAGTATCTGTGCTTCTGTGCTATTTTTGGTTATTGACAAGGCAGGGAAAAGGGTAGGGCTGCAGCTCAGTCTTTGGTTCTGGGGTCTACTTTTAAGTAATACATTTTTTCATCTTTTCCAGATTTAAAGTTCTGATTAAATAAAAAAAAATAACATCCCTTATCACAAAACAAAGCAGACAGTAACTGAAGGGCAGAGGGGAAGGAAATTGATGTTGAGCATTTTCTTCCGTGTTCTGTTAATAGAGTTTGGGCTAAGTGCCACAGAACTCTCCTAAAACCCCACTTTAGCTCCTGTGGCACCTTCTCATCTGCCAACAACCACCAACACTGTCTACCCTGCATCTCTAGAGCCCGTGACACATTCAGGGGTTGTGAGCTGAGACCAGTGATATCTTCCTTTCCCACCTATTCTTCCCCAACAGAAGGACTCAGAGATTGTTTGGAAATACGGAGAAACATGGAGGAATATGGCAAGATGGGGGCTGTTGGGGATGCATTTCCTTTACTCTAAAAACACAAAAATTTCTATGGGGAACCCCTTATATGCCTATGACTAGCTCAGGTGAGATATTGGTAATCATTCAATCTAAGATACAAGTAGGGGCCAGTGACCTTGGTTGACCCAGAACTGAGAGATTTCTTGGGACATGGGAATTTTATTGCAAAAAGAGTCCCAGACCGACTGGGCTTTGGGTTTTTTTTTGCGGGGGGGGGGGGTTGGCTATCATAGAAATAAGAACTACACATTGGATAGGATTATTTACCTCTGAACAAAAGATTCCCATGTTATAGGTACGTAAAAGCAAAGTAATATATTCTGAGATATAAAAACCAGTTGACTAATGTACCTTGCAGGCTCTGCCTGACCTCATTTACCACACTGCTCTGCTCCCCATCTCTATAAACACTTCCTCAGCCTAACAAGTGAAACTTTCCTCGTTATATTGAAGCATGCCGTATTAGTTCTCTATCACTGCGTAACAGATGACCCCCAAACCACAATAATCATTTCTTCTGGTTTCCTTTGGGTTGGGAATTCAGACAAGGCATGGTAGGGATGGCTTCTGTCTGCTCCACATGCCCGGGCCTCATCTGGAAGACTCCAAGTCTTGAGGTTTGAAACCGCCTAAGAGCTGAAGGGCGTCCTTCCTCCAAGATGGCTCAGTCTCATGGGCTCCCCATTACACTGCTCTCCATGGGGTTGAATATCCTCACTGCACCTCCTCCCAGAGCAAGTAATCCGAGGGCAAACATGGCAGGAATGGAAGTGGCTTTTATGAGCTGGCTTTGGAATTCACCTGCCATCCATTCAATTACGTTCCAATCATTAGAAGTGAGTCACTGGTGCAGTCACGGGGAGGAGATAGACGTTTTCCTGTTTAAAGGTAGGAATGTCACAGAGTTTGTGGGCATATTTAGATACCACGTCTGGTGTTGTGAACAAATCCCTCTGCGTAAAACACTGGCAATGGTACGATGATGCCAAAAACTTCGTAAAACGCTGGTTTCATTCTAAAAATAATACTACTACAGTAACTTACAATACCAGAGTTCTTATACTCCAGATCCTCATAGACATTCTCTTGTGTATAAGGCACACCACCCCGACGGCCTGGTTTTACTATTATCCCTGTTTAGGACATGAAACTGAGGCCTGCTTAGCCCACTTACAGAGAGGTTAAGTAACTTCCCCTAGGTCACACAGTAAGGCCTAGCACCGGGGTTCAAACATAGCCCAGTTCCAGAACCCTTTTGCTATTTGCGATCGGATGACAGCGATTTTTCTCTAAAATCTCAGAAAACCATTTTTATTATTTTATTTATCAGATTATTATTATTATTATTTTACAGCTATCTTCTATTGGCCCATGTAAAAATCCTATACTCTTCACGGACTTGATGGTTTCTATTTAATCTTAGGTCAGACCACTTTGGTCATCGTAAGAAGTTACATCTTGGAAGGGGAAGTCAGGGGATTGCAAACTAGCGGAAACCTTGCAGGCGTGGTGAGCACCACCCTGTCCATCACAAATGGCCACTCTGAGATCAGAAGGAAATAACGAAAGCATCACGAAACCCTTAAAAGTCTTTCGAGTTAATGCATGCTTCCTCACATAAGGTGGCATCTCTGTTTTTTCTTCTTTTTGTGCCTCACAACCTGAAGCAAAACAAGATGACATTAAGGTAATTTGGAGAGTCATTATTAATTTGGATCTGGCTCATGAAGACTCTTGGGGTTTTCTCCACTGCATGTTTTTCTAGAGTGATTTTTTTTTCACCTGCTCTCCAGTGCTCTCTGCACTTCCCCGCTAAATGTCCGTGAGACAGGTAAAGTCCAAAGGTGCTTATGGTTTATAAGCTGGTGAACCTCCACCAAATGGCTCATTGCCACCCTCACTAAGGCCTGCCATTGCACACAGTTGGCCTCGGCTAGAAGCTTCGACGGCTGAGGTGTGGTACGGCCATCCAAAAAAACCCAAAGGTGAACATGGGCTTGAGGAAGTGAATTAGGTGCAAAAGAAAATGCCAGTTTGGGGGAAGGAAACAGCAGAACAAACCGACTTTGTCAACCGTCCCTCTTATTCACTTAACAAACACATAGGACTTAACTACACGCCAGCAACTATTCTAAGTGCTTTTGTTTTGTTTTGTTTTGTTTTTCTTTTTTTACTTTTATTTTTTTTTTTTAATTTTTTTTTTCAACGTTTATTTTTATTTTTGGGACAGAGAGAGACAGAGCATGAACGGGGGAGGAGCAGAGAGAGAGGGAGACACAGAATCGGAAACAGGCTCCAGGCTCTGAGCCATCAGCCCAGAGCCTGACGCGGGGCTCAAACTCCCGGACCGCGAGATAGTGACCTGGCTGAAGTCGGACGCTTAACCGACTGCGCCACCCAGGCGCCCCTCTAAGTGCTTTTGAAATATTAACTCATTTATCCCGCGAGGTCACAACGGGCTATGGGTCTCATTTTATAGATGACAATTTGTTCAGAAGCACAGAGCAGTGAAGTCACTTGCCCAAGGTCACAGGACTCGTGGGGACCGGAGCTGGATTCCAGTCTGGGGACTTTTACTCCTGAGAGTCCTGCCATCTGTCTGCTCTGAACTGTGGCCTTTTGTAGCTTGGCATCAGACCCAGGGCTAGTCCAGGAGGTTGGCCTCAGTGCTGATCTCGGAATAAAAGCCCAGTTCTTGCCTGAGCGTACTGGTAGCCATTTCCCATAGAGAGAAACGGTGGGGGGAGAAATGCTCTCAGCCAAGCAAATGTCAGTAGCTAAAAACTCTAGCCTGAATTGATATATATTGCAGCCTGCTGTCTGATATGTCCCAGATGTGTGGATATAATATTAGGAGAACATTTAATGTAATAGTCCTTTTGGCATTTAAATATGGGTGACAGGAACTCTTTAAGGCTGCATAAACAGAGCACACAGGTGTTAGGAAAAAAAACGGCTGTTCATAAAGGCCAGCTCTTTTCAAACAGAGAGAGAAAAACGGTACAATAAAGGGGTTATAACCTTATGTTTTTAGGCTTACGACCTTTGTTTCATTAGGTGCACCTTTAACTGTGATAAACATCCACTTAAATGAATATCATTTCCTTACAATTACAGAAGGGTCATACATAATACACTAAGTTCCCCTGGCAGGCCTATGTGTTAGTCATGCATATTTCATGAGCACTTTTATTCCCCAAGTCACTTTCAAGCAATGCTCAATCCCGTGGCTTTGGTGCCTAGGAAATAAAGGTCTTGTCCGTAAAGAGATCTCAGAGCAATTATTGTGGCTCTGCACTTTATCAAGGGGAGCAGCTGAATGCGGTGCCCGCAACATCTGACCAGCACCATTACCAATTTTCTTCATATACGCGGTTCCTCTTTTTTTTTTTTTTTAAGATGAAATTTATTGTCCAGTTGGTTTCCATACAACACCCAGTGCTCATCCCCACAGGTGCCCTCCTCGATGCCCATCGCCCACCCTCCCCTCCCTCCCACCCCCCTCGGTTCCTCTTCTTTATCTCTGGAGGTGGGAGACATGTTGCTTGGGTTTATTTGCCTGATTTAAATTATTGGAATGATTCTGAGTGATGTGAGGCAACTGGCCCTAAACAGGATACTTGTAGCAACCTAATGAAGATAAAAAGAAAAAAAAAAAAAATCCTGTCCTCATGCCTCTAACATGCTCAAATACTTGTGGGGTGGCAAAAAATAGATCACGGTCCGCGGAGCATGGTCAGGCAATCTGAGTGAGTCTTACATCTGTTTGTGCAATGTGATGTTTTTCCCAGCTGCATCAGCTGATGGGACATAAAGTGTTGGAATGATAATAAGCAGAAAAGAAGTTTGCCGTAACAGTGAAATATAAGCCCCTTTATAGTCTCAATATCTTTTGTGGGCAATTTCCCTTGTTCTCTTCAAGAATATTGAGTTCATCAAGACAGTTTCATCCTTGTGAGATCTCCCGCCACGCTTGGAATACGACTGAAGGAACGTGAATCCCATCTGCCAGCTTTTGCGGGTCGACTTTCTGCGTTGGCGAAAACCAAAAACAATTTACTTCTTACAAATCATGGCTTTAGAAATATTACCCAGGCAGAAAGTCGCTTCATTGTCTCTTGCTCCTGCCGTCTGCCTGCTGTGTTTGCGTTGCTGCAAAACGCTAAGATCGGGGTGTGTGTGTGGGGGGGTGCTGGTGGGCAGGTTAGGATCTGGGTATTTAATCTCTGTGTGTTGATTCAGCATCCTACCTCCCCAACTCCATTCTGCCCCGGACAGATGGGGGTTGAAGCCCTTTGTTCTACATTTTCTGAGGTAGTGAAGGGGGTGGGTGGGTGGGGGGAGCCAGGGGAGCGCGAGGGAGATTTCCTTTAAACCGGCTAAATTAATATTTACGTTGTTACAATATTAGAGAAGCCACCGAAAATTATTAATCGGAAAAGGTTATAATTATCTTTAAAATGGTGGCAGCCATTGAAATGTAAATCCTAATGTGCGGGGAGAGGGCTCCTGTCCCGGATGCCTGGGGCCACCTGCCCGGCTGCCACAGCTGTAATTGATCATTCCAAATCAAAGGCAGAGGGAGACATCTCTGGTGGCTCCACCAAGGGGGGTGGGGGAAGCTAGCAGAGAAAGATGCTCTGTTCTTTGGGTCTGTTATCAAAAAAAAAAACGAGCCGGAGCGTGTTTCAAATCTCTCTTCTGTTGAATGTGCTTCAAAGCTTACCCACAATAAATAAAGTTTTCAAAACCCATAGACTCTGAAAGATTCATTGAAAATTCCTCTGAATTAAGCAGCCTCTCTCTTTCCTTTCTCCCCCTACCCCTCCCCCACCCCCATCGCTCTCCCTCTCTCGTTACCCAGGCCAGCTCAGTTTGCAACAAATGTGAATTAGATGATTAAATATGAGACCCAGTTCAACTCCTTTCATGCTTTCATTGATAGCATGGTGATTTGGGGCGCACACTGTTGTTAAGCGAATGTGTTGGTTACCTTGTTCAAGACCCCCCTCCTCTAAAGAGGAGGATACGCTCAAGCAAAGAGGAAAACCCCGGGATAAAGCAGGGACTCAAAGTGCGAATTCCATGTGTCAAGCAGAATCCCAAGGCCAAGGCTTCAGGAGCTCACCAACAAATGACAGGAGACAACTGGAATCTCCCCCAGTCCCTGAATATTACTGACTGTGTAGACATTTCTCAAGGTCCATTAAATTCTATTTGACGTACATTAAAAAAGATTTAATCACAGATGCCAGTCAGCTAACCAACCCATTAATCTAGCTGTTTTTCCTAAGAAAATTGTATTTAAAAAGGTCTTTTTTTTCCCAATTTAATTTAGTCATCCTTTTAAATTTCATGTATTTATCATGTAAATGTGCCTTATTTGCAAAAGAAAAGCCCAGGATTCAATGAAATAAATAGTTATTTCATTAAAATGGATACAAAAAACCCTGTGATTAGGGTAATTAATTTGCACACTAAAAGCTATCTTCCTGGTTCAGATCATTAATATTGATGGCCTTCGATTTTGTTCTCAGTAATGTTCCTTGAAATATACTCAGAACTGGCACCAGGGCTGAAAGAGCAGCTATTGGAACAGAAGTGAAAATGAGGCATCAGTGTTCGTTTGGGACTATCGCCTCTTCCCTGTTCTTCCACCAATAACGAGCTCACGGTGTGAAGACCTGTGTCCCAAAATAAACAGGGCAGGTTCCGTCTGAATGGGCCGGTGCCGTTTATTCGATCTCAAATGTCGGTTATTGATGCCTGACACTTATTGACGCGTGTCTTCTTTTGCAGGAGGGAAAAAAAAAAAAAAAAAGAAAACATTTAAATTGCAAAATAACATTACAGGAGATTATGTCTGGGTACCACATACTGTTATGCACAGCATTGCCAGATAACAAGGCAAGGGCTGTCAATATACCTTTCTCATTAGATTTGCATCTGCATATTATGCAAATAGGTTTGAGCAAGTTTCCACTTTGATAGCTCTCCGCCACAAGTTTGAGTCAAGGCACATATTTTGTTTCAGTTCTGTTCAGCAGATGTATTCCACCAAAGACCTTGTAGAAAAGGTGTCATATCAATGTGGTGCACTATCAAATGCGGCTGTAGGCTGCATTCACATGAAAATCAAATCCTGGAACAATTTTAGATTGCCTCACCTAGCTGTGTCAGCATGCTCAACATTCCCGGTGATGGAAAACAAATTAACATTCTGCACCGGATAGGTGTGGGTGCATGCGGAACCCTACAGCTGCGCCTGCGCCGGTTGGTATTTTTACTTGCGTTTTAGGGCTTGCCGACAGGGATGTTGCTAAATGCTTTTTAATTACGGACACAAGTATGATCTGTAAGATTGGTTTGCCTTTTCCCGAGTGCTTTCTTGTGCCCCGACACATTGCCTTTGAACTTCCCCTTGTAAGAGATTATAAAATAGATGTCCAAAGTAGGGGCACAAAGTAGGTGGCTCAGTCGGTTAAGCGTCTGACTTTGGTTCAGGTCATGATCTCACAGTTCCTGTGTTTGGACCCAGCCTTGGGCTCTGTGCCCACAGCTCAGAGCTTGGAGCCTGCTTGGGATTCCGTGACTCTCTCTCTCTCTGCCCCTCCCCCATTCATGCTCTGTCTCTCTCTGTCTCTGAAAAAAATAAGTATTTTAAAAAAGTCTTTTTTTTAAAAATAAAGTTGTCCAAAGTAGCCAAATTCCTTTCTTGCCACTGGTACCTGGATGCCTAATTTAGACCACTGAATCTTTTCCAGATAGATGTGCAGTATACGGGCCTTTATAAGCTCGGTTGCTTGGGTGCCCAAGTGCCTGTGTTAACATCTGAACACTGTTTTATTGAGTGCAGATGGTGTGGCTGGCTCTGCCCCACCTGTGATCTTGATAGCCTGACGCCCATCTCTGATCTTGCCCCCATTACAACTGGTTTAGTTCTATGCCTTGAATGGCAAAGACATAATTCAGAGATCAGCCAAGGAGGAAAGCGTCGTGCATTTCTGCGGTGTTTTCTATGCAGAACAAAATGAAGAATCTAGCCAGGACTCTGTTAGACGCTGGTGAGTACTTCCTCTCAACAGAAAAAAACAAAACAACACAAAACAAACCATCACCACCAACAAAAAGGACACCAAGCTGCGGAGGCCGGGAGGGAAAAAAAAAAAAAAAATGGAAGTTTTCTAGATCTACTCCAACGCCGCTCACTGGGGCCTCTCTGGCCATCTTGTTTTGTGCAAGACTTCAAGTGGGGCTCTCCAGGAGCTCTGTAATAAGACAGGGTGCTGCTGCAGAAGGCAACGTGCTAATTAAAAAGAGGAACACACTACAAATCTCGTTATTATTCATGGCAAGTGTGCAGCAAATCACTTAGCTGTTTGCTTTTAAAATAAAAGCTTTTTTTTTTTACCCTATTTTTTTCTTTCTTTCCTTACCTTTTTTTTTCTTTCTTTCTTTTCTTCTTCTTTTTTTCCCCTGGCCTGCCTTGTTTAAAAAGACACGCATGGTCTCAAAGACGTTTTCTAAAGAATGACATTGAAAAGACATTGCCCCGAGGTTTGGTAGAGCAAAAGCCTGGATCATTTGTACACTGTTTAATGTCATGCCTTTTCTTCCCCGATTCTTTTTTTTTTTTTCTTTTTTTAAAACAGCTATTCACCCATTACAATATGCTTTCCACAATATGCTTCCTTTAACTGACTCCAGATTAACAAGTAGGTGAGATGAGTAGGGAGTATTATTCCAGGTTTGGGACTTTGTTTTGTTTTGTTTTTTTGTTTTTCCCAAGCATTAAGCAGGAATGGTCATAAGAAAAGCAGTTTTCTGTAACTTCGATCCCCCAGATGCTGACATTAGAAGGGATTTGCAGCCTGATTAAGCCATGTTCACATTTATTAAGATGCCAGCCGCTGCGTAAAAGAGAAATATTATTATTTTAGGAACAACAATCAGTCAACATCCTCCTCCCCCAAAGACTACATTCAAGCCCCATAAACTTGGACTTCAGGATTCCAGTACCTTACAGGAAGCAGACATAACAATGGACGGTGGCTTTTGTTAACAGGAACCTTCTGCAATTGCCTTTCTAAGACATATCACCATTTAAAGGGAACTGTTACAACTATAACTTGAGATTTACAGAATCCTTTTCTTCTGAGGCATCTAAGAAGTTTCCAAAAGAGCAGTCCACCCACACATTTCGTCATTATCCCTGATGTCTGACTCCTTATTTACTTAAGTGTGGTGGCGCAAGAATATAAAGGTTATATGGCTTCTTCGAGAAGAGCCCAGGAATAAGGAATCCTCAAACAACTACTTGTTCTGTTACATTTGGGGAGTTTGGGAAGCAATTGCAGTATTGTTTTGTTTCCTTCAGGCAATGCTGTTTAAATAAGATATACACCCTCTTTTGGGTCCTAGATCAGTTGGCTAGATGAAAGGTCCCCCAGTATTTCCGATGCTACCTCTTAGATTCACCACAAGCATGCCACTTGTACTCAAAAGGAGAATTTTCACGTAGAAAGCCAAAATCTCCGGTTACGTATCGGATTTCCCTGGCTATTTACAAACGGGCTGCGTCACTCCAGGCTTTGGTTCCATGTTTGCCTGGATTCTTTCACTCCAGCTATAGGATGCCCTGCTGAACCTCTCACTTGCAACGGAGTTGTGATTTTAAGTAACACTGTAGCGTTTGGTAGACTGCCTGGATGTGTATGAATTTGCCCTCGGTGATCGTATCCTACTCCTTAATGCTATTTGGTAGGGTTTATGGGTTACCTGAGGAACTGGAGAAGGTCACGGTGGGTAGCTCGAAAGGTCTTTGAAGTTCTCCTGGCTTCAGTCTGTTCGTTTTGAACCACAGTGTGCTGCTACGTGAGGCCGTCCGGATAGCTTGAAGAATTGAGGAGATTTCTATTTTAGATGAATGGCGAGTGTCTTAGTTTCTCTGTTTTGGCTGAATTGTGTTCTCTCCCACCGTTCACATATTGAAGTCTTAACCCCCCCCCTCGAACTCACAATGTGACCATATTTGGAGACAGAGACTTTGAAAAGGTGATTCCATTAAAATGAGGCTATTAGGGTGTCCTTGAAAGACTAATCCAGTATGACTGGTGTCCTTATAAGGACAGAGACACTAAAGATGTGCCCACACAGTGGAAAGACCATGTAAAGGGTCAGCAAGAGGATGGCCGTGTTCAAGCCCAAGAGGAAGTCAACTCGGCTGGCACTTTGCTCTTGTACTTCTAGCCTTTTGAACTGTGTGAAAATACACTTTTCTATCATTTAAGCTAAAAATCTGAACTACTTTTCTCTTTGACAGTCCTGTATTCAAGAGAATTTATCAAGCTATTTCATTTTGAATTTTCTAAATGAGGCATATGAGTGACTTTTATTTTTCCTTAATTGATTCTTGTTAACAACTGGTAATACACTTGTATTAAGTGTCGAAAGCACTCTTAATACAAAGATGGGATCTATTAGATTAGACTGAAAAGGCTATAGTCAATAGAGATGCAATAATAATACTCATCCTGTGTTTATAATTTTGACATTTTGTTCATCATGGAAGTTTTGCATCAATTTTCCTTTTTCCCCCCCTTTTTCTGTGAAGATAGAGAGAGACAGAGAGAACGAGCATGAGTGAGGGAAGGGCAGAGAGAGAGGGAGAGAGAGAATTCCAAGCAGGCTTCATGCCCAACATGGAGCCCCACGTGGGTCTTTATCGTACAACAGTGAGATCACAAACTGAGCTGAAATCAAGAGTCAAATACTTAACCAACTGAGACAGCCAGGTGCCCCCCCCCTTTAATTTCCCTTTTAAAACTATTTAATTAATGTACCATTTTTCTTGATCATTGAGTTTTTTGTGTCCCTTGAGTTTTGTGCCTGAGTGCCTCACACGCCTTACCCTGGTCCCAGTTCTGAATGTGTGGGCAAGGTTTTTCCAGTCATACCTGGGCACTCTTTTTCTGCTCCCACAACCCGTGGGGTTATGCCCCCAGAATTTAGCCAAAGAATGGCTTAGAGGCTGATTCTGATGGTTGGGAAGCATGTGGGTGTTAGTTCACTACCTGGAAAATTCCACGAGGTCTGTAAGGCATTTCACTTCATAGTTCCGATAAAGAGGGAGATGATTGGCTGGGCTTCTGACAGGTTCACAAGTGGGGGAAAAGATCTAAGACAATAAACTTGGCATTAGAAGGGGAAAAAGGGAATCTCCAGGTATAGGGTGTAGGTGGGGCAGGGAAGAGAGAAAATGAGGACGACAAAGCACTAACAGAACATCTGTACCTTTGTGGACAGAGCAGACACGGAAATCCTTCTTGTTCTAACTTCTGGGAGATGCTATGTCTATTATGAGAATAGCAATTATTTTCCAGGGTATGGAGTAACAGGCACCCTCACATTCAGCTGGTGGGAGTATAAATATAGTGAAAATACCTCTTTGAAGAGAATTTTGGCAATATTATATTAAGGTTTGAATATATCTGCCCGTGATACAGAAATTCCACTCCACGTATGTAGCCCAGAGAAACTCTCACCTCTGCAAGCAGAGAGATACCTAGAAATGCTCAAGCTGAGGGTGATTATAATAGCAACCGAATCAGAAACAACCTAAAGGCTTCCCTTAGGGGACGGATAATGAGTTATGGTATATTCGTAGAAGGAAATGGTGTACAGTAGGTAAAATGAATGAATCAGATCGAACTGGGTTGGTATAAAAAACCCAAACCGGAAACATTGGCGAAGATGCGGAGAACACGGAACCCTTGTGTGTTGTTGGCAGTAATGTGCAGCGGTACAGCTGCTGGGAAAACCAAGTTTGGTGGTGCTTCAAAAAATTAAATGTGGTGGTTAATTTGATGTGTCAACTTCACTGAGCTAAGGCGAGCCCAGAGAGATGGCGAAATGTTATTTAGCGGTGTATTTGTGAGGGTGTTTCCAAAAGAGATGAGCACTTGAATTGGTAGACTTAGCAAAGATGGCCGTCAGCAATGTGGGTGGGCATCGCCCTATGTGAGGAAGGCTGAAGAGAAGGAAAAAGTGGAGGCAGAGCTAATTTGCTTCCTCTTTCTGAGCTGTGGGTAGCTTGCTCCGTTGGAAAATTTTGTAGAGGTCTGTACAAATGCAGCCCGTTAATACGCCCTAGGTGTCTAGTGGAATTTTCTTCTGGATCTGTGTGCTCACGGGAAACGTTGGGCCCAACTGTACTCCATTAGGAATCAGTATGAAAAAGTTTCCAATTTGTCCTGATTTTACTACCATCCCATCTTTGTGCAGAGTTGTCTTGAGGTGGGCTTTTTTACGCGGCTACGTTTTATTTCAGGGTCTCGCTTGCAAATCGTGTTGAAGGATTTCCAGCATCAAAAAGTATTGTTTAATTACTTTCCTTAGATTTTTTTTTCCTGTAACTGACATAAAGCATCAACTGTGGTGGCTGTACCACGCTATAGTCGGCTGGCTCTCTGATTTCAGGATTCTGTTATTCAAAACAACAAAAGTAGCAGCAACAGCGATTACCATTATTTGTAGTAGTTGGGTGGTGTTTGCTGAAAGCACAGAGTCTTTCTGCTTCTAAGAGAAGCAGAGTCAAGGGGGTTAAAGCTCAGCTTATTTTACTGCATTGATCCTCAGTTTCCCCACCGATAAAATAAAGGTAACGATGTCAGTTTCACAGGGTTGCAATGACATAGGGCATGGATATATCTAGCATGCTGCCCTTATTCGATATATAATGTTTTTTTGAGGTGCCATTGCTTGTGTCCTTCTCAAAAAGCCTTATTACTTTCACTTTAGTTATCCTGAAGTTGTTTCTCCTATTCCCAGGATGAGGGAAAATCCCATCTGGAAGCCATTTTAGTAGCTTAAAAATGCCGGTAAAAATACTAAGTTCTAGAACTTAATCATTCTTCATGAGTCTGGCTGTAGTGATAACCTCTTGAAAAGTCAAGTCAAAGTCCACTAAGTTTTCATCTTGAGTTTATGGGATTTTTTTTTACCCTTCATGGAAGAAGCTGTCTTTAAAAATTTATACTAGTACATTCTAACGAATATGTGCATGACCTGAAATGTGAGGTGTTAAGGAGAGAACATAGAGCATAAGAAGGCAGAAGTTCTGGATTATATTGCTGGGCTATTTCTCCGATTTCTGGTTGAACTTGGAAAGGTAAGTCTTGTCTGGATTTCAGTTTTCCTATGAGTCAAATGGAGGTGACAGTACCCATTAGCTGTTACACATTTCTACCTTATGAAAAATAAAGGGGCTGCTATCAGGATTAATGAGATGATGTTTGTCAACAGCTCTGAGCTCTTTGGGAGGCAGATGTTCTATAAATACAAATTATTAATAAAGTATTTATACTGGTGATTGCAGAGAATGGTAACAGTTCTGGAATAAAGAAGTCATCAATTATTTGGCACATTCAGTGGCAGGGTGAGTATGCCTGTGGAGAAGAGATGCTCAACAAGCTCAGATAATTCGTGAGAAATGTACTAAGAGGTGGGGACGGCACCAACCGCAAGGATACCGAGAAATTGTTTTAGTTAGGATCTTACAAGGATGGAGAAATGGCTTAGGCTATCTCAATACCACTGGTGCAGTCCAAATGACACCTGAAACACAGGGAACGTGAGATCCTGTTCTCCAGATGAAAAGTCAGACCCCTGAGAAGTATAACCTCACTCGTCCCGTCCAGGGGAAAGAAGAGCTCTTGTCATCTCAGAGGATATCTGTGTCCTACTTTATCTATTCGGCTGTACTCATTACTGAGTTCTCTCTCCCTCTCTTCTACCGCCACAGTATTACATTTTTCTTCCTCCTATCATTTCTGTCTCTTTTCACTCACCTCCTCACTTCCTGGTTTCTTTTGATCTATGGCCTCTCCAACCGACTGGTTTCTACTTGCTGACTTCTCTGCATGTGGCTCTTGTCTTTTGCTTTTCTCTAATGTTTTAACCCCCTAAGAGAGGGGAATTGGGTTGGCTAGTCAGATCGAGTTTTAACCCCCTAAGAGAGGGGAATTGGGTTGGCTAGTCAGATCGAGTAGTCACTAATGGGTGTAAGAAGTATCTACTGGGAAAAGTTCTCACGTGAAACTACTTCACTGGCCTACTCTTGCTGTTTTTTTTGTGGGGTCTTTTTGCATTAGACATTGATTGTTATTACACTGAGTTGTGGAGAGAATTGCAGGAGATAGTAGACAAGGAATGAAAGCCGATGGAAAGAAATAGCCTTTCATCACCCAGCCCAGAAGTGGCTTCAGGACATGGCCGTCTCAGTGCTCTACAGGCTGCCTACTCATAAACACGGGTAAAAGAGATGAAGAATGAAGTTTACGGTGCTGATATTTATTTCTAGAAACATTTTAGGTTCTTTATATGTTATCCCTTCTGAATTTTCAAAAGACGATGAGAGAGAACAACAACTTGGGAATGTTGCCTTATTTGTTGCAAATGTTTGCGATCTTTAAAAATGTTGGCGATGGTGTCCCTTACCCAAAAGTTGTTACAATTCTGCATTTAACTGCGTTAATCTCTTCTTTTTTTTTTTAAATTTTTTTTCAACGTTTTTTATTTATTTTTGGGACAGAGAGAGACAGAGCATGAATGGGGGAGGGGCAGAGAGAGAGGGAGGCACAGAATCGGAAACAGGCTCCAGGCTCCGAGCCATCAGCCCAGAGCCTGACGCGGGGCTCAAACTCACGGACCGCGAGATCGTGACCTGGCTGAAGTCGGACGCTTAACCAACTGTGCCACCCAGGCACCCCTACGTTAATCTCTTCTTAATGGTCTTTGAACTTGGTGTCTTGATTGTGAAACATTTCCTTGATGACAATTGTAGAAATATTTTCCAGTAATATTTTCTAGCACTTTAAATTTTCTCTGCTCTTGTTTTTACCTTCATCTCTTAAGTTCTTCTTAAGAAGAAGTAACAGTAATAGTATAATAATAGTATGGGGAATCTTTGATAAATTACTCTTGGTCTTTGAGACATCAAAAAGGAATAAAGACGTTGAAGCTTTAAGTGGTATAAGTAATGTAACTCGTTTCTTTAGCAATTTTTAAGACTGGATATCCAAAAAATCAGGAATATAATTTCTTCTTCCAACCCTCGTGAAGGAGTTATAAAGACTGACCACAGGATAGGCCATAAGTAAACTCTTACTATAATCTGCAAGAGGTTAACCCACCCCCTTCATTATAATTCAGTACTTTCCTAAGCAACTTTTAGGTGAAAGAGTGGCTCATAATTGAAATAGATTATTTATAAATAAACACATCTGAAGCACTGCTAATAAATAAGTCTGGGATAGAGCCACAGTTCCATTCAGAAGAAAATTCGTAGCATTAAGGGCCTTTATTATTAAACAAGAATGAAGGTAAATCAACAGGACACTGATTCAAGAAATAAGACAGACGGCAACACCGATTAAAGCCAAAAACAAGAGAAAGGCGTAAGTAAAGGCAAGAAAAAGAGTAAATAGTGATGGTGAACAGTAAGTAGAAATACAGAGATGACATTTGTGGGAACTTAAATTTCTGGTAAACAGAAAACAGAAAGAGATTAAAATAGTTAATTAGGAAAGAAGGAAAAGGATAGATTTAAGAAGCAAATCGAGGAACTTTGAAAAGCCTAATATTGGAACCAAACTGTTGGCTGGACGAAATAAGGTGAAAGGAGTGAGGAACATTAAGATACATAGAATCATACACATAAAGGAAATGCCATGATTCTGCTTCAATGGGCAATAAACTTAAAATCTTTGAATTGTGTGAGTGATTTCCTGAGAAAATATAAATGACCGAAAGTGACCTCAGCTAACTTGAAAACCTGCATAAATAAATCGTGAGGACATAGTAATTACGGAAGAGGGTGGCACTTTTGCAGGCAATAGTAAGTTAGATCAATGATACAAAATTTTAAAAACCCCAAAATAGGGGGCGCCTGGGTGGCTCAGTTGGTTAAGTGTCCAACTTTGGCTCAGGTCATGATCTCACAGTCCGTTGGTTCGAGCCCCAGATTGGGCTCTGTGCTATCATTTCAGAGCCTGGAGCCTGCTTCTGATTCTGTGTCTTCTGCTCTCTCTGCCCCTCCCCCACTCATGCTCTGTCTCTGTCTCTCTCTCTCTCAAAAAATGAATAAATGTTAAAAAAAATTTTTTTAATACCAAAATAGACCTAATGAAACAAACAAATCATAAGAAGGGAAGGTGGTTCAAATAAGTTGAGGGAAAATGGGATTATCCAAAATGAAGAATAACAGGTGATTCAGTCATCATTTGGAAATTTATCATTCAATATCCTTACTTCATAACTTACACCAAAATAATTTTGTATTAGATTAAAAATTTTTATGTTAAAATATGGTACTGGCACAAAACAGACACATAGACCAATGGAATAGAATAGAGACTCCAGAATTAGACCCACAAAAGTATGGCCAACTAATCTTTGACAAAGCAGGAAAGAACATCCAATGGAAAAAAGACAGTCTCTTTAACAAATGGTGCTGGGAGAACTGGACAGTAACATGCAGAAGAATGAAACTAGACCACTTTCTTACACCATTCACAAAAATAAACTCAAAATGGATAAAGGACCTGAATGTGAGACAGGAAACCATCAAAACCCTAGAGGAGAAAGCAGGAAAAAACCTCTCTCACCTCAGCCGCAGCAATTTCTTACTTGACACATCTCCAAAGGCAAGGGAATTAAAAGCAAAAATGAACTATTGGGACCTCATGAAGATAAAAAGCTTCTGCACTGCAAAGGAAACAATCAACAAAACTAAAAGGCAACTGACGAAATGGGAGAAAATATTTGCAAATAACATATCAGACAAAGGGCCAGTATCCAAAATCTATAAAGAACGCACCAAACTCCACACCCAAAAAACAAATAATCCAGTGAAGAAATGGGCAGAAGACATGAATAGACCCTTCTCTAAAGAAGACATCCAGATGGCCAACAGGCACATGAAAAGATGCTCAACGCCTCTCCTCATCAGGGAAATACAAATCACAGCCACACTCAGATACCACCTCACACCAGTCAGAGTGGCTAAAATGAACAAAGCAGGAGACTATAGATGCTCGAGAGGATGTGGAGAAACGGGAACCCTCTTGCACTGTTGGTGGGAATGCAAATGGGTGCAGCCGCTCTGGAAAACAGTGTGGAGTTTCCTTAAAAAATTAAAAATAGGTCTACCCTATGACCCAGCAATAGCACTGCTAGGAATTTACCTAAGGGATACAGGAGTGCTGATGCCTAGGGACACTTGTACCCCCATGTTTATAGCAGCACTTTCAACCCTAGCCAAATAATAGAAAGAGCCCAAATGTCCATCCATGGATGAATGGATAAAGAAGATGTGGTTTATATATACAAAATGCAATACTACTGGGCAATGAGAAGAATGAAATCTGGCCATTTGTAGCAAAGTGGATGCAACTGGAAGGTATTATGCTAAGTGAAATAAGTCAGGCAGAGAAAGCAGATACCATATGTTTTCACTCATACGTGGATCCTGAGAAACTTAACAGAAGATCATGGGGGAGAGGAAAGGGAAAAAGAAAAGTTACAGAGGGAAGGAGGCAAACCACAAAAGACTCTTAAATACTGAGAACAAACTGAGGGTTGATGGGGGGTGGGGGAGAGGGGAAAGTGGGTGATGGGCATTGAGGAGGGCACCTGTTGGGATGAGCACTGGGTGCTGTATGGAAACCAATTTGACAATAAGCTATATAAAAAGAAAAAAAAATATGTTATAAAAACCTGTAAAATATTCCAGTGAATATTTATATAATCTTGGCAGGAAAGGGCTGTCCCGAGGACAGAAGTCATAAAGGCAAATGTCATATGTATAAATTTAAAAGTTTTGTATCCAAAACTACTCAAAATTATCAGTTCAGTTTAAAAAGAAATTTGGAGAATATTGGCAACGTATATTCCAGAGAGTGTTGATATTCTTAATATATAACAAGTTCCCACAAATTAAGAAAGGAAAGTTTTCCCCTAAAGGAAAACTGGACTGAAAAAAATTTTTAAAGACAAAATTCCAGAGAAGCTATTCAGTCGGCTTATGATAAAAATGATCAACCTTGCTGCAGTCAAGAAATGCAGCTGGCAAAAATGGGAAAAAATGGGAAAAATAACCTCCCATACCTTGTTGGTAATTTTGCTATATAAGTACAGATTTTTTGAGAAGCAATATGGCAAAATTTGTTAAGACTCTTGACCCTCGTAAAGCACAGGTTTGAAGTGCTCAAGTGGATTGTTTTCAATAAAGAGAGTAGAGTATTGTAAATATATTTTCCTTATGTCTTTCTTAATAGCCTTTATTTCCTCTAGCTTACTTTATTATAAGAATACAATATCTAGTACATATAGGACGAAATACACATTAGTCAAATGTTATTGGTAAAGCTGCTGGTCAACAGTAGGCTATTAGTCGTTAAGTCTTGGAGGAATCAAAGGTCATATTCAGATTTTCAACTCCAGGGAAGTCAGCACTTCTAACCTCTATTGTTCAAGGGTCAATTGTAATTAATACCGGAGGTATTTTTAAGAGAACAGTGTTATGAATGGTAAAAATATGCTATAGATCATTGTATGTATTGCTCCCTGCAAGTTTTTTGTAGTAGTAAAAGACAGGTGACAGACCAAATGTTCTAAAATCAAGTATTGATGAAACAAATAGTAATATACCCTTATAATGGATTTCTACAGAGCTACTAAAATTATGTAGATGGGTGTTTATTTTCACGGAATAGCTTCCTAATATATTAAGTAGTGGAAAACAAAAGACTCCAAGAGTAAAATCTCACTTTTTAAAAGATGTACCTACTTAAAAAATCTGGACTGTTATAACCAAAAGACTGGCAAAGAGTCTATTTGGATTAAATTATATTTGGGATAAGTGATTATTTTCTAGCTATTTATTTTCTTTGTATTTCATCATTGCATAGACAAATATGCCATGTATTTGTGGTAAAATAGTGAAATGCTAACAACGAAAAATATTCTTTGTCATTATTTTCGACTGCATTGCCATCAACAAATATTTTTCACAATTTTGTAGCTTGAAAACATTCAAACCCTGTAGAGAACTCGAACAAAGACTACACTGACAAGTCATTCTTGATATAACTTTAGCAATTATTTTGCTACGTTTGCCTTTTCTTTCTCTTTCTGTTTCTCTACGGTATCTACACCCAACATATACATGCAACACTATATATATATATATATATATATATATATATACATGCAACACTAGTGTTGCATGTATATGTTGGGTATGTATTTAGAGGTGAACTTGTGTACATGTGTATGTATATATATATATATTGCATTGAACTGTTTGTACATTGCAGACATCATGAAAGTTCAGCTCTAAATACATACACATGTACTTCCTAATCAAAAGGATATTACCCCACATAGCCACAAGGCCATGACCAAGCCCAAAGAAGTCATCAAGACTCCTTGTCACCCCAGTTCTTAAACATTAGTTGCCTACTTTTTCCAAATTAGGGCTAGTAGTCCCTGGAAGTAGGGAAACTGATCATTTAACTTTCCTTAAAGGCCTTCAAAATAAATATACTTTTCCATACTTGGTAGATGTGCTCTTAAAAATTAAGTGCACACAGAGCGATATGTTCCCTTGGAATTGCCATTTAGTTAGAAATCCAATGTGGGTGTTATTTTTCTAAGTGCTTTTCCTGGTAGTTCACCAAGTCGATTTCCCCTTCCCAGAGCTGTTTTAGATTTGGCTTTCGAGGAACATTCAGGCATACCTTGCAGAATGTGTCTGGACATATCGCCTGGTACTCTGCCTTATTGTTTTTATCCAAACTTCACAGAACTTATGTGTTTTTTAACAAGATTTCAGCCCCTGTTTGTTAAAAATATGTATATATTTATGGATCTAAAACTTAGCACAGTATTTTGAACTAAATGATACGCTAGACTAGTCTCAAATTACATTCCATATTTGAGTATTAGGGCATCACAGTGTCGTGTAGGGCATTTAGAAAGCATGCCGACCTTGCACTGACAACTCTTGGTTAACAGTAGTCATTGTTTGGTAATCAGGAAGTAATATTTTAAGTGCATTATAAGCTAACATGGTAATTTGTTACTTAGTATGGAGGCAATTTGCTGTATTTTAGTTACCTTTTAAGAAATCACTGGAGGGCTTTGTATTAAAGTATGATGGATTATATTTCTTTTCCATTTAAATTAAAAGAAAGTAGGCTCCTGATCAGCATTTTTAGGGAAAACGTCCCTTTGTTTCGTAGGGATGAAGTACTTGTGTTAAGTGAGACTCTTATATTTGCTTCATTTTAGTTTTTCCACTGGCTGAATGTGGAGCCTTTAAGGCTCAGGGTATGTTAATTCTCTTTGCTTCATTTGTAAAATGATGATAATGTCACCCTCTTCCCAGGATAGATCACATCGGAGTTGTAAGTAAACGCCTCAGTGGAAAGATGTGCAAACGCTTTCTGGTTTTGTTTTAATGGTTACGGATGGGGTCCATTCGTGTATATTAGAGTACTCTAGGAACAGGAACATCATACCAAAAAAATAGAATAAACAGTCATAAAAACAATCACAAAACACCACTTATTCATCAACTACCAAATGCCAAGAATATTCTTTAAAAAAATATATATTTATTTTGAGAGAGAGTGTGTGAACAGGTGAGGGGCAGAGAGAGAGAGGGAGAGAGAGAATCTCAAGCAGGCTCTCTGCTATCAGTGCAGAGCCCAACGTGGAGCTTGATCCTGCGAATCACGAGATCATGACCTGAGCCAAAATCAACAGTCAGATGCCTAACCGACTGAGCCACCTAGGCAACACCCAAGAATATTCTTTTTTTTTCTTTTAATGTTTATTCTTGAGAGAGAGACAGAGTGCACACTGGGGAGGGGCAGCGAGAGAGGGAGACACAGAATCTGAATCAAGCTCCAGATCCTGAAATGTGAGCACAGAGCCTGATATGGGGCTCGAACTCAGGAGCTGTGAGATCATGACCTGAGCAGAAGTAGGATGCTTAACTGACTGAGCCACACGGATGTCCGAACATCCAAGAATATTCTTAAAGAGGGTTATTGTTAACCATTGTGAAGAGGTTGGGGTATGAACATCTTGAATGAGCCCATTACTACTCCAGAGAAAATCCATATGGAAAACGGATGTCATTGGTGGAACCCAGGGTATTTTTAGGGGCCAGTGAAAACTGTTCTCTATGAGACTCTAATGGTCCATACACGTGATTAGATTATACATTTGTGAGGTCCCATGCAACATACAGTACCAAGAGTGAACCCTAGTGTAAATTATGAGCTCTGGGTGATGACAGCACATCAATGCAGGTTCTTAGACTAGCAAGTACAGTCTGGTGTGGGATGCTGATAGGGCGAGGCTGGGCATAGGTAAGAGGAGGGTGTATGGGAACTCTCTGTACTTTCCACTCAATTTTGCTATGAATCCCAGATTGTCCTAAAAAATAAAGTTTATCTTTGAAAAATGTGACATACTGAAGAGGCGAACCCCGTGAATCATATAATAGGAAGCACTTTTCTTCATTCGCTGTGTTCAACTACTGTGTCCAATCTCAAGGTCATATTCCATAACTGAACAGTAAGTCTGGAGCAGCTTGAAACTGTAGACAGATCTCTCCTGTCTTCCCCCTAGAACAGGCACAGGGTGGGACCCGGAGGTCTTGAATAGGTAGGGTGAGGGAGAGAAGGTGGGTGATCTTGTGTGGAGACACCTTCCTTCCTGCCTCTTGAAGGCCTAGCCCCTCTTGTGGGTCAGGGCAAAGAGCAGAGAGAGAAAGGAGACAGTTTTCTCTGTGCTCGGTGGCTGATGCTGCAGCTCTCTGCTCTGTTTGCTTTTCTTCTTGTTAGGCTTTCAAGTGCTGGCTCTCTCATGGGGTGCATGCATGAACCCCATGGAGGGTCCAGGGGTGCCACCATTGCATTGTCCTTGACCTTGGAGATCCAGCTTTGGACAACACCTTCCTTTATCTCTCGTCTCCATACTGCAGACTCTTGCTTTTGTGGTGTCTTGCTCAGTGGGCAGGTCTCATATGGGGTCTTGGCAGGAAGCTGAAAGGTGAGCCCCCTTCTGTAGAGTCTAGTTAAAGCTCCAGAAAACACATGAATTCTTGCCATTTCAGCAAAAGGCATGTGTATAGGACAATTCTTCGCCATTCTGTCATTTCTTTCTGGTAGTTGTCTTCTGTGATCCCATAGAGCAAGGGCTAGATTGCCGAGCACATAATCAAGAGTAGAATATCACTTCTTCCTCTTGTCCCCGTAATCTCTATGAGTAACTCTTGGAGTCTCCTCCTCAGTTTCTTGGCTGCAAAGCGCAGCAGAAATGGCATATCAAAGTGAACACAGTACTTCCCGTAAGACTTGTGACTTAATGGGGGGTCCTCAGTGGTGACTGATTGCTCTTCAGTCTTGTGTAGTATGGGGAGGGAGTGCAGGTGGTCAGTTGGATCACAGGGTGGTGAGCACCAGGCCTGGGGTCCACAACTTTAATAAGCATCAGGGGGAAGTGTCTAAACTCCGGTGTAAGCGTCTCCCTTTAGAATGTGTTATCTCTGGATTGTTCCTGTTTGGAAAACACATTTGCCTACTACTCTCTAAAGAGAGCCATTTCCAGGGTGGCAGCAGAGGTTGCTCTCAGTCGCCTGTTTGACCAGTCATAATTTGGTTTGGTTCAGTTCCAACTCTGCAGCAGTCCTCCGCTGGCGAGGCAGACTTTGCATCGAGGATGTGTTTGTTTACCTTAAAGGGTCAGCTTTCTATCTGATCCCCTCCGGTATCAAGAATTCACAGAGAGAGAGGCAGCCTTCTACTGCGTTAGCCCTGCTAAGTGCTCCCTACCTCACACCTTTCTCCAAGCAGGACTTTATTTTTCTTTACCTGATTCACCTGAAAACCACCTGGGTAGCCTTATGGCATCTTATCTCATGTACACATCTAGGGGCATTCCCAGAATCTCTGAGGTCATTTATGGTACCCTTCAAGAGTTGTAGGACCCTAGTGTGGTGGCATCTTCCCCCAGGTTCTTCTTAGACACAGTAGGATGGTCTCTACACAAGCTCTGCTAAGACAGCTCTGGCACTTTCTGCCTTTGAGAAATTTTCAAGTGAGAAGCAAGCGTGTGTATGTCTTAGAGGTTCTCCTTCCTCCCCGCCCCCACCGCCTCAATTCCATAGATATGTGTCAGGTACATCCATGAACTTTGCTATTTGTTACTCAGGTTGTGGGTGAATCTGCAAATTTTGCATTTCCTCAGGGATCCACCCGGGAATAATATGCTGGTTTCTCTTTCTCCCTGGCATTCCTGGTCTCTCTGAGTGAATTCCTTGGAGGCCACCTCTCCCCCCCGCCCCCCCCCCCCCGCCCCTCCGATATATATACACACAGTTCCCTTTTAGAAGAAAGAGCAAAGTAGGATATTACCACCAATCCTTCTCCCTGAAGGCTTCAGTAATTATCTTGCCATCTCACACCTCAGCTTTTGAGGAAGAGGAAGGTAAGGTGAGGAACTGGGGTAATAGCTGTTAGAACTAACGATACTTTTTCTCCCTTCTTTGTAAGCCTCGGAGAACTTGTCTTGCAGCATTTTGGGGGTCCTGTCTTTAAAATGTGGAGTTCTTAATGCTCTCTTGACCTCAGCTCTCGTCTCAGCTCCCTGATAATGAGGCAATAGGAAAAATTCTTCCCAACATTCTCTTACCTATATTGGGAATTAGAAAGGTATGATTCCTTTGATGAAGTTCCATTGTTTTCACATTTTTTTCCAGAGTTTGGTGTTTGACCCTGTGAAGAATAATTTTAAGGAGAAGAGGGAGGATGGTTAAAGGTAGTATCATGGTATCACCATTCTCCCCATCATTGCTGCAGGGTAATTCATATTTCACAAATCTTCAAAATTCCATAGGCAAGCATGTCCTGTGTAGGTGTAAAAAAGGAGAGATATTGTGAGTGATTAAGGAGGACATATTTGTCAATGTTATGAAAATAAAGCAAGGGGTATCATGAAGCTTTTCATAATTTAATCTCACTTAATCCTCTCAAGTGATAGTCAATCAAGCATCAGAAAAACTCACCTAATCCTCTCGCGGATTCACCATTCACTTGCCCACCATTCACTTGTTCACTTGGTTGACTTAGGTAATGTCCTTGTCCGAGCATGTCCCAGGAAGTTGCTTTGACAGCTCCCCAACCCTATTGGTATTATGGAAGTAGAATGGATACATTGATTGCCTCTGTGCCAGAGATTAACTAGAATGGCCCAAGGAAAGATCTCGCTGGTCAAGGGAATACAAGGCCTGACTTCCATACCACTATCTAGCTGGGCGGCTATGGGGACATCAGGTCGTATTTCTTCCTTTGTATAATTAGAAAATGGATTACCTTAAAAAGTCTCAAAAGTTTCCCCTTGCTAAACAATCCTATGGATGTGACATGTGAAAAAACTCTAATTTTTGCTAAATATTGTAAGAGAACTAACCAGAGGCTCTCCTCATAAATACGAAAATTAATTAATTATAATATCATGTAATCATATGGTCAGCTGGAAAATATTTACTCACAAGAACTGAAGGATATAAGTTAGTCACAGCGTGAGTTACCCTGAAATAATAGGGGAATATTTAACCTCAGATTATTTAGCTTCTCAATTGTGTTCTGTTTAACTTTGTATGAAATGAATGATTAGTTCTATGAAGGAATATCCATTGGAAATTAATTTTTATGACAATCTAAACTACTGATAACCTCTATGATGATAATTGACAGACTATTGATACTTCCTTGACCCTTATTACGTATCAGATGTATCAGATGTTGTGCTAAGCGATTTTTGTATACTGTCTTACTTAATTGGAATGGTTAGGGAATTTTCACAAAGTCTAGCTCAGGTCTGCTTTCCACAACCTGATTTTCTAACCATAGCCTCGCCTTTTCTGTCCATTCCCTCATGGGCTTGATACTATATTACACTCTGTACTAAATCTGTGTATCCAAATCTGGGCAACCTGCATGCAAATGTTAATCTCCTGGATTAGTGCTCATCTCTGCTTCTGAATACTCAACATATTTTATCCTCGATATAGCACCTTTATTACAGTTTTATTATTTTCTAGTGTATGTTTTTTTTTAAATCTAATAAAGAAAATGTGGTCAGTTAAAAAGTACAAAAATGGGGGTGCCTGGGTGGCTCAGTCGGTTGAGCGTCCGACTTCGGCTCAGGTCGTGATCTCACAGCTCGTGAGTTCGAGCCCCGCGTCGGGCTCTGTGCTGACAGCTCAGAGCCTGGAGCCTGCTTCAGATTCTGTGTCTCCCTCTCTCTCTGTCCCTAACCCACCTGCATTCTGTCTCTCTCTCTCAAAAATAAATAAACATTTAAAAAATTTAAAAAAAAGTACAAAAATGGAACAGTTAAAAAAAGTAGGCTACCCAGGTGGCTCAGTCGGTTAAAGCATCCAACTTTGACACAGGTCATGAATCTCATGAGTTTGTGAGTTCGAGCCCCACATCAGGCTGTCTGCTATCAGCACACAACTTGCTTCAGATCTTCTTCTCCCTCTTTCTCTCTGCCCCTCCCCTAACTTTCACTCTCTTTAAAAAAAATTAAAACATTAAAAAACGTATAACCAGCATTCTCACTACCTAGAAATATTTATGGTTATGATTTCAGTTCCTTTATCCTTCAGTCATCGCTTATGTCTCTCTAACCTTTATCCTAAACTTTTTAAAAGTGGTGTTAAGAAGAATACACTATTTTAACTTATTTTTCCCTTTAACTTAATATCCAAATAATTCCACAGTCTCCTAAGTGACATATTTGTGAAAAATGTGTTTGGAACCCAGATGTTAATTTCAGTAGGTAGACTCATCATCAGGGTGGGGGTTGGGGGGTGAGGGGTAAAGGAGGTCCTTGCCAGAGAAGAAGGTATTGCAAAGGTAGTTATGGTTTCTGCAGGTGTGGTTTTTCTTAGGCATAAGCAAGTAAAGAGAACCTTCCCTGGGTCCCTCAGGGATTAGGGGTAGCTGCTAGTTTGAGGATCAACTTTGGGGCACCAGCCAATGCACAGTGACCCCAAGAACTGGCAGAGCCAATCCAGGAGTCTCCCCTTCATTGTACTCAACTTTCCATTTCCATACCTCTGTAAGGTGTTGGAGGAAGGAATATTCCAGTTGTTAATAACTTCAGGGACAGCCTATGATTTTGTGGTTAAGCCATTAGATTTTGCCATCCTTATTATTGTATTTTTTTACTGTTTATTTGTTTTTGAGAGATAGAGGCAGAGCGTGAGTGGGGGGAGGGGCAGAGAGAGGGAGACACAGAATCCGAAGCAGGCTCCAGGCCCTGAGCTGTCAGCACAGAACCTGATGTGGGGCTCCAACTCGGGAATGGCAACATCATGACCAGAGCCGAAGTCAGACACAACCAACTAAGACACCCAGGCGCCCCTGCCATCCTTATTTTTGAGGAGCTGGTAGCTTTCTCTCTTGGTTTGCAGTCACGGGACTGGGAAACAATTTAGCCCTAACTTAGTTATTAATCGAATTAATAATGATTTAAGCGCCTAGGTATTGGAAACCACCTTCTGTTAGTTTCCTAGAGCTGCCATAACAGATCGCCACGAACTGGGCAGTTCACAGCACCAGAAATGTATTCTCTCGCAGGTCTGGAGGCCAGAGTTGAGACGTGAGGATGTGGACAGAGCCGCACTTTCTGAAGCATGTAGGGGGGAATCTCTCCTTGCCTCTTCCAGCGTTGTAGGTGATGACACTCCAGTCTCTTCTTCTATCTTCGCGTGGTCTTCTCTTCCTTTGTCTCTTATAAGAACACATCGGTTGATTCAGGGCCCCCTCAGGTAATCCAGGACGATGTCATCTGGAGATTCGCTTAATTGCATCTTCGAAGACCCTTTCTCCCAACAAGATCGCACGAACAGGTTCTGAGCGGACATATCTTTTTTGGGGGGTGGGGGAGGCATCATTCAATCCACTACCTTTCGACATTCCAGATACATTGGACACGAGCTGGCAGGAGAGACATTTAAGTAAGTAACTGTACACAGTATAGTAAAAGCTAGCAAACTGGCATGTCAAACTGCTTTCAGAATACAGAAGAGGAGTGGCAAATTGGACTGAGGGGATGTGGTTACCTAGGAAGCCTCATAGAGAAGGACATTTCAGGCCGAGATAGGATGATTCATTCTGGGCTGTGACAAAAGACTTAAAAAACAAAGTGGTTTAGAAAAATCATATTTAAAAACAACTCTGGTTATTTTTAACGTGGATGGTGAGTAACATGAATTGGTGTTGGACATTGGAGAATGGTGATGTCTGTGGCACGGGTAGTATCTGGGGGTTTGATCAGGGCTAAAGGACAACGGTGATGTCCGTGGCTTGGGTAGTATCTGGGGTCTTAATCAGGGCTAAAGGCGCCTAATGGACCACACCTTGACCCCTCCACTAGTCTGAAAGCTCCACGAGCTTTCTCTTCCTACTTTCTATTCCTACTTTCTCCCCAGTACCTCTTACTTACGGGAGCTCAGTGAATAAACGAGCTGGGAAGAAAAGGCTCAGTCTTCGGTGCCATCAGAGTCCCGTTCTATGGAAGGAAGCACATAAAACCTAAGTCCAAGATTTATTTTCTACTGTCAGTGGTGAAATGTTTACCTAATGATCATCTACATTGCTGTTAGGTAAACAGGTGGGGGATTCTAGGAAAAACCAATTCATTTGTCAATACTTCCCTAACCTGTCTTGCTTCTGCCGCATAGATCCTGTGCCTTATTTCCTGCACTGTCAATCTGGCAAGATGTGGGCACTAAATCACCTCCACAGAACGCCACCTAAACCTCCGTGTATGACAGTCCAGTTCGTGAGGCAGTAGATAGATGAACCACACTCCAACATCGGAAAAGCATGGCTGCTTTTGCAATCTTTCTCCGTTTCTGCATTAGGGTTCACAAACTCAAAGGCACGTAGGCCGTGTAAATGAGAAAGTGGGCGTAAATGAGAAAGTGTTGGCCGTAAGAGAATGATGCGGACTGTGGTCTATATATTGATAAGCATGCTCCCTAGTAAGGTCACACCGTTTAATGCCACTTGACAAGGGGCCACCCGTTGTTGGCATATTGGCAGATGTTCAAGTGTTTGAAGGCAAGATAGAAATCTGGAGTTTTCCGTGCCATTTGCAGATTTTAAAAACACAGTGTGGGCGGAAAGTAAGGTAGGTGACAGTTTTGCAACTTCCCAATAAAAATCAGTGGCCTAGGGGCTCCTGGGTGTCACTTGAGTGTCTGACTCTCAGTTTTGGCTCAGATCATGATCTCACGGTTTGTGGATTTGAGCCTCTTATCGGGCTCAGCACTGATAAGTGCTGAGCGTCTTCGGGATTCTGTCTCCCTCTCTCTCTGCACCTCCCTTGTGCGCTCTCTCTCTCTCTCTCTCAAATAAATACATAAACTTCAAAAAAACTAATTAAAAAAATCAGTGACCTAAGCTGCCACTAACAGCTCAATTCTATTTAGTATTCTTAGAACTTTGAAAAAGCACGGGAGGTTTTCCTGAAACATTTTTTTCCCCTTTTAAAACTGGAGTTTTATAAAATGGCCATTTGGGAAAGACATAAAGCTTAATGGGCATCCAGCATCTCACCAACTGAGCCTCAATATCGTATGTAGGGAATGTGAAGTATTAGTCTTGAAGGTGATTGGTTCTTTAATTCGTAACTGAAGTGGTCCGATTTTCAAGTGAAGAAATTGACCAATGGTTGCTCTGTGAAGGTTCTTCTTGGTGTTACCAGAGTTTTAAAGTGATCTGAGGGTCTCTTTAACTGTCATGGCCTCCTCAAAGGGTGCATGCCTTCTCTTCTCGGTGAAATCACACCCTTTGCTGGTGGGGGTGGGTTCTCATTTTCTTGGTCAGTCTCCGTCCTCTCCACCCCCCTCCCCCCTCTCCCCTCCCCCCTGCTCCAGCCCTGTACTGTAAGCATGCGTATTTGTACATCGACACAACTTAACCGTTTGGGCTTCATGGGTTTTTCTGCCATGCTGACGCTCACGTATGCATCCAGGTCAGGGACCCCTGGCCTGACACGAAATGACAATTGGGTAATTAAGAGGTAGGCACCACTCCACGGTGCGAGGCACCAGGCTAAATATTTTACATGCGTTTTCTTATTTAATTCTCCAAGTCAAAATCCCATGTAGGTGGAATTAATATTACCATCTTCTAGATGAATACACAGAGGTGTACACAAAAGAGAGAAGAAAAAAATGACTCGGCTAAGGGTACACGGCTAATGGGTGTCAGTAATGGGATTGCCACGTTATAATGCAGACGTCAGGAACGGAGGCTTTGGCGTTAGCCAGACCTGGAGTTGAAACCTGGCTCTGCCACGTTACCTGACCAGCTTCTCAGGGTCTCGGTTTTTTCATCAGGGGGCCCAGCAAGGGCTTGGCACCTAAAGATGTAGGTATGATAGGTATACGTGAGCGATGCTCAGGTGCTGGAAATATCCAACTACTTTTTTTTTTTTCCCTAAAATCCAGCTACATTGGATTCTAGCCCCTATTTTGATGACATGGCAGAAAATTTATTTCCTGTCATCCCTGCTATGTAGAGTTTGTAGACTTATCAGGGCTATTCTCTTTGAGCAAACCTGAGTTAATGTCAGTGTTTTTGGAAGGTGGTGATGCACACTCCCTCTGGAGTGTATCGTCCCTGAAAAGAAAAATCACTTGACTGACTTATAAATTTTTTTTAAGCGTTTATTTATTTTTGAAACAGAGAGAGAGCACAAACAGGGGAGGGGCAGAGAGAGAGGGAGGCACAGAATCTGAAACAGGCTCCAGGCTCTGAGCCGTCAGCACAGAGCCCGATGCGGGGCTTGAACTCACGGACCGCGAGATCATGACCTGAGCGAAGTCGGACGCTTAACCGACTGAGCCACCCAGGCGCCCCTCACTTGACTGACTTATAAAGAAAGTCTCTCGCTAAACGCATCTTTAAAAGTAGCTGCACTTTTTAAAGGGGTTTACGGTGGTGAGTTTGAGTGGGGAAGGCCCTGGTTCCATGGAAGCACGACTGTCTTAACGTTAGTTGCCACTTCTGAGTGAGCAATGGTTATGATCTAGCATTTCCATGACTGTTTATTCCTCGGCAACTCAGACGCTTTATATTCTCCATTTCCCAAGAAAATGCTATGATTTGTCATCATGACATAGTCCCTCCTGGATAGTTAGATTTTCCTCTGTTTCTCTCCGTGTTCAGCTCCTTATTGACTCTCATGAGTTCATTTGACTTTCACGTTGCTGTTAGGTTGTTGTTTCTGAAACATCTAAAGATACTTGGTGATCTCTCTGCCTTTTCAGTTTGAAGGGTTAGTATTACCAGCTCCCTCTCAAAATTAGGATAGCGTCAAATACTCATTTAACTTTAACTGCTTGGTATCGCTTTGCAAGACGCTTACCCCACCAGTTCTCCCACAGAACTCAGGGAACTGGTTATGCCTGCTGGTTATGTCACAGTCATTCTGTGGTTGTCCCCAGGGTCACGAACCCTCACCCACCCAGGAACCACATACCAAGAAAGTTACCCTACAAGCTGAATCACTCATCAATGGCCACCCTGGATTTCATGTCCGTGGGAAATGGCCTTGTGAAGGTGAGCCCCGGACTACAGCTACTGCTCTTGCAGACTTCATTGTGCATCAACATAGTTAAGGCCCAGTGTGACATTAGTCAAGACAGGACATGATGTGCCATGTTGTGTTAGTCTTTTTGTAAAATACAGGTTGGTAGTCCGGGTGCCTGGGTAGCCCAGTTGGTTTAGCGTCTGACTCGATGTCACCATCGTGAGCCCCTCATTGGGTTCAGTGCAGAGTTTGGAGCCTGTTTGGCATTCTCTCTCTCTCTCTCTCTCTCTCTCTCTCTCTCTCTCTCTCCGTCTCTACCCCTTCGTCACTCATGCTCTCTCTCTCAAGATAATTAAATAAACAAACTTAAAAAAATAGTTTGGTAGTCAAAATCCTGTAAGTTTGCTATACTTTGTTTTGTTTTGATAGTAAGTCAGATAATTTGGGCCATTAGGAAATTGTTCTTTTGCTGTTCATTGTCAAGCTTTAGCCCTCATAGTAATTTAGCCATCATTACGTGTATGAGAGCATGTGGGTGGGTGGGTGGTCCTCCTTTTGACAAATAATAAAATAAAAAAAAAAGCTGACCCCCTGATTCCCATTTCTTTTTTTTTTAATATCATAGCTTTCAGAAAACATGATAAAGAACATCTTGTTGATAAGAAGATTCTATTTGCTTTAAGTTACCTTGATTTTAAATAAGAAAAGAGGACAAAAATAGGATTACATATTATAGTCTTTGGTGGCAATGTAAACAAATCAACATCTGTTTCATAAATATGGATATGGCCTTGTTAAATAATGAAACTGTTGAAAATAAACTGTCCTTAAATTTGTAGGTATAACATATATAATAATAGGTATAATTTCTAAAGCGTCAGCAATTTATTCTTTTTTGAATTAAATTTTTTTTTTTAATTTTTAGAGAGAGGGAGCGTGAGAGAATGCCCACATGTGAGCTGGCTAGGGGCAGAGGGAGAGAGAGAGAAAATCCCAAACAGTTTCAGCCAAGGTGGGGCTTGATCCCACGACCCTGGGATCATGACCTGAGCCCAAATCAAGAGTCCCACGCTCAACTGACAGAGCCACCCAGGTGCCCCCATTCTTAATGAAGAAAATTTAGTTTTGGCTTCCATATGAATGGCATAAGTGGGAAATGAGGAACAGAGATAATTTGACTCTGCCCTCTCGTGATCTTATGCAGAGACTACAAACTGAACTGGAAAAAAGATCCACATTTACACCAGTGAATTATAAAAGCATAAAAAGGATATTCAAGGTATATCCCCCCCAAATTACTACTTTTAGGTGTACTCCAAAATACATTCTTTGGATTTAAGAAACAGTCACTACTCAAAAATTTGATTGGTTTCCTGGCCACACTGTGTCCTTCCTGTTACTCCATTTGCACTAACACGCACGTGCACACACACACACACACACACACACACACAAATGTACAGACACGTGTATGTGCAGAAAACTCTCACAGTGTATTGGAAAAGCAGGTCGTAGAACTTCTCTCCCAGCTAGAAAATTCTCCATGACAGCAGACCGATGGTACTGGAAAAAACTGAATCCATTTTTATGCAAGCCGCCCGTTTCCAAATCCCCTCCCCTCCTCAGATAGAAGCACTGTGGATCTTGGGACAGTTGTCAGCAAAATTTCCCCGCGGCTAAACAATTTAAGTGAAAACTCATGCCTTCTACTTTGTTCAGATTTCTTGTCTTCTGTAGTTAAACGAAATGGGGACAAGTGTTCAGTGAAATGTCTACCCAGGGATTCTGTCAATTTAGGGGCAGGATTAAACAAGCCAATGAATCATGCAATAAGGTTCATACGCTGAAAAATGGGTCATCTTTCTCTGAGTAGTAAGACATCGGAAGCCAAACCAGGTTTAGGTGGTTGAAAATGTCATTTCTGTATATTCTTTTAACTTGTTCCTGAAAAAAAAAAAAATGCCACTGACAGCTATTTGTCTTCTCAAAGACACTGCTTTCAAATATCTTATCCCGCAAGCAGAAGAATATATTTAATTCCAGAGAAAAGCCTTTCAGCGCCCTGAGAAATCCTTTTTGTTCAAAACTAATCAATTTTTGCTTTGTGCACAAAAGTAAAATACTTTGTCAAACTCTGTGCAGAAATCCTTTTAGCTATCTTAAAAAATACATTTGGTGCAGCCCTGGCTGATTTCTGTTATATGGGCAAAAATTTACTTTGTCAAATTATATTCTTCGCAAAGCCTTTCAGCTGACTTAAAAATCCATTTTGTACAAAACAATGACCATGCATCAGCTCGGAGTGATTGCACAGTAGTTACTTAGCCTGGCAAATGGCAGCGAAATGTCAGCTGAAATGAAAGACACACAACCCAGGGCTTATCAGGGAAAGTCCAGATGATTCATGTAACATCATAAATAAATAACGCCGACTTTGTGTTGAGGCAGGTTTAACAGCGGAGATTCCTTTCCCGGCCATGGTATGTTTCAAAGCAAAAGGAAGGGGAAGGCCTTACCTGGTGACAGTGACATGTGCTGAGATAAAGTACGGTGTCTTTAATGCTTATTTTTCAAGGTCACTAAATGTTACATTGGTGGTTGAGCAGGGGGAAAAGAGCCTCTGCCCAATGACAGGCTGGAACATACAGTATCATCAAAGTAATGATAGTCATGAAGAGAAGGAAATTTCTCAGCCCAGTGCTCAGAGCAGCCGTAAAGTTCTTCAGCACTCTCGTTTTCTCATTGGCCACCTCTGGTGGAAGGAGTCGAGTGAAGGAAGAAGAGAATTGGAAACGTGGAAAGATAAGGTGAAACATAGCGGAAGACTCTGGTCTTAACTCAGGAAATGGTAGCTCCTAACAATATCGTAGTGCCCTTGGGCAGCTTACCAGGGCAGTTGAACTCTGGCTTACATTAATGCTTTGTTGAAATCCACAGTATTTTGAACAATGGGCCCTTGCCATTTTTAAAAAAAAATTTTTTTTTTTTTAAAATGTTTTTAATGTTTATTTTTGAGAAAGAGAGAGAGTGTGAGTGGGGAAGGAGCAGAGAGAGAGAGAGCGAGAGAGAGAGAGAGAGAGAGAGAGAGAGAGGGAGACACAGAACCCGAAGCAGGCTCTGGTCTCTGAGCTGTCAGCACAGAGCCCAATGCAGGACTAGAACTTGGGAAGGGCGAGTTCATGACTTAGCCAAAGTCGGATGCTCAAATGACCAACCCACCCAGGTGCCCTGCCGTTTTTCGTTTTGAATATGGACCCTGCGAATTATGTAGCTGGCCATGATCATACATAACCAGGTCTGCCTTGTGACTTTCACAGGTCCTAGGCACTCTTGCCTTTATGAGCCCTTTCCTCTGTAAAAATGTAAAAAATTAAATTATACAACTGCATTGGCATAAAGATGAATATACTGACATCTTCTTGGACTTAATTACTTTTTCTGATTTTAAAAGAAATTAATGCATCTTCATGGGTCCTGAAACTATCGTTGGCCCCAGCATGTGCCTACCACACCTTGATGGAGTCGTGGTCCCTGGCTGACAGCCAATGGGGACCCGATGTCAGTGGCCCAGTGCTGACTCTGCCATCAAGTTGATGTGTGCTCGTGGGGTGTAAATGCTCCTGGACATCAGTGTTGTCACTGAAAGATGGGGTCACATTCTCTGAGCCTATGTGTTATTTAACACAGAACACACATGGCCCTTGTGGCGACTAACAGCCAAATAATCAGCATGGCCATTGCCAAGAAGCTTCCCGAGTCCTTAGTCGTTTCCGTAAGAACGTGAAATGTTCTAAAGGTTCGCAGCAGAATGGTATTTCCTCAGAGCTGATTCAATTTGGGGCAACCACATCACAGCCTTTAACCTCGCTCTGCTGTATGTTGCTGTATGTTAGTGTTCTGTAAGCAACCCAGGCACTAAACAGAACGGCTGAGTGTTCAGAATTAATTGGCAGACAAGTCTTCTACGTCTAGACCCTTTTATTTTGATTTGTCTTTTAAGTCCATCCACGGCAGCTTTGACTTCCTTGTACCCCTCTGAAACCCAGGGAACTCGGCTGTCGAGTCCCATGGGGACCCCAGCTGCTTTGGGGTCAAATTCCAGGTTTTGTGTGCTTCGCTTTCCTTCTTCACCGCCCTCCATCAAAGCTTTTCTGTCTAGGTGGCGGTGATTCCCGCCCACACGCAGCATGGGACTATGAATGATGAGTTTAAATGGAATTTAAGAATTCTCCGTCTGTGTTTCTCAGCCCTGGCTGTGCAGCATTGTTACCAGTGAATAGACAAAAAAAATCAGCTATCCTGGTCTCACCCCTAAACCTAGTGAGCCCAGATCTCCAGAGAAGGCATCTGGGCTTTTATGCTTTTATAGGATTGCCCAGTTAATTCTAATATTTGGGTTGATACTATACCTATTCTTCCAACTGGTCAAGGAATGCGGGAATCACTATGAAAACATTCCTGACCTTCCTTTGGTGTGCATTTGGAAGAAAGACACGCTAGCCAACAGATGTCAACTCTGATGACCCTTTACGGGAGGTCTTTATATAAAAACTTATTAGCTCCTCTCTCTTTGTTGCCTGCTATAGAACACTTGGAACCATGACGTGGAGTTTTCCTGAATTTGAAAGGTACATTTAGAACGGCCAATTAAAGTATAGGCTGTGTGGCACAACTTATTTCAGCAGCCTCTGGGAGGATCTCACACAGCCTGGCACGTTTTCAGAGTGGCCGAACTGAGTTGCACAGCGAAAGACCTGTGTGCCTGCTTTAGAGACGGCGTGGAATACATACTAAGATGCTGTGGATAGAGAAGACCAAAAATGAATTCAAATATGCACCTCACATTAAGAGCCATGTGGGAGACCCTCTTGAATGTAGTCATTGATCTGCCATTGAGCTGATTCTTACAAGAACAATGTTTGCTGGGGAAGGGCAGAGAGGGAGAGAGAGAGAGAGAGAGGGAGACAGCAGAGAATCCCAAGGGGTTCCATTCAGTCAGCGCAGAGCACTGACTCGGGGCTCAAACTCATGAGCCGTGAGATCATGACCTGAGTGGGAATCGAGAATTGAACACTTAACCGACTCAGCCACCCAGGTGCCCCTGATAGATGAGTTTTTTGAGAGAAGTCATTTATAATTCCATCTTCTATGTTAAATAATCACCTTTTTTGATTTGTTCCCCAAATTAAGAGATATTATGTAACTTATTTTGTACATTTCCTATTCACCTTTCCCCAAATGTAAATTAAAAAGGGGAATGTTCCCTTTTTTGCAGGTTTTTTTTTTTTTTTTTTTTGGATAGTCCTCATTGGAATTTGAGACATTTCGAAAAGCCTCTTATATTACCTAGAATTTGCTCTGCGGCTCGTTTCATTCTTGCCATATTCTGCAGAATGCTCTTTTGGGTTCAAACAGTAAGACTTTGAATGTTAAAAAACATTTCAAACATCCCCTAAAATGCCAAGGTTAGGTGCTGTAAGCTGGCTGAGAACCACCTTTGTTTTGAGTCATGAATGCAGGCCCCGTGGTGATAGTCTACCGACTGGCGTCTGTGCCCAGATGCTCAGGGCTTCAGCTGCTCTGTATGGTTGGCCGCAATGAGAGAGTAGGAATTCAGAACCTCGTTTATACGGCTCATATTCCAAGGGTAGCTCACTTCACAGACCTCTGTCGTCGGTCGAAGTCTCAAATTCCAAAGCCTGTTTGTTGTCTGAGATACTCTGCTAAGTGCAGCCGTCGTTCCTGATGTGGTTATTCTTAATAATTACCAATGTCTCAAGGGTCTCCAGCGCTCTCAGGACTGCCCTGGATTTTTCTGTCCCCGTTCTTCTGCTCTTCCCTAACTATTGTATCTCCGTCGGGGTGTCCTATTGTATTTTTCACTCCTCACTTCGGCAATGGCTCTGATTTGGGGCGATCCTGCAAAATCATGACCAAAGTAGCTCTAGTCATCACAACACCCCAGATTCTCCCAATTGTCTGCTTATATATACAAGGTATTAAAAAACTCATTAGGCGGTGCTTATGTATGCCCTTTTCACGTTCGAGTTTAAAGATTTTTCTGCCTAACTCCATATCTCACTATACGGTATATTATATAAAATCAGGCAGTTAAGACAAGAGAGGATCATGTATTTATGACACAAGACCTTATGTGGAAATTATTTGCTTGCTCCTCGCACAGTTCAAAAGCATACCCTGGGGGAATTTTTCATAACAGTCTGTATGCTTTATGCTTCTCCATTAGCAGAAAACAGAGAAAGAACATATTTTGGACGCAAGCAAAAAATTTCGGAACATGCGTGCTTTTCTCAAGGTGGTCGGGAATATGGTTTTAGGTATTTCAATTTTACTGGGCTTTGTCAGAAATAAATCACACCTTTAGTCATGGTGTGTCTCTACCATAGTTTTCTATATTTAAGTGTGAGTGAATTTGATTTATTTTTCCTATGTCCACTCAAATTATTCCATCCTATTAGTATTTATGTCAGTTGCATCGGGGGGTGTTTTATACCTGGGCCCTACACTCTTTTCAGATTCCAATTTTATTGTGGGTCTGTTAAAAGGTCAGTTTAACCTCTGCAAAGTGAAGAACATAAAGACATACAGCTTTTCTGTCGCTTCACCAATACGTGTCAGTAAACATACGACATGCCGTAGCAGGCGTGTGAAAGAAAAGTTGTCTAGATACAAAGGTAGACGTGATGCATAATCAAAATAATTCCGAGCTCCAGATCCAGTCCTATAGGAAGTGGTATGATGGAGAGTCCCGGGCAAAAATCACATGATAATTTCCATGTGGAAAACAATTGAGCTGGCTTTGCCTCCTTCCCCATGATACCATGCTGAGTAATGTCCTCTCGCTTTGGAGGCCCTCGGGTTACAGCCAAACATTGATTATTTGTCAGATAATGCTATCAGACTTACAAAGACGTCCACAGTGCTCTTGCAAGGAAATAAATGACTCCAGCGTTCTTTTTGGTGGAAAAAAAAATGAGAAAGAAAACACAATGAGATTCACTGAAATAAACACCCCAACAGTCTATAGCAGGTTGAACGTAGGCTATGTTTTCATATAATTCCAAATCCACTGCCGGTATTATTAAAATACGTTTTCTCTGTATCACAAGACATGGTTTTTGCCTTTCAGAGCAAGGATAGCAGGGACCTGAAGTTTGTTAAGTGGGTACCCTGTGCCGCGTACAGGGATTTTAGTAGCTCCTCCCATTTTTTCAGCAATCATGTGAGAATAGACCTTGTCCCACAATCCAGGGGAAGCAAGTGAGATCCAGAGAGGGTTAGTGAGCTGCTCAAGGTCACCTGTAAATAAGAAGTTTCTTGTTGCGCCTGGGTGGCTCAGGAGGTTAAGTGTCCGACTCTTGGTTTTGGCTCAGGTCATGATCTCACTGTTTGCGAGTTCGAGTCCCGCTGCCCTGATGGTGCACAGCCTGCCTGGGATTGTCTCTCTGTCCCTGTCTCTGCCCCTCCCCTGCTTTCTTGCTCTCTCCCTCCCTCTCTCAAAATAAATAAAACTTCAAAAAAAAAAAAAAAAAGAATTTCCTGTCTGCAAAACCTAGGGTAGGTTATTAAGAATTGTGGTTGTATGTCCTTAGAAAATTATTACTTATTTGTGCATCTTTAAGAATATTTGGTGCCAATGGGAATTAAGACAAAGTGAATCTTTGTTTCTTCTTTTTTCTTTTCCTTCCTGTGGGAAAATCTGGTGGCACATATGAGAACTGGGTTCTCTCGTACCCACAAAAACTTCCATATGTCTCAGACATTTAGTCTTTGGTTTCTTGGGGTACCCACACACTTGGGACATTTTTTTTTTTTCTTGCCTACTGTTGATGACAAAGCCCTTGGGGGTGGTCTTTTGCCTTTTTGAGCCTCTTCCTTCATTTTGAGGGATTTACTGTTACAGGACAAATCTGAGTTGTGAGAATTTTCTCTGTAACCGGTCACAGCTGGGGAAGATTATACCCTACATTTACATAGGATTAAAGAAATCTTTTTAGAAGAAAAAAACAAGTTCCCGTGAAAATAAATAATGATAAGTAAAACAAGCACGGGTGCCTGTTCATGCTAGAACCTCTTCTCTCTTTAAAAGGGAGAGAATTTTCATCAATGGGAAGAGAGGTAAAGGGCGCATTCTTGCTTCCCCACTGATGTTGATATAAGAGCAGAATGAGGACGCTTATTTCCCTCCGAGCACTAACAGGCTGCCTTTTCGACTGTGCACTTCATGTTCCCTCGCTTTAACAAGATTTACACAGTCCTAACTCACTTATTAAAAGCTTCAAACGTGTTTTAAGGCGAAGATCTTCAAAAGCCGAACGCATGTCTCAGCCCTCGGTCTGAAGCCCACTGCATGGGGCTCCCTGATTTAAATATGTGTGCTGGTGTTGAAAGGTGGCCATGTGGTCTCTCTAATTCTTTGAGTTCTGATTTCTGCTCCGTTGCTTTAATTCCTTTTATTGAATCCCCCTTGTATTGTATTACAATAATGAGTTCTGAAAGTTTCACAGAAGAAAATTTGAGAATTAATGGATGTTAGATTTTTCAGTGCATGGCGAGCGAGCGGGGTGGGGGGGGGAGGGGGGAGCGGGAGAAAGAGAGCGAGCTGTGGGTGTGGACGTAGAAGAATCCGGAAAGAGACTAGAACATGGTGCTGGCTGGAGTGGAGGGTTAAATCTGGCTGGCAGTCTTGTAAAATGTGTTTAGAGGTGGCAGGAATTCATTCCTGCGGTCAGCAATCTGTAAATAAGCCATCTCTGAAGTGGATGGGTAATGAAGCAAGGGAAGAAAACATTTCTCTAAAGAAAAGCACTCACTAAGCTCATTTGACCACTTAGCTATTGGAGTCAGCACCTCTGAAAACCCTGCACCAAGCTCTATTTGTTTTTCTGCCAGAGAAATAGATGAGGCAACTTACATGAGCTAAAAGATTTTTAAAATGCTGATTTGAAGACATACAGGGTAATGAAAAGAATGAGCGAAAGAAAAGGGGGAATTGTCTTTTTCTTGGCAGCTCCCATTTGCGCACTCTGATTTGCATTCCTGCGATGAGGAGCGTCTCTTAGGGATGAAAGATTACGTAGGCAGTGGGAAGAGAAAGCCCTAGGACATGGACAGTTGGTGTCCATTTACCTCTATTAATATCATTAAGCCGGACAACCAGTGACGCCACAGCTTAAAGCTAGAGACAAACTAACCAGCGCTTTATCTCCCGTTGCCAAGGACTGCATGATGAACTCTGCAGTGACCCAAATTTATTACAGAATAGTGCTCATTGCTGCCATACGAGCACTCTGTGGCAATTACAGCACATTAGGCGGCAGATCCAATCTCAAGGGGAAATGTCTAGTCTTTTAATCAAGTAGTGGAAAAGTCAGGGTGTTTAAGAATCACCCTGTGAGATATACGTATGTATGTGGATATATATATGTGTGTGTGTGTGTGTGTGCGTGTGTGTGTGTGTGTGTGTGTGTGTGAGTGAATTTGATTTATTTTTCCTATGTCCACTCAAATTATTCTATCCTATTGGTATTTATGTCAGTTGCATAAATACTCCTATCTGTGTATGTGCATCTGTATCTGATAACAGTCCTCATTTTACCCAGAAATTGCTCTTAATATACCCAGAGGTCATGAATATCCAGTGACCTCACTTCATTTTGGCTCTACTGACGTGCAGTTTTTTCTTATATTCTCAGTCTTCAAGAGCTTAGAAGCTCAGGAAGTTACACACGCACACAACGTAAACACACGAGAGAATATTTTATTTTATGATATATTTGCGTCTCTTCATTTTTCCAAGAAGTACTCGTTTATTTTCCATACCTACCTACGTACCTATCCATCCATCTATCCGTCCATCCATCCACCTATCTACCTATCTTTCTGAATAGTGAGGGCTTTTCTGGTTTTCAGCAATTTGAGTAGCTCGGGACATACCAAATGACATCATTCCAAAGGACGTATTTCAGCATTTAGTGGAAACAGGAAAGCTCATGCTTCAAGCATGCTGCATCTGATAAGCCATTGATTGGTTGTAATGGATGGAAGGAAAGCTTGTATAAACACAGAGTCAGAAGATACTATTAGCATGTGTTATAGGAGACACAAACAATTGTTTTACACAATTCCCTGAAATGTCTTCCGAGAAAACTTTAAGAATTATAAATTTGGGTGACAAATAAATCAAGTCCGTGCAGTTAAAGTTTATCAAGAGACTTGGTGTAAAACAGTGAGAGGAAGAAAGGACATAAAAAAGAGGCAATACGGAGGAAAGGACAGCCTGGAAGAAAGATACAGGTTAGGTCTGTACTCATAAGCCATCGTAAAATAGTTTGCTTTTGTTGGCATGGCACGGGTTATAAATAACTTAGAGCTCCCAAAGTCATTTGAAATGGTGAGACCAGTTTGTATGGGTTATCAAAGCCTAAAAAAAAAAAAAAAAAAAAAAAAAGAAAGAACGAAAGAAAGAAAGAACAAAAGAACGAAAGAAAGAAAGAACGAAAGAAAGAAAATTCGGCTCTTTGAAAGTTACAGCTAGGGTAATTTTCCTGATCATAACATTTCAGGACGCCTCATCGATCCGTTTTTTATGGTTAAAGCATTTGCCATCCCCAAACCCTCGTTAAGAGATGTTGCGTGCGAAAGATCCTTATTTGCCTCTTCAGAAGGATGGGGCGTCAGTGAGAGACATTCAGCAAACCCATCGCAGCTGTACGGTCAGCACCTCCTGGGGAACACACCTATGTCTTTTTGACAAATACTCCTTTTCAGTCGGAAGTGCTGTGGCACGTGAAGTGGTGATCCTTTTGGCTTATATTGTCCTTGTGAATGTCTGTGATCTCTCGCCCGCTCACATGATACTCTGTAGATACTCACGACGACAAGCACATACGGAGGAATATTTAAAGGCTTCATTTCTCATTACGTTCACACTGCTCAGCCCTCCGAAGTGCATCTGGGGAGTTGGGACCCAACACTTTCCTGAAATGTCCGTGATAGGGTGTCAAGCCCTGAAGCGAATGAAGCTGCATCGATATTTCTCTACTTGCGTGTATGGATTTCCACTTCTTGGCCCTGCAATCAGAGGGAATTTACGTCTAGCAACGTGGTCAATTTTTACTACCAGTTGTGCATGTCCGATTTTGTGAGGTACTAAACAATCTATTGACAAATTAGATCAGTAGAACACCATTTTAGTAGTAGAGAGATGGGTTCTTTGTGTAATTTATAAGCTCGCTCTTTCCCGCTTCACCCTTTCTAGAGTATTAAATAAAGGCAGGCTGAGGTACATGGCAAAGCAGAGAAAGAAATGAGATGTCAGAGAGGTGGACAGGGCAGGGTTGAGGAGAGAACCTCAAAAACACAATCTATTTTTCAAAGTAAGATCTATGACAGAATAAGGGAAGGGCTGTAGAGAGCCTGAAATTAAATAAGATGGACTAACAGAGATGCAAAGATCTGCAGAAAGGAAGACATTTTTCTGGTATCAGTGGAAGTGAGAACTGGAGACGGGCTGATTACGGTACAAAGAGAAAGACAAATGAAGCCTTAGAAAAAGACACACATTCGCAAGTCCCTGTGAACAGTCCTGCAGGAAAGACAGCAAAGTGAGAAAGCACTCACCAATATATACAAGCTAGAGAGCCCTTTGCCATTGTTTAGTCTTTACAGAGTACTTTGTATTCAGAAAGAATTTTATTTTGTTCTTCTCAGATGTAAACCCCCGAGAGAACAGTCAATATTGTTATCCAGCCAGGTACCCCGGTCTTTCAGGGGGTCCCCTGGAGCACAGCTCCGTACCACATACCTGTGAATGGTTTCCCCCAGGCTCACACTATGCCTGAGGTCATACTGGTCTTCCTGATCCTTCTTGACACTGTCCCTTACTTTTCAGTGTCCAACCAGACCTTTGCTGTGGCAGGACTTGGCCTGCCCTCACCCCGCTTGGGAGATTTGAACAGAGCCATTAAGTAACACTCAATCACGTTTCCTCTCTGAGGTTTTCTTACATTCTACTCATGCCCTTTCTTCCCACATGGGCTTGATCTTTCTTCGTCTATTATACAGTACAGGGGCGGTGTGACGGCATAGGATTTCTGCGGGGAGGGGCTTAAAAGTAGCAAACTGGAAGAGAAGGCGAGGGAAGGGAATGTATTAAAACTATACTGCATAGCAAGCGTACTGCTCTAACTTACATTGAGAATTCCAGTGCAGATTTTGGAATTAGTGAAGGTTATGTAGAGGTTAAAGGTGCCCCTATGATACCCTTTGGGAGCACCAAGTATGAACTGTAGGGTTTGCAACTTATAAAACATGTGTAAAGGGCATTTCTAGAGCTGAAATGAGTTTTATCTTTTTACCCGTCACCGAATGTAACAGAAAGTACTGCCTTTTGCTTAATGTTTGTTGAAAATAGAAAAACTGTGACCAGATTTTGAAAATATCAATGTTCGACAGCATTAACTCTTGGTGTAAAGCATTAAACTCAATCAACTTTCTAGGTAAGTGAAGTTCAAATCTGTTTTCTATTTTTTTCCTATAATTTAGCCAAAAAGTAGCTTTTCTCCCTGCCCCCCATCTGTCTGTCTCTCCCTCTCTCTCTCTCTCTCTTTCTTTCTTTCTTTGTCTCTCTCTTTCATTTTAGGACATTGAAAAAGCTGACCCTGAAAACCGTTTCTTAGGCAGGATGCCCAAAATTTTCAGAACCACATTTTATTACATGGCCAGGCAGAGAAATAAATAGACTGAATTTTTTTTTTAATGAAATCTTTTTATGTAGAAAATGTATTTTTGACCATCTGTTTTTTTTTTTTATAGGAGATATGAAGTCCAGAGCTTATATGCAAATATTACCAGTGACTGCTAACTTAACCAGATTGAACAGTAAGGGATTTTGCATTTAAAGAGAGTGCGTGTCATGTCAAATACCTGCCCAGCCAACTGGTCATATGGGTACTCTCTGTAGCTGATGTAGAGAATCACCATTTCTTATACCAGATGTATTAGCATTCTGCAGAGAAGCAGAACCAACAGTATACATAAGAAAATATATAAAGAGATTTATAATGAGGGGTTGGCGTATATGGTTGCGGAGGCCAAGAAGTCTCCTAATCTGCCCCCCTCCCCCAAGCTAGAGAACCAGGAAAGCTGGTGTGGTTCCAGGTCACATGTAAGGTCCTGGGAAAGAGGGGAACCAATGGTGAGGGCCTGGGAAAGAGGGGAACCAATGGTGAGGGCCTGGGAAAGAGGGGACTCCAGTACCTGAGTCCACACGTCTGAGAAGCAGGAACAACAGTATCTGAGAGTAGGACAAGATAGATGTCCCACCTCAAGCAGAGAGAGCAAATTTGCCCTTCCTCTGCCTGTTTTCTTTGGGCCTTCAGTGGGTTGCCTGATGCCAATTCATGTTGGCAAGGGCAGATCTTCTTAGCTCAGTCTACAATTTAAATGTTAACCTCTTCCAGAAATACCCTTGCAGACACATTCAGAAAAAAATGTCTTTACCAGCTCTCTGAGCATCCCTTAGCCCAGTTGAGTTGACACATCAAATGAACCATCACACCAGCCCAGGAAATGAATCAAATGTGTGAAGCCAGGTTTGAATTTGCAGTTAGAAAATTCAGCTGAGTTCTGGCTGCTATCACTATAAGCAAGTGAAATACAGGTCGGTCTGTCTTTTTCTTTCTTTCTTTCTTTCTTTCTTTCTTTCTTTCTTTCTTTCTTTCTTTCTTTCTTCTCTCTCTCTCTCTCTCCCTCTTTTACATTTATTTATTTTCAGAAAGAGAGAGAGTATGTGCACACAAGCACAGGAGGGGCAGAGAGAAAGGGAGAGAATTCCAAGTGGGCAGTGTGAGCCCGATGCGGGACTCCATCCCATGAACCCATGAAATCACGACCTGAGCCGAAATCAAGAGTCAGACACTCAACTGACTGAGCCACCCAGGCACCCTGGCCTACGGGTCTTGCATATATGAATCTTTAGGATAAAGTCACTTGATTTGCTCATTGTAAAAATGCCAGGATCTTGTTCCTGCTCTTCACTCATCTTCCCACGCAGTAGGGATATGTTCACCCCAGGTCCAAGATCTATGGTAATTGGAACAGAAAATCAAACAGTGACCCTTTGGAGCAAGAACTTTGGTTGGCTGACTCTTTTTACTCTTTACAGGGCATTTGCTGTCCCACTATTGACCTTTAAATGTTTTAATTGGAATTAGAATCATCACACGCTCAGTAATGTTCAAAGAGTGGCAGCCATGTTGTACCTCTACACACCCTCATTCTGTTACGTGTTCTTGGGCCTGACTTCCTGAGTCCCTCACCCACTTGTGGTCATATACCTCAGATCCTACATGTATGTCTACCTTTCTTCCAATGTCTCAGGTGCCTTCTCAGATCCTGCCTTGCATCTGTCTTTGTTATCTCTGGATATCAGAGTCTTCTCTCTGAACATTGGTCCAATAGCTCCATGACTGTACTTCACGTCACTTAGTGATATTTTCTTTGTTGTACTTAAGCATCGCTTGATATTTTCTTCTTTGTTGGTTTTTTGGCTGTCTTCCCCCAACTGAACTGTAAGACACATAATTTCTTGGGCCTTATTTGTCTTGTTCTTTATTCTGTCTCCGGTACCTAGGACCACGTGGCTCAGTGACAGTTTAGTGAAAGAATCAGCCCGGTAATGGGAAATGAGTCAAGATGCTCACTGCCTTTCTGCCTGGAGTTTTGAATGTTGACTTTCTGGACACCTTGGGGAACTGCTACTTCATGGAGTTGTGGTGCTAACGACTTGTGTGAACATGGTCTGGAGAGTGGAGGACACTTGATGCCAAGACAAATCCACTGTCAGCAGAGCCCTAGCCAGCTAGGTGGCTCTTGAGCCAGGTTCTCTAGTAGGGAATATCTAGTCCAAGGTCAGTGGTGAAATGAGGTTGAGGGCATCACCTTGCGGTGACTCTGTTATCAGATCGCTCATGGAATTAACTGCTCAGATGCAGGGAACTTAAGAAACAAGTGCTTTGGGTTTCCAAGCTCTTGGTGGCTTGGGCTGGGTTACCGTCTGGTATGACTATCTGTCTATGGCATACGGTCTCAAGATGCCTGTAAAGACCTCCGTGAGTCTTCCAAACATTGCTCTCACTTGCTTGCCTAAAATATCTGAGTAAGTATGATGTTCTTTCACGTCACAATTTCAGTTCTGTTGGGTGAAAATTTGTGGAAGAAAACAGGCTCTTAGAAAGCATTTTTATCTTAGTTTAAGGGGAATCAGATCATCATTTGATGGAGAAGATGAAGGTGCAGCTCTTGAGTGTGAAGGAAGGCTGACTTAGGGTCAGAATGGACCAACCAACCAGCTGTCTTCACCTTGGGACCTTGAACCATGTACGGAACTTGTACAATAGTTAATGCAGATTTGGGTTCCCCAAAGCGTATTCCAAAGGAACACTCTCCCTGCAAGATTTGCCTCAGAAAAAGGGATTCTGCCGTCCAATAAATTTGGGAAACCTGGATTCTAGGAAGACGATCTGGTAAACCAGATTTAAACCCATGTTTCCTAGATGACTCACCTTGGTAGCAGAGGAGAATGGTTAGCTAATGAACATTCCATGGGTTTTGTGTTTCCTGGAATACATTGTGGGAAACACTGCTTATTCAACTTCATAGAAATATAAATCAGCCGGAGGGCTCTTGCTAACAGTTACCACATTTCATCCATAAAGAACTCAAGAAGAAATTAGATTTCTGTGGAAGGCCCTTGTTTGTGGGATTTTTTTTATTCGCCATGGTCTGGTCCAATCCTTTTCTAATGACCTTCTATGAGCAGTACTATAAAGCACTGAAAGACACATCCCTTTATGTCCACATCTTATTTATTTTAATACATGCCAGTTGTCGCTCTACTCTTTATGCATTCTGATTGTTATCCCTTTGAACTTTGGCCCTGAGGCGATTTAATCATGATTGGTTTAGTTGTGTAAATCCAATCAACAAATCTTGGCCAAGGTCCCCTGGAGGTATTATCCTGACATTTCTCTGAGTGTGTTTATAAAGCCCTTTTACCCAGTTTGAGAACCATAGCTTTTGCCCAGTGTTCCTGAATTCAGAGAAACTACGGAACACGTATCTTAGATCACTTAAAGGCTCTTCACTCCTAAAAAGAACACATTTTTGATTGGTCCGAAGTCTCTAATTTCCTTCGTATTTTTACCTTAAAAACAGTCTTGGCAAAAGCATAGCCACAAGGAGTCAATTGCTATAACCACCCTCAGCCCTTACACGGAAATATGACGAGCAAACTTCACTTTTCATATCTTTTTTTCCTGAGGATAATTTCCACGTCTTTGACAACGTCTAAGTGTAGCCTAGTCTAGAAGGGTATTTTCTATGACCTTTACACAGGTACTTTTATTTAAATGTGAAGATGTTCTTTTCCCTTTTGGTTGATACAACCTCTGACCAAATGCTAAAATACTGCTCAAAATTGGTCTTCTGCGGTAAATAAGCAAACTGGAGGGCACTGGAGTTATCACATATCACCCCAGGGTAATCTAAAAGCATAATTTGGGAGCTATATCAAAGACATGCTTCTCTCCCAGTCTTCCCTCGTAATTGTAAATATAGGTGGGAGATCTTATTATTAATTAACAAACTCGAGAAAATTATCATTTTAATCGCCCTCGTCTTCCTTTTGAAAGGGAGAAAAATGGGCCACTTATGTACACATAATTTCATTTCTCCAAGCTGTTTAAGATAGTTCTTTTCATGCGGAATATTCACATCAGCTTGTAAACTGAGATATAAGAACTTAAGTAAAAATGTTTCTACTCCATATACTGATGTTTAGCTCTGGGATTCATCCAAGAATTGGGCCCCTCACAATTATAGCATCTGTTTTTGTTTGGTTAATTTTATAATCTCAGATGTTTCCATAAATCCCGAATTAAAGAGAAAACTGCTGGGACCAATTTGTGTGGATAGGTTACATGTAATAGGATACGTCACTGTTTTGCTTTTTTTTTTTTTTGGTTTTTTCCTTTTCCTTGTGGCTTGTTATGACAGATATCACATTTTGGCAAATGCTTCCATGCCTTTAGAAAAAGAAAAGAAACAGCAGTATGACACAGAAAACAGTCCATTTTATCTTGTTTCAGTTACATTATGATATTTGGAATTCAGGCCATTTGTGCCATTGAGAGGATTGTAACAAATGGGCTGGTCACTTACAGCTCTATCCTGAAACATTCTGCAGAGTTCATAGATGTTTCTGGTTCCTTCAATTAGTTGAGCGCCCGCTGACAAATCCTTCTCCAGTAGTGAAAAAACAGCGTCAATAAACAGGATGACCAGGGACACAGAAATACCTTCTTGTTTTCTTCCTTCTATGTACGTCGAGAAACATGGAGGCGAGGCATATGTGGAACGCCATAAAAAGGGACACAGTTGTTTTTTCGTTTTTTTTTAATTTTTTTTTTTTTAACGTTTATTTATTTTTGAGACAGAGAGAGACAGAGCATGAACGGGGAAGGGACAGAGAGAGAGGGAGACACAGAATCGGAAGCAGGCTCCAGGCTCTGAGCCGTCAGCCCAGAGCCCGACGCGGGGCTTGAACTCACGGACCCGCAAGATCGCGACCTGAGCTGAAGTCGGACGCTTAACCGACTGAGCCACCCAGGCGCCCCATAAAGGGCCACAGTTTTGCGTCTTTGCCCATCATGCGGCGGACACTCACGTTCTGAGTGATAAAGAATCCACACAGCTTCTTTCTAGATCTCTTGCCAACCACAAAGTAATAGAGAGCTCAGCTTCCCATTCCTTATTCCCTTTACCAGGGATCGAACAGGCAGTGACTTTTTCAAGCGGCCCTAAGATGCCCCTGAAACCTAGAGAAGCCTCAAGTACTTGGAAAATACGTTCAGTGTCTTAAGGTCCCTTCGGAATGTAGGTTACAGCTGATAAGACAGTACCTGGGGCTTGTAACAACTTAAGTATTTATTCGACCATTGTTAGGGTATTTAAAAAAAATCTCATTATCCCTGATGAAATAGAATCACAAATAAAAAGAAGCATCTCTGTCAGCTCCTGCTCCTTTGCTCTTTAGGTGAAATCCTCTTTTGAGTGTGTGCTCATTTGCGGATGAATAATTTGGGGGGACTCTGCTGGAGGATTGATATTTTTAATTGAAGGTGAAAAGCCTCCAGTTCTCTCTCTCAGATCGTAATAATTTTTCTCAATAAAATGAAGTTATTTATCTAATTTTCATTGAGGAGACAATTGAACTTTTTCAAAATGGTGCCAGCTCTTTTATAAAAATTAATTGATGGCCTTCATTTACGTCTCACTTCTGAATTTTTAATTTTGGAACTAATTTTATGTGCTCTGGAGAAGATAGTTTCCTCTTTATTGAGATATGTAATATAATTTCATTTATCATTATAACTCTGAGGGATGCCCTTAAAATAATACGTTATCCTCGAGCAAGCTTTCCCCTTCAAGTTATCTGAATCTTGCTTGTTTCAGATAAGAACTCGCCATTTTATTTAGCGAGAACTTCGTAGTAGGTTTCAGCCGGGGGACATGGTAGAGGAAGGTGTAAAATACACCCTAGGAGAAAGTAGTAAATCTGTAAGGTAAGGAACGCGGGGGGGACAGGGTTATGGCACTGGAGTATGACAGATATGGCACGCTCAGGCATAAGACTTCACATGAGGTATCTCATATCTCTGAGCTCAGTTATAAGTGATGATAATGTTGAAGGGATGCTCGGAAGATCCAGGGAAAAATTAGAGTACGTGCCCAGCATAGTGTCTGGGAGAAAGACACTATTATATAACATCGAAAAATATATCCAATATTAAAAACAAATGGGTTTCCAGTCTGACACGGACAGTACCAAAACCTTCCACTGATTTTCAAGCCTTTCTTTGCCAAGACTTGTGTGGTTTAGATCTGACGAGCAGGAAAAAAAAAAAAAAATGCCAAAGAACATGAAATCCTTCTTCCTTTATCTTATAATCTGCCCTTTCAAGTCTGTCTGGAAGTGAATATATGCTTTTTTTTTTAAGTTTACTTATTTATTTTTGAGAGAGACAGAATGTATGAGCAGGGAAGGGGCAGAGAAAGAGAGAGAGAAAGAGAGAAACCCAAGCAGACTCTGAACTGGCAGAGTCTGACGTGGGGCTCGAACCCACAAACTGTGAGATCACAACCTGAGTCAAAATCAAGAGTTGGATGCTCAACTGACTGAGCCACCCAGGAGCCCCATATATATATTTGCTTATTTAAGTAATTATAGGAAGGATGGTGAAAAGGATCAATAATATTGCAATTAATATTTATATTATTGGAAATCTATTAAAAAAATTTTTTTTAATGTTTATTTATTTTTGAGACAGAGAGAGACAGAGCATGAACGGGGGAGGGGCAGAGAGAGAGGGAGACACAGAATCTGAAACAGGCTCCAGGCTCTGAGCCATCAGCCCAGAGCCCGCTCGAACTCACGGACCATGAGATCGTGACCTGAGCTGAAGTTGGACGCTCAACCAACTGAGCCACCCAGGCGCCCCTACTGGAAATCTATTTTAATGCGGGTCGACTACTGGGGTACACAGGAATATTTTTGATATGCACCTGTTTCTCAGATTCTGGACTTCTCACCTAAAACTTTTATGAGACAGTTTCCCAGAAGCACGGAAGAGCCTGGGAGCTGAAGTATTGTTAGTATTATTATTCCCAAAGGGTACTATACTGTGTCCAATTAGAAGGTTTCTTTTCTTTACCACAGATATCCAGGAGACAGAGAGAGAGATCCCGGCAAATATCTCTTGTTGCTTTTTTCTTCTTTTGAGGCACTTCTGAAGTCAGCGATAGCACCGAGTTTCACTTCTGGGTCTGGAGGAAGCTACGTCCTCCTTACCTTTCTAGGACTAAGAAAAAGAGCACATTTAAGAGACATGAAAACACTATTGCAGTTCCTAGGTCACAAGAAATATTTCTTCACAGCTTAAGTGTGGTAGAAGACATTTTAACTTTGCACATAACTTATATAGATTATTCGTGTATTCGTTGCATAATTATTCTGATGAGTTTATACAAGTGACTTGAGCGTTGCCACATGCACAGTTGAATGTGTTCACACGAATGGGAAGGTTACACGGCCCCTGTTGAATTTTTAAGAAATCCTGGTCAGCTGTTGGCAAGCCGAATGCGTTGTCAGAGACCCAAAATGGTACACTGATTATACGATGGTGGCTATTCCTTTATTTGTACTGAGAACAGAGCCAAGAGCCTCCTGCACAAGCCAGGAGCCACGAGAACGACGAGTCGGGAGAGTTATTCCCAGAGGGCAGAGCTGGTCCTTCATCAAGTAACATTCCCTGTCCCCATAGTAGGGGACCTAAAAATATGTCCCTGGCCAGGTTTCAGAATTGCTATGGAGCAGTAGCTCTGTGTACCTTCCATAGTCCCCTTCCTTGAACAGGAATCCGTGTTACAGTTTTCCTGCCCCACCCCCCTCTCTCTGTTGCAGCTTGTATGTATGTGGGGGGCGAGGGGGGAGGCAGATTAACCAGTCATTTTCATTCACACATCAAGAGAGCTACACTTGAGCAGGTGCATCTGAGTAACTGAATCTGGGGAGACTTGTCTACATGTGGAACAGATTTAATGATAAAATCCAGGACTTGGAGCTAATGCTGTAATTGGATGAGATGTGGGGGTCTTGGGACGGGGACTGTGTATTCTGCAGGTGCGAGGGTTGTGCGCTGTGGCCTCCAGAGGCTCAGCTCTAGTCGCTTGCTTGCCTTCAAAGATGCCACTCCAGCAATTCCTATCATCTCCCTATTTGTGCGCCTTTTCCATCACGAAGTAGAAGCCATATCTCCTTGAACTTGGGCTGGCGTTGTGGCTTCCTTTGAGCGACAGAAGGCTATGCAAATAGTGCTGTGCATCTGAGAATCTGAGCTTTAAGAGGACTGGCAGCTTCTGTCTTTATTTGGTATATACTTGGGGCATAGCCATCCCAGTGTTTTAGCTGAGCCCAGCTGCCAGTTAACTCCACTGAATTCCTCTCCATGAGCCAGCTCAGGAAGACCAGCAAAAGAACCATCCAGTCAATGTTGAGAATTGCGAACAACAAAACACCACTACTGTCTGAGGTCACTAAAGTATGTTACACAGCCACGAGTAACTTGAACACTAAGCGTGCCCAATCCGATTTCGGTCAGACATTTCTAGCCAAGTCTGCCAAACTGGTGAAATATGCCTGACAGGATGCCACTTATAAAATACTTTCTGGTTAGAAGAAAATGAGACCAGGGGTTTTCACATACAGGGAGAAAGGAAAGGAAGAGGCTGGAAGGAATGGGAGAAACTGCACTGTCTGCCCAAGACTTTGGGCTGTAAGCCTGGACTCCTGACAGGGTCCTGTGGGCAGAGAGGGTGGCAGGAGGAAACAGAGGGTGCTTAGAAACACCACTTCTTGCCAGTGCGACAAAGAGTGACTTGGATATGGTGCCAGTGTGATGGGCATTGTCTCACTCTGGGTGCAGGACAGGAGCACAGCGGCACTCTGGGCCCTTTGATCATCGACCACTTTGGGGGGTGTGAAGGTGGCATCTGGATGCAGATGTCACTTTGGACGGGTAGGCTGGGACGAGGTGGCACGGGCACCTCTGATGGCTTCATGGAAGTATTAGTGAGCAGAACCAGGAACACGAGAAGACCTTCCACAAGCTTCCATAAGCTTCCCCTTGTTTCCTAGAACAAGCTGGGTCCGATTTCGAGGTGGCTTCATCAGCATCTGGGCAATGGAATGTTGAAATTAGATTATTATTGTTAACAACCATTGGCCCTTATTTGAACTCATAGTTTGGTGACTCCTAGCCCGTATCATAATATTTGTATTTATATTCATAATTATACTTAATATATAATACCTAATATAATAACATACAAGTATATACCTAATGGTGGTATCTTTTTGCGATATCATGTTTATTTCATACATATGAGCTCTTTGAAATGCCTCCTGGCCACCTTCTGAAGCATGTAGGGCAATATTATTGTCTTCGTTTTAACTGAGAAGTAAAATCAACTTAAATAAGAGATGAAGTGACTTTCCCAAGATGACTAAATAAATGTATAGAACCAGGCCTTGACCTTGGTTCTCCTAATTCCGGTGATCAGTAGAAGATTGGAGTTTAGGTGCCAGATTGGATTCATTTATGTAGGTATTGACTTTGGAATTTTATCTATATGCATATGTATATCTATATAGATATATAGATGTGTACGCACGTTTGTGAGTTCACCTCCACACACACACTTATTCTGAAGACAGAGGTTTACATCTCATCACGGGCTTAAATAAAAATATAATAACAATATTATTGGGATCTGCATCACTATCTTATCATAAAAAATATATCCCCCCCAAAACTTCCTATAACATATATGCTAACACACTATACTAAACATACTCCTGCTTACTCTTAGGTAGTCATTTATCAACAATTATTCTCACACATTTCTAGGATCTGGTATCGTTTTTTTCAGGGATAGTCACCACTGATATGATGTTGTCTAGCAGAAAGGTTAGGCATCAACAGTTTCCACTGAAACAAGCTGTCATCAGCACATTTCTTTATGAAATAATATTCATTAAAAATAGGATATTCTCTTAGCTAAAGTGACAGCTCATCACCCTGTCAATTTTCTATAATAATATACACTTTACAATCCGGTGTTAACAAGACGCAAGGTAGCATTTCAGTCATCTACTAGGGTGTCAAAATGGAGACTAGATACACTGTATTCAAAGAAAAGATGCCAATTAAATGTATTCTCTCTACAGTCAGTGCTCCGGCACCATACAATAATGTGATCTGTATCCTTGTTATCCAATATTAGATACTAGTGTTCAAGCACATTCACTTTCTCTTTCTCTCTCTCCTTTTTCACTATTAACCCCAAGTATATTGTTATAACTGCTACAAGACTTGGCAAGGAGATTGCCGAATCAGCGGATATCAAGATCGAGAGCCTAGGCAGATGGACAGGGATGGGGAGGGAAAAAAAGCAGAACATTTATAATATAGGAGGAAGCATAATATATCAGATGAATATATTTGCAGTCTGTCGCAGCTAAATTGAAATCTTTACCACTGGTGAGCTGTCCACATTTATGTATATCATTAACTTTTTCAGGCCTCAATTTCATTTTATTACAATGGGGACATTAATACAGCCCAGTTTGGGGGCTGGGGAGATAGGAGGATTAAATGGGATAAGGTCTGTGAAGCGGTTAGGCTAAGGAATGCTAGCTCTGTCCATGTGCCTCACTTTAAATTATTTTAATGTTTATTTTTGGGAGAGAGAAGGCCGAAGCAAGTGAGGGGCGGAGAGAGAGGGAGACAGAGAGATGGAAGCAGGCTTCGCACTGGCAGAGCAAAGCCCAACGTGGGGCTTGACCCACGAACCCTGAGATTATCACCTAGGTCATTCATGACCTGGGCTGATCATGACCTTGGCTGAAGTCGGATGCTCAAGTGACTGGGCCACCCAGGTGCCCCCATTGTGCCTCACTTTAAAGATATCATTGCATTGAGAAGTGAGCTCTCAGTCTGAATGTTGCTCCTCTGAATGCCTGGAGAGCTTTCTGTTTTTGTCAACAATGTGACTAGACGTATGTAGCTGTGGTTTTCTTTGTACTCCAAGGAAATGCTTGTAACTCATTTCATTAACTGAATATGTGGCTTGAAGTCTTTCATCTGCTTGGAAAACTTCTGAGCTAGTATGTTTTAGAAAATGCTTCTATCCCATTCTCTTTCTCCTTCCCTTCTATAATTCCAGCTCTATTTATGTAGTATTTATAAATCACTGATTCTAGTATCACTGATGCACCCTTCTATATTTTCAGTTCTTTTCTTAATTCTTCAGACTGACTACACTTCTCTTTAGCTTTGTCTAATTTCTTGGTAAACTCCTATGTTAAACTCCGATATTAACTCCTACATTACTCTCTTTTGTTTTCTCTAACATTTTATGATGAAAATACTCAAACACGCAAAAGAACAGAAAGAAGTTTACATTCAACACTCATATAGCCGTCAACTATATTCTACCATTGACAGTATATTATAGTTGCATTATCACATATCTACCTACCCATCTTTGTATCCATTCATCAATCCATCTCACTCAATGCATTTGAAATTAAATTTCAGACATCAGTACCCTCCTTTCCAAATGCCACAGACACCATTAGGTAGAGTTCAGCATTTGTTTATAGGGTGTGTTTTGTTTTAGGTAGAATTTACGTACAATGAAATGTACAAATTGCTAACATTCATTTGCTGAGTTTTTTTTTTTTTAACGTTTATTTATTTTTGGGACAGAGAGAGACAGAGCATGAACGGGGGAGGGGCAGAGAGAGAGGGAGACACAGAATCGGAAACAGGCTCCAGGCTCCGAGCCATCAGCCCAGAGCCCGACGCGGGGCTCGAACTCACGGACTGCGAGATCGTGACCTGGCTGAAGTCGGACGCTTAACCGACTGCGCCACCCAGGCGCCCCTCATTTGCTGAGTTTTAATAATCGCAGACACTTGTGTTAACCAACCCCTTATCAAGATATAGAACATTACCATCACCCCAGAAAATTTTCTCATACCCATTCCCAGTCAACCCCAAATTCCACGCTCATAAACAAGCACTGTTGTGATTTTTTTCCACCACAGATTTACCTGTCGTAGAGCTTCGTATAAAGTGAATTATACAGTACGCATCTTTCACATAAAGCTTTTTTACTCAAACATAGGGCTTTTGAGATTCATCTATCTATTCACCTGTATCATCTTCTGAGAATAAATTTTTTTAGTAGTTGTATTCATTTCCAGGGTGGGCATAAAAAACAGCAAAAATTGAGCGGCTTCAAACAATGGACGTTTATTTTCTAAGTTTGGAGACCAGAAGTCTGAAATCAAGGCACTAGAATGGCCGTGGTCCCTCTGATAGCTCTAGGGCAGAGTTCTTCCTTGCTTCTTCTAGCATTTGCTACCTGGCAGCCACCTTTGGCATTCCTTGGCTTATAGATGCATCGCCATAGTCACGTGACTGTCTTCTCCCTTTGAATCTTCAGACCATCTTCCCTCTGTGTTTCAGTCTTTGAATCCAAATCCCCCCTTTTATAAAGACACCAGTTTTACTGGTCATCAGCCTCATTTTAACTTGACTACTTCTATAAAAATCCCATTTCCAAGTAAGGTCAAATCCTCAGGTATTGGGAGTAAAGGCTTCAATCTTTCTTTTTTGGAGGATACAATTCAATCCATACTGGTAGTTCATTCTCTTTTATTGCTGAATACTATTCCATTGTATGAATATTATACAGTTTATTTATTTATTTATTTATTTATTTATTTATTTATTTATTTTTTTTTTTAATGTTTATTTATTTTTGAGAGAGAGACAGTATGAGCAGGGAAGGGGCAGAGAGAGAGGGAGACACAGAATCCAAAGCAGGCTCCAGGCCCCGAGCTGTCAGCACAGAGCCTCATATGGGGCTCGAACTCACAAACTGGGAGATCATGACCTGAGCTGAAGTTGGACGCTCAACCAACTGAGCCACCCAGGTGCCCCTATTATTTTTAATTTATTCTATAGATGGACAACTGAACTCATTCTAGTTTTGAGATATGACAAAACTGCTATAAATACCCTCATTCGGGTCTTTTTTTTGGTATGCTCGTTTGTCTTAGTTTGAATGCTAAGATCATAGAAATTGCTGGATCATAAGGAAAATACATTACTTACTTTGATTAAAAACTGTCACATCTTTTCCCAAAGATTTTGTATTATTTTGTATACCATGTAACAACGTGTAACAACTTTGGCTGCTCGACTTTGTCACGGTTCCTTACAACACGGTTACTGTCGTATGTAGTTTTTGGTTTGTGTGCTCATTAAGACTTTATTGGCGCTAAAAGAGCTTAAGACAAATTGACCAAAAATCCAAAGTTGCCTTGGTACAGATGCTCCTTGGTTTGGGAAAACTCAGAATCACTGCCGCTAGGAAGGTAGAGAACAAAGCACATCGCACTAAGTGGCGGCAAGGCATTCCAATGAGTGGAACAGTGGGACGGGATTGGTGGACACGGGAGTCACCAGGGGATGCGTCACACAGTGGGTCATGCCTCACACATACTGTGTGTCTATGCACCCCACCAAAAAAGGGGGGAACCGAAACCCGATAGCAGCGGTAATAAAGAGCCCTGGCTAGTAGCAAAGTGGCCTGGGTGTCCCTGTCTCTCCCGTGCACAAGCTGGAATCTGGAGGCTTCGAAAAAGTGCCAGTGTCAAGGGGAGATCAGGGCCCCTACTGCCTAGGAAGGCACGGTTCCCAGCTAGGTGGTCACTGGGGGGTCACCACGGTGAGCAAGAACCTAAGGGTGGTTCTCCAAGCTCCAGTATGTTTTTCAGTTGCAACCCCCATCCAGGTACATGCCTCCTTCACTAGCTGATGTGACAGACTCCTCCAAACTCTGGCACAGGACCAACTTATTTCTGATACCACCCCCTGCTCATTGAACCTGTGCCCACAGGTAGAGGGTCTTTAAATCTGGGGGTGGTTCGGAGAACAAAGAGGGGTGGGGCGCTCAGGTTGTCTAACAGGCCACAGGGACTGTGGGCGTCTCCACGGAGATGGGCCTTCTTGGCCATTGTCTTCCACCAAATCCTTGGGGGGGCGCCTGGGTGGCGCAGTCGGTTAAGCGTCCGACTTCAGCCAGGTCACGATCTCGCGGTCCGTGAGTTCGAGCCCCGCGACGGGCTCTGGGCTGATGGCTCAGAGCCTGGAGCCTGTTTCCGATTCTGTGTCTCCCTCTCTCTCTGCCCCTCCCCCGTTCATGCTCTGTCTCCCTCTGTCCCAAAAATAAATAAACGTTGGAAAAAAAAAAAAATCCTTGGGAAGGACTCTGGGAAGAAGCCATTAGCCTGAGAATAGCCACCTTCCTGCTCTCTGGCCTCACGGCCAGTCTTGCCAGAACCCCTTGGAGTAAGGGGGCGAGGCCACCAGACATGGTCAGCGCTTTGATTTTCAGAGTGCAGCAGAGAACCGGGGCGCTGTCCGGCCTGGCACGGTGCCCCCTCACCACCCTCAATGTGGGAACAGCCATTGGCAGCTAAAACTGACAGCAGAACTGTTTCTCCGGATCTCGTCACAGGTGTTGATCCTAAACTCGAGGATCCTAACCATCTCCCATCTCCATCATCCACCACTAACACGTGCGAGACAAACTCGGCGCGAAGATAGTTTTCAGTACTCCTTAAATGCAGAAAACCCGCAAATGCTGTTTTTTCTTTCAATGACAGCCCTTTGAGAACACAGACAGGGGGCCAGTGTGGAACCTGGCCGCCTGCAAGGAGCCACCTGCCAGGGGCCTGCTGGGGCACTCAAAGGCGAAGTTTTCTTCTTTCTAAAACACCATCCCCTTTCTATAAAAGAGAAGAGAGCAAACAGACGAAAGGCCTACTCTGAGATCAGGGGCTTCCTCCCTCCGCCCCGGGTACTCAGTGTGGCTGCTTTGGCATGGGGCCTCCCTGCCCAGGGGCTGGCAGAGGGCTCCCATCTCCTCGTCCTGTGGGCCAGCGGTGGGTGCTTGTTCTGTCTCGGATCTTCTCTCCCTCAGTTGCTCCTCTCCTGTGGCTAACAGTGGCCCTCCAGTTTCAGCAGTGGAAAACAGGTATCCATTGATTTATTTTACTTTTTATTATTCAAAATAAGAGCTGCTGGACTGAGTCCCCTTCTGGTACTGGGACAGCCCCACCACTGCACTGTGCCTCCGCGAGGAGCCTTGCAACATTGCCACCTCAATCGATGTGTGACTGAAACTGATTGCCAAGGGTAACTGTCCTGGGACAGCTCGGCCTGGCTCACCTTGGAGGGCCGGCTTCTGAAGACAGAGCTCTGAGCCAGGGCGCCCAGTGAGAACGGCTGTAATGCCACCTCCTGACTGGCCTGGTGGGCAGGGAGATGTCTGTGGCTGGGCCCAGGAAGCTCAGAGCTGTTCATCCAGCATCCTCCAGGATCGGCCTTGCCTTTTGGGATTCCCTGGGTCGGCCTGTCCAAAATACCCCCGAGGCAGCACGGGCCACACAACCAGGTTGAAGGGGATGGGGAATGTCCATGGCAGCCGTGTGGCTGGCCCTGGCACGGATCATGCCCATCTGGGTCATGGGTCTGGAAGTACGTGTTCCAGGGCCAGCTCTGGCTGCTCTGATCATAGCCTGGCCCTGGGGTCATAGCCTCCTGGGGTCATATCTGACCCCTGCATAGATGGTGTTGACCGGCTCCCTGGGCTTCCTGAGCAGCAGGAAGCTTTTCTACAGGTACAGTTCAGGAGCCTCAGCAGGTGTTTCCAGTGCTGCTGTGAGGACAGGACCTTTGGGTCGCCTATGACAAGGATCTCACATCATGCTTTGGTCAGGGCCATGTTAAGCTGTCTGGGCTTGTTTAAAAATCCAATGCCTTGTTGCTCAGTAGCCCATATGCAGGAGCGTTAGATAAAGTCCTTTTGCTGGCCCTGGAATGTGTCCATGTGAGTGAATTCTACTTCCCGGGATGCAGGGAGCCTCTGAATTGCATGTGTTGCATCAGGTAGGATGCTAGCCCCGGATAAGGGCCTGATGATGCCGATCTGGTCTGGCTTGGCACCTTCCTTCAGCAGCTTTGGGACGATCTACTCCGTGTTTGCAGTCTCCTTCCTATTCAGGCAGAAGCTGCTTCAGCTGGCAATCTCCTCTGGGCTCTGGGCCACCTAGAACATCCGGTCGGGGGTCACTGGAAATCCAATCCCTTCTTCATACGATCTGCTGCAGCAATGCCTTTCTGAAGAGGGACCTCTTCAGGCATTGGTCACCCGTGAAGATGAGCTACTTGGCTCCCAGGACCATGCATTCCCTCCAGCTCAGTGGCATGGGAGCGTGCATCAATTAAAAGGGGCCTCCGTTGCCCACACCCATACCTACATCTGTGCTCATAAGCAGCTCGTTCTCCGTGGCGAGCTTCAGGGTCAGGTGCGGCTTCTCTTCTGCCAATAACAGCTCCCCGTCTCTTCCTTCAGTTGGTGCAGCTTCTGGAACTTGGCAGGCTATCCGTGCTCTTGACCTGGTTGTGCAGGGCCAGAAGTGATACTGAGTCCTCATCCAGAACAGCATGACTCGCAGCCCTGTCTGGTGGATCTTCTCGTTAGCTGATCGATGCCTATATTACTTGGAGCACAAATAGGGGCGCACTTCCCCCGGCCAGGTGGTAACTGATGGGGGCCAAGGTGACCATCTTCCCGGTGCCTGACAGTTCCTGCATCCTGGCTTGTTGGTCTTTACTGCACAGTCGTTATCTGTAAACCTGAAGACTGGTTCAGGTTGGGGAGTCCTTCTGCCATGAAATTTTGGGGCAGCTGGCATCTGACGATCATGTCCTCCAGCTGGTGGCTGATGTAACCCCATATGGAGGTCTCCTCCAGTGCAAACATTTTCAGCGTGCTCCGCGTGTTGTGGAACGAGGTTGACTTCCACCTGAAATCCACCTGGAAGTGATGATTTCCTCCACAGGCACGTTCATTACTGCTCTGCAGCTCAGTGGTGATCTCATCACCATAATTGACAGGGATCTCGATGACGTGGCTTATCACTTTGCACAGGGGGTGCCCACTCCATTTCCTTTGTACGCAGGCATATCTAGTCCCCTTGGGTAAGCTGCATATCCCAAACAAATTCTGGCTGAAGCCTCATTAGCAGAGCACTCATACTCAGTCTTAGGCAGAGTAAAGTAGGCAATTGTGTTCTCGTTAAGGACCACGTGCCGCCTTGCCATAATGTTATCTTGACACTGGGACTCTTTCCGGTTTCTTATCATAGTTGGCCTCCACCTTGGTGCGAGGACCAGCTAGGATCCGGTCGTGGTAGGCGTCCTCCTATAGCCGGACGACGCTCTCTGGCTCCTCCCAACCCTGGCTTCTCTAAGTCTGCAAGGTGGCGGAAGGATTTTCCTGCCCCAGCGCTTCCACACGGCGGGTTGATCTGCAGGGTGGTGATGTGCCCAGCCCACAGCTACTGCTGCTCAAAGCGGGTCTTGCCTCGTTAGCGCAGGAAGCCTCAGTTCCGAGTGGTCCCGGGTGGTGCAGTTGAGGCTGTTTTGACTGGGCCGTTTGGACGGCAGCGCTTTGACCCAGTTGACACTGGCAGGATTGAAGCCGAGGGGGAAGACGGTGAGCCAGCCACCCTTAGAACATTCCAGAACCGTCTCTCAGAGAGGCCCAACCTGGTGGCGAGTCGCCCCCAGGTAGTGATTTACGTTGCGGCTGCGAGGCGTTTTTACACGTGGGTTACAGCCCCTCCTCTTGCTGCTCTTACAGTAAATCAGGCAAACAGTACTGTGTATTTTGCAGAAACTGCGCGCAAGCCCGGGGAGACCCTTTGCCTTACAGGTATCTACATATTCAAAGTTCAACTCGGTGAGCAACTGGCGAGGTTTGGCTACGCTGTTATCCACGGACCCCGTGACGCAGGATGCCGTCGGTGCTTCCCAAGCTGCTGTCGGGGTTGCCCGCCCGCGCACAGCCTCCTCCAGACCCTTCGAACCTTTGCTCCTGGCTGGGGAGGGTGAAGTCAGTGAACTTGGGCTTGAGTATGCAGCCCAGTAGTTAGTCCCCTTCGGAGTCCAGCAGGATGAGCGTCCCTAAGCTGGGCCCCTCCGCCCGCCAGCGCATGGTGCCATCGGGTGGAGTCCAGAGGCCACCGGGACTTTGGTACAGCCGGACTTGTGGCGGCGGCGGCGGCGGCAGGGCGGGTGGGCGGCGAACCTAGTGCACCCAGACCCTGCAGCCCCCTGGGGCCGCCCCTCACGTTCACCGCCAGCAGCTCCCCGCAGAATGCACCGCAACCCCCTGCGGTGAGTAGTTTTACTTTGATCCCTTCTGGCCAGTGTGAAGTGGCCTCTCTTGCATTCCTGACTTCCGATAGTGTTGTTTTTTAGTCTGCGTTTGAGAATTTCCATTTGATGCTTTTGATAGAAATGTCCCGTTTCCTGGTTCATTGTTCCATCTTGTTATCCCTTGTGATCCATTAATCACAGTTAAAATCTGTTTCTGAAAACCAGTATCTGGATCACCTGTGCATCAGTTTCCTTTTTGTTTTGTTTTGTTTTCTGAGCTTTTATTTTGTATACCTGAGAACTTTTTTATTGAATTATGGAAATTAAGTTTAAAAATAATAGAGGTTCCTGGAAAAAAAAAAAAGTTGCCTTTCTCCAGAGAGGATTTCTTTAGCTTCTGGCAGGCAATTAGAGTAGGCATGGATTACTTTAATCCAAACAGATTGAGCCGATTCACAGCTGGGTTTCATTCTTTGTAAGGCTGGTCGATTTCTTTTTTCCTTTTTTTTTTTTTTTTTAGTAGTTTCTCCTCCCCCCGCCCACCCCCCAGCTTTATTGAGAAATAATTGACCTACATCGCCGCATAAATTTAAGGCATACAGCTGATGGTTTGATTTACATATATTATGAAATGATTAGCACAATAGGTTCAGCTAATATTCATCTTCTCCTATAAATACAATAAAAGGAAAAGAGAGTTCCTTGTGATAGGAGCTGTTAAGATTTACTCTTAAGAGCTTTCCTACATGTGTACAATAGTATTAGCTACAGTGATCATGTTTATGTTACATCCATTGTGCTTGTTTGTCTGATAACTGGAAGTTTGTACCTTTGATCACCTTCCCACCTTCCAGTCAGTCCCCCCTGCCCTCCATCTTTGGTAACGCCAAGTCTGATCTGTTTTTCTGTGTTAGTTTTCTTTTCCTTTTTTTAAAGATTCTATGTAAGTAAGATCGTATACGGTATTTGCCTTTTTCTGACTTACTTAACTTAGTCTATTGACTTCAGGATCTGTCCATGTTGTCATAAACGGTAGGATTTCTCTTTTTTGTGTGGGGGTTAATAATATTCTGTGTGTGTGTGTGTGTGTCTATCACAACTTACTTATCCATCCATCCATCGATGGACACTCAGGTTGTTTCACTGTCTTGGCTGTTGTAAATAATGCTGCTATGAACATGTGGGTGAAGATACCTTTTTGAGTTAGTTTTTCATTTCCTTTGGACATATTTCCAAAAGTGCAATTTCTAGACCAATGGTGGTTCTTACTAACCTTTTGAATATCCTCTATATAGTTTCCCATAGTGGCTGCACAAATTTACATTCCCACCATCAGTGTATAAGGGTTTCCTTTTCTCCACATCTCTTCCAGCTTTTGTTATATTTTGTCTTCTTGATGATGGTCATTCTAAAAAGGTGTAAGGTGGTATATTCTTGTGGTTTTAATTGGTATTTCCCTGATGAGTAGTGATGTTGAACATGAGGATGAACTGTGTCTAGTTTAACCTCACTCTTAGAGTGTAGCCCTTCTGGGGTTCAATTGAATACTTGGGGTTTTTATCAGAACCTTACCTAATGGTGATCCTTTCATGCCATTTATTATGTCCCCCAAACCCTTAAACTGATAAAAGTCCTGTCCAATTTCTCAGACTCATAGCGGTTACTTTCTTCTCTTTTTTTACTTCTTGGCCTTCTTGTCTTACATTAGCAAATGACTTAAAGGGCAAGGAAGATCAGACTGTTGAGCTGAATTCTTTGAATTTTTTATCTAAAATCTTTGTGTTTTAGGCCCTTGCAGCCTTGATCCCTGAACTCCTGTTTTAGTCTTCTAGACTCATGAGATTGCTGAAGTTCTTTAAAAGACCATTGACTGTTTGAAGCAAAAATAATAATAATGGATTGTGGGGTCTATCGAATATGTTGAACTAAAATATATGAGTTCAATACAAGGAATTGAGTGGGGATTAAATGAATTATACCATTATATGGTTATTTACGTAGTATAATACTTGAATTGAGACTGTGATAAGTAAAGATTGCATATTGCAATCTTCAGGTGAAACACTAAAACACACAGACACACACACACACACCAAGAAATATTGCTAAAAATCAGAAAGAAGATACAATTGTATAGTAGAAAATACTTTATAAGCTCAAAAGATAATTTCAAGAAATGAATGTTGGAGCAAATAACAGATGCTATAGATAGAAAACAAATAGCAGGATAGTAGAATTAAAGTGATCTGAACAAAGCCATACTGATTTTAGATATAAATGGATTAAGCACTTCATTAGAAAGAAATTATAAGAGTAGATAAAAAGCAGACCCATTTGCATGTTGTATACAAGATACATCTGTAATATCTAAAAACACAAGTTGAATTTAAGAGTAGAAAAAAATGTGCCTTAAAAATACTAAGTGTAAGTAAGCTGTTGATAATGTGAAATGGAAACCTGTCGTATGACACAGCAATTCCATTTCTAGGTATTAAGCCAAGAGAAAGGAAATACGTGTCCCTAGGAACATGTATACGATGTTCATAGCAAACTTTATTTATAGTAGGCAAAACATGAAAACAGTCCAAAGGTGAATCAGTACAAACAGGGATTAACAAATTACAGTATATTTATATAATGGAATATTACTAAACAAAAAGGAATATTCTTTTGATTGCTGACACAGTACAGCTAAATCTCAACAATATTATTTCTGTAAATGAGTCTGGATGCACAAGAGTATTTTATATGTGGCTTCATTTTCACGAGTTCCAAGATTTGGCACATCTATTTCCTGTTAGTAGAACTTGGAAACTGGTTGTCTCTAGGGGAAAGCAGACTAAGGATGAGGGACATTGGGGGGTGATGAAAATGTTCCAAATATTAATGTGGGTGGTAGTTAAATGGAGGTGTACAGGTACAGCATCACTTAAAAATGAATCTGGACTGAGACATTAATGTATTTGTTTCTTTATAATAAGATAATAGGTACCTATCACTTGTTTTAAAAAAAAGAAGGGGAGGGGAAGGGGGAATAATAATTCCAAAGGTAGAGCTGGACTTTAGGTCATTTTAGTGGGTCACTTTGTAATATATAAGTGAACATGTTGAAACCATTGAAAAATTCAGTGGATTTATGAATTTTTTCTTCCAATAATGGTGGTTTTCCCAAAACTCCTAACTTGAGTTCCAATGCACATCTCCTAGTTACGTGTCCAAACTACTGGATAAATGGGACGGAGAGGGTTTAGGTTTAAAGAGTACAGTATTTATGCTTTGAGTTTATATCAAAATGCCTAAAACATTAAATCAGTCATCTGCTGAGATGAAGATGTCACGTATTCACAAATGCCTTAGAATTTGAACCAGAAGAAAATGTAGCCTGAGCCTTCTAGCCCAATGGATTTAATAAAATATTACAGATATTTTCAAAAATTGAAGGTAAAGATGGGTATAATCTTTGAACACATTGGGGTCCAGAGGAGAGAAATGAGAACTACAAAAGGGTCAAATGGAAATTTGAGAATTGAGATGAGAAATTCACTGGAGTTTGCAACAACAGATTGGAAAATGAGAAGAGATCAGTGAACTTGCAGATAAGTCAATATAAATAAGCCAAACCAAAGCCCAGAGTGAAAATAATAATAATAAAAAAGAAGACTCATTGACCTGTTTATTATAGGACAATATCAAGAAATCACACATATGTGGAACTGGAATCAAAGAGGGGGGCGGACTTTGCATTAGAGAAAAATATTTGGAGAAAAAAAATGTTGAAACATTTTCCAAATAAATTAGGAAAGCTTCGTTGCTTATTGAACCTCAAAGCTCAGTATGACTTGCAAGGTGAACTTTTCTTTGCAAACTGACCATTTGACGGTGGGTTTTAAATTTTATTGAGATATAGTTGAACAAGACAAGTAAACATATTTTCAGTGTACATTTCAGTGAGTTTTGGCATGTGAATATACCCTCCCCCCTCAGCTGACTTCTGCCCACGTTTAATTCCTCCTGCTGATACCTCTCCCTTGTTCCAGACAACCAGCGATCTGTCATGAAGAGAGAGTTGGCATTTCTAGAGTTTCACATAAATGAAATAACATTGTATGTACTTCTTTCTGTTTGCTTTTTCTTTACAAAAAAAATTTTTTTTTATGTTTACTCATTTTTGAAAGACAGAGAGCACAAGCAGGGGAGGGGTGGAGAGAGGGGGACACAGAATCTGAAGCAGACTCCTGGCTCTGATCTGTCAGCCCAGAGCCCGATGCGGGGCTCGAACTCACGAACCGCGAGATCATGACCAGAGCCGAAGTCTGATGCTCAACGGACTGAGCCCCCCAGATGCCCCTGTTTGCTTTTTCTTCTTAGAATTTTTTGGAGCTTGATCCGTGTTGTTGTCTATCAGCAGTTCTTTTTCATCGCTAAGTAATAGAATTCTCTTGAATGAATTTACTCAAACTGGTAAAATTAAGCTACAGTGATGTAAGAGTGATTGCCTCTAGCAGGAGGATGAGGACATTAATTGGGAAGGGCCTTGAAGCAAGTTTCTGGGGTGTGAGTGCTGTTTTTATTGTGTACACGTTTGTCAGAACCTGTTCGACTGTTCTTAAGATACATGCGCTTCACCGTGTGTAATTTGTATGACAGGAAAAGGAAAAAGGCAGGGAAGGGAAAAATAAAGCAGGGAAGGGTGACTGAATCGTCACCCTCATCTCTTGATATTCTTGTACGCTTGAGTCAGTGGTTTATTTTTCATGTTTCTGGTTATCCGGAAGTACTGTCTCTGGACATATTTTTAAAGCATTTTCCTGTGATTTTACTCTTTTGCGAAGGCAAACGTAAGAAAAGTGTACTTTATGGCAGCCTTTATCAAAACACTCGAATCATTACTCCTCCCACACTGTCTCTATGGAGATGAAATCTTTGCCCTAAACTGAGTATATGTATGATAATGTCCAATATATTATATATTAGAATGGAGTTGCAAAGGTTAAAGCGTCATTTTTGGAACGTTTTTCTTTGTCAGTAAAATGTGATAGAGCATCATGCATCCCTTACATCAGGAAGACTTAAATTTCATTAAATGATGAGACATTCAGACTAACTTGCAAGTCAAATAATTGCAATTAAATACATATTTTTATTAAATGGCGATTGAAGTTTGGACATTCCTTTTTTTCATTCAGACTTTATTAACACCTTTATTTTAGAGTAAGTAGACTTTATGTGCTTTACCTTCTCCCAAAACCTTTGGTCTTTCTAATAATAAATTCTAGCTTAAGTAGCAAAGTAATTATATTTTGTATATGGTTTGGTGTACATGATTCTGTGTTAGGCTGTAGATAATTAAGTTGGATTCAGTATTGGAATATTACTGAATATACACAATATTTAATATCACTCAATATTAGGTTCAATGTTAAGCTATATGTAACTTAAGCAAAGGCCGTTGGCTTTATCAGAACCTGCTGGTGCGTGGACCAACTCTTGTAACAGACCCTTTTCACAGTATGCTGCTCAGTCTTCCGTTTCATTTAAATACCATTCATTACAACAGAGCAAAAAATGTACAGTTGAGTGTCCAAGTGTATTTGAAAAATAATTACTCAGCCAGACAGATCTAGAGCACCCCTGGCTTGAGTTTCGCTTCTTGTAGGGTTTGGATCATTACTTTACCACTAGAACTTCAGTACAATAATCCCCATTGAGTGATAATTTATCAACATACCTGCTCTTCTTAGCTCAAAATTCCATCATCTGACACTCTGAATCATTCACGATGGGACCAGGGCACCCCCTACCCCCACCCCCATGTGTTGAGACAGTCTCATGGTTCTGGGATCTCCAGCATCACTGTCTTGAATGGAAGGAACTCTCCATAGTTCAAACTCCTTAGCCTATGACCTCCTCTGAAGAATGGCCTTTCTGTTCCTTGACTTTGCTTCTGCCTCCCCTTGCTCACCAGTCTGGCTGCTCAGATATTCTCTCTGACCCCAGGGACTGACAGACTCATTCTTGTGATCCGGTACCTAGGTCATTCTTCCTCAGATAACCTATCCACAGGGCTGGATCTTTCTTTGCAAAGAATCTCAGCGTAAATGTTTCTTCTTTTTATTTTTTCCTCCACTTTATATAAGTATAATTGAAAAACACATACCAATTTTAAGGTGTACAATGCGATGTTTGGAAATACATATACATTGTGGAAACGAGCACCACAATCGAAGTAATTTAATATAACCATCACCGTACGTAGGTACCATTTTGTGTGTGTGTGGTGGAAAACACTGATGATCTATTCTCTTAGCAAATTTCAAGGATACAGTAGAATATTGTTAGCTGTTGTCACCATGCTGTACGTTAGGTCCACAGCACTTACTCACCCTCCGTAACTGAAAGATTCTACTCTGACCAATCACTCCCCGTGTCCCCCACCTCTCAGGCCCTGGCAACCACCATGCCACTCTACGCTTTTAGGAGTTTGTCTTGGTCAGATTTCACATACAAGTGAGATGATGTAGTATTTGCCTTTCTGTGTCTGGCTTCTTTCACTTAGCATAATGTCTTCCAGGTCCTTCCGTGTTGTTGCAAATAGCAGGATCTTCTTTCTGGCCCCACCACCCCCCCCCCCTTCTCTGAAATGTCCATGTGATGCGGCCCCTGTATGTATTTCCAGTCATTCTTTATAATGTTCCCTGTATTATTACCTGTATCTTTATGTTCATCAAACTCTTAACTCTTACCTGATTTGTCTGTTACTTACTTGTCCATTTTCTGTCTCCCTCTATTGAACTAGAAGCAAGGTTGTGCGTTCTGGTTCACAAATCCAGGGGGAAGGCCCTTTTGCACTGCGGTTTATGTGAACAGTGCCCCCCAGAGGAGGGTCAGGTAAATCAACACAGCTCCCTACCGTGGCCCTGCAGAACAGGCAGCACTCTTGCTAAGTGATGTTATTCCTAGTCCCTAAAACAGTGCCTGGCCCACAGCAGGTGCTCCAGAAATACTTGCTGAAAAACAAACTCTTGAGTTTCTGCTTTCAGGAGGCTAAGGGAGCTAGTGAATTTTCCTCGGCTGTAACCTTTTCCATTTCTATCGCGGTGCTGATTGCTTGCAAAAAAAACAAAAAACAAAAAACAAAAAAAAAACAAAAAACCTACATTGAATACACAGTGAAAATATACATTGCAAAGAAAAGAATCAATGATTTAACTGAATTGCTTAAGAAACAAATTACTTAAGAGTGATGTGCTCCTGTTACTGATACTTGAGTTTAATATTAATGATTATGGGAAGAATGTATTTGTTTATCTTTGTCATTAATATTTGGGTATGTATTTGTGTTTAATCATTAATGGCTAATGTGCTACCAATATGTGATATTACCCATCTTTCTAAATCTTTTGGGTTAAGACCACTTTGCTAGGTACATTGGATTTCAAAATAATTTATGTGAGTCTTTGAAATGAAAAATATTCCTCATTCTCCAACACTAAATATGTTAATGAAAAATAATACCACATTTTATTTAAAAGGAAGTAGAACATTTTCTTCCAAAACTTGAAACGCAGTCAGTAATAGAGATACATGTAGGAAATCTAAATTTGTGAGCTCAAATTTTAAAGGGCCGGGATCATGAAATTTAAAATATATTCTCTGTCACGGAGCGTATACTTATGCCCTTTTAGCGTTAAGATCCTGCATGAAATCTTTCCCATTTTCCGTGTCCTGAGAAGTTTTTAAACACTGTAGGGTTGGATTTGTTTTCATCCAAACTGATCTTTGGACTCCGGGTTGAAGGCATGTGTGCGCTTTGGTAAGATGAGGTGAGGTTGGTGTACCTGATGAGTAATGGATCCTGCGTGCCGACATCGCGTTCTCTGGAATTGATCACAATCGCGAAAAGCCAACCCCTTTGCCTTCCACACCCAGATACAAAATACAAATGCTGCAGCTAGCGTATTTAAAAAAAAAAAAAATAGGCTTTTTATTACACTTCGGCGTTTCCTCCTTTTTCTCTGCGGTATCATTTGAAGTCTGCTTTTTAAAACAGAAGTTGAACAAATGAATCCTTCTGTCCTCACTTTCGGTTGTCAGCAGTGCTTCAGCGTGAGATGAAATAAATTGCCAAGCCCTTTCATCTTCTGTAATCAGCGCTGCACAGCTGAGTACACCCACAGCCCCGCACGCCGCCTCTGCCGGCACTTTGTGCCAAACAGGAAGTCTTGGGGAGTGCCCTTTCCAGGCCTCCACACCGGAGTGGGTTTATTTTGCTGCCTCCCTTCCTTTCCCGTTTCCTTGCCTCTTCCACCTCCGTGCTGCCTGCCCTCAAACGCGTGAGCGATCCATTTTCTGCAGGAAAGAAGTTTTAGGGAGTAACATTATTTTTCAAAAGGTCTGTTTGACATAGGCTTGTCCCCCCCCCCCCTGCCCCCACACCCTACGACACACTCAAATGTAGCGTTATTGCTGTAGTCAGACACCTAGCCACAAAATTTACAAGTGGAAAAATGCTTGGTGGGGCCTTGAACCGTACCTTTGCCATATCAGAGTGCTTTCTTTTTAAAAGCATGGAAGAAGCAACACGTTCATATTTATGTCACCAAGCAGGACATTCACAGAGATTTACTCACAACACATGTTCTCTTTCCAGCACCCAAACTATGTGGGAGTCTATTAGGGAACAAAGCAGAGGCTAGAGCTTGATGTGGGGGCCAGGGACAGACACCTGCTAGTTTGGGGGGGATTTTTTTGTTGTTTCATTTTGCCAGTAACCGATTCTTTTTTCAGACCGTCCTTCCTCTCCTTTGTCTGCTTCTGGTGGGGCTCTCAGTTGCCGATTCCTCTACTTCCTTGTCCTTCTCTTCCTTCTAGTAGGCCGCCCTGCTGATGTTGGCTGAGCTGGTAGTTACTAGGGAGCTGGTACTGTTCTAAATGCCTTACCTGTATGAACTCAGTGACTCCAACAAAAAGATGAGATAGGTATAATTTATTAGGTATAATATATTGTCTCCATTCCTGGGATGAGGAAACGGAGGCAAAGATTGGCTGAACACTTTACCTGATGTCACATTAGCAATGGGTGGGACCGACATCCAAACCCGGGTCCTGTGTCTCCAGGCTTGTGCTCTTATCTCGTACACCCCAGTGTTGCCCTCAATGTGGACAGATGACCCGTATCCCTGCCTTCTATACTCAGAGGATAAGGCATGTGGCCCAGTAGGACAGAGAGGTTGCAGGTGATGAAGGGCTCATGCTGTCTCCCTGCATTGGCTGCATAGCTGGCAGGATGGGACTCTTGGGTTGATAGGGAGTATCATGCCCATCACATGCAAAGATGAAACTCTAATGATATTTATTGAGTTCTGGTGTGGATACCTCTAATAAATTCGATTTATATCATGATGCTTTTGTTTTTTGCTTTAATGAGAAACAATAGGTTCTTTTTGTTTGCTCAAGCCAACTACATTTAGATTTCTGTTTTTAAATTTTTTTAATGTTTATGAAAAAATTTTATTTTAACATTTATTTTTTGAGAGACAGAGACAGAGCATGAGCCGGGGAGGGGACAGAGAGAGAAGGGGAGTCACAGATTCCAAAGCAGGATCCAGGCTCCGAGCTGTCAGCACAGAGCCCGACGCGGGGCTCGAACTTACAAACCGCAAGATCATGACCTGAGCTGAAGTCCGACGCTTAACCGACTGAGCCACCCAGGCGCCCCATATTTATTTTTGAGAGTGAGAGAGACTGAGTGATGAGTGGAGGAGGGGCAGAGAGAGAGAGGGAGACACAGAATCCAAAGCAGGCTCCAGGCTCCAAGCTGTCAGCCCAGAGCCTGATGTGGTACTTGAACTCATGAACCATGAAATCATGACCTGAGCTGAAGTTGGATGCTTAATTGACTGAGCCACACAGGCGCCCCTGGATTTCTTTTACTGAGGGAAGAAACTTTACTGAGTGATGGAGGGAAAAAGCAGTTTCTAGAAGTTCTCAAGTAATCGTGGATGATCCCCATCTACCCTCACCTGCCATCACCAGCTGCCCCCACTCCTCATGGCTATATTGAAATCTACATTAGCCCTCTGGAAATGATAGAGTCCACTCACCTAAGCTGTCTGCTTCTTAAAAGTAGCCTTTTTGAAATGAGAGAGTATGGTAGCCTGAAATTGTGTATTGGTCTTGTAAATTTCAATGTAGAAATTTAAATTTTATCTCCAGTGGAAAGAAACTAGAAAAGAATTAGTGTTTTCCAGCCACTTTCTGGTGAGGGATCAACAACACTTGGAAACCAATTGTATCAACAGACCAGAAAAGGCAGTGCCTGGGGAATGAGTCTCTTCCTGGAGACCTAGTGGGACGGACAGAAGGGAAATTATTTCTCCTTAGGCTTTCATTCAAATGCGCTCTCTCTTGAGACCAAACTCTCCCTATTTTTAAATGACTCTATCACTATGCAGATGAGCTGTGTAGGGAGTATACAATGAACATCTCTCATTGTTACCTCTTAGTTGTCCACAATAGAGCACTCCCAGTTGGGATTATGGAAAAGGGCAACACGATGGCTGCCTGCCCAAATTTTGCAGAGCTGCCTTGTTTCATGGGAGAGAGTTGTGTTGTATTCACACTGTATCCTAGCACCAAGCACAGTTCCTTGCACACAACATCTGACGTTCACGTGATGGTTAATTTTATACGTCAACTTGGCTAGCCACAGGATGCCCAGATTAAACGCGATTTCTGGGTGTGTCTGTGAAGATGTTTCTGGATGAGATTAGCATTTGAATCCATGGAGTTTGTAAAGTAGATTATCCTCCCCAGTGTGTGTGGGCATCGTTCAGTCTCTTGAGAGCCTCCATAAAACAAAAAGCAGAAGGAGGAATTTGCCCCTTTTTTTCCTGCCTGCCTCCTTGACATCTTACCTTCTCGTACCTTCAGCCTGGGATTTATACCATTGGCTTCCCTGGTTCTCCTGCCTTTGAACTTGTACTGAATTACACGACTGGCTTACTGGGTCTCCATCTTGCAGAGGGCAGATAATGAGACTTAGCCTCCATTATACTGTGAGCTGATTCTTCATCATAAATTACCATATATAGGAAAATACATATTATTTATAAAATATGTATATATGTTAACACGTATAAATGTGTAGGTTACATATATATATGTGTATATACATGTAAATGTGGATATGTATGTAGATATATATGTACTATATCTTTTGTATAATTTATAATAGGGGTGTATATATTATATTTTATATATAATGTATATATCATTTTAGTTCTGTTTTTCTGGAGACCTCCCATACAATTAATTGAACACTTCTGGCATGAAAACTTTATGTATTTAATGTTTTATTTATTTTTGGGAGACAGAGACAGAGTGCAAGCAGGGGAGGGGCAGAGAGAAAGGGAGACACAGAATCCGAAGCAGGCTCCAGGCTCTGAGGTGTCAGCACAGAGCCTGATGTGGGGCTCAAACTCACCAACTGCGAGATCATGACCTAAGCCAAAGTCGGATGCTTAACCGACTGAGGCACCCAGATGCATCAAGACTTTTAAAGAACTTAACACACATTTTTTTGTTTGTTTAAACTAATTTTGTTCTTTGAGATGGGTATTGTCCTCATTTGACAGGTCCGGAAACCAAGGCACAGAGCTATGAAGTAACTTTAGCAAATGGCAGTCACCCAGGTATAAAGCGGTAAAGCGAGGAGTTGACCAGGCATTTAGCTCCTGAGGCCCGTTGGGTGAACCAGTGTGTTCCTCTAACTCCTTTTGTAGAAGGTACCTAGTGAATACTTGCTGAACTGAACTGAAATTTTTGAATTCACCCTGTGGCTTGTCTAGCAAGAGACAGGCCTTGTCTGTTATGAAAAGTAAGTTGTACCTCCCGGTTTTGGGAAGTAGCCACCTTCAGAATTCCACCCTTCCCCTGAGGCTTTGATGACCTTAAGATAACTCAAGTCTGCAGAATTACTGTACTAGCATTAGCATACATAATTAAATCTTTGTTGGAAAAATTAATATATTTAAATTTGCTTAAAATAAGGCTGACCACTAACAGCTCGGAGACTCTGTGTTATTCCGCAGCTTAGGAACATTTTAATGGCCAATAAAACTGCTCCCTAGATCCTAGCAGTTTTCAGAGTTTGAAATTATAGCTGAAGATACTGTTAATCATTCCTAAATTACCAACTGCTCACTCTTAACCTCTCAATTGTCTAGCTGATCTTTACATTTGAGAAAAATAATCAATAGGACTTCCCCAGAGGTAGATTATATGCAGGGCTGGTGTGCTTTATATACGTATATAGACATACAATATACAGATGGCTGTAGCATGGAAACTAACCACCCTGTCTAAATATGGATATATTTGAATGTAGGTCTAGGTATTTAACTAACTTGGAAGGGATCAAAAGATTTGACCATTGTAAAGTTGATGACATGAATGGTATTATTCAAATGTTTCCTTGTATAAATAGAGATTTATCAAGTTTCCAAAATATTTATATGTATTTCTATTTTGTTTACTTAGTGCATCTGCTTAGGGACAGATGTGAGGTTCTGCATTCCCACTATAAAATAGGGCAGAACAGTAGGCCTTTGAATAGATCTCTGATCATTTGGAGATTAAACATCACTTAAGACTGTTCATCCAAACTCAAATTATTCCATCACTTTGTAGCTATGAGTCAAAATGGGAGAATAGTAAAAAAAAGACAGTGATTGTAAAAAAGATTACGGTCTCTGTGTATAAATATAAAGTAACATATTCTGAACTCTCAGGGTGGAGAGGATGATACTCTTGAACCGTGCTTTGCAAACCCATTTAAAAAATTTTTTTTAAATGTTTATTTTTTTCTGAGACAAAGCATGAGTGGGGGGAGGGGCAGAGAGACAGGGAGGCACAGAATCGGAAGGAGGCTCCTCAGAGCCTGACGCAGGGCTTGAACTCACAAACCGCGAGATCATGACCTGAGCCAAAGTTGGTCGCTCAACCGACTGAGCCACTCAGGAGCCCCAACAAACCCATTTAAATATACCAGCAGTACTCGGCAGTCTGCTCTGATGTAGCTAGCTTCATGCTGAGGTTGAGGTAACTCTTGTATCTACTTTTGGGGATATTTCTATGACTTTAAAAAACCAGACTAAAAACACATGGTTTCATCTGGCTAACTTCATTTACTCTGGAAATTCCATGATCATCTTATAACTCCTTTAAATTCAGTTGAGTAAACATAATAAAAGGCCAGTTCTGTACAAGATAATGTGCTTAGTGCTGTGGACAGTACAAAAATGATCAAACGTAGGTCTTATCTTTAGGAGTTTACTCAAGGGGGGGGCAGACAGGCATAAATTAATTATGAAATGTGTGTGTGCTATACATGAGGTGCCAGATCTGTTAGGAACAAAGCAGAGGCGAGAGTAATTTGTCTGATTGAGTGAAGGCAGGATGGCTCCAGGAAGTAGTAACATTGATGTAGACGACGATTTTGACATAGGAAGAAGTGGTGGTGAGGATATCCCATGAATGCGATCGCTTTTCATGTGAACCCCAGAAACCTTTTGGGGATGAGGAAGGGGCACATAGCGTACAGATTGGTAAGAGTCCAGACTAACATAGGAGGCTCCCCTAACAGCACCTTCTATTTATGTGACTTGAATCCCAACATCTACTGCTTGGCTTCTTTCCATGACTTCTTTAAGTCACAGTAAATACACTCTGTTTTACTTGGCTTACTAATGTCTCTAAAACTCCTGTTCTCTTACACAAAATAGCAGCGAGGCACTTATTAAGTGTCATGCAGAAACATTCTGCCCTTAGCAACTCATACATTAGGCCTTTTGTTCCTTCCGGGGGCTGGCTTGCCATTTCTTGCAGACATGACTCAACAAGGCAGGGCAACTTTCAGTTCAGTTATTGGCACCACAGAAGTGACCAGAATTGGAGTCTCACACCTTGAGACCCTCACACATTGAGACCTGTGCTGGATACAGCCCAACTTCCAAATCTGGGATTATTTCCTTCAAATTCACTAGCTCTCCTCCTCTCACTGGCTGCGGTTTGCTAGTGAGTCACCAGATGAAGATGTGTTGGACATGGAATCCACTGGGACCCTATCCACTTTGTCCATGTGTTGAGGATGTGCTGCATTCATAACAGTGTACAGTAACACCTTAGATGGCAAGGGACTTGTTCTACGAGTGTTCCTGAAGACGAGGGAACATTTCTAATACGTTTTAACTTGATGAATAAGCGACATCTTACAATACAAGGAGGCTGTGGCACCAAATGTCACATGACCAGCCCTGAGCCAGTGGTTCTTGAAATTCCCTTTGATACAAGTGCTATGGATTACAAGCATGTTTCCAGAATGAATTATGCTTGTAAACCAAGGTCTTATTGGTATTTTAATTCAGCTGTTTTGTAAACATGCCCTTTGTCTGCTTGTAGCATCTGTATTATCTCTTATTTAGCCCAAGGAGCACAACACTTATATTTAACCTATAACTGTAAACACCCATTAGGTTATTACAGTGCTAACTGAACTTAATTTGCTATGAATGAGAAACTCTGGGTTTCCAAATTGATGTAAATTCTAGAAAGCGACAGCCAGAACCTTTGCTTTTGGTCACTGTCATCTCCTGGCCCTGGGACCCTCACCATTTTAAGTCTCTAGAGGCTCAGTACTCTTTGAGAACTTTTCCATACCATCCGTTCTGTTAGAATTGTGCTAATGAATTTCTCACAATAAACATTACATTATAAAAACAGTACTTTGGGTGACAAAATATGGGGGTTCAGGCTTATAATCATGACCGTTTTCCCCCACTGTAATGCCTTCAATAATTATTTTTACCACCAGAAGTGAATTTTGTTATTGCCTTCTAAAAATAATACTTTGGTTCATCAAAACTGACAAAACACACTCTTCAGTTCTTCCTCAGTCATCCTTCATACTTCAGAAGTTTCTTGGTTTTCTTGGTGATGTTTAAATTTAAATCTTGGTGATGGTTAAATAGAAATACACTTCTACTTGGAGCTCAGTTCACCGTTGACAATGATAAACAGAAGAATAAAGGAAGTTATTGTCAAGAAAACAGTCCACAAACAGTGCAGTAGTATGTTTTTAGTTTCATGAAATATATTTTGTGGCTCAAGTGTGATCCATAGGGGGAAAACTATAGCATTTGAATCTTGGTATACATAAGAATCGTTAGACTGTTTATTAAACACATAGATTCCTGGCCTCATCCCAAACATTTCCAATATGGTAGATTTTTGGGTGGGGAGCAGGAATCTGCATTTTAGGTTTTTGCAACTTAATGAGATGGTTTTGGTGCAGTTGGTTTGCAGAATATTTTGAGGAAAAAATACAAAAGTGGCTACTCGTAACTAATCAGCCCCTTTTTACCCGATTTCAGTTTTTTAATTAAATTAGTGCCATAGGGGAAGAGTGTGTTGACTTTGTGACTTGTAAAGCAGATCTAAATTTGCAATTGAGAAAAACACTTAAGTGCCCACAATTTCCTGTGATTTGTCCTTTCATTGACTTTATGAACCAACCAGAAGCCCTTTGAATATTTCCAATAGGCCGTGGACCACACTTAAAGAATCACTTTTCTCAGCAGTCTTAAAATTATGGCAGAATGCCCAGAAACTGATATTTAACAACCATGGAAGTATATCTGCTTGAAATCTTACAAGTAAAAACAACTTTGGGAAGCCAGTTTCCACTTCATTATTTGGCACTGGATACATGTTTCACATCCACATTGGAGATCCACGTTCAAAGACAGAGACACTTCAATATTCCCGTTAATTTTATTGGCTTAAAAATAACAGCCAAAGAACATGCTGCTAATGTTGCTCTCTGGCGGCGTTGTTTGTTTATGTTCGGTCTTGGCTGGGCCCATTATCATGTCTGCATCCTTTGGACATACTTCGAGGAGCCACACGCTACAGTCTAATGATAGAGAAGCGTAAACGTGTAAATTTCTGCCTGCTCATACCGAAATATTTTAAAGTGAACAAAAGTTAGAATTACTCAGACTTAAAAGCAGTAAGTGAGTAAGCAAATACATGTAAATACCTGTATTTCATTGTTATTTTCCTTAAGTTTTTTTATTGTGTAATTGACATACAATAAACTGTTCAAAATTAAAGTATGTAATTGCGTAAGTGTTGGTTGGCATAGGTGTATATTTGTGACATTACCACTGCAGTTAAAGTAATGAACATACTCCTCCATTCCCTAAGTTTCTTTGTGTCCTTTTGTAATCTCTCCACCTCCTCCCTGTCCTCTGTTTATCATCATATAACTGCTAATTTATCTTCTGTTTCTACACAATATTTTATATTTGCTACCTAAAATTTTATGTAAGTGGAATCATACAACATGTACTCTTTTTTTATCTGACTTCTATTTTTGTTTAATGTTCGTTTATTTTTGAGAGAACAAATGCAGACAGGGGCGGGGCAGAGAGAGAGGGAGAGGGAATCCCCACACTGTCAGCACAGAGCCTAATGTGGAGCTTCACCTCGAGAATCACAAAATCATGACCTGAGCCGAAATCAAGAATTGGATGCTTAATTGACTGAGGCACCCAGTTGCCCCTTGTCTGACCATCTGTTATTCAGCAGAGTTATTTCTAAATTCATCCATGTTGGTATATATATCACTTGTATGCGAGAGGATATTTGGGTTTCTCTTATCCCAACCCTTGGGTTGTTCTTGTAATATAGCTTACTTTTACATATGTTATAAACCCCACTACATTGTTTTTATTTTTGTTTAAATGATTATCTGCTGCAAGGATTTAAATAAGAAGAAAATATAGTCTATCCATTTCCAGGTTTTTAAAAGTTCCCTTGAGTCTTCCTATTTGACCCATAGATTACATAGAAATCAGTTTGTTTAGTTTATAGGCATTGGAAGATTTTTCTCTTATCTTTATGTTGGGGATTTCTAGTTTGGCTCTTCGTGGTTGGATAATACACTTGGCATAAGTTCAGTTCTTTTACATTTGTGGGCCAGGCTATGGTCTGTCTTGGTATATATTTCATGGATGCTTAAAAAACATGTGTAATCTGCTCTTGTTAGGTGCAGTGGGCTATAAATAGTGATTACATCCTGTTGGTGTCATTACATTTCTCTGTAATCTTGCTAATTTTCTGTGTAGCTGCTTTATCGGTTGTTCAGAGTGCAGTGTTGTAGTATTCATTATGGATTTGTCTACTCTTTTAGTTTTATCAGTTTTACTTCATATATTTTGCAGCTCTGTTGTTTGGCACATACACCCTCGAGATGGCTTTGTCTTCTTCGTACTTGGACCTTTTTATCATTATATAACATTCCTCCTTGGGGCTGGTGATTTTTTTTTTTGCTTTGAAAGGTACTTTATTTGATGTTAAGGTAGCCATTCTTTTTATTAATGTTTACATGATTTATTTTTAATATCCTTTTATTATCAGTCTGACTATGTCATTATATTTGGAGTGGATTTCTTGTAGACAGTTTCTTGATTTTTTTTTTTAAATCTACTCTGTCAATCTCTGTCTTTTAGATAATGAATTTATACCACTTAAGTTTAATGTAATTATTGATGTGTCAGGGTTTAAGTTAGCTGTTTTACATTTTGTTCTTTTCTCTGTTTTAGCTTCCCACTTGGTCTCTGGTGACACCATGGGGGGTAGACTTGTTACTGGTTGTTGAAATGAAAGACCTGACTCCCTTCCTGGCCTTCTCTAATACGACCCCAACAAGGGTGTCTCACAAGGATGGAAACTCAGGGTTTCCACTGGCCCCTTGCTAGTGTGGATTTGGTGGATTTTATCTGTATTGTCTGGCTGGAGTTGAGAGGTTGTTGTCTAAAGTTTTTTGTCTTGATCTGCTGTCCCTTTCATGATCTTTTGGCTCGAAAGAGGAGACTTCTGTTGAGGAGTGTTTTTTGTTTGCACATGTTGGTGTGTTGGGTTTGTCACTGTTCAGCAACAGGTCTAGGATATATGAGGCAAAAAGAAAACATAGGCAACCTACCACTACATTGTTCGTGAGTTGTGCACCTGGTCTGCTGTCTTATTTGTGGCCTTCAGAGTCTTTTTATGTTTGTTTTATATATAATGTCCAGGGTTTGTAGTTGTAGTCAGGAGGAGAAATAGGCAAAAGTCTGCATCTGTTTTGATTGATTGCTTTTTCTTATTATTATGGATCACATTTTTCTGCTTCTGTGTGTACCTGGCAATTTTTTATTGGGTGCCAGACTCTGTTTTCATCTTGTTGGTTGCTGTATATTTTGTGTTCTTGTAGATATTCTTGAACTTTGTTCTGGGACTCACTTAAGTTACTTGGAAACAGCTTTAGCTGTTTTATCCAAACAGCTTTTAGATATTGCTTTTTAGATATTTTAAGCACGACCAGAACGGTGCTCACTCTAAGGCTAATTATCCCCCAGTGTTGAAGAAAGACCCATCTGTGTACCCAGTGCTCCATAAATCTTGATTTTTTTTTTTTTTCATTCTGGCTCATGGGAACAGGCACCATTCCCAGTCCTGTGTAAGTGATGGGTACTAATTTCTCTTATGGGTGTTCCTTTCCCTGGCCTTGGGCAGTTTCTTCACATGGATGCATATATAGTACTCACTTTAATACTCCAAGGGACCCTCTTTTGCTCTCCAGAGTTCCATATCTCTGTAACTTTCTTTTGTCTGGTACTCTGACTTGGAAACTCTAGCCACCTGGGTCTCTCTGACCTCTCAGTTCTCTATCCACAGTTGAGGGATTCTGCTGGGTTCTCCCTGGGGTTTCCCTCCCTACACTGCAGCCTGGAAACACTCTCAAGGCAATAAACTGTGGCAATCATAGGGCTCATCTTCTGTTTTTCCCCACCTCTGTGGGATCACTGTTTTTCATTGACTAATGTCCTAGTGAAAACTTGTTTTATATATTTTTTTCATTATTTCAGGTGGGAGGGTAAATGTGGTTCCTGTTATTCCTTTATGGCCAGAAGCTCAGTATCTGTTTATGACATCCGCAAAGTGTATGACTGGAATGAATTATCTTTCAGCCTGCCTCTAGCTCTTTTATCCTATGATTCTGTAGTTTGGAGTTCAAGTCTATAGAGTAGATAAAGTCATTGCTCTCACTTTTTATATGTGCAAACAATCATAGGACAGACTTTTAAAAACTAACTCTTCAACACTTGATAAGTGCTGGTTACTGTTCTAAGGCCACCGTCCCTTATATGCAACCCTTAGGAGCCAATTCTACATTTTTCTATTTTAAAAAGGTGTATGTACCAAATATAACTTTATCTGCCACATTGAGTCTGAGGCAGCACTCTGTAATCAAATACATTCATATTTCTGTAGCAAAAACATGAACATTAGCACTCAGGATAAATAAAGATTATACATAGCCTAATTTAAGTTTCGATCAAGATTTGCTGCCAAATAAGTTTGTAATTTTTTTAGGTTTATAGCTATTTGGTTTCAGAATTTGCAAGGAGATGTTATATATGTGTAGTAACTCATTTACTTCTCGCAGGCTACCTTTGAAATAGGCATTATACTAATGACTCATTTTACAGATGAGGGAAATGAAGCATAGGGAATTAAGTAGCTTGCCCAAGGTCATGAAGCCTGCATGGGTTCAAATCCCATATCCTGCCCTCAGAATACGTGGTCTTATCCATTGTACATTGCTGCCTCTCCTCGAGGAGCATCCCTCCAGGAAGTCCAGCCTGACTTTCAGTAGTCTTCACGGCAAAGGGCTTCTTGGGGACTAGCCAGTTTAAAGTAGGAGGCACTCTGTGTGCCACCATGATCTCAGGACACTTTTGTACTTAGCTCAGATCCCAGGTAGACTCTTTGCCTGTATTAATGGAAGCTCTTGCATTTCCTTCAAGTATACATCAGGATGCTTGGGCACCTACTCTGATCTAAACCTGAGTCCGATGTCATCAGAGTTCTGTGTCTGGCATGCCACATTATCTAGTAGTTGTCTAACATAGAAGGTAAATATTTTAGGGTGGGTTTTCACTGTGTCCATAGTTAAAAGATGGCTCTGATTGTCTTTGCTGAAGGCCCTGTTTGTTATAACTCATGTTCCAAGGTGTCCCAGGCTCTTCCTTAGAGTCTTCATATCCATTTTGCTTGTCTCCATTGTGTCGTGCAGAGAACTCATGACTAAGAGGGTAATTGGGGGCCACGATTGAGTCTGTGTCCCACATCACAAATCTTGTGGCTGTGCACCCTGATGTACTGCATTAGGAGACCACATCTGCTGAAATGAATGGGTGCCTTGTTCTAGTACATGCACAAGTATCCTATGGGGTATGTGTGACCCTGCCCCAAGGGTTTCCTAACCCTGTGTTGGGAACTGAATTACATCCCTCCAAAAATTCATATGTTGAAGTTCCAACCTGCAATGTGACTGCGTTTGGAGACAGGGTCTTATGTAAGACCTTACGTGTAATAATGATTAAATGAGGCCATAAGGATGGGGCCCTTATAACCTGAGGATGGGGCATCTGAGCTTGCTCCCTTTCCAAGCACACACACACACACACAAATGACCATGTGAGGATACAGCAAGAAGGTAGCCATCTACAAACCAGAAAAAAAGTCCTTACCTGAAATGTAATTTGCTGGTACCTTGGTCATGAACTTTGACATCCAAAACTGTGAAAATAAATGCCTATATAAGTCACCCAGTTTGTGGTTTTTGGTTATGGCAGCCTATGAAGATTAATACACCCTCGTACCATATGGAGGCAAGGTAGAATGACTCTGGAAGCAACTCCCTCCAAATCTGTAGACTGAGTACCTATCATATATCAATGTGGCAAGCTATGGTAGCTCTTAAAAATTACCTTGACTTAGAAAACTATTAACCATCCAACTCAACACCAAAATAATAGTAATAATAATAATTATTATTATAAATGTAACTATTATTAATATAATTAAAAATAAGTAGAGGGCCTGAGTAGACACTTTTCCAAAGAAGACATACAGATGGCCAACAAACACATGAAAAGATGCTCAACATCATTCGTCAGGGAAATGCAAATCAAAACTACAGTGAGCTATCATCTCATACCTGTCAGAATGCTGGTGAGGATGTGGAGAAGAAGAGACCCTTGTGCACTGGTGACAGGACCATAAACTAGTGCAGCCACTGTGGATAACAACATGCGGCTTCCTTAAGAAATTAAAAATAAAATTATCAGATAGTCCAGTAATTCCATTGTTTGTTGACCGAAAGAAAATGAAAATATTAATTCAGAGAGGTATATGCAGTTTGCATGTTTATGTTTGTTGCAGCATTATTTCCATAACCAAGATACAGAAGCACCCCGTGTCTATCCGTAGGTGAGTGGGTAAAGAAGATGTGTGTGTGTGTGTGCGCGTGCGTGCGTGTGTGTGTAGCGTATATATAGATGTATATACATGTATGTACACACACACAATGGAATTACTCAGCCATAGAAAATAACGAAATCTTGCCATTTGCAACATAGATGCACACCTGGATGGTATAATGCTAAGTGAATTAAGTCAGAGAAAGCCAAATAGCATATGATTTCACTCACATGTGGGATTTAAGAAGCAAATGATCAAAGAGACCAACAAAAAACCAGATTCTTAACTATATAGAACAAACAGATGGTTGGTTACCATAGGGGACCTGGGTGGGGGGATGGGTGAAATAGGTGTAGGGGATTAAGAGTACAGTTCTTATGATGAGCCCTGAGTCATGTAGAGAATTGGTGAATCACTCTGTTGTATACCTGAAACTAATATAACACTGTATGTTATTTCTACTTGAATAAAAAAAAATTACCCTGGCTTTTCCATATTAATACATTGTACCTATTTTTTAAGCTCAATTTTACACCTCCTTCTTTTATTCTAGCTTTCCCAAAAAGATAAACATCAGGCGGGCTTTTACATGTCAAATTCCTAGAGGTGTGTCTTCTGCACAAAGCTCTCGTATTATGCCTGACCCACATGTAATACCATGCATTATTACTTACTGAAGAGAGAAATAGAGAAAATGTGGACACAGTTAAAATCCGTTTACCTTTGGAGGACTCCTTGGGTTTGCATTTGATAAGTTGGAGGGAAAAGGATCCATATTCTCCTTTCAACATTTTAAGTCAGATAAACAGGCATATAGTCCTTTTGTGGTCATCTCTGCTAGGAAAATATTAGTTTGGTCATGATTTTGTATCACCTATTTTGCCTTAACCTTTTCTCTACAACTCAGTTTGTTTCATCGAATTCTGGTTCTTTTAAAATTTATTCAGCACAAAATTATTTCCTTTTGGCTCCTTCTTTCTATTTTAGGGGATAAAATGCCTTTTTACGTAACTTAATAGTAGGAATACGTTAACCCTGTATTCCTTCCCAAAAGAAAACATCACCCTACCATCAAATACAAGGATTTCCCTCCACCTTTGGGTTTGTACCTAAGGCTAGATCTATTGGAAGAGCTGAACACTGATGGCATATGAGATAGGTTATTGGTGTTAAGCTTTCCCCATTTTTTTTCAGGTAGAACTGTATTTCTGTACCAACTGTTAATTATAAAATTGTCTGGGAGGTTCTCGATAAAAATACAGATTTCTGGACCATTCAGAAGCCTGCTGGGTTACATGAGTTTAAGAAGCACTGATTTATTTTATTTTATTTTATTTTTTTAACGTTTTATTTATTTTTGAGACAGGGAGAGACAGAGCATGAACAGGGGAGGGTCAGAGAGAGAGGGAGACACAGAATCTGAAACAGGCTCCAGGCTCTGAGCTGTCAGCACAGCCCGACGCGGGGCTCGAACTCATGGACCGTGAGATCATGACCTGAGCCGAAGTCGGCCGCTTAACCGACTGAGCCACCGAGGCGCCCCAAGAAGCACTTATTTAAAACTTAGATTCTGGGGTCCCTGGGTGGCTTATTTGGTTAAGTATCTGACTCCTGATTTTGGCTCAGGTCATGAGCTCATGGTTCATGAGATCAAGTCCTGTATCAGCCTCTGCACTGGCAGCATGGAGCCTGTTTGGGATTCTCTCTCTCCCTCTCTATCTGCTTTGCCCCTGCTAGTGGTCATTTCTTCTCTCTTTCTCTCTCTCTCTCTCTCTCTCAAAATAAATAAACATTAAAAAAAATAAAAGTCAGATTCTGAGAAGGCAGGTGCTCTTTCTATACTGTTCCTTATAGCACCTTAATACAGGAAGCAATGGTATGCACAGGACAGTTGTGAACAAATAAATGTTCTTGTTTGGATTTTCTTTTATGACCTAAAGGTTAGATAAGATGGAACTATTTTTGTTTCATGAACGAATAATTTCCTCTGGTTTTGGACTGACTTGTACAGGTCAGCTAACTTCCTCCTGCATAATTAGTGCAGGAAAATATCCTTTACCAGCTTGCCATTATTGACAATGACAAAGAAATTTGCTTTAGAATACTGTGTTATCACGTATGTGGGAGAGTCCGGAGGGTGGAGAGCAAACCGGTTTCTCTTCCAGATAACAATGCCTTGCCATAACCTTGACATGGTGCACATTAATTTTATATTATACCCAGGAGTTGGGGAAAATTAAAGCTCCTGCTATTAGCTCCTCTAAAGGGCTGATAACCTGGCAGGAGGCGCAGGCATGCCAAGACGATGCTTGTGTCATCCATCATATAATGATGTATTAACCAGAATGCCAGCACTTGGACTGAAAATCCCGAACACATTCACCTCTCTGGCTTCCATTTTATTGAGCATTTATGTAGTCTTTGGTTAAAAAAACATTTCCGGTAAGATCAGAGCTATAGAATCAGATTGTAACCTACACTATAGGATTTTTCTTTTAATACCCTTTGACATAGGTCGGTGTGTAATTTTAACCTAGGAATCATAATATTGGGAGAATGAGAAATCGCAATGACCAGATTTCTAAGATGAAGACTAAATAAATCAACTGCATGAGCTAGAAAAACGGAGCACCCTGCGGTGCATGGATTCACCAGCCAACATGTCTGTAGTTCAAAATGAAGTAAAATAGGCGACTTGGACCCTCACGTCTAAGCCCAGGTATTTGCAGAACAATAGTAACAGATACGTGGTAAAGGGAAAGATAGTTAATATTTTATAGGAACTCACCCAAAATAATGAGCAGTTTTCTGCTAGCTATTCAAATAACAAAGCTTTCTTTGAATATCTCTTAGTCAAAGTGCAGCATGAAGTGTTCAGGATTCTGGATGGACCATGACACGTTACACTAAGACCCTAATAACAATTCCTCAGAATAAAAAGGAAGTTTCAAAATAGTTATATTTAAAAAAAAAAAACGAAACATGTTTATCTACTCATTCCAGTGTCCAGAGTCAACGTGTTAGAACAGCATTCCTTTCCTTTTGTCTCATTTTGTGTGTTGTGTGCGTGTGTGTGTTGAGGGGGGGGTGGGTTGGATATTTCTGTTATAAACATGTACTGAATTATTTTGTAATCCTTCCAAAGGCAACCCATTATCAACATGGCAAAAATCTGGGCCAAGTTTCTATGCCCTTAACCTGGGAGCGAATAGAATGGTTCCACCAAGAGAAACACAGGTACCATCCCCTCAAGATGCGTTTTAGCTTTTGTGTGCCTCTGAGAGACACTTCTTAAAATAGAATTCTTCTTGGTGAAGTTCTTCTTTACTTATTTTTTTTTTTTCAACTGATGAGGTTGTTTGTGTCTCCATTGGATGTGCCAGATGGAAAGGTTTTCTCATTAGAGGCAGCTGTTTTAGCAAATTACCTCACTCCAGCATAATGACAGAATTACAACAGACTATTGAAGAAAATCCTTTCTCTTCCCAGTGAGATCATGAACACTAGAAACAATTTCAGTGAGAGTTTTGATTTACTTTGGAAATCGTTCAGTTGGACACATGGGTGATAAGATGAGGTATTTTTTGGGTGCATATTTCATTCAATATTTAGGTATAACAGTATAAATATAAGATATAGATTTCCAGTTTGATTTCTTTTGTCAGCTAATGGATTCATTATCTTTGGCAGATGATCTTATTAGTTCCTTAAGTATGAATGATTCTACTGAGGGAGATTTCTCCCTTTACAATATCCCATCTAAAACATATGCATGCCTACACATGATCAGAGATCTCCCTCTCGTATTGGAGCCTCACGGTTCTAGTGTTACTCTTCAGATTCTTCAAAGATAGCGATCTTCCACTCAGGACTTTTTTTTTTTCCTAGTGAAATCCCTTCAGTTCCTCAGATAAAATTGCCACAGTAGGATGCAACATTTATACAGAATTTCCCCTGTTGCAACGTAGATTTTTGACAAAGATGTAGCATTAGTATGTGTGTGTCAGATACTAGAATTTACAAAGTGTTGCTGTGTGTGTGTGTGTTCTCATTTTAGTCTCCTGATAATCTTGTGAAGTAATTCTTATTTAACAGAGGTAGAAATTTCAAGTTCATTTACATTGGATAACTTACATCAAAGAAGTTGTTAGGTGGTGAAGCCACCCTAGGTAATGTTCAGCATTAGTATCTGCCTGTATCTGGGGGCACTTGGGTGGCTCAGTTGGTGAAGCATCTGACTTCTGCCCAGGTCATGATCTCACAGTTTCTAAGTTCGAGCCCCGCACCAGCTGTGTGCTGGCAGTGCAGAGCCTGCTTGGGATTCTGTCTCTCCTTCTGTCTGTGCCCCTCCCCACTCATGTTTTTTCTCTCTGTCTCTCTCAATAAATAAACTTAAAATTTCAAAAAATCTGCCTTATTGGGAGGCAACCAGTTAGGATCGTATCAGGAAACATCTACCTGATGTGTGAAGATACTCACTTAAAAAAAGAAAATTGCAGAGTCAGGGCACCAGGGTGGCTCAGTCGGTTGAGCGTCCGACTTCGGCTCAGGTCACGATCTCGCGGTCTGTGAGTTCGAGCCCCGCATCAGGCTCTGTGCTGACAGCTCAGAGCCTGGAGCCTGCTTCAGATTCTGTGTCTCCCTCTCTCTCTGCCCCTCCCCGCTCATGCTTTGTCTCTCTCTCTCTCTCCTTCAAAAAATGAATACAAGTTAAAAAAAAATTTTAATTAAAAAAAATTGTAGACACACATAGGCATATTATGGCTGTGGGCACCATGTTGTGAAGTTGGGGGGAGTCTCCTAGTCTATTTTGGTCTGTGGTCTATTTTGTTTTCCCTAACAGCATGTGGGTGTCCGTGACTAATAGTACATAGTTAATTTCATTTTATTTTCTTAAAATATCACATAGGTTAGTGGAAGTGTAGGCACCTAGGTGACATAGCTGAACATCTTGCACAGCAGGGTTTTTCCACATGGTCTTTAGTGCTGAAACTTGGCCATGGGTTTTATATATTGTCATCCAGGGTTCATTATTATTCCTGTAAGCCCAATTATTATTGTAATAATTTAGAGTCCAGCTCTAATTACTTTCTATGGTGACATTTAGTAGAACTAAATTATAGAAGTCTTACTTCATGCGGAGTCAAGTTTACATGATCCTGTGTATATATAGAAATTTGCTTCTTAGGTTTTTCTCATCAGAATGGTCTCATGCCCTGCACACATGTGCACGTGCTCACCCACATACACAAATAAATATTTGTAATTGCCAGAAGATGAGTAGTGGAAGGTATTAAAATTCTATCCTCCTTTGACTCCTTCTTACTGGACCTTAATCTTTTGGACTCCCATCCAAAGAAAGGAGATTTCCAAAGAAATCTACAGAAAATGTTGAAACCCTCCCTCAACAGACTGTCTGGGGCATCAACACATGAGGAAGAAGCACCAGCTCACTAAATTGGAAGGAGCAAAGGAGGTGGGGCAAAATTGAATGACTCTTTGATGAGGCACCACAGTTCTTTGCAAATCAGGACAAGTTTACCTGGGGAGAGTCTAACTCACTCCGGAATGATGGTGTCTGTCTTGTCATGTTGACACATTCTTTAGAAGTATAAGAGAGCTGTTAGAGCCCACAGTGCTGTGTCAGGAGCCATCCCCGGGGTCATGGTTACCAGTGACAGCAGTGGGACAAAGAAGGAAAGATGGCTTCCAGACTCACTGGTCACCACAGTTAAAGGAAGGAAGAACTCCGCCCCGCTCGCAAATTCTGCTGGGATTATGAGCAATTTAAGGAGGCTCCATATTCATTCACAACTTCAGATTCCTAAGCAGATTTTCAAGATGCAAGGTAGAGGCTCATCTAGTGTACCAAGTACTTCATGCGTGTGTTCCTGTGTTGATCATTCAGAAAGCATGGGGTATGTTCTTTTGGATCCAGATTTCTACAGAGTGTCTTGCATGTGAATTGTATAGCTGAGGGGCACCCCTCAGAAGATTGTTAGCTGTGTTTGCTTCTAGGTATCATATTTGGACACAAGAAAGCTGGAGGGGGAAAATAACAGTCTGACATGGTAGGCAAGCTAAGAAAGAGTTCTCAAAGACTAGAGATGACCAAACACTAAAAAAACAGTCACAACATGGCTGAAGTTGACTTACTTGCGTCTTCTACAGTACGAATGTCTACTAGTTTTGTTTTTGCTTATTTATGAACAAAAGTATTCACAGTAATTATCTCAGTCCTTAATCAAGTTTAGTCTTCTCTGGAATATTCAGAAGAAATTTATTCTTGAATAATGAAGCTTCTCTAATCTTCCCCCCCCCCACCCCTGAGGGACTTCAGAGCATCCAGGCTTCTTCTTTGATTGCTTGCTCATTTTAGTAGTTTAATACAGGGTTTCCTTAGACGTTTTCCTATAGTAGTTCGCTGTCTTCCTTAATCTTTCAATTTCGTCATTGACAAATTCAACTACTTTTCATCTCATCCATCTTCCAGGTTGTTAATAAATATACCAGAGGATTGCAGTCCTAGTATTGATTGATCCCAAGGGAGCTTGCCTATTGATCACTTCCGTCTTAAAGTTACCCGTCTCTCCTTACTCTGTGTTCTCCTGTTAACGGCTCGTCATTCTATATATAGGTTTTCAGTATTCACACCATAACAGTTTATTTTTCCTATGTTGTTAGTGTTTCTTACGAACAGTTGTCCAAACCCTTCCACAATTTTTAGGGCTTGTAGAGTCTGAAACCACGCCTATAATGTATGACGCAGGGGTCAGACTGATGACTTCATTACCCTAACATTCACTGATCTATCTTTGTCCCAAGTAGAAACCAAACAAGTGCCAGTGTCTGTTACAGAGAAGAATAATTAGCACATCCATTAACTTGGGTTCCATTAACAACTAAAGTCAAGTCTAATTACTAGTACATTTCAACTGAGCTCTCCTGTCTATAAGTGACTGGTGGCAGATGATAGTATGTTTGGTTTGACATACGTCACACATACTGAGGGCTAATCCACAGCCGGCTTTCATATGACTACTGACAAAAAGCTGAAGGTTTTAAGTAACGGATTAAAACTCTGTGTGAATGATAGCGATACAGGAACATGGCATTAAAGCATTTGTTGTTGCCATTTTTGATAAGTCACAATGTGGGACTTCTATGTAATACTTTTTACCAGTGTTTATTAAAGTGGTTCGATTTGTCATTTTAAGAAGCCACACACCCTACTGTTCGTAATGCAAATCTGTAGCCTAGCCACATATGTATGTTAATAAAAAAATTTAAAATTGCATTTCCCTCATCAGTTCCTGAGATAATATATACATTTCTGCCGTCACATGAAATTATGTTGTCACTGGAAAGCATAGTTGGGTTCCTGTCACGGCAATGCTGAGTGTTTCCCTGCAGAGAGCCTCCTGCTTGCTGAGTCCTAGTGTGATAAGAGATGCAAATCACAAACTGTGTCACCTTGGCCAAGAAACAAAGGGTCTCTTAGCCCCACCTCCTCAGACAGATGCCAGAGATGGCCAAATTCAAAGTCTCCCCTGCCATCCTTTCTGAAGCATATCTTAAAGGAAGATCCCTGCCCTGTGTGTGCCTGTGCGCGGCTCTGGCCTATTTATAGTCTGCAGATTATTCTAGCTACTAACATGATCAATTTCGGTAGTTATAGGGAGTAATAAAGCACTCTCTGTGTCTTGATCTGCACATTTTATGATACTAGTTGGCCAGGGTCTTACAGTTACACTGCTATAAAGTCAGTAGTGTTTGCTCTTACGTTAATAATGATAAGCAGCAGTGGCAGCAAAGTATAGTTATTCTTTTTACTTGAAGTTGAGTACAGTGAGGCACAGGAAGGCTTAATAACTTGTCCAAAAGTTCGCCCTCCTTGGGGCTGGACCTGGAACTGCAGCCTGTCTGATTTTAAGTGTTAGGTATCTGACACTCCACCAAACCATGTGGGGCTTTCAGGAAAAAAAATCCCTCTGGGGGCACCTGCGTGGCTCAGGGGGTTGAGCATCTGACTTCGGTTCAGGTCGTGATCTTGTGGTTCGTGGGTTCAAGCCCCACCCACATCAGGCTCTGTGCTGACAGCTCAGAGTCTGGAGCCCGCTTTGGATTCTGTGTCTGCCTCTTTCTCTCTGCCCCTCCCCCACTCATGCTCCGTCTCTCTCTTGCCCTCAAAAATAAACAAACGTTAAAAAAAAATCCCTATGAGAACAGATGAGTTACAACTAATAATAGTACAAGTAATAATACAAGTAAAATTTCCTTCCTTTTTAAAAGAGTCATTAGAAGAAGAAAGAATATTTCACAGAAGTTGATCTGAAATGTATGAATACCATCCCTAAACAGAGACTTCTCAGGGTCACCCCCAGGGAAAGCATCACACCCACAGAGGGGAACCTGGGCTTTGAACCTGAGCTTACTGACTTCCCAGTTGTATGACCCTGAGCAAAGATTTAACCTCCTGGAACCTCAACTTACTTCTCGTTGGAAACTGGAAACACCGCCAGCCACTTTGCCGCACTCTTCCGACAAAGTAGTGAGATGATGTGTGTCAGGCACCCAGATGAAAATAACAATTACTCTCCATTAGTGTAAGTCTGAGCTCTAGCGATTGTTCCCATTTGCCTTATGGATCCTTTTGTCCTTAAAAGGCTATACAAAGAATGGATTTGAGTGTTCCACTGGCAGATGTGGAGAAGTTGAGATACTTGGGGGCGGGGTGCTGCTGCTTGTGTGTTGTACAGCACCCTGCAGAAAATGGGTAGGACCCAGGACAGCACCCATCGCCCCTTCATCCTGGGAGCTTGCTCTGCCTAGAGCCAGCCAAGGGATTTCATCCCAGATGTTTCGGGTGTCAGGGTCCCCCAGCTCAAATACCCCAGCACCTTCTCACCAGAAGTGGGTCTGTGTTGGAATGAGGGGTGAGGGATGTTGGGGACCCTATCAGAGGCTTCACAGCTATCCAGTTCAGGTTTGTGATGTGCTTTTGGATCCACAAGGTCAATCACAACTAATCCTGCCACCTGCAGAGGGGGATGCCAGCCACTGTTCACCTTAATAGCCCAGAGAGTATTCCAGAACCAGGGGAGCATGGATTCCAGTCTCAGCATTTCTGTGATAGAGTTGTGTGACCTGCATAAGTAACTGTGCCTCAGCTTTCTTCTCTGTAGGATGGGTACCGTGCGACCCATATCGCTGTGTTGTGAAATACATGTTGCTGCAACAGTGAACCCTTTCCATGGTTCTTCTTCCACCTGATCCTCTAAATATCTTGTAAAGTAGTAAAATGATACTATCATCTGTTTCACAGGCTCAGAAATAGAGACTAAAAGAAATTGCGCAGTTTGTTTGTGGTTACGGTGCATGTTAATGCAGGGATACCTGGCCTGCAGCTCGTTTTCTGACCCTGAAGATGGTATGTGTCCTTGTGGAACAGGGATATCTTCTTGATGCTGACCTTGCACGTGTAGTCCTCTGGCATGCCCCATGTGCACCTTCCCAGAGCATTTGGTTGCTCTGTGCTGCTAATGGAAGCTAAACCCTTGCACAGATGTCCTAGAGCTCTCACCCTGGAGCCCTGCAGTCGTCTTCCTGATCCTTCCTATAAATAGCGATCAACCTGGAATAGCCAGACCCAGACCATCTCTTCAACTGCACCATCGCCCCAGGTCACCCTCTGTTCCCCGTCAGACACACGTTGTGCAAAATTCCAAGTTCACCCGCATTTGAGGCCCTGGCTCAGGCAGTCCAGTGCCTTCTGCTGGAAGTTCTCTTTGTTTCCCCCACCACACCCACACCTCCTTTGTGTATGTGCCTCTTCATATAATTAATAAACTTCATTTTTCAAGAGCAGTTCTAGGTTCACAGCAAAACTGAGCAAAAAGTACAGAGTTCCCCCCCTACCCATCGTCTCCACATACCACCTTTTTTTGAAGTTAAGGTAACAATGCAACTTTGCTCACGGCCTCATTGTACATGAAATGCTACTTCTCAATTGCACCACCATAGCACGATGCAATAAAGAATCCATAACAATAGCGGTTGTACTTTACATTACTATTCTAATCATATATTTTATTGGAAGCCATATACGTCTTAAAGCCAGCATTTCATTTGCCTCCTTTGCCTTATAGAAACCCTGCTGCTGTGACAACGGGTAGCAGTAAAGCTAATGGTCTTTTCCAAATTCCCCCGTAGATTCCGAGCAAGAGCGAAAGTGCGGAAGAAAGAGAGAGAAAAATCACACAGTCATTTCCAGCCATTTGTGTTAAAATACAAAGAAAACAAGGCACCTTCAAAAATGGTATGCTGGGCAGCCTCCATTAATATTTATTTTGGCATTAATATTGATAAGAAAGTACTTTGTAGCTGGGCTTTGTTGCTGCCCCCCACCCCAGTGTCCTCAAGCTCCCTGTTCTTCAAGCTGGTGGCCATTAGCTCGCATCTTCCTCTGTACCCAGAGCCTCCAAGAGCCTTGGCGGGCCTCCAGCTCACTTACGCTTAAATGGACACTCAAACTCCGACGGACACACAGCTAAATAGAGGCCAATAATTCAATACAGTATGACTGTACTGGGGCTGCTAGTAAATCCATCAAGCAGTAAATATCATCTGAAGCCAATGCAAGCTTTTATCTTTCCAATTTTTTTGTATGTCTGAGCGAAGCCCAGGCATTCAGCGAATCATGTAATTTATTCTGCGGTGCTGAGCCTGGGCTGTCTCAGACATCATATTGACTTTTTTTTTTTTTTTTTTTCCATCTGTCAGGGGCAGTCAGCAGCTCCGCTCTTGTGAGAGCGCATCACATTACATGTATTTATTTATTTATTTCTGCAGCTTCTTTGTAGCATGATTGGGCAAGAACGCATTATCTCAGATCAACGGATACGAAGAAAAGCATCTGAACATCATTACGACAGCATGTTAAACATTTGTCCTTCCCAGTTTGTTAAATCAGCAAATGTATTTCCAGCAAATGCTTGTAATTGTTCATAAAGGGCTCCCTCCTGCAGGATTTTATTAAGCTGAAAATATGGCCTGTTATTTTCTTCAGCTCTTTAGGTCAGCAGTGATGCCAATATATTGTAAATAACGCTGAGCAGCTGTTGTATTGACTTGCTCTCTGTCAGCGTGCGTGTACATGCGCACACACCCACACACCCCGAGCGATATCTGTGAATGTTGCACACGTACTTTGTGCGCGAGTAGGTCGATACGATGTAAAGTACTGTGTATTTACTTGGCACAGTTAATCAAACGGTTAGGTTATGGTTCACAGTGGTTAGAAAAGATCTTGCCTCTTAACCAAAATTTGGACTGAAAACAGAGCTCTTTGGGTTACTGTTGCTGTTTGATGGAACATTCAAGAAGCGTAGACCCTAAATTTGAATGTCCATTAGAACTGTCTTGGTTTTCTTTCTGTGTAACGTACCCAACCAAAAAGAGAAGCGAAGAGCAAGACAGATGGTCCCACAGTGCTCCCTTCACGATGGGGTCTGACATTGCTGAGGACACTCGTAAGTGCTCATCCGTACAATGGGTGAGGTCACCCCAAGTCCAGCCTGCTGCCCCCTGAAGGTATCCCCAAAGCCTCCTGCCCTTTCTCGGAAGCTAACTGTTCTGCTTCTGAGACTCAGCTTGACTCTGAGTTAATTCAGTATAGGTTTGATTAGTGTTCCATCCTAGAAGCACACATCACAGAAGAGTCTTTTAAAACTAAGTTTCTTGGTCTGCTCTCAGTAAATTAATAGGCATTATAAATTTACTTCCTCCAAGCATCAGTGCAGAATGGAGAAGTTGAGCAGAGCCTCGGAATCAGTTGTGGTGTCTGCCCAACCTTTCCTTAAAAATAATATTTAAGACAAAAAGAACAGACCTTTTTATATATGGCTAGAAGTGAGACGATTCGTATTTTTGAAAGTGGCAGAAGAACTATTGTTTCAAGAACCCGACTCCTTTGTATGTGTGATCAGATTAAAAAAAATAACATTGCATTCCTTCGGAAGGCTAAGCACTCTTTGCAAAAAGACTTGTGGGTTGTACTTGAGAGGAAACATCCCCTGTGGACGGATCGTGAAAAATGACTCTGTATTTCATACTCCATTGTCATTGTCACTACCTCGCAAAGATACAGAATACCGAGTGGATTTCTACTGCCGCATCTGACCAGGAGAATCTGGGTAAACAGGAGTCCTATTCTGATAGTGGAGAAAGCGCTCACATCCTTAGGTGTATAGTTAAATACATCCCTCTCCTCCACGTGGCAGAGAGCATCCGTGCCTATGTTCCCTTTATTAACCTCCAGTTAGAAAATCCTGTGCAGTACACGATGCTTTTAGTATTCCAAAGAGCAGCCACGCTGTCTTTCTAAAGAAACACATTAAAAGGCAACTCACCGAGCCATTTTCCAACACCTGAGAGCAATTAATGTAAGCAGAGACAGGAAACATCATCAATTATTTAAAATAAAATGAATATGTAATGCTGACCTTCTCCAACTGCCATCAGTTTTATACTTACACCTGAATAAACTCAGGGGATCACAAAACCCACAAGGCACACTTCACGTTGCAGTGTGCAGCAAGGCCAGCGCTGGTTGGTCACAGGGAGAGCTGCCTGGCAGGCTGCGTTCGGGCCGGGGAGGGTGATGCAGGAGCCCTAGATGCCTGGTGCGGGTGGACGGGACCTTCAGGTCCGTGGATGCGTGGCCACCTGGGACCAGCAGCTTCGTGTACGAGCTTTCCACACCCTTGAGCTTTCCCAGTTACTTTTACTCAGTTCTGACTCCTTTATTTTACATTGCCATCATCTAAAGGGGGAGGGCTGGGGCGCCTGAGTGGCTCCGTCGGTTGAGCGTGCGACTTGAGCTCAGGTCATGATCTCAGAGTCCGTGAGTTCAAGCCCTGCCTCGGGCTCTGTGCTGGCAGCTCAGAGTATGGAGCCTGCTTCGGATTCTGTGTCTCCCTCTCTGTCTGCCCCTCCCCCGGCTTACATTCTGTCTCTCTCAAAAATAAACAAACATTAAAAAAAAACTTAGAAAAATAAACGGAAGGGCTGGGGCACCTGGGTGCCTGTTGGTTCGCGTCCCACTCTGGGTTTCGGCTCAGGTCATCATCTCACGGTTTGTGAGATTGAGCCCCACATCGGGCTCTGTGCTGACAGGGTGGAGCCTACTTGGGATTCTGTCTTCTCCTCCCTCTTTCTCTCTCTGCCCCTCACCTGTTCATGCTGTCTCTGTCTCCAAATAAATAAACTTTAAAAAAAAATACAGGGGAAGGGCTAACATTTCTTCTTACACATTGCTGAATATATGTATATATATTATATATGTGTGTGTGTATGTTCGCTTACTCTATTAGATCTCTTTATTTGCTCATATAAAGTCATTAGCCTTTTCCTTTTCTTTTTTTGCATTCAGCCCTGTCTACCCTGGAAAAATAGAAGTGGTGAGTGTAGGCCATGCTTACTTTGGAAAGTCACAGACATGTGTTTATATAGCTGCAGTAGTGAGTTACTGCAATTAAATGAATCATCTGCTTTCTGAACAGAGGGTCTTTTTACAAATAGGAGAGTCCAGACCATTCTCTCAGGGCAGTGTCACCAGCTGGGGATAGAGGAGGGTACGTCAAGGGGACGTGGAGTTTGTTACCTAACGTAATTGCTGTGCATGACATATGGCATGAGCCAGGATTTGGCACAGTCATGGTCAAAGATTTTCAGAGCAAAGCCTATTAGACACCAAGTACAAAAAGTCCTTTGTGACCGTTCAGGCCAAACAAGGCTTAAAGTACTAGTGTCTATTTTTCCCCTGACTTGTATTAGTGATTCCCAGAAAACACACAGAGGGCCTCCTGCAGAATGACCCAAGCTTTTGACTCGGTCATCATCTTAGGATCCCCCTAAAGATATTCTGAGACTTGGGCCAATAGTCTTGGTTGTGAGTCACAGTCATAACTCCAGAGGCAAAGTTGATTTTTAGTTTCTGGGACCAGATTTGTGACAGAGCAACTCCTGGGGCTGTTATTAGGAATCTTCCTGACTTGCTGTTATAAAGCTTTAATTTTTATTTTGGGAATGGCCCTTCACGTTGGCATGGAGCCTCCTTACACACAGGGTTTCATCTGAGAAGCTTAAAAAAACAGGGGGAACCATTTGCTAATGCCAATTATAGCTAAACAGCAAGAAGTTTTTTAAGTCTATCTTTATAATCCTATGGCCCAAACTGGCTTGCTTTCTTTTAACGTGGCATTGTCCATCTTAAATTTTAATGTGAATGATTGATTTTAGGGGGAGAATGGCCACGAAGAATGTTTTTGCAGTCACTTGTCACTGTTTTTTTTTTTTAATTTTATGTATTTATTTTTGAGACAGAACGAGCAGAGGAGAGGCAGAGAGAGAAGGAGACAGAGGATCCAGAGCAATCTCTGTGCTCACAGCAGACAGCCCAGTGTGGGGCTCAAACTCACGACCCACGCGATCATGACCTGAGCCGAAATCAGACGCTTAACTGGCTGAGCCACCCAGGCGCCCCTCCAGTTGCTTTCTTTGTCAGTTTTCACATCTCCCACCAAGAAAAGATGCTAGGTTTTAGAAATCCATGCAAAGAAGCAGAGCTGGGATAGGTAAACAAAATTCACAGCACAAAACTAACTTTTTACCCAGAAATTTCTGATTATTCAGCTATCTGTGCAAATAAGGAGACAGGGATGCTCACCACTGCTGTGTTACGGATCCTTTTTTTTTTTTTAATTTTTTTTTTTAACGTTTATTTATTTTTGAGACAGGGAGAGACAGAGCATGGACGGGGGAGGGTCAGAGAGAGAGGGAGACACAGAATCTGAAACAGGCTCCAGGCTCTGAGCTGTCAGCACAGAGCCCGACGCGGGGCTCGAACTCACGGACCCCGAGATCATGACCTGAGCCGGAGTCGGATGCTTAACCGACTGAGCCACCCAGGCGCCCCATGTGTTACGGATTCTTACGGCCACAGGTGGAAGCATGGCTTCAGGGCAAGTGGTAGACTTGCCCTTGTAGAAATCCAGTTATTTCGGTGACATTTGTGGCAGTGTTCCTGTCTGGCTCGAGTAATTAAAAAAACAAAAAATTAAAACCGTAGGTTGTTAACTGGGGGGTGTAAGTAGAAAAGGAAATACTGGAAACAGCATTACAAAATTCATAATTCTGGGATTTGGGGGCATTTTATTCAGGATAAACAACGAGGAAGCTAATACTCCTCTCTAAAAGCCAGAATTTAATATAAAATTGTCTTATGGATCCTGTGACACTCAGAGCTCCTGTGCCCAGAACACATCAAACCAGAGAGAGGGACATTTCCCAGGTCATGGAGTCACAGCCTGAATTTTAAGGAGCATAAATGAAAACTCAGCTTTTTAAGTGCTCTCATTGCAGAATTCTGTGTAGGAGCCATAACTTAAAAAGCATAGTCCCTGAGACCATGGCCTTGAGTCAGTTTAGAACAACTGCCCCTGGAGAGACTGGGGATTCTTTGTCGTCAAAGTCTTCCCAATGCGAAGTGTGTACATGGAAAGCAAATGGTGTGGGCCAGAATCTGATGATAAGTGGATGAATCGGAAGAAGCCCTATAGTCCGTAGTCAAAGCAGGAAGAGTCTTTTCCATAATGAGAAAGTGTTACCAAAGTCTCTTGGCAACCGGAGAAGATACTTAGTTTGGTCTTAATATGAGGGGGAGTCAGACTGGACAGTGGAGAGATTGAGGGACAGGGCTTTTGGGGCCAGGGGCCGGTATCATTTGGTTGACATTTGTGGAGAAGCCAGCATATAAATAGAGACTCCGTCCTTTGGATTGCCTTTAGATGGGAGCTTTCAGTGGTATATTTCATTGTTTCATGTAATATTTTCTTCGTCATAGTCTCTCTCTTTTTTTAATGTTTATTTATTTATTTTGAGAGAGAGAATCCCAAACAGGCTTTGTGCTGTCAGCACAGAGCCCCATGCGGGTCTCGATCCCATGACCTTGGGATCATGACCTGAGTGGAAATCAAGAGCTGGGTGCTCAACTGACTGAGCCACCCAGGTGCCCCTTCCTCATAGTCTTAATATCGCATCTGTATATTTGTGTTTGGTTACTTGTTTTTGAAAGCATGCTCTTACATTTGGAAAAGGTATCCCAGCTCCTTCAGCTATAACTTCTATTCAAGAAGTTACATCCCTGCAAAGTATTCAGGTTGGCAGAGTCACCCTGATAAGATCAAGATCTCTTAGAGAGTTAGCAGATGAAGGGAAAAACAGAAACACATAACGTCCTGGAAGTTGTCCACTTCCAAAACTTAACAGCTTCAGAGCCCCGTGCGTCTTCTTTGCTTTTCCTTTCGCCTTCAGTTGTTCAGGAACTAATGACACTGTTGTTTTTTATCAGAGTCCCCTCAGGCTTTGTATTCTGTGCAGGCTAAACCACTTTTAATGTGTTTGCAAATAGGATGACAAACTGCACCTTTAAAATTTTTTGGTATAAAATGTAAAAGTGCACGATCTCCAAACCACCACTAGTAACACTTTTGGTGGATGGAAGTTTACTGCGTGTCATTGGTGATTGTGCCCTAGACAGCTGTATACTATGTTCATGCTTATATTGCCTGTCTGTTAACTGATGCAGTTAGCTCTCTTTTCAAGATACGGTCTAATCGCTGTTAATTAATGATGCTGTGTCCATAAAGATCTGAGCTGGAGGTTCCTTCTAGGTGTTGCAAGATCCATCTTTCGATAGAAGTATTCCAAACGCGTGTGTGGAAAAACCATGGAGGAAAGTACTGTGGCATATTGAAAGAACTAAAAGGAAGCCCTGTGGAATACGGGTCTCAAATAGAGTGGGTAAAGATAAGGCCTGAGCAGTAGGCCTTCCTCCCCCTATTCAATCCATGACCCAGCCCCACCAATATACGTGCCTCCTTCCCAGCTCAGGCTTGAAATTCTTCCAGTACTGTCCCATTGCTGTTACCAGGCAGGTATAGACTCTGCAAGATCTGAACGAGGGTGTGATCTCAGGGCAAAGTGCTCAGATTTCTGGTTGATTAGCTCTAACTATGGTGTCTTTATGGGATACAATAGAAAAGCAAAAATAGGCTTTCAAAGAAAGATCGAGACTTTGGTTTTGTATGTGATGGATAGCTAGCTCTGGAGTATCCGAGTAGAGATGCCAAGGGGGCAGTTGGAAAATAATGAAGCGTGTTAGTCCCAATAACACACAGAGCTATGCATCATGTGACCTGCTGGGCTGATAAAAATTTTCCAATCGACAAAAACCTTACAATTTGACCAGTAATTTAGATGCTTTCAAATGCATATCAGCTCCCCTTTCAAATAGCTCTTTGGAAGTGTGTTAATGTACAAGCCCATCCTGGCCTTCCCTACTGAGCTTTTATTAGACTTCTACTCTCAACTTGACTTACACGACGCTTTGTCTTTCCTTGCTTACCTCAAGCATTGTTCAGAGGTAGTAATGATTTTACCTAATGGAAAAGAGCCAGTCATTTGGAAGAAACTGAGGTGTCGTTGTAGAACTTAGGGCTGGTGGCAGTGTCCCTTAATTTAGATTTAGATTCTAGATCTAGACTGATTTTCCTCACAAAAAGCAGATCACGTCTGAAGTTTAAAAGAGGCATAAAACTTTAAGTCAAGTATAAATTGGTGATAATTCTTGCTGTGGTGTGGCTAAAATTGCCTATGAAAAGAGACTAGCGTGATAAGGAAGATTCTTCTGTTAGAGTTTACTACCAACAGGTGTTAACCCGTACTATTTAAATGTATTGGTCGTTGGATGGGTTAGACACGTTTCCATGTTGAATTTTAACATTTACTCTAGTTACTGGTGCCATATGATGCTAGCTTAATGGCCTATCGGTATTTTAAGAAAAGTATCAAATTGCTCATATTTTTTATCAAAATCCATTTTTATACTTTGGTCTCCCATTGCAGTGAACAAGAGGAAGCATACAGATGCCATAGCTGCCATTAGATTATTTGTTTTAATTTATTTATTTTGTGAGAGAAAATGATGAGGGGAGGGGCAGAGAGCCGGAGAGAAAGAATCCTAAGCAGACTTCCTGCTCAGTACCGAACCTGACATGGGACTCAGTCTCACAAACCATGAGATCATGACCTGAGCCAAAGTCAAGAGTTGGATACTTAACCGCCTGAGCCACCCCTGCTATTAGATTTCTTTAAATGAAGACTTCAGGGGCGCCTGGGTGGCTCAGTTGGTTAAGCGTCCCACTTCGGCTCAGGTCATGATCTCACGGTCCGTGAGTTTGAGCCCCGCGTCGGGCTCTGTGCTGATGGCTCAGAGCCTGGAGCCTGTTTCAGATTCTGTGTCTCCCTCTCTCTCTGCCCCTCCCCCGTTCATGCTCTGTCTCTCTCTGTCTCAAAAATAAATAAACATTAAAAAAATTTTTTTTGTTAAATAAATAAATGAAGACTTTAGACATGAGTTATATACCAGGATCCTGGCATATGTGACAGCGGCTAATAAATTGAATAATTGACTGTAAAAAAAAATGTTGCTCTTTTCCTCTCTGCTGAAACCTCCTTTTTATTTATTTATTTAAAAAAAATTTTTTTTAATGTTTATTTATTTTTGAGACAGAGAGAGACAGAGCATGAATGGGGGAGGGGCAGAGAGAGGGAGACACAGAATCGGAAGCAGGCTCCAGGCTCTGAGCCATCAGCCCAGAGCCCGACGCGGGGCTCAAACTCACGAACCGTGAGATTGTGACCTGAGCCGAAGTCGGGCACTCAACCGACTGAGCCACCCAGGCGCCCCAGAAACCTCCTTTTTAAAAACAGATACAGAGAGCATGGATAATACGAACATTGGATAATCCATTATAGGACAATCAAGAGGTGAAAGTATAAGCAAATATTAAGGATTTTGTTTATCATTACTCATCAAAACTCTGTCTTTGAACTTTTCAGTACAAGTGCATTCTTCTGTACACGTACTCACAGGAAAGTGAGGCTCCCATGTGAATCCTATAAACTACTTTTTCCAGAAGCAAATAGGGAAAGTGTCTTTGGTCACAGGGAGCTCTTTATGGGTGAAGGTCAAAGGCAAAAAGAACCATCGCTGTAAAGAGTACTTGAGTGTTTACCTTGACATAAAGCAAACCCAGTTTATGATATAATTACTGTTGGATCTGGATTTTAGAACGGAGCCTGCTAAAATCTGTGTGGGGTCCTTATACAACCGTTTCTACTCTTGCATTTTTGTCACGTCATGGGTTTTTGTTCGAAAGATCTCTAAAGACCCTTAGTCTGGATGTTATCCAATTCACATACTGAAGTATGGAGGTTATTTGGAACATTCTAATGGGCTCACAGATACTGGAGAGCATCCTACATGCCCTCCTTTATCTGCATGTCTAATCACCTTAGTCCTCTAACATTTGTGCACCTGGTAGTTGGATTGACCTTTTATGTCGTTTACAACCGTGTTTGTGGCCATTTGGGTTGATACTAATTTCCTTACCAGAAGATCAATCATGACTTTAGGATTTTAGCATTACTGGTCCAGATATCCAGGGCCCCCATCTTTGCTGTGATTATGTGGTCTAGCCTGAATCATCATTTTAAATTCTTTCTGGCTTCATTCTTTCCCTATTCCCTCAGTTTTCTTTGTAACTCAAATATTTCTATGCTACTTAACAATTCTCAACAGTATCTCATCTTGGGAAAAGAAAAGGAAAAATTCCTTGGCATACCATTCTACATCCTTCACTCTTGAATTCCAAAGTACTCCTTAGAAAGTTTCTGATTCCTGACCTTAGGAACCCTATGGAAAAAAACTGGCCTGGGCTCCTCACCATTCCTAAAATGAGGCCCTTAGCTGTATGTCCATTGTGTCAGCTCTGCCTGGAGTGATCTTCTCCTTTCCAAAACCCAAAACTCTTGATTATTCTTTCAGGTTCACCTCAAACATGGCATCTTCTGTAACCCTTTGCTTAATCACCTGCAGAATTAATTTCCCCAGTTGTGGTTGGATGTCACTTAGTTCATATATTCATCCCTCTGATCCATTACTTATAGTCTGAGGTGTCCTATATTCATTGTGCTGTGACTGTCTCTTCCAGTAGAGTATGAGTCTTTTGGAGAAAGGATTGATGTCTTACTCATCTTGGAACCCTCTGCAACTGGAACAGAGTTCACAAAAAACAAATGTATTGAATTAATTCAGGCTCCTATGAGAGTATTTGGACATGGGCTGGAGTTTTAGTCTCGGTTGTAATCGATGCTATAGGAGAAACTAGAGAATGAATCTTTCTTGGGGGTACTTAGTGACTGTGTTATTCTGAGGAAGTTATTTATTGCTAAAGTTCAGTTTTATCATTGCTGAAATGATTTCAAGATGATTGTTGTTGTTCCTGGATTTCCTGATTTTTCTCTAGTTCTTTGGGTACGATTGCCTTTATTAGCCCCTGTGTAGGTCAGAGGACTCGCGTGTCCAATTCTGGATAGTGATTTGTGAAAGGAAGGGGCAAGCTTTACTCCCTACCCATATCTTTAATTGTTGGTTCAAAGTGCTCAGAACTTTCTCTTCTTTTTGTCACAGCAGCTGGCAGCATTGAAGATGGTGGCTGCTTCATAACTCAGGAATCCTCAGTAACAACGCCAAAAAGCACTTTGTCTTTCTTTCTTTGTTCTTAAATGCCTGAAATATAGTCCTTGGAGATCAGCCTAATTGAGATCCCTTGGTCAAGGAAAGGTCTTCCATATTATCCTGAGTTCCCCCCATTATGAGACTCATCCTTCTTTGTAAGGATTTGTTCTTACACATGTAGATCCATATGGTTGGCTGGCTTTTTTCCATGTTTTTCCTGGACCACACGTGTTGGCATCATCTGGGAAAGTTATCAGTACTTTAGATTCCAGGGCTCTAGCTTAATACAAATGAATCTAATTCTTAGGAAGTGTAGCCAAAGAATCTGTATTTTCAATAAGCCTTCTCACTGCTGTTACAAATTTTATGCAGAACTTTGTGTCTGATTGGTTGAGTTGAATCAAATCGGAATGTTAGCTTTTGGAGGGTAGGGCCTTCTTTATCTTGTTTCCGTTCTGTTCCAGCCACCAGCACTGGGGTGGGCACACGGTGGCTTCAGTAATTAATACATATTTTTTGGGTGTAAGGGGAAAGACGACTATAATTCCTGTCTCTCCCATCTTAGGGGCATAAATGAGGGTAAAAAATCATAACGTATGTGAAATCACTTTGTGTACAGAAAAGGAATATGTTATCACACCAAACTACACAAAGTAATCACTTGAAAACATTGTTATCTTTGGAGCATCCGGTGTGGCTCAGGCAGTTAAGTGTCCACCTTTGGCTGAGGTCATGATCTTACGGTTTCTGAGTTCAAGCTCTACCCTGGGCTCACTGCTGTCAGCATGGAGGGTCCACTTTGGGTCCTCTGTCTCCCTCTCTCTCCCCCTGCCCCACTCCTGTGTGCTCTCTTAAAAATAGGCATTTAAAATGAAAACACGTTATCTTTAAATCTCTAATGACTTACCTAGAGCTAAAATTAATTGACCACTTAATGTTCGAGACAGAGAGAAAGAGAGAGATAGTGTTATCCACCACCTCCTTCCCCCAGTTTTATAAATGAGAAAAACAAGGCACAAAATTATTATCATGGTCAAATCATATAGGTGGCCAGTTCTAGGTGAGTGCTTCTTAAACCTTAGCAAGCTCCAGAAGCACCTGAAGAATTTCTTAAAACAGATGGCTAGTCACCATCCCTAGAGTTTCCAATTAAGTAGGTTTGGGGTTGGGCCTGAGAATTCATATTTTAATTATGTTCCCTCGTGTTGCTCAAGCTCTTGATCTTGACTATAGTTTAGAACCGTTATACTACAGCTAAATCTGGGTCCAGGAATCTTGCTTCTGGGCCTCTCTACTTGATATTTTCTTGTTTTATTACCATTCTTGTCCTTAGGAATATTCTCATTTTTTTTTTTTTGTATGATAGACCTTTCTTAATTTATTTTTGATCACGGATACTAAGTATGTAGAGAAGCTAGAAAGTCCATACCAACTGCATTTGGACATTTCTCATTACTGTTTCAGAATTGGGAAAATGGATCTCTTTCTCATGGAATCTCTATAAGTGAACTACCTTGGAAGATTTAAGAGTAGATATATTTTTGGAATTTGAAAAGTCACTTTTGGAATAAATTCCTAAGTAGGATTTGCAGCTATATTTGTTGCCCTTGGTCTACGAGGTGCATCTGTCCTATTCATAGGATGTCTTCCGCGTAGACGTGTTGCTTTGTTGCCTCCATGTGTTCTAAGCGTGAGAAAGCTCTGCGTTCTAGAAGGTGAAGGAGACATTAATAATGTGGAGTTAATTTTGCAAACTTTGGAAATTCCGCCTGAATCCTACACTATGATATAAAGTGGAATTTATTTCACATTCTCTCTTTTCCTCAACGAAACAAATAAGGCACTAATTCAATGAATAGCTTATATATCAGCACGGCTGGAGATAAAAATTCGGGATGACCCATTTAAATTTAATACTTAACAGTGGGCCTTTGTTGATTGTAAATGTCACCAGATGTATCTGCCAAATTCAACTTCCAAATAGAGGCTTCAGTCTTCTTTGCAGTGAGTGTCTAAGAGAGTTCAACTTCTATGCCAGTACACATATCCACTACTCTACCTGTATGTTGGATCTGGCCTTGCTTGTTTATAAGTTGTAACGAATTTAGGCACATGATACACTGTGACTTACCATTCTGTGAAATCAAACTTCTAAAATAATCACATCATTAAAAAAACCAGAACGAAAGCCAAGGACAGTTCGTTTCCTTAACGTTTTCTCCCAGTATACCATTACTCAGTATTGAACAGCAGCCTTCTGACAGAGAGGCCAGTCTGCCCTTAGGTCTTGAGACCAACACCCCGAAGTGTTTTGTGGTTCTAAGACTGCAGACTTCACCCATTTAAAAGCCACCGCAAGCATGTTTCACAGGAGGAGACATTAAAACTCTACAAGGTGTTAGAAGGGAAGTCATTTTGTTCAAAGAAGCTGGAAGTGTAGGAATTGAAAAACTTACATGTTTCTAAAATGTATTCATTTTTCCCCAAAATGACAGGACTTAATTTATATTTTCTGCATTTCCTGCTATTGGGGGAAAAATCTGTTTTTAAAGTTAAAACTGATTTCTGCAATAGTGTTGATCATAACTTTGACCAAGTTCAGGGAGAAAAAGAGGCCTTAAGAGGGTGGAATATGAAAAGAATGAACTTGTTGATTTATAGTAATATGTTGGAATCTAAGAGTATGATTCACTTTAAGAAGAGAAACAATTTGAAAAAAAAAAAACAATTTGGAAGATGTTCGCCATCAGTGGAGCTAAAGTTATCACTGTGTTTCATGTAATTGTGTAACTTGTATAATTAAAAATAATTTGTATAAATACAAAAAAATGAAAGAAAACATTATCTCTTATTCTCTTAATCCTTGTTTTCCAGTTTATAGTTAGGGGCAACTCAAAACAGGCAAATAAAACAAAATAAAATAACAATGACAACAATTAAATAACAGTACTGGAATCTGGGATTCTGTCACAACACCAGTTCCAATGGTTAGGAAGAAAAAGAAGCATAGACATGCAAATTACTTCCACATTACAGAAGAATGCTTTAAGATTTTTTTTTATAAGTGAAATAAGTCAGAAAAAGACAGATACATGTTTTTATTCATATGTGGAATATGAGAAACTTAACAGACCATAGGGGAAGGGAAGGAAAAATAAGTTACAAACAGAGAGGGAGGCAAACCGTAAGACACATTTAAATACAGAGAACAAACTGAGGGTTGATGGGGGCGGGGAAAATGGGAGATGGGCATTGAGGAGGGTACTTGGGATGAGCACTGGGTGTTGTATGTAAGCGATGAATCACGGGAATCTACCCCCCAAACCAAGAGCACACTGTATACACTGTATGTTAGTCAACTTGACAATAAATTATTAAACAAAATTTTTTAAAAACTTATTTTTGAGAGAGAGAGAGGGAAAGAGAGAGAGAGACAGTGAGCACACGTGGGGGAGGGACAGAGAGCGAGGGACACACAGCATCTGAAGCAGACTCCAGGCTCTGAGCGGTCAGCACAGAGCCTGACGTGGGGCTCGAACCCACAAACCGTGAGATCATGACCTGAGCCATAGTCGGACCCTTAACCGACTGAGACACCCAGGTGCCCCAGAAGAAAGTGTTTTATAGTTTACCCCACAGCATTTGTTAAATGCGTGAGTTAGAGTGTCATTTTCATGGTAAGACCAAGATCATTGAATCTGTAAAGACAGTGCTTTTGAGTGTTGCCAGGGACCTGACTGTCACCAGAATCACCCAAGTTAGAGACACTGCACAGTTAGGATTGCATTTCGTTGCAAGTAACACAGTCCCCTATTCAGCAGCTAAAACATATCAGGGTCAATATATGCCTCATGGAACATCTGAGGGTAAATAGCCCAGGAGTGGGTCAGTGGTAGTAGAATCAGAGCATGAGACTTCTAACTTCCTACTCTGTCATAGCACAGCTTGGGACTTTTGTTCCCAAAGATACAAGATGCCTGCTGCAATTAAAGGTATTAAGTCCTTGTTCCAGGTAGGAACAAAGAAAACGAGTGAGAGAAAAGACGGTGTCATTGAGCACAAATTTTACTTGATAAGGTACATTCACCCATGGGCTCTGCAGGTACACCGGCCAAGGCTGTGATTCATGGCCACCCCTTGCTATGGTGGAGTCTGGGGAAGTCTCGAGCCTGCTCAATAGAGGAAGGCAAAGGAAAAGGGAGTTCTGAAGGGCTTTGAACGGTTGCTTACCCATTTTTTTCTTAAAGTTTATTTCTTTTGAGAGAGAGACAGTGAGAGAGCAGAGGAGGGGCAGCAAGAGAGAAAGAGAGAGAATCCCAAGCAGGCTCCATGCCATCACCCCAATGTGGGACTTAAGCTCATGAACTGTGAAGCTATGACCTGGGCTGAAATCAAGAGTCCGATGCTTAACCGACAGGGCCACCTAGGCATCCCACAACTAGAGCGATTGTTACTGGAGATATGTATGTTTCCTGGAAACTTCTGCCAGTGACGTCCCTGTATGGGAACCTTTTATGACGGGTGCATTTGTTGACGATACCTTGGTAAATGACAAGAGTTCAAGAGAGCTCTCTGCAAGAGACAGAACTTTCCAAGATACTCTTGCTTAGATACCTCCGCTCTTGTTACACCAGGCACCATTAGGGCGGTTAAACTCAACACACATATACATACCTGGAACTCCCAAGGGCAAAAGTGAATTCCCATAGACACTGCAGTCTGAACTCCTTTAGTGAAAGTGATTTTTCCTACTGTGGAGTTGGTCCTTCACATAATTTTTTTTTAATTTTTTTTTAACATTTATTTATTTTTGAGACAGAGAGAGATAGAGCATGAATGGGGGAGGGTCAGAGAGAGAGGGAGACACAGAATCTGAAACAGGCTCCAGGCTCTGAGCGGTCAGCACAGAGCCCGACGCGGGGCTCAAACTCACGGATCGCGAGATCATGACCTGAGCCGAAGTCGGATGCTTAACCGACTGAGCCACCCAGGCACCCCTGTACTTCACGTAATTATGGACAGCAAAATTATTTCTCTTTCTTCCCTTCCTTTCCTTTCAGATTGTTAAACTAAAGGCATTCCCTGTATAAGAAATGGCCCGTGGCTAAGCCACTTCGACTATAATGACGTCTCCTTCAAATACACAAAGATCTAGTCCAAGCTTTGAGATGACTGTTAATAACTATTTGATAGGATTTTCAGCCACAGGCCCTCCAACTCCTTGATTCCTATTTGGGGTAGGTGTGTTTCTTTCTTTTTTTTTTTTTTTTTAAGATTTATTTATTTTTGAGAGACAAAGAGAGACAGAGCATGAGTGGGGGAAGGGCAGAAAGAGAGGGAGACGCAGCATGCAAAGCAGGCTCCAGGCTGTGCGCTGTCAGACCGTGAGATCATGACCTGAGCCGAAGTCGGCCGCCTAACCGACTGAGCCACCCAGGTGCCCCTGGGATAGGTGTGTTTCTTATTCCCCAAATTACGTCGTATTTCCCTAGCAATGTTTATAATTGTCCGTCCTGCTTAGATACATACGAGATGAGAGGACTCTTTGGCTGATCTCATTCAAGTCTTATAATATTTGTCAACTTTTTGGCTGCCTAGCGTCTTCCTATTTGGGACAGTGTCATCATGTGTAAGTCTTGATGGCATTCAGGAGTCTGCATCCAGCAGGAGGGAGCTGGGATTCCATGGTTGACATTCAAAACGCTAACCAACTCATGTGGCATTGGCACCACCCAGATAGAATAAACCGTGGTGGTGACAAGGTGTTCACCAGCGGGAGTCTTGTCTCAGGGCAGGGGCTCCCTACCTCTCCCCCCTAAGGCAACTGGAAAGTGAATATGTGGCTTTGGTCAGCCAACTGGATTCTGTTTTGAGTGAATTATAGGCACAGGGCTGCTTCGAATTCATACAAGCAATAGTGTCAGTGTCCGGGGGGACACTCTCGAGTAGTGGCTGGTATCCTACAGCCGCCCGACCGTGTCCAATGTCGGTTTGCATGGCCAAACTGTTCTTGTTGAAAAGCTCATTTCAGGGGTTCCTGGGTAGGTCTGTCGGTTAAGCATCTGACTCGTGGTGCGGGCTCAAGTTGTGATCTTACGGTGCTTGAGATGAAGCTTCATGTTGGGCTCTATGCTGACAGTGTGGAGCCTGCTTGGGGTTCTCTTTTCCCCTCTCTCTCCCCACCCCCCTCCTGCTTGCACACCCACACATACACGTGCTCTCTCTCTCTCTCTCTCTCTCAAAATAATTAAACTTAGGGGGTACCTGGGTGGCTCAGTTGGCTAAGTCTCCGACTTTAGCTCACGTCATGATCTGTGGTTTGTGAGTTTGAGCCCCGCATCAGGCTCTTTGCTGACAGCTCAGAGCCTGGAGCCTGCTTCAGATTCTGTGTCTCCCTCTCTCCCTGCCCCTCCCTTGCTTTCTCTCTCTCTCTCTCTCTCGAAAATAAATAAACATTAAAAAAATTAAAATAAATAAACTTAAAAAAAAAAAGATCATTTCAATGCTTGCTGCCTCTTGGTCCTCACCTTAGTTCCTGCCATTTTCCAAGCCTGCTTCTACCCTCTTACCATGTCACTAATAGTAAATAATTTGGCTTTTGAGGATTGATTGGTTAGAAAGTATTTACCGAAAATTTGGCTGTCGTGTGTTCTTTACTGTGTCACCCAGGTAGATAATCCATATAAAAGTTATTTCTTTATGCTCCCATTGTGACAGAGAGGATGCATACACTCCATAAAAATAACATTATTTTGAAATAAGAAAAATGAGGTTAAGGAAAAATGTACACGGGGATGAAGTGAGTGCACAAATGATTTCCCAAGAAATCCTACATTTACTAGGAGTGAGCCATGAGTTCGCCAAGTCATTTGTGGAACAAAGCATAGTGTGAAATGCATATTAACTTACCAAAATAAATTTAAAGATTTTAGTAATAGATGTTTCTTAAATAGACTGGGCAATTGGTTTGCCTTTCCCTTACTACTAGGTATCTGATAACTACTGGCCATCAGTATTGTCTGAACATTTTCCAGCTCTGTAATCTTCACCTGGCTGAAACTTTTTTATGATTTAATGCTAGTATGGGGGAGGAGCTTTAAACATCTTGAATTAAAATTTGTTGTTCCAGTGTCCTTTCAGGTGATTCAGACATTCACGTCTGTTGTATCAGATTTCTGTGAGGTTTTGGCAAGTCTGATAAATGAACATCACGTCCCCCCTCCCGCACTTACCCCCTTTTACCCCCCCACTTACCGCCCCATGAGAAAGCTACAACTTAAGATGACAATTATTTTCAAATTTTAGGCATTTGTTACCTCGTTTAAGCTGTCAGTTAAAAGTTACATTAACTTATGCAAAAGTCACTATATTCAGCAACACAGTTGTTTTTTGAGAAGGTTGTAATTTAGTCTGAATTCCGTCTATGTGAGGGGTGCCTGGGTGGCTCAGTCAGTTAAGCGTCCGACGTCGGCTCAGGTCATGATCTTACTGTTCGTGAGTTCGAGCCCCGCGTCGGGCTCTGTGCTGACAGCTCAGAGCCTGGAGCCTGCTTCAGATTCTGTCTCCCTCTCTCTCAGCCCTCCCCTGCTCATGCTCTGTCTCTCTCTCTCTCTCTCTCTGTCTCTCTCAAAAGGAAATAAACTTTAAAAAAATTCTTAATTCCACCTGTGTGAAATGGTTCTAACACCCTGACTAGAAGGACCCCACCATATCATGCTCCCTGGGGCCAGGGTATGTAGTAAGGCCTTTGCCAACTGGCAGTCCTGGGAACGAGTTCCTGTGTGACACAGGGCAAGTCACTTTACTCTCTGAGCCTTGGTTTCTTTGTCCATAAGTGGGATTAATAATATATACCTCAGAGAGCTGTGAGGACTGAAATCACTAACACTTTAAAAATTGCCCTCACACGTAGTAGGTGCTCCTTGGATGTTTCTTTTTTTTCTCTCACCCAAGGGAACAAACCAGCTCCTTCATAGCTTTCCTGACACCCAATGCTGTGGTTCTTTTGTGAAGAGACTTTAATTAAAATAGTAATAATTGTTATTATACAACAAAACCCCAAACCTCTCTTGGGGGTGTGTCCTCAAATCTGTGCAAAATATCTTTAGGTTTGTTAGCATTGTCTCTTACGCTGGGAATGTAAACTGATCTTGACAGTGGAGTAAAAACCTTGGATGAGTAATGAACAAAAGATGCGTTGTTTCATTAAAACAGTGCCATTTTATTCAGCTTTTTGTGAACTTTAAAATTGTTGTTCACGGGCGCCTGGGTGGCTCAATCGGGTAAGTGTCCGACTCCGGCTCAGGTCATGATCTCGTGGTCTTTGAGTTCGAGCCCCGCGTCGGGCTCTGGGCTGACAGCTCAGAACCTGGAGCCTGCTTCAGCATCTGTGTCTCTCTCTCTCTCTTTCTTCCCCTCCTCCGTTCGCGCTCTGTCTCTGTCTTTGAAAAATGAATAAACGGCACAAAAAATTGTTGATCAGCATAAGGTAGAGTCCTTGGCTTGTGTTCTCTCTCTCTGTGTTCTGTAGAGATGTTATGTGTTGGTATATTCGTTTTAAATGTCTAAAGGATTTTTTTAATAATTTATTTTTATTTATTTTTTTAATGTGTATTTATTTTTGAGAGAGAGAGGGAGAGCACAAGCAGGGGAGGGGCGGAGAGAGAGGGAGACACAGAATCTGAAGCAGGCTCCAGGCTCTGAGCTGTCAGCACAGAGCCTGACGTGGGGTTTGAACTTGGAAATGGTGAGATCATGACCTCAGCCGAGGTCGGATGCTTAATTGAGCCGCTCAGGCACCCCTAAATGTCTAAAGGATTTGAAAGTCCTAGGGAATTCTAGCAGCATTCTGAAGAGAAAAATTGATATCAAGGGTGAGTGAGTAACAATACTTTATTTAGAAATCCTTCTTTGCCTCAGTCTGTGCATCAGTAGACGCCGACCTTGGCTGCACAGTGGAATCACCTAAAGAATTGCTGGAAAACAGTGATGCTTGGGCCTCATCCCCAGGGATTCTGATAGAAATGGCATTTTAAAAGGGCATTTGAAAATTGTAAAACTCTTCAGGAGGTTTCTTGAGTGCAGCCAGGGTTAGAATCCACTCCCACATATGTTTGTGATTGTTTATTCTCTTTTGTGTCTCTTGCTTTCCACCTGATTGAAGGAACCCTCTGTTTTTCAGAAGTTTTTCCTGCAAACACACGCCTCTCCGAGTGAGACCGGGCCAGGCACCTCTGTTGTTGGCTTTCCTGGGAGCCTGCACTCCCCCTTTCAAGGCATTTAATACATTTACTCTGATTGGTTTTTCCATATGAGGCTCTAAGCTCCATGAAGGGAGGGTCCCGACTGACTTTATGTTTCATCATCATCTTCCTGGCCATGGAGGAGAAACTAAGTGGCTCCTTATTGATGTTTCTTGCTGAATAATTACTTAAAATGCTATTTTCTCCGAGGGCTCAAAGAACTGCCCCGTGTCTTCAGATATTTTCAAGACTGGATGCCGAGGAAAGCGAAGAGGGGGTCGAGATGTGGATAGGATGGGGAGGAGGAACAATTGGTGGAAGGACAATTGGAGAAAGGTTTGGGGCATTTACTACTGACATGTCTGGCTTAGAAAAATAGGGTCATGGGCAGAAATTCCTTATTAATTAACTTACCGTGCTGGAAACTACACTTTGTATTCTGCAGAATGAACCCTATAGAGACTCCCAAGATTTTTTGCGTCTGTATCTACATTTGTGGTGAATTAGGATAGAATGAAGTAGTGAATTTTTTATTACCTGTCTGGGTGCCTCTCAATATGCTGATTTAGAATGTAATTAAATCTGTTCCACTTTACAAAGGAGTCACTGGGGACAACATCAGCTTGGTTTATTAGGGACCTTGGTGGTCTGTTTGATAGTCAACTATTGACTCTCTGTCATCAGGAGATTGAATTTTCAATGTCTCAGTTTACCTGTTTATAAAATAGTCGTATTTGCACGTAAGCTGTGTAAAGCCAATTCACTGTGGGCAGCATACCCGTAGATCTTCCGACAGGTTCGTTCAAAAATTGAATCACATTTTACTGATTTGATTGCAATTTAGCAGCTACACATTTAACACTTCAATTATATTAATCAAAATGAAAGTTTGCACAGACAGTTTCAAGCCAACAGTCTGAGTATTTTGAACCTATTTCGCCCTCTTCATTAGTGTGTAGAGTTTGAAACTACATGGTTATAAAATAAAACCAGGGAACCCTGAGTGAGAGGTTATTTTTTTCTTTTTTGCTTTCATCCAGCTCTTCTGAGCCAATGCACGTGTATTTCTGTTTTGTCCATGGAGGAAAATAATTCTCTTCCTCACTCTTGTCGCCCTTGTCCTGGGGTGCATGGCTTTTCATGCTTTCTATGCCCATTTGTCTTGCTGACTAACTTAGAAGTTTCTCTAGGCAGTGTTTCATACTATATTTATTTGCTTGAGTCAAACCTGGAAGTCCACATTCCACTGTGGATTGCAGTTACTCAAAAGTTCTGTCTTTGCTTCCCTTGGTGGTTTTTCTGCATTAGCTTTTGTGTGAACAAGGGTACTAAGATCGAGGCATTTGATAAACCCAGCTTCTTGGGCTGATACATCAAATGGTCCAGTGGACTGTTTCTCCCATCTCCTGGTCAGCCAGCCGAGCCCCCCAATTATACCAGTCTGCCTTTCATTCTCCACACAGCCCCTAAGTCAAGCAGTTTGCTCATCTTATTCCCACTGCCTGGAGACTCTTACCCTCTTTTCTTTACCAAATTCTAACTCCCCTTCATCACTCAACTCAGTTGTAATGTCTTCCACAAAGCTTTTGATGTTTGCCACTTCCAGAAACCCAGGCCAGGTCAAGTGAGGTCAGGTCAGGTCAGGCCAGGCATCTCTCATCACACAAGTGCATGCTATTGACTGCACTTGACATATTATACAGAAGGCATTTGGTTGATGCATCTCTCTCCACCATCAGGTTATGCCTTCTTTAAGGACCTGGACCCCAGTTTCACTCCTCATGATATCCCTAATGCCCCCATGGAGTTAATAAATAAATGTTGAGGGGCGCCTGGGTGGCGCAGTCGGTTAAGCGTCCGACTTCAGCCAGGTCACGATCTCGCGGTCCGTGAGTTCGAGCCCCGCGTCGGGCTCTGGGCTGATGGCTCGGAGCCTGGAGCCTGTTTCCGAGTCTGTGTCTCCCTCTCTCTCTGCCCCTCCCCCGTTCATGCTCTGTCTCTCTCTGTCCCAAAAATAAATAAAAAACGTTGAAAAAAAAATTAAAAAAAAATGTTGAAATAAACTAGCCCTGTTATCCAGAGTCTAGTGTAGTATCTCCATTAGTGTTCAATAACTGAAAGTTTTTAGGTGTGTTCATGTTCATATCATAGAAGAGAGCTTTCTTACAAGGAAGGAAAATGTCATCAGCAATGTTAAATTAAAATCTGACGTCCACTTGTAAGGATCAGTGTGGGGACTCTATTGGAGAAGTTCAAGTTAGATTAATCTCTGGTCTCCACTACTATAAAATTCTAAGGGTTTTGGAACATTCCAGATTGGAGGATATTAAAGTCAACTATTAGGCTGTATCCCTCATATTAAGAATAATGTTAAGAAAAGATCTAACAAAGCCCTTGCACAGGTGGAGTAAAGTGGACCCTGGCTCCCTCTTCCTTCTTGGCCCATCGTCCATCACAGTCCCCTTGCTGCTCTGCAACCCACTGATCTTTGTCCTTCAGCCTTTGGTGTGCTTCTTTCGGCCTCTGAAATACTGGTATTTCCCTCTGTTGATTGTATGTGCTCCTTCAAGAGATTCTCAGCCATTCTTACGGCATCAGCCAACACTTGCATATTGGCAACTGCTCATTCTAATGCCAACCCCACATGTCCAGCACAGCACAAGGTGGATATTTAACTGTCTCTGTCAAGTCCCACAGGCACTTGAAACTCACCAAGCTGGATTGTCCCCTCCCCCCGAAGACTTTTCCCTCCTTGTTTTGGTACCTGTTTTTGTGAATGGGAGCACCATTCATGTGACTTACTTCCCTTCTTTCCTTTGCTACACTAGAGTAATTTTGAAGTCTATGGATTATGTCTCCTTAACCTTTTAATATCCTTAGAGTATTATGATGCCAGGGGTTGTAACCTGGTGATCCTCTGGCTAGTTCTGGCTCAAAGACAAGTTTAGTTTCAAATTTGTGTGTAGGTGTCTTCACCTTGGTGTGTGCTTTTCTGCTTGCCACTGGCCCTATCGCTCCTTGCGGGGTGACCCCAGCCCACTGTCTGCGGTTACTCCACCTACCCAGTCCCTTTAGCTTTCCCCTGGGTAACACCCATTCCGTCTCTCCTGTGTGATTTCTGAAAACCAACAGAATGATCAGATGACCCCGCTCTCCTACGTAACACCTGTCGCAGCCTTCCCAATTCCCTAAACAGTGGTCTAAACCTCCTCTGTGCATCTGAATTATCCAAGGAACTTAAAAAAATTATCTGACCCCTGGCCAATTAAATCACAATCTGCGAGGACAGTATCTGTATTGTTAAAGTTCCCAAAGGGATTCTAATTTGCAGCCGGGAGTAAACCACGGGCCTATAGAATAGATTCTCAGTTCCCGAACGACTCAGTGGTTGGCCAGACTAGCGCCCACACACACGTTCCAGTATCGTCTTTGGATATCTCTCATCCACCCTGACTTCCGTGTGGTTTCTAAGAGCGCTGAGTTGTTTCAGAACTGTACGAGGTCTGGGCTCAAGCTTCCCTTCTCCATAGATTACCTTATCTTGTCCCCCCTGGCAAACATCTGTACCTAGCATAGGACTGAGCTCAGGCATTATCCCCTATGAAACATTTCTAAAATACCTACTTCAAGTGGGGAGAAGTCTCTTCAGCTACCCTCGTCCCCCATGATACTACTGGCTGGCTACACATCTGTGACAGTACTGTCTTGCAGGGCTTCTCCAGCTTTTAAGTGCACACATGTGCACACTTCTTAAATGCAGCTTGTGATTCAGTAAGTCTGGGCTGGGGCCTGCCATTCTGAATTTTTAACAAGCTCCCAGGTGAACTGCATGTTGGGTAGTAGGCTTTACTTAATTCACTTATTTTTATACCTCTCTTTGTTGTATAATTGCTGAGGACAATGACACAATCTGAGCTCAATGCCTTACACATAGCTGTCACCCAGTAAGTACTGCGTGTATGAACAACCACATGGTGAATGGTTGAGTGAGCTAGGGATAGGTGGATGGCTGAATGGATAGATGGATGAGTGGAAGAAAGGAAGGGAGGATGGAATGAAGGAAGGAAAAAAGAAGAAGGCAGGAAGGCAAGTAGTTGTTATGAATGTCTCTTCGTTTAGGCAAATAAGCACACGTCTAAAATCAAACTTTTGTAGAGCCCTTTCAGCAATATTTTGACAGTCATGCCAGAAATTATAATCCCTCAGAAAGCAGCTTATTTCTGCCCTTTGACGGAAATAGTAGCAATATTCCTGAGAAAGAGGTACCCTGCATTATGGACACCAAGGACATGAGAGCAGGAGATATTTTATGGCTCTGGAGGAAAAGTGTTCATTGTAAGAAAACATGAATGGTGATAAGGTATATGATGATAGCTCACAGCCAGGCAGCTACATGGCCAGCATTTTTAAGGCAATGCATTCATTTTCCCTGAAAGAGTTCCTCACCAACTGTGTGTTTATGTGGTCATTTGGGAGGTAGTGAGGCTGGGTGCCCAAGGGCATCAGCTTTGGTGCTCCTGTGTGGTTTTTGATTTAGCAGATTACTACCTGTGTGACTCTAAGCAACTTCTTTTACTTCTCCAAGCCATAGTGTCTTCATGTGTACAACAGGATAGTATAACATCAATATTAAAAATTTAATATTAATGATTTTACTAAGTATAACATGAGATACTGCACACAAAGGGATTAGACCAGTGTTCAGTATATTTAAAAAACAAAACAAAAGAAAACTTCCAATAGACCCTACGATGGTGACTGTCTGGGTCCACAAATAAAGACCACACTGATTTCTCATTCCATATGGACACACTGGGGGCACACTTCAGTTGAAAATGTGCAAGAATTGGGACAAGGAAAATCCAAGTTCATGTACTAATCTTTGCTGTTTATTCCCTGTATGACCGTGAGGCAGTTATTCAAATTCTCTGAACCTCAGTTCCTTGACCTGTGCATTGGACAGAACCTTATCTACCCTGCTGAGTTGTTGCTAAGGTTTGATTTATTTGTGGGACTCAAAGTTGCATCAGAAAAGTTGAGATGTCACTTTCTTGCTTAAGAGAAACACCTGAAAAGTAAATGCATATTATACTACAATTATATGTATGTAATTATATGCAATTATATAAATGTATACATATACACACACACATATATATACACATATATAAATAACATGACATATTGTAACAGATCATAGCAGGAAGTGTATGTTCAATACGTAGTGATGATTTTAAATGATTAGCCACTCTGATAGTAGATAGACTAGTAACATTACTTGTGATTACAGGGCAATGGAGATCTCTGGGGAACTAAACTAGGAGTCAGCAAACTATGGCCCATAGGCCAAAGCTGGTCCACCCCTTGTTTTCATAAAGTTTCATTGGAACATCACCACATTCATTCATTTATATATTGCCTATGGCCACTTTCTTGTGGAAAGGAAGAGCTGGGGAGTTGTAACAGATTCTGTCTGGTATACAAAGCCTAAAATGTTTACTGTTTTCCAGAACATTTTGCTGGCCCTTAATCTAAGTTAGTACGGTACAATGAAGTACTTCCGTACCCCAGAAAATATGTGGTTTATAAACATTTTAAGATTAAAATTCCCAGGACAGTGGTGTTTCTTCAGCAGATCTAATGATGTAAGAGCCTTGGAACTGTGCGTGGGGACTTGACCCATCTGTAGAGACCCTGATTTTCAACCTGTCTCAGAATTCTTCACATAAAGACATGTAAAATCTAGATACAGAGAAAAATAAAAAATGAATAAAAGGCTACTAACCTTTTATGCTGCCAGTTAACGAGAAGGGACAGGAAAAGTTTTGTCTAGCAGAGAAGTTTCTATGAACCTTCCAGTTATTTTCTGATTGATCTGTTAATAAGGTAGGAATCATCCTCCCCTCTCCCCACCCCGGCCTCAGGCACCAGATTTCCTTTTATGGTTAATTCATATTAATCTAAGATCTGTCCATAAATAGATAAAAAAAAAATCAACTTCCTAAAATCAGTACTCCTGTCGCTTAGAAGTGACTTCTTCCTTTGTGAATAGATGTTCATCATTAATAACAATCAGGGGAAAATTAAGTTTGAAAAAGACAGTTTTTACCCATTCGTTTGGAAAAATTAAAGTATCCGACAAATCCCAAGTGTTGGGGAGGTTTAGAACACCTGGATCTTTCATGCATTAGGGGTGGATACAAAGATTGGCACAGTCGCTCTGGAAAATGCATTTCTCCTAAAGTCAAACACTCATTTCTTGTGACCTGGCAATTCCACGCCTGGGAACAATATTCCAGTGAAAACCTTGCATATAGAGAGCAAAATAATGTTTGTGGCATGGCTGTTCACAGTAGTGGATGAAAATAGCCTGGAAACAATGCACTGCCTTTAGAAGAAAAGTAGATGAACAAACTTTGGATATAGAACTCTATAGCAACTCAAAATAAATGCAGTGCTGTGTCATGCAAAAAAATGCAGGCTTTTCTTAGCAATGGAATAAGTAGAAACAAATTCCGTACCATCTCATAACGTGAAAAACAATAATATGAAAATGTTGTTTTTAGGTATAAATATTGAATAAAATCCTATCAAGGGAGAATGAGGGGCTCGTGATCAAGGAATTCAGGGTGACGTTTACTTTCATTTCATGGAGCTAGGGGCATGGGATGGGGAAATCCCATAGCTAGTATTTGGTGCTTGTCAAGAACTTAGCTTTTGTTTTTTTTTTTCCTTGAATGATGGAGTTACAGGTGCTTCTTTGATTTAAAATAAATCATCAACTAAGTAAGTACAAACCAGGTACCCAGTTGGACAATAAGAATATATCAGGAATGATAATTACCCATTCTGTGCACTTAAATTAGAAAGATAAACCTGTAAAATGGTTAGAGCACAGTCTGGGTCAAGGGCTGACATTGGACTCCACAAAGAGCAGGTTGCCACTTTGCAAGCTAAAGATTTAGCTAAAATATAAAGTATTTTATACCTGAATTTGGGAGCGTATTTCCCATTCCTGTCCCCCACTGTCTTTCCTCCCTTGTGCCAGAAGGCCCCCTCCCAAAAAGTGAATATAATAGAAAGTTGAGGGAACTCAGGCAGTGTTAAAGAATGTTGATTCTTTCGATTATGTCTGAACTATCTCTTTGAACCTGAATTAATGATGACCTTAAGGTAAAATTGTCTGCATTTCCGACCTCTTTCAGATGCATGTCCCAGAACGATCAGAATAATGTCATTTTAACATCTGTCATTTCAATCAAGTGCAAGGCTAGGGTACATCATGTGGTCTTGTAACCATCACTCAGTGTTACCCCTCCTTTAGCCGGTAATGACTTACATTGGCATTCTGTCAAGAAGGACACAGAGTTTAGCTATGAGACATGCATAAATACTTCCTACATTAATCACATCAATTAAAGAATATGTCCCAGGTTTTTAAAGTAATAAGGTGTTATTCAGCTTGAGGTGAACAGAAAGCTGTACACATCTCACTGGAAATGTAGCTTGAAAGATTTTGGTGCTTAAGTTTCTGACTTCCTTTTCTGTCACATGATATTGCAGTATCTTAGGAGCAGCAACGCTGTGGCTTTTAAAATCCATACCAAATATTATCATCAGACAGCAGATTTAAAACCAGTGAGTAGTAGCTGCTAACGTGGACTCAGCAGCCAACCTGACTGAGTTCAAATCCTGGGCCTACTCCTTCCCAGCTTTTGATTGGGAGCCTGGTATTTAATTCTCTGTACCTGGACTCCTTATTTGTAAAATTGGATAATGATACCTGCCTCATCTGGGGCGCCTGGGTGGCTCAGTCACTTAAGCATCCGACTTCAGCTCAGGTCACGATCTCACAGTCCGTGGGTTCGAGCCCCGTGTCGGGCTCTGTGCTGACGGCTCAGGTCCTGGAGCCTGCTTCAGATTCTGTGTCTCCCTCTCTCTCTGCCCCTCCCCTGCTCATGCTCTGTCTCTCTCTGTCTCAAAAAAAAAAAAAAAAAAAAAAAAAAACCTACCTCATCCAACTAGTCTGAGAATCATCTGAAAAAAAATATATATACACATATATACATATATATATTGTTATATACATTTGCTGTATATTATATATTCTATGACAGTACACTTTAAATGTTTACGTATATTGTACATGTGTTCATATATGTATATGTTTATCTATATGCCTCTATATTACTGTCTAGTGCTCTATCAGTATTATGTAAGTCTTTGTTGTTATTATTGTTGTTACTGTGAAATATAAGGTTCTCTTAGCTACTAAAGTGTAACTAAAAACAAATATAAGGATGGGAAAATTCCCCTCTTTCTAGACATACCAGGAAAGCAATGATAACATGGATTTATGGGAAAGAAACTGATGTTTGTTGAGTACCTGCCATGTAGCAGATACTGCTCTGAAGTCATTTACATTGTCTTAGTTAATCTTCCCCACCATTCTGTAAAATTGTAGGTATTACGCCTATTTACATCTGGGGAAAAAAAAAAAAAAAAGAAAGCTGTAGAGGAATTGTGGCTGTCCTAGGGTCCTATGGTGAGTTAATGGTGGCATGGGAGTTTTATGACCCGAAATATCCAGATTATTAAATCGAGCATTGGTCTTTTCTGTTTTTGAAAATTAAGTTTCAACCACATTGTTGTTGTCATAAGGAAGTATATAATTGAGTGGCATTTTAGCACATGATATCTGAACTCAGAAAGAGAGATCACTGAACTGTGGAGGTTACTGGCCCTGTGAATTTGGGTACATGACCTATTTTCCTGTGCCTGGTTCCTCACTTTTAAAGAAAGCCACTAAATCCAACTTAGAGGGTAGTTGTGAGCATGACATGAGATAATACATGTAAAGTTCTCAGCATTGAACTTGAGAATAATACAGAGTACGTGGCAGCTGGTTCTCTTCTTTTATCATCACTCTCATTTCTGCAACTTTGTCTCTCAACAAGTATCTGCAGAACCAGTCATACATGTATATATGAATGCACACGTACACACAACCTCTTCCATGAACGTGGAAAACTCGTGCCTCGTAGGCACAAAAGAAGTCAATAATACAGCGTTGTGCTCTTGGTGGGGAAAGATGTGGAATGGTGGATGAGAGAGAAGTTGACAACGTCAGTGACTGACTGCTATGCACTAGAACTCTTTCCAGTTCTATTAAGCTTAAAAGCTGCTGTTTTCTCGCCAAAATCTACGGCTGAAACTATGTAAATACTTTATTTTGGAAAAATTTTAGTTTATGGGACACTCGCAGAAATAGTACAAAGAGTTCCCTTATATTCTTCACCCATTTGCCCCAGTATTGACATTTATATAACCAGAGTATATTTTTTTAAGACGAAGAAGTTAATATTGGTACAATACTGTGGACTAAACTATGGATTTCATTTGGATTTCAACTGTTTTTCCACTACTGTCCTTTTTCTATTCCTGGATCCAATCCAGGATCCCACATTGCATTTAGTGTGGTTGATTTGGAATCATTCTTTTCCTTTTATCTCTTACTTCCTCCTCCAAACCACTTCCTGGCTTTTCAGAACAGAGAGTACCCAGTGCAGAGAGAGAGAGAGTCTGCACACAGCACACTCAGGTTGAAGAGGTCCTTCCCGAGAAGTAGAGAGGTAGAACTAGTGATTTGGGTTGCCTTTATGTTGCAGTTTTTGCGGCGGTGTGTTAGGAAGAAGGCTAGCTTGGACTAAGGAAATGTGGTTGAAATGAGGTGGGGGGAAAATAATATAAATATGAGCAATGCTAGCTATTTGTAAATTTTGTTTCAACATATGGATTAAAGAAGTCTGTGCGTTAGTTTATAGTTAATTTTTTAGCTTCAGCAAATATACCGTGGTTATATAGATGTCAACAGTTGGAAAAAATATGAAACTCAAATGGTTATAGGCAAGTTATATTTAATAGTCAAGTCTCTGAATGTTTCTCTGTTACATAAAACCTTCCATGGCATGGAAGCTGCAGGAAAAGCTTCTCAACCCTTTCTGTAAGGGTACTATTACATGCACACACACTCTAGGCCAATCTCACTGAAGAACAAAGATACAAATACTTGAATAAATTATTAGCAAATTGAAGAATCACTTCATAATGAAGTGTTTTTGAGGAATGTAAGAATGGCTTAACATCAGACAACCTATAAATGCAATTCATCAATTAATAGATTAAATAGAATATTAACTGGAAACACCCATTTGATGAAATAGATTCCTAAATAACTTGATTTGATAAAATTTAGTTCTCATTTTTTAATTAAAAAATATTTACTAAGGAGGAAATCAAACACATTACCAAAGTGTAGCAACAAGTATCTACTGGAAACCTATAGTAAGAAAAATATTTGATCGTAAATCATTAGTAGCTTTCCCACTAAAGTCAAGATGTACAGAAAAATACCTATTATCACCCCCTTGGTTTCAACACTGTACTCAAGGTCCTAGCCACTGTAATAAGAAAGAAGTGTTGAGGTAATGATGTTGGAAAGGAAGAAAATAAACTCTCACTATTTGCAGACATTAATTTTGGACCTAGAAAATCCATAAGGTTGAAACAAGTACATTAGAGATAGGAAGAGAAGTCAGTAAGTTGCTGGATATAAGATGCATATACAAATATAACAGTTTTCCTGCTTGTCAAAAATAGTCACTTTAAAAATGTGCTGCAAAACAGGCCTATTTATAATAAGCCAAAAAAACCCCACAAAATATCTGAAAATAAACCTAACAAGCAAGGTGTAACATGTGAGGAAAATTATACTTCTTTGTATTGATGGATAGTATCAGGAGCTGATGATAATGTAAGGCCTAAAAGAAAACTTGAACAGATTGAAACATTTTTCCTTTTAAATATTAATCCCCATAAACTTCTGTATATGTAATACAAACCTAATCCAAGTCCCAACACTTTTGATAATGAATATTGGCAAATTGATGAGTTTGTATGTTAGAGAAAATATACACAGTCAGTGATACATTTTTAGATTCAGATACAGTTGTCACATAACCTTAGTTTTAGGTATACAGTATAATGATCAGTGTTAGTATCTATTGCAGAATGATCACCACAGTAGTCTAGTTAACTTTCACCACTATTCATAGTACAAATTATTTTTCTTGTGATTAAAAATTTTAAGGTTGACTCTCTAAGCAGCTTTCAAATATACAGCATTATTAACTATAGTCACCATGTTGTACGTTCTATCGTGTGACTTATTAGTGGAACTTTGTACCTTTTGACCACCTTTGCCCATTTCATCCACCCCCTACAGTCTGTGATATTTAGAAAAATACAAAGTAGAGGAATTGTCCTTGCAACTATCAAAACATACTTTAAAATTAGAGTAATTACAACAGTGTGATCTTGGTACATGAGTAAATTTATAGATCGTAAATGGAATAAACAGCCTGGAAGCAGATTGTGTTGAAATAATATTTTTGAAAAATGTAGCATTTCATATCAATGGGGACCAAATAAAATACTCAATACATAATTTATGGCAAGTGGATAGTAAAATTAGGCCTTTAGTTTCCTCTTCACACAAACAAATATCTGATGAATAGAAGACCAAAGCGTGAAAAGTATGAAAAAAATAACATAAAAGACTAGGATTAAAAAAATACCATATTGAGATGTATATCATCTTGAGTTGATAAAAGATGGTAAAAAAAAAACTTCCTAAGTAAGGCAGAAAATCAGAAAATATGATAGATTTGACCTGACAGAAATACGAAATTTCTTCACCGAAACTACTGTCATCAACCTAAAAGGCAAGTGAGAGATGGAGAGAGAAATAACGTCCACATAGTTCACAGACCCTGGATTAAGTTATGGAATATGATAGAACTCCAGAAATACCAACTACAAAAAGACAACCCTACAACACCATTGATACGATAGGCAAAGCCATTCTGCAGAAAGTCAGAGCAGCGTCTGTCAACAGTTGGAGGCTGTGACTCACAATTCTCCTAGCAAGCTCTTCTGTGGAAAACCACGCCCTATAAATGTATTCCCAGAGCTATTCAGATGATATCATTTGTCTTTTCAGAACCATCGCTTAGGAAGGACTGGCAAAGAATTAGAAAAATTGTAAAAATACATCAATAGGGATTAAATGCCTTCTTATATTTCTGTATTTGAAATAATACTCCATCATTAAAATAATGAGATTGATCTTTATGTGCTGATGTGAAAAGACATCTGAGGCCTTAAAATTTAATTGAGAAAATGTCTACAGCATGATTCTCTTTAAGCTTTTTTTTTTTTTCAAATCCTAATGATTTTGTCCAAAAGAAACTTCTAAAAAGAGGAGCCAACTGAAAGCAGCATTTTGATGGGCAGAGGTGTGGAGGGGGCTTCCATGTTCAAAACTTTCATGGTGAGAGGGTATTTCTGTAACTTATTCCTTATATAACTTTCTAAATGTTTTTCATAAAGCCCTTTATACTTTAGAGCTACCATAAAACCAATTTTTCCCATAGCCTGTAGTCAAGCTAAGACCTTTTCAGCAAGGTGGTGGAGGGAGGGAGGGGGAGAAGGTTGTGTGTTTCTTTATTTTTATTTTTAAAACTTTTTTTGATGGTTGTTTATTTTTGAGAGAGAGAGAGAGCGCGCGCGCACAAGTGGGGGAGGGGCAGAGACAGAGAGGGAGACACAGAATCTGCAATAGCCTCCAGGTTCTGAGCTATCAGCACAGAGCCCGATGTGGGCTCGAACTCAGGAATGGTGAAATCATGACCTCAGCTGAAGCCGGATGCTCAACCCCGGCTGAGCCACCCAGGTGCCCTGAAGGTTGCATGTTTCTGCGTACTCCCTGGGGGCAGAATTCTGAATTTGTATTGGCATCCATTGATAACTTTCTTTTGCCTTATTGGTTACCAAGTAGAAGTTTTCTGCCCAGTTGAGTTATAGAGACATGCACAGCAAAATATCAAGCATGGGTGTCTACACATACGGGCTATTTTTCAGGTATTTGAGGGGTTTCCCTGTTGCAAAGATGCAACTTAGCTCTTAGCAAGGGAGGATTGCTTAGGTATGTTTTACTTAGGAATTGTGATCCCGTTCTATGGTCTGATGTATTTCCAACAGTCTCAAGATTTTACCTGGTGGTGCTGCTTATTCCGAAAACTCTGCGATAGTAGACTTTTAATAAATTCAGATCAGATGTCTTATTCACCCTATATCTCCACCAGTGCCTGCTAGCTGCACAACAAATACTTATTGGATACATGTTAGTGAAAAATTGAGTAAATGAGGAGAGGTGGATAATGGAACCTTAAAAAATGGATTTGCAGAATATAAGTGTATAAACATACATATTAGCTCATATATAACAATGGACATAGTTTACGATGTTAGGTGAACTGTGTACAGTTGATTCCATACTTATTGTCTTTCAAAATCACATGTAAAGAAGCCCTCCAGGTATTGTTAAAGATTGCTTCTTCACTCAGGTGTGTCAAAGGGAGAAGTGTTAAGCAAACCTCACACCTCGAGTCAAGAGCCCAGGTGGGCAATACTCCTCACTGCCAGGGAACTGTGATACCTTCCAAATTAGCTGTTGGGTTACTTTATGCTTCGTAGATTTCACATTTTAACACTATGAATGTCTCCCAGATTAATATACCAGATATTTTCTGTTTGTCTGTTTTCTTATTCATTTGAAAAATTTAACAAGACAGTATTTTCCTTACTTATGTTGGCCCTGGCAAAGGGAAGCAGGAGAAAAGCAAAGAAACCTGATGTCTAAGTTTTATTTCAAGATACCCATGGGAAACATTTTGAAAAGGGGGTGAGTTTACTTGTATCCCTCATCACTTCTGCTTTAACATTTTATGGCCACGTGACCGCTTCCCTTAATGGATGGTATCACTAGTGGGCTAATTACTGCTTCTTAGATTCAAATCTGCATAGAATGCTTTTTTTAAATCGGATATTTTTGCCCCCTAGGAATGGTTTTTGGGGATTCATTCTACTCATATGCCGAGAGAGAAACAGTCATGAACTTAGACTCCCACCTAAAAACCCTGGATTGTTTGCTCAGCGAGGGCGAAGCTCTCCGTAGCAGATAGACCAACAGTTCTGTCATTTGGAGTGCTCTAGATTCTCTTAAAAAAAATTTTTTTTTTACATTTATTTATTTTTGAGAGACAGAGACAGAGCGTGAGCAGGGGAGGGGCAGAGAGAGAGGGAGACACAGAATCTGAAGCAGGCTCCAGGCTCTGAACGGTCAAGCACAGAGCCCAACACAGGGATCGAACGCACGAACCTTGAGATCATGACCTGAGCTGAAGTCGGACGCTTAACTGACTGAGCCACCCAGGCACCCTGAGTGCTCTAGATTCTTGTTCAAGGTTTACCTCTTACTATGTACATGGCTTCTGAGCTTTAGCTTCCTGTCCTATAATGGTAGATGGTAACACATTATCTCCTAGGATTACTGTGAGGATTTACATAACCCCAAGGAGTTTTAAAGATCCTTGGTCCATGAGTTTAGTTTTTAAGATCTTTGCTCTTGTTTTATTTGTTTGTTTGTTTGTTTGTTTATTTTTGAGAGAGAGGGAGAGACAGGCAGAGAGAGCAAGACAGAGGGCGAATGGGGGAGGGGCAGAGAAAGAGGGGGACACAGAATCCAAAGCAGGCTCCAGGCGGTGAACTGTCAGCACGAAGCCCAGAGCGGGGCTCGAACCCAGGAGCCGTGAGATCATGACCTGAGCCAAAGTCGGAGGCTTAACCCACTGAGCCACCCAGGCGCCCCATTGCTTTTGTTCTTGGCACTCTTTTGGCTGTAAGAACACAAAGTGGCCAAACACCCCTCCTGTAGACCCACACCAAGCCCACCCCCAGCTCATAATCATGGGAAAGATTAGCCTGAACTGGTTGTATCATAAGTTTATCTCTGTGCCCACCAGCCTACAAACAAACCCATGTATCTCTGCAGTATTGAGATTCATCTGAAAACATGAAGGACGTATGAGCAGATTTTAGTTCTGAGAAACTCAATAAACTCCTATTACTTTAGCTCAATGAAAAAGTCTCGGAAGCTTGAAGAGAAAGGTTTCATCAAGGGCAAGAATGCAGGCATTCTCTTGGTATAACACTTCTCACGTTTCCTTCTGTCTCCTAAGTCATTAAAAAAAAATTATTCATCAAGTTGTTTTGATCCATCTGGATAGGCTTTTAAAATATGTCCCAAGCTAAATCTTAAGATGAGGAAAGAAATAATTGTGAATTAGAATGATTTCAGAAGTCTTGTGGATGAGTAGCACAGACAGAGTATCTAAAATGAGTATTTAATTGAGACTTCAATGGTCAAGGGCTCTAAACATTGCTTCAACAGCATTGATTATTAGGAATGGTTATTGAATTTTATTAAGTAATATATATGGAGCTATTTCTTAAGAAAGTGGAATTAGCCAAGCAATAAATACATAATTAAATTTCTATTAATTTATAACAGTTGCATGTTTTTAGGCATATTTAATAAGTTAAAGGCAAATTCATGTAATGGAGCGGTATTCCTACTTTGACAATAGACATGCACTGTTACATGCTGTTGTGATATTGATGAGATTTGAGCTATATATGTCATGATTACATAATTTGGGATTTGCTGCAGAGTAATGAGATTGGCCTTTATAACAATAATATCAGGGTGTTTAAACTTACTGGGTGTAACCTACAGCTGGTCCCATTCTAACATAATGCTTTAGGAGTCTGAACTCACAGTTGAGCCTTAAAAATGCACAGCACCTTTCTTCTTTTGGCCAGTAGGCTCTTGTAATGCAACTCCCTGCTAATCCTTGTGTAACAATGCACAACATGCAGAGTACTTAAAAAAATTCTTAATTAAAATCTAATGAAAATCTTGTCATGTAAACTTAAAAAAAATTTATTTAATGTTTATTTATTTTAGATACAGAGCACAAGCAGGGGAGGGGCAGAGAGAGAGGGAGACACAGAATGGAAGCAGGTTCCAGGCTCTGAGCTGTCGGCACAGAGCCCGACGCGGAGCTCGAACCCACAAACCACGAGATCATGACCTGAGCCGAAGTCGGACGCTCAACCGACTGAGCCATGCAGGCACCCCTTGTCATGTAAACTTTAATCAACACATAATGGGTATAACACAACCACAGTAAATGCCTCCGATAAAATATATCATGCTCTAGTAATGCAAAAGTATTTTTATGCTGCTTTTATGAAATTTGCCTTTGTTTATACATATGTATGTATAGGTACATAGTAACATATTTACTGTATGGCTTGTATTCTCAACCTCTTTTAACCATAAGGTTATTTAAGGATTATGACTTACTCAGCTGGGCATCTGTGTGGTTTCTAGAACAGTGTCTTCTCTGCTTCGGATTCTGTGTTTCCCTCTCTGTGCCCCTCCCAGCTTGCACTCTGTCTCTCTGTCTCTCTCTCAAAAATAAATAAAACATTAAAAAAAGAAAAAGGGGGCTTCTGGGTGGCTCAGTCAGTTAAGCATCCGACTTCGGCTCAGGTCATGATCTCACGGTTTGTGAGTTTGAGCCCCGCGTCGGGCTCTGTGCCGACAGCTCACAGCCTGGAGCCTGCTTTGGATTCTGTGTCTCCCTCTCTGTGCCCCTCCCCAGCTTGCACTCTGTCTCTCTACCTCTCTCAAAAATAAATAAAACATTTAAGAAAAATAGAACAGTGTCTTCCAAATAATTGGAGTTCAATGAATATCTCTTGAGTTGAATAAACAATTCAAAGTCTTTAAGAGATGAAGCTGTATATGTGATGGTCAAGGCAGAGGTAAGTACAGGCTACTTTGTAATCAGTGCCTAAATACATGTGTCTTTCATGGGTAGATTTTATCTTTCTTCCTTTAACATCATAATTACCTCTGAGGCAAATCTGAAGGCATGCTTTCTAATGGTAGCCCTGACTCATTTCCAATTGTGTGTGTGTGTGTGTGTGTGTGTGTGTGTGTGTGTGTATGTGTGTGTGTGAGAGAAAGAGAGGGAGAGAGAGAGAGGGAGGGAGGGAGAGGGAGTGAATTATGGTATGTCTGCACATTCTATAAAATCCAGCTCCTCCGCTGGTTTCTGCTAATGAGGACTCTGAACACAGAAGAAATGTTTCTATAAATCCAACCGGAGAGTGATTTATTTGGAATTGATGCCTTGTTTTGAGTCTTTCCTCTGATGTGTAAAGCATCACCTTGTATAAGCTGCTGTTTCCTCCTATTGGTTGTCAGACATTCTCATGAGACTGAGTTCTGCAGACTGTTGGAGAAGAAGTTTCCCAAAAGTAGAGCAATGTGTTTCTAAGAGAGAGTGGGGAGAGGGTGGAGAGGAAGAGAGAATCTTATCTAGGAGACAGAATTTCTCCAATTAAATGGAAGACTCTCTTCCTCGGTGTAAAAATACACAGGTAAAACCTCTCAGCTACAGACACCCTTGGCTGATACCGTGGGTGCATTTCTGACAAGAAGAAACGAAGTCTGACGCAGGGATGACTTAGGTCAAGATCATAAATAATTAAGTTGATTTGGAAAAAAAAAAAAAAACCTTTCTGTTTTTTCACTCTGTGAAACTTAACAGCCTTTCATACTTGACCACTCACTTCAGACACAGAGTCTGAACACGCACATATTTTCATGTCATCTGCCCAGAGGAAGGGGATTACCGTAAAACTGAAAAAGAGGCAGATGGAGTGATTATGAAATATATCACGTTCTTTATAAGGTGAAGATTAGTCGTCACATGGAAAGTCACCCAAAAGGAGAGGGTAATGTTAGCACAAGTCTTGGCGGACAGATTAGATTATTTGCCGAAGAGTGAGCACGACACTCGAGACTGCTAATGAAATACATTCACATCCTCTCCACAAACAACATCGAAGTGTTGTTATTAAGTACCTGCTCACTTCTACTTGGCCACCTTTTTATCTGGTCACAAATAGTTCTGGTTGTTTTTGCCACAGAAGAATACAGAGCATTTAGAGAAAAGGCTCTTAAAAATACCCTAACCCACCCTAGACTGGGTACCCCATGGTTCCGTGTTTCCATTCCTGTGGAATAATAGCAAGGCCCCCAAAGAGGACAAGCACCCTTAACGCTCAAAATAAACAGAGATGAGAACCTTTTCCTAATAAAAGCCTTGGTTCAGCTGCACTTGCTGAAACCAAATAAACAATCTCGAATTGACAGTCAGACAGAAATGTGTATAAATTATTCAGAATGAAATGTTCAAGTAATATTAACCTAAAGGTATAGTCATCAATTTTGCTCTGACGGATGGCATTGGGTAGTTAGTATTCAAGTGTTACTACATAAATAAAATTGATTTATGCGAACGGAGAAGCCTGAGAAAAATTTTTATCAGGATGCCCAAATTCTGTTCCTTCTGGCTTGATCAATCACCTCCCTACTGAACTGTGTATCGTTTTCTTGCAAAAGTCTTAGCCGAGAAATTGGGCTAAGGCAAAATGAATAATACATTTGCTGCAGTGTTAGACTAATGACCCTTAAGTGCTTTAAAAAAAATGAGCAGTGATGACTGCTTCCCTTATATGAACAGATTCTGGCTTTTCTCTTGCTCTTGCGCTCTCTTTTTCTTAGAAAGAAAATAATTAAGTCTGGAGTTGGCTGCCTGTTTTGGAGGTAGAAGTGATGAGAGGGTGAAGGAATCAATAAAGCCAATCAAAGCCCATATGGAGTAACAGCCATTGCGTTTCCTGTCTTACTCCTTCCCCCTCCATTCTGCTGCCCCCCTCCCCCGCTTGCCAGGCCTATTTTGGGTTCCAGAGCTCTCGTTTGTGTTAATCATCTTCATATTTCCTTCTACTGTTTTTATAACGCTATTGTGTTATCATAAAGACATTGATCAAACAGTGACAGGCAAGACAGAAAGCTATTTACTTTGCAAAAGTAGAAGGGCTCTCCGACAGGGAATGCATAGTTAAAATCGGTGTCGGCGGGTGCTCGTAATGTGTGAACAATCTTCATCTCTCCCCAAGTGGGTCCCCAAAGAGACACGTAGAGGCTCCAGTTCCAGTACCCAAATGTCTTTTAAAAATTTGCATAAAGCCACAAAGGAAAGACAAATGCCTATATTAAGCATGCCTAAAAAAAAGAGCTCGCACAAGCGTAATTAAAGGGAAAGGCAAAACCTCTGGCTGAATAACATAGGATTACTTTGAATTAACGTGTCCTAAAGTCACTGCAACAGCGCTTGAGGTGGAAATGAAGTATTTTGGGATTTAGAAAGGAAGAGACGCAGCCCCCATCGTGTGTGTGTGTGTGTGTGTGTGTGTGTGTGTGTGTGTGTGTGTGTTTTGAGAATGCAGTTGGGTAGGCAGCTGCTGAAATAGAATTGTTCACTGAGAAAGTAGTCATTTACAAACTAGCGTGGGGTCAGGTAACCTCATTATTCCCTTTGCAGTTGCCATTAGGTCAAAATAACAATCCTCTTTCCACTCCTTGCCTCTTAAGAAGTATGGGCTAGTTGTGCCCTTTTAACTTGAGCTTTTCATTCTCGGGAAGGATTAGACACCCCATCACCCCTGTTTCTTTTTCATTTCATTGCCATTCTGTCTTTAGGGGAAATCAGCCACACACTGTGTTATTCTTATGTCCCTCAGTAATGTTTCTTAAAAACAAAACAAAACAAATGAATCCTTTTCAGTGAAGCAGCCCCAGTTGGATGGAGCTACCAAAGTAAAAAGAAACCAAATAATTTCGCTATTTGAAAAAGGCACAGGGCATTATGGCTGTCAAATCCCCGAGGTCTCATGGTGAAGTCATTGATGCATTATTATTCTTAGGCTCCTCTTCTTTCAAATAAAAATGTAAAGGAAATGATTTAAAGCCTAAATGACACAACTGGATAGGAACTAAAATACATGTCCTGTGTTCGCTAATGCTGCAGCTCATAAAACATATAGCCTAATGGCCATGCAGCCATCAGGCCTTGGAGTCCTCTTGGTCTCAGCTAGAAGCACTTATTCACAAACAGGCAGACAGATAGACACATACGTACACACACACGCCACTAAATACACACACAGCCTTTCAGGTGGACCTACTCCCTCGTCTTGCCAGGGGCTACTTCCCCACGTCGCTCCGGTGCACGTAGAAGAGAATATCGGCAGGTATTAAACTTGTGGCATAATAAGACCTTCTAGCTACTAGTAACACAGCAACTGCCACCGGCCTTTCCACGGAGCTACATAAATGTCTTTCAAACACCTGTTTCCTCCTCCAGCTTTCTCGTTTTCATCTGTCATTACGGTCTAATGATTTTATTATAAGGGCGAGTCTTTCTGCAGAGGTTGAGTCTAAGTTACATATAATGATATCATGGTGGGGATGGCAGAAGTGAAAGTCCTACTATAAATGCATATTTTGGGAAATAAGAAAGATTGACTATTAGCCAGCTAAGCATCGTACAAAGAGGTTAAGATGAGGACCAACAACAAGCAACCTAAGGCCAAAGAAAGAACAAGAAGGGAAATAATCAAACTCTGAACAGATCCTATTTTCTTCGTTTATAAGGAAAGCAACAGAGGAGGTAATCAGCTGAACCCAAAGCTAGACTTCAAAATATCATTAAAACAGACATTTTGGCAAGATGGGACCGGCAGTAAGAAAAGAAACAACATGAGAAATCAAAATAGGGGAAATGAAGGATTGCTAGTAGGAGACAGGAGGGAACAGTCTGAAAAATTCTCTCTTGACTGTTCCACCTCTACAGACAGGATTGTTCCAATGAACGCTAACCTCCCACTCCCTGAATTTGTCTTGGAAAAACAGCAAACAGCTTATTAGAAAGCTGTACCCAGCTCTGCTGCTTTTTAGACAACCCAGGCTAGCACAGTAGGTGTTAACCACAGAGAACAAACTGGGGGTTGATGGGGGTAACATGCAGGGACAAGGGAGAGGAGAAAACGGGTGGTGGGTGTTGGGAGGAGCACTGGGTGTTGTATGTAAGCGATGAATCACGGGAATCTACCCCCAAAACCAAGAGCACACTGTATATACTGTATGGTAACCAACTTGACAATAAATTATATTAAAAAATTTTAAATAAAGAAATAAAACAGCAAAAAAAAAGAAGTGATGCTAGGAGTGATTGATTTACTAAGACCCCATCCCAAATTCCAAACAGTATTAAGTTCCTTTGTTGAAGTTATTACTGATGAAAAAAACTCTTATTAATCTTTACTGAAATAAGTAAAGTATTACCCAACTTGGATAATACTTATCTATTATGAGACCATGTAAAACATCAGTTATATTTTCGTTTCTTAATGCCATTCTTTTTGGAAAGGACAGATTTAAAAAAAAAATTTTTTTTTAAGTTTATTTTGAGAGGCAGAAAGAGTGGGACAGAGAGAGAGGGAGGGAGAGAATCTCAGGCGGGCTCTGTGTTGCCAGCACAGAGCCGGACAGGGGCTCAGACTCACGAACCATGAGATCATGACCTGAGCTGAAACCAAGAGTCAGATGCTTAACTGACTGAGCCACCCAAGCACCCTTGGAAAGGATAGATTTTTAACCCGATAACAAAATTTTCAGTTCTCAGTTACCTCTGGTGACAAGAAAGCTGGGTTTTCTAAGTGTGTGGGGGGAGATATAAAAATCTGACATAACTCAGCATTTCAGGGTTTTGTTTTGTGGGTGTACTCACCCGAGGAGGAGCAAGGTCAGTGGGTCTTCTCCAAGAACGGGAGAGATGGATGGTTTTGTCCAGGGTTTTAGTGTTTTGTTAAAGGAACACATGATTAAATATAAATCACTGAAACCCCCAGAGATTTTTTGGAATTTTATTGTCATTCTTCTTGTAATTTTATCAAAGGTGTGTCCTAAATGAATATCTCAAGTAGTAGTGACTGGAATAGAGTTCTCTGTTTTTAGGGAATAGGATTTTAGTCCCTAACATCTAAGAAGTAGGTGTACCTGCTTGCCTCTTGTGGGCAGCACAAGAGCCATATTTGAGCTCCATTTAATTGAGCCATATTTGATATATAGCATTGCATACATTTAAGGTGGACAACATGTGGAGTTGATGCATTTGTGTATTATAATGTGATTGCCCTGTGGAAGAAGGCTATCCTGTCATCTGAGAAAATGCAGATGGACCTTGAGCATAGGATGCTAAGAGAGAGAAGTCAGAAAAAGACAAGTACTGTGGGAGGCAGGGTGTGCTGGTGAGACTGGCTGCTGGTAACGTGGTCGCTGTCCATTTCAGAGGAAAACTGACCTAGTCCCATGTGTTCATTTCCTCCCATCCCGCCACGTCATGCAGAAAGTTCCTGTCGTAAAATATCTTCGTGGTAGCCATTACATGGGTTCGGTTGCATCTTATTTTCGCTTAGTGTTTCCTAGAGGGAAATTGCAAAACCTTCCAGTGTTGATAAAGTGTTGGAGATGCCTTCATCCTACCAGCAAAGCATACACAAACCCCCTCTGAGCCCCTGCGTTGCTTTGCCTAAGGCTCATCTTTGCCACTGCGTGTTGAAGTTCATTGGCTTTGGTTTTAGAGGTATCTTAAAATCTTGTGGCCAATTCAAAGGGCCTTCACTCTTGTGCCTAATGTTTTCCACTTTACACACAAACACACACACCCACAACTGTTAGAATAAATGAAATAATAAACAGAAAACCATGTGACGCTTGGAGGCAGAAAGACTAGCATCCAAAAGCATTGTTGGTATTCTTTGTGGATCAGGATTCAGTGCAATTTTTTAACCTCCATGTGGCTTCTCCAGGTGAGATAACTTCAGCCTCCCACTGCTCTTTTCTGCATACCCAATTTTGCTGTTAATGGTCTCCAGCTGTAGTTGGCTTACTTGAACAGTTTATTCTTGTGCTCTCATCTCTCATCTCGGAAGTAATTGCAAAGACAATGGAACTTGAGACACTGCTTAAGTGAGGAATTAATGATAAGTTTGTCCCCTGGCTAAGTAGCAGGCCACCCTCCAGCCTTACCTGCTTTCGTAAATTAATACGAGAAAACAGAAGCATCCAAGCAAGAATTCTTGCTTGTCCTTACTCTGCAAAATAGAATGTCTAGCACTTTATTAATGTTATTGAGAACACATTTGGTTATGTGCATTCCTTTGACGGTTGTAAATTGAAGCTGGGCAGTGAGTGAGTATGGACGCTTACCCCAGTGGATGCACAGACGGTCTCAGATGTTTCTTTCATGTTTTAAGACTGCACACCATTGAACATCAAGTTTTGCAAGCTTCTTTTTCTTTGCTCACTCTTGGAAAGTCATTGACTCTATGACTTGCACTTTTATGTGTTAGACAGCCATTTATTGATGCTCCATCAAGGGTTAGGGACCATTTGGTGTACAAGTCCTACAGACATGAACCAGTGGCTCAAGAACCCTCCCCTGTGGTGGCTTATAATGTGAGGGCAGACAATGAACTTACCAAGTTATAAATAAATACAGTGATTTCGGATAGCATTAAGTACCAGGGAAAAAATAAAATGAGCTGATGTTGCAGAAGGGGACTTGGGGGGATGGGGAGGGTCTACTTTAGATTGGATGGTCAGAGAAGGTTGCACAGAGGAAGTGATACCGAGAAAAAGTGACATGCGAATGAACAAAAGGAGGAAGCCAAGTGAAGATCAAGAGAGAGAATCTAGGTGTAGAAAATCTCTATGTGCCAAGAGTTTAAAGCAAGAAAAATTGGAGTGAAAAAAGAAATAGGGCTTTCGAGGCAGGATTTTAAGTGGAGAGTAAGAGAAAATGAGGTGGAAGAAATAGTCAGGAACCGGACTGTGTCAGTCCTTGAAGCCTCGTTCAGGAGTTTTGAGTTCTACTTCAGTGGAAATGAAAAGCTATTGGAGTATTTTAAGTAGAGATGTGCTATGATCCTGAGTTAATTTGGAAAATGTAATGACTACCGAGAGACTACAGGCTGATGACAGCCTATTGAAGCAGTCTGGGCCCGAGACGATGGTGGCAACCACAGGCGGTGAGAGTACAGAAAGTGAGTGGATCTGGACCTGTTTTGGAGTCAGATTTCAGAGAAGTGTCGTGTGGTTGGATGGTGGTGCCATTTGCTGAGGGGATCCCTGGGGGAGTAACAGTAACAGACGAGGGCGGGGATCAAGACTTATTTTGAACATGCCCAGTTGAGGGAACTCTTAGGCACCTGAGCGGAAAGGCCAAGTAAGCAAGCGTAGAGACCGACCTGGCATATAGGAGATGAGACCCTTTTTAAGGTTTCTCTCAACTAATTCTGTGTATTTTTTCTTCACTCTGTGCCTAGCTTCCTCCATTGATACTTGGGATCTTCCTGAAAATGCCTTTTGCCCGTAAAGCTTTGTCTAGATTTAAATGGGAACAAAGCCGGGCGCCTGGGTGGCTCAGTCGGCTGAGCGTCCGACTTCAGCTCAGGTCGTGATCTCACCGCTCGCGGGTTCGAGCCCCGCGTCGGGCTCTGTGCTGACAGCTCAGACTGCTTCGGATTCTCTGTCTCCCTCTCTCTCTGCCCCTGGCCCACTCGCATTCTGTCTCTGTCTCTCTCAAAAATAAATAAACATTAAAAAAAAATTTTTTTAAATAAATAAATACATAAATGGGAACAAAGTGTAAGTGGTAACTCCCTCTGAAGTCTTGATGACAGTATGGTCGCTAGTCATCCATCAGATACCAAGACAGTAAGGTCTAGATACATGATAATCAGTAATTATCCACATGTCATGCCTTAAGACGGTCCAGTTGGGTATTTATATCCCACTCTGGGCATATTTCCTATTGCAGTATGTGTGTGATTCTAGTATGACTTGTGGAGACTGGTGCAGTCTTGTGTGTGAGGAAGTGTAATAAATACTATTTAATACAGACAGTGATAAATGAATCTAAATAAATAGCTTACATTTTCAAAAGGGCCTTCAAAATATTGCCTTCATCAAATGTAAAATCCAGTTTGTTTTCAGTATGCTTTTACTTTGAGTCATGGATAGTTTTTATTAAAAGTTTGTACAATAAGAAGTCTTTTATTCCCACATTTGGAGGAACAGAATTGTTTTTAGGTTACTTACTAAAACAGTTGCTTACCTAAGTAACGACTTATTCCAAATCAGCAGGAGAATGAAAAGGACTGTACCACCTGTGTATTTTTATGAAGTTAAGCAAACGGATAGATTTTTTTTTCACATTTTAAATTTATTAGAGAGCAATCTTTTCTCCTGGTTCTACTGGCTTGCCTCATCCTTGCTGAGTATTTCTAATGAGCATCGTATGGATTGTAATTTTGTAATGAAGAAATTAGCCAACAACGTTTCACCCTAATACAAAGCACACATCACTTTTAAGCTCTCTCCTTGCCTACCTCCTTATTTGCCAGGCTAATCTAATATGGTATCCTTGAAGAATGACCAGGCCGTACAGAATTTAGTATAAATTTCAGCTTAGGCTGTTGTTGATGTAGTAAGAACTAGCCAAGGCAAATATACACAAGTAAAACACTTCACGTACAGGAGTGTGCATTTCAACCATGGCAGAAGATAATGCCACTCGAGAGACAGTGCTGGAGGAAGTGAAATTCAATGGAGCTGAGCCACTCGGTGAAACAAATCATTTGACTTTCAAATAAACAGTCTGGTCTCATGACTTGCAAAGAGTTGCCGAATCTTGGAAACTTTATGGAACCTAGATTTTGTAAAACCATTGTATTTAGTGCACATACCTGAAGCGATCATAAGAATACTGGAAATGTCCCAGTGTCACAGTAGAAGGCACTAAATGTCAGGATGGACATTCTGAAAAAGATTTGGGGATCTGTGACCTGAAGGCAGCAGAGCATTTGGGTTAAGAGCCTGCATTTAGAGATCTGCTTTTTAAAAATTTTTTTTAAGGTTTATTTATTTTTGAGACAGAGACAGAGCATGAATGCGGGAGGGTCAGAGTGAGGGAGACACTAGAATCCGAAACAGGCTCCAGGCTCTGAGCTGTCAGCACAGAGCCCGATGCGGGGCTCAAACTCACAGACCGCGAGATCATGACCTGAACCGAAGTCTGACGCTCAACCGACTGAGCCACCCAGGTGCCCCTAGAGATCTGCTTTTAAATCTTACTGTTTTCAGGGGCGCCTGGGTGGCTCAGTCGGTTAAGCTGTTAAGCGTCTGACTTCAGCTCAGGTTATGATCTTGTGGTTCATGAGTTCGAGCTCTGTGTCGGGCGCTGTGCTGACAGCTGGGAGCCTGGAGCCTGCTTTGGATTTTGTGTCTCCCTCTCTCTCTGCCCTTCCCCTGCTCACACTCGGTCTCTCTCTCTCTCTCTCTCTCTCAAAAATAAATAAAAGTATTTTAAAAAATTTAATCTTAATATTTCACTTACCTGCAGACACTCGTTCTATACCCTTCACAACCTCAGTGACTCTCTCACATGCAAGGTGGAGGAAATACTAGTACTTACTTCACAGATGTATATGATAGTTAAATTAGACGTTGCAATGAGTTGCCTATCACAGTGTCATACACATAACACTTATAAATGTTGCTTATTACTGTCATCATTAATTATGCTGACTGGACACTATAAGAGGTCATTTTGAGAGAGAGAGAGAGAGCGCGTGCAAATGAGACTGGGGGAAGGGCAGAGAGAGAGGGAGACAGAGGATCCGAAGTGGGTTCTGTTCTGAAAGCAAAGAGCCTGATGCAGGGCTCAAACTCACAAACTCTGAGATCATGACCTGAGCTGAAGTCGGACACTTAACCGACTTGAGCCATCCAGGCATCCCATAAGAGGTCATTTTGAGAATGATCTTAAAGCTTTTGAGCTCTAAGAAAATATTTAAAAACTCAAGGTAGGAGACATTCTTTCATATACATGGTTGAAATGTTTTTGTTTTGTGTTTATTGTGGACTTGCCTCTTGAAGGTTTTCTTTGCTGCCGCCAGAGTTGGACATGTATTCAGTTAACATCCATCTGCTCTGTTTATTAAGAAAGATGAAGCATTTATGCTTAACCTGAGATAGATCATGGTAATCCAAAAAAAAGTTTCATGTAGGAACTAAAAGATGCAGAAGGAAATTATTCAAGTTATATGAGAAATGCTCTAATTCAAAATAAAGTGTTAAGGCAACACAGAAAGGCCAGTACTTGATTAATTCTGCAAAGGGATGTAAAGAGAACCTTCCAAGGGAAGTGATTTTTAACCTGAATGTGGGAGTTTGCCAGGGAGACGAGAAGAAAAAGGCCATTTCTAGTAGAGAAAATATCACATCCAAAGGTGAAAATAAAAGCAAGTTAGTGGTTTGACCTAGCTAGAGTTAGGTGGGGAAGGAAGAAGGAAAACTGGAAAGTGAACAAGGACAGATCTGTGTTTTGTTCAGGAATTTCAGCTCTGTTCTGTAGCGACTGAAAATTTGAACATAGGAGAGACATGATCAGGACTGAGTCTTGGAAGGAGCATCCCGGCCCCCGAATAAAGCTCTCATAGGAGAGAAAAAAACTAACAAACATAAAGAGACTAGCAAGGGAGTCCAGGTGAAAGTTCATAAGATTCTAACCTAAGGCTCTGGTCGGAATGGTGGAGAAGTGGTAATTGAGATAAATTTAGAGAGGAAACAGACAGGACTTATTCATTCTTTGTTTAAAATATTTGACAGAAAATGGAGAGTCAGAGACCATTGCCTTCTTTGTTGGGTACAAGTCCAGCAAGTTATGGGAAAAATAACTATTAAAAATGGTTTTAATATCATTTCTTTAAAAAAAAATTTTTAACGTTTATTCATTTTTAAGAGAGAGAGTGAGAGACAGAGCACAAACAGGGGAGGGTCAGAGAGAGAGGGAGACACACAGTCTGAAGCAGGCTCCAAGGTTTGAGCTGTCAGTGCAGAGCCCGACGCGGGGCTCGAACTCATGGACCGCGAGATCATGACCTGAGCCAAAGTCAGACACTCAACCAACTGAGCCACCCAGGCGCCCGTCTCTTACTCTGTAGGCAGTAAGAATGGCAGGAAGACCCTGTTCCCCTTTGCCCAGATCCTCTTTTCATTGTAAGCATCAGCCTGAACTAATGAAACTAGAGTTTTGGTTATTATTTTCCCCCCTTTGCTCAGCCGTTTTAGCAGACACATGAGGTATGCGTTTGGGCACAAGTATAAGGAATTGAACCAACACACAAATACAGTATCGACTTATGTACATGTTATTCACTAGTGAAGTAGGAGAAAGACACAAACCTTAACATCATTGACTCAGGGAGGTGGGGTGGAGAGTAGTGCTGGGATTCAAGCTGGCCGGGATTCAAGCAAAGGGGAACATTGCTGGAGAAGGCTCAGGGGGAGAAGAGTCTCCGATAGCCTGTTGCATGGGATTCTGAGGAAAGAGGGAGGAGATCAGCTGAGGCTTACAGATGAATTAGGTCATTTAGATCTAACCTCCCCCCCATCCCCCACCACAGACAACCTCCATATTTTTCTTTGCCTTGCGTCTCTTTTTCCCTGAAACAGCAACCAACTTGTGACTTATCATTTCAAAAGGAATCATACTAGAGGTTGTCTGAACCACTGGGAATTCCTGGGCTCAGCTTGCTAATTAAAGTAATCATAGCGCCTGGGTGGCTTAGTCGGTTCAGCCTCTGCCTCTTGATTTCGGCTCAGGTCACGATCTCACGGTTGGTGGGATCGAGCCCTGTGTCAGGCTCTGTATTGACAACATGGAGCCTGCTTATCATTCTCTCTCTCTGTCCCTCCCCCACGCGCCCTCCCCCATCACAATAAAATAATTAAACTTTAAAAAGGTAATCATAAACAATAAATACATTTACAACAGAGAGAAGTTGTAAACAGAGAAATGGATGGCATTGCCAGAAAATAAATGAAGGAACACTTTCCACTCTGTGTTGGGAGAAAGGAAATGGGTCAGGCCAAATTATTCCAGAAACTGGGACTCTAGTTCAGAACCACAAGGAGAGAATTAATGAAGCAGTTGGGAGCTGACTGAGTACAATGGAACAGGGACAGAAGTACAAAGGAACTTGGTCTAAATGACCCCATACATGAAAAATCTTCACTGAAGAATTCCCAAAGGTTAACAGGCTAGACATAGTAGATGGTGAACACCCGCTCTAAACACTTTCCCAGGAAGTATGTGTCGCGCATAGGGATGCTTTCCATCAGCCTTCTCTCAAAAGTCGCACCCTGAGCAGAACTGTCTGAGCTACGGGACATAGAATAACATTCGCTGCCTGTCTTCAATGTGAAGAAAATTCAAGCATCTCTTGACCAAGTCATCTACAATGAGAATATCAAAAGTAAACAACCCCCTTTATGTATAAATAGACATTTAAGGTCTTAAGACTCACACAAATGAAAGCATTCCTAGAAAGTGGAGAGAAAGAAAGTGCTAAAATACTAGGAGCTTATTACTTTCCAGAGTCCTACGTGGCTTCTGGGAATAAAAGCTCGAAGAACACAGCAACAAACAGTACCATGCTTGGTAAATTTTAACTGTTACTCAGATCTGCGCTTGGCAAAAATGAAAAAAGAAAAGGAAAACCAAAACCTTGCTTTTTCTGGGGGGGCGTCTGGTTGGCTCAGTCGGTTGAGCCTCCACCTTCGGCTCAGGTCAAGATGTCGCGGTTTGTGAGTTCGAGCCCCGCGTCGGGCTCTGTGCTGACAGCTCGGAGCCTGGAGTCTGCTTCGGAGCCTGTGTCTCCCGCTCTCTGCCCCCCCCCCACTTGTGCTTGCGCGTGTGCTCTCTCATAGATAAATACACATTAAAAAATATTTACAATAAAATAAAAGGTCACTCTGTACAGTGTGTTGGGAATGAGACAGCGTGAAGCTCTGCCTCCTCTCGCAAAGGAGGCAACAGATACTGATTTGAGCATCTGGAAATCACCCCCCGGGGGAGACCATCAAAATGTTTTGTAACCTTAGACAGAGGGCAAGACGAATGCCCAAGAAAGTGCTTCTCTGGCTCGTGCAGCCTCACTCTGTGCGCGACATTGCTGACGGTGGCAAAATCTGAGGAGAAACAGAAACACGAGCTCAGGGTGGGTGAAATGAACTCTTATTTCAGTCAGCAGTACTGAAATGATTTTCATCTAAAGAAATCACCCACCCCACGACTCTTCCGATGCTTTTAAGGAAAGTCTTCGAGATGGTGTGTCTTAAGGTGAAGGAGCAGTTGGTGGCCTGTGTCCAAGTCTACAGGAAAAGTCCTCATACGCTCAAAAAGATAGACCCTGCAGAGGGAGAGTAGGTGTTCTGTGACAGTGAGATATTCCACAATTAAAGGAGCGAACCACCTGATTTTCGAGTGGATTTCAACCACTAGATCGAGGTTGATCTTACCCCTCCCGTGTGAGTGACATCAGCCCAAAATTAAATGCCGCATTTCCATGAACACAGATTGATTTTTAAATTGCTGTCTGTATGAGATATGATTAGCACTTCTTTGCGAGCTGAGAGGCATAAACTCAGGGGCAAATTCAAGTGGAAAATGCTGTGCCATTATGGTGAGTGTTGATTCGTGTCAGATGAGTGATTATAATGCCGCCCGTCCCACCTAATACTGCAGACTGTCAATATGGGGTGAGCGAGTTGTCTGTGGCTCCTGGGCCAGGCTTTCATCTGAGACACCCAGGTGGTGCCTGGCATCCATTTCACCATGAGCCCGAAATGGTCGGGCTCCTGGCTATCAGACTGGTGATAAGCCACATTGTCTCAGTGACTCAGTTACTCCCTAACTACTGGTAGACAACGTAGGGAAAACAGTGCTTAGTCTTCCGGTTGACCAGGCTAGCATTTCAACAGGTTTTCATTTGAGTAAATTGTCTTCGGTGTACTGAATTGTACCCTGGGAGATTGGAAATACTGAACAGAGCTTTCTCAAAATGCCTTGTTGATAATCAAGTAGGAACCGAGACATTATAAGAACATGAATCTACCGAAGAGCAACAGAACCGAGGGGTTGCAAAGACTCGGTCCACTTGCCCCGTTTTTCCCACCTCTGGGGACCAAGCAGGGGTTCCCTCTTTGTCCATTCACTTCCTCACTTACTTGGCCTGTAGCTCTGAGGCATGTGGCTCTATCGCTAAACTCTCCAGCGTTGTGTCCTGGTACCATTTGGAGCCAAGGCAAGTATTTATCTTACCTGTGTTGTGGTTTTCAACTGTGAATAGAAATAAAAGCACATTCCTAAAAAAGTTACAGTTAAAACTAAACTCGTCAACATATGTACAGCTCTTTGAGCATGGTGTTTGATGAGTGTCACCTGTTATCGTTGATCAACAAGGATTTATTGTGCACCGATGACACACATTTCCTGACAAATAAAATTTAGTCTTTAGAAGTCCCCGCGGGTCTCTGTTCCGTCGTGATACCCATACCTTCTTTCATTTAAATGTCATCGTGTTTTAAGTAAAGTTTTAAGATATGTATAATAAATGAGGTAGCCTGTCTTTGAAAGAATGTTATGTCTGATAATCATTTGGGAGGGGAAGAAAACTCAAGGTAGAATTTTATAACCGAATGAAAACTTGTCATTCCGATATTTAACGGTTCTCAGTTGTGAAGTTTCCCAATAAGAGTCATATGATGTGTTGTTCAGTAGTCATGATCACTCTGTAGTTAAACACCCGGGGAGCCTTGAAAATGATCCTCATATAAATTTCTCTCCCTTCTATATCATAACTTACTTTTGTCCTTGTCCCTTTGTTATTTCTATTTTTACCTCTTTGGCCATGTGCATAGTTTTGTTACTTGAGGATCAGTTGGGATTCTTTGTGTTGCAAGGGGCAGAAAATTCAACTTCAGGAAAGAGAGTTTCCTGTCTTAGGTACATGTGAAGTTTAAGGGCAGGGTTGTTTAAGTGCCAGCTCATACAACATCACCAGGACCCAGGCTCTGTGCTTCTGTGAACTCTATTCTCTTCCATGCTGGCTTCATTCTCAGGCTTCCCATGGTGGCAAAAATGGCTGCCGGCAAATCTAGGCCCACCTCCTCCTAGATTTGGGTCTCACAAGAAAGACGGTGTACCTTTCTCCCAACAGTATCAGCAAAAGTCTCATTGGCTCTCCTTGGCTCTTTGGATCACATGTCCATTCTGAAGTAGGTTTGGTGTTGGGGAAAGTAATCCTTTGGGTATCATGTCCTAGCCGCAGAGCTGCCCCTGGAGCTGGGGTTAAATGAATCCCACCGGAAGCATAAAGCCCAAGATAGCGTAAGGAAAATTTACATAGAGGAAAACTAGTGGCAGCAAAAGCAACCTTGACTCACCATATCCATCCTGTAGTTCGGATCCTGCCGAAGCTCTACTGAGAGCGCCCAAATCATCGTTTTTACCTCTTGCATAAAATCCAGGGTCTGTATGTGGCGTTCAAGGCTTTTGGCCATCCTCATTTGTTTCTTACCGTATTGTCTCTTGCATCATGCCCTCTAGTTTGTTTCTTTTTTTATTTTAGAGAGTGCGAGTGGGAGAGGGGCAGAGGAAGAGAGAGAGAATCTTAAGCAGGCTCCATGCTCAACACAGAGTCCAGTGCGTGCTTGATCCCCCAACCCTGGGATCGTGACCTGAGCTGAAATCAAGAGTCAGACGCTTAACCGACTGAGCCACTTGGACTCTTCAAGGCTCTAGTTTATTTTTAAAAGATTTCCATCCTTTTTTGATTTTCGATTTCCTACCTGTCTCACCCATTCATCTTCTTGATATCTTTTCTATTACACAATAAACTTTTCAGGTCAGAATGATTAGTAGTGTCATTTTACACAAGAGAACATTGAAATGCAAAGAGAGTTAAGGAACTTGGCTAAGGTCATGCTATCATCAGTACTCAGGGTTGAATTTTCCTCAGGCGTTCTGGATCCATAGTCTTTCTTCCTAACTGCACTCTTTTGCCTTCGTTAATGATATCATATCCTGCATCATCAACAAATACACAAAAACATGTGTTATGTCTGGGACCTTGCTTACCTTTATTTTCTTTATAAGGACACTGGTATTTCTCACTGGTGTGATACTTTGTTCCTGTCTAGGCTCCATTTTGTAAAATGTGACAGTCAAGCAGATTAGAGGGATCTGCACATGGGGTTTGAAAAATTAAGATGTGGTCAATATTTTTAAATGTCCCCATCTCATCATTGTGAGTTTAAAGGTAAAAAACACCGTAGGGGTGCCTGGGTGGCTCCGTCGGTCAGGTGTCCGACTTGGGCTCAGGTCATGGTCTTGAGGTTTGTGAGTTCGAGCCTTGCATCGGGCTCTGTGCTGACAGCTCAGAGCCTGGAGCCTGCTTCAGATTCTGTGTCTCCCCCTCTCTCTACCCCTCCCTTGCTCATGCTCTGTCTCTCTCTGTCTCTCAATAATAAATAAATGTTAAAAAAATTTAAAAAATATTGTATAAACATTATTCACCATCAAATATTAGATGTCTACAGAAGAACAAAAGACAGTCCACAGTCTGAAAGGCTTGTTGTCCAGTTAAGAAGACAGAATTATATACAAATTCAACATCCTGATTTAGGGTCATTCTTAAAGGTTGACAAAGGTAGTTGGTTTTACTCCTTAACTACCTTCTTGGTATTTGGGCAGGGATAGGTTTCCAGCAATAATAACCAAGATTTAAGATGCTTTTACTATTGTGAATGAATGAATAATTATTATAAACATTGGGGCACCTGGGTGGTTCAGTTGATTAAGTGTCTGACTCCTGATTTTGGCTCCGGTCATGATCTCATGGTTCGTGAGATAAAGCCCTATGTCGGGTTCTGTGCTGATCGTGGGGAATCTGCCTGGGATTCTTTCTCTCTCCCTCTCTCTCTGCCCCTCCCCCAGTTGCGGGCACTTGCGCTCTCTCTCTTGCTCTCGAAAAATACACTTTAAAAAATTACTGTAAACGTAAACTTAACGTTTAGTCATTTTCCATCGAACAACAATATCAGGCACAGTGCTAGGCATTGGATACTAAAGGATGAACTCAGTTGATGTGCTCGTTGCCTTCATGGCACCTGCCTCTTAGGAGGAGGCCGGTAAGTGAGAACATAGCTGAATTTGTAACTGAACATTCTGTAGGAAATGCCTTGAAGGAGGACTGATAGTGCCACAGGGTCCATCAATATGTGGGGTCCTCGGTTTCCCAAGAATCACGTGTTAATCTGTGACCTAAAGAATGAGTACAAAGAAGCCAGTCGAGGATCGAGGGAAACAGAGTTCCACTTAAAGGACACAGGTGTGTGGAAAAGATGTTGATGCAATAAAGAGCCTTCAAGGAAGACCAGGATCTGTGGAGCAAGGTCGGTGTCAGATGAGTAGCTGGAAAAGAAGGTAGAGGAAGAGGAAGAGGAAGACTATGAAATACAGGGTCTTGCAGCCATGAGAAGCATGGATTTTTGTTTGTTTGTTTGTTTAGAGAGAGAGAGAGGGAGAGAAAGCATGAGCCAGAGAGAGAGGCAGTGAGAGAGAGAATCTGAAGCAGACTCCACGCTCAGCACACAGCCCAACACAGGGCTCAGTCTCATCACCCTGGGATCACGACCTGAGCCAAAATCAAAAGTCAGATGCTCAGTCGACCGTGTCGCCCAAGTGCCCCGAGAAGCATGGATTTTAAGTCCAGTGGGAAGCCATAGACAATTTGAAGCAGACATGCATATTGAGATTTTAACAAGATGATTCTGGACGCCAGGCAAAGGTGGCAAGCCTCCTGTCAAGAGGGAGTTGTCTAGTGGAGGGCTAGAAGGTAGAGGTGGACATGACTAGAGGTGGACATATTTGAGAACCATTTGAGAGGTAGTATCTAGAGTGATGTCTAATTTCTTATCTTTACTAGGAAGTTTGAGAGACCATTTACTAAAAATCATGTCTTACAGTAGTCACATCTTTTTTTTTTTTAAATAACATGTATTTGGGGCGCCTGGGTGGCGCAGTCGGTTAAGTGTCCGACTTCAGCCAGGTCACGATCTCGCGGTCCGTGAGTTCGAGCCCCGCGTCGGGCTCTGGGCTGATGGCTTGGAGCCTGGAGCCTGTTTCCGATTCTGTGTCTCCCTCTCTCTCTTCCCCTCCCCCGTTCATGCTCTGTCTCTCTCTGTCCCAAAAATAAATAAAAAACGTTGAAAAAAAAATTAAAAAAAAAATAAACAACATGTATTTAATTTGAGAGAGCGAGTGAGTGGGGGAGTGACAGGGAGAGAGAGAGAATCCTAAGCAGGCTCTGCATTGTCAGTGTGGAGCCTGACACGGGGCTCAAACTCAGAAACCGTGAGATCATGACCTAAGCTGAAACCCAGAGTCAGACCCTTAACTAACTAAGCCACCCAGGGGCCCCAAGTCGAAAGATCCTTAATGAGTGGGGGCAGGTAGTCAGATCCAAAGTACATTCATTTCCCAATGAATGTTCTATACTGGATTCCCCTTCTAGTTTTGAATAAAGACCACATGCAAGAACTTGTTCTCTGGCTCCTGGAGTGGAATATAATCTTTCCCAAACTGATCCTTTCCTGCCTCCACATTGTTTTCCTTATAATTTCCGGCTGAGAACCAGCTGGAGAAACAGATGCTATCTGTACTGAGAGGTTTCTCTTGAAAGTCATGACATTTACTGACAGTCCGCATATTAGAGTGGTCCACGGTGTTCCCATCTGTGGGCTTCCCCCAGAAGCAGCTGTCCCTAGGCTTCTTCCAGAAAGGTTAGTTCTTTGCTCTTAGGCCCTCTTTGTTTTATCTGGCTAGTCTGTCCCTGCCCAGTGGGAACAGGTATGTGAAACTCATGTTTCAGCACGATTCTGAACTTGTAACCACACTTTGTTTGCACAAAAGACTGATAACCTTTCCTCATTTCCCTCATTCTAAAGATAAACCCTTGTGGATTGATGTTGTTCTGTCTGAGAAATTCTGATTTCATTTTAAGGAGGTATTGTGATTAGGACTCTGAAATAACATCTTCTTTTGTAACTGGCTCTGACTTTGTAAGAGTATAACATTGTCAGAGAACGATTAATAATCCCAATATTGTGAAGTTTATAATTCTCTCTCATACACAGTTATGTTCTTGACTATCTCCATAATAATTAATGGGAGACATTGGTATTACTAATTTTATGAGACATTTGAGACTCAGAGGGTCTAAGTGAACTGTCCAGTGTTATGCAACTATAAAATGTTGTCTCAGGTTTTAAATTCACCACCAACTCCAATGTCCTTATTTTTTTTTGTCACAATAACTCATTTTCTGTAAGAGAGAAGACGTTTTTATTGCAAGGTAGTCTACATTCTATTTGGATGTCAAGTTTTTTTTTAATCAAGGCCTCCAGAAGTATTCATAGCAATTGCTGTAATGGTTCTAGAACATTCAGAACATTGGACACAAGCTCGTAATGCCTAGAAGGGTTAGTTCATTTTGAACCAAGAAAAACTCTGTTCCACAAGCAGCATTCTTGACTCTTCAGATAATTATAAATTTGTTTCTTAAGTTATTACAAAAAAAAATAGGAAAAGAATGTAGGCTGTGTACTCCAGCAAACAAAATTCAGAGTACAAGCTTTACAGCCAGTAGGTGAAATATTTTCATGTAGCAAAGGCCACGCTTCCCTTACCACATGTCACAGCTGCTTCCTCAACTCACGGGAAACAGTAACCATTAGGACAGCCTCTGCTGTAGAATGCAGAACATTGCTCCAGGGAAATCTCACCAACCCTCTTCCAGAAGTCTAAATTTTATTTTTGCTTTCCATGTTTTGAAAGCACGTCATATGAAAACACATAAACTCTTTGGAAATAAAGCCGCGTTTTGTAGCACCTCCGTACGTTTATGTTGTTATTGCAATGCTCGAAAATTATTTTAATGTTACAATTCGAGTAACGGAAATGTGGAGATGAGAGTCTGACTGGGATTGTAGAGATGACGTCATCTCCCTGAGGAAGAAGGCTGTGCTAGAAGTTGAGTCCAGGAATGCTGAGCTCCACTCGAGTAGCCGGAAGGGTGAGAGTGGGTGGCAACGATGAATATATTAATACAGGTAAAGTCGATGTTAGTTCCTCAACTAGCAAATGGACATACCTGCGTGATCTCTTAACATCATTAATTACTTCTAAAGATTTTATATATAATCCACTTGGGACCCCCCCCCCCCCCACCAAAGTGTCCATATTAGATTGAGAGGAGATATGTTTAGAACAACCAGAACTATTTCAGGAGAGTTCACCATAGGCCACGGTCAAGCATAATATTCTTTTTTCTTAAATGTTTATTTTTGAGAGAAAGAGAGAGGGAATGCGAGTGGGGGGCAGGGCAGAGGGAGAGGGAGGCAGAGAATTCCAAGCAGGCTCCATGACATCAGTGCATAACTCACAAACCACAAGATGATGACCTGAGCTGAAATCAAGAGTCTGATGCTTAACCAGCTGCATCACCCAGGTGCCTCTCAAGCATTAATAGTCTAATGAAGCCTGTTCGTTACCACCTGTTGTGATGGTTACTTTTTGGGTGGCTGGGCTCCAATAGTCATTTATGTAATCAAACACTAATGTAGGTTTTTCGTGAAGGTATTTTGTACATTAGGTTAACATCTACCTACCTACCTACCTACTTGTCTACTTATCTATCCTTCTCTTTCCCTGGAAACCTTAATTTATAAAGATTTTGGTACTAAGAGTGGTTCTAGAAGGACAGAACGTTGTCAAAGAGGAATTTTCTGAAATAGATCTTGAGTGTCTGGAATTGCTTCTCTAATGTGATTAGCTTTGAAGACAGTAATGACTGTGTCCAGTGGCAGAGAGGACCCTGATGGTCCGTGGTTTCATATGGAAATAGAGGTACACAAAATATCACCATTAGCTACTCCTGATCAAACATAAAAGACAAGGCTCCAGGCGGCTGTCCATCTCCTCAGGACCTATCCCTACTACCCACCCCCCCCTCCACACCTGCCTTTAGACCTATAATTGGACTCAAGTCCCAGGAGGTTCCAAAGGGTGAGATACTCCATACTCCAAAAAAAAAAAAAAAAAAAAAAAAAGCGTGTTTACAGTATGGAGGCAGAAGGCTGGGGAATATATGGGGGAATGGACACAAAGGGTGCGCAGTAATAGTGGAAGGAACGTAAAGTTGGACAAGGCTGACTTGATGTCTGTGGGAGCACTAGGCAGAGATCTTGAATTTAGTGATGCAGCTTGGGACTGTGGCATTAGCATTCTGATAGTTTGGTTGGTGGGCTGGCTGAAACTTGGCACCGGAAGTTTGGTACACTGTAGAGGAAGGGATTCAGGGGCTTAGGATGATTGACTTTTGGAGTGGATTTACCATTTAATACCTGCTCACTCACTATGGAAGGGTTCAGAGGATGCACCTTTCACTACGTCTGTGAGAAAGACACTGTGAAGGGAGCCCAGTATCCTTGAAGTGCTCCTCGATCGCTCTTCTTGTCGTAAATTATGGTGGGAACTGCTACATCTGATTGAGGGAACCTAAATGCAGTGGGGTTAACTGTATCCCCGGGTGGTGGGGCCGAGTGGCAACAGTTGAGAGCCGGAGGCAAGGTGGACATAGTTTCTGTAATGGACAGCAGAGTCAGACAACAGTGAGAATAGTCTGACCGATAAAGACCTGTAACATCGGCTGGTTGATCATGGTGTTCGTAGAAGTGAAACCCATAGCAAGCCTACTAAGTCCTTACTTGATTTGTATCAGTGGAACAGTTCTAGGTCAAGGCAACAAAAGTCTAACTTGAATCACAAAAACAGAGTCAGGGCTCCTCAACCAGTCCACCCACTTGAACCAGTTCTCAGACCCAGAACCTCTTGAATAAAGGAGGCGGTGGGTCCCCTTGAGGAGGGACCATAATGTGCTATCAAAATGATACCGTTAATCTTTAGCCCAGCCCTCGCAAAGGGACCGGCAGCCTTTGACGAGTGACTGCCTACTGGGGAAAAGGGATTGATCAGGCCTTTTCCCTGTACTGCTAGATAGGGGCTCTGAGCTGACACTAATCCCAGGAGACCAAAAGTGTCCCTCTGGTCTGCCAGTCAGAGTAAGGGTTTATGGAGGGCCAGTGCTCAGGGGTGTTTCAGCTTGGGTCTGTCTCCCAGAGGCTCCAGTGGGTCCCGAAGCCCATCTTGATGCCTTCTAGAAGGCGTAATTGGAAAAGATGTATTCAGCAATAGGCAGAATCCCCACATTGGCTCCTTAACCTGTGAGATGAGGGCTGTTAGGGTAGTGGAGGCCAAGTGTAGGTCATTTAAATTAATTAAATGTTTAATTTACATTTACACTTATAGATTACTTTTATGAAGGTTAGAGCAGTGTATTGTTCTGTCAGTGAAGTGTATATCCCCATGTCCTTACCAGTGCTGGATGTTAGTTTTCAATGTTATGAATAAAAAAAGAGATCGTGTTTGTATTATATTTTGAATGTCCTTGGTGCCAACACGATTGACCACATTTTCACGTGGTTAAGAGCCAGTTGATATTTCTTTTTGTATCACTTGTTTCTTCTTTTCCTGTGCCCATTTTTTTTTTTTTTTTTTTGCATAGTTCTACTTGCCTTTTTGTACAAAAGCAGTCTCCAAGAGACTTTGGTCTTTGTTGAATATGGCCCTTCAGTCTACGTAATGTATCCATAAGCATGAAGAAATCAGGTCAGTGTTTATGTAGATCATTGCAGTCTAATTGCACTGACAACATCCCCCCGCCCCCCCCCCCCCGCCTCGGTGAGAAACAAAAGGACCAGCAGGAAGGTGACGGTGTGGACCTTGAAATTTCTGTTGGTGGCACGGCAACTAAAGAAATTCTCAAGAAAAATCATCTCGTCAACTTCCTCAAACCAGAAATGTATTTAGACTGCAATATAGATCGAATGCCCAGCTTGCAGAATTGCAGAATTTTCCAATTTGGTCTTGCTCCAGGTTAAAAAACATACCAGCTGAAAAATGTGAATTGGAATCATTTGCCATCCATTCGTAACGTAATGACTGATTTCCCACTCCAGATTCGGTGAGCTGCAGGCGGTGGGTTTGAACCGAGTCCAGGTGGAAGGGGGCCAGACATATTAAATTTAAGGCCTCTATTGCACAACTCCCTACAGAAATTGTGCAAATAATGTAGCTGAAGTGCTCTCTGCATGCTGTGTAACCCAGCTCTTTTGGCAACCTGATTAATTCCTTGCCCTTTTCTATACTATGCACAGTTAGGAAATATACTAAAAGGTGACAGAATCCATAATAGAATCTGTCAACGTTATCCTCTTAATTTTCAGTTTAGAAAAAATTTTTTTTCGAAGTAGTCCTCTTGAAGCTAAGGTGTAATAATTACCCACCAGTGCTATCTGCCTTTGTTAATCCCGCTAATGTCGGTCACGTCTAAGTCCAACCCAGAGCTGCTGGTTACTTACTCTCCATTGATGTTGTATTCTACAAAGATAAAGATAAATAGACACCCAGGCTCCTAAAACAACTGGCCCCATCCATATAAAACAGCTTTTAATTGGACTGCTTGAAATTGGACCACCAACCACGTCAATGCTGATTTCTCCGTATCGTGTCAGCATATACACACAGCCTTCAGAGACTGAACTTCCACGAACCCTGACCCTCTCAAAAGGAGGCCATGAAACAAGAGTAACTTGTGGGCATAAGTAATGAGATACATTTAATCCAAAACTTTTGGTAACTCCAGTGTGAGCCTTTACAAAGACGGAGGTGTTGATGCTTTCAAGGTTCCAGGGAGAAAGGCATGCCAGGAATGACCCACCCAACTCTACTCAAGTCCTTGAAAGCTGAGGCATGTCAAAAGGAACTCATGTGTTAGTTAAGTGGATACATTTCTTCCCCCAAGTAGGAACATTTTAGAGGTGCCTTCTATCCTACTCCTTTTTTACTTGTGAATTCTTTCCTAATTGCACACTAGGAACCAAGGGATAGTTCAGTATTTGGCAAATGAAGTCTAACACATGACTTAGAAGTCAATTTGGCAAAAACAGGGGTGCAGTGACTTGGTGCATTGGTGATCTGGGGTAATGAATGTCTTGGCAGCTCGACGAAGGATTGTGTTACAAGTACTGGCGGGATTTAGCACCATTGGAAGCTGAAGAAATGAGTCAGGATGGATTTTATTAAGGCAACCTGTAGTCAGAGTCCGGTTTTGCTTTTGTCTTCTGGATTTTGATTTCTAAATGCTTCCTTAAGAGCAGGTGACTTAGTTTAAATGGGAATGAACAAACAGCCCCAGGAATTAGTCACCAATTTGCTTTTAAGTGTCATATTTCATGTTATACTTAACAGGTATCACATGTTCGTGCCGGGCTTTTTTGTATATTGACGTTGCTCAGGGGGAAAAGGAATTCCAAATAATAAAGCGCCAGGACACGTTGAGATGGTGTGCATAAATCATGCTTCGCCGTAATAGCAGTGTATGTGTGAGATGTAATCATGCAGCATGCTACGAAATATTTGCGTGCGTGTGTGTATTGTGTGGGTGCGTGTGTGTATTTCATGTCTGAAAATGCTCTTCTTATGCAGTGTTCTAGCGGCGGCTTGCTGACCTAAGGAAAAACATCTGGCAATTAAATGGAAAAAATCGTAGGGTTAATTGATAGGGGAAGACTAATAGGATTCTGGCTGTGCTTGGGGTCAGAATGTGACCTCTGAGGTATCATGAATTGGAAACTGGAAAACATTTTAGTTCTTGCACTTGAAAAAATATTTGAAGCAGCCCAACATGCCACAGCTAATCAGCGTCAAAATGTATTACTCCGTGTCTTCCTCGTAGAGGTAAGAGGTAAGGGCATGAAAATAAGTTTGGTCTTTTGTTGTAGACTGAGTTATGTTCCCCGGCCCCCAGAGTTGTTGAAACCTAAACTCCCGGTGTCACTGTATTTAGAGATAGAGCTTTTAAGAAGGTAATCATGGTTATAGGTAGGTTGTCGTTAAATTATGATAATCATGAGGGTGGTGCCCTAGAACTGGTGTCCTCATAAGAAAAGAAGGCGTGTGGGTGGCTCAGTCAGGTAAGCGTCTGACTTTCGCTCAGGTCATGATCTCACGGTCCGTGAGTTCAAGCCCCGCGTCAGGCTCTGTGCTGACTGCTCGGGTCCTGGAGCCTGCTTCGGATTCCGTGTCTTCCTCTCAATATCTCTTGTCCCCTCCCCCACTCGAGCTCTGTCTCTCTCTCAAAAATAAACATTAAAATACAAACTTTAAGAAAAGATGCTGGGGATGTACACGCAGAGAAAAGTCCATGGGGGGACAGAGAGAGGAGGCAGCCATGTGCAAGCCAAGGAGAGAAGCCTCACGGGAACCCAGCCTTAGCCAACATCTTGATCTTGGACTTCTAGCCTCCAGGACTGTGAGAAAATAAATTTCCATCACTTAAGCCATTCAGTCTGTTGTATTTTGTCATGACAGCCCTGGCAGACCGATTAATGTACCCCTACCCTTTTTTTTTTTTTTTAATCTGGTTGCCTGAAAAGAGGGCCTAAGGCACTATGGGTAAATAATAATATATTGAACTATCTGTGGTGCCAAAATAGTCATCTTGTATTATGGTGAATTTTCTGGAAGCGGACACAGCTCTGGCACCCAGCTCGAAATTCTTCTGATAGTGTTCAAAGTGTCTGTAAATGTAGTCAGAGTAGGTTGAGTGGGCATCTCTGTTGTTTGCTTGCTCACATGTGCTCGGTTATCCCTGATTCCATCACCATGGCTTTCCTGTGAGGAATGGATCCTGTCTCAGTCTTAGCCCACATGATGAGGGTGTGGCTGATGCCACGTGATTCAGACCACCAGCCTCTTGCCAGAATGACTCCTCGGGAGTGGATATGTGACAGTCACAACCAGGTAGCATCAGCCCACCCACTCGTACTGAAACTCCTGCAAAAGAGATGTGCATGTTTTGCTGGATTCACTGACCCGACATGTTATCAGCCTGGACCCACTGGTGGCCATTTCTCAGAGGATCAAGTCAGGGTAGAAGCAGCCCAAGTCAAGAGGAGGAGAAAAGTATGTTTCTGTTAGCATTCTTAGAGAAACATCATTAGGTCGTTCCTGGGCTTAAACTTGGCTTTTCCCATTACTGGAACTCATCAGTCAGTCTGTGAATAAGTTGTTTGCGTTAGATTCCTGGCTGTCACCAATGTCTCAGCCAAAAAAGCCATTCTGGCCACTATTGTAGCTTCAGATGAAAAGAGAGATTTAAAGCTCTTGCCTTAAATGTCCATCTCCTTGGTCTAACTCAACCACACTGCCGTTAAGCTCCTAGTAAGGCTGAGTTCAGGTTCCATCTTTGCTTTGGATGGCCTCCTGTAGTCTTTCACCTCCTGGTACCAGTCTTGAGGTGCCCAGCCTATGCTCCCTTGCTCTGTTATTTTGTGTGTGTCGATGTCCTGAAATCCACAACCTAGAGTCTTGGAGTATAGATAGCCTGGAAAATCAGCAGTGAGGCAGTTCTCTGCAGTTTACGGGGATGGCGGGCTGAGGACAGATGGAAAGGGAAAGCCATCACTGGACAGAAGAGGGTGTCCTCAGGGCCTACATGCTATCTAGTAGTGGACGCAAAGCCATTAGAGGCTGATATCCACAGTCTTGCAGAAAATCAACGGGGTGTTGCTAGTGGAGGATGCATGTCATTAGTTGCCTGGATGTGGGGTACAGGAGACTTCAAGAGTTCAAGAACTCTACGAATAGACGTGTACTTATTGTAGTGGGTTGAACGGTGATCCCTCCCAAATTCAGGCCTGCTTTGGAACCTCAGAATATGATCATATTTGGAAATGAGGTCTTGGTAGAAGTCATCAAGAGGCTCAAGATGAAACCGTCCTGGATTTTGTTGGGCTGTAAATCCAGTGGCTGGCGTCTACATAAGAGAGGATGCAGAAACCCAGGGAGAGGGCCATGTGAAGACACAGACAGAGGCTGGAGGGATGTTGCCCTGAGTGGAGGAACACCAAGAGCCAGCAGGATTTGGAAGTGGCAAGGAAGGATTCTCTCTTACAGCGTCCGGAGGAAGCACAGCCCTACCCAAACCCTGATTTTGGACTTCCGGCCTCCAGTACTAAGCGAAAATAAATTCTTACCATTTGAAAGGCCTCAGGCTTTTGGTAATTTGTTACGGCATCCATAGGAAGTGGGTGCCCTCGTGCACCTGTAAGTATGGGAAAGCGGGAAGAAAGTTGGAGATGCCGGAGATGGCTTTTCTAGAGACGTGGGAGTTTGTGTCACATTTCATGAGCGCTGAGATCACAAAGACCAGTGCTGTTCCCCGTGTAAGTTCTACCTTGTGCAAAAAAGTCCTTGTTAATCAGACGCTGACAAGCCTTGTATGGTACCTGCTGGCCATTCCCTGAAAGGAAAAGCAGAGATTTGCCGGGCGCTTTTAGCACTTTTTGAGAAGGGGACGGGATCCCATGAAAGGGAGCACAGAGCACAGTGATTTTGCTGTGGACCTTCTGCTGTGTGCTCTGGCATCCTGACAATTTGGCCATCTGTTTGGTGGAGGCAGCCCAGCTCCATCAAAGAGACAATATAATTTCTGTCAACTTCTTAGAAAAGCACCCTTGTAACACAACAGTCATTTAGCGGGTTCATTGTACGGCGGCGTCCATGTGCGTGACTGGGGTCACCGTTGGGCCCCCTGGCCTCCCACAGTCCCAGTTTACAGGTGTTGTCTCTGCCTAATTAATTACAGCCCTCCCCGTTTCACTTGGAAGACTGTCCCTCTTTGGATGGTAAGTCACATAGCAACCTGACTTAGGACACAAGCCTTCATTTTTTGGAAAGCTCTAAAACTTCACCGATTGCTTGACTTTCGTCTTCTCGCCAGCCCCACAGATTACAGAGTTTCAGTGGTTTGAAAACAAAGATGGAGGGTTTTTTTTGTTTTGGTTTTTTTTGTCTTTTTTTTTTTTTTTTTTTTTGTAGGGAATTTTGCTTGGGATGAGAAGAGGGAAGTTGTGATTGATTTGTTTCCTGAAGACTGATGGGTTCCTCCAGTCCCCCGCTCCTGCCCGGCCCGGGTTCCTCCCTTACCTGCTGTTGGCTTTGCCCTGCCTCTTTCCAGAGGAATCTGGCCGCTTCAGCAGGGTGGCCAAGCACACACATCCGTGTCTGCGAAGCAGGTGTAAGCTGGGCCTTTTGCCCAAGCTTGGCCAGACAGCTTCATAAATCCTGCCCTTCCTGCAGCCCCGAATTACTTTTCATGACACAAAGCCAAGCTGTGTTATTCACCTAATGCCCCGATTTACAGTTCCCAGGACAAAAGAACGTACAGATAGAGTTTCAGGGCTCCGTTGGCCTTCACGTTTATCTAGAGGTTAGTTTCAGGTCAGGCTCGAGAAGCCTGACGAATGGTGGTGAATAAACCTAAAAATAAATTACGTGCAAGTGGGAAACTGAAGCATTCCTTGTTCTTGTGCCAAAAGCACACTCAACCCAATTTACGTTCTTTTAATATCTGAAACAGGCTGCTGTTCTCTCATTTGTGGCGTGCTGGGGAATTAGCATGCTCCCCTTCAGCTCACGCACATGTGCACGTGCGTCTGCACAAACGCGTGTGTGTACGCACACACGCGGGTCTGCACAGTCTCCATTTGGGTGTTCATTCCTGTGTCTTCAAGGGCCTGACTCACTAAGTGGCCTTAACTAGTTGGAACAGAAGGAGAAAAGCACTTCTCTGGAAGGGTGCTGTTGGGGCCCAGGAGTGCCGCCCACTGTCCGGCCAGGGCCAGGAATAAGAGGACTTCAGGTTAGAGATCTCATTACTTTAAAAATAAGAACATCAGGGGCACCTGGGTGGCTCAGACAGTTAAGCATCTGACTTTGGCTCAGGTCCTGAGCTCACGGTCTGTGAGTTCCAGCCCCGCGTCGGGCTCCGTGCTGACAGCTCGGAGCCTGGAGCCTGCTTCGGATTCTGTGTCTCCCTCTCTCTCTGCCTCTCCACCATTCATGCTCTGTCTCTGTCTCTCTATCAGAATGAATGAACATTAAAAAATAAGTATCAGCATTGCTAGCCCACGTTTTGCTCCCCTGTGTCTCGCCTTAGTCTCTCTCCGTCTCCTTTCTCCTCACGATCCCAGCTCTCAGGAAGCATTCAGGTGGTAAGATAATGAGAAATAGGATGCAATTGACGATACCGTATTAACTCATCTCTGGGCAGGGCTGGTGGTTTTCTAAAAGTAAATAAATGGAGGCCCTGCAGCCAGTGAGCCTCTTAAAATCAGTCTCCCTGGCACGGAAGCATCACCAGTTGCAGATGCCCCTGCGGAGACCTCAGGAACCCAACAGAATCCACCAGCAGGATGTCCACCCCCAAGGCGCTGCTAGGACAGCACTGAATTCTCCAGGCCCGGCTAAAGAGTATTTCTAAGAAAGACAGTAGCCAACAACAGAAGTCCACTTTCCCTCCTTCAGAAAACTGCAACCAACTTTGAGACTGATCCTACTACTGCTAACTTTTCTTTCTAGATGCATGCTTTCTCAATGATGTAAAACTTGCCTTGTTCCACAACCACACACCCCACCCTGCTTCATTTTTCTGTTCATGGGATTGGGATAGAAATCTCACTAAGGGAAGTCACACATTTGTAGGGAGTAAACGCACTGATCCCATCCAGATTTCACCGTGGGTTTGTAGATTCTAGCTTTCTTCATTAGAGAGCTACAGAATAAGCCCAAGATTTTTTTTTTTTGATGTTTATTTATGTTTGAGAGAGAGAGGCGGGGGGGGGAGGGACAGAGAGAGAGAAGGAGACACAGAATCTTAAGCAGGCTCCAGACTCTGAGCTGTCAGCACAGAGCCTGATGGAGGGATCGAACCAACAGACTTGAAGATCATGACCTGAGTCGAAATTGGACACTCAACTGACTGAGCCACCCAGGGGCCCCCCAAGCTATTTTTAAAGTTTTAGTTTGAGACAGCAAGAGCAAGAGCGAACAGGGGAGGGGCAGAAGGAGAGAGAGAGAGAGAGAGAGAGAGAGAGAAAGAGAGAGAGAAAGAAACTTCATCCAACAACCCTGGGATCATGAGCTGAGCTGAAATCAAGAGTCAGGTGTTCAACCGACTAAGCCATCCAGATGCTCCCAGCCCAAGATTTTTTTTCTAAAGATCAGGTCAGGTAAAACGCACCACAGGCAAACTTCTGAAGGCAAAGAGGAAGTGTGGCTGATAAAGGTGTTATAGTAGCTGGCTTGATAAATCTGCGCTGGGACTCGTGGACAGTAGCATTTGGAGGGAAAAGGAGCTTGTTGAGTGAATGGTGTGAAGGAAAGATGTGTCCCAGGTAAAGATGTGTCCCATCCTGCACGGGCTGATGGGGTTCTACTGCAAACCCTCGTCTGTCCTCCTAACAAGTGCCCTTGATCCACAAACAGTACAATGAATGAAATCTCAGGGGAGCAGCCTTTGGCCTCTGGCTCGTGGTGGCTGGAGAGTGAAGTGCCCCAAGTGTGGATAACAGAGATGCGTTTTACACAGGCTCCTGACACGTCCCAGTGGGAGTGCATCCTCATTGCTCACGACAGTAACTTGCTCTCTTGTGTTCCCTGTCTCATTTCCCCTCCCCATTCCAGGAGCTTCATGGATCCCCTCACAAATAAAGTTCTGGTATTCATACTGTTGTCTGGGTCAGCTTCTGGAGGATAGCAATTAATGAAAACCCAACATATTTGTAGAAGGGCGAGATGAGACCATGGGCCTTAGGTGGCTTGTTTGTGATCCTCATAGTAGATTTGGAAATGGCACAGAGGATGTGGTCCAGGAGTGTCTAAGTAGACGGGTAGGGGTTACATAGAATGTTAACTGCCAGGTCGAAACGTACCAATAAAAAGCCTAGTGTGTGTGTGTGTGTGTGTGTGTGTGTGTGTGTGTGTGTGTGGCGTGTTCACGGGCAAGCAGGAGCGGGGGGGGAGTCTTCTGGGGGGGAGACTAGGTAAAGATTTCTAGTCTTCCACTATTAGCGCCATGACAGGGAAGACAAAGCATCGCTTTGAGATTTGTCTTTGTGTTTGAAAAGGCAGTTGAATGTTATTAATGTATTCCAGGAAGTACTGAACACCAACTTGAAGCTTTTATCAGCTTTTCTTTGCCCTAATTTCTAAAGCAAAAATGCCTTCCCTCCAAATACTCTATTAAAAGAACATATGAAATTAATGAAACATATCATTACTTTTACAATGGCCGAATTGTAGATTTGTCACAGTACAGAGACAGAAACTCATTAAACCATTGTGCTTCTCCTTCACATTTTATAGTGTATTAAAAGAAAAAGAATTTTCTCAACTCACCAAACCTTCTTTTTTTTTTCCTATTGTTTCTCTGAAACTTCTTTTATAGTTTGAGCTGCAAATCATCTGACTTGTCTCTCCTGTGCCTTGCCTGCCGGGGGAACAGAAATTAAGAACGGATGTGGCTGAAAAGGAGAATCTCCATTTGGGCTTGTGGATTTCGTGGTTTATTTGAGAAGTAGACTGGAGCTGACAATCCTTTGCATGCTTTGAAAGCAGAGGATAGTAGTATTCTTCTTTAACAACCCGTCACAGCCCTTCCCTCATCTTTCAGGTAAACTGAGTAATTTATCCCATTGGGTTTGGGCGTTTTAGCAAACGTCAGCACAGTTGCAATGGAGCCAAGCTGATCAGTTACCCTCTACGTTACATTGAAGAGCGCTGCATCTTTTGAGTGGATGCCGTGGATACAGGAAAGAGTGATAGGGCAAATCAAATGTGAATCAAGGTGGAACCAGTCCGTTTTCCTTGGAGACTCCATCCCTGTACTTAACTGCAATTGAGCTCTTTGAAAGAGTGTGAAAATCCTCTTAAACCTATGCAAACCAGGGCTCTTTGGTTGCCTTTTATTTGTCAAAGTCAGTCTGCATTAAAAAAAGTGCAGCACACAAACAGTGTGGCGTGGATTACTTGTCAATATTCACATACCCTTTTCACTTTGGAAAAAAAAGAAAGCAAACAAAATTTCTCACGAGGCGCTTGACAGAAAAAGCATCTTTATGACCCTGATCATGGAGCTCTGTCCTTCTTGTCTTATTCTGGAAAGTCATCAAGAAAATGATCTGTTGAAGGAAAGTAAAAAAAAAAAAATGTCCTTTGGTCTTTTTCTCATTCTCTGGGTGGCCTTCAGTTACTTTTTGTATCAGTGAGAGTTCTTCAGAGAGACAGTATAGATATAAACTGAGATATATAGTCATAGATAATATACAGAATATATATGTGCAGAGATATATAGAATATATATAGATATGCAAACTATATCCCTATGTATCTCTTTGTTTCTCTGTTAATCGAGAGAGATTTAAAGTACTTGGTTCATAAGGGCCAGGAAGTCCAATTTCCATAGAGCAGACCAGCAGGCTGAAAACTCAGGCAAGATTTCTGTGTTATGGTCTTGAGACAAAGTTCCTTCGTCTGTGGGAAACCTCAGTTTTTGCTTTTAAGGCCTTCAACTGATTAGATGAGGCCCACCATGCATGTTATGCAGGATCATCTACTTTACTCAAAGTCAACTGAATGTAAATGTTAATCATATTTACAAAATGCCTTTACAGAAACATCTAGACTAGTGCCAAAGCCTAGCCAACTCGCCAAACTGACACATACAAGTTACCATCACGTCGTTTGTAAAAAAACAAAACAAAACAAAATTTGCCTTTGTGCTTCGTGTTGTGTTGGAAGAATATGGTATTGTGAGTGAGAGGGACTTGGATTCAAAATCCAGGTCTGCCCCTTCCTGTATGTCCTTGAGCAAATATAAAAGTTCCTTGAGTCTTAGTTTTCTTACCTTGAAGAGCATGCATTTCAATTAAGATTCCTTCTATTACAAGGTACAGAAAAGCCAGTCTACACAGGCTCAAAAACAGAACAGGAAAGTAGTGATTGCAGATTTGAGTTGGCATGAATTTGGAATTCACTTTGGTCCAGCCCACACGTGTCACGGGGGCTCAGTTAGGATCCTGTTCATCTCTCTCCGATCTCAGCTCCCTTTGCCCTGTATTGGTTTCCTTGTCATACGTTTCTCTTGCTCTGGTGGTAAGCCGTTACTGGCTCTTCCGTATACAACCCTTCAGGTTAAAGATCGTTTAAAGGGCACATTTCTTTTCTTTTCTTTCCTGTTTAAATATAATTTATTGTCAAGTTAGCTAACATACAGCGTGTACTGTGTGCTCTTGGTTTTGGGGGTGATTCATCGCTTACATACAACACCCAGTGCTCATCCCAACAAGTGCCTTCCTCAGTGCCCCTCACCCATTGTCCCCTCTCCCCCGCCTCCCAACAACCCCTCAGTTTGTTCTCTATTTATTTAGGAGTCTCCTATGGGTTTTCCTCCCTCTCTGTTTGAGACTATTTTTTCCCCTTCCTTTCCCCCGTGATCTTCTGTAAAGTTTCTCAGAGTCCACGTTTGAGTGAACATATATGGTATCTGTCTTTCTCTGACTGGCTTATTTCACTTGGCATAACACCCTCCAGTTCCGTCCACGTGGCTACACATGGCGGGATTTCATTCTTTCTCATTGCCAAGTAGTATTCCACTGTGTATATAAACCACATCTTCTTTATCCATTCGTCAGTTGGCAGACATTTGGACTTAAAGAGCGCACTTCTGCGGTCTCAAGGCATGCCTGTCCTACCACTTTGTGTCCTGTGGCATGAAGCGTTTAGCATGGCAGGGCTTGGCTACATTGTTCATTTCCTGGAGCTGAGCATAGAGCCCTGTCCAAACAGATGGCCTAAGCATAGGAAATGGCTGGATATACAGTGAAATTTTGGAGCCTGCTTGTCCAGAAAGGGAGAATAGATGCTGGGGAGGCAAAAGCAAGTGTCCACTGTATGATGATTTTAATGCCTAACTCACAGGGTGGTTATCAGAATTGGATGTGTTTTGATCGAGCCCAAGGAGAATAGTGGGAATTCAGTGAAGGGCTGTCGCTGTTGTGGATATGCTTCTAATAGTACAAGCTCAGGGGCCCTCTGAACTGGTACCTCTCAGCTCTGCCTCTCCCACATCGTTCCCTTTCTTACTCCCCGAATGTCTTTCTGAGATATCTGGCCTCTGAAGTTCAGATTCCTTCCGTCAAATCAGCTCCTATTGGCCTGTATACCTCCCTAACTAAATATTCTCAGGCAACGGGGCATACTGTGTTAGGACAGGAATGGATTTTAGGGAAAAAAAAAATCTCAGATGTGTTTTTTAAAAGATGAGCTATTAGGGGATTTGTCTTAGATAGTCTTACCGAAAGATGGCCAACATCATCTTGGTATATCATGTATGTGTAATCAACCTGTCCTCAAGAGAATGAATAGAACTGATTGGAAGTGAAATTTTGGCAAATTGAAATGACAGTAGAGGATAATTTTTAGTTGCAATTGAAATGAAGAGAGTTCAAAATAAGAAAAAAAAAAGTGCCATAATGGGAATTCTGAAAGGTTCTGTAATCAGCTTATCTTGATCGAAAGAATTAAAAGCAATTAATGAAACAGATTGGCTCCTGGGGTAGAGTTAAACACAACGCCCACTGCGCTCAGCTCTGTCATACATTCTTTTACTTCGGTGCCCAAAGTTTGTCCCTACTTCTCCTCAGCAACTTCTTTTTCAGTGTTTTTCTCTATATTCTGCTTCCAGTAACACTGTTGGGCTTGTCATTGGCACCTACCTGTGCTTGTGACTTAATCTCATTTTGCCTCAAGGAGAAGTGAAGGGTGTGTGTGTGTGTGTGTGTGTGTGTGTGTGTGTGTGTTTGGTGATGGTGGTAGGGTCATATTAGACATGCTGGAATTAGAGATTCTGAAAATAAAAAAGTGTTCTTTTTTGAGCACATTGGAGTGGAAAAAACAGTACGTAAGAATATTCTTAGAAATCGACTTGGGTAAGCACCCAGCAAAACCTTAGACTAAGAGTTAAGTGTTAATTTTAATGCAAAACAAAAGGAATATCAGTATTTGTTAAATGTGTATTTATTTATATTGAGAGAGAGTGGGGGAGGGGAAGAAAGAGAGTTAGGGAGAATCCCAAGCAGGCTCTGTGCTGTCAGCACACAGCTTGACATGGGCTTGATCTCACTGTGGGGCTCAGTCTCTCAAACCCTGAGATTATGATCTGAGCCAAAATCAAGAGTTGGACATTTAACCGTTTAACCGACTGAGCCACCCAGGCGCCCGAAGGAGTGCACCATTTTTAACAAGTGCAGCTACAGGAAACAAAGAAGGAAGTCACTTTTAGAAGACAGGGAGCAAGTTAAGGTGGCAAAAGATGATCCATTCCTAGGAAGAGTTTTATGATAGCTATAGAAATTCTTTTTTTAACATTTTTTAAACGTTTATTCCCTTTTGAGAGACAGAGAGAGACAGAGTGCGAGCAGGGAAGGGGCAGAGAGAGAAGGAGACACAGAATCTGAATCAGGCTCCAGGCTCCGAGCTGTCAGCACAGAGCCCAATGTGGGGCTCGAACCCATGAATCATGAGATCATGACCTGAGACGAGGTCGGACACACAACCGACTGAACCACCCAGGCAGGCTCCCTCAGAAATTCGTTACTGACGTATTTCTGAATACTTTCTCAGGTCATCCTTTTTTTTGTTTTGTTTTCTGTGTTTTTCCCAGTTTTTGAGACTTGAGGCCATTTGCATAGTCAGTTTTTTTTCTCTGCTGTGCCAACAGCCTGGTCAGATGGGTGAGGACTACCCTTGCTTCCTGGGCTGCTGGCATCAGCCTTCCGGGGGTAGGGACTCACGTGCCCTGAAATACTGACTTGGAAAAAACCCTGGAGTTTTTTTGAACAAGTGTTTAGAAGCAGATCACATTTGAGTCTTCCCAGCCTTGGCAGAGCTCCATGTACATGCAAGTAAATTAAAATCGAGAATAAATCAAATGAGGGGAAAGGGAAGAAAAAGCATTCAAGGGAAGAACCGTGTCGGTACTAGAGGAGTCGTATTTACTTTCTCGGGTACATCTTGAATCATAAGTAAACAATGATGAGTTTAAATTCCCATCCCAAAGTGTTAGTCGGCTAGCAAGCACTTCCAACCTTTTATTATTTTCTAAGTATCTCTGCAAGACCTTTTGTCCATCTGTCCTGTTCCAGGGCACCATTGTGAACATGTACCAGCTTGGCCGTGGCACCTTTCATTGGAACAAAGCGAAGAGGTCGGTGTATTGGCAATAATTGAATTTCACCATGATCGCAGCTGCCGTCTAGACGGAAAACCAGAGAGATGTTTTATTTATATCAACATAAACAGTATTTATGGTGTGCTTCTTAAGGACTCAGTGTTTTTTGTGAATTATTCTAATCAGGATTTATATCGACTATCTAACGTGATTAGAACTATCCCCACTGCTTCAGATGAATAAACTGAGGCCCACTAGATGAAAGTGATCTGGCTCCTAACAGCGTTCTATCCCACGACCTTCTGAATCCAAAGCTCATCTTTTTAACCACTCAGGCTGTACTCAAGAGGAGACTTTAGCTAATACTTTGGTTTTTAAACAAATCGTCATAGTTGTGGCCTGATTTGGAGATGGGACAAGTAGGCACTTCGAGGTCATCACACTCTTCTTTAGCTGTGGAGGGAGGAATGGAAGTGCCTTTTCCAGCTCACTCAAATGCCCTATTAGTCAGTTTACGGAGTATTTTAATTGTACCTTCCCCCAGTTGAGCTGTGGTGACAGTGCCGGTTTTCTGTAATGAAATCTCGGCCAGATTTCTTGGTTTTCCAGATGTTTTGGTTTAAGACATTCTCAATTGCTATTGAAAATTCAGTCTCGTTCGTTTTTTAAGATTGGTCTCAAACTCATTCCCGTGCTTGACTCCTTGCCTGGTTCTCCCGCCCTTTCTCATATCGTACCAGAGCCAGCCTTGGCTGTGGACATAGTGGGGGGAATGATGGCACAGAGGAGAGGCATGATCTCTTCCTCCGTACTTTCTCTAGTAGACATCGTTCCCTCCTCCCTTTGGACTCTGTCTTTCTGGTGCTCCCTTCTTGTCTCGTATCAATGAAAAACAGAAGACTCTGCTTATGAGGCCACAGCATGTCAACTATGGAAAGTGTCACCAGCTTGTTTGAGTTCCGTCTGGTCTGTTTGGTACTGGAGGCCACGATTGAGTTGCAGTCCCCTGTTCCATGGAACAGTATCCTTCTTTCTAGCCTCCCCTGTTGCTAGAACCTGGAAGAACCTTCCTCACCTCAAAGGGGCAATGAGCTCCCTTTTGTCTCTGCCAAAGCCAGTTAGAATATGCCACAATCCATTTCCTGGATTAGGTGTCCATTTGCTTGACCTTGTGGCCACCCAGATTCTACACTCTTCCTGCTCTGTCACCCTGGATTCTCTAACATAAGGAGGCATAGGAGGTATTTGCATTCTTTTCTGGGTTCTTCTGAGGCCAGTGCAAACTGGGAAGATGCCCTCTTTTTTTTCAGGCACCTGACATTGCGGTTCTTTCACATCCTGATAGAGTGAGCTACTCCAGCAGCATCATACTGGTAGACCTCCCTGGGCCAGGTTCTGTATTCAACAGTTCTCCAAAATGTTATGGTATAATTTCATGCCTCTTTTTTTCTTTCCACTGGGGCCGAGGGTACGGCAGTTAGTTTCACTGGCAATGGATGTGCTGGAAACCGAGGCTTCTAAATATCTTTCCCAACATGGATGTCCTCATGCTCGCCTCTGCTAGCTGCCCCAGGGTAGACCTATGGGTTCTGCACCTCAGCAAGCACCCTTCCAGGGTATGAGGTGCCAGTGTCCCCCTGCTTTCATTACCCCTCCTCTTTATGAGTGACTCTTGGCGACACAGGTGGTGATGAAGGCCATCGTGCTGGTAGTTGGAACACACTGGTCCCCTTGCAGTAGGACACACAGGTGGATAGCTGTTCCTAACTGCTGGGGGCTCACTGGTGTCATTCCAACTCAGATTGTGAGACAAGGAGCTTATTTTCCTGCGCCTTCGAGCCTCGTTCCCAATTAAAATATAATGGAGGGCTCCTGGGTGGTTCAGTCGGTTAAGCATCCTACTCTTGATTTTGGGTCGGGTCATGATCTCACGGTTCGTGAGTTCCAGCCCTGATTTGGGCTCTGAGCTGACAGTGTGGAGCCTGCTTGGAATTCTCTCTCCCATCCTCTCTGCTTCACCCCTGCTCGCATTCTCTCTTTTCTCTCTCTCAAAATAAATAAATAACCTTTAAAAACTAAAACATAAATAAAATATACTAGAAGAAAATCCAGTTTGACGTCTTCAGTTTCTGACAGTTTAGAAGATTTTCTAATAAATTACTCTCTGAGCCACAACCTGGTTGTGTTAGCAAATACTTACTAGATGTATGCTTAATGTGGGACATGTTTTCAGGGCCTGCCACTCTTTAAGGAGGATAACATTTTAGGGCGGTGGATGAGCCTAACTTAACTGTGCTTTTTTTCTGTAATGATCAGTAATCTGGTAATAGTGACACTAAGCAGAAGGGTCCCAGGGAGCTAGCACTTTGTATGATCTTCTTTACCCAAGAAGACTTTAACGTGCATCACTGACATAGATTTTAGCCCTATTCGCTAGTGCTCTTTTTAGAGGAAATTCACCTATAATCGTTAGGCACAGTTAAATATGCATCTAATGTTGGTACTTTTTCTTTATTACGCTCAACTTCTACTAATGACCTAAGAAAACATGCTAAAGACCGTAGCCCTGTACTCCCAATGGCTTTCTTGTTAGATTTTCTCTATTATCAACATAAAATGATTTCTCTTGAAGCTTATGAGACCTAAGAGATGGTTTTCCCCAGAGCTTTCAAAGGTTACCTTCCACTAATCAAACCCTCTGTTGTTATTCTTAGAGTGAGCTAGAGCACACGCACAAGTAGGGGAGAGGGGCAGCGGGAGAGAGAGAGAATCCTAGGCAGGCGCCAAGCTCAGCATGTGATACAGGGCTGGATCTCAGGATGATGAGATCATGACCTGGACCGAAATCAAGAATCAGATGCTTGATGTACTGAGCTACCCCTGCGCCCCAAACCCTCTGTTTTTAAACCACGTTGTTCCACTCTAGGCCACGCGTGTTTTTCTCCACTCTCTGCTTGTTCAGACTCTGTCTTTCCATTAAGGTACAGGTCAGGTGTGACCACTATCTCTGCATGGTTAATAGAAACTACTTCTCTGATGAGGTTAGTGATGTGGAAATGGAAGAGAAAGTTTAGAATATTTGTTGAAAAAAGGCTTTGATCAGTCACTGCAGTTCTTTATAAAGAAAAGTGAACATGTATATACCCTCCTGGCACTTTTGCCCTGTTGTTGGCGATAGTTTTAAACATCGCTTTGTAAAGCAAAGTATGACGGGGGTACAAAGCAATGCTTCAGATTTTCTAAAAGCTTCTGGGAAAGAGACAAGAATAAACTGGTCAAAAGACAGGAAGGGGGACTAAAAGAAGGAAACCTGAAATGATAGCAACTACAAAGAAAGAATTTTTTTAAAATTTAATTTTTATTTAAGTTGGAGTAAAGGTACCCATAGACTGAAAAGAGGCATTAGATAAAGTTGAATTTGATAGGAAAAAAAAAAAAAAACGGAAAAGGAAGTTATTGGACTAATGCTATTAATACGGAGCCGAGATATTTGGAAATTTCAAAATGGATAAATTCAAAGATTGGTACCTACACAGTAAACAGTAAAAGTCTTACCAAGTATTTGTTTTTAATTCACAGAAAGAGATGTATTCACATCTAGGCATGGAACAAAAAAGATGTTGGAATGCAAAGCTCACGATAACAAGGCAGAGACTCAGTCTGTTTGAGGGCTTGGACAGGGAGGAGATCACAGAAGTCTCCTGATATCCGCAAATGGATCAGACCCCTGTCTTTGGGAATCCCTAGGGCCATCTTGTCTAGTGATTCTTATTTTGATTCCACAAATAATGATATAATGTATTTGAAGGAAACAAATCAGTAAGTTAAGAAAACAATGGAATTATTCTCAAATGGTAGACAGCTGTGAGCCCGAATCTCCAAAATGTCAACTGGAAACAAACAATAGTACATTAATGTTTGAACAGAAGTAGGAGGAGGAGGGGGAGGAGGAAGAGCACATACTTGCTTTTGGTCAGCAACTTTCTTTTTTTTTTTAAAGTTAGAGGGAGAATGTGAACGAGCATGTGAGCTGAGGAGGGGCAGAGAGCGCTACAGAGAGAATCCTAAGCAGGCTCCATGCTTCAGAGGCCAACTCAGCACTTGATCTCATGAACCATGAGATGATAACCTGAGCAGAAATCAAGGATCAGAGGCTTAACTGACTGGCCCACCCAGGCACCCCTGACAGGCAACTTTCTTAAACCCTAGCAAGTATTTTTTAAAAATCTTTTTATCTTTTAACCCCCACCTGGGTGGCTCAGTCAGTTAAGCATCTGACTTGATTTCAGTTGAGGTCATGATCTCATGGTTGGTGAGTTTGAGCCCCGCTTGGGGCTCTGCACTGATGGCACAGAGCCTGCTTGGGATTCCCTGTCTCCCTCTCTCTGCCCCGTTCCCACTCACACTATCTCTCTGTCTCTCTGAAAAATACATAAATAAATTTACAAATAAATAATATATTATTAAAATAATAAAATAAAAATCTTTTTATCCTAATGTTTTTTTTGTTCGAAAAAATAATTCCCTTTATATCGATTATAGAAAACCTAGAAATACAGTAAAATACCATTTCCTCTCTGTAAAAATAATCTTATTTTAAAAGTTATGCCTTCTGCTTTACTTTCCAAATAATATTTTATAATTGATATGCTCTCAAATATTCTGTAAAATTTAATTAGATTGTCTTCCTCTACTGTTTTTAGGAAATCAGTTTTCACTCATATTTTTAAAAAAAACACTATCATGAACATCCTTTACTAAGGTTCTTGTTTTCTTCTTTATTTCTAAAAGTTGAATTACTCAAAGATAAGGACATGAAAGGTCTTTAAAGCTCTGACTTTAGTTTGCCCACAGTTTGCAAAAATCTTAATTTAGGGCCTGATTTGGAAATGTTTTATTCTTTGTTGAGAGTCTTCAGAGTAATTTGGGCAACCTGAAATACCCGAATTATAAAAATAACTCATATTCCTGACTGCCCCTCTCTCTGACTCATCTTTATGTGTCTTCCCTCAGAGAAAAATGGGTTGATCAAGACTTTTTGTCCATCGGCAGGCATTTCTTCCTAGAGAAGGAGGTGTTAGTGGGTTAAATTAACCTGGACACACAATGTATAGCACTTCCTCTAAGTATTTTGGTTTCGTGAATAGTTTTATCCACTGGACTCCAGGCTTCATGCAGGTTTTGACCCCCTCCCTTTTAAAAATGCCCCCTTGAGGGACGTCTGGGTAGCTCAGTCAATTAAGCGTCTGACTCTTGATTTCAGCTCAGGTCATGATCTTGAGGTTTGTGAGATCAAGCCCTGCATCAGGCTCTGTACTGACAATACAGAACCTGCTTGGGATTTTCTCTCTCCTTCTCTCTCTGCCCTTCCCCTGCTGGTTCTCATACTCTCTCCATCAAAATAAATAAACTTAAAAAAAAAATTTTTTTTAATAAACATATACTCTTGATCGTTTAAATGTAAATCTTGGAAGATGTATTCAAATCCACTAGCTTCCTATAATTTTCTCTCAAGTGAGGTATTCAGAACATAGGGAATTCAGTGATGTTAGTAAAAAATTGTATCTTTAAAAGGTGTGTCCAAAAACTGAGTTATCTAACCAGATTGTAGGATATGGGCAATTTAAAATTGTCCATATTTGTCACTGGAGTCCTGACTTAGAAACTTAGAAAGGAAAAAAAAAAAAACCCAAAAACAAAAAAATACCAGAATGTGTTTTGGAACTTGGTTTTTCCTAAGATCTAAACTCAAAGATGACTTTGTAGACAGAACCTTCCATTTACCTCCTACTCTTTGACATATCAAATGCTGGCAAGAAGGCAGGACATTCTAGGATCCATTCTGTTCACTTTTCACGTCTGCTGTTCAGAAAGCTCGTGTCCTCTTGTCTCCTGTCTCTTATGTATCTTCTTTTAGCCGGTTTGGCTTCCTGCTCTGTTCTTGACCTCTCCCACCTGTTTAGCTTTGCCCCATCCCTCAATCCCAACTGGCACGTTCCTCCAGACTCCCCTCTTGGCTAGTCTTCTTTGGAAAGCAGTATGTTCCCCCACTTTGAGTCCTCGTATGTGTTTTCTTTTTCCTATTCTGTGTGAATCTCAAGACCGTTGCAAAAACATTCTACCCTTTTCTGTAAGTGGAGTAAATCATCACTAAGATGGACAGTGTCAGACCTGTCGAAGTGAAACCTAACTTGGGGAAGAACAAAAGTCTCCTCTGAATGTTCTATCCTGTATTTATAACTATATAAGCAATTGTCTAGTTTCCTACCCTGGTTAAAACCAACATGTGAATTTACAAGGCTGTAGACGTAGCAAGTTACAAAAAACCAGGTCTCTGCTAAAATTAAGAGAACATTGCCTGACCTGCTTATATCAGAAGAGTTTTAGTTTGGCTAGATGTAGTACCATGTAGCTTTGAGAGCATATTTTCATAGAACACTTTGCATTTTTTATGTCCACCATGGGGGAACTCTTTCAAGAAAGCTGGCTCATAAGGTTACCTCGGTGCTTTTGAAATTCAAGATGCAGAGCAAGTTTTGCCAAATAGAGCACTGTCTAGTTCAGTGATCAAACACCATGTATTTGAAAAGCAGAACTGAAAGTCTGCTAATTGTTTGCCTACATTCATGAAAACCAGAGAGAGCATCAGCAGAACCTTTTTTTCCATATGATGTGTTGCTTTCATTTATTCTTTTTAAATAATTAATCCTCTGCATATTTACCTGTACCATTTATTCCACCAAAAAAGGTGTTGATGAACGTCGTCACAGGCACATATCTTAAAATTTTAAGTGGTTGTAAATTTCAGGGCAGACTCTTTTGGTGACGTTCTGTTCTGCCATGGAAAGTACATGAGGCCTAGGAAAAACACATATATTGATTTATTGATTTTATGTCTGACTAGCAGTCCCTTTTTTGCAAATTAGTTCCTGTTAATTCCCTGTTCCACTTAATTTACATTCTTTCCTCAGTTGCTGAGTAGGTGTACAATTGTCATATTTAAGAAGCAAATCCTAGGGCTGTGGGTCGCAAATTGGCAGCCGATAGGTGGAATCCAGCAGATATATTTGATTTGGTTTGTAACACATTTAAAATAGGAAATCTCCCAGCTTTGTCTTGAAAAACCCAAAGGTCTGTCGTCACTCTCCCCACCTCTCATGCATGCTGAGTGGCAGGTGCCTGAAACAGATAAAGGCAGGATTCTTCTGGTGACCCTCATGGGCCCTCACCCTGGCCTCCCTAGTCATTAATTGCCCATCTGTCTCCTACAGGCTTTGAATAAACTAGTTCTGATTTCGAATACTCGAAGACGCTTGGATAGAAGTCCCCACGAGATAAATCATGGTCCTTTAAATAGTCCAGGCTTTCCTAGCAAGATAGTGCTGATTTGGATCTTCACTTAGATTAGTAATTATAGTCCATAGCTACAATTTTCTGACCAAAAGTTTAAAAAAAACATTACTTATTATTCGTGATTTGCATTGCAAATATTCATAAATACGTGGTATTCAGAGCCATGTTTTCTACATCTGTGCTCTACAATTAGGAATTGATTTTATAGGATGGGGTGCCGAAAAAATTTTATAACTTTTTCAGATCTTTAAAGAGAAAGTTAGAAGCCGTGAAATACGATGTTCACTTGGGTCAAATAAAGCCTATGGGCTTTTAAGGGGGGAAAAAAATCCCTATTCCCTGTTAAACTGAATCTCAAGTGTGTTTCGTGTGGAATGCTTTATAAAATACATCTGTTTGCTTTGGATAATAAGTTGCTAGAGAGCCTACTGGGCATAAATAATTTTGTACTCAGATATCCCCAATTCATTCAGCAAACTTTGATCTGGTGTGCCAGACGTTATCCAAGTTAATAATCCTTAGGCAATCCTATGGCTTTAGTCAGTACATTGTGCTTTTGTTATTATTATTATTTTTTTTATCAGTTTGTAAGTCCTGGAGGATGTCCATCAGCAACCGGGAAATATGTGTCTGAGTGAACATATCAGAATGCAGGTATATAAGTTTCAAAAACTAAAATAAACCCACACAAAATCAGTGGCTTTGTAACCAAAAATTTGCCTGTTCACGCAAGTCATTCCAGACTTAATGACAAAAATTTAAAAATGAGAAAACAGGCAAACTGTCCAGTAAGGGCTTGGCCACATAAATCATAGCGCATTCTTAAGGTGAAATACTCTGTGTATTTCTGTTGCCGTGTAACAACGTTAGCACAAACTTAGTGGCGTAAAACAACACATATTCATTATCTTACAGTTTCTGTGAGTCAGAAGTCTTGGCATGGCTTGGCTGGGTCTTTTGCTTGGGATATAATAAGGCTACGGTCAAGGTGTCAGCAATGTCTGCAGGGTCATCTGAGGCTTGACCGGGCAGGGATCTGCTTCCAAGCTTACTCAGGCTGTTGGCAGAATTCCAGCTCTAAGACTGAGAGCCCCAGATGCTTGCTGGCTGTCACCTGGAATTTCACCCTCAGCAAATAGTGTCCACCTGCAGGTCCTTGCCACATGGGACGCCCACCATGGCTGTGCACTTCTTCAAAGCTAACAAGGGAGAGAGACCCCTGAAAGATGGATGCTACCAAGTTATGTAGCATCATAACATTCACGTACGAGTAACCTCATACACCCTGTCAATTTCACTGTGCTTTATTGGTTAGAATCAATCCCGGATCCCGCACAAACTCAGAGGACACATGGAGTGTGAACACCAAGGGATGGGGATAATGTGGGCTGCACTTAGGGTCTGTCCACCGCACTCAGCAACATGAAAATTATGTTTTGAAAAAAAACATGAGATGTGGCAGATTTCTCCAAGCATGATACTAGGTTATAAGAAAGACAAAACAGTAGTAAGGCTCTTAACAACAGACATTGTTGATTACTGGGTTATAGGCATTGTTTCTTTGTATGTTTCGATGAATTCCACTTTACCTACAGTCAACATAAATTTCTCTTACAATTGGAAATAAAAAAAGGGGTGCCTGGGTGGCTCATCTGGTTAAGTGTCAAACTTTGGCTCAGATCATGATCTCGTAGTTCATGAGTTCGAGCCCTGCATTTTTATTGTAATTAAAAAAAAGAAAGAAATATATTCTTTTTAAACTCATAATTTTGAGAATTCAAGATTAAGTTCATTTCATTACAAATTTCCCTTATTTTCATTATCAAAATAGGCCAAGATTTTTATTTAGTTTTTATTTTTTTTATACTTATTTATTTTTGAGAGAGAGAGAAAGAGACAGCATGAGCAGGGGAAGGGCAGAGAGAGAGGGAGACACAGACTCTAAAGCACGCTTCAGACTCTGAGCTCTCAGCAGAGCCTAATGCGGGGCTTCGAGCCAGGAACCACAAGATCATGACCTGAGCCTAAGTCGAACATTGAACAGACTGAGCCACCCAGGAATCCCTAGGTTCCTATTTGTTTTTAAGAGTGTTCTTTTTTAGCTGGTGACAAAGTCAATGTACTTCTTTTTTTTCTTCTTTTTTTTTTAAAGTTTATTTGAGAGAGACAGAGGAAGAGAGCACAAGCTAGGGAGGGACAGAGAGGGAGACACAGAATCCGAAGCAGCCTCCAGGCTCCCAGCTGTCAGCACAGAGCCCGACGCGGGGCTCGAACTCACGAACTGCGAGATCATGACCCGAGCCAAAGTCGGACGCTCAACCTACTGAGCCACCCAGGTGCCCTTCAAGTACTTCTTCTAAGTGGAACACTTTCTTGATGGGTGGAACGTGGTTCTTCCATCAACTGGAGCTGACTCCTTGTCAGATCTAGAAGCCTTTGTTTGTAGTTACCCTTTTTTTTTTTAAAGAATTTTATGAATCAAATAATTTTGGGGGCACCGGGGTGGCTTCGTCGGTTAAGCGCCCAGCTTCCGCTCAGGTCAGGATCTCACCGTTTGTGAGTCCAAGTGCCACATCTTCCTGTCTGCTGTCGCGGCAGAGCTCACTTCAGATCCTCTGTCCCCCACCTTTTCTCTCCCCCTCCCCCCACTCATATTCTGCCTCTCTCAAAAATAAATATTTTACGAAATTTTAAAAAGCATGAAATAATTGTTTGAAAAAATTAATTTCTTTAGTATGTGATCGTCTGCGGTTGCTGTTACCTCTTATTCCTTTGGGGGTTTCATCCTGAAAACAGTAATGCTGCCCGACACGGACAGGATCATGGGTTCCTCAGGCTCTTGTGTGCGGGACATAAGGTTTGCTTTGGAGATGTGTCCCGGCGGACTAGAACCCCAGGTGCCCTTTGTTTAGTAGCTCCTCTCAGAAGTGATGAGTACTTTTTTGATAAGCTAATAACTTCAGCCAAACCAGAAAGCTCCTATACAAGCATAGCGTCCTCGGGAAAGAGGTATTTCAACACCCATGCTGTCTACAGTAGATTCTTATCATGTGTTGGTGGTTGGGATTAGCTAACTGATAGACATGTATTTAGTGAAAATCTTCAGTATTCTCAGTGACAGTGTGGAGGGGTTTTTTTAGGCCCTCTAGTTGCGAAGACAAAACAATATGTGATCTTAGTAGATAATCGTCACAGAATCTCTATGAAAAGTTCACAAAACAAAACTGCTTTTTCTTTCCATTTTTCAAGTTAAATGTTCTAGTCCTTAAACCTCAAAATTATTGCTTTATCTCCTGAACCATTAGAGTATTCATTCTGTGTACATGTCAGGAAAGTATACTTTGTTTCCCAAATCAAGATTTTGTAGAAGAAACAGTATTTTTTTTAATGTTTATTTATTTTGAGAGGGGGTCTCCAGAGATAGAGGGAGAGAGTCCCAAGCAGGCTGTCTCACAGCACAGAGCCCGACGTGGGGCTCGATCTCACAAACTATGAGATCATGACCTGAGGCAAAATCGAGAGTTGGACCTTTAACCGACTGAGCTACTCAGCTGACCCTGCAGAAGAAAGAATGGTAAGAAAAACAAAAAAGTAAACAGTAAAGAGAAATTCTTCTAATTTTATAAAAGTTTTAAAAAATGAACTCAGGAACTCTTTTTGTTGCTGATGTTTGGGCTTTGAGATCTTAAATCAAGAGTTGTTACTTTCCCCCATAAGAACCTTATTAGAATGTCTGACCACAGTTCTTAGAAGACACGTTTGGTACCGTTTGGGAACTAACCCTTGTGTGTCAGAGCTTCCTGCCAAGTCTGGTTGTTCTTGGCAATAAAGCAAACAAAAAAGATCACTTGTGTGTGAATTCAGATTGAAGCTGGTGTCCCAAGTCCGTGGCCTACATTTTTAAGAGAAATCGTACAGGAACTAAAGCACCTCATTGATGGATCCGGAATTGTAGCATTTTCTTTTTAAACTGCAGGCTGTTAGAAGAATTGCCCTAATCTATTTTCCTTATTTTTATGCAGTTCCAACTTTCTGAACTTTGTAAGAGCCACGGTACAGGATACTGAATTTCCAGTTGCTCACATATTAATGTTAAAAGGAAATTATCTGTTTGGTTTAAATTAATTTTTCTGTATAATTTTCATCTTAATCATGTCTGACTCCTCCTCAAGTAATTATCCTTTTCATGTGGTTCACTAGTTCCGTCACTGAGTTTTATGAATTGGGGGGGCTAAACAGTAATAGTTGGGTGATATATTTGAAGCTAAGGGCCACTGTTTTTCCAGTTGACTAGCGTGTGTCCATGCTTGGCACATGGTAGGCATTCAATAAATATTTGTTAAATAGATGTTGAAAAATGAATGAATGAGTGAATGAAATTACTACTTTTGTAGGTCAAAATTTCATATAATTCCACTCCACAGGGGTATTGGAGGAATTAAAATGTCAGTTGGAAGTTGTGTTGGCAACAGAAATGCAAGTAACATTGGCTTGAACAGTTAGGGTTTCATTTCTCCCAACATGATAAGCATGGAATTTGGCAGCACGGGAGCGGGGCGTCTACCAGTGTGTGTTTAATATTTTTGGTTGCGAGACTGTGTGCATTACTACTGGTTAAATGAGAAGGAGGTAACGTCTCCTTTTCTGAAAATCTTTTGAGTTGGTTCCTGCTATGTCTCAGAGGCTATTACTGCATATCATGGCCGTCCCTCGTAATGGAAGCTAGCAAATTAGGAGATTTTTGGTTGGACACATTTCCACTCCAAACAAAATCAGAGAATACTTACTGGCTGAGCACTTCGAATGTTTGCCAGCAGGTGAAATGCCCAATGGCTGCTATAGAATTACCACTGAGGAAATGGTACCTCTTATTGCTTATTCATCAACCAGTATCATTTCCTTCTTGCACCTCTCCCAGTCACCAAAACCAGAAGTCTACATTCTGAGATGGGTTCACCTCTTAGCATTTTTGCCTCCCATCCATGAAATTCTGGGAAGCCAATGACATTTCTTAATTTAGCAAATATTGTCGATGTGTTTGCTTTTTCGTTTTAACGTTGCAAATTATTTCAGGTGTTCAATCTTGTCACTCTTTCCTCTTTTTTAGAAAAAGTTATTGTATCCTTATTTGAACACATGTTAAGATCCAGACGTGACAGTAGGTACTCAGGTACGTTGAATGTTGAGTAAGACGTGGCCTCTGTCATATGAGTATGGTAATCCTGTAATTCATTATCCAAACCGGACCCTTTGTCATTGAAAGAGGGAATTAAAATAATTATCCCGTGTTAACTGATCTGAACGGGAGTGAAACCAATACTCGGTCAAATCCCGAGGTAAGGTCACCCTACTTAAGGAGTTCACAGTCTTTTGGGGGAGAGGCAGACATATAAATAACTAATTATGATTCAGTGGGTTAAAATCATAATATTGGCATATATCAGGTGCTACAGAAACACAAAGGAGGGAGTAAGTGATCCTCCCTTGGGTGATCAGCTTTCTCAGTCTAGACTTACTCTTTGTACAGGGCCAATTTCGGCACTACTCTAGATGCACATATTTGCTTGGCTTGCTGGTGTAGCCCTGGAGATAAATTGCACTAGTTTTGCAGAGGTGAATGCAGGTTTAGAAACCCTTCACGCAGTGTTGGTCATGGCACATGCGCACTGGCGAAATTAGCGCCCTGGGGCCTCTAGCTCATGCAGTCGTTACCCAAAACAGCCCAGAGACAAATAGATAAATAGAAGGATATCGACGTTCCAAAGGGCAGACTTGGATCGGAGGGAATCAGTGAATGAGAAGGAGCCATCGGATTTGTCCTTTGTCTTCCTTTCCTACAGACAGACTATCTTGAGACACAGTAGTGTGTAAGGCCTCTCTGAGAACCTCCGTCCCATTTGGGAAATCGCCTGCCCCTGTTCTAAGGGTAGACAGGGAACTGTTCGAACCCTCACACGATTTCCCTCCTTTTCTGTCTCACTCCCCACCCCGCTTTCCTTTTGTTCCGTTCCTCTGGGATTGTGTCAAAGCTAAAATATGCCTGTCTTATTCTTTCTATTCTGCCCGTCAGCGCACTAACTCATCTTCACTTTTAACAATCTCTCCAGTGCCTCTTTCTCAGAGAGGACCTTTTACAAGCAGTGCAAGTGCTTGTGGTAAAGGAATGCATTTTCTTTGCATAACTGAGATCTGGAACAACCTGTAGGCACCCTCCTGTGGAGACACCGAGACAGGATACAGAAGTCTCATAAAGATATAGATGTACATGCAATGGCTGCGCATCCAGATGGGTCTGGTCTTCTCCTCTAGTTTAGATTCTGCAAATAGGAGAGACCCCAACAGTGGGAAGAGAACTCTTGGGTCACCGTGTGCCATTCTGAAGTGTGGTCAGCTCTGAAAGAAGCAAATTCAGCAAGCACGCTTTGACTATGGAAATGTTGATAACCAAGGCGGTTTCATGCCACCCCCTGCCCGATCTGGGCCTGACATTCTTGTTGTTCACAACAGACAGTAACACTGGCTAAAATGTACTTCAGAAATTGGTGATAATGTAGGGCAACAAGATTATGAAAAGCGGATGTCTAGGGGCTATGCCAATGTAGTGAACATTTCTAAAACTTGTTTTACCCCTTTGGCAAAGATGTCATTAGTAGAAATAAATAGCAAAAATTCAATATAGACAGATGATACAAGGTGTATGCAATATTTCATTGCTTTATATAACATGAAGTGTATGTTTTTTTTTCCAACGTTTATTTATTTTTGGGACAGAGAGAGACAGAGCATGAACGGGGAAGGGGCAGAGAGAGGGAGACACAGAATTGGAAACAGGCTCCAGGCTCTGAGCCATCAGCCCAGAGCCTGACGCGGGGCTCGAACTCACGGACCGCGAGATCGTGACCTGGCTGAAGTCGGACGCTTAACCGACTGCGCCACCCAGGCGCCCCAAAGTGTATGTTATTTACATCACTTTAAATGAATTCTATTTATAAAAAACAGAACATGACCTTGAATCACAAGGAACGATTCCTTCTTTAATGTATTGTTCCAAGCCCCTGTTAAATTTCTGACTCGTAAACCTATTTGCTTTTATGTGAAATGTGAACATAGTTGCCCCAAAGCATTTTACAATTTTAATCAGGAACAGTATAATTGGTATAGTATAATCCTCCAAAAAATTTATATGTTATAGACTTAACACAGGCAACATTTCTTATCAAATATTTGAGAAGCAGGGAGTTGGGTTGATTTTTTTAATGGAGCTAAGCTCTTTTCAGTAGCTTCCAAACTCATGACAACCTGTCTGAAAAAGGAGGAGAAAGAAAAACAGAGGAGAAATCTTAATGGAGAAAATCAGAAAATTACTTTGAAACTCTAGCTGAGTTTTTCTACTTTGAAAGTAGAAAAAAAGTGTTTCTACTTTGAAACACTAAGTGAAGAGGCAAATTTAGAAAAATAGGAGAAGGAAACTGGGTATTTGCTTTTAATTAAGACCGGATCTTCTTCTTTGTTACCTGGTGTATATTTTAGATTGGTCACATAGCTGAACTATTTTCCTGGTCTTGGGATCTATTTCATTGCTCACAGCAAATTTCAGGGTGGTTTTAACGAGATGTGTATGTCTGATACTGGAGCCATTGCATGTACATCTATATCTTTATGAGACTTGTATATCCTGTCTCGGTGTTTCCACAGGAGGGTGCCTACAGGTAGTTCCAGATCTGATACTGGAGGGGTTAACAGCCTCCTAAATTAAATTCTCAAAAAGGAAAAAGGAGTCCTTTCAGGTAAAATTCCATCTCATTTAAGTGAAACAACTCAGTTTTCCTTTTCTAAATTTTTTTTTTAACGTTTATTTATTTTTCAGACAGAGAGAGACAGAGCATGAACGGGGGAGGGGCAGAGAGAGAGGGAGACAGAATCGGAAGCAGACTCCAGGCTCTGAGCCATCAGCCCAGAGCCCGACGCGGGGCTCGAACTCACGGACTGCGAGATCGTGACCTGAGCCGAAGTGCGATGCTCAACCAACTGAGCCACCCAGGCGCCCCATAGTTTTCCTTTTCTTAGTGAGAAATCTTTGCTTCCACAAGTTTCCAGTACTGTCGAGACAAAGGTGATCAAAAAAATTTACCTTCTTTGTGGTTTCTTCTCAATATCCTCTGCCAGAAATATTTCCATTTTTAGGTGTCACCTAGGATTTGCCCTAGGCTTGGGGTGTTCTTTTTTCTTTAACAGTGGTTTACAAGCTGGAAATAACCAATTTGACTTCTTTAATGTATAATTTTCATAATGGGAAGGGTTTTTTCCCCCACAGAGTATTTGGGAAACTGACCCCAAGAAAATGGGTGTGGCTTCCCTAAACAGAAATTAGAAGGCTTTGGGTCATCATTGACTGGGGGAAAAGAATGGATTTGAAGTTCTTCCTAGAATTTTCAGTTTCCTTCTCAAGGACATAGACGAATCCCTGATACTTACGCATTACCTGGCATATAAGGGATTCTTGGTAAATGCCATATGCCTGGCGCATGATAGATACTCAGGAAATATTTATTGAACATATGTCCAATGAATAATAAATGATGAGCAAACATCTAGTAAGTGAATGCCCACAGCTTATTTCTTGCCACTGTTTCCTAGAGATCCAGTCTCTTGATCAGGGAAAAGATTTTGCTAGGGAGGACATTCATTTCTCCTGAAGCAGGGAGTCTTGGATGGTCTTACTGTTTAGCTGGTTCTTCTGTATACCTCCACGATATTCTGTCCTTGTCTTCATCAAAGCCTTTTAGCGTCGCTTGTCTTTGCCGGAATATACAGGGGGAATAGCTTGGTATGGGGTATGGTACGTATGACCTGGATGGTATAGTGACTCCTCTCCCTTGAAGGCGATAGCCGTATACTTTGAATCTGTTCTTCTCTCTTGGAAAATGTACATACTTTTTCCACTTAGCTGAAGACATCGTGAGTGTATTTTGTAATTTATATAGCTTCCTGTATTTTTCATAGAGGTGTCACATGTTCAGTGGTACAGTTTGGTGAGTGGATAGGAAATGAAGAGGAGGTGTGGGATTGAATTCACTCTGTGAATCCCCATTTCTAGAATTTCTTCAGGGTGGTTTTTATCTTTTGAATATTTAAAAACCTGTAACAAATTAAGTGCCCATTAAATATTTGTTGGATTACTCTTAAAAAAAACAGATTGAAAAGATTTAAAGAAAAGACTTTTTTTTTTTTTAATTGAGGACAAAGCCATATGACTTTGGCCACATTTTCCTACACGTTTGTCTTTGTGAATGAAACCCGTGGGATAATTGCCCAGCATTCTCCTTAGTTTTATCTGTGAAGACAGAGCCACAGTCCTCAGGAATATTATAGTGATTATGAGTATTTACTTAAGTATTTATTTCCACTAAGTGTGATATAGATGAAGATAGTGGAAATACATAGACATAATTTTGGTTGGTAAAGAGGCAACTGATTCCACTTTCATTTCTCATGCTACCGAACTAGCCTATTTTTTTGGAGCCCTCCTACATCTCTCACTGTGAAAATTTGAGTAGTCTCCTTGTCAAGGTCAGGTTAAAAGACACTGCTAGGTTTTTATGCAGGCTAAAAAAAAATCGTGGTCATGATGAAACTCCGATGTATTTTTCCACCATGAGTGGAAAAGTGAATGCAAAAACAGAGAAATTAGCTAACATGATGAAAGTGGGGGAAACATGAAAAACACCAGATTGGAAAAAAATAGTTGAGCTGATGTTTTCAGTTCCCTTAACAACCAAGAAGGCAAGTTGATGAATGGTGCAGATTGCGGGCAATTCAGTGGCCACCTGAATGGATATAAGCAGATTATAATCATCTGACAAATTGTGGTCCAAACGAACGTTTGGCTTGCAAAATGGGAACAAGAGACATTAGACACCCTCGTTGAACCAAAGCACCCATTAACCTCAAATTAGACACGTAGAGAAAACAGGTTTAAAAACCTCTACGACACAATCTGGTTAAAATATAGTACTGATCTCCTGCCTTATCAGAAAATAAATTAAGAATAGAAATTGACTTGTAAATCAGAAGCCCCAGGCAGGAAAATACAGATTCTCATCAAATCGTTGCCCTCTTTCCCAGAAACAGGCGCAGGATTGCACTTACATTTCTGGATCACTATTTGTATATTTTGTGGTGGTTGTTGATTTTGCTCTATTTTTATATTAGCAACCATTCATCAGAAGCTAAGGAGGCCTATTAATCATTTTCTCTAACTGCTAAGCTGCATCACGTATCAGTTGTAGTCTTGAAATAAAAATAAGATAAATGATTTGACATGAATCGTGGCCCGATGAACCAAGAACAAAGATTGGACACATGGTGGATCTAATAACGCCTGCCTTATGTTTAAAATGCACATTTACCAGACTCTTCTGATTTGCCATTTCCTTCATATTGGCATTCTAAAAGAACTACAGATTACTGAATGGGGAAGTTAAATCCAAATTAAATTGCATATTGCTTGTAAAACAAGAATAAAAGTGCTGGCTAACAGTAACACTATTCTTTTTACAGTCTTTTAGTCTCTCATGAAGGAAGTACCCAATCTTGCCTGTACAGAGTACATTAGAGTTATTATTGATCTATGTATGAGGCCGGCTTCTCTGCACGGTTACTCAGCACTGTGGGCTGAACGATGCATTTGACTGAGTGACCAAGGACTTTTAGTAAAAACCACTGTTTTGTCTGGGTAAGCCCAGAAAAGAACATGTTGCTATAAATACCTTTCAGAAGAAGGATTATTTACCCACTAAGGGTTTATTGTAATTGAATGGGCAATAAAAAATGATTGGGAGACCTTTAAAAATATGAAAGTAAAACATAATGAAATAGCTAATTTACAGTGTCTAACACAAGAGGCAACATTTTTCATCCTGATTTGTGCAGAGGGCTAAACAGTTGCCCAATGAAACTATGACTTTCTCGAGCACCAACTTGGGTCACTGAGGGATAAACCAGAGTTGTCATTTTCTCATTCCCTTGATATTTTAGTACATGGCTGGTCAGTACATTTGCCATCATCTCATGCTTCTGTACCCACACACTGTTAATGATATTGCTAGGAGATTGTGACCTTGTTTCTCACTTAGCCCAACTGCCTCCGCATTTTTCCCCAAACACTCCTCCACTTGAAGCAGAATCAGCATAGGCTCGAGGGATCAACCCCTGGTCGTAGATTGTGATCTAGAGCAACAACTTTTTATGCTTCCATTTTTTTGCATCTGGTACAAGATTAAGAGAGGTTGTGATGAAATAAAAATATCACATGCAAAATGCACATATTCGGGATTTGGTGAAGAACTCAGAACCTACTCTTTGTGTCTCAGGTACAAAGGATTTTTTGTTGTTTTTGAGAGAGAGAGTGAGAGTCAGGATGAGGGGCAGGGAGAGGGGAAGAGAGAATCCCAAGCAGGCTTCATACTTAGCACAGAACTCTACACAAGGCTCGACATGGGGCTCGATCCCATGACCCTGGGATCATGACCTGAGCCGAAATCAAGAGTCGGATGCTCAACCAACTGAACCCACAGGTACCTCTAAAAGTTTTTTTTTTTTATATTTATTTTTGAGAGAGAGACAGAGCATGAACCAAGGAGGGGGAGAGAGACAGAGAGGGAGACACAGAATCTGAAGCAGGCTCCAGGCTCTGAGCCATGAGCACAGAGCCCGACTCAGGGCTTGAACTCATGAGCTGTGAGATCATGACCTGAGTCGAATTCAGATGCTTAACCAACTGAGCCACCCAGGTGCCCCTAAAGGGTTTTAATATAACAGTTGGAGGCCTACATTGGAAGAGCCCGAGAAGCAAAGATCAGAAGAATGATCTCTGATATCAGCCTGAAGTTATAAAGCTGTTGGTTCTCAATAACTCCCTGCTAAGCTGCTGTGAATGCCATCACTGTCCATATTTCTGGTTGCCAGTGTTTCAGGAGAACCATGCCCATCCTTCCATCTCCCACTCGCTTGCTCTCATGTAAAAACCACTAAGTTGGAATCGTGGAGGGAAGGGAATTAGTGGGAAATGTAGTTCCTCCTCTGTGATGCAGAGAGCTTGCAAGGTGTAATAATGCTTCTGAAATAAGGATGGCCTATAGTTAGACATTTTACCTCTCACAAAATAGGTACTCTGGAGGCATTTGAGTAGGAAGATCTGTGTGGTACAAAAGGCACTGAAGTTAGAGTCAAAGAGGTCTCTGTTACTATGTTGATTTTACTACTCACTACCTCAATAGTTTTCAACTACTGGCCTTAATTTTGTAAGTTTCAGTTTTTTCCATAGGTTACACTGTTAGGAGGATTCAATGAGATAATGTATGGAATGCAGCTTGATTTTGCTGTGTAAACATTGTCTATTGCTTTTCCCGATAGTTGGCGATATCACAGTACTTAAAATCACATTTCCAAAGACTACTCAAATATTTTTTTAGTTTACATTCCTATTAAGAAACACTTCAGAGGCGCCTGGGTGGCTCAGTCGGTTGGGCGTCTGACTTCAGCTCAGGTCATGTTCTCACGGTTTGTGGTTCGGGCCCCACGTCGGGCTCTGTGCTGACAGCTCAGAGCCTGGAGCCTGCTTCCGATTCTGTGTCTCCCTCTCTCTGACCCTCTCCCGCTCACACTCTGTCTCACTCTCTCTGTCAAAAATAAAATTTTAAAAAAAATTAAAAAAATTAAAAAAAAAGAAACACTTCAGAAAGTATTTAGTTGCTAATGGCACTGCTGCCATCATTTTAGTTCTTTTTCTTTCATCCCATCTTTTACTCCACAAGCATTAGCTCAGTGTCTTTATGAGGCTTACATCTAAGAGGATATAGTTTCCTGTGGCAACAAATAAAAGAAGGTCTGTTTCAAATAGATTTGTCACCTTCTCTCTGACCTCTAACTTCTGAAAAGTCAGTATTTGAGCAGAGGCTTGAATGAAAGTGAGAGACAAAAGCCAAGAGAAAATTTAAGGGGATGCATTTCCAAACAAGGAGAAGAACAAGTGTAGAGATCTTGAGGGAGTGTGAACATGGGGTGTTTGCAGCATAGCACCCAGAAATGTGAAATATTTAGGATTTTTTACTGGAGATATTTATACTCTCTATGGATAATACATAAATAAGTATATACTTTTGTAATTTATTTCTTCTTATTATCATTTCTTATCTTAGTTTTACAACTTAGAGCTTAGTTTTACATTTTAAAAGTAGTTGTCATTTCAGCTATAACTAATTAAATTTACTGATGCATTTTTAATCAGTTTCTCTTTAACATTATTTTATATCCATTAATTTTTCACTTTATTTTTCTCCTTGCTAAAATACATGCTTTATACTCTCTTAAGTTAGCTGTTGTTCTTGTTGTTATTATTATTATTCTTTCTATTTTTCTTAAGTGATAGGTTAGCTGGGTATAAAATTTTAGGTTACTAGTTACTTTCTCTCCGCACTTTGAAGATAGTATTAAATATTATTAGATGGTCTTCTAGCCTCAACTGTTGCTGCCTGAAGATTTTCCCAGCCTTAGAATTATTCCTAGTACATATGCAGTCTTTTCTCTTTGGTAGATTAAGATTTTTCTTTTTTCCTTTATATTCTGCAATTTTGCAATGTGTTTCTAGATGTGGAATTTATTTTTATGTATCTTTTTGGCATTCAGAATACGTTTGTAGTATAAAGATTTATGGATTTCTTCAGTTATTCAGCTATTTATCTTCAAATATTGTTCATCTGTAATTCCTTCCCTTTTTTTTTTTTTTTTAAGAAATCAGTTTGGAATTACATTAGAGTCTCTCAGATTATCCTCTGGCTCTTACCTTCTCTTCATTTTCTTTCTTTCTCTGTAATGCACTTGAAGTGAATTCATCAGTTCTTAAAATTGTCTAGTTCTGCCTTGGTGATTATTTCAGCAGTTAAACAGTTTATTGAGACTTTTCTGTTCATATTTTTCATTCCTAAAGTTTCTAGTAAGCTTTTTACATACCCACTTCTTTCATTCTTTACTTTTCCACATTTTATTTTATAATCTCTTTTGCACATTGCAAAAGATGAACCGAACATTTTAAGTCGTTTTAATGACTGCCAGCAAGCTCCTACCAGATTAATTGTTTATAATGAACCATTGTTTTAGTTGTTGGTTTTCTTGGTTGTCAACAGGGATTTTCTTTGGCCTCTTTTTGTGATGTGTTTGGAGAGAGTCCTTACTTCAAATTCACTCTAGATGTTAAGGTTGGCTTCTGTCTGCCATCTCTATTTCTAGACCTGTTACCCTTGATGGAGCCACAATTCTGGCCAACCTGTCCCAGAACCCAGAGATCATGGAGTTTCAGCTCTACTGCTCCTTTGTATTTCTCTAATTTGAGTACATGGAAATGTTTATATTGTTTTTTGAGGTGACTGATTTCTAATTGATTTTATCTGTCACTGATTTTTTTGGAAAAGAGGTTATGTGTTTAAGTGTGAACTTACAGAGCCATCTTAATGAGACATCTTACTGAAACTTATTTAAATGTCTCACGTTTCCAAAATTCATCTTCTTTCTTCAGAGATTTTAATAATTCACAGTCTTTGGTTTCCTGTTGAATATATAAACTGAGCTACACATATTCTGGGACAGTCTTGTTTTTAACTCATTCCAATGAAGAATTCACATGTAGTAACTAAATTTGTTTATTAATATCATTCTTTTTGTTCCCACAAAGATTTTAAATGTAATTTAAATGTGATTTAAGTTGCATTTCTTTCTTAGAATTTTTAAAATGAATTCAGAAATTAGCATGATTTCGTGAACTAGAATGATTAGACGGAGAGTATAGGGTTTTTTTGGTTCTGTAAAAATAACTTTATTTAAAATCCAAAGTCACACTACACAGCACTCATGCCCCAGTCAATTGTTTTCTCATTGGTCACTCAAGTTTCAGCCCTTTCCACACCAAAATAACCCGTTAAGTTGAAAATGGGAGTGTCCCAATCCAGTGAGTGCATTGAAGTCTGCTGATCTTCCACTTCACCAGTACTGAAGCGTTCACCATTGTGAATCATGTGACAAACCAAACCGTTCACTGGTAATAACTGAATTTGAAAACCTTTTTAGAAAAAAAGATTTATTTTCATTGCAACCCAAGAATTGTACATACTAAAATCGGGAAATGTGATGAGAGATTATTTGGGACCTCTTGGTTATTCTCATTTCATTGCCCTGAAAAAGCACATACGTATGGGGGCACCTGGGTGGCTCAGTTGGTTAAGTGTCCAACTGCAGCTTAGGACATGTCTCACGGTTTGTGGGTTTGAACCCAATGTCAGGCTCTGTGCTGACAGCTCTGAGCCTGGAGCCTGCTTCAGATTCTGAGTCTCCCTCTCTCTCTCTCTGTCTCTCTCCCACTCTCACTGTCTATCTCCAAAATAAACAAACATTGAAAAAAAATTTTTAAAAGAAGCAGGTACATACGAGCACCTTTAATTTGTGTGAGTAAAGATGTCTACCTCATTTGGAGCAAGTCATCTGCTTTTGGATTTTTTTTAGGTTTTTTTTGTTGTTGTTTTTTTTATCTGTCCTAAATCATTTAGGCCATTCACAATTTTAAAAAGGTAAAAGGGGGGCGCCTGGGTGGCACAGTCGGTTAAGCGTCTGACTTCAGCCAGGTCACGATCTCGCGGTCCGTGAGTTCGAGCCCCGCGTCGGGCTCTGGGCTGATGGCTCAGAGCCTGGAGCCTGTTTCCGATTCTGTGTCTCCCTGTCTCTCTGCCCCTCCCTCGTTCATGCTCTGTCTCTCTCTGTCCCAAAAATAAATAAACATTGAAAAAAAAATAAAAAGGTAAAAGGTTTTCAAGACATGTATGTATGTCATTTGAGGTAAAAAAAAAAAAAATTGCCATATCATTAGTTGAATGTGTAGCAAACTTTGACAGGCAAATGCATCAATATAAAGGGAGGGATGATTAATTCCTTTAAAAAAAATGTTTGTTTATTTTTGAGAGAGAGACAGAGACAGAATCCCAAGCAGGCTCAGCACTGACAGATACAGGGCTTGAACTCACAAACCATGAGATGGTGACCTGAACCGAAACCCAAGAGTCAGACCAACTGAGCCACCCATGCGCCCCTGATGTGTAATTTTAAAAACGTGTTTTGTTTGTGAAGTTGCTCACAATCGTGATAAACAGAACTGTAAGATCTTAATAAGAAGGAATCAGGGAGTGTTACCTTGAATTTCTTGTGATGAACCTGCATCCCAGCCAGAACTTTTGCCTTCATTCTTCAGTGTGTAAAATTAAGTATTTCCCCTTTTGAATACATATTTCTGATTGATCGTGGCCCAGGCTTTATGGTGGAAAAACCTAGCTCAGTGTCTCAGATTAAGGAAAGCGTATAGGATTTTTAGTTTTTTCATATCGAATTGGCTCGAGTGTCTTAAATGTTTAATGAGCGTAAAGTCGGAGGTGGAACAGAGCTTTGAGGAGTCTCGTAGTGTATGTCCACCGACCGTTAGTGACGGTCCATCATTTGTAGACCAGGGGATCCTCATCCCTGGGCTCAGCGGGCCATAGGAAAGTGCCCGGCCGATAGCATTTCTGTTATCTCTTTTAATAAAAACTTAATTTCCTTTCTTCCTTCTTACGCCGTCAGATACCAGGCCCTTATTCATTTTCCCGACAGCTGCCGGCCGGCTCGTGAGCACCCAAGACTCGCCGTGCCGATTCCCACGATTTCTTCTTCCCACCTCCCCATCCTCCTTTCCTGGCCAAGCCATGGGAGAATATGAGTCTGGGGCTGTTCCCTGGCAGGGCCTGCGGAGTTTCCATAAACATATCCCAGCTTGGCACAAAGAAGAAGCCGAGGGAGCAGCCACAGCATGTACGGCCAAAAAGCACTTGTGGAAATCCGAGGAATGTGAACCAAAAGAATCGCCCCGAGTCCCCACACACTTTTCTCCCAGAACACTTAGCACACTGTGTGGCTGGACAAACGGCTCTTTCAGCTGCGTGGGGCTTTCAGCCTGTGGTTTGAAGCCTGACAGGATGTGGCAGTCCTGACTCTGGATAATGTAGTGCGATGCAACAAAATGCATCAAATTAGAAAATGGAAACTTTTCTTTCCCCGAACTGTAATTTAGCTGTCACTTGGCTTTAAAGCAGCTGAAAACAATTTTTTGAAAGTGAATGTTTATTTCCTGAAGTTTTGTGAATAATTATAGGCCTATTCTCTCCATGTTCCACATTCCACCGCCTTTCCCATAACTGTCTGAGTGGCGGGTCCCAGCACAGGCATATGGCGGTCCTTTGCCTTAAGAGGCCGCCATCGAACGCATGGCCCCTTTGATCTGTGGCTTGTGACGTGCTTTACCTACAACTCTCTCATCAGACTAACACATTCTGTCAGTGTGTGTGTGTGTGTGTGTGTGTGTGTGTGTGTGTGTGTGTTTCCAAGTTCATTTTCTCAGTGCCTTGAGAAAGATCTACAGGGAAAATTGCTGATTTTACATCTGTCTTACCACAGGAAGAGAAGGGCAATATAATGAATTTTTTATGAGCCATGTTGCCTAGTGTTCACTGAGAAACCTTTGCCTTTCTAGGGGAAGCTTTTGACCCCACGTGGTGAGGGGGTTTGTAACCTGATGCTATTGTTAGAATAATTATAGTCTAAGGTTTTCCTGTCAGTACCCAAGTTAGCTCAGTTAAGGTTATATATTTTGAAATTCTTGTGCCTCGTCCTCTTAAAATACGTGCTCTGCAAAATTAGGTGGCTGAAGGCCAATGAGTTCGTCATAAAACAGCTTTTATGTCGCCACGAGTAAAGACTTTCATGTATATGTTTGTGTCGAGTTTTGCAGAGTCAGGTGATATATACATGTAATGGAATTATTGATGGCGCATTTATCGGGATTTCCTGATACAGAATTGAGTATTATTTCTGTTGAATATTAAATTAGTATTTGGAAATGATTATTATAATTGAGAAAATAGTTCATACCTTGGCATTGTATGGCATTTTAGGTAAGTATATTTTACCGGGGTCTTGAATATAATCTGTTTTCACTACCACTTTTCAGGGAAAATGTTGTTACTATTTTAATTTTCCAGAGGGGGAATCTACAATGCAGAGAAATGTCATAGGTCTTAGACTGAACGAGCACATGAGGAGATTTTCAGGGTGCTTCTCTTAAAATACTAGGTTGGCTTCCCAGCAAACACCTTTGGCATATCACCAAATCTTGCCTATGACTCCTCGTGTTGTTTTTATGAAAAAGTGATGGTAGTTTCCTGTGTTTTGTTTTGCTTTGTTTTCTTTTGTTTTGTTTTGCTTTGGCATCCCAGGACAGTAAAGCTTTGTTGCTCTATCATGTGTTATTTAGGAACATTTTCTACAGCTCCTAATTATTTAAAGATAAATTTGGGTTCAGACTTCCTGTGCTGTAGAGATAGAACTATTGACAAAGAGAAGGGGTTGGTTTGTATAACTCTGGAAGATTACAGGTACTTAAAATTGGCATAACTGTATATTGGCTTCAGTTGAACACTACCATCTTGACCTGGTGAAGTGAACATGTACGTTTTAGAAAATCACTCTTGAGGGGCACCTGGATGGCTCAGTCAGTTAAGTGTCCGACTCTGGCTTAGGTCATGATCTCGAGGTTCGTGGGTTTGAGCCCCGCGTTGGGCTCTGTGCTGACAGCTCAGAGCCTGGAGCCTGCTTCGGATTCTGTGTCTCCCTTTTCTCTCTGCCTCCCCCCTGCTCACACTGTCTTTCTCTCTCTCTCTCTCTCTCCAAAATAAATAAACATAGGGGCGCCTGGGTGGCGCAGTCGGTTAAGCGTCCGACTTCAACCAGGTCACGATCTCGTGGTCCATGAGTTCGAGCCCCGCGTCAGGCTCAGGGCTGATGGCTCAGAGCCTGGAGCCTGTTTCCGATTCTGTGTCTCCTTCTCTCTCTGCCCCTCCCCCGTTCATGCTCTGTCTCTCTCTGTCCCAAAAATAAATAAAACATTGAAAAAAAAAAGTTTAAAAAAATAAATAAATAAATAAATAAATAAACATAAAAAAAAAATAGAAAATCACTCTTGGGAAAAGGCATCCCTAACTTTTATTTCCATAACTGTGAACAGGAGCAGTGTTTTACTTTGACTCATTCATTTTACTGTTGTATCAGTGAAATTGATCCCGTGGTAATACACTGGCATCCAAAACATACATGTTGTAGGTGTATAACATATATACATGCACATATATGTGTACACACACACACACATACACACACGTACATACTTACAGGAAAATCTGATCTCTGTGCAAGTAAGATACTGGTACACAATTAGGAAAGCAGACTTTTGACCATTGCTCAAGAACACCCGTAAAGGAGTGATGGATGGTGGTTTTTCATCCAAGTTACTCTCATAGGACCTACCACTTACATTTTCAGGGAAGTATCTTTCTATGATGCTTCATTTTATAGTACCCATTGCTTTGGAGAAAATGCAATTTGGAGAGTGGAGGATCGGTTAAGACGTAGATTTTTCTCTTTAGCAGTTATTCACAATACAAGTAGAAGGTGATGAAATCCGATCTACGAGCTGTCTCTCCTCATCAGAACCTGGATGATTTCACACAAATTAGTGTGGACACTGAGCTGTCATATACTGTCGAATTACTTTGCAGTCAGAGAGTGGGTTGCTCTTGGCCACTCTGGTTTAACACCACAACCGTGCTCCAGCTCACATCTTAGATCCAGACTTCAGACTTGTGTATCTAATTCCTTACACAATGTCTGTTTAGATATATATTAGAAGTTTTTAATTTAACATTCCCCGAACTGAGCTGCAAACCTTTCCTCTGCTATTGGTTCTACCTGAGGGGTCCCCATTGTTAGTTACGTGGAGCCTGCAGCCTTCCACCTGCTCCAGCCAAAATTCTTGATGTTAATCCTTGTCTCCTTCCTTTTCTCCAACCCCAAGTGTATCTATCAGAGCATTTTCCTTTTTTTTTTTTTTTTTAAGTAGGCTTCATGCCCATTGCAGAGCCCAAATGTGGGCTTACGCTCGTGACTGTGAGATCAAGACCTGACCTGAGATCAACAGTTGGACGCTTAACCGACTGAGCCACACATTTTCTTGATGCTGCTTTCCAGAATATTCTTAGAGTATCTAGAATCTAGGGGCGCCTGGGTGGCTCAGTCGGTTAAGCGTCCGACTTCGGCTCAGGTCACGATCTCGCAGTCTGTGAGTTTGAGCCCCGCGTCGGGCTCTGGGCTGATGGCTCAGAGCCTGGAGCCTGCTTCCGATTCTGTGTCTCCCTCTCTCTCTGCCCCTCCCCCGTTCATGCTCTGTCTCTCTCTGTCTCAAAAATAAATAAAAAACATTTAAAAAAATTAAAAAAAAAGAATATCTAGAATCTAAACTCTAAACCTACGATCTAAGTGGCATTCCACTGTCACCAGGGTTCAAGCCACTCCCGTCTGTCAACTTTATTACAGTAGCCTGTTCATTTGTCTCCGTGCTTTGATTTTTGCCTCACATAAATAAAGCAGGGTGAATCTTTTAAAATGAAAGTCACACTCTGTATTCCTCTGCTCAGAACCTTGCATTAGCATTGGCTTTCCATTTCACCTGACTAAAACTTCATTTCTTGGCTTAAAATTTCATTTCTTTAATTACCTAACAAACCCACATGGTGATGTACCACCCACCTGGGCACCTGTGCACACACACACCCCTAATCAGTTCTCTCTGCTCTGCCTCTACTCTTCTCCCTCTTGCTGACTCTGCTCTAGCCACATTGGCCTTGGCCTTGACATCTCAGACTTGAGTACGGCTTCGGGGGCTTTGCACTGGTTGCCATCTCTGCCTAGAACACGCTGACACCAGCCTGTCACGTGTCTTTACCAGAGACCTGACATCTCCTGCCACTGACTCTCTCTGGTACCGTTGACCCTGTTTTTTCTCTTTTCTCCTCCATAGTCTTCTGTTACATCTTGTAATGGTTTATTATGTTTATGGCGTCATGTGTGCATCACTGTGCTTCAGAGCGAGCTCCTCAAGAGGGGGAGTCTTGCTGTAAATTGTGCACTGATACGTTCTAAGCATCTAGGGTGATGTCTGCACGTAGTAGGCGCCGAACAAATACTAGTTAAATGAAAGAAGGAATAAAAACGAGCCTGGGTGGCTGAGTCATTTAAGCATCCGACTTCGGCTCAGGTCACGCTCTCACGGTTTGTGGGTTCGGGTCCCGCATCGGGCTCTGTCCTGACAGCGTGGAGCCTGCTTCAGATCCTCTGTCTCCGTCTCTGTCTCCCTCTCCCTTGATCACTCTCTTCCTCTTTCTCTCTCTGTCAAAAATAAATACACATTAAAAAAAAAGTTTGGGCCTGTATTACTTGCAGTTTGGAAATTCCTGGCTAGTACGTTCTGTCACTATTTTGGTGACTATTTTTCACACTCCTCCTTACCCCCTGGCCGACATTAATTGTTCAGTAGATATGTGAATGCTGATTCACAACTACACCTTTTCCAGTGTGCCATATGGTGGAGATGTAAATTATGACAGGGTCCCTAGTCTTAAAGACGGACAGGCAATTGACAGTCACAAACAAAGCAGAACATGCACTGTACCATGCGGTGCGAAATTTTAATTTCTGTAAGGCTTCAGAGGCAAATGGCCTCAGTAATGGTTAGAATAATTCTACAAGGCTCCCTGAACAGAAAAGGATTTTAAAGTTGGATCACACGGTACCTTATATAGTTGTTTTTATAAGGCTGTGTCACGTATTATATTTATTTACTTTGTTGTTTCATGCAACTTGAGTTTTTCATAAAAGGAAACTGGCTGGCAAGGGCCTCTAACCAGAAAGGAAGGCTTGTCAACAGATTCCACATTCTGCTAAAGTTACTGACTTCAATAATAAGCTGTGGGGGAGAAGCAGAAGGGTGTATGTGATTTTCATTTGGTACGAAATCAACCAAATCGAAAGTCAGGGTTATTGCATGGCAAGGAGTATAGGAACCTTAGGCATGTCAAGTGTTCCTTGGAGGGAAGCAGCTTCATCAGGCAAGCACAAAAGCCACATAATCACCATATTCGTGACTTTGAGTTCATCTCCACTGGTATCGATTGGCAAGCACTTTCAAAGGGAAAGTAGTGAATGTCACTCTCAGAGAAAAGCTTAAATATATTAGCTAGTTAATTGAAAGGCTTCAACGCACACCAGGCTTCAGGCAACCCACGAACAAAACTGGTTGAAATGTATCAAAGGTGGAAATAGAAGCGAGTCAAGATCCTCCCCCAATGCCTCTGTTTTAGCACTTTTGCCTTTTAAGTATTCCACCCTGTTTGTTGCAACTCTTGTCTAGTGCGTACGTTTATGAACATTGCCGTAGTTCACTGTGCTTTAATCATAGAACCATTTGGAGCAAGAAAACGTGCCTCGAGAATAGCTGCCCTGTAGTCTTCATGAGAATGCAACCGTGAGAAATGGCTCGACTCAACCCTGCTGTGTACTGGTGGGAATCACATGCTGCAATTTATGGTTTCCTGGCTAGTTAACCTGAATTTAAGTAGCTGGGTGACTCGGTGACCCACCCGAACCAAATGGCTATAATTTATTAACATCATAAAGATAGGAAATAACTATGGACTTGATAGAACGGTAAAGATGCTTCTTGGCCAGGGCATAGAATACATGTCCCTTCATTTATTTATTCACTCAACTAATTTTTATTCAGGCCTTTCTTCTGCAACAAATGATTTGATAAATGGGGATGGGAAAAACATGAGAAAGTTCAAAGAAAGGATGAAGAATTAAACATCCTGTGGCTTAATGCGGGGAGTGTTAATGTTGTGAACAGAAGGGTGTCTTAAAGGTACAGTGAAGATCCCAGAGAGGAAAGAGGGAGTCTGGATGCGGGGCAGGAAATGGAAAAGGCCGGGCTAGGGATGTAGCCCGGAGGGGAGAGGGAAGGAGGCATCAAACATAAATAGGCCATAGTCACGATTGCCAGAGAACAATGTGGAATTGGTTTCTGCAAACTACTAAGAACAGAAGCCCAGTTCCAGGATCTGGCAGGGACTATGGAGGCAGCAGATAAGGGCTGCTTATTTGAGCAGATCAGCAGCAAAAGGGAAAAAAAAATTACAGCAGTTATCTAGAGAGGGCAGCTGGGTCAAGAGAACATTTTCTAGGAGAAAAGAGAACTATACGTGTTTGTAGGCACAGGGTAACAGCTGTGGGCCAGGTTGAAGATGCCTGAGAAGGCAGGCAGACGGGCAGAAATTGAGAATTAGGGTCTTAATGGGACCGGAAGGAGAGGACCAGAGTGGCACAGAAAGGGGCTCTGAGCGGGGTGCTGGCTGGCTGAGTCAGTAGAGCATGTGACTTTGATCTCACGGTTGTGAGTTCAAGCCCCACATTGGGCATGGAGCTTACTTTAAAAAATGGATGAGGGGCCCCTTTAAGTTTGCTAAGCATCCAAGTCTTGATTTTGGCTCAGCTTACAATCTCATGGTTCGTGGGATCGAGCCCTGTGTCAGGCTCCATGCTGGCAGGATGGAGCCTACTTGAGATTCTCTGTCCCTCCGTCACTGCCCCTCCCTTGCTTGCACACACGTTCTCTCTCTCTGTCCCTCAAAAAAATAAAAAATTTAAATTTAAAGATTTTTTATAAAGAGGCTCTGAGCTTCAGGGGAGGAGAGGACTTGTTTCGTAAGATGGAGACAAGGATACGAAGTGAGAAAGTCCTATCCCTGAGTCTTTGTAACTCAGTGCACCTGCAGATGAAGAGCTGATCTTACCAGTGATAAAAATGCTAAAGGCAGCATCTCAGGGGGATAATAACTCTCTTCTATTTTATTACCACTGTATCAGGACAACAAAAGCATCTTCTTAAGCCTATCCATAATTAAAATATATTTTTCTTCCTTAGTTTGATTTCCACTGAAATTCTTTAAAAAAAATTTTTTTTTTAATGTTTATTTATTTTGAGACAATGCGAGAGACAGAGTGCAAGCAGTGGAGGGGCAGACAGAGGGAGACACAGAATCCGAAGCGGGCTTCAGGCTCCGAGCTGTCAGCACAGAGTCAGACACGGGGCTCGAACTCATGAACCCGGGAGATCATGACCTGAGCTGACGTCGGACGCTTAACCGACTGAGCCGCTCAGGTGCCCCTGATTGCCACTGCATTTCTAGTTCTCATTTTTACCGAAATTTGCTCTCATCAACCGCCTTATTCTTCCTCTTCAGTTTTATCTGTTTGCCCAGCCAGCCGCCTCAGTCTCCCACATGCTGAGTTGCCTCTCCCAGAGTCACCTCTCCCTCTCCTATGTTACTCTGGTTCCTTCTTTTCTAGGAAAGTAGTCATCCTGTCTCTTTAGATAAATATCACTAGAAATTAATGTAGTTTGATCCTCACCTGTGTTATCATCTTGTCTCGATTTTCAATTTGGTTTTCCTCGGAGCACAACGTATTGAGGAATTAACAATCGCACTTTCCTTTAGTCATGTTCTGTTTGTCCATTTTCGGATGTAAGTCATGGCAGCCAGTGGGCTCCAGACTGGGGGCACATGGCCCAGTGGGTGAACCAGATGGAATACAGGAAGAAACTATTATAATGTCCCTCTTTGCTGTCTAAAAATAGGAAGTACATTAATTTTTCCTGATTTCCTAATCACCGCGCTTGTGAAGTGACCCAGACCATCTTACCTAGCTCGTACGTCACACTGTCCTGTGTCACACGTGGTGCACAGATGTTCATTGTAGTTTCTGTGTGCCGGGTTTAAGAAGTCCGTGCGTTCTACCACCCACTTTGTTGAGAGACCATTCTTCATTAAAAAGGGCAAGTGACTTTAAGAGGTTATGGCAGAAAAACCATGGAGTAGAAGTTGCAATTGTGATGCAGACCCCAGCAAACAACTAGACATTGGCAGAGGTATCACTGTTGCTTTTCAAGTGAGCTCAGCAGCCGCCAATATTCATTTAAGGAAAAATGCCACAAACCAACCGTAAAAAGATCTGACAAGTACTTAGCCAACAAAATTGGAATTATTAAGAAGACGGTTTCAAATATGGTTTTATGCATATCGTTATTAGAAATGGCTGTAATCTCAAATGTATGTTCTGCCTTTAGATACGAGTTAATAATGATACTACATGCATATAATTTATGAATAAATAAATATGCATGTATTGCAAGATTTTTCTCAGCATCGTTTTCCTTTTAGGCATCCAACTCCCTTTTGATGTTCATTTATTTTTGAGAGAGAGAGTGTGAGTGGGAGAGGGGCAGAGAGCGGCGGAGACACAGAATCTGAGGCAGGCTCCGTGCTCCAAGTTGTCAGCACAGAGCCTGATGTGGGGCTTGAACTCATGAACTGTGAGATCTTGGCCTGAGCTGAAGTCCTTTGTTTAACCGACTGAGCTACCCAGGCGCCCAACATCATTTTCCTAATAGGTATATACCGTAACAGTTTGGAGACCTCTGATCTAGTCAATATTTATCGGCGAATGTAAATAATTTTTCTTATGAAATAACAGAACATTAAGGTCCCTCTAGCATTAAAATGTAGGTTTGAGAATCGAATATTTTAAGAACTTTAAAAACTAGACTTGGGGCGCCTGGGTGGCGCAGTCGGTTAAGCGTCCGACTTCAGCCAGGTCACGATCTCGCGGTCCGTGGGTTCGAGCCCCGCATCAGGCTCTGGGCTGATGGCTCGGAGCCAGGAGTCTGTTTCCGGTTCTGTGTCTCCCTCTCTCTCTGCCCCTCCCCCGTTCATGCTCTGTCTCTCTCTGTCCCAAAAATAAATAAACGTTGAAAAACAAAACAAAACAAAACAAAACTAGACTTATTTCTCCTTAAACTACTGCACAGCGAAATTCGAAAGCAGCCTCTCTATTGACAGAGATTAGTAAAATGCCCCCAAGATGAGGACAGACACTCTGGTGAACTACCACATGGCACAGGCACTGATTTTTAGGTTGGGTTACTGTTCTGTCTGCATATCATAGAATGTTCAAGTAGCCACTGCAGAATGTGGGCCTTGATAGAAGGAATGATGAACACTCTTTAGAAATTTAATTTCCCTTCTACCGTGTTTTCTATGTCCTGATTCTAAAGTAGCGTTCTTAGGTGCTTCAATAATAGATATGCCTATCTGTAGCCTCATTTTTCTCTGTGGAACATTGTCAAAAAAAAAAAAAAAAAAAGCCTTCTCAAGGGTCCTGCTGTGCTGGGTGACAAACACTGTAATAATTTTGTCCTCAAAGAGAACAGAGCCCTTACCAAGACCACCAGGCACACTTCATTTTCATTTTCCTGTGAGTTATCATGGGAGCAAAATCACACATGGGATTCCATGGACTACCATTGTTTCGAGTGGACTAATCATATCTCGCCGGATTCTGTAAACTCTCTTTTTCCTTCGAAGATTTTAAAAGCTGTATGCAGGGTCCCTTGTGTAGATACCATTATAGTTTAAAGTTAAAGTGAACCAGTTTTGTATTTTATTAGTGTTTTGTTTAGAAATGGAGACACTAGATCCATGAATCATTGGCTTGTTCTCATCTGCAGGGTCATGAATACTATACAATTGAAAAGACTATTATAATTTTTTTAGTTATAAAAATAATGTTTAACAGAGAAAATATTTATGGAAATGACTGCCTAGATTTACATAGTTCCTTTCTGAAAGTTTTCAGGATACTTTAGAGACGTGTTAATTCTCATATTTCTTCCGGGAGTGGATAATGAACAGATGGAGAAAATTGAAGCAATGAAGTCACATGGCCCTTCCAAGCTTCATTAGTAAGTGATGAAGAAGCAGAGAATATAATCAGGAATCACCTTGTGGCAGGGTTCCACTAGACCAAAAAACTTCCTAAGCAATAGAGAGTGTTTAAAATAATGATATTTTAATAATTCTTCACCTAATAAAACTAGTGTCAGCTGGCTTATGTACTGTCAAACCATCACTGTATGGATCGCATGATTTTTAAAAACAGACATCTTCTGAAGTACTAATGTGATGTTATCTCTGAATGATGACTCTGAGGCATATCCTATTAGCATAAAAATTTAGTTAAACAAATAAAATAAACCTCACGAGGTAATCTAGACTTTTACATTCGACAGTTGGCCTCGCAGGAGAGCTCGAAGAATGCCCTCTCTGCCCAAGAGATCCAGGCTTTACTTATCAAAAGTTGACCGTAAGTTGAAGAGCTGAAAGAACCAGTCTGAGTCCCAGAGGCCCATCATAAGTGTAAGTCCATCTGCAAGAGTGGAAGAAGGTGGGGGGAAGGATTGCAAAATATCTCCTGAGGTACACAAGTCCGTCGGTGGTAAGACTAGAAAGGAAAGAGACTCTACAGAGGAATCCCCCACATCTTGTAACTGGGCAGTAAGATAGGGTGTTACTTGCAACAGATCTGACAGCTGGTGGCTTGGCTGTGCGACACAGACATATCTGTGGAAAACTGTCAGTGCTCAGATCTCAGGTCCTGTTGATAAGAAATTGGTAATCCCACCCTCAAAATAGTTAGAGCCAGTGATGGACTGAATCAAACTAAAGCAGCAGTGAAGTCCAGACCCAATAAGCTTGCCCAGCCCACCTCCGGTAGACTGACCAAGAAAGGAGCCTGCACCTTCTGAAAGTAAATATGACTTGTTTTAGATTCTTGTGTTTTCTTGTATATAGTGTCTGGCATATGTTTAAAGGTTGCAAGATACACAACAAGGTAGGAAAATGGCATCAATGGTCAAGAGATGAAATAGTCAAGCGAAACGGGTCCAGAGATGGACCAAATGTTGGAATCATCAGAGAGTGGCTTTAAAATATATATGATATAAAATGATAAAAGACATAGTAGAAATGGTGCACAACATCCACAAAGAAATGGGAGATGCTGGCAGAAATACGAAAACTGTTTTTAAAATCAAACTAAAAAGAAATGCTGGAAAAGAAAAGTGTAACATCAGGAAGAATTCATTAGCTACTCTTGAGACCAGATTACACACAGTAGAGGAAGATTCCAATAAACTGGAAATAGTCAATAGAGAATACCTAAATTCATAAAACAGTAAAAAAGAAAAGCTAAGACCATCTGCGATCTGTGGGAAAATAACAAATCGTTCAAGAAGGAGAGGAAGAGGAAAATGGGACGGAAGTATTATTTGATGAAATAATAGTTAAGAACTTTGTAAAATTGATGAAAGATACAAACCACTTAGCAAATTTAAGCAGGAAAAATACAAAGAAAACCACATTGCAGTCAGTTACTAAAAAAAAATAAAAAGCAGTGCTTAAAAGTTGCCACAGGAAAAAAGACACGTGTGTAATTGAACATCAGTAGAGAAGATGGTTAAGTTCTCAATAGAAATAGTTGAAGCCATAAGACAAAGGAAAGACCTCTTAAAAGAGCTGAATGAACACAATAGACCTGTCAACCTAGCATTTTGTATCTTGCAAAAATATCCTTCAAAAAAGGAAGACAACGTATATATTTTCAAGTGGGAAAAAGCTGAAATAATTTATCTCTAGGGGACCTTCACCACTGAAATGCAGAAAGAAATTCTTAAGGCTGAAGCAAATAATAATAAATGGAACTCAAGACCTTTTTTTTTAATCCTTTTATGTTATACTTGTGTGTATTTCTTTCTTTAAAAGACCAAGTGTTTAATGCAAAAATAATAACAATGTATTGTGAGGTTTTTAACATATATTAAAATAAAGCAGAAAAAGTGATGGGGTGAGAGGTACATGGAATACTACTATACAATTTTTATACTCTTTATGAATTGTATACTATCATATGAGTGAAAAATATAACTTAAAGATGCATATTATATTTAGATCCACTATTAAAACTACACATAAAATGTATAGCTGAACTATCAGTACGTGAAGCAAAATAAAATTCTCAGTAATATCCACTTCTCCTCCAAAACGGCAGGAAAAGAGTTGCATGGAGGTAAAGAACAAATGGAATAAATAGAAAACAAATACTAGTTGGGGAAATTAAAGCACAATATTAATAGTGTTATTAAATATAAATTGACCAAATGTTTCACTTAAAAGAGATTTGTAGACTAGATTAAAAAGTAAAACCCAACTATAAGCTGCCTACAGAAAACAAAGATGTATTATAAGTGAAAGGGAATGAATGAATGTATTTACCATGTAAATGTTAAATATAAAAAGTTAATGCCTTAATGGTTAAAGGCAAAGAAAATTACCAGAGATAAAGAAGGACATTCCATATCGGCAGAAAGGTCAAGTTGTTAAGAAGGCCTCATTTTTCAGGATAAAAATCATTATATAATAATCAATTACATTTCTGTATAATTGATATAAATTGATACATATTGATTCTATAAAATTGATAGTAACATGGAAGTAAAAATTGAATTTATTGTAACATTAAAAGCATCAAATACATAGAAATTTACAAAATACGGAAAACTCTCTTCAGTGAAGTTAGAAGACGTTGCTGAATGAAACTAAAGAATATTTACTTCAGAGGTGCCTGGGTGGCTCAGTCAGTTGAGCGTCTGACTTCAGCTCAGGTCATGATCTCACAGGTCGTGAGTTGAGCCCCACATCAGGCTCTGTGCTGATGGCTTAGAGCCTGGAGCCTGCTTCCAGTTCTGTGTCTCCCTCTCTTGCTGTCCTTTCCCTGCTCATACTCTCTCTCTCTCTCTCTCTCAAAATTAAACATTCAAAAAAATATTTAAAAAAAGAATATTTACTTCAGTGGAAACATACTACATGTTTTTGGATGTGTAGAAACAATATTGTTCATTTTCCATAAATTGATAAACATTCAAAACATTGTCAAAATTCCAGCAGACTAATTTTTTGGAAGAAATTAATAAACTGGTTCTATATGGGATGCAAAGTATCTAAAATAGCCAAAATAACACTGAAAAAATAAATCCAGAAAGTTACGCTACCTGATTTTAACATTTTAAAAAGCCATGACAGTCGAGACTATGTACTTTGGCACTATGTTAGATAATAGTTCAATGGGAAAGACCTGGAATTCCAGAAATAGACACATACACATATGGCAAATTGAGTTTTGATCAAGGTACCAAGTCAGTCCTAAAGGAATAGCCAAGTAATTTTTAACAGATGTTTCTGGGACAATTGGAAATGAACTGCAATCCAATTCTCATTCCATATATGAACATTCATTTGAGATGGTCCTACATGCAAAGGTGAAACTCAGAGTCCTAAAACTCTTTGAAGAAGATAGTAGGGAAATACTGTCATTATCTTAAGATAGAGTGTTAATCACGCTTCCAAAACTCAATCAGGAGGAAATAGAAAGCTTGAACAGACCCATAACCAGCGAAGAAATTGAATCAGTCATCAAAAATCTCCCAACAAATAAAGAGTCCAGGACCAGATGGCTTCCCAGGGGAGTTCTACCAGACGTTTAAAGCAGAGATAATACCTGTCCTTCTCAAGCTATTCCAAAAAATAGAAAGGGAAGGAAAACTTCCAGACTCATTCTATGAAGCCAGTATTACTTTGATTCCTAAACCAGACAGAGACCCAGTAAAAAAAGAGAACTACAGGCCAATATCCCTGATGAATATGGATGCAAAAATTCTCAATGAGATACTAGCAAATCGAATTCAACAGCATATAAAAAGAATTATTCACCATGATCAAGTGGGATTCATTCCTGGGATGCAGGGCTGGTTCAACATTCGCAAATCAATCAACGTGATACATCACATTAATAAAAGACAAGATAAGAACCATATGATCCTGTCAATCGATGCAGAAAAGGCCTTTGACAAAATTCAGCAACCTCTCTTAATAAAAACTCTCGAGAAAGTCGGGATAGAAGGAACATACTTAAAGATCATAAAAGCCATTTATGAAAAGCCCACAGCTAACATCATCCTCAATAGGGAAAAACTGAGAGCTCTTCCCCTGAGATCAGGAACACGATAGGTATGTCCACTCTCACCGCTGTTGTTTAACATAGTGTTGGAAGTTCTAGCATCAGCAATCAGACAACAAAAGGAAATCAAAGGCCTCAAAATTGGCAAAGATGAAGTCAAGCTTTCACTTTTTGCAGATGACATGATATTATACATGGAAAATCTGATAGACTCTACCAGAAGTCTGCTAGAACTGATACATGAATTTAGCAAAGTTGCAGGATAAAAAATCAGTGTACAGAAATCAGTTGCATTCTTATACACTAATAATGAAGCAACAGAAAGACAAATAAACGGATCCCATTCACAATTGCACCAAGAAGCATAAAATACCTAGGAATAAATCTAACCAAAGATGTAAAAGACCTGTATGCTGAAAACTATAGAAAGCTTATGAAGGAAATTGAAGAAGATATAAAGAAATGGAAAAACATTCCATGCTCATGAATTGGAAGAATAAATATTGTCAAAATGTCAATACTACCCAAAGCTATCTACACATTCAGTGCAATCCCAATCAAAATTGCACCAGCATTCTTCTCAAAGCTAAAACAAGCAATCCTAAAATTCATATGGAACCCACAAAAGGCCCCGAATAGCCAAAGTAATTTTGAAGAAGAAGACCAAAGCAGGAGGCATCACAATCCCAGACTTTAGCCTCGACTACAAACCTGTCATCATCAAGACAGCATGGTATTGGCACAAAAACAGACACATAGACCAATGGAATAGAATAGAAACCCCAGAACTAGACCCACAAACGTATGGCCAACTAATCTTTGAGAAAGCAGGAAAGAATATCCAATGGAAAAAAGACAGCCTCTTTAACAAATGGTGCTGGGAGAACTGGACAGCAACATGCAGAAGATTGAAACTAGACCACTTTCTCACACCATTCACAAACATAAACTCAAAATGGATAAAGAACCTGAATGAGGTGAGACAGGAAAGCATCCAAACCCTAGAGGAGAAAGCAGGAAAAGACCTCTCTGACCTCAGCCGTAGCAATTTCTTACTTGACACATCCCCAAAGGCAAGGGAATTAAAAGCAAAAATGAACTACTGGGACCTTGTGAAGATAAAAAGCTTCTGCACAGCAAAGGAAACAACCAACAAAACTAAAAGGCAACCAACGGAATGGGAAAAGATATTTGCAAATGACATATCGGACAAAGGGCTAGTATCCAAAATCTATAAAGAGCTCACCAAACTCCACACCCGAAAAACAAATAACCCAGTGAAGAAATGGGCAGAAAACATGAATAGACACTTCTCTAAAGAAGACATCCGGATGGCCAACAGGCACATGAAAAGATGCTCAACGTTGCTCCTCATCAGGGAAATACAAATCAAAACCACACTCAGGTATCACCTCACTCCAGTCAGAGTGGCCAAAATGAACAAATCAGGAGACTATAGATGCTGGAGAGGTGTGGAGAAACGGGAACCCTCTTGCACTGTTGGTGGGAATGCAAACTGGTGCAGCCACTCTGGAAAACAGTGTGGAGGTTCTTCAAATAATTAAAAATAGACCTACCCTATGACCCAGCAATAGCACTGCTAGGAATTTACCCAAGGGATACAGGAGTACTGATGCATAGGGGCACTTGTACCCCAATGTTTATAGTAGCACTCTCAACAATAGCCAGACTATGGAAAGAGCCTAAATGTCCATCAACTGATGAATGGATAAAGAAATTGTGGTTGATATACACAATGGAGTACTACGTGGCAATGAGAAAGAACGAAATATGGCCCTTTGTAGCAACGTGGATGGAACCGGAGAGTGTGATGCTAAGTGAAATAAGCCATACAGAGAAAGACAGATACCATATGGTTTCACTCTTAGGTGGATCCTGAGAAACTTAACAGAAACCCATGGGGGAGGGGAAGAAAAAAAAAAGAGGTTAGAGTGGAAGAGAGCCAAAGCATAAGAGACTCTTAAATACTGAGAACAAACTGAGGGTTGATGGGGGGGTGGGAGGGAGGGGAGGGTGGGTGATGGGTATTGAGGAGGGCACCTTTTGGGATGAGCACTGGGTGTTGTATGGAAACCAATTTGAGAATAAACTTCATATATTGAAAAAAAAAAAGGTAGAGTGTTAATCATTAAGACAAAATTAATAGACTGGGCCTCCTCAAAATTAAGAATATTTGCTCACTGAAAGACACCATTTAAAATGTAGGGACTCTTGGGTGGCTCAGTCAGTTGAGCATCTGACTTTGCTCAGGTCATGATCTCACAGTTCATGAGCCCCACATTGGCCTGTATGTAGTCAGTGCACAGCCTGGTTCAGATCTTCTGTCCCCTGTCTCTCGTTGCCCCTCCCCCACTCATGCTCACTCACTCTTTCTCAAAAATAAATAAACTTTTAAAAAATTGCATAGGCAGTTCACAGACTGGGAAAAAACATTATTGCAGGAAAATTATGTGAGTACAAAAAGATACCCAGGATACCTAACAAGCACTTCCAAATCAATAATAGAAAGACAAATACCCCCACCTCACTAATACGTAAGAGAAGAACTTAGGCAACTTGACAAAAGAATATGTGAATGGTCACAAAGCTCATGAACAAAGTCCTCCATGTCATCAGTCATCAGGGAAATGCAGTTAAAAGCATCATGAAGTATCACACAAAGGATCAACAAAGGCTTCTAGAACTATAGAGCAGTAGCTGAGATGGCTCCAATACCTTAAATTTTGATCACGTCTCTCAGTTAACCCGAGAGTCTGATCCAAAGGGGTCATTTGTTAAAAAGAAACCACAGGCCACATAGGTTAAGGTACCCAGTCAGTAAACTGGGATTTAATATCTCATCTAATTGCAGTTCTAACCTCACCTAGAACTTTAGTCTTAGTGGTCAGTCAGGAATTATATGGTGAGCGCCAACGAATCTGCCACATGGGCCCTCTCCTACCTGCAAAGGGAGATGAGGTGATCCGTATTCTAAGACCCTCTACCCCCAGGCCCCACCCCCAAGGAAATCAACCTTGCCTAAAATAATCCTTTTCTTTGGCTCATAACTTTCTTGCCCCAATCTCCTTGTAAAACCCTTCCATGTATAAATAGAGCTCTTTGGAGCTCTCTTCTTCTTGGTAGGTGGATTGCTGTCCAACTGAATCATATAGTGAAGCCGATTAGATCTTCAAAACATACACATGCACACGGGCCACCGTGTCTAGTCACAAGAATGACCAAAATAAAAAACGAGAAGAGCATCTCTAAATGTTGGTCATTGAAACTAAATTAAATGTTTTTGTTTTATGTCTTTAGGTTTATTAGAAAGTAAATTGCTCATGTGTATGGTCAGGCAGATGTTTTAGCCTTTGCCCTACTTCATCAACCTCAGAGTTTCTTATCACTGATAAACAGGCCCGGTTAAAAATCACTGGAAGGTATTAATTTTGTCATTTTAGCTTTTTAGGTCATGCATACACACAAAAGGAAACCATCTCAACGTAAAAATGCTTTTGTTTTAATTGGAGGGTCAAGTACAAGTACTTTGGGGGCACCTGGGTGGTTCAGTCAGTTGAGCATCTGATTCTTGATATCAGCTCAGGGCATGATCTTGTGGTTGTGAGATCGAGCCCCACATCAGGCTCTGCACTGACAGCATGGAGCTTGCTTGGGATTCTCTCTCTCTGCCCCTCCCCTGCTCGCGTGTGGGTGCACAAGCTCTCTCTCTCTCTTAAAATAAATTTAAAAAAATACTTTGTCAAATAGGCAAAGTGAGTTTTAAAACATCACAGGATAAAAATTTTACCAGAAGTTACTTAGAATTATTTTGTCTGTATGACTTATTTATCTGAAAAAAAAAAGATATATGTGAACTTTGATACTTTGCCCACAACATACAAGAAGATGGATGAATAAAATGGGGCAAAAAGTGGAAAAGAGCAGTAAATTAATTGTCTTAGAGCTTCAGAGAAGAAAATCAGAAAAAAATAAAAATCATTAAGAACTTAGTGTTTTTATGAATAAGATGAAGATGGAATGAAAGAAAAGAAGAAACAAAGGAAGACTTTGGTTTTCATTTATTCAGAATAGTTATCTTTCTCTTAGTGAGTCCCATTCTCATCATTTGGGGGAAGGACCTCTTAGTTGTTATCTGTAAGTTCACCTAGACAGTGAATCAAATCAGGGTTTGGGACGTTCCTCTGGTCTTGCTCCTTACAAGTGATCTACTACTTGACAAATAATCTGTGATGAGAAATATGAAGTATTTATTAACCCAGAGCTATTCAGAGTTATTGATGAAAAGGAAAGATCCATCATATAATTCCCAGGGCCCTGAAGGAGATTCTACTTTATTGATTCAGCAGTTAATACAATCAGTCATTTATATGACCTGTTAAAAATGATTTATATTTGAATGATGAATTTTATTTGGCCAATTTGAATTTTTTTGAAGGAAGGAAGGAAAACCTTTTGCTTAAAGAAATAATTTGTTCTTTTTTTTTTTTTTAACTTGGTAGTGTAATACACATGACAAGAATGAGTTGAGCAGTAGTTACCACAGTCACAGGAAAGAAACGGGTCTTTAACAATCTTGACTTCAAGTAAAGGTGGGTAACCGGCTGCTGTATTTTGCTTTGATCATAACATTCACCCTTCCTTTCATGCCTATCTTGCTTTTCATTGTATTAAGTACAAAAACTCAAAAGGGTCCCCAGTCCCACAAATACAGTATCACAGTCTTCTCTCACAGAAGTAGTTTTATCTATTTACTTTCTCATACTAAAAAAAAAACAAGGTGATTTTTGGTAGATCTTTCTTATTTGTCATATAAATAAGCATCTAAATTTGGGTTAGGAGAACCTCCAGAATGTGCTCAAGTGTTGTAAAACAAAAGTTTAGAGCATGCACTTTGTTTCTAGGCAGACTGATACCTGCTTTTGACAACCATGTGATCTTGGCCAAATCATTTAACTTCCTAGCTCTTTATTTCCCTCGTGTGTAAGATGGGGTCATTGCGGTTGGCTGCCCAACGCCATTCCACTTTTGATAATTCATCTAAGATATTTGTTGCCATGCAAGTTCCTTACCGGTAATTGTTTCATGGATGGACAACCTGTGATACTTGAGGTCAACAAGGTACAGAAGAGTGGCTAGTACGGTGGGATGTGGACAAGGAATTATGCTCCATTGCTGGCAGATTTCTCAGGACCATGAGGGTGTTGGACTTTAGGATGAAGCCAACGTGTCAATGGAGGATAAAGACTGAAAGCTCTTTGTTGATGCTCTTGAGGAGATGATAAACTTGAAGCCTTCTCTCTACTTCGGGTGATCACATAGTTTGACTTGCAGTGTTCTTTACTTGGAAAAAAGAGCTTGTGAAGCTCTTATTAGCTTTATATAGTGTCTAATGCAAAGAAAATTCTCAATTAAATATAGTTGTTGCTATTGCTGGTGTTATCCAAGCAAAGAAAACTGGAAAAAATGGCAACTTCTGTCTGATTTTGGGAAGGGATCTCAGAAGAGGAACAGTGTTTCAGCAAGATCTAATCTCTTAGCACCTCTCTTCTCACTTGAAGTAGGACTCTCTGGAGGTACCCTGTGATCTCACATCTTAATTCTTAACCTTTTCCTCTCTGTTCTGATATCCCTTGATTCCTACTGGGTTTTCTTCTCCCTAGAGTTTTAACTCTGTTAAATGTCTTGAGGTGAACATGGACTGGAGTTAACGATGAAGAAATCAATCAACGCCTTTTCTTCTCTGCTCCATATTTTCAAAGAATTACAAGGCGATTCTCTCATCCAGGAGATGCAGGCAGGGCTGTGGCCCAAAGATTCTTTGCATTTTTATGGGTTGACTTGTAGGGACAAGTGAGTGTTCCTGGGAGTTGTGTAGATCTGCTCCTGTATAATTGCCGGGGATCCACGCCCTCATTCACATCTCTCTGACCAACCTGTGTCATGACCTTGGAAGCTGGATTTCCAAGTCCTTGTGGCTGTGCTTGCCATGATACTAGCAGAGTCACTTGCCTTTATGAGAATCACATAAGCCTAAACAAAGAGCATCGCATTGGCAACCACCAAGACCTGCCATCAGAGGCCTCTCCACAATCTTCCTGAACACACACTAGCCCTGAAAGTGCCAACAGGAAGGATACGGAAGTCATAAAACAGTAACCTTTGCATGAACCTTGGCCAGTGGAGCTTGGAGATGGATTTGTGATTTATTTTAGAAATCGTAAGAAATGTTACATTTTATGTACCTAAAATGACATATGAAAATTCCTACCTGATTCAGAATCCTGAGGTGGCCTGGCCATCTAAAATCATCTAGTGTTTTTAGACTAGATGGAGTGGACAACTCTGAATACTATTAGTTTTTACTTCATTCTTCTTACTCTTATTATCTTCCTTTGTTATAATGACTAGAAAACAGTCAAAAGGAAGATACTGATTTTTTTTTCTTTCCTTTTTTTCTGTTTTCATGTCTCTCACAATTTATGAACTAGACTTTAGGGTCAGATATTAGAAAGACAAACCAGTTTTCTGCACACTAAGTAGGAAGGCAGTTATTACACCGTCAGTAACAGATTCCACCCAGAGCATCGCTCTCCCTGACAAAGTATTTAAAGAGGAAACACTTAGTGAAAGCTTTAAGAACAAAATGCATTTCAGCTAAGGCAGCGTGGTATGCCCTGCATCAAAATACGGAGATTAAAGCACACATCAATTCCTCTCTATCACAAAACTGTCCTACTTGTCATTTTAAGAAACTAGCCTATCACGCATATGCTTTGATCATTTCTAATAGATTCTTCCTGACTGGCTGTCAACGTGGAAATTAAAATGCCTAGTTGAGAAGGCATAACAGTAACTTTGGTAAAGAAAGATTAATCATTTGTTCCAAATAATAAAGCCACCTTCCCTAGTAGAAATCAGTCTAGTATCATTTGGAACTTCTATTTTCTTTAGAAATCACATAGCACCTGTAACGTTCAAATTAAGGTAAACTAATTTTGTGTAATACCTGTGATGTCTTCTTCACCTATAGCGTTTGACTTTGACCACAATACATCAATGTAGTACATTTTGTAAAGATGGTAAATGACTAGTGAAAGATCCGTTCATGAAGAGCTAAGTTATTCACATGCTTAATTTTTATTGTTAAAAAATGATTACATCTAATATCTTCCAGTAAATTAAGGAAGTGAAGGAAACAAGATCAACAAACACAGCATTTAAGTATCGTCCTTCATTGACAGTAAACCTTAAATAATTTTGAAGAATTGGCTTTCTCCAATTTAATTCTTGCTTAGAAATTTTTTTTTTAACTCAACAAAATTTTATTCAAATACTTACGATATACCTAACTATGTGCCAGACGTGAGGCACTTGGGATAGTGAAACAGATTCCTGCCCACATGGAGTTTATTTGTTCTGTCTATGCCAAAAGGAACTTTTTTTAAAAAAAAAAATTGCAGTATAGTTAATGCAGTGTTATATTAGTTTCGGGTATACAGTATAGTGTGATTCAACAGTTCGATACATTATTCCAAGGTCACTGACATGAAATTTTAAATTTAAAGGAATGGCCCTACGAAGGAAGGAAATAAATCAGTAACATGTTCCTAAAGATTTATTGTAACAATTAGAAAGTGCAACATATGTTAGCTAGTTAATATAATCATCCTCTATAAAAAGCTACTTGATGAAGTTGTGCATGTTACCTGTCACGACTTTTTTCATTTCATAATTTTACTCTCGCCCAAATGATTCACATCACAGCCCTCATTTAGCACACATGATTCATAAATGATCAAAACAAATGGAAAATCTTGGTGTGTTTATGTGAACATAAAGCATTGAAGTGGTCATCACAGAGAAATAAGGTAGCCAGCTATTTAAACGAGAACACAGAAGATAAGCTCAGTCACTATGGAACACAACCAGATCCATCATTTTCCTTGCCATCAACTAGAGAGAGCATTTTATATTTTATACCTTCACCGCATGCTTTACCGTGTATCTTCTCCTAATCGAGGATAGAATTTCTTTTAACGTATTTATATTGGATATTAAACCAAATGCAGCTAACACCTAATGAATAGTTTTCCCAAAGTAGAAAAGGTCAGAGAAGAAGTGTTGTTTTGTTTCGTTTTTTTTTTTTTTTATTTTTTTTCAACGTTTTTATTTATTTTTGGGACAGAGAGAGACAGAGCATGAACGGGGGAGGGGCAGAGAGAGAGGGAGACACAGAATCGGAAACAGGCTCCAGGCTCCGAGCCATCAGCCCAGAGCCTGACGTGGGGCTCGAACTCACGGACCGCGAGATCGTGACCTGGCTGAAGTCGGACGCTTAACCGACTGCGCCACCCAGGCGCCCCTCGTTTCGTTTTTTAATAGAGTAACACTTTCCAAACTCTGTGCTCCAGATAAGTGTTCTGTGTTCCAAAGGATGCCATCCATGGTCAATGATGTTGGAGAAATGCTGTGTGACGTTTGCAATCACAAGGAAATCACATTTTAATGGCAAGAAAAGTTCCAAATAGAGAAATGAAGATTTTAATGAACGAAATGACAAATCGGATGGGATCGAGTCTTTTTTTTGTTGTTTTTTTGTACCTGAGCGGCTGTCTATTCCACACTGCCTTAAATCTATTAGCGATCTTAACAAAGTCTTAACAGCCACACGCTGGGTTTGATCTGTGCCCCAGGCACTGTTTCTGTTTGAGAGTCTTTCCAGAATGAAGGAAATGAAAATGTATTTTTTCCAACCCAACAATTGCTCTTCAGCCCCTTTTTAAATTTTTTCTCAAATATCTGGTCTCTCCCACACCTTCTCAGCTAAGAGAAGGCATCTGACACTTCTTACATTCTGCCTGAAAATCATCTGACCATGGTCCCAAGGTATATTCGGTTGACTTTATTTTCTTCCCCCCTTCTGCCAGAAACTGCCCTCCAGTTGTTTTGCCACAGAGGAACAGGGGGCACCGTTTTTCTAACTTTCAAGAAACATTTTCTCACCCTTTTTCCAACTTTTGCTAGCAGTTTCTTTCCATTTTTATAGCCATCACTCCCAATTTCATTGCTCTTGTTTCTAATTTTTTTTAATGTTTATTTATTTTTAAGGGAGAGAGAGAGACAGCACACGAATAGGGGAGGGACAGAAACAGGGAGATGCAGAATCCGAAGCAGGCTCCAGGCTCTGAGCTGTCAGCACAGAGCCCGACGCGGGGCTCAAACCCAGGAACTGTGACATCATGACCTGAGCCGAAGTTAGACGCTGAACCGACTGAGCCACCCAGGCACCCCCCCCCCGCAACCCTTTTTAATGTTTATTTATTTTTATTTATTTTCAATTTTTTAAATGTTTTTATTTATTTTTGAGACAGAGACAGACGGAGCAAGAGCCGGGGAGGGGAAGAGAGAAAGGGAGACACAGAATCCAAAGCAGGCTCCAGGCTCTGAGCTTTCAGCACAGAGCCCGACGCGGGGCTCGAACTCACAGACTCTGAGATGGTGACCTGAGCTGGTCGGACGCTTAAGCAACTGAGCCACCCAGGCGCCCCTATGTTTATTTATTTTTAAGAGACTCATTGCTGTTATTTCTGTTCCCGCAGTTTGCTCTCTGACTATAGGAAGTTGCCTTCAGGTCTCTGGAATGCGGGGATATTCTCATCAAACTTCTCGCTTTCCTTCTTGCCTGGCCATTGGATGGTTGGTTGTTTGGTCCTCTTGCATGTACTTTCTTTGCTGTGTATCCTCAGAATGAATCCCGTCTTTTTTTTTTTTTTTTTTTTTTGTATATTGACCACATAATTTATTGCCCTAATTTATTCACACCTTTGAAAGTGAACGTAGGCACTATGCATAATTATTCTCAGGTAACAGGCAAAGAATGAGACCCTCCGGGGCAGCACAAGATGTGTGCTTACCACATTTTTAGGAAACCTGGTTTTCTTTCCCCTATGCCAACATTATAAATAGCTGGAGAGAAAATGATGAATATGCTGATACGTTTTCTTTTTACTTGAGGGAATAAAGCTTTCGAATACGTGGATGCAGTTCAGAGCTAGTTAAGTTTTGAAAAAACAATTCTGGCTCCGAATCTTGAATATCTGGTTACAGATCTGGTTAGGGTTTCCTGTACACCTCATGAAAATCATGTATAATTTTGTACCTCAGCACTATTTTCAAAACTTCTGTTTGTAAGTAGTCAGGCCAATCAGGTTCTCTCCTTCTTTAGATAGTATGTTTAATTATGAGGAAATCTAGAGATGGTAATAAAGTCTGAACACATTAAGCTCAATAGGGTTAGCAAGAAGATGATAAGGCATCATTTACTGTATTAATAAATCTACTCAAGAAATTTAATTTTACCATTTGATTAACCTGGCTTGACTTCCTACCAGAAATCTGAAGATACGAGAGTAGAAGATAGTACCATGCGGAAAGAAAGGCATGATTCAATCCAGACTTCCTACTGTCAGCATTCAGATGGCTCAGCAGAATATGAGAACGTCATCTGTTTAGAGTAAAATGAGCCAGCAGAGAGTGGATTCTCTATTCCCATCGCCCCTGTGCGGATGCTAAGTGCTCAGAATCCTATTTTTCAGAAACTCTAGGAACTAAGATTGTTATGTAAGAGCGTATAACTTTGTGAGAACATTCCTAAAGTTGCTAAATGCATGATGGATCGGGGATTAGTCTGCATTTCCATGTTTTATTCTATGCCATTTGATTATAGTAGCTTCTGTATATGCGTGTGGTGCTGGGAAATCCGTTGTATGCCTTACGTTGTATCAGTGCTTCCGGGTTTGGGCAAGTAAATGTGCCGGTCGTTACCTGCTACAGGAAGCAATTTTGGCTGACAAAGCAAACTGTTGTTTGAGGAGATGAGTTTCTATCCTGGGAGGCGACCTGGACGCTGGAGAAAAAATAAATATGGAAGAACTTAAATTTAAGTACAAGTTGCCTTATCTGAGACACAGCGTTACTCTTTCAGAGTGGCTGAGAATTAAGGGCTTGATAGTAAAGCATGGTCTATCTGTAGAAACATGATTGACATGTAGTACCCTTTGAATTTCATCGTTGGATGTGTCTTTAAGGTTTTTAGGCACACAGAATGTGTGGTCAACATGCAGCATCTTGGAAATGGCATTAGAAGGGGTACTGACCTGAACGCAGGAATCACTTAACTCCTCGTGGGACATTTGCCCCAGTGACAAGTTTTATGTAATGTGTTGCATCAATGTTAAGTCAGGGGGCGTGGGGAACTTCCGAGAAGTGAAGTGCAGGTAACTATCAGTGAAGCAGTTTTCTCCTCTAAAAACGATGGCTCCCAAGACTCTTAAATACAGAGAACAAACTGAGGGTTGCTGGCACGGTGTTGGGTGGGGGGATGGGCTAAATGGACGATTAGCATTATGGAGGGCACTTGTTGGGATGAGCACTGGGTATTACATGTAAGCGATGAGTCACTAAAATTTACTCCTGAAGCCATTACTACACTACATGTTAACTAGGATTTAAATGAAGTTAAAAAAATAATTAATAAATAAAACATGATGTTGTTTCGTTTGACTTAATGACCTCACCGTGTTAGGCATGTCTGAATTTCTAAATTGTTAACGCATAGGTTGGCACACTTACTGAAAATAGAGAATTAAAATCAAATCACATCATGTGGTCAGTATTTTCTTTATGTTTCCTCCCTAGAAATGTACTCCAAATGCAGCGCATGTGTGTGCGTATGCGTGGCTATTAGGAAATATAATTATTTGCCCCATTATCTTTTCCTCTAAAAACTCCTTTTCCTTTTCTGGTTAACAGTGCAGAATTGATGTGGGAGAGGCCTGGCTCTGGGGTCAATCTGTTGCATAATTTGGATAAAATGGACCTTTTCGACAGATAGGTGGAAGTCTGCTCATCTGCCTTACCTCCAGGGGGGTTACTGGGGAGCCCTTTCACTGGAGATGTTTCATTTTCTTGAGTTTATTCAGGAGTCAATCTTGGCTTATATGGATTCCCTGCTAAGGTGGAGCTATGTCCTTGGGGTTTACTCCGTACGAGTTACAGTATTTCAGGCTTTGCTTTTTGCTCTGAACAAGATTGCCGGGGCAGTCCCCAAAGACTCTGAAGTCCTAGAAGGATTTGGGAGGGGTTTCAACTTAAACTTACATGTTAACATACAAATCAGAGGGCTTTGTGCTATATGGTGAACATTAAGATGATTCTTCCCAGACAGATGATTGTCTGTAAACTCTGAAAGTGATTGTCTGTCCACAAGCCCAGAGTCAGAGGAAAGTCAGAGCAATCTCCATACTAATCACTAACGTTCCCTAAATTCCAGTTACATCTCCCCCTCCCCCCCTCTCTCGCTCACACACACACACACACACACACACACACACACACACACACACTATGTGCAGCCCTGTGCTTCACATAATCCCAAAAGCCAAGAGAGATTCGGAGAGGCAACTTGTCTAACATCATACTGCCCTGAGTTGTTGAGCTGGGATTCAAGTCCAGGTCTCGCTGATTGAAAAGTCCAGATTTTTCCATTACTCCACACTCTATCTCAGGACATCTTGAAAAGGGAATTTTGAAGTCATCTAAGAAATCGTTTATCCCAAATCCTCCCTTCACTTCAAAGTAATGGAAAATGCAAGCCCTGCCCAGTGTCTCAGAGAGCAAACTCTAGACTCCAAAATGCTAAGCCTCAATTTAGTATCCTTTTACTTAGTGTGTGATTCATGCAAAATTTCAGAAAAATGGAATTTTTCTTGCACAATAATTATTTTCTAAGCTGCTGTTTTCTAAGCTCCACAGTTGCCTTAACACGCAGCAGTTCTGTTCCAAGATTAATAGGAAATACAACCGAATGCAATTAAAATTATTATCACTCTCAGTGTGTGCGATTAAAAACCCACCCAACATTATGCATGCATCATTGGTGATTTTGCCCTTGGGATAATGGGGAGATCATTCAGATTGGAGAATGTCAGGCTCAGAAAGGGTCTCCGAGAAGCCTCGTGCAAAATTGCACCTTGTGTAGGGAAGGAAGAGAGGCCCAGGAAGCTCATCCCTTAACGTCACATGAGGAGTTAGGACTGAAGTGTACCCTTTGATCTTCCGATTCTGTCTCCCGCCCCTGTCACCACATCACCTTTCTTACCTTTTACTAAATTTACTTGTATTTATCTCTGCACAGCCACCTCTAAACCAAACAAAACACATGCACACAAAGGGGGAAAAAAATGATACTGAATAAAAAAAGATAAACTGTAGGGAAATACAGATACAGTTCATGTGCTGGCTCTAAATCTCAGTGCAATATGATTGCTGACCCCCGTTTCCCTTAGTGGAGAGTTGACCGAGAGAAAAGCCTCATATTAGAGATGTTCCTCGAACTTGCTTCTGGCTTTCTGGCTTCTCTTTTCAGTATCCAAGAAACAGTGACCGGTATTAATAACTGAATCTCAGGCTTGCTTGCTTTTTTTTTTTTTTTAATTTATTTTTTATTTCCACCAGTTGTGGTTAAGGCATTTTCTTTTCACATTAAAAGAAAAAAATTCTCTAGTGTGATAAAGCGGTCTGAAAACATTATTTTAAGAAGGATGCCTAAACCTAACCCTTTATTTACCAAACACCCTATCCTTCCTTCTGCAGGCATCATACACATTAAATCTTACATGTCCCATCTTTCACAGGACATGTCACTTTTTTTTTTTTAATCTTAGCTTCTTTCTTTAGGGGAAAAGGGATCCTAACAGCTTTGTCTCACCTAAAGGAGAAGGTCTTCACGAACCTTACTAATAAGTAGTAGTTATTGATTACCATGAATGATGACTGAGTCCTTTCTGCATCAACAGAATTTATCTTCCTTAGGGGTGAGCATCTTCAAAAGGAAAATTACCCCCCCCCCCATTCTCGGCTGAATTATTTTTTGTTAAGAAAGAAATGCCACACCTCTGCACACAGGCATTCACCCCCCTGAAGACCTGGTTGTACTTCCTCCCACGAGGGCTCCTCAGCCCTCCTCTGACCTGGATCCTGCCACCTCCAGCCCTGGCCGCCACATTTCCCTTTCTCCTGCCTGTCATTTTCTCCAGACTCTTATTATCTGCAATACGAAATGCTGTGCGCTGATAGATATTGGCAGAACCTGGTTAAAATTCATTTCACATCGCTTGCCCTTACTTCAAAGGAACAAAGGTTTTCTTTTCTTTTTTTTTTCCCCTTTCTTTCTTTTTTTCCTTTTTTTTCTTTTTTTAATCCTAAGAACAGAAAACCAAGTTATCTTTGTGGTGTTAAGCATGAAACTGGGTCTTTGTTTGAAAAGCAACATCTGATGTTTCCTCTCTTTTCAACTCAAACAACTGGGCCCTTCTGTGTTACGTATCCCCGGTACCCCAGCTTTGGGATTTTATCATGTCAGGAGCTGCTGACAGCTGACAAACTGGTGTGTGAAGAGCAATGCCTTCTCCTCGCAAAATTCCTGAGCCTGCAAGGCACAGAAAAGGCCTCTGTCTACAACAGGGAGAGGATGTTTGCCTCCATTCTCTTCTGTTTTCATGCACCTGGAATTTATTGCAGGGTATGGTGGCTCCCTCCATCTCCGAGCAGAGCATTTATCTAGTACCCCTTTGTAACCCTCTGCTTCTCCGGGGCCGTGTAGGTGCTGGAAATCGCCACCCACTTGGGCTGCCCCGGTTCCAATGCATTTCCAGCCAATTCTGTATCCCTGGAGTTCAGCCTGTAAATAATAATTGAAAGTGTGACATTTGATAAAAACATCAAACCCCCAACACGTAACAGCTAAAACATTTAAGCAAAGTATTCTGTACTGATTGATAGGCGTGGGTTGAAATACGCATCTCAGTTTGGGGCAGGATACTCGGCACAGACTTTTGCCTCGCCCTCTTGTTAGTGTGGTACGGTGCCTTTGTGTGGGTCATTGGTTACAGTGCTAATGTCTAGCACATAGGAAGTGTGGACTTGCTTATCACCATCTGTCATTTAAAGAGATCTTATACGAACTCCACTGCTGTCGGCCTCATAAAAGGCTTAGTTTTTATCCTCAGCTTCTGGACAGAGCTAGGAAAGAAACATTCTTGAGGCATTTTTGATGGAGCCATTTTTGCCCCCTTCCTCCAGGAAAAAGATGGCCGTCTGCCCAGATACACTGGCCACGTTGGACGTCACGTCCATGCCACCGTGTCATCGAGCCAGGGCTGGACCTTCTTGAAGACGGCGCGATTCCCTGTTCGCTTGCTTTACGTTTGATGCTATGCAAAGACGCGTGTGAAATCCTTGAAGCCAAATAAACAAACAAAATAAATAACAGGCTGCACTTAACGTGCTTACAGAATTATAGGGTTTTGAGAGATGGCCTGGTATCCTGCTAGAAGCCATAAAAATACCCCAGCTGTTACATAGTGTGCAGGAAATATATTGGTTTTACATTTTATAATTTCAAACTCTGTTGTCAACAGGCAACTTATGTTACTTTATATTCCACTCATCACAACCCGCCGTAATTCCTCATGGCAGAGCAAAGTAAAATATATTCCTCTGTGCTGACACTACTTATTGTTTTTTGTCTCCTATAAATGATTTGTGGCCCTGCTTTGAATTTGGGAAGGAAAGTGCATTTCCAGAAGCTTTTATAAGAAACAGCACATTCTTCAGCACAGGAGACTCAGTCTCTTAGGAAACAGGAAAAGGCCATTTGGCTCTTCCTCACGAGCCATTTATGTTTTCTCCCGTTTCTTTCTGGCAGGGTCCTTCAAGCCTCTCTTTTCAGAGAAATTCATCAAGCAGCTGTTGAATGTATTAATCCCTTGCCTTTGTGACCATCAGCCTGCCTCTTCCTCAGGTAATCATTGAAAAGCCCTCTCTACAGCATCCTCATAAGGCCCAGGTCAGAGTATCTCTTTCATTTTCATTTCATTGTCGATTCAAAGGCTATCAGGCGGTAATTGTCAAGAGCGTAAGAGGAGTTGACACCATTGTCCAGGAACCTTAAAAAGATTAGGAGCTGCTCTGTCCACTGGTTGTGAACATCCTACCCAAACTTTGGCTATCCAAGTCATAAAGGAGGCCAGAATGTTTTTTTTTAAGGTTTATTTTTATTTAGTTTGAGAGAGATACAGAAAGCAAGCAGGAGAGGGGCAGAGAGAGAACGCAACAGAATCCCAAGCAGGCTCCCCGCTTTGAGCACGGAGCTGGACTCGGGCCTTGAACTCACCGTGGGATCATGACCTGAGCAGAATTCAAGAGCTGACGCTTCACTGACTCAGCCACCCAGGCGCCCCCAGACGTTTTTCTTAAGAGGAGATTTGTACTTCTCGTGTTGAGATGTTAATCTTCATGGAACTTTTTTGTGTTGCTGTTGTTGTTGCTGAGTCCTGAAGTCGTAACCTGTTTTGATAGCGATGTCTACCCCCAGTGCTTTGGGTTTGTGTTGAAGGTAGGGATTGAGAATGGTGTTGTGGATTGTGGCTTGCAGGGGGCGGGCAGGGGGTCTGTCTGCTTCATGGGGCTGCTCTGACCGTCTCCAGAGATCCCCTGTGAAGCGGAGAACCCCGCTTTCTCAAAATGGTTCGACGTCAAGCCAGCCCTGTGTAAGCCAACTTCGTTGCTATTTGGGGCACTCGTGTTTATCTAAAGAAATAAAGAGGTAAGGGGCGCCTGGGTGGCGCAGTCGGTTAAGCGTCCGACTTCAGCCAGGTCACGATCTCGCGGTCCGTGAGTTTGAGCCCCGCGTCGGGCTCTGGGCTGATGGCTCAGAGCCTGGAGCTTGCTTCCGATTCTGTGTCTCCCTCTCTCTCTGCCCCTCCCCCGTTCATGCTCTGTCTCTCTCTGTCCCAAAAATGAATAAACGTTGAAAAAAGAAAAAAATTTAAAAAAAAAAAAAAAAAAAAAGAAATAAAGAGGTAATCACACAGACAGCCGCCCCCATTAGTAATAAAATTAGGAATCACCATTAAAGTTTGCACCGGAAAAACATTTTTGAGTTTCCTTCGAATGACATGCGTTGTTTTAAGCTTTTTGCAAATTTGGTTAATCCTCCATCAGTTCCATAATGTGGGTATTATTGTTGGCCCCAGTTTTACAGATTAGGAGGTGAGGCCCACAGAAGATCAGTAACTTGCTGGAGACCTCCCAGCTAGTAGTAGCCGAGTGGGGATTTATTTATTTATTTATTTTTTTTTTTTCAACGTTTATTTATTTTTGGGACAGAGAGAGACACAGCATGAACGGGGGAGGGGCAGAGAGAGAGGGAGACACAGAATCGGAAACAGGCTCCAGGCTCTGAGCCATCAGCCCAGAGCCTGACGCGGGGCTCGAACCCACGGACCGCGAGATCGTGACCTGGCTGAAGTCGGACGCTTAACCGACTGCGCCACCCAGGCGCCCCCCGAGTGGGGATTTAAACCCCTGCCCTGGATCCAGTGACCTACACTTCTCCCACATGGTTACTGTGGTCATTCCTTTGCACTTTGCAGATCACCTACCGTATTTTACTTATTTCCTGGAATTTCCCAGTAAGTAACTCCTTATTTTTCCATATCTTCATTTTTGATAGCAAACTTGTAAGTGTACTTGCAAACAGGGTGGACGGCCTTTCTAGCTGAAGCTGAGGGGTGCTGTATTTAGGAATAGAAACAAAAGTGGCCATTCCCTCTTAGTGTGCTGGAGGGCGGGGGTGGGCTTTGAGAGGGGCGAGAAGAGTCAGATTTGTCAACCAGGGGAGGCAGGGGCGCCTGGGTGGCTCAGTTGGTTAAGCGGCCGACTTGGGCTCTTGTCATGATCTCGAGGTCCATGAGTTTGAGCCCCGCGTCGGGCTCTGTGCTGACCGCTCAGAGCCTGGAGCCTGTTTCGGATTCTGTGTCTCCCTCTCTTTGGCCCTCCCCTGTTCATGCTCTGTCTCTCTCTGTCTCAAAAATAAAAAACAAAACAAAACAAAAAAACCTTATCAACAAGGGAGGTGAGGCTGTAGGAATGTCAAAGAAACAATAGAGAGGCACTGGCTCCCATTCCTCGTGCCTTTACCAAACCCTCCATCCACCTTGTCTGGTTTAAATCTGCATTACAAGTGTTTGGGCTGTGTGTATTTCGCTCATTCTAAAACTAGGGAAAGTGAGGCGTTTTTTTACACGGCAGTAATTATCCGGTTTCACACCCAGGTCCCTCTGCCAGCAGAGCCTACCTGTCCCCCTCGCCCCGTAGCGCCACATTGCCAGCAGCTAGAAAAGAACCCACAGAGACATCCCCCTCCCCCCCCCAAATACTCCCAGGTTCACCTTGCAGAAAGATTGCAAGCCCGAGAATTTGGTTTAAAATGCATTGAAGAAATGTCGTGCAATATGTGGTAGCCTTAAATCTCCTGGGTGGGGAGTTATTTAGTTGTCTTCTCAAGGGAACATGTTCAAATTTATTTCATTAATCTGAGGTAAGCAGCTCATATTTTCACACACCCTCATTTCCATTCACTCAGCTGCACTGAAGCAGGTTTCCGTGGTTGGCTTCTTCATTGTTCGGGAGAGATTTCATCAACTAATTGAAAAGAACACATCTCTGTCCTCAGCAGAGCTAAATACATACAACAATTTCACCACCAACGCCAGACACATTATCAGTGTCCTGATCTTTGGCCTTTGATACTTTCAAGAGATGTCCCAGGGGAAATCTTTCGCTGGAATGTTAATCTGTTGCTTCTCTGACCTTCTACACATGTACCACATTATTATTACAACCCACATGCTTCTCTTTTCACGCTGTCATTTTGACAATAGAACCATCGGGCAATTCATCTTTGGACTGGAGAGCGGGAACAAAGTGCATACCAGTAAGTGAAATCAGATTGGCTAATGGTATTGTTTAAATGCAATAACATTTCTCTTCCGAAATCCACCCAGATTTCAAATGATAGGTCATTCCTGAGGGGGATGTTCCGCAACAATTAGCTACCGGTGATTCATCCCAGGGTCCCAGGGTGGGGATTTCTTTTTAACTTTTTTTTTCTGAACATGCTTTGGAAACATAAATTAGTCCCCGAATTGGATCGGTGTGGATTTATCACTCAAGTTTCCTGTCTTTACCTTCTTTCTTCTTTCATCTGGCAGATGTTTGTTTCATCTTCAGATTTACTGAAAGCAGTGTGGGGATCTGAGAGCATTTAGCAATACTGAAAAGCCATTTCTTTTAAGCCTCGCCTCGAATGTCAAATGTCACCTCCTCAGAGAGGACTTCTTTTGACCACCCCGCATGGAATAAACCTCACTCCTATCAGTATCTATCCTCTTTGTCCTGCTTTATTCATTTTATTCATTTATTTATTTTTTACAACACCTATCATCAGCTGTCCTAGGATATGTTTATTCACTGTTTCCCACAGCCAGAAATGAGTTCCGTGAGTGCAGGGGTAGGGTGGGGGGTTGGCGATCTACCCATTGCAATCTTCATTAGGGCTGAGACAGTGCCTGACTCCTAATAGGCGATCCAAAGATTAGAATTTGTCAAGTGATAGAGAATCTTCCACCATAGAGCAGACGGACAGAGACGATACTTTGGAGGCACAGAATCTGCAAATATCAGTGATAGCCACGAGTCGTTTCTCTGTTCCGGCTTTCTAATGAAAGCACAGGAAAGAAAATGCCACACAAATGATTGCTTGTTTGTAGCCCAACCTTATCAACTGAAGCTTTTGAAAAATATGCTGTTGGAAGGCTCTAGTCTGTTTTGTTTTATAGGTTCCTTTGCTGTACTGGCCATCGTTTGCAAACATAGAGTAACCAAGGTTTATCTGCAGACATTTTTCATGTTAGATGCCAGAAAGTTGTGAAACTGTTCTGGAAAGAGCTTTTATTTATATTCTTGAGATATTATGTGTAATCATAATAACTGAAGAGTCTTCTAAGGTTGGAGCATGATTGTGTGTGTGTGTGTGTGTGTGTGTGTGTGTGTGTGTACAATTTCACCGTCAAGCCCCTCCCTTGTTACCATCCAGAGGCCTGTGAATTGACCTTCTGTGTCACTGCTATCCATTTGCAGACAACCCATAAAAGCTAACATTGTAAGCCCTATTTACATAGGCTCATGGGATATTATTTGTTTTTGCAGGGTGCCTTGGTACCCTGAAAGAGTTCGTTCCCCTTCCAAAATTAACAAACTTACAAGTAACAGTTTTTGCAAAGGAAGTAGGGAATGCTTCGGGATGTAGTTAGGTGGGAAGAGTGTGAAGGATTCATCTTCCTTGGATCTTCCATAAACCATAGTTATTTTCTTTCCCTACTGAGAAAATGATCACTCTTCCTTTGTAGATGGGATAATTACTACATTGGCATAATAACAATTAAGGAGAGTTGCCATGGGAATGTATTGTGTAATCCTAAGTGGTGGAGAAAATGGGCCAGTGAAGGAGTCCCTAACAGGTGCAACTTTTGATAGCTGATTATAATATTTCAAATAATATTCCATTCCTCTATCTATCCACACACCTACCTCCCTACCTATTCTCTTCGTCTCTTTCCCAAAACACTCCCTACACTCTCCTCAAAATATTTGCTTCAATTTCTCATCAAGATTAACGTCAGATTCTTACTCTCACTGACTGGAGGCAGTTAGAGACAAGGGAAGGCAAAGAACGTCAGGAAAGGCAGGAAGGAGACAGGAACTGTGAATTGTATTTAAAAATGTTATCTTCTGGGGCGCCTGGGTGGCGCAGTCGGTTAAGCGTCCGACTTCAGCCAGGTCACGATCTCGCGGTCCGTGAGTTCGAGCCCCGCGTCGGGCTCTGGGCTGATGGCTCAGAGCCTGGAGCCTGTTTCCGGTTCTGTGTCTCCCTCTCTCTCTGCCCCTCCCCCGTTCATGCTCTGTCTCTCTCTGTCCCAAAAATAAAATAAACGATGAAAAAAAAAAATAAAAAATAAAAATGTTATCTTCTTAAATACAGGATATAATGCCTGGGGGAGGCAGAGAACAGACGGTCCGAAACCACTGTCCATTAGAGATCAGGCAGCTTCAGGCAGCGCTCTTGAGGTTGGTGAGACGTGTATCCTGGTCGGTAGTAGAAAGCAAGCAAATCTTGTGCCTCAGTTCAAATCATCAGTCTCAAGAAAGGAAAGGTGAATGCTGAAGAGTGACGAGAATTCTGGGCCCTTCCAACACTCCTGGAGGAAACGTCACACTCATTTGGACTTTATCACAGGGAACTGTGAGGGTAACAGCAGTTTCTTTGAACGTGGAATTAAGCGCCCCGGTTGCTGCTTTCAAAGAATGTCAGTGGGAGCAAGAAATGAACACACGGAAGACCAAAACCTCAGCCGCAGGGACTTTTCTTTTCAAGCAGGAGGTTGTTGTGTCCTTTCAAATCCAGCTACAATATATACTTTGCAGGGTTATTGCGTTTAGTCTTGATTGTTCACTCCCTCTAAAGAAATCTGTAAAAGTGTAATGACAAATTCTGGAGCTGCTTAGACCTGCATGGAAAGCTCCTAATTTCTAATTCATCTCAATGGAGATTGAATTGTTCAGATCATCTTTTCATTCAAGGAAGACAGAAATGAAAGAAGGTTGGTTTGAATTAGTTCTTCTGCAGGGAGGAACTGAAATTCACATTTTAGTGTGTCCTTGAACTTTTAGTTCACGTGTCCGCTTTTGTTTTATGCTCAACAAAAGGCATGAGATGAAAAATATTTCCAGAGCAAATAAAACAGCCTTTAAAATTTGCCCTTTTGGGGCACCTGGGTGGCTCCGTTGGTTAAGCGTCCAATTTTGGCTCAGGGCACGATCTCACAGTTCGTGGGTTTGAGCCCCATGCGGGCTCTGTGCTGACAGCTCAGGGCCTGGAGCCTGCTTCCGATTCTGTGTCTTCCTCTCTCTGCCCCTCCCCTATTCATGCAGGTGCGTGCTCACTCTCTCTCAAAAATAAAATAACATTAAAATTTTTTTTTAATTTGGTGCTTTTGTATGAGCCCCTGAGGAAGTTGGAAAGACAGAAGTAAGATCACAGTGCAATAAAAAAAATTAATGCTCTGAATTATTAATTTATTCAGTATACATTAAGATGTTTTTCAGTTATTTATGTATTTTGAGAGAGAGAGAGAAGGAACATAGGGGCAGAGAAAAGGAGAGACGGAATCCCAAGCAGGTTCCACACCGTCAACACAGAACCCAGTATGGGACTCGAACTCATGAACCCTGAGATCATGACCTGAGTCGAGATCAAGAGTCAGACACTCAACTGACTGCACCACCCATGCATCCCTAGTTGGTACATATTAATTAAGCACCTCCTGTATGTCAGGCATGGTTCTCGATTCCTATCACAGGTATGCTGATCAGCCATTTGGCAATTATCTGGGCCACTGTTTACCCTGTAAGGGCTGCTCAGTCCAAGCCAAGTGTGATCCCTTAACATAGACTCTGGATCTCACTCCCCAGCACGCTCTTAAGGGGCTGTATCAGGTTTTTTGTGCGTGCTGTACCGCATTATCACAAACTACACACATTTTACTGCAGTTCTGCAGGTCACAGGACTGAAATGGATCTTAGGGGACTAAAGTTAAAGTGCCCACGAAGCTGTTCCCTTCTGGAGACTGCAGAAGAGAGACTGTTCATATTCCTTGGCTTCTGGCCACATCACTCTGACCTCTGCTTCTGTGGTCATGTCCCCTCTGACTCTGACCCTTCTCCCTCCCTCTTGTAGAGACCCTTGTGATTACGTCACTCACCTTGATAATCTAAGATAATCTTCCCATTTTAAGTTCCTTAACTTAGTTCCTATCTGCAAAATCCCTTTTGCCACATAAGGGAACATATTCACAGGTTCCCAGGATTAGAACATGGACAGTATTGAGGGGCCAGTATTCTCCTTACACCAGGGATTAAACACCGTGATTGATTTTTCCATTTCTTGTTTCATATTCAGCCTCATCCATCTCTCGCTTTCAGGACAGCTTTTGGCCCACTCGAAACAGCCCTCAACCCTCCCAACCACAATTATTTCTTCACAGAAACTGCTCTTTGCGAGGTCACCTAGATTCTCCCCACTGCAATATTAACTTGAGGCACAATCTTTCTTAATATGTAAGGGTAATGCATTGATGACCGTTCCTGCCTCCTTTTTAATAACAATCAGGCAGCTCTCATTATTTAGTGTTTACTAAGCTCCAGGCACTAAGCTGAACACTTTATACACATTAATCTACTGGATCTTTTCCACAGCCCCTTGAATCACACCAGGGCTTGGCTCCTCAGGTGCTATCTAGAACTTCCTAGCCTCTGTGTCTGACTCCTGCTTTTTCTGCCAAGTGATAAATCTAGACAACTCACTGGCCCCTGGGTGTCTTCCTGGGTTGCCTAACACTCATCTAATCCTTAACCAACAGAAATGCTACCGCTCACCTGTGACCAGGCAGAAACAAGGCCGTCACCTCAGATTTCTCCTTCTGTCCCCACATCCCAGATGCCTGCATGTCCTGTTGATTCCATGTGCTAAGTATCCCTTGAACCCATCTCCTCATCTCCAGTTTGAAGGCTTCCACCTTAGTTTTGGCTTGCCTTGACTCCTATTGTCTTGTGTCGCTTACTGAACTAGCTTCCCAGTGACGTTGCACCTTGATGGTTCCCCTTTGGCTGTGTTCCAGTTTTTGCGAATTTATTTTGTACCTGATCTCCAGAGTAATCTTAGGAACATGTCACTCTCATCCCGTCATTTCCATACTTAAAAATCTATAGTTCTTCTTCTCGTTTCAAGTCTTGCCTTCTCCTCTCTCTGTACCTCTTTTCCATTTGTTCACTCTGTTCCACGTATCCTCGCCATTTTTCCCTCCTCTTCCCCCTGTCCCAGGAGACCCAGGACTAAAGGCATCAACTTAGGAATAAATGAATGAGCATTTGGACAATTTTTTCATACTCAGTAAAAAATAAAAACAATTTTGAGATGAAATTTTTTTTTGATAATTGGAAAATTTGACGTAACAGCACCGGGACAGGTTTGGCAAGCACGCAAGTGCTGAGGTTGTTTAAGGGCATGTGACTTGGTTTTCCTTTTCTGAAAATCATTTTGTTAATATCTAACAAGACCGTTAACGATGTACATTTGACCTTGTATTTCTATTTCTGTGAATTTATGCTAATACTCAAGCACTAAGTATCCAACTAAAGATTATATTCTTGAATATAAATCTTCCTTTTCAAGAATATTTCGGCTTTATTCATTAGGAGAAATGTAGAGACATGTCCAACAATAACCAAATGATTAAAAAATGAAGATATACTCCGATATGCTAGGATGTTTTCTACCCATAAGAAATCATGTTTTCTAAGGTGGTTTAGTCGGTTAAATTTCCAACTTCACTTCAGGTTATGATCTCACACTTCGTGGGTTCGAGCCCCACATTGGGCTCTATGCCTCCAGCTCAGAGCCTGGAGCCTGCTTTGGATTCTGTGTCTCCCTCTCTCTCTGCCCTTCCCCTGCTCGTGCTGTCTGTCTGTCTCTCTCTCTCTCTCAAAACTAGACGTCAAAAAAAATTTTTTCTAAAGCATAGCATCAGAAAATATTCATAATACAATTTTAAATGGAAAAAGTAGAATTTTTTATCCCATAAAATATATATATATTTATCCCATAAAATATATATATATAAAATATATATATATATATATATATATAAGCTAGGAAACAAGCCAAATAAATCCAGTAGGTCAGTGTGTTAACCTAATTTATTTTATTACAGATTTGCATTGGCTTCAAGTACTTTTTATATACTTTAGGTTTCCTTTACAGGTTTAGGGATGGGGGATGGATGAACACACAGAACACAGAGGGGCTTTAGGGCCATAAAAATATGCTCTGTATGAAACTCTCATGGTGGTCACATACCATCACACGTTTATCCAAAGCCATGGGATGTACACCAAGAGTGAACCGTAATGTAAACTCCAGACTTTGAGGTGATTATGACGTGTCAGTGAAGATTCATCATTCATAACACAGGTGCACCTGTGGTAGGCCGGTGTTCCATGTGTGGAAAGGCTACGCATGTGTTGGGGTTGGGGGTCCGTGGGAAATCTCTGTGCGTACCTCTCCTTGTGGCTGCGAACCTAAAGCTACTCTTGAAAAGTCGAGTCTTTAAAACACTACTTTCTCTTTATACTTCTCCGCATGTGAGCATGGCCTCTGGAGACAAATGGTCTGGATTCAGATTCTTTTCCTAGTTTCCTTTCTTACTTGCTGTGTGACCACAAGCAAGTCACATCACCTCCCTAAAACTCCATTTTCCCATCTGTAAATGGGAAAATGTAGAAAAATGGGTATGTAATGTTTATGTAATATAACTCCTAAAGATCGTAGTGTAGCGTCTGACACAGTGTAAGTGCTCACTTGACTTCCAGCATGGCCACTCACAGGCTGTGAGACCACGTAGGAAGTTACTTAGCTTCTGTGAATCTTGACGAGTCCTTCTGGAGTGAATGCAAGGTGCACAGTCCATATGCCTTGGCCAGTCAGTGGTAGATATGAATGACAATTAGTGCAAGGGTTTAGAGCTTGGGTTTCGGCATCAAAAGTTGACTTATCAGGGGTCAAACTCTGGTGTTGCTTCGTACTCTTTATAAAACAGGCAATCAATCAGTCAATCAGTCGATGCAGTGTGTTTTAGCTTCAGGTTTTTGGTCCTGAATGGATACAGTATCTCTTCTGGAAGGGGATTGTGAAGATAAAATGAATACTGTATAAATGTATGTAGTTATTAGCCTGGTGCCTGAATGAGTCCTTAAAACCTCTGGTTAGTCTTGAAATGACTGAATGAAACCAAATTAACTTGATGTAAAATTTTCATGATGTTTCTTAGTGAATTATAAATGACAGAGAGAATTCATAATTGATGATGAATTGGAGGTTAGCCAAACAACAAAACATGTCCTAGAATAAAAGTGAGGAAATAAATCTATAAGCTTAGAGAAGTTACTAGTAAAGAGTTGTGGGGGATGGGGGGGGTCAGTCTAAAGCATCACTCATTATAGTGAAAAGCGTGGATTATTTGATAAAAACATATCTAGTAAGTGGCCTTTCCAGGTCAACACTACTTTTAAATACTTCCCATTTATGGATTGCCTCCCACAACAAAGATGCTGAAAAACTCATCAAATGGATCTCCTTTCTCAGGGTTGACGTGAGACATGCGGTTGCTCTGGAGAGACTAATAAATTGGCACCTCTTATGTCGTATTTTCATTCGTACATCCTTGTTATAGGGAAGCCAGAAGAAACTGATTTTTTTTCATTAAACCAAAACTGTATATAAAAACAGTCACTTCCTAACTTCACGAGCTGCAGAAAGGTGACCAAAACAAAAACAAGACCAAAAGAAACCCCAAAATATATTTTCCCCATTTTCTGTAGTTTTCTCAATTTTTTTTTTCAGTATTCTGGGTGAGACGATATCTTAGGAGGCAAATTAAAGGATTTAACATTTAGATAATTAGATTAAATCGCTTATTTTTGGTAAGCAAAACAACATGTATTATTGATTTTTGAACTCAACTGACAGGATGCTCATGTGACATTCACAAAAGTACTCAACACAGACAGCTTGACACCAGTGAGGAGTTAACCCGATTTACATTTAGCCAATTTATTCCAGTGATGTTTCAGTTCCCCTTTTCGATCTCCATCCTCGGTGGATACCCAGCTTGCCTTCCCATTAATTTGGCTTTGAATTCTACTCTAAAATCTGTGGGTTGTTGAAACAGGATGAAAACATATTCCAGGGATGTGACTCTTCTAGGGAAAGTAATTCGGAAGATAACACTTCACAGGAAGTTCCTGCCATTGGCTGATCAAACGGTGCTGTGGGTTAATTGGCAGGAAGGCATTGGAGATGCAGTGACTTTTATGGTAAGCACAGTAATTAGGCTAGGTCGCTTGCCCCTCCACTGAGCACTGAGATGGAATCCACTGATTTCCGTGGTGTTTTCTTTCTTCCTCCCAAAGCTGAGTAGCTGAGTAGCATAATCTTCCCAAATGGAGGAAGAATATTCCTCATTCTTCGGACCACATGCACTTAGGTCGGCCTTGTTTCCTTGGACAGCTCTGCGTTGCCAAGGTGGTTGGGGGTAAGAAGGAGAGGTTTGATGTAAATTTCTCTGATGAAGGATGACTGAGACCGAATATGTTCAGCTTAGAAGGAAACTACGTCACTAGATAGATCTTGCTGTTACACTTTTTGAAATATTTAATAAAAGAATTATTTCCCCAAGGCTTAAGTGCCTATACACTACTCCTCTGAATGAATGTGCCCCCTCACCCCTATCGTTCAGGCACAGGGGGGAAAATCGGGTTCAGAAGATTTCGTGCTCGTATGTTTCCCACAGTGGAAATTGGGAAGGAAAGTGGAAAGGAAGTGACAACACTATAAAACGTGTTTCCTAATGCCCTGAACTGTTGTAACTCAGTCTGCTCTGAGCTGAGGTTAGTACTCAACAGTCTTTTGTTGCTCAGGGAGATTCACCATCTTAAAGGGGGAAAAAAATGATATTAACACTGGTTGTGCAAAAGAGGTAACAGGCCCTGGAAAGTCAACTGAATTATACACATTTTACACTAGCAGATTTCCCACGGTCTGGTCTGACTCCGTTTTAAAATACTCATTTCTAAAGAACCTTTCTGCTTTTCAAACCAGTACGTCAGTTAGTATGATCTTGATTTACCATTAATTGTCAGCTAGCCCTGGAACTCTTACCCTGTGACCCGGTTTGGGGAAACAATTGACTGAGGGAGCATCACCGAGAGCTGCAATGAACATATCAGGGTCAGTAAGCCTCCGCAGTGTCTGTTCTTTCTTTGTGAACTTAGTCTAGATTTTTTGAGAGTGAATTTGTTTTCATTCTTTTTACTTTTTGATACTTTCAGGACTGGGGCAAGGTGCTGTGACTACGAAACGTACAAGATCTGTTTTCTAGAAAGCCTCTTCCAGGGGTAAGAGAAAAAAAAATGTGTACCTGGAGACTACCTTCTAGGAGACAATCTCTTACCAGACAGAAAGGATGAATAAGATAGAGACGTTGGGTCCTTTCATGTGGTTTTGTGATTTCTCTCCCAGTCTGAACAACTGAGGCTCTGCTGGTAGGAAGCAAAATTTCCTCTTTTCTGTCTTTGCTAAGTGATGCTGCTATAGGATTTGCTTTCTCGGCTTCTCTGCAGGGCACTTGTGTCCAGCTGGTCCATCCCATGCAGTGCTGCCTTCCTTTCTGTGGACTTTCCTGTACCCACCCCGCTCCCACACCACCATCACTACCCCTCCTTCTGTGCTCCCCCATCTCACACCGGTCCTGCCTCTGCTCTGGGAAGGAATCTGGGACCCAGCCAAAGTTGCTCTTTGTTCATTCCTGGATCAGCTCCCCTGAACTGATGCTCAGGGCTCTATAGTTCACCCTTGGGATGAGAAGGTGAGCCATCTTTTTACACGACCAGAAAGACCCCCGTTCTTCTCCAGAGAGAACTTGACTCACGGAGTTGCCTGAAAGGTATCTGTTTGAACATGACTTCTGTGACCCTAGGTCTCTTAACAAAGTAGGGTGGGGGACTGCTCAACTCCTCCTAAATAACTCATAACGACTCATCTCTTTTTTCTTGGCTCTGTATTTAATCCTTCAAGGAAGGGATATTAGCATCATAAAGTTATTATGGGAAAACCATGGTCCCTGGAACCAGATCTACGTGTGACAGATGATATTTTCAAAGTGGCCACAAAAAGAGCTTCTGTCCCACGTGTTCTTCTAAAATCTTACCCCCTCCCCATAAAGAGGTGGAGCCTAGCTACCCTGTCCATCATACTCATCAGATTGTCCCTTGCTTATAACCAAGAGAATGTATGAAAGTGGCTCACTAATTTCTGAGGCCAGGCCATAAAAGACAGTGGTACTTCTGCCTTGTTTGCTGGAATACTAATTCTTGAGCCCTTCTTACACCATGTAAGCAATCTGACAACCTTGAGGTTTCATGCTGTTAGGGAATCCAACAGCCTGTGCAGAAAGATCCCATGGGCAAGGCCCTGAGCCTATATGAAGAGAAGGGAGATGCCAGACCTCCACTCTTCCAGCTCCAGACAAGATTTGGCTATAAACACAAGAACAGCAACCATGCCAGCTTAGCCCGTCCAGGATTTCTGATCCACAGAAACCACGAGAGATAAGAAAATGATTGTCATCATTTTAAAACACTAGGTTTTAGAATGATTCATTATGTGGCAATAGCCAAATAGAACAAGGCCTATGTTAGCTCGCACTGCCGTGAAAAGCAACACGGATCGGATGGCTTAAATGGCAGAAATTTATTTTCTCACGGTTTTGGGGGCTGGAAGTCCAAGATCGAGTTTCTGGCCCGTTTAGTGCCACGTGAGGGCTCTCTTTCTGGCTTGTGGATGGCTGCCATCTCACAGTGTCCTCACATGGCCTTTTCTCAGTGTGTGTGCATGGTGGGGGAGGGGGAGGAAGGGGAGAAGGGAAGGGAGGGGAAGGGAAGGGAAGGAAGGAAGACGCTTAAGACCTCATTTAAAATTACCTCTTTAGAGATCTCTTCTCCAAATACAGCCCCCCCTCCGGGGTTGAAGCTTCAACATACGAATTTGGGGGAGAACCCAACATTCAGCCCACAACAGTATCTGAGTTCAGATGACACTCTACCACTGTAAAATATACTCAGACTGAGCAACTGTTCACTGGTAGGAGAGAACATGCTAGATAGTCGTTTGCCACTTCCTGGCTCGGCCAGAAAAAAAAGGTTTTTTGTTTTTTTTTTTTTTTTCCCTTTCCTAAGCAGGGAGAAAAAGGACAGTCTGCTCTTCTGAGGTGGTAGAACTCGCTGTTTCAAAGCACAGAGGGAAAAAAAGAAAACTATATAGGACAGAGGGTTCTTTTTATTTTCTTTTCAAAGTGGGAGAGTGTAAGTGTGTGTGTGTGTGTGTGTGTGTGTGTGTGTGTGTGTGTAGAGTGTGCATGAGGGGTGTGTGTATGTGAGTGTATGTGTATGTATAGTGTGTATGATTGAAAAGGAAACACATAAATACAAATACATGGAACACATGTCTTTAAGACATAGATGTAACTGTGTTCCGTCCCTTTCCTCTGGAAAAATCAGTTCATATAAGCACCCACATTTAGAGCCTGAAGGACAAAATTTGGGAAGTCAGAGAGTTTTGTGTCTAAGATAAGTGTTCTCCCATATCTTTTCTTAGAGCAATTAAGTGCTGGACCCGTTCACTGTAACATGTCACAGCAGGTTGTATTTTTTTCTTTGGCCGTGAATCCATATTATTAAAAACACAAGACATAGTGTGAGAGAGAGACAAGGAAACTTTGGGGGGTGATGGATATGTTTATTATAAACATATTATCTTGGTAATAAACATTATTTGGTGATAGGATCACAGGTCTCTGCATATGTCCAAATTAAATTTACGGGATTTTTTTTTTTTTTTGTATGTCAATTATATATCAATGAAGCTGCTAAGGAAGAAGCCAATCAGTATTTCAAAAATCATTTTCAGGGCGCCTGGGTGGTGCAGTCGGTTAAGCGTCCGACTTCAGCCAGGTCACGATCTCGCGGTCCGTGAGTTCGAGCCCCGCGTCAGGCTCTGGGCTGATGGCTTGGAGCCTGGAGCCTGTTTCCGAGTCTGTGTCTCCCTCTCTCTCTGCCCCTCCCCCATTCATGCTCTGTCTCTCTCTGTCCCAAAAATAAATAAATAAACGTTGAAAAAAATTAAAAAAAATCATTTTCCTTTTTTTAAAATATGAAATCTATTATCAAATTGGTTTCCAGACAACACCCACTGCTCATCCCAACAGGTGCCCTCCTCAATGCCCATTCAAAAATCATTTTCCTTGGGGCGCCTGGGTGGCGCAGTCGGTTAAGCGTCCGACTTCAGCCAGGTCACGATCTCGCGGTCCGGGAGTTCGAGCCCCGCGTCAGGCTCTGGGCTGATGGCTCAGAGCCTGGAGCCTGTTTCGGATTCTGTGTCTCCCTCTCTCTCTGCCCCTCCCCCGTTCATGCTCTGTCTCTCTCTGTCCCAAAAATAAATAAACGTTGAAAAAAAAAATTTAAAAAAAAAAAACAAAAATCATTTTCCTATTTCATGTACACGTTAAATCCTGTCCCGTCAGGATGGTTTTTGTTTCTCATTTCCCCTTCAATTCCATGGAGTAAAAAAGCATGTTACAGAGTGATACATAGGACCCCTTAATGGTATATACAAATTTAGCTACTCACTGAAACAACTACAATTTGTGCATACCAGAAAACTCCACAGAGTTGAATAACCAATAAAGGAAAGTAGCTGGTCAGTTGGGTTGCTTAAGGTCAAGAGATCTCTTCAGCTTCTGAATTTCCAGGTTCCCATTTGTCAGATAGAAAAATGCTTTCTACTCCCTTCATTCTTTCTATGGAGGAAGAGTTTAAGAAATTACAGAAGGAACTTTCAACCACTTCGTTCCAACAGACTACACAAACAAAATGTTTTAACGCTACTCAATGACCAAACGATAGATGGTTAAGACTTTCATATGATGTTCGGTTAGAATCAATCTAGTGAACTAGATTGATCTCTATTTAAATTTTTTTATGTTTATTTATATTTGAGAGACACAGGGACAGACAGACAGAATGCAAGTGGGGGAGGGGCAGAGAGAGAGGGAGACCCAGAATCCGAAGCAGGCTCCAAGCTCCGAGCTGTCAGCACAGAGCCCGACGGCGGGGCTCGAACTCACAGACCACGAGATCATGACTTGAGCTGAAGTCAGATGGTTAACTGACTGAGACATCCAGGTGTCCCTAGATTTATCTGTATTTAATCATTCATTTTAGTTCATGGTCAAATGAAGAATGAAAAAAAAAGAAGGAAAACTTTAAAAATAAACCGTAGTTAAGAGAATGAAAAGACAAACCAAAGAGTAGGAGAAAATATTGGGAAGAAAATCCGATAAAGGACTGTTATCCAAAATACACAAAGAACTCTTAGCGAGGAATAACAAGAAAGTGAACAATCCCATTTAAAAGGGAGCAGAAGGGGCGCCTGGGTGGCGCAGTCGGTTAAGCGTCCAACTTCAGCCAGGTCACGATCTCGCGGTCCGGGAGTTCGAGCCCCGTGTCGGGCTCTGGGCTGATGGCTCAGAGCCTGGAGCCTGTTTCTGATTCTGTGTCTCCCTCTCTCTCTGCCCCTCCCCCGTTCATGCTCTGTCTCTCTCTGTCCCAAAAATAAATAAAAAAAGTTGAAAAAAAAAATTTAAAAGGGGGCAGAAGATCTGAGCAGACACCTCACCAACAGTGATTCACAAATGGCAAGCAGCGTATGAAAAGATATGTTGTGCTTAGGGAATTAGAAATGAAAACAACAATGAGATACCGGTAGACGCCTATTAAGATGGTTAAAAGAGCATTTGACATACGGACAACACCAGATGCTGGAGATGATGCGGGAATCAGAAAGTCATATTTATGTTGGTGGGAATGCAGAATCCAATAGCCGCTCTGGAAGACAGTGTGACAGTTTCTTACAAAAGTAAACATACCATACGATCAATCAGTCACGCTCCTGGGTTTTTACACCAGTGAGTTGAAAACCTCTATCCACCTAGAAGCTCTGCTCAAAATTGCCACAAGATGACCTCTGTTAGGTCTCTAGGTAAATAAATGAAGTAAAATAAATGAAGTGGAAGGGGCTACAAACTGTATGCGTCCAACCGTATGGCATTTTGGAAAAAGTGTAACTATGCAGACCATGAAATGCCTGGTGGTTGCCAGGGATTGGTGAACAGAGAGGAACGAATAGCAGAGCACAGAGGGTTTTTAGGGGAGTGAGGCTATTCCGTATGATACAACAGTGGTGGGTATATGTCATTATACATTTGTCAAAACCTGCAGAATGCACAACGAGTGAACCATAGGATAAACTATATAGACTTTGGGTGATAATGATGTGTCATTGCAGGTTTGTGAGCCGAAACGAATGTACCCTCCGGTGGGGAATATTGATAGTTGGGGAGGCTGTGCATGGAGGGGGCAGAGGTAAGTGAAAAATCTTTGTACTTCATACTCAGTTTTTCTGTGAACCTAAAACTGCTTTTAAAGTAGCATCTATTAAAGTGAAGGAGCGACACCAACCCTGTTCCTAATTGCCTTGTTCATTCCAGCGGCTGACTTCTTGGAAGTAGGATGTAGGACTGTCATTATCAGCCTCACATGAAAACAAAAGAAGGAAGCATCATTTCATGAACACAAGGTGTTCTCATTTCCTCTCTCCAAAAAGTGCATTCTGAATTTCACTGTTTCCAACTTTTTCAAGAGGCTCACATCACCCTTTCCCTAAAGGAGATATTCAAAACGCTTGCCCTGATTGGGGCATTCAAGTCTTTTTGTTTGTTTGTTTTTGTTTTTATTTATTTTTGAAGGAGAGAGAGAGAGAGAGAGAGAGCATGAGTGGGGCAGGAGCAGAGAGAGAGGGAGACACAGAATTCAAAGCAGGTTCCAGGCTCTAAGGTGTCAGCACAGAGCCCGATGGGGGGCTCGAACCCACAAACTGTGAGATCATGACCTGAGCTGAAGCTGGACAGTAAACTGACTGAGCCACCCACGCGCCCCTGGGGCGTTCAATTCTTGATTTCAGCTCAAGTCATGATGCCAGGGTCATTGGATCGAGCCCCACATTGGGCTCTGCGCAGAGCATGGAGCCTGCTTAAGATTCTCTCTCTGTTTCCCCCGACCCTCTCCCCCACTCCTGCTCTTTCTCTAAAATAATAATAATAATTAATAATAATAAACACTTTCCCTGATTAAGTCTTTAATGTGGAGTCCTATGTTTTAGCTGCTATTATATTTCATAGAAGTAATCATGGTGGAGTGAGGCAAGGAAGAATAAAGGTGGACCCATGAATTAGTGGAGTTACCAGCAGGTGGCCAGTTTAATCCAAGCTGTTCACTTTAGAATAAGCTGAGAACCACAGAGTCTTCAATTATGATGGCACAATTTGCTTCAACCTGTTACTCAGCCATAAAAAAGAACGAGATCTTGCCATCTGCAAGAACACGAATGGACCTAGAGGGTATGATGCTAAGTGGAATAAGTCAAAAGAAGACAAATACCATATGATTTCACTAATAAGTGGAATGTAAAAACCAAAACAAACACATTAAAAAAGAAACAAAAACAAAAAAAAAAACCCCAGACTCTTAAATGTAGAAAACAAATTGGCAGTTGACAGAGGGGAGGTGGGTGAGGAGATGGGGAAAACAGGTGAAGGGGATGCAGAGAACACTTATCACGATGAACACTGAGTAATGTGTAGAATTGTTGAATCACTATATTATACCCCTGAATACTGTCTGTTTTTTTATAGACATAATTTATTGTCAAATTGTTTTCCCTGCAACACTCAGTGCTCATCCCAACAAGTGCCCTCCTCATTGTCCATCACTCACTTTCCCCTCTCCCCTGCCCCTCCCCCCATCAACCCTCAGTTTGTTCTCTGTATTTAAGAGTCTCTTATGGTTTGCTTCCCTTTCTGTTTATAACTATTTTTCCCCCTTCCCTTCCCCCATGGTCTTCTGTTAAGTTTCTCAAGGTCCATATATGAGTGAAAACATGATATCTGTCTTTCTCTGATTGACTTATTTTACTTAGCATAATACCCTCCACTTCATCTACATTGCTGCAGATGGCCATATTTTATCCTTTCTCATTGCCCAGTAGTATTGCATTGTATATATAAACCACATCTTCTTTACCCGTTTGTCAGTTGTTAGACATTTAGGCTCTATCCATCATTTGGCTATTGTTGAAAGCTCTGCTATAAACATTGGGGTACACGTGCCCCTATGCATCAGCATTCCTGTATCCCTTGGGTAAATTCCTAGCAGTGCTATTGCTGGGTCATAGGGTAGATCTAGTTTTAATTTTTTGAGGAAACTCCACACTGTTTTCCAGAGTGGCTGCACCAGTTTGCATTCCCAGCAACAGTGCAAGAGGGTTCCCGTTTCTCCACATCCTCGCCAGCATCTATAGTCTCCTGATTTATCCATTTTAGCCACTCTGACCGGCATGAGGTGGTATCTCAATGTGGTTTTGATTTGTATTTCCCTGATGAGGAGTGACGTTGAGCATCTTTTCATGTGCCTGTTGGCCATCTGGGTGTCTTCTTTAGAAAATTGTCTATTCATGTCTTCTACCCATTTCTTCACTGGATTATTTGTTTTTTGGGTGTGGAGTTTGGTGAGTTGTTTATAGATTTTGGATACTAGTCCTTTATCTGATATGTCATTTCCCAATATCTTTTCCCATTTCATCAGTTGCCTTTTAGTTTTGTTGATTGTTTCCTTTGTAGTGCAGAAGCTTTTTATCTTGATCAGGCCCCAGTAGTTCATTTTTGCTTTTAAGTCCCTTGCCTTTGGAGATGTGTCGAGTAAGAAATTGTTGTGGCTGAGGTCAAGGAGATTGTTACTTGTTTCTCCTATAGGGTTTTGATGGTTTCCTATCTCACATTTAGGTTTTTCATCCATTTTGAGTTAATTTTCAGGTATGGTGTAAGAAAGTGGTCTAGTTTCATTCTTCTAGATGTTCCTGTCCACTTTTCCCAGCACCATTTGTTACAGAGACTGTCTTTTTTTCCATTGGATACTCTTTCCTGCTTTGTCAAAGATTAGTTGGCCATACATTTGTGGGTCCAGTTCTGGGATCTGTATTCTATTCCATTGGTCTATGTGTCTGTTTTTGTGCCAATACCATACCTGAAACTAAAACAACATGGCATGTTAATTATACTCGAATGAAAAATTTAAAAAAATAAATAAAATGTTAAAGAGTTTAAGGCTATTTTATGAAAGAATACTCTAGCCAAAACTCTTTGTCCTCTTTGACACATTGTTTACTTGGGGTGGAGGTAGGAGAGAATGCTGGGAGAAAATGAGAGTAGGGAAATAGGGAAAAGCATATATAAGAGCATATAAAATCCATGTGTATATTAATATGCAGTTGGAAATATTTATATGACTGCATTTAGCTTCATGGCTTCTTTGTCTCTATGCCATTCCCTTTTGAATATTTAAAAATTTTACTTTAATGTTTGTTTATTTTTGAAGGAGAGAAGGAGTGTGCGCGAGGGAGGGGCAACGAGGGAGGGAGACACAGAATCCCAAGCAGGTCCCAGGTTCTGAGGTGTCAGCACAGAGCCCACGCGGGGCTCCAACTCAGACCACGAGACCATGGCCTAAAGTCGGCCACTTAACTGACTGAGCCACCCAGATCTCCCACCTTTTTGAAAACTTAAAGCATTCAAGAAAAATTACACAAAAAAAGGAAGTCCTTTTCCTGTAGCGATTCACGTTATGTGTTAAAATCTGTAGTCTGTCTGTCGACTGGGAGTGTGTACATGCAGAATTAAGTCCTAGAAAATAATCATCAATTCTTAGCCTGCTCCCCCATTTTTATAGGGAGGGTTGAGGGCATAACCGTGTTCAGTCCCATGCTTACTGAGTTCTCTGTTCTGATATATACATGTATATCCATCCATCTATTTCGCATGGGCTGTGCGATACTGGCTTTGGGCTTTGCTGAGCTCTTCAGGGCATCCTCACGTGATCTTTGTGTAGTTGTGGGAATTCTTGAAAATTTCAAAAGGAACGGCTCCTTAGGCTACACCCTCCATTGGTTGTGAGAGAGAATACAAAGTGGGATATCTTCACATCTAAACCCTACCTCTCCTGGCTTGATAACCATCCTTGAGTGTGAATTAAATATCAAATAGTGTGACGAGTGCATTAGTTAACACAAACTGGGACTTCACTGGAAGCCTCAAGACTGAGCGTTGACTCTATGTGAGCGTTTCCTCTCTCAGGTCACCCCAGAAGGTCTACTGGGATGGAGACGCTGATCCACTGGTTTAGGACTAGGGTATGGTCAGTCTGGGTTCCCCGTCCCGCTTCCACCTTCCTTTAACAGTATGTGCTGAGATTAACTCAGCATTTTGCTTCCGAAATTCAGGAATACCCCGGGAGGTGTATGATCAAGAGATGTGGAACTGTCTCAATTTCACTCACGAGCCAGTAACCTCTACAGTACAAAGCAAATGGCTAGTCAACAGTCTGTCTCAAATTCGATACCACACAGCTTCTGGCGGTGGCTGCTGTGAGCATTTTGATTCTGCAGTCCTGTTGCTGGCTTTCACAAAGCATGAATGGGAAAATAATGAGGAAGAAAAATAGTCTAATGCGAGGTGGCTCATATCAGAACAAGGGCAACTGAGAATAAGAAATGGCACGCACCTGCCTCTCAGGGCTTGTCTGTAGGGGGGCAGGCCAGCATGTTTCTCTTCTAAGGGCACAGATAAGGGGCCAGCCGTTGAGAAGAGAAAAAATGGTGAATTGAAGGAAAGGTTTTAAATTTTAAAAGACCAGTTGAAAGAAGGTCCCATTGGCTGCCGGAGAAATACATGAACCGTGTAGGAAGGGAGATGGGTCCACAGCTTCCTTGCTCTGTTTCCAGGTTTCTTTCATCAGCAAGAAATCATTTCTTCTCCCCAAACCCTGCTGCACTAAAATCAAGTTTTCATTCTCATTGGCCATGGGGATAGCAACATCTTTGATCTTCAGCTTACTGAAGCACCTCCCTCCTGTTCTCCTGCAAAGTACGCTTTTATGACTTAAGGGCATTTTGATAGCGTTCTCCCAAACCCAGTTGCGTTATCATCTGGAATAGTAAGGAGATGTGTCGCTCATCAGGTGATACCATGCTAGAATCATAAGGAAACTTCTGTGAGGAAAAAAAAATAGCCATAAAGGTTAGAGAGAATAGCTTTTTAAACATTTGTGTTGGCTTTGTAAGGGGACACGCTTCCTGTACCATGTCCCGTCTGCTTATCCACGCGTCTGCTGTTGAGAAATCAAAGTTACACTCTCAAAATAGTATGGAGTGGGTTTGAAAGGTTTCCATTCTGAAGGACGTGTGAAAGTACGACTTAGAAAAATCTCCTTGATGTACATCTGGCGTGTGAAATGTCTAAAATGTGGTAGAAGTCTTTTAGGTCAAAAAACAATCTTTTCTGTTATGGAACGTGGTTTACAAACAAACAGTTCATCAAATACATCCATTTGGACCCAGGAGAGAAATTGCCCTTTTTTTTCTTCAGCTGGGCAGAGGAAAGAAGGTATCTCCTTAGGTCGGAAAGACAGACACTCTCTCGCTGTATCCAGTTTAACTATCTACTTATTAAGGGAGCAAAACTTCACTGAAATATTTTTCTTCATATATTTTTTTCATGTTTTATTTATTTTTGGGAGGGAGAGAGAGAGAGTGAGCGCAAAGGGCGGAGGGGTAGAGAGAGGGGGACAGAAGATCCAAAGTGCGTCCAAGCTGACTGCATTGAGCCTGATGTGGGGCCTGAACTCATGAACTGTGTGATCATGGCCTCATCCGAAGTTGGACACTCAACTGATTGAGCCACCCAAGCGCCCCTCAGTGAAGTCTTGAGAGAAGGATAGAGAGAAAGGTTTCTAACTACAGAAGTTCGTGGTAGCCAGATAATTCAAGTCTAAGTTGTAAAGCATTTAAGCCAAGTTCAAAAATCTGTCCATAGACAGACATCTAATTCACAGACAAATAATTCACCAATACATAGAAGGAAAAATGTCAGCTCTTTAGAAGATTGAGACTTCAGTGTTTGGTCAAATATTCGAGACCAGTGAGGAGATCTTTGATGCCCTCTGGTGATACTGACCATGCACATGGCAAGAATAAGCAAAAAACTGGAACCTTTTGGTTAGTTTCACCAAATGTTGCTATTTTTATCATACTCACTTTCGCTATTTTTCTCTACATACCTTCCCACACACACTGTATGCACCTCCCTTTCTTCCTGTTGAACTGTTGGAAAGCGCACAGAAGACACTGGTATCTCACCCCTACGTGCCATCTCTTCAGAGCAAGGGCGTTGTCTCACATACCCACAATATCATGGTCGTATGTAAGCATTTAATATGGATAAATAAATTGTGCATGTCAAACAGATCAGGTTTGAAATTCTCTAATTCTCTAGAAATGCCCTTTTTGCTGATTTCCCTCTTCCATTCAGGATCCCATCGAGGGTAGCTCATGGCATTTCGCTGTCATATCTCTTTGGGCTCCTTTTAATCTTGAACGGCTCCCTTGCCGCTTTTTTCTTTCATGCCGTTGAAAGTTTTTGAAGAATCCAGGCCAGTTGTGGGTAGAACGTGTCGCAAACTGAATTTGTGGATTTCTTTTGTCATGTTTTAATTAAAAAAAAATTCTTTTTTACATTTATTTATTTTTTGAGAAAGAGAGAGAGAGACAGAGCACAAGTGGGGGAGGGGCAGAGAGAGAAGGAGACACAGAATCTGAAGCGGGCTCCAGGCTCCAAGCTGTCAGCACAGACCCTGACGCGGGGCTCAAACTCACAGACATCGAGATCATGACCTGGGCTGAAGTCGGACGCCCAACCGACTGAGCCACCCAGGCGCCCCTCGTCATGTTTTAATTAAGATCACATGTGTTCGGCAAAAATGTTACATGGGTGAGTTAAGGGTCTTCCTATCACTTTATATCCAGAGGCGCATTTCTCCCATTACTGATGATGCTGTGTTTGAGCCCTTAGGTAAGGGCTCTGTGTGGTAAAGGGACTTTTCATTGCTTTTTAAGAATCACTAGCAATCTGAGGTTGAAAGCCTTGCGAGCAGGCAGATTTCTCCCCTACCGTGGTAGACAGCATAAGACCACCCCCATCCCCACATCCCTAAAGATGTCCTTGCCCTAATCCCTGAGATTTGTGCATCTGTTAGGTTAGAGGACAGGGAAGGGGAATGAAGGTGGCAGAAGGAATTAAGGTTGTTAACCAGCTGACCTGATTATAGGGAAGTTAGCCGGGACTATGCAGGTGAGTGCAGTGTGTAATCACAAGCGTTTTTAAAAGAGGAAGATGGTAGGGCGGGGGCGAAGTCGGCAAGAGATGTGTTTCAGGTAGGATGATTGGAGATTTGAAATATGCTTGCTTTGAAGGTAGAAAAAGGGAACAGCACGCCCAAGAATGCAGCATCTTCTGGAAGCTGGCCATGGCCAGGAAACTTTGACCTGTAGGGCTTCCAGAAAGGAATGCAAGCCTGTCGATACCCTGATTTTAGCACAGTGGGTCCACACCTGACTTCTAACCTACCAAACTGTAAGTTAACAAATTCGTCTTGGTTTAAGCTCTTAAATTTTTGGTAATCCGTTACAAAAGCATTGGAAACCCAATGCTCCTCCTAAAATTGAATCTGTTTCATTGCAACATTTATTGGTGATCCTTTGTCTGAATCATTTCTTATTTGGGGACATGTAAATGATGGTGTTTACTGTGTCACTTTTTCCTCAGTCCATAACTGGCATTCTTAAAGAAGAGCTTCCCCTTCTTTTTTTTTTTTTTTCTTCTCTTTCCCTTTTTCTGTCTTGAGCATCATTACAAATAAATAGATCTTTTTTTTTAGCTAATTAATTTATTTTGAGGGGGAGAGAGTGCACACTAGTAGGGGAGGAGCAGAGGGAGAGGAAGAGAGAGAATCCCAAGCAGGCTTCGCACTGTTAGCGCAGAGCCCAACTCAGGGCTCGAACCCACAAACCAGGAGATAATGAGCTGAGCCCAAATCAAGAGTTGGATGCTTAACCTACTGAGCCACCCAGGTGCCCTACGTTTGCCAGGTATTTCTAATGTGCTTAGCAGATTGAAAACCCCTGAAATAGATGTAGTAAAACTAATTCTCTGCACTGAAAATATATGCACAATAGCAAGTAGATCAAATTTTAAAAATTCCTAATACATCATTTTAATGCAGTCCCAGTAAACATACCCCCAAGGTTTCTGCATGCTTAAATGTACACAACATCTTTCTAGGTGAAAAATGAAGATCTAGGGGTGCCTGGGTGGCTCAGTCGGTTAAGCGTCCAACTTCGGCTCAGGTCATGATCTCACGGTCCGTGAGTTCGAGCCCTCCGTCCGGCTCTGTGTTGACAGCTCAGAGCCTGGAGCCTGCTTCGGATCCTGTGTCTCCCTCTCTCTGCCCCTCCCCTGCTTATGCTTTGTGTGTGTGTCTCTCCCTACCCCTCCTCCCTCTCTGTCTCTGTTGGTCTCTCTCAAAAATAAACAAACATAAAAAAATTAAAAAGAGATAGCTGGCAAACTTCTGATTCTTAAGGCCCAGGTATATCCCAGACTGACTCAGTATCTCCACATGGCACACATAGATAGCATCAGTGCCTCTGAAGTTTCTAGGTGATGGCGATGCCCAATAAAAGCTGAGAACCACTGATTTATTTGGGAGGGGGGTGGGGAGAAGGATCCTTTAGAAGCTTGATATGAAGGAAAAGAAAGGGGGGGGAAGTGTTTTAAAATCCATAGTATTAGTGCCATTTTTTCATTTGCTTCATGTATTTGTAATAGTTAAATCTTCATCGTGAGCTGGTTCTTAGCATTATAAAGATCTTTGTCAAATTCGCTGCTTTTCGGTCTGAATTCTGCCTCGTCTGCCCTCAGAATTGCTGTCTGTGGTTTCTTTTTCTTTTATTTTTTCTGCCAGGTTGTGTTGTGTTGAGTTTGTTGTGTGCATCTCAATTTTTTAGGTTAAGATAAGCCCATTTCATATTGTTTCTATAACGTGTCATATATGGTCATATGTATATACACACACGCTATTACATGCCTTACTGTATATCTGTGAGCTACAAGCTGGGAGCAGAGCCCCGGAGTTCTTCACGAGCTCTTCATCCCCTGAGAGTGGGGAAAGCCGAGCTCTGATCTCAACCTGGTAATTCATGCAGCAGCTTAGAATAAAGTTAGAAGAACCCCGAGTGGAGACTGTTTGTGTCTTGCAGGGAAGGGAGTCCTCGTTGAAGCCTCAACTCCAGCTGATTATGAAAATTAGTGTTGGGACAGATACTAAAAATGCTAAGACAAGGCAGAGCTAAATGAATCACACCTACCAACCCATGCCCTGCCTTAGGAAATTGGAAGTGAGGTCTGTGGTCTAGTTTCGAAGATCAGTGGTTACCATGACAGTGGCAGCGTCCCTGCATGGGGCCCAGCTTGTGGGGAAAGTACTGAGGCGTGTGCACGCTGGCACGCTTATTGATCTGGCTCCTTCTGCTTTCCCCAGCATCCCAGAGTGACCAGGGAGAAGTCAAGTAGAAGATCTTTCTCTGATGTTAAAGTGCTAATGCACACTTATTCTGAACAATATATATCTACCTTATTTGAACGATACATTTGGTCCCAGCTTAATCCTAAGAAGCTATATTTACCGCTTTTCTGTTTCTCTGTGCTCTATTTTCTTTGCTGCTTTTGCCAGAGCGCCCTTATTTATTAGGAAGAATTGGGATATTTTTGTGCCTCTGATTATACGGATGTTAATTATTTGTAGGCTACCCTTAGTTCTGTTTCCTTTATTTAGGTACCTACTGTTTGTTTTGACAGACTTCCACCTGTTTGATAATTCGTGAGCTGCTCTAACGTCTCTTCGTGTCTCTTTCTCCTTTGGGTTTTTTTTGTTTTGTTTTGTTTTTGGTGTTGAATTATGTCTACTGGGTCAGAATCTGTCACCTTTACGCACCGTTTTTCCACCTTGACCTCACCTGTTTCCTTTAACCTTCAATCTGTCATTAAACATACTTAATGCTTCCTAGTCGTCCTTTTGCTCCAGTTCACTCTGACTTTCCCAGTGGTTTCAAGCTGTGCCTTCACAGGTCCTTAGGAAATGTTCGTGAGGACAGCGGTTCCCTGGGGTTAACAGGTTCCCATTGTTTGTAGCCTTATTGTGTGAGGCAGAGCTTGGCTGGATGTGAAATTCCTGGCTCACGCTTTGTTTTTGGAGTTTCCTTAAAATGGTGCTCTCCACTGTCATGGTTGATGACTGTTGAAGAGCCTGATGCCAACTTCATTTTTGTTTGCTTGTTTGTTTTTAAGTAACTTAGTTGTTTCACTTGGAGGTCCGGAGGATTTCTTTTCTTTATCATTAATATCTAATATCTAGGATATGCCTTAGAACTCATGAACCTGGTTGCATTTCTTTTTTTTTTTTTAATGTTTACTTTTGAGAGAGAGAGAGAGCATGCATCAGAGTGGGGGAGGGGCAAAGAGCGAGAGGGAGAGAGACAGAGTCTGAAGCAGGCTTCAGACTCTGAGCTGTCAGCACAGAGCCTGACTCGGGACTCGAACTCACGAGTCGGGAGAACATGACCTGAGCTGAAGTCAGACGGTTCAACCGACTGAGCCACCCAGGTGCCCCTAGTTGCATTTCTGTGAGTATTATCATAGAGTCTTGGAATGTCTAACATCATTTTCTTTGTTTCTAGAAAAGTTTTCTTAGAGTGCATCTCACGACACTGGGATAGAGTGGTTCCTAAACGTCATAGTTCTCACTCTCCTGGAGTTGACAGTCCGATGGGAGAGAAAAATAGTAATTTAGAAATCCCCCTGTTGATACAAAAAGGGGAAGTACAAACTCTGATCAGTAGTCTGAGGGAAAAAATAGGGGGGGAGTATAAGAAACTCATGTGATTTAACCTGAGAGCATGGAGAAGGCTTCCCTGAAAAAAGCTCACTTAGGTGAGACCTCAAAGGTGAGGCTGCTGATTACTCAGCAAGGTTACAGCATGTGCAAAGGTCCTGTGGCAGCAATGGGAGTGGCATGTTGGAAGGAGAGGAGGAAGAGAAAGATGTGTGTGCCTGATCATGAGAGCTGTGAATAATATGTTGTGGATTTTAGCCTTGATCATAACAAGAGAGGAAAATCGCTGCTAGATCAAATGCTTTGTGTGTGAGTGGAGTGTGAATACTGTGTGCCCTGATTAGAGTTGGATTGTTCAGTAATAATTCCAGCTTCTTCGTGGAAAGTAGATGGTCAGTGCACCAGAACGAGTGTTAGAAATGGTGGAATTTCAGACAAGGATGGTGTGGCATTAAAGAGAAAATTATACATCGGAGAGCTGTCTCAGACATACAGTAGAGAGGAGTTGGTGATAGAATTGAGTTGGGTTGAGGGTTCAGCCTTGATGTGTTCTCACACATAATGTCTGTTCTGGGGGCAATTACGTGGTGGGAAGTGTGTGATGCATTGGGATTGAGCCATTGAAGTGAACACCATGTAGTGAGGACGTTACGATCCATTCTCGAATATGTTGAGATGGGAGGTCCATTTTTGTTACTAAAATGGACTTGTTGAATCGGCTGTCGTATACGTCAATCTGGTGGTCTCTGCTCAGGCAAGACAGCGTGATCCTTACCATTGCAGGGTGTCCCGTTAAGAGGCAGTGCCCCCAGAATGAACCCTTGGATGATGCCTTTGGCCATTGAAGAGGATAGTTAAATATCAGGATTATTGGGATCTCTCCTGCTGGTGTCGTCTCTTCATTAAATAAAACAGGATTTTAAAGAGCCCAGATAAGGCCAGGAGCCCTCGGTGTTGTGGTGAACATGCTTGGCCGTGTCTGTGGTTGTACTACAGTGATTTTTGTATATATATAATGAGGTAGCGTGTACTCTCTCGTGGGAGCTGAAATGACTTCAAAGAAATCTTCACCCATCTTCCTTTCTGCAGGAGAGGAGGCAGGTGCCTGTGGAGTGAGTGAATAGGATACGGAAGGTGGAAAAGCAGCCCAATTAAATTGCAGCAGGCTGATGGAAGGGAATAAAACTTTGCAAAGAAAAAAAAAAAAGGCACAGTATCTCTGGTCAGCCAGTAAGTTTAAAAAGAATTGGGAAAATACAGTAAGAAAAAAAAAAAAAAACCAGCCCACCAGCTCTGTTAGTTTTCCTCTCTGACCATCACTGTATTAATTGATTGGCACTTGGTGATAAGAAGTGCTTTCGTTTGCTCCATTTCCCGATAAAAATGTCACTGGCAAAATCAACATTGATTTCAGAGAAGCATCTGGAATTAGAAAGCTAGGGAGTCTGTTGCACAAATGTCTTGGCCAGTTGGCTATAGAAAGGAGTGAGAGTGGAGGTTCCTTGATGGCTTCCAGGGACCGATGAGTTGCAAGATCCCTGTAATTTCACCAGGAGTAGAGAGTTGGCTGATGGCAAACTGAAAGAAATTTGAAAGTTACGCCCAACAACTGCTCTTTGGCCAGATTCCCCATTCCTACCTTCTTTTCTTTATCACAATTTTGAATATATATAGTGATTATAAAATGGGACTGGTTTGGTTGGAATCTTAACCACCTATCTAGCCAAAATACGGTTTTTTTTTTTAAGTTTTTATTTAGTTGGGAAGGAGAGAATGAGAACATGTACACACAAGCAGGGGAAGGGCAGAGAGAAGGATAGACAGAATCCCGAGTGGGCTCCGTGCCATCAGCTCAGAGCCAGATGCGGGGCTTGAACTCACAAAACTATGAGATCATAACCTGAGCCGAGGTCGAGTCAGATGCTAAACCAACCGAGCCACCCAAGCACCCCCAAAATCTGGTATTTGAATGATTGCATTTGGCGTTCTCTTTGCTCGCACCCACTCACACCCGCTGGCCTCCTGTTACTCTAGGAGAAAGGACGTAAGAGAGGTGAGCAGAGTAGTGGACACGCACAGCCACCAGGAAAACAGCGAGCCACTTCAGGTGCCACCTCGCTGCATGTTTGCCCTGCGCATCTGGGCTGGTGGCTCGACACACACACCTTGAGTTTCCTCCCTAATCCATTTTGACTCTGCACCGAGGGCAGCCTCTCGCCGTGTTCTCGCTAATTGTCTCTGACATGCGGTTGGCAACCCTGTTTGTGAGGCTCTGTCTATATTCTGTGCTAGGTTGGCCTCACCCCTTGGGAGATGAGAAGATGTGTGTCTTTGAATGAAAAGATCTGAGCATGCAGTCAAGATGTGCTCCTGTGATCCCTTAATATACTTGAAGCGGGGGCCCCTTTTATTGTCTCTCAAACACCATTTCCCAAACGCGCTGTCAGCCTAGGCTTCAAAGTGCCCTTACAGAGAGAGCTCCTGATGTCTCCGGCTGGAAGACAAAGCTAAGGACAGACTCAACCCTGCTGCTCTCCGCTCAGGGCCTGAGCATATGTCAGGAGGAAGCACTGTTTTTCCCCACTGAGGTGGGGGGTAGACGCAGGATGTTTGAATTTTAGAGTCTTCCAGTGTTTCCTGAAGACGGTGGGGGTGGGGGGAAGCGTGGGTGTCTTCTTAGTGCAGTGCTGATTGTACAAATGAGAACACACGTGGAAAATGAAACACGAAGGAACTCAGATGTTATCTTACTTGGCAGTCGAGGTATTTGAGTCGGATGATGCTCTCCTGCTCTTAGGATCTTTTCAGAAACGGAAGGCAATTCGTGAGTCAAGAGCCATCCGGAACAGCCTTTGCAGGCCAGACTGGACTCTCTGACTGTAGTATGAAGACATCAGTCTTCGCCTGGGATCATAACTGCAATACTACCTTGACTTTTCATTAGAATATCACAATACACAATGCGGTACAGGGCACCTTATTCTCTATGTCTCGTGAATCCTTCTATGTTCTTGGAGCTCCGTGCCCTCCAGCACCCATGGCCCCCCTTTTGCTCCTTTGTTCACTCTGCCTTAGGGAAGGGCAGTTCTGATAAGATGATACATTTGAGAAAAACAACTGAGCTTGCTTGGCTCAACTCAGCCCTTCTTCTTTTGAGCTGGGAGCCAGCCATTCATTCATTCCACCAATAGGATTGGGAGCTTATGTATATCAGGTACCATTCTAGCCACTGGCGTTGAAGCAAATAAAATAGACAAATGTGAATAAAAAAGAGCACTCTTACGTTCTAAGAGGAGCTACAGGAAATAAATGTAATGAATGTAAGTGCTTTTAAAGTGGCGTGTGTTCTCATGATGGGTGCTGAACAGTGTGTAGGATTATTGAATCACTGTCTTGTACACCGGAAACTGATAAGACACCGTGTGTTAACTCAGAATTAAAATGAAAAACTTGATACAAAAAAGAAAGTGGCAGGTGTTGAAGGACAAAAAAATGCAAAGCAGAGGGAAGAAATACCGAGCGGTGGGTGTTGAAATTTTAGAACGGAAGGCCAGGCCTGAAGCAGAATTCCTATAGGTTTGGACAAACAGCAAGGATCCAGATTGGCTAGAGCGCAGAACTAACCTAAGTTGACCAACTTCCCCCGCCAGGGAAGGCAGTCAGGAAGAATGGGATTCTGTGTACACCTGAAGGACAGATGACAACACTTGCTGACAGATGATAGGCACACGAGGAAAAGATCAGCCTCAAGAATGTACACTCACAGGAAAGATTTTGAACTGGGTAACCGAAGAATGGATTTGCAGTTAGGCGGAAGGACTGGGAAAGCGGTTGGCGGGGGTGGTGGGGGAGGGTGGGGGGTAAAAATCAGGAGTTCGGTTTTAGACACCTTGAGTTTAAGATGCTTACTGGACATCCATGTGGAGATGGTCATCAGGGGATTTGATGGACGGTTCTGGTGTTCAGAGGGGAAGCCCAGACTTGACATCAGCTCGGAGATGCGATTGAAAGTCACGGGCCTGCATGAGACCACCCAGAAGGTGAGTGTAGTCAGAAAAACAAACGCGGTCCGAGGGCTAATCCCTGGACACTCTGATATTTAGAAACGCAGACAGTAGGAAGGAGCAACAGAGGAGCCCGGGAGAGGTAGGAGAGCTGGGTGGGGTGAAATATGTCTGAGCACAGGATCCATTGCTTATCCTCTGGGGGACGCCTGGTCTGTGTGGGCAATTCTGCCCCGGGCCTGGATCTGTGTGGGCAATTCTGCCACGTTCTGCTTTTGGGTGTTCACGGTGCTGCTTGGCTAGTAAACTTGAATGGCGGCGTGTGCTTCAACCTGATCCCAAGTTGCGCTTGAATTTCTTGTAGAACTGTTGAGAACCGAGTGGGAGAGAATGGTGTTCTATATCAGGGCTCCTGATAGGAACCTAAGAGAAAAACTGAAAAAGTGCATTTGGTCTAGAAAATTAAACAATTCTTTGTATGATTTTGGGTTTTTTTTTTTAAGCCAAGAACCAAACAATTCTTTTTATGATTTTTGTGTTTTTTTTAAGCCAAAGCCAGCTTCATTTATTTTTTAACAAATGAAGGTAAAACATTTTGAAAATGTACTGTAGTATTTTTGTACAATATTTAGATTGAGTTTCCCTTGAATACTTACTCCTTACGGTGCATTGAGTTCTTCCTGGTGTTCTTTGCTGTTCTGTATTTCAGCATGTTTTGGGGTGGTTGTGTGTCTGAGGCCTTGGTAATGAAGTGATCTTGTTTGAATGTTGACGTTTTCTTTCTAGTAGACACATCTGAGCAGATTTACAAAGTCAGCCTATAGCCACTGCTTGAAGTCACTTGGGACCAGTAATCAACATTGTCTGACAGGATCACGTATCGTGTGTGGGTTTGGAATATGCCAAAGTGTGAAGAGAAGAAAAAAATGCAAAGGCGTTCCCCACCTAACAGAATCTCACATCTTTACCACTGTGGTCCTAACATTTTCTGATTTCCTCAGGGAATGGTGCTTCTTCTCTTCTTTTGGAAAAAACAGCTATTTAAAAAAAAATTACTTTGGTGAATTTATCCAAATGCTAAAATTAATCTTTCTAGTAATAAATGACCATTTCAATTAAGTTCATGCAAGTTCATTGTAAAACATGAGCTTTATACTGAGGTAGGTAAAAAGGAAAAAGAAAACCAAGTCATAAGATTTGCTTTTCTTTTTCTTTTCTTTCCCAAGATTGGAATACAAATAAATAGGTATTAATAATTCGCTGTCTATACTTATTTTTTTCACCTACACAGTATTTGAATGTACTTCCGAAATGCAGCCTGTATACACGCTTTGAAAACCGATTTTAACCACTTCCTGCTGTATACACAATTCTGGTAAATATTCCATGAATGCTACATGAAAAGAAGATGCATTTTCTGTTTTCAAAAACTAGAGCTTGATAAATACCACTAATTAAAATGACCTTCCTGGGGCACCTGGTTGGCTCAGTTGGCTGAACATCCAACTTCGGCTCCGGTCGTGATCTCACAGTTTGTGAGTTCGAGCCCTGCGTCAGGCTCTGTGCTGACAGCTCAGAACCTGGAGCCTGCTTCGGATTCTGTGTCTCCCTGACTCTCTCACCCTAACCCACTCGCATTCTGTCTCTGTCTCTCTCAAAAATAAATAAACATTAGGGGCGCCTGGGTGGCTCAGTCGGCTGAGCGTCCCACTTCGGCTCAGGTCATGATCTCGCGGTTTGTGGGTTTGAGCCCCATGTCCGGTTCTGTGCTGACAGCTCAGAGCCTGGAGCCTACTTGGGATTCTCTCTCCCTCTCTCTCTGCCCCTCCCTGGCTCACAGTCTGTCTGTCTCCCTCTCTCTCAAAAATAAACATTTAAAAAATTTTAATAAAAAATAAAAATAAATAAACATTAAAAATTTTTTTAAAAAATATTTAAAATGACCCTCTTGATTCTATATTCATGTAGTCTGTCTTTTTCACAACCCTTTTGGTTCTGTAAGATAATCTTAGGTTTTCCCTTTTTTGCTTTAAATTTCAGTTTTACTCAGTTTTAAAAAGTTTCTAACATGCCTTGGTTTCAGGGAGTTACCCTTCCTCAAACGGTTATAGAAAAAAGGTGGAGGTATCACAATCCCTGATTTCAAACTGTCCTACAAAGCTACAGTAACCAAAATAGTATGGTCCTGGCATAAATAAACCCACATATATATGGTCACTTAATCTCTGACAAAGGAGTCAAGAATGTAATGGAGAAAAGACAGTCCCTTCAAAATAATAGTGTTAGTAAAACTGGACCACTATCTGATGCCTTAAATGAAAAATAAATTGAGAATAGGTTGAAGAGCTGAATGTAACACCAGAAAGGGGAAAATTTGTAGAAGAAAATGCACAGTAAGCTCTTTTGACATTGGTGTTAGCTGTGTTTTTTGGACCAGTCCCTTCAGGCAAGTGCAACAAAAGCTAAAATGAATGAGATCACATCAAATTGAAAGGCTTTGCACGCTGAAGGAAACTATCAACAAAACGAAAAGGCAACTTAGTGCAAAGAATAGTACAAGTCATACATTTGATAAAAGGTTGATATCCAGAATATATAAAGAACTCACATGACTTCATATTAAAAAAAAAAAAAGTTTGAAAAATAGGCAGAAGACCTGAATAGCCATTTTTCCAAAGAAGACCTACAGATGGCCAATAGGCATATGAAAGATGCTAAGTGTTCCGAATCACCAGAGAAATACAAATCAAAATCACAATGAGCTATCACCTCACACCCACCAGATTAATTATTACTAAAATGGATGAAAAATAACAACTGTTGATGAGAAAATGGATAAAGAAGTTGTGCCATATGTCTATGTTTATATTTTGTGTGTATACACACATATATAGTGTGTGTATGTGCATGTGTGTATATATGGAATACACGTTTATGTATAAGATGGAGTATTTGTGATAGAAAAGAATGAAATCTTGGTATTTATGACAGCATAGGTGGACCTAGAGGGTATTATACTAAGTGAATTAAGTCTGATACAGGAAGACAAATACCGTATGATTTCATTGATATATTTCACTGATCTATTTCCTGATATAACACAGGAACAAAGGAAAAATAGATAGATGGATAGATGGATAAAGAAAACTGCTGGTTACCAGATGGAGGAGGTTGCAGGGGGTCCAGTGCAATAGGTGAAGGGCATTAAGAGTAACAAACTTCATGTTATAAAGTACGTCATGGGAATGTAATGTACGACGTGGTCAATAACATTGTAATAACTTTTTATGGTGACAGATGGTAACTAGACTTCTTGTGGGGATCATTTCACAATGTATAAAAGTATTGAATCACTATGACATACATCTGAAACTAATAGGATATTGCATGTCAACTCTACTTCCAAAAATTATCCTTTTGAATGGTTTTTATTTTGAATTTCACTGGATCTGTTATTAATATTGTGACCATTGGTTCTTTATTTCTTTGCATTTCCCTGGTGCGTTTTATCCATTTTCTGAATCACCTTCTTTTAAGCACATATATAGAAGATAACAAGCAGTAGTCGGAATTTTTTGACTCAAGGCATCTTATGTTTTTCTTACAAATAGGTAAATGGACTCCTATTTATTCTACCATGTAGTAAGTTATATTTGTGCTTAGAAATTTTTATTTTTTTTTGTAATATTTTTGACTTATTTCATTCTTGGCTCATAACTTTGTATGATGTATTTGACATTTTTACTCCTGTACCCCAGCCACTCCTTATGTTTAATTCTACTGTGATACTTACGTTTTGAAAAAATGAACACAGGCCTAGTACCGTTAACATTCTAAGTAGTGAAATAGTGGCAGTCAACTTTCTTCTCAGTTAAGGTCTTTTTAGAGCAATTTTAGACTTACCTCAAGCTTGAATGGAAGGACAGAGACTTCCTTAACCCCCCTCTCCTTACACACATACAATCTTCCTGATTATTGGCACCCCCCCACCAGATGGTACATTTGTTACTATCCGTGAACCCACGTTGGCACATCATTATCACCCAGAGCCTGTAGTTTATATATGGGTTCACTATTCATGTTGCGCATTTTATGAGTTTGGAGAAATATATCCACTATTGTAGTAACACAGAGTGGTTTCACTGTTCCTCTGTGCTTTGCCTATTTATGCCTCCCTCTCCCCTCATTGCTGGTAACCAGTGAGCTTTTTACTGTCTTCATAGTCGTGTTCTTTCCAGAATGTCATATAGTTGTGATCATACCGCTTGAGGAGCTTTACCAACCGGCTTCTTTCACTTAGTAATAAGCACTTATGGTTCCTCCATTTCTTCTCAAAACTTCATAGCTTATTTTTTCTTCAGCCCTAAATATTATACTATTGGCTGTATCATAGTTGATTGACCCATTTACAACTACTGAGGGATATCCTGGTTGCTTCCAGGTTTTGGCAATTATGCATAACACCGTTATAAGTCTGTGTGGGCGGGTTTTTGTGAGGATGTAAGTTTTAAGTTCATTTGGGCAAATTTCAGAGACTGTTATTGCTAAATCATACGGTAAAATCATGCTGAGTTTTCGTAGAAACCACCAAAATGGTTTCACAGTCTCAGAGGGTGGCCGTACTCTTTTGCAGTCCCACCAGCAATGAGTGAGAGTCCATATTGGTCCCCTTCCTTGCCCGTATGGGTCGTTGTCAGTGTTCTGGATTTTGGCCAATCTAACAGGTGTGTACAGAGGTATCTCATTTAAATTTGTAATTTTCTGAGAACATATGATGATAAACATATTTTCATACGCTCACTTGGCATCTGTATATCTTCTTTGGTGTGGTGTCTGTTGATGTCTTTTGCCTACTTTTTAAATTGGGTTTGTTTTCTTATTGTTGAATTTTAAGGATCTTTGTATTTCCTACATAACAATCCTTTATTATATATACCTTTAAAAATACTTTCTCTCAGTCTTCTCTTCACATCGCATTTAGCAGAGCAGAAGTTTTTGATGATGTCCATAATTGTTAGATATTTCTTCCAGGGATGATGCCTTTGGGGTTGTATCTAAAAACTGCCAGCCATACACAAGGTCTCCAAGATTTTCTCCTGTGGTATCTTCTGGCTGTTGTGTGTGTGTGTGTGTTTTTTTTTTTTTATTTTACATTTAGGTCCCTGATTCATTTTGAGTTTTGGTTTTTGTTCTTGTTTGGAAATGGTGTAAGATCTGTGTCTACATTGATTATTTTGCATGGCTTTGTCCGTTTGGCCCGGCACTGTTTGTTAGACAGCCTGTCTTTGCCCCATTGCATTGCCTGTGCTCCTTTGTTAAAGGTAAGTTGACATTATTTATGTGGGTCTATTTCTGGGCTCTATTTATGTTCATTGATCTATTTGTCTATTCTTTCACCAGTAAAACACTGTAGTACCAGAGGTAGATACACTACATATAATAAAAAAGTTAGCAAAGTTGGTTTTGAACACCAAAAAAAAAATGTAATGAGAAAAATACACTCCTTTAAGACTAACTGTAAAGCTATATAATGAAGATAGCGTAGCTTTATTCTAAGTCTTGAAGTAAGGTAGTGTCAGTCCCCTCCAACTTTGTGCTTGTCCTTCAATATTGTATCCGTGTCCTGGGTCTTAGGCCTCCACATAGAAATGTTGGAATTAGTTTGTCATTATCCACAAAATAACTTGCTGGGGTTTTGATTGGAATTGAGTGGAATCTCTAAGTCCAGTTGGTAAGAACCCACTACTGTGACAATATTGAATCTATTCATGAATATGGACTATCTCTCTTTGTAGTTCTTTTTTGATATTTTTCATCGGAATGGTCCTCAGAGATGTCTTATGTATATTTTATTACATTTATACCTAAGAACTTTATTTGGGAGTGTGCTGAAGTAAATGGTAGTGTGTTTTTAACATCAAATTTTACTTCTTCATTGTGTTATGTAAGAAAGCAGTTGGCTTCTGTATATAAATGTTGTACCTTACAGTCTTGCTATAGTCATTTGATAGTTTCAGGAGATAAGTTGTTGATTCTTCCAGATTCTTTACATAGATGATATTGTCATATACTAATAAAGGCAGTTTTATTTCTTCTTTCCCAATGTGTATATCTTTTATACCCTCTTATTGTCTTACTAAATGAGCTTGGACTTCTAGGGCGCCTGGGTGGCTTAGTCGGTTAAACACCTGACTTCGGCTCAAGATGTGATCCCATGGCTTGGTTGGTGAGTTCAAGCCCTGCATCGGGCTCTCTGCCATGTGCAAGTCCGGGAGGGGCAAAACGAGATTGAATCCCAAGCAGGCTCTGCACTGCCAGCACAGAGCTAGATTCCGGGCTCAGACTCACGAACTGTGAGATCATGACCTGAGCTGAGATTAAGCGTCGAATACTCAACCAACTGAGCCACCTAGGCATCTAGGAGATAGACACTCAGCAAAGTTTGGGGTGTGCGGTACAGTATTGCTGCCCAGTGATAGAGTGTTGCTCTTGAGATCTCTGAGAATTAATTCCTTTTAGCTGAAGCTTGATGCCAGTTGATCAGTAACCACCCATTTCTTTCTTCTCCCAACACCTGGCAACCAGTTCAGTGAGCCTACCTATACCTATACAAGGAGAATCACGTAGGACCTGACCTTCCGTGTCTGACGTACGTACCTTAACGTAGTGTCCTTCCGGGTTTATCATGTTGTCACATGTTTTCTTCTTGAAAGGCTGAGTAGTATCCCATCGTGTGTATATGCCACATTTTCTCTGATATTTCTTAGACTACATTTTATCTCTTGTGTGTGCTCAGGTGGTCTTTACATCTTGGCTATTGTGAATAGGGCCACACGTAATACACGCATGCTCATATCTCTGCAAGGTACTGCTTTGTCTTCTTTTGGAGAAACATCTAGAAGGGGGATTGCCGGATCATATAGTCCTTCTAAAGTTTTAATTCCTTGAGAAGAATTTCCACTTACCCTTTTGCATTCCTATGAAAGGTACACAGAGGTTCTACTGCATCCACATCCTCACCAGTACCTCTTATGAGGTGATGCCTCACACTAGTTTTTATTTCAGTTTTCCTAATGATTCATGCTATAGAGTCTTGTGCATAGCGCTTTTGGCCATTTATAGCTGGGTTGTTTTTTTTTTTTGAGAAAAGTCTGTTCAAATTTTGTCTCTTTGTTTCCTTTGCTCTACAGTACCTTATAGTGTGATGTAGTCCCCCTTGTCTCATTTTGCTTTTGTTGCCTGGTTTTGTTTCTTATTTTCCATGTTTTGTGGGCATGTTTTTTCATTTTTATTTTTGGTGTGCTATCCATGAAAGCATTGGGAAGACCAACGTTGTGAATCTTTTCCATGATGTTGTCTTCCCAAAATTTTAACCATTTAAGGTCATATGTTTAAGTCTTCAATCCATTTTGAGTAGTTTTTAGCATATGGTGTGAGATAAAGGTCCAGTTGCATTATTTTGCTTGTGGCTGTCTCACTTCCCCAGCACCACTTGTTGAAGAGACTGTTCGTTCCTCATGGTACATTTATGGCACCTTTGTCAGAGCTTTGCTGACCCTTCATGCTTGGGTTTATGTCAGCGATCTCTGTTCTTTTCCATTGGTCTATTTTGTGCCAGTACCACACTGTTTTGATTACTGTAGCTTTGAAATATAGTTGGAAATATCAGGAAGTGTGATGTCTCCAGCTTTGTAACATATTTTGAAATCACGAACTGTGGTGTCTTTAGATTTGTTCTCCTTTCTCAAGAATGATTTGACTATTCATGTTTTTCTGAGAGTCCATATGACTTTTTTTTTTTTTTGGTAAATTATGGCACTAGGATTTTGATGGGGATGGCACTGGATCTGCAGATCATTTTTAGTGGCAGGGATACTTGAACAATATTTGTCCTTCCAAACCATAAAAACACGGTGTCTTTCCACTTGCGTCTTCTTTAATAGCTTTTTGTGAAAGATGCAGTTACATAATTCAACTTACTATATCAAAATATTTATAATGCATTTCAGTTAAAAATTAAAAATTATTTTTCCTGAATTCACAGACTGCATTTAGTTGACATATCAGGTTAATACACTGATTTCCTTTTACTTCCATTTTATTTATTCATTCATTTATTTATTTATTTATTTTAATTAATTAATTTATTTTTTCAATATATGAAGTTTATTGTCAAATTGGTTTCCATACAACACCCAGTGCTCATCCCAAAAGGTGCCCTCCTCAATACCCATCTCCCACCCTCCCCTCCCTCCCACCCCCCATCAACCCTCAGTTTGTTCTCAGTTTTTAAGAGTCTCTTATGCTTTGGCTCTCTTCCACTCTAACCTCTTTTTTTTTTTTCCTTCCCCTCCCCCATGGGTTTCTGTTGTTTCTCAGGATCCACATAAGTTTTACTTCCATTTTAATATTACCTGGTTCTGAAAGTGAATTCCCATTCATAGTCTGGTTTTGTTTCTTTTTTGTTTTTCTTTTCGTTTAATTCCAGTTAGTTAACATGTAGTGTTACATTAGTTTCAGGTGTACAATATATTGATTCGACAATTCTATACATTACTGAGTGCTCGTCATGAAAAATGTACTCTTTAATCCCCGTCACCTATTTCACTAATCCCCCGTCTACCTCCCCTTTGGCAACTACCAGTTCTCTATAGTTAATATTCTGTTTCTTGTTCTCTCTCTCTTTTTTTTTCTCCATTTACTTGTTTATTTTGTTTGTTAAATTCCACCTATCAATGAAATTGTATGGTATTAGTCTTTTTCTGACTGACTTATTTCACTTAGCATAATACTCTATCGCTCCATCTCTGTCATTGCAAATGGCAAGATTTAATTCTTTTTATGGCTGAATAATATTCCACTGTGTGTGTGTGTGTGTGTGTGTGTGTGTGTGTGTGTGTGTGTATACATACATACTATATCTTTGTGATGGACACTTGGGCTGCCTCCATAATGTGGCTATTGTACATAATGCTGCTATAAACATCAGGGTACGTGTATCCCTTTGAATTAGTGTTTTGTATTCTTTGGGTAAATACCTAGTAATGCAATTCTGGATCATAGGGTCATTCCATTTTTAACTCTTTGAGGAACCTCCATGCTGTTCTCCACAATAGCTGCAACAGTTTGCATTCACACAAGCAGTGTAAGAGGATTCCCCTTTCTCCACATCCTCATACAACTTTTGCTTTTTCTCATGTTGTTGAGTTTAGCCATTCTGACAGGTGTGAGGTGATAGGTCATTGCTGTGTTGATTTATATTTCCCTGATGATACGTGATCTTGAGCATCTTTTCATGTGTCTGGTGGCCTTCTGGATATCTTCTTTGGAGAAAGGTCTGTTCATGTCTTCTGCCCATTTTTCGTTGGATAATGTGTTTTATTGGTGTTGAGTTGTTGTATAAGTTCTTTTTATATTTTGGATACTAACCCTTTTTTGGGTAAGTCTTTTGCAAATGTCCTCTCCGATTCAGTAAATATGTTAATTGTTTGCTTTGCATAATACGTTTTTTATTTTGATGTAGTCCCCATAGTTTATATTTGCTTTTGTTTCCCTTGCCTCAGGAGACATAGCTAGAAAAATGTTGCTACGACCAATGTTTAATTTCCTTAATCAATATTTTGTAGTCATCAGTGTACAAGTCTTTGGCCTCCTTGGTTAAATATGCTCATGAGAGTTTTATTTATTTATTGGTCCTATTGTAAATGGAATTGTCTTCCTAATTTCCTTTTCAGATAGTTCAATTGTTAGTGTATAGAAACACAACTTAATCCGGTGTGTTGATTTTGTACCCTGCAACTTTACTGAATTTATTAGTTCTAACAGTTTTTAGATGGAGTATTTAGGGTTTTCCATATAAAGATCATGTCATCTATAAACAGGAACAGTTTTACTGTTTCCACTTCAGTTTGTATATGTATTTCCTTTTATTTTCCACCTAATTGGTCTGTCTGGGACTTGCAGTACCATGTTGAATGGAAGTGGTGAGACTGGGCATCCTTGCCTTGTTCCTGATCTGTGAGCGGATCCTTTCAGTTTTCATCCTCAGTGCAACATTGCTCGTGCGATATCATATTTATTATGTTGGGATGTTTTTCTTCACTCCTAAGTTTGAGAGTTTTTATTATGAAAAGTGTTGAATGTTACCCAACTTCTTCTTCATCTTTTGAAACGATCAGATGATTTTAATCCTTCATCCTATTAACATGGAGTGTCACAGTAAGTGATTTTTGTACGTTGAGCCATTTTTACTTCCCAGGGATAAATCTCGGGTGGCCGCGGCGTGTGGTCCTTTGAGTATGCTTTTGAATTTGGTTTGCTGGTATTTTGTTGAGGATTTTTTGCATCTATGTGCATCAGGGGTATTGTCCTGTAGTTTGCTGTTCTTCTGGGATCTTTATATGGCTTTGGTGTCAGGTTCCTGTTGGCCTCATAAAATGACATTGGACATGTCATTGGAAGTTTTCGTTCAGTCTCCATATTCTAGGTCTGTTCAGATTTACTGCTTCTTCATATTTAGTCTTGATAGGTTGTATGTTTCTCGGGATCTACATATTAAGTTATCCTGCTTGCCAGCCTGTAATTATTCAGAATAGTCTTTTTTGCTCTTTTTTTTTTTATTTCTGATTTTGAATCTTTTTTTTTTCTTAGCCTAGCTAACAGCTTCTCATGTGTTCAAATGTTGTCAGCTTTAAGCAGAGTTAAAATATTTTTTCAGGATAGATGGCTGAAAGTGGAAACTGAGTAAAAGTGTATAAACATTAAATCGAGAAATGGGATATGTTTCAGGATGGTAAATTTGGTTATGTTGAGGTACTGGTTTTTGCCAAAATGATTAATTAGCTGAACTGTATTTTGCAAGAATTCCAGTGGGGACCCTCCACTGCCAATTAAGATACGAAAACCCACAAAAGACTGTTGCTTCTCTCCTAACAATGGGAATGCAGGGGCGCCTGGGTGGCTCAGTGACTTGAGCATCCGGCTTCAGCTCAGGTCATGATCTTCCGGTGCGTGGGTTTGAGCCCCGTGTCAGGCTCTGTGCTGACAGCTCAGAGCCTGGAGCCTACTTCCAGTTCTGTGTCTCCTTCTCTCTCTGCCCCTCTCCCGCTTGTGCTGTGTCTCTCTCTTCCAAAAATAAGTAAACATTTTTAAAAAATTAAAAAAAAAAAAAGAGAGAACGCAGGCTGGCCAAGTGACAAGATTCATTTTTGTTTTAAAAAAAATCAGAGCTGAAGGCACATAGATAACCAAAGGAACTAAATTTTAAACACGTTGGTCTCATCCAGAGGATTAAGACCTGTGGATATTTAAAACATGGCTGGGGCAGTGGGAAGAGAAGCAATCCACCACAGACAAAGGAATAAACCTGCTGAAATTTTAATTAACTCTTAATGGTCTTGTGGGCAGACAAGATGGAGTACAATACCAAGAATTGCCAGTCATAGAACAAATCTGCACCTTCCCAGTAACTATTTCCTAAAGGCCTAAATGAGTGTATGGGAGTGCTGTGTTGAAGCTTGTAAGTGAAAAAGGAGAGTTGAGAAAATTCTACCCAATCGCTTTGGGGATTCATTGCCATGGGTTGCTAACAGCAGGATATCGGGGAGGGGAAACGAAAAGTCTCCATTGACCTGGCACCCGCGACGTTCACGGATGCCCAGCAGTGGTCTGCCAAAGGTTGCGATCAGGGCAAAAGAAGGAATAAAATTTCTCAGAGGTACACTGAACCCTCACTTACGGGGAAGGCAGCATGTTCTGAATGCTGGAGGCAGAGGAGCAGGGTTGAGAGAAATCTTTTAAGGCCCAGAAAGCAAGGAAGGATGGAGAGGAAAAAAGAAACTCCCTAGTGAGCCACAAAGCTGTCAACCAGGTTGTATAAACAAAGAAAGATCTGGCATTTAGGATGTAAAACATTAAGAGACATCTAAAATGTAGTTAGGGCACAAATCCCAAGCATTTTGCAAGTAAAAGCCTTAGTTGCACCTTCAAACCATTTGAAGTCATTGATCTACTCAATTTGTCTAAACCAACTTCAGCTACAGGATAGATCTCTCCACATTAGCAGCATGATGAAAGAAGGGGGATGCCCTTTTCTAAGGTTAATAATATTTACTGACTAGCATATGATTAAAATACACCATAAACTGGATTAATCAGTTATCAAGTACTATTTACAAGTATCTAAAGTAATATTTAAAGACACTTTGAAAGTAAAAGAGTAAAAACAGTAAAAAGATAAACCACTGGAACTCAAAGCATACAAAAAGGTGGTGCTGAGGGGTGCCTGGGTGGCTCATTCGGTTAAACGTCCCACTTCGGCTTAGGTCATTGATCTCACGGTTCACAAGTTCGAGCCCCCCGTCAGTCTCTGTGCTGACAGCTCAGAGCTTGGAGCCTGTTTCAGATTCTGTGTCTCCCTCTCTGTCTTTCCACCTCCCCTTCTCGCACTCTTGTCCATCTCTCTCTCTCTCTCTCTCTCTATCTCCCTCAAAGATAAAATAAACATTAAAAAAAAAGGTCGTGTTGATAATTTAACATCTGATAGTGCAGGTTTCTAGGCAAAAAGTATTACCAGAGATAATGAGCATTCCATAATGATAAAAGCTCAAATCATCACTAAAATGTAACCATCTTACAGTTGAGCTCCAAAGTAACTGGAGGAAAAAAAAAGAAAAAGAAAAAAGGGAGAAACACAGGTCCAATTATAGCTGCAGATCTTGCCAGCCCCTCTGAGTAACTGATAGAATAAATAGATGAAAATTAGCATAACTATAGCTGTCAACAAAGTTGATTTAATTGACTTTTGTAGAACACTACAGCCACCAGCTGCAAAATACAGATTCTTTTCAAGAGCATGTGGAATATTCTCCACGATAGACCACAGTAAATTTTGAAGGACTGAAATCGTAAAGTATGTTCTTAAGCCTCAATGTTAATAAATTTGAAATTAATAAGAATATATAGAAAATTCTAAAATTCTTGAAAACTAAATAACTATGTTTGAAAAAAAGGCACATAAAATCCATGAGCTAAGCTTCTACGATAAAAAGCTAGAAAAAAAAATTGAGAGAAAGTGAAACCTGAAGTGTAAGAAATGAAACAATAAGAACAGGACTAAAAGGCAATAAACAAGAAAAGTAATAGAAAAGTGACAAAGCTAAAAGTTGATTCTTGAGTAAAATGTGTGACCTCTAGCAAGACTGAAGGAAAAAAGAAATAATACACAAATTATTAATATCTGCAACAAAAAGCACATGATTACAGATCCTACAGGCATTAAAAGTATAAGAAGGGGACATTATAAACAGTGCCATGCGAGTAAACTCAACAGCTTAGATGAAATGGAGAATCTTCTTAAAAAGTAGAACTTACCAAAACTGACCCAAGAAGAAATAATCTAAAAGGTTCTGTGTCTCATAAGGAAATGAAACATTCTCATGAAGAAATCTCCACAATTAAAAAACAAATTCCATTAAAGTTTAAAAGAATAAAAACCCCAAAGTGCAACTTCTTTCCAGAATTTATTTATTTTATTTTATTTTTTTTTAACGTTTATTTATTTTTGAGACCGAGAGAGAGCATGAACGGGGGAGGGTCAGAGAGAGAGGGAGACACAGAATCTGAAACAGGCTCCAGGCACTGAGCGGTCAGCACAGAGCCCGACGCAGGGCTCGAACTCACGGACCGCGAGATCATGACCCAAGCCGAAGTCGGCCACCCAAACGACTGAGCCACCCAGGCGCCCCTTCTTTCCAGAATTTAGAGGAAGACACAGCATTTCCCAACTCATTTTTGCACTGTAAAATCTAATGAGGATGTTACAAAAGAGAAAACTATAGACCCGTATCCCTGATAAACAGATACAGAAGTCCTTAACAAATAAAATCCAGAATTACTTAAAAAGGGTAATGTGTTATGACATTTATCCCACCAAAGCAGTTTGGTTTAACATTAGAAAATCAGTACAGGGAATTCACTGTATTAACAGCCTAAAAGAGAAAAAAAACATATGATTAGAACATCTCAGTAGAAAAAAAAAATGGAAAATTGGAACACCCATTCTTAATTTTGAGAAATATTCTTAGTGAACTAATAATAGAATCAGACTTCTTACAGTTGATAAAAGACAACTGAAAAGCTGGTAGTTAAAATTATACTGAATAGTGAAAATACTGAATACTTTTTAACTAGAATTCGAAACAAAATAATCACTCTCATATTGTCAGCATGACCTGGAGGTCCTAACAATGCAATACGCCAAGAAAAAGAAATAAAAAGCAGACAGAAAGAAAGATAGAAAATTGTTAGCATGACAGAGACCATGATTGTATACGTAGAGAACCCTATAAAATCATACAACAAAAAGAACATGGAAATATGCTAAGTGAATTTGTTAAAGGCACAGTACACAAGTCAATATACAAAATTCTATTTTATTTCTGAATACTAGCAACAGTTGGATAAGGCAGTTGAGACAACCATATAACATAGAATAGCATCATAACATTAATCACCTAGGAATAAAATGATCACTGCATGTGCAATTTCTGAACCCTGAAAACTTACACAATATTGCTAAGAGACATTAAAGACATAAATAAGTGGAGAGACATACCATATAAATGAAGTATAAGGCTAAATCGTAAGATGTCCATTATTTCAAAGTTGCCGTGAAAGTTCACCACCAATCAAAATGCAGACTTTTAAAAGAAATTGATGAGTTGATTCTAAAAATTACAAGGAAATATGAAGGAGTTACAACAGTCAAAGTCTTGTAGAATAAAGTTGCAGGATTTATATTAACTGTTTTCAAAATTGACTCTAAAATTATAAGTAACCAAAAGAAACCAGAAAGCATTGACATAAGGATAGATAGGGGATGGAACACGGTCAAGAAATAGACTCACCCATGTATAGTCAACTGAACCTTGCCCCAGGCGAGGATATATTTATGGATATATTTATGGAAGAAAAAAAATAAACCTCTATAGCTACCTCATAACAAAGTGTAACTCACTGTGGGTCACAGACCTATACATAAAAGCAAGAACCATAACGTTTCCAGAAGAATACATAAAATAGTACCTACAAGACATTGGGATAGGTAAAGGTTTTGTGGAATACAAAAGCTGTACCTATATATACGTGTAAATACATATGGTGGGAGGAGGCAGGGGCTTAAAATGTTCTTTTGATCAAATAATTTAACTTCTAGTAATTTCTATTAAGGAAGTTATCAAAGCTGTGGGGAAAATGCACATGTATTTCTTCTATATATGAGATGAGATAACACTATTAGAATTTAAAAGCAGAATCTGTCAGAAATTCTAATTGTTAAAACCAGGATAATTATTAAAGTATGGGGTCTCTGGAAGATAAAATACCACGTGAACTTTTACAGTCCTGTTTTATCAACTAAAATGTGTTTCAATCATCTATTGAAGTCTTAACCCCCAAGGTGACTATCTTTGCAGAAAGTGCCTTTAAAGAGGTAATTAAGGTTAAATGAGATCTTGAGGGTGGGCCTATAATCAAATAGAGCTGGTGTTCTTTTCATGAGAAGAAGAGATAGCGGGAATATGTGTGTAAAGAGAAAAGGCCATGGGACACCTAGGTGGCTCAGTCGCTTAGGCGTCTTGCTCTGACCAGGTCTGGATCTCAGGATTGTGAATTCAGTCCCCACATTGGGCTCCATGCTAGGTGTGGAGCCTACTTTAAAAAAAAAAAAAAAGAAAGAAAGAAAGAAAAAATGCCATTTGAAAACACAGAGACAAGGTGGACATCTGCAAGCCAAGGAGAAAGGCCTCAGAAGAAACCAAACCTATCAGCTAATTGATCTTGAACTTCCAGTTTCCCCAACTCAGAAAAAAAAAAATTTCTGTTGTGGAGGGTGCTCAGTCTGTGGTATTTTGTGACAGCAGCCCTAGCAAACTAATATATCATGTTTCTGGAAGTATGTGATGTCAGAAGAAAATGTATTTGCTGTGTTACAGACAATATGGAAAACCAAATATTCCCTTCCTCTCCCTCCCCCCCCCCACTTACATGCACACATGCGTACACACCCAGGAGAGATTTACATTCAAATTTTACATGGTTTGGTAGAGGATGACTTTTAACGTCTTTCTTACAGTTCTATTTTCCTAAGATGATTTTAATACTTACACACAAGTTAAACACTTAGAAAGTTACTGAGTTCAGATTCTCAACTGTTGCAAATTTTAAACTCCTCATGGAAAATGAGCGTGATCCTGTTGATGTGATCATGAACTTTTTACTACAAAGCGACATTGCCATCAGTTGCTTTTGGCTTCTTCCAGTACAGTTACTGCCATGAAGCAAGTTTCTTGTCTCTGCAAAAATTTTTTAAAATAACAAAAGGTGAAATAACTATTGGAAAGAGTTAGTAAAGATGAAAAAATGTGAAAGCCACACTACGGTGCCAAAATAGCTATTCTAAACATTTGTCCTAGCTCTGGCTTGCAGTTAAAATTTAAAAATAGCACTTAAATATGCGTGTTAATAACATCCAGAAGGCATTTCTTTCAAGCCTGTTTGGGCTGTTGAAGGGTTTAATTTAACCACAGCCTTCATTTATGTCTAGCAGTTAAGTTTTTTCTTTTAAGCTCAAAGGAACTGTGAGTTGTAACTATGATCTAATTGGTAAGGAATGAAGAATGTTTTTCATGTTTTATAGACAACATGAATCCTGATCATTTTACAGCAGTAAATTATGAAGCACTCCACTCGCCGTGTCTCCCCGTGGAAGCCAGGGCCTAGCTCATTAAACTATAAAAATAACTTGGTGGGTTCTACAGCTCCTAGAAAGGCTCTCTGACAAGGTGGGTTATTTTTATTTCACTAATGCACGTTCACTAGGCAGTCCAGAGCAAGTGAGAGTCTTTACGGTCCCGAACTAAATCAATTTATAACTACATCTACATGTCAGAGGGGACGTGCAAAGAACCAAACTGCTGTATAGGAAGATAATTTATTATTGATTTTTTTTTCAGCTCTTTTTTAAAAGCAGCTACAATTCACTGGTTCCTTGGTTCCTTTCTGCAGCAAAAATGATCTCTGCCACACTTGTGATGCATCACATGTGTCAAAGGAAAAGAACGAAGGCGCTGGGAGCGTCTGGCTTCCTGATGACTTCAAGAGAAAGAATGATCGTACACACATTTAAAAACAAGGAGCAAAAATCATCTGTCAGCTCTGCCCTCTTGGGAAGGATCTTTCAAAATTAAGTGCAAATGATATGTTGTTTAAATATGCATGTTAAATTAGCTCTTAGCTAATAAATCGCGTCCTTTAGTTAATTTTGCTGGAGGAAAGATTGCCGTCAGTTGTACACTTTTCTTCTGGCCTGAGTCACATTTCGAGTTGCAAGTAATTTGACAGCTATGTCCACAGCTCAGGACGAGAGGAAGTTACAAAAATACGGTGACGCAGAATCTGCATCCCGCGGAGTTTGCTACTGAGCCCTCTACCTATTGATTCTCATCTCTTTACTCTGGTTCTGCAGTGAACACATGCTGTTGTGCGGAGTTCATAATTTCAATGGCAGTTTCAACAGAACATGGTTCCTTTTCCGTGACTAGAATCAGAGCAATGTATATAAGACAGGTGGTTGTAAATTTCACCTGCCACAGGGTTACTTTACATTTGATCAAGTCAAATGAAAACAGTCTCTGCCATCAACACTGTTACGCTTTCCTGTTAAAACATCCACTAGTTGGGGCGCCTGGGTGGCTCTGTCGATTGAGTATCTGACTTTGGCTCCGGTCACTCTCTCGAAGTTTGTGAGTTGGAGCCTCACATCGGGCTCTCTGCTCTCAGCCCAGAGCCCGCTTCCGATCCTCTTTCCCCTTCTGTCTCTGCCCCTCCCGGACTCGTGCTCATTCACTCTCCAAAATAAGACGTTGCAGTCTACTTGGGCAGAAAATCCACCAAAATGTATAGCTGCCACTCTCACACCCCAAGTAGCCCCCACTGATGGTGGTTTTTGTTTGTTTGTTTGTTTGTTTGTTTTTAATGTTTGTTTCCGTTTGGTTTTAACATTTGTTTTCGACAGAGAGAGAGCACAAATTGGGGAAGGGCAGCGAAAGAGGGAGTCAGAGGATTTGAAGCAGGTTCTGTGTTGAGAGCACAGAGCCCAGTGTGAGGCTCAAACCCAAGAGCCACGGGATTGTGACCCCCAGGGTTATTATTTCACACATTTTTTTGGTAAACTTGTGAAAGGCTAAAACTTACTCTAACAAATAAATTGTCTGTTGCTTCCCTTAAGTTGAAAAATTTGGAAGTCCAATGCTTTCACTGGTAAAGGGAAATAAGGGAATTTAGGCCCCCCCATTGTGGCATAATTTGATGCTTTTGAAATCGGAATATCTGAGTTTGAATCCTAGATTCTCCACTTGATAGATTTTGTTTGGTTCTATTTTTATCGCAGATATGCCACTGTATTTCAGTTTCCTCATATGAAATAGTAAGAGTAAAAACAACCAACTACCTCCCATTCAGATTTTTTTGAAGATTAAATCATGTAAAGTATATGAAATGTTGGAACTACACAGCACTATACAAATAGTTGTATAATTAATATAGTGGCACTTAATATTTTACTTATTAGATGGTCCTATTTTGGCCACCCAAGCCATCTGGAAAATTGTAACAAACCTGTGAACAAAGACAAAGGAGGTCTCTGTGCATCACCATCAAATGTGCATTTTGCTCATCGAGAAATGTGGGTCTATGAGGAAAAACAAAAACAAAAACAGAGGATGACTTACATAATTAATCTGGTTTCTGAGGATAATATTGGTGCTATTGATCAAGAGAGCAAGCATAGACTTAGGCCTTTCATGACCTACACAAGTGATGGTTATCCCAGAGGATGATGACATAAGACTTGCTTGCTCACCCCATTCCAAAACTTGGGGACCTCCCATCCCCTCTCTGCAGTTCACAAGGGACACCTGAAGCAATTGGTAGATTTTTTTTTTCTCCCTGTCTGCTGAGTTACTGCCAATAGCAATCAAACGTGTTTTTGTTTTTCCCATTCAAGAAGCAATTTGTCTGTAAACCTCACTCCCTGCTCCCTGCTAGCAATCACTCATTCCACGTGTCTCCTTACCTTTAAAATAAAATTTGAGGGGCGCCTGGGTGGCTCAGTCGGTTGGGCATCCGACTTCGCCTCAGGTCGTGATCTTGAGGTCCGTGGGTTCGAGCCCTGCATCGGGCTCTGTGCTGACAGCTCAGAGCCTGGAGCCTGCTTCAGATTCTGTCTCTCTCTGCTCCTCCCCTTCTCATGCTCTGTCTCTCTCTCTGTCTCTCAAGACTAAACAAACATTACAAAAATTTTTTTAATAAAAAAAAAAATAAAGTAAAATAAAATTTGAGATTTTTTTGTGTGCTGGAGATCTCCAAGTGTTTTTCCTTCTTTTGTGAGACAAAATCAACATAAAACATGTTGCAACAGGATTTCAACATGATTCGATATTTGTATGTACTATGAAATGATCACTGCAATGAGTCCTGTCATCAGACATCACCGTGCATAGTTACACAATTTTTTTTTCTTGTGGTGAGGACTTTTATAATCTGTTGTAGCAATTTTCTTTTTTTAAATTTTTTTTTTCAACGTTTATTTATTTGTGGGACAGAGAGAGACAGAGCATGAACGGGCGAGGGGCAGAGAGAGAGGGAGACACAGAATCGGAAACAGGCTCCAGGCTCTGAGCCATCAGCCCAGAGCCCGACGCGGGGCTCGAACTCCCGGACCGCGAGATCGTGACGTGGCTGAAGTCGGACGTTTAACCGACTGCGCCACCCAGGCGCCCCTGTTGTAGCAATTTTCAAACACGTCATACAGAAAATTATTTTTACGTATTTTTTTTTTAATTTTTTTAATGTTTGAGAGAGAAAGAGAAAGACTTTTGTGGGGAAGGGAGCATGGAGAGAGGGAGACAGAATCCAAAGCAGGCTCCAGGCTCCGAGCTGTCAACACAGAGCCCGACACGGGGCTCAAATCCACGGACCGTGAGATCATGACCTGAGCCAAAGTCGGACGCTTAACCAACTGAGCCACTCAGGCACCCCTATTTTATGTATTTTATATTTCATTCTTCTGTACCCATTTCATCCTCCCTATACCCCCTGTCTCCCTGCCTCTGGCAACCACCGTTCTGTTTGCTGTATCTCTAAGAATGGTCTGTGTGTTTGTTTTAGATTCCACATATAAATGAAGCCATTGTGAGCCTGCTTGGGATTCTCTTTGTCTCCCTCTCTGCCCTTCCCATGTTCTCTCTCTCGCTCTTTCTCAAATAAATTCAACTTTAAGAAAAAACAATAGGGGCACGTGGGTGGCTCAGTCGGTTGGGCCTCCGACTTCGGCCCAGGTTATGATCCCATGGTTCGTGAGTTTGAGCCCCACGTCAGGCTCTGTGCTGACGGCTCAGAGCCTGGAGCCTGCTTTGGATTCTGTGTCCCCCTTTCTCTCTGACCCTCCCCCATTCATGCTCCGTCTGTGTCTGTCTCAAAAATAAACATTAAAAAATAAATAAAAAATAAATGAAGTCATATGGCAATTTGTCTTTCCCTGACTTCACTTAGCATAATGTCCTCAAAGTCCATCCATGTTGTCACGCAAGGCAAGATTTTATTCCTTTTTGTGGATGAAAATATTTCTTTGTCTCTATCACATCTTCTTTTTCCATTCACCTGTCACTGGTTGCTTAGGCTATTTCCACATCTTGGCTATTATAAATAATATTGGAATTAACATGAGGTTGAATATATCTTTTTGGCTTAGTGTTTTCATTTTCTTTGGACAAATACCCAGAAATGGAATTGGTGGGCCATATGGTAGTTGTATTTTTAATTCGTTGAAGAACCTCCATATTGTTTTCTATAGTGGCTGCCCCAGTCTACATCCCCACCCACAGAGTACAAGGATCCTTACCAGCAGTTGTTAATTCTTGTGTTTTTGATGCTAGCTATTCTGACAAGTGTGAGGTGTCTCTCATTGTGATTTTGATTTGCATTTCCGTCAGGGTTACTGATGTTGAACATTTCTTCATGTGCTTGTTGGCCATCTGTAGGTGGTCTTTGGAAGAAGGTCTATTTAGATCCTCTGCCCATTTTTCTTAAATTGAATGGTTTTTGCTCTTGAGTTGTATGATTCTTCATATATTTTGGGTATTAGCCCTTTATCGGATAAATGATTTCCAACGATTTTCTCCTATTCAGTAGGTTTCCTTTTCATTTGGTTTATGGTTTCCTTCCCTGTGCAGAAGCTTTTTAGTTTGATGCAGTCCCACTCATTTATTTTTGCTTTGGTTGCCTTTGCTTTAGGAATGAGATCCAAAAAACCATGGCCAAGATGTCAAGGAGTTCAGTGCCTTTGCTTTTCTGTAGGAATTTTAAAGCTTCAAGTTTTTTTTTTAAGTTTATTTATTTATTTTGAGAGAGAGAGAGGGAGGGAGGGATAGGGGGATAGAAAGGGAGGGGGAGAGAGAGAATCCCAAGCAGGCTCCATGCTGTCAGTGCAGAGCCCAACGCAGGGTTTACTCGGTTTCATAAAAGTGGCTGGAGTGGGCATCCTTGTCTTGTTTCTGATTTTGAAGGAAAAGTTTTCAACCTTTAAGTATGGAGGATGATGTTATCTATGGGCTTGTTATTTATGATCTTTATTATGTTGAGGATTGTTTCCTCTCTGCTTTGATGAGAATCTTTATCAAAGATGCATGTTGAATTTTGTTGAATGTTTTTTCTGCGTCTATTGAAATGATCATATGATTCTTATCCTTTATTTTGTTAATGTCATTCATTACATTGATTGCTTTAGGGATGTTGACCCATCTTTGCATCCCTGGAATAAATCCCACTTGATCATGTGTGATGTCTTTCTCTGATTTTGGTATCAGAATAATTGTGGCCTTGTAGAATGAATTGGGAAGTATTCTCTCCTTTTCTATATTTTTGGTCCTGGACTTGGGTTTGTAGGGATTTTTTTTTTTTATTACTACTCATTGTATTTCCTTCCTACTAATTTGCCTGTTTCTTCATGATTTAGCGTTTGAAGGTTGTCCAACCTGTTGGTGTATAACTCTTCATAGTAGTCTCATGATCTTTTATATTTCTTTGGGTCTGAGTTGTATCATCTCCCTTTTTGTTGATTATTTATTTGAGTTCTTTTTGTTCTTGGTGAGATTAGTGAAAAGCTTGTCAATTCTGTTTTTCTTTTCAAACAAACTCTTGGTTTCATTCATCTTTTCTGTTGGCTTTTTAGTCTGCATTTCATTTGCTTCCGCTCTAGTCTTTGTTATATCCTCAGTTCTACTACTTTTGGATTTTTGTTCTTGTTTTTAGGTACTTGAGGTGTAGGTATTCAATAGCGTGTTGTTGAAAGTGCATATATTTGTGAATTTTCCAGTTTTCTTCTTGTAAATGATACTTGGTTTCATGCTATTATGGTTGGAAAAGATGCTTCATAGGGTTTTAGTCTTCCTTAATTTATTAAGACTTGTTTTGTGGCCTGACATGATCTATCTTTGAGATGTTCCAGATGACCTTGAGATTAATGTGTATTCTGGTTTTTGATGGAATGTTCCATGCAAAATATATAAAATATGTATAAATAGGTGTTCCTATTTCAGGTGCATAACTGTTTCCAAATGTTAAATCCTTTTGTTGGATTTGACTCGCTTATTATGTAATGCTCTCCTTTGTCTCTTAATACAGTCTTTGTCTTAAAGTCTATTTTGTGGGATATCATTATTGCTACCCTAGGTATCCTTTCATTTCCATTTGCATGGAACATCTTTTCCCTGTCTTCATTTTTAGGTGTGTGTGGCTTTCGATCTGAAATGAGTCTCTTGTAGGCACCATATAGGTGAGTCTTGTTTTCTCATCATTTGGCCACTCTGTTTTTTTGATTGGAGGATTTAGTTCGTTTTAAGTAATAGTTATAGAGTTATTGTGGGTTTGTTAATTGTCATCTGGATGTTTTGCAGTTCACCTCTGTTTTTTTATTCTTCTCTTCCTTTCTTCATTTGTGGTTTGATGAGTTTAGTGATATCCTTAGATTCCTTTCTTATTTTGTGTGTGTGTATATACTGTAGGGTTTTGCTTTGTGGTTACCATGAGGCTTACATTAACAATCTATATTTGTAACATTCTATTTTAAGTTGCTAATGCCTTAAGTTTGAATAGGCTAGAGCTCTCGATGTTTATGCCATTTATCTTCTTACCTTCACAATAAGACGTGTAATTTTTCTTTATACTGGATATATCCAATTTCTCTTAAGCCCACAGTACAGACATTTTTCCCCATTAAGTCATCAAAGTGCTCTTATTTTGTTGAAGACATCCACGTTGCTAGGTGGCTCAGTTGCTCAAGCGTCTGACTCTTGATTTCAGTTCAGGTCATGATCTCACGGTTCGTGGTATCAAACCCCGTATTGGGGGGCTGACAGCACAGAGCCTGCTTGGGATCCTCTCTCTCTCTGTCCCTCCCCTACTCGTGCACTCTTCTTTCAAAATAAATCCACTTAAAAATTTTTTAAAAAGGACATCCACATTGCTAAATCTAACCTTAGTTGTCATTTATCATGCCGTGCGATTCTTTACACACCGGTCCCTCCTCTTGAAATGTTCTCCTTCCTTGGGTTCAAGGGTACACCTTATCCTGATTTTCTACCTAATTCTTTGGCAGCTCCTTCTTAATCCATCTTGTTGGCTCCTCTTCACTCTCCTGGTTGCTACATCCTGGAGTGTTCAAAGCTCAATTCTAGTCCTCTGCTCTATAATCTCACCCACTCTCGTGGTTTTAAATACCAACCGAATGCTGGTAAAATCCTGATTTTTATCTCCAGCCTAGATTCACTCTCTCCTGAAATATGGGACTATATATTACATAGCCTACTTGACATTTCCATTTTTTTCCTGGTCTTTTATTTTCAACATGGTGATGTACCTGCGTGTAGATTTCTTTCATTTATTCTACTTTGGGTTTGTTGAACCTTTTGAGTAAGTGGATTAATTTTTGCATCAAAATTGGGAAGTTAGCCATTATTTTTTTTTTAAATACATGTTTTTTTTTTTCCTATTCTTTTCTTTCTCTGCTCTCCCCCTGGTCTCTAATTAAACATACATTAGTACGCTTGATATGGTCCCACGAATCTTGAGGCTCAGTTCATTATTCTTAAATCTTTGCTCTCTCTGTTCTTCAAACTGATTCATTTCTATTTATTTCTTAGTTCATTGTTTATTTTTTCTTCCATCTCCCATCTTCTATCGATTCCCTCTCCTTCACTTTTAAATTTATTAATTGGTCTTATCAGTATCAGTTTCTGTTTGGTTCTTTTTTCAGAATGGTTGTTATCTTCTTACTGACATTCTCTGTTTGAGTCATTATTGTCATGTTTTACTTTAATTCTTTAAACGTGATTTCTTTGAGTTCTTTGCCCATATGTGTAATAGCCCCTCTGAAGTATTTGCTAAATCCAACATTTGTGGGCAAAGTGACCTTGTAGTCCTTGTGGGGTTTTTTGTTTGTTCTGGTTTTCTGTTTGATTCCCAGTTCAGCCATTCTTTGCATAGCTTATAATTTTTTTTGTTGAAAGCGATACATTTAAAGTCATACATAATACCAACTACGATTCTAAATGGTCCCCTAAAGTTTTTACTATTGCTGCTTGTATGTATTTTTTGTTTATTTTGTGACTTGTTGGGTCTAAATCTGAGATCTGTCTCACTTGTTCTGAGTGGCCACTGACCTCTGTGTTCAAGTTTTACAATTCATTTTGTTTGCAATTTTGGCTTCCTAAGGGTTGCCCCTCCCCACCCCCCCACCCCCGCCGGTTTTGTTTGTTTGTTTGTTTGTTTGTTTGTTTTTTTGCATAGCTTAGTTGCCATACACTGAGTGGAAAGAAGTTGTTGGCAAGCACTTCAAGCTAGTAAGCCTTTGGTTCTTGCCCAGTGGATCACGATTGTCAGTAGAGCAGCACATTTAAAGTTCAGTCTTCAAGGTTGCCTTGCTTTTAGTTCCTTCTGGGTCCTTTTGCATTTCCTCTATGTCTACATTGAGATACAGAAAGGGGATTGAAGAGAGATTTATAAATCTATATCGTTTTGTCATGTTACCTGGAAATTTGCGTTTTTGTGTCTCTTGATACTCTAGAAGGTAGTATGAGAGGGGACGAATCCAAAAGCAGCAGCCCTCCAACCCACTCATGATGGGGGAGACTCCTTCAGGCCCTGAGCATATACCCTTGGTATCTTCTGTATGTGGCACAAGGGACTAAAGTGTGAAGACAGATAGGTTCCCTGTAAACAAAGGTGTCCTCATAGATGACAGTCGTGACACAAATAATGTGAAAAATCACAGATGCACCATGCCAAGTTAAGAGAACTTTGTTCAGGAGAGAAGAGCAGCGTAAGAAAAGAAAACAAATCTTTCAGGTTGAAAATAAGCAGTTTGAATTGGTTCACACTCCACACCCTCTCATTTGAGATGCCAACTCTTTAATTAGAGATTATGAAGAAATAGAAAATGCTAAGAATGTTTTTCACCCTTTATAAGAAAGCTGTTCAGGAAAGCCTTAGAAAAACTGTATTTATATCTCATACTGGGCCACCAAAAGAGAATTTTCTCTGACTGCTCTTGGCAAAAGCATATTTTGAAGTGGACATTTCTCACTGGACAGGGTGGAGGGCCATGTTCTTGGATTTCACTTGCCCCCGACTTGAAGCCTCATTTGCATGTAACTGATACATGTATGTATGTTTTCAATGAACTTTTAGTAAGTTCCCGCTCTGTGCACATTAATCAGAGGTTTTTGCATGGTTTCCATAGGTAACAAACAGTCCATGCCCCAGTTACTAAAAGCCACCAAATGAAATGTCTCTAAAATAAAAAACTTCATAGAGACCTAATAGAGCCTTTGTAAGGGTTTTAAGTATGCACTGGTATTTGCAAAGGTAACTTTATAGGAATTTTAAAGACTTAGAAATCAACTCTAAGTTATTTGACTCTGTTAGCTTTAAATCTAATGACATTCTTAAGACTGTGACAATATATTTCAGTGTTCCTATGGATCTCATTTTCCATAATGAAAGCCTCTTTCTGTAGGCTCTCTCGAAGGACCATTTCTTTACTCACAGCTCTTCTCTGAAATGTGAGAATGGCATAGTGACTGCTTCATTTCAAATTTTTAAATTGCAAAGAAACCACTTGGCTTTTGCTTGGTACCACAAGCAATTTAAATCTCACTTGTCCAGTCCCCGATGGGACATAAGCAATACAGCTACCCTTCAAAGACATATCAATAACCATCTTCTTGGCAAAGTTGTATTGAACACATCTTTCTTCTGCAACAAAATGCAATCTGGTTTTGATGAGTGGGAAGGATGGTGGACAGAAAGGTGAAAGTATCACACAGTAACAAGTATTGGCCAAAAGGATAAAAAGAAAGCGTAGTTTAAATTATGGTCTGATTTGATGGGAGCGATGGGGCTAAGAGAGTGGTATCCAACCACATAATAAAAGCAATAGAGGAGTATAATTATCCAAAGAGCATAAGCACTAACATGACATACAGGGAATGAGATATAAATTTAGGAAATCTTGATTAATATTGGCTCAGCATTACAAAGCGTAACCATCAAGCATGAGCCAATGTAATTATGGTTTGCAAAACTATAATTTACTCAAATTTGAAAAGGCAGTGACACAGTATGTCATAAAAATATGCAGATGCACCCACCGAAATAATCTTAGCACCTTAAACACTTACAAAGTGTATTTTAATTAATTGTGTGCATGCCCATATATTTGTAATCTATCTGAGATTTCTGTATGTGTGAGTCTGAAATGAGCTTAGTTCCAGCTGAGTGAGATGTCTGCTGAATGTTAATGAGACAGATTGTCTATTTTAATACACATTTTTGTATCAACTGATTATATTAAAGTATGCTGTAATTGAATTATTTTCTAGACTCATCTTTAGGAATGTATTCTTGAACCCTGGCTTTTCGCAGACCCATAGTGATCTTCAAGTGTTTAAAATAATAAGGTTTGTAACAGAAAGAAGATCCTATTACCAGCAATGGTTACTTGTGTAACAGGTAAAAATAAATCTCGTGGAGCATTTTAAATTTCTACTTGGAGGTTGTTTTCTCCACACTTTTTCATTGCAGCAAAATTCATACTCAGACCAGGCACCCTCTTCCCTTCAGTCTACCAAGAGCCAAGAATTTTAAATTAGTTAAATCTGTGGTCACATAAAAAGTGATCGTGTCATGAAAGTTCTTACTTTATTCACCTACCGAATTCTCCCGCATGGGCAATATTCTGAATTAGAAAACCATCTGCATACATATAATTGAAGCCAGTTTCCCACAATTGGCTCTCTTATAATTTGTGAAAGTTGTGCTGTAAGCTAGTAAAGTTGATTATATTTGCTTCTGGAGAAGCAGCAGACTTGTGGAGACCTTTCTGACTTCCTTCTTAGAATAATGTTTCGAATGTGTCCCCTTCAAAACAGACAGACATCTCTAATACAAGGGAAAAAATCAATAGCAAAAATGACAATAGGTAGTACTTAATGAGTGATTACCATTTGTAGGTATTTGCTAAGTACATTATAAATAGTATTCCACTTAATCTTTAATTTTTTTATTATTTATTTATTTTTGAGAGAGACAGAGACAGAGTGTGAGTGTGAGTGGGGGAGGGGCAGAGAGAGAGGGAAAAACAGAATCTGAAGCAGGCTCCAGGCTCTGAGCTCTCGGCGCAGAGCCTGATGCGGGGCTCGAACTCAGGAACCGTGAGATCATGACCTGAGCTGAAGTTGGATGCCCAGCCGCCAGAGCGACCCAGGCACCCCTTCACTTAATCTTTGGAGAGTTATTACTATCTCGCTTTTTACCATGAGGAAATAAGCTTCGAGAAATTTGATGGTATATCCGTTTAAACCAAGTAGATTCAGCCTGCTGGTAACAAAAAGAAAAAAGAAAAAGGCAAGCATGTGTCAATTTTGAAAGGAATATTGATAAACGAATAAGGAAACTCTCTAGTCTCATGATATATCATGATCAGAAATGTTCATACTGTATTCTCCAGGTACTTAACATCTCCCACAAAGCACTTGATGTAAATCTCTTTATATAACAATCCATGGGGCACTTTCCTGGCTCAGTTAGTAGAGCCCATGACTCTTGATCTCCAGGTTGTGAGTTTGAACCCCATGTGCATGGAGAGATTACTTAAAAATAAAATCTCTAAAAAAATTAATCCACATTAAATCTGTAAAAAGCACAGTTTATGACATAATGCATATTGACATATAGGTTGACTTACACTTTGATTTTTGACTCAGTTTTGGATTAAAAACTTCACCTGCCATACTGGGAATATGTTTGGGTTTGTTACAACCGTGTCATTTATTGAGAGCTTTATAGCTCAGGAGTGGCCCTTTTGAAATTTTGGTTCAAGGAATGTTGATGCTAATAAAATTGGATATCACATCCCCTGCTCTAGTTGTCATTCTACTCAAATAATGCTCAAAAAGGTTCAGGTTGTATCTGCTTGGAGAATAAGTTCATTCTATATATTAGTCTACAGGGAATCCCAAGAATGTGTCCGTATTTAGTCATCATGATACAGTTGATGCTTTTATATATTATGCACAGTTTGTACAGCTTATATTTTATAACATGTAATATTTATGTCTAAAAATAATAGTAATATCTGTGGAGTGCCAACAGTGAGCACATTTTACTGATAAGAAAACGGGGCTTCAAAAAGTTTGAGTTGTTTGCCCAAGGTCAGTGTCTCAGAAGAGTTAATATTTGAAGACCAGCAGTATGATTGCAGAGTGCTTCTAACCCCTCACATCTCTCAAGGTGAGGAATGTGAGCACCTTTTAGTTTTAATGACTGAACTTTGAACAAAATAGTGCTACCGTTCCCCTTTGAAGGTGCTGAATCAGTTCAATCGAAATGTTATGTACAGGTATATAGGTAAATGATAAGGAAAGAAACCTGATAGGCTGATATGACTACAGATGATATTTATAACCACAAACTAAAAACTTGTGTTGAGCACCCAAGAAGCCTAATTTTTCCTATTAATTGATTTTGGAGTACATGTTTTAAATTTAACTCAGAAACTACACATTGTTTACTGTTAAGTGGTGCCTTCACCTCTTTGAGACATTGAGTTCTGTATATGACTTAATGCACGAAAACTATTCAGACTTTAAAGAGCACAACCAGTAGAAAGTTTTTGGTTTTGCAATCCAAAGAGCTGGTGATGAGTGTTAGATTCCATGGTGGTGGGCAGTTGTTAATTACTCTAAACTAGGGAAGGGAAGGAACAATTGTTAAGAGTTTACTGTAAGTCATTTTCTTAATGGGAGTGTAACATCTACTTGATGAGATAAAGGAGAAGATGCATAAAGGGAGGGTTTGTAAAGGGACTACCCAAGTCCAGCAGCCCAGGAATTATCCACTCACAGAGGATGGAGTACCTCCTGAGGAAAAGGACCAAGGCAGCACGCTGATTTCTAAATGTGTGCTGGGTTTGCAGGTCATGTTCTAACTCATGATCTCATTGAGGTCAGTTTGGGGTGGAATCCTGCAGATGGCTAGAGTTCAAAGAAAACCACAAGTTTGATATTAGGGAGAACCTTTAAAAGTGTTGGACTCATGTCTGCCTCTCTGGGAGAGACACGTGATTTATTTATCGGAGCCAGGTAGGTTACCCTGTATTCTGGAAAGTTTTCGTAGACAAGAAAAAAAAAAGGCACAAAATAGACCTGCCTTAAAATGTTGGAAAGCTTATCAAATTGAAGAAGCATTGGGCTTTTTCTGTTATTTTCCAAAAGATAGATAGAGACAGATGGTTAGAAATTGGTTCTAAAGACAGCTATGAACTGAATACATAAAATCATTGTCTTACATTTAGATTCTTCAAGAGTAGAATGCATTAGGAACAGACTCCTCGCAGGAGTTCCTGGGTGGCTCAGTTGCTTTAAGTATCTGACTTCAGCTCAGGTCATGATCTTGCTGTTGTTCATAGGCTCGAGCCCCGTGTCGGGCTCTGTGCTGACAGCTCTGAACCTGGACCCTGCTTCAGATTCTGTGTTCCTCTCTCTCTCTGCCACTCCCCCCTCTCAAAAATAAACATTAAAAAAAAACTCACTTCTGGGGCGCCTGGGTGGCGCAGTCGGTTAAGCGTCCGACTTCAGCCAGGTCACGATCTCGCGGTCCGTGAGTTCGAGCCCCGCGTCGGGCTCTGGGCTGATGGCTCAGAGCCTGGAGCCTGTTTCCGATTCTGTGTCTCCCTCTCTCTCTGCCCCTCCCCCGTTCATGCTCTGTCTCTCTCTGTCCCAAAAATAAATAAATGTTGAAAAAAAAAATTAAAAAAAAAAAAAGGATATAATGGTGTCTTTAAAAAAAAAAAAACAAAAAAACAAAAAAAAACTCACTTCTAATGAAGTGAGGCTCTTGAGTTATTATTAGAACACATTGGCGAGGTTGACTTGGTGAAATCAATATAGTTACAATCCCATGAAAGACACCTGTAAGAGGAATCAAATGTGTTCCTGCTGACTGTTAAAGGGTAAATGGAGTCCCTTAAATGCACTTTTCAAACAGAAAATTGCTGACGTAGGAATAAAGGGCATTGCTCTTTGGAAGACAGAATTGTATTGTGGTTTGGAGCTGAGGATTTAGATCCCCCCAAATGGAAACCAGTCCTTTCTGTGCCAACCCTCTGTTCTCATCAACTGAATTTGAGGGAAGTAAATGCTTGACCAGTTAGCATCATTTTTCTCCCATATTTTTTTAAAAATTTTTTAACGTTTATCCAATTTTGAGAGACACAGCACAAGTTGAGGGGCGAGGGACAGAGAGAGAGGGAGACACAAAATCCAAAGCAGGCTCCAGGCTCTGAGCTGTCAACACAGAGCCCGTCGCAGGGTTCCAACCCATGAATCACCGATCATGGTGATACTTAACCGACTGAGCTACCTAGGTGCCCCTCTTACCTATCAAATAGAGGTGATACCTATCTCTCAGGATTGGAATACGGGTAAAATGAGAAAATGTATGTAAAACACTGGGATGTCTGGCACAGAGAAAGCGCTAAAAATCATTGAAATTAGCACAGGAGGAAGGAAGGAAAAGGGCTTTAATACTGATCATCCTGGGAGTGAAAAATCAAAATGGCTATCATTTCTGATATGTTTCAGAATTACCTATTCTTCGTTAGGCAGATGACACTGACCAAGACCGAGATCATTCCTACTAGGATACAGCCAGCTTAGAATTCTGTTCCTTGTCTGGGAACGAAGTTTACGCCATGCACTCTCCTAACCATTGTGTGATTGAGGACAGATACATAACTTTTTTGAATCTATAGTTGAGGCCATATTCCAAGTCATCTTTCATCTCTCCAGAAGAAGAAATAGAGACTTTCCTACATTTGACACCTGACAGCTTATTGAGTTTGTACAGTCTCTCTCTCCATCTCTGTCTCCGTCTCTCTCTCTCTCTCTTTCTGTCATACACACACGCACGCGCGCGCGCACACACACACACACACACACACACACACACACACAAAGAAATGAAGCTGAATGTTAGTGAGATAGAAATATAAAGGACTTACCCTGTTGGGAACAACAAACTATAAATTGTCATCTTTCATCTATTTCTGACAGGGCAAACACAGTATTTTTATACTTCTAAAAAGAATGCATATGGACTGCCAGCGCTCGTTTCAAATACCAAGCACTCCTGACCTCTGACTGTCAAAATAGTGTAACTCTATTTTGAAACTCTTTTCTCCAGTGGGACTAGTTAGCATTGATGTTTTGACCTTTTAGTTCTTCCCTGCCTCTGTCACCAATAGTGAAGTGTTTGGGATTGTTTGACCATCACCCATGTTCCAGGAGCTGCTTCGTTCTGAATCTTTGCACATGGCTTTCACAGGGGTCTCCCTGTTAATGATGGTATCCCCTCTGTCCCCAGTCCAGTTGGTTGGAGACAGTCCTGTTCATAACTGTCGTGTCTTGAGGTTCACCATTTGTCCAGGAGTTCCCGCTTGTTTTGAGGTGTCATGATCAAGAGTTGGATTAAAATCAGCCAAGACGGGGGGCACCTGGGTGCCTCAGTCGGTTGAGGGTCCAACTCCAGCTCAGGTCACGATGTCATGGTTCTTGAGTTCGAGGCCCACGTCAGGCTCTGTGCTGACAGCCCAGAGCCTGGAGTCTGCTTCAGATTCTGTCTTCCTCTCTCTCTCTCTGTCCCTCTCCCCCACTTGTGCTCTGACTCTGTCTCAAAAATGAATAAAAACGTTAAATTTTTTTTTTTTAAAAAATCATCGAAGATAGGTTTGGTGGGCTCCCCTTGACACTCTGGCTTCTGCCCCGGCCATATCCAGGAGCACGTGAGCAGCACAGGTAGTGCATAGACTTCTCAGCACTGAGCACATAAGTAAATCAAAAGGATGATCAGAATTTACACTCCTTTCTTCAAAGGAAAAGAGAAAAGCTAAAAACTGGTATAATGAGAGCTCAAGCAGAGCATGAGATCTAATTTTCAAGGGCTGTACTTAGGATTTGGACTATCTTTAGTGGAGTAAACTATTTTTGTTTTAACTTTTAATTTGGAAAAAGTTTCCAACTTGGAGAAGAGCACCCGTATATGCCTTCCTCACATTGATTTATTTTTACCATTTTGCCACACTGATTTTGTCAGTCTCCTTCTCCCTCGCCCTTCTCCTCTGTCTTTATCTTAAAGCATTTGAAGGTTTGTTACCTACTTTGTGGCCCTTCACCCAAAATACTGCGTTACGTATTTCCTAAGATCAGTGATACTCTCTTGTATAACCACAGTCCAGTTGTTCAAAGTTTGTCACTTGACCTAATAATGTTCTTTAGAGTGTTTTCCTCACCCCTTACAGGATCCCCTCTCTGGGATCATATGTTACAATCCATTCTCAGTGGTCATGTCCCTTAAGTTTTCTTTAATCTGGACTATTAGGCATTTTCACAATTTTTCTTTCTTTTATGACATTGAGGGAGTTTTTTTGTTGCCCCCCCCCAACTTCTTTCATTTTAATCCAGTATTGGGAAGAGCAGTTTAATAGATCTCTTTTTAATTGAATAAATGTGTATTCTCTACTGAAATCACACAGAATTAAGAAGGCCCAGGTAGAACATCTAAATTTGGAAAAGTATCCAAGAAGTTATAGTGATATCTTTATAGGTATTTATGTTGTAGAGTCGTTCCTCAGTGTAAGATACTTTGAAATGGAAGCAGAAAGAGAGGATCTCTGAAAGTCTGTGTTTGTGGAACATTTTATTTTTCAACACAAAAAAGTTAAAATAAGAATATCTAGATTGGACAACCCCGATTTAGGCAAATTTTCTTCCTCTCCTTCAGGATCTATAGAGAGAATATTTTTTTGATTAGAAATATTGTGCTATATAAGGTAGAGCCAACGAAAGCTGCCAACAATTTCAAATTTATTACCCATTAAATGCATCTTTTAAAAACTTACAGGCAAATTATACAAAAATTTAAAACTTGGGAGAATATATTAAAATACATTTTACAGAAAGATATTTCAGAGCCAGGTACCTTAGCCAGAGCTAAGAAATCATTAAATGTACCCAAATATGTAAAAAGGACAATTCTGGTCACTTGAGGGGAAGAAAAATACAAAACCTATTAAACATATACTCTGGGAGTTTATAAACGCAAGTTCCTACAAACCAACTAAGGAGACAAATCTAAAACAAAATAATTGGAGATGATCACTCAAGAAGTTAGATTTCAACAGGTTACTCTTTAGAACCAAACCCTCTTCATCGGTGGAGAATGTGGTAGTGACTGACCTTTCAGGAAGTTTGTTGAATCCAGTGGATTGTAGAATGTGAGATGTGGGGGCAGCACCGTGGGTCAGAAAAGCATGGTTACCTGTGGTATCAGAAAGGCCTGTCTGGGGGCGTCTGATTCTCGATCTCGGCTCAAGTCATGATCTCATGGTTCATGAGATCGAGCTCTGCATTTGGCTCTGTGCTGACAGCATGGAGCCTGCCTAGGATTGTCTGTCTGAAATTTTCTCTTTCCCTCTCTTTCTCTCTCTCTCAATAAACAAACTGCAAAAAAATTTTTTTTAAATAAATAAAACATGTTTAAGAAGACCTGTCTCACTCACTTGGTTACAGGGAATCTTTCAAAGAGGCATTGTCTCTCATCCAAAGATCTTCTCCAAGGATCTCTGAAAAGCTCACCAATTCCCAGCATAGACATTAGAGCTGAGCAAGTGCTGGAATCCAGACTCAAATAGAAGATTTAATAACAGTTGTTGAATTTCTCCTGTTAGCAGCTCAGAGTAATAAAAAGTCATTGGAATTCTCAAGTCTTTATCATCCCTTTATCTGTCCCTTTATACTTGCTCTGGGCCTACTCTTACTTGATCCTAAAACCTTGTGTGATTTTTAAATGTTCTGATAGTTGACATAAAGGCTTCATTTTCTTTTTTGCTTTGTTGTAGACAGATTTAAGTCATTCTTTTGGAAAGAATATTTTCTTGGGATAGTTTTGAATAAGATTATTTTTTTTTTTTAATATTTGTTCTGAGAGAGAGAGAGAGAGAATGAGTGGGAGGGGTCAGAGAGACAGGGAAAGGGAGAATCCCAAGCAGGCTCTGCACTGTCAGCACAGAGCCCAATGTGGGGCTCAATCCCACTAACTATGAGATCATGACCTGAGTCAAAATCAAGAGTCAGACACTCAACCGACTGAGCCACCCAGACGCCCCTGAAAAAGCTTATTTTTAAGAGAGTGTCATTACAATGAAACCCACTTAGGGCTCAGTAAACCATAGTTCAAAAACTAAGTGGTTACTGTAGCACCCATTCGGGATGATATTTGATCACCCCTAAAATTAACACAACGTGACTCTGTCCATGGAATAAAGCTTACTCTTCTACAGGTCACCAATTGGTTAAATTTGACACAACCAGAGTTCTTCCCTAGAAATACTGGAATTAGAACAAAAACAGACTTAAAAAAATCAAATGTGTTTTTAGGTGGCCGGAGTAGAATATATTAGTGACATGTTCCCTGCCCTAAGGATTGGAGAAGGAAAGGAACAGTTGTACAGAGCGTGAGACAGAAACCCTAAGCAGGGCAAAGCTCTTGCCTATGTTAAGACCCATGGATCCAGGAGAGGAAGGAGAAGGAGGAGAGAGAAGTTATTCTTGAAAGATTTCTGCTCCACACTATAAGCCACTGGTAGTTCTCAATACTCTTAGGCCATGGCCTGACATTTCCCCTCTCACTCAATAATTCAAATACCTTCTTTGTTGCATGTTGTTGTTAACGTGACAGGACCATCAACCTCTCCCTCCTTCCTGTAGTTTTAGATTGAAGCTGGTAGGGCACCTGGGTGGCTTAGTCGGTTAGCCATCTGACTTTGGGTCAGGTCATGATCTCGCGGTCTGTGAGTTCGAGCCCCGCATTGGGCTCTGTGCTGACAGCTCAGAGCCTGGAGCCTGCTTCGGATTCTGTGTCTCCCTCTCTCTCTGCCCCTCCCTCTGCTTCCTCTTTCTCTCTCAAAAATAAATAAAACATTAAAAATGTTTAAATGCAATAAATTTTTTAAAAACCTGGTAAAACTATGCCTAGACGTTCACCCTTCCTTTTCCAAGATAAGTAGATACAGTAGAGACTTGAATATGTTTGAAAAGACAGCTCTTGACGGAAGTAAGATTTACTTCCTTCTCTCTCATTCAATAAGTATTTATTGAGATCCCACTGTGTGTCAGGATCCTTCTAGGTTTGGGGATTAAACAGTGACCAAAACAAATACCTCTGACCTCTTTGGCAGAGACTATAATTAAATAAAATACGTAATGTGTTACATGGTGGTAAAGCCAGTAAACAGAAGTTGAGAGAGGATAACATGAGCCAGGGCAGAGGCCCTGAGTTTGACAGTCAGAAATTGCTCCTTGTATATACCCTCAATCTCTAACTATTCAGGCTTCCTAGCAGTTGGGTTTTTTTTTTCCTGCAAAAAATAAAATTTTGCAATTTATGTTTTTGCTAAACACACATACACATACATATAAACTCAGCAGAAAATTGCTTTCAGCGAAGAATTGCTATCATTTAGGCTGATGTTGATTGGAAAGTAAGATTCCCCATACATTTTCTAAAACAGCATCTGAAATGCTTGAGCTTTCATAAGTATTGTAATCTCTGAGTGTTCATGTATTTAACATCGTAGATTGTCTGGTTTTCAGAGGCTTTCTTTTTGTTAACTGTGACTATCAAAAACATTACTGTAAAATCAGCCTCCACAGTGCAAGTGAGGATAAGCATGCTTAAGACTCAAAACCTGAAAATTTACTTCCATTTCAGAAAAACCCCAGGTTAAGATGGACAGTCTCTCTGTAGAAACTACATCTTCGAAGTTGAGAATATTTACTGGTCTTTCCAAACTCTGTAAGACTAATACAAAAGAATTCTTAATCACTGTGATTGGTTGACCTTTCCAATGGGAAGTGGCTGCAAATAAACCCCATAGCTGTCAAGTGAAACCAACTCACAATCGCAGCTCTGTTTAGTTGACATTTAACGGACCGTGAACTCTGTTGAGTTCATTCTAATCATGGGCACCTGGGGGATCTGCCTTGCTTCCTGGAATCTCAACTATTTTCTTCAGTTTCTTATTCTTTCATAAAATTAGAGTTTGATTAAATAATATGAAGAACTGAGTGAACATTTAAAAAAAAAATGTCCAGTGACCCTCGGTATAGCAAATGGATTAGGACCAGATGAAATCTGAAAACTCATTGGCCTTTTGTCCTCACTTTGTAACTGGAGACATCTGCCCGGTGAAGTCAAGTCTAACCCAGTGTGTGAAGAAGGGAAGGGAGAAATATTTTATTGAAATTTTGAGGAACCAAACATCCCGACTTCTCAGCATCCTTCCACCCTGCCCCCAGGGCCACACAGCGTCCACCTGTTGAGGGACTTCGCACACTGCAGTCCCCACTCTGTTGAGATCAAGTCCTGATTGTCTAGGATTCCATCCTGTAACCCACGGTTACAGTCTACAACACTCATTTGACATAGTCAGATTATTGTATCATTAGCTACGGGCTCTTCCAAGTTTATTCTGAGTTACTAGATGACGCTCTGTGCTCTGTGTCCTGACAGGTGTTGAGATGAAACACTAAGATGGCCCCAATGAAGTGGTATTTCGCAAAAATGAAGGAGAGTCATTAGTAATGAGCAAACATGTTCTAAAGGAAGTTCTTAGCTTCTCCAATAGAATCATTGCATGTCCCACGTGGCACCAATGCAAGAAAACTCAGAAGACAATGTTGTCCTTTCCTATAGGGAATAATAACCAAAACCAGCCCAGGGAACAGATGGGAAAAAGGACAGTGTTGTGTTTCTGTACACAGAAACATGGAATGACCATGCTGGGAAAAAATGTCCTTGAGGCAGAAAATACGAACACTCAATATGTAGCATGAGGCGGTAATTGTAGCGATGGGTTTGTGCACACCCCAAGTAAAAGGACAAATGAAACTTCCTACTGGGTGCATTTCAGTGCCAACAGACAGTTTTATCTGCATTGTGTATGCAGTGCACAAAGTAGAAATTAAGGTTAGTATATGAGGCAGGTGTCTTTTTTTTTTTTTTTTTTGAGTGGAACCGCTGAAATTACTTGTAACGATGTCTGTGTTGGGTCAGAGATGGTGTACCCTGAAAGGTAACAGGTTCTGTTACCCTCCAGTGTGCTTTGGCACACGTCTCTGCAATCTGGATCACAAAAATTTCAAGCTTCGCACTGGAGTGTCAGTGTAGCTTTCCATGCCGTTCTCACTGAGACTGCTCAAAGCTGCCTGTCAGTGGTAAAGGTATTTCAAGGACAGCTTATACATTTTCTCGAGACATTTCATTTATTAGCAGTGACACGAGTGTCAAGATAAGGTAAATTGATATTTGAGAATCAAGAGTCTTACTCACGTTTTCGATTCATTCAACAAATATTTATTGAATACCCAGCATGTATTGTGATATTCCCGTATAATTAAATGCAAGTTACTCGTATTGGTGAGGTTCTTATTTGCAACCAACAGAGACTAATGCAGGCTTATTCAAGAGAAAGGGCAATTATTGAACTTGAAAAGCTAGGTCACAGATTCACCGAGAATAGGGGCCAACCGGGCTCAGAACAGAGGGAAGCCGTATAGCCAGTGTCACAGCAAGACCTGCCGGGGACCCAGTGCAGTGAGAAACACTGTGACTACTGTGACTGGCTAGTGTCGTCTATAACTCGGGTCACCAACACCAGTGACTGGATGTTACATGCCGTAGCTTGCTCCATTGGGTAAGGCCATCCCGGAAAGTGGGTGCTGATGCCTTCACCAACACCAACCGCAGAATTTTTTCCTGTCCATCATTGTCTACGTCCTCAGCTTTAGAAGTGAAATTAAGGGTGGTGTATCTGATTAGCCGAGTCCCGTCAAAATGAGTAATGGGCGTTTTGAAGCTTCTGTTTTTGGAAATAGGCATGATGCTGAAACCATCAATCATTGGGATCGGCTCTCTCGTTTCTAGCTTATGATAATCCTAATGGTGCTCATAGGAAAGTAGCATTTTGAGGCATAATTATATGAACTCCACAAAACCTATTTGGACTTACCTTTCCTAGTAAGGCAAAAGCAGGTGTGTGGATGATCGCTGCTTACAGAAATCTCTAATTTTTTTCCTTTTCATTGAGGTCATACTGCCACATAGACTTATATAATGACTCTGTAAACATAGATTAAACATTCAATACTTACATACCTTAGTCAGTAAACGTCTGAGACTTTATATTGTAGCTTGATGCTCAGAAAACCTGAGAAACAAATAGCACAAAAACGGTTCTCTTAAATCAAGCCTGTTGAAAAAACTACTTTTTTCCAAAACATGATGATAATGGGCCTTTGAAAGCTGTGGTTTATAAAAAATTTTCTCTGGGCCATGGAAGAGAACCTTCATTTTTATTTCTTGGCTAAGCGGTTCGTGCCATTTCTTTAACTACCTCATTAATAAAAATCAAGTCTTTTCTTTTGAAGCTGATGCCATTTCTAGCAGTTTCTTCTCTGCTCACTGAGTTTCTTTCATTTCCAGACGTCTTTTCCCCCTTGCCTACTGTTACCAAGTTCATTTAATATCAACTCTATTAATGGAAATTCCCACTAATGGGAAAGTTCTTTTCTCATACTCCAAACTATTTTTCATTAATTTAATGTAAATGTTAATTTAATATCATTTCACAAACTTTTTCTGTTTAATGTCAGTTAACAAGTCACTGGTTTGCTACTCAAAACAGCACTTAATGTCAATTATTGCAATCAGCCTTTCATTTGAAAACTGAATTTTTAAAGTGAAACTGATTTTAATATGTCTTTAAATTTTCTCAGTTGAGCAGATTAGAAAAGACAGTTCTTTAAACTCTTTATTATTTTAAGGAACTGTAAGTGGCTATGGGAGTTTTCTAACTGAGGAAAACTATACACAAAAGAAATTAAATAATGCGAAACCTCCAGAGTTAATTCGAGGAGCTCTTCAATGGATACATCGTTTACCCTATTTCTACAAAATATAACTTAGTTATATTTTTAGTTTTTGTTTAGTTTTGTTTTTGTCAAGGTTCTTTCTAAACCTTTATGCCTTACAAAATTGTAGCCATCACATTGGCTTGGTTTGATGAGAAGGTTGAACAAATATGTTCTGCCTTTAATCATGTAAGGTAGTAATGAATATGTTTATTTGCGTCAAGTTTAAGAACAAATTATAATTCTATCACACAAGGAGATGAAATCATGGGGCACAACACCAAACCTATACCATCGCAAATACATGAGAATTAAAATAGAAAAATAATAAGGAACATTTTTATACCAAAAATGGAATGCTTCCTCTCCTCCACCTAATTGGACTTCTCATTAACATAAAAATGAATGTTAATTATTTTAATAGCTTATTAGTATAATTTTGATCTTTGGCTCCTCAAAGAAACATAATGTCAGACGATACAGAGGTTATCTCTTTCTCATGCATTAAGCTCTTAGCCTGGAATCCAATGACATGTACCAAATTTTATATTTTCTAATATTATTTGGCCGTTTTTAATTTGGTTACCATGTATAGCTTCAAAATTAAATCGTGTTAAAAATAGCTTTTGATTGGGTATAAGATTTAGTCATTGTTCCTCAAAACCACACATAAGTCTCATATATCATAATACTTAAAAACAACGCAAGAATCCTCCAATTTTAGTGAGTCTCTTTTTTTTTTTTTTTGGATGTTTATTTATTTTTGAGAGAGAGACAGACAGACAGAGCATGAATGGGGAAGGGCCAGAGAGAGGGAGACACAGAATCTGAAGCAGGCTCCAGGCTGTCAGCACAGAGCCCGACGCGGGCCTCGAACTCACAAACCGTGAGATCATGACCTGAGCCGAAGTTGGATGCTCAATCGACTGAGCTACCCAGGCGCCCCATCTAATTTTAGTGAGTCTTGACAAGTGTCAGAATATTGTCAAAATTGTTAATGTCAAGACATTCATGAGATTAGTGTTATCCGTTTAATGGCCTCCAAGTTATCCTTCCTGGTAAAAAACAAATTGTCATAATCATAGCAGCAAAGAATAGTTTTAATTTAACAGTAAATGGTCTTCCTAAAAAATAATTGCTTAGCGAGACAGCCACGAAACTTGAAGTATTTACTAAATCAACGTGAGGTCTCTGCCTCATGTCTGGTTCTCTTCCTCAGTCATCTGAAAATGAAGAGACAGGAAAAAATGAAGACCTAAAAAGATACCTTGGCTTGCCAGTTATTATTTTTTTTTAATCTTTATGACCCTTTATAGCACTGATATATCTGATTATCAAGCTAAAATGAAAAGTGTGAAGATACGGATCCTAGTTCCAATTGCTTAACCTTTATGGGACTCAATTTCATTCTTTGCAAAATGGAAAAAAATACACTCATATGGTTAATGTAAAATTTTAAAGCTGAGAAGTTCAAGTAAAGTAATATAAGAGATTATGATTATAATGCTAAGAACTGCACACATATGGAATAATAGTGTCAAAGTCTGATGCGAGATAGGAAATTATAAACCTGTATCAATGTGCAATATAAATGCCCAAGGATACCTATAATATTTCACATACTAAAAAACAGACATTATATTGATATAGCATCAATTATTGTACCCATTCAGCACAACATAGTTGTTCCACAAGTATACTTTCCCAAGTTCGAAATTCCCTTCAATGGAGTCAAAGTGATTCATTAGACAGTTTAGGAATAGAATCAGATTAGGAGTGAGGTAACTGAATCAAGCCTCATGTTACCTCGAATTACCACTTTGGGCCTCACACGTTTTCTTTCATCTTGTGGGATGCTGCTTCCTCATCTGTAAAATCAGGAGTTTGAATTATATAATCTCCGCAATCCTTTTCAGTGCCACAACTTGAAGATTGTGTAGGACTTTGTGTTCAACTTGACCACTTCAAGCTACTTTATAGATACTTGTGCATTTAATTCAGGAACGTAGTTTTCTTTTAATTTCTGTCCCTTATCTAACCTTGAGGATTGGAATGAAAAGTGCAGAACAGGTTCACAGCCTTTGTATCAGTCGTTTTCCTTCAAAACATGGCTACAGTTTTTCTGTCATGGAAAATACCCACAATCCCAGCACTCAGGCAATGAGAATATTTTAGCTGAAAGTGTCAGATAGCTTTCTACTGATGGATGTGTCACAGTCAGAGAGTAATTTGGATTAGTAATATTCTCTCTCTAGGTAACATGAAACAGTTTGGCCAAACATGGATCCCCTTTTCGATCCCTGAGATATAGGAGGCTATAAGCCAAAAAGAGATCCATCTCTCAAGTTCATTGCGGCAGCTATGGATGAGAGAATTCCAAGACATGGCCTCCCTCTGGTGGACCAAAGCTGGGGTCACTGAGAAGCTTTATGGACCTGAGTGGAGAATAGCATAATAAAAGTTTGAGGTGTAGTCAGGTTGAGGCAGGTTCAGTCAACATTCATTGCATCAGTGAAATATCAGCTCCATTGTACTCGAATAGTTGCATTCTGAGGGAGAGAATTCTAGAACCTAGATCCATACAACAAGGGATGAGCATTTAGAGTTTTGGGCATTTATTTGTTGTCTTTTCTCTCCACACACCAATAGCAAAATCTTTGTTCTCATTTAAGTGTGGGAGACTAAAAAATGAAAATACTGGTCATTACGTTCTCGTAACCAAGAACTAATAAAGCCTTTATGTAGGTTACCAGAAGCCATCTCTCACTAGTTATAAAATAGATTAGGATGCTTTCATTTATGTTATCCATATAGTTTCTAGCACTATTAGTATCCTTGGTATGATTTTACGAGGTTATTTAGACAGATAACAAAGTTATGAACTCTTGTCATGTCTTCCAGAAAATCCCAGCTCAATATTAACTTGCTGAGTACATAGAGGAAGAATTATTTTGGTTTGATGGCCCAAGTTAATAAAGCAGCTAAAATTAGATAGAAAAACTTCCTAAGATTCTCTTGGGATACTATCTGGACTAGATCATTTTCCCTTTGATAATTTAAAAATCACCTTTAGGATCATCTAGGATGGGATCTATTATTAAAATATCAAATACTCTTGGTTCATACATTTTAAGTTTAGTCCACATAATGACATTTAATTTCTCCTCGGCCCAGACAATATAAGGAACAGAACTCTCAGTGAAAAATGAGTAACTCAAAGTCAAAGAATATCTAGGCGCAGGAGTCTGGTAAAAAGAATAAACAAGTCTGGAAGAGTCGGGAGAAGAAGAAAGACCATAAAAACTTATGGAGGAACTGAGAGTTAGGGAGAAGCACAAGGTACTACAGAAATAGGAGAAGGCAAGGTTAATTGGGCATTCCTATCCGTGCTGCCCACACTGTTGGTTGCTCTCTTCCAAATACATTGCTTACTGAAGTTGTTAAAAATAAATGAAGCCTGTTTAACCATCATTGGCTTATCTTAGGAAGTGTAACAATATGGCATTTAGAGACATCTTGGGTCTTGACCTTGGCTCTGCCATTTGCCAGTAGGGTGCTAGTGGATTAAGTAATGATAATGGAATGTGTTTCTTCATCTCTGACAAGTGGATTACACTGTTTTATCTCAAGGACTGGCATGAACATCACTAAGTAGAATACCTGACACAGCAACAGACATATTCACTCAATAAATGATGGTTTCCTTTTGTTTCTTTCGTCCCAATTCTCTCCTCACTTCACCCATCAAAACAGTGTTTAAGGGATATCCATTAAGCAATAAGGTGTCGTTTTAGCTTTTAGTTTATTTATTACATAGTAAAACACAAATATGTTACCACTGTAAGAAATAACAATACAGAATGACATAATGTTAAATGCCTTCCTACCCCATTCCTCAGGCTCCGAAGACTTGACTGCTCCAGAACTAACCATACTTACCATTATTAAATTTATTCTTCTACCTTTTCTTGCTATGTACATACATGCATAACACATAAATTTGGTGTTTCACATATGTGGAATTTTAATTTTTTTTCTGCAACTTGCTTTTTTTTAACTTAACTACATTTTAACAACCTCTTGAAGATCTTTTAAAGTCTTAGATATAGACCTATGCAACATAATACTTAGTAGTCCAGATTCTGGATATTCCTATCATTTATTTATTACCCTACTAATCAATATCGAATTATTCCCAGTGGTCCACTGTTACAAATGAACAATAGTGCACTAAACACGTGTATATGTCTCTGTGCTCATGGCTGAACGCTGCCCTAGAACAGATATTCAGAAATAAAAATATTACCATAATGGAATGACCACTATAAATTTTGGTAGGTAATACCTTTTAAAAATGTTAGATATGTTTTTTCTTCATGCTCCCATGCCATTTCTCCTCACACTCCATTGGTCTGTGCAAACTGTATGGCCGCCTGTGGTAAGAGCTTGAAAACACAGGCTCTTTCATATACTTAGACACAAATAGCACGAGTCTGAATGATATTATTGAGCTTCAAAAATAAATTTCTTTCCTACCTAGGTTTTAAAAAAATAATAAAGTCGTGGGATGGGAAGAAAGGAACCAGGCTCACTAGTAGTAGTCAATGCCAGTAGCCACAGGTGAAGATTTCTCTGGGAAAGAATGTATGCTTCCAGAATGCTCAGAGAAGTCAGAATTGTCTATTGTGACCAGGCGTTATTTTGACCCTTTTGTGTACCCCACCCATATTTTAAGGCATCAAGACTGGAAATACTATTTTTTCCCATCTGAGCCAGCCAAGTTCCAGACTGGATTCTGCCAGTGACAGGAACTGGCACAAGATGTAGAAGGCAGAACAGGTGCAAAAGCAACCATGGCTTCATGCCGGCAGCAGGCAAGCATGTGGGTTCCAGCCTATGGCAACTTCTCAGCATCCTCTTGAATATCACTTACGTGGATGCTAGAGGCCACTGAAGTTAGCAGTGGTGGCTTCCTCTGGTTTCCGTCCTTCCTGCTTTCTTAAATGTCGGCTTCCTTGACTTACAGCGCTCTCTTTCAATAGTTGAGTAAACGTCTAACTCCTTCCATCAAATTCCACCCTTCTTGAAACACCAGGACTGATTGTCCCAATTCCCTGGTAGACCTTGATTGAATATGTGTTGCACTGGATACAAAACCTCAAGAAATACCCATCCATGGGGCGTTCTCATAAAAAGTAATTAAAACATCAAAGTTTGTTCTAACTCAATAAAAACGGAGACTTTAAGAATAGAGAGATGGATATATAAAAGTAGAGAAATATGCCATCCATACTTTAAAAACTAGGGAATAGGACTACAGAATACAGTGCAAATGTTATAAGCCAGGAGGTAAGGAAGAAAGAATGAAACGGGAATTTTTTAATACTCTAATATTTGGATGTCAACATCTTCCGTAGGAGGCCATGGGTCAATACTGTCTAAAGTTAAAGAATTTGACTTTTTAAAAATTTTTTTTAAATGTTTGTTTATCTTAGGACAAGTGGGTAAGGGGCAGAGAAAGAGAGAGAGAAAGACTCTGAAGCAGGCTCCAGGCTCTGGGCTGTCAGAGCCCAGCACAGGGCTTGAACTCACACACTGTGAGACCATGACCTGAGCCGAAGTCGGACACGTAACTGACTGAGGCACCCAGGTGCCCCTAAGAATTTGACTTTTAAAATGAACTCCAACCTCTTTAGGTTTTGCATAATCTTTTTTCTTGAAGTGAAACATGCACTTGTGATGTAGCAATTCACATTTTTCTTCTTTTCATTAAATTAGAAAAATTAATCTCATGCTTTTGAGAAAATGCGGGTTTTCATAAAATTCTGCCTCTGTCTTTATATATACTTTTATTTGTATATATCCATGCTCATCAAATTGTTCCATTTGTAATATCCGGATAACTATTTTGGTTTATTTAAAATTTTTAATTTAGATAATTTTCTCTACTGTTTAATTTTAATAATGTCATTAGTAAAGTCATTATTTTGTATACAAACAGAAACTAAATAATAGTTTTAGCCCTTTGTATCACCCCTGCCAAGTACAGTATATGTTGCCCTGGTTATGTCCATAATCTTTTTTTTATAGTAACATTCACTTCTATAAAATTGATAAAATTAGTTGCATTTGGACTTCAGCTGTTTGTGTGTGTGTGTGTAATACAGTATATTTAAGGGACTCCACAGAGTTTATAGGGGAAAAAATGACCAGATAAATGAAAGTTAAGTTAATAACAGAGCATACCAGTGCAAGAGAAAGTGTTGTTTCTAATTATCAATTATGGATGAGTTACAGCTAATAACTTATTTAGCAGTTTTTATTCTAATTAACTTACAAGTGCTGATAGAGTTAAAAACAAAAGTAATAAAAACTTTTAAGTCATTATCTTGATAAAAAGGATAGTGTGGGGACAGACTATTTGCAGCGCTAAGAAAAAAAGGTCATTAAATCTTAGATAAATGACATTCCTCCTCCAGTCTAGTATCTTTAAGCGAAGTGAAGAAAATCCCTCTTTGTCTCAGCAACTCCAAATTTTGAAAATCAAAGCACAACAAAAATAATATTCAATTTTGTGTGTTTTTCCCATAACATTTATCCTGGTATATCCTGTCAATAAATATTTATAAAATGTAGTGAGTCCTTGACCTGCATTAATCTCCAAGGGATAAGTTAATGGGAGTCACAATGATGCATCTATATTGTACTCTTAACTGCTAACTCAATTCTATAGGGAAGAACTTGACATCATTAATAAGGTGTTATTGAGGTGAAATAAAGTATTAGAAATTAGTCTGCAGGTCTGCCACTCCCCAAATTTCCTTCCAAAGTAAACAGATGGAGAAGAGTACTTCATTTTTTGTTCAATGTGACTCCACTTGTCAGATCACTACTGATATATCAGACATGGGGGCGGGCCTGTGACATTGTTTAGCACAAGAACTCTGTTAATGGGGAGAAATCTGAATTAGAGGTTGTCTTACTTGATCTTTCATTAATTTTTGAGCTCCTACTAAGTGCCAGATGCTCCACGGGGAATTGGTAGCACAGTACTTAATCCAAGCAGACAAAGCCTCCACCCTCATGAGTCTTAAAGTTTAGCCAGAGAAATAGGAAAGTGTATTACTAATATGTCAAAATGTGTCCTTGTCACAACCGATTATAAGGAGCACGGAGTCTTAGTGAGAGGGAGGATGGGTCGAGTGTGACTCAAGCGACACTTGAGCTGATACGTGGAGGAGAGAAGCAGCTGAGCAGTTGAAATTACATGGGTGTGGACATTAGTCAAAGGCAAGAGCATGGTTGAATGACATCACCTGGAGGACAACAGGGCAGGAAATGAGAAGGGAGACAAGGAGTGACATTCATGAAACCAAAACATGTAATGACCGTGAAGACAGTGAATCTGGGAATGAGTCCACAAAGAAGCAGCAGCCTATGATGTTGATGGAAACCTAGGAAAATGATCACATCAGTCTTAGCCTTTGTCTGGAGGAGGGCGGGTAATTGTTAGAACAGTTAGGGGCCAAAATACATAGAATCAAAAATAAGCAATCTCCCAGGCTGGAAAACCATGCATAAGCACCAGCTTCAAAGTGAAGAGGAGTACAGAGTGGCTTTTGTTGGTAATGACTCAAAGACAGGGAAAATGTCACCCAAAGATCAGGACAAGTAAACAAATATGTTCACTGGGGACATAAGGTGTTTTAAACAATGTCCTATGCCTTGAACGGCATTGCTTTCTGATGACATCGGGATATATAACAGTTGAAATTATTTCTTGTCTTCCTTCCTTTCCTGTGTATCCTTACAGTAAATACCTTTCCATTGAGGTTACCCGCGCATATCTATTTTCTAAGCAATATGAAAGAGCCCGTGTAGCACATTTAGAAAGTCTATGCTTAATAGAATGAAGTCCTAGTTCTCATCACGGTGCAGAACTACAGGGAATTGTTCTTGCTCTCCAATCTATTGTCTAGGTGAATTTTTAAAAATCCAATTACAAAAACTATAAAAGAATCTTCAAAGCGTAAATAATCTTAGTGTGGCTCAAACATTAGGGCTACTGGATGATAGCACATGCCCTCAAGAGATGGTCACAGAAACGGAAAACCTTCATGACACATGAAAGAGACATAGCTAATGTATGGGTTAGATATTTAGAGGTGGAAGCAGGAGGCACAGAGAGGGATTTAGCTTGTGGCATTCGTGATGGGACAATACAACACTGGCTATGTCAGTCTCACCAAGATACCGTGAAACAAAACTTCAGCTACAGTCGTGCCATGGCAGAATGGTTTTCTTCCCGTCTTCGGGTTCTGAATTGAATCTGAACCAATACTACATGAGACAAATGTATGTTTACCTTTTGTTCACCTGTGTTTGTTGTAAGACCACCCCCCCCACCACCGCGCTCCATCTGATTTTTATTTGAACATGACTTTTCTCGGCAGAGAGTAGGAGAACCGAGCTTTGGATTGTGGTTCTGCTTTACAAAGTGACTATCACCCCTAGTTTTGAATATGTATTTCGATTTGTGAAAACACACAAGTAGAAGTGTCAACTAGTTAGAAGCTTTGATGCCATCAGTCCTACTCCTAACCCATTTCCCTTTATGTAAACTTAAGTGAACTTGTAAGACCACGGGGGATTTGTAGTCTGTAAAGTGGAATTTATTAATAGGTAGTGGTGTTTACCCAATACACATGTGGACTGTTATTTCCTCTCTCTCCTGTGTCATGAAGGCTTACCTTTTTTCTAGATCATTTTCATCAGTATCCAAATGTACTGTAATACCTCCCACCTTAAAAATAACCCTACCCAGACCCCTCTCTAGGTACTGCTCCATTTTTCTACTCCTCTTGACTGTAAGACTCCTACAAGACTAGCTCCTTTCCTTCTTTCTGTCTTGTCCTCCTCACTCCACCAATGGTGCTCTAGCTGAGATCACCAGTGACCTTCATAGTCTAACCCAATAGCCATTTTTCTGTTCTCTCCCTTTCTTTATCAGCAACATTGACATAATGCATTACACCTTCCTTGAAGCATTTCCAGTTGACTTCTGGAATAAATCTCTTGCTTAATTATCCTCCCTAGCTTACCAGCTACCTTTCTTGGGTTGTTTTGCTGGTCCTCCCCCACCTCTCAGCCTTCTAAACCTCTGAGTTTTCCAAGCCCGGCAACCAGAATTCTCCACTGTCTCCACCTACTCTTCAGGTGAGCTCATCCAATGTCATGGATTTAAGTGTCATCTATATTCAAATGACCTTAAATTTGTGTCTCCAGCCTGGACCTCTTCCCTTCATTCCAGGCTCATGTATCGAATTCTCTTGTTGACATCTCCAATGGGAAGTCTAATAGGCATTTTGAACTTGAGTCCATTATCAAGCTTTTACACCTGCCACTTCCATCCCTACTTCTTGCTCCCCGAAGTCACCCCAGTCTCTGTAAATTGCAGTTGTATTTTTCCAATTTTACCAGCCAGAAACCTCATGGTCATCCTTATTTCAACCCTGCATCCCATCTTACAGTAAATTCTTGATGCTCTTTCATAATGTATCTAAAAACTGAGTGTTTGTCACCTTCTCTGTTGTCAACACTGTGGTCTAAGCCATAATAATTTCTTCTTTAGATGATTGTAGTCCGCTGACTGGTCTTCCTGCCTTTACCCCATCCCCTTAGTCTGTTCTGCACACAGCATAGTCATGCTTTATCATGTCAGACCACCATATGCCCTTTCATAGCGCTCAAATTACTCACGGTGACCACCAGGCTTACTCACAGGTCATCGTAGAGCCTACCACCACCTTTCTGCTGTCATCTCCTACCACTTTTCCTCTAGCCCAGCCATACCACCTTCCCTGCTCTTCTGAGTACCTCAGGGCCTTTGTGATTGTTGTTTTCTCTGTCTGCAGTGCTCTCCCCCTATTTATATACATGGCCAACTCCCTTACTCCATCCAGATAGCTGCCTAAATGACACCTTCTTGTGAGACCTTTCCTGAACCCCTTAAATGTGTCCTCCCCCACCCCCACTTTCCTTGGTAGCAATAACCTTTGTCGTATGTGTGTGTGTGTGTGTGTGTGTGTTTGTATTTGTTTATTTTCCTCTCCCACTAGAATATAAGCTCCATGAGTATGTGGACTTTATCTGTTAACTCCCAAATCCCCAGGGCCTAAAACTATGCCTAGTAGGTACCCATTGTGTATTTACTGAATAAATGAGTTCACGAATTTGATGGCAACACATACTATGTGAAGTATCCCTTCCTCTTTCCCTCCTTCCACTTGCACGGTGGTTTGCTAGTGAGGTGTAGAATAAGTTACTCTTTTCCTGCTCAGGTATTTTTTATGATACCTACCTCTACTGCTCACAGAGATTTTATGGCAAATTTTTGTGGAGCCACTCTTATTTTGTGAACTGGGCTTTGTGTAGCTCTTAATCATAGTGGCTTGCTCATTGTCTCCGACTAAAGGTGATAAAACCCAATATATTTTACAGTATTTATGTACAAAGAGCACTGAAATGAGTTTGGTTTCAGTGGGGAAGAAAAAAAGAATGTGTGTATGTGTGTGTGTGTGTGTGTGTGTGTGTGTGTGTGAGACATGTTTAATATTTTTATCAGAAAGTTTAGTTTCCTTTGACCTGGACTAACCCTGATGTCTGAGACACTTTTTCTGTTAAGTACAACTAATTTGTATTACATACATTTTTCTATGTTTTTACCTGGTAGGCAAGAAATTGTAAGGCAAGGGTCTGGTCAGATACTATGCTTAACTCAAATGAGCAGAACAGATCCCACTGAAATGTTAAAAGAAGGATGGTAAGAAGTAATATAACTTATGGAATATTATTTTGAGAAATATGAAACCGATGCATCTCATTAGACCTGTTTTTTTTTTAAGTGAGTATGGGACAACAGTATCCCATGTTGATTTCAGCCTCACAGAATTAGATTGATTGAGTTCACCCTATTTACAAGTTATAATGAAATGTAATTGTGGCTTTTCTTTTAATTTTCAAGTGGCAAATAGTAATCTCACCACTGACATCAATGGAGAAAAAGTGTTTCTGCTTGGCAGGAAGCATTTATGGCTGTATATAATGCAGATAAGTTTGTTTGAGAAGGTAGACAGCTTTCTAGACAATCACTAGAGATAGGACCTTAATTTAACCCCAAGCCTGAAGCATTTCCTCTGGGATGTGGATGACTGATAACATGGCGGAGGGCAGAGAAAGTATAGATTTACTGAAAAATAGATGTTGCAAGCAGGGGGTGTTAAATTTCTTCCTCTAAATCATTGTTTAAAAGGACAAGCTTAGATTTCTGCTTCGGAATGAAAACCCTCAGTGTTAGAAGAGAAATTTTTTAAATCACAGGTAGTTGGCATTTTGGACATCTCATTTCAAAACCTTAGTGATGTAGTTACGTCTGGCTCATCTTGCAATAAGATGGCATGACTGCCCTTGCTTTTAATATCCTCCACACGGGATACCTCGGTGATTTCTAATTTAAAGAAAATGAGTCCTTTACCAACAGCTTGATAATCTTCCCCATGGGAACGACAGAAAAAAGTCTCTTGTTCCTGGCCCTCGATGAGCATCATATAATAACCAGCTTCTTCAAATGGAGTAAATAGATCTTTATTAACAAAGATTACATATTATGTGCTTCTATATCGCAATCTTCAAGAAGAACCTTTTAACAACATGAATAAATAAGCCATAATAGGTTTCTTGGCCTTTACCAAGCAAAATATCAAGAACTTCTTTCTGCAAGGGCAGAGGTTAAGTGACTCCTTTATTTACTAATGATAAAGTTAATTGTGTGAAACCTAATTCTACTGGGCTAGAAAAAGGATTTGTCTTTTAACTAATTCCTGGTCCTCACAGCGATGTTTTTTTTTTAATGTTGCAATTCTTTAAATGAAGTTTACTCTCATCTTGTCCTGTAGTTTTAACTAATTCATGATAACCAAAGAAAACAGAAACCACTGGACATATTCCAGTAAAATGTAAAATGGCTCGCTGGGAACAGTAAATAACTGTTCTTTACTGGAGATGCTCAGAGTAGTAGTTTCAATATCCATTAATAGTAAACATTGTGTATTATCTCTTAAACCGGGTTGAACTAAGCGAGTGACACAATTCTGCAGCTAATTATAAAATAGCCTACATTATAGAAGAATTAAAAACAGCAAATGAATCATCTGGAGAGCTGCCATGGCCGTTCTAAAATTCTACCCACACTACATGTGAATTTTAATATATAATTTTAATTACGCAATTCTTCCCAGCGAACCCTTCTCATTACTTAGGCAGTGTGTGTGTGTGTGTGTGTGTGTGTGTGTGTGTGTGTGTTGCCTTTACCTTGATTACAAAGTCAGACCATTTTAGCTGAAATTAAAAATATCTGTGTATTTATAGAGAAAACAGAGGGCTGTGTTTTGATAAGGCCTCTTGAGGAGGAGGGCAAAACGTAACCCTGTAAGAAAGAAAGGCTGCCTGGTCTTCGTATCAGACGCCAGCTAACAAAATCCTAAGAGGGTTTGTTACATGAGCCAGTGGGCTGAGGCAACCTTTAACATGCAGGAAACTGGAGTTAATTAAACCGTTACCGGGATCCTATCTGTCATCCTAGCCGTGTGTTCTACCCCCAAGTCCATTTACATTTTAGAATTGAAAAAATGTTCTCAGGACTGTTGATAAACCGTGTTTACTGTCTCTATTGATTTGCTACTTTTGCATAACCTTTATGTTTTAATTATCTTCTAGTATTTCTTGAAGGCTCTTCTCTAGCAGTTGCTATCTGATTAGACTTACTGGCAATTACTAAACACTAGGAGTACACCTTCTAATGGATTAATCTACTTCAAAGTTATGAGATAAGTGCAGGAGCGAAACCGCGAAGAAAAAAATGATGTTACGTCGCTGAAAGGCTATTTTCCATTCACGATTGTGCTTACTGTAGAGGAGACATACTCAGATTATTTGCCTGCTTTATTCATTGGAATGCCTCAGGGGGGATTATTTTACATATAGCCTGTCAGAAAGAGCATGCGCCAGGAGGCCATCAATTGGATAATTAAGATACACATTTAACACCTGGTGAGTGCACATTCTGTGAAAGACCCAGTGCCAGACCTTTTTCTAATATAAATATTTTTATTGAATGAAATTTTTATTTGTTATAGCCTATATGAAAATTACACACGTGTTTATTCATTTACCTAACACTCCTTGAATATTTGCAATGTACGTGGCACTGTGCTAAGATCTAAAGACACAGACCACCTCCTGATCTTGGGGCAATATTAGAGCAGTTTACACAAGAAGAGTCAGAGTCACAGGGAGGTTTAATAATTAGCCCTGGGTCACAGAGCCTACAAGTGGATTTCCAACTTAGGCTGTATGATTCCAGAACTCTATAGCCTAGCCCCTGAGTAACACCCTATGCAATATATTTCAATAATGGATCCTGAATGCCATTAAAAGAAGAATGATGAGCCCCTGTTAACACTTTTAGCTTTTTCATATCCAAATACTGGCCCAGAGCCTTAATTTGATGATGCCATTGTGACAGGTGTTTCTAAAATTCAAAATAACTCCAACCTAATTATAATATTAAAGTTGATGTACACATAACTGTATTTCAAAGAGCTTGATCGTTCTGAATGGGTTTCCATCAGGGGATATTGTAAGGAAAACAGATGAAGACTCAAATAATTTATATCCTGTCTTCTCTTTGGAAGCAAACAACACATGATCCTGAATTCTCTGATTTGTCACTAATGCCTTAAAGACAAACATTAATGTTAGGAAACAGTATTTGTTTACCCAGGGTTTGTTGTTGTTTAAATAGACCTGATAACATTTTCCCCAAACACTCCATAGGGAATCTTGAGTGACCTTCCATTCACTTATTTTAGTTGTGTATTTGACGGGAAAGGAAAACCATGATCTTTCTTTTTTGTTAATTTTTTTAATGTCTATTTCATTTATTTTGAGAGAGAGAAATAAAGCGTGAGCAGGGGAGGGGCAGTGATGGAGGGAGAGAGAGAGAATCCCAAGCAGGCTGTGTACCATCAGTGCAGAACCCAAAGCAGGGCTCAGACTCACAAACCATGAGATCATGACCTGAGCTGAAATCAAGTCAGACACTTAACTGACTGAGCCACCCAGGCACCCCAAACAATAACCTTTCTGTTACAGGCAAAGGAGTCAGAGCCACTAAGGTTCTGGCCCCATATAGGATCAGACACATCGTACTCACTAAGTCACATAAGCCACCGCTTACCCTCTCCTATTCATCCATCTATCTATCCTGTATTTAGTAAGCAAAGCAGAATAGCATAGTATTTCTGAGCACAGACCCTGAAACCCAGCTGCTAGGATTCTCAAAGCTCTGCTTCACTCTAGCTACATGATGTAGGCCGGTCAACCACTCGAGACTTAGTTTCTTCATCTTTGATATGGGGATAATATGTATATGAAAGATAATTTATGGTGAGGAGTAAATAAATTACTAATATAAATTAATATAGGTAAAGAACTTGGAAGAGTGACCCTTATATGGTAAGCACAGTATAGTTGTCACTATTGTCATAACCGTCAGGAGTAGAAAAGTGTCCTGGGGCACTGTGGTAGCCCTTAGATAATACTCAATGCAAATAGTCATATAACTTTGGTCTACTTAGGGACTTGCTGAATATCTAACAACAGTACTAACATGACCTATTCCTTCGTCCCACACTCTCATATATTTTCTTTAATTTTCCCAAGCAATACTTAATGGGGAGTGTGGCTGAAAATAAAGATGATCCTGAGTGAGTTGTTGGTCTAGAGCAGCCCATTTCCCAGGCCCTTCAAGGGTAACCCTGGATATGATTGGCATGTGCTCCCCCACCTAAAATCAGTGCCATGGCAGCATTCAATCTTCTCTGCCACTCTTGGGCCAATTGTTCATGTCTTTTCAAGATAATATTAGGCTCAGCTGAGAACTTTTGCAAAATCTATACATCTCCCAAGAAAACACCCATCTCTTTGGTCTTGCTCATGGACTACAGGCACAAAAGCAGCAATAACTTATTTAGCTTTCAGTATGGATTTGTCCCAAAAGAAAAAAGAGACATTCATTTTTTTTTTAATCATCAAATCTCGTTCTGTTAAAATTATCACTGCCAGAAAAAAACTACAGTTACTCACAAATGCAAAGGAAACTAACGGGTAGTATAGAGGAGGAAAAAAGTCTTTTCCTCTACCCATCTCAGGTTCTCTGAAAATTAGACTGACAAAAGACAACAGGAGACAAAGAAATAGAAGTTGATTAGTATGTGTATCACATATACACCTGGGAGTACCCAGTGATGAGTAGTAACTCAAAGGAGTGGTTAGAACTTCAGCTTATATAGCGTCTTAACAAAACAACAGTGAAACAAGATGTGTAGAGAAGTAACAATACAAAGGAAAAGGACTTTGAGCTTGTAGGGGGAGCAGATTGTAGGAAGGTAAACATGGGGGAAAGTAATGATAGATGAGGGTTTTAGCAAGATTTTTTTACATAGCTATCTTGGGTGCTATCTCTGGGTTGATAGAGGTCTAGAGTTGTCTCCAGTAACTAACTTCTGTCATTGCTGGTAGAGAGGGGAGTGCAGGAGACATCTTTACAAATTTATGTCATGATTTTATATACATAAGGGGAGGGCAGAAACCTCTTCTTTTATCTGCTTCTTCTCAGTTGCCTGCAGCTCAAAATGATCCTCATGTCAAAGTGGCATATTTTGGGGAAACGTCCTCAAATCCTTACGTCAAAGTGGCATATCCTGCTACTCTTCAGCAGGCTGTGTCTGCTTCATCCTCCATAAGTAATTGATTATCTCTGCAACAGCAGTGATCCAGGACAAATAGTAGGAATGTTGGACCACAGTGCTTCAGTGACAGCTCTTCATACGTATGGATTCAGTAATGCACTTGCTTTGGTGCTCAGCCTCCCCCAGGAATTTCAAAAGAAGGACCAGTTCCCTCTCCTCCTGGTGTGCCTAGGGCCCCAGATCTTCTTCTTTGGTACTCCATGCCCAGCTTCATCCTTAGGAGTTACTACAACCTACAGAATATAGGCCATTGAACCCACCTCCTCCCTCTGTGTCTAATTCCATACTGGCCATGGTAGGACATGATGTAATCTGTTCATAGCTGTTTTATGTGTGTTTGGGGGGTTTCTTGTACTTTAATAGTTGTGTGCTTTTTAAAACATACTTAGAAACACATCTCAGTGTGTTTCTGTCATATCAGAACTATAATTTCTTAGATATTCTTGCTTGGGAAAAGCTCAAGAAAACAAAAATAGATTCAAGGTATACAATTAAAAATAGGCACAGGTGGTATATGAAGATAATACACAAATGTGTGACGTTCAAGGCTGTTGTTCTTCCCTGACTTTATGGTGGACACAAGATTGTGACTAAGACCAAAAGTATTATTCTGCCTGTTTTGTAACTGAAGAAATTAATTATGGAAAAGAAGAGGTGGTTTCTATTAACACCCAAATGTAAACATTAAATATTAGCTGCTTCATTAAAACCTTTTTAACAAACATTAATGAAATGATACAAATAGAAGACTGATGTTTCCCCTGACTTGTTTTGTTTGCTTAGGTTTTGTTTTCATTTGTAAAGGGGAATGATTTGTTGCATTGTTGGAAAAGCGCTGCCAAGCCCCTGCAAGCAGGGGTCTGTCACATAGGCCTGAGAGTAGTCCCTGTGCTACGGGACGACATCGTAAAACCCAGCAGAAAAATGGCCCATTGAACAGACATACAAACAGTTAAGGGTTTTCCTCAGTACTTAACTTGTAAGGCTTTGCCTTATGCCTCTGCTGCCACTTAATTAAAATCTCTTATTTCCACAAGGGTGAGAAGAGAAAGATAATTTCGGTGAATCTGGGTAAATTTGCATTTGCAATTTGCAATCAGTTTGGATTTCTCGCTAGTGATTTGTTAGTAACTCTATTTTACATAGCAGAAGGGGGGAAAATCATCCCAGGGGAGATGCTAAAGCAGGTAGGGACACAGGTAGTTAAGGTACTAGTTAAGGTAGGGACAAAGATGGAAGTCACCAAGTTTTCCTTTCTGTTAATTCTTTAAAGGCAGTGTAGAAGAACCAGAAGGGTGACACTCCTCTTAGATCACCTTGCCTGTTTTTAGTTAATTTGGAGTTAGGACTGAATAAGGAGACACCAGTTAGAACTGGGCTTCGAGCAACTCATTTTGTAACGATTTTGTCAGGAGCTGGCCCGAGGTCCACGTTCCTCAACTTGGACACTTCCCATGGGCACGGAGCCATATGTGGTCACACAGTAAACACACACCTCTTATTGAAGCTCAGATTAGCATGTTTGTCATTTTCAATCATTTTTATATCAAAGTTAAACATGAGCAGATACTGGAGTTGAAAATAAGTTACTCGTGATTTTTTTAAAGATAAATCACCACATCTGAAAAAAACTGTGAGCTTTTAACTGGTCTCTTGAGGCTAACTTCCCCTCTACCCCCTGCAGTTCCCATGGGCACACGCCCCTTCTCTCTCCTCTCTGCTCACAAGGACTTGGGTAGAAACATTTGAGAAACTCTTTGGCTATCTCAGGTGCTTCTAACTGCCTTCCTCTAGTCCTTCCTTGGCCTTGAACCAGGGTTTGCAAAAACCTTTGGAAGGTCCATAAAGATACCCTCAGCATCTGCAAGGACCTAGATTTAAGGAACTCCTCCTTGGAGCTTTCTCTCCACCACATAACAAAGCTCAGATAGCAGTCTTTTCTATCTACTTCAACATGAATTTAATTCTCTTTCCTCTCGAGCTTCACTTACATTTTCCACTTTACCTTTTATCAAAGAATTGAAGACTTTGTCCCAATTAAAGAGATTTTGGCTCCCATAGGCAAGAGAGAGGAGCTGCTGCTGTGCATACCCAATTGCCTAAATAGCCCCTTTGCTGGCACTCCCTTCCCCTACACTCCAGAACATTCCTCTGAAGGAAAGCTCAGTGTTTAGCAACGGGCTTAAATTTGGATTTCTGTCCTGCTTTACCAAGATAAATGCAAACTTCTTGACCTTCAGACTGTCCTCTCTGCCCATCTCTTATTCCTTGGGTTCAAAGACTATCCCAAATGAACTTGACTTGTTCTAGTTGGTGCCTCAGCATAACTCATGAGGCACAGTGTCCATTAAATATTCATATTCTGCTCCTGGGGTGATCATTACTATTCCAGATCAGAACTGTTCCAATGCATTTAAACATCAGTATTTCTCAGCTTAACTCATCATGTACCCATTCAGGTAGGCGATCATATAGCCAGTCTGTGTATATGCCAGGGTCTCCCCTCCTCTGCCAAAAGGGGTGATTCCTTAGCAGTGAGAAAATTGGGATATGCTTTTCTTTATTTTTAACTACAAACACGAATTAGACGCTTGGCACACGTTAATGATTTTTAAAACGTCTTTTTTTTTTTTTTTTTTTTTTTGGTAATTGAATCTGTCACAGTGTCTTCATCACCATGCCAACTGGAAGGACTTTGCTGTTCCCTCTGCTAGGAAAGTTGAAAGCAAGGACTAAAAAGAAACCGTATTTATTGACATTTTGTTACCATAGTGGAGGGAGCAGGAAACAGTTTGGATGTATTAACGAGCAAGTTGTGAATGCAGAAATGTCAGACCTCGTTACATATTGGCTCTGGTGTAAGAATGGTGACACAGAACACTGGTGACTTGGCTGTCTTGGGCTCAGGCTCAGAGGCCAACTGTGTCCATACTCAGTGCTGCGAGGAAATGTTTCCATGGCTTGGTTACAAATCAGCCGTCCTCTGGCAAACTTGCCCAGAACGGGATTTTAACCAGCTCTTCTTCCAGGGTCTTTGTCTTTTTTGCTTGCCCAATCATTACTCTTGATTTTCCTTTTGATTTTTTTTTCCAAGTTCTGTCTTTTCCAAGGGATGTCTGTCAGCAGACCCTCTCTAGGTCACCCTTGTTACTTGTACCTGACGTGAGGAAACCTCACCTCCCCTTCTGTAGCCCTCCCCATACTCTACTGGAAGTCTCACTGCCGCCCCTGTTGTCACAAGCCCAGCTGATGGAGTAGCCGACTTCTGTGCTCAGGACTGAGAGCTAGAGGTGTGAATTTGGCAGCAAGGACTAGGAATGCCTGCCCTGTGGACGGCACCAGTCTCCATCCGCCTCTGCTGTCCAGGCTCACTCTTTTCCTCCACGTCTACCCTCCCCATTCCCAACAGCATGCAATGCTGTGTCTTTGGACTTGACAGGGCTTCAGAATTAAAATGCATGCACCATTGTCAGGGAAAGTACAGGACACGGAGAAGGATGACCTATGTTCATCACCTTCCGCTTCCCCAACATTAAAAGGCACAGCATTTTCTAACAAAGATAATTTCTGAATACTGAGCTCAGATGCCTTTTTACATACCAAGCATAGAACACAACAGATGAAATTTACATGGAGCATTTGTGTCTATAAGTCCTGAGAAATTTGAGAAATTAAGAAGGCTTCCCCCCACCTTCCTTTCTTTCAGAAAGCATGTGAAAGCATTCTTTTCCTACTAAATGGATTTAGTCTAACTGCCTAATTCATTATGCTAAAACCATGAAGCAATTTCCTGTTCAAAGCCCGGCTCACAGGCTCTCTGTTGTCAAGTATTTGAATTTCAGATTAGAAATGTGTTCATTTGGATAGCTTGAAAGGAAAGCTTTGTTGTCAGCTTGGCTTTATGTTCTGCCAGAAGCCACATCCCTCCTCTTCAGCAGTCACTAGCAAAATACCAGACCTCGACTCTGGATCCAGGGTCTTGAAATAAACACAAACATTTCTGGCCTCTGTGGTCCGAGCTGTGGTTACTTGCCCCAATAATGCAGTCTTCTCAGATGACCGTTTCTGACACATAGAGGAAATATTTAGGGTCTGCACTCTGCTCCACCCCAACTTTGATAGCACCATCGCATATCGCAAACTGTAAAAAAAAAAAAAAAAAAAAAAAAAAAAAGCGTATATGTGTCAGAATATCCTCGAGAGTAGATTAGCTCTCTTAGCAACTGAGCCGTTTGTGACAGAGCAGTGACCTGGATGGAGGGCTGCATTTCTTGTCAACCTTTGACTTGTCACTAGCCATCACTGATGCTGTGTAACACTGTCACAGCCACCTGCCATCCCTTGTGACGGTTTCCCCTTACTGATCTTAGAAGAATAGAGATGGTGGCTTAGAAAATCAGAAGTCATGATTTTGAGCTGGAAAAAAAAAAAAATGAGCACGAGGGAGACAAAAGTGGCCTGATACACCTGGAGGGAAAAAAGGAAATAAACACTTGACTGGCTAATAATCATGGAGCTTCTGACCTGTTAGAAATTGAGGCAACCTTTCCTTATACAAATTTTGCATTTTTGAACCAGCAAGATTCTACAACATTGTCACCGTTGGCCACTATGATTCCACTGTGACCATCTAAGTAGCATTAATTAATAAATATTTATTGAGACTTACTGTTTCCAGTTATCAATATAGTGCTCATGTCTCATAGTACCATGTGGTATTTTTGGTTGTCACTCATATAATGACGAATGTGTGTTTGGTGTTTTACAGTTTACAAAGTGCTTGTCATTAACATTCCTTCACTTGTGTTCTCTCAGATGCATCTTTTTTTATAATCCTTTTTTTAAAATTTTTCTAATGTGTATTCATTTTTGAAAGAGAGGGAGGGGCTCCTGGGTGGCTTGGTCGGTTAAGCGTCCGACTTCGGCTCAGGTCATCATCTCACGGCCCGTGAGTTCAAGCCCTGTGTCGGGCTCTGTGCTGACAGCTCAGAGCCTGGAGCCTGCTTCAGATTCTGTGTCTCCCTCTCTCTCTGACCCTCCCCTGTTCATGCTCTGTCTCTCTCTGTCTCAAAAATAAATAAACGTTAAAAAAAATTTAAAAAAAAAAAAAAGGAAAGAGAGGGAGAGACGGAGTGTGAACAAGGGAGGAGCAGAGAGAGAGACACACACCCAGAATCCAAAGCAGGCTCCAGGCTCTGAGCTGTCAGCACAGAGCTTGACGCGGGCTCGAACTCACGAACCGCAAAATCATGACCTGAGCCAAAGTTGGATACTTAACCAACCGAGCCACCCAAGTGCCCCTATAATTTTTTTTTAATTTACATATGATTGATATACAGCGTTTTAACACTGTCAGGTTTATGACATCCTGGTTCCGTATTTGTATATATTGCAAAATGGTTACCACAGTAAATCTCGTTAACGTCTGTCACTTCACGTAGTTACAAATTTTTTGTGTGTGATGAAAACTTGTAAGATTTACTCTCTGAGCAACTTGCAAATATGCAGTGCAGTTTCATTGTGAACAGTGTGCTGTTTATTACATCCCCATTTCACTTTTTACTCTTAAATTTACTCTTTTACTTCTTTTTGGAGAATAGTTAACACATTGTTAAAATCGTTGGAGGCGCACAACATTTGACAACTCTGTATTATGCTTTGTTCACGACAACTATAGGTGCCATCTGTGACCATACAGCATTACTGCAATACTGTTGACTGTATTCCCTGTGTTGTACATTTCTTTCCCATCAGTTATTCTTTCCATAACTGGAAGCCTTGTATGCCTTACCTCCCTTTATCCATTTTGTCCTTTCCATATACTCCCCTCCCCTATTGAAACCATCAGTTTGTTCTCTGTGTTTATAGTGTTTGTGTGTAAAACACATTTGTTTGTTCATTTGTTGTTTACATTCCACATATGTGTGAAATACTGTATTTTTCTTTCTCATTCTGAATTATTTCAGTTGGCATAATACCCTCTAGGTCCATCCATATTGTTGTAAATGGCAAGATTTCCTTCTTTTTTTTATGGATGAGTAATATTCCAGTGTGTGTGTGTGTGTGTGTGTGTGTGTGTGTGTGTGTACATCACTCCTTTTTATCCATTCATCAGGATGGACACTTGGGTTGCTTCCATAATTTCACTTTTGTAAATAATGCAGCAATAAACATAGACATACATGTATTTTTTTGAACTAGGGTATTCATTTTCTTTGGGTAGATACCCAGCAGTGGCATTACTGGACCATATGGTATTTCTATTTATAATTTTTTGAGGAACCTCCATATTGTTTTCCATTGTGATTACACCAATTTACATTCCCACCTGGGAAGAGGGTTCCTTTGTTTCCACATCCTCATCAACACTTATTATGCCTTGTCTTCTTCATACTAGCCATTCTGACAGGTGTGATGTGAGATCTCATTGTGGTTTTGATTTCCATTTCCCTGATGATAAGTAATGTGGAGCATCTTTTCATGTGTCTGTTGGCCATCTGTATGGTTTTCTTTGGAAAAATGTCTGTTCAGGTCCTCTCATCATTTTTAATTGTTTTAATTGTTTAATCATATTTGTTTTTTGGTGTTGAGTTGTATGAGTTCTCTGTATATTTTGGATATCAGCCCCTTATTGAATATATTTTTTGCCAATCTGTTCACATTCAGAGGGTTGTCTTTCATTTTGTTGATGGTTTCCTTTGTCGTGCAAAAGCTTTGTATTTTGGTGTGGTCCCAATAGTTTATTTTTGCTTTTGTTTCCTTTGCCTAAGAAGACATACCTAGAAAAACATTGTTACAGCCAGTGATATACAAGACATTGTATAGGTTTTCTTCTAGGGGTTTTGTGAGTTTAAGTCTTATATTTAGGTCTTCAGTCCATTTTGAATTTATTTTTGCATATGGTGAAAGAAAGTGGTCCAGTTTGATTTTTTGGCATGTAGCAGTCCTTTTTCCCAGCAGCATTTATTGTCTCCTCCCCCCACCCTATATGCGTTGCCTTCTGTATCATAAATTGACGGTACATGCAGGTTTATTTCTGGGCTCTCTATTCTATTTCATTGATCTAGGTGTCTGTTTTTGTACGAGTACAAGTATTCAGTTATTATAGCTGTTTCAATTATTACAGCTTTGTCGTGTATCTTGAAATCTAAGCTTGTAATATGGCCAGCTTTGTTTTTCTTTCTCATAATTGAATATGTACATTGCTTTGGGTAGTGTGCACATTTTAACAGTATTCTTCCAATTCGTGACACGGTATATCTTTCCATTTGTTTGTGCCATCTTCAGTTTCTCTCATCATCTTTTCTTGTTTTCAGAGTAGTAGTCTTTCACCTCCTTAGTTAAGTGTATTCCTAGGTATTTTATACTTTTTGGTTCAGTTATAAATGGAATTGTTTGCTTTTTCCTACTTTATTATTAGCATGCAGAGGTGCAGCAGATTTCCGTATATTAATTTTGTATCCTGTGACCTTACTGAATTCATTTATTACTTGTAATAGGTTTTTGGTGGAATCTTTGGGGTCTTCTATGTATAGTATCATGTCAAGTAGTGATGGTTTCCCTTCTTCTTTGCCAGTTTGGATGCTTTTTATTTCTTTTCCCTGTCTGATTGCAGGGGCAAGGACTTTCAGTACCATTTTCAGTCAAAGTGGTGAGACTAGACATCCTTGTCTTGCTCTTGATCTTAGAGGAAAAGTTCTCAGTTTTTCACCATTGAGTATGATGTTCACTGTGGGTGTGTCATATATGCTTTTTATTATGTTGAAGTATGTTCTCTTTAAACCTGCTTTGTTGAGTTTGTATCATGAATAGATGGTGAATTTTGTCAAATACTTTTTCTGTACCTATTGAGATGATCATATGATTTTTATCCTTCACTTTGTTAATGTCTGTATCATGCTGATTGATTTGTAAGTAGGGAACCATTCTTGCTTCCCTGGAATGAGTTCTTTATTTTACAACCAGAAGGTTGTACCTTTTGACTCACGTCAGCCATTTCACCCACCCCTCTGATAGCCAGCTTATATGTTCTCTGTATCTCTGACCTCATTTTCTTTCTTTCTTTCTTTTTAATTTTGTTTTTTAGTTTCTACATGTAAGTGAGATCGTATGGTATTTGTCTTTGTCTATTCATTTCACTTACCATAATATCCCCAAGATTACGTTGTCACAAATGGCAAGATTTGTTTCACTTTTGTGACTGAATAATATTCCACTGTGTACCTATGACACATTTTCTTTACCCATTCATCCATTAGTGGACACTTCACTTGCTACTCTATCTTGGCTATTGTAAATATGCTGCACTGAACACAGTAGTGGGAGAAATACATATATCTTTTTAAGTTACTGTTTTTGTCTTTGTTTTTGTTTTTCAAATAAATACACAGAAGGGGAATTGTTGAATCATATGGTGTTCCTAATTTTAATTTTTTGGTGAACTGCCATACTGTTTTTCCAGAGGCAACAACTTTTTATACTCCAGCCAGCAGTGCACACGATTCCCCTTTCTCCATATCACTCTCGTATTTCTTGTCATTTCGGTAACAGTCTTTCTAAGGGGTATGAGATGATATCTCATGGCCGTTTTTATTTGTGATTTCTTGATGATTAGTGATGTTGATCATCTTTTCCTGTCCATGTTCAACACCTCTCTGTCATTTTTGGCAAAATGTCTATTCAGATCCTCTGCCTGTTATTTTTTTTAATATGAAATGTATTGTCAAATTGGTTTCCATACAATACCCAATGCTTATCCCAACAGGTGCCCTCCTCAATGCCCATCACCCACTTTACACCCCCCCAACTACCCTCAGTTTATTTTTAATGGATTCTTTGAGATTCTTTGCTGTTGAGTTACATGTGTTCTTTATATATTGTGGATATTAATCCCTTTTGAGGTATACAGTTTCCACATATTTTCTCCCATTCAGTAGGCTGCCTTTTCATTTTGTTGATGGTTTCCTTTATTGTAAACAATTCTTTTTTAGTTTGATGTTGTCCCACTTATTTTGCTTTTGTTGCCTTTGCTTTTGGTGTCAAATCCAAAAACTCATCACCAAGAGCAATGTCCAAAAGGTTTTTCCCTGTTTTCTTCTAGGAATTTTATAGTTTGAGATTTTACACTTCATTCTTTTTGAATCTCAATATTTGTGAGAAGTGTCAATGGTTCTCCCAGTCAAATGGTTCTCCCAGCACCATTTATTGCAGAGATTTTCTTTTCTCCTTCAGTGTCTGGGCTCCTTTGTTGAATATTAGTTGACCATATGTGAGAGTTTATATCTTGACTGTCAGTACTGATCCACTGGCTTATGTGTCTATTCATAACGCTAGTACCGTAATATTAAAACATCTTTGTAATAGAGTTTGAAATCAGGAAGTATAATGCCTCCAGCCATGTTTTACTTTCTTGGGGTTGTTTTGGCTCTTTGGGGGTTTGTACTTCTCTACAAATTCTGGTAGTATTTTTTTCCAGTTCCCTAAGAGTTGCCATGGAATTTCCATAGGGATTGCATTAATGCTATAGATGGTTTTCTGTAGTATGGACATTTAAGAATATTAATTTTTTCCAGCCCATGAACATGAGATACCTTCCCATTTGTTTCTCTTTTCTTCAGTTTCTTTAATCAGTGTTTTCTAGTTTTGAGTGTACAGATCTTGCACTTGTTTGGTTAAATTTATTCCCAGGTATTTTATTGTTTTTGATACCTGTGAAAATGGGATTGTTTTCTTTATTTCTTTTTCTGAAAGTTCGTTGCTAGTGTATGGAAACACAACGGATTTTTTTATGTTGGTTTTGTATCCTGCAACTTTACTAACTCATTTATTAGTTGTAATGGTTTTTTGGTGGGGTCCTTAGGGTTTTCTATATCATGCCATCTGAAAACCATTTCCCTTCTTTTTCTGATTTGGATACATTTTTTTTCTTTTTTTCTTGCCTGATTGTTCTGGCTAGGACTTCTAGTACTGCGTTGAGTAGGAGTGGTCAGAGGGGGCATCCTTGTCTTGTTTCTAATCTTAGAAGAAAAGTTTTCACCGTTGAATATGATATTAGCTGTGTGTTTGTCATATATCATCCTTATTATGTTGTGGTACCTTCCTTCTGTATCCAATTTTTTGCAAATTTTTATCAGGAATGGAAGTTGAATTCTGTCAAATGTTTCTTCTGCATACGTTGTGATGATCATATAATTTTAACCCTTCATTTTGTTGTTGTATCCCACAGATTGATTTGCAGATGTTTATCATCCTTGCATCCCTGGATTAAATCCCATTGAATTGTGGTTTGTGATCCTTTTAATGTTGTTAAACTCTGCTAATATTTTATTGAGGAGTTTTGCATCTATGTTCATTGGGGATATTGACTTATAATTTTCTTTCTTGTGTTCTTGTCTGGTTTTGGTCAGGGTAATGCTGGCCTCATAAAATGAATTTTGGATTGCCCCTTCATTTTTTTTTTTGGAAGAATTTCAATAGGTGGTTATTAATTCCTCCCTCTTTGGTAGAATTTATTATCTGATCCTATACATTTCTTTCTTTTTAATTTTTTTAAAACTTTTATTTATTTTTCAGAGACAGAGAGACAGAGCATGAATGGGGGAGGAGCACAGAGAGAGGGAAACACAGAATCTGAAGCAGGCTCCAGGCTCTGAGCTGTCAGTACAGAGCTTGAAGCAGGGCTTGAACTCATGAATCTTAAGATCATGACCTGAGCTGAAGTCGGACATTTAACCAACTGAGCCACCCAGGCACCCCGTCTCTTTCATTTATTTCTGTTGTGATCTTTGTTATTTTCTTCCTCCTACTAACTTCGGGTTATGTTTGTTCTTTTTTTTCTAGTTCCTTGAGGTGTAAGTTAGATTGAGATTATTCGTGTCTTAAAGAATTTAAAGCATTTATTGCTATGAACTTCCCTCTTCCGCTTTTGCTGCATTTCATTTTGTGTTTTGGTATATGTATATCTCATTTGTGTCAAGTTATTTTTTTATTTCTCTTTTAATTGCTGATTTTGATCCATTCATTTTTCAGTAGCATGTTGTTTTGCTCAACCTATTTGAGATTTTACCAGTTTTCTTCTTGTAATTTGATTTTAGTCTCATATCATTGTGTTTGGAAAAGATCCTTGGCATGGGTTCATTATTCTTAAATTTATTGACACTTGTTTTGTGGCCTAACATATCTGTTCTGGGGAATTTTCCTGTGCATTTGAGAGAAATTCTTATTCTGTTATTTAGGGATGGAATGTTTTGTCTATATGTCTTAAGTCCACTTAGTCTAATGTTTCATTTAAGGCAAGTGTTTCCTTACTCTTTTTCTGTCTAGATGTGTTTTCAGTGGTGAAGGTAAGGTATTAAAATTCTCTACTATGTTGTTATTCCTATCTGTTTCTTCCTTTAGGTCTGTTAATACTTGTTTTATATATTTAGTTGCTCCTAAATCTAGCATCCTATTTATGCTAGAGGAATAAATATGACAAGTATTGTATTTTCTTTTTTGATTGACCCATTTGCCATTATGAAATAGAGATTTTTGTCTTTCACAGTTTTTGTCTCTTATATTCCTAAAGTCTGTTTTGGCCAAGTGTAGCTAAGTTTCTTTGTTTCCTTTTGTATATAATATCTTTAACCATCCTTTTACTTTCAGTCTTTCTTTAGAAATGAGTCTTTTGTAGGCAGCATATAGATGGCTTTTAAAAATCTATCCACTGTTTGGATAGAAAAATTAGTCCATTTGCCTTTAAGTATGATAGGTATGTACTTATTGCCATTTTGTTCATTATTTTCTGGGTGGCTTGTAGTTATTCTATTCCTTTCTTCTTGCCCTATTCCTTTGTGATTCACTGGTTTTCTTCAGTGGTATGTTTAGATATTTCTCTCTTTATTTTGTGTATCTACTCATTTTTTTTTGTCATTACCATGAGACTTACATAAAACAACTTGTATTTATATAGTCTATTGTATGTTAACAACTGATTTTGAACTCATTCTAAAGTGCCGCTTCTTTACACCCAGTAATTTATGTTTTGATATCACAATTTACATCTTATCTTGTGTATCCCTTGTCAAAATTAATAGTTGTGGTTATTTTACTACTTCCGTCTTTTAACCTTTGTCCTAGTTTTAGAAGTGATGAGCTCATCACTGTTACACTATTAGATTATTCTCAACTTTAATATATTTTTTAAAATATATTTTTATATAATATTTATAAAAATTAGCTGTACCCATGCGATGTATCCTCTCATATGTTTTCCCTATATTAATTGACACCCTTTCATTTCAGCTTAAAGAAGTCTCCTTAACAGTTCTTGTAGATGTATAGCTTTAGCTTTTGCTTGTCTGGTAAATTCTGTATCTCCCCTTTAATTCTGAATGACAGATTTGCCAGGTAGAATATTCTTGGTGAAAATTTCTTTTCTTTTAGCACTTTGAATATACCACATTCCCTCCTCTCCTGCAAAGTTTCTGCCAAAAGTCTGCTAGTAGTTTTCTGGGGGGTCCCCTACACATTACAAGTAAATTTTCCCTTGCTGCTTTTAAGAGTCTCTCCTTGTCTTTACTTTTGTAGACTTTATTTATCTTGTGTCTTGATGTGGGTCTCTAAGTGTCCATATTATTTGAAACTCTCTGGACTTCTTGGATCTGGATGTCTTTTCCTTCTCTAGGTTAAGGAAGTTGTCAGCCATTATTTCTTCAAATAAGTTTCCTGCTCCTTTCTCTTTCTCTTCTCCATCTGTGACCTTTATTATGTGACTGCTGATGCTTACGCTGTCTTCATCTTTTTTGTTTTGTTTTCTTTCTGCTGCCCTAATTGGGTGACTTCGACTGCCCTTTCTTTGAGTTCACTGATCTGTTCTGCTTCATCTAGTCTACTGTTAAAGCCCGCTGGTGTATTTTTCAGTTCAGTTATTTTATTCTTCAGCTCATTGACTTGTATCTGGTGGTTTCTTATATCTTCTGTTTCATGTTTGAAATTCTCGGTTTTCAATTATCTACCATTAACCCAAGTTCAGCAAGCTACTCTAGGAACATTATTTTAAGGAACAATATTTTGAACTCTTCATCAGGTAAATGGCTTATCTTTATTTCGTTAAGATTTTTTTCTGAGGTTTTACTTTGTTCTTTCATTTGAAACATAGTCCCGTGACTTCATTGGGTTTGACGTTCTTTGTTTTGATGTACTAGAAAAGAGCCACTACTCATAGTCTTGAGATAGTGGCCTCATGTAGGAAATGAACCTCATCGTTCAACCCTGCCCTAGCTCTTGGTTGTCTCTCAAACCTTTGGGATTGTCCAAGGAGCCAATTTTATTTTTCATGGCCCTCCGTAGTTGAAGGTGTGCCACAACTTATCAGTGTCCCAAAGGGGAGGATCTCAGTTAACACCTGATTGAAAACTACACCCTCAACAGCAGCTTTTAAAGAATGTAAATATATATAGTCTTGTAGAACTGCAGGCATAACCCCCACTGGCCATTAGAATCTGGCAATCTAAAAGTATCCCCAAATGGCAGGTGCACATATTGGGGTGCCAATATGTCTCTAGCTAGGGACCTAAAGCAAAACAGACGGTGACACCAAGATGGCGTTCACTGGCCTCCATCCCCAGAGAGCATCTCAGTAGGCTCCTGGATAAGTTCCAAACCAGAATCCTGCTCCTTAGGCCAAAGCTCCAGAAGAAGCAGTTAGGCCTCTTCCACAGAAAGACTGGGAGTGTGTTTTAATCTGTTATCGGTGCCCTGCCCTGGAAGTGGTGGCCAACCCTGAACTTTGTTTGTTATGTTCCCATGAGACCCGTGACTGTAAGCCCTGCTGAGCTCTAGAGCCAGCTGACTAGGGGCCATTTCCCTGGGCAGCAGTTACAACAACTGGAGCACCAGACATAAAAGCCAGGCTATCAGGCCTGGGTGACCCCCCCGCCCCCGCCATTGGGAGACACTGGAACTCTGAAGCATGGTGGACAAAGGACAGGAAGATAATGCCTACCCTCTAGGGTCACTGAAGAGGAGAATAGTATGCCCTCAGATGTGGGTTTATTTAGAAGCCAGCCTTGCTGGCCACAGCAAATAAGATCTCTTTCAAGGAAAGACAGCATTTCAGTTTGCTGCCTCTTGCTGTGTGATGCGAATGGGAGCCACTTAACCCTTTCTCCATTTGTTACCATCCTGGCGGGCTCTTGAGCATCAGACCCATTGGCCAGCTGTGCAGGGGACACCTGTCAGTGTTCCCTGGGCTGGAGCTGCAAAAGGCAGGGTGCCAGACAAGGAAGCACCTTTCAGGGAAATACTGGTGATCGAGAGTGAGGCAGAGGGACAGTGCAAATAAGGTGGCCCCTGGCCTCTATCCCCAGAGCCTATTTCTGGAGGCCTCTAGATATGTGGTAAGCAGATGCCTGCCCCTTATGTGAATGCTGTAAGATAAGCAAATAAGCCTGTGTCGCAAAAAGTGGTCATTTTTTGGTCTGCTACCTCTGTGCTGTGCTCTCAGGCCAGTGAGTCCATGCATAAGTCCTTTAAGAACTGCTTCTCAGGGCACCTGAGTGGCTCAGTCGGTTGAGTGTCTGACTTTGGCTCAGGTCATGTCTTGTAGTTGACGAGTTTGAGCCCCACGTCGGGCTCTGTGCTAACAGCTCCGAGCCTGGAGCCTGCTTCGGATTCTGTGTCTCCCTCTGTCTCTGCCCCTCCCCTGCTCATGCTCTGTCTCTCTCTGTGTCAAAAATAGATAAACATTAGAAAAAAAAAATTAAAAAAAAAAAAAAAAGAACTGCTTCTCAGTTTGCTGCACTCCCATGGGTCTCCAAGACAAAAGCCCTCTAACAATCAAAGTTCAGTGTTTCAGGGGATCACTTCTCAGGTGCAAGTCTTAAAAGTTATGGTGCCCAGTGTAGGATTCACACCCTTTGCTCCTCAAGTAGAAGCTCGGGGTTTTGACCTCCCTCCCAACCCGTGGATTGCAGGCCATGGGTAGGGTTTATGATATGATTGTGTTAGTGTCTCTTACCTCAGTGTGGGTTTTCGCATTCACCCATTGTATAGGAGTTGGCTGGCTACGTTGGCAGGGAGTTATCCCCCTAGTTTCCCATGGGGGAAGGTAAGTTCAGGATCTTCCCATCTTACCACCTGGAACTGGAACCCTATCAGATGATTCTTACTCATATTTGGTAAGCGAAGAAACTAGTTGTAATAGTTTATTGCACAAATAGAATTAAGTGGCTGAGGGAGGAGTTTTAAACACAAAACTTTGGCTCTAAGCCTTATTAAACCACCCTGATTCGGATAGTGATGTCAGCTCCCGAATGGAGTTCAGCTATCACCATATCCTCTCTGTGGTGGTGTTTTTATTTTGAGGACAAATGTGATAGAACCTTTAGCCTTGCATCCATTTGTTTTATGTCAAATGATAGAATGAAGGGATTCTAAGTAATTTTAGTATAATCATTGCTTCCAGTTTGAAAATAGTTGTATTACTTTTCTAGGGCTGCCCTAACAGGTGGTTTAAACCACCAACGTATATTTTCTCATATTTCTGAAGGATAGAAATCCAAGATCAAGGTGTCCAAAAGATTGGTTTCCTCTGAGACCTCTCTTCTTAGCTTATAGATGGCTGTCATGTACGTGTCTGTGTCCTAATCTCTTCTTATAAGGACACCTTATAAGACACCTAATCTCTTCTTAGAATCATACTGGATTAGAGTAGGCTCTAATGACCTCATTATAATTTAATTGCCTTTTTAAAGACCCTGTCTCCAATACTGTCAGTCATATGCTGAGGGACTGGGGGCTAGGACTTAAACATGCAAATCGGATGGGGCACACAGTTCAGCCCATAACACTAGGCTGCATGTGGATTTAAACTACAAACCAAATTGAGCTATGCTAAAGAAAAGTAGAGCATTTGTCCTGTCTGCTGATAGAGAATACTAGTCAATGGACTGATCTATTGTGGAAATGATCCAAGCTTTACACAAGGAACAGAAAATTTAAATGAGGGGAGAAATTCAAGACGAGTTATGAGGGTTCTAAAGGAAATACAATTGAAAGAAAGGAACAGTTACTCTCAAAGCATGACCCACATCATGGCCTTGGATTTCCTTGTAACCCTTGACCTATTTTATTCTCCTTGGTCATTGCTGGAGCTTATTTATTTTCCAGAATTGGCAATTGAAACTACAGGATTTTTTAAAATAAGAATTATGATGCGAATTATGTTCCAGTCCAAAAAAACTGTATGCTGATTCAGTATTACAGTTTAATTCTGTGTGTTAACCCAGAACCTGACACATTAATCATTTAAAGACACCTTTTGGAAAAAGATTATTCCTACCACAAGAAATGGCCACTTTCAGGCATAGTTGTTGTTACAAATTTCTGAAAAGATTCCAATAGGTATTCTATTCCTGTGTCCTTCATTTTCTCATTGTGTAATCTTTGAACTGCTTTTCTTTCCTGAGTTACTCTGATTTTAGTCCTTAAGGTTTTGTTTTTTGTTTTTTTCCTTCTACAGAATTAAATGGTTTGGTTACTTGAACTCCTGAAGTCACCTATGCTCCCTTGATTTCCAAGACTGACTGACCATGAAGGCAGTGTTCATTGTATTGTGTCCCTCCCACTCCGCAAGCCTTTCTCATTTCCCCCTCCCCTCCCAGAAACCTTCACTCCCAGAGCTGTTCCATTGAGGGTTTACATCCTATAAACGTGGCATTTGTAAAAACCTCATTTTTATTTTCTCTTGCTATTAATGTTTAATCTTCCAGAACTTTGTCATCCTTTTCCTCTTTGATGGCCGCTGTCTTAAAAGCAGGCAACTTCACATCTCTCTGTCTCTCTCCGAATCCTTTTCCCTGTATGATCCCTGGCTAAGAATTGTTAGGAGTCGGAGAGACACAAATGAGGCAGCAGCCATTACTCTCTGCTGCTGCCTGTGGTGAATGGAACTAGCTTGTCCTCGTTGTCCTCAGCTTTGGGTCCAGCCCTTCCTCATGAGTGGCAGTACTGCTGACCCATAGCAGCCCCAGGCTCCCCACCACACGTTTGGCTGAATACCCCACAAGCAGTTGGCGCCACAGATGGTAGCTTTCCTTCGGCTCTTCCTCACCTTCCCCTTATGGTGCTTCCTCTCCCTACTGGGAAGCTGGACATGCCTGCTTCTCAAATTCCCCTGCAAGCTCTGACTTGTCCACCTGCCCCAGTGCTTCTGGAAAGGCGCTGGTGACGTTCTCTGGTCCTTCCTTTCTCTCTCCTTCATCCTTACTTTCCTAGCTTCTCTGACAATCGTATAAGGTCTCATTCCTGTCAGGTGCCTTTATTCCATTACACGCTCCTAGACCTTCCCCTACTGAATGCCAGTGGGTTCAGGAACACATCTAATGAATGTGCCCTTTCTTGATGAGCTGTGTCAGAGAATGTTGTGCTGTCTCAGCAAGCGACAGAGGTAGGGGAGATGGATAATTTTACCTCAGCTCTGTTCCCTCACCCCTTTGTTCCTTGTGGCCAGATGTACTGATTTAGGATAAAATCAACTGGTGGAAGTCACGAGTGTTTCAGTGGCCACTAAAAAGGCTTTTCGTTCATCTGATTATAACAAAGATCAAAGCGGGGACTACTTTTCGACTGCCTCGGCCAACTAAAATAATGTCTCTGTTGAAGATTAATGACCAGAGATCACCCTCTGGACCAGCTGAAATGAATGATAAGTGTCCTTCATATCATTAGCAGTATAGGTTCTTAACCTGTGCATGAAAAACACAATTTAATATATTTCGCCTCGTGACCCTGTCCATTTCTAGAATTTTGAGATACTCCCCTATTCCTAAGGAAAGTTTTCTCATTAGTAAACCAGGCTTTTAGCCAATCTTACCTCACAGCTTTTCTGTGCGGACCTGATTTAAATAGAGGGGAGGATCAAGGATGGGGTGAAGGTGAGTTGTACTGAAGTCCAAAGCTGGAAAGACTCTGAAAGTAAAGCTGAGGCATGAAACAGAGAGAGATGAAGCTCGAGGGACCCCAAAGCCAGGGTGGGAAGCTTCTCTGTGGCACCCTCTTGAGAATGGGTGAGCGAGGGCAGCTTAGATGGGAGCCCCAAGCAGTGGGCTGGGCTTTGGGCATAGTCCACCATGGGCTGTTATCTCTCAAGGAGTGTAAAAAAAGGACAGACGTCAGTGGAAAGCTGGCTGTGTGCCCTGAGCTGACAGGTGAGACTATCCCCCTCCATGGATGCTAGCTGACCCGCTCTGCACCCCCGATGAAAAGATCGGGGGGTCTGGTCTTCCTCACATTTTACCCCAGCCCGTATCCAGTGCGGAAGCTAACCCGTTAATGACCATCACTAAGTGTTCTTGTCGTGCAGAGATCTGTCCTTGGAAGAGGTACAAGTAAGGGATGTAAGTCAGGTGAGGCTCCAACTCATTGAAGAAGAGAGTCACATACTTTCCAGACCTGTTCAGACCACCGCCTACCCCTTATTTGTGGACCGCCAGCAGCCTTCTGCCCTTGCAAAGCATCATCAAACGAGCAAACCTTTTTTGCTCTTAAGTGTTTTTGGAGCTTAATATATTAAAGACCTACAGAACTTGACAAGAGGGGATTAATCCAGATACAAGTCCAATATTGCGTTTCTATAGGTAGAGTTGCCAGGCAACCATCACACTACAATACACAGGACTGTCATTAGGGATCAGCCTGCTTCTCCTGTAACTCCTTTGCTGCCGAACTGAAAAGCAGTGCGGGCACCGATGTCACTTAAAAGCACTGATCTTCCAGGTGCCCTTGCAGGCTAACACCTTCTCTTGCAGCATTTGCGGAATACTCTGGAGCTGGGAAAATGACTCCATGGGACAGTCCTTTGCAGTACAGAAAAGGCACTCACATGACGAGAAGACGGTGACTGAAAATATAATGCAGATTATTAAACCTTGACATTAGCGATGTAAATTATTTATCATAAATTACTAGAAGATGCCAGGGATCCCACGTGGAGCAGACTAGGTGCCGTCTTACTCGTACTCTGGCCGCTGTTCAGCCTCCCTCCCTGGTAATTTCATCCATACCACTCACAGGATGACAATTTTATATCATAAGAGGTCCCCTGGTAGTGGATATTAATTTATAATGGAAGGGAACAGGAGGGAGGATTTTTTTGTGTGCTCTTTCCCAGTAAAACACACAAACTGCTCCCTTGAGGCACATACGGTTATATATTAAAACATTAGTGATGGCACTAGAGTTAATAAGAGATATAATATACAATATAACCGTATACAGTATATATTAAAAATCACAAAGAGATACCATAGATCCTAAAAGAAAACGCCCAGGATCAGTGGTCTTGTACACTTTCTTCGGGTTAAAAGACGTATCATCGCTAAAAATATGTAGTGCATTTTCAGTGGATTCACAATCATCTGAGGTCAGATATCTGAAGACTATTTTTTCTTCCAATGAAGCATAAACCATAAAATCTTCCACTGTTGTCTCTAAACCATAATGGAACTGCCAGTAACCAAGGGATGAAATAAATGTTTCCAAAGTAATAGAAAGCATTAAATTAGATTAGTGGTTTCCATATTTCCTTAAATGATTCCTAGTCCACATGCAAAATATCTTCCATTTGGTTCCTCAAAATGAAAAGTATATAATACAACTATTTCAGGCTATTAAGAAACAATAATGTAGGGATCTATTTAATGTAAGAGACCTTTGGATTTTGATCAAGATCTATCTATAATCTTAACTATATAAAACTAACATTTTAAAAATCTGTCCCGTGTAGTTCAAAGATTTAAATATTTTGCTGAACTCCTTTTCCAATGGGAAAATAGTGTTCTCTGTTGAGGATTGCAAAAAGCACTTATTCCCAGGCACAAGTTAAGTGGTTTATGAAAGTTTACATAACAAAATAATGGGAGAGTCAAGAACAAACGTGGTATACTTCATTCAAGGCAAGCTATAGCTTCATTAATGAGTCAGAGTTTTTGTCCTGTACAACATGATTCAGTATTTGAGTATATTGAGAAATGATCCCCACAAGAAATCTGGTTAAAATTCATCACCATTTGTAGTTACACATTTTTCCCCATGTGACAGGAACAATTAAGATCTACCCTCTTAGCAACTTTCAAATATACAGTACAGTGTTATTAACTATAGTCGCCATGTTGTACATTTCATCCCCATGACTTCATTTATTTTACAACTGGAAGTTTGAACCTTCGACCGGGTACCTATTTTGCCCATCCACTATCCACACTGATCTCTGTATCTGTGAGCTTGGTATTTGTTGGGATTTTTAGATTTCCCACGTCAGTGAGATCATACGGTGTCTGTCTTCCTCCGACTTCTATCACTTAGCGTAATACCACCAATGGTCCATCTATGTTATCACAAATAGGAAGATTTCTCTGTTTTCATGGCTGAATACTACTCGTGTGTGTGTGTGTGTGTGTGTGTGTACATTTTCTTTATGCATACATCCATCGTGGATACTTAGTCTGTTTCCATATCTTGGCTAGTGTAAATGATGCTGCAGTAAACATAAGGGTGCCTCTATCTTTTCAAATTAGTATTTTCCTTTTCTGTGGATACATACACAAAAGTGGAATTATTGGACAATGGTGGCTCTAATTTTGAGTTTTCGAGGAACTGCCATACTGTTCTCCTGGAGGCTACAACAATTTACGCTCCAACCAACAGTGCACGTTGCTCACTTTTCTTCACGTCTTGCCAACACTTGTTATTTCTTTTTGGTAATAGTCATTCGAACAGGTATGAGGTGATACCTCATTGTGGTTTTGATTTGCATTTTCCTGGTAATTAGTGATGCTGAGCATCTTTTCTTAAATCTTTTGGCCATCTGTATCTTCACAATATGTCCATTCATATCCTTTGTGTGTTTTTGTGTTGCCTTTGCTTTTGGTGTCAAATCCAAAAAATCATCACCAAGACCATTGTCAAATAGTTTACTGCCTATATTTTCTTCTAGGAGTTTTATGGTTTTAGGTCTTAAATTCAGGTCTTTAACTCACTTTGAGTTAATTTTGTATATGATTTAAGAGAGTGGTCTTAAATGAGTTTGCCCAATACCCCTTCTTGAAGAGATGGTCCCTTCCCCATTGTGTATTTTTTATTTCTTGATCCTAATTAACCAAATAAGTATGGGTTGACTTCTGGGATCTCTTTACATTGATCTATGTGTCTGCTTTTATGCCAGTACTATACTGTTTTGATTAATACAGCTTTGTAATAAAGATTAAAATCAGGGATTCTGATGCCTCAAGGTTTGTTTTCTTCACACTGCTTTGGTATTGGGGGTCTTTGTTACTTCCATACAAAGTTGAGAAGGGTTTTCCTATGGAAATATTTTTTTAATTTTATTTTTTCAATTTACATCCAAATTAATTAGCATATAGTGCAACAGTGATTTCAGGAGTAGATTCCTTAATGCCCCTTACCCATTTAGCCCATCCCCCCCCACAACCCCTCGAGTAACCCTCAGCTTGTTCTCCATATTTATGAGTCTCTTCTGTTTTGTCCCCCTCCCTGTTTTTATATTATTTTTGCTTCCCTTCCCTTATGTTCATCTGTTCTGTGTCTTTAAGTCCTCATATGAGTGAAGTCATATGATATTTGTCTTTCCTGACTAATTTCACTTAGCATAATCCCCTCTAGTTCCATCTACGTAGTTGCACATGGCAAGATTTCATTTTTTGATTGCCAAGTAATACTCCATTGTGTGTGTGTGTATATATATGTATGTATATATATATGTGTGTGTGTGTATATATATATATATGTATATACATACACATCTTCTTTATCCACTCATCCATCGATGGACATGTGGGCTCTTTCCATACTTTGGCTATTGTTGATAGTGCTGCTATCAACATGGGGGTGCATGTGCCCCTTCAAAACACCATCCCTGTGTCCCTTGGATAAATACCTAGTAGTGCAATTGCTGGGCCATAGGGTAGTTCTATTTTTACTTTTTTGAGGAACCTCCATACTGTTTTCCAGAGTGGTTGCACCAGCTTGCATTCCCACCAGCAGTGCAAAAGAGATGCTTTCTCTGCATTCTCACCAACATCTGTTGTTGCCTGAGTTGTTAATGTTAGCCATTCTGACAGGTGTGAGGTGGTATCTCATTGTGATTTTGACTTGTATTTCTCTGATGATGAGTGATGGTGAGCATTTTTTCATGTGCCAGTTGGCTATCTGGATGTCTTCTTTGGAGAAGTGTCTATTCATGTCTTTTGCTCATTTCTTCACTGGATTATTCATTTTTTGAGCATTGAATTTGATAAATTCTTTATAGATTTTGGATACTAAAGTCATTTGCAGATATCTTCTCCCATTCTGTCGGTTGCCTTTTAGTTTTTCTGATTGTTTCCTTCACTGTGCAGAAGCTTTTTATTTTGATAAGGTCCCAATAGTTCATGTTTGCTTTTGTTTCCCCTGCCTCCAGAGACGTGTTAAGAAGTTGCTGCGACCAAGATTAAAGAGGTTTTTGCCTGCTTTCTCCTCAAGGATTTTGATGGCTTCCTGTCTTACATTGAGGTCTTTCATCCATTTTGAGTTTATTTTTGTGTATGGTATAAGAAAGTGGTCCAGGTTCATTCTTCTGAATGTTGCTCCAGTTTTCCCAGCACCACTTGCTGAAGAGACTGTCTTTATTCCATTGGATATTCATTCCTGCTTTGTCAAATATTAGTTGGCCATATGTTTGTGGATCCATTTCTGGGTTCTCTATTCTGTTCCCCTTATCTGAGTGTCTGTTCTTGTGCCAGTACCATACTGTCTTGATGATTACAGCTTTGTAGTATAGCTTGAAGTCCGGGATTGTGATGCCTCCTGCTTTGGTTTTCTTTTTCAAGATTGGTTTGGCTATTGAGGGTCTTTTCTGGTTCCATACAAATTTTAGGATTGTTTGTTCTAGCTCTGTGAAGAATGCTGGTGTTATTTTAATAGGAATTGCATTGAATATGTAGATTGCCTTGGGTAGTATTGACATGTTAACAATATTTGTTCTTCCTATCCAGGAACATGGAATATTTTTCCATTTTTTTGTCTTCAATTTTTTCTCATAAGCTTTCTATAGTTTTCAGTTATACATTAGAATTTTGACAGTAATTGTAGTGAATCTGTAGATTGCTGTGTGGGGGATGGACATTTTAATAATTTTTGTTACAATCCAGGAGTACTACATATCTTTCCATGTATTGGTTTCTTTATCAAGTTCTTACAGTTTTCAAGAGTACAAGTCTTCACCCCCTTGGTTAAATTTATTCTTAGGTATTTCATTCTTGTTGATGAAATTGTAAATGGGATTGGCTTATTCATTTCTCTTTCTGAAGTTGATTATTAGTGTGTAGAAGTTCAGCATAGTCTGGTATATAGATTTTGTATCCTGTAGCTTGACCAACTTTGTTAGTTCTAACAGTGCAAATATATAGTGACAGTTTTACTCCTTTCCAATTTGGATGTCTTTCATTTGTTGCCTAATTGTTCTGGCTAGGATCCCAATTACTGTGTTGAATAAAAGTGGCAAGAAACCATCCTCGTCTTATTCCTGATCTTGGAAAACAAGATTTCAGCTTTTGCCATTAAGTGTAATGTTAGCTGTGGATTCATCCTATATGGCCTCTATTACTTTGAGGTACATTTCTTCTTCTGTATCATTTGGGTTGATTTATGGATGTTGAACCATCCTTGCATCACTGGAATAAATCCCATTTGATCACAGTGCATGATCTTTGCAAAGCACTGTTCATTTTATTCAATATTTCTGTATTTATGTTCATGAGGGATATCAGCCTGTGTGTTCTTGGCTTTTGATGTCCTTGTCTGGTTTAGTACCAGGATAAAACTCGTTTTGTAAAATCGGTTCAGAAAATCAGTTCCCCCGTTCTGTTTTTTAGAAGAGTTTGAGGAGGATTTGTGTCAATAGTCTTTGAATCTGTTAGGATTCACCAGTGAAGATACCCCAGCCCTGTAGTTTGGTGTGTTGGGATGTTGTTGATTACTGAATAAATTTCATTTCTATTAATTGGTGTGCTTAGGTTTTTGTTTTTTTTTTTTCATGACTCGGTGGTGGTAGGTTGGATGTGTCTAGAAATTCGTTTCTTCTAGGTTGTCCAATTTGGGGTATTTTTCCTAGCAGCCCCTTGGAGTCTTTTATATTTCTGTGGTATAAGTTGTAATGTGTCATTTTTCAGTTTTCATTTTATTTATGTGTGACTTCTCCTTTTTCTTAATGAGTCTAGCTAAAGATTTCTTTTCAAAGAACCAGCTCTTAGTTTCATCGATCTTTTCTATTTTCTTTTTAGTCTCTATTTCATTTATTTCTAGTAACTTTGAACTTCATTTGTTATTTTTCTAGTTCCTTGAGGTATACATTTAGGTTGAGATTTTTGTTTCTTGACGTAGGCATTTCTTGCCATGAACTTCCCTCTTGGAACTGCTTTTCTGCATCCCTTATGTTTTGATATGTTGTTTTCATTTGTGTATGATATCTTTTTTTTTTTTAATTTTTTTTTTCAACGTTTATTTATTTTTGGGACAGAGAGAGACAGAGCATGAACGGGGGAGGGGCAGAGAGAGAGGGAGACACAGAATCGGAAACAGGCTCCAGGCTCCGAGCCATCAGCCCAGAGCCCGACGCGGGGCTCGAACTCACGGACCGCGAGATCGTGACCTGGCTGAAGTCGGACGCTCAACCGACTGCGCCACCCAGGTGCCCCTGTGTATGATATCTTTTAATTTCTTGTTTGATATCTTCATTCACCCATTGTTTAGTAGCATGATGTTTAATATCTCCATATTTGTGAATTTCCCAGGTTTTTTTCCTATCATTGGTTTTTAGTTTCATATCATGGTGGAAGATCAAGATATGTTCTCAACCTTTTTTAAGTTTATTAAGACTTGTTTTGTGGTCTAAGATCTATCTTGGAGATTGCTATATGTGCATTTGAGAAGAATGTGTTTTTTATTGCTTTCAGATGAAAAGTTCTGTATATGTTGTCAATTAAGGCAAACACTATTTATTGATTTTCTATCTGGATGATCTATCCATCGGTTAGGGAGGGGTATTTAAGTCACACATTTTAGTGTCTATTTCTGTCTTCTTGGTTAATATTTGCTTTACATATTTAGCTGCTTCTATGTTGGGTCTATAAATATTTTCTCTTGTTGGACTGACCCCTTTTTCATTATGAATGTCCTTTGTCTTCTATTACATTGTCCTTTTTTCTCACTTTAAAAATATTTTCTCATTTCTTTATTTTTGTTTACATATAGCTATAGACACATATGAAGTTTTGAATGTCACTTATTCACTGGTTGCTTAAATTTGTGCTTTTGTTTCCTTATGTGTAAAATGGGTATAGTATTGCCTCATAGAGTTATTGAGAGAACTGGATAAATTTTTTGGTTTTTTGTCTGAAAACTAGAGCTACTCCATGTTCCTTTTACTTTCCATTTGCATTGAATGTCTTGTTCTATCCGGTCTCTGTGAGTGTGTGTGTCCTTACATCTGAAGGGAGTCTCATGTAGTCAGAATGGAGGTGGGTCTTGTTCTTTATATCAAATCACTCTCTTTTGATTGGAAGGATTAGTATTTTAACACTTACATAGGATAGATATATACTGACCGCCATTTTGTTGATTGTGTTCTGAAAATTCTGGTATTTCTCTGTTTCTTTTCCTCGTGTTCTCTTCCTTTGTGATTTCATGATTTTCTCTGCAGTGGTATTCATCGATTCCTTTATCTTGCCTTTTTTTGGTTATCTGCTATTGACTCTTCAACAAGGCAGAGGTTAAAGGCACTGATCCCCACCCCATGCTTTTGACTCCCCCAGACCTTAACTACTCACAGCCAATTGCTGACTGGACATGCTACCAATATTAACATAGGTGATTAAGACATATATGAATTCATCTGTGTATTTGCAACCCATGTTGTTCAAGGGACGACAGTATACTTAATTGTAAGTTTTATGTAAGCCTCATTATAAGTGCAATCTATTTTAAGCTGATAATGACTGAAGTTTAAATGCATTCTTAAACTCTTCAAATTTTGCTCTCTCCCATCCACATACTGTATTTTTTCAACTTTTGTCCTCTAATGTTGATACTTGCTTGATAAGTGATTTTTAAAATGATATACATGATCCACCACCTTTGTTATCTCTTTACCTTTAATAGTATGATTTATGCTTTAATATGTCTTGTTGTTACTAATTAGTGCCATTTCTTTCAAGCTTGTAGAAGCCCTTTTAACATGTCTTATAGGTTTGTTTAGTGGCAATGAAGGCCTTTAGCATCTGCCTAACTCCTAGCATCTGGTAACTCTCTCTGTCCTTCAATTCTGATGACACCTCTGTCTGATACAGTGTTCTTGGTTGAAAGATTTTTTATTTAGCACTTGTAAGATATCCTGCCACTCATTTCTGGCCTGCAAAGATCTGAGAGTCTTTTGTGGTTTCACAGATCTTAACCAGATTTTTCTCTTGGCACTTTTAAGATTCCCTCCTTATCTTTGGGTTCATCTTATTTGAAACTCTCTGGGCTTCCTGGATCAGATGTCCTTTTCCTTCCTGAAGTTGGGGTGTTTTCAGACATTCTTTTTTCAGCTAAGTCTTCGGCCTCTTTCTTTTTCGCTCCTCATTCTGGGAGTCCTGTAATGGGAATGTTGAGTGTCGGTATGCTTGCGTTGTTCCTTCAGTTCCTTAAGCTGTTTTTACTTTTGTTTGTTGTTTTTTCTTTTCTTTTTGGCTGTTCTGATTGGGTGCATTCCACTGCCTTGTCTTTTAGTTCACTGACTTTTTCTTCTGCTTCATTTCATCTGCATGGCATCCCTCTAGGATCCTTTTCATTTCAGTTTGGTGTTCTTCAGCTCAGTGACTCCTATTTAACAGCCACTTCTCCCAGTGTTGAAGGAGTGGCCTCCGGTAGGAGATGAACCTCATCTTTCTCTAGCTCTTTATGGTCTCTCAAACCGTTGGGATTTTCCAAACAGGTCATTTTATTTTTAGTCACTATCAGGAGTTGAGGATGTGCCACAGCCTGTCATTATCTGCAGGTGGAGGATCTCGGCTCCTGGCCTGGGGCTGATTAAAAGCTGCTGCCTGAGTGTCAGCTTCCAAATCATGCAACTATATACAGTCTTCTTGCTAGTCACTTAGAGGTGTCCCTTGGGTGGAATTTGCAAAAATTGAGGCACCAGACGAGTCGAGAAGTTTTCTGGGAGATACCCATAAGCCAGAGCCCGGCTAAGGGACGGTGCATAGCTGGTATCCACTGGCCTGTGGTACCTGAGAATGCCTGTGTAGATCCATAGATGTGCGCCAAACCTGAATCCTGACCCTCAGGCCAAAGCTGCATGATAAATCGGACTCTTTCACATGAAAAGGGTGTGTTTCAGTCTGTTGATGCAGTACCCTACGGGTTATAGCTGGCCAAGAACTTCCTTGGATTATTTTAGTCCTGTGGGACTTAGGAAACCCCCGTCCAGCAGAGCTGGGTACCTCCTGGCTAGGAGCCACAAAAAATTAAGGCACCAGACATAAAAAAATGGGGTACCAGATGCATGTAGAAGTTCTCCCGGGGGTAGATCCTGGTGCTACAGAATCAAAGCAGCCATAGAGCATGAAAATGGTGCTTTAAAATAAGGACATGATGGGGTGCCTGGGTGGCGCAGTCGGTTAAGCGCCCGACTTCAGCCAGGTCACGATCTCGCGGTCCGTGAGTTCGAGCCCCGCGTCGGGCTCTGGGCTGATGGCTCAGAGCCTGGAGCCTGTTTCCGATTCTGTGTCTCCCTCTCTCTCTGCCCCTCCCCCGTTCATGCTCTGTCTCTCTCTGTCCCAAAAATAAATAAACGTTGAAAAAAAAAATTTAAAATAAGGACATGAGCCTCTTTCCTCACAGGTCCTGGGGCAGGTGAATGCTGGCCCAGGAGCCCTTGAAGAACTACTTCTGTAGCCTTAGGGACTTAGCGGATGTAAGCTTCATCAGTTTTTTTTTTTTAATCTTTATTTTTTAGAGAAATTGAGATTGATAGAGTGCAAACATGGGAGGAGCAGAGAGAGGGAGAATCTGAAGCAGGCTCCAGGCTCCGAGCACAGAACCCAACACAAGGCTCCATGTCAGGAACCGTGCATTGGTGACCTGAGCCGAAGACGGACACTTAACCAACTGAGCCACCCAGGTACCCAAACCCCATTGGTATTTAAAGTTGGGTGCTAGTCTCAAGAGTTGGGGTGCTTGATGGGGAATTTAAAACCCTGAGCTCCTCAGGAAAAAGCTGTGGACGCTGAATTTCCTTCTGATTCTGGCTCCCACAGCCAGGTAGTCTCAGGGTCTCCTACCTACTTCCATGTGGGTTTTTTCTTCTTTGCCTCATGTGTAGGAGCTACTTAGCTAGTGTTTAGGTCTTTTTTAGAGGCAACTATTCCTTAGGCGGTTGTAGGTTCATGTCCTTGGGAGGAGGTGAGTTCAGGATCTTGTAGCCATGTTGAACCAGAAATCCTATTTTCAAGGTAATAAACTGTGTGTCCTTTACAAATCTGGGCCAGCTGGAAAGTCAGAATTATCATGAGAGTAAATTCGGATAGGCCAATTATACCAACACCAAATATGGCTACATACGGTACTCTTCCTTCCATTTAACATCTCTGACATTTTCTTTAACATTGCTTAACACACGGTAGTATTTGTTCCTATTCAGTATTTATCCTAGTCAGTGTCATATATACTATGATTGCAGCTGTTTCACCAACAATGTGATGTGTCCCACGTGCCCAGCACCAGTCCGCATCTGTCTCCAAAGCCTCCCCCTCCCCTTTTCTAATGGCCTACTGGTGAAGATCCATTCTGTGCCACACTGGCAACTTCAGACATTCTACGTCGATTCATGGTATTATCATCCACCGAAACATTTTTATTTCTTATAATTACCACTGTGATAATAACACCTGCTTCTGGAGATTGATGAGGTCTCTAATCTAGTGTCAGAGAGTAGGGACCCACTGTCTGTCAGCTGCCATTATCAATAATACTAATTATTAATTAAACCTCAAGCATCTTAGACCCTTCCCTCTAAGTTTTAAATGTCCCAAATGCCTCTCCTTTTCTCTACATCTGCCCTCAACTGTTGCACTAAACCCCTGACTTCCACTGCTTTTGCATTTCTCCTCCCTTGCCACTAATAGCTATTTTCTCAAACATGAATCGGATCGTGTAACTCGCCTCAAAAATGTTTGTCCATGGCATCAATTTCCAAGTCCTTAGTTTGGTATCTAATGCTTAACAAAATGGGCTCAGCCGCCTGGCTTCTTAGCCTCACTGACTACATACAGTCCACAATGCTCCTCAATACTTTTTGTCCTTTGATACCGCAGTGCTTTGGCAAATTCTGCTTCCTGTGCTTGGAGAGCTCACCCTGCTTTCTTTCCGTGGTGGGGTAGTGATTTCCTGTTTTCCCGCATCCCACCAACATCCAGTCTATGTACTATTGTTCTGTTCTCCCTGGTCCAGGAGGCTGACTGCTCAGGACTAACTTACTTGCATTGCCTCACTTTTCCTCTTCTTAAGTCCAGACAATGGAAACACCTGTAAGAGATCCAAGGACAGGAAGATCCCGTCAGTCCTTGTGGAGGTACTGGATTCCCACTATTTACTGGTACCTTCATTACCAATTATTTGGCTTACCTTCCCAAATAGATAACCCAAAGGTAATCATGAGGACACACCAAGTTAGGGGGTATATCTCAAAATGTAACTGTTCTCTCTCTAAAAAATGTCAAGCTCCTTTCACTCACTCTTTTCCAAAGAAAAGTCTGAGAAAATTTTCTAGATTTCAGGAAGCCATAGGAGAATAACTGAATGTGACTGAATCCTGAAGTGAAAATTACGTGAGAAAATGTTTTCAGGAAATACCTACTAATATATTCAGGGACACAGTTGCTTGGGTCTCTGAATTACTCTCGAATTGTTGAGGAAAAGTGTTTGTAGATATATAGATGTAGATACAGGTATAGATATAGATATAGTTACAGGTATAGATTTAGATATAATGTGTGTGTATACATATATCCTATAATTTCCCATTACCTTCCTTTGAATAATGGTAACTATCAATTGACAGAACATTCTATGCTTCTGATACTTTATGTCTAGTTGTCATTTTATCCATGTGTTCATCTCCAGCATGCAGGCTGGGAAGCCTGATTCTGTCCCCTTTACTAGGCAATTCAGTACCCTCTGCAGTACGATGGATACGATACATCCTCACTGTCAATATGGTAGCCACTGGCCACATATGGCTGCTGAGCACTTGACATCAGGCTAGTACAAACTGCTGTGACTGTAATACGCACATAAGGTTTATCATGAAAAACCATGTAGAATACCTCAATTTTTTTTCATGTTGATTACCTTCTGAGATGCTAATATTTTGGATGTATTATTAATTTTATCCTTTCCTCTTCCCGATTTAATGTGCTGAGTGTAAATTTTCCACTACACATGTAGCTCTCATTATTTCTTTTGGCTAGTGCTGGTCTACCCAGATGAGCAAGTCGCTAATTAAGCTGCTTTGCTGATTCTCATTATTCCTCTGTGACAAGAGCACCAAAGTAATTCTTGCCTTCTCCATCTCTTTTTCAAACTGAGGGTGAGGTCTACTGGGCCAGTGTTCTTGAACTTCAGTGGACAGATCACCATCAGACATCTTGTTCAAATTTGGATTCTAGGATGCCTGGGTGGCTCAGTTGGTTGAGAGGTCATGATCTTGCCGTTCCTGAGTTCAAGCCCCACATTGGGCTTCCTGCTGTCAGAAGAGGTCTTCTGCCCCCCCCCCCAGAAATAAAATAAACCTTTAAAAAATATATGGATTCTGACCAGTAGGTTTGGGGAGGGCCTGTGAATCAGCATTTCTAACAAGCTCCCAGGTGGTGGTCTGGGACCACACTGGATAGACAAAGACATGCCAGCCTTTAATTTGATGCAGGTGTTAGCATATAAATGTTTCATTAACTGCAGGAAAATCAGTATTTTAGGAAACCTAATTCCTGCTAACCACTTCTAGTTATATCAAATAGTCATAAGAATGATTTTCCCAAATCCACAGTACGAGTTACCGCACTATTAATGAAATGCTTATAAAAGTAAACAAACCTTTCTATTAAGAAGATACTACTGCCTTTCTGGAAGCACACTGTATGTTCACAACCCCAGCTCAAAGTCAGCTGGACTTCCGGTCCCCTGAATTCTGGTATTCTGGATACACTTTAGAAATTCCCGCTAGATGGAGGAAAGACCAGCTTCCTCCTTTGTGCCTAGAATTTCATCAGAATTTTTCTCCATTTCAGTTTGTTCCAAATGAAAGAATGTGTTGTCGTCTTATCTGTCTCTAGCTAATAGCACACCCAGGTTCATGGGGGCCAGGAACTGTGTCCTACCACAGTGTAGCCATAACCACCAAGTTCTCTACCCTGTCAGACACCAAAGCAGATACATCAGAGCTCCACTAAGGGGGCGCAGGGCTGGCTTGTCACACAGCCTCAACAATAAGGAATGTTCCATAGTATTGGGCTGAACATACAGTCATTCCCAAGGGAAAATGTAAGAGGGATATTTTTGTGGACTTAACTAATAGTAGTATTACCTTCCATCACGTTGGGCTGGATTGACTCACACTGGGAGGTGATGATGCTTCTCATCTTGTAGAAGATGGAACGGATTAGATGGGAATCCACACCGGAATCCAGGACTTGAGTCCATTTCGGCCACCACCGTGCAAACCTTGGGCAAGAAGCAGAAGAAACAAGTGGGCGCAGGAGGTTGTGTCAGTTACGCTCTACGGTTCACTCTAGGCTTCCTGTCTTGTCCTCCCCTCAAGGAAATGCCCAATCAACACATTCATATTAAAGGAAGAATGGAATTGCTACAGTTCCCGACGCATAGCAAGATGGAGGCAGGGCAGAGCACAGGAGGAAGCCTGCCCGTTAGAGTTCGTGTCCCCTCAGGCAACATAAGCCAAGCCCTGTCTCCTTCATTCAGACACCCAAGCAATTCTCATTTACCAACAGAAAGAAACATCTTTTTTGCTTTTATAGTCAGTATGAAAATAAATTCACTGACGATCTAAAAATGGACTTAAGATTCTATACAGACGATCCTTTTTGCTTCTTCGGGCTATTTTTTGCTTCCTAGAAGTGCTTATTAATGAGAACTTTAAATAGGTACTTGCTGAAGGTTGAGACCTAGGCACAATGATAAATTACAAGAACAACCAGGACGGGTAAGAAATAAGTGGGTGTTACTGTCGAAAATTAGCAGGCCATGAAGATTTTCATTTAAAAAGTAACTTCTTCACACTAATCATAAAGCCATGTTACTTGAAATGATGTTTCCTGAGACTACCCAAACAATGTACTTAACCCAGTAAGATATGATCCATAATTGATGATGTTTCTTACCTGCCTGAAAGAATAGTTTTTCTCTTGCTAGATTTTGCCATCCCCTTCCATGTTACCATAATGGCCAAAAGGGGCTATTAGTGGAAAACTATCATTGAGCAATAGGAAAGTAGCAGGTCACCTCCCACATGAGTCCGTGTGACAGACTCCCTCAGCACAGGTGAGATTCCAAATCCTGGCATGCAGATCCCTTTGAGCATCCTTCGCATGGCTCTTTGGTGTGCATTTGTGAGGAACAAGAGTCCCCCTCTGTCCTACAATGAAGCTCTCCTCCCTGGAGTTCTGGAATGCCCAAAAGAGAGGCCACAGTGAAACGGATGTTGGCATCAATCGTAACAAGGTAGAGTTTTAAGTAGCAAGAGATGGAGACAATACTCTCAATATAATGAACCTATTTCTCAAGGTCAAGTAGCTCTGTCAACATCCAGAGATCAAATTTCATTCTACCAGTACAGTTTCACATTTTTAAAAGAATTCTTCTACAAACTCCTGATTATCCCCAGCTGGGGTTCTTGCAGGGCACAGTCCTCATAGGTTTCAAAAAAAAAAAAATCATACCTGCCGACATATTGGTCACTGACCTGCCAGAATGCTGAACTCTCTTTTCTTGACCCACCCTCAGGCCTCTGCCCTGCTTCTGGGAGACAAACAGCTGGAAAGTCAACTGTCTAAACAGTAGCATAAAAGGCAGAGAGCACAAAAGAAAGCCAGGCATATTTATTAACCCAGTTAAAAGCCCATGGCATGTACATAAAACCAGAAAAAAACAGAGTTGACCGTAAATAAACATAAGTGTACAATTTGGCTGTATCATCAAGTTCTCTGACTCAACATCAAACCTTTTCCTGGAGAACATGCTGGGGCCTTCTCCCCTCAAATGGCGTGGAAAGATGCTAATGAAAATTTGAAGTTCTTACTGGGGAGCCATCATGCTGATTATGCTTTTATTTCTTTTTAAGTTTATTTATTTATTTCGAGACAGGGAGAATCCCAAGCAGGGTCCGCACTGTCAGCGCAGAGCCCAACACGGGGTTCAGACCCACGAACCCTGAGATCATGACCTGAGCCAGAATCAGGGCTTACCCCACTGAGCCACCCAGGCACCCAGTGATCAGGCTTTTATATCTGAGCACTTACCTGTCTGTAAGAAGTAAATGACTAGGGTCTAGGCACATTGTTTCCCTTAATGCTACAGAACTGTGTTCCCTTTAAAGCCAATTGTGTGAGAATCGTGTCACTACTTACCTTTACTCTGCTTCCTCTTACGCAGTAGCTCCAGCTCTCCCTGAGGAATGAAGCTGTGGACTCTGCTTGTGGCAAAGCTCAGCAAGCCCTTAAAAAATCAGGTAAAAATGAAAAAATTAGTAGGGTGAATTTGTACATCCAGTACGATGGGTATTTCTTTAAATTGGTGTCAAGGAAAATACAAAAAGCAAAGGGATCAAGTCAAAAGGGGAAAAGAAGAAACAGTGAATGCTGAGAGCTCAGTGCCCTTTTTGTGAATTACACACACATCACCAGCACCACCCTGGTCCGCACTTCCCATTATTAGACCGCACCGTTACCTTGTTTATACCTGGCACGGAGCAGCCATATAAACCAAAAAACATTAGTGAACCAAAGGCTTTACGGTCTCCACGGAGAACGAGACTATGTAAGAAAAGACATTAGCCCCACAACATAAGGTTCGAAAAGGAAACTGGGATTCTTTGTTCATGTCCCCAATGGGAGTAAAACGCAGTATAGAGACCACTTGATTTCATGAGAATGGCCAGGTTTTGAAAACCGGGTATTACCAAGTGTTGGTGAGATAAGGACTCAGGTAAACAGCTCCTCAAAGTTAAAAATCGGTAAAGCAGGGGTGCCTGGGTGGCTCCGTCGGTTAAGTGTCTGACTTGGGATGAGGTTGTCTCAGTCCTTCTCTCTTGGCCCCTCCCCTACTCTCACATATGTGTGGTCTCCCTCTCAAAAATTGTAAGTGTTTTAAAAATAAAATCAGTACAGCAGTTCTAGAAAGCAGTCCACCTGTATTTGATGAAATAAATGAGCTTAAGCTCTGTCAACAATACCACTCCTGGGGAAATACCTCAGAGAAATTCTCAGCCTGGTAAGCATCACAAAGAACGTGTTCATTATGGTCGTATTTTCTTTGTCATCATAGAGATTGGGCAGCCATCCGGGTGCCCACAATGAGGGGAATAGGTAAGAAAAAGAAGATATATGTGTTCCATGGACAATGGGCAGGAGTTAGAAGCAATAAACTTGATCCCTAGAGCAATATTAATAGAGCCTAAAAACAACATTAAGTGAAAAAGTTTTTAAAAATAGACATAGAGAACAACACTACTCACTTCCCAGGAGTGCCAAATGATGTTCCAAGGACAACAGAGGGGCAGTTTTGAGGGGAACACAAGGGTCAGTATGAATGAAAGAAGGCTTTTTTAAATTAATCAAATTATTATCCTATATGTATTTTCCTCTCCACTGGAAGCAGTCGTCAATGCTCAAGTTAAATCTGTATGGCCATTAGCAAAGAGCAAACTCCGGACTCGGGTGGCCTGTTACTCAGCTCAACGGTGCCAGCTACCAAGATGGTTTTGGCCAGTAGTCCCTTTATGGTTAGACAAGATGCATCCAAATTACTGATATCGAAAAACACACCTGCCACCCCAACCATCTGAAATAAAATGTCTATCCTCCCATCTTGACACTCCCATCTCCTTAATCACCTGGAAGGCGGGGCTTGCATGTAGAATTCTTGTCCTTTTCAGACTTTGCTCTGAAACATGGGGGCCTGGAGCCGGCTCTCCACAATCCTCCCTTCTCTCTGTCCTCGGTTCTATCTTGTATTCATGCCTAGGGCTTCCCAGCTAGTACTTCAATTTCCAGCCAGTTCTTCCCCCGCAATCACAATGGCCATCTCTTGAGCAGAGATTCTACTCTGGCAGTATAGCCCGCAGTCAGGAGCAGGGTCCCTAAGGAAAGGGCTGTGCCATCCCATGAACAGGCTGTTTGGACAGGCAGTTCTGGGTCCTGAGCCTCAGTAGCACCTGGAACGGATGGTGTGGGCTCTGAGGATGCATGTCCTCTGGGCCCTGCAGATCCCTCACCCCAGTAGGAAGAAAGCCAGAACAAGTCCCCAAGAGGGAGGTGGGGGCCCTCTTGTGCAGGCCAAAGCACTTCTAGAACACTGTTCTTATGGACCAAGGATTTGTATTCCTCCCAAATCCGTAGGTTGAAGCCCTAACCCCCAATGTGAGGATAGGTGGAGACAGAACCTTAGGGCAGTATTTAGGTTTAGATAGGGACCCTCCCCCCATGATGGCATTAATGTCTTTACAAGAAGAAAGAGAGAACAGAGCTTTTTCTCTCTACCATGTGAAGACACAGGATGGAGGTCCTTACCTGGGACAGTCTGCAGGCACCTTGGTCTTGGACTTCCAGCCTCTAGAACCCTGACAAATAAATCCCTGTGTGTTTAAGCCATCTGGTCTGTAGTATTTTGTCACGGCAACCAAAGCTGACAACGACATGTTCCTTAAGAGACTCCCCATCAGCTCTGTGGGTCAGATGCATAATATAGGCCAGCAACAAGTTTCTGATAATAAAGAAAACATTAAAAAGAGAAAGCACTGTGACAATTATAACTGATTTAGCTTTTTATTTATTGGGAATTCAGACTCCCAGCATCTGGAATATCATTCTTATGGGTAAATGATTACAAATAGCAGCCTAATACCTTCCAGCTTCTGTACTTTATAAATAAAACTTGAAAATTATCCACATTAATTGATTCTTAAGTGGAAAAGGGAAAATGTTGGAATATTAAATGAAGATGGTTTTGGTCCACTGTTTGTCATAATCCATAATTAAACAAAATCTGTATTTTATTATGATGGCAATCTCTAAATAAAAACCGGTCTAATACTTAGAAATTTATGACAAAATTGTGATTTTTCTTCTAGTTTTTGGTAGTAAATTAGTGTGCAGTATTTATTAAATCAACAGTTATTATACCTTTTAAATATAAAGATTATGAGATTAACACTATAGTGTGACCATTAATATATTCACGTAGTAAAATAGCTTAGAATGTTTTTAATAATTATGCAAAAGAAGAAAGTATGATTACCATAATCCTTAATAGGCTCATAAGTATTTATTTAATCTGGTGAAAGGAATAGACCCAAATAAAACAAACAAACAAAAACATTGTAAAATGCTGGTACAGCAGAAAGAGTATGATTTTTGTGGAGTAACTTACTCCCACAAAGTTTTAGTGCTCCATCATTGGTGAAGAACTATAGTTTCATTCCTGGAATTTTTTTTTAATGTTTATTTTTGAGAAAGATCAAGTGCGGGAGGGGCAGAAAGAGAATCCCAGGCAGGCTCCATGCTATCAGCACAGAGCCCAGAGTGGGGCTCGAACTCAGGAACCTCAAGATCATGACCTGAGTCGAGATCAAGAATCAGATGCTTAACCAACTGAGCCACACAGGTGCCCCTCTTCACCTGACTTCTAACAGAATCACATGGACAAGGTAACTGACCTATCTGCCAGGCTCTACTTGGACATTGCTACTTGCCTGGTACTCCCTTTCCCCACCACCCAGCTCTCAAATGTGCTACCGTAGCCCTCAGTAAATCTCATCTGCCTCTCTATTGTATTTATCACTCATGCCGAGGAAGGATCTTTGGAAGAGGTGTCTGGAAGCTGAAACTAGACTGGCAGTTACCAAAACAGCAGTGGTTTTGAGCAAAGCCTAGCAAATTTCAGTATGTCATTTTCTTTTCTTCGCGGTACAGATGCAAAGAAGAACAATGTTCACAGGATTTGTTCCTACCGCCTGGCATCCTTCAAATACCTCACGTAGATGGTCACTGAAGGTGCTTTTTGATTAACACAGTGGTCTCTAGATATATCCATTAGGACTACTGTCGGCGGAAGGGAGTTCTCTGCCACACCACCCCGCCACCCCCCGTTTCTGTCATTAAATGTGATTAGTCATTTTAACTTATCACCGGGATCTCTCAGGTCACTTAAGGGCAAATTTAGTATTCTTGGAAAAGCATTTGCTCGACACAAGCTGCTTTAGAATAAACAGAAAACTGATTCCGCATCTTCCTGAATACACAACACAGGCATTAATTCAATCCGACGTGTACTTACTTAGCACAGTCTTGTGCCAGGCCCTGGGGGCACAGGAGGGAACTAGAAAGACCCGGTCTCTGCCTTCACGGGGCTCTCAGATTAGGGGGAAAGTGCACACGTGAATCAGAATGGCAGAGGCTGGACATTTGTTACCCATTTCCTTCGGCAAAAAACTGAGTGGGAAAGGTGTTTTCATGACTTGCATTCAGATGTCAGAAGTAAGGATCCAAAATGCAGATGTCACCGAGGTTCAGAAACTATCACCTCCCCGCTGTTCCCACAGTGCACAGTGGGCTGATGAGCCTCCTGTCTTCCCCGCATCTCCAGTGCCCACTCGGGCCGCAAGGGATGACTGGGGAGGGACCGTGCCACAGAGGAGCAGTTCTAGGCTAAGGGGGTCTGCATAACACCCACCAGGAAATTAAGACGAAAAACATCTGCCTTTTTCATGACTGCTTTTATAATCAATGTTTACTGTTTTCATTATACTCCAAGGCAGAAAGAGACTCTATGGCCATCTTCTCAATTTGCCTATGAATGCACTTCCTTCTCCCAAAAAACAACCAGAAGTTTGATCGTGAGCCTGTCCTATTCCTTGAAGGGGAGGGAGAGAAACTTTCCACAAGCTCTACAAATAGCTTATTTCACCGCACGTACGCATTCCAACTCTGTACAAGTCTTCCCGAAACCTTCAAGGACCTATTATCTCCATTTATCCTTGGTTAGATTTTTCTATTTTGCTTCCTCATAAGCTCTTCATTTCCCACCCTATCATCTTTCCCTGCAGCCTGAGAGTCTTTGTTCTGCCATGCACTTGTGACAACCGGGGACGCTACACTTTCCTGGCTGCCAGCCATGGAATTTGCAACACTTTTTAGAAAAGGCTTTGGCAATTTTTACTCTTGTCATTTGCTTCACATCTGTGGCTGATGTGGGAAGAACAAAGCTCAGGCAATTTGTTCCTGCTATCTAGCTTACGGCAGTGCCTTCCAAGTTTCTGCTCGCCCTATCCTCCTCCCAGAATGTTGCTAAGTTTCTTCTCTAGCCTGGGCGGCACCATTGCATGAATAAGAGGACATGTCTCATGCTTTCAAGGCTTTTTAACCCGGCCAATTGATCTGGATTCCAAACAGGTATTTTGAACATTTTTTCAAGCAGAAAATCCCATGCATTTTATACAAGTGTAGTGGCTTGGAGGTGTTTGCTGTGAAAGAGACAGGAGTTGGAGTGCTCGCTCTGCCAGGTACTAGCTGTAAGACTATGGCCAGAAGTTTTAACTCTCCAAGTCTTAATGGGTTGAGTTTTCCCCCACGTGTACAAAAGGAAGAAAAGCACCTGTCTCCTCACGTTACTGGGACAGTGGCCCGAGGCGGTACTTGAATCTGGCATATAATAATTGTTCGCTGAATGTTACGCAGTATTACTTAGAGACAGTGGATGATATACACATCCCTGAACACCTATGGGCAAGACCCATGCCAGGCGCAATGTGAAAGAAAGAAAAAAAATACTAAGTCCTGCATACGTATTATATGCCCACCCTCTCTTCCGTGCGTTTTTATTTTTTTTTTTATTTTTTTTTTCAACGATTATCTACCTTTGACAGAGAGAGACAGAGCATGAACGGGGGAGGGGCAGAGAGAGAGGGAGACACAGAATCGGAAACAGGCTCCAGGCTCTGAGCCATCAGCCCAGAGCCCGACGCGGGGCTCCAACTCACGGACCGCGAGATCGTGACCTGGCTGAAGTCGGACGCTTAACCGACTGCGCCACCCAGGCGCCCCCCGTGCGTTTTTAAATCATCACATAAAGTGAATGACTGCTGTCTTTGCAAAGCTTAAAATGGCACGCATGCAGTAATCATACTGTGCAATGTGTGTGAGAAGTGCTGTACTCACACGCCGTCACAAGGAACTCCACTAAAGGGACGGAAGGAGGAGTGGATGTGCGTAAGCCTCGTGGACCTCATCTTGCTAATGTTCGTGTCTCAACCCCGAATACAGAATCGCCTCTGAAATAGGCATTCAGGAAACAGCGTATTGAGGATAAAGATAGACTCTATACTTAACCAGTGATAGAAATCTAACTCAGTCTGCCTTTGAGCCAGAAAGGCAACTGCTTGACTTACGAAACTAAGAGGTTGTAAGGTGGAGTGAGGATCCATCTTGCGATATGGCTGAACCCCGGGGCTCCAGTGATGGCATGAGAAAGCAGACGCTGGGCTCTAATTTCTTCTAGTTTGGCTTCATTCTCAGGTAGGCTTTCACTCTGTGTTGGCCACTGCAGTGCTGGGCTGACAGCCTTATGATTCAGCAGGAACAGCTAAAAGATCATTTTGGGAACATTCCAGGGTTCCATCTCACTTGACCAGCTCAGGGCATGTGCTCAATATTGAAATTATCACAAGGCTAGGAAGAGGGAATATGCCAACTGGGAAAGTCTGGGCCCCTTCCACGCCTTAGACCGGAAACTCAAGTTCACCATACTGAAAGCCTTTGGATAGGGTGCTAGGAAGACGTGTTTCCCCCAAAGAAAATTAGGCTACTGATTTTTCCAGTGCTCTTGGATATGGCAAAAGCCATGCACACAGTCATTGTGTAGTCTGAATTACAGACCCTGAAGAATTGGTAGGATTTACATGAGCATAGGAGGAACAAAATACTGCAAGCCTCTGTACTGAGATGGATGTAAGGAACCATCACTCATACTGTGGGAAGCAGTGCATGAGTGATGAGGCATCAGACTATGAAGCTAGGTCAAAGCTAGATGTCAGTCCATACTGAGGATAAAGCAAAATGTATCTGGTTTGGTAGAAATGTGGAAGTTACTGCAGTTTTCTCTTGCTGTGTGTGTTTAACAAACCACCCCAAAACATAATGAGTTGCTTAAAGCAAGGGCAGCTCATTTCAGCTCCACTTGGTTTCAGTCAGACCGCATCAAAGGCTGGGGACAGAAATAATCTCACGGCACGCTCACTCACATGTCTGGTAGTTGATGCTAGGTAGTGGCTGGACCTTAGTTGGGACTAAGGCGGGAAGAGATGGCCTCCTCATGCTTGTTTGGCTTCCGCATGTCATGATGTCTGGGTTCCAAGAGGGAATGTCTCAAGGTACCAGGTGGAGCCATTCATGACTTAGTATTGGTTCCTGTACTGGACTCCAGTACTGACTTGAAGTGATTACTGGTCCCTCTAAATTTTGTAGTTGACCTAAACTCTACAGGTCCAACGACAAGATACAGTGCTACCTGAGAGGGCAAGTACTGAAGTAAAAAAAAAAAAAATCTATGAACAGAAGATTTATGATGCTTTAGGAAAGAACAGTAAAGGATATGTGTGCATAAGATATTACGATAATAGAGACAGATCCAAGAAAATATTAAGGGACACCTGATCTCTTGAATGTAATACATGAGAAGTGAAAATATGATTGTAAATGTTGAGGTAATTATTATTTCTGGAGAGTAGTGACTCTTTTTTCTGCCTCCCTCTCATTTTTAAGGACCCATGGGATCACACGGAGAGCACCCAATTTCCCCATATCACGATTCCTACACCTCAGTCGTATCTCCCAGAGAAACATGATTCTGCCTACCACACTTAATTCTAGCCTTATAGAAGAATGCAAAATTCTTGGTAATGGCTAGGGATTGAATTGTGTCCTCATAAAAAAAATTATATGTTAAAGCCTTAATCTCCAATGTGACAGTATTGGGAGGTGGCATCAGATACTGGAGATAATTAGGTTTAGATTATGTCATGAGCATGAGGCCCTGACACGCAAAGACACAAGAAGTTTGCCATCTACAGAGCAGGAAGAAAGTTGTCACCAGAAACTAACAATGCTGGCACCTTGATTTTGGACTTCTAGCCTTCAGAAATTTGAGAAAATGGGTTTCCCCTTTATAAGCCACCTGCTATAAATTTTTGTTAGGGCAGCCCTAGCTGACCAAAGCAGTAATTAAAACTACCCTAGGGATGCCTGGGTGGCTCAGTCATTTAAGCATCCCACTTTGGCTCAGGGGATGATATCATGGTTTGTGAGTTCGAGCCCCACATCAGCCCCTTTACTGTCAGCATAGAGTCTGCTTCAGATCTTCTGTCTCCGTCTCTCTCTGCCCCACCCCCACATGCACATGTGCTCTCTCTCCCTCTCTCTCAAAAATAAACATTTAAAAGCCTACCCTTATGTAAAGCCTGATGGCCACATATTTAACTATCTCTGTCCTAGTTCTTTTATAATTCATATCGGTTTTCCTAAATATTTTCTTTCCAAGTGGGAAAGGCAATGTAATAATACCAGACCACTATTATCTTCAACAGCTTTTGTTAAGTTCTCAGAATGTCATTCATTTATTAAGTAATAGTAATTGTGAATTTTAGCAACGTCAGTCACCAAGTTAGTTAAAACAGAAATTTCCCCCAAAATAAACAAGAGGAAAAGGCAGTCTCTTCAATAAAGGGATGTTGGGAAAACTGGAGAGATACAATACAAAAGAATGAAATGAAACCACTGTCTATACCATGCATAAAAATTAACTCAAAATGAAGTAAAGACCTGAACTTTAAGACCTGAAACCATAAAACTCCGAGAAGAAAATATAGCTGGTAGGCTTCTGGGCAGTGATTTTTTTTGGACCTGACACCTAAAATAAAAGCAGCAAAAGCAAAAAATGAAAGCTCTTTTAAACTAAAAGGCTTCTGCACAGCAAAAAGAAACCTAAAAAATGAAAACGCAACCTACCAAGTAGGAGAAAGTATTTGCAAATCTTCTATCTTACAGAAGATATCCACAATGTAAAAAGAACTTATAATTCAGTAGCAAAAAAAAAAATTCAAATATGGGGAAAGGTTCTGAGTAGACATTTTTCTACAGAGATACAGAAGGCCAACAAACACACAAAATGATGCTCAGAATCATTAATCATCAGGTAAATGACAATCAAAACCATATGAACTATCACCTCACACTATTTAAAAAAACAAAAACAAGAATGACTAGGATCAAAAAGACAAGATATAACAAGGGTTTGAGGGGCTGTGGAGGAAAGGGAAGGCTCATTCACATTACATTCCCTTGGTGGGAATGTCAACTGGCATAGCAACTATGAAAACAGCATGGAAGGTCACCAAAAAATTACAAATGGAACCATCATATGATCCAGCCATTCCACTTTGGGCTGTCTGTATGAAGGAGATGAAAACACTAACTCAAAAATCTATCTGCACCCCCATGCTCAACATTTAAGAAACAGTTAACACTTACTCTTCTCCAGCTATTCCAAAGAATAGAAAAGAAACCTTTCAAATATATTTTATAAGACCAGAATTACATCGATACTAAAACCAGACAAAGATACTACCAAAAAAAAAAAAAAAAAAGGACACTACAGGCCAATATCCCATCCCTGAGAACACAGATGCAAAAATCCTCAATGAAATATTAGCAATCCACGTTCAACAATACACTAAAAGGATCCTTCATATGTATCAAGTGCAGTTTATTCCTGTGATGCAGGGATGATTCAATAGTTGCAAATCATTCAATGTGATACATCACCTCAATAAGAGAAAGGAAAAAAAATCCTATGATCATCTCAATAGGTGCAGAAAATTCATCTGACAAAATTCAACATTCATTCATGATAAAATGTTTCGGCAAAGTGGGTTTAGAGGGAACATACTTTAACAGAGTAAAGACCATATACAACAAACCCAAGCTAACATCATGCTGAGTGGTGAGAAACTTAGAGCTTTTCCTCTAAGCTCAGGAACAAGATAAGGGTGTCCACTCACACCACTTTATTCAACATAGTGTTAGAAGTCCTAGCTGCATCAGGTAAGAAAAAAGAAATACAAGGCATCCACATTGGTCAAGAAGTAAAACTATCTCTATTTGCAGACGACATGATACTGTATATAGAAAACCCTAAAGACTCCAATAAAACACTATTACAAGTAATGGCTTATTTAAGTCAAGTTACAAAATATAAAATTAATATACAGAAATTTGTTGCATTTCTCTACAGTAATAACAAAGTAGAAAGCTAAAAAAACAATTTACATCTGCACCAACAAGAATCAAATACCTGGGGATAAACTTAACCAAGGAGGTGAAAGACGTGTATTCTGAAAACCGTAAAACATTGCTGAAAGAAACTGAAGGTGATACAAATAAAGGGCAAGATATTCCATGTTCTTGGATTGGAATAATTAGTATTGTTAAAATGATTATACTACCCAAAGCAATTTACAGATTCAGCACAATCTCTATCAAAATGCCAATTACTTTTCACAAAACTAGAAAAAATATGCTAAAATTTGTATGGAATCACTGAAGACCCCAATTAGCAAAAGCAATTTTGAGAAGAACAAAGCTCGAAGTATCACAATCCCATATTTCGGTATACGCTACGAAAGTGTTATAATCAAAACAGTGTGGTACTGGCACAAAACAGACACCTAGATCTCTGGGACAGGAGAGTCCAGAAATAAACATTTATATGTTCAGTCAATCTGTGTCAAAGTGTTGGGAAAAATGGACAGCTACATGCCGAAGAATGAAAGTGGAACTCTCTCTTAAATTTATACACAAAGATAAACTCAACATTTATTCAAGGTCTAAAGATGAGCTTCAAAAACATAAAATTACTAGAAGAAAACATAATTAGGCAGTTACCTCTTTGATGTGAGCCTTAGCACCATTTTTCTAGATTTGTCTCCTCACAAAGGAAACACAAGGTAAAATTATTGGAAATACACTAAAATAAAAATCTTTTGCACAGCAAATTGAACTATCAGCAAAATGAAAAGGCAACCCATGGAATGGGACAAGATATTCACAAACGACCTATCAGATAAAGGGTTGATATCCAAAAACTATCAAGAACTTACACAACTCAACACCAAAAAACATACAAGAAAAAAGTAATCCAATTTAAAAATGGGCAGAGGACCGGAGTACATGTTTTTCTGAAAAACAAATCTGCATGGCCAACAGACACATGAAAAAATGCTCAGTATCACTAATCATCAAGAAATACAAATCAAAATAAAAATGGCCAATATAAAAAAGACAAGAATTATTAAGTGTTGGCAAGGATGTATAGCAAAAGGAACCTTCGGGGGGCCTGGGTGGCTCAGTCAGTTGAGCGTCCGACTTCGGCTCAGGTCATGATCTCACGGTCAGTGAGTTCGAGCCCCGCGTCGGGCTCTGTGCTGACAGATGGGAGCCTGGAGCATGCTTCGGATTCTGTGTCTCCCTCTCTCTCTGCCTCTGCCCTGCTCTCACTCTATCTCTCTCTGTCTCAAAAATAAACAAAAAAAAATTAAAAAAAGAAAAAGGAACCTTCATGCAGTGTTGGTGGGAGTGCAAAGTGGTACAGCCACTGTGGACAACAGTAGGGAGTTTCCTCAGAAAGTTAAAAATACAAAAATTGTATCAAGCAGTAATTCCACTACTGGTATTTACCCAAAGAAAATGAAACCACTAATTTAAAAACTCAACATGCGGCCCTCTGTTTATTGCAGCATTGTCTATACAAGCCGAGATACGAAAATAACTTCAGTGTCCATCAGTAAGTGAATGGATAAAGATGTGCTGTGTGTATATAAGGAAATACTACTCAACCATAAAAAAGAAAGAAAACTTGCCATTTGTGATAACATGGATGGACCTAGAAGGTAATGTGCTAAGTGAAATAAGTCACAGGAAGAAAATATCATAGGATTTTATTTGTATGTGGAAAAAAAATCAAAACACCAACAGACTTGTAAGTACGGAGAACAAACAGGTGGATGCCAAAGGGCGTGGGGTAGGAGGATGGGCAAAGCAGGTGAAGGGGATTAAAAGGTAAAATCTTCCAGTTTTTAAATCAATAAGACATGGGATGTGATGAAATAAGACATAGGGAATTTTAATCAGTAGTATTTTAACAACTTTGTATGGTGAGAGAGGCTAACTAGACTTATTCTGGTGACCAATTCATAATGTATATAACTATCAAATCATTGTTATATACCTGCAACTAATACAATGTTGAATGTCAGTTATTCATTTAAAAACCTACTCCTCGGGTGCCTGGGTGGCTCAGTCAGTTAAGCGTCTGACTTCGGCTCAGGTCATGATCTCACAGTTCGTGAGTTCGAGCCCCGCGTCGCACTCTGTGCCGACAGCTCAGAGCCTGGAGCCTTTTTCGGATTCTGTGTCTCCCTCTCTCTCTGCCCCTCCCCCACTCATGCTGTGTCTCTCTCTGCCTCTCAAAAATAAAGAAACGTAATAAAAAAAAATTTTTAAATAAATACAAAAATAAAAAATAAAAACCTACTCCTGAAATCATTGTTGCACTATATGCTAACTGATTTGGATGTAAATTTTAAAAAATAAAAAATAAAATTAAAAAAATAAAAATGTAATTTCTGATTATATATATATGTGTATATATATGTGTATATGTGTATATATGTATGTGTATATGTGTATATATATGTGTGTGTGTATACATATATATATATGTGTGATCACTTAAGCTTTTTTTCTTTACACTATTCCTGTGTGATCACTTAATTGTGTGATCACTTAAGCTTTTTTTCTTTACACTATTCCTCTGGCACCTTAGCACATCTGCCAATGAGGTATCCATCAAATAATAAAAGAGCATGTTTTAGATGCAAAGAATTCCAAAAGAAAATCACAAGATTCTTTCCAGAGTAAGAACAAGTAGGAAATCCTGGCAGCTACCCAGATTCTCTAGCAAAAAGCCAGAGCTTTCCTGATCATTAGCAAACCCCATGGTGTCAGTTTTATCCTAACTGCAAGAAGTGAAGGGAGAAAGTCATCCAGACGAGGGGAAAATCGATCTAACAGTAAATCTCGAGTCACACTGCAAAGAGCATCAGATGTGCACAACATAGGTGGCTGCAGTTTGGCGGAGGGGATGAGCCTTCTTCATTCTCTTCGTACTCCCTATCTGCACCGAGCTTCCTTTGAGTGTCTAACTGTTAAACCTCTTTGTTATATTCAGTGCTGTTTATTAGAGCAAATAACAAGAAATAGTATCTCAAAAACTAAAAAAACCACCTAGAGGATTTTTACCTTTTACATCTTCTGCCGAAAGTTCTCACCTTCTTCTCATTCAGCATCTCTGAAGCAGTTCAGTGCACGATGGGGATGTCTTCCCCGAAATTCTAACCCTCGTTAGAACCCAGGCTTTGCTACAGAGAACCTGCTTCCATTTCACCAGGAGAGCCTTTCACATACTCATTGATGCCCATCATACACAGCCTCTTCAGTCTTTGCTCAAACTAGCATCCTTCTAACCAGTCATATTCTCCCCACGCTGCCCGGAAGCTTCCTGACTAACACGGCCTCCTCTCAGACCTCTGCTGTCTTCTGGACCTGCTTAGAGAGGTAGAAAGCTCTCAACGAGGAGACTCCATGAGAGCCTGTAATAATTTCCTAGGGTTTGTATGATAAATAACCACGAAGTAAAGAGCTCTAACTACGGCGATTTAATGTCTGACTATTCTAGGGGCCAGAAGTCCAAAAGCAAGATGTTGGCAAGGCCATGCTCCCTCTGAAGGCTCTAGGGAGACGTTTGTTCCAGACCTGTCTCCTAGCTTCTGGTAGTTGCCAGCCTTGTCCTAGGACAACTCCAGCCTTCAGATGACATTCTCCTTCTGTGCGTGTCTCTGTCCAACTTCCCCCTTTTAATAACAACACCAGTCATATTGGATTGGGGTCCATCCTACTCCAGTATGACCTCACCTTGACTAGCTACTCTGGCAACCACGCTATTTTCAAATAAGGTCACATTCAAGACAGTGGAGGCTAAGGCTTCAACATACGAATTTGAAAAACACAATCCACCCCATAGTAGAACACTACAATAGAGAAGTCCCCATGCTGTTCAACTCGTTCAGCATTGATGGGAAAGCCACGCCCTCTGCTTTCACATGTAACATTCCAGACACTCCTCCTCAGTCCGCTGGCCGGAGTCATGTACTGCTCATGTCCCATATCACCTCCCACCCCCTGTACCCACCTTTCTGTTTCCCAGCCAACTTGAATGGCCCAGAGAAGATGTTTGCTATCACTTTCACTTAGCCTTCACGTGTCATTTTATGCAGTCCCTTTCTCCAGGTCAGCCTGCTGAGAGAGTCTTTTCAGAAGGAACTTTGTGTATGTGGGCTTATTTAAGTCTAGTTTGCTCTCAACTGACAACTCAACTCTCTGTCTCTTAATTGGCCTTTCGAGTTTAAGTCCTTTTTCAAAGCTTATGAGAATGAGAGTTTTCTCAGGCAGATCGTGATTCACATTTACCATTCACAGCTTTCTCACACGGGGTTTCTATTCTCAGCACAGGTTATGTACTGCCCTTTTCCTGTCATGTTCTGTCTGCTTTTTTTTATTGTTTCTCTCTATTGTTCTGACGCTAGAGTCCTTGGACATATTATAAGCCAAGATCACTCCAACCTCTATGACTGACAGGATTACATCCCCTAAGAACTCAATTTATTTCTTCCAAGTCTCTTATAAAAGGAAATCTAATACCATGATTCACTCCATTCTCCTTCTCTTTGGTCACATGTTTAGTAAAGTCTCAATTTTCATCTACCTAGATTTTTGGATTTCATGTGTACGGTCAATGATCTCAGATGGCATGCTTATTAATTTTCTTTTTCTGTTGGGTTCCCATTATCCCAAAGTGGAACCCAAATGCAATTGACAAGCATTTTTGGTTTTTAGAGCGTATCTTGCCTGATGCTGGTTTCACAACCGGATATTATAGTCAATACCTCAAAGCATGAGGTACACAATGTACATCGTTTTATGTGGAGAAGAAAGTCACAGATGTATTCATCACCTTTTTCTTTTCTTTCATGGCATTCAGATTCAATTTGGGTCCTGTGTTGAGTTGGTCTTCCAGAACAACCCATGTGCTCTTGGCATAGCATGTGTATTAAAAATTCCCGTTTTCCTCCTGCGTTATGCCTTTGTGGTCCAGACTTTGATTAAAGATAACCATTAGCAACATTTGAAAACCAAAATTGCTCCTAAAAATATTTTTTCCTGCTCAGCCAACTTGTTGGGGCTCTTGGCGAAAAGCAATGGCTCAGAGGTAGGTAACCCTATGGTAGTGCAAACTGCCAAACGTGTCTAATCAAAAGTAAAATGACAGAACTTGAATTAATGATAGCATTTCCAAATATCTAAAAAATTTCATAAAACTCTATTGCACTAGTGTTCAATTCAGGGGCAAGAGACTAAGCAAGGGAGGAACTGATGTAGACAAACTTAGGATGTTGCAGTATCAATCTCAGATTTATAACATCCTAGAGTTACAACAATTTGGGCTTGCCTTGGGCAAGATGGTTATTACTTGCTAACTTAATCAGCATTACTTTAGGGAAGTAATGAACACAAGCCAGAGTTCACTTGATCTAGGAGTGAATGAGCACTATTACAAGACAAGTCGTTATAGACTAATCTTTGGGGATGTGGGCTGGAAGGCAAGAGGCAATGGTAGCCCAAAAGACACCAAGTTAAGTAGAGTTTAAGAGAATTATATTGATCAAGACATCAGTCTTCTACCTGATCGCTCCTATTAGAAAGGCAGAATTTCTTAAAGATCCAGGGTTAAATAGGTCTTCAAATTACTGGAGACCTAGTGCCTCTAGACTGTGGGCTCTCAACACCGGTATGCATTAGAATCATTTGAAGAATTTCTAAAAACAGAACAAAACAAAACAAAACAACAAAAAACAGCAATGCTCTTTTCACCACGGAGATTCCAATGTAACTGTTCTGGTTTGGGACTCAATCATTAGTAGGTTTAAAGACTTCCTAGGCAGCTCCAATCAAGAATCACTCATGTGGGGTAACATCTCCCAAATTAACCAAGCACAGGGCTGGCCCTATAAGATCCTGGATATAGGATACAAATAAAGGCCCTGTGTACAGTACATTCACGGAGCTTCTTAGGGTGCATGTGCTCATGGCATCTCACAAATATGTTAGCCTTCTAAATGCTCCGAAAAGTCCTGCAGAAAAGAAATTGCCTTTTGTGGAGTAACTTCACTTTGAAGAAAGCTGTCCAGAGTGGAGGTTTTCCAACTGTTAACTTTTACTTGCCCGTTTTCCCTACCCTCTGCCTTTGCCAAAGGTCATCCTGAACAAGTTTGAAGATACTCAATTTTCATATATGTGGGTATACAGGTTTATAGTAAGGGTTATCTAACAAAAATGTTTAAGACATAGTGCATCTTTGGGGATAGTCACAAGTCCAGACTCTGCCAGATATCCCTTCTGAGAGGCACAACGGGTCCAGTACTAGGACTGGAGAAGACCAGAGTGAGCAGGGTCTCATAATGCTGGTTTTGGGGTCGTTTCCCCTCAGTCATCAAATACTAGGGAAGCAGGAACACAAGGCTCACTTGTCAAGAAATGGGCAGTAGACGGTGCAGCCCATCAAGAGGCAACATAGAAGTGACGGTTTGCACAATGCCTGGTGCAAATGGGAGCAAGATCTGTTTATTCCGATTTTGGAGCATGTTAGGGGACTTCTCTGGTAATGAAGATGCTGACGGGCACCATTTTTCCGCACCCTGCATAAACCAGAGCCACCTGTGGGAGGCAATGCTGCACAGACACTCACTACCTAACCTGCTAGTAAAGGTCCCCACCCTCCTGTGGTCACTCTCCTCCGAGCTGGCCTTCCTGGGTCTCACTAACACCAGAGAAAGCAAGAAGAGCGTCAACAGGCAGTGTCAGTATAGACATCTGACTCAGACTCAACAGCAGGACTCAAGTGATACACGCAGGAGATTCCCCCAAAGTGCCAGGTTCTAGTGAATGGGACACTGCCCTACACGACCTCTTCTTCATAAAGCCGTTACTTTCAAGAGCAGAAGACATAGCTGACTGTCCTAACACACAGAAACCCACACAGAGAGGTAGATAACAATGAGAAAACAGAGGAGTATATCCCAAATGAAAGAACAGGACAATATTGAGCAGATCTGAGCAAAAGAGAAATAAGTCATATTCCTCATACAGAATTTACAGTCATGATTGTAAAGATACTCACTGAACTTTAGAAAAGTGTGGAGTACATCAACGAGACCCGTGACCAAGAGATTAAAAAATAACAGAGATGAACTCGATAAATGAAATTAAAAACATAATAGATGGAGTAAGCAGGAGGCCACAGGAAGTATCCATGACCTGGAGGATACAGTAATGGAAAGCAATCAAGCTGAACAGGTGACAAATACCGCGTAATGAGAATAGTCTTAGAGAACTCAGTGACTCCATCCAGTGTAATAATATTTGCATTTTAGGGATCCCAGAAGGAGAAAATGTGTTTGAAGAAATAACAGCTGAAAACTTCCTGAATTTGGGGAGGGAAACAGAGATCAGAATTCAGAAGGCACAGAGATCCTCCAACAAATTCAACCTAAGGAGGTCCACACCAAGATACACAGTAATTAAAATGGCATGTATGTATATATATAAATATATATATATTTGTGTATATATATATGCATATATATGTATATACATATATACAGTACATATATATAGTGTATATATATGTGTGTATATATATATATATATGTGTGTGTATATATGTATGTGTGTATATATATATGTGTGTATATATATATATATATATATATATATATATATATATATATATAGTGATAGAAAAGAATTTTGAAGGTTGCAAGAGACAAGAAGACAATTTAGCTGGGAAAATTGGTCAGCTACATGCAACGTGCCGAAAGAGAAAAATCTGCAGCCAAGGGTGCTCTAAGCAGCAAGGCTATCATTTAGAATAGAAGGAAAGATAGTTCCCCAGACAAACAGAGTTAAAGGAATTCATGAACACTAAACCAACCATACAAGAAATGTTAAGGGGGACTGTGTGGTGGAAATAAAAACCATAAATAACATTAAAAAAATAGGAATCACAAAAGCCAAATAATAATAATAATAATAATAATAATAATAATAATAATAAACCTATAAAATAAGTCAAGAAAAGCACAAAATAAAATAATGTCAAATATGATACCAAATAGCAGAATCATGGGAGAGGAGAGTAAAGAATGAGTTTAAAATCAAACCATCAGCTTAATATAGACTGCTATGGGTAGAAGATGTTATATATAAACCAAATAGTAACCACAAATCAAAAACTGTAACCAATATACAAAAAATAAAGAGTAAGAAATCCAAGGGTTATCACTAAAGAAAACCAGCAAACCATGAAAGAGAAAAAGAGAACGATCAGAGCAAAACCACAAAAACCACCATAAAATAAGTAATAAAATGGCAATAAATATCTATCTACCAATAGTTAGCTTGAATGTAAATGGACTAAATGCTCCAATCAAAAACCATGGAGTGCCAAGAGTAGATAAAAAAATAAGACCCATCTATATGCTGCCTACAAGAGACTCATTTCAGACCTAAATGAGTCTGCAAATGGAACATTTATCATGCAAACAGATGTGGGGGGAATAGAATAACAATACTTACATCAGAAAAAATAGACTTTAAAACAAAATCTGGGGGCGCCTGGGTGGCGCAGTCGGTTAAGCATCCGACTTCAGCCAGGTCACGATCTCGCGGTCCGTGAGTTCGAGCCCCGCGTCGGGCTCTGGGCTGATGGCTCGGAGCCTGGAGCCTGTTTCCGATTCTGTGTCTCCCTCTCTCTCTGCCCCTCCCCCGTTCATGCTCTGTCTCTCTCTGTCCCAAAAATAAATAAAAAACGTTGAAAAAAAAATTTAAAACAAAATCTGTAAAAAGAAACAAGAAGATTTGACAGTTGTAAATATTCATGCATCCCAACTGAGATAATCACACACATAAAACAGTTAATAACAACATAAAGGAACTAATCAATAGCAATATAGTAACAGTAGAGGACATTAACACCCCACTTAAAATTGATGGACATATCTTCCAAACAGAAAATCTGCAAGGATGTAGTGACTTTAAATGATACACTGGGCCAGTTGGATTTAAAAGATATATTCAGAATTTTCCTTCCTAAAACAGCAGCATACACATTCTTTTCAAAGGCATGCAGAACATTCTCTAGAATAGATCACATATTAGCCACAAAACAAACCTCAACAAGGGAACCTGAGTGATTCAGTTGGTTATGCATCCAACTTTTGATTTCGGCTCAGGTTATGATTTCGTAGTTCATGGGTTTGAGCCCTGCATCAGGCTCTGCACTGACAGTGCAAGCCTGCTTGGGATTCTCTCTCTCCCTCTCTCTCTGCCCCTCCCCCACTCATATGCACATGCTCCCTCTCTCTTTCTTTCAAAGTAAAAAAAAAAAAAAAAAAAAAAAAAACCTCAACAAATTAAAAAAGATCCAAGTCATACCATGCATCCTTTCCGACCACAACACTATAAAACTAGAAATCAACCACAAGAAAAACTTCTGGAAGGACCACCAATATGTGGAGGTTAAATAACATGCTGGTACACAATGAATGGGCCAACCAAGTAATCAAAGAAGAAATGAAAATGTATGTGGAAACAAATGAAAATGACAACACAACAGTAGAAAACCTTTGAGATGCAGCAAAACCTGTTTTAAGTGTAAGAGGGAAATTTATAGCAATACCACCCTATATCAAGAAGCAAGAAAAATCTCTAACAACCTAACCTTACATCCAGAGGAGCCAAAAAAAAAAAAAAAAGAACAACCAAAACTCAAAATCAGCAGAAAGAAAGAAGTAATAAAGATTAGAGCAGAAAATAAAAATCAGAAGAAGGAAGTAATAAAGATTAGAGCAGAAAATAAATGATATAGAAATGAAAAAAAAAACAATGGAACAGATAAATGAAACTGGGACCTGTTCGTTTCAAAGATCAACAAAATTAATAAACCTCTAGCCAGATTCATAAAAGAGAGAAAGGACTCCATTAAAAGCACAAATTAAAGAAGAGAAGTAACAACCAACACTACAGAAATACAATTTTAACAGAGTATTATGGAAAACTATATGCCAACAAATTAGGCAACCTAGAAAAAATGAATAAAGTCCTAGAAATGTACCCAAATTGAAAACTGACGCAGGAAGATACATAAAAATTGAACAGACAAAATACAGCAAGGCGAGTGGATCAGTCATCAAAAAAAACCTCCCATTAAACAAAAGTCCAGGATCAGATGGCTTCACAGGTGAATTCTACCAGACGTTTAAAGAGTTCATACTCTTCTGAAACTATTCCAAAAAGGTAGAATAGGAAGAAAAAGTTCTAAATTCATTCTATGGTGCCAGCATCACCTCCATACTAAAACCAGATAAAGAGGCCACAATAAAAGAGACCTATAGGCCAATATCTCTGAACAACATAGATGTAAAAATCCGCAACAAAGTACTAGCAAACTGAATACAGCAATACATTTAAAAAAATCATTCACCAACATTAAGTGAGATTGATTCCCAGGGTGCCAGAGGTGGTAGGTACCATATTCACAAGTCCATCAATGTGATACCTCATATCAACAAGAAAAACGATAAAAATCATACGATAATTTCAATAGATGCAGAAAAAGAATCTTGACAAAATACATCCATTCGTGATAAAAGCCTTTAACAAAGTAGGTTTAGAGGGAACATACCTCAATATCATAAAGGTCATCTGTGAAAAACCCACAGCTAACAGCTTTCCCTCTACAGTCAGGAACCAGACATGGATGTCCACTCTCACCACTGTTAATGAACATAGTACTGAAACTCCTAGACGCAGCAATTAGACAACAAATATTTATAAAAGGCATCCAATTTGGTAGAGAAGAAGTAAAACTTTCGCTATTTGTAGATGACATGATACCGTATATAGAAAACCCTAAAGCCTCCACCCAAAAACCTACTAGAACTGATCAATGAATTCAATAAGGTCACAGGATACAAAATCAATGTGCAAAAATCTGTTGCATTTCTGTACATTAATAATGAAGCAGCAGAAAGAGAAATTAAGAAAACGATCCCATTTATAGTTACACCAAAAATAACAAAATGCCTAGGAATAAGTCTGACCAAAGAGGTGAAAGACCTATAATCTGAAAACTATTAAACACTGATGAAAGAAATTGAAGAGGACACAAAGAAAAGGCAAGACATTTGGCATCATCTTCATGGAATGAAAGAACAAATATTGTTAAAATGGCTATACTACCCCAAGCAATCTACCGGTTTAATGCAATCCCTATCAAAATAACACCAGTATTTTCCACAGAGCTAGAACAAACAATTCTAAAATTTGTATGGAACCACTAAAGACCCCAAATAGCCAAAGCAATCTTCAAACAGAAAAGCAAAGCTGGAGGCATCACAATTCCAGACTTCAAGTTACATTACAAAGCTGGAGTCATCAAAACAGTATGGTACTGGCACCAAGAGAGACACAAAGATCAATGGAACAGAAAAGAAAACCCAGAAATAAATTCACAATTATATGGCCAATTAATCTTCAACAAAGCAGAAAAGATGATCCAATGGGAAAAAGACAGTCTCTTCAACAAACAGTGCTGGGAAAAGTGGTCAGCTACATGCAGAAGAATGAAACTGGACCACTTTCTTACACCATGCACAAAAATCAATTCAAAACGGTTAGAAGCCTAAATGTGAAACTGGGTACCATAAAAATCCTAGAAAAGAACACTGGCAGAAATTTCTCTGCAGCCTTTTTCTAGGTCTATCTCCTGAGGCAAGCAAGGCAAAAGCAAAAATAAACTATTGGGACTACATCAGAATGAAAAGCTTCTGCACAGCCAAGGAAACAATGAACAAAGCTAAAAGACAAACTACTGAATACACGAAGATAGTTGCAAATAACTTATCCTATAAAGGGTTAGTATCCAAACTGTATGAAGAACTTACATAATTCAATACCCAGAAGCCAATAATCCAATTAAAAATGGGGAGAAGACATGAACAGAAGTTTCTCCAAAGAAGATGTCCATATGGCCAACAGATGCTTCTTAAAAAGATGCTCAACATCACTCATCATCAAGGAAATGCAGATCAAAACTACAATGAGTTACTGCCTCTCACCTGTCAAAATGGCTAAAATGAAAAACACAAGAAACAAGCATTGGCAAGAACATGGAGAAAAAGGAACCCTCTTACACTGCTGGTGGAAATGCAAACTGGTGCAGCCACTCTGGAAAACAATATGGAGGTTCCTCACAAAGTTAAAAATAGAATTATCTTACGATCCATGAATCACAGTACTGGGTATTTTACCCAAAAAATTCAAAAGCACTAAATCGAAGGGATACACATACCCTTATTTATAGCAGCATTATTTGCAATAGCCAAATTATGGAAGCAGCCCAAGTGTCCGTCCATAGATGAATGGATAAAGAAGAGGTGATATATATGATATATGATATATGTATCCATGATATATGGATATATATATAACATAATATATACATTGCATATATGTATCACACATATATGTGATACAAAATATATGTATTATGTGATACATATACATATCCATATATCATGGAATATTACTCAACCTTCAAAAAGAATGAATTTTTCCCATTTGCAACAGCATACATGCATCTAGACAGTATTGTGCTAAGCCAAGTAAGTCAGTCAGAGAAAGACAGATACCATATGGTTTCATTCATATGTGGAATTTAAGAAACAAAACAAAGGGGCAAGGGGAAAAAAGAGAGAAGAAAACCAAGAAATATACTCCTAACTATAGAGAAGAAACTGACGGTTACTAGGGTGGGGGGGTGGATGGGAAGACAGGTTCAATAAGCGTTGGAGATTAAGGAATGCACTTGTGATAAACACCGGGTAATGTATAGAATTATTGAATCACTGTATTGCACACTTGAAACTAATATAACACTGTATGTTAACTATACTGGAATAAAATAAAATTTAAAAAAACACGAAAAAGCAAAGAAATAGGCACTGGGGTAAAAAGACGTCAACTCGGTGTCATTTGCTCTTATTATCAGAATGCACTTAAGCAAAGGATCAAATCTGCATCCCAATTCACTCTTCTATAAAATGGGAATAATACAGTATAACTCCAAGGGCTGTTAGTAAGACAAAATTAAAAGCGATACTGCATTTAAAATCTCTATAATCCAGATATCCATGAGAGAAGTTAATGTTGGGTTTACCATCCCACTATATCCAAATTTCATCTGCGTGATAAATTATTTCTGGAAATCATCTAAAGGTAATCAGTGTATCCATTCTGTCTGTCCAGTTGCTAAAAACTCTCAAGTCTGCTCCTGCATTAAGCTACGGTGTCGGAAAGCCCTGTGTCTGCATCACACTGGCCTTACCCATGTATTTTTTTTTCCTCAATGCCATTTTGGGGCAATGCCATCCGCTCACATGGACGGACACTGGGAGTGAGATCCCTCCCGACATCTTCCAGCAATTTTCCCTGGAGATGCTGGTGAGGATTCTGCTTGGTATTCTCCAAAGTCCCTTGTCTTTAAGGGGCCTCAGAAGAGCAATCTTTCTTAGAGGCAGGAAGAGCTCTGTTTTTTCCTGAGTACCAGGTTTGTTTTCCTGTTAAGGACACCCTAAGACGTAGAGCCGATCATGTGTGGCCTTCACTGCCGGTTTCTGGGAGAGCCCAAGAGTGAGTATGTGTTCCATCTCTGGTGAGCGTCCAGAACACGGATGTGAGCTAAGACTCACTCACACTCCCCACCCTTATTGTTCTCAATGCCTCGTTATCCTTTCCTATTTTAAGTGGATTGAATCTCGTATGTATTTTTTAACTTCCTGAAAGCATTTTCTAAAGATAAATAACCAAATATATAAATGCATGCAGGTACTTGGCAACAGAGCTTAGCTTCCATTTGCTTCTACCACAGGTTCCCTCACACCCTGCTGAGTTTGGAAGAATTGCACGGGGCCTCATGGCAGGCTGAACTGACGGAGGGTCGCCAACCTTACACCACCCCCTCTCCAGCGCTGGAGGATTCTTGGTGTAAGAAATCTCAGAAAACCTTGATTACTCCCAGGCCACTCCAAGGACACATATGATGGTAAAATCAGCGACAAAGCCCAGAGCCCCAGGAGCCTCCAGTAACAATTACTGTGTATTCTGATGACTCAGTTGAAAAGCAAATTGCCTAAAATGATTCCTTACCAATCTGCTATCCAATTATGTGGGGTCCCTACGTAAACTAGCCACCTTCTTCTTGCTCATTCCATGACATACACTTATATGAAACACGACATACACTTATATAAAACACGACATACACTTCTCAGGCCTGCATTCAGCCACATGCCGCCCTTATCAGATACCGCAGGCTAACTGCCTCCTTCAAGTGCCATTCAGCTAAACATATTTTTCAACAAGCGAGTTCGCCTCGCCATCAACAGAGGAAGCCATTTTCTTCTTAAATCAAACACATATGGCTCCCCATTGCGTGAAAATATGAGAGTTTATCCTGGGTGCCACAGACTCGTGCTAAGAAAGTTAAGCGTTTCTTTTTACTGTCCATGTCAGTCTTTAATTTATAAATAGCAGTCATTTTTTTTTCATTATTTAAGCAACAGTATCAAAAGTACAGTTAGTGGCTATGTGCACAGTCAGTATACAGTTGGGGTTGAGATCCTTACTTCCAATTTAGGAATGATCCCTGAAAGTCTGCCATAACCGGACTGCCTACCAACTGTGGACTTGCTGACGTGTAGTCAAGTTCAGGAAGGGCAACACTATTGTTTTTCTCCAACCTTCTTCACCTCCAGATATATCATCTGGCAGTTCCCAAACAATAGAATGCCCAGGGCACTCAAGTTCATGACAGGGTTATTTTGGAGTTTGAGCACATCCCCAGGGCAGAAATGCCTGATGGAGACTCAGAATCTAATACTGGGCCGTGGTAGTCTAATGAGACAGACCTCCTTCAGTCACTCTGGCGTAAGGTCACAACGGTCTCTCTCTCAACAAAGCAAGTTGACAGATGTGAAAGAGCTCACTATAAAACATGACACAATTCAACATGTGAATTTCTGACTTCTGTTACCAAACACTCCTAGGACCCAATGGTGTGCTGGTAAATACTTAACATCCGGTTCTCTAGAAGAATTCGTAAGAAACAAGCTCTGATTCACATCATTTGCCTATTTCTGTGAGATAAGTACTAAATACTTCTATGATTTCAGGCTACCTTTTCGATCCCACTGAATGTGGAGTTGGGAAGGGATGTGTCCAGTCAGCTCCCACCAGCCAGGGCTGGCTGCAGCCTCCCCTGCTGGGAACTCTGCCCCTCCACCCCCTCAACCCCTGCCCCAGCTCAGCAGGCAGGGTTAAGCATGGAAGAACAGAAGTTCTTTTCACCCATCCTGCCTAGCAGAGCGCCTGGATATTTATATCCAGACTTTCCTGTTTGTCTCTACCTGCTTCTTGCCTCAGATCATCACATTCTTCCCTCTGTAAGGATACTTCTGCTGACTGAACAGTGAGATCATCCCTTGCTTAGGAAGACTCTCCCCTAGCTTTGTGATGCTGTTAAGTACTTGTTAATCCTAGACACATTCCCTCCATCCTGTAGGCACTAACCCTGAGGCTTCTGGTGGAAAGGTTTTTAGGGAGGAGGCTCTTGGTCACCCTGAATGGTCGGAGGCGGCACATCACTCCCATGACAAGTGTGGAAGCCAATGAGTCCCATCCTCTGGGGGTTGTGCACTGTTCCTTTCTATCATTATCCACCCGTTGGGCCCTCCTCCATGGGCCAGACTTCCGGAAGGGACAAGAATCTCGTCTTCTCTGAACTACCACCTTTTTTTTTAATTCCACAACTTTCTCAATAAAGCTGTTTCTTAACCTCAATCAGTAGTAAATTCTAATATTTTGTTCCCCTAATGCAGCCATTCAGAACTGTCCTGAGGCCTGGGGCCTCTATTAATATAGTTTAAGATATTTCATAACTTTTATCAGACATATTTAAGAGGACACGACATCCATATATGTACTACATATATATGTGTAAATATGTATATATATATATATATATATATACACACACATATATATATACATATATACACTACATATATATATTCATATATATACATATATATACTACATATATATACACATATATATACACATATATACACATATATATACATATATATAGTGTATATATAGTGTATATATGTATATACATATAGAGTGTATATATGTATATATATATAGTGTATATATGTATATACATATATATATAGTGTATATATGTATCCATACAGGTACTGCATATATATGTGTAATTATGTGTATAGATATATACACACACATATATATACACTATATATATATATATATAGTGTATGTATATATATATAGTGTATATATATATAGTGTATATATATGTGTGTATATATATATATATATCTATACACATTTACACATATATATGCAGTATATATATATATATACACACACATATATATACACTATATATATATATATATATATACACATATTTACACATATATATGCAGTACCTATATGGATACGTATATACACTATATATATATATGTATATACATATATACACTATATATATACATATATACACTATATATATGTATATACATATATGTGTATATACATATATATACACATATATACTATATGTATATGTACTATATATATATGTATACTATATGTATACCATATGCATATACATATATACATATATACTATATATATATACACACACATATATATACACTATATACACACACATATGTATAGTGTATATATATATATGTGTGTGTGTATATATATATCTATAGTATATATGTAGTATATATACATAGTGTATATATAGTACATATATAGTATATATATGTGTATATAGTATATATATAGTATATATGTATATATAGTATATATATGTGTATATATAGTATGTGTGTATATATAGTATTATGTGTGTATATACAGTATATATGTGTGTATTGTATAGTACTATATATATAGTATATATATATTGTATATTGTATGTGGACTGTATTTGTGTATTTCTATTTTGTATTCTGTATTTGTATATATTGTGTATATTTGTGTTTTGTATGTATACTATACACATTTGTTTACTCATGTATTGTATACACACTAGATGTATATTGTATATATGCCATATGTAAACAATATACATACTCCTAAAACTGTATCAGCACTAAAAACTCAAGTTTGAAAATGGGGTATATGGTCCCACTCTCACAAGTGACTTAATTAACAGAGGCCACAGGCATCTTTCTCTCAAACTCCTGGGGTCCTTATGCCTTCTAGGCTGATATTTGCCTATGTATAGTTTGTGGGCCTGCAGAGGCCACAAAAGTCAGCAGAGATAGACTGATTACTATTCTCATTGTCCCTCCCTTCTCAGTTCTCATCAAACAGATTCTTAAGTTGGAGACAAGACCCCTTAAGGAGACCTGAGGCTCCTCCTGGCTGTCCTCCTCCCTATTAAGCTCTCTATCATATGACTGAATTCTCAAATTCAGAAACAATCCCATTAAGTACATGTCCATTGTTTTTCTTTTTCTAGTAACATCTCCATATCCCACCACCCAAAATGTGAGGTTTCTGTACTAGGAAGCTTACGATACAATCTGGTCCCACTGATTCCTCTAAGCTACCAACCCAAAGATCCAATATGAACAGGAAGTTGGCTTAGATCTTCCCTGATGCAAACTATCCAATTTTCTAATGTCCTCTGGATTTGAAGTAACCGAATAACCCATCATTCAAATTGGGCCCCATGAAAAATGAAATAAGGCACTGAAAGTAAATAACTGAAATACAACCTGTACAAACTGAGACTGTCCTAAGAGACATATGGTCTCCTGAATTACCACTTTCTCACCATGGACTATCTTCATTCGTGACCTCATGCAGAAAATTTCTGCTGGGATCAGCCTGATTGGTTTACCCAGGAAACAAGAACCCTGGCTCTTTGGTAAAACTTCTGTTTTTGAACTTTGTGCTCCCTTAATGACTCTAGTATCACTGTCTTTCTACCTCTACAATTCCTCTTTTGATCATTGATGCCATCAGAGAATAGACTTAGAGTTGAGGCATACCTTCTTCCCCTGCCTTTTCTGTCTCTATCCCAGAGTGCCCATTCCACCGTGGAAGCATGTTTCAAAAGCACAGAAATGTTAATGACTACAGTCCTGAGTTCCACTATAGAAGAACCAGGAACCGTCCTTTCTGGAAGAGGCAAGGGAAGAAAAGGATTTGCAATTAGTGACGTGAAAAAGACTATGGGAGAAGCATTTTTGTTAAGTAAGATCTGGAGTTTAGTTTAGGAAATGTTAGGAGATGAGTGACAGGATGTGCATCTAGTCTAGTGATGTACGTTTGGAAGTCAACAAAACAAAGAGGGTTTTTAAATTCATTAAAATGTTGGATGACATGTAAGGCTGGTTCAGTATGCAAAAATCAGTAAATGTAATCCATCACAGCAACAGACTCAAGAAGAAAAATTCTATGGTCATATAAATAAACGCAGAAAAAGCCTATGACAAAATCCAACCCTCATGATAAAAATTCTCATGATAAAAATGGTCAATAACTAGGAACAGAGGCGAACTTGCTCGACTTTATAAAGAACATCTACAAAAAAAAATCCGCATCTACCATCATACGTAATGGCAAGAAATTAGGTGCTTTTACCCTAAATTTGAGAACAAAGAAAGGATGCCTCTTCTCATCATTCCTATCCATCATAATGGAAGTCCTAGCTAACATATTTAGGCAAGAAAAGGAAATACAAGGGAACTTGTATTTTCAGACTGGGAAGGAAGAAATACAACTGTCTTTGTTCACAGATGACATGACTATCTATGTAGGAAATCCTAAAAAATCAACAACAAGAACACAAAAGCAGGTATAAATTTCATGGAACTATTAATTACAGCAAAGCCGCTGGATACAAGGCTAGTATATCAAATTATATTGTAAATACTTACATGTAAACAGCTTTCCCATCTATCAGTGATGAACAGGTGGAATGTGAAACTAAAAGCACAGTATCATTTACAGTAGCACTACCAAATGAAACGCTTAGGTATAAATCTAACAAATTATGTCCAAGATCTATATGGAGAAACATAACAAACTCTAATAAAAGAAACCAAAGAACGAAGTAAATGGAGAGAGATGCCATGTTCATGTATAGAAAGGCTCAATAATGTTAAGGTGCTGATCCTCTCCAAATGAATATACAGATTCAGTGTAGTGACAATCAAAATCCCAGAAAATTATTTTGTAGACATCGTCAAACGGATTCTAAAGTTTTTATTAGGCGGGGGAGGGGTGGGGTGGGGCGGTAGGGAAGGGCCAGTATAGCTAACACAATACTGAAGGAAAAGAACAAAAGTCAGAAAAGTGATGATGCTACCCCACATCAAGACTTACTATAAAGCTACAGTAGTCAAGACAGCATGATAATGAATAGATAAACTGATCAATGGGACGAAATAGAAAGCCCAGTAATCGATAGGCACAAATATAGACAACTGATCTTTAACAAACGAGCAAATGGAATCCACTGGAGGAAAGCTAGTCTTTTCAACAAATGGTGCTAGAAGAATTAGACGTCCATATGCATGCAAAAAATAAGAAAAAGAAGAATTTAGAAACAGCCCTCATACCTTTCACACCATTTCATTCAAAATAGATCAGAGTAGAGACCTCAATGTAGAATTTAAAACTCTAAAAATTCTAGAGGATAGCACAGGGAGAAATCTAGGTGACCTTGGGTTTGGAGGTAAGCTTTGACCTAGAATACCAAAAACCTAGCTATGAAAATAAGAAAAACAATAGTAAGTTGCACTTCATTAACATTAAACATGTATCCTCTGTAAAAATAAGAGGACAGACTAGGAGAAAATATTTGTAAACCACGTATCTGGTAAAGGAGTGGTATACCAAATATATGCAGAGTTCTTTAAATGCAACAATACGCAGCAGTACTTGAAAAGGTCACTTGAATGGATGTGGATATGGAAATCACCAAGAACTGTTACTCTTCCTGTGGCACGTACTGGGAGGTGAGGCAGACTTGCTCATGTGAAAGCTATTAATGTAGACACATTCAACTCCTGAAAGATGCCATTTCTGTCACACAAGCTTCAGAATCCCTGTGGCTTGACTGCTGAGAAGTAGATATATTTTGCCTTGTATGCTGTGCATTTCAGGAGCCAAAAAAATGATGACACATTTCACAGGGGAACAGGACCAGGATCAAGGTTATGGAATTCAACAAATATGAACTGTCAGATGCTAGAGGATTGGCTTAGTAGTAGAGACCTCGGGGTCAAAATACTCAAGTTTCCCTGGAACCAGAGATTCCAATCTCAAAAGCTTCAACTCAGTCCTTCACCCTTTGAAGGCAGATAAATTGGGTAGCACAAAATTGATTGGCTAGGGTCTTTGAGATGACACCTTAAGACCAAAAGCTCCATCTGCTTTTTCAGGACATCAGGTAATTCGTGGCTTTTTTAGGAACAAGAATTGACAATAAAAAACTTGGCCAAAGAAAGACATCGATTTTCCTCTGGAAAATATTCGCATATAAGTCAACCTACAAAAGTAAACAGGGAGGGCATTAATACGGTATCGAAGCGAAGAAGTTCTATATTGCTACCTAGCTCAATAACGCATTATCAATGTGTATGTGTTTGTGTGTATGTGTGTGCGCACAAACACATATTTCATATGGAGAAAAATGTCAACCCTGAATGAGGGAGATGTCGGTTTCCTTTTTTAAGGTGAAGACAAACAGGACTTCAAGAAACAGAATCAACCTAGGTATTTTCATAGTTACTCTCATCATTCTCCTCTCATAATTCACTGTAGGCAGGTATCCAACAGAATTAGTTGTCCTAGTTATTTTTCAACATGGTCTTAAAGTACAATTGTCCACTGAGGGAAATCCATAATCTGTAATGAGTACAATTAAGAGAATCAGAAATTCCAACTGCTTGCATTGGCATCATAGCTGATTAATATAAAACTGATCACACTTGGGACATCTGGGCGGCTCAGTCAGTGGAGCGTACAACTTCGGCTCAGGTCATGATATCATGGTTCATGGGTTCAAGCCCTACGTCAGGCTTACTGCTGTCAGCACAGACCCTGCTCTGGACCCGCTGTCCCCTTCTCTCCACCCCTCCCCAACTTGCACTCTCTCAAAAATAAACACTAAAAAAAAACAAAAAGTGATCACTTTGGAAAGTGATCATTTCCAAAGTGCAGAAAACAAGTCCAACACATGGAAATATAGGCAAGTTTATCACCAGGTTAGTAAGCAAATATTGCACTTACAAAGGAAAACATAACTAGGTATTAGGCAAAAATGTAGGTAAAAGCAATTGCTGGGTTTGAGCATCAGGAAAATATTCCAGATTGCAGAGAAGAAATTGTAGGCAGTAATGGCTTGTCTTGCACATGGGTTTGTGCATGTTTTGAAATGCATTACTAGACATGAACCAACATACCACCCACCTATGCAGACCCTTTCAGGAATTTCTGTGATAAAAGTGGAACAAGGTTTCCAAGTAGGACACAGCCGCAGACCTATAAAATCATTGACCAGTAAATGAATATTTTTAATGACGTCAAGTATAGGTGTCTTCTTCCCAAAATTCCCAGTGTAGAAAAGTCTATCACATACTCATGCATATTCTTCAATGAAAATGTTTTTCCCCAACACGGGAGGATTAAATGCTGGCCCTGGCTCAGTGCTACTAAGTGACCAGTTAAAGATACTCTGCCTTCCTTCCATGTACTAATTTATATCTGGCAACGGTAACTGAATTCACAGTCTATGGATTAAATGTCAGCTATGAAAGTTTAGATCTGTCGGAAGTGGTAGTTATTGCCATATTATACAGTTTTTATGAGACCAATAAGTGTAGTTTGTATGGGGGTAAAAAGCATTTGGAGGTGATTAAATATGAAAACATCTCACCAGACTGAGAATAATGAATGTATTTTTATCCTTAGTCATATGTGACTATTCAAGGTACTAGTTGCGACCATGTTCCATTGTTCTCCTGTGCTTTCGTATGGGCTCTAAATTAGAGCTAAGGAAGTTTGGCAGGGACTGGAGACCCTCTTTTAAGATAAAATAATACTTGATTCTATCCATGCAAATCGTGCTGTGCTTCTTGGTCCTTAATTCTTTAGTTCTCAGATGCTAGCTCACTACTCCCATTATGATGCTTACAGTGCTAAAACTCCCCTTGACGTATTATGATTGACGGGTCCTGAACTAGGGAAAGACAAAGGACTTAACCACAATGTTGACCGAATGGGACAGCCACTGGAGTGTCCTCAGAAGCAACACTTTCAGGCAAGGTAGAGAAGGGAGTTTATGCCCTCCAGTTACATTTTTTAAATCTAGACGGAATGGTAACTCTGTTCTGTTAGTACCTAGTTCTCCACTGGTGGTAGAGACAGACACAAAGAGAAGACAACACTGTGTAGTCACTGATTATCTTTAGTTTACATTTTTGCTAAAAGCCAACTTATTTTCCCAACATCTGTTAAGTTCTAGCAAGGCAATATTCATCCAAATGTTATGAATGTGAAACTAAAAATGACAGCATTGATGGAATTAAGCTGAAATTGAAAACACATTTTGGACCTTCCAAGCCCCTTGCCTGTTCTTTCAACCCAACAGTCAAAGTTAGTTATTCTTTGGCTCCATTTCAAGTAACTTTATATACGTTCTTAGGGAGCAAAGATGAGTTATTTGAACTGGCCTTTTAAAAAATTCACTGATTAAACACTCATAGCAATGCCAGTTCTACATCCTAGAATATTCCCCTAGCCCCAGGCTGAGCTAGTAGTGTTACTCAAGCTTTCTTGCCTCTGAGATGATAGTTGATCCATCTCACAGAAAACTATCATCAGCTAATTATCACTGGCATCACCCGTCCGTATCTCAAAGTCGCATATTCATGAAAACTTTGGCATTCATAGATCAACATTATCACAGGGCTGTTATTGGCCAAATTTGAATCGCTTTGAGAAATGTAAAACTTGCTTAATAAAACATTAATTGCAGCTTCTTCAACTTTATCTAGAAATTCTATGTGATCAGGCTCTTGGGGGTGTCTTCTCTTACAGCAGCCAATTCTTCAATTCTTGGACCCCAAAAGGGTATCTAACAGTTGAATTCCATAAGGATACTACTCACAGCGCAGACTTAAATGGTTAAGAATTGGTCTCACAAAGCCGTTCCCACAAGTCCAGGACCACCTTCCAACGCACTGGTCGGGTTCCCATGGCCCTGTCCTCAAGTTCAGTACTTGGCTAGAACAGCCTACAAAACTCAGGAAGACACGTTACTTGTGCTTACTGGTTTATAATAAAGGGCACAAATGAAGAACCAGATGAAGAGATACATAGCGTGAGGTCTGGAAAGCTCCAGGAACTTCCGTCTCTGTGGAGATGTATGCACCACCCCTTTCAATACATGGATGTGGTCGTCAATTCAGAAGCTCATAAAATCTCACTCAAAAGTTTTTGAGCTTAATCCAGATCCTCTCCCTACCTCCTGGAGGTAGGTGGATGGGACTAGAAGTTCCATCTCTCTTATCACTCAGGCCTTCTGGTGATGAGCCCCATTCTGAAACTACCTAGGAACCATACCTTCAGTCATCTCATTAATGTAAGCTCAGGTGTGATCAAAAATGTCTCCTTATGAACAACCAAAGATACTTCTCAGAAAATTCCAAAGGTTTCAGCAAGTCTGAGCCAGGGACCAGGGACAGAGACTTAAGGTATTTTTATTCCTTCTTCTACCACAACTCTTCATTTAATAAATATTCATTTCATAGAATGAATAGGTATAAAACTATATGTATAACTGTATGTATATAGTTATTAAATGAATCCTGATTTATCTGCACAGTGTGTGTTTCAGGTCTGGGGATACAGTGGCAGGGAAAAACAATACGATAATTGCCCTCCACCCTCTGAATTCTAGTGGTAGAGGGAACTCACATGAGTCAAATAAGCACAGTGGGAGAACATGTAAAGCAACAAGTGTGTCATCAGATCTCTGAAGGAAATGATGAGCCGTACAGTGGCCGGATTGGCTCCCCAAAGGCTGTAGAGTTGGGGAAGTCTTCCTCAGGAAGACAGCTTTGAGCTGAGTTCATCAGACTGAGAGGTTAGGGAGAAGGAGACAGGCCGAAGAGGCTAAAAGCCAGTTTGAAGAGGAGTTTGAGCTATGGACAGGGAAGATTGGGTTTTCTGAAAATAAATCCAAGCGGGTGCTTCTTCAGATGTTAGATCTTCATTAGTATGGCCGTAGATCTTTTTACTCATTACTCTGACACTAAATAATTTTAATAGTATCAACAGTCGCGACTTACTTACAAGGACTCACTGAGATCACGGAACTAATCTGAAATATGTTCCTTCGGGTCCAAGAGAAAAAGGAACAGGGCTCCGAGTTAATGGACTATGCGTTTCCACCAACTGTGCCTTGGTTAGCAACACAGAATGAAGGTGTGAGTAAGTGTGTTATTCACGACGTTTGCAGTAACAAGTCCTCAACGACAGTCGCAAAATATCTTATGCGAGAAGGGAAAACATTGGCTCCCTCTTCGTTCTCTCCTTTTGGTTTTTCTTCACGTTGGATTCATTCCTAGACAAGCTCTCGCTAGACAGTGTCAAGGATAGCCCGTGGCAGCTTAAAACTTTATAGCTTGCAGTGCCCAAGGAAATGGAGTCGTCTTTGCTGAGGTTTGGCCAAATTCTCAGGAAAGGTTCTCACTGGCCTCTAATTGGTTCACGTGGCCGTATGGGAGCCAATCACTGTGGCCTGAGGAATGGAACCCTCTGGGGACCAGCGGAAGGAGCGTACCCACTCCTGGGGCTTAGGCCACGGAGCCATCTGCTGTATCCTGCCCAAACAAAGGAAGGACGATTTCTGGAAGGAGACGATGCCACTCGACAAATAAAATGCTTGAATGACCGCTATACTGAATTTGCCATCTTTTCAAGATTAATGTTCTACTACTCTAAATTTGCTGAAGCGACACAAGGCAACATGCATATTCTGAGGCTCTTTACAACCAGGCGTATGTTTTGATTTCTTGAGAAAGCTCTAATGGCCCTTGCCAACACACTGAATGGCAGTTTGCATTTCCTGTTTGTTCTGTCATGAACATAATGTGCGTCTCGTCTCTCCTCAGTTTACACATCTCCGTGTTTAATTGGCCACTCGTGTTTTCCGACCATCGTCCCCTTCTTTTGCAGCCCACCAAAAAGGGAGATTTTATCCTCGTACGCTCATCCAAAGACTCTCACGTCTCAGAATCCCTAATTGGTTGGCTCTGCTAAAAACATTAGGTTTCCAAATGGCCACCACAAAGATGAAGAGAGGACAAAGGAATAAATGCTCTCTGGCTGCACCACCCCTTTGACCAAACATAAGTGAGGAGGTGAAAATTGCCTTTGGGGTTAGCGCCAGGACTGGTTTCTGTCTCTCAGGGTCCACGGAGCCCTGGCGTTTCGAAATCACCCTCACTTCCCAAAACGCACTTTATATGCCGCTACTGAAACCAAAGTTTTCTGAGAAAGCAGGGAATGAAAATACCAAGAAAGCGTTCAGTGATTTATTTTACATTACAAAGGGACCTCCTATCGGTAACAATAAGGGATAATTAATTAAAACCTTGAAAAATCGTCCTTGTTCCATGTTGTTCCACTGAATTATTTATCACATCATCAACCAACCCAAACACAACCACAGTATCTAAGAAGTAGCCTTCCAGCTTTGATTTCACTCTCCCCACCCCGCCCAAGCCCTAACCACCCCCCTGCAACCGCCTCCCTCCCGGCCCCTGAATCCTGTGGCCTCGCGGACATTTTAGTGCACACTACCATGGTTTTTAGCAGCTCCCTTTTAAAAACTTCAATGGCTCTTTACTAGCGAAATGCAGTCCTTTGCATGGGCTTTCAGTGGCTCTGAACCACACAAAAGAGACCATATGACTTCGTTTCTCAAGAAGGACAGATCATCCCCAAACAGCCCCGGGGAACCCACGGAGAAGCTATTCCTGACCTCTGCCGGGCATTAAGTCTCCCTCCACGGCTTTGTTATTTTCGGACACTGAAATGACAGAGTTACACGCCAAACTCTCTCTGGCAGCAGGTTAATTTAGCGATATTGGCTGCTGAGCTCCTACGTCACCCAGCTGGCCACCTAGATGCTTAAAGACAAGTCTGGGGCTTCAGCTCCTCCCAGGATGGCCTTCTAAGTGCAGACCGTTAAAATGACACAAGGCCAATATTAGCACAGAGGCACTAGCTCTTGTATCAGAAGCCAACAACAAGGTTCTCACCAACAAATGACCAAATACATGCCACTTCCGATGTCCTTTTTTTTTTTTTTCTTCCCCATCCCGCAGTTTTCAGGTTTTACCCACACATGAAGGCATTTTAATACAACTAGAGATGCCGGGGGGGGGGGGGGGGGAACCACACAACACATTATGCAAATGCAGTCACAAATGTAAAATGATAAATTAGCAAGCAACTATTTAATTATTACTGTGACTAATTCCTGTAGAGGGTGCCACGGCTAATGAACCTGAACTTGTCCTGGGTGACTGCAGTGTGCCGTTGCAACGTTTCCATTTGGTTTGTTTGCTGCCTCTGCAGCTCGGTGAAGTACAGAGCATCTGTTTAATGAGCTCCCACTTCATTACAGAGCTGCGCCACTCACGGAGTCATTCTCCTTAAGCATGCAGGCTGTGTACTGTGCTGTTGTTTTAAAGCAAATACTAATTTATGATTACCTGTCACATTAGGCCATTGAAAATTGTACTCACACTGGCTCCCATGAGCAGAATGCTAATGAGCCGATTATGGACTACGGTGGTGTCCCTCGCTTATAATCCGCGGACATCAATTCCAATCCCCCTACAATATGGGCTCTGGAACAATAGACGCTGTTTGAGAAGACGGGCTGGGGAGAGAAAGGGGTGGTGAAATCATCACATGTAAACGCACAGACTCTCTCAAAGGCCGACCAACGCGGCAATGACCTAATTCAATGTGCAGGGAGCGTCAGAAACACCCGTCACACTGTGTCATGTACGGAGGAAGATGAAAGAATGACTCCCCAGCTAGTCACTCCCTGCCATGGTCATTACCTAATTGAAGTCTGATGCCCAAGCAAGGCGGATCCTGACACGGGGACTGCAAGCCTCTGTCGTACGGAAAAAAAAATCCTGTAGATGTGTCCTAAAATGGTACTTGCAGAGAAGATTCCCATCAGTAACACTTGGCCAAAATGCAGCTTTTCCATTTCCAAGCCTAATATTTACCTGCAGCCTTTAGCACAATGCTAGTTTCTTTTTCTTTCTTTCACCAGTTGTTTTTTTTCCTTTCTCCATTACAAGCATGCCGTTTGCACTTTAAAATACAGTATTACGCAAAATGCCTCATTAAGCCTGTTTTGTTCGGTTTCTTAGTTTGTCCCCTGTCATTTGGCTCCCTAAATTAAAACTATGGGAAGATGTGACTTTGCCTTTTTATTGGCTGTCTGCTCAGTTTGTTTTTATAATCCTGACTTCATTCTGCCTGGGGACACTGTGGTTTGTTTCCCAGGCTGCTGCCCTCGGTGCACAGAGTACTATCCAACACCACTTTGTTAGAAACGTGGGCACCGGTGACAACCCGCGCTTATGAACAACGCTCCCAACATCCAACACGAGGCCCCGCACCACGACAGAGGTGGCCAAGGAGCATTCGCAATGTCCCCCACACAGATAATCCTTAGTTAGAGCTGCGATAGGCGGCTGGGCTCATTTCTGCAACAAGGCAGCCATGTGCCCTAAATAAGAACACAAAGATGAGTACTGTTTTCGACATCTGCTCCCCCAGCTTGTTTGTTTGGTTTTTTTCTTTTTTTTCTTTCTTTCTTTTTTTTTTTTTTTTTTTGAATCCCCATTGAGAAACTGTAGCTTTCCTCCTCAGAGAGTTTCGAACATTTTTCCTCTCGTTTTTCTATGTTTAGCTGCCCAGGACTGACAGCTAGACTAAGAGAACGGAAGAAAAGAAAGACCAAAAAAACCAACGTCCACCTGTGACACGGTTAAAGAAAGAAGCAGGTGTGAGGAAGCAGGAGTCGTAGTCTACGTATGCCTGTTCTAACTCCTAACCAAACATTGCACACCTCCACCGCACCATCTCTAGGATTCTGGGCGACATTTCTCTGAACAGGGTGGTATTTATGCCTTATGTCTTCCTCGCTGCAGGGAGTAGAGCAGACCCTCGACAGACAGGAGGAGACCTGGCCACTCACGGTCCAGCCACCGGGCAAAGCTCGGACTGTGGTCTCTGCCACATTCTCCTTGAGAGGAAGAACAGGACCAAGTGTGAACTTTCTAGCTCTGCTATTCTGCAACTCTACCTTCTTAACAATGATTAAAGGAGCCCTAATCAGCAAGGTGTCCGAGACAATTACATTGCTAATATTACTTTTGACTACCTTTCAGGTTTACTCTAGTAAGACGAAAACAGCGCTTGAAAATTAGCAACGTTCCTCGGGGCACAAAGGAAGCGACGTGGCTTCTCATTTCAAATAACGCCCGGTTTACCCCACGACAACCTTGACCCACTGTTTCTCAAAAGAAACCGAGTATAAGTCGTCTTTGTGCTACACAAGTCTGACTCTTCCTAATTACAGATTATAAATTATTGGGCAAACTGGCATATCGCTTTTTTTCTCTAATGGAGCTTGAGGAATCGAGATACCCAGTTGTTCATTTTATTGTCTTAATACCGATACGACATGAAAAAATTGGGGTTATTCCAACGGATGTTTTTCACGGTACCGATATTTAAACTGCAAAAAATGGAAGCAAATTAGTTAATTACTGTCTCCCATTGTATGGGTGCTAACAAATTCCTTTTCCTCACCTATAATGAACTCCCAGTGCTCGCCCAGACGGGGGAGGTGTGGGCAGCAGCGTGGATTTTCTCTGTACAAGTAAATTGCTTTTCCTGATTTACACCGGGATAGGGGGTGGATGTGGGGAGGCAGAGTGCCTATTTACACACTGGATAATCCAATTTGCTTATTTTGCAAAACAGTTTCTTTCCCCTTATTGGCAGCACAAAGCATTGTGCAGGCTCTCAACTGGAGTGAAAAAGGATAGGCATTAGGTACAAGGCCACACAATGACTGTGCTCCATTTAGTAAATGCAGCAGGCTTCACTGAAAAAGAAGGCCGTCAAGCAACGTTGGGAGAAACGTTTTGTTTTATGCTTAGAAGAGGTCTATGCATTAAATGCCCACAACGATGACTAATAGGGAAGAGAAATCTCAAGGAGAGGTGGGAAAAAAAAAAAGAGAGAGACTTTAAGTTTTCATTTGGGGTCTCTTAAGAGACTTGCCAAATAGGATTTTGCACATTTGCCCAATTCCCAAAAGTCATTCTTTGGAGCCTGGAAGAGAGCTCACGGCTGTTAAATATTCTTTCATGAGATGAGTCAGATAAAACACATCCAGATGTGTAGATACAGATGAAAATGCAGAAATACACATATCCATAAATCAATACCAAAGGCGTTTGGAAATAGCTGAGCAAGACCAGTTGGAAAACGAGGGTGTGAAGGAGGGACAGAGAAGGGCTTTGGGGGTTGGGGGGACGGGGACTTCTCAGGGGCCTTGGTTTTCTTGTTTTCCTTAGCTCCCCAGAGAGGTCACATGCAAAATCCTTCTCCGAGCGTTAAACCTCTGCTTTCACACTGCAGTAGGCTGGGAAAGAGAACTCCACCTCTTAAAAATGTGATTTTCATGAGAAAGGGAAATCTGCAATGGTCAAGTCGGGCGCCCAGAGCTTTCTACACAGGCAGTGACCCTGCTGTCACGGAGTCATCATCATACCAGCCAAAGCAGCCACAAAGACAAGAAGAGAGCCTGGAATGTGCAAAGACAAAAGTGACCAGCACCTCCGCTCCCAGAGGGACCCGCCAAATAGCACGCAATGGCAACGCTCTAGCCTTCCCGGCCATAATGGGATCCTGTGAATAAGGAAAGTGACAAGCAAAACTAATTGGAGGCGGCAGTTGATGAACATTCACCCGTGTTAAGAGCCACCACCAAGTGTTTGCTTTCTCAAGGCTCTTGGGAACAAGCTAGGCTGATGAAGGGGGCTCTGATCACAGATTCTGTGGGTCCATACTCTCACACACGGGCACACATTACAAAGCAGAGTACTATCTGAACTCTGCCATTTTACGTTCCTTCTGTATTCATGTCTTATTACGTAGCACGCTCACAGAGAAGTCAAAATGCCAAGTTTGAGAGTCTACTCAACCATGTTTTGTGATCCGATGCTTCCTGGGAATAAAGACTGCAGAATGTGACAGTCAGACCCGGTCCTTAGAAACTAATACGAAGGCAGGTGTAGACACATTGGAAGGCTGCAGAAAAAGTCCCGTGTTCCGAAAACAGTCCTACTCCCTCGAAACCCACCGCCCCTCTTCCCCCTTTGCTGGGCAAACAGTCACAGTTCTCACTGACATACGAGGCAAAAGGCAATGTTTGCAGACTGCAGGCTTCTCCCTCTGTTAGATCGGCCCCTCCCGCCTGGCACCCAGGAGAACGTCCACCCGTCATGTGGTTGACACGGGCTGGCCTCCAGGCCCCGGACCAAGCCCAACTGTACCGGGGTCAACGGAGAAGAGATCCCTTATCATTTCACCGCGATGAGGACCCTTGCGCTCATCAACCTTTCCTTAAGTTTTCTTGCACCATTACTTGGAGCAGCGGCCACGCCAGCAGCAAGAGAGGAAAAAAAGCGCGGGAGGCTTCAGACGAGCTCAGAAACAACCGGGGTTGTTGAGGAGGGAGAGAGCGTCCCAGGGAGAGCCGGGGAACTCGTTCTTACTCCAAGTGTTCAGACACGCCGAAGTAATGCTCCTGGCCACATGTTAGCGAAACATTAGCAACACTTTGGTAAGCAAATAATTTAATTACAGGCTTCTCAGAGGCAGTTTCTCTTGCTTGACCCCTGACCTTTCCCATCGCGGGGCCTCAACTCAGCCTGGGATCCACGCTTCCTATTCTTGTCACAGAATCTCTCCATCTTGTACCATTTAATAGAGTGTGCTCCAGGTGTTCTGTGGTGAATGAATAGTTATATTACTACCTGTCAGACACAATCACACTCTATTCATCATTCTCGGCTGGCTGCATGAAGCCCAGCTTCCAGCGGCTCCCTCTCTATTTCCTTGTTCAAACGTCTGCAGTGCTTTTGGCCCATCTGTCAAGACTGTCATTTAGAGGGAAAACAGTATCAGCGCTTTAAATATATGGAGTTCTCTATTGAAACAGTGCTGTGATTGAACTGTCAGTGTTCTCAGTATCACAGACAGTAATTCACGACTGGTCAGGGCTCCACTGACATCGCCATTACCGTGGGGGCCCCGGAGGGTCACGCTGAGGATTTTTGCTTTACAGTGGGGTCTATAAATAGTGCAATTAACCTTTCAAGAATTACAAAATGCTCTCGAATTCTTTTTACGTGTGCTTCGTGCTCGCGCACTTTAGAGCAACGGGAAGATGAAGGAGAAGAAAACAAAAACGTCCAAAATTGCCGAAATACGTGCCACGTGAGTGGAAATACATATATTGTTTGGAAAGCAAGCATTTGAAATGCATGAATATATTTTAAGCCCCCCTTTGCTGTTTTGGAGCAAGATAACATATGCTGAGATTTCTGAAATTAAAAGGTTTCTGCATCCGAAATAAAATATGATGGATGGGAAAGAAAGGGCTTCTGTTCAGCCTTATGGAAAGGAAGCGAAGGTTTTCAGTTCTCCGAATTGTTACCTTTCCAAAGCAGAGGGGTTCTCACGGCTTCCAGCCCCAGTTTCTCAAGCAAAACACCTGCATTCCCAACCATACTGGGAGAAAACACTTTGAGGAGCCAAATGCTATCTCTAAATCTCTAATCTTAGAACACAATCCCCAAAACAAGAGAATTTTGGATGCTGGTCAGGCGGCCTTCAGATGACTTCCCTGCATTTGAAAGGCTCCAATCACTGAAAGGCTTTATCATTTCTTCTTCAGGAAATCCAAGCACTTTCTAAAAGAAGCGCACAAGGCCAGCAAAGCCTCAGAGACAACCCCAAACCCCCAATCTCCGCTTTCTGGAAATCCTCGTCTGTCAGGCCACCGCCCCGCTTCCTTTCTGGAAACCCAAATAGTAAGACAAGCCTTTTCGGGATCTCTCTACAGACACACTTAGGCGTGTACATCTCATATGCTCACATGGAAGTGATTCAGAGTAGTCACTTGGACGGCTGCTGAATTCGGGCACTGGGTTTTACTCTTTATCCCAGGGACGTCTCCTAACACAAGAGTGTACGGGGCCGCACGGATGCCTCGCAGATGAGTGTGTGATATGCCTTCTCTTCCGCACGATCATTTCAGCACGAAGAGCGTGGTTTTGTTTTGCTAGGTACCACATTGTTCCGCGGACAGAGCCAACGAGCATTTTTAATTTGTGAACCAAGATATGTGGCTAAAAATAACCATTGATTTCTGTCACAGCATTTGTCTTGCTTCAGAGGTAATTTTACCCACTTTCTTTCCTGAAGGGAAGGAAAGGGATGCGATGTGGGGCAGGGGGTGGGGGGTTTCAGCAGAAGAAAGCCACAGACCTAGCAACTGGTCCTTTAGGACACCTACTTATGTGGACCATCCTCTAAAAGCACAATAACACATCATTTTCTTAAACATCCTCATCACCAAAGGAGGAGGATTAAGGCGGTATTTCAGCTAGCTTCCAGGCTTGCAGGAGGCAGAGAGAAGAGCAGAGAGCTATAAACCTTCCCATTAGAGCTATTTTCTGGGAATGGCTCTCCCACCAATCCGCAGCTATGCAGAAGTAAAAGCCTTTGCTTATCACAGCCACGGAACAAGGATAATTAAGAGGTAATTTCTTCCAGTTAGGGTGCACTTTCCTTTTCGGAGACAATCATAAAAGGCAGACGGAGGTGCCCAGGAACCCCGTGTTGTCATTGTTTTCATCTTCTGTGACTGCGCCCTTCTCTTCCTGCCCTCAGTTGGAAAGCAAAAAAAAAAAAAAAAAAAAAAAAAAAAAAAAAAAAAAAAAACCTTTGCTTATTATAGAAGCAGAGTAAGAGAGTAAGTGCTGGTCTCATCCCATTAACTGTCATATTACCAGGCTCGGTGCCATCACATTGGAGTTTCACTGAGCATTCAGAACTGCTTAATTATGTACAGTAAAGACAGTCTGCTGAGACTTTCCTTCTTGATTAATATGGGAGGGGGAGGGGAGGTGAAGGGTCACCTCCAAGGCTTCCTCCTGCCTCGCGCCCAAAGTGACTCGGTGTGACAAAGGCTTTTGTGAGTTATGAAATAAATTAAAGCGCCTTTGGGAGGCAAGATGCTTGCATCAAGGGACGAGGCTACTTTGGATTTTGCAGGCTAGCGGCAGATATCTGCCCCCCCACCCCCGTATTGGCGTTACACTCTATAGTACATTCCTTATAAATTACACCACCCCGTGTTAATTACAGTGTGCTGACAGTGCTTGTCATTACCAGGCCTGCTACAGGCTTTGTGCGCTCGGACTGTAATAGCTGTTTGTCCTGAGGAATGTGGCAGAGCTGCCTAAGTGGCTGAGCTGGGTCACTGCGAACATCCCTCTCGCCAAGTCTCTCACACTGGCTCTATTTTTACAGCCTTAATCCCTCCGCTCGGCCGCAGCTCCCGGCCCCTCCCCCCAGTCAGGCAGATGTATAGGTTACAGTCTAGAAGCACCAGGGCATTCAGTGAGGCTCAATAAACTGAGGCGCACATTGTGCTCCGCTCATTGTCGGCCTTTCAAAGCCTCCAGCTGAAATGCGCTTTTCTCCTTTGTCCGACCTCTGGAGGAAAAACAGGACCTGCTCTCATCTAAAGGGACAGTTGGAGGTTCCTGCCCCAAAGTCTAATTCAGCAGTCGGGCCTCAGGCAGGAAGCTCTGTATTCCTGTCTGACAGCCTGTGAAGGAAGAGGCTAGAAATTCGGAAGCCAAGTCACGACCCAGGCTTCTCCTCTTCTTCCCCAACTAAGATGCTGGGTCAGACATTTCTAGAATCACCAACAAATACAAGCATAGAAATCGGTCTTTTAGCTAGAAAAAAGACATTAATAAAAAAAAAAAAAAAACACCAAAAACCCACCCACCATTCAGTGAACACCTACTTATGGGGATCAAAGGTCAGGTTCTGGAAAAACCATGATGAATACACTATAGCCCCCGGTCTGCAGGGCCTCAAAGCCTAGGAGGGGAAGCAGAAGGGTAAGTAAGTAGTTCTAATTCTGTGTGAAGTACAATAATAGAGGTGAAAACTGAATTTCTCTCTACCTCCCCAACCTGTGGAGTCAGGTGTGGTCACATTAACAGTAATAACTCAAATTTCTTCTGCTTTATGCACTCACCCATTTCTTAGAGTCCCCAGACAAGGCCTCCTCCTATGTGCTTCTAAGAAATTCCTATCCTGCTGGTACTTTGACTGCTGGGTCAGGCATCATGGCGCCAAAGGGTCATGGCTTCCGTCCCCTTCTGTCTTTTGAGTTGTCCCCTATTAGAGGGTTACCAAGGCAGTGCCATTCGGGCTGCAGTCTCTTCCAGGATTTGTAGTACAAGAGCCTACCCTGTTCTCGAAAGGAATCAGAAAAAAGATCCACAAAGGGCCAGGCTATGAGACAGACCTGAGTGAAAAGTCACTTTTCCCTGATAGTGCCACAACCAAGCCTTTCTTAACTGTGACACTCCATGTTCCCGATGCCGGACTCCTTCCTCCCTCAAGGTGACTTCTCACACCAAGTTCCTTTGTCTTCCTATCCTGCGGCTGGGCCTACTCCCACGGTGGATAGGACATTCCAGACACGTCTTTATCCTCCTCGCCCTCCAACTCTGAGACAGGTGTGTGCAAGGTATCTTGAGACACTCAGACACTGCATCTCCCCCGCTCTCACACACCCTAACACACGCCATGCCCAGTGAACGTAGGAAGAGAGACTGAGATGGCTGTCACCATCTCTACAAGTCAGTCGTGTGGTGAATCAGGTCAACCAATCAAAGGCTACTGACTTAGGGAGATAAAACCCGCCTTCCGTTCACATGCCAACACAGAGTACGTGCAGGTATATACAATGCAGAGAAAATTACTTCCAAAGTCAAACCAACTTAACTCAAAGTTTATTTTCTCAACCTAGTCACTATACCACATATTCCTTGACCTTTTGCCCAGATTTTGGAATCTAACGCCAGTAAGTTGAGATACCATTGTCTCTTTTAAGCCTCATCCTTACAGAAATAATAATAACTATTATTCTTAATAGTCTAGAAGCTTACTATTAAGACAAAATAGAGTCAACTCTGCCAGAAGGAAGAAATCCCTTAAAGTCATTCACCCATCACCTCACTAGGGACTTGAAAGCTCTTTTCGATGCCTGCCATTCATGCCAAGGGGAACAGTTTGAACATCCAAATGTCAGCATGAAGATATTTTCTTCAGTCTGGCTTGTTCTGTGCACTTTACAGCTTCAGCATGCGTGTTACTATAAAAGCCAAAGTGTGCCTAGTGTCTTTGAGTGACTTCGAACATTTCCAAGGATAAGCCTATAATGGACTTCCGCTTTACTTGTTGACTCTTGAATATCACCCCAACGTAAGCCACAACTCAAGTGTAAACACTGCTGTGTGTGTTTGTGTGTGTGTATATATGTGTGCAATGTGCACACATACTCCTTGTGTATGCACTCATCTATAGATAACAAGACACAAATTTATGACTGTATGTTGTGAAGCTTCCCTGGAAGACAGAAGATCACATAATACACATTAAACATGCCATATGAGACGCACCTGGGTGGCTCCGCCAGTTAAGCGCCCGACTTTGGCCCAGGTCGTGATCCCCTGGTTCGTGAGTTCAAGCCCCATGTCGGGCTCTGTGCTGACAGCTCGGAGCCTGGAGTCTGCTTCGGATTCTGTGTCTCCCTCTCCTGCTGCCCCTCCCCTGCTCGCACTCGCTTGCATGCTGTCTCTGTCTCCTTCTCTCTCAAAAATAACTAAGCATTACATTTTTTTTAATAAGAGATTTCTAAAGAATGCCATACTAAATCATGAGTTACATAGTATGACCTTTCTCCTGGCTTCTTCTGGCAAACTGATACATTTGACCTTCATCATTTCCTTACAGAACTTCCTTGCAAGAGGAACAGGGATTCTTTCTCTGTCTCTTAGTTGCCAATGTTGTTGATAAGGATAATGGTAATGTGTATCATGAGAAATAGAGAAATCTTTCCCTGGAAATTAAGAATTTTGTTGTTGTTTTTTTTTAACGTTTATTTATTTTTGAGACAGAGAGAGACAGAGCATGAATGGGGGAGGGGCAGAGAGAGAGGGAGACACAGAATCGGAAGCAGGCTCCAGGCTCTGAGCCATCAGCCCAGAGCCCGACGCGGGGCTCGAACTCACGGACCGTGAGATCGTGACCTGAGCTGAAGTCGGACGCTTAACCGACTGAGCCACCCAGGCGCCCCGGAAATTAAGAATTTTGTAGTCCTACTTTATACTCATAGCCCCCAATCCCTAGTTGGGAGGCTTCTGGAGCCTCTCCCTAGTGAATACGTATTTAAGTGAACCTTCCTTCCATTAATTTTTCCTCTCATAGTGTTGCCCTCAACTACCTCAGACAACTCAAGCAAATTAGACTCAAGTGTCTTCCTATACGAATTTTTTTTTTTTTTTTCCAAAGACCAAGATCAGTTTTCAAAGATCCATTCTCGGTAGGACCCATTTTTGAAACGTGCGCACACATGCAGCTTTCTGTCTTAGCCTCTGAACTCCCGGAAGCCCCTCCGCCGTCATCTTGACCACCCAGCACCAGCGACAAACATTCTCGGGCCCTTGCAGAGGGCTTGTTTGTATCCAGTTGGGCGCAAGGACCCCTGAGCCACAGCAGCACTAACCAAGCTTTGCAAAACTGCCGTGGGAAACGCAGGGCCCACGACTTCTTCCACGTCTCTTCCATGCAACTAGCCGCCTCAACGTCACATATAGTCTAAGTGCCTCGAGGCCCCTCGGCCAGACCCACCTGCGAGGACGCAGCCCTCTTGTCCAGAGATGCTGTAACACACCTGGAGGGCAAGCTCCGACCTCCGGTGTCAGCATTATTAACCACAGACAATTACCTTGGCACACCGGCTTGACGGTCACGGGCTCTGTGGTCCGGAGAACTGAAACGGGCTTTTGTTTCTCAAGACAACTCACGCGGGGCGTTTTCCTTTCAGTTGCAACCGGGGACTAGAATTAAGTGACTCGGGGGCACGACCTCAATCATACTGCAATAACGAGGTGTTTGGGGCATCACGTCAACAAGCACCAGCCATGAGCCCGCTTCCCAAAGAGGGCAAGTCCAATGTGCCTGAAGACCTTGCTGATCCGTTCTGCTACCCTTTCCTGTTCCCAAGGACTAGCCCATGCCAGTCTCGGCTCTGCAGAGCCCGCCCTGGGCCTTGCGCACTACTGCTCAAGAATCCCGGAGACGTTTATCTACATCCAAATGACCAGCTCCGTGACTGAAACAGGACGGTGCTGTCAATCATTTCTTTCGCTCCCCCCAGGAGAAAACTGCATTGGAACTAAGCGTTTCTACATAATCCACGAGCTTGTCTGACAAGTACCACCAAACGTCATTTTTTTTTTTTTTTTTTTTGAGCTTCAAACTGCATTTAGCTCAACCAAGAGTCAATCCGTTTCCACATGTCATGAGCCAGGCACAGTTCCATGCGATAACTCCAAGTACGTAAGATATCCAAGAAAATACGTGGTTTTCAAAGCAACTTATTTTTTTAGAATGCTGGACCCCCTCAGTATTTAACAACAATTTCTACTGTTCTAAGGGAAAAGAAAAAAAAAATCCTGACAATAAAAACGAGGAGCGGACTGCAATCCAGTTTTGCCTCTTAAATATGTGCCCAAAGCTGAACACGTGGTAATCTGAGCTTGCTCCACACATTAGGCTTGTCGAGTTGGAGTCTCCAATTTTTATCTCGTGGCCATGATTCTGAACCTGTTTCACAGCATTTCTTGGTCTGGGGTGACCACGTGCACAGGCATCAGCAACGCCACACCGATGAGATATACTCAGCCAGCCCCTGGACGGCTGGGAGCATCACATCATCTGTTCCAAGCACTCTGAATACAGACAATTGCATCCAATCAGATAATACAAAGCAAAACTACCCCCCCACACACACACCTTTTTAACTGACACATAACATTATATTATTTTCAAGTGCACAATGTAATTCCCTTTTACAAGTAATGAGAGCCAAGAAGGGACACCACAGAACTATGTATTTCCTGATAGAATTGTTTGCACCTTCTTCTTGCAAATCACAACTGCCAAAAAGGCAAATCAGACATAGATGATTGTTTGTTTCGTTTTGTTTTTCCCTATCAAGATTTGAGAGCAACAGCCTGGCTTTCTCACACCCACTAACTCCAGACCAGGACTTTTCTGTGCAGAGGCAGCAAAGGAGAGCAGGCATGTCTACTTAGAAAAAGTCCCCCAGGTCATTCTAACATTCCAACTCCCTCTCTTCCCCAGGAATAGTCCTGGAGTCAATGGACCATGAGAATGAATGAGTTGAGACCACTGGTGACAATGAGGTCTAAAAGGGGAATCATGGGGTCTAGGTTGGGAAAGCAAAGGGGAATGTCAAGTTTGGGGAACGCTTGATCAATGAGGAGGAAAAACTTACTGGACAATTATAAAGAGATTTCTACTTAGCTCTGTTTGTGGGATGTATTGGGTGTGTCTAACCCCCCTTTCGTATTATTGTCCTAACTTTACAATAGGAAAGCAGAGGAGTCTACTTTGCGGTAATAACTGACCAAGGGAAGAAGAGGTCAGTGAAGGTCAGAGCTAATGTTTCCAAGATAGGAGTTTCTAGAGAGTTCTTGTTACTCAGTCCTGCCAAAAACCTCCCGGAGGATGTAGTAAGATTTCAACTGGCAAGATAAGGGGCGCCTGGGTGGCTCAGTCGCTTAAGCATCCGACTACAGCTCAAGTCATGATCTCACGGTGTGTGGGCTTGAGTCCTGTATCAGGCTCTGTACTAATAGCTCAGAACCTGGAGCCTGCTTCAGATCGTCTCCCCCGCTCTCTGCCCCTCCCCCACTCATGCTCTCTCAAAAATAAACAAACATGAAAAAAAATTAAACTGGCAAGATAAAACACAGAATGCCCAGTTAAATGTGCATTTCAAATGGAAAACATGAATAACTTTTTAGCATAAGTAAGCCCCTTGCCATATTCAACATTTAACTATACTAAAAAGTATGTGTTGTCTAGATGAACTTTACATTTAATTCAACACCCTGTACTTGCATTAGCTAAATCTGGGGGACTGAGTAAAATAGATCCTGAATTTACCAACTAACACAAACCGTTAATTGGTGAGATTTTTCTTGTAATCCTTAGGATTCTAAATGGGAAGCTGTTTTACCAAGTAATTTACATCCTTCTGGCCGGTCAGTCAAGCCTTTGAGTGACTAACCTCTTTCTTAAACAAAACCCAAGTGTCAAAAGTCATTTCTACTTTGATCTAGGTTGGACTGTACCCTGAATCGAAAGCTCCCTTCCATTTAACTAACAGGATGACAGGCAACAAGGCGTTAACATGATCTGTGGCTCTTTGGCAGTGGATTTCCTGCCAGCAAGTTTCTGAAAACTTCCATCATTTTTGTCACGTTGCTGGAACGGGCTCTATCTGGTTTCCTCATTGCCCTGACTTGTAATTTAAAAAATTTGTTCCTAATCTGCATATGCAGTGAAACTCATTAGAAAGATAAATATGATTTCTGTACCAACTGGCAATAAATGGAGCACAGCATTATTTCAAAGTGTTGTTTACCAAAGTTGGGGAATGTGGGTTCCTTGAAACATATGTAAAATGTAAAACCCTCATACAGACATTAGTTGATGTGGGCTTTATGGCCAAACAATTAGTAATATCTCCACTCCTAAAATATAGGTTATACTAGCTCAAGGACTACACCAGTCATTCTCAACCCATGGTACACTTTGGAAGGACCTGGGGAGTTATAAAAAGAATACTAATGCCTGGACCACAGATGCATTAAATCCAGATTCCCTCAGGTGCATTCAGGGTTCAGCAAGAGCTCAGAACCAGAGCCATAGACATTATAGAAACACACAATTATTTGTTTTAGATGAGCTTGACTGAGGGAGATCAGCCACCCAAAAATGGCCACAGCTACCAATCGTATGACAGTTTGTTTCTAAATGTATAGGTATTAAGAAGATACTGAACACAGGAGAAAAAATAAACTAGAAGTATTCAATTTTCAAGTCTATTTGGGTTGTTTTTTCCTTCACAAAGTAGCCTTCATTGTTCTTGACTTTTAAGAAGGTTTTAAGTTTGAAAGCTTCTGAATTTTGAGCCATTTTATATCCCATCTATCAAGAATGCTCAAGGTTTACCATTCATTGTCTAATACCTTACTTTACCCAATTAAGCCTTAATATCATGTAAGTTTTAAGATTTCACATCAGCCTAGATGGGCTATCAGAGTATTATTATCTTTTTTAACCCAGTCTCTTGTGTTTACAGGCAAGGGAAACTTATTTTGTCTAAGGCAGCATCAGTATCACCTGGGAACAGACTGTCAGCCTTGCTCCAGAGCTACCATAATGGAAACTCTGGAAATCTGATTTCCTATGCTTTTCGGTGTTTCTGAAGTTCCAGAGTGTACATTCTTGTGTTTGTACTACCCGATTCTTGTTTTTTCCCCCTCAGTAGTCTTTCGTTGTGTTGTCCTAACTTCTAGGAATGCCCAGTTCAGTGCTGGGGGCCTTGGGGGTGGAAGGAAAGCATCTTGCCCCCTAACACTTCATCATCCCTGAGTTGAGCTTCATGGGGAGGCACCCTCCGGGAGTATTAAGAGAGGTCCATGCACAGACTCTATGACCAGACGATGGAAGGTGCAGCTGTATAGGACAGAGCTCAGATGGGGACCCGAGCCCCATCTTCACGAAACAAGTGCAGGCCAAGTTTCGAGCAACCTGGGGGACTCTGTGAGACCCTTAAATGGTCATTAAGGGAGGAGTGACCGTATCTAGCATTCTTCACAAAAACCACAACGAAACCACCATCGCTCTGTTCTTTATTCATGTCCCTCTTCTGCTTGGGGGACTCCCCTTAGACTCCTTACACCTCTCCTCCACTTTGAAGACTTCTCTGAAGACTCCTTCCCCTCATCCACACTCAGCTTCAGTAAGATGAGGCAATCCCTGCCCACACTCACACTTAACACTTTTGCTGCCCATTTTCAAGTGAGAAGTGTTTGCCTCTACCACTCGCTTCAAAATTTTTCAAAACCGAGGACCATAGCATAGTCAATACTCAGTAAATGTTGACTGACTACATGAATTATAAGGAAGGGGTCAAAGAAACTTTGGAGTGATGACTACAGAAATCAACATTGTCAACAGTTACATGCTCCAGCATCATCACCTACTATTTGTCTTCACAAATAACAATTTATCAGACACCAGAAAGAATGGAGTATGATCTTCAACAAATTTAGAATTGGTAATTCCCAGTTCTTTGCCATTTGCCTCAGTGGGGTACTGTGTCACCTTGATGAGGTTTACGTTCCAAATTATGGTTTTAAGAAATAAATTATATAACCACTTGAATGAAGGAAGCAAAGGCTTCCTAATGTTAGCATTTACTTCAAGATTGTTAAACACAATTTTTTAACTAAGTATCTCTCAACCATATGTTCAGTCACATCATGCAAAATGTTTAATTTTCTTCCATAACAGAATGAACTTTCATAAATGTAATATGCTTGGTACTGATTACATATTACATTATACAAATGTAATATTAATATGCTTGAAATATAATGAAGAATACTTACATTCATTTTCATAGAGAAGAGTGAGAGTGACCACTGTGAAAAAAAAAAAAAGAAAGGAAATAGGTTTAAAAAAGGAATAAAAGGGCTTTCCATGAAAGACAAGAGAGGATTGATTCAGATCTCAAATTCCAAGATTATAGATTGTTCCTTTCTTGGAGATATTTTTAGTGTTTGCATTTCCATTTGATTTTTTTAATACATTCCTCTCCTTTTTTAATACATTCTCCATCTTGTCATCTATTTTTCTGAACGTATTAATCACAGTTATGGTAATGTCTGTGCTTGAGACTTCCATCATCTGGGACAACTATGAACCTATTTTTATAATTTGTTTTCTAGGTTTTTGGTACATGTGGCAATTTGTGATTAACAGAGTAACACTGCATAGGAAAGACACATGAAATACAAATGAAAAAGAATAGCTCTAGAAATTATCTTGCTTCCAGGTGAGCTCACCCTAGCCTCTCCTGAGCAGGTGAAAGGGAGCCTTTTATTTTAATATAATCAGGGACTGGGCTCACCTAGGCTGCTTCACAACTTTTGGCCTCTAGTTTGCCTTCCATTTCTAGCATGTGGCTCTTCGGAGATCTCAACAATGACTGGGAGCGTTTAGTGTTTACTACGTTTCCTCCTCCTTATCAGGTTATGCTCCCCAGTTTATGGGTCCCCGCCCCCTTGGCAGAGTGAGAATTTCAAAAATTTAATTCAACCTAGCCTCTCACCTCCTGCACTTGAAGAACTTAGCAAATGCCTCAACAGGACAACTACTGAGCGTAGGTCTCCCTTTTCTGCAACTCATCTGATCTAGGGTCTTGCCCTATAGGTCTTGGCTGCCTGAGAGCTCTCTGACGCCTTTAACGGGATTTTCTATGGATGTTGTATCCGTTCATTCAAGAGATAAGTCAAAGCAGACAAATCGGAAAATGTAAAAGGACCAATAATGACCACCAATATGGCATTCTATATAGATTAGCATCAATATAGATTTCAGGGAGCATTCAATAGAAGACTCAGACTCAACACTTAAAAAAATCAAGTTTCATCAGTTCTTTTGATGTCATTCTTGTTTTACAGTTTTCACTTACATTCACATAAAATTAAGTTCAGGAATTTTATTGTTCACATTTCAGAGATACATTGCACACTACTTGGGCCTCTTCATCTTTCTGCCTGTATCTCCCCATCTTACTTTCTATTTTGTGTGGCCATAGATTCATGGAATGATGATGACCTCAGGGTAAAAGCATTTATTTCAACGTGGTACATTTCTAGGATGTCCCCCCCTTTTTTTTCTTTATACTTCTCTGTATCTCCCTATCTTCTAAACAATGTGTATTATATTGATCTTTGCTGAAATGGACACTGTCTTTTCCTGTCCTCGAGTATTAGTAAATCATGAACCCTAAGTTCCCCCAGCCGACTCTTCTTTCCCCTTCAGCACAGGGATTTTTGTCTTATTTATTATTCTTAATGTTTATTTATTTTTTAGAGGGAGACAGGCAGACAGAGCATGATTGGGGGAGGGACAGAGAGAGACGGAGACACAGAATCCGAAGCAGGCTCTAGGCTCTGAGCTGTCAGCCCAGAGCCCGACGCGGGGCTCGAACTCACGGACCGCGAGATCATGACCTGAGCCGAAGCCAGATGCTTAACCAGCTGAGCCATCCAGGCGCCCCTCATTTCTTATTCTTGCATCAACTGCCACTGCAGGCACAGCCCAAATATAGAAGGTACTAAATAAACAGTTGCGGCATAGAAGTTTAGTTCATACTCTTTATGGAAGTTGAAGCTCGAATCCTAAGACAACAGACTGGGTATCCTCAGTTGTTGAGCAAGAATTCGGGCTCAAAGAAACTAAGGGAAACGTCTTTGCCAATCCTGTTTCCTCTGAGCTTTCGCTACTATAGTCACCGATGGGCATCACACATTTGCTTCTCCCTCCTCAGTACCTCATCTCACTGACTCTCAATATGTTAAAGAAAATGTATCAAACTCAAGAAGTGGAAATCCAGCTGAAGTCATTAAAACAGCAAATGGGAGTCTACAATGGCACTTGACCCTGCAGTCGGAAAGACAAAAACTCTATAAACCCAAGAGCTAAAAATAGGCAAGTGACTCCAAGTCCTCAATCTCAATCTCCAAGATCATCTGAAAGTATTTCCTTGGAAAACTTGAACAAAAGGAGCTCTGTCACTGCCTGGAAGAGGACCTACATGTACAAAACCCAAAACCCACTACGATAAAGCCAAAGAATCTGACTCTTCCGTGTGCATCAACTCAGAAGATGTACTAACACTTTCTCCATCGGAATTTATACACCGTTCAGAAATGCCTCCCTCTTTGTAATACAGTGGTTCTACCTCTTGAATTCATTTGCCTTGTTTTTTTTTTTCTATCCTGCACAACAGAGACTTTTTCCTGAACAAGATCATATCTCTAAGTTTGCTTTCTTAGATTTAAAAATCCCCGCTGTCCATCTATTTCTCCAATCCATGTACGAGAGCACTGTTTTCAATTTCCTGGGGCTCCTTTGACATGGGCTAGATCTATACACTCTCACATCCTTCTCCAGCCCTCAGAACACCAGAAAAAAGGAAACCGAATGATCTCTGTTCAACCCACTCATCACCCCTTTCCTAGAAGCAGCGCCAACTACACAGGTACACAGTACAAATTTTAAGGAATAAAATTTGGTAAGAAATATGCCTAATGTAGCAACAGAGGTCATTTCTGGGTCATGAAATTAAGAATTAGGATCTACATGATTCTCTATAGTCGGTATTTTCTGATTTTTTATCTACAAGAAACATCATTTACTTCTTTCCTTTTTAAAAAAAATAGAAAACATGGTACCACAAGGTAATATATTGCTTACGCATATGCTATTGTATTCAAATCTTGGATGAAATGAATCATTTTAAGGAAACTGAGTTTCAAAAACTTATTTAAAAAGGGTAGAAAGCGGGGCGCCTGGGTGGCTCAGTCGGTTGAGCGTCCGACTTCAGCTCAGGTCACGATCTCACGGTCCGTGCGTTCGAGCCCCGCGTGGGGCTCTGGGCTGATGGCTCAGAGCCTGGAGCCTGCTTCCGGTTCTGTCTCCCTCTCTCTCTGCCCCTCCCCCGTTCATGCTCTGTCTCTGTCTCAAAAATAAATAAATGTTAAAAAAAATTAAAAAAAAAAAGGTTAGAAAGCTCAAACAATAGTAAACAAGGGGAAACTGCAAACTGTCAAAGAGTCGTCTTCTCCATTCTTCACCATCATCACCAACAACAAATAAGCCCAAGTTGATTTCTGTCAGTATATCAAAAGGAAAAAAAAAAAACTGCCCATGTCATTTTAACTGTTACAGAAAATAAATCAGGCTATCATTAATCTAAAATCTGGAAAAGTTAGCAAACAAAAAGGTAACAAATGAAACTTGTTTGTATATTTTGGGTCAAAAATCTACTTATGAACAAATATTTAGCTAATAAAGCATAAAGTCAGCAATTAAAAAAAAAAAGCCAGGTTAATCTAGTGAGGTTTACTAAAAATGCAAGGGAGATCAGTGTTAGAATGTCTAATTGTACTAATCACCAAATTAATAATTCAGTGAAGAAAAACTAGAGAACAATATTTATGGAGACCAAAAAATATTAGATGTAACATTTGTCAAATTTTAACTTAAAAAATTAATAGAAAGGATATATATAACTCAATCATTGAAGGTATCATGATACTTACACTTGAAATACCATTAACTTTGGTGATACTAATCGGGACGCCTGGGTGGCTCATTCGGTGAAGCGTCTACCTGTGGCTCTGGTCATGATTTCACCGCTCACCAGTTTGAGCCCCACATCTGGCTCTGTGCTGACCCCTTAGAGCCTGGAGCCTGCTTCAGATTCTGTGTCTCCCTCTCTCTCTGGCCCTCCCCCACTCATGCTCACTCACTCTCTCAAAAATAAAAACATTAAAAGTTTTTTTAAAAATTGGTGATAGGAAGAATGTTTTAATTTTTTTAATGTTTATTTTATTTTTGAAAGAGAGAGGGCATAAGCAGGGGAAGGGCAGAGACAGAGAGGTACAAAGGATCCCATGTGGGCTCCGTGCTGATGGCAGAGAGCCAAATGCAATCCTTGAACCTTAAGATCATGACCTGAGCCGAAGTCTGGCACTTAACTGACTGAGCCACCCAGGCACCCCAAGAATGCCTTTAGATAACAATATTCTGGAAGTACTATCTACTATAATTAGACAAGATAAATAAATAAATAATGTTTGAAATGTGGAGTTAAAAATATTGCTTAAACCTAGATGGTTAAGATGATAAGCTAGAAAACTAGGGGGGAAATGAGAAGTCAAAAGAATTGGTTAGAGTTAAAATACAAAAACTACTCATTTCATACAGATAATGGAGATGTACAAAATACAATAAAGCTTATCCACAATAGCAACAAAAATAATACATTTTGTAATGAACTTACAGGTGTAGAATGTATGTTTACACAATTATTAAAAGTGAGGAACATAAAAGGAAATTTGATTTAAAGATATACTTTTTCTTAGAGTTTACAGTATATTGGAAAAAATGTGGATTATCCCTAAATTAAGCCTAAATTTAATACTGTCCCAGTCAAATCCCAATAGAATGTGTCCCAACATGGCAAAGTTACCCAGAGTAATACATATAATATCCACACACAAAAAAACCAAAGTGATGATAATGTTTGGGAGAACACATAGAAATGCCTTTGTAACAGGTATTAAGACATGGTAAAGCTAATATGTGAGTCTTCTGCGTTCACCTAAGACGGAAGAGAAGGTATCAACCATACCCTCTCACTGAACAAGAGTAAAACCATTGTCTATGAGGCAACTGTTCTTAGGAATCCAACAACAGGCAGCCCAAAGTTGTGATCTCTGAGAAGAGAGACCAGGTGAACCCCCTGTTACCTTGTTTTCCTGCTTTGGATCCCTTTCTGGACCATGGGACAAGAAATACCGCCCAAGCAAAGTAGTCTGAAGTTCTGCAGTTCTGGTTGAACTAGAACATGTTCAAGTTCTGGCCACATCAGAATAGAAAGAACTCCCTGACCATTGTAGATGGGCATTTGAGACCACAAAAGGTCATGCATGAGTAATGACCACAGTCTACAGCAGGACTGGGATTTACGATCAAGAGCAAAACCCAAATGGACACACACAAGCATATCACAAAACAACACCTAAAAAGGCCAAGAAGACGTGCTAGGAATTCGACTGCCTGCATGAAGAAAACTCAACATCTCTCCCTTAAATGTAGGATTATCATTTCCAGCTTGTAATAAAAAACTGCTGGATAGAAATAGAAAAGAAAATAAGGCGCAAAATTCAGAAATAAAATAGTCAACAGAGGACTTCCTGTTTCCAGGCTAGCATGTGGAGAACCTAAAAGTCTCTACTCCATCCTAACAAGTAAAAAGCTGAGCAGACTGAAAAATCAACAACGCTTCTTAGATCCATCACCAAAGTGAGGTCATAGGACAAACTGCTGTCCCGAATATAGGACAGACAAACATGGATATACAGAATCACAACTTACTAGAGCAGAAAACCCACAGATAGAAATCTTCATGGGAGCCAGTGCTGAGGAAGGGAAAACTGAACTATAATTAATGAATCTCCAGAGACTGAGTGTAGACAAGACTGAGGATTTAAAAAAAAAAATCAGGGGGTGGGGGGCTCCCACACTGAGTTTTATGTCCTGGAACCCTACCAGGTTTTCACGGTAAATATTCAAGAAAAATCTTCTTGGGCTTCTGGCAGAGGAAGGGGGGAAAAGTCATTTTTAAATACACCAGAGCTTTTTGTAACTCTTAATAAGACCTTCCCTTAAAATAAACTATCTACCAGAGAAGCACCTTTTGGAGTTTTATCAGAGGCTAACTAACCTAGGGGAAGAAAACACCCAACTCCAGCTGGCTCTAGCCTTCTACACGTGTTAAAGAAAATATGCAAGGAAAATCCCTCTACCTTCTGCATGGAGGAAGGGAATTACCAAGCTCCAGCACCCTCTAGTCATGTGGTTCCACCTAAGTCTAGGAAAAAAACTGAGAGGCACTTGTGGAGTCCAGAGCCCAGGGCCACTGATGCCCTAAAAACCCTAGACATTGTCATAGGACAATATAATTACTAAAAGCCTATTTACAAATATTCCTTTCAGTCAGTACATTATGCAACAATATTCACAATCGCCTCAAATGCCAATGTATAAATACACCATTTAAAAGATTATTAGGTGAATCAAATAATAAGACCTAACTACATGCCAGCTGTAAGAAATCCTTTTTAAATATAAAAGACACATATAGATTAAAAGTAGGGATGGAAAAATACATACTATGGTAACACTAATTAAAAGACAGCATGAGTAGCTACATTACTTTAAGACAGCAGATTTCAAAGCAGGGCAACTTATGTGGGATAAAGATGGCATGATATAACGATAAAGGGGTCAGTTCTCCAAGAGGACCTATCAATCTTTAATGTGTATGTGCCTAGCAACAGAGTGTCAAAATACATGAGGCAACAACTGATAGAATTGCAAGGAAAAATAAATGAGTATACTATGATAGTTGGAGACTTCAATACACTCCATCAGAAATAGACAAATCCAGTGGGCAGAAAATCAGTAAGGACAGAGTTGAACTTAACAGCATAATCAATCAACTGGATGTAACTGTCATTGATATAGCACTCCACCCAAAAATCATCACAATACACCTTCTTCTCAAGCGCAGATGGAATGTTCACCAAGATAAACCACATTCTGGCCCATACAACACACTTTGACAACTTTAAAAGAATAGGAACTATATACTATGTCAGCTTTTCAGAGCACAAGAGAATTAAATCAGAAATTAGCAACAGAAAGATAGCTGGAAAAATCCCCAAATACTTGGAGGCTAAACACACTTCTAAATAAAACATGGGTCAAGAAGCAATTTCATGAGAAATTTTAAAACCCAAAATATGATAATAAAAATACAACTTATCAAAATTTGTGGAATTCAGTGAAAGCTATGTTTAGTGGGAAAGTTATGGCACTGAATGCATATATTAGAAAAGACAAAAATTTTAAATCAGTAATCTAAGCTTCAATCTTAGGAAACTAGCACAAGAAGAACATATCAAATCCTAAGTACAAGCAGAACAAATACTAAGAATTACAGAAGTCTACGACATCGAAAACAAAAACTCATTAGGGGAAAAATATCAATGAAACCAAAATCTAGTTCTTTAAAAAAAAAAAAATCAGTAAAATTGATAGGCCTACAGCCACATTAAGAGAAAAAGAGGTGACACAAATTATTAAAATCAAAAATGAAAGAGGGGACATCACTACAGGTCTCATTCATACTAAAAAGTTACTATGAGCAAGTCTATGTACCAAATTTAGCAACCTAGATGAAATAAATTTCCTGAAAGATAAAATCTGCCAAAATTGACACAAGAAGAAACAGACAATATAAATAGGCGTGTATCAATTAATGAAATTGAATCAATAATAACTTTCCAAAAGAGAAAGTACTTGGCTCAGAGGTGTCACTGGTTATATCTATAAAAAATTTAAGAAATTATACAAATTCTCTATCATCTCTGTTAGAGATTGGAGCAGAGGGAATATTTCCTCAGTCATTCTATAAGCCCAGCATTATCCTAATACCAAACCTGACCAAGATACTAAGAGAAAACTAAGAAAACTACAGACCATTATTTCTAGTGAACATAAACGTAAAAATCCTCAACAAAATATTGGTCAATCAAACCCAGGAATGTGTTAAAAAAATTATACATCATAACCAAGTGAGAATTATCCCATGTATGCAAGCCTGGCTCAAAATTAAAAACTCAGTTAATGTCATTCTTCACATCAACAGACTAAAGGAGAAAAACTGCATGATACTATCAATACGTACAGAAATAGCATTTGACTAAATCCAATACCCATTATAAAAACTCTCAGCAAACTAAGTATAAAAGAGAACTTCCTCAACTTCGCCCATAACATATACAAAGAAAAAAAAATCTACAGCTAGCATCATAGTTAATGGTAGGAAAATGGAAGTTTTCCTGTTCATACAAAGACCAAGGCAAGGATATCCCTCTCATTACTCCACTTCAACACTGTACTTGAAATGCTAGCTAATGTAATCAGACAAGAACAAGAAATAAAAGGCATACAGATAAGAAAAGAAGAAATAAAACTGTCTTTCTTTGCAGACAACATTCATCATACATGTAGGAAATACCAAAGAATTAAGAAAAAAAATGTGGGAATTAAGGGATTACAGCAAGTTTTCAGGTTAAAGGATTAATATACAAGTCATTCACTTTCCTATATACCAACAATGAACTGAAATGTAAAATAAAAAAATACTATTTACATTAGCACCCCAAAAAATTAAATACTGAGGTATATTTCTAACAAAATACATACAAGGTCTATGTAAGGAACACTACAAAACTCTGATGAGAAAAATCAAGCTCAGTGCAGAGCCCAATGCAGGACTTGACTTCACCACTGTGAGTGGAAATCAAGTGTGTGACGTTCAACCAACTGAACCAGCCAGGGGCTCTAAGATACTATTTTGAAGCCATGATGCTGAACCAACTGGAGATTCTCATGTGAAAGAAGAGAAGGAAGGAAGGAAGGAAGGAAGGAAGGAAGGAAGGAAGGAAGGAAGGAGGAAAATTATCAATTTAGACAAAGACCTTACACGTTTTAGAAAAATGAGCTCAAAATGGATCATAGACCTCACTGTAAAATGCAAAGCTATAATTTTTTTTTATTTTTTAATGTTCATTTGTATTTGAGAGAGAGACAGACAGACAGCACATGAGCAGGGAGGGGCAAAGAGAGACAGAGACAGAATGTGAAGCAAGCTTGAGGCTCTGAGTTCTTAGCACAGAGTCCAATGCAAGCCCAAACTCACCAGCCATGAGATTGTGACCTGAGCCAAAGTCGGATGCCTAACCGACTGAACCACTCAGGTGCCCTAAAGCTATAAAACTTCTATAAGAGAACATAGGAGAAAATCTAGATAAACTTGGATTTAGCAAGGACTTTTTATATACAACACCAAAGGCCTATTCCATGAAAGAATTCCATGAACGAATCAGTAAGTGTAAATTAAAATTTATACTTCTCTGCAAAAGACAATCTCAAGAGAATGAGAAGCCGCATACAAGAGAAAAATATTTGTAAAAACACATCTGAAAAAAAGACTGCAATCCAAAATATACCAAGAATTTTTCAAACAGTAAGAAAGTAAAAATCTAATTCAAACAACTGACCAAAGCTGTAACAGACAACCCATCAAAGAAGACATACAGATGGCAAATAAGCACAGAAGGTGCTCCACATTGTAAGTCATAAGGAAAACAGACATTAAGACAACAGTGAAATATCACTACACACCTATCAGAATGGCCAAAATCCACACCAAGATGCCCCAAATGCTATCAAGGAAAGGGAGCAACAGATACTCTTGTTCATTGCTGATGGGAATGCAAAATTGTATGGCCACTTTGGAATACATGTTGGTGGTTTCTTACAAAGCTAAACATACTCATACCATATGATCTAGTAATTGTGCTCCTTGGTACATACTCAAATGAAATGAAAACTTATGTCCACATGAAAGACTTTCCATAAACATTGTAACACTTTCATTCATAATTCTCAAAACTTGTGGAAGCCGCCAAGCTGCTCTTCAGTAGCTCATTGGACAAATTATGGTACAGCATGACAATGAAATAGTCATCTCTAAAAAGAAATGAATTATCAAGCCATGAAAGTACATGGAGGAAACTTAAATGCCTGTTACTAAATGAAAGAAACCAATGTGAAAAGGCTATATATGACGTAATTCCAACTATATGACATTCTGAAGAAAATCAAGACTACAGAGAGGGTAAAAATGTTTAGGGATTGCTAGGGGTGGGGTTGGGGAAAGGATGAAGAGAAGGAACATAGAGGATTTTTAGGGTTCTGAAACTACCCTGTATAACACTACAGTAATGGATACATGTCATTATACATTTGTTCAAATTCCCAAAAAGTAGAATATTGGAAATGAACCCTAATGAACTTCAGGTGATAATCATGTGTCAAGGCAGGTGCACCAACTGCAATAGATTTAAGGCTTTGATTCAAGATATTCATAGTGAGGGAGGCTGCAAATGTGTAGGGCATGGATCTATGGCAACTCCCTATACTTCCTCTCAATTTTTCTGTAATCTGACAAGAGCTGTAAAAAATAAAGTTTACATTAAAGGGGGAAAATCGTCAATAGAAGCAGACTTCCAGATGACATAGAGGTTAGAATTAGTAGAAAGGGGCTTAATAGCTAGTACTATCAAGGAGTTAAAGACAAAATGAGCTAACAGAAAGGAAATATCAGCAGAGAAACAGAAACCATAAAAAAAAGAAATAAATTGATGTAAAAAGTTAACTAAAAAGGTTAATAGAGGGTAAGAGACTGCATATTATAGAGTCAATAAATTTGATGACAGATCACTAAAAATTACTCAGTATGAAGAACAGAGGTTAAAGGATTGAAGACAATAAGCAAAGACTCTGAGGTTTCTGGGACAATGGCAGTTTGGTACATTTCATTGTTGTCCCAGAAAAACCAAAAGATAATAGAAACAATCTTATGAGAAAATAATGACTGAGAATATGGAAAGTTCAATTAAAAATATCAACCTTCAGATTTAAGAAATTCATCAAGCCTCAAACAGTAAAAACAAAAAACCTATGACATAGGCACATATTTTCTTTATCTTTTAAGATAAAATTTTAAAATCTGAGAAGATAAAAGAAATTACTTGCAACAGAATATAGACAGGCATGCTATTTGTCATCCAAATGATGGAGGTGAAAAAAAACAGCGTAATAACAACTTTGAAGTGTTGAAAAAAAATGTGTAAACTCATACATGCATATGCAGCAAAAATAACCTTCAAAAATCAAAGTTAAATGAGACCATTTTAAAACAGAAACAGAAAATTGGTTCTCAGTAGACCTAAACCACAAGAAAAGGTAAAGATATGTCTTCAGGCTGAAAGGATGTGATGCCAGGCTGACATTCAGACCCACAGGAAGGAAACAAGAGCACTGGAAATCTAAGCATATTGGAAAACATAAAATATTATCTATTTTTTCCATTTTTGAATTGTATTAAATGCAAAGGTTTGAGAGAAAAATAACAATATTGTATTGTGAGAGATCATATTAGATGTAGAATTAAAATATGTCATTAACTGCACAATGGATAGATGTGAACATAATTATACTATTGTACGGTTCTTTAAGTAAAATAGTACAATATTAATTTTAAGTAAATCATAATAATTATACATATGTTAATCTTGAAATAAAGCAATGGGAACTTACCAAGAAGTATAGCCAAAAAGTTAGAAAAAATAAAATGTAGTCAATTAACAAATGAGGAGTAAAATAAAAACAAAATACCAACAAGAATCAAATAGTTTAAAATCATAAATATCAATAATTGCCTAAAATATAACTAAACTACATATTCCATTTAAAAGCAGAGAATGTCAAAATAGATAAAGAACAGAAAAGACCTACCTATTATCCTCTCTATAAAAGACATTCTCTAAAGATGCAGAGAGTTGTTAAATAAAATGTTGGAAAGAATATTCCATGCAAATAGTAAGCATAATAAAACTAGTGTGACTATTGATAAAGTATTGATAAAGTAGACTTAAGACAAAGAGCATTACAAAAAAAAGGGCAAAGAGTATTACTAAAGATAACAAGAGGGTATCTGATAATGCTGGTATTTTACTGATGAAAGATAATATATCAAGAAAAAAATAAATCTAAATGTATATGCACCTACTAACAGATTCAACTACATAAAGAAAAAAATGACAAAAATGAAGAGAGACAGAAAAATCCACAATTATAGTTCAATATTGATCAGAAAGGTACAAAAGTTACCAAAGATTTAAACAAAATTATCAACCAACAATACTGTAAATGACATTTATGTAACACTACATACAGCAACCTTCTTTTCAAGAGCATATGGTAGACTCAAGTTGAACCATGTCCTGAGCATAAAAACTCCAATAATCATCATTTGATATCTGGCAGAATATGATCTCCAACAACAATGAAAGTAAATTAGAAAATAGTAGCAAGGGGATTCTAGCATAGTTCCAAGTATGCGGAAATTAAGGTACATATTTCTAAACAACCCATAGGTCAATGAAGAAATCACAAGCAAAATTAGATTATATTTTGAGATGAAAAGCAATGGAAACATTATGTGCCCATTTGTAGGATTCAACAAAAACAGTACTTTGAGTGAAACTTATGGTTTTAAAAACAAGTAAAGTTTCAAATAAGACCCATCCTAAGAAAACAGAAAAAAACAAAAACAAATTAAATGGAAGTGGAAGAAATAAATGAAAGAAAAAAACAGTCAATGGAAACAAAAATACCAAAGCCAATATTGGTTTTTAAAATGACTAATAAAATTATATTCCTCTAGAATGACTGATAAAGGAAAAAAGGTGAAAAATCAAAGTAACAATGTTCAGCATGAAAGAGACACATCACCACAAATCCAGCATACATGAAAAGGAAAAAAAATAAGCCAGTGCTAATTTGTGAATTAGGCTAATTTCTTTAAAAAACACACCTTACCAAAACTGACACAGAAGAAACTGAAAATATGAGTAGCTCTTTACCTATTACATGAAAACATTCACGCAACAACAAAAAATGGCTAAGATAGTTTCCCTAGTGATTTCTATCAAATATTTGAGAAATAATATCAACCTCACACACACTATTTCAGAAAATGAATGTAAAAATATGTTTACCAATATTAATAATGCCAGCATTAGCTAGATACCAAAGTCAGACAAAGACATTTCTAAAGAGGAAGAAACTACAGACCAAACTACCTCATAAGCAAAGATGTAAAAACCCTTAACATGAGCAAATTTGATTAAGCAATACATCAGTTAATAGAATATAACCTAGTGAATTTTATCCCAGGAATCCAAGTTTGGCTTAACTTTACAACTATGAAGGTAATTCATTACATTAAGAGAACACAAGAGAACAACAACATTATTTTCTCAACAGATGGACGAAGACCATTTGACAAAAGTCAACATCCACTTGTGAGAAAAATTTTTAAGTCCACAGGAGCTGAAGGGAGATTCCCCGACCCAATTAAGTTCATCTGCCAAGAATCTATGCTAAAACCACATTTAGAGGCACAACACTAAACGCTTTCCTCCCTAATATATCAATGAAGAAAAAATATATAAAAAATTACTCCGTTATCTTTCAAATTCCAAGGATCTTTATCATAAGAATTATTTCCAGATTTAATATTATTTTAAATCAAAGTAAAACCATTGAAAATATTGAAATAAAATGTGAATGAATGAATGAGGTGTGACACAGCCCTTTCTAAGAATTAAATGAAAAGAAGAATCTCTACAAATAATGCATTCAAATTACATAAAAAGATCAAAGTCTTGAAGAGCATGGATAGAGACACACACACACACACACACACACAGCAGCTCTAAGTATGACAAAAAGCTAAAGGACACATGAACATGAGCTAACATATCTGCACTGCTTAATTCTGTAAATCCATAAGGAACTCTAATTTTTTTAAGTTTTTTTTTTAATTTATTTTGAAAGAGAGAGCATGCGAGCATGAGTGGGGGGTGAGGGGGGGAAGAGAGAGAATCCCAAGCAGGCTGTGCACTGTCATCGCGGAGCCTCATGACTCGAATTCACAAACCATGTGATCATGACCTGAGCGGAAATCACTGACTGATTAAGCCACCCAGGGCCCTGATAAGAAACTCTGCCAATTAAAAAACAAAACCAAGGACAAAAATATTGTACGTCGTAAAATGATCAAGAACATGTTTTGTTTCGTTTCTAATGACCAACATTTTCACAGATACCAACCTCAGTCACAATGAAATACATGAAAAAAAGCAAGTTGTCTATTTTTTTTAGGGAGAGGAAAGCGGGTAATACAAATGTAGAAAAGATATGAAAGGGTAACTAAGCTCAGTGACAGACCAGGTATGCGAAAATGGGCAGTCTTAGAACTGTTGATGGGAATATAAAATTGCAAAACTTGCCTAAGAAACAGTTTCACAGCATAGACATAATAATATAGCTGTCATTTATGGTGGTTTACCGTACATCAGTCACTTGGCAGTCACATCAAGTGCCCTGCATCCATTGTCCTGTTTTGTCTCCACCACAAACTTAAAGTGTAAAGGGTTTTCTTTTTAGCCCTATTTTTAAAATGGCAAAACTTACACGAAGCATTAAGGAACTTTACTGAATTAACACAGGATAGGCGGCGGAAATGAATTCAAACCCAGGCACACTAATTCCAGGGTCTGTGACCTTCACTAATTATATAGTTATATCCTACCCTAACATTTAACGTTTTATTTATTTTTGAGACAGAGAGAGACAGAGCATGAGTGGGGGAGGGGCAGAGAGAGAGGGAGACACAGAATCGGAAGCAGGCTCCAGGCTCTGAGCCATCAGCCCAGAGCCCCACGCGGGGCTCGAACTCACGGACCGCGAGATCATGACCTGAGCTGAAGTCGGACGCTCAACCGACTGAGCCACCCAGGCGCCCCTCCTACCCTAACATTTAAATCCACGTAGTTTTTAACCCCGCTTAAAAAAATTTTTTTTCCAGGGTCGCCTGGGTGGCTCAGTCGGTTAAGCGTCCAAGTCTTGATGTCAGCTCAGGTCATGATCTCACAGTTCGTGGGATCAAGCCCCACGTCTGGCTCTCTGCTGTCAGCATGGAACCTGCTTGGGGTTCTCTCCCCCTCTTTCTCTCTCTTTCTCTCTCTCTCTCTCTCTCCCCCTCCCTCTCTCCTCTCTGCCCTTTCCCCACTCACACTTGCTCTCACTCTCTCTCTCTCAAAATAAACAAACATTTAAAAAAAAATAAATAGGGGCACTTGTGTGAGTCGGTGGGTTAAGAGTCTGACCCTTGATCTTAGCTTAGGTCATAATCTCATGGTTCATAGGATGAAGTGCAAAGTCGGGCTCTGGGCTGACAGTGTGCAGCCTGCTCAGGATTCTCTCTCCCCCTCTGTCCGCCCCTCGCCTGTTCTCTCTCTGGCTTTCTCACAATAAATAAATAAAGATTTAAAAAATAAGTAAAAATTAATTAATTTTAGGCCAAGATGCAAAAGGGAATGTATCTTTTTCACCCCGTTAGGATGTTGATTCAAGTATTATTCATGTATTAGTGAAACCCCAAAACTTAGATATCCATCAATATGGAACTAAAGAGATGGGGTTGATATAAATATCGCCATATTATACAGCTTTTTAAAAAACTGGTAAAAAAAAAAAATAAAAACCTAGCAAAAAAATAAATGAGTAAAGTTAGCGACTCAAAGATAAATTCCTAACATTCTTTCTCATAAAAACAAGTTACTAAGCAAATTTATTATGATCTCATGTATCTAAATTCCAATAGGACAGACACGTATATTGCAAATAGGTAGATATGGTGAGATGTGTGAAAACATATCCACCAAAATTTTGAAAGGTGATTGACTTTCCTTGAAATTTTTGGTTTGAAACTTTTTACAACGTACTTCTAATTAAAGCCTATCACAGCATGGGCTTTGGAGTAAGATTCCATTCGTATCACAGCTTGCGTTGCCACGTTTTTTAATCCCTCTCATCTTCAGATTCTTCTCTTATTAAGATACAGATAATAACACCTGACACATAGGCCTCTACCACACAGGGATAGTAAATACGATCTCTAAAATGCGAATCCAGGGTTCACTAGTGAGTTCAATAAATGGTAAAGCCATTTGGCTCCAAGAGCTTTTCACACATCCTCGTCAAACTTCCCAAGCAAATGCAAACAGCAAAATCCGTCAAGAAAAACAAAAAACAAAAACAAAAAAACCCTTCAGCGTCCGCATCATGAACTCTGCACACAGAGGTCAAATCAAATCAGAACAACACAGCCCCAGCTATTTCTCCCCCAGGAAGGAGACTTCAGATCTCCACGTGCAAGATGAAGATACACAGAAAACAGGGCACAGGGCTCCTGCCCGGAAACTGTGCTGTGGGGCTGAGCCACGGAGGAACCCTGTCTGTCAAGTATTTGGCTCACCTGCTTCCATATGTTGTCTACTAACAACCGAGCAATCTGTGTTCCTGTATGCTGTGAGTCATCTAACATACCCACATCGCACGCGTGCCAAATAATGAAATTTTCAGAGTATGCAAATTTAGCAATTTTAACAAGCACTGGCAGATCCGATTCCTTAGTAACTTGATGCAGTGTTAGAAGAAAACAGAACCATAAAAGACAAATTCAGACAGTGCCTAAATGGATTAGGAGCAGTTGCAGGGCTCCACTGGTCTCTCTCCTTAGTCAAAAACTCTCATTAAAATAAATGAGCCTGCTCATTTGAGAAGAAAAAAAAAAGAAAGAAAAAAGGTTTGGGGCATCGAGTTGGAAGAGCAGTTCATTCCCACCCATCAAAAGGAGCAGAAATCCTTATCCTACAACACCCACAGCTGCACATCACACTCAACCCATCTCTCCTTATTAATGTTCTTATTAAATGTATTCTGTCCATCGGTGTTCAAGTTCGTCTTTTCCATTCTGAAACGCGACCTTACTTTTCATGTATGAAATGATTCAATTTGTTTATCTGCGTCTAATGCCAAGTTGAGCTCAAAGGGAGGAAAAACATTTGGATGCTTGCTTTGCGGTCACCTAGTAAATTTCAAATTCTCCCCATACCGTGAACACTGCAGCTGGTCTGGTGCTGTTCCTTTCCTTGCAATTCCAAAGCTTCCGGTACTGTTCACATCACTTGGGGCACTGCCGAGTGCCACGTAAGATCTGCTTGCAATGTAAGAACATGTGGGGAAATTATGTGTTTTTGTCACACCCTATTAAACGGTATTCAAAACACAATGCCCCAGAAATTAAATTGATTGTAGGTTTTATAACCCTTTTCAGGGTAATGGAAACAATTCAGGACCATGAAAGATCTGCATAGCTAGCCACAGCTGTGGGGGTCTTGGACTGCTCAGCTCCGCGGTCCTGTCCTGGCTTTGCTGGCCACAGTTCAGTGGGATTCCGTTCTTCCAGATCTTTGACAAATCACTCCAGGTTCATGGCTACCGAGTCTTGCACATTTCATGCAAAGGAGGGGTTTCTTGGAATGCTTCTGAATTGTGTTAGAGGCTGGGAAACGTCAACAGGTACAAAGACAGTTTCAAGCCACTGTGATATCATTCCACGTATAGTACATGTGTTTGCTCTTTCTACACATCCAGCCAAAGCATGCGGATCCAAGCTCAGAAACCAGGAAGCACAGAGTTAAGGGACACACAAGTTGGGCATTCCCCCCGCTGTCATACTCGTGTGACTCTTCCAGCCTACCTACTGAAGCCGCAAGCCCGGGACCCAACCGCAAGTTGGAATCACGAGGCTGTTTTCGGGTTTTAAAAATAAAAAGGAGCGAGTCGTCTCTTAGGCTGCCCGGTAACCCTCACCTTCTGAGCTGCCTGGCCAGGCAATGCCTTGATCCTGTCACCTATCGTAAGCGAGCGCTCACTCAGTCATTACCTGCGCTGCATGCTGAACATCTGTGAACATCTGTGAACATTATTTGACAAATTGATCGCTAAATGAGCCATTAGCTGAAGGGGCTTTCAGATTGCCTCTAGGAAGCCAGAGTGGCTGCAGAAGAAAAATGCTTACAGATGCAAAGCAGTGATTAGAAATGGAGAAAGAACCCTTATATCAGCGCTCATGGGACGGCAAGGGGGCCGGTGTGGGAAAGGGGGTGGAGAGGGGGGCCATAAACCATGTCTTGCAAGAAAATCCACCTTCTCCAAAGGAAACTGTTTATTAGAAGCAGTAGTAAAACTGCTTAATTCCCTCGGTGCCTCAAGGGAGAAACCTAAGCCTTTGTGAACTGAGAGAGAAGGGAGCCTAGCTGCTGGTGTGCTTGTCAAGAAGAGAAAGCTAGGGAAACAACGTTAGTCATTTTACCATCCGCGCTTGCCAAGAGCCGACAGGTGTGCAGTTTACTATTGTTCTGACATGCGGCCAGATACCGCCAGTTTAGAATTCATCCTCTCCTCCAGTGTGTGGGAGAAAACAGCTGTCTCCCTGGCTCAGGATCCGAGGAGGGGCGAGGGGGGAAGGGTGGGGGTGGGACAGAGACGGGAAACAGGGACACAGACTCTTCTCCGTTAACATCAGTTCGCAGGGCTTTGTTCGATTCACCAACTGAAAACACAAAGTCTTCCGGAGCAATGCATTCCATGTGGGGAGGTTCCCCCCAGGGGGCTCCAAAAATAGCCCACCAACAAGAGATGGAAACTTCACGGTAAATACACGCAGAGAGATGCGTAGGTTACGACCGCCGGTAAGAAGCGGTCACACACCACAGTGCTTACCGGAATGTCTTTTATGAAGCCCGCAGGTTTCGTATTGCTGACAGATGTTTGTGATTTAAAAAAAAAAAAAAAAAATCTTGAGTAAAGGAAGGTTATTTTGATCCAAAATGATGTGTTTCCCTGTCTCGCACGGAATGCAAACTATGTCAGTGCCCAGTTGCCTTGAGACGAGAAACGAAAGCCCCCCAAATGTAAAGAGTGCCAGATGCAGTAGGTTGTGAGACGTTGAGACTGTAGTCAACAAAGTGCCTTTTGGGCTGAGGTATTAAAGGCTCACGCGGTGTCACCAGATATTCTCCTCTAACAAAGGACAAGAACCAGACATCTGTGCTGAGCCTATGGCTCTCTCGAATGAAAATTTGGTGACTACCAATAAAATCTATGCGGCTTATATTTACAAGGGAGAAAACATATCCCTTACAACAAGGCATGCAACTTGAGAAACGCTGGCTTTCTCCCAAAAGCCCAGGTATTTTTCTAATAAAAGCAGCAGTCAACTTCAAGCAACCCTAAACTCATGACATAATGGCCCAGTCACACACATAACCCCTTAGGCTCACACTGTAACTCACTAACCCAGTCCCGCAACGATCACATAAGCTAGAGGGATTGAATTACCCACCAAAACAAGCCAATTTCAAGTTAAGAACGGAGTCTGCCATCACACGGCCCATTTTGGGGGCAACAAAGCTTAATCCACTTACTTCCTTTACCAAACCCAGACATTACAGTTCACACGCCCGACAAACACATTCGTAAGAGTTCACATACTTTCTCTCCAGGTTCCGTGACAGAACCGAACCCGGTTCTTCACGCGGCGGAGCCCGGCTGGCTCTTTACAACCTCGCCTTTCTAGGCATTAAGCACCAGGGGAGACGAGAAAGAGGAGAAATCGTGGAGAATGAGGAATGGCAACGAACAAATCCTTTTTCTGTCGTTGAAATAACTTTGTAGGCCCAAGATGGAGCCTCTCCTGCCCAGGGTGTCATCTGAGCAAACCGAAAAACTGGGATTTTCCAGTTCCTGTAAACACGTTGCCTGACCAGAAACGCATTATATGTAGGCAGCCAGTCTCCTGATGCCAAGCCAACTCTGGGCTTAATCACCAAAACAAGGCTGACTGCTGGCCCCAGCCAATCAGATGTTCTCGAGTTCTCTGCTCCTTGTTAATCGTTCTTTATCCTCTAAGACCTTCCTGCCTTCCAGTTTATTTTGTAGTCCTCTGAAGGAGACTGTCTGCTTCATAAAATGTTTCATAAAGTGTGTTTGCATCATCCAAATTGTTGTTCTTCATCACTTTTTTTCCACACTGTGAAATATTTCCTTACTTTACATTTCCCTTGAGGCCCGGGGCGAGGTCTTTGGAAACTCTTTCCATACAAGATCTCCTCAGAGGGAACCATCAGGAGGTTGGTTGAGAAAGTATAAATTATGAAAAAGAATAAATTACGGTAAGTGGTAAATAACCCACTGAGTGTATGAAATAACCTTTCAAATGAAGCATTTACATGCTTTAAAACATTGTCACGCACTACTGCTTTGGGCCAAGACGGAGTTACAGGGAGCAGATTTACTTCCTGTTAAAATTAAATACAAAATGGAGACCAGCTCTGAGCATTCCCAGAGCAGAAAGAACCATTTAAGCCACATAAGCAAAACTAAATCTATCTTATTTCATGAACGTAAACAAAACCTCAGTTATTTCTTGTAAATGCCTCTGACAATCATAACGGAAACTTAAATCATCTTCCTAAAAAACGGTATGAGATAATCCCTTTTAATCAATCCTCTGCCATCTGGAAAACCCCCATTGTAATGACCAATCATTGTAAAGGATAAACAGCTTCTTCATTTTCACGTTCCAGGCCAGCCTGTGACTTCCTGCCTCTGAGCTTCATGTCAGTCAGTCTTTGAATCCAAACACCCCCAGTTTGCAAACCGCTCTTATAGGCCCAACAAACCCTCCTAAGTACAATTTGTTGATTTGATGGTTTAGTTTTGCTCTTTCTGAATTTTTGCATTGGAAATGGATTTAATTCTGCTCTTTCTGAATTTCCTACATTAGAAGCGGAACCCAGAGAAGACTTCCCCAACAATTCCGACGCCAGTGAGCAAGCAGGTGCTGTTTAAGAACCCACTGAGTTCACTGCTTTCTTACCCACTCTGGAGTTGGAGGTCTGTCTTAGATTCGGACTCTGCTTTCTTTGTTTTGAAATCTCCGCTTGGGGGCGCCTGGGTGGCGCAGTCGGTTAAGCGTCTAACTTCAGCCAGGTCACGATCTCGCGGTCCGGGAGTTCGAGCCCCGCGTCGGGCTCTGGGCTGATGGCTCAGAGCCTGGAGCCTGTTTCCGATTCTGTGTCTCCCTCTCTCTCTGCCCCTCCCCCGTTCATGCTCTGTCTCTCTCTGTCCCAAAAATAAATAAACGTTGAAAAAAAAAAAGAAATCTCCGCTTGGATTGTGCGTTCTTGTATTTTGTTTGTTGAGGCTTTTTGGTCAGACACCCTATGTTGTTCGAAAGAGGAGAAACCACATGATTCCCTGTGTGTTGTAACAGCTGTTAAGGACCAGGATCTCTCGCAGGGAAGATGTCTTAAGGAAGCTAAAAGAAAAGATGGTTTCCACCTGGTCTACAACTCCTTCTCCACTTCCCTCAAAAACTGTTTCCTATATGTGTGTCGACTCGGGACCAGGATCTTATGCCTTTTTGGAAAAATGGGTGAACTTTTGGATAATTGAAAATGGTAGTAGCCACTTTGGGGAAACTTTCACTTCAGATAATCCACCGCAAGGGGAATCCTTGAAAAGAAAAAAATCTCTGGGAAACAATGGAATCCTTACTTTCTTTGATTCGATGGCAGAAGCGGCTGAAAGACAAAACAACTCCTAAAACAGCTTCTCTAAAAGAAGCCTTAAGGACGCAGGTGACCTCCGCTCGGTCCACCTTCCAGAAACACAGTTTGCGTCCAGCTATTCTTTTGAGATTTGTATTATTGTACCTGAGACATGGCTACACATTTTTTAAGGTTTCATTTATTTTTTCAGGGGCGGGGGGGTGCCTGTGTGTGTGTGTGAGTGGGGGGGCAACGAGAGGAGCATCTGACAGGCTGACAGCAGGGAGCCTGCTGTAGGACCCAAACTCAGGAACCCCTGAGATCACGACCTGAGCCAGAGTCAGAGGCTGAGCCACCCAGGTGCCCCAAGATGGCTAAAATGTCTAAATGAAAGCTACAAGATCTGTTTGTGTCTGTGTTCATGTATATCTATGTATAAATGTACTATGTATGTGTGATACTTTTTAAAGAGTTCTATTTCACTGGCTTCAAGAAAAATCAGTGCTTGCTTGGATCGACTGAGTCTTCCTAAAACTCTGAGAAATGGGGAAAGTCACCCAAGTGTTTTGCAAGGTCACATGATCTGAGATAATCTTTGATAAATAAAAGCTGGTTTAAGTTTGTTAGTTTAAGGAAAGTCGGCCTGTCTTCAGAGTTGTCAACTTGGAGTGTAATGCAAATATACAATTCTTTCCACCTGTGCTTATTAGTCAACTTAAGCTCATGTGATCTTTATGTTATAAAATGGGTCAACAAGAAAAGTAACCTCATAGCTGTTTGATGTCTAATCCAAGTATAATAGTAAAAAAATGGTTAATTCAAATAGATGTAAATAAGATAAGCTTATAACGAGTTAAACTAAATAATGCATATTCACTGACTACCTTGATCATTTCCAAGAGAGAATACAGAGGGACAATTGCTAAACATAAGTTACTTTTGGTTTTTAATTTTTTTACAGAGAGACAAAAGATATTTGGGTCTATCAACAAACATGTGTTGTGACAAATATAAAAATTGTACTATGAAAAGCATATATCTCTAAGAATTATATACTTCATAATTATACATTTGTAAATTTGTTGACCTACTATAGGATGCTAATAGATAATAATTCACTACTGCCTGCTAATTTCACTATAAATATTATTAATAAAGTTAATAATATTTAAAACTACGAGAAACTTCTCTTATTAGAGCCAAAGGAAACCACTGTGAATACAACGTATGGGAAGAAAATAGGATGTATTTTTATATGAAGAATATGCAAGGAATATAGGATGTGTTTTTGTGAAGGACAAAGACAGTAAAATCTAAAATAAAATTGCTACTTTTTCCATATTAAGAAAGGAAATTACTAAGACAAGATCTAAATGGGTATAAAAAGTTGCAGAAAATCTGTGGAAAGAAATGTTATGAGGTCAAAGCTGGCCAAATTTAATACATTTATTTAAAAGGATATTTTTAATGATGCCAATAATGTGCCAATAAAAGCTAGAGTTTCATTTTCTCTCTGTTAAAGCCACAAAATTTCTTAGATTATTGGTCCACACTTAATAAAAGATGATAAAAGGTTTTTCTTTGTATTTCATGTATTCTGCCTAGGAAACAAAGATTCTTTGTCTTATGAAAATATTTCCTGCGCTCCACATTGCCTTTATCGAGTCTTTGATTACTTAGAAAAACCTAGCCTTTTCTATTTTAAAAGAGCCAAGGTTTTTTTTTACAGCTATGTAACTTTCTGTATTTGCCTGTGAAATCTTTTTTAAATTTTTTTTTTAACGTTTATTTATTTTTGAGACAGAGAGAGACACAGCATGAACGGGGGAGGGGCAGAGAGAGAGGGAGACACAGAATCGGAAGCAAGCTCCAGGCTCCGAGCTATCAGCCCAGAGCCCGACGCGGGGCTCGAACTCGCGGACCGCGAGATCGTGACCTGAGCCGAAGTCGGACGCTCAACCGACTGAGCCACCCAGGCGCCCCAACCTGTGAAATCTTTTAACTGGCACTTTGGTTGAGTGCATAACCAAGTGTTGTTTCACAGTGAACTGTGATCCTATTTGGTCCAGAATTTTAAATCTTTTGACATTTAAAAAAAATTTTTTTTAATGTTTATTTGTTTCAGAGACAGAGAGACAGAGCATGAGCTGGGCAGGGGCAGAAAGGGAGACAGAATCCGAAGCAGGCTCCAGGCTCTGAGCTGTCAGCACAGAGCCGGACGTGGGGCTCAAACTCATGAGCCGTGAGATCATGACCTGAGCCGAAGTTGGTCACTCAACCGACTGAGCCACCCAGGCGCCCATAAATCTTTTGACATTTTAAACAAACTTTTCCAAATAAAATTCTGAACGAAGTATTTTTGACATTGAACTAACTGGAATTTTCTGGAGGGTTCCTGGAAGACCTCAAAAGAGTTGCTCTTTTGCTTTATAAAAAAGAAATGTTAATTGATTTAGGCTTATATGATATGTGAAATTGCATGGGAAACAATGTCAAGTGAAAAGGAAAGTTTAACCTTCTTAAATTATACTTACATGGGCATACATTGTTCAAGTAAGTGTTCTAGAAATCATATGAAGTTCTTAAAAATCTGGCATGTCCTAGTATAACCTTATCAATACATAATTCCATAGTATTATTTTACAATAGTCTATGTCACAAAAATGTTATTTGTTTCTCAGTTGCATCCTTTTCTCGGTGAACCCTCCCCAGCTATTTAACCAGGATGTTGTGAAGTCTTTGGTCACTTGGTTACTGGTTGACTCTTGATTCTTGTCTAAAAGCATTTGTAATTGACTATAGGCAGACGTGCTTCAACTTCAAAGACATTCATGGAAACGACCTTGACAAGTACTCTATAAAATGCAGGGTTCTGATAATTTTATGACAGTAACACTGAGCTAGATAGGAATTTCTAAAACTCTAATGGAGGGCTGGCTTGAATCATAAAGCTACTAAACCATGATCAAGCAAAACAAAAATTGATCACATGAAATTTGGGTAAACTGACCAAGATGATTATAATTTTTATGACTTCATTTAAATTACTGCTGGTTCTTTAATGTTTTGTTCTCCAGATTGAATGGATGCTTTTTCTCCTCTCTTTTAAGCCATCTATAACTTCCAGCAATTTGATAAAATATGCATTTGTAAGCGAAAGCTGAAACATTTATCTTGTTCTCCCTACTGGGTCTGTCCAGAATTTAAAAATTCTTATTAAATACTCTTGGTTTTCATATGTATGTATTTACATAAGTTCAGTAAGTATCTGTTCTCCTGGTAACAGGACACAATTAGGCAAATCCTGGGATGGCTTCCTAGCCTAAAGAGACTTTACAGGTTTAACCTGAGATTTATTCCCACACAATTTTTAACAATTAATGTTGACTTTATTGAGTCAGTAAAGCCTCTTGGTTATTAACAAAGCTTTGCCTGAAATGTCACACTTGAGAATATATCACAATTCTTAGTATATTTATATAAGTGATCAAGCCAAGTTTCATAAAAGTAGACTTATAAACAAATTAGTTTCATTAAAAATGATTAAAAGTGGGATGACTAAAGACAAAATTGTGTTTCAGTGGAAAGCTATATAGTATACCTATCAAATTCTCACTATCTTAAGTGTCTTTTCAAGTTTTGTTATCTTAATACCTTCAGAGAAATCCCAACAGATAATATATGGACAAACTTCATGCCTGTTGCTGGATGGGCTCATCAAGAATGTTCAACAGAACACCAGATGACATCATCAAAGACCCACACTATAAACCAGGAAAATCCCATCAGATGAAAACTGCCATCTTACTTGTATCTATAGATGCTTAGAACTCAGATATAGAAATTTTCCCAACAGGACACTCTCTGAAGTGAAAAATGGAGTTTAGAATTCACTCCATTAAAAATGTGTTTTTCTTTCGTTTTCATAGAAATGTCTCATTAAATTATCTGATTGCTCACATAATATAGAAGTCTTATTTAGATGAAAGCTTATCTGCAACACCGGCTGCTCAAATAAAGCATCCTTGTGTTCATCCTGTCCTAAGTAGTCATGAGAATAAATGATTGCTAATACATCACGTTGCTTCTATGTAAATAACTAAAAAAAAAAACAAAACAAAAACAGATTGACTTGAAAAAGCAAAAGGCAAAATCTCATTTTGATTTTAATCTATTTTAGTTATTGAACTGGTTAAATCTTAGCCCCTGGAAATCTCTACTCTGGGGAATTTTTTTTCAGTCTTCATTTTTCTCTTTATAACCATATTAATCTCTCTAGTGTACTGTATCTTTACAAGGGTTTTAAATGTCTTTCAGCAGCCACTCATACAACAAATGATACTCATCAGGATTAGACAACCTGAAAGAACTCAGTGGTCTGACTACCCATGTCCATGATGATGGTACATCTGTTGGTAACAGCAATTACATAACCCTCTGTCCCGAGAACTCAACCAGAAGAAACAAGGAGCATGAAACTCTTTGGCATCAAACAGTGGGAACTGAGAGTAACTCTGTACGAGTTGGTCATACTCTTAGCCTCTTGAGGACATGACTAAAAATGAGAGATGTTTTGAAATTAAATACAAAATGGAGGCTGGACTTGAGAATTCTCAGCGCATAAAAAACCCATGTAAGCCACATAAACAAACCATAGCTATCCTATTTTGTGAACATAAAACTTCGGTAATTTCTTGTAAATGCCTCTGACAATCATAAAAAATACTGAAGTCGTCTTCATAAAAATGGCATGAGATAATCACTTTTAAACAATCCCCTGTTGTCTGGAAACTCCCATTGTAATAACCAATCATTGAGAAAGGGTAAACAATTTCCTCATTTGTACTTTTAAGCCATCCTATAAGTTCACTCCCGGGAGCTTGGTATCAGTCTGTGAACTTTAAAGCTGCCAGTGTGGGCAGCTATTCTTATATGCACAATACCTATTCTTATATGCACAATAAACTCTTACCAAGTACTATCTATTGACTTACTTAGTTGTTAAATACTATTTACTTACTTATTTTGTTATTAAACTATTTCTCGAACATTATTGTTTGAATGTTGCTATATCTGGATTTTTGACACCACCTGCTTGTGACAGGTAAAGCACCAGACAAAATATGAAACATCAGACTTTAGTATTCAAATAATAAATTCCAAGCGTGACGAGGAGAGCAAGATGACACTAAGTGTGTTAGAAGGAAGTCAACACTTACTGTTTTGAGAGACATAAATGTGATCCGTTGCCTAGCACAGTCTCTGGCACATAGAAAGAGTTTAACAAATAGGTGTTTGTGGGGTCCATGAAATTTAATCGCTAACAAAAAATGACAAAGTTTTCTTAGGATCCATCAAAGTGGGGCCATTCGATATAAATAAGAGTCATCACAGTATTGAGAGAAAATGATGGTGTTAGTCACAGGATAAACAGGTGGTTCAGAGGTGAGAAGGAAAGTCCCAGGTGATAATGATGACGGTACAGGTCAAGAAGGCAGTGAGAGATCTGGAGAATTCATGAGTCAAAGACGGTATGTTTTAAAGCCAACAGATTAAAATCAGCCAAGAAAGACAGTGCAAGTGTAACCCTGAGCACTTAATTAGAAGTTCCTCTTAAGAAAAGAGGGGGAAATGGCAGGAAAGAGTTTAAATATTTCAGAAATTTAAATAATTTAATAAGTTAATATGTCCTGTTAAAAGTTAGTAAGTCTCAGATAAGTTTAAAAAGTAGAAAGGACTCCAAAGAACGGAAAATGATCCTCCTCCCTGCACACCCTCTCCTCAAGAAGAAAAGTTCTCAGGCCAAGAAACATGGCCACGTCCCCGGAGATGAAGTCAAAACACCAAACGATATTTTGTTTTCCACTTGTCAGATGGACAATTGTTTTAAAGTATTGAGGTTAGAGTGGAAGAGAGCCAAAGCATAAGAGACTCTTAAAAACGGAGAACAAACTGAGGGTTGATGGGGGGTGGGGGGGGGTGGGTGATGGGTATTGAGGAGGGCACCTTTGGGGATGAGCACTGGGTGTGGTATGGAAACCAATTTGACAATAAACTTCATATATTGAAAAAATAAATAAATAAATAAATAAATAAATAAATAAATAAATAAAGTATTGACCATATCAAGTGCTGGTGAGAAAGTGGAGAGGGGAGTCCTTTCATATATTTCTGGGGGTGGGGTGTGAGATATACCTGGTACAGCCACACCAGAGAGCCACGGGAAGATTCCACTTAGCGCGCAAATACGCATATTCCACAATTCAGGGATTCCATTTACTAGTACACCTGACAGAAACTCTTCCATATGTTCTCAAGAATATGGAATGAGGCAGTCTACAGACATGTAGCAAAACACAATCAGATACGTGGCTTGGACAAAGAGCCACTTCCCAATGTAGTTTATAATAGATAGTGGAAAATAGGCAACTATATCAATGCCCATCAATAACTAATATACAAATAAAGCGTGGTGTATAATTATATGACAGAATTCAATTTAGCAGTTAAAAGGAAAGAACACGATCTGCATATACCAACAAGATTGGATTTTTTGAAAACACTGTGACTTTAAAATGGGTAGAATGCTATGTAAAGTAGGACATCATTTATATAAATTTAAAATCACCAAAATCCTACTGTTTATAGTTGACGAGCGATAGACATGTACGTGAAAGCATAAGCAAGAGATAAGAACGGCACCAAACTCATGATAGTGGGTGCTTCAGGAGAGTCTAGGGAAAACAGGTGTTGGTTCGAGACCTTTAGCTCTGTGATATTTTATTTCTTAGTTACTTAAAAAAATTTTTTTTTAACGTTTACTTACTTTTGAGAGAGAGAAAATGACAGAGAGTGAGCGGGGAGGGTATCAGAGAGAAGGAGACACAGAACCCGAAGTAGGCTCCAGGCTCCATGCTGTCAGCACAAAGCCCGATGCTGGGCTTGAACCCATGAACCTAGAGTTCATGACCTGAGCCAAAGTCAGACGCTTAACTGACTGAGCCACCCAGGTGCCCCGTCTTTCTCTTTTTCTTAAGAAATAAAATAGCACAGGGGCACCTGGGTGGCTCAGTCAGTTGGGCGTCCGACTTTGACTCAGGTCATGATCACATCATTCATGAGTTCAAGCCCTGCGTCGGGCCCTGTGCTGACAGCCTGGAGCCTGCTTCGGATTCTGTGTCTCCCTCTCTCTGTCTGCCCCTCCCCCACTTGTGCTCTGTCTCTCTCTCGCCCCCCAAAAAAAATTTTTTAAGAGAAAAGATGAAAATGTCAACATTTATTAAGCCTCAGTTGTGGGCATATGTGTTTATTATATTTGTATTCCCTTCCATGTACAAAAATTTTTGAAAGAGAAATCCATAGAAGGCAAATCATAATGAAAGAAAAAAACTCAGAATCATTTTGGGATAAGAATTCATGAAGCTGTTCCATTGGTTTGGAGAACAGTTTATATCTAGAGCCAAAGTATGATCCCAACGAGACAGAAAGTATGGGATTTTTTACAAGTGTGAATAAGGCAGGAAAAATATATATACAACATCTGGCTTAAATGAGGTATATTCAGAAATCCCCAAGAAGGGAATTCCTAGATTCCCTCTTGACACAGTAGAAAACCTACTGTAAGCCCCAGTTCGTCCCCTTAGGGCTCAGGGTTGCTTCCCTTTTCACGTTCTCAAGGAATGTTCTATTTCTTTCTCTTCTTTCCCTCCTCCATAGTTAATCTCTCACACCTTACCTGGGATCATCTCCATCAACCCATGAACATGGGCTTGTGTGTCTCCATTTCAAAAATTCTCCCTTGACTTCAGCTGGCCTTCTGGCAACTGCCCTCTTTCTATACTTCCTTTCATAGCCATTTGTAACCTTCTTTGAGCTCACTGTCTCCACCTCCTCACCTACTATTCATGCATTCTTGAGTAGTCCCTATCCTGCCACTGGAATGCTCTCATTGCCGACCTCAGTGAACACTTCTCTGTCTCCATCATACCCAACCTCCCCTGGCTCCATTCTCCCTGAAAAGGTCTCATTCAGTCTGGTATCTTAAATGTCTCCAACATGCTCGTGATGCCCAAAGTTTATTTGCAGTCCAAGCCTTAATCCTCCACATTTGCTTATGTGGAACTGTGAACTTTATCTTTCTACGTGGTTTGTGGTAGGTGTCAAACTCTATTCCCCACCCCGCATGTCCCAGTTATCTCCAGTCCCACAATCCCCAAAAGTGCTTAAGCATGTGTGATCCTTCCCTTTTGATAGACCCCATGCTCATGACCTCTTTAAATTCTGTCCTTTGTGTTTCTAGCATCTGTCTAGAATCCCTTCACTCCCTTCCATCCCTTCAACCCCCATCCTGATCCAAACTACCCATATCCCTGCTCAGATCATTACAAAGGTTCTCTGACTTGTGTACTGTCACTCCTGCCCTCTACGACCTATCTACCATCCACGTCACAGACACAAAGATCTTCCCAAGGTACAAATCATGCTGCTCCAAACCCTAAATCTTTCAAAGCTTCCCATTAACCTTAGAATAAATTCTGAATCCTTTAAATGGCCTCCATGGCCCTGTGTGATCTAGTTACTGATTTCTGTCCCAACTTCAACGTGCACCACCTCTTAACCTCCCTTGCCACATTTGTACCTCAGTGTCCTTTCTATTCACTGAAGGTAACAATCTCTCTCACCTCCTCTGTATCTGCCAATGCTTCTCTGCCCTCCTCATAGGTCTTCCCATCACTGGCTTTGCCTTATCTTCCCTATCTCGGATCAAAGATCGCCTACACGGAGGCCATGTGTACCTATTGTGGACACTGTTTCCTCCCTGAGATTCCTCAAGATTGTGAGTTGTTTTGTATAACTGAATTGGATGATGCCGTGTTCAAGTGAATAGGATAGAGAGAAGGCAGGGGAACATGAATTGTTGGAAGCAGTAGTTCTCAACCCTGAGTGCACACTGGATGCAAGAATCACCCAAACCAACTGAACAAGTATCTCTAAGAATCCAGCAAGGGAACCAGTCTTTTTATGACCCATTCCCCCTCCCTAGGCCAGTCGGACATGCCACCAGGGTTGAGAGTTAGTGACTTAGTGAAGATCACTAGTGTCCTAATTTTCTCCCCTTTGATCAACTGTATACTCTTCAGCCTCTGCAGAGTCACAGTCACCTTAGAAACAATTTTAAAGGCCACTTCCCAAGTCACAGCCTAGGCACTTGGACCAGAAGCCCTGAAGATGCTTCCTAGGCATTGGTCGTTCAAACCCACCTCCAGGTGATTCTGATAGGCACTCGTGGTTTTGTTTTGCGGCTGTTTGGCGATCATAAGTTTCTCCTTCTTGAGCATGCAGAACACAGAGGTGAGAAATACTCCACTCAACATCTGTCCTCAATTCTCTAATGGAATCCTTTTTCTCCCCCAACATCAAGGCAGATCTAACATCAGAGACCATCCATTACTGGCTTTGGAACATACAAAACCGTAGCCCTATTTGTACCCTCTCTACCATTTCCATTTGAAAGTTTCAGCAAGAGTTTCCTGGTATATATATGGTTGCCTTTGCTGCCTCAGCTAAAATGTACATCAAAGGGGACCATTCAGTAAAAGATTAACTCAGCAGACCCAGGATGCTCAAACCCTGCACATATCAGAGAGAGGCCTGTCCTCAGGACTGGCCCTTGACTCACTCCTGGGAGATGAACTCTGAGCCTTGGAATATCTTCCTTGATGAGAGTGTTTTGTGTGCCTGAGGCCTTGGGCACCGTATCTGTTTGACCAGAGAGCTTTTGCTAAAATGTGTCTTATGGCAAGTGCTGGTTTTTCGGTGTCTGAGACCCCCCCAGCCATGCTATATCATTCTGACCTCTAGGGGGCAGGAGATAGCCTGAGTAGCTAAGGTCACACAGGCGCTATATGCTATGACTGACCCCCTAATGAAACACACGGACACCAAGGCTCAGGTAAGGTTGCCTACATGGCAATATTGCACACGTGTTGTCACACATCATTGGGAGAGGTGAGTTGCTCCCTGTACATCTCCATGGGGAGGAGCCCTCTAGAAGCTAGCGCCCGGTTTCTCCTGAACTTCACCTGTATGCTCTTTTCCTTTGCTGATTTTGAACTGCATCCTTTGTCTGTAACACACCATAAATGTGAGTTCTCTGAGTCCTTCCAGGGAATCATGAAGCCCGACACTGGTCCTGAGTCCTGATAACTCCTTGTTTCAACCATGTGGCCCTCTAAAAGTTTGTTCTTTAATTGGTTATTCTTAGAAAATGCTCAGAGAAACAATGATACAGCGCGATTCATTTCTAGGTCGCTAACAAAAATACCCGTCCCTTTAAATCATCATGAAGTAGAAATTAATATAGAACAGGGTTATTTTCTTCAGTAACCTTCATTTGACTATTACCACTGCTTATTCCGCCTTGTGTTCTTATGCTCCTTACACTTAATTCCTTTAAAAATATTGGGGCGGCGGGGGGGCATCCGGTGGCTCAATTGGTTAGGCGTCCAACTCTTGATTTCAGCTTAGGTCGTGATCCCATGGTTCATGGGATCAAGCCTCATGCTGGGCTCCACAATAACACTACAGACCCTGCTTGGGATTCTCTCTCTCCCTCTCTCTCTCTGCACGCTCTTTCTGTCTCAAAAAGACACAAACTTAAAAACATGCATATCTTGACTGCACCGAGGATTAACAAAACAACATTGGCAAGCCAGCCCGGGACCCTAAGATTCCTTTTTTAATCTGATTTAAACATGATTTCTTTGGGGAAATACATTGCGTAACAGACAGGACAAAAGGCAGACGACAGGTCAAGGAACTCTTACCTCCAAACACCTCCTCCCACTGTCAGGCAGTTACCAGTAGCCAGCGTGCCTCCATCAAAAAAGTGCCAATTTGTTCTGGTTGCAGTTCTGTGATGCTGACCACTGAGACTTCGGGCCACCGGGCCTTACCCTGCCCAATAGGAAAGATTATCAGTTAGCAAGAAACAGAACTGCTTTGCCATTTCTTTCTTCTTCATGCCTGCAAAACATATTCCACTCTCCCCAGGTCTGGGTGAGTCTACATCAGTCATATTTCATATACTGTTATTTTATGTGCAAGTCAGATACCTGAAACTCAGATTTACAATGAACTGCGTCTCAAACATAATATCAAACTATGTCATTGAGGGGCACCTGGATGGCTCAGTCAGTTAAGCGTCCGACTTCGGCTCAGGTCATGATCTCACGGGGTTCGTGGGTTTGAGCCCACGTCGGGCTCTGTGCTGACAGCCCAGAGCCTGGAGCCTGCTTGGGATTCTGTGTCTCCCTCCCTCTCTGCCCCTTTCCCGCTCACGTTCTCTCTCTCTCTCAAAAATAAACATTAAAGCATAATTTTAAATATGCAATTGATATAAATTCCCTCTGAGGGCTTTTCTCATGATTAATTCACAATTCTGAAGAAAACTCAAAAGTTCATGCCCACCTCATGAGGCATATATGAAGCTCTTGAAGGCCATCAGACGCTAATTCCTGAAATTGCCCTTTAATTTCGCTGGAGCACCTCCACCCAGGACTCCTAGGAGTTCATAGACGAGTCACAGATTTTTTTCACACTCATTACTCCAATGGCCACAGAGAATGGAGTGATGCACTTTGAAGATGAAGAAGGGACCTTCTTCAAGGAGGAAGCCAAAGGAACAGAAGCAGCCACTAGAAGCTGAAAAAGACAGGGAGACCTATTATCCCCTCACAGCCTCCAGAAGGAACCAGCCTTGCCGACACCTTTGATGTTAGCCGGTGAGACTGATTTCAGACTTCTGACTTCCAAAACCTTGTGAAAATAAATGTACGGTGTTGTAAGTTACCAAGTTTACGGTAACTCCTTATAGCAACAACAGAAAACTAATATGCCGTATTTACAGGCCCAAAGCTTCTGTGCGGAAAGCATTAAATTCTGTTCAGACTGGGGCGGGGGAAGCTCTGAAAAAAACATAGATTAAATTCATTCATTCAAAAGCTCTTTTACACCTAGCCTGGCTTTCAGAGGGCTTATCTTAATTTAGAGGTAAAAAATCCCAGGAAGGAAAAAATAGCATTTGGTAAATTTTTAAAATTATCACTTATCCTAAAGATATTTGCCATGGCTAGAGACAGTCTTTGTGGGGCAATTGGCCTTTAAATAGAGAAAATAATGATCCAAGTTTCAGATTCCTGCATTAGGGTTTATTACATGTAATGTCTGGGTTATATTAAACTCCTGGAAATCAGGGTTTATAATGGAATAGCTGACAGACCCTTAACTTTAATAGCCTTTCCAAGTACTGCAATAGTGAGCATTACTTTTTAATGTCATAAAATGATGGTTAAAACACTACAGAATTTTCTCAAGACAGATAAGCAGGTGTTCAAGAGAGCAGAACTATTTAAACTTCATTGATTTATGGTCTATCTTATATTGAAGGCCAAAAGTTTTATTGAATTCCCACAATAGATACCCTGAACTTAATTTTCCAAAATAGGAGGACTAGTTCAGCGTCCCCCATATGTATTAATTTCTTCATTTGAACACTCGCGCTTCTGTGTTTTTTGAAGTTACTACGTGTAATGAAATAGAAGCCACAGCCAAATGTAGAATCACTTACTCTTTTTATTGGTTGACTTTTCCAAGTGCATTGTGTATAATAAAACCCAATGCATAGCTACTAAATCATATAATCTAGGAACACAAGCCCCCCACTAATCATTTAATCTGCACAATATTTCTGTCACTCTTTATAATTGTGAATATGACCTAGCTTCTTATTTAGCGTGAAAGAATGTCAAGGCATTTGTCAGAACCCTTCTCCCTCCAGCTGCCTGTTCAGCCCACCCCAAATCCAATATCTCCAATCTTTATGCTGCCTGACGGAAAGTAAAGTGGCTATCAGAAAAACCCCAATAAACTATCAAACATTTTATATGTGTTAGCATTTTCTGCTGGTTTACATAAAAATCAATACTTTTATAATGGTAGGACCCAACCCTAGTGATTTAGTGAAAGTGATATTTACTGTGGAATAAAACAGAAATACCATTAGCTCTCAAAGCCAAATTCCATTAGAGAGAGCTAGAAGCAAAATAATTACTATTATTTAGACGTGTGACTACCAAAGCATCTGATATCCCAACTTATCTTTAGCACTGACTGTAATAGCAATAAATTCCTTTTCTGGAAAAATGGTTGGAAGGCGAGGCAGGCAGTGTTTGAACAGATACATGGCTCACAGTGCATTCACTCCTCTGCTTCCTTCTTTATGTGTCCAGGCTCAGATAACATGAGTCAAACCGAGAAAATAAAGTTGTCAGAGCCACACCAAGAATAAAATGGCAATGCAGTAAATGATATTGTAATAGAGATGTTTCTGGACAGACGGTAGTGACACGAGTGGTAAACATAGCATAATGTATAAACTTCTCAAATCCCTGTGCTGTTTACCTGAAACCAATGTGACATTGTATGTCAACCATACTGAAAAAAAAAAGAATAAAATGGTAATATGTGATCAAAAACTTAAAAACTTAGCCAGTAACAGGTCAGGGAACCCAGGAGCACTCAGTTGAATCAACATATCTATGTGACATCTACCTGTGCGAACAAGGTTGAAACCATTCGAAAATTTTATCAAAGATGCGTCCCTTTAAAAATAAATGTCAATATAAAGTTGTTTAAAACTGATGCATTCAATGCCAGAGTGTACTTTGATACACTTTTGACAAAATCGTTTATAATATTTAGTCAAAATCAATGTGTTTCATTGAAATTTCTCATAGTTCATTCAATTTCAAATATCAAGGAATGTGACTGAAAGGGAAGCCTCAATTTTTGAATACATAAGAGAAGTTACACAAAACTACGTAACTTTCTTCTTGGTCATATCGTAAAACATATGGATGGTTAATTTATACACAGTATTATTTATTATTGTTTATAAGATTCTGTTTTGGGTTTGTTTAAAACATCACTCACCACAAGTAAGATCAAACTGAACTGTCCTCACAGAAAGAGACGGTTGATGGGGCACCCGGGTGGCTCAGTCAGTTAAGCGTCTGACTTCATTTCAGGTCATGATCTCGCAGTTCGTGAGTTCGAGCCCCTCGTCAGGCTCTATGCTGACAGCTCAGAGCCTGGTGCCTGCTCGGGATTCTGTGTCTCCCTCTCTCTCTGCCCCGCCCCATTCTCTCTCTCTCTCTCTCTCTCTCTCTCTCTCTCTCTCTCTTTCTCAAACATAAAGATTAAAAAATATTTAAAAAAAGAAATAGCGAGTTGTTTGACCAGATGCACTTAAGCTTATTCTCCCATCTGCTCTGTCCAGTGAAATGTATGTTTCCAGAGCAGTGAGAAGACCACAGCTATGGGGAGCTGGAATTCCACCCCTCTGCCTCCTCATCTGTTACCTGAATACTCTGCAAGAAGGCCAATATCGTTTTGCCGCATAAAAATATTTGTTAAATTTTCCACCATCACGCCCCTTTCTTCTACAGGCAATTTCTATCATCAACTGTCCTAAAATAATCCTACAGCTTCAAAATTGTGCTTGGATACTTACTAACAAGAGTTTTCTAACTCAGTAAACCTTCGACATGCTTTTCCTCTGAAGTGAAATATCAGACTGTGACCATCAGAAGTCTCTTATGCTTTTAACATTAATGTGGAATTTCTAGGGATGGAAGAAGGGCTACCTTGCCTTTTCATTTTGAAATATAGAGGAGAAAGTAATGAAAGGCCACATTTGCAATTTATCTAATTTGAAATGTCAGGTAATTATGTAATAATTCTAAAATTAAATGCTGAGGTTATAGGCTCATGCTTTGGAAGTTGATAATTATATGGTTGTCCCAGACAATCCACATTGATAAAAGGAAATTTTAATAGCAAGTATGCTACAAGGGTGACTTTCTTCTTTAGCAACCTTATCTAGTATTTTCAAGACAAATAGAAACAAAAATAGAAAGTTGATAGATAGAAATCAAAATATAGGTATATGAATGTTATTATAAACTGTCACTTGAATCAATTGGCTGAGACAGACAACCATATTCCTCTGATAGAAACAATGTTGGGTTTTTTGTTTTCTTTTTTAGGAAACTACCTTAATAACCTGATAACATCTGAACTGTGGGCCCACGATATAAGGACAAAGCTAAGGGGAAAAAAGATTTAAATTCCTCTGTGTAATGAAGTAAGAGAGAATGTGGAGTTATCCACCAAGGCTTTGAGAAAGGAGTTGGGACCATAAAAGAGGAAACAGGAAGAAGGGTCAAGAAGGAGGAACTAGGCAACATGGCAGAGAGCCAGGGTTCCAAGAGGGGCATTGCTGCGCAAGAATTGTACACAAATTTCCAAGAATGATATTACAACTGAAAAATTCTTTCTACCTATGTGGTATGGCTTCTTTACTGTTCCCTAATCCTTTAGCAAAAGGCTGTTCTAGGCAGGGACACTGGCAAACTGAGCTGAGCCCCATGGAGTAGCTACACGATGGATCCAGGAAAGAGTAGTGAAAGCAACGAGTAAAGCGAGCTAATAACTGATGGGAGACAATCCCCACCTCCCACACGGACAACAGGAAGTTGCATCTTGCAGGGGTGCCAAGAGGGGAGGGAGAGGCTACATCCTGCCATCTAGAACGAAGGTCTATTTAGTCAGCAGACAAGGAAGCCATGTTGGCAGAGAAGAGGGTTCCAACCAGAACCTGAACTCTGTCTTTCCCTGGAGGTGAGAAATGTCTGGGAGTGTCGGGAAAACCAGGAATGCAGGCATGAAAGAAACCAGTCCCATTGAGGAACTATTTGAGGAACGAGTGTGCCTTTGACTTCTTGTCAGCATAGAAACATGCTCACATCCCTACCACTTAAACACACACACAAACACACTCCACTCTATCTAGGCTTTAATAACCATACTGATTTGCTCCTCATCAGAGTCCTATATCTTACAAAAGTTGCCTACAAAAATCTCTCCGCCTCCCCACCTTACATCTTCTTTTTAATCCCTAGCAACCAGCTTCCGTTATCATTGCTTCTGCAAAATTGATTTCAAGAAGTTCACAAAATGACCACCTTTGAAACTCCATACAGTGAATATCATTGAATCATTGTCTGTTTTCACATAAAGACAGAGACCTAAACAATTAGTTTTGAAAAATAAAAAAAGTTACTGATCAGGGGTTTCAATTTAACAAGTAAAGACAATTTCTTATTTACATAATGGGTTTATTTTTGTAAAAAACTGACACTAAGGGGGCACCTGGGGGGCTCAGTCGGTTAAGCTTTGACTCTTGGTTTGGCTCAGGTCACGACCTCACGCTTTGTGATTTCAAGCCTTGAGTCAGGCTCCATGCTGACAGTGTGGAGTCTACTTGGGATTCTCTCTCCCCCTCTCTCTGCCCCTTCCCTACTTGCACATGCATGCCCTCTCTCCCTCAAAATAAATAAAGAAATATTTTAAAAAAATGAATCGCCAAAGAGATATTTGGACTAAAATATAACTTTGGAAATCATGAGAGTATAGAAAATCAGTGGAAACATGTATATAACGATAGAGTCTCTCCTTTCCTGTATTTACCTTCGTCATGTGAAACTATAAGAATGTAACGTGGTTGACTAGGACTGAAGACTCTCCAAGTCTTGACGAGGAGAGAATAAAAGGGACCCAGTTGGAGCTTCAGAAGTCATGTGAAGACTACATTGCAGATGCGTCATCTACATGCATCTATAAACATTGAGAGAGAGGGGCCAGAACTAACTAATAGAACAAGTGACCTCAGAAGAACCAAAGATGATTCATAACAAAAAGGAGAAGAGTTTAAAACATCTTATTGCTGTCATCAGATCTTTGAGAGTACATTACATCCATTACAAATAAAATACAATAAAAGCCGAAGCTGTTATGACAGGAACAATCAGTAGACAAGAAAATATTCCTCAAAATGAACACTATTGGTATCAAAATTAAAAATCCCATAGAAGTTCTGGAAGAAAAACCTGAGCAAATTTCCCAGGATGTAGAGTGAAAAGGTGGAAATGGGATGGATGAGAAAAAGCAGTTGAAGACATGAACTATCGATGCAGGAGACCCAACATCCAAATAGTTTACTCAAAATGCGTTGAGATGCTCCCAGTGGCTTCTTGATTTCTTTGGAGATAAATAATGTGATCATCCTCATGCACCCCCACCTAATCAGCTGCAGAAACCTGTATTTGAGTTCAAATCAATAAATTCAATCCAATGCACTGACTTAAAGTTCTTTGGGTAAAGCCCCATCCTTTTGATTTCCTCTCTTTCCCTCTGGTCCCCCAAGATGGCAGCTGGGGGAGAAAAGGTGTGACACATCTGTGGCTTCAAGGCGGCATGAGACAGGACAAGACAGCTCTTCATATCCATGGGTGTAGCATCCCCCAGACTCTTGTTCCTCTCTACTGCAGATCCCCGGGCTTGGGGGATCCCAGGACTGCCGGTTGTTTTAGTTGACCTTATTGTGTCTCTGAGTATTCTAGAACATGCCATCGTTGTCTATTCCTGGTCTCTTTTTGGCTAAGTAAGGGCCAGGCTTGCTGGTGCTCCCCGGGTGGGGTGGCCTCACTCCAGTTCTAAAAGGCATGTGGGATTCTCTGAGTCTCCTCTTTGTATTATTCCTGGTCCTCATAGCTGGGCTTACGCTCCTGGGGCTCCTCACCCCTTGCCATAACAGGCTGGGCTTGCAACTCAGCCAACTTCCATAGGTCTTCTGGGAACTCAGTACTGTTCAGAAAATAAACCCTGGCGACCTCATCCAAACAATGCTGGGCCACTGAGCTTACCTTACTGCTGCCAACCCCCAAAGTGTTGCCTTTCCCCACGAAGTTTATTGAACACCCTGTTCTACTGGCCCAATCAAGGAATAAGCATTCACCTCAACTATTTAACATAATCTCCCCAGTGTAGCGAACCCCCCAGAGTCTCCCACCATTGTCTCCTGTATTCAACAGTCAACCTCTAGGAACCAGAGGTACAGGTTTGGGGCATCCACTCTTTTTAGTTGAACTCTTCTTTGCCCTGTTTTAGGCATATAATTCTCTACGGTCTCATCCACCCCACCTGCCTTTTGATGCATTAGAGAGATACGTAAAGCAATTTACAAAGTCTCTATCTCTCTCAGAGATCTCCAGATTTCAAGCCTGTCATTCTGCTTTGACTTCAAGTATCCCTTGTAAGTATCAGAAGCTGAATATCGTCTCATTTTTGTCTCTTTGCATTTCTACTGTAAAAATTCTAATCCTACTCCCCTAGGCAAATTGATACTTCAATTTAACCCGAGAAAGGGCCAAATGGGAGAGAATATTAATATATTTAAAAATATAAACCCCTCTTAAATTAACATACTCTCTTGAGAACCTAAAAGATTTTCTTGAACTTTAATGGTTATCTCTGGAAGTACAGCTGGGGGAGTGAGAACCGACTGGGGAATATACAGTTGTAATTTTTCTTATGCCTCATCATATGCATCACTTTAATAATGTATTTTATTTTATTTTGAGAGAAAATGAGAGTGTGAGCACAAGTGGGGGAGAGGGAGGGGCAGAGGAAGAGAGAGAGAGAAACTTAAGTGGGCTCCTCACTAAGCACGGAGCCTGATGTAGGGCTCGTTCACACGACCCTGAGATCATGACCTGAGCTGAAATCAAGAGTCAGGTGCTTAACTGACTAAGCCACCCAGTTGCCCCAATTACTTTAGTATTTTAATTAAGACGATTATACCATGGGGAACTGGGAAAATATCCATCCTATACTTTGAGCAAAGAAGATCCCTTTGTCCGACAAGAGTCACTTCTTCCATACCAGAAAGATGGTGGTAGAAAGTGGCAAACAACCTCGGTGTTCAGTGGAAATAGTGATTTCTCGGGAGATATTGATCACAGGGGAGGTCACGTGAGCATGGTGAGTAGACCCAAGGCAAAGACCCACAGAGCCTCTTCTTGAGTACAGCTGGCATAATATCCTGGCCTCATAAATAGGGGGGGCACATCTCCTGACATTCAAGCTGGTAAGGGCTGCTGCTTCTATAGTTTGAGTTACATTCCACGCTTCCCTCTAGACTGATCTCCAAGCCCCCTGGTTATTATCCCCTCTACCCATATTATCATTCACACCTTTATCATCTCTCACCTTACTCAACAGGCTGTTTGCCATTTCATGCCTTGTCTGCAGCTCTATACCTGCCACCCTCATTGGCAATGAAAGAATAAATGAACAAATGGCTACTGATTTTGATTCACTAAAATCTATTTGCCCTTGCTTGGGGAAGATGGCGGCGTAGGAGGACGCTGGGCTCACCGCGCGTCCTGCTGATCACTTAGATTCCACCTACACCTGCCTAAATAACCCAGAAAACCGCCAGAGGATTAGCAGAACGGAGTCACCGGACCCAAGTGCAGACGAGAGGCCCACGGAAGAGGGTAGGAAGGGCGGCGAGGCGGTGCGCGCTCCACGGACTGGCGGGAGGGAGCCGGGGCGGAGGGGCGGCTCGCCGGCCAAACAGAGCCCCCGAGTCCGGCTTGCAAAAGCGGAGGGGCCTGACGGACTGTGTTCCGACAGCAAGCGCGACTTAGCGTCTGGGAGGTCATAAGTTAACAGCTCTGCTCGGAAAGCGGGAAGGCTGGAGGACAAAGGGAGGGTGAGCTGCGGAGCCCCCGGACGACAGAGCTCAGTTTGGCGGGGAACAAAGGCGCTCGCCAGCGCCATCTCCCCCGCCCATCCCCCAGCCAAAATCCCAAAGGGAACCGGTTCCGGCCAGGGAAATTGCTCGCTCCGCGCAAACACCCAACTCTGTGCTTCTGCGGAGCCAAACCTCCAGCAGCGGATCTGACTCCCTCCGGCTGCCACAGGGCCCCTCCTGAAGTGGATCACCTAAGGAGAAGCGAGCTAAGCCTGCCCCCCCTGCCGCCGTGCACCTTGCCTTCCCACCCCAGCTAATACGCCAGATCCCCAGCATCACAAACCTGGCAGTGTGCAAGTAGCCCAGACGGGCCACGCCACCCCACAGTGAATCCCGCCCCTAGGAGAGGGGAACAGAAGGCACACACCAGTCTGACTGTGGCCCCAGCGGTGGGCTGGGGGCAGACATCAGGTCGGACTGCGGCCCCGCCCACCAACTCCAGTTATACACCACAGCACAGGGGAAGTGCCCTGCAGGCCCTCACCACACCAGGGACTATCCAAAATGACCAAGCGGAAGAATTCCCCTCAGAAGAATCTCCAGGAAATAACAACAGCTAATGAGCTGATCAAAAAGGATTTAAATAATATAACAGAAAGTGAATTTAGAATAATAGTCATAAAATTAATCGCTGGGCTGGAAAACAGCATACAGGACAGCAGAGAATCTCTTGCTACAGACATCAGGGGACTAAGGAACAGTCACGAGGAGCTGAAAAACGCTTTAAAGGAAATGGAAAACAAAATGCAAACCACCACGGCTCGGATGGAAGAGGCAGAGGAGAGAATAGGTGAACTAGAAGATAAAGTTATGGAAAAAGAGGAAGCTGAGAAAAAGAGAGATAAAAAAATCCAGGAGTATGAGGGGAAAATTAGAGAACTAAGTGATACACTAAAAAGAAATAATATACGCATAATTGGTATCCCAGAGGAGGAAGAGAGAGGGAAAGGTGCTGAAGGGGTACTTGAAGAAATAATAGCTGAGAACTTCCCTGAACTGGGGAAGGAAAAAGGCATTGAAATCCAAGAGGCACAGAGAACTCCCTTCAGACGTAACTTGAATCGATCTTCTGCACGACATATCATAGTGAAACTGGCAAAATACAAGGATAAAGAGAAAATTCTGAAAGCAGCAAGGGGTAAACGTGCCCTCACATATAAAGGGAGACCTATAAGACTCGTGACTGATCTCTCTTTTGAAACTTGGCAGGCCAGAAAGAATTGGCACGAGATTTTCAGGGTGTTAGACAGCAAAAATATGCAGCCGAGAATCCTTTATCCAGCAAGTCTGTCATTTAGAATAGAAGGAGAGATAAAGGTCTTCCCAAACAAACAAAAACTGAAGGAATTTGTCACCACTAAACCAGCCCTACAAGAGATCCTAAGGGGGACCCTGTGAGACAAAGTACCAGAGACATCACTACAAGCATAAAACAGACAGACATCACAATGACTCTAAACCCGTATCTTTCTATAATAACACTGAATGTAAATGGATTAAATGCGCCAACCAAAAGACATAGGGTATCAGAATGGATAAAAAAACAAGACCCATCTATTTGCTGTCTACAAGAGACTCATTTTAGACCTGAGGACACCTTTAGATTCAGAGTGAGGGGATGGAGAACTATTTATCATGCTACTGGAAGCCAGAAGAAAGCTGGAGTAGCCATACTTATATCAGACAAACTAGACTTTAAATTAAAGGCTGTAACAAGAGATGAAGAAGGACATTATATAATAGTTACAGGGTCTATCCATCAGGAAGAGCTAACAATTATAAATGTCTATGCGCCCAATACCGGAGCCCCCAAATATATAAAACAATTACTCATAAACAGAAGCAACCTTATTGATAAGAATGTGGTAATTGCTGGGGACTTTAACACCCCACTTACAGAAATGGATAGATCATCTAGACACACGGTCAATAAAGAAACAAGGGCCCTGAATGAGACACTGGATCAGATGGACTTGACAGATATATTTAGAACTCTGCATCCCAAAGCAACAGAATATACTTTCTTCTCGAGTGCACATGGAACATTCTCCAAGATAGATCATATACTGGGTCACAAAACAGCCCTTCATAAGTTTACAAGAATTGAAATTATACCATGCATACTTTCAGACCACAATGCTATGAAGCTTGAAATCAACCACAGGAAAAAGTCTGGAAAACCTCCAAAAGCATGGAGGTTAAAGAACACCCTACTAACGAATGAGTGGGTCAACCAGGCAATTAGAGAAGAAATCAAAAAATATATGGAAACAAACGAAAATGAAAATACAACAATCCAAACGCTTTGGGACGCAGCGAAGGCAGTCCTGAGAGGAAAATACATTGCAATCCAGGCCTATCTCAAGAAACAAGAAAAATCCCAAATACAAAATCTAACAGCACACCTAAAGGAACTAGAAGCAGAACAGCAAAGGCAGCCTAAACCCAGCAGAAGAAGAGAAATAATAAAGATCAGAGCAGAAATAAACAATATAGAATCTAAAAAAACTGTAGAGCAGATCAATGAAACCAAGAGTTGGTTTTTTGAAAAAATAAACAAAATTGACAAACCTCTAGCCAGGCTTCTCAAAAAGAAAAGGGAGATGACCCAAATAGATAAAATCATGAATGAAAATGGAATTATTACAACCAATCCCTCAGAGATACAAACAATTATCAGGGAATACTATGAAAAATTATATGCCAACAAATTGGACAACCTGGAAGAAATGGACAAATTCCTGAACACCCACACGCTTCCAAAACTCAATCAGGAGGAAATAGAAAGCTTGAACAGACCCATAACCAGCGAAGAAATTGAATCGGTTATCAAAAATCTCCCAACAAATAAGAGTCCAGGACCAGATGGCTTCCCAGGGGAGTTCTACCAGACGTTTAAAGCAGAGATAATACCTATCCTTCTCAAGCTATTCCAAGAAATAGAAAGGGAAGGAAAACTTCCAGACTCATTCTATGAAGCCAGTATTACTTTGATTCCTAAACCAGACAGAGACCCAGTAAAAAAAGAGAACTACAGGCCAATATCCCTGATGAATATGGATGCAAAAATTCTCAATAAGATACTAGCAAATCGAATTCAACAGCATATAAAAAGCATTATTCACCATGATCAAGTGGGATTCATTCCTGGGATGCAGGGCTGGTTCAACATTCGCAAATCAATCAACGTGATACATCACATTAACAAAAAAAAAGAGAAGAACCATATGATCCTGTCAATCGATGCAGAAAAGGCCTTTGACAAAATCCAGCACCCTTTCTTAATAAAAACCCTGGAGAAAGTCGGGATAGAAGGAACATACTTAAAGATCATAAAAGCCATTTATGAAAAGCCCACAGCTAACATCATCCTCAACGGGGAAAAACTGAGAGCTTTTTCCCTGAGATCAGGAACACGACAGGGATGCCCACTCTCACCGTTGTTGTTTAACATAGTGCTGGAAGTTCTAGCATCAGCAATCAGACAACAAAAGGAAATCAAAGGCATCCAAATTGGCAAAGATGAAGTCAAGCTTTCGCTTTTTGCAGATGACATGATATTATACATGGAAAATCCGATAGACTCCACCAAAAGTCTGCTAGAACTGATACATGAATTCAGCAAAGTTGCAGGATACAAAATCAATGTACAGAAATCAGTTGCATTCTTATACACTGACAATGAAGCAACAGAAAGACAAATAAAGAAACTGATCCCATTCACAATTGCACCAAGAAGCATAAAATACCTGGGAATAAATCTAACCAAAGATGTAAAGGATCTGTATGCTGAAAACTATAGAAAGCTTATGAAGGTAATTGAAGAAGATTTAAAGAAATGGAAAGACATTCCCTGCTCATGGATTGGAAAAATAAATATTGTCAAAATGTCAATACTACCCAAAGCTATCTACACATTCAATGCAATCCCAATCAAAATTGCACCAGCATTCTTCTCGAAACTAGAACAAGCAATCCTAAAATTCATATGGAACCACAAAAGGCCCCGAATAGCCAAAGGAATTTTGAAGAAGAAGACCAAAGCAGGAGGCATCACAATCCCAGACTTTAGCCTCTACTACAAAGCTGTCATCATCAAGACAGCATGGTATTGGCACAAAAACAGACACACAGACCAATGGAATAGAATAGAAACCCCAGAACTAGACCCACAAACGTATAGCCAACTCATCTTTGACAAAGCAGGAAAGAACATCCAATGGAAAAAAGACAGCCTCTTTAACAAATGGTGCTGGGAGAACTGGACAGCAACATGCAGAAGGTTGAAACTAGACCACTTTCTCACACCATTTACAAAAATAAACTCAAAATGGATAAAGGACCTAAATGTGAGACAGGAAACCATCAAAACCTTAGAGGAGAAAGCAGGAAAAGACCTCTCTGACCTCAGCCGTAGCAATCTCTTACTCGACACATCCCCAAAGGCAAGGGAATTAAAAGCAAAAGTGAATTACTGGGACCTTATGAAGATAAAAAGCTTCTGCACAGCCAAGGAAACAACCAACAAAACTAAAAGGCAACCAACGGAATGGGAAAAGATATTTGCAAATGACATATCGGACAAAGGGCTAGTATCTAAAATCTATAAAGAGCTCACCAAACTCCACACCCAAAAAACAAATAACCCAGTGAAGAAATGGGCAGAAAACATGAATAGACACTTCTCTAAAGAAGACATCCAGATGGCCAACAGGCACATGAAAAGATGTTCAGCGTCGCTCCTTATCAGGGAAATACAAATCAAAACCACACTCAGGTATCACCTCACACCAGTCAGAGTGGCCAAAATGAACAAATCAGGAGACTATAGATGCTGGAGAGGATGTGGAGAAACGGGAACCCTCTTGCACTGTTGGTGGGAATGCAAATTGGTGCAGCCGCTCTGGAAAGCAGTGTGGAGGTTCCTCAGAAAATTAAAAATAGACCTACCCTATGACCCAGCAATAGCACTGCTAGGAATTTACCCAAGGGATACAGGAGTACTGATGCATAGGGGCACTTGTACCCCAATGTTCATAGCAGCACTCTCAACAATAGCCAAATTATGGAAAGAGCCTAAATGTCCATCAACTGATGAATGGATAAAGAAATTGTGGTTTATATACACAATGGAATACTACGTGGCAATGAGAAAAAATGAAATATGGCCTTTTGTAGCAACGTGGATGGAACTGGAGAGTGTGATGCTAAGTGAAATAAGCCATACAGAGAAAGACAGATACCATATGGTTTCACTCTTATGTGGACCCTGAGAAACTTAACAGGAACCCATGGGGGAGGGGAAGGAAAAAAAAAAAAAAAGAGGTTAGAGTGGGAGAGAGCCAAAGCATAAGAGACTGTTAAAAACTGAGAACAAACTGAGGGTTGATGGGGGGTGGGAGGGAGGGGCGGGTGGGTGATGGGTATTGAGAAGGGCACCTTTTGGGATGAGCACTGGGTGTTGTATGGAAACCAATTTGTCAATAAATTTCATATAAAAAAAAAAAATCTATTTGGGATTCTCCAGCCTCATATCCTCCTCATTACTCAACCAAGAAAAATAATTTTCATTATAAAGCATTTCTTCAGTACTTGAAACTTTGTTTCCCTACTACAGAGGCAAAATTTTACTTAATTGGTAATATGCATATTTTAAATCATGTTAGGGGCGCCTGGGTGGCTCAGTCAGTTGAGCATCCAACTTCGGCTCAGATCATGATCTCACGGTTTGGGGGTTCGAGCCCCACGTCGGGCTGTGTGCTGACAGCTCAGAGCCTGGAGCTTGCTTCAGATTCTGTGTCCCCCTCTCTCTCTCTTCCCCTCCCCTACTCACACTCTGTCTCTCTCTCAATAATAAATGAGCATTGAAAATTAAAAAAAATCATGTTAGCATATTTTCAAGCCTTACACATGCCATTCATTAAATTATTTTTTTTATTTTTCATTTTATTTTTATGTTTATTTACTTTTTGAGAGAAAGAGAGAGATAGAGGCATGAGCAGGGGAGGGGCATAGAGAGGGAGACACAGAATCCGAAGCAGTCTCTGGCCCTGAGCCGTCAGCACAGAGCCCAACACGGGGCTTGAACTCACAGACCGCGAGATCATGAACTGAGCTGAAGTCGGATGCTCAACCGACTGAGCCACCCAGGCGCCCCTAAATTAGTTACCTCAGTACATAGATATTTCTGCAGTTTTCTAGATCATTAACTCCCCCAAATAATTCATTTGACCAATTCATATATAATTTGAGTAAAGGGAAAAAAATGCATCCCAACCAATTGTTTAAGTGGTAAGATAAATAAAACAGCTGCTTCTGAAGAATTATAGTATATACCTCACAGATATATAGTATATACCTTATCTTGTTTGGAAATAAAATTATTTCTCTAAGTCCTTGCTAAATAGTAATGTTTTATAGCGAAAGAGTGGAATGACTTTATAAGAGGACAGGAAATAACTCAGCAGACATTTGAATAAAAATATACTTTGAAGGTATAGAAATTATTGTTCCAGGGGCACCTGGGTGACTCAGCCGGTTAAGCATCCGACTCCTGGTTTTAGCTCAGGTCATGATCTCACGGTTCGTTAGTTGGAGCCGCACACCAGGCTCTGTGCTGACAGTGCGGAACCTGCTTGGGATTCTCTCTCTCTCTCCCTCCCTCTCTCTCTGCTCCTTCCCACTTCCTCTGTCTCTCTCAAAATCAATAAATAAGTATGAAAAAAAACCAGAAATTGTTATTCCATTAAATTCTGCCCACCCCTGCAGGTACACAACATCACATGGCCAATCTCTTGCTCTCCTCCCCCTGCTGTCTCTCTCTCTCTCTCTCTCTCTCTCTCTCTCTGAGGTCCCTAATTCCACATTTGGAATTCCCCTGTGAATTTAAGAAAGAATTCTCAAAAGGGCTGGATTTGGGGAATTGATATTATCAGTAATATTCATAGAACGAAATACATAGAGGTGTTTTCAGAGCTACATCCAGCTACAAAATTAGTCACTAGACTTGCTGGCAAATTATCAAATCATGAGTCCTGATTACAGGACAGAAATATAACCTTATTGACTCATTACTCACAGAGAAAAGGAATCAAAGGCTTTAAGCTTCCCTGATGAAAAGGGTTTTTTCCATACTCTATTCAGTTTCAAAACAATATTTGGCCAGGTGATTTTTTTTTTATCTGTTAGTATGATAGTTCTTATTTTTACAGGCCACCCTGACCAATTCTTTTTTGCCAGCACAGGGATTAACGAGTACTTGTGATAGTTAACGGCTCTCCCAAACAATCAGCAAAGCGGACAACTGTAGAGTAATTTACATGCCTTGAAATCTCTGACCTACAAAACCATGAGTTCATCCAACTCTGACATCATGAAATAATACTATTCTTTTTATCAGTGAAATCATTTGGTTCCTTCTAAACCCTACCCTCCCACGTTTGCCATCAAGTATTCTATGAAACGTGTGAATTATTACAAAGAGATTTTCTTTAAAAAATAATTAGAAGAGTAACATGCAAGCTCTTTTGCTCTGCCATGCAAATGAACCTAGCAATTATTGAATTAAGCATGGCATTCTTTTCACCTTCCCTGAATAGTCTAGATGAGGCCGTCTCTTCTTCAGAGAGGAAAATCCAGTTCAGAACAATGACATCCGCTGATCAATATGTGGGTGAAGAAAACAAAAAAACAAAAACTCTGAGACTTAAAATACATGAACTGAATCATCTGACGCCTGAAATGGAATCATCTAAACAGAGAAATAGCAATTCTTATGAAAATCTAGTAGGTTTGAAATTGGAGCTGAATCAGGTACCTTGCTGTAACTTACTGAGCATTTGTCTTGAAAACTAATTAGAAGATCTGGAGATAGTACTTGGTATTCGTAACATGTCCCAGAAGCCTTTGTGTTAGTTCTTTCGATTCCAACCTCCCATTTGGAAGCAATCCAGAATCTAACAATCAGACAAGCTTGACTCACCAAGATTCACTTTCTCCATGTATATCACTCAGTGAGAACGTGAGAGCAATAACGCGGTGAATGGGGTGAGAGACAGACAGTAAGAGAAGGCATTCTATGACAATGACAGTAAAACAGCTCTCCCTCAAGAGTGCATTCAGCTCTTTATAAAACAAATGTGTTGTTCCTCTGCTTTTGTGCACAGATATGTCTTTAAACAGGCAAGAGAAACCACACCGAGTAACTGGAAATCAATCATGTCAACATTACACCCTGCTTATTTCTAAACCACCGGCTGGAATTCAGCTAACCTAAACTCGATGGCATGTTCGCATAACAGCTGGCAACATGAATTAAAAAAAAAGGGGGGGGTGAATCTGAGAGTAATGAAAATGAAAATACAGCCGATGACATTGCTCTAAGTTTTGACAGACGTTTTGGGTCAGCATAACATGTGAGCTCAGAAATGAAGTTCCAGCCATGTACCTTTCAGAAAAAGACTTCCCGTATAAATAAAGTTGTTATAGAAAATGACTAGCCCCATCACACCCTAAGCATCTTGGCCAATAAGAAACTGAACATTAATGGAAACTGACTATTCCTTACACGTCGCCATGAGCTAATAGACGAAACATCCAAGGCATCTGGAATTCCTTGCTCTGCGACGGGCTGTCATACAGTTTATCATCCCGGGACCCATCTGACATGGCTGGTGCTCTTAAAAGCCCCAGTAATTCTGCTGCTGAACTAAAATTCCATTTGGAGCAACAGAAGCAGCATCTGCTGACCACCAGGACAGGTGGAAAGAGACTGGGCTTGAACAAAACTACTTATCACGCCCCAATAATATACGCAGAAGAGGAGAACAGGACGGGCGCATTATTTTTAAATCGTGTCTGGCCAGCATGTCAGTATTGATTGAAGAATCCAGCAGCAGAGAAAAGATAGTCAGGTCCGCGTTCAGAGATGAAGGGGCAGTTATCCACTCTATTTCTTGTCAACTGGCTGGACCAGTCTCTAGTTTTTAGGACAAATAGCAATAGAAATTGTGAGCATCTTATATGGTACCTCCAAAGAAAATGTCACCGCCACCCCCCCAACAAACACTGAAAACAAAAAACAAACAAACAAACAAAAAAAAACAAAACCCAAACAACCCAAGAAAAACGAACAGTCTTCCCTCCCTTCACGTAGAAAGGCAATCTGATGTGCAAATGTTTTCTCCTAAGTGATGGAATGTGCAGTCGTGCACCAGCAACCGGGTGCTGAATATCAACGTGCCTGTTCTGGAAGAAACTGCGCTGGGGTTGGACAGAGCACACTGTTAGAAAGAGAGGCGCTTCAGTCCATGAGGGGAGGCCGTGCACTCCATTTCAGAAGACGGGGGTTTATCTTCCAGCGTAGGCCTTTGATGTGATTCATATGCTAACAATATCAGCTTTTCCTCACAGTCCTCAATACACAGGGAATAAAAGACATCATTTGCTGACCTGAGGCTCCATGCTTTCCGTCCAGCATGCGGATCAACAATCTGCATTCAGCTTCCACAGCTAAGCCACCGCATAACCTTTAAATTGTTCTTTTAGCACTTGAAGATTCCGGTCACAATAATTTGCCGTTTTATAGAATAAAATGATGAAACCAAGTATTCTAACTGTATTTTCCCTCCACTCCTAAAATGTCGCTTCAGGGCCCCGAGGGCTCCTTTCATCTCATCTGAGCGCTGGCATGTGATGTGATTGTTAACATAGCTGGCCACCAGATGAAGTGAATTATCTAAACTGCCAAAGTTCCCACTTTCTTTCCAATTTAAACATCAGTTTAACACAGAAACTGAAGGGTATTATGAAAGCTTTAATATGAGCCATTTCAGACATGAGAAAAGAAATTACTGGAAGGGTTTTGCAAATAGCTACACAAATATGCAATTTTTGAACCTAAAGATGAGTCAGGAAAACGAATGGAACAACAGCGTGTCCATGGTACGTGCTCTAGCCAACAGTGATGGCGAAGAGCCTCTTTGTCTCACATAAACATGCTTTTCAGAACAGGGAAGGATTTGACCAAAGAAAATAACCTGGGTGAACCTGTTAGGTCATTAACTAAATACGGTGACCAACAGCAAAGTAAAGCCTTCTGATTTAAAACATTTCGAAGTGCATTGTCAACGTGGACCGTCTGGAATGTTTTTAATAGTCTCCGCCGGGTTATTAGGGGCCTTTTCAATAGATGACTCACTTTTCTCATGGAAATGGTTTTCTCCATCCGGATCACTAGCTGTTAACAGAATGCGCAAGCATATGTCCTGCATATCTCTTTGAAAATGAGACCACTTCATAGCTAATTCATGACAAGAGAAACTGATGCTTTCTCACACAAAACAGAGCACTCCCTAGTATATTCCACATAAATTAAAGCATACAGATTTAAACCAAAAGGATATGAAGTATTAGCGATCTTTTTAAGCCTTCACAATATAAATGACATTAACATGCAAAATACCTAAAGAGATGTATTCCAACTCTACAAATTTGCCCTTATCAAAATATGAGAGTGGAAGACTTGAAATAATATTTGGGAAGTCATAATTAACTAAGATTTGATAACACGGAAGTTGAATACGTACGATTTTGCTAGCCAAACACATTCCTGAAAGTTAACAACATTATCACAGGTTTTCCTCTAGAAAATAGTATTACTTAGAGTTGATTCATGATCTAGATAGACAGATGGATGATAGATAGATAGATAGATAGATAGATATAGATGATAGATAGATAGAGTTAGCCCTTTTGTCTATACAGAACGGCTCCAATCACCATTTCCACCTTAAAAGTATAATTTGGGAAAGTGCAAGACTATTAAAAATATATGCATTGATTGAACAAAACATTAATTACACTCTAGATAAAAGTAAACAGGATATTACCATATAAGGATTGCATGGCTCTTCCCATATGGATTGCACAGGGAATATTATTGACAAATCCAGAACAACCATATGCAATGGTCAATAGCAATTCCAAATATAAAATACTAATACAGTATTTAATACATTTAAAACAAGCTGCACACCAAATGATCAAGCAATTTACCGAAGATTAGCATTTAAGAAACAACACTACACATACCATACGCACCTGTTAATGATTTATTGTTTACATTGGCGACATTCATGAGATTGATCTTATGTTAAAAACAAGTTTTAAGAAAATTTTCTCGCCCAGCTCTCTTTGTGGTAAATTAAAGGAAAATTATAGTGGCGTCTGGGTGGCTCAGTCGGTTAAGCATGTGACTTCGGCTCAGGTCATGATCTCATGGATCGTGGTTTCAAGCCCCACATCGGGCTCTGAGCTGTCAGCACAGATTCTGCTGACCTGTTTCGGATTCTGCGTCTCCCTCTCTCTCTCTGCCCCTCCCCTGCTCATGCTCTTTCTCTCTGTCTCTCAAAAATGAATAAAAGCTTTAAAAAATGTTTTTTAAATAAAGGAAAATTATAGAACCAACCTGGCCAAAAGGACCTTTGAGATCATGTAATTTCATTTTAAATGGAAAAACTGAGGCCCTGAAATGTCAAGTTGCTCGCCCAAGATTACAAAGTCCAGAAATGGCAGAGTCCCAGGTCTCCTGGTTCCCAGGCCAGGCCCAAAATGAAAGCTACCCTAATTTGCTCATATTTACTGAGAACACATATATATTTTTAAATCTTCTTAGGCTCCTCTGTTGTCCAACACATCATCTGCAAAAACATCCAACTCTGGGTCTGACAGTGTAACAAACCGATCCTTCCCCAGGGTGATTTCACTGACAATGACTCACACTTCCCTTGGACTCACTGGGGAACACAAGGAGGTTGACCTCAATAGAAAAACAGACATGGCTCCATGAAAGTCATAACAGAGACTAAAAGTGTTTAATCCTAAAATGGGTTCCATGGAGAACGCCTTAAAAAAAGGATGTTCTGTTCTTCCTCCAGAGCATTTTGAGAAACGTTCCAAACATATGCCAAAGCCTCCTCCCCTCTGCCGCCAGCCATAACTGGAAAGTGAAGAGGAACAAGCCTAAAAATTAAAGCAGAATGTGTTGCTCTCAAGTACACACTTCAACATTACGTAGCTCTCCAACCCTCCCCCCTTATAGCCCATCTGCCCCCAAGAAGAGCCTCCCCCCGGACCCACCACTCCTGAAAAGTGTTAAACCAAATCACTCAAGTGAAACTCCAGACATATACCCAGAAATAAAATATCAACTTTAAAGAAATCTGGCCACTCAACATGCACTTTTTTCCCCCAACAGAACCTTAGGAACTTTCTCAACACGGAAATGTCAAATATCCCAACAGATTCTTAGTAGTAAACCAGGACAATAACTGTTTCCTCTTGAACGTCGTTTTCATTTCAAGGCAAACACAGCTCCAGCGTAGGACATTGCCTCAAAGACGGGATGATGATAGGAATTCAGGCTGTTCAAAATGAACAACTTGAACATTCACACCAGGAAGCCTCCAGTTGGGGATGTGGGAGGGAGAAAGTTAATTTTTACAGTATTACCAAAACAGACCATTTTTATGTTTATTACACAAGGACTGGGTCTCCTATGGATTATGGAAATTGGGGATCCCTTATAAGGCTTAAGAGAACTTGTCATTAAGTTATAAAATCATTCCCCAGCCATCTCATAATTCGATATCCAATATTGTTCATAAGGTTCCGAGTGCCATCATTAACCAGATATATAAAAGGACTCTGCTCCCAGATTAATCACGCTAACCCCTTCCCTGGCTCATTAAACCCTACTTTTCCTTCGAGCCAGTCATAGAGAAATTATCCTGTGTTATTTTAACTTTCAGTAAGACATTTTGAATACATTCAATATAGTACAAAGAAATATCTATAGGAGCCAAGCTACATATTATCCGTGTTGTTGTTCATTGTCACTTCGTAAAAAAGAAAGAAAGAAAGAAAGAAAGATCAATAAACCTGAGAGTGTAGGGATTATATGAGTAACGTATGTACCCACCTTGTCCACTAACATGTTGTAATAGCTACACAAACCAAATTTAATATTAATCATCATTAATGGGACACTGACCAGTTTACATACTGGTGGCACTGCCATCTAGGCAATGAGATTTCCCAGACCAGCAATAGCTGTTGAATCTCTCTTTGACATGGCATATAGTTACTACACTCTGGATTTCTTTTTTTTTTAACAGATTATTATTTTTTTTTTTAAATTTTTTTTTTCAACGTTTATTTATTTTTGGGACAGAGAGAGACAGAGCATGAACGGGGGAGGGGCAGAGAGAGAGGGAGACACAGCATCGGAAACCAGGCTCCAGGCTCTGAGCCATCAGCCCAGAGCCCGACGCGGGGCTCGAACTCACGGACCGCGAGATCGTGACCTGGCTGAAGTCGGACGCTTAACCGACTGCGCCACCCAGGCGCCCCCAGATTATTATTTTTTTAAGTTTATTTATTGTGAGAGAGACAGAGACAGCATGAGTGGAGGAAGGGCATAGAGAGAGGGGGAGAGAGAGAATCCCAAGCAGGCACCATGCTGCCAGCATGGAGCCCGACATGGGGCTCGAACCCACGAAACTGTGAGATCACGACCTCAGCCGGAAAACAAGTGTTGGACGCTTAATCGAATGAGCCACCCAGGTACCCCTACACTCTGGATTTCCTAAAGTCAAAGTCCACAGGGCAACAGTGAAATTATAGGTCTGGATTTAGCCATGTAGAATGGCTAAATACTCCTTGGATTCAGACACCTGGGAATGGAAAGGAACCAGGCTCTCGTGAGAGTTCAGTTACAAGTATCTTCTCGGTGCATTCTCCAGATCAGTTGTGATACACCTTCGGACTGACCATACTGGATTTCCTCAAAGAAATATTGACCAATAAGCATTGCCTCGTCATGGAGAAGTGGCAGTTTAGGAAACTTCTCTGAAATAGGATCTAAGAAGAGAGCTATTATGGATAAACATGGATTCTTACTGCCACCTGTGCTTGGGTTTGACGGATGCAACATTGCATCAAGACAATTTGTTCTGAATATTGTTATAATAATTCACTTTGGGCTGTCATGGGAGATAGAGAAGAGACGTCTCTAAATTCACCAAATTGCTTGGCAAAAGAGAAAAAGGAAACTAGTCAACCTGAATGGTCTGTATATAATTATCTACCTCCTTGCTGCTTGAAGTGTGTGTCCAGGGATCAGCACTGTTACCATCACCTGAGAACATGTTAAAAATGCAGAATCTCAGGTACCACCAGAGTTCTCAAAGCAGAATCCATTTTTTAACAAGATCCCCGGGTGATTTATGTGGACGCTGAATTGTGAAAAGCACTGACGTAGCGGTATTCATGAAGGTAGGCCAAAGAGAAGAATTAAACCCAATTCATTATCTTTATATCTTTCCTGTGTTTCGTGGAAAATGTCAACTTGATATATATCGTCTAAAGTCCCAGGGCCGAACGAAGGATCTCCTTGACACCACTCGAGAAACCTGTTCTCTCAGACCCTCAAATCGTCAAATATTTTGAAACAGATAATAGAAGGCGGAGAGTCAACAGATCCAATCACTAGCTCTCTCTTGCCTGCATTTCTGTGTCCTTGGGTCAATCCATTTCTCTTTCTGTGTCCATTCTGTACTTGCTGTGCAGGGTTCTTGGGAATTCAACGCTGGACAAAGCAGACATGGGCTCTTTGCTTTAGTTCCTCATACATAAGCACAAGGCAAAAATGAGTACAGATAAAAAATTTCATGGAAAGTTCGAAGAGCAGGAAGCAATGGCTGAGTGTGGTGCAGGATATATGGTTGCTCTTCTGGGGAGATAACCCAGCGTGAGAAGACTTGTATGATTGGTTCGGAAGTTTGATCGCAGGCAAAGGGGAGCCCCTGCTAGAGGTTGGGGATGCGAATGACGTGAGAACGAACGGAATTTTAGAGTTCTTTCCCCGACACCGATTAGAAGTCCATATTTAAGAGAGAAGGGGCTGAACACAGGGTATCCAGTTAGGAGGATGTAGAAGTAAACCAGTGAAGAGAAGGTGAGATCCGAAAGTGGGAGAAAGGGCTGATGTGGGAATAGTAGGGCTTCAAAATGAAGGCAAGTGTGTGTACAGGGAAAGGGGTAGCAGTGGGGGGTGATGAGTAGAAGAAGGAGGAGGTGTAGACAAGGCCAAAGTTTCCAGGAGAAAATACTCCCTCTTTTTTTTTTTAATGTCTACTTATTTTTTTTTAATTTTTTTTTACCGTTTATTTATTTTTGAGACAGAGAGAGACAGAGCATGAACAGGGGAGGGGCAGAGAGAGAGGGAGACACAGAATCTGAAACAGGCTCCAGGCTCTGAGTGGTCAGCACAGAGCCTGACACGGGGCTCGAACTCACGGACCGCGAGATCGTGACCTGAGCCGAAGTCGGACGCTTAACCGACTGAGCCACCCAGGCACCCCAATGTCTACTTATTTTTGAGACACAGAGCGGGGGAGGGGCAGAGAGAAAGGGAGACAGAGTATCCAAAGCAGCCTCCTTTCTATCAGTGCTGAGCCCCATGAGGGCTTGAACTCACAGACTGTGAGATCGTTACCTGCAGGGTCATGACCTGGGCCGAAGTCGGACATTTAACCGCCCGAGCCACCCCTCCAAGTAGAAATTTCTAGCAGGAGTTGAAAAGAAGGATGAGGCTGTTAAGTGGGAAAGAGAACACGGTAGGAGGAGCGGGTTCTGGAGCAAGAAAGGACAAGAGATCACCAACCACCAAGCATGGGAGCTTTGAGAGACCTGAGGATATTTTAAGGGTGATGCCGGGAGACAGGACAGTATGAGGATGTGCTCCTCAGGCAAGATGACAGATCAAGGACAAACAGTAAATCCTCCTAGCTAGACTCAAAATGGAACAAACGTGCTGACAGTGTGAAGAGCCCAGATCTGGAAGGAAAGACTTCTGACGACGGCGTGTGACATTCCAGGAGGAACAGCAAGAAGTCCAGTTAGCGAAGGTTCTTTCAACTCTAAGAAAAGCATGCACCTTTAAGACGCGAGGGAGAGGACACAAAACCAGAGCCACAGAGACAACGGTCACAGCACCAAGTAAACCCTCCACCAGCTGCCACGGAACAAAACGTGTTCCATAGATAGAAAGGGGGACGGCTAGAAGGGTTTTCTTCTATCTGTATTCTGTTTGATGGTGACTTGTGTTTTTGTCATTTCTAGGCTTGAGAGGTAATCATCGCAGCGCGGCTCAACTTTATATTTCTGTGGGGTCACAGAGTGTCAGATGCTCTCGTCTCTCTACAAATGATGAAACATGCTCAGAATGCCCAAAGCCCCCATTTCCCAAGAAGGGGCCCTGTCCATTAGCTCTCACTATACTGATGTGTACATGTCCCTGTGCATACTAAACACACACGGACCTCACTGAATACCAATCACTGTGCAGCCGGGACACTGGGGGGGGGGGGTTGGGTAGAATATTAGAATCCTTGGCCTATTTGATCTAGAGATTCAAAGGGAAACTGACGAACTGCAGAAAATCAGATCTGATGAAGACTTAAATGCTAAATTTTATTTAAAACCAGCACTATAGAAATACGTCAGAGCAAGACAGACATCATATGTTTTCACTCATATGTGGAACTTGAGAAGCTTAACAGAAGACCACGGGGGAAGGGAAGGGGAAAAAATAATTTCAAACAGTAAGGAAGGCAAACCATAAGAGACACTTACATACACAGAACAAACTGAGGGTGGATGGGGGGAGGGGGAGAGGGGAAAGCGGGTGAGGGGCACTGAGGAGGCCACCTGTTGGGATGAGCACTGGGTGTTGTATGTAAGTGATGAATCACGGGAATCTACCCCCAAATCCAAGAGCACACTGTATACACTCTATGGCGGCTAATTTAACAATAAATTATATTTAAAAATAAATAAAATAAAATAAAATAAAATAAAATAAAATAAAATAAAATAAAATAAAATAAGTACTATGGCGGTGCCTGGGTGGCTCAGTCAGTTAAGCACCCGCCTCTTGATCTAGATTCAGGTCACGATCTCACGTTTCGTGAGTTTTGAGCCCCGCGTCAGACTCTGCGCTGACAGCACAGAGACTGCTTGGGGTTCTGTCTCTCCCTCTCTCTGCCCCTTCCCCACTTGCACTCTCTCTCTGTCTCTCTTTCAAAATAAATAAGTAAATGTTTAGAAAAATAAAATGAGCTCTACAGTCGGTAACTTGAGTGTATTTCCCTTTGTAAATCAACTACCCAAATACACTTGCCTCTGGCAGAAGCAGCCCCAGCCTCCCTGTCCTCAGAGAGAGAGAGTTTAAGGAGCTCTCCCTGGGACATCAAATTCTGATTCAAGGACTTGGCGGCAATAAGTGACTTAAGCGGACTTAGAGAAATACGCCACGGTTTTATCTCTTGCCTACCAGCATCAGAAGCCGGCTTGGGCTGTCCCAAGTGAGAAACAGATATTTTGTCACCCACCACAAAAACCCATTACAGGCACCGAAATACTGAGGATAGTTCTGGTGGGAGATCTAAAGAAAGGACGGCCCGCGTGTGTGTTCACACACACACACACACACACACACACGCACAGTAAAGAGGAAGGGGAACCATGACAAGTTCTAAGGGCACAACGTGAGCCAGAGTTAGTGCCTTTTGCCTACTATCCATGACAAGGGACAGTGAGGAGGCGGGAACAGACAAGGAAGTAGAAGGAAGCATGAAGGTCAGCGGGGGGGGGGGGGGGGCAGAGAAGCAGATTGCGGCACAGTGCACTTGTCATTAGTTCAGAAGCGAGCAGTCATGACAGGTGAGTGTGCAAACGGCAAGTAGCTTGAACTCGTTCAGATAAACGCTACGTGTGAAACGAAGTGCCGAGGTCAGCTACGAAACTGGAGGAACTCGTTTCCACGGAGACTATTTCTCAGCCTGACATTAAGCTAACGCAGAGGCAGCAAAGGAGCCTTCCTTCCCGCTCCTTCTGCCTTCCGGCCAACGTTGCCGACTGGTCTGGTGTAGAACCCTGGAGAGAGAGGGCAGGGGGGGAACCCATGCTGGAAAGGAGTGTGTGCGTACAGAGAGAGATCTGGAGTCCTGCCTGTCCGGTTCCTAACTAACTGTGGGGCCTCGGGTAACCCACTCAGCACCCAGCCTCATTTTCCGCTTGTCATGATGAGGACTCTGAGGCACAGGGAGGTTAAGTAACGGTTTCGAGAATGTGAAACCCGAACAGGTTAGCGTTAGAGTCTGCGCTCCAGAAATGACGCTCTGTTATCAAAAGGGTCTTGGAACAAATCTGTTCAACTTCTCCATTTTACAGATGAGAAAACTGAGCCTTTCATTTGTGACGCTCTCTCTTTTCTGTCACACAGATGGCCAAGACAGTCAGCCCATTGAGGGAACCCGAGAACCTTTTTGCATCAGAAACACTCCCCGGCGTCACATGAATAATCTGGGGCTTGCCCTGAAAGTGCTTGGCACATTTTAGCCACCCACTTTCTTTTGCAGAAAGTGCAATGAGTCGTGTTATTTATTCATATCGGCTTCATAGCAGGGAAGGCATGTTAGTAAGAAAACCTGATGAATTTGCAACTGATGGTGATTGTTTTTATGCTTAATATAAAAGAATAGGAAGAGAGGAAGGGAACGAGATTTAATCAAGCAGTCATTCAGCTTGGCACTGTGCGCACTATGAATGCTGGCCAGCAACTTCTGGTCCTCACGGCCATGGAAAGGTCCTGGGGCCAGAAGGGTCTAGTAAGAGATAGTAACAACAAGATTCTTGTTTCAGAGGCTATAAATAAAATAAAAGCAATTGTATTGTTTAGTAACATTTAGTTGGCTGCGGGGAGCTAAGACGGACATTGTTACTGAAATAGAAACCTGATTACCACAGCCTTCGGAACTCACTGGAAATGTGTTGCTATTCATTGCTTTGGCAGGTAGTGACTGGCAAACTTCCTTGGTAGGAGGGCAAGTTTCTCCAGACTGAGCGGGCTGATTCAAGCTATAGGAACTTTACCCCAAACTGGCACCCACCCGCCCCCACCAGGAGGTTCTCAACTTTGGGGGAGAATTTGCCTCAGGGCACCATGCAAGCAAAGGGACAGAAAGAGGAAACAATTCCATCTAAAGAGCTGTCTGTCCCAGAACTTCCTTGGGGTAAACAATTGCAGATAAAGGAGTGTCTTCTTCTTCAAGCCTTTTCCTTCCCCCGCCTTAATATCAATCAGATCCCCCATAACAGCAGCACTGAATTTTCTAAGATGCGAGTAAGGATTCTCTAAGCAGAGACGCCAAAATCCAACTTGAGAACCTCAAGCGACACTTCCTGAAAGAAAGAAGACTCCATACTCCCTGAGCAAACCTCGCGTGACGCCTTCACACTCAGGAGCCCAATCTCCCTGCTCACCCAGGCCTTAACCACGTTACAACTCTGCAGTCTCTTTCGTCATGTTGCTCTGTCCTAGCCACTCACCTCGAGGGGACTTTCTCTCCACTGAGCCGTCCCCCTAAAGCTTCTGGATTCCAGCTTAGGGGTAACAGCAGGGGCGTGGCTGAAGCAAGACCACAGGAATACGATTCACCCAGGCCACCAGGTCCCCACCAATGCAGAAGCAGCCAGGAGGGGCCTTGGCAGGGACGCCCCGCCCGACGGCGCCCAGTCTTGCGCACCGCTGCGCCCTGCGTCTCCCACCAAGACCGGAGCGCTGCCAAGTGCTGACTCTGCCGAAGCCCAAGACCTCAGCGGGACAAGTGTGATGGAGTGATTGATTGAAATTCAGAGCGCTTTGCAGAATGATTTGTTTGACATTCCCAGTAGGAAACTCTTGTTTGTTGAACTTATTATTCATTCATGTATTCATGAAAAAAATACAATAAATGCATAATCTCTGCATAGTGCCTCAATGATCACATTGAAATGAACCCGGAGCTTTGCAGTGCTAAGCAAGGTCTTTAGCCTGCAACAGAACCGTTTTACATCGCAATATCATTAACTGTGCCTAGAGTTTACATTATGCTTATAAATCAGCAAGGGAAATTTAACCTGCATTGTAATTTAAGGTTATACAGAGAATCAGACATTAAAAATGCATATGCATAATAATAACTCCTTGCGTGACTTTATTTATTTCTTTTTGGTTTTCCTCTTACTGAGTGATTCAACAATTACTGCGTTGAGATGTAACTGAGTCTGTTCAGCTAATGTTTGTGTTTTGACTTTTTGACAAGTAGAATACAAGCCAGGGGAAATGCAGAAATGATTTCCAACCTCCTTGGGTAACTTGGGGAAATGGCTCTTTAAATAAGTTATTAGAGGAGAGGGAAGAACCTGCTCCAGTATTGGGAAAAGAGGAGCTGTCAAATGTTGTGCTTTAAAACAACATAGGACAACGGGGCGCCTGGGTGGCTCAGTCGGTTGAGTGTCCGACTTCGGCTCAAGTCATGATGTCACGGCTCGTGAGTTCGAGCCCCGCGTCGTGCTCTGTGCTGACAGCTCAGAGCCTGGAGTCTCTTCAGATTCTGGGTCTTTCTCTCGCTCTCTGCCCCTCCCCCGCTCACACTCTGTCTCTCTCTGTCTCTCTCTCTCTAATATAAATAAACATTAAACAATATTTTAAATAAATACATAAATCACATGACCGGGGTCCAACGCAGTAAGGTCAGAGTGTTAGAGTGGCACATTCTTGGTCTGGTCCTTAATGCTTATATTTGCAGCTGCTACGGGGACGGTCACAGTTCCTCCTAGGGCCAGAGAGTGCAAGGAATGAAAGAAAGGACCCTCACAGCATGGTGACCTCCTTTCAAATGGCAATGTTCCTGCTGGTCATTAGAAGACAAAAAAGAACAGAAGGACTACCTCACACAGGCTCTCACCCCTGCGTCTTCCTCCCTAAAGATCTCCTTTATTCTCAAATACCCCTAGTGAACAGTTCGATAGAGCATATTCTTTTTTAAAAAATTTAATTTGCCTGACTTTCCTCCTGTTCACATGGCTAAGAGTCACCTGCAAAGGTCATAACCCACACTAATTTCAGGGCTGACTAAACCAAGAAGAGAAAACTGTCACCCGAAAGTGCTCTCTGAAGCCTGGGGTAGACAGGCCCTCGAGGTCACTGGGGACCCTGATCATGGTCTAGCGTTTGATTCGTGTCCCAGGAATTTCCATAGAGCCTGGCGCACTTACTAAGGACCTCGCATCGACTATGCATCCTGAGCCGACCCCAGCCAGCCCCACACAGGCACCTCCACCCAAATTCTTCATCCATATGCACCACACCCCTCTTCGGGACCCCACCTCTTGTCATGTTGCAGTGTGATCCTTTTTAAAATTTCTCTTTCCCCACCCCTGGCCATGCGCACATATTCAGAGTCAATTCCCACCACACAGTCCTCACTAACCTATTTTGGGTCTGTCTTTCCGTTTTCAAACGGCTCGTCAAAACTAATCTGCATTCTTCCGGACCTTCAGCAACAACACTCCAAGAAGACATCTCTTACCTCTAGAAGCTGCACACATCAATATACCCAAACCTGCTGAAATAATCTTCTCCAAAAAGTCTGGCTGTGCTATATAATTCTGAAACTTACAAACACAGCATTGCTTCTCATAACCTACTGTTTCCATTCAGAAATTTCTTCCCTAGGGGCACCTGGGTGGCTCAGGCCATTAAGTGTCCAGCTCTTGATTTTGGCTCGGGACATGATCTCACAGTTGTGAGATCAAGCCCCATGTCGGGCTCTGTGCTGACAGCACAGAACCTGCTTGGGATTCTCTCCCCCCCGCCCAGCCCCTCCTCCACTCATTCTCTCTCTCTCTCTCTCTCTCTCTCTCTCTCTCCCACAAAATAAATGAACTTTAAAAAAAAAGAAACTTCTTCCCTAACTTTTAAGACGCTTCTCAGAATTCTTCACCACACCCCCTTCTTTTATGTCATTATTCTCCACAACTTTCCATCCTTGCCCACATGACTGTGCAGGTGTCATCTCTCCTCACATAACACTCTCTTCTCTCTTTAGCCTTTCCATTTTCCTGAACTTCACTGAAAATACTCATCTGTTTGGAAAACTTCAAAATGTATGATTTGAGAAGACAAATAAAATAGGCAAAACTGTGGCAAAGGAAGCAAAGAAAAAACATTAAACAGATCTTAAAACATTAGAAATGAGAAAGGATCACATGAAGAGAAAAAAAGAAGATTTTCTAAATAATGAAGGAATTATATATTTAAATTCATAGGAATAAATTTTAAAACACAGATGAAATGAGGGCTCAGTCAGTTAAGCATCCAGCTTCGGCTCAGGTCATGATCTCACAGTTCGTGGGTTTAAGCCCCACGTCCGGCTCTGTGCTGATGGCTCAGAGCCTGGAGCCTGCTTCAGATTCTGTGTCTCCTTCTCTCTCTCTGCCCCTCCCCTGCTTGCACTCTCTGTCTCTGTCTCTCTCTCTCTCACAAGTAAATAAACATCAAAAAAAAATAAGTTAAAAAAATAAAACACAGATGAGATGCAAAAAAAGATCAGCAAAATAAGTCAAAAAGGAGAGATAGAAAATCCAAATATATCAGTAATAATAAAAGTTATTCAAAGACAGGTGAAAGTATCAAACCCATCCACCTCCTGAAACATCTGATGCAGATACCTCATGGGAAACCTAATACACTATGTATAAATTCTATGTTTTTAAAACCATTCTGGAACTTGTTACAAAATTTTAAATGCCTTAAATAAATTTACAAAGTACCAGAATTGATACTCGAGTCAAAGAAAAGTAGGATATAAAAATACTCCAGGGGCGCCTGAGTGGCTCTATGTCGGTTAAGCATCCAACTCTTGGTTTTGGCTCAGGTCACAATCTCACAGTTTGTAGGATCCAGGCCCCCTTGGGCTCCCTGCTGACAGCACAGAGCCTGCTTGGGATTCTTTCTCTCCCTCTCTCTCTGAGCCTCCCCCACACTCTCTTTCTCTTCCTCAAAATAAATAAACTTTAAAAAAAAATACTACAAACCAACCACACTTATGAATGCAGACACAAAATTCATTATTAAAATGCTAGTACAATTATCCAAAAAAATGTATTAAGTGGGTAATATATTATAAAAAGTAGGATTTCAAATATCAATGGAATTATCGGCAATGGAATTCAGTATAACAGATTTAAAAGCCAGGAAGTAAACTGTCACTTCTGCAATGAAGCAATAATTGGTAATGGACTGGCTCTCCCAGGATAAATAAATAGAAGACTGGGAATATTCTAAGAAACAACTGCTTTCAGACTTTGGGTAATAGGTAGCACATAGCTGTGATCCCCGAGTAGAGGAAAAAGTTGAAGTAAGCCCTGTGGTCACTCTGTCTTTCTGCCCGAAGGCACTTTTTAGAGCATAAAGCATAGAGTGGGACTGCAAGCACATCACAAGTAATGAGTAATGTCAACCTCTACCAAGCCAAGCAGCAAGGAAGTGTAGGGAAATTCTCACCTGGACGATCTCGAAGCCCACACAGAGCCAAGAGATTTCAAGTTCTGATAAGTCATAGTGAAGAGACCTTGCTGAGAGCACAGTTTGTTGAAGAAAGATCCCCAAAGGGTTATGCTTGAATAGTAGGACTACTAGTCAGTCGCTCAGTCCCCCCTAAATAAAGGCTACGGTGGGCTCATGGCAACAAAGCTGAAAATAAGCCCAGAAAAGATAAAGACGGAAACAAAATTTCATACATTTTAAAGGAAAACACAAAAACCAAGATCTTCAACACAACGCCTAACATCTAATATTAATATTATTGTTAATTATTATTATTTATAAAAATAAATTCCAAATAATCATTTATTTAACAATGAATATGTATCTAAACACATATAAATGAATGTGTGTATATAAATACATATATATGAAGCTAATAGAATGAATTCGTAAACCTAACGTAAAATATATTGAATTACGTATCTTACATCAACAGATGATAGTCATAGAAACATATAAGTATTTATAGGGAATATGTTATACTTATAAATAATGCAATAAATTCATAAATAATAACACATATGATATATACCATAACATGAATATAAATGAAAATAGAAAATGTTTTTAATACTCTTGTGGCAGAAAAAGCCTTTCTAAGCAAGGCATAAAATCTAGAAATTTAAAGGAAAGATGGACAGCTTTGACTAGTTAATTTTTTAAAAGCTTATGTAATAAAAGATGGATAAATGAGGTTAAAAGACCAGAAAGACACTGAGAAAAATGATTGTGGCATCTATAATAGGCAAAGATCTCCTACAAACTACTGAGAAATAAGATGACCCAACAAAAGTGTGCAAAAGTATAAACACAAAGTGCCAATTCATAGGAAACAAAAGACTCAAACGGTCAATAAACATGAGAAAATCATAACTGCGTTGCTTATTAGGGGAAGTCAACATAAGGTAAGTCGTGTTTTATTTTCACCCGCTAGTTTTCACAGCAATTAAAGGAATTACTAATATCCACAGTTGACGAGACTATGAGCAAATGGGCAATTTCATAGAAACTCAATGAGTACATAAATTGTTACTGTTCGAAGATCAATTCGGTACTATCTACTAACATTTAAAAATGCGTACGCACTTTGTCCCAACAATCGTACTTCTAAGAATCTGTAACACAGGAACGTTCTGACATGCACACAATAATAGGGCAATATTAAATTGAGGACTCTGCAGGATGAAAACTTTATGTTCAAATCCTACTTCCGACTCTAGTCAGCTGCGGGACCCTGGGAAAGAAGCAGTATCTCGGAACCTCGGTTTTCTCATCTTTAAAATGGGAACCATAACAGGACATAGTTTACAAGTTCACTGCAAAGAAACCATCCAATAATTCCATCCTCATTTAGTAGAGCCATCATCCCATCTTCAAAACTCCCAAAGGGGTCACGTGAGGTTTCCAGTGGGACTGTGTTACAGCTCAGTCTCTCAGGCTACCAAATCCTGCTTCTTTTCCTTCCTTCCCAGGCGTTGACCCCAAGCACATGCCCTACTGAATCCTCTAAATGCTCGTCTCAGAGTCAGCCTCTCCAGGAACCTAACCTGTGACAGTGTCTGACGTAAATCTACATTAGCTAAAGATCCTCTCTTGTAATACCCTACTTTTTTTCCTTCATAATTTGTAAATAATAAATAATAATAAACTTGTGATCATTTGATATTTCCTTGGCGAGACTGTAAGCGAAGCATAGATTCTGCTTTCGTCTACAACGCTCATATTTTATCATGAAATTTCAAATTTAATTTTGATTTTTTTAGTATTGTGTTAAAATATTATTTATCTTGGGGCGCCTGGGTGGCGCAGTCGGTTAAGCGTCCGACTTCAGCCAGGTCACGATCTCGCGGTCCGGGAGTTCGAGCCCCACGTCAGGCTCTGGGCTGATGGCTCAGAGCCTGGAGCCTGTTTCCGATTCTGTGTCTCCCTCTCTCTCTGCCCCTCCCCCGTTCATGCTCTGTCTCTCTCTGTCCCAAAAATAAAAATAAAACATTGAAAAAAAAAATTTTTTTTAAATATTATTTATCTTGATTACTGAGTTTTTTTGCTGCCTCCTGAAATTTTGTGCCGAAAGCAAGTACGTCACTTCATCTTATCATGGTCCCAATTCGGACAGAACCCATATCTTTTTATCATTCTTTGTTTCGTGTTTTGTGTTCATGTTTACCATACCTACGACAATGCCTGACATACAGTAATCGCTCAATAAAATAACGAGTGAATGAAAGAAGGAATTTACTTGCAAGGTTTTTCACTGCAATGCTGTTTGTGATAGGAAAAAATGTAAATCAATAAATGTAAGTTTCAATTTATGATATGCCTCTGGTACGTAAATTTTTCTTACAAGAATGAGACCCCCACACACTCACATATGCTAACATGAAAACAGCTATGATACATAATGACAAGTGAAAAAGCAAATTGCAAAATAATACAGAATGATATGATAGATACATACATACATAGAAAGATAGAGATAACTGAATGGATATATAGTATGTTATATACTGAATGCTAACAGAAGTTACCTTTAGGCAAGTGGAATTGTAAGCACGAAGAAGGATGTGAAGGGAAATTGATATCCAGGAGTATACGTAGTTCTAAAGTGTTTAAGCTTTCAAAGAACATGCAATCACTTTAATTTTTTTAATGTTTATTTTTGAGAGACAAAGACAGACAGAAAGAGCACAAGCAGGAGAGGGACAGAGAGAGAAGGAAACACAGAATCCGGAGCAGGCTCCAGGCTCTGAGCTCTCAGCACAGAGCCCAATGTGGGGCTCGAACTCACAAACTGTGAGATCATGACCTGAGCCCCAAGTCGCACACTTAACCAACTGAGCCACCCAGCACACCAATCACATTAATTTTTAAGACTTCAAAAACATTTCAGAAAGCTTTTCCATCTCCATGGAGTGTCCCTTAAGGGAAGACGACCGAATACACTTACTGCAAGCCTCCTAGCATGGGGTTAACAGACCTCTACTTGCTCGCAGGATGTGCTGTAAGGTTCCAGGGATTCACTTCTGTGCAGATCCTGTCTCGGCCATCAGATTGAAAATTCCATAGAGGCTGAGGCTGATAGTCCTTTCCAATGATGCCTTTCCAATAATACAGCTTAATGCTATTCTACCCCGCGTGGTACTGACTTCCTTGTAAATGCGAGGCCATGTGGGTCTTAACTCATCGTATTTGTATATGGCATACTAATCTGCTACTGTGGGATTTCTCTTTCTACACACACAAGAAATGAGAGTGAGTACTCAGCTGAGCCAAAGTTATCAAAACAACTACCGGCCATACTTAGACATTCTGCAAGTTACCTTCCCACAGAAGTTTCTGTGCACCAATATCACTTATGCTAAAACCAGTACAATATCGTAGGACACCGACTTACTGCCAAGCTCTAAAAGAAATGCCTGTGACACAACATTCAATCAAATAGGCCGTGAAACAGAGGCTCCAGGCTGGCTCAGTCTGTGGAGCGGGCAACTGTTGAGCTCGGGGTTGTGAATTTGAGCCCCACATTGGGTGTAGAGATTGCTTAAATAAATAAACCTTTAAAAAAAAAAAAATATATATATATATATATATATATGGTGTCAAACAATCTCTTCTATCTGTAAAATTTTCCAGGAAGTATTGAGTCATATTAAAGAGGCAACGATAACAGATGACAGATTTTACTGTGGTATCTTGACCTTTCGTCTTCCACTTTCTGATTCCGGAGGTAGTTCTACATGTTCCTTGAGATCTTGGAACTCCCAGGGGGAGTGAGTGGGTTGATGGCTATGGGCATGTCTGTGAAGATCTGGAGATGAGAAAATTACCAAAAAAGCCCCAAAGAACCAAGGCCAGGCTGACCTCTATGTTTCTCTTTGCAAATTTCCTAGAGCTTCTACCTGTCTTGAATTACAACGTGATGTATTTTTTCCAAGTTGACTTATGTTTGTAGGCAGCTTGACGTGGATGGAGTGGGTCCTGACATGAGTTTAAATCTCTACATGCAGAGAGATTCGACGTAACTCAGAGTCTTACTATAACATTGCCCGTTGACCAGTAAATTTGGAGATCACTTACCTTGAAAATTTCACCATTCCCAGGCTTGCCTTCAGACTTAGACAATCTTCTTACCTACAAATTTGACTGCAAAACTACTCAGATTCTAAATTTCTAAAAACTCTAAAAGTGGAGAATTGGGAGGAGGAAGAGTATGTTAGAAAAACTAAGTAGGGGGGGGCATTTTAAAAATCTGGCATCTGAAAGTTGTAATCCTAAAAGCTTATTTTAAATTCCAGCTAAAATGAATCATCTTTATTTAATGCTCCTATTAAAAATGAATGGAATACAACTGCAAACACGTTAACATTAACACAGATACTTAGGAGGCAAAAAAAAAAAAGTCACAATTTTCTGGTTTACAATGAAATAAAGATGCTTTGAAAAAAATTTTTAAGGAAAAAGTGTTACTTGGCACAAACCATGTATTCGTTATCCATCTGTCATCACTTCACTTACTATTTTTCAAGTAATGAAAATTCCTCTGTGTATTCTACATTTCTTTTCCTGAAGGTCATTGACAGTGCAGATGATAAGTCAATACAATCATAAAAGCACAAAGACAACAGACAGCATCTCGCATACCATTTAACAGCCAAGGTCCAATTCTGTTTGGAACCTCTTACACCCAACGTTGCTCAGAGAAATTCTAGTTCATTTGAATAAGATTCCGTGCATAATCAGGCTGGAAAAAACAGAGGAATCGGACTTAAAAGAGGTGCCAGCTTAGTTCACAAACTGGAGAAATTCATACTTATCAAACAAAAAGGTTGAAACGCCATGTTTGGGATGAATTGTGTTTTATAGGAGCATATTCCAATAAGGCTAGGGTTCTACATGAAGGTCGGAGGTTGTTGCAAGCATCTCTTTCCCTAGAAAATTCCAAATAACAATTGAGATGTTGAAGCTCTTCATCCATCGGTAAGACAATAAACTCAGCAAATAGGATTATAAATAACGCACCCCAGAAAACGTTTCAAAAATCTTCTTCCCCGCTCCCTCCCTGCAGAACCCTCAACTTCAACCCTGAGGAGTAAGGAGCGACATTTATCACGTCACCAGAAACAATTCTAAACGCAAAATGATATGCTTCTGGAACAGCAAATCTACGCCTCCATGCATGACATTCGTTATGGAAGCATGATGATGCAAAGAATGAGTAAGGACTTTGGCTTCAGAGAAATACGGTTTCCTTTGCTTTTCACCTTCCTCTTCTCCAACAATTATTTGCCTTTGTGAGGGCTCAGTTTCCTCGTCTGGAAAATGGAATAATAATACCTCACAACACTTGAGGGTCAAATGAGATGTCCACACACTAAAGCACAAAACACATTGGCATTACCTGAGGTTGCTCACCAGGGCTACGTCATCCCGTTGGTTTCCTTTTCTGCGATTGTGTCTTGCCACATCACAGCATATTTTCTTCACAGCAAGGGTACCAGCAGGGCGAGAAGAAGCTTCACGCGTATGAGGCGGCATCTCAGATTTCTAACTTGGCGACCTATGAATTACCAAGGAGATGAACAGTCATTCACTTCAGGAGGACTCAAGCCTTTGAGACCAAATTAACATTTATCTGTTCTAAGCAACTCACTGGGTAAATTGTCAGGGAATGTTGAGAGAAGAGAAACTGCTGTTAGACAAATATGATTTTGATCAAATGAGCTAAGCTTCTAGGATTTTTGCTTTACGATTTAGGCAGAAATATACATGTCAGTGAATCAGCACTGGGTACCTTAATGTTCTGTTTTGGGGATTCCTCTGCAAAGGGTCCATCCTTATAAAACTCCAGGTTTAGCCTGCTACTTAGAACAAAGTATCACAACGACAGTTAAAATATTGAAACTCCCCATACATCGGGAAGATAACAAATACCACCAATAAATTCATAAATAATACAAACCAGAAAACATTGCCGTAAATCTCTTCCTCTCCCTGTTCCCAGTGAACCTCCGACTTACTTCCCCGAGGCATTTGAAAGAGTGACCGGGGTATTAAAAATAGAGGTGTAGCAAGGTAAGCAAAAAAGAGACAGCTGATCGCTCGGAAAAAAATAGGTGTCAGCACTTACCAAAATAGGTATCCCAATGAGTGCACACAAAAGGAAACTTTTGCAGGGTCCTTGGCCTTATGAATACTGAAAAAAGAAAAAAAAAAAAAAAAGGAGAGAGAGCATGTATTAACCAATCACACCCCCCGCATTAAAAGCAGCTGGGCTTAGGAAAGACGAGTCATGGCCAAAATAGTAAATAAGACCTTTTCAAGCCCAGCACCCAAAGTCTATCTGACACAAGGGGCCACAGCATGCTACTTGAAATGATGTGCTTCCTGCCTAGGAAATGATATGGATGGCCGTACCTGACTGAGTAGAACAGTGGTATAATGGCAGGCTGTGAAGGCTGCTTTATTTGGTAATTGTTTGGAAATAGATCTCTATACTAGCTACATAATTTCTCACAGGGATGCTATATCATCTGAGGGCTTCAAGTTCTATTCACCTGGAAAATGTAATCTACAATGAGGGGGGAGAAAAGTGTGTAACAGCACGACCGTGATGTGTCTACGAGGCGAAAATGCCGACAGGAGGAACCGCACACTGATTTAAGTGCTGCTGTCCACATTTGCTTCCTGTGGGCCCCAAGGACCAATACGCTCTTCCAGGGAAGCAAATTCGGGTCTTACAGACAGACAAAGCTCCTAGAACTGATTATTCAGTCAAGTCCCCAGGAACTCTTAACACATTTCATAGTTTTCAATTTGAGAGAATGGTCCTACTTATCCAGAAACCTCCCCTCTGTCCCAGAAATAGAATCCATCAACAAAAAAATATCACAGCAGCCAAAAACAAAAAAAAAAAAGAAAGAAAGAAAGAAAAGAAGAAGAAGAAAGGAAGAAAAAGAAAAGAACAAAAGGAGAATTAAATGTCTGCCTATTTACTGTTTTCTCATACAGCTGTCCATCCAAAAAAAAAAAAAAAAAGACAAAACAAAAAACATCATTACTTAGTGGGACCATTCTTGGCAGTTGCAGTAAATGACTCAGTAAAATGTTGCTGAGTTGGGATCTCAGATTCTACCAATTCTGATAACCAGCTTCACAGAAGAGGTCATCCCTGGACAGTTTGTATTTAGAAAGCAGATCTAAGACGAATGTACTAAACGAGCTGGAGAGGGGCGGCTGGGTGGCTCAGCTGGTTAAGCGTCTGACACTTGGTTTCAGCTCAGGTCATGATCTCATGGTTTGTGAGTTCAAGCCCCACATTGGGCTCTGCGCTGACAGCGTGGAGCCTGCTGGGGATTCTCTCTTACCCTCGCTCTCTGCCCCTCCCCCACTCACTCTCTCTGTCTCTCTCGAAATGAATAAACTTAAAAAAAATTTTTTTAAAGAGTTGGATATGAAAATTCAAGTTGTTCATATGGGTTTTACCTCTGATATACAAGTTCTGATATATCGGGATACTTGAAATTTTCACCATGTCTTCTCACATTGTCACTTGGAATTTAACACCTGTGTTAATGTTACCACTGGTCCTAATACTCTTGACCAATGACTCAGACCAGGCTATAAGAAGAAGGAACCTTAAAGAAATTGTTACTCTTTAAATCTGACATATACACCTACTCTGCCAATTTCTGCAAGCGTTTAAAAATTTGAAGCACATAGAAAGAAGCAAAAATGAAAAACGATAGGTACAAAGCAAGGGAAAGGAAGCTGGTTAATCACTGAATGCTGATCTGGGTCACAAGAAAGTTAGTAGAGCCCAAAGGAAAGATTCAGTGGACTGAAGGCAGTTTCTACTTTATTTCACTTCACATACTCTGTTCCCTTTGCATTCCAGACACTGCCCTAGCCCATGGGTACAAATGTGAATGACTCCAACTCCTTACTCTCAAAGACCTCTCAGTTTACTAACAGAGAGGAGATAAAAACACAAGCTTTTGCAAAACCCATACGAAGAGTATTGCAAGGGGAGGATCCGTGTAGATAGGGATGGAGACAGGAAGGAAACCTGACTCTGATCCCAGAGGACGCTGAAGGGGTATGCAGGTTTAAGCAAGGCTCAAGCACAGAGGAACTCATACTTCTCCCATCACAAGGGAGAGGGAGATTCTGCCTGAGACAAGTGATAAGGGGATCAAGTGATGTCATTTGCAGCAGTGGATGAACAAATATCTCACCGTTGACCTAAACTCTGTGGCCATAGTAACATGACCAGAGTGCCTGGGAACAGGACAGGAGCCCAGGGCTCTGCATTCCCAATCCACCCCTTGCCACCAGGCCGCTGAAACAGGTGTATCATCAGGTTTGGCCACAGCACAGTGAGGTGCCTTCTTTCGTGCCACAAAGTACATGAAGGGATGTGCGTCTATGTGCACCCAGGGGAAGTGGAGAGATTCCAATGGCCAACCCCAAATGCCATTTAGACTATGATGCCACAGAGATTAGACTCCAGCTCCTTGTGGTGCTAATTTCTCACACATCATGGCGGTGATCTCACTGGGTAGAAATGGTTTATTAAAGCAACTCTTTCCAACTAAAGTTTTCATCTAAGTTATTTATGACAAACCTCTCTGATTTTCCTCAATGAACTGAATTACATGAACCGATCACTGTTTTTTTATTTCTCCCTGCATTTTATATCAACCAAGGAAGCCTCCATCAAATCATGGGTAATAGAGTATAAACTCAAAAAACCTCCAACTTTAGATATGAATAAAGTCCTGAAGGAACACATCTATGGCGATTCCTTGTAAGATTATGACTTTTGTCATGGAGCACACTCATGATTTGCCAGTAACCCTCCTCCAAGACCACTACTGTAATAATATACTCAGTTATGGTCCCTAAAAAAGGAAATAGGGAGTGGGGATAAAAGTCATGTGGCATGCCCAACCAATCAAATTTTACCATGTATCCTCTCCCATCAGATCTGAATGTTATCACTAAAATCTATTTGTAAAGGCCATAGTAATGGGTCCTGTGGCATCCATTATTGTAGTGAAACTATTTCTCTTTTTCACAAGAAAAGATGGGGTTTGTGTGAGTTTTGTTCTCATATGAAGCATTATAAGGTATCCATGAACCTTCAGAGACATGAACTGCCTTTCAGAAAAAACACAACAGTGAACACCCCTAAACTGCCTGATTTAAACTTAAACTCCTCTTGCTTAGAAATCATGCTTACTGGGGTGCCTAGATGGCTCAGTTGGTTAAGCATCCGACTCTTGATTTCGGCTCAGGTCATGGTCTTCATGAGTTTGAGCCCCACACGAGATTCTCTATCTCTGTCTCTCTCTTCCCTTGCCCTGCTCACTCTCTCTCTCAAAATAAACAAAATAAACATTAAAAAAAAAAGAAAGAAAGAAATCATGCTTACTTACAGTCTACACTGGAAACACCATTTATACTTTGATTCATTCATCAATAAATTTAAATAGCTACTATGTATCAGGCATTATTCCAGATATTTGGGATATATCAGAAAACCAAACAGACCAAGATCTCTGCCACCACATTCTAGAAAAACAACTCTGGGTTTTGGACCAAAGTGGCATTACAAAGAAATGATGAACCCATCAATAAATAGTGCCATCCATCTGGAATAAAATGAGATCCCTACTTTATACTGGACATAAAAACAATAACAGAAATTTTCAGACTAAAATGTAAAAGATACTCTAGTAGGAAAGTAGGAAAAAAATACTGAACTATAAGACAAGTACGAAAAAAATACTGAACTAGAAGACAAAGCAAAATCCATGTTGTTCTATGTGATTATATAATAAATCAAAGCTTCTGAAAAAAAAAAGAAAAAACAAAAAGAAAAACAAAAAGCACAGCAACAAAAATCGAGCTACAGGTTGGAAGAAGGTACATAATCAGGAAAGAATTTGTATCCAGAGTGCATATAGCATTTCCTACAAATTAATGGGAAACAAAGATTAAAAGCCTGATTTTTAAAATGGGAAAGTAACATGTGCAGTAATTCATAAAAGAAAAAATCTGGGGAGCCAATAAACTTATGAAAAAGTCATCAGCCCCTAAAGTTACAGGGACAACACCAAATAAAGCAGCAAGGAAGGGTGCCGGGGTGGCTCAGTTGGTTAAGGTTCTGACTTTGGCTCAGGTCATGGTCGCATACTTCCTGGGTTTGAGCCCCGTGGCGGGCTCTGTGCCGACAGCTCAGAGCCTGGACCCTGCTTCAGATTCTGCGTCTCCCTCTCTCTCTGTCCCTCCCTTGCTTGCACTCTGTCTCTCTCTCTCTCAAAAAATAAATAAACTTAAAAAAAAAAAAAGCAGCAAGATGTAATTTCACACCCATTAAGTTGGCAAACATTTGATTTTATTTTTATTTTATTATTTCACTTCATTTCATTTTAAAGTTTATTTATTTTGAGAGAGAGAGAAAGAGGAGAAGAAGAGACAGAGAGACAGAGGGAGACAGAGAATCCCAGGCAGGCTCCACACCAGACAGGCAGAGCCCGACATGGGGCTCGATGTCATGCACCATGAGATCATGACCTGAGCCAAAAGACAGGTAACAGACTGAGCCACCTGGGCGCCCCGTGTTGGCAAACATTTTAACTTCTGAGGATACCAAGTGTTGATGAACATGTGGAGCAGCAGGACCTCGCCTTCCCTTCTGAGGAGAGAGGAGACCGCACCGACACGTGCCGAGCAAGTGGGCAACATCTAGCAAAGAGCTGGCGTGGGTGCTCGAGGAGAGCTGGCTGTGAAAGTTCTTTGCACACTGTGTTGCAAGAGCAAATGCTGGGGAGCGAAGTGAACGTCCCATGAGCAGGACATTTCAGAGATTATAGCACATTCAGCAATGGAAAACTGCGGCCGTTAAAATGAATAAACTTGGGTCACCTTTAAATGACACGGAGAGCCTTGAGAAACACAATAGTTAAAAAAAAATGAGTTGCAGGAGGAAACAAAGAGTAATGATAACATATCCTTTCAAATTCTACAAGAAAAAGGGCTAAATATTTATAGAGGTTTAGATTAGGGGCGCCTGGGTGGCTCAGTTGGTTGAGCGTCCGACTTCGGCTCAGGTTATGATCTCTCAGTTCATGAGTTTGAGCCCCGCGTTGGGCTCTGTGCTGACAGCTCAGAGCCTGGAACCCGCTTCAGATTCTTTGTCTCCTTCTCTCTCTGCCCCTCCCCCTGCTCGCGCTCTGTCTCTGTCTCTCTCAAAAATAAAAAGAAACATTAAAAAAAATTATAGAGGTTTAGATTTGTATACAAGTATTTCTAAAAACTGTTAACATGAAAGACATTAAATTCTTGGGCGTGGGGACTGGGGAATAAGGTTAGGGGGGAGTGTAGTGCTGTCCTCAATTCTAACTGTAATGTTTTGTGTCTTTAAAAATATCAAGCGAATATCACACAAATCTTCAGATTTAATAAATCTGTTTAGTAGACATGTTCATGCTCCCAAAGGTAGCCCTCTGTCCTTGTCTACAAATGTGAAATATTTCCTAATAACATTATTGATATTTGAAGAAGAGGGAAAATAAAATACAGTTGGGTGAAATTGTTCCCCTGTACCTGAAATAAGGGAAAGAGAACTTGAGACCGTGCATTCTCGCTATCTCTTTGATAACAAAACAAATTAAGAGTGCCTGGGTGTCTCAATCAGCAAAGCGTCTGTTGATTTCGACTCAGGTCATGATCTCACGGTTCGTGGATTTGAGCCCCACATCTGGCTCTGCACTGACAGCAGGGAGCCTGCTTGCGATTCTGTCTCTCTATCTGCCCCTCCCCCACTCACTCTCTATCTGTCAAAATAAATACAAGTAACCTGGAAAAAAATAAGAAAATAAAACAAATTAGGGGCGCCTGGGTGGATCAGTAGGTTAAGCTTCTGACTTCGGCTCAGGTCATGATCTCGCGGTTTGTGAGTTCAAGCCCCCCATCGGGCTCTGTGCTGATAGCTCAGAGCCCTGAGCCTGCTTTGGATTCTGTGTCTCCCTCTCTCTCTGCTCCTTGCCCTCCCTCACTTGTGATCCCTTTCTCTCTCTCTCTCTCTCTCTCTCTCTCTCTCTCTCTCTCTCTCTCTCCAAAATAAATACACATGTAAAAAGATAAATACAAAATAAAAATAAAATAAAACAAATTAAAAGAATTGGGCCATCCTCTTTCTACTTTCTACTCCCCACCCCCCCACGTTGACATGTGGGCTTGTGTCCAGTCAGCCCAAGGACCATTTGGACCTACAGAGAAGCCCACTTGTAGGAAGAGCCTGGGAGCAGACAAGTAAAGGTCCAGTAATGCTCGACCTTGCAATTAACAGGGAATACAAGTTTCACGGAGCATTCTGTCTTCCGGTACCCTTTTAATTCCTACCATTGTGGCAATTCGACAAGAAAGAAAAGAAACATAGTATGATCTTGGCCTGAGAAAATAAACATGGAGATCATTTTTGCCAGGCCATCGAAGAGAAATCACAAAGTAGTAAGAGTACATCAGTGCTCGGCCATCTTCTTCCTCCCAGAGATGCTCTTACCACTACCTTAAAGTATTTGTGTCCAATGGTTTAATCTATTCACTTTAATTTCTATAGCCGATAGGTACCTGTGTCATCTTGTCTTAGGCATTTCCACGTTGCTTCCTTTGACAAATGATCCCACTCTTACAAAGGTGAGGAATTCAGCCCAATCTTATTTTCCACGTTGTGCTGATCTCGGCCAATATAACCTAGGAGTTTAAACACAAATTACTGTTTGACTACATTTTTATGTTATACGGAGTATCTTTCAAGGATGATTTTTAATGCTCAAGGATTATCTAGATAGTTCTATATATTTAACTTGTATAAATGAATAATACAGTCTTTTTCTACTCAGACCTCCTCAATTTTTACTTCTTCTTTTTGACTTTTGATCATTAGGAGCTGTGCCTTCCAAACTTTAATGTACGTACGAATCACCTAGGGATCTTGTTAAAATGCAGATTCTAATTTTGGTAGGTCTTGGGAGGGGCTTGATATTCTGCATCACTAACTAGCTCCCAGGTGGATCTGATACATCACTTTTCATCACCAAGGAGCTCAAGTACATTTTTCAGTGATACTCAAGTAGTGTGTTTTCTGAGTCTTTGCATATTTGAGAATGCATATCTATTGTTTATACATGTGAATAACGTTTTCACAGTTAGCAACAATATACTTGAAGACAGATTTTTCTCACAAATATCTCTTTAGTAGATGCCCTATTATCTTCCAGGATTCTGCCTTGCAGGGAATATTAAGACTCACCTTATTTGAGCCCTTTGAAATGCAGCACTAACTTTTTTCCCACCTGGAAGCTTGCAAGAGATTTTCTTATATCACAAGAATTCAAAATTTTGCCATAATAAATCTTGATGTGTTTCTACTTTCATTTCATTTGGTGAAGACCACAGTGAGCATTTTTAATTTGATATTTAATTTTTATAACGTTTATTTGTTTTTGAGAAGAGAGAGACAGAGCATAAGCGGGGGAGGAGAGAGAGAGAGGGAGACACAGAATCTGAAGCAGGCTCCAGGCTCTGAGCTGTCAGCACAGAGCCCAACGCGGGGCTTGAACTCACAGACCGCGAGATCATGACCTGAGCCGAAGTCGGACACTTAATCTACTGAGCCACCCAGGCACCCCTTAATTTGATATTTAAAACTTTTTTCACGCTTATGAGAAAATTTGTACTCAGCACTGATTAAGACATGTGCCCTATATTTTTTATTTACTTATCAAGAATATTTGTTTTCCTTTAGTTGGATCATTTCCCTTATTCTTCATACTTATTGATTTCATCACTTATAGCTACAGATTTTAATATAATAATTGACAGAACTAGACAGAAAGACAGTAAGAATCCAGTAACTTGAAGAGTCTGAGCCGACTTGAGGTGAGTGACTTTTATACAATGTGTGATAAACGTCCTTACAATGAAATATGTTAGAACCACGAAAATGACAGATGTATGGCTATATTTTCTATATTTGCCAACATCAATGAATCTTAGAAGCAAAGTTGAGGAGGGGGAATGCATTTCATAAAAAAGTAGCTTCACTATAAAACTGTTTTCATAAAAAGAAGCAAAACTAAATAATATATTTTTAAGATATATATATATATACGTATATCTACATATATACATATATATATATCTATGTATAGATATATATATGTATATGTATATCTACATATATATACATATATCTACGTATATATATCTATACATGGATATGTATATATATAGTAAATAGTACTATAGTATATACATATTTATATACATAGTATATAGTATATACATATATACATGTAGTATATACATATATACATGTATATATGGTATATACATATATATATAGTAAATAGTAAGGCAAAACAAATAAGAGGAATGCAACACAACTCAGTAGACTGTCGACTTCGAGAAGAAATGAATACATAGTATATTTAATTCTTAAGATATTCTTAAAATATTGCTTCTTTATATTTAGTTCTTAAAATTCTCAGGAACTGTGGCTTGACCTATTCCCATCCCCTTTCCCTATGCAAAGAAACAGAAAACTATAGCCAATACACAGGGCAAAATAACAGTCATCAGAAAATGATCTGAAGGGGCCCCCAAAATTAGACTTACTCAATAAAACTTATACATTAGCTAGTATAAATATATTCAAAGAAATAAAGAAAACCATGTATAAAGAATTAAAGGATAGGGTCCCTGGGTGATTCAGTTGGTTAAGTGTCTGACTTCCACTCAGGTCATGATCTCACGGTTCACGAGTTCAAGCCCCGTGTCGGGCTCTGTGCTGACAGCTCAGAGCCTGGAGCCTGCTTCAGATTCTGTGTCTCCCTTTCTCTTCCCCTTCCCCGCTCATGCTCTGTCTCTGTCTCTCAAAAATGAATAAACATTAAAAAAAAATTTTTAAGTAAATGCCAGGGGCACCTGGGTGACTCAAGTCAGTTGAGCATCTGACTTGGGCTCAGGTCATGATCTCACAGTTCGTGGGTTTGAGCCCTGTGTGGGGCTCTGTGTTGCCAGCTCGGAGCCCGGAGCCTGCTTCGGATTCTGTGTCTCCCTCTCTGTCTGCCCCTACCTCACTCATGCTGTCTCTCAAAAATAAATAAACATTTTTTAAAAATTGAAGAAAAAAAAAGAATTAAAGGATCAAGAGAATGAGAAGACAAACCATCATCTGGGAGAAAATACTTGCAAGACACATAGCTAATAAAAGACTGTTATCCAAAATATAGACGAGGAACATTTAAAACTCGACAATAAGAAAAGGAACAACCGAAATGAAAAATGAGGACTGCTATAAACATATGAAAAGATGCTCCACATCACAGGTCATCAGGGAATTGCAAATCAAAACAGTAAGAAGCGACCACTGGACACTTAATAGAATGGTAGAAATCCAACACCTTAATAATACCGAACGCTGGCAAGAACGTGGAAGCAACAGCAACTTATTCATCTGTTGGTGGGAAAGCAAAAGGGTACAGCCACTTTAGGAAAAACAGCTTGGACGTTAATTACTGAACGCAGCATACTCTTACGATATGATCCCACAGTCACCCTCCTTGGTATTAACCCACATGAGTTGAAAATTTTTGTCCACACGAAAACCTGCTTTTTTAAAAAATATATATGCTCAGAGCAACCTTAGTCATAATTCCTAAAACTTGGGAACAACTAAAGATGTCCCTCAATAAGGGACATGAATAAATAAACTGTGGTACCTGCAGAAAAAGGAATATCATTCAGCACTAAAAAGAAATGGGCTACCAAGGCATTAAAAACATGAAGGAACCAGGGCTCCTGGGTGGCTCAGTCAGTTAAGCGCTGACTGTTGGTGTCAGCTCAGGTCATAATCTCTCAGTTCATGAGTTCAAGCCCTGTATCAGTCTCAGGACTGACAGCAGAGCCTGCTTGGGATTCTCTCTCTCTCTCTCTCTCTCTATCTCTCTCTCTCTCTCTCTCTCCCTGCCCCTCCCCCACTCACACTCCCTTTCTCTCAAAATAAATAAGTAAACATTTAAAAAAGGATTAAAAAATAAGAAAAAAACGTGGATGAATCTGAAATGCATGTGACATTCTGGGAAAGGTAAAACTGTGGAAATAGGTCAAGGATCGGGAGAGGGATGAAAACATCGAAGACAGGAGTTTCAGGGCAGGGAAACTATGTATTGATCCTGTAACGGTGGAATACATGTCAAAATATGAATCGGTCAAAACCCTTTGAATATACAACACCAAGAGTGAAACCTAACGTGAAGTGTGGCCACTGGGTGGTAATAATGTGCCTGTGTTGGTTCACTGAGTCTGCACTCTGGTGCAGGATGTTGAGGGTAGAGAAGGTTGTTTGTTGGGAGAAGTGGGCAATATATGGACGCTCTGTACTTACTGCTCAGTGTTGCTGTGCAACTGAAACTGTTCCAAAAATTAAGTCTGTGTATGACACAGACAAAAAGGAATTAAAGGAGAGAAGGACAACAATGTCTCACAGAAAAAAAGTAGATCTCGGTAAAGAATAAGGCATTATAAAAAAAAGTATCCAATAGAAATTCTGGAGTGGTGGGGCGCCTGGGTGGCGCAGTCGGTTAAGCGTCCGACTTCAGCCAGGTCACGATCTCGCGGTCCGTGGGTTCGAGCCCCGCGTCAGGCTCTGGGCTGATGGCTCAGAGCTTGGAGCCTGTTTCCGATTCTGTGTCTCCCTCTCTCTCTGCCCGTCCCCCGTTCATGCTCTGTCTCTCTCTGTCCCAAAAATAAATAAACGTTGAAAAAAAAAATTAAAAAAAAGAAATTCTGGAGTGGGAAAGCGCAATAACTGAAATGAAAAATGCAAGGGAGGTGGTCAGCAGCCCATTTCAGGCGGCAGAAGACAGAACCAGCAAACCTTATCCAATCTGAGGAACAAGAAATAAAAAGAATGAAGAAAAATAAATTGAGTCTCAAAGAGGGAAGGCACCAGGCATACTAACATATGCCTGATGGGAGTCTCAGATGGAAAGGAAAGAGAGAAGGGGGCAGAAAGAATATACAAAGAAATGATGGTCCGGGCGCCTGGATGGCTCAGTTGGTTGGTTAAGCATCCGGCTCTTGGTCTCAACTCAAAAAAAAATGATCTCAAGGTCACGAGTTCAAGCCCCACATTGGGCTCTGTGCTGGGCATGAAGCCTACTTTAAAAAAAGAAAGAGAAAGAAAGAAATGATGGTTGAAACATCCCAAATTTGATGAAAAAGATTAATCTACCACCCAAGAAGCTCAATGAATTCCAAGGAGAAGAAAAACTCAAGGATATATACGTCTAGATACATCATAATTAAAGCGGTCAAAGACAAAAACAAAGAAAATCTTGATAGCAGCCAAAGACAGACGATCCAAGATATACAAGCAATCCTCAATAAGATTAACAACAAATTTCTCATCAAAAACCTCAAAACAGTTCACTGACATAATCAATGTGTTGAAAGAAAAAGACTTCAATATCCAGAAAAGTGACCCTTCCAAACAAAGAGAAATTAAAACGTTCCCAGATCAATAAAAACTGAGAGAATTCATCCCTGACAGACCTGTCCTATCAGAAACACTGAAGGGATTCCTTCTAGTTTAATGACAGAACACGGGAGAATAATTTGAATCCACATGAGCAAATAGAGAACATGGGTAAAGATAATTACATCAGAGACTATAAGAAATATAAATACATTGTTGTAACAATGTTCTCCTACTTGATTTATAAGACAGCTTTATAAAGCAATACCTATAAAAAAGGGTGATTGGCTTACAACATGTGAAGATTTCATTTGTTTGGCAATAATGGCACAAAAAGTGGGGAGAGAATAAAATTATGCCAAAGTAAAGTTTTGTGTTCTGTTAAAGTTAAGCAGGTACCAATGCAAACTAAATTGTTTTGAGTTAGGACGTTAATTTGAATCCCAGAGCAAACACTAAGAAAACAACGTTAAAAAAATGGTTAAAGAAATAACAAGGGCACACACTGGTAGAATGGAATTTTTTAAAAATATGACCCAACTATCTAAAACATACTTTAAACAAAGACCCAAAAAAAGTTGACAGGAAAAGAGGAGAAAACAATACCATGCAAACAGGAATCAAAAGAGAATGAGGGGCGCCTGGGTGGCTCAGTGGGTTGAGCGACCCACTCTTGAGTTCTTGAGACCCAGGTCATGGTCTCTTGGTTTGTGACATCTAGCCCCACATCAGACTCCACCCTGGGAGTGGAGTCTGCTCAAGATTCATTCTCTCTCTCTCTCTCTCTCTCTCTCTCTCCAAAGGAAAGGAAAGGAAAGGAAAGGAAAGGAAAGGAAAGGAAAGGAAAGGAAAGGTAAGGTAAGGTAAGGTAAGGTAAGGTAAGGTAAGGAAAGGAAAGGAAAGGAAAAAAGGAAGGAAGGAAGGAAGGAAGGAAGGAAGGAAGGAAAGAAAGAAAGAAAGAGAGAGAGAATGGTTATAATAACATCACACACAATATACTTTCAGACAAAATTGTTCATCAAATATCTTAATTTCACCAGTAAGGCAATCAAAGCAGAGAGAAGTTAGGTAAATTGTCCAAGATCAGAGAGCATATAATTGAGAGGTAGGAAATGAAATTTTGGAAGGCTGGCAACCAGAGACAACAGGAACTTAAAGAAAAAGACCTAATCCTTGGCCTCTGAATTTCAAAATGAATGTTTAAAATTCATGTTGTATACCAGCACTTGGCAAACCTTGGCCCCTTTCCTGTTTTTGTAAGGCCCATGAGCAAAGACTGTTTCTTAAAATTTTAAATAGTAAAAAAAAAGAAAAAAAAACTGAAGAAGGTTTCAAGACACATGAAGATTATATTAAACCAGTGTCAGTTCTACATATTCTGTCAAAACCAAAGCTGAATATTCTCACTTATCATCCTATACAGCAGTTCCAGGGCTAGTAGAGAAAAGTTTCATTTCTATTTTTTGAGCTCAAGGCCAAAACCGAAATTGTTCTGAATGACAAGAACTACCTTCAACCATGATTATCCAGCACTGAATGCCTTTTGAAATTAGTTTTGCCAAAGACTCGACAATGTTTTTGAACGTAAAAGCTTTCCTTTAGATTTTTGGCTTTGGCTGCGACAACCGCAATGGTGCTGGAGTGACCTTCCTATGGAACACAACCCTGAAAGCTGGACGACATACTTTAAAATTATTCGAAGGTGTTCTAGACAGCAGATGCAGGCAGTATTTAAGGATTTGCTTTCCTTGAGGAAAGGAAAACACAGGAAATAAACTCTGTGCTCACTTTGGCTTTTTTTTTTTTTCCTAAGGACATTCAATTCACAGAGCTGAGGAAAAAATGGTACCTGGGCTAAAACAGCGGTTTTGCTGGGCTGACAAGGCAGGGGTCCAAGTCAGGGAAGCCACAGAAGCCAGAACGTAAGGGCAAAGCCCCAGAGACCAGGAGACTAGAGAGAAGAGAACCTCAAACTCTGTCAACAAATTCCCTTTCTGTAGTCGGCCTGTAGGCTTTATTAGTATGAATTATATTATACACACGTGCACCCACACACACTTATACACACACACATGCACACACATGTACACATAGTAGAAAACAGCAGCTGGGAGGCTAGAAAGTTAAGCACAGAGGTGCTTCCTGGCCTGAGAAACAGGTGTTGAAGTTCAAGGGCTAGAATTTCTATATACTTCGAGAGCTGTACCCACGGTCAAGGGGCTACATCCTCGGAGGAGGGGAAAAACATCTGAACCCTAATAATCACATTTGCAGGAACAAAATGACCTGCCATACTCATCCCTGCCGAAAAAAAAAAAAACTTAACCCACCAAAAACCTTGGTCCAAAAATGCATGGTCTATTTGGGTATATGCTCTATTAGCCATCACGTGCAGGTAAAAATTTCACAACCAGCTCTCCAAAGGCCACAGCAATAGCAAAAAAATCTGGATTTGTAGCATGTGCCAATCTCTATCACGCACATACACCCACCATGACCAGTTTCACACTAGCAGTGTGACATCAGTGACCACAGATTTGGGGAGGGACAAGCACTGTCACTCTAACTCTCACCAGCTGGCGTGAGTGGACCCCAGCACGGTCTGGAACCACGCGGCCCAAACCCTGCAGTTAGTTCACATCTTCAAACTCAGCAAAAAGGAAGGAATGATTTTAAAAACCCAAATATGTCTTGCAATTTGGCATTTGTTTGAATATTTGGAAATGTTGAATTAATCTGAACGCCTCTTTTCAGAGATGTTCTTTTCTGTAAGGTAAGACCTACAATAGGACAGTATTCTCGAACATGATTTCTTCTTATGAAGAATTCTTACACTACAGCATGAGTCTCTCTCATTCGAAAACAAACAGAAGAAGTGTCTTAAACACCAATGAAATATTTTTCTATGGATTTACCTTAAACATATGCCGATTAAACGTAGTTTGATTCAACAAATACTTATGGAGGGTGTGCTCGATTTAAGGCACTCTGTAACGCAATGAAGGGTTTCCTATGTCTTCAACTGTGCTTATCAAAACAAATATTCAACACTCTAAAAGAAAAGCTGTTATAAGGAAGTTTTTATACTTGAGGATTACAGCGAAGTGGGGGTAGGGGGGGTAAGACCCAAAGCAAAGAACAGGGGTATAATAACGCAGGTCATAAGGTTAAAAGTTTCAAAAAAATGGAAATGCTGGCCTCTAAGCCTCCAGCTGGTATCCTCTTAATGGTGTGTGAACTCAGTTCGAAGCCACCTCCATAATGACCCATGACCGAAAGGGGACATGTTTCCATTCTGGCTTCATGAGTTTGGGATCCTACTACCTTATTTGTGGCTCTCCTCCTCCACCAGGGAATAGTTAGCCACGTTCTTTTGGGCTATTTGCCTATGTCTAAGTCACCGGGTTTCTAGTACTTAGGAAGAGTATGCTTTTTCCTCCTGAAATCCTGGCCTTATAATGAATTTACGCCATAACATAGTGTCTCTCTGAGGAAGAAAAATCTTATTCCTGTAGAGGTGATGGCTTGACTTCCCTATGTATCTTAATGTATAAAAACATATTCTAGGGATGTCTGGGTGGCTCAGTCAGTTCAGCGGCCAACTCTTGGTTTCAGCTCAGGTCGTGATCCCAGGGTCGTGGGATCAGGCCCTGTGTCACGCTCCACACTGAACGTGGAGCCTGCTTGGGATTCTCTCTCCCTCCACCTCTCCCTGGCTCATGCTCTGTCTCACTAAAATAAAAAAAAATAAAGGGGCGCCTGGGTGGCTCAGTCGGTTAAGCATCCGACTTCGGCTCAGGTCATGATCTCACAGTTCATGGTTCAAGCCCCACATGGGGCTCTGTGCTGACAGCTCAGAGCCTGGAACCTGCTATGGCTTCTGTGTCTCTCTCTGTCTCTCTGCCCCTCCCTGGCTTGTGCTCTATCTCTCTCTCTCTCAAAAATAAACATTAAAAAAATTATTAAATTAAATAAAATAATAAATAAGTACATAACACATATCCTAATATTAGATGCTCTAGCCTGCTGAAATGTGGCATTATGTTTGCCTTAGCTTCCATGATTTCTCTTGTGCTAACTTCTGCTTAGATTTGTTGAACTTAGTTTATCACACATAGCAATATGGGAAAATGTACTCATTTTTTACTGCAACTGTAGCAAATTACTCTAAATTTAGCAGCTTAAAACAATACAAAATCTATTATCTCACAGTTCTGGACATGCAAAGTCTGAATTGGTCTCAGCGGGCTAAGTGTGGTGTCAGCAGGGCTGAATTCCTTCTGGAGGCTCTAGGGGAAAATCGTTCTTTACCTTTTACAGCTTCTACAGGTCGCCTGCCTTATTTGGCTCATCCATCTTCGAAGCCATCGATGACCGTGGGTGTTTCACACCTCATATCAGTCTCATAGTGACTCTCCTGCCTCCCTCTTTCACTTACAAGGACTCTTGGAATTATACTGGGTCAACCAGGATCAACCAAGATAACCTCCCCATCTCAAAGTCAGCTGATTCGAACCTTAATCCCCATTTGTCATATAATGTAACACATTCACAAATTGCAGGGATAGAGACGTGGACATTTTAGGAAGGCCATTATTCTGCCTGTTGCAGATGGGGATGGGGTCACAGCTAGAGAAAGACCAAAGAATATGCAGAAGGCTTTTACAAGTTCGTTTGTTCCCAAAAAGGTAATGACGCACTGCCGCTACAAAACTATAATACACAATTTGTGATGGTCAGACCCTCTCTCCTCTGTGTGACTGAGGCTCACTCCCTCTGCGAATAGAATAGCCTTAGGAGTGTCCGCGTTCTATGATAGAAAGCTGCTTAATCTTTTGACTCTACCGCAAAAGTTGCTCCATTAGACTTGAAAGTTAAAACATGAAAGCCACTCATTTCACAAGGACATAGAGGACCAGAGAGGTGTTACAATTCACTTACATTTTCATACTAAGTAAGTCGGAGACGGACCTAGAAACCAGATCTTTCAGGGCGCCTGGGTGGCTCAGTCAATCGAGCATCCAACTCTTGATGTTGGCTCAGGTCACGATCCCAGAGTCATGAGTTCAAGCCCAACATTGGGCTCCGCTCTGAGCGTGGAGGCTGGTTGGGATTCTCTCTGTCTCCCTCTGCCCTTCTCCTACTCATGCTTGTGTGTGTGCACTCTCTCTTTAAAATTAAAATAAAATAGGGGCGCCTGGGTGGCGCAGTCGGTTGGGCGTCCGACTTCAGCCAGGTCACGATCTCGCAGTCCGTGAGTTCGAGCCCCGCGTCAGGCTCTGGGCTGATGGCTCAGAGCCTGGAGCCTGTTTCCGATTCTGTGTCTCCCTCTCTCTCTGCCCCTCCCCCGTTCATGCTCTGTCTCTCTCTGTCCCAAAAATAAATAAAAACGTTGGAAAAAAAAAATTAAAATAAAATAAAATAAAATAAAATATAAAATAATAAAATAAAATAATAAAATTAAATTAAAAAATAAAATAAAATATAAAATAAAATAAAATAAAATAAAATAAAATAAAAAAGAAACCAGGTCTCTGAATCCTCAATTCAGAGCTCTTTTCCTGTACAAGGCCACATGCTGGTGACTGAGGGTCTTCAATAACTTTGCTACTTGTCAGCATGAAGGAGAAGGTGAGTGTAGAACCCATCACTCTTGAAAATGAAAATGATCCCATTCCCTCCAGTGTGATAAAAACCCATCCCACTATCATTTCCATGCTAGTATAAGTGCTGAGACGATTTATAGGTGCAAGGAAATTGAGTAGACCATAAATTAGTTCCTAACGTTCCTCTGGCAAACAATGTTGATTAGCTGACACCACAGTTCTTCCAAATGCCCTCACAGAAAAGAGTTGAGAAAATACAAATGCTCTTTTTTTTTTTACACCATCCAGTGAGAAATAAAAAGAATTCTGCCAAAGGGATCAATGGTGTGCTGTGAAAGCTCTTGCCTTCATGATAAATGGACAGTCAGACCTAGGTTGTGAATTCCTTTTTATGCCTACTTGGAGGACAAGAACTTTTTTGTTTGTCTCCTGCTCTATTCCAAGCATTAGGAAGTACCTAGAATGCACACAGATGTTTCTTGGAATAAATAAATAGTGTTGAACGATGCCAGGAGTCACAGCAGCTATTTGAAAACATAGAGGGAAAATCAGGCAAATCCCAGAGATGTCATCCTTGACATCACTGGGCCAGTGAATTAACACCAACAGCTGCCTCCCTCCCTTGTTACGTGACAACATTTAATTCTACTTCATATTCACTCTATGTCTGGTTGTCTGTTACTTGCGGCCAAAAGCATTACTTACCTGTAGAGTCACGTTACGGACTCCACGAGTCTGCAAATCAGACCTCTGAAAACAGCTGCTGCTAGCAAAGGGAAAATTTATAGGGTGAGGGTAATGTTCAAGATCTTGATAGAGGTTCAAGTGTGCTATTTTCAAAACTCAGCAAATGTACACTGAGGATTCGTGTGTAATTATATCTAATTTTAACTAAGAGAATAAAAGCTGTAAACGAACGTTGACCTCCGGTTAATGACATGCACACTGGAGTTTTATACCAGGGAGTGTATCGTTATCTGCAATTTACCTTGCAGGGCATCAAACGATAAAATAGGGTTGCCTGGGTGGCTCAGTTGGTTACACGTCCAACTTTGGCTCAGTTCACGATCTGTGCTGAGAGCTCGGAGCCTGGAACCCGCTTCAGATTCTGCGTCTCCCTCTCTCTCTGCCCCTCCCCCACTCATATTCTGTCTCTCTCGCTCTCAAAAATAAACATTAAACCAATTTGACAATAAATTTCATATTAAAAATAAATAAATATATAAATAAATAAACATTAAAAAATTTTTTAAGATAAAATACAGATTGACCCGAGTATTGCTATACGATAAAGCAAGTACAATACAATGTTAGAGACAAGGAGTGGGTACATGGGTATATCACTCTCAACTTTTCTGTAAATTTGAAAATGTTTGCAATAACCCTATCTTATTAATATATGGGCCAGACCGGGAGGAAATGATGTTTTTGAAATTTCTATTTGTGAGAGACAGAGTAGCTCTCTGACTAGGGGTAGGAGGAAAGAGCTTTTCAGGAAAACATCTCCTCAAAGTGTAGAGCAATCACAATATTAATCCACATCTAATCAAATTCTTGATGGCGATTTCTTTTCGAACTTGATGAAATTAATACTAAACTTTCCTGAAAGAATGAACAGGTAATAATACTAATGAATTCAGAAGAAAATAAAGTAATATGGAAGAATTTATTCAGCTGTGTATTCACACAAAATAGAAGGCTAGTAGGGAAGAAGTTAGCCTGACTAAAATTTAATACACGCCACTTCTGGAATTATGGTATATACGATATATCATTTAAAAACATCTAGAAACACTGGACTCAGTGTAAGTACCAGCACCTTAAGGGCATAGGTGAGATATGAGAAAAGTAAGGGTAGTTTCCAGAAGTCAAACCCCCAGAGCCCAAATGAGAACCGCCCACCGAGCCCTCTCTGACACAGTAGAATACATTTGACCAATGGCAAGTGTGAGAACAGAGACACCAAAAGGAGAAATTTAAAGACAAATGATTGCATTAAGTTTTATCACAAATATTTGAAAAACAAGAACAGCTTCATGGGCAAGTGCACTGGTGATCATCTAAATAAGTAATCTCCAAAATATTTGGAATTACGGTTTGATTACGAAAAAAAAAAAAAAACCCACAATCGATCGTGCCCTCTGTAACTGTCACTTCTCCGAGGAGACAGAACCAGTGGGACAGAGATCTATAGGTATGCATGTGCATGTCATATGTATACACCTATGCAAATACATATATATTCATATACACATACATAAAGAAAAGGATCATTATGAGAGATTGATTGGGTCACACAACTGTGGAGGCTGAAGATTCCTGTGACGCACGTTCGGCAAGCTAGAAGCAGTCTGTTTTGTCACCTATCCGGGCATCCTGCAGACCAGTCAAGTTGATGAATACAGGCAACCATCACACCTTCTATATGCTTATGTATATACTATATACATGTACTAAGGGTTAACAAATTATGTATACTATAAAAACATATCCAGAAATGTACGTTGAAAATATCAGTTTGGAAGTGGCCACACGTGCATTTGTACCTCTTCTAACAGGGATTATCTTGAGCACCTTCTGGGATACTCATGCTCCCCTCCCTCAGTTTGAAAACAATTGGTTGAGGGGCGCCTGGGTGGCTCAGTCGGTTGAGCGTCCGACTCTTGATCTTGGCTCAGGCCATGACCTCAAGGCTCCTGAGATCGAGCCCCACATCACGCTCTGTGCAAACAGTGTGGAGCCTCTTGTGACTCTGTGTCTCCCTCTCTCTCTGCCCCTCCGCCACTCATTTCCTTCCCTCCCTCTCTCTCTCTCTCTCTCAAAATAAATAAGTAAACATTTTTCTAAAACGTGATCCTTTAAAAAACAAACTTTGGGTTATTTCAAATCTCCATGCTTTCAAATATTTTTGCTATTTCCCACCCACGTCATACTTTAGAAGATGTAGCTGTTTTCATTTCATTTCACTTAAAAAAAAAAAAAGAAAGTAAAACATAATAATTTGTTACCTTTTACAGAAAATGAAATCCTGATAATCAAATGAGAAGGGGAAATGGGGGGGGGTTGATTTTCTTTTTTCTTTTCTTTTTTTTTTTTTTTTTTAACTCTGTGTTTGTGAATATATAGAAAACTCCCAGTCTTCTTTACAGTTGCGATTCTAAAACAGTCTTCTTATGCCACGGGCACAAGTCTGGACTGGAGCTAGGTTGAGTGACATACTCAAAGGTTCCCATTCCACTGAATCCACACATTTGTAGATCAAATATAGCCCATGGGCTACAGTTTCCAGTCTCCTCCTTAAGCTGCTGAGGAAGCCACGTTTTGCAGATAATGGAGACAACAACCCTTGTGTAACAAAAGGGTCTCATTTTTATTTATTTATTTGGTTGGCAAACTTCAAAATGTGTTGCGGGGCACCTGAGTGGCTCGGTCAGTTAAGCGTCCGACTTTGGCTCAGGTCATGATCTCACCGTTTTTGAGCTCGAGCCCTGCATTGGACTCTGAGGTGACAGCTAGGAGCCTAGAGCCTGATTTGGATTCTGTGTCTCCCTCTCCCTCTGTCCCTCCCCCACTTCCTCTCTCTCTCTCTCTCTCTCTCAAAAATAAAATAAAAACATAAAAAAATTTTCAAAATGGGTTTCATGTTCTTAATCAAATGCTATCAAATGTAATTGGACATCTCAATAAATTCAGCGCAATCATGATGACTATTGCTTTCTGAACTCATCCCAGATACCTATGCTTCTTGAGTTCACGTGTAAATTCCACCTGTTCTTGCTCCCTGTCTCCTTACAGCTCCAACTCTGCAGGCTTCTCTTGTTATAAGAGTCCTTGCAGACAGTGTGTCTGATTACAGGACTTCTTCCACCAGCCAGAAACCTGTACCTTCCCAAGTGACCATAGCTTAGAAAACACATGCCACCTTACCGTAAGTTGTCATGCATCGGCCTCAAAGGAGAATGCGAAAGGTGCTCCTATATGAAGAGTACAAGGGGCTGTTCCTTAATTTGGTTATTGATCAAATTCTTGGTTCTATCTGCCTGTCGGGTATAATAACCAATACGCGAATGTGGGGTAGGTAAACTATCACTGAGGACTAATCCTCAGAATATTCATGTAACAGCCCAGAAGATACCAGTATTTGAGAAGAAAACTCATGGCCCCAAGCAGAAAGCCTTATCCAGGTGACAGTAAGTCCATGAAGGCATTGACAACTGAACTTACGTGTATGCAAAGTGAATCTGTTTCTACCTGGAGATTAATAGATACTCTGGATTCTGATTACACATGACTCAGTCTCCAATTCTAACGCACAATCTCTAACACCTCATTTCACTCTGTGCCTTGGAATTTCAATGAGAGTTCCTTAACATGACTGTAATGCCAGAAAGCCGGAATGAGCACAGGCCAACCCCTAAAATGAAGATAACAGCAAAAGGAACAAAAAGCAATGCACATCTCGCCAGAAATAATCATGTATCCTTAAAACCAACTCTTTAAAGGTTAAAGTTTCTGTTGCGTGAATTACGAAGATCCTAGTTCCAATTTTCACTTATTTTTACTTTGCCAGGTTTGGTCTCAAATTGCATGGTATTGATGCAAACACACTAAGGGACCTAACGTGAAATTCAAGCATCCGTAAAGCATCATAAGCAACAAGCAAAAAAGAACGAAATCAAAAACAAAACACAAAAAACAACAAACAAAACCCTCATGATCCATTCCCTGAATTTCTAGAACACATAAACAGTAAGCAATTATAAAGCCAGAGAAGGGCACCTGGGTGGCTGTCGGCTGCGTGTCCAACTCTGGATTTCAGCTCATGGGATCCAAGGGCCGTGGGATCAAGCTCTGTATCGGGCTTTGCTGAGCATGGAACCTGCTTGAAATTCTCTCTTTCTTTCTCCTCCCTTTGCCCCACTTCCTGCTCATTCTCTCTCTCTCTCTCTCTCTCTCTCTCTCTCTCTCTCTCGCTCTCAAATAAAAATTAAAAAGTTAAGTTAAAAAAACAAAAGCTAGAGAATCCTCTCTACATAGTAAAACTTAGTCCTGCTGGGAATTTCCACACATCTCTACACCCCACCTGACAAATTAAAGACCTAGAACCTCGATGTAAAATCCTACAATGGGCAAGAAAGACACACAATTGGGTGTCATTGGTGTCATTGAGATGTATAGGTTCTTAGGACTAATAAATTGGAACTTTGACAGACGTATTTTGGTATTTTCCTCTCTTCAGTAGAGTACTATGTTCAGAATCAAAAACCCTCCAAAAAGTATTTTATATTTGTCAATTTTGGAACTTTTGTAGTAAATAAAGTACCTCTTTATATACAAAGAGCAGACTCTTTGAAGGGAGTCCATTTACAGTGGGCCCCAGCCATGAGATGGGGAGACTGTCTACTGAAAAACATATTGTATCTGTAAAAAGCTATGCCCATAGTTTTTAAGAACCAACGGACTTGTGAGTCTGTTCTGCACCATCTACAGGTCTTCTATGTCTGAATGGCATTGATAACCAGGCTCCCCTTCCCACAATGCAATGGTGAGTAAACTAAGTATAACATAACCAAGCAGGAGCTAACACGAGTGGGATCAAGTAGGTCCAAGCAAGGCCAGTGGCTGCATTTCAGGTGGCATGATCCAATATCAGAATATGCGCCTCTCCATGCCAAGATACAAAGGGCAGGCAAGCCATTTTGTTCAGTGAAATGGGGTCTTTCCTCCTCAAAGGGAGACTATACCATGGGGTAAATACGTTATAGGGTCGGGGTTTCAAGGAAGAAAAAGGAGGCTTTTCCTAAGTGCTAGAAAACAGGGTGATTTAGAAATATGTGAAAAGCCTAAAAGAACCTGGCTGACTCTTCCCTGACGGAGGAGGAGAGCCACAAATAAGGTAATAAAATTCCAATTTCATGCAGTCGATGCTAGAGAACGGAAAGATTTTCTATTTCTGCTGTGGGTCACCACGGGGCGGTTTCGAGAGCCATCACCATGGAGTTCACCCAACACAACAGGAACAACAATGAAGAATTGGAATGTCAGTACTGCAAATCCTTCACGGTAGCTCTTTATATGTGTTATTTGCTTAAGATATCTTTCTTTCTTCTCTGGGTAATTTTGATAAGTAAATGGCTCGTTTCTCGTAAGTTTCTTCTATGGCTACCTAAGAGCTTGATAAGAAATGAAGAGGGAACCTGGGTGGCTCAGTCAGTTAAGCATCTGACTCTTGATTGTGGCTCAAGTCACGATCTCATGGTTGTGAGATCGAGCCCTGCATCAGACTCTGTACCAAGCATGGAGCCTGCTTGGGATTCTCTCTCTCTCTCTCTCTCTCTCTCTCTCTCTCTCTCTCTCTCTCTCTCTCTTCTCTCTACCCTGCCCTCACTCATGTCTCTCTCTCAAAATAAATACACATTAAAAAAATACAATCTCAAAGAAAAAAGAACAAATGAAGAAATGTAAATCTCCTCCTTACTAACCAAAGTGCTTTAAATATATAGCACATGTTCCATAAATACTTATGGAATCAAACTTTACATAATCAACACCTGTTTGAGGCAAATACATGAAAAAGTTATTCATCAGGATCCCGGACACATCGACTGTTTGACTTTGAAAGAGATTTGCTCCCGCTCTAGTCTGAAGAAGGTTGAACTCATGAATATTTATATAAGTAGCACTTATTAGGGGGAAAAAAATCTACACAGAGAGCAGATGACGGGGGCTCTCAAAATCCTTACCCTTCCCTCCCTCCACAATCTCCCACACAGATTGCATCTCACACTTCTAACCCGCTGACTTTCTAACCTCCCTCCCTGTGACATTGAGCGTGGATTTTCTCTTACAACTCCAATCCAGCCTTCTTGAGGTGTAGGGCACTGACCACCGGGGAGAGAGAGCTAAGGACGGCCCAGGCCCTGTGTAGCTTGGGTTCCATCCACTGATGGTCTCTACCAGGTAAATGTGTTGCTTGTGATGCGGGAGGCAGACAGGGGGCACACAGCGTGAGCTTCTGCTGCTTCCTCGCATTACCAGGAAGAGCCATGGAATGTTTAGATTTTTCTGTAACAGGAGAAATAAAGAACCAAGGGTCTGGTCCTTAGCATTGTGAATGTGAAGAAGCAGGACCAGAGCCCCTGTTTTCACGGTTTGGATCCTGTCTGAGATGGGAGAGTCCAGAAACAAACATCTGCATGGCAGATTCCCCACAGAGGTGCAGATGAGCCACTGTGATGGGCAGTTCCTGGCACCGTTCTGATTTAGTCCTGGAAGCCCCGCCAAGACTTTGTTTCGGGCCCTCTGACTATTTGGTAAGCACCTCATTAAACATCTTCTGCTTAAACTAGCTACCAAAACTCTTCTCTTCGTGTCTTTTTTCCTTTCTACGTTTTCTTTGACGTTCAATAGTTAGGCAAGCTAAAGGGGAAAAAAAAGACGTGTCTAAGAAACTCTAAGCATTATATGTCAAGACCTAAGCATGGACAACCATAGCACAGAATTTTTACAATGACTCATAAAAGAGGAAGGATGGGGCATATGAAGTAATGACGTCCCTGCTACACAGGACCCAATAAGCCTTTCCAGGGACCAGGAGAGGAACACGGAGCAGAGGGCAAGACAGAAAGTATCCAGGGGCTCATGGGTAGCTCAGTCAGTAAGCATCCAACTCCCTATTTCGGCTCAGGTCACGATCTCACGGTTCATGGGTTCAAGCCCCATGCCAGGCTCTGCGCTGATGGCACAGGGCATGCTTGGCATTCTCTCTATCTCTCCCTCTCTCTCTGCTCTTCCCCTGCTCTCTCTCTTTCTCTCTCTCTCTGAAAATAAATAAAAATTAAGAAAAAAAAAGAAAGTACCCAGACTCAAAGTTCCTCACTCACTACTCAGAAGGTCAAACAGCAACAATAAAAACCTGTGGGAGAAAGAACTACCCGGAGAGTTCAGGCCTGAATTCACAAATATCGGGGCTGCTGCCTCTCCTCTCCTAACCTAGGATGACAGCAAGCATCTTAGAAAAGTGCCACCTTCAACACGAAAAAGTTAGAGTAGCAACAGCTGAGCACAGGTAGGCATAAGGGCAACTACTATGTTCTACACTAGGGTGATATAGGAAAAGTAATCAAGAGTTCTTGACCCTTCCCACCATTTGGGAAAAATAGTAATGTGGGAGTTGGGGGGTGGTAGGTAAGCAGAAAGATGTCTGAGGTCAAGAGAGGGATAGCTGCCAAGGGGAGAGTTTTGCAGTTAAAGGCAAAGGCCAATTACCACCATGCCACCCCCGAGGCCAGTTGGGTCAACCACACATCAGTGGATGCCAGGTCAGGAAGTTCAGGGAATAGGCGCACCAAGTTTCCACAGTAACAGAGACTGGTGCCCAAAGTCCAAACAGGATGAGAAAATTCAAGTAGATGGCAAGAAGACCATGTATGACATTCCTGATGCCAGAATCATACATAACCTCTTCTGTGAAAATAGATTTGTTTCTATTTTCTAAAAGTAGAACTTTCTAGAGATAGATTTTTTTCTATTTTCTAGAAAACATTTGAATTGAGCTAAGTCACGGATTGGACCGAGAATATATGACTAGGAAAGAGTAAGTGGTCAGGTCAAGGCAGACTGGGAGACTCAAGGACACTGTGTGCTTAATTACAGAAAACACAATTTTCTTGTAGAAAAACCCATCAGTCATTATGTGTAAATTTTGACCCTACTCTAAGAGCTAGAATTTATTGAGTGTTGGCCAAGCGCCAGTCATTGCCTAGTTAAATGCAATAAACATTATTTCATTTAGATCTTGGTGTGGCCAAATAGCTTCATTTTCTAGGTAAGGAAACTGAATCTCACAAATATTAAATAACTTATCCAAGGATGCACAAAATTATATATATGACAAAGATATGCTAAAACCGTGATCTACAGCCAAACAGTATTTCACAAAATACCTCAATGAAGAGTCAGTTACTTCAAATGTTTCCTTCTTTCTTCATCTATCCACCAGTCAGATACTGCAGAGACAGATCGGAAGGTTATGGGTTGGAAAGAAAAAGAAAATTCAGCTCATGAAAAGCTATTTTCTTCCCATACCTGGAGTTTGCTTTTTTGGCCTTTTTCTTCCTTTTTTTTTTTTTTTTTTAATTTTTTTTTAACGTTTATTTATTTTTGAGACAGAGAGAGACAGAGCATGAACGGGGGAGGGTCAGAGAGAGGGAGACACAGAATCTGAAACAGGCTCCAGGCTCTGAGCTGTCAGCACAGAGCCTGACGCGGGGCTCGAAATCACGGACCGCGAGATCATGACCTGAGCCGAAGTCGGCCGCTTAACCAACCGACTGAGCTACCCAGGCGCCCCTTTTGGCCTTTTTCTTAACAATACTTCCAACTTAGGAGACACCAACACTACATAGACAAAGAAAAAAGGAAAAAAGGAAAAGAATGCAGGTATTTGGATCTGGACAGATGGCAATTGCTGTTAGACACTTCTCACACCTCCTTCCTAGACCCAATTCACTCCGTGGCTATTTTGCATAAAAAGGGCTGGCTACCAGATATTCTTCAACTCTTAGTCCTGAAGCAAGAATTGTGAAATCAATGTACACGTTATTTTAACAATTCTAATGCAACATGGTTTTTGGTGGGTCATAAAACTGAATCTAAAAGAACTTGCCGGTAGCATTTCCTTTTCCTGCCGCCCCTTAGGCCCGGACACATTGTTTTCCGAGATTCTCCGTTAGAACCTACAGAATCATTTCTAGCCCTTCACAATTCAGAAAGTCATTGCTCCCCGCCCCGGAATCAGACCACACAGGTTTACAGAAGAGACGCCATGCGGGACACTCTTGCCCCGCCCTGTCGCCCAGATTCCATTCTCTCGTTCTGTGCCCCTCAGGCCATCCCTGAAACTCAGGAGGCGGGCGGGGGCTCCAGCTGCCATCTCTGACTCCGAGAGCTAGAGTTGGCTCGGGCCTGACTGGGAGCCCAGAAACCCAGCTTCCCCAGCCAAGCAGGGCCTGACTTCTTTGCTGAGAGCTTCAGCGGCACAGCCAAAGCCACTGAACGGGTTCTGGATGGTTGTCTCCATAACTTGTGTCTCCATAACAGTCTCCATAACTGTCAGACGGCTGAGCTGGGAACCCCTCCCAGAGGACCAAAAGCATATTCCACCCGGCTTCTATGCCTCTTTCTGCGTTTATTTTAGCATTCAAAAAACCAGGAATTCCTAAGCATGTCTTATTTGCTTATGTATAGCCCTAATGCAGAGTCTGCAATACAATAAGCACTCACACAATGTTTATTTGAATGAATAATGAATGAATGAATGAATGAATGGTAGAAGCAATCAAAAAAGCACGCATAATTATGTAAGAATACATTTAATTTAAAAATAGCTTTTCTTCAACCTGCCATCACTGCCCAGTGCCAAGGAATGATGCCCAGTGCTTCCCAAACTTCAATCTACCTAAGAGTCACCTAGAGATCTTATTATAATACAGGTTTGACTCACTAGGTCTGTGACAGTGCCTGAGTTTCCGCATGCCTAAAAAAATCTCCCAAGTGATTCTGTTGGCTTAGATCACATTTTGAGTAGCAATATACTAATCAGCATCAACTGATTGATTATACCATTATTAAAATATTATTGAATGTCTCAGGTAAGACTAACTTAACCTATGATTAATAAAATAACCTATGTGTCTGGGCACACAATAGCAATCAACAAAAAAAATTAAATCATAATTTCATCAGGGGGCGCCTGGGTGGCTCAGTTGGTTGAGCATCCGACTTCAGCTCAGATCACGATCTCATGGTTCACGGGTTCGAGCCCCACATGGGGCTCTGTGCAGACAGCTCAGAGCCTGGAGCCTGCTTCGGATTCTGTGTCTCCCTCTCTCTGCCCCTTCCCCAGCGCTCTCTCTCTCTCTCTCAAAAATAAATAAACATTTTAAAAAATCCTTTAAAAAATAATAATAATAATTTCATCAGGAAGAGAGTAAATTTAGTTTATAAATGGGACAAGGAAATGGACCCAGTAATTCAAGAAGAGAGTTTACATGGAAAGTCTTCTCATTACTATGATACCTGTCAAATCTTCACTTTTAAAAAGTCTTCAGACTAAGGTATAATTCTTTCAAACTTCTTTGCAAACTTCAGTTTTAGGAAAATGGAAAAAATAGTGAAAACCTGATCATTATCCCAGAAGAGTTTTTAAAAGTTAACATTTGTCATTGATAAAGACAATATATTCCCATCGATAATTTAAAAGCGTGACTCTGGAGGAAGATACCCATTTGTTTACAGTGGCCTTAGAACACTCTAGAACATAGGATGGTACACACTGGCTTCTAGAAATTAAATAATCACAGGAAAGCCTCTGCTTAAACTTTATATCCTGGCAACAAATATGTAAAATCATGGCCATGTACCTGATTAAGAGCTAGCATGTAAGTGAGAACCTTAATATGACTTAGCTAATAAACATATAACCTAAAACACAGATAACTGAGTTGGTGGTATTCCCAAGTTCCTAACACAACCATCAGCAACCATCCATGCAAGGCCTTCATCTTGTTTTACTTTATTTTTCCTTATTCTCAATCTCCACTCCCAATCCACCCCTCCATCTGTAGGAAAGCACTATAATGTGTTTAACATTTTTCTTGAACGACTTAGGTATATTTGAAATACAGTGCTGTTTTGTTGTGTGTTTGTTTTAAATTTGCCTAAGTAAACTATGTTATAGGTCCTGTTACCTCACATTTTCCTCTCAACACCATGTTTGAAAGATTTCTTTCTCTGAAAGAGTTCCTAATACTATTTCTAATTTGTTACCTCTGTCAGTATCCACAACATTTCAGCCATTTATTTCCCTAAAGATAGATACCTAGGTTGTCAACCACACCCTGCATTACAAATAATGCTTTCTCGAACATTCTTATACATGCTTCCTCAGGGACCAGAACACAAGCTCCACATGAGTGGAATGAATGTATCATGAGACCCACACGTACTAAGTTAAACTAAGCATCTCCAGATCGTTCGCCAGATTAGCTCTTTGAGCCTATCGTCTCTGCTTTATCCATTGTTCTGGGTTTCCTCTTTCCCGTAACAGTTTTAAAAATATTATAGATATTGTTCCTTGCTGGTTTTTGACTTCTCAGATAATGTTTCCTAGCCAATTCCCTATAAACTGACTTTATTGATGGTGCCCTTCATGAAGTAGAAACTTATAATTTTTAACGTAGTCAAATTTATCATTTTTTAAAAATCTTATATGCTTTGTAATTTTGGGGGTTTAACGAATAATTCTTCCACCACTCAGAATTACAGAGATAGTTTCTGATATACTCTTCATTCACTTTATAGTTTTACCTTTTATTCTTAAGCCTATAATTAATCTAAACTGTATTTTTGAGAACTAATTCTATTTTTCTCTAATAGTGCTCTGTTTGCTCACTTTCATCTAATAAAGAAACCACCCTTTTCTATTAGGTTCCCCTCCTACACACATCGGATTCTAAAGCAAACATGGACTTTTTTGGAGCACTTATTCCAGTCCACAGATCTATTTACATGTTTCTGCACCATCCTGTGTCATTTTTACAGATTTGTAGTCATCTTACCTTTCAAGATTTACTTACATTTTTCTGAAATAAACTCAACCACATTATGACATTTTTTAGTTACTAGATTCAATTTACTAGCACTTGGTAAGAATTTTTGTACCTCTTTTCATATGTGAGAGCCAAGGAAAATTATTCTTCCTTGAACTATTCATAGCGGATATGACTCCCCTCTTTTCCCTGGCTAACAAAAGAGAGACTATAATCGAGATAGAGCCCTCGATGTCAAGGGAAAATAAGTATCTCTCTGACCCTAGAAGTTGAATTACAATTGATTTCATCCAGTCAAAGGAATTCAGCTCACCGCCACCAGTGATTTCTCTGGGTATCAGTGTAGGACCCGTTTCTGGTGAAGAGACATAAAAGGACATGTGCGTGGGACCTTCCCTTCTTCTTGGACAAGTAGCTACGCTTGGGGAAAGCCTCACCCTGCCTCTTCCTTTCCTCATGAAGTGTGAGATTGTGAGGCTCCAAGATACAGTATGAAGTAACAACCATGAAGATAAAAAGGCAATAATGAAGATAGTTAGAGAAGGCAGCGAGAAAGAAACCAGGCATCGACGGCATCAGCAAGTAAGTGAATCCATTCTGTCAACCATAAGCCCTATTGTTTTTGTTACATAAGAAAAATAAACCACTATTTGTTTAAGGATGGCTGTCTTTTGTGACTTGAAACTGAATCCTAAATGATACACTTTGTCTTATTGTAGGTTTTCCCAGAGGCAGACCCTAAGATAAGGACTGAAGATGTAAAAACCCTATGTAAAATATGTATTAACAAAGTACAAAGGTATGCAAAAAGGACAATATATCAAGATGAAATCTGGTTTATTCTAGTAAGATGGGCTGCTGATTGAACATTTGAAAATCAATGTAATTCACGACATCAAAAGATTGAATTAGAAGATCACATGATCATCTCAGTAGATGCAGGAAAATGATTTTATTAAATCAAACGTCTATTCATGACTTTAGAAATGCTACTATACTAGAAATGGACAGGGAGAGCTTACTGTATAAAAAAAATCTGTGAATCCTGCTGCAAAATTATACTGAATGGCAAAATTCTGGAAGCTTTACCTCTGAGAATGAAGACAAGATATGAATGTCTACTGCCATTCTTTTTTCTTCATATAGATTTTTTTTCAGTTTATTTATTTATTTTGAGAGAGAGGGAGAGAGGGTGCACATGAGTGGGGAAGGGGCAGAGAGAGAGGGAGGGAGAGAATCCCAAGCAGGCTCCACACTGTCAGCACAGAGCTCAATGTGGGCTCAAACCTACAAACCGTGAGATTATGAACTGAGTCGAAACCAAGAATCAGACACTTAACTGACTGAGCCACCCAGGCACCCCTTCTGCCACCACTTAATCTCCACTGTCCTAGCTACGACCATAGGGCACGGCAAGAAAAACATGATAAAAAAGACTGGAAGAAGAAAACCAAAACGGTTACTTTTTCCTACTTGGCATAATAAGTACATTAAACAATCAAAAAAGACTCTGCAGGTAAACTTCTAGAATGAATACAAGAAGTCAGAGCAATCACCATATTCAAAATCTGTTTCAGGTCTAAAAACTAGTAACAAACAGAATTTAAATCCTTAAAACTGAAAGAACATCTATAGTAAGATGTTCGAGTCACCCAATGGCTTGGAGTAAATCTAATGAGAATGACGCAAAATCCTACAAAATACTACTGAGTGAAATTAAAGAAGACCTAAGTAAGTAGTAAGATGTGGTATGTTCATGGCTGGTGAACGAATGCTGGAAAGCTAGCCATTTTCCCTGGCTGGCCTATAGATTCAATAAAATTCCAAACAAAATCCCAACAGGGGTGTGTGTGGAAACGGGCTAGCTTAAATGTTATATGGAAACTAAAAAAAAAAAAAAAAAAAGATTAATAATAGCCAGGACTTCCTGCAACAAACAAACTGGATAACTTCTATGACTGGATACAAAGCTATTTTAATGAAAACAGCTATGTATTCGTGCAAAAGTAGACAAAGAAACCAGTGTAAGAACAGAGAGCACCAGAGTAAGGCAGCAAAACAGGAAGCCCCAGACCCTGTTTTCCCCCACAGAAATGGTTCAACAACAGTACATGCACCGATTGTCTTTTGTGAGAAACCTAGAAACCAATTAAGAAAACACTGTACCCCACAAAAGCACAAAACCAGCCACCCTGGAGCCAGTAGGAAAATTCATGGCACTCGCTCACCTCGATTCTTCCCTCTACTCAGCATGGCACCATCAGGAGAAAACTCCCAGCTCCCTTCTGGGGAGTAAAAGAGAAGACCGACACATATTATTGTCTAACATTCCGACTTATGGAGGAGCTGCCTGAGGGACCGGTTTCCACAATTTGAGCACTGACAGGAAAGAGCACCAAATCTGGGACCAAGGGAAAAAGGTTTCACGGCACTCACTTGCCATATTCCCTTCCCTAGCGCAGTGTGGAATGCGGGAGAAAATCACCCAATTCCCAGCTTCTCCTCGGAAGTGAAAGAGTAAAACATAGGTCCAACATACTGTCCTTTCTGGGGGCTTCCAGCAGGACCTGTATTGGTCTCCTGTGTCAGAGAGCTGATAGGACAAAACGTACTCTAGATACCCGGGCGATGCTGAATGACAAAAAGAGCTGGCCAGCCCGACGATGTTCCTGAGGACCTGTGGTAGAGTTGTCAAGATGATCCAGCTCCATGGCCACTCCCTGAGGAAACAGAAGAGCAGAGCATGTGTCCCAAATTCTGACTCAAGGCTGAAAGGAAAAAAAAAAAAAAACGACCAACCAAAAATACCATATCTAGCAAAACTTCACTTCAGAAATGAAGGAAAATAAAGGTGAGGGAGTTCATCATCACTAAACTTGCCTTAGAAGAAATGCAGTTTTGGGGCACCTGGGTGGCTCAGTGGGTTAAGTATCTGACTGCAGCTCAGGTCATGATCTCGTGGTTGGTGAGTTCGAGCCCCACATCAGGCTCTCTGCTATAAGTATGGAGCCCACTTAAGATCCTCTGTCTTCCTCTCTCTCTGCCCTTCCTCCACTCATTCTCTCTACCCCCTTTCTGTCTCTCTCAAAAATACACAAACATTAACAAAATTTGTTCTAAAGAAATGCAATTTCATCTTCATTGATTCACCCAAGAAAAATGTGTACCTATGTGCACCAAAAGTCACAGAAAAAAAATAATTTCTGTGGCAACATTATTTAGAATGGTTGACATCTGGGGGAAAAAAATCAAACGTCTATAAAGAGTAAAATGAATAAGCTATAGTTTATATAACAGGATAATATACAGCAATAAAAATGGACAAATTATTGCTACACACAGCATCACAGATGAACCTCGTAAATGTTAACATTAGGTTTCAATAGCCAGACACAAAAGAGTAATTTATGATTACATTTTCATAAAACTTGAAAACAGCTGAAACTATGCTATGATACTTAAACTCAGTGGTTACATTTGTAAGTAAGGGTGACAGGAAGAAATTATAACACAAGGAGAATTTCTGGAGTTTGGTTATATCCTAGTTCTCAGTCTGAGTGGTAGCTACAGGGGTGGGTCAATTTTGTCATAAGTCATCAAGATACAAACTTAGGATGTGTGCATTTTCCTCTAAGCGTGTTAAGAAAAAGGCATGTGGGGCGCCTGGGTGGCGCAGTCGGTTAAGCGTCCGACTTCAGCCAGGTCACGATCTCGCGGTCCGGGAGTTCGAGCCCCGCGTCAGGCTCTGGGCTGATGGCTCGGAGCCTGGAGCCTGTTTCCGATTCTGTGTCTCCCTCTCTCTCTGCCCCTCCCCCGTTCATGCTCTGTCTCTCTCTGTCCCAAAAATAAATAAAAACGTTGAAAAAAAAATTAAAAAAAAGAAAAAAAGAAAAAGTATCTCTGTTTCTACTGAGAGGAGTCAGTCTGCTTGGTGATCCTATCTGCCGTCTGACCCAGGATAACCACTTTTTTCTTTTTATTGGACCCACTCTGTGTTTTGATGCTTTATGCTTTTTAATTAAGTTTTTTTTTATTTTGATATACAGTTGACACTTGCAAAACATGGGAATCAGGGTGCTGCTCCAAAGTAGTCAATATTCCACATATAACTTTCGACTCCCTCAAAACTTAACTACTAATAGCCTGTTAGCCAGAAGCCTTACCAATAAACAGTTGATTCACGTGTATTTTGTATTTTACATGTCTTAAATACTGTATTTTTTTATAATAAAGTAAGCTAGAGAATAGGAAATGTTATTTAGAGAATCGGAAGAGAAAATACATTTACAGCACTGCACTTACAAAAACAAAAACAAAACATGTGGAAGTGGACCAGTGCAGTTAAAACCCATGTTGCTCAAGCATCAGCTGTAATTTTAATTAGCATGCAGTTATAAGAAATAATATAGCAACGTCTCAAGATCCCTTTACCTACCTTCCTCCAACGGTAATATTTCGCAAAACTATAGTACAACATCACAACCAGGAGCGTGATGGTAATATCACCAAGATAAAGAACACTCCATCACCACAAGGATCTCTCCCATTGACTTTTATAAATACATCTCCTTCCCTCCCATCTCAACCCCTAGCGCCACCAACCTCTTCTTCATTTCTATAGTTTTGTCATTTCAATAACGTTAGATAAATGGAATCATACATTATGGAACCTGTTGGGATTAGCTTTATTCAGTCAGCCTAAGTCTCTGGAGATTCATCCGGATCATTGTCTACCAATAGTTCTTTCCCTTTTACTGTAGCGGAGCATTCCACAGTGTGGATATCCCACAGTTTATGAACCATGTACCTGTTGTTTCCAGGTTGGGACTGTTATAGAGAAAATTGCAATACACATGTGTACACAGGTGAACATAAGTCTTCATTTATCTGGTTCCAAGGGACAAGAGTGCAATGGCTGTGTCATACGCTGGGTGCATGAGTAGTTTTCTAAAGAAACTGCCAAACTATTTCCCAGAGTGGTTGGACCATGTCACGTTCCCATCAGGAATGTACAAGTAACCCAGTTTCTCCTGCCTCTCATCGGGCTATGATGTTGTCATTAGTTTTTATCTGAGCCATTCCGAAAGGTGTGCAGTGATATTATCCTCGTGGTTCTGGTTTGAATTCCCCTGTTGTCTACTGATGTTGAATATCTTTTCATGTGCTTCATTTGCCATCTGTGTATCTTCAGTGAAACGTCTAGACCTTTTGCCCGTGTGATAATTGGACTGCTTGCTTTTATACCGTTGAGTTTGGAGACGCCTTTATAGACCCGGAACCAACCTTTTGTCTGATGTGCGGTTCACCGGTCCTTTGTCACATACACGGGTTTTCTTCCCCTCGGTACCTTCTTTTAATCTTTCTAACAGTCTTTCACAGAGCAAACTTTTCAATTTTCATAAAGACCGATTTATCAGTTTTTCCTTTTATAGACTGTGTCTTAGAGTCAAATCTAAAACCGTTGGCCCGGCCCTGGATCTTGAAATCTTTCTCTTATATTTTCTCCTAAAACTTGTTTCAGTTTTCTGGTTTATGTCTAAGTCTGTAATTCATTTTAACTTTTTCTTCAAGTGTGAGGTCTAGGTTCAAGGTTTTTTTTTTTTTTTTTAACTTAACGGATGTGCAATTGATCCAGCACAATTTGGTGAAAATTCTGTTTTAGGTCTATGAACTTGCTCTGGCATGTTTGTAAAGACTCGGTCAGGCATGTTTGTGCGCATGTCTGGGTACTCTATGCTGTTCCAGTGATCTGTATGCCTATCCTACCCCTAACAGCACATAATAATGATTATCGTAGCTACACAGTAACACTTGAGATTGGGGCGATGGATTCCTGCCACTCTCTTCTTTTTCAAAAGCATTCTAGATACTCTAGTTCCTTTTTCTTTCCATAAAAGTTTTATAGACTCTTGGCCCAACCTACAAAAAAATATATATATCATTGGCATTTAGACAGGATTTCTATTAAAGCTGTTTATCAATTTGGGGAGATCTTGTATCATCATTTGGTTGAGCCTTCCAATACCGAAACACAGATTTTTCTCCGCTTTGGTAGATCTGTAACTTCTTTCACCAGTATTGTGCACTTTTCAGCACACGAATCCTGTACAAGTTTTGTTTGATCTCTGCTAAAGCATTTGATCCTGGTGAGCAATTGTAGATGGTATTTTAATTTCAGTGTCTCTATGTGTTCTTTGCTAGTATATAGACATATAATTGATTTCATATGTTTATCTTGTATCCTGCCACGATGCTGAACTTAGCTTTTAGGTCTTCTATTTTACTTATTTGTTTCCATTCTTTTTCTCACTTTTTGAATGCTGAAGTCCTTAAGAATATAAAATGTGCTGCTTTTGTAATATAAGTATCATAAAAAACTATCTGTGAATTTCTTGGAAGTCTAATTTCACTGGCCACTGACTGATTATTTCCAGGTATGTTTTATTGTGTGGAGAATGTGATCTCCACTTTAATGACACATTACCGGCAGAAACTCACTGTAACCTGATTTATGCTGTTTGCATGATTTTACATTTTCTCCTAAAGCACTCCAGGGGTAGTATTGTCTTAGGACTGATTTTTATGTCCATTAAGAATGTACAGGTGCATTATAGTGTACTCATAATTGGCTACCTCCGTTTTGGATTCCTAATGATTACCTTTACTTTCTTAGAGCTCAGTTACATATTTAGGATGATTTGTTATACACTTCCGAACAATTCAGCATTTTTTTTTGTAATATGAACATCTTAATTCTATTAAGATAGATGGAAAGTGAAATATTATTGTTTTGATTACACTATTAAATTCTTGTAATTAACATTTTACTTAGAATTTATCATCTAGGCTCCTAACTGAAATAGGCTTATAATTTTATTTGGCTTTGTAACCAAGATTACAGGAGCTTCTAAATGAGTTGGGTGGCTTAACTTTTTCTATTTTCTGGAACAATCTGCATAATATGGAGACTCTACCGCTCAATTTCTTGGTAAAAGTCTCTTACTAAGTATTTTGGATATGAAACTTTAATAGCAGGAGGTCTTAAATCTCCAATGCAGTCGGTGTTTTTTAATGACTATCAGTCTATTCATATTCTCCTTCCTCATATCAGCTTTGCCATTTTCAAAAATCACTCATTTCCCCTTTTTGAACAGTATGCATATGTTTCTTCATAACATTCTCAATTATTTTAATTCTGTGCTCTCTGTAATTATGTGAAAGTTTCTCCTGTACTTCATCCTCTCTCTCTTCTCATCTAGTTTAGATCACTCTTGATGGAGGTTTGTCTCTTACAGATCTTTTCCAACCAGCTCTTGATTTTGTTCTTTACTAAAGAACTTTAGACACAGAATCATAAAGTTAATATCTTCCAGACATTTTTGTTATAAAAATGTTTTGTACAGCTATAAATTCAAAATATCAAGCAAGTCAAGAACTTATTTAAATCTAGGTAGCGCTTGAGATCAATGGGGTCTCTTCGCTATTAAGGCCAGTATTTTCACTGGGCTAGCCCTCTCTCATGCCTACTAATCACCTCAATCATGCCATATGTCTTACCCATTGTTATGATAAAGAAACCACTAGAACACTCCGAGCATGTGAGTTGTTCATACAACAGCTTTATTACAGCAGTTACCACATCATGATGAATAGCATTTTCCATAATATAAATCATGTTCCCTCAAAAAACAAAAAACATCATTTCTCTTCCCATTGATAAAAATGAAGGCTGGGAGAGACCTCCCTGTACTTACTTTCCAAGAAAAGAAGGAAGGAAGGAAGGAAGGAAGGAAGGAAGGAAGGAAGGAAGGAAGGAAGAGGGAAAGAGAGAAGAAAGAAAGGGAGAAAGAGGGAAAGAGAGGGAGGGAGGGAGAAAGAAAGGAGGGAAGGAAGGAAGGAAGGGAGGAAGGAAGGGAGGAAGGGAGGGAGGAAGGAAGAAAAGGCTGGAAGAGACCTCCCTGTACTTACTTTCCAAAAAAGAAAGAAAGAAAGAAAGAAAGAAAGAAAGAAAGCAAGAAAGCGAGCAACGTGAACCCTTTGATAGGGAAGGGAAACTAAGACCCACAGGATTTTTAAATTAAAAGTAACCAAAGACATCAAATAGCTCATTACCCTCATTTTGCAGTCAAAGAAGTGTTGGCCAGGACAGTGGCCGTGCACCAGATGATATCCGCGAACCAGAACTCACTAGATCACTGATTACAGACAGATACGGAACTGAATTGTTTTTTTCCTTACTGGAACATGCTAGAAAAAGAACACAATTCCTAGACACTTTGGACTTGGAAGTGTGAAAGAAAGAATGGAGAATGGGGAGTGCAAGAGGGGAAATAGAACCTAGGAAGATTTCTACAGAGCACTTTAACAGTGACGCGGAAACTGAGAACACTACTTAAATTACCATATGATAATAAATGAGCACCGACCTTTCTCTTCCTGTCACTTCCATAAATCAGAGCCAAAGGTCCCATTTGTTTTTTATGACTCAAGTTGGTATTACTGCTCTCATTGCTCAAACAATGATATCTTTACCTGCAAGTTATCTTTGCGATTGTGGAGGGTGGGATGCAAGAAAGAAGGCAAACAGAAAAGAGGCATCCCATTTCTTTCACTAGAAAATGCTAATGAGTGCCAGTATTTCCCATCTGTCACATTTGCAATCGAGGAGGGAAAGGAAAATATGTAATGCAATGTAATTTAAACTCAGAGCCTAATCATGAGTGACCTTTCAACTCTGAAATCAGTGCTGCTGCCCACACGGTAAATGCAATTATGAGATTTGATTTCCTATATGTTGCAGGCACTGAAACTCTTTTAATTGACACTGATAGATATTTGTAATAACTTCTGTATAAATTAAAAATCAATGCCAATTTCAACTCTCTGGGTAATTTCTTACTGAGCAGACACACATTTCACAGGTGCTGAACAATCTGCAAATGGCAACACAACAAAACAAAACAAAACAGAAAGCTGACACAGACCTCAGTTGTTCTCAACCCGGAAAAGAGCTTTCGGCCACGGGGCGGACGAAACCCACTGAGCAACCGCGTCAGAGGGAAGCTGGCTTCAGCCTTTAGGGAGATTTCCCGAATGTTACGACAGGCGGGCGCCCCTGCATCACTCCTCCCCTCAGACTAAACCACCAGCACGGTTTCGGCCTCATTCTCGTGCCCGAGACCCTTTTGTTCTGCTTCAGCTGAGACACAGCTGAGCACAGAGGAGCAGGCCTCACTCTAGCCCGACCCGGTTCCCGTGTTCAGAGACTGCACACGGTTTGCGGTGGTGACCCCGTCAACAGTGACTCGGGTGCCAGCAGCCAGGCTTTGGGGGAACCACGCTAACGGGAAAACTCAGCATACGTGCGTAGGTACCCACACACCCCTAGGAACTCGGTGAGAGGCTTGGGGTGGTGGTTCTGACTCCCACCGGGGATCTATGGGCACGTAGCTCACAACACCTGTCCTCGCCACGCAGGGACGCAGGACTGTGCGGGGGGCACTCGGGATTCCAGAGCAGAGGCAAGCTGAAACGCAGCCTCGGTGGAAGAAACTACCACCGGCTCTCCAGTGCGTCCACGTAAGCTTGCCCTTCCCTTCTAAACTGCCGGCTAGAAATTTACACGCTTTCCGTACAGCACAGGCCGCAGATCCCGGAAGCTGTCGGGGCTATTATTTCCTTTTTCTTTTCCACATTGACTTCATCTGAGACTGAACCTATCAGCAGTTATGCCTGTCAGATCCAGACTTACACTTCCCATACACTTCTGAAAGTATCCCCTGTTGACATCAGGCCATCTGGAGTTGCGTCTTCTTTATGAATCCCCACGTGTACACGAGCAGACCTGGTGGTTGACGACAGCCGAACCAGTTAAGAGCTCCTTGTCCACGGCTGCAAGCCAGGTGACGTGTCTCATAATGACAAATACGAAAACAGGAATTGGCGTGCTCGTGTGAAAAAGGAAAGAATTCAAAGGTAAACCAGGTAGCCGTAGAAGTTGTATTCAGCTGGGCTGTGAACACTCTTACAAAGCTACTGGCTGGTCCGATTTTCATGCTGTTTTTGTATGTATTATATATACGTCATTAGAAGACCACGAAACTCAAAAGCAGGGTAAGAGATACGTTTTTGCGCACTTTTCACATGCCTCTATTTCCTAAGGTTTCTATAGAAATCTTGCACTGCTTTTGTTAGAAAATAATAGGAAAAATTTTACACTAGCGTGAGATGGGCTACAGGAAGAGTGGGCAAGGAACGGAAGTCTCCTTACAGACCCAGAATGGCCAAGTGTATATAAACAGAAGGAAATGTACAATTGTATGCAAATAAACACAGAGCTCAGGAAAATCGAGCTGAGCTTGTGAAAATAGCAGAACTAGAATCACCCCCAGAATAGTTTTATGTACACCCACGACAATATTTATATAAGCTCATCATCCGAGACTTCTCATGTTACTGTCTTGCCACTTACGCAGCCTCGACACTCCAGCAGAACCTTCTTTACAACACTCTATTGAGCAGTGCTCGCTTCGGCAGCACATATACAACACTCTATTGAGCACCTTAACCTTACCCTGGCATCTAAATTCAAATGGCAGTAAATTATAATATGGGGAGTCTTCTCTGGTAACAGCTAAAAAAAAAAAAAAAAAAAACCCTCACCAAACGTTTTCAAATGCCATGATTTTTTTTGTTTGTTTGTTTGCTTGTTTCAGAGAAATAAGGGATCAAGGGAAGAGAGGAGATTGCTTCAAACAAAAATAAACAAAAATACTATTCCCTTCTTTCCAGCCAATAACCCTAAATCGTAACTGCCTTGTAAATCTCTACCAATTTGTGCTCCATGTAAATCTCAAACAGGAGTTCTCTTAGCAAACCCTCCCCTGGAAAGTGCTTGCCAGGATGTTTATATAGAATCATTACTGGTAGGTTTTTCTCTGCAAGAGAAAAAAAGTCATGGCTGCAACTCCATTCTTTAGGGGGTGCGAAAATGTATTTCAGGAGTCAGCATGCCTTTTCATAAAAAAAAAAAAAAAAAGACTTTAGTTCCAACCATAATTATAGTCTCACAAAGAAATTGAGAAATGGGATTTTCTTTTTTTGGTAGATCAATGGCTTTATCCAAGCAACAGCTCATGAATAAATCTCTTTTTAAAGATCTAAAAATGTGACACAAGCTCATTATTAGAAAATATTCAAATAACTAAGTATATAGCTTTAAGGGGGGAAAATTGTGGTACAGCGTTCTGAACAGCAGCTGCATTCTCAATGATGTATCTTTTTTTTTTTAATTATTGGGAAAGTACGTTTTTGGTTAGATTAAAGTGTATCTTCTCTGAGATCACTTTTCCTACATATTTCAACTGTAACAAAATAATGCAACACTAATCTCTAAGACTTTTTTCGGTAATAGATGTTTTTCCTCAGTAAATCAATGCAAAGGCTAATTGGGGTGGAAGGTGACTATCTCTTGTGGTTATAAATACATTTGCATTGCTATCAATCTTTTCCACTACCAATGTTAAACGAGGCTGAACAACCGGAGGAAGAAAAAAAAAAAAACAAAAACAGCATTCCATGTTAGCACGTAGTAAATGCTGCCATCAAGTGGCCAAATAGAGAGTTGCCCTAACAAAAAATAAAGTTGTCAACTAAATTACTAACACAATGTTTAAAACCTGGAATCAATCTGGCTCAGCCTTTGACGAGCATTTTTATCATAAACAGGGGCTTTAAAACTAGGATCTGTGTGGAAAATGTGTCCCCTGGCCTGTTTCTGAACGGCCCTCAAGCTAAAAACGTGGTCCACAAAGCCAAAACAAAAAACCCTACAATCGTGCTCTACAAGTGAATATTCTTTACCATCGTAGTAGCTTATTAGTAAATCATATGCCAAAACCTCAAAACCAGTCTGTGGCAGTGTTGTATGTTGGTGGCACTGAACTTAAACTATTTCATGTTAAATGGCATTGAATTCTGTTTTCTTTTTTTTTTTTTTTCAACGTTTATTTATTTGGGACAGAGAGAGACAGAGCATGAACGGGGGAGGGGCAGAGAGAGAGGGAGACACAGAATCGGAAACATGCTCCAGGCTCTGAGCCATCAGCCCAGAGCCCGACGCGGGGCTCGAACTCACGGACCATGAGATCGTGACCTGGCTGAAGTCGGACGCTTAACCGACTGCGCCACCCAGGCGCCCCTGAATTCTGTTTTCTGATGTCAATAAAGAAATTGTTTCAAAAATCTTAGTACCTAATATGGACACACTGTTTTAATAACTTTCATTGTCCATTGCTTATAATTAACTTGGAAGCAGAGAGGATATCTGACTGATGAGAACCAGCTTCCCAGGGACTCAGCCTGATATGTTCCCATAGTAGGCAACGGGAGGTACAGATTTTTAACTTACTAAAGACCGGCTCCCATATCTCTATGATTAATTGTAACGTTAAGTTACTTTCATTTTGCATGGCAGGGAAGAAAACTGTGAAAGAGAAGTGAGAATGACAAAACCGTGCTTTTTTTTTTTTTTAATCGACAGATTTTAATGATGTTCGTGAGACACTAATTTTTCTTTTGTTTACATAATGCTATGTGTGAAAGCAGTGAGCCCCACTGGGGATGTTTATTCTCACAGACCTTCTAAATGATGTAGGCAATTACATAGCTCATCACTGCTTAGTGAACAAATACATTTTAAACTTACATCTCATAATTAACAGAATTTTGGAAGCAAGAGCTGGTCCTGGGGTTTTCAAAGTTCTATAAAACCTATGGAGTAAAGCATTTCTCAAGATGTGGTCAACAGACCACCTGCAAAAGAATCATATAAAATGCTTATTCACAATGGGATTCTTAGACCTTATCTGGAACGTACTGAGTCAGAATTCCAAGGCAGAAAAGGGTGGAATTTGAATTTTTAACAAACTCTGTAGGTTACTTTCATGTTCTTGAGGTTTCAGAACCTCCTCATTTTACTTTATGAGGGACAAAAATGAACTGATTTTCTTAAGATCACAAAGGTAGGATTCGAATCAGAAAGAAAAAACCAGCCTTCCTGCCCTCCAGTGTAAAATTCATTATCCTATACTATCAAAACTGGGAAATACTTTCCTCCCATCTCAGGTCTCGGAATCTCCGCACTATGATTGGGAGCTATTGGCTGCTTCTGTAAGTGCATACAGAAAAGACACTTCTCGGGGCACCTGGGTGGCTCAGTCGGTGGAGACACCGGCTCAGGAGTTCGGCTCAGGTCATGATCTCGTGGTTCATGGGATTGAGCCCCGCGTCGGGCTCTGTGCTGAAAACTCGGAGCCTGCTTAGGATTCTCTCTCTCTCTCTCTCTCTCTCTCTCTCTCTCTCTCTGCCGCTCTCTGCTCGCTTGCTCTCTCTCTCAATAAATAAATAAACATTAAATAGAGATGCTTCTTCAACTATTCCTTATGGTCTTTCATAAGTAAAAACTGAAAGGTGCCACATTCTTAATGAGAAGGCCCAGCAGCGTGAGTTTTCCTTTCTCATTATTCACCACCATTAAGACTATTAACAAGTGACTGTAAAGGGAACAGTGGAAAACGGTCCCTGCTCCTTTGGTTACTGTGAAACCAAACAAAAACAAGGTCAAGAAACGTAAATCGAAAAATGAGCCTCAGCATGTTAGACTGTTGGCCCAGGGAGAGAAACAATAATTCCGCCCACAACCTGAAGTCAGTCACAGCGGGACTTCGCCAGCCCTTGACACTGGGCTGGTCGTCTGACTTGCTTTGGCCGCTGTAATGCAACCGAAGTGTTGCTCTGAGACTTCCTAGGCTCAGCATGAGGCACCTTGAATCCTCAGCTCATCCTCTCGGAACACACAGGTCACCCTGCTAGGAAGATAGCCAGAACGGAAACCGTGTGGAGAGGCCCAGACATCCCAGCTATCCAGGCCATCACAACCGAGTCCCCGGGTCACTGCAGCCACATAAATGAATGCAGGTGACAACAAGCAGTCTCGCTGAAATGCAGGTGACAACAAGCAGTATCGCCGAGGCCACCAACAGAAATCAGGAGATGCCGTCAGTTACGGTTGATTTAACTCACTAAGTCTTAGGGTGGTTATTACGTAACAAGAGATCATTAATAACACTAAGAAACAACCAGAGCCCTTAACCACAACCTATGAAGAAACCACAACTGTTGCCAAGTGCAGTGAAAATAGTGCAAAAACGGGGGAGAGCTCCATGAGAGCCACAAGCCACTGCGGGCTCTAAGGAGAGTGAGATGTTTGTCACGCTAGCTGGGTGGGCTGTACCAAGACAAAAAAGAATCACTCTTCACCGGAATGGCCCATGGGTTTATGAAGAAGTGGTGGGACCTCAGTAAACTTTACTTTATATGACAGGGTAGCAGATCTTATCACGTGGAAAAAGAGAGCACACAGACGTGCCAACTTTTCAAGAGCTACTGTAGGTTAAACAGGGTGACAGAGAAATTATCAGGGGCAAGTAGCCTTGCAGAGATGCAGGGAAAATTACTATGTAAAAAAGAAAGAGAGAGAGAGAGAGAGAATGAAAGGGAGGGAGGGAGGAAGGAAGGAAACAAGCAAGAAAGGGAGAGAGAGGGAGGGAGGGAAGGAAGGGAGGGAGGGAGGGGGGAGGAAAGAAGAGGAAGGAAGGAAGGAAGGAAGGAAGGAAGGAAGGAAGGAAGGGGGAAAGAAGAGAAAGGAAGGAAGAAAAGGAAGGAAGGAAGGAAGGAAGGAAGGAAGGAAGGAAGGAAAGAAGGAAGGAAGGGAGGGAGGAGGAAAGAAGAGGAAGGAAGAAAGGAAGGAAGGAAGGGAGGGAGGGAGGAAGGAAGGAAGGGAGGGAGGGAGGGAGGGAGGAGGAAAGAAGAGAAAGAAAGGAAGGAAGGAAGGAAGGAAGGAAGGAAGGGAGAGAGGGAGGAAGGAAGGGAGGGAGGGAGGAGGAAAGAAGAGGAAGAAAGAAAGGAAGGAAGGAAGGGAGGGAGGGGGGGAGGAAAGAAGAGAAAGGAAGGAAGGAAGGAAGGAAGGAAGGAAGGAAGGAAGGAAGGGGAAGGGAAGAAAGAAAACATTTGTGGCTTCACTATATGCCGAGAGACTTGTGGCTAACTCAGAGTTGATTTAAATACGTAGGGCAGAATATTAGTGAGAATATGTTCAAAAGCCATGGTCTATTTAAACTTCAAATGTCATGCCACACTCTACCTAAGCCTCCTCTATACTATCCTCTATACTATCATCAAATAGCAGATTCAGGTGTGCTGATGAATAGAAAAAAAAAAAAATCAGATGAATTACAGATGCATAATAGAAAAAAAATCAGCTGGAGCTTAAACAAAAGTACTACCAAAAGCCTGAGAAAAAGAATATGGCAAGCAGAAGGCAGATAAAAATTTGCAAGACAATAACACAAAAGGCCAAAAATGAAAACCTTGGTACTCCTTAAATAAGTTATTTTTAAAATCACAACCCTGGGGCGCCTGGGTGGCTCAGTCGGTTGAGCGTCCGACTTCAGCTCAGGTCACGATCTCACGGTTCGTGAGTTCGAGCCCCGAGTCAGGCTCTGGGCTGATGGCTCAGAGCGTGGAGCCTGCTTCCGATTCTGTCTCCCTCTCTCTCTGCCCCTCCCCCATTCATGCTCTGTCTCTCTCTGTCTCAAAAATAAATAAACATTAAAAAAAATTAAAATCACAACCCTTCTGAAATAAGAATTCAGACAAGACAAGGGTGCTTGGAGGGCTCGGTGAATGGAGCATGTGACTCCTGATCTCAGGGTTGTGAGTTCAAGCACCATGTTGGGTGAAGTGATAACTTAAAAATACAATCTTAAAAACAAACAAACAAAAAAATTCAGACAGGTATTGTAGAACTCAACGAAAAAGATCACAAAATAAATGTGATGAAAAGTGATGTGTCAGAGTCAAAAAAAAAAAAAGAAGAAGAGAAAAATGAAACAATTACCTACATGAAGGTCACAGTGAAGGCATCAAAAGGAAAAAAAGCCATTTCTAAAAGCACAGAAACACAAAAGGGCATAGATTTTTTAGAGAATTTGAAAGTAAATTAGTGTTCTGAAGCCAAAGGAGACCCGACATGTGTAAGTGACAATCCTAAATAAGAAACATAATGACAAATATTCAAAGCTATAATAAAAGAAAAATTCATGAAATAAAGGAAGAATCAAACATATAGCTAGAACGCTGTGCACCAGAAAAACAGTAGCTATAGAATCATCAGCACATAACCAGAGAAACTTACTGGAATTTAATGCTAGAGTATTCTGTAGGGGACAAGAAAGAATCCATTTTTTCTGTAAGAAAGAATGAAATTTGGCTGACCTCAGACTTAAAACAAAAAGGTCACTGTAGAAGGGAACAGAGCGGTATCTACCAAGTTCTCAGGGAAGGAAAATAGAAACCAAGAATGTTCAATCTCAACAAGTTATCAGTCAAGTACAAAGTCATTGACAGCTAATGGGAAACAGGCAAGAGATCGGGAACGTATCTCCTTTGAGCTCCTCTTTACAACCGCACCTGTAGTATGATTTCCCATAAATTGAGAGATGAATAGAGAAATCGGTGTCAGGACTGTGAGAATTAAAAGTAGAATAGAACATAAAGGTAATAGACCATAGCAATTTAGAAATACAATCTACCTGTGGTGATACAAGGGAAGGGGAAGTAGGAGGGGACGTTGGCATAAAGAGAAAGCACACTCAACTCTACATCTCTTAGCAGACTCTGAGCGAAGTCGGACGCTTAACCAACTAAGCCACCCAGGCGCCCCCACACTAAATAATTTTTAAATGTTCCAAGTGGCCCGAAACCATGGGCAGTGTCTGATCAGCTCTGCTTCACAGAAAGCCAGATCTCTTAGCCCAGGTTTCTGGCCCAATTAAACTTCCAAGGACTTGTTCAAGGCCAGGGTGGGGAAAGGCGTTCCCCTCATGACTGACGGTGGATACCTTGCCGACCTTTGTAAGCAGGGGATCAGATTTAATTTGGCTTTAGAAAAATAAAGCAATATGACATGTGATTATCTTCTACTTAATATAATTTTCACAAAACTTTATATATTTTAGGATCTGGCACTTGAGTATTATGGAGGAAAAACAGCTCTGCCTCAATTGTTTGGTTTTCTCAGTCATACACAGTCAGCACAAACTCTCCCTCAGCAAAATTGTATCATGCTCAAACAATATCACTGCATTTATTTATTTGTTTGTTTATATATGTTTTTAGAAAAAGACATGGGGCGCCTGGGTGGCGCAGTCGGTTAAGCGTCCGACTTCAGCCAGGTCACGATCTCGCGGTCCGGGAGTTCGAGCCCCGCGTCAGGCTCTGGGCTGATGGCTCAGAGCCTGGAGCCTGTTTCGGATTCTGTGTCTCCCTCTCTCTCTGCCCCTCCCCCGTTCATGCTCTGTCTCTCTCTGTCCCAAAAATAAATAAACGTTGAAAAAAAAAAATTAAGAAAAAAAAAAAGAAAAGAAAAAGACAGCATGAGCAGGGGAGAGGGGCAGAAGGAGAGAGAGAGAGAGAGAGAGAGAGAGAGACTCCTAAGCAGGCTCCATGATGAGCATATGGAGCCTGATGCAGGGCTCGATCCCATGACCCTGGGATCATGACCTGAGCCAAAATCAGGAGTTGGACACTCAACCAACTGAGCCACCCATGTGCCCCTACATCACTGCATTTAATTTAACTGTTACCCGACGGTTCTAGTGCCCCATCATTCTCTTCAGACACTTCCCCCCGACGTGGCTGTTGAACAAATTTAAATGTTGAGAAACACCGTGATCTAACAGCAGTGAAATGAGACGTATGTAGGAACGGGACAGAATTCTAAATTCAAGGAGAATCACCATGACTGCTATGGACTTGCTAAAATTGAGTATCAGTATGGTGGATGTTAACAGCTCAGCTCTCGTAGACACCTCCTATCTAGGTACAATGGCCCACACACATACGTTGGGGGCAGAGTTAAAACGTGTCCGGGACAAAACACAGTAGCTCTGCAAGCAAGCATGGTCTCTTCTGATCTTTTTATCGTGTGGCAGGCTGAAGACAGCCCTCCAGAACCTGTGAATGTTATCTTGTGTCACAAAAGGGACTTGAGGGATAATCATGGGTTATCCTGGGTTATCCAGGTGGGCCTTATGTAATCATAAATGTCCTAATGAAAGGGAGTTAGGAAATCAATATGAAGAGACCTTACTGTGTCTACAGAAGCAAAGATTGGAGAGATGTGGCCACCAGCCAAGGGATACGGGGCAGCCTGGGGAAGCCAGAAAGAGTAAGGAACGGATTCTCTCCTGAAGCTTCCAGAAGAAGCCAACAACCTGATTTTACCAGTGAGATTGACTCTAGAATTCTGTCCTCCAGAAAAACAAGGCAATAAATTTGTGTCATTTTCAGTCACCAAGTTTATAGTAATGTATTACAAGTGCAATAAGAAACTAACAGATAGCTCTTCTTTTCTACATTCAGAGTAATAAATCATGAGTTTACAGTGCCTGGTAATTTACATTGTGCTTTTCCATGGCTGGCCTAAGAGTGAAATTGCTCTAATGATGAGCTTAATTTTCCTTTGGGATTCAAGCATTTCAGGACTAGAGAGAGACAGCAGAAATCCAGCCACAGTGCTCGTAATGAAAACACAGAGTTTCCACACACGCCAGGCTTTTTCACACAACCTGTCTTACGTCATGCTCACCAGACCCCTGAAAGATAGGTGCTAGCTTCTCAATATTTTGCAGAAGAGGAAACAGGTCAGAGATTGAGTAACGTCTACATTCCCCTCAAATCTCACCCCCGACAAGCTTTTCCTGAACGCCCTCTCCTCCCTCTGAGGATTGGGTGGAACCAGCTGGGCTCTGCACAACCCTCACCTGAGCCTTCCCTGGGCACTCTGCATTGTAACAGGTGTACCTGCTCGTTCACCACACCACCCCCCGCTCTCTACGCAGCCTTGAAGACAGTGACTGTGCTTTATTTATTTCTACATCCCTAGAAGAGTGGCTGGTATTTGGTTGGGGCTTAATAAATGCATGACAAAATTAAGGATTAAATAAGTAACTACAAAATTCCCCAAAGGATGAGCACCTTTCAAGACTCATCCACCTTTCCAGATGAGACGTTAGAGATCTTCTCCTCCTCCTACAAGTTCTTCTTGTTACTTAGGAACAAGTCTAGACAAGACACTTCAAACTCAAAAATCAGGCGGGAGATAAAAAGGCAAATCAGTAAAAGAAGCACCTCTGTTCCTTATCTCCAGCTGTTTTCAACTAATAACTATGGCTAACTTCAGCATTACGTAAACTGGTCCTCCTAAATGATCCCCTAAAATCCCCCCGCGCTTATCTACGGGAAAATAGATCTTTATATATTTATAAAGGGCTTATGCTATTTTTTTGACAACCTACCTGGTTGGTAATATTTCTAGTCATTAATCTCAGATTTGGGAAGAGGGAATTCAGCCATTTTTCACAGCCCTGCAGAAGTCATGCACATTTCTGCTGAATCAAGCACGAGATAATGCTACAAGATCCACTCGACTGAAACACATCACCTCATCCACCATACGCCGCTAACTATTAAAACAAAATGGGAATCGGTTTTTCACCCCATAGTTTACCTAAAAGTCTCTCTTAGGCAGGTTTGACCTTTACATTATGAATTTCATTCTGCTGTAAGCTCTTACATTTATATTACTGCTTAACAGGCACTCTTCATAGAAACCTGCCCTAACAATTCCTAACTGTATTTATTCACGCTGAGCAGTCTGCCTAACTACTTGCCTACAATGCAGTACAGCTACCAGAAAAATAATATTTCCTGTTATTTCAGAACTGTGAAGGTCAGACCAGCTTCATGCAAAGGGAAATGAAATGTTTTGTGTCTTCAGGCTATGCAGTACAATTTCAACTCTTTTCTTGCTGTTTACGGAAACACCCTAACCTGGTCTTCATTTTACTCATTGTTCCCCCCTGCCCTCTCGCCCATGCCTGTTTAACTCAACAAGGTTGCTTCTAATGCCCTACCATCTACGGAAATGATGTAAGGTGCTCAGCGTCAAAAATCTAAGTTGAGAACAGCCTTTGTTACCAGAAAGTAAGAACTGCATTCATGAAACGGTTGTGCAAAGTTCCTTAATCAAGTAATTAATCCCTTGGATAAAATAATTTCTTTCATTCTCAATTTTGAGGAGTCCACTGATCTCACAGATTGCCTCCTATTGGTTTCCAATTAAACTTGCGCACAGCGGAGGTGAAGCCCAATGCCCGTTTGAGTGGCTGCTTTCCAATGGAGCCTTACAGCAGAACGGCTAAATGTTGGGGTTCCGAAAGACCTGGATTCGAAACTTAGTTCTAGTCAGTTATTTGCTGGGTGAACCCAGGTGGGCTGCCTAACCTCCTAGATGCTGAATTCAACAAAAGGAATGCCCATTGTTTTATCATTATTACCCCCTTGCTTAGGGAACCGTGGCAAAATAAAACCTTGATACAACTGCAGAATTTGCAAATATTTTTGCAAATATGCACTTGGCAATGAAATCAGATCAGGACCCTCAGAATATGAGAAGTTCTACAGGACCAGGCAGTGTGTCACGTTTTGTGCTCACACACAGGACTGGCAACATAAAGTGCAAAAAGAACATAGCAAGCTTAGATGGGGTTGGGGCAAGGATCAATGTCAGGGGCCTCCGAGTTTGTATGTGAGGCACAGCAACATGTAAGATCCTGGCAATCTACAAAGACCAGTATTTAAGTGGCCTTAGAATCTTCCACTGGCTTCCAACCACCACTGTAACAATTCAGTTATATTGGAGATCCGAGCCCAAGAAGGAGGCGGGGTTACCGCTCACACAAGAATTCCACACACATCCAGCGTACAACTTTCCTATATATCATCTTATTACATATGTATATGAGAATGTTCCCCAATATGTGTTTTCCAAGCGCAGTGGGTTGAATAGTGGTCCCCAAAATACATATCTGCCTAAACCTTGTGGATGTGACCTTATCTGAAATTAAGAGTCTTTGCAGATGTAGTTAAAGGTCTCAAGATGGAATCATGCTGATCAAACAGGTGGGCCCGAAATCCAGTGACAGTGTTGTTGTCACAGACAGAAAAGAAGACATAAACATGGTGTGGGAGGCCATGAAACAGGAGGCACAGTCACAGGGCCCCAGAAGATCAGTCGGGTTTGAAGCATGACTCAAGTCCTAGAAGGGAATCAAAGTGCTCCTTCATTCAGCAGCTATTTTATGGAGGGGCACATTTGATGGGCATGGTCCAATAATTTAAGATAAGCTGGGGAACAGAGAGGTGTTTCTGGGATTTGCCAACCACCTGAATACCTGGGACTTACCTTAATCTGTGGACAGCCCTCCTAACTCCAGGTCTTACCAACCAATTGATCTGGAACTGTTGACATCTCACCTTGTTCAGGACGGTGTCAGGAACCACAGACGCACAGAGTCATTAGGAGAACACCAGGGTCTTTGACTGGGAGAGTCCAGGCCCGGAGCAACCAGGCAATACTTCTCCCCTCTTGAGTTTCTTCCCCTGTAGACAGGTGCCTCTCATGCTTCCCTGGCACTTTTCCATGGCCTACGACACGCAATAAAAATAAAGTCAGATTCTATAGCAGCACTCTCAACAATAGCCAAATTATGGAAAGAGCCTAAATGTCCATCAACTGATGAATGGATAAAGAAATTGTGGTTTATATACACAATGGAATACTACGTGGCAATGAGAAAAAATGAAATATGGCCTTTTGTAGCAACGTGGATGGAACTGGAGAGTGTGATGCTAAGTGAAATAAGCCATACAGAGAAAGACAGATACCATATGGTTTCACTCTTATGTGGATCCTGAGAAACTCAACAGGAACCCATGGGGGAGGGGAAGGGAGAAAAAAAAAAAAGACGTTAGAGTGGGAGAGAGCCAAAGCATAAGAGACTGTTAAAAACTGAGAACAAACTGAGGGTTGATGGGGGGTGGGAGGGAGGGGCGGGTGGGTGATGGGTATTGAGGAGGGCACCTTTTGGGATGAGCACTGGGTGTTGTATGGAAACCAATTTGTCAATAAACTTCATAAAAAAAAAAAAAAATAAATAAATAAATATTGATTTAGCCACTTGAAAAAAAAAAAAAAAAAAAAAAAAAAATAAAGTCAGATTCTAGTGTTTCTGACTTAAAGGGTCATCATGTCATTAACTCACTAGCTCCCTTCTAGAAGGTGACAAGGACAGGGAGGGCCTGCCCTCTGTGACAGAGAAATCTGGGAGCAGCCACAGGATTCTGCAGATCTCCAGCATTACAGAGAGGTCAACAGATGAGGAAGTGACATCAACAACTCCTTATTTGCAAAGGTGAGGTGTAGGGGTGTGACAGAACACGTGAGAATGCCTATAGCCCTCTGACCACCAACTGTGGTGAGGGAGATGGAGGTAAGTAAGGAAAACGTGACATACTGGAAGAAAAATCTACCTGATGGAGGACCATCACCAGTTCCTGGTGAGACGAGACGTACCCACGAAATCAGGACACAAGACATCCGTGGCACGGGAATTTTCAGTATGACCCCTAGAGAAGGTCTACCAGATAACGGCAGAATCCAACCCACAAGGGGTGACGATCTTTCATCTGTAAGATCTACAGTGACAATTAGTTAAGCCAGCTTACTCCAGGGGCCCTTCCACTACACTTTATCTTCAAAGAAATAGATGGCCCACTAAAAAAATGGAGTTCCCAGCCTTTTCTATTCATCACTGACTGTATTTTGCGGCTGTCTGCTCTATTCTTTGCAGCGTCTAATGTTGTCTTGATTTCTCTTAGGGTTTTATTTTTCTCTCCCACTTCTTTTTGAGCTCTCCCAGCTCTTTCTGCCGTTTCATCATTTCACCTTTAGGCTTTTTCATCACTTCTCAATGCTCCTTTTTCAAAGGGCTCGAGCTCTTTTATTTTGCCAAGCCACTCAGTTTTCCCCTCTCCTTTTTTTTTTTCAAAAGCCTTAATTCTAAGATAATTACTACACAGAAGCCAACATGAACTATGTAAAGAGATATGCCAAGAAAAAATGCTAAAATATATTTTAAAACATTTCAAGAAGAAAATTTAAAAGACAGCCAGGGGCTATACCAGAAACACTATATCGCAAAGCATATATACGCCATGGTACCAAATATATCACACACACACACACACACACACACACACACACACACACAAAACAAACAGTTGAACGTGGTAGGGAGCTTTTATATATAATGAATGAAATAGGGGCCCGTGGGTGGCTCAGTCAGTTGTGCACCCAACTCTTGAGTTTGGCTCAGGTCATGGGATCGAGCCCCACATTGGGCTCCATGTTGGGTGTGGAACATGCTTAAGACTCTCTCTCCCTCTCCCTCTGCCCCTTTCCCCCACTTGCATCTCTCTCTCTCTCTCTATTATAATATAATATAATATAATATAATATAATATAATATAATATAATATATAATATACAAATTTTAAAAATTAATGCAATAAATAGGAAAATAAAATTGTAATTTAAATGTATGAAACACAAGAAGCATCAACAAAGAGCACTGACACTAATGAAAAGGCACGAACAAGACGAATCATGCTGATAACACCGAACGAAATCAAACGAGGGGCACCAGGGTGGCTCAGTCGTGACCTCACGGTTTGTGGGTTTGAGCCCCACGTCGGCCTCTGTGCTGCCAGCTCAGAGCCTGGAGCCTGCTTTGGACTCTGTGTCTCCCTCTCTCTCTGGCCCTCCCCTGCTTGCGCTCTGTCTCTCTCTGGCTCTTGAAAATAAATAGACATTAAAAAAATAAAAAAATAAAAAAAAGAAAGAAAAAGAAAAAGGAGAAGATAACAATAGGGGGTAAAAAAACTTTCCTGAAATATAAAGTTTGAAAAGGTGTATTTTGTTCCTCCAAAGCTGATAAAAAAACAATCAACCCCAAGGTTTTAATTTTTTTTTTAATGTTTATTTTTAAGAGAGAGAAAGAGACAGAGCATGAGTGGGGGAGGGGCAGGGAGAGAGGGAGACACAGACTCCGAAGCAGGCTCCAGGCTCTGAGCTGGCAGCACAGGGCCCAACGGAGGGCTCGAACTCTTGAACTATGAGATCATGACCTGAGCAGAAGTCAGGCGCCGAACCAAATGAGCCTCCCAGGTGCCCCTCAACCCCAAGATTTTAAAGAGGAACTCAAAAGATACCATGAGCACCAGGTTAAAAAAAAATCCCCCAAGTTATCTCAGAGAGAAGTGAGTTCACTTTCCATGGAGCTCCCACTGACAGAAGACAGTGAGGCAGGGCCATAAGGCCCAAGGGCAAAAGGCTGATGGAGAAATTGTCCTCCCCACCAAGCTATTTTGCACAAATAAAGTCAAATAACATAAGTTTGAGACTTGAGAATAATCGGGAAAATGACAGCTGGAAGACTGGCACAGTAAATTGATTCTACTCGAATTTAAAAAACTGTGGACATGGTGGTGAACGAAGAGGGATATAAATGCTACACATGATGAACACGGTGAAAAAAAATCTAACAAACACGGAGAGGAAGAAGCAAGGAAAGAATAAGGTATAAGGAATATAATAAACACACTGATTTTTCTAGTTTTCCGAAATGAGCATGAGAAATTGTTTGGAGCTGATTAAGTGAGCAATGGAGATAAGTATATTTTAGAATATAAAGGAAAACGCTTTAAAGACGATGCCAAAAGCGATACAACCAAGGAAACTGGGTGCCTGGGTGGTGCTGGTGGTTAAACATCTGATTCTCGGTTTTGGCTCAGGTCATGATCACACAGTTCCTGAGTTCAAGCCCCGCATCAGATCAGGCTCTGCACTGACAGTGTGGAGCCTGCTTGGGATTCTGTCTCCCTCTCTTTCTGCCCCTCCTGTGTGCTCGCTCTCTCTCTCACTCTCGCTCTCTGTCTCTCTCTCTCTCTCCCTCTCAAAAAACAATAAATAAAAAATAATAATACAACCAAGTAAATTAATATAATATGCATACTCTGTTATTACATAAGACGACTCTTCATTGATTTTAAATCCCCATAAAGCAATCCATAGATTAAGTGTGAGTCCAAAAAAATACTTCATAAAGGAGTATTTTTTTACCCTAAAAAAAAAAAAATGAATTTTAAGGTCAAAAGGTAAACACGCAAGGGTGAATAGCATGGCGATGAATGGTAATTAGACTTCTTGCATTAATCACATTGTAGTGTATACAAATATTGAATTATTTAAACATTTTTTAACACGTATTTATTTTTGAGAGAGAGAGAGACAGAGCGCAAGCAGGGAAGGGGCAGAGAGAGAGGGAGACACAGAACCCAAAACTGAGAACCCAAAACTGAGCTGTCAGCACAGAGCCCGATGTGGCACCCAAACTCACCAACCGTGAGATCAGGACCTGGGCCAAACTGAGACCCTGAACCAACTGAGCCACCCAGGTGCCCCATACAAATATTGAATTATTATGTTGAACACCCAAAACTAGCACAATGTTATACACCTCAATAAATTTTACCTCAATAAAAACTACTCAGTCATTAAAAAAAATAAGCATGAAAATGTGGGTAACTTACCTAATTTGACATTAAAATATATTACAGGGGTGCCTGGATGGCTCAGCTGGTTAAACGTTCAATTCTTGATTTCAGCTCAGGTCATGATCTCGCAGTTCGTAAGCTCAAGCCCCGTGTTGGGTTCTGTGCTGACAGCTCAGAGCCTGGAGCCTGCTTCGGATTCTGTCTCCCTCTCTCTCTGCCCCTCCCCAACTCATACTCTCTCTCTCTCTCTCTCTCTCTCTCTCTCTCTCAAAAAAAAAAAAAGTACACATTAAAAAAGTTTTTAATGAGATTTTAATTTCCAAGGCACAATTTAAGATGGCTTAGAGTGTTATCTCATGAGATGCTGGGAGGAGCATATTTGACTTGTGAAAGCAAGTTTTAAACTGAACGAGGACAAAGGCCAAAAGAGCAGCTGAAAACCACGCAAGGGGCTGTTACGTACATTACCAGGCTCGAGATGGCCCAGTAATTCACTCAAGCAGAGCATTCAGCAGTAACTCTGAAAACAGTAACGCACAGACAGGAGCTACGAACAGGAAGACTCAGGTAGAAGCAGAACGCAATGAATATGACCGAGAGGTCACTGCCAGTGAGTGCAAGGCTTCGGATTGGAACACTCGCATAAGAAGGGAGATGGCTGGGGAAGGTTCTCGGATGATAGACACCGGCACTGAAGTTGAGGACACCCAAGATAAAAGGCACTGTGGAAAATACCCAGGCCAAGAAGAGAGGGAAAACAGGGATACAGTTATGAACATTCATTGCAGAGTGCCAGGACAGAGAAAGGAAATCAGACAAGGTGCTAAGTGTGGAAAAAAAAAAAAAAAAAAAGATTGAATACATAAACTTTAATTAAAAGAACACGAAATAGGGAGGGGGGCCTGGGTGGCTCAGTCGGTTAAGCGTCTGACTCTCGGTCTCTGCTCAGATCACGATCTCGCAGTTGGTGAGTTCAAGTCCCGCATCCGGCTTCACAATGACAGCACACAGCCTGCTTGGGATTCTCTGTCTCTCTGGCCCCCTCTCCTACTCACGCTGTCTCTGCCTCTCTCAAAAGTAAGTGAATAAACTTTAAACAATAAAAGAACAGAGAATAGGGACACGTAACCTTTAGCAGTGACAGAGAATACCAAAAGTCCAAACAATTATCTTTTTTGTCCCCTAAAACCAGAGCATCTGACCACTTTCTTATATGCCGAAAACCTAATCTCCCAGCAAGGAGAGATAGCAAAAATCGAAGCAACTACTCTAGGCCCCAAAAATGACCAGCAAGAAGGAACCGAATGATAAAGTAGAAGTGTCGAGCACCTGGAGAGAATGCGAGCATCTCATGTTAAGATGTGTGATAGCTCGTGAAGGGAGCTCAAGACTGTGATTCCAGTTCTGCTATTAAAAATGGTCCTGATAAGGAAAGAAAAGGAATAACCTCGCCAAAAAAAAAAAAAAAAAAAGTGTCTCTTCTGACAAGCTCAGCCTTTAGAAGAATCCATACCAGTGACAAAATAGCGTGCATAGCAAATGAATATGAGAAAAGGTAACGTCTCAGTTGGGGTTTTCGAAATTAGTTGAGGATTTGTAAAGAAACAAAAAATAAAGACTAAAGCCAACAACAAAAAGGGGTTTTGGAAACCGTGTGTCGAGCTGGATGAAGAAAAAGGACCACAGGAGGACGACAAAGAGAATGTAAGCCTCACTTATTACATTTTTTTCTACAACCCTTACTTTTGTTTTTTTTTTTAAGCGTCAAGAATAACCTTCAGCCAGGAAAGTTAAGGGGGCAGATATGGCAAGAAGGAAATGAAGGCCATCACAGGTACAGATGTTTAAAAAGGAGAACTAAGTCCAGACCTGGAGAGAGTTCATACCGAGAGACCGTGCAGGTGGTAAACGGAGCAAGACAGAATGGAGACGGGAAATGAAATTTTTATTAAAAAAAAAAAAAAAGAAAAAGGTGCATTATACAGTTACAGACTGATACTGTTGATCCTAAGTAAGATTCAGAGTGTATTATTTAAAAAGGCAATTTATAATATTAGAAATAGAGGGGCGCTTGGGTGGCTCAGTTGGTTAAGCGTCTGACTTTGACTCAGGTCATGATCTCGCGGTTCGTGGGACGGAGCCCCACATCGGGCTCTGTGCTGACAGCTCAGAGCCCGGAGCCCGTTCCGGATTCTGGGTCTCCCTCCCTCTCTGCCCCTCTCCTGCTCACACTCTGTCTCTCTCTCTCTCAAAAATAAACATTAAAAGAAATTATAACAGTAGAAACAGAAATGGTGATTGGCAGTACACGTGGATTGACCAGGAAAAGTCCTAACAGAGTAAATGCAGTTCCTATTTTTTTTTGATGGGACAAAAGAAATAAACTAAACTCTTCCCGTGGATTTCCGCAAAGCATGGGTAAGAAGCTGGTGGAGGAGTATCATACATTGGCATGCTGAGAGATTGTGTTATTGGTTCAGTGAACGGATACTGACCTTAAGCGATGATGACAGTCACGTGACACGGCTTTGTGTCCTGGCTCTCTGCAGCCTGACATTTTTATCAACAAAGGCATAGCGTAGACGGTTTTGAATTTATCAATGCCATTAAGTGAGGCAAGAGAGCCAACTGTGTGATGTGACAGGATGAGGTGGCAAGTCTTTTTAAAGAGATAGGAATGATGGCTTCCATCCAAGACAAAATTTGATAAACACCAGACCTTACTCCCGTCTCAAAGACCAGAAGCACATTCCCTGCATGAGAAATCAAGGTGTTGCTCAGTTTTAAACTGTTATAAGGGGGATGGTGAAAGGTACCTTGTGTTAAGAGCTATTATAAATATTACCGCTGAGCCTCAGAGCCGTGCTGGAGGAAGGCATTATCTCCAGTTGGAGGTGAGGACACCGAAGCAAAGAATTCAAATAACTCGCCACCGTTCTGAGAAGTTCAGTGAAGAAGTGAGAATCCTATTAAATGTGTCTGATCTCAAAATTCATGCTCCTTCCTGCTTCAACATCTAACTTCATATGGGAGCCAGATATGTCACTGGCATTGTTTCCAACTCCCATATGCACAGGGGTGCCTCTTAGCATCATCGTAATCCTTGACGCTATTTCCAAATGGCCCTTCCTTTTACAAAGGGAAGATAGGTTCTCTTTTGGTAAGTAGGGACATTCAATTAGATAACAAAATAAGGGGCCAAATCTGTTCAATGTGGACTAGAACAGAGGTTGGCAAACTATGGTCTGCAAGTCAAATCCAGCCCACCTCCTACTTGGATTTGGTCCACGAGCTAACAGTGGTATTTAGTTTTACAAGAGGTTGAAGAAAATCCAAAGAATATTTCGTGACACGTAAGAATTATATGAAATTCAAATTTCAGTGTCCACAAATAAAGTTTTATTGGAACACAGCCATGCTCATTCATTTACATATTGTCTATGGCTGCTTTCATGTTACAAAGGCAGAGGTGAATAGTCGTGACAGAGACCATATGTGGTATTCTCATGGTTTCACACTGCTGTTCAACACACTACAAATCTCAAAGATGCAGTTATTAATTCAACAGCAGTTCAAGTGCCACACATATTGTCACATAGACATTGTCCTATTTTTTATTACTAATGCATATTAATCATGTAAAAAAAAAGTAGAGTGAACTTTAAGTGTAGCACTTGTAAGGCACAGTGAAATGTGGATTACCTGTTATACAATTATATGGCAAAGCATCGTGTTTATTATGCAATGACACTTTAGCTGTGCGAAAGGAATACAATTTAGCGTGACATTATCAGACTGAGCACTCATCGCAATATCCCCCGGCTCACAGGAGAGCCACGGTCAGAAAAGTTAGAAGACTTAAAACAGAATAGCTCATCACAGTAGAATTCCTTCACAGACACAAAAAAATGAGGACAAGGGGTGCAGCCAAGCGAAGTTACTTCCCAGGGGCTCACTGTTAGCCAAACAGAGCTGTTTATTGACGGTGGGCTAAACTTTGTTTGATTGCAGGAGCCAGAAAGTATGTCCAGAGAAAATAAATTTGTTCAACGCTAGCTTTCCAGCAAGAACAGGTGCTCAAAAGCCTCGAAGTCACCGACAGTCAACCAGAAACCAAGGCCAATGATTTCAAGCAGTTGTCCTTAGCTTTGATGAGTTAACAGACATTCTCAACACTGCCCAGTTTTTGTTTACTAGAGAAGTCAATGCTAAGCGTGCAGTGACTCAAGAGCTAGCCTTTATGAACAGCCTCTGTGAAGCAACTGTATCAACGAATATTTTTAAGGAACTCGAGAAAACACCCATTCGGTGCAAAATGAAACGGAATCTGCTAAGATGTGTGGCCGCAAACGCTTGGCGGTAAAAATGTGTGGAGTGGAAAAGGTATCCTGCACACATTTACAAAGCTTGTAAAACTGTAAAATGTTTAAGGTCCATGTATATGTTTTATATTACTCGTGAGCAGGTGGTCTGTGGAAAATATGTGCGTTTGTCGTGTTATTGAACTAGTATAGACAAGAGTGAATTCAGCCCTGTGGTCTAAGCCATCATCACTTCCATTAAGTTCTGTCAGAAATACAAACGGAGTATCCTGACTTGCCCAGCGATGCAGCACTGTGATGGCCGTGGTCAAGTTTTACGGTGATGTTTTCCGCTCAGGACCAGGACAAAATTTTCTGAGCGAGCGCCACCTTTGCCTATTAGACACGGACCCTGAATTTTGCTTGTGCTGCAGATGTGATCATGTTTCTTAATAAACTCAACTGAAAGTGACAAGGCAGAATAGCACTTCCGTGACACGGACACACCACACGCAGCCAAGTCAATGTGGGGACGGCTAACGTGTAAATGACAAGTGGTGTCAACCTGCTTGACCCAACTTCCCACACGCTGTCACAAGTTCAAATGGAGCCAAAGGTCCATTCCCACACAAATCTGCAGTGTATCTATTTTCCAAACTCAGCTACAGTTCCAGCCGGACTTTTGGGTCTCAATGTGAGTTCAAAGGATATTCCCATCTTCAAAAGCCATCTAATTGTAGCACTGAAGAACATTTACTTAGCCTTTAACAGGAGGCGATTATACATGCAAAGGAACGATACACCAAAAGGCAAATGTCAAAAGTGGAATCTCATGGAATTCTATAGATACCTTCCAAATGATAAATCCGCTCAATTAAAATCATACATGTGAGGACTGATAACATTACTTGGTGCTATCTACCTGCGTGAAGCCATTTTCAAAGAGGAAATAGGTAAAATCCCATTACGAATCGGTGTCACAGATGAACATTTGCCACGACTTCAAACCCCAATTAAGTGAAATATTATCCCCTCAAAATAACCCAGCTCTTATCATTAGTAAACTTGTCTTACAAAGAAAAAAAGTGTTCTCGGGTATTAATATATAGTTTGGATTTCATCAATAGAAAAATTCGTGGAAATTTGTTTTCTTTCCAGTTACAGGAGTATAGGAGATCCTTTTTTGTCTCTTGGCCCACAAAGCCTGAACTTGACAAAAATGTGCCAACCCTCAGTCTAGAGCAGTGCGGGGGGTGTTTTTACATTTAAATACAATTGTGATATGGTGAACATCCCTGTGAACAACTGCTCTTTGTAGCAAAAGCAGTTTAATATCCCAGCAACACTCCTGGATAATACTTCTACACGTAACTAAGTATATATGTGGTTACGACCCATGTATTCTCACGAAGTAAATTTCCTAAGAAAGTAACAGGCGGCTCTGCCCGAGACGCAGGCAGAGAAGAAACTAGTTCTCCTGAATGTCCGCAGAACTTTATAATTCCACTTATTTGTACTCTTCGTAGAAAAATCAGCTTTTTACTCTTTGAATCCAGCTCTAGCACAAACCCTCAAACACGAGGCAAGAACAGAAACACCCCATTTAAGGAACTTATGACCTCCGTTTTTACCTGAGTCTAGAACGTTTTTCAAATGCACTCACTCACTACGTGTAATTTCTAGGAACACATTCAGAGTAATAAAAATGTTTTTCTAACTTAAAATCATTAGAGGTGACTTCCGGCTGCAGTTTCCTTTTTCTCACCAAAACGGTGACGATCTGTGGGTTTCACCTGCGCGGCTTCTGATCACCCTAAACTTCTGGCAACAGTGCCCTCAATTCCCTTCGGGTAACACCTCCTTGGACCTCACTTCTCAGTCCAAAGTGTCCTCTGACGGTGGGAAAACAGCATTCCCTTGGCCATAGGACTTGGCTCAGGGGTGGGCCTGCGAACCAATCAAGCAATAAAGGTCAGTCTTAGGATCCTGTCGCAACCGCTCAGAGAAGTTGCCCTTTGTGTTGGCTGAGGTTACCAAGAAAGCGCGAGTCCGAAGCTGCTGGGGGGTCGCTTTGCTATCACTCATGTAGAGTCTCCCTGGCGATGAAAACAGCAGAGCAGAGAGCAAACCAAAGAGAGACGGAGAGGGACCGATTCCTGACTCTCCGCCGGGATCAAGTACGTCTGAAGCCAGGGCTCGCAATGGTCTTTTCAGTTACGTGTGAGAACGTCCACCCCCCTGCGTAAGCCACGGGCAATTCACAGGTGCTGGCAGATTCAGCTCGCGGGATCGTTCAGACTGAACCCCCATCTGAAACCGGGTTTTTCTACATAGCGCCTTCTGACCACCGGCTCTCTTCTCCAGCTCCTTCTACTGCCTCCGAATGCTGGTGCTTCGTGTGTGCTGCTCTGCCTTATCTTACCTGCAGCATCTTTCGATCAGCCGTTCGGGGAGACTCCTTAAAGCACCAGGCACAAGACAAAACTGTGAGACACTGTCACAGGTCTGTGCTTTCCCTCTGCAGTGACAAAGCCATCCACTTAAAATTGGACGGATGATGTTTCATTTCTGTGAACACCCGAGTATGACTTCATTTTTAAAAGGGAATAAAACGATTCTGTTTCTTTTCCTTGGTTTATTAGCGGCATTAGTTTTAATTAAGTGCTCTATCAAGTGGCTCAGGGAAGTGTAGAAGGATTTTTCTTGAACTCTCATTAAACAAAGCTCAGATACTCCCTGGTATGTACTTCTTACGATGGGGCTCCAACAAGGCAAAATCCTAACAGAGACGCAAACCCCTAGAGCCCGTCCCTCCCTTCGGCTCTGCATCTCACACAGGCGAAACTAAGTGGAAATCGGGAGATTTTCAATCCCTACCTTACATTCGTAGGAGTAGCATCACTATACCCACGATTAGAGCAAGGGGGGAAAAAGCAAGTTTAAAAAAACTACCTTTATTTTTTATTTCTTTTTCAGTTACATACTTTTAAACAGGGATGTGTTTCATTATTCAGACATTCAGGCAATGTTGACTTCATTAGTGTTGACAGAAAAGAAGCATAAAAATGCAAAACATTGTTGGCTTAACCTGAACATACCTGCATCACCTATTACCGACCAGTTTGTGTCGCCAGAAGACTCTCTCCTTGGCGTTAAAATGGAGCACTTAAAAATATTGCTAGAAAGCAAATGTCTGCACACTGGTCTTTGCAGCAAATAAGGGTATTTATACTTTTAAAATATTTTAAGTCCATAATTGGATTAATATACACACCTTCTTATGTATAAGGAGTTCAGATCATATAAACACTGTACAGTCCAAAAACCCTACTGAGAATAAAACTAAATAGGCTTATGATAAGAAATACAGGTATCGCATGTATTTACAAATATCATAGACACACAAATTTGGTCAAATACTGTAAAGAAAGAAGTGGTTTCACATTATAACGGCCAAAACATCCATCTAGGTTGCTCAAGGCAAAACGAAAAGAAAACCTCAGTATGGAACTCCTGTCGTTGGAGACATCGTGACAGTATACAGACAGACAGAATGGAAAACTGTTGACCAAACTATACAGCAAATGCCTTCTAGGCTGAGCGTGGGCCTTTCAAATCAAGAACTTGAAACGATCGCAGGATTCAGAGCAACGATGATAAACAATGTCCCGATTTGCGGTATCTGTGTGGGCACCTAATTCAGCAAAAACGATACACGGACCTTGTGGCTACTAAGAAAAATAAATTATGGATACAATCAAATCCCTGTAAATGCAATGAGGAAGTCAAAAATGTAATTTATTTACTTTCATTACACATTTTAAGTGTTACCTTGCGACAAGAAAAATAAATAAGCACGCCTGAAGGCATGCTGCCCGAAGACAAAGGAAGGGCTGCGTGGGAAGAGTAAGTAACAATTTCATAAATGAAAGGTGAGTGTGCGATCTGAAAAACATGATTCTTTTTCTGGCCAGTCGTTTTGTTTTAACTCTGCTTGAAACTTCTGGCTGGCAGACTGTGACCAAATACACCTGTATCTTTATGGCTTCAAACAAAGCACACTTAAAAGAGCAGACTGGGCTTCCTGTTTGTGCAGAACGATTAACTTTGTTCATGTGCAGGCACTTCAACAGACTGTGGAGGCAAAGCACCTGACCCATCCTTTCCAAAATAGTTCTCACTCATCAAAATTATACTAAAAGGTAGGAAAATTCCAGAGAACCGGCAAAGTTGAATACAAGAGGCTAATGTGCACAGAGGGCAAGAGAGTGACCCAGTCTTTATTGCTGGGGGTCCTTTCTTTCTTTTTTTTTTTTTTAATCAAAGAGCAAATAATTAACAAACAGACATCACTGCATGGCACATCGAAGTTTTCTGCTTAAGGGAGAGTGTAATCATTCAGCAGGAGGCTTCAGTGGGATCTCCTCAGACTTCAACCTTACACATCGCGATGAGATTCACATTTATTTCTTCTCCTTAGTGTATTTAAAAAAACGAAAACAAAAACAAAACTCCAACATATTTCATTTCTCAAAGTATTTGCTTCTTGCTGTCTAACATACATTATTATCTGGAAGCATAAAGTTACATTATACAAATATTTTGCTTTTTTTTTTTTCTTTTAAAAAAAAGCGCTTTTGCCACTTCAGCAACACTGAACTTCACAAAGTGGTGCAACAAAAGCAGAGCTCGTATTTACCACGCGACTCGTGATTCCATTTTACCACCTACCATCGGCCGCACCCCGAGAGCGTTTTTCCTCAGTACCTCTGGGCAGTGACTGTACCATGATTTCACAGAGAGAATGTTAATATGACTCACGCACAGCCGTACCGTCAGTAATACTGAAATCGATGCAGATGCCACACAAGAAAGGAACGTCCCGTAAAATAACTTCTTTTACATTTGGGGGCAACGGTGTCTTCTCTGTTGCACTATCCACCGGGCGGGGGGGGGGGGGCGGTGGGGGAGGAGGGACATTCCTGTTTGATTATGCTCTTACAGAAGTTATCAAAAACCAGATCAGGTATATAACTGGCTGACACTGAAGATACTGTACTGCTTTTTCTACAACAGGAGGAGAGCTTCTGAAAAATGTCCTCAGAACGGTATTCATCGACACCACCTCATTGGTCCATTCCATTCATCGACGGGCAAAGCACTCGTGTTTCGACAAAACTTTAAAGCTTCCATAAAAGTTAAATTAGAAAAAAATATGAATGTAAGACAACCACAAAATGAAGTATGAAAGTATGTATGACATTTCTGTTTCTACGAGTGAGTCCTCGAAAATGTATGTGGTCACTACGGAGATGATTTTTAATCACAAGACAGCAGATGAACACGTAAGTAACTCCCCATGATCTGTCTGTGTCCAGAGTCATTTGTGGCGCTGTATGGTTTTCCTTTTCCTTCGTTTGAAAAAACAGCAGCACCTGTGGGCGGAGGGAAACACTTCTTTTATTATGAAAGTACTAAAAGGTCGCCAAGGAAAGGCAGAATTTAGCCTATTAATTTCAATGGTCATAGAAAGCAACACGCTAATGCAAGATACACGGTGAACATGCCAAGGAAGCAAACAGATTAGTGAGACTACGGCAGAGTGATCACTAGTATGTCATCAACGTGCCTTTTAGGAACATAGCAAGACGTTCTATGCAACATCAAAAGGAGCCACTAAATTGAAAAGGCTTTGCACCAAGCCTAAATGAGAAGCCACGGGACTGTGAATCCTCACTGACCCCGCCGCATCCTATTCTGAATACTCATTAACCTCTGGCAATGGCGTGCTTTTATAAAATTCACCTTATGCACTCTCTCCCTTTCTTCCTGATATTTATATCTGATTGTTAAGACCAGGAAGAAAGAGACAGAATGCATAAGGTGAGTCAGAACTAGAGTTAGAATTAGAAAAGGAATAAGGGGTTGGCGGGCATTGAGGAGGGCACTTGTGGGGACGAGCACTGGGGGGTCGTATGTGAGCGATGAATCACAGGAATCTACCCCCAAAACCAGGAGCACACGGTATGCACTGTAGCCAATCTGGCAATAAATTATATTAAATAAATAAATAAATAAATAAATAAATAAATAAATAATGAATAAATAAACAGAAAAGGAAAAAAAGAAAAAAAGAAAATCAATAATGATCCTAAGAGTGAGGATTTTATTTCCAGCAAGAATTAGTTTAGATTCCAAAAGGAAGAAGAGGAATCCCAAATACACTCTTCAACAAACATTTTCCACCACACTTACAAACTGGAAGTGAGAAAATAAAATATGTCAAGACTTGCCTCCTTTAATTCTGTAAGGGTTAAGGTCAAGCTCATCGTAGGTAAATTAAGGTAAAAATTACGCTGAACATTTAAAATAGCACAACTGAGGTGACTCAGTTTCGTAGACTATGAGGGAACAGCATGCTGATGTTTATTCCTGGGTAAAAAACAACTCTAGAGATGACCCCTCACAGGCCTAGTTTTTCCCACAGTAAGTTCTCCTCGTCATGAGAAGACAGCACATGTAACACGTGAAGAACAATGGTGAGGGTGGTACAAAGTCAAAGTTAAACGAAAAACACCGAGTAGCAACTAACAACAACAAAATACACGCATATGTGTGCTCGAAAAGCCTGGCATTCCTTCAAATAAAGGTCTGGCTGTTTTCCTCTGCCACACGGAACACAAAGTCCACCTATCAGAATACCAAGGGGACAGGCAACGCATAGAGAGGCTTCCACTTTTCCACTGAAGTCCAATGTGTGTGCGTAGACAAATAGGTCAGTCCTATTTTGTAATTAAAGAAATATTTATATGCGTGGTGATTCAATTAACACAATACTGCCAATTCAAAGCCGGAACACAATGTGACCTTATAAAGATGTTCCTGTAATCCTTAGCAGCCCGCCTGCATAAAAGGATATTCCATGAATGGCTTCAAGCTAAGCATAATGGAGACCATATAACTTCAAGTGTCCTATCCAGCAAAATATGGTGGAAGATGAAATAATTCCCGGATATCTTTTCTATCTTTCTGCGAAAGAAATGTAAACAGGAACCCATACTGTCCGGCTAAATTACATAATTGCTCCACCCACATTATCGTTGGTCAAAAATAATTTCAGGCCATTTATCGTGATTTACAGCGTGACTATGAAATCACTATGGGGCATTCAAAACCAAATTACACGATTGTGTTTTTTTAACCCCACTCAAACCGCACATAATATTAGACCGTGGAGCGTGAATAATTCAAAACTGTATGTATCAGTGGGTAAAGATCCAACTAGAAATATGTGCAGCTATCAATCTTTATGAATTTTACTCTGAGGTGACCACCAGAGAAACCAGAGATAAATTACCCCATCAAGGGTCTTGAAAAGAGCTACCTCTAGAAAAGAAGGCTCTAGGTACAATAGATTTTTCCTGGATTTATAAAAATGTCTTGTAACTATCAGCTACCTAAATACTTTCTCAAATGGGTGTTATACATATACATTTTCTCAAATAAAAAAGTGAAAAAAAAGTTATTTAAGTCAAAGTGTTAGAGATGAAAACCATTAGTCAAAAAAAAAAGATATCTTAATAAAGGACTTAGAAAAGAGTCATAAAATGTTCATCTTGTAAAAAAAATTTTTTTTAATTGATAGTGAGAAGAGACCAAAGACTTAGAATATTAAATTTAAGAACATGATCACATTTCAATAGAAATTTATTTAGTATAAAGTTCTGATAATGTTCACTGTTCTTAAATACTGTAATTTGTCTTTTCAAATGCCAAACTACAATCTTTTAAAAGTTTTCTGCTGAAAAGGTGTTCTAAGAAGTGTTTAAAAATTGTTTCAAATGAGCCTTTTGGTGCAGGGAATTTAAAGCAATACATATTTTGATCAACAAGTTCCATATTTCTCACACTTCTGTTATTAGCAATTCACCATGTCTGACTTGTTTTCCTAGTGACATTTAATCTTCTTTCTAATTCACCAGACAGCTAAGTTCTTCCTATTTCTTAGGTAATCTTTCCTTCAATTATGTATTATTTAACACAGAAAACCAGCCCAAGCATTCACTTGAGCCTAAATAAAATTTTCAAATGAATCATAACTGTAGAGACCTTTTAAATTAAAAAGCAATCTTAAAAAGACATCTATTTTTTAAAAATAAATCCCACCAGTAAAGAGTACACCGTTGAAACAAGACTTGCCAGGGAAGCTGGCATGCTATTTAACTCACTACCACCAGAGGGCAGCATTGCTGCATGCAAGATAAATGCATCCACATAGACCGGATGCTCTAGAAGTAGAATTACAGTTGTAGAAGTTGAGAAGAAAACTGATGTTTAACCTGTGGCTGGTTTCTTAAAGCTCATTACCAAAACGGATGATTTACAGTCTTAGTGATTAAGAAAGTGGGTCTCGTGTCAATTCCCTTCAATCTAAAACAGCGCTGCTCCCACGTGACCATTTTACGTTGTCCCCCCCCCCCCCCCCCGCCCTCAGGACTCATCTGAATTTATCTTATTTATTTTCTTATTATCTTACATTGAATGTAAGCTTCTTAAGGGGTTACTCACAGATACGCCCCGCAAATGGGCACAAAAATCCCCCCACAATCTTTATCGAATAAAAAGTGGCGGACTTGACTCAGAGACGCAACTCCTAGCCTAAGAACCCAGTCAAAATTCCAAAGCATGTTCTAAAGCAAGAGTTCTTACCTGGGGCCCACAAGCCCTAGTGAAATGTCACTGAATGCAGACTTTGGTGCCTGTGGAAGCTTTTCTGGGGAAAAGCGGTTTGCGCCAGATTCTTCAAGGAGACTAATCCCAAGTGGCACCGCTCTGTCTACATGGCACCTGCCAGGTCCCCCCTCCAGCTCCTCCACCTCCAGTGAGTCCTTGGACCAGAATCTATGAGCTGAGGGCTGGAGACATTGAGTGGCCACCAAGGCATCAATTTATATGAGTGCAGGCAAATGTGTAAAAAGAGGCCATGTGATTTTAACCCTTGGTACAGCTGAAAGAGGAAAACAGTTATTGCTAACAGTAACTGCAAACAACAGCCAATACTGCAGGAATGTGCACATACACAAGCTCTCACAGATGTGGGGAGCGAGCTCTTTTGGTCACTAAATTCAACTAGCTGGCCTTAGAAAATTAGCCACACCCTTACATTTTTTAAGCCCATTTTTTGTCCAGGCTGCTCAGGGGCTCTATTTTCTTATGTTATTAGTCTACACCTCATTTGCAGTCTCTTCAGATCTCCACTCTTGACAACCCTGGGGAAATGGATTAAGCTTACCAGACATTTAAATCATGTTCTTGTCAATGCTTCTTTTTTTCTTGGCTCTTTCTTGGTTATGCCTATGTGGTTCCAGCAAGCTAATATGCTCTCCCAGGTCAGGCTCATGTTTCTCACATGATTCCATAGCTAGCCTAAAAGCATTGAAGCCACACCTCTACTCTTAAATTCTTTGGAAATAAATGGTAGATGCTGCTTCCAATGAACTTGAGGGTTGTCGCTGTAAATACTGTTTAGGTAGTAAACAGGAAATCATAACGGATCAAAGTCCTCAACTATGAGGAAAACACAAGGGACAAGGCATTGCTTGGGACATTATACCGCCAATTCCCCTTTATTCAATGCCTCTCTGCTTCCTCTAGGATGTGACTGTCTTCCGAGATCCACATCATATCCTTTCTTCTCACATCTACCCAGAAAATGACCCATGTTGCTCTGTCTGGATCTGAAGTTCCTACCTGTCCCTTCAGCAGTAACTCACTGTCTCCACCTTCGGTTGCGAGACTGTGTTGTACCTGCTGGACCCGTCCCACTTAGGACTCTGGAGCCTAGGCTCCCCTTATCGGGGTCGATGAGTATACATGTATCTTTAATTCCTTGACAAAGGATTTTCTCCCTTCAGATCTATAAATGAAACGTACTTTCATATATCTGGATCCCTTATGGAAAACATGCGAACTAACCAGTTAAACAAAAAGAGTTTAGACAGAAGCCCAAGTCCATCCACAAAACCACGCTAACTGGGAACCACAGATCTACCCTCAGTTTCAACTTCTTCCTCTCCATCCGCGGGCAATCGGTCCCTCAAGTCTGAAATGACTTTCAAAGTTGGGCCATCCTCTCGTGCCAGCTTACTCCAGGACCGGTGGCCTCCACCACTGCTAAGAGCCTCTTAACACACGTCCAGGCTAAGTCTCTTCTTCTCCCCAGTGTATCATCCAAACTTGTCTCCTAGAGATGCCCTTGCCCTTTGCCTTTACTATCTCACCCATGGTTCTCCACAGTCTAGATGTTAAGCCCACACGGCTCTTACAATGGGGTTCCGATCTATTTCCACTCCCCTCTTGGTCTCACCTTGCATCAAGCTTCCTGTCCAGGCAGCCCATACGACACAAGGGAGGGAAGGAGGGAGGGCGGACGGATTTTATAGAATGTAATGAGCCCCAGGAAATGACATAAGCCTCAAAAGTGCTGCCCAACTAAACGCCTCAAGGCTCGATCTGATGGAACCATTTCTTGGCTTGAAACCCACAGCTTGCTCTTCTGTCTTGAGAACCGATCACGTCTATTTTTTTTTTTTTTTTTTTTTTTTACTTGCCTACAAAAGTCCTTTGCGATGAGGCACTTAGACGACTTCCCACTGTGATGCGTTCACACACTCTGTACGTGCCTGGGTTACTCCTCTCACCTGCCTCATTCTTTCCTCGCTCCCGTGCTGCTCGGCCACTTCTCCCTGTCTCCTGCATCCAACTCCTTTGCCAAACCTAATCATCTTCGAGAACTGGGACCCATGTGCCCTTACCCAGGAAGATGTCTCTGATCTCTCAGCTGGAAGTGCACACTCCAGTCTCTTCAATCCAGTAACACCATATCCTAGAGGCCAATCCTGGAATACCTGGTATTAGGCCAATGATTCTCAATCCTGGTTGCTCCTTAGAATCAGCTTCCAAGCATTTTAAAAGTACTGCCAGCCAGACCCCCCACCACAGACCAATGAAATCGGAAACTGATAGCGCAGCCTGAGGGCTGGCCTATTCTGCAAACTCCCCAGACGCTTGTGATTCGAAGCCAGGACTGAGGACTACCACCTGACAGTTACTGGGTACTTGCTATCTTTTCTAAGGGAACAGCAGGGCCTTGACTTCTCCTCCTCATCGTGACATTACCAGATATGCAGTAACTGTTCGGCCAATGTTGCAAAAGGGAAAGACAGCAAGGGAGATGAAAAAAGACAATGGCATAATACTTAAAAAGTCAGTAACTAAACCAGAAGAAGCCTTGTGTTCCTAAATTCCTGGAGGGAAAGATAAGGGTGTTACCATTTGTATCACCGAACTTGAAAAAGAAACAAAAAACTCTCTGATACAGTGAAGAAAGTGAAATCTCATCACTAACGAAGGAGCCATTTAATGTGCTGGACAATAGTGTAATTTCCATCATTGGGAAATCACGTATCAAACCTTGAGACGCGAAAATGTCCAGAGGCACCGGGTGGCTCAGTCGGTTGAGCGTCTGACTCCTGATTTCGGCTCAGGTCATGATCTCAGCGTTTGTGAGTTCGAGCCCCAAGTTGGCTTCCACACTAACAGTGCAGAGCCCGCTTGAGATTTTCTCTCTCTCTCCTTCTCTCTCTGCCCCTCCCCTGTTCTCTCTCTCTCTCTGTCTCTCTCTCTCTCAAAATAAATAAACACTCAAAAATAAATAAAATGCCCAATATAAAATAAATTATAATCAATAGGGTGGGGTGAGGGCGATCTCTGTCAGTCACAGAGAAGAAGAAAGAGGGGAAGCTGGAAACACAGTGTGGAAGTGAATTCTTGACAGGTGATGCAATTTAGGAAAAAACACACTCCCGTGTCTTCACTACAGACTAAGAAGGTATGAATGTAACAGTCACCCTGATTAAAGGGAAACCTATGTGAGGTGTTGAGTTTTCAGCCAGTGAAGAGGAAGGGAAGTTCAGAGGATTTCTGTAGCCCATCTGCAGGAAGGCTTTACTGAAATCATGGGTTGCTATCCATTTTTTTTTTTAATAACTGCTTTATTAAGATACAACTCAAATCTCATACAGCTCACCCTTTTAAAGCGTACAATTCAGTGGTTTCTAATATATTCAAAGAGCCCTGCGTCCGTCACCACAATCAAACCTGAAAACATTTTCACTGCCCCAAAAGAAACCACATAGCCTCACCTATCAGCAGTCACTCCCGCCCCCTCTCCCCTGCCCTGGGCAATGACTGGATTCCTCTCTTGATCGACCTATCTGGACATTTCACAAAAATGGAATCCTGGGGCATTTTTTGTGCCTGGCTTCTTTCACTTAGCATCACGTGCCTGATTTCGGTGTTGTACGTGGCCAGCAAACAATGGTCAGTCCATTGTATGGATACGCCACATTATGTAATTGCAATTATCTAGTAATAACTCATCATCCTGTTTTAGGCACTGGGGATCTGAAGATGAAAAAGGTCTTGCTTTCAAGAAATTCAAGAAGTTTCAAGAAGCTGGAGAGAGGTCAAGAGAACAATATACCGACAGCAGACTGAAAGAACCCACAGAATAGTGTTCAAAATGGAGAATGGGGCTGGCCAGGATGAGCAGAGGCCAGACTAGGAGGGGGATGAAGGGCCTGGGGCCAACCGTGCCAAGGAACCTGGACTCAAATCTCCAGGCAACGGAGGACCCTTCCTTCAGGAAGAACCTTCCCACCACACTTGCTTTTTTTCTCATCTTCTAACACCTACAGATAGAAACGCAAACCTACAACGTATACACCCACACCCATCCCAGCGAAATAAACCACCATGCCATTCTTCCAAGCTACCTCCAGAAAGCGTGCTCTGATCACCCTGGCAGTTAAGTAAGGCTTTTCTTTGTAAGCCCTTACAGGTTTATACCTTTTCATGGTAGTTATCATGTACAAATTACGTATGCATGCGGACACACTGCAATCCTCCCTGCTGGTGTGCAATCGACTTAAGGGCAAGGGCAGTTTCAGATATTCTAAAATCCAAGCAGTGTAACTGGTGATTAAATAAACTGGGAAAAGGTCATCGATTTGGCTAAAAGCAGGTGTCTGGCACGACGTGTGCACAGAACGGCCAGTCTCAGCGAAGAGGGTGGGTATGGAAGTGAAAATATGAGACACTGATGGAAGAAGCACACAGCTGAGAACACAGAGATGGGGAAGGTCACTGGCAGCCGGAAGCGGAGGAATAAATAGGGTGGGGATAGTTACGGAGCCCCCTCCACGCACCAGACAAACAAGCGGTGCTTTATCCCCATTCGTTTCCTCAACAGCCTACGAAGGAGGTATTCATAGGCTCGTTCTGCAGAACGAGAAGTACGCTTCAAGAAGGTAACTGTAAGTGACATAAGCAGGGTTCTACAGCCTGTGCTTGCCTGCACAGGACACGTGCTCCCCACCGTGACACATTGCCACCCTACTTTTGTAAGTGAGCTTACATCTGCACAAACATCAACTGCGGTTTTTATTCTTGATGTAAAAGTACCCAAGTATGTAGCTAATTATACCCTCAAATCCACTAAAATAAGTCAGACTGTCAATAAGGGCCGTAGTCACAAGTGATAAAAATGGAGACTTGATCACTACGGCTCTTGAAAAAGAAATATTCACAAAAGAAGTTTCCTGATCTTGCAGCCAACAAATAAGCATTGTTCTGAAATTTATGTAAGGTTCCTCTCGGATATGAAAAGAATGTTCCAAAATTTACACATCTAAGGAACTCTCTTTATTTACTCCCAGGTGGACTCAAAATTTGTCCTGAAAACTAAGAGGAACATATTTAAAAATTTCTTTTTAATGTTTAATATTTTTGTGTGAGGAAGAGACAGCGCGCACACACGTAAGCAACGGAGGGGCAGAAAGAGAGGGAGACACAGAACCTGAAGCAGGCTCCAGGCTCCGAGCTGTCAGCACAGAGCCCAAGGCGAGGTTCAAACTCACAAAACTTGAGATCATGATCTGAGCCAAAGTCGGACACTTAACTGACTGAGCCACTCAGGTGCCCCAAGATCTTTTTTTTTTTTTTTTTTCAATTTATTTATCTATTTTGAGAGAGACAGACACGGCGTGAGTGGGGGGAGGGACAGAGAGAGGGGGAGAGAGAGAGAATCCCAAGCAGTCTCCCCGCTGCCAGCGCAGAGTCTGACATGGGGCTTGAACCCATAAAGCCGTGATATCTTGACCTGGGCAGAAACCAAGAGTCAAAGAGTTAACCGAATAAGCCACCCAGGTGCCCTAAGAGGAGCATTCTATTTACTTTAAAAAAAATTTTTTTAATGTTTATTTATTTTTGAGAGAGGGAGAGAGGGAGAGAGAGTGAGTACAAGCAGGGGAGGGGCAGAGAGGGAGGGAGGCAGAGAATCCGAAGCAGGCTCCAGGCTCTGAGCTGTCAGCACAGAGCCCGACATGGGGCTCAAACCCATGAACCACGAGACTATGACCTGAGCCAAAACCAAGAGTCGGATGCTTAATGGACTGAGCCACACAGGTGCCCTGACTAAGAGGAACATTTTAAACATGGCATTAGGACTAGAAAAAAGAAAAAAGCAGAGGATAGTTTAAATTCAACATTAATTCAACTAACAGAATTTTTTTTTCATAATATCTGCATGTAGCAGGAAGTATTTAGACGAGGACTTCCCTAACACTCTCTCTCTAGAGTTAATCATGAAATGTATCAGTGTATTCCATGTATATTCAATGGCAACACAATTAGTAAATGACATATGGTTTTAGTGACACTACAGGGGTGAGGGTGGGGGATCTGCTACGGGAATTAAAAATTACAAACAGGAAAAGAGAGAGCTTAAAACTCAAACTTCCTTCTGTTTAAACAGCAAATAAAGCCTCTGTGTTACAAAACAAATGCACAAGCACAAGCAGAGTGGGTGTTATCAACTACTCAATTAAAAAGTGCCCCCAAGTCTATGTCACTTAAAGCAAAAAAAGCAAAAAAAAAAAAAAAAAAAAAAAAAAAAAAGTTGCAGCAGGCAAAAGAGCTCCTCAAACAATTATTTCTTGCTTTTCAGACCTCAAATAAATGACACCAAATGTTTTTGAACAACTTTTACCAATTATAATTTCTATGTTGAAAGGTATGTTTTTTTAAAAAAGCAAAAATCTTTGAAATGACAGTCAAGGGAGCTATTTCTGCCTGCCTACACTTGCAAACTCACCACATGTTCAACACTTTCTGGCAGCTATACACAAAAAAAAAAAAAAAAGAAAGAAAGAAAGAAAGAAAGAAAGAAAGAAAGAAAGAAAGAAAGAAAGAAAGAAAGAAAGAAAGAAGAAAAAGAAAAAGAAAAAGAAAAAGAAAAAGAAAAAGAAAAAGAAAAAGAAAAAGAAAAAGAAAAAGAAAAAGAAAAAGAAAAAGAAAAAGAAAAAGAAAAAGAAAAAGAAAAAGAAAAAGAAAAAGAAAAAAAATACAAGGAAAAAAGAGAGAGAAAGGGAGGGAGAGGGAATGGGGGGGAGGGAGGGAGGGAGGGAGGGAGGGAGAGAGAGAGAAAGAGATCATCAGAAGTAGCCCACATTGAAAACATCACATTGTTTTTCATGCTTAATTTTTTTCCAAGCAGCTTTATCATTTACATTCGTAGAAGAACTACTGTGAAACTAATATAAACACATGCAGCATACTATAAAATTAATATTCTTATGCTTACAGAAAAAAAACGAGCATCTATCCTATGGAAATAATTTTCATGCATCAACGCTCCTAAAAATAAAATGCTAAAAACAGGCTGTTAATTCTAAGTAAGAAATTGAGCACAGTTCCTAAATAATTATTTTTGTATTGTAAAACTTATTTACTGAAATAGCACTAGTTTCAACTTCGCGGTTAAAATAACTACAAATATCACTTGTTTTGCATGCACCTATTCCCTTAAAAAAACGTCTCCAGGAATACTTGTATATGACTATAATTCTCAAACATGCACAGTTTAAGAACAAAGAAGGAAAACAAATCCGTACTTGGTTTCATCCATCACTTCTACTTCCGTAGGGGCTGTGATGGGTGCATTTGAACGTCCTGCGGTGGGGTCATCTGTGTTTAACTCTCCATTTGTCGAACTTACAACCTGCCGAAAAGAAAAAAAAAATTACATATACACAAAGTAACAGATTATACAATGATAAAAATTAAGATTAAAGTATGCAAATTAGAAAGTTAATACGAAGAACACAAAACAATTAGTATGTAGTTGAGTTGTTCATAACTGAATAAAGTAACAGGTCTAATATTGTATGAAAAATCAAGGCTATCCAATATTGGCTTTTCCAACTAACTCCCTTTTCATCTTGAAATTTCTGTCTTGTCTCTTTGCCTCTATTTTTAAGGCTAATTCCTCTGCTCCAGTCCCATCAGTTCCCCCAGGTGTGCCCATCTCCCTAGGCACCTGGCTACGGCATTAACTGGTCCCTTTGTGAACATCCATACGGCTCCTTCCGACAGACCTTGTGCTTCTGTCTGCACCCCCTGCTTGGGTCTCCCTCGCCTCCTGCCGACTCCTTCACCTGGCTGGTCAGGCCCCTGATCCAGGAGTCACTGTGATTCCACTCTCAGGCTGAAACCCTACATTTCATCCATCAGCGAGGCCTGTTAAATCCTCCCCCAAAACACAGCCCCAGACCAATCAGTTCTGGCCACCTCTATTACCACCAGGGCTGTGGTTCAGGCCACCTCAATGATCTCTTGTGGGTATGAGAGCAACAACCTATTAACTAGTCCTGCTTTCACCTGTCCCTACCCTCCATTAGTGGACGGGCCACATGACAACCGGAGCGCTCATTTCAAGATGGAAATCAGATCACGTATAATTATCTACTTGAATCTTTTCAAGGGTCAACCTCCCGTTTCACTTAAAATAAAGATCCATATTCTTTACCCCAATTTACAAAGCGCCACGTCTGAACCCTGCCTACTCCTTGACCTCCTATTACCTTTTCCTTTGTTCACTAGCCTCCATCCAGTATGTCAAACTTATTCCTGCCTTAAGGCTTTGGTATCATCTCAATGCCTGAACTCTCTTCCTGCTGAATGGCCATTTTCCTACCTTTCAGATTCTCAGACAACATTTCTAAAGCTGGCCTTTTCTGTCACACAATCTAAGACTTCCATTCAGACACGCTATGTCACGTTATACTCTACTGCTAACTCTTTGTAGAGCATTTACTCAGAGGTGATCCTCTGATTATGTGGACTGACACCCACTCCCACCTCCTCCTGCTCCATGACAGCAAGAATTTTGTACTGCTCCCTTCTATATCTACCCGCTATACCTGGCACAGAACAAGAAGTCAATACATATTTGTTGAAATAAATGAATGAATGAATGCATGCAAGGATGAGCGAAATCCTGAAACAAAATAAAAATCATGGCAAAACACCCACATTCTCCCCAATCCTCTTGGTCGTACAAAGTCATCTTACTATCCTATTTCTTGCTTTCCCCTAAACTTCTTCAAAACAACAGTCTTAACACTTTCATCTGCCATTCGCTCATTCCTTAACTTCCTACAATCTGTACTCTGTCCCTACATCAGATTTCTATTAAGATTGCTCTTAAAGGTTACCGATTCCTAGAAAATAGATTCAGTTGCTCTTTGCTCGGTCCGCATTTTCCTGTACATTCCTGTATCACTTAGCACCAGTTGGTACTTTAGAGTAAGATGGGTCTAGAAACAAAAGTTAGCTCTAACAGCTGTGCAACCCAGGAAAGATATGTCATCGTGCTGAACTTCAGTGTGCTCAACTATGAAATGGGAAACAGGAATATCTATTTAACAAGACTGATACGGGGATGAAATGGAATCGCTATGTAAACCGCAGTGACAGGCATGTAATACGAGCTCCATGAATGGCGGCCACCACTACTCTGCAAGTGTTGCCTGCATTCGTGGCTTCAGCCACAACCCCTACGTAAAGCACCTGCTGAGCCAACCACCGACCCACACACTCACTCAGACCAAGTTCGGTACCTCAAACTCAGTACTTCCAAAATCGAACCTCTCATACTCCCTCTTAAATGTGCTTCTCTTCCTGTATCTATGGTTCCAATTTCCAGTAACCCCTACCATCTTCCCAGACTGGACTCCAGGCTCAAAAGCGAAGAATCAGGCTGCTGCTTCCCCCACCTGACCTCGTCATAAGAAAAATAATGTTAACGTATCATGGGCCTGGACACCACATTGACAGCTGGCTACTGGGTCCATTTACAGAGCCCCCATTTTACTGAAACTTCACTAGTTCACATGTTCTTAATAAGAGGTCACGACATGCCAGGAAAAGCAACTATGCGTCAACCTACAAATCTAGATTAATGCAGGAATCATGGAGGCTGAGGTTCCTATATCCCATCTTCAGAGACAACCAACCCCAGGAGAGGAACACTCCCATTTGTTTCTAAGTCTGCCCCCCTGTTGAGACACCAGCTTCCTCGTTCCTGGCATTCTACTGAGTTCCAAGGCAATTTTTTCTCTTTATTTCTCCCTCTTTCTGAAAACACCTAACAGTTGCTATTTGCTCTAATTATCAAACGTAATTAAGCTCTTTATTCTTAATTTTTACAACGTCAGAGTTCCTACAGTGAATTACAAAGGAGAGCAGGATTCTTATCTTATACTCTTGTACTCGCCACTATCTGTAATTTTCAGGATGCTTTGCATACAGAAGATAAACAGTTCACTGAACAATTTCCACTGCTCTTCTCTCCACGTAATACTCACAGGTTTCTCTTCCTTCTCTGTGTTCCACAGCCCTAGACACTTGGACGGATCCCGTCTCAACCTATAGGCAGCTCCTCGAACATGTCTTCCCTTACTTTAAGTGGCATAATTGAAAATTTACACCTCACGTATTCTAAATTTCCAGCAAGAGCAACTGTAAGAGCATGCTGACTATATAATCTGACTTACTTCAGTTCACACAAAGTCCTACCTGACTCTAATAAGCTTTATTCTACTGAAATGTTTCCAATCTCATTCCACGTGGTCAACCAGAACCAGACCAGAAGGAAATAACATCTTCCATTATATCCTTCTTTAATGTAATTTTTCTTTGCTTTCCCAGATTCCCTAACTCTCTAAGAAGAGGCTAACATCCCAGGCTAAGAAGAGAAGCAACGTGGTAACAGAGTTCTCCTATAAAAGCAGCCTACTTAATACCGGTGACATAAGAGTATGTCAGGGCAGTAAAATTGCTTTCACTTAAGAAAACTAAGGTCTTTTTGCAAAGGGGGATTTTACAAAAAAACAAAACACCACAAAAAAAAACCCCAAAGACATAGTATTATAAATGCTATGTCATTATATTCCTGGAGACCTAAATCGATCACATACACACAAATGATTTTTATCAACCAAATTCTGAAGAATGATTTCATTTATGTGACATTTCTAGAATTATAACTTGAACTAGAACCTGCAAGTTCACGAAATATTAGCATCCAATGGCTGATTTTTTGTAACAAAAGCGTATCTAAGATGACAGCTGCTTTCAAGTCTGACATTTGAAAAAATAACTCAGGTGTTTTACAGGGTGTTTTGTTCTTGCTGTTCTTAAAGGAATGTTCTCTGATAGTCTCACGGTGATAAGAAACTCAGTCTAATTTTTATTTTAAGAGGTTACGGAAAAATAAAAGAAATAAGAAGGCAACCAGATGAAGCAGAGTTTAAGGGGAGAGAATGTGGAAACAGCCTGCAGCTAAGTGTGGGAGATAACTGATGGTTCACTTAAGGGCTGCCCACTATACCTGATTCCAAAAGAAGTCCTTCTCATAGACTTTTGAGTACAAAGACAACACACGCTACCTTTGTCATCAATGACTTTAGAAGGCCAATTAATTTACTTTCCAAATCCAGTGACCTCATACAAATGAGTTATACTACCACCTTCCTAATTTCTATCTGAGTTATGGTAAGCATGCTGCCAGGTGCATAGTACAGGCTCTCTGTCTTCATTAACCAGATCTCCATCCAGCCAGTAAATATACTAGAAATACTGAAATGTTATATATCTCACTTACGCCCTAAGCTTTTTCTAAAAGTCATCTGTAAGAAAGCACACTAAGAAATGAAGACATAGTTTAGAACAATTTCCAAAGAGATCACTGGACCCTGGTCAGGGTTCACACCTACCACGTGAACCAACATTCTTACATATTCTAAAACCTAGAGCGACAGTTCTAACTGATGCTCTTGATATTTCCAACTGACATCCTGAAGGCACAGGGACATCCTCACGGACTTTCGGCAAAGATGCACCAAAATGGATTTCAATCTCACTTCCGCTGATGCAAGTCCTAAGCAGAGCCCTCTACTCTTTGAGTACTCGAGGCTCTAGAGATGTTACTGGAAATGTTACGGTAGCAGAATCTGAAAGCAAACCTGTAATGCGGATTTACCCCAGTGGCACCGGGACAAAGAGTCTCCTGAGATAAACGGCAGGAGCTGAGCTGGAAATGACTTATCTCCTGAAGGCACACGACTCTCCCTGCACAACCTCCCCCTAGCAGATTTCAGTGCCCTGGAAAACAGGACAGAAAGATAGGACTGTACTGGTCACTCATTCCTCCCCCTTGTCAGTACCTCCGTATTTTCAAAGATTTGATGAAGAAAACTGACACTGGTTATTTGCAGTGTTTTAGACAGATCAGTATTCACGACGGGCACAACGGAGGACTGACTGCGATGTGGTACTGACTCCTGAGACTTGTAACCATACATGTTACCTTGTCAAAAGACGCTTGTCTCTTTCCTGCTATCATCACCTGCATTTGTATTTTTCGAGTCACGCTGACTACAACATCACAGCGCCCGGTACGACAATCGTCACGCTTTCGTGGCCATCCCTGCGACCTGGCTGCACAACACAGCAGCACTGTTTGCGGTTCTGGCCTTCCCCCCCGGTCGGGGGGTGGAGGGGGACGGAGCCACGGAGTTCCTTAACTGCAACCCAAGGCTGTACAACTAGAGGAGATTTCCAAACCATCAGGAGCTGCGCCATCTCACGTACTTTGCCAGGAGCCCCCTTACCGTTTGTCTTCCTCCCTCTGGCAGAAACCACCTGTCCACTCTCCAGACCAGGCTCTCAGGTGGCCTGGTGTCCAGGGAGTCATGCTACAGCCACTGGCATGGCTCCCAGGGGATGCGATATGAGCACTGCCTGCTGCCAGTGGTACATTTTAAAACCTCATTTTGGAGGCGCCTGGGTGGCTCAGTGGGGTAGGCATCCGACTCTTGATTTCTGCTCAGGTCATGATCTCTCGGTTCGTGAGATCAAGTTCTGCATCGGGCTCTGTGTTGACAGTGAAGATTAGGATTTTTCTCTCTCTCTCTCCCTCTCTCTGCCCCTCCCCTGCTTGCGCATTCTCTCTATAAATAAAATTTTTAAAAATAAATAAAAGCTCATTTTGGAGATCCTGGTTCACCAGGCAGAAAGGGATCAAAAAGGGCTAAATGACATTACCTCCTCCCTCAGCCCCCACACGAAACTAGATTCTACCTGCTAAGTATCTCTCCAGACCTCTCCCGTCTTTTCATCTCCGCTGCCCATCACTTCCCTCGGCCAGACCTGCCTTAGACTTCTCCTCCCTCCAGTTTAGTCTCCAGCAAAAGTCTCCTTTAGAAAAAACACTAATCAGGTTATCCTGCTTATCTCTTCACGGCCACCCAACATTCTCAAATAAAGTACAAATTTAATAACAGGACCTGTTAGGTCCTTCATGATTTTTCTCCTGCTGACCTCTCAGTCTCATTTCTCAACACGCACACCAGCTTGAATGGACGGGAGTCATTTGCTTAGTGTAAAGCCTCTCTCTCCTGCACAACCTTACATGTGTTGTTTTCTTGCCTGGGACAGTCTTCCCTTGACCCTTCTCCCTTCTTCAACCGGTAACCCCTGCTGATTCTGCACGTTAAAAACAGGTGAAAACACAGATTCAGGTAAAAAAGAGATTGCTTTTTCCAGGAAATCTAAACCTACAAAATCCAAGTTAGGTCCTTCCCTATACATTCTTAGAGCACCCTGTACTTTCTCCACTTATCACACCGCCTGTTTAATTAACCCTCCCCATGGACTGAAAGGTCCATGGGAACAGGCACCTTGTATCTGTTACTCCTCCTTTTTATTCAAAGACTCCGGCAGGGTGCCTAGCACCTCCTAGTAGACATTTACATAAATTTGCAGAATAATGTAATGGCCAAGAAACTGGAAGTAATGGGTCTAAGTTTCTCAGCCATATTTATTACCAAGGATTCTAAAGGAAGCGGAAAGGGGCGCAAGCTGACTGCCCTGGGAACTTTCCCAAAACACATATAAGCCAAGAACAGATGCAAAATAAAGTCCTCAGATACTTAAATATTATTTTTAATCTCTCAAGTGGGAAAAGTTTATCCAATGTATAGCTGGAGCCTTCTGGTCAGTGAATTAATATGATTACACTAAAGATATTGAATAAAATTAGATAAATCCCACTTTGACAATGCGTTCTTTGGGCTGTACCACTAGACTTCACTTCCCAGACACTAATCAAGTTTCTCAATCTGAAAAAGCAACAGATTATTCTAGTATATAGTATTTCATAAGCCCCACCTTCTATGCTAAATACTTTTTAAGTTCTCATGACAAAACAATGAGATAGAGGCGTTATTAATGTTTCCGTTTTACTGATGAATAATATAAGGCATAGAATGTGAACTCGAATTTGACTCCAGGGCTTGCGCTCTTAAACACAGTGAAATCACCTTGGCAACCTATCTGTTTGATCTGTAATGCATATAGTAATTCTGGAAAAACAAGGCGTTCATATTTGGACTCCACTATTCAGCTCCTATTAAAAGTGCACGCGAGGGGCGCCTGGGTGGCACAGTCAGTTAAGCGTCCGACTTCAGCCAGGTCACGATCTCGCGGTCCGGGAGTTCGAGCCCCGCGTCAGGCTCTGGGCTGATGGCTCAGAGCCTGGAGCCTGTTTCCGATTCTGTGTCTCCCTCTCTCTCTGCCCCTCCCCCATTCATGCTCTGTCTCTCTATGTCCCAAAAATAAATAAACGTTGAAAAAAAAAAATTAAAAAAAAAAAAAAAGTGCATGCGAAATAATGAGTAAGTGAGGATCCTTCTGTAGGTCAAAATGGCAAGACGTTTCATCTTGCATGTCAACCGGAAGCAGCCTGGAATGCTTTGAGGTGCTGTGCTGAGAGCAGTTCGGAGTTCCAGGAAAAGGGTGCAGTGATAGGTGCAGAATGGATGCCATGGGCCCCAAATCACTCACTTGGGGTAACTCTTGATTCTGCTTCCAAATATCCTAAATGTGTACTGTATTTACTTATCACCAGAGAGCTCTTTACTTATTATGGTAACGTCTTTCCTAAGAAACTACTGGATAACATGTCCTTAATATTTGTTGAAGGCAATTTTTTACTTGCCATAAGAAGTCAACATTGGAAACTTTTGTCCAATGGGTCATGTAATGATCATCACACAAACAATCTCAAGGAAATTATCCTCACACTTGTGTATTAACAAAAAGGTTTTTCTCTTTATCTCTTCCCTTTATCAGACAAGATTCCTTTGTTCAGAAACAAACATAGTATTCATTTATTATAATTATCACATTACCTCGGATTTTAGGCACCTTTCTTTCCTCCTATTACTAGTTTTAAATTACAATTTTATTAGTCCAATTACACAAGTGTCCTGTTGTAACTTTTTCAACTTTTTAAGTGGGGAGGACACAGAGCATAAATGAAGTCAATATTTTAGGATAGAACAAGATTCAGGCATGAGCCTACTTACTCTGCCAGTAAATTTTTCACAGGAGTCAAATTGGCTTAGTGTCCCATCATGTCAGCTTACACAGTGTTGTAAAATAAATTCAGGAAGTCAATGAAAATAGTGAAAATTTTTTGTTTTACTTATGAATACAGAATTCTAGGAAGTAAAACTGATCACTTATTACATATTAGGATAAAGCCAGAAGTAGTCTCTGTAGGAAGAGAAGCTTTAAGAAGAGGGGATGAGAAAGAACCAGAGTTGAAACGACTCTTTGGGAACATATGAAAAAAGAGAACATAAAATACCAGAGTCATGAGCCCACAATCAAACTCATTCACCCTTTGATTGTCCAGAGATCCCATGAGCTACCTCTGGGAATCCCACAGAGCAAAAAGAAACTAAGAAAATACAAGAGTGGTAATGGCACAGAAGTGGTAGGAAAGCTTTCTAATAGTGTCTTAACTGTTGTGACATCCCTGAACACTGAGCAAGACACCTGCTATTGTAACAAAGAACATTTTAGAAACGTGTAAACATATACAGACACATACACAATCCAGTTTGTGTTATGAAACTAAATGTAATTTGCTCCATTAACTTTTCCAAGGATATGAATTGGAGTCATAATAAAGTGTTACAATTCAGGCACCCTTGTCTCTGAGTCCCTCAGTCTAAATTTTTATAAACTCTTCAAATATCTCTGTTACGCAGGACTGAAAGTTCCACATACTCCAAAGTTCTATAAAAATATTGGGTTACGTAATTTAAATTGCCTCTAAGATTTAATGTGAGAAAAACACGAGAACTTAGGAGATTTAATCAAGAATGGATTTTTTAGAATTCAAAGCAAGAAAGACTAAAATCCAGGGCAGAGCTCCAATAAACTAAATATATATAGATACACACTAAGAAAAATGCAAATTTGGTAAAGCATAATGGAAAATTATTCAAGTGGAAATACGTGGAGAAAAAAGTCAAAACTTTTAAAGAAAGTTCTAAATTGAAATGGACTGAGATAACATTTATTATCTCAATTACTTTAAACCAGCATTTAAATTACCTTAAGCTGGCATTTTAAAAGAAATAAAAGACTTGGCAACCTTTCTCTTTCTACAATACACATAAAAGATGGAAATTCAGGGGGCATGAGAGGGCAAGATATAACTATCTCTAAGTGCACAGAAAACGGGTCCGGGAATGAACACATCAAAAATAAATAAATAAATGAAGGACTGCTTTAAATTTTTATAAAGAAAGTTGAAGGGAGCATTCAATAAGTACTTGCCCTTGAAATTATTTTCTCCATCTGCTAGTTTCTACAAATACAAACAAAATAAACCTTTATAAAAATTAAGGTCATGTTTATTTGACCAGTTAATCAGAAAGTACATTCTGAGTATGAAGGATGGAAAAGTTTCCTATCTATTTAGCTGACTTAAGTTTGAAGAAGGCAAAATCAACAAAAGGGAAAAAAGATATGAAAGTGTTCTATTACATTAAAAAAGACTGAGCTTATTATTGGAAAATCAAGCTTAACACATATTTCACACAATACAGTTTGTCTTTCTAACCTGTTGTGAGTATGACTTACCTAACTATTGTTGATTACACTTGCAAAAATGAACAAAGGTAAAATCGTAGTATCTCTCGCTGGTGGTCTTTCTAGGCCATGTTAATTTCACTTTTTTGGTTAAATACAAAGGAATAGGATTATGGAGAGTTCAGCAACAAGTTTTTCATTAGGATATGAAGTCATGCCATGAGTTTCAAAAAAGGGTTAGTTGTATAAATTTGGGAAATAATCACTCATGCAAAAATCAGAAAATACCTGTACCGAGCCACCATGTCTGTCTGCTGCAAGGTGAGCTCTCAAATGGTGGGGATTTGCCTGCTGGGAGTCCCAAGCTGCCCTGTGGTCTGCCGACTGCCATTTATTTAATGCATGTGGCATGCGTGGAAGAAGAAAAACCCAATATGTTAAACATCTCATCCTTATAATAGAGAAAACAAATGTATAAAAGGAAATTTAAAATACCCTCACTGTTCTGAATCACAGCTGCAGTTACCTTTGCGTACTGGATGTGGAGAGGTTCTTAGTTAAATGGCTACTATTAGGTATTGATCAACCACAAGAAGTAAAACAGAACCATAGAATTTAGAAGGGAAAGGACTTGAGCTACCATGGGCTCCACCCTTAAATTTTATAAGTGAAGTTAACAAAGAACCAGGGAGGTAAAAAATGATGTGCCCCAGAAAGCATTCCAAATAAATCACAGAAGTACTACGATGCCATCCAGTATTATTTTCTTACAGTAGAGGTCCCCCTTGGTTTTCTGATGAGGGACTACTTCTGGCAATGTTAAAAAAGATCGTCCTTAAATAGCTGTACTTAGATCCTAAAAAATCTTTCTCTCTTGCTTAGTACCATGTTTCTGATTGTGAGGTTAATATGAGAAAACAGAAAAGCTCTGTGAAAAGGGAACAGTGTTATAGAGAACACTAAATGTATATGACGAGCAATTTTTTGTTGTTGCTCACTGACACTCCTACTTATTCAATGAATCCCTTTGCTTCCTTCACCTCTTTTTATCTGGTTCAAATTAAGGAACCCATTCCCAGGACAGGCTGATAATTCTTGATGCTTTTACATGACTCGGCAAATGTGCATGGCAATAACCACAAACTAATAATCTACCAGCAGAATCAGGAGTTGCTTAAGAGGGGTCAATGTGTACGTTTCAGGAAAATGTGGATGACACTAATAAAAAGAAGGGCAAGGGATAAAATATTTAAAATTCTTTTACAACTTGGTTCTGCATTAGCTTCTTTGTAGGTGTTATCTCATCTTGAGATACAGAGTATTATCCTCATTTTAATGATGAAGAGATTGAGACTTTAAATACTTGCCTAAGATCACAGAAATTGCAAAATACAGCAGGGATTCAAACTCAAGAGCCAACTGCTCTGCTCTGCCCATAGTACTACCTAGCTCCTTAATACAATTACACAGGTTCTCAAGTCTTCGGTCCTCCTTTCTTCCTCTCTTTTTCAACCTAAGTCAAGAAAAACTTGCCACAAAAAAAAACAACGTGCCACAATCCACCAAGTATACTAGGCTGTCGGGAGCCTGAGCCTATCAGTAGCCAGAGCAACCCTGGGCAGGAAGAGATGTTAAGTGCAAGGAGCACAATGAATAAATGTTCCACCACTAAGCTTCCCAAACAAACTGCACAAGGCCAAGTTATGTACGAAGTGTGAGATGGCATGAAGTATGTCTATCAAAACAATTACAAGAGTTCTCGGCCTTTTCATTAAACCCTCCATGTTCATGACCCAAATCTGGCAGGTGTGTAGCTTAAATTGAGATAAATTAGATGAGAATGAATCTGAAGAAGAAAGAAGGAAAATGCTGCTGAAATAGAGACAAATACCTCCATGCTGCCCAGAACAACAGGTGACATGAGAGGGTCATGGGCTGCATTCAGAAGACAGTAAAAGCTCTATCGACAGCCTCGCCTCAGAACTGTGTCTAAAATTTCAGGAAACCCGCAACTTCAACCATCGACTTCAGGTTACAAACTGTGTATCTGGGGACATTACAACATTTCAGCCGTTCAATTTCACGTTCTCTTGAGACTGTCAACTTTGGGTTTCTCATAGGACTGAAATATTTGTCTACTGCTTCACAGGTATTTAGGAAACGTTTTTGAGTTTTCCATTATGAGGACAGTCTGCATAGCCAGGTTTCAAGTTTAATATATAAGCTACCCTAACAGGTTTCCTGAAAAAACACAAAACAAAAAACAAAACTTGACTCCCTACATTTAGTGCAACAAGGACTCCGCACACACAAAATATGGTTCCTACCCCCAATAAGCTCACAATCTAGCTAGGAAGACAAGTCTAAACCATATAGAACTTAAACTTGAAAATACTTACAATCTAACTGTACTCGACAATAAGAACTTCACTTACTGTGATACCTAATAGCTCAAGTAGTGATTTCCAGAGAACATGAATTACTGCTCTTCATCCCAATGAGAAATTAACTGTGATTTATAAAACACCAACCCTAAGTTTGGACTTTGGAGCCATTTCTTTCTATAGGCAGCACCTTACCAGAGTATTCAAGCTATCAACGAGTAGTAATTTATATATGAAGTAACTTCTATAGAAGACCGGTTCCTGTCCCAATTTTTCTAAGGCAAAATTCTAAAACTACTCTTTTTAAAGTGGCTGTACGTTAAAGCATAATGGTTTTAAATATCCCCTAAATGGAGCACTTTATTTTGCTATGATTTTTAATAAGTTGTGTTTTTTCCTTTGATTTTCATCTCTTGTTTAACTCAATGGAACTCCAGTGGGATAAAAGACAGAAGAGGAAGAAAGGCTAAGGATCATGTGTTAACATGATCCTTCCCCAGAAAGGGTTAGAACTGAAAATTCTAAAGACCCAAATTAGCAAAATGTTTCAGGTCAAAGATGGGTTAAATAAAGCTTCGTTTCACAAAAATTTCAACAGCTTTCAATTACCCTGCCCAGGAAACACACACTCTTCGCTGCCCGTTTATCTTCTACGCTTTGCCTCAAACCTACTCTGGGCTCCAAGCAAACTGCAAAGCTCACTATTCCTCAAACTCCTACATTTTTCAACTTCTGCTTCATATCTTACCCTGTTTACTCTCCCCCAAAATGGCCTTGTGCCTCATCTGCCTTTAAAAATTCCCTTCATTCTTCAGGCTCATCTCAAAAGCCACCTTCTCCATGAAATTTCTATAAATGCCACATACTCAGTGATCCTTCATGGTACTATATTAGTATGTTTCATGTGATCGAGCTTACACTGCTTGGCAACATAGTTATTTATGAGTTTATTATAATAATCATAACAGCCTTGAGAGAGGAGGTTTACTGAATGCTTACTATTATGCTAGGAATTAACAATCACTATTTCTGTTTCACAGAAGAGAGAACTGAGGCTTTGAAAGATAGAGTAATTTCTCCAGGATCAAGTCATATCCAGGTCTACCCAATTCCAGAGACTGAGTGAGCTCTTAACCGCTCATTACACAACAACTTCTTACAGGTCACACTGTTTTCCTTACTTTCCTTACTTTCCACTAAATCAGACTATAGTTAGAAATACCAACCGCTATTACAATTTATTCCAACAGCATATCCAAATACTTTCATTCTAATAGAATATCAAATATTCTCAAAGTTTATACCAACTTATACCGCTAATTAGAAATTTATGATTACACATTTTCATGTGACTTTTAAACTAATGAACAGGGAAACTAGTAAAGAGTAGGTTTACTTCTTGCAAATCTAAGTATCTTCAATCTTTAATATGGGTGTGTATATAATCTGTTTTTTGTCTATTGAAGAAAAAATAGGTATTTCAATCCTTCGGTATCTATCTACATGTGTGTATACGCTCACACACACACATATACACACACATATAAAGCTATCATCTGGGCATGGTAAACCACCAAATATGTTCAAGCTCTCAGAAGGTAGTACAGAAGGAAATCCAGACATTTCAAATCTGAAAGGGCAGCAAACCTGATTTTTGGACTGTTGCATCTTGTCTCTGTGTTGATGTGCTTCTCTGTTTGAGGACAGAGCAGGATCCTGCTGAACGGCGCCCACTGGAGTAGGCTACAATACAATAGTTAACATCAATACCCTCTATTTCAGAAGTCTCACTTAAAATCATTTAGCTGCTTAAGGGAATCAAGGAAAAACTAAAGACACTTAAAGCCTGAAGAAAAGATACTATCCTTGAACTGTGTCATTAAAAATAACAAGCTAACACAAGGGAAACGCAGCTACTCTTTAGAGGGTTTTCAAAATATTTAGATATTTTATCAAGTATTCACTTTTTTACATCAATACAAGACTTTCTAATGCTGTCTTTACTTTTAGATTACTTTATCGTATCAAAAAAAAATGAAAGTATATGTGTGCATGTCTCTCAATTTCAAAGCTAATGTATAAACACAATAAATTATTTTTAGAAAATTGAGGAAAAGATTTTTTTAAATAAGGTCATGAACTGGCTTACTGTCAATATTCTGGCACAGGAGAGACTTACAAAAATTTTTATTTTTCATATATATTTCAAAACTTAACATAAATACTTTAAGCACAGTTTATTCAGGCTGACATCATAGATACCACATACAATCAAATCACTTTGGATTAAAGAAAAATATAGATTAAACACTTAAATAAGCCATTGTTCAAAAACATGTGAATCTGAGAGTTTGGTAGTTCCAAATACGGATAAAAATTCACTAACAGTGAGCCACAAGTAAAGAAAATCTTGTACGACACTCATACTTATTAAAAAAAAAAAAAAACTGTTGAGAATAAGTATTTTAAAAGATGCCTCTTCAAAGAAAACATTTAGGGGCACCTGGGTGCCTCATTCGGTTGAGCGGCCAATTCTGGATTTGGGCCCAGGTCATGATCCCAGGGTTGTAGGATCGAGCCCTGCCTCAGGCTCCACACGGAGCATGGAGCCTGCTTGAGACCCGCTCTCTCTCTCCCCCTCCATCTGCCCCTCTCCCCATTCGTGCACTCTCTCTTCAAAATAAAAAATAATAATAATAAAATAAAGACAAATAAGTAAAATAAAGAATTTAATGACAAGTCCCTTTATAAGTGATCACCAATCCTAGTTATAACCAAGATAAATTTTCTTAAGTTATAAAAACTTGGAACAGTTTTAAAAACACAAAACACACTCCAATTTTTAAGTATCTATTTCAAGACATAGCCTAAAACTGCTAGTATAGCTAGAACTTACAAATTTAAATTACAAATGTTTTGAGAAATGGCTGAAATAAGCAAAATGTATAACAGATCTTTTAAAATAATGGGACATTATGCAAAAAATATATATATTTCATATTAAGAACTAAATCAGGAATGACAGGGTGCCTGGGTGGCCCAGGGTTAAGCGTCCGACTTCTCTTCAGGTCATGAACTCGCAGTTTGTGAGTTCAAGCCCCGCGTCAGGCTCTGTGCTGACAGCTTGGAGCCAGGAGCCTGTTTCGGATTCTGTGTCTCCCCCCTTCCTCTCCCTCTCTCTCTCTCTCTCTCTCTCTCTCTCTCTCTGCCCCTCCCCCACTCATGCTCTGTCTCTCAAAAATAAACAAACATTAAAAAAAAATTTAAAGAACTAAATCAGGAATGAAAAGTGCAAAGTAACTCATTACTTTAAAAAGCAAGGAGTCCAGGGGCTCATGGGTGGCTCAGTTGGTTATGCGTACAGCTCTTGGTTTGGCCTCAAATGGTCATTCTACATTTTGTGGGTTCAAGCCCCTCACTGGGCTCTGCACTGACAGCCAGATGCTGCTTGGGATTCTCTCTCTCTCCTCTCTCTGCCCCTCCCCGGCTTGTGCTCTCTCTCTCTCTCTCTCTCTCTCAGAAAATAAACTTTGAAAAAATAAGTAAATAAAAATAAAAAGTAAGGAGTCCTAATGTGGGATTTTTGTAAAATTCAAGGAATAATTTTAGTATGGGGCTACTTAAAATGTCCATTAAAATGAACCTTTTAAAAAAAAAGGTATTTGTCTCAACTCTTTTCACTGAAGAAGCTGTACTGTGGAAAATGAAGTACTACAAATAATCTTTCACTATACAGGAATAAAGTACTCACCAACTGTTTACCAATCCAGTCATATTCATAATCAAACATATATCCTTTTCGATCAAATAAGTCAGTAAAAAGTTTTCTTAGGTAGTCATAATCTGGTTTTTCAAAAAAATCTAGCCTTCTTACATAACGAAGATACGTTGCCATTTCTTCTGGAAAGGAATAAAAATTATTCTGATCACACCTGTCTATGTACTTATTGGTAATAAAATATCATATCTAAAAGCACAGTGTTATAAAAACACGAAAACAGTAACAACATTCTAACGCAATTTCAAATTTTAGGCATTTAATCAAAATGAAGTTAAAAAGGAGAAGAGAAGGCAAGAAAAACATACGGTCAAAAGAAAAATGAGAGGTTTCATTTAACAAATACATTTGCTTCATTTCATTAGGAAGGGCTAAAACTTTTATTTTACATTGTTAGTTTGAAGAGAAACCTTGTACTAAAGGTTGAATTAAAAATAACGTATCATTATTTAAACACAAGCACATTACTCAGCTAATTTATTTAAAATACTGGTAGGAAAAAGATATTACGGAAAAATGTAAGTTCTGAGAAACTGAACATTTAACTTGTCAACTGGATGAAGGGATTCAAAGCAAAGAAAGCCTTGGGCATTTCAGTCATTCAGTTCAAACAATTATACTAAGTAAGCTGAAGAGAAGAGAAGAGAAGAGAAGAGAAGAGAAGAGAAGAGAAGAGAAGAGAAGAGAAGAGAGAGAAAAAGAAAAGAAAAGAAAAGAAAAGGGAAAGAAAAGAAAAGGGAAAGAAAAGAAAAGGGAAAGGAAAGGAAAGGAAAGGAAAGGAAAGGGAAAGAAAGCAAAAGAAAAGAAACAAAACAAAATGAAAAGAAAAAAGAAAATAGTGGTAGGAATTGGTTTATATATGAAAGTATCTGCACTACCTTGCTGGATTTCTTTTAGTCACATACACTAAATGACCCAGAGAGGATTCACATTCTGAACTTGGGCTATGTACAGAATTCTAACCAACTGACCTAGCAAAATAAAGCTAAGAGATCTCAGAAATAGAACACAGAAACACAGTTTAATTCTTCTTTGGATTTCTGGTCATCTAACAATTATTTTGGTAATACATAAATCTCTCCATGCCGTTGTAATTCCCAAATGTTTTAGAGACATGTATTTTTAAGCCATGGAAGTGAAGAGGTAAAATGGTGAGCAATTAGTAAAACAGGGTTTCACCATCAGGATACAGAAATTCACTGTAGTAACAGATGGAAAGTTACTCCTGGGTGCTTTTCTGATCCAGTGCAGATCCAGTAAGAACAGGATGACGCCCAGCCCAATGGGTGGTGAGAGCGGAACCCAGCAAGGACCGTCCTCACAGGGTGACTCTCACCATTCCACCTTCCAGCTAATTACACCAGGTTAACTTACTTTGACACCCCATTTTTTCCTGCGGAAGCCTGTACAGAAATTCCCAATAACACACGGCCAATCTGCTTACACCTATACTGCTAGGGTCAACCCATATTTTGTTTTTAACCTACTAGTTCTAGATGTTACAGCAAAGGAGAAAAACACAAAATTAAAGTTTGCTGTCTGAGAACGATATAAGCAAGCTTGAGGAAGGGCTACCTGAGATTACGTGGCTGCTACGACTACCACCAAAAGGCCAGCCCTGTGCAGGAGAGCCTGTGAATATGGAAGCGAGCTGTGAACTCAGTCTTTTATCTTCACGTTTGGGTCACATTTTGCTTAATTCATTAGTAACACATTATTCTTATTCCTTAATTGATTTAGGAATCTCAAGTGAATTTCGGTTGGCTTAATCGGAACTGTCAAGAATCTACATGAAAATAAAACTATTTTCATAACCCCATCCCCCCCAGGTAACATTAGCCTAAGAGTAGAAAGGTTGGTAAGATTTTAATGTACTTCGAAAACTAAATCACACCCCCCCTTTGAGCATGGCACGGAGACTCAAGTGACTAGCAAAGTACGCCAAAACTTTACAGTTGGCATTTCTCAGCAAATATTTTAACTTAGTAAAAGTATGTCAGTGATATTTTGGCTGATACCGGTCAACACTATTAAAAGATGGGACTTTCTTCTATTATTAATACCATCTTAATAAAGCAATTTAAAAATTGACCCTGTGGTCTATGCATCAAATGGTGACATCTTTTAAGTCCTACTGTGAACTCATCTAAGTATGAAGAAAAAGTATTTATAAACTTGAGCAATAAAATTAACCGCTCTGGTTTTCTGCATAGAAGCATATGTATCAGTGTGGCGTCATTCATTACCTGGAAAATTTTCACACAGCACTTCTATTGGTGTGGCTCGTTTTGTATCTCCAATTTTCTGATACCTCTCTTTTAATGTGTCAGCCTAAAACACAAAGAAAAAAAAAATCTTGGCAAGGTGGTAATTTTAAAATTAACCACTTGCAGGACAGAAGCTTAACATAGCACCAATTTATTAAATTCAAAAGGAAACACAAAAACAATTACCTTTAAACCTTGCCAAGGAAGACTGCCCCTCAGAAAATACATGAACATATGACCTAAAGCTTCTAAGTCATCTCTTCTACTTTGTTCTGAAATGTAAGAGAAACATCAATTTCACTTTCTATTCCCAGTTAAGGATGCAAGAATGGAGAACTGATTCTTTTGTTACATACAAATTAATTCCCAGAGTTCAGTATATAAATATAAAATATCTAGTGCTTTTAAAAAACAAATCACGTCCGGTTAAACAATGTTTTTAACATTACAATTCCTGTGCATCTTTAAAAGATGGCCCTACAATTCTTTTTTTCTAAAGACTCTACTGGACATTCATTTCTCTCCTTAGATATCTATCCCAAGAAGTATATAGCAAGGCAGAAAGGGTTCCATGGTCAAATACAGGGTCACTGTGTATTGTAGCTCTATCCTAAAGACCCAGGATGTAACATATTAAAAGGTCTGGAAAAACCTAAAGATAAAATGTAACCCTGCACTTCCTGAACTTATGGGAGCATAAAACACCCATCCTATACACTCTCCCATTAATATTAAGTGCAATTAGGATTTTGTGTAATATACTTTTTAAAGCACCCATGTTTGACACATATCAACATTAATAACCCCTCTGCCACCACCAAAAATGTGCTGCTTTGAACAAACTGCCATTTTCAAATTGCTACTGTTGTTTTAGCAACAAAATGTTGTACAGCACATAACTGAGTGACAATTACAGATGAAGATTCAGAACGGTACTTAGGAATATTTGCTGAGTGAAATTTTTTGTCACTGAAGTTACATTATGAAGATTTCTTGCTATTTTAAAAAAACACAGGAGTGCCTGGGTGGCTCAGTCGGTTAAGCATCCGACTGTGGATTTGGGCTCAGGTCATGGATGATCTCCGTTTATGAGTTTGAGCCCTGAGTCTAGCTCTGTGCTCAATGTTCGGTGCCTGCTTGAGATAATCTCTCCCCCTCTCTCTGCCCCTCCCCTGCTCATGGTTGCTCTCTCTCTCTCCTTCAAAATAAATAAGCTTTAAAAAAATAATATAAAAACTCTAACAGTAAGAGGCAAAAACGGTAGTTTAATTCTAAAAGGATGTTCATGGGTAAGATGTTTATCCAAATGAGTAATCATCATACTATCTAAGCAGTGGTTTTGAAAAAGAAAACTTTTCAAAGCATGACTCTGAACAGGTTATCATTTCTACTATGCAATCCCATTCTATAACTGTCTTCTGTGACACTTCCTACAGTTTGCGTATGTATGTTGTGTCATTTTTTAGTCAATATCCATCCTCCCACCAAACGGGAGGTTATAGGATGGCAGATGTCTTTTGGCTCACTGTCCTCAGGACTCTGTATAATGGCTGCCACAGAGCATACTATTTAAATATAAACAAATGAAAAGGGGCGCCTGGATGGCTCAGTCGGTTAAGCATATGACTTCAGCTCAGGTCATGAGCTCGCGGTTCGTGGATTTGAGCCCCGCGTGGGGCTCTGTGCTGACAGCTCAGAGCCTGGAGCCTGCTTCGGATTCTGTGTCTCCCTCTCTCTCTCTACCCCTCCCCCCCGCCACCTCTCTCTCTCAAAACTAAACCTTAAAAATTTTTAAATATAAAAATGAATATTTGAAAAGACATAATACTAGATATGTGCCCCTCTCCTAGAAGTAAAGGAAGATATCTAGAAGAATATGCATCAAATCGTTAGTAATCAGGGTTATAAGATTGGAGGATGACACAGGACATTTCACCTTCCATTTTTATATACTCAAATTTTGGTATAATGGCTAGTTTTTCTTTTTTGCTGGTATTTTCTATTGTAACAATGTAAGCATAAGCTATTAAAAATAGAAAACTTTCAAAATAAGTAAAAGAGACTTAAGGTCTCTTTGTAGCCTTTAATAAAAGTGGGGATGTGAATAACATGGAAAAAAAACAGAAATATATTTTTTATATACAATTTCACCTTATTAGATCCTGGGAACCTTAAGAATAAAGAGTCATGCAAAGGAAAAAGTTTACTTCTAAAGTCCCAATGAGAATCAGAATCACCTCTGAAACTTTTAAAAACCTCAAGTGAGCAAGGCCTCTCGATGGAGTCTGATTCCTGGGCTAAGACAGGAGCTAGAAGAATATGTGCATTTTGAAAGGACTTAGCAGGTGATTCTGAAATACAGCCAGATTTGATAAGCACTAAAAACGAAACTTCCTTGATTGAAGCATAATCTCCATATAATAAAACGCACCCATTATAAGGATCCATTTAAAAAATGCTAACCACACACACACACACACACACACACACACACACACACACGAGCCACCACAATCAAGAAGTATTTCCAGCACTCTAAGAAGTTCCCTTATGCCCCCCTGCCTGTTACTCTCCCCTTCCCCGGTCTCCAAACCACCACTAACCTGCTTCTGGGAGCCTACACTAAATGTGATTTCTTTATAGAACTTCATATGAACAGCATCATATAGTATGGACCCTTGGGCCCGAATTCTTTCACTCAACATCATGTTTTTATGTTTTGCACGCACTGGTGGTTCATTACTTTTTACTGCTGAGTAATATATCACAATATATGTATATAGTCACCTACCGATGGACCATGAATAACTTCCAGGTGGGGGTTTTATGAATAAAGCTTTTATGAACATTCTTGTTTCCACTTCCCTTGTGTAAATTTTTAGGAGGAGGATTATTGCTTCATATGGAAAAGTGTAATTTTCACGTTATGAGACACGAATGCACTGTTTCCAAAGGGGCTGTGCCATTTTCTGTTTCCACCAACAATCTAAGAGAATTCCAGTCGTGTAAGTGCCCATCTCACACTTAGCATGGCCACTCTTTTATATTTTAGCCATGCTAGTGGCTATGAGGGGTTAGCGCTCTGTGATTTAATTTGAATTTCACTGGTGACTAATGTTTTTGAACACTATTTCATGTGTTACTGCTTATTCATACATCTTTTTTTGTGAAGTGAATATTTAAATATTTTACTCACTTTTTTTAACTGTACTGTTTGTCTTGTCAGAAAGTTAAGAGTTGTTTGTGTATTCTGGATACAAGTTATTCTCATACAACAAGTTTTGCAAACATTTTCTCCCAAATTATAGCTTGCTTTCAAGTTCACACTTTGACAAAGCCCAATTTATCAAGCTTTTGTTGTTGTGTTTGTTTATGCTTTTAAAAAAATGTTTAAATATTCCTTTATTTTTGCGAGACACAGACAGTGGGGCTTGAATTCATGAACTGTGAGATCATGACCTGAGCCAAAGTCGGCCGCTTAACCGACTGAGCCACCCACACAGGTGCCTCTTGTTGGAGCTTTTTCTATCCTATCTGAGAGTCTCTGACTAGTCTAAGGTCACAAAGACTTTCTCCTATTTTTTCTTAAAGAAATTTTATAGTTTTGGATCTAAATCTGTGATTCATTTGAAGTCATTTTTCTTCTTTTTGTTCACTGTGGGGTAAAAGGGGTTAAATTCATTTTTTTTTTTGTCAATAGTGATATCTAGTTATTATCATACAATTTCTTTACAATACTATCCTTTCCCCTTGAATTACTTCTGCACCTTCTCAAATATCAATTGACCTCTATGTAGGAGTCCATTTCAGGACTCTGTATTCTGACTCATTTACCTATGTCTGGGCCAATAACACCAAAAAAAAAAGGAAAAAATAATGATAAATGAGGAAACCAGTGATGACAAAACAGACCATCAATTGAGAAAACCATCAAAATCAAAAGCTGATTATCTGAAACGTTCAATAAAACTGATCCTATCACTAACCTAAAAGAAAATACAAATTACTAGTATCAGGAGGAACAAGGGGTCATCAGGCCAGACCCTACACACACTAAACAAATGATCAAAGAATATTATGAGCTAACATTATGCCAATAAGTTCAACAACTTAGAAGAAATGGACAAGTACCTTAAAAGCTACAAGTTACACAGATGTGAACAGCTCCATACAACTTAGAAGAAATGGACAAGTATTGTAAAAGCTACAAGTTACAAAGAAGACGTGAACGGCTCTATGCCAATTAAAGAAATTTAATTTATAATTTCAAATCTTCCCAAAATATAACCAAAGGTCCAGATGGCATCACTGGTGAATTATATTAAGCAGTTAAGGAATAATACCAACTCTACACAAACTCTTATTTCCTTCATGATATTACCAGTCAAAGGTAATACAAGCAAAGGAAAATACAAGAAATGTTCCTCAACACAGACACAAAATCCTTAAGAAGATAATACATCATGACTAAGTAGGGTTCATCTTATGAAGTTAAGGTTGGTTTAACATTCAAAAACCAACTGATATAATTCACCTTATTAATAAAAGATACAAATCATAAGATCACCTCAAAAGATAGAGAAAGACTACTTCTTAAAACACAACATGCATTTATGATAAGAACACTTGTTAAACAAGAAATAGAAAAAAAAACTTCATTCTGACAACGGACTTCCACGAAAAACCTACAACTAACATAATTCTTACATGGAAAAGGCAACCTTATAATTAGGAACAAAACAAGGGATGTCACTCTCACATTATCTATTCGGTGTTGTACTGGAAGTTCTTGTTGGTACAGAAAAGCTAGAAAAAAAATTAAAAGGTATTCAGATTGGATTGAATCTGGATTCAAATCAGATTGGAAATGAAGAAGTAAAACCAGTTTTCTCTGCAGACCATATAATTGTATATGTGGAAAATGCTAAATAATCTACCCCTAAAAAACTCTATTAGAACTAGTGCATGAGTTCTACCAAGGTTACAGGATACAAGGTCAATATATAAAAATCAAATGTATTTCTATGCATGCAATGAGCAACTGGAAAACAAATTTAAAAAGCAATACCCTTTTCAGCAGCATCAACAAATGTGAAACATGTAGGGGAAAATTTATCAATACATAGGCAAGACCTGCATATTATATAGCATGCAGTTTAAAAGACCAAATGATACATAAATACTGACCCCTACAGTAGTGTGTTCTTTGTTAAGGAGAAGAACTCACTATAAAAAGCACTTCCCTCTAAATTCCATCCAAAGTTGGAAGTTTTAGTTACCGGTGTCAACAAGCCGTGATGATTAGATCTTGCCTATATGACTGTCTCAAAGAAAAGTATTAGTCTCAAAACCTACACAGTATTTAAAAACTCAAGCCATGAAAACAAGCTAGTAAAATTAACCACTACTGAAACTCAGTCTGAAATGTTCCTTCTCCTCCTAATTCTTTACTTGTGTTCTTTCATCCACTGACTAGTCAGGAAGTAAATTTCACCACATAGTGAGTGGTGAGTAATAAGTCATAGGGAAGGCTTTATCTTGGAAACACAGTAACTGAAGAATACCTTTTCAGACCTTCAACAGTTCTGTTTCATGGGGGACAAAAAAAACTCCCAAGGTAATTTGGCCCTTATTATATACACCCTGTTCACATTTTTTAAAGCAAGTAAAAAAAGAAACAAGTAAAAGTTTCACTTTATATTTCCTCCTAAACAGTTAAAAATTACTTTTCCCCCAGCACCCCACCAAAAAATAAATAAATAAATACTCTTCTTCCTCAAGATTCATGGAGCTCATTAACGTTTTTTCAAGATTACATAATTAAAATGGTTGTATTGTTAAATGAAAACACGAACCTATTCAGGAAAAGAAAAGACACAAATATATAAGACAATTTGCAGTAACAACTCACCAGTCCAGATACCTAATCTAGCAAAAAACAAAGTTTCCCGAGCAAGGACCTAGCACACGCATGCAATTCCTGAAGTCTTCTTCAAATCCAGTTCTCTTAATTGGATAAAATCCAGTAAGTTTGGCTATCAAAAGAAGCAAATCAAAAGAAGGGAACAGCCAAGTACCACCAGCAATAGGTGCACGACACATGATAAAAAATACTAGGCTAAAAGACATCTGAATACCAAAAAAAAACCCTATTAAAAAATACACTACCCTCAGACTAACTATAAAGCTACAGTCATCAACACAATGCAGTATTTGTGAACAAACAGATCAATGAAGAAAAAAGACAGTCCAAAGACAGACCCATGTAAATACTGTCAACTCATCTTTGACAGTTGAGCAAAGGCAACAGAAGGGAGGAAAGGTTTGTGTTTTTTTTTCCCCAACAAACAGTACTAGAACAACTGGATATCAATATATAAAAGAAATGAATCTAGCCACAGATCTTACACCCTCCACAAAAGTAACACAACTGGATCAAAGACCTGTCAAATGAAAAGTTATAAAGTTCCTAAAATATAATGTAGGAGAAAATCTAGATGACTGTGAGTTTGGAAATGACTCTTTAGATATGAAAGCACAGGCATGTTCATGAAAGAAATAACTGGTGAAGTGGACTTCATTAAAACTAAAACTTCTGCTCTGCTAAAGCCACTTTCAAGAGAATAAAAAGATAAGCTACAGACTGGGAGAAAATATTTGCAAAAGATACATCTCATAAAGCACTGTTACCCAAAATATACAAAGAATTCTTAAAATCAAAAATAATAAAAACAAACAACCTGATTAAAAATGGACCAAGACCTTCAAAAACACCTCACCAAGGAAGATATATCGATGACAAATAAGCACATGAAAAGACGGTACATACACATCATATGTCATCAGGAAACACGAATTAAAACAACAATGAGATAACACTACTTGACGTAATGATTTACAGGAAATATATATTTCATCACTCAGATAACCAAAATATATTTCTCAGGTATATGTGGTCTTCATCCATAGCTCCTGAAAACACTTCAGAACCAGAAAGGTGAAATGGGTGTCTTATTATTAATGAAGGTAAATTTTGGACCCACCCAAGGTCAGGGGCCGATTGCCAGGAAGGCCATACATATGATTATTGAGGTTTGGAACTTTTAGTTGTACCCCCCAACCACCAGGGAGTGAGGAGAGGCTGGAGATTGAATCAACCAATGGCCATGGACTTAGTGAATCCTGACTATGTAATGAAGCCCCCATAAAAACCCAGGAACGCAGCTTTTTGGTCCTTTTGGGAGGGCTTCCACACTTGGGGAACCAGAATACTCCCATGTGCCACCAAGCCAGGCCCCAAGCCCCTTAAAGACAGAAGCTCCTTTGTTTGGGATTTCACTGTCCATAGCTCTTCAACTGACTGTTCATTTGTATCCTTTATCATATCCTATAATAAACTGTTAAATGTGAATCTATGAAACCATTCTAGCAAATAAACTGAACTTAAGGAGGAGGTAGCTAGAACCTCTAATCTGTAGCTGATCAGTCAGAAGCACCAGTAATAGCCCAGAGCTTGAAACTGGAGTCCAGAAGAGGGGGAGGGGAGCAGTCTTACAGGACAGAATCCTTAACCTTGGGATCTGATGCTTTCTCCACATAGATAGTGCCAGTATTAAGTTGAATTCTCAGACATGCTACTGGTGGCTGAGAATGCTTGGTATTGTGGAGGGGAAAAGCCCTTTTCCACATAGGAGCTCGTCCCAGGAACCCGTTAGGATGGTGGAAATGTATAACACTAACAATACCAAGCGCTGGCAAGAACGTGGACCCACAGGAACTCCCATTCATCGGTGGTAGGAGCGCAGAACGGTATGACCAGTTTGGAAGACAGTTTGGGGGTGCCTTACAACATATTCTCGACATATGATGCAGGATTGAGCTCCTTGGGGTTTATCCAGAGAACTGAAAGCTTAGGTCCCACAAAAACCTGCACATGGATGTTTACAGCACCTTTACTCATAAATGCCAAACTTACAGGCAACCAAGATATCCTTCAGTATATGAGTGGATAAACTATGGAGAATCCAGACAATGGAATATTATTCAGCACTAAAAGGAAATGAGCTATCAAGCCAGGGAAAAACATGCAGAACCCTTAAAAGCACAGCATATTACTAAGTAAAAGAAGCCAGTCTGAAATGGCTACATATTGCTTAACTCCAACTGTATGGTATCTGGAAAACGTAAAACCATGGAGACAATAAATAAAAAGACCAGTGGGTTGGTGGGGAAGGAAGGATGATTAGGTATAGAGGATGCCTAGGGAAGTGGAACTCTTCTGTATAATACTATAATGGTAGACACATGTCATTATAAATTTATCCAGGGGCGCTTGGGTGACTTAGTCAGTTGAGCGTCCGACTTCAGCTCAGGTCATGATCTCGCAGTTCACGGGTTCAAGCCCTGTGTTGGGCTCTGTGCTGACAGCTCAGAGCCTGGAGCCTGCTTCGGATTCTGTGTCTCCCTCTCTCTCTGCCTCTCCCCTGCTCAGGCTCTGTCTCAAAAATAAATACAAACATTAAAAAAAATTGTAATTTATCCAAACTCGTAGAACATACAATACCAAAAGGAAATCCCAAAGTAAACTATGGACTCTCAATGATAAGGATGTGTCAATGCAGGTTCAACAATTACAACAAACGTACCACTCTAGTGGGGAATGTTGATAGTGGGGACAGCGCTGCATGTGTGTGGGCAGGAAATATAAGGAATACCAGTGTACCTTCTGCCTAATTTTGGTATGAATCAAAAACTGCTCTTAAAAAAAAATAACTGTTCAAAAAAAGTAACATCTGTTTAAAAAAAAAAAAACACTACTATTTAAACGCATTTTCTCTACACTTATTTAGTTCAAGGTATACGTCCTAACATTCCTCAACTAAACTTGAGGTCATCACTATATAATAGTAATCATCCAAAAATTATGATGCTGAATCACCCAGAGAATGTAAATTATGCTCATCATGCTTCAGAAAGCAAGGGATTGTGCAATACATTTTTAAACTGTTAAAACATAATCATAAAACGTAAATACATGTTTCTAAACTGCGAAAAAGCTGTTTGGGAGGCTAAAAGAGCTGTCCTCAGGAATTTGGGCAATTAACCTAGAAATTAAATGAATCACATCCTAAGATGACAACACAGAAAGAAGGCATTTTTGTAAAACCATAAATTCTGTGATCCCTTCACTCTTATTCAGAGAGCTTACCACGTAGTGGCTTGAAATGTTAATTCTTCTACAGAACACAGATTAACACTTGCAAAGCAACTGAAGTTTATTCCTCAAAGCCTAGTCTCTTTATTAATGAATACTCCATAATAATTTTGAAAACAAGACAATTCTAGTGCTACCTGCTAAAGAGAAATGCAGGGTATTTACTTAATTTCAAATGACTTCCACAAAAGCTGCCTTTTCATGAAGGGAAAAGAGAGTGATCCAAAGGAAGATTATGAAATGAGGTTCAAAGCATTTGACAAAAAAAAAAAAAAAAAAGTATTTGGAAAGATATTAAAAAGGAGACCGTGAGCAGACACAATTTAAAATAACAATTCGACATGAAAATAGTAAAGAAGGCTTCCACAAGAGGCGACCAAAGAAAAAGTCAGGTCACACACAGCTTTAGTGAGATTGCATCCAAAACAAGGACTTAAGAAGGTATGAGAAGGTACACAAGAGAATCACTACATCTGTGCCTTCCGAATATTAATCACCCAGTTAAGATCAAAAGATCTATACCACAGGAATAAAGAGGCTAAAATTCCACAATGTGATGTTACACTCTTCTTCCACCTTTTTCCTTTTTAAACCTGGAACAGTGCACTGATCTCCACAAAGGAAAAATACTTATAAATCTGCGCAAATGTTCATCTGACCAAATTCTCTATTTCGAAACGCTCCTGTGTGTACAAAGTCTTTAAATACACAAGAATAAAGCAATGAATAAGAAGGCTTTAAATGTAATCACCAAAGTCCAGGCAGAGTAGGAAAGACAGCAATTATATATACACAAATTAAAAATCGCCACTAAAAGGTCACATTTTCACCACTTTTTCTTTTTTATCTACTCATGACTCCTCACAAAGCCAAGTGCTCTAAACGCCACACACGACTAAGTCCGTGTTCACTGCCATCTCACTTATAAAATGCTTTAACTCTTCAGCACTTAAACTCACATGACTTTAGCTTACTCTTAATTTCTTAAAAAACAGGAATTCACATAACCTGGCAAACAAATCTCACTATTAACATTGCCCATCTACTTCCAAGTTCTACATCGAGACTGGAAGCAGTGCTTTTACAAATGGGATAAAGTAAGGATTAAAGCTTTTGTTCTTTGCAGTACCTGCCCGAGAAATATTGTGTTTATGTTTTCTTCCTGAAAAAGGAGGAAAAAGAGATGACTACAATAGTTAAATGCCATTTCCCAAGCTCTGAAGGCTTTTCCTAACAAGGACAAACATATCAGATTCACTTGGCCATTTCTACAAATAGAAGGCTGTTACATTTACCATTGTTCAGATAAAAAAACATCGGGCCATAAGGAAGTTGTGACTTCATGTCTCACAATAAAATGGTGGTGAACCTTTGTTAGTTGTTATAAAATAGGCTGTTAGCAACTACCACAAAATGAAAATCTCTCACAGACACAGCTCATATACATACAGGTGTGCCTGACTGTAACATCAAACACAATCCTGAAAGTTGTGTATCTCCTCAATCTTATTTTAAATCTATCGCAAAAGTTTGCTATTGAAAGGCAACCCCTCCCCCAAATACCACCTGAATGCAACGTGTGCTTTATAATTTTAGATCCATGAAACTTTTCTTAAAGAAAGACAAATTTACATTTTTCAGGCATTTCAGACACCTGAAGACAAAAAAATACCATGGCTCTCCTATCAGGAGGCTGTCAGGGAAAATTCCAAGTGCCACTTGTTCTGACTGAGAGGAAGAAGCAGGAACATGCAGTAAACAGCAGATAAGTCTGGGAAGAATGGATAGAGAAGAAGCTACGACCACGAGTTGAAGGCTGGGTCAGATGACTCCTAAGGTCTTGTACAAAAAGTATGTCTTTAGGGTACATGTGGGCAGTCATGCCGGGTAAGTACTGACTGGTTTACGTTTGTCTATTCTTCCTTCTGAGTGAGATGTCAGCAATGCAATCTAAAAGCAGAGAATTGGGGCACCTGGGTGGCTCAGTCGGTTGAGCGACTGACTGGCTCAGGTCATGATCTCATGGTTTGTGAGTTCGAGCCCCTTGTCGGGCTCTGTGCTGACAGTTCAAGCCTGGAGCCTGCTTTGAATTCTGGGTCTCCCTCTCTCTCTGTCCCTCCCCCACTCATGCTCTGTCTCTCTCTGTCTCAGAAATAAATAAACATTTGAAAATAAATAAATAAGTAAAATAAAAACAGAGAATTAAGTCTTTCTCTGATATGAAAACTGACCATGGTTTGTAAGACTTAAAAATAAACCACCAAAAACATAACCCAGAACTGATTTTTTTAGAAAGGCAAAGAAGGAACTCAATGGGAAAGAATATGACATCAGAAAAAGAACCTCAGCCTCTCACTCACATCATACAAAAATATATTCTCAATGGTAGAAGAAAACATAAATGTCTGCATCTCACGGGGACAAAGATTTCTTAGGATTCAAACAGTAGCAATCCTAAAACAAAAAACTGGTAAATAACTGACCACACAAATATTCACAACTTGTGCACATCTACTGACACCATTAAGAAAACGAGCAGGCAAGCCACAGACCAGAAGAATCTATTCACAGTACATATATTTGGGAAAGAACGAATATCCAGAATATATACAGAATTCCTACAAATCAACAATAAAATGGCACACATCACAAAAGAAGATAAGCAAATGGCCAATAAGCAAGCACAAGAAACAGTGCTCAGAATCTTAAGTCAAGCAAAACAAAATGCCACCACATATCTACTCCAATGGCTAGAAGGAAAAAGAAGGCTAACACCAAAAGCTGTCAATACTATGAAACAAACAGAACTCTCATTTACTGCTGATGGAAACAGAAAATGGCATGAATGCTTTGGGGTACCGACTGGCAGTTTCCTATGAAGTTAAACAATACCCACCACATGACACAGTAATTCCAACCTTAGCATCTGCCCAAAAGAACTGAAAACATATGTCCACTGAAAGATTTAAAAATTCATAATAGTAAACACCTATTAATAATCAAAATGTGTATCAACATTAGAATAATTTATGGTATATTAATGCAACGGAATACTACTTAGCCTTAAAAAGAAATTACTGATACTTGAAAAACAAACCCTAACCTTATACTGAGCAAAAGAAGCCAGATAATTCCATTTACATGAAGCAATAGAATCAGCAAAATTAATCGATGAACGGGGCGCATAGTCAGTTGCTCAGTCAGTGACTCTTGATTTCGGCTCATGTCATGATCTCACAGTTTTGTGAGTTCAAAACCTACATAAGGCGCTGCACTGTCAGTGGGGAGCCTAGTTGGGATTCTCTCCCTCTCACTCTGCCCTTCCCCCACCTGTGCTCTGTCTCTCTCAAAATAAATAAATAAACTAAAAAACTAAAAACTAAAAAAACCAAAAAACTAAAACTTAAAAAAAAACAAAAACTATGCTAGATTAATGATAGAAATCACAGCAATGGCTGCTTTGGGAGACGGTGGGGGAAGAGCAAGAATGAAGTCTATGAGATGATGATATGTTCTAAATCTTGACAGAGTTGGGGCTTATGTAGGTGTGCACATATGTCAAAAACTACAAATCATACACTCAAATGTTATAAACTTAATTCAATGTAAATTCTATTTCAATTTAAAAAATGAACTTTTGGGGGCACTTGGGTGGCTCTTAAGTGTCCCACTTCGGCTCAGGTCATGGTCTCACAGTTTGTGGGTTTGAGCCCCATGTCAGGCTCTGCGCTGACAGCTCAGCGCCTGGAGCCTGCTCCAGATTCTATGTCTCCCTCTCTCCCTCTTCCCCTCCCCAACTCGTGCTCTCTTGCTCGCTCTCTCTGTGCCTCTCAAAAATAAATAAATGTTAAAAAAATTTTTTTTAATGAACTTTTCAGTAAATTAAGTACAAATACTGTTAATTTTGGTAAGCTTGCTTGACATACTGTTATCAGTTACCATTTCTGAAACTAGATTCTGAGGATGTAGTAGGCTCCTAAAAATGAGTAAAGAGAGAAGTGGTAGCCAGATTTCTCCCTGTCGGCCCAGAAGACAGAAAAATACAGACAAGAGAAGGGAATAACAAATGTGGAAAAGGGGGACACTACTTTGTGGTGTTGGAATGAAATTAAAACTATCAATATAAACTCAAGATTCTTATTAGATAGGCATTAATACATGCATAGATGCACATACGTGTGGAGGCACATGTGCATGTGTGTATCTATCTGTGTGTACATGTGATTCATGTACACACGCGCATTTCTCAGTTCCGCCACCAACGGGGCCAGCAATAACACAGCAGTAGCAATGAGTATACTCAGTGCCCAAATCTTGGTTTCTACCTAACATTACCCAATAAAAGGAGCTCCAGAGCTACTCGGAGAAATGTCTGTTTCTGGGCTAGAGCACAGAAACTACAAGGTAAATCTACAATAACTCATTGCACCAGAAAGTAAAGAAGTTCTCAAAGAGTCGTGAGAACAAGCCACAAAGACAGAGCAGTCAGCCAGATGGAACAACCAATGGCCAAATGTGGGACAGTATGAGTATCAAAATAAATACTGACAGTAAGGTACTATACTGCTGTCAGTACACTAGGAGTCCATGAGTCCACACTGACATACGTGAATAAATGGGAAAAGAAGTAAAAGCTTTTGCTTACATTAGATTATCAACCAATGAACACACAAGGAATGACAAATTAGAAAATCATCGACAGATGCTAAATCCAGTGGGTAGAATTTAATGGGAACAACATACTTGTATTTACATAATCTCAAAAATCTGCTTCCAAATTATTTTTAATTACAAAGGGAAAATAGGAAACTGGTAGGTAGAAGAACTTAGCAGACAGTACCCTAAGCAAGTGACCAAAACTACTTGCAACCAAGTGATATCACATGCCTCCTGACATGATGCACTGACAACCCAGTGCTTGTGTATTCGTGCGACAAATGCATATCCAAATATGGTCATGAAGAAATGATCAAACTCAAATTGAGGACATCCTATAAAATACCCTGTATGTACTCCACAGAAATATGAAGGCCATGAACCGTAAAGAAAAGCAAGGGAGTGTTCTAGATAAAAACAGACTAGAGAGATGTGACAAGTAGATGAAATGTGTGGTCCTGAACTGGATTCTGGACGGGCAAAAAAAAAAAAAGCCTTTAAGAACTCTGTGAGATTGATCTTAGTTTATCCTTTCTATTAATAAGGAACCCCCTTCAAAAAAAGTTAAATAATTTGCCCAAAGTCATATAGTTTCTACAGTGAAGAAAACCACTGAGGTATGTACTTCTAGCATTAAATGTACTGGGCAGGATGCCAGGTCTCCCTGGCTAGCTGTTATCAGAGAGCCACAGTCTCAATCAAGAATCTTCACACACTAAATTCAGCCACAATTAAGGATTCTCTCATATTCTTTAATAAAAATTATCAAACGCATCAACCTAAAATGTATCAAAGTTGAACGTTTCGAATTGTCATATAAAAAACAGACACAGTATGGGGCGCCTGGGTGGCGCAGTTGGTTAAGCGTCCGACTTCAGCCAGGTCACGATCTCGCGGTCCGTGAGTTCGAGCCCCGCGTCAGGCTCTGGGCTGATGGCTCAGAGCCTGGAGCCTGTTTCCGATTCTGTGTCTCCCTCTCTCTCTGCCCCTCCCCCATTCATGCTCTGTCTCTCTCTGTCCCAAAAATAAATAAACGTTGGAAAAAAAAAAATTTAAAAAAAAAAAAAAAAAAACAGACACAGTAAAATAAGAAATTTGCCGTTCATTTACTCTAGGGCACCTTACTTTAAAAGAGTTTTATTAAATATAAACTCTAGCTAGATGGGATAAATAAAAATTACAACAGAAGCAAGCGTAAGCCCCCCAAAACTGAACCATAATAACAAATAAAAACTCGCGCTGTTTGCACAGGCACTGAATTCAAATTCCATACTTACAAAAGGTACACATACCTTTTCCTAAATGTGTGTTTATGCTCATATATCTAGCTGTTCCTGTAAGGCTCTTGTGTTCTCTGTATGGTATGTGTTTCTTTGTCTCTGGATCGATATATTCCTTTGCCAAACCAAAATCTATAATATGAATAACTTGCTGGGTTTTGTTTCCTGGTCGTCCTATTAAGAAGTTCTCAGGTTTTACATCTCTGTATATCAAGTTCTTTGAATGGACATATTCCATGCGAGAAATCTTGATTCACAAAAACAACAACAAAAAGAAAGAATGTTTTATTTTAGGCTTTGACTAGCATAAAAAAGCATGATAGACACAAGATGAAATTCTTACAATGAAAACAACATAAAAATCAGAAATTGTTTCAACCCTTTAAAAATAACATGGTATCAGTCTACAGTTTCTCAAATATATATCCTGTTATGCCTAAAAATCTTTGCTTTCAGTATTACTATGTTCACTTATAAATCAAGTATTTGAATTTCATGAATGCCTTTCATATTAGTAAGCCTGATTCAGTCAGCACTTACAGATGATGCCACCTCAGACAATCAAAAAGCTTTACTAACTCTTGAACTGAGATGTATAAACAGACATATTCATAAAGTTGCAATGTGTTCTTATCAGTTATTTCAATCACCAAGCAACTTTTATAGTTATATTAAAGAAACCTAGAGTCTAAACTGTTAAATGAAAACAACACAGTACCCTTTGGGATATCTTTCTTTTTCTTTTTTTATAACTTACTCATGTCTTTCCTTAGGTATTAAACATTTTAAAAGATCTTGAAACCAGAAAACTTTGGGATACCACTCTAATGATTATACAGTACACGTTCACATAATATAGTATATATTATATACGATATACAGTATATAGTGAATGTATACATACTATATGTTATATTCACACAATATAGTAATATACTACAAACTGTCACAAAATAGGACATTATAAATAAGAAAATAAAATTGCTTCATTTAGTGATAATAATGGTCGACAACACAATGGAAACATATAGCCACTTAGGCCATTTTAGATTGTTAACAAATTCTGGATCATGGTATACAATATTCTATGACCTACACTTTTCATTAATGATATATTACGAGCATTTTCCGGGTTATAAGACATTCTTTTAATACTCACTTTTTAATGGCTGGGTACTATTTTATGGCTATGAATAATTTACTCAACTAACCCTATTATCTCTCTCCATTTGGGTTGTTTCCCATTTTATGACAAACATCGTTGCATAAATAGCTTTAAGTACATATGTGAACAGTTCCATAGGATAAATTAATGAGTCAATGGAGAAAAACCATTTTGAGATTTCTGGAACATACTACTGGAGTTGATATCAAAACTACCTTAAATCATCCTCTTAAGCCGTTTTCCCATAGGCTCCCTGAGATTTCAATAATTTATAAGACTTTCCATTGTTTCTTCTTTTTCTAGGCCATTAGAATTTATGACTAACATTATAAACCCTGTTTCCGAGGGCTCTCTTTTCTAAGCACTCATCAGTGACATGAAAAGAGGGCTGGAAACCATTCTCAAGCTCAGCATTCTGATCTGAAAGCAGTTAACATATTAATTCTTCCACCCAAATAAAATACACTTGGCTCAGTTATTTTAAGTTATTTGCATCCTAAAAAGACAATGGGAGGAAAAGCAGAAACTTCACGAGGTCACGCGTTCTGTAAAGAGAACAGACTTTAACCTTTCAACATAAACATGGGACCAAACGAACCGCACGGCGGTTCGATCAGCCTCAGAGCCTCCTGCTTGCCTTACCAGCTGGATAGCGATCATGAGAACAGTCTTCAGAGAAAACGTCCTGTCACACAGGTCAAACAAATCTTCCAAACTAGGTCCGAGCAGTTCGAGCACCATGGCGTTGTATTTACCACACGGGCCAAAATAGTAAACTTGAGGTATACCATCTGGGGGGAAAGAAGAAGGATTTTAATTGTTTCCTCATCCTGAATCCCAAACTGCCCTTCCTGGAAAATCAACGAGCAGTTTTAAGCATTTTCTGTGTCTTCAAGAACTGCAGCAATGTGTTCATTTTTTCCATTCGCACACTTAACTCTTCCCGAGCCAAAGTTCTCCCTCACTGCACCTTCTCCTGGACGTTCACTGTGTAGCCTGATTACACCTCTACTGCAGCTCATTACATTATACACAGTGCTCCACTGTGGGTCTCCAACACCGCACCAGACACGGGGGCTGCGCGTCTTAGCCTCATGTTTCCAAGGCCTAGAGAAATGCCTGTCACATAGGAAAGATTCAATTTTTATTTTAACACAGAAGAGACTGCTCTCTTTAATAACCCTGAGGCAAGCATCACGCTGGGCTCACCCGCCAGGATTCTCAACCTCGGGTGCACCCACCCCATCTAATTCCCTCCTTGTGAGTGGGGGTGAGACCCCGGATTTCACTCTCATGATCAGGTTATGTTATGTGACAAAGGTGAGGTGATGAAGGTCCCACTAGGGGGACGCACACACACACCCACCCAACTTACAAATTTCCCTTTGCCACTGGGAATCACTATTTTGGCGTAAGCCACTCTTGCCAGAGCCACTCCCGGATGCGTGTGTCAGATCTACCCCTCACATGTTGTAAAAGCAGAAAGCAAGTTCAGAAATAGTCAATGAGAAGCTCACTGAAGTGTATTCCAACTCAAAAATGCTACTTTTATTGTGCTCTATGCTGCTTTTATTATGCTGTTAAGAGCCTGGAACCACAATTAAGACATGAAGAGTTCCCAGCTACTAAGGTTTTAAAATTATTCCTACAATGCCTTTTTTCCCCTCTCTGCCACTGACAGTTGTTAATCTTTACACTCTTAATTTAGCAATCTCTAGTATCTCCTACGCTCTGGCTTGTTGCTTCTGATCTGTAGGAGGCAAGAGAACCAGATCATCAAGCTTGTTAGGACTATATACGGAATGTAAAAATAAACATGTTCTGAAGCTCTTCAATGAAAGGACTGTCAAAGAGCTTTTCGACTTCCTTCTGAGTCATCACCTACACTCCTACTAATTGAAGTTGTTGTGAAATGATCGCTCAATAAGGTAGCAATATATTTTGGTTTATTAAATGACTGATTTATTCAAATGTGTTCAAAGGTTTCCAAGAATAGAAAATCATGTAAGAAATCTCACTGTCTTAATTCAACAAGTGCTTACTGAACATCCAATACATCCTTGTGGGACTAGGGGGAACATTAGGGATTAAGAGTGGACAAGACACCACGATCAAGGATAATTTAGCCCAGGGACGCAAGTTTAGGTTGACATTCCAAAATCCACCAACGTAACTCATCAGAGTAACAGAATAAATACGAAAAACCAGTCATCATCTTAATAGAGATGGAGAAAGCATCTGCGAATCTGGAACAGAAGGTAACTTCCTCCACCTGGTAAAGGACATCTAAGAGAAACTCTCAGCTACCATCATATTTAATGGTGAAAGACTGAATGCTTTCCATTTGTGACTGAGAGTAAGACAAAGATGTTCACTTTTACCTCTTGCATTTAACAGTGCAATGAAGTTAAAAAAAAAAAAAGAGGAAAGAAAGAAAGAGAGAGAGAGAGAGAAAGAAAGAAAGACAGACAGACATTCTAGGAAACAGAGTCTCTCCTATTTTAAGAAAAAGTGAAATAGGGGTGCCTGGGTGGCTCAGTCAGTTGAGCATGGGACTTCAGCTCAGGTCATGATCTCACAGTCCGTGGGTTTGAGCCCCGCATCGGGCTCTGTGCTGACAGCTCAGAGCCTGGAGACTGCTTCGGATTCCATGTCTCCCTCTCTCTCCCATGTCTCCCCTGCTTGTGCTCGTGCTCTGACTCTCTCTCTCAAAAATAAACATTAAAAAAAAATTTTTCTTTTAAAGAAAGTGAAATAATTACTCATTCTTACTTTTTACCAATAATAAAATTCAAGCTTTCACGTAAAAACCGTATTTTGGCTAAATTCATTTCTGCCAGGATGACCTTTGAAAGCTTCCCAATACTAAAAAGAGAAAAACACATGGGGTGCCTGGGTGACTCAGTCAGTTAAGCATTGACTCTTGATTTCTGCTCAAGTCACGATCTCAAGGTTCATGCACTCACAATGCTGTGGAGCCTGCTTGAGACCCTGTCTTTCCTTCAATAGATAGATAGATAGATAGATAGATAGATAGATAGATAGATAGATATAGATAGATAAAAATTTTATATTAATTTAAAAAATAAAAAGAGAAAAACACAGTATCTTTTTTCTGATGAAACTGTAGTGACAGTAATTATTATGACCTAATTGTTAGGTAATAAATATGGCCATATTTGAAAATCTGTTTCAGTAAACCAGTATATTCCCAGTCACCAATGCATGTATTTACAAAATCATGCACAGGTAAATGATCTTGTTAAAGTACAAGGGATTTTAATGTAAGAAAGAGTAGGAAAAGTTGTTTTGTTTTGTTTTGATGTCTACTAACTCTACACTGCAACTTTAAGAAACTATCACTGGTCAAGTTTTAGTATAGTATCAGAAGGGTATTTATAATTTAAAAGCTAATTAACCGAGATTTACAAAGTTGTGAGTTAAAAACTTGATTGGGGAGAACATGAATTGGGATGTTTTTGGAGGAAAAGTGCCCTAACGTTTTCAAAATAAGCAAATGTATGCATACAACTATGTTCAAGCTGCATGGTTGTTAGCAGTGTAAAAAAAAAAAAAAAAAAAAAAAAGCAACTGGGAACCACCTACACATTCATCAACCCCCCGACGAATTAAACCAATTATGTCATACACATACTGTGGAACATAACACAACCTTTAACTACCTTTAGAGAAAACTGTGAAGGGCAAACTTCTGCTACTGTTATGATTCTAAAGTGATCAATTAATTTTGTTGTTTACAACAGCCATACATTACTTTTAAAATAAAATGTCTTTAACGAGTCATTAAACACACATATGCAAACATACTATTAGGAAAAACCACAAAGCTAACCGTGATTACTGGAAGCACAGTTGATTTCTCCTTGCATTTTTATATTTTTTTGAACTTTTCCAAACTGTTAAGAAGAACACATGCTATTTTTTGCAACCAGGAATAAAATGCTCATGATGTGGATTCTTCTGGGACCGTGAAGAAAAACTTGAATTGTTAAAAGATTTAGGCTACATTTATTTAGTCCTCGAACTGTCACTGAGCGAGAAGTAGTTCTCAAAACAGTCTCCCCAACGCTGAAAGTTACATAGGTTTACCCCTACTCTTATCAACCATTAGCTTCATTCTGGAGCTCCTAGAAACAAAGCAAGGGATACCCGTTGGGACTCTGTGGCCCTGTAATCTAAGTTTGGCTTCCCCTGCCTTCCCACCACACCTCACTAACAAAAAGAACAGTTTCGAAGGCTCAGATTTACTCTGCCCCATTTTGAACTCTTCTAAGGCTGCATCTCAAAAATTTCTACTCTAGTTCTGCCATCCAAGCTGCCAACTTCTCTTCTGACCCAACCTTCCAATCTCCTCTTACCAAACTATCTCTAGTAAGCATGACGCGAAATTTCTAATTATTCACACACAATTTCTCCCAGATGAGGAAAGGCGTGCATAAGTAAATCTGCTCTGCTCTGCTTCAGATAAGCCAACTGGGCCGTGGGGAGGAGAAGTACTGCATACCAACCATGTACATTCAATCAAGCTATTTACATAAAACACCTTTGTATTTCTATAATAACACCATGACAAAGATCAGTAAAGGGACAAAAATTGCTTCAGGTTTCTCCAAAATTTCCTTTCTTTAATAGTTTCAAAGCGTTTCAAAAGAATGTATCTCTAACTTACCCAAGATGGCTAAATTCCATACACAGTATTACATTTCACTGAGCAAATTAGACACTGAGTCTTCAATTTGAATGAAAATACCTCAGCTTTATCACATAACATAATTTTACCTTCAAATATGAGTCAGCATAGATGGCGAATAATAAAAGATAATCAACTCTAAATGACTCCTTAAGATACATAAGGTTCTATAAACCAATGAGTGTAGAAACCTCTCAGGTAAGTATTAATAACGTATTTCAACATGAATCTCATGTCACTGAAGGACAAAATCAAAAGTTGTATTTTTTTTTTTTTGTAAATCAACAACATAAAGCAAACACGGTAAAGGTCAAACTAGAATTTCATTTCCCAGGACAAGTCTGGGCAGTTTTCTAACACTGAGCAAACAAATTAAATCGCTAGGAGTTAGGAAACGTTGCAAATAACAAACAGGGGCTGGGGAGTACCCTAAGCAAAAATAAAACACCACCACCACAGCCAATATGAGTATGGAAAGCAAGACCACAGGAAAGAGGGTTTCTGGAAGAAAGACAGGTGAAGGAAAAGAGGGCGCAAAAGGAGAGCATACAGGGCAGAAAGAAGGCTTAGCTGGAATAGTAAGAAAGGGGTTAAGTTACTAACCCCTTTATCAAAGTATCAAAGTATCTTGATCAAAGTATCTCGGGACTGAATCGCATGAATGCAATTCAACCGAAGGGCAAGAGCAAGCTTGGTCTTAAAACCAGTGAATTTTCAAGTATAAACGTATATGTCACACAATTCTAAAATTACTTCTGAGACTACCATAAAGAGCCACCTAAAAAGGGCCATCCACTGTGAATTTATGAATGTCAGTTCTGATAACTTCCAATATCACTGATGCTTACTGGCAGCCCTCATTTTCAAGACAACTATACTTTTTTTTCTTCAAGAGAATTTGAAGAATGGGCAAGAATACAAAATTCACATATTATTTGAAAATACAATCTCACCCACAGTTTCCCAAAACTAATTTCATTAAACACTTCATTATTTTATAGTTCAGCTATTTCCATGACAAAACAATATTAATTAATTCAAGTCACAACATTAGGAGGTCTAACAAACACTCTTAAAGACTGCGTAGTACTTCGTGCCACGCGGTCAAGTACTTCAGTTCCCTCTAGTTGGGTGACAGTGTAGCCTGTCATTAAAAGAAGGAATATCATGACGTTTCTTTCCATTTTCCATTTTCGTATTGTTCATCTAGGAAGGATCAGAACAAAAGCATTCAGGCTCTGACTGGGAAATTTCAACCCCACAGAGGTGACTAAGAAAACCTAAAATCTGATCAGAAATACTATAGAGAATTATCACATAGAAAACTTCTTTTTCCAAAGAAGTTTTACTTTAAGGCATTCTTAACCTTTAAGATAAAGGCTTCTATCTCAAGTCAGTAGCTCTCGACATGTGGTTTGGAGATACGTGGGGGAATGGATGGGTGGTCCACAAAACCCTTTCAGGTCACTGACATCAAAATTATTTTTATAATAATACTAAGATGTCATTTACCTTTTTCACTCTCATTCTCCCACAAGCGAACAGGCTAATTTTGCAGAGACTATATGACATGCGATATGGCAACAGACTGAATAACGATGATGATAGGAGAATCTAGCTGTGTTCTCATAAGCCAGATATTAAAGAATTGTGCAAATTTGTAAAACAAGGGCACTTTTCTCACAGTTTTTTGATTTGGAAAATATGGTTAGTTGGGATTTTAAAACATTAGTGCCATTTTAAAATGAATTAATATACCAGTGTTTTTATATTTGTTTTAATTTCTCATGTGGTAAATAATAGCTCTAACTCACAACAACTAAAGTTCTCTGGGATCTTCAAGAAGTTTCAATTGTAAAAAAGGATCCTGAGACCCCAAAGTTTGAGAATCGCTGACCCAACTGAACACCAAGCTCTGATCTGAACGGCAGGTGCAATGAGTTCCAGACTTGGCAAAGAGTGGTTCCGTTAAATACCACAGCACCCAGCACCCACATTTAGTAATAAAATTCTAGTAATAAACCCCAAATAAAATAAAGCCACCGCACTGTAAAGAGAAAAAAAAATAGTCCTTCCTGTGACAATTCTATTTACAAATTCTGACATTATTCAAAATGTTAAAAAACATTAAAAAAAATAACACCTATAAACAAGTAGTTATTTTTCATTATATTGAATATTGAATGTTATATGAATAATGAATATAATCACATTCATTATGTTATATTTTATTATTCATTATTCACTTATTATCCTCTGGGCCTAAATAATTAAGGAAAAAATAAGATTTCTGTATCATTTTCACCTCCAACCTTCCAGTTTACAACTTTTTTCTCACCATGTGCTACTTTATATTTAAATCAAAAATAAAAATGAAGGGGCACCTGGGTGGCTCAGTCGGTTAAGCATCCGATGTTGGCTCAGGTCACAATCTCAAGGTTCGTGGGTTTGAGCCCCATGCAGGCTCTGTGCTGACAGCTCTGAGCCTGGAGCCTGCTTCGAATTCTGTGTCTCCCTCTCTCTGCCCCTCCCCCTCTCACACTCTGTCTCTCTCTCAAACATAAGCAAACATTTAAAACAAGGAAATAAAAAAATCATCCTATTGTTTTTAATGGCTTTGCATTGTCAATCTTTTACTCTTACGTAGAGAAATTTAAACATGAGGCTGTATCGTAGAAAATTAAACCCATCACCATTTAGTCCTACCCTATTCCAAGGTACGGATTTATTTAAAATTCTTATGTGCTTAATTTATCACTAAAAATGCTCTAATTACCACACAGCATACAACCACCCTAATACCTGCACCAGGTAAACCAAACTGAAACCACTATCAGTTAACCCTTCTTTATTACACTGATAATGCATAGCATTCTTTACAAACAGACCTTCTCCATCAACTATAATGACTTTAACACAAAAACTGTGTACGCTTCTATGCAAAGTAGCAATGTACATATGCAGTCATGTACAAATCGGTAAAAGTTCAGCAATGCGTAACTTACAGAAATTCCCATACAGAGAAGCCTCTACAGGGAACAGAAGTATTACGTGCACTTAAGATGTCTTCTGAAATCAAGCAAGCAGAGACAGAGAAGGGAACTCTCAGAAACTGCTACGTCGACTGTCCCCTACGTGAGCTGAGATGACGTCTACTCTAACCACTGACCCACCGCTAGAGTGTTCTTCACGATTTTCATTAATACCAAAATACAACAGGCGATGTTCTCATTAGTTTATTCACTTAACTGCCACAGTTTTTTACAATGTTCTCTTTGTTTTCTCAGACACGAGATTACACAGAAAGAGGAAAATTTCTTAAATTTCTTGAAAACAGACAAACTCTAAGAATCAGGCTTTTAAAGAATTAAAGGAATTTTAGATATTAACCAATGTAGATAGCCAGGTTTCAAGGTTTGACCCTAATACAACCTTTCTTAAAAGTACTATGGGGGCACCTGGGTGGCGCAGTCGGTTAAGCGTCCGACTTCAGCGAGGTCACGATCTCGCGGTCCGTGAGTTCGAGCCCCGCGTCAGGCTCTGGGCTGATGGCTCGGAGCCTGGAGCCTGTTTCCGATTCTGTGTCTCCCTCTCTCTCTGCCCCTCCCCCGTTCATGCTCTGTCTCTCTCTGTCCCAAAAATAAATAAACGTTGAAAAAAAAAAAATTAAAAAAATAAATAAATAAATAAAAGTACTATGATCAAATGTCCATACATTATGGAATCACCAACAGTCTTTTAGCTAGCAGACAGACCCTATAAATAGTTTGGAAAAGGATGTGCAAATGGAGGCATCTATACACCAGAGCAAAACACAGAGGGCACATCTAAATCCTGACTTAACAAGGCACAAACAGAGAAGGCACAGGGGTCAGTATAAGGCAGGAAAACAAGCCTTTTAAAGTAACAGCTCTCAGAATGCGGTATTATGAAGAGGTATAATTTTGAAACAGCCACTGATGCCATTATCAAATTACTGTTTAGAACTACACAGTTCAGGGCACATCAAAAGTCAAGACACTAACTTAGAAACGATGATTTAACATAAGCATAGTCTCAAATAGTATATTTAATATCATCTCTATATTTACAGAGTTGCCAACAACAGTAATTTATAACAGAAAAAAAGATTATTCTACTTCTTTTGGGAAGTAACAGTTTATGACAAAATAAGGTTATTTTACCATTATAAAGGTATCAGTTAATAGAGAAATTCTGAGGAACAAATAACTGCAACGTTTCCCCCAACATAGCTCATTAAAACCAACTGACGGAAGGAAATAACATAAAGAAGCAATACTCAGAATCACTGTTCATCAAAGGAAATCTCTCCATCAATTTCAAAATATACTCCAGGCATTCTCATAAAGTATCAACAATTCAACTGAACTTTTTCTCAAATAAATAAAAAAATAAATTATTCAAATGATTAAAAACCTATGCTTCTCTGGAAAGTGATTATTTTTAGATGGCTGAATGGTACAGTTCAGTTAATTAGATAACGATCTGCATATCTCCTTGGTTTACCATTTCCATTCATTTAAAGAATACTTATCATTGATTTTTTTCCTTCTGTTTCTACATCCCTAAAATGAGGAATTAAAATTACCTAATTAGAGAAAAATTCAAATGAAATAAACTTAAAAAAATTTTTTTGAAACTGTATGGCTATGTTTCTATGTCGGAAATGAAACTCAAAATTTAATAACATAACAATCTTTTATAATATTGGAATATCAAACTTTCAACATCAATCATACAAGTTTAAAAAAGCTACAGGAAATTTTGGACATCACATATCGTAACTTCACATCTTATGAGAAAAAAGTCTTTCTCATTTAAGAATTTATCATTTCAGGGGCGCCTGGGTGGCGCAGTCGGTTAAGCGTCCGACTTCAGCCAGGTCACGATCTTGCGGTCCGTGAGTTCGAGCCCCGCGTCAGGCTCTGGGCTGATGGCTCGGAGCCTGGAGCCTGTTTCCGATTCTGTGTCTCCCTCTCTCTCTGCCCCTCCCCCGTTCATGCTGTCTCTCTCTGTCCCAAAAATAAATAAAAAACGTTGAAAAAAAAAATTAAAAAAAAAAAAGAATTTATCATTTCAACCATTTACCAAGGACCTACAATTGTCAAGCATTTTGCTCAGTTTCAAGGATAAAAAAGCAAATATAGCATTTCACTGCCCTCAAAGAGTTCATAGGTCAGTGGAAGAGACAGACACAAGCAAATAATCACATCACATAATACGATACAAAACTAAAGATACGTTCAAAATAATTTCAGGTCAAAAAATAAGCATTTCTGGAGAGAAACCGAGGTCAGAAAATGCATTGCAAAAGAGGTGACATTTAGCGAGGGCCTGAAGAAAGAAGGAATTCATTGAGAAAGAAAGACATTCCACAAAGGAGAATACAGGCAGATGAAAATAATAAGATCTATTCAAGGAAGAGTACGTTCAGTGCAACCAAAAAGTGGATTAGTAGAAAAGAGAAAAAAGTTCGGACTTTACACTAAATGATACAACAGAATTCTGTGATCGTCCCAAAAGGCTTGAATCAAAGACAACTAACATTCTCAATTGGAATGGGTGTGCCACTAACGGAACTAGATAATCCAGAAGAGCAAACAGTTCTCTGGAAAGAGAGAAAAATCACTGGAAAAGGAGAAAAGGAGGGAGGGACTGAAAATCTACGTATAAAAAATATCTGATTCCACTATGGATATACAGGTGTGAGTAGATTTTAAGAATGGAAGCAGGAGATAAAGAATTAGAAGTTATCCTTATTTAGAAAGCAATTTCATCCTTTTCTCCCTCCCTCCTGTTACAAAAACTTCCAGGATCGTAAGGATGAAAGCCACATACGAAACACAGGAGCAGGAAGCTCACGAGAGTAGATTCCTCACTTTTGGGAAGCTGTATCAACCTCAGAATCGTCTACCTCCAACTCTTCGTTTATTTTCCCTCACAGAACATCCCCTGACTTGTTTAAACTACTGTCGTCATGATTTTTGTTATCGACTGTCAAATTCATTCGTGCCCAATGCAGGGGTCAGCATGGTTTCCTCCCCGTTCCTCTTCTCACGTGACACTCTACCCGAGCGGGAGACCTCATCCATTCCCTTAGCTTTAGAAACCGCCTACGTGCTGATGACTGCTAAATCTCAACCCTCATTTTACCCAATAAATGCTGAGCGTCTGTGACAAAATAAGGCTATTCGATACATTACATTTTCGCTACCGCAGAAAGTGATAATGGTATAAAACAATATTCTAATCCCATGGAAAGCTGAGTAGTAACCTGTCAGCTGTACACACTGCAGTCAAGTGGTACAGTCCCACTGTATGTACAGAACAGATTCAGTGAACAAATAATAGAGAAAAGAGGGATGTTTTCAGGGAAACTAGAGAAAGAGAAAGACTTACCAGAGGCTCAAAATCCAGACAGGCAGAACTAGATACGTTATAGATGTTTTCACATCTCACTAAGTGATTCTGAGTAAATCCACCTTTTGACTTCTGCTTTTACTGTGGTAAGGCATACATAATATAAAATTTGTTCTTTTTAGCCATTTTTTAAGTATACGGTTCAGGGCCGTGAGGTAAATATTCACAAGTAATGTGGAACCACCATCACTGTCCATCTCCAGAACTTTCTCATCACCTCATACTGAAACTCCATACCCATTAAATAATATTTTCCCATTCCCCCATCCCTCAGTCCCTGGCAACCACCATTCCGCTGTCTGTCTCTATGAACCTGACTCTCTAGGTACTTCAAATACGCGAAGTCATACGGTATTTGTCCTTTTGTGACGAGCTTACTTTGTTTAGCCTAATGTCCTCAAGGCTCATCTATCTCGTAGCATGTGTCCAAACACACCACATTTCATTCATCCAGTGATGGACACTTAGGCTGTTTCCGCCCTTTGGCTATCGCGAATAATGCTATGAATGTAGGGGTACAAATCTCTGTTAGCATGCCATCTCTGGCATATATAACAAGAAGGAGAATTGCTGCATCAGATGGGAATTCCATCCTTAATTTTTTTTGAGGACCAGTCATACTATTTTCCATATCGTCTGCAGCTGTACCATTTTACATTCCCACCGGCAACGCATGAAGATTTCATGTTTCCACATTCACACCAACACTTGTTTACCGGTCTTTGTTTGTTTCTCATTTGTTTGATAAGAGCCGTTCTATGGGTGTGGAGTGGTCTATCTTTGTAGTTTTGATTTACGTTTCCCTAATGACTAGTGACACTGAGCATCTTTTCAGCTGTTTATTGGCCATCTGTGTATCTTTGGAGAAATGTCTACTCAAGCCCTTTGCCCACTTTTGAACTGGATTGTTTGTATTCTTGTGGTCAAGTTTTAGGAGTTCTTTAAACAGTCTGGATATTGAGTTAATAACCTATTTTTAAAGAGAACACTAACAAGCAAGCTACTACTCAAATAAAATACCATGAGGGAGTTAAATTACTTTGAATGGCTCATTTTTGATTAAGAGGAGTCTGAAAAGATAATCAAGTATCAATTCCAAAATCAAACTATTTTAAAATCATGGGTCTCTCCCCAAACAATTAAACTTTAGTTTTTCTACAGAGCTCACATGTGCACTCAAAGATGTTTTTAAAATTCGTGGCTGATAAAATACTACCTAGGAACCAAAACTCACATGATTCACATAAATCGCTCAAGAATATTCCTATTTGTCAGCTTCATGCAATACCACTCAGATTTCAACCTATGTAAATGCTACGCCATGGAGCACAGGGGACACCCTGATATATACAGACTGTCCGGAACATGGTAGCCCCTGCTCACTGTGGAACACTGCAGTCCTTTGGCATTCAAGTGGTAGAGACATAGGTTTCATTTTTATTACTACTCTGACATAATTTCTAAAGGTAAAAAAGGCAAAGAATATAATAATAAAAGGGTGCCTTTGGTATTCAATTCAATGACTCCCTGCACTCTAAAGTGACTTATTCATTCTTACCTAATTAAAGTGTTCAATCCTATTTTTCCAAATGATAGTTTTACTACTTAAGTAATGATAGATCTATTGTCTTTATTGGCCCAGCATCCAATCTTCCTTCTGATTAACACCTCAGCTTTGCATTCGGCAACCACCTCACCCCATTCTCAGTCCCTGAGTTTCAGGTAGCTCCTGAAATGAGCATAAGATCTCAGTCTGGGAAATCAAATTCATAGTGATTAGAATGAAGAAAGGCACAGGACACAAAATAAGACAGATTCAGTCCTAAATCTTCTGCTAGAATTCTTAGGAAAGGAATGCTATTATAATTGCTAAGTTAGGCTAATGGTAGTCACCTCTGCTATCTCATAAAAAGAGCCAAGCAGAAAATGAAGCTTCCACACACACAAAAAGGCAGAGCACAGACACAAACTCACGAATGTCCCTGATCAAAGTATTTCAAGTCCTGGACACAATAAGGCCTTAATGTATTGGTCCCTTCCCTGAATTTCCGAGATAGGAGCCAATAAAGCCTTCCCCCCCCCCCCACTTCGCTTCTTAGGGCTTTCTATCACACTTGCTAGTCCTAACTAATATGTACAGCTTCACTTCGAATTAGTTTTATCTTCCTCTTCTTTAAATCCCGCAGTCATCAGTGAAAATTTTGATAACTCCTGGAGGACTATTTGTATCAGACTTAAAAATGCATTACAAGAAGCCAATAGTGATAAAAACATTAATACAAAATGTCAACTCATCGTCCCCATAATGACTACTCATTTGAAAAGTATGCTCTTAGAAAAAAAGAATGTGCAACATGAATAATGTGTTAAGAAGTGCTCAACTCTATCAACTAAAATGTAAACACGTGCGTACAAAAAGACACATGGGGAGAAAAAACCACATTCTACTAAATCCAGGGCAACAAAATATCCCTACCTGGTAAGAAACCACACATACAAGAATCATTATAGTTAGCAGAATAGATGTGAACAGAGAAAGTATAGCTGTGAGAAGCTTCTCCATAAAGGAAATGCAACATACTATAGGAAAATTTCTCATTACTTTTTTCCAACAGCAAAAAATAATCCATTCTCACTAATTTTAGACTTTCTATAAAAATACACCTGTATTAATTTCCTACAGCCAATATAATTATTGCATGCTTGTGGCTTAAAAGAGAAATTTATTTGGTCACAGATCTGGAGGCCAGAAATCCGAAATCAGTCTCGCCAGGTTGAATCCAGGCGTTAGCAGGGGCGCATCCCCGCTGGAGGTTCAAGGGAGAATCCTAGAAGGCTGTTCCAGGTTTTCGTGGCTGCCAGCATTCCCTGCTTCTGGCTCTATCACTCTAATCTCTGCCTCTGTAGCCACTTAGCCTTTTCCTCTTCTATGTATGTAAAATGTCCCTCTGCCTCTGGTTCACAAGGACATTTATGACTGTGTTCAGGGCCATGGAGATAATCCAGAATAATCTACCCATCGCAAGATCCTTAACTTCATCATTCCTGCAGAGGTGAACTTACAGGTTCCAAGGATTATGATATGGATCTCTTCTCTGGGACCATTTTTCAGCCTACCACTATGTGCTAAGCCATTTTAATAAGTGTGATGTCACCAAAAAGGCTAAGGATATTAGCTATACGCAGCTTGTATTCTCAAATTAAATTTTTTTCACAATGTTCTCTATTCATATTAGCACCAACACAGTCAGCTCCAAAAATGTCGTAAGTAAAATAACAAGAGAACATTAACAGTCTAGTAAGGAAGTGTCTCGTAAGCATAGCCTTAAGAAGTGATTCATTTTCACCAAATTTAAAATACTATTCTTTGAAACCAAAGAGTTATTAATCATGACAACTCATTTTATTACAAATTTAAAAATTAATGTAAGACTTTACCTCCAGATCCTAGCTGCTTGTAGAATCTGTATTCCAAATGTAGCTGTGGTGCTCTGGATTTCATGGGCTCCTAATTAAAAAATCAACAAAAATAACAAAAAAATATTTAAGTTACTAAAAGATCACTAAGTCCCTATTCGAAACGTTCCAAATCTTGGTACCAACTCTTACATACTTGAACATTCTACTAGGCAGCTTTTTCTAAAGTTAGAACCAAATAAAAATGAACTTTGCATTCAATTAAAATCAATTGATGCCATACATGTACATAAGGTTAAGCGGCTATTAGATGAGGCAGTAAGGAAATCTATGTTTGACTCTTTGACCCTAAAGGAAAATAGACTCTGAACATTCACGACTAGGGAAATGGTAGCCCTTACTCTTTCTCCTGTTCCCGGGAATTCACCTCTGAACTGTGTATTTCTCACGTAATGCTTCTAGGGTTAAAGGGAACTATAGACAAGTAAGAAAGAACAAGGGTGAAAATATCAAACTTTCCACAGGAGCGATAATATATTTTTAAATTTTTTTTAGCTACAGTATAGCTTATAATAAAACACACCATTTGTGAGCATTAGGTCCGAGAGCTTAGTTAACTATACATACTCCTGCAACCACCACCTCAAAAAACCTCTAGAACATTCCCATCATCCCTCCCTCAGACGTAATCACTTTTGGACTTCTGTCACCTTTGGATGAGTTTTGTCTGTTGTTGGATTTGATATAAATGACATTATGTTTTCTATGTGTCTGGTTTTTTTCACTCAACATAATGTTTTTGAGACTTTACACACAGAGAAACAATGTAAGCAGAAGCAACAGAAATTTTAGACATAAGAAATAAATAATAAAGGTATGAAAACATCTGCAGGACACTACAAAGCAGAGTAACAGGAAATCTGTACCAGACCCAATAGTAAAGTATAACAAAGTAACAAGATTTGAAGAAAATCAACAGAATCTCAAAAATATTTTTAAAGCTTCCATAACCGAAATAATAAACTCAGTCTGCCAGCAGATTAATACAACAGAAGAGAGAAGTAGGAAACTCGAAGATACACGGAAAAACATCTACAGAACTAAAACATGATGTAGAATGCATCTATGTAAATCATATGGAATGCAATATGAAAGAAGAAAAATGGAAAATACACATACACACACACACACACACACACACACACACACACACACAAACCATGAGAGATCTGGACAATACAATGAAAAGGTCTAACAGACATTTGATAAGAGTCTCAGGACGAAAGAAGAGAGACAAGGGAGCAGAGGCAGTTAAGTGAAGAAACAATTGCTGTGAATCTGCAAGAACTGAATGAAACACAACAAACCACAGATTCAGGAGGAATATGGATCCCAAACAGAATAACTAAAAACAAGGCTATCTCAAAACATAGCGTCACGAAAACTATGACCCATGACAAACACTTCAGACCAGGAATGATTAAAATCCCAGGGGAAAAATTATAGTCCTAAAGATTGTCATAAGAGAAAACCAACAGCTTAGCTGTTGAGAGGCAGGACAGACACGAAAAAGCACAGACACTAAAACTAAAGCGTCCAAAGTCAGAATCCTGAATCCACTAGTTACTAGCTGAGTAGACTTTGGCCAATTACCAACCTTATTGTACTTTTCAGTTTCCTCCTCTATAAAAGAGGAATAAAACTTTATCTTTTTTCATTATACATATATGCATATATTTATTCCTATTTTATATATATATGTATACACATTTATATACATGACTGAAAACAGTGCCCTCCACAAAGTGAGTGCTATCATAACTATAAATTCTTCAGTTAACTATACAGAAGTATGTAACTATAAGATGTAAAGAAAGATGCCCACGTATGCAATCACCAATGAAATTAAACACCATAACTTATTCAATCACTCAAACTCCCCTGGTAAAAACAGAAACTCAGATCTAATTTAGGTGAGTCAGTTCAGCTTGATTCCAGTACTTTACCAGCAGTAAAATTTTATTATACCACCATATAACAAAAGTCACCTCATCACACGTTGACATTTTCATGATTCATTAGCAACAGGTTATTATAGAAGTGCAAATGACAACATATAAGGGTGCCAGGTGAGGTCAAATTAACAACTTACCCTGAAACAAACTACCCATCTGAACTAGCATAACATTAAATGAACGTAAAAATCTTTCTAAGAGATAGCAGAGCTGAAGTCATCAGTGAAATATGCTCTCTCAACACCACCGTTATCAAAATGCCCCTATTTCTACCAAACTAGAGAAATCAGATAGCATTGAAAGCATCCAAACTTAACATTTTCAAGTGATTACTTTTAAAGCAGCTTCTGAAGAAAACTGGGATCTGTTTTAAAGATACAATATATACAAATAAAACACAGAAGGATATTTTATACATATTTAATATACATAAATATTTAACGAAGTAAGTACCAAACTATGGTCCAGTCGTTCGTGTGAAACGTTTTCTGTTCTACCAAATAGATTTTTGGATCAACTGGAGGCGAAGACGACGCTGTGTAGCATACTTCAACCTCAAAATACGAAAAAAAGAGCCCCCAAAATTGCCAGTTTTACAAAAAAACACTATTATTATATGTAGTGCTGACCACTGTGCTTTAAAAGGGGGCACATCACACCAGAGAATGACTGTCCACAAAAAAAGGAAGGAGGAAAGAAACGAGGGGAGAGTGACACAGCACGAAGATAAACTAAAGAGAGTTGTACACACGCATGTATACATAAGAAGGCTGGAAGATGACAGACTGATTGTTTACTAAGGCCCCAATGGTGCCAACAGCGTCAACAAGCCCCAAATCTGAACAGAACAGGACCCGCGGGTCACCAATTAGTGACTGAAACAGACCAGGAAAGGACAGTCTAGAGCAGTGGCTCCTGTTTTGACACAATGGTTTCCGTGTCTCAGGGCATCAGGGAGCATCGTTCACAGGCCCCAGGGAGCGGAGCGGCTCACCACAGGCTGCTGCAGCAGTTATCTGGGCGTTGCTACATTCCTATCCTTGCGGGCCACCCCCACTCTCAACACCACACATTGTCTAGGTCCTAGACCGGTGGCCTAGAACATGGAAAAAGGAAGAATTCCAAAGAAATGAAAGTCAGCAATGCCCTTTCAAACACTGTCCAGCCCCTGCATCCTGGGCCTCCCTATTCTGATTCATACAGACTAACTCCCCTTGTTCTGATTTCATGCTCGGAAGGGAACCCTGTAATTTTAAGCTGCTTTCTCCGTAGATCAGCCTACAGAAAGCAAAAATATCGTTTATACTGAGTTGGGCATTGTGGACATTAATGGCAAGATACCTCGTTTGAAATTAGAAGTTAACGCTTCCAAGTATTTACATCTCTGAAAGCCTGACTGATTGTGTGAACTGAATGATTACTGGGGAATTGAATGATTACTGTGTGAACTGAATGATTACTGTGCATCTACCTTTAATTAACAGGGACAATGTGAAGAGAGACCCAACCAGATTTGCCATCATAAAACCAAGGGCCAGACCTTAAACCAAGGTGAACTCATCTAGGTCAAGGCCAGCCCCAAACTACATGTCAGTCAGCCAGCCAGTCTCTCCTGGGGCTCTAACAACCTACTGTGCATCTTTACTTCCCAGTGAAAATACACAGCACTCGTTACCGTGAAACTTGGTCTACACTCCCTGAGACACTTCACATTGAGTAGTACGGTTTTCTACCTCATCCCCAAAGTTTTTCTGTTTCTCTCTATAGCCTCTTCTTCTAATTCTCTCTCCTGATTTATTAATCTCACATTACCCCAGTAACAGTGGTTATTTTGGCAGAGGCAAGATTGACAATGGCAGGCAGACTGGAAAAACCAAGCCAGGCTTAGCCTCAGGGAAACCTGGCTGGCAAGACGGAGAGAAAAGTGGTGCCTGAACAAAGTTGTGTCTTCTAAAAGTTCCCAGATCTCCAGTCTTGCAGAACAGAGCTGCCTTACAGCTGTCAGAGATGCCACACTGAGGACTTGAGAGTGGTTCCATGGGAGTTTGCTTTCCCTACTAGCTTCCTCACACATCAGTAATTTCTGAACCCTGAAGGTCAACTAATAGCCACTTTTACCATATTCAAAATATCAACGGAAAAAAAGATACTGGAAGCTACCTGGAAGGACACTGTCAAATTTTTTTTTTATGTTTATTTTTGAGGGGGGGGAAAGGCAGCAGGAGAGGGGGACAAGGGACCTGCTTCAGCAGAGAGGGACCTCTCTCTCAGCAGAGAGCCCAATGCAGGGCTCGAACTCACGACCTGAGCCCAAGTTGGATGCTTAACCGACTGTAGCACCCAGGCACCCCAGGAAAGAGGGTAATCCAGAATACTAAGGACACATTTGTCCAAATACTTGAATCATTAAGAGAAATTTTGCTTTCTAGTTTTTCTCTAATTAAAAACGCCAATGGGCCAGTTTCTTTAAATTACAAATTGTGCCAAAACTCAAAAATTAAATTCTATGATATCAAAGTAAAGGGATTGAGTTTTCACGGCATGGAAAATACAGACATTTACACATTGTCATATACTTGAGAGGCATGTGGATGCTAAGAGCTTAATCACACACAAAAAAAAAAAGTTATGCATATCATTTTCCCAATAAACACTCAAGTTATAAATGATATGAAACCAAAAAAAGTAATTAAAATGTAAACTAATCATCAAAGAAAAACAGGAAAATAATTAAGGGAAAAAAAAAGAAACATAAACTTACCAGTTTAATTGCCACATATTCATTTGTATATAAATTTTTCCCTTGAAAAAGAAAGAAGAAAGGTCAGATTGTATCAATAATTGATTTTTAAAGGTACATTATGTAAAACTCTACTCTGGGTGAAAAAAAAAGCACTAATACATTTAAATGAAGCAAAGGTTTTTGCTCCAGAGATCGAAGCAATGACAAGGAAATCTTAAATTGATCCACCCAAGGACATATTTAGCATTTCACCTGGATTCAGAGTAGAAAGTGATACTTAAATAAGGTAGCCCACTTACAAAAATAAGAAGATTCTTATTTTGATGCAATATTGCACACAACTCAGAAAGTAAATCAATAGTCAAACACATGCTGAAAATACATTTAAAAACCAGAACTCCTATATGAAAACAGGAATACAAAATTCCTTTCCCAATCACTGCCTCATTTTAAATCCTTCATTATTATGGTATGTAATCTCATTAGAGCTCATATGTCATCTAGTAAATATATTATACACACAGGAAACTCTGGAATATATTAAAAATGAAATAAAGTAAGAAACATATTATTTAATAATTGGCTCTGACAAACTAGCTAATGACTTTGAGGGGGAAATGGGTTTATTAGCACCCTACCTTATACCCATATTAAATGCTGAACATTTAAAAACTTAGATATAAACCATAAAACAAGAAAAAATGCTTACTACCCAATATATGAAAGTCTTTATGGGCATTTTAAAAGGTGGGAAAAGGTAAAAAGAAGATTTTATACAGACTGGAAACCATAAAATATATTAAACGTCTCTATCTGTATATTGAAAAACATTTACCATATACAAAGAACAGGTAACTGACAAACCAAAATAAAGACTCAGTATCTATAACATGTAAAGAATTCAAATGAACTACAGTAATCTTTGGCATTGCCAACGGAAAATAATCTAGAAAATTCCATTGGGTCAGTCAGCATCTGTAGCCCAAGTGAAGTAGTACAGGAAAATTTAGAAGCAATAAGTATACAAAGACAATCTAATACCTAAATTAAAGTGTTTCTTCACAAGCACAGGAAAAAGAACAAAAATAGCATGTGATTTCTGAATTTCCAGTATTTTTTCAATAGGCATTCATTATTTTTATAATGAGAAAAACAGAAAAACGATAAGTGTTTTTGTTTTTTTTTTTTTAACTGTGACAGTAACTGGCCCTGGTCACACTGGCTGAACACAGAATGAGCAACTTTGACACATGGGATTTTCTACCATAACTTTCTTTTCTATAGCAGCTAATGAATGGCAGTAAAACTTCTAGGCAAAATTTCAGTCTCTGATAGGTCGCCGCCATTATACAGTAGTGTCTGTTCATCCAAATACCGTATTCCTTTTTTGAATCTCGTCCCTATTTTATAAAAATGAATGAGGAAAAAAGAGAGATTAAAAAAAAACAAGCATTCGTACTAACACTTAATAGATAGGTCTCATAACCCATGACAGTTGGCACAGAGATGGAACTCAACAGGCGTGCCAAATGTGGTGAACGTTTAGCAATATAAATATATTACAAATACAAATATATTTGTATATATTGCATATATATAAATGTATTATAAATTATAAATATATTTATTATATTATATATATTTGTATGTATTATTTAAATATAATCTATGTATTAAATAGCTCATGAATATAAATTGCCGATCCCGTAAATATGAAACCAATCATACCAGAAACCTATCACATTTTTAGTCAATTAGTTCAACATTTAGATGTGCCTTCATGTATACTTTCAAGAATATACTATACATGAAATTTCAGGCATCCACTAGTAGGCAAAGAGTGAATAATTTAATGATATGGTGAGGAACTTTATCTTGAGGAACTGTGTCTCACAAAGGAATAATTCCGTTTTGAGTTCAAAGACAGAATTTGTATTTCCTCAAGACATTATTATCTTTTCCTAACTATATGATGTTTAGTCACAGGTACACAGGGAAAATTATTCACAGGACAAGAAGTTATATATAGATTCCACAGAACCAAAATATACCAATTCATCTAAAAGTACTGCTTTTATTGGCATTTACATTCAAATGTCTTTTAGGTCATGGTACAAAGCACTTAATCCTTAAAGCATGATCCTTTTTTTGAACATTACAGATTTTGTTGAACTTCGAGGATTATATTTTTAGACATGAACAATGGTTAAACAATACATTTTTGTTACATCCCCATAACCTAACATAGGCATAGGCTCACACACTTGGCTTTTAATCAGTGTTTGTTGTTTCGGGCATGAACAAATGACCTGCTTGTAGGTATGTGTGTGTATTACATGTGTGACAGGGAGAGAATGTATGTATAAGGGGAATCCAGTTATGACAAGGCACCAAGCAAAGTGGTTCCAATTAACTGATGTTTTAATCCAATTTCAAAGGTCATTTCCAGGAGAGCTTTCTGCTCTACTGAACTTGAAAAGATGGTTTTACCAATTTTGAGTATTTGGGTGGTAATTATCATAGAAAACCCTGTTCTACAAAAACTACGTATCTGTTTACAGCAGGAACTATTAGTTACCCACCAATATCCATGCCCTCCATTCTATAATAATAGAACCAGTCCATTTTAAAATGGCTGTCCAGCTAGAGATTACATTTCCAGCCTCTCTTTCAGCCTGGTGTGACCATGTGATTAAGTTCTGGGTATGAGGGGACATAGGTCTGTCACTCCTCACTTCCAAAAAGGAGTGTTTTTGACATTCTGATCCTTCTTCTTCCTCTTGCTAGCTGGCTGGCTGGCAGATGACAAAGACAGGAGCAATCACCTTGCACACAGAGACTTAATCCATACACTGAGGGCGCAGAGGCGCCCTGACCGCCATGATGCCGTTTTGGCTTCCAAATCTCTGATCAAGCAGACCCCACAAAGCCTGGGCCCTGGCCTGAATAAGGCTGGCAAGTTTCCTTCCTTGCTGACCCACAGTGAGAACATGGTGGCCGAAGTGGATGAGGTGAAGTCTATGATCAAATTCCAGATGAAGTTGCTTTGTCTGGCAGTGGCCGTTAGCCACATGAACATGACAGATGATGAGCTTGTACACAACATCCACTTAACTGTCAATTTCCTGGTGTCATTGCTCAAGAAGAATTGGCAGATTGTCCAGCTTTATACGTCAAGAGCACCATGGGCAAGCCCCAATGCCTGTACTAAGGTGCAGCTTAATAAACCCTAGTGCTACCATTAAAAGAAAAAAAAAAAAAAAAGCCCCAAGCGCTCTCCCTCTGGTGTTACGTGAAACAAAAACCAAAAACCAAAAGCAAAAAAACCTATTTTGCTTAACACCCTATATTCTAGGATCTCTTAGAGTATCACCGTCTGTTACTGATTAGTACTTTTTTCAATTAAGTTTTATAATACACTACAGTTAGTAACAGTAAAAAAATCAGTAAGCATAAAAAAATGATGAATGCACTCAAATCTGCATATTTGATATAGAATGTAGGGCCTGCAAAATTTTCAAAACAACTCTTAAATAAAAACCAACAAGAACTGTGAACTATACATAAAAAAGAAGACAAAAATAAGAAAAGTTATTGAAACTCCTGTCATATACCTAATGATGTCAAAAACTAGAGCCACTTATTTCACGCACACATGGTATCTCATCCAGCAATTTATAGCACCCTTTTTTGTGTTCTTTTAGGTGACAGTCAGTCAGTCAGTTGCAACCTCATGAGGGGACATAGCAGAGGCTCAGGAAAACAAAGTTTATTATGCTCACAGGTCCTAGAGGAGAAGGATCCTATTTTGGTCAAGTGGTGGAAGACAGAAACAAGGGAGGAGAAGCTCAGGCCAAAGCCTTTACTGGAGTTTCTACAGAAAGCCAAGGCAAGGCAGGGCAAACAGTTTAGGATTAAGTAGTTTGAGTAATTCTGGTGGTCTTTGGGCTATAGGAGGGGTCTCTTGTTGTCTTGTACCTCATCATGGGATGATTAATGAAGTAGAAGCCAGCCTGCTGGAATATACAGGCCAGGCAAAGGAGGTATGGCTCCAGATTGGTTACTCTGCAGATCAAAGGCATGCTCCCAGCTGAATCCTTTGCTGTCTCTAAGAATTGGCTAGCCCCAGTGGGAGTAGTCTCTCTCCAGTCAGAAAGATTTTTTTTTAAGAGGTCAAAATATAATACACAAAAAAACAAATAAATACAATAAAACACTATATTTTAGCTAGCTATGTTTGTTCTCATTAAAACATTTCCAGGGGCGCCTGGGTGGCTCAGTCAGTTGAGCATCCAACTTCGGCTCAGGTCATGGTCTCGCGGTTCGTGGGTTTGAGCCCCACTTCGGGCTCTTTGCTGACAGCTCAGAGCCTGGAGCCTGCTTTGGATTCTGTGTCTCCCTCTCTCTCTGCCCCTCCCCTGCTCGCTCGCTCTCTCTCTCTCTCAAAAAAAAAAAAAAAAGAAAAGCCTTAAAAAAATTTAAAAAAAAAACTGTCTAGGGGTTTTTGATGATTGTCTAAGCTAGAAACAGATCAAAAACGCACAGAATGCAAGCCTTACCACCATACATATAAAGATAAAATAAAACAAAAACACATTGAACATTTCACTTACAAATAAAAATGTACTCTCAATTACTTAAATTTGATTTTAGATGATTTGCAATGTTTACCTATTTTTTTTTAAATCTCAAGGTCAAAGTTTTATGCCACTTTTTTTTTTTAAATCATTACTTGTATGAGTAGTTTCAACAGTGCTTAATACTGTCTCCTCCTGGGGCATTTAAAAATGGCTGGGGGGGGGGTGGGGCGCCTGGGTGGCTCAGTCGGTTAAGCGGCCGACTTCGGCTCAGGTCATGATCTCACGGTCCGTGAGTTCGAGCCCCGTGCTGACAGCTCAGAGCCTGGAGCCTGTTTCAGATTCTGTGTCTCCCTCTCTCTGACCCTCCCCCGTTCATGCTCTGTCTCTCTCTATCTCAAAAATAAGTAAACGTTTAAAAAAAAAAAATTTAAAAATGGCTGGGGGAAGGCATTTGGGGTTGTGCATGGAGTTACAACTTTTATTTAGTGCTGAAGAAGTCAGAAGTTGTAAACAACATGAATATCTGGGACAGTCCTCTCTGTAAAAAGAACTGCCTAGCCCAAAGTGCCAACAGCATCTGTGTTGAAAATTCCTTATCTATAACACGTATACCTTATATTCTTTCTCACCCAACACTAATCACAAAAATTTTAGTGCCAGGAATCAAATACACAAGATGTGTCTTTAATGTAGTTTTAAAGCAAGCACTTTAAGAATCCAAACCAGGTTTCAACATCAGCATGTTTATCCAGGTATACAAACCATGTTTCAACAACTGTTTTTATAGAAAGAAATTATTTGGGGCCTTTAAAAAGGGAGTAAAATGCCACTTTATTTAGTATCCTGTCAGTAAGAAGGAATAAAATTAATAAATTAGCTAAGTGTAGGTATTATCTATTTTATAAATATGCATAAAACACAAAAATAGAGTATAGAGAACACATTTAAATAAATCAATTTATACAAATATACAACAAATAACCCTAGACAGATACAGAGATTCAGATAGATAAGTAGATGACAAATGGATGGATGGATGGACAGACTAATAAATCATCCTATTCCTGTTTCCAATTATTCACACACCACAAAGGGGTATTTTACTGCTTTTTCACTATATGCAGCATATATAGTTTCAATATAAGGTACACACAGTTTCTCATATTACCCCAGTTAAAAGGGCCAGCTAGAATTGTTCTGTGTGTTTATACACACACAGACATGCGTACATACACACAGATGTGTTCGTAAACATATACGTATTTATTTTGAATTAAATTATATGTAATCACTTTTAAATAAAAATGGCCAAAGCACTACAGTAATAACAGATCCACAAAGAGAGATAGGGTACACACATACATATAAAATAATGTGCACCTGTAAAACTACTTCATATATATGAAGTATATATATATATATACTATATATATATATATATATAAATAGACTACAATAGGCCATATTTTTTATTTTAAAACAGAACAAGTATTTTAATATCTTTTAAGCATGCAGGTCACTGCTTTCCTAAAATATGCAGGTATACTGATGGTCCTTTTACATGATTGTCTGAATTTTATCTTCACAATCAACTAAGAAGGAGCAATAATTCCATTTTTTTAAGTTTCTTTATTTTTGAGAGAGAGAGAGTACATGTATGTGCATGCTCGAGCGGGGGAGGGGCACAGACAGAGGGAGAGAGAGAGAATCCCAAGCAGGCTCCTTGCTGTCAGCATAAAGTCGGATGCAAGCTCGATCTTACAAACCATGAGATCATGACGTAAGCAGAAATCAAGAGTGGCATGCTTAAGTGACTAAGCCACACAGGTGCCCCTTTTTGTTTAAGTTTATTTATTTATGTTTGGGGGGGTGGGCAGAGAGAGGAGGAGAGAATCCCAAGCAGGAAGAATTCCATTTTCAAGTTGAGGAATTTGAGGCCTCAAGTGGTTAAGTGACTTATGTTTTCCATAATAGCAAGAACAATTTTTATATTTTTCCAGTATTATCAGTGCCTAGTCATGCTTCATACATGATGGACAGGCAACACGCTTTGAATAGACGGATAAATGGAGCTCAGAGTTAGTAAGTAAATAACCTAGATTTTCTAATTCCAAAATCAGAAACAGTCAAGAATTTTAAAATATCTAGCTCAATCTCCTAAAAAGTAAACTGTGAAACATTCACCCTTCCAAACATTTGAGTCCCTACTAAAATGCAAGAGTCTGCCAAACACGTCAATCACAGCTATTTACAAAGTATGTCATTGGCTTTTACTGGCTTGCTTCATTCAAAGATTTAATGTGCCTTAACAACACAAAGTAGTATTAAAATGAAGGGTGACCTACAAATTCAGGTGTTTTACAAGATGAAGAGAACTAATCGAATAGATAAACATACAATTGGATTTATTTCTTCTAAGTGGAATTGCATCTAAGGAAAATTGTGAAGCCAAGTTTTTCCTTTTTCCTTCTCAAGTTTGCATTCTCAGGGGTCCACTGACCACAGCCTCAGGGTACCTCAATATTGACGCCCATATAACCATACTACCCTCTTCTTATTTCTCTTCACTCAAGAAAGCCACATCTCTACTGTTGCAGGAGTTAAAAACCTAGATTTTAGTCCCAACTATGTCATTAAATTGCTGTGTAACATCTGGCAGATAACTTTCCCTCACCGAGTTTCAATTGCCTTTAATGTAGAGTTAGGAGATTTAATTAGACCAATGTTTACCAAACCTGCCTGATTAGAAAAAATAAACTGAATCAGCACCTTGTGTGCCTTATTAAGAATATAGATTTCTGCGTGCCACTCTGGATGTATGTAAATTTCACTGTTTTGGGTTTTTTTGGCAGTTTCAGTATATTACCTTGACTTTAAGCCATACATATCCTCCTGAAGTGATCAGTTAACTAAATGTTTTCAAATCTGAAAAAGTAGCCTAAACATCATTCTTAAAAATACACAGCAAATGGCACCTTATGGGGTGTTTTTTATCAGCTTGTCGGGGCTTGAAATTTACTTTCTTTTTACTCATATTCCAGATGGGTGATCTCAAGTAAATACACATTCTTATAGTAGGGAATTCCTTACAAACAAAAATACAAGTACATAAGAAATTTCCAATATTTATGTTCTTTAAAATTACCATAGGTAAACAACTAAATAGTAACTAAACCATTTTCATTAGAAAGTACTTTTAGCTTTTAAAAAAACGCTTCAAACATAATGGAATAAACAAAATAGTCTTACCTAATCGTAATTCTCCAAAATTGCCACATCCAATTTTTTTTCCAACTCTAAAGTTAGGTCCAACCATTAAAACTCCAGAAGATGAAGACCCAGTTCCTCGAGTATTGTGTCCCGACCGACCACTAGGTCGTGCCATTCTATCATCTGATTTGTCCTTGTCTTTCTTTTTATTATCCATATCAAGTTTGCGGTACTCCACTTTGAATTCTTTAATCAAGACAAGCACACTGAAATAGGGTATTGTGAGAATAGGTACATCACTAGGTTAACTGTACCAGGTGGGTAATTGTTAACATTCAAATTGCAGTAGGTAGTCTGTTAACTGGCGCGTGTTCATCCCATTCGTAAAATTTTTCTCAGTTGTCCTTTCAGCAAAACATGTCTTCCAAATTATCCTTTCAACGATGTAAGCTGATATTCATAGAGAGCTAAAATATTAAGAAAGGAAAATTGGTCAACTTAGAGAATTAAAAGAATGTGTTCTGGGGAAATTAATAACATTAAGTTTAGGCAATGGATTATTGCAATTTATGGATTCCCACTTAAATCAAACCACAGGAGACTTAAAGTGGCCATTACTATCTGTCCTATACTTTAATACCAAAGAGATCACAAAACCAAAGAAAAAGTATTAAAAATTAAAAATGTAATAAAAATGTACTATTTCATAAGCTAATATAATACATTCACTAACTTAAGACCTCCCAACTTAAAATCATTTCAATTCTTACCAGCAAGGCAATATAAGATTTTCCATTTAAAAGCAGAAAAAGAGAATAGATTTTGCAAATTAGTGAAAGACTTTACTTAAAATGTCCTTCCACATGTCCATACACAATAATTCTCAAGGTCTTTCTGAATATACATCCTCATTTGATCTTCATTATTTCAAATATTTCTTACCCATTACGTATATACAGAAATGTACTTCAGAAGTGGTAGTACAAAGAATATTCTTGCCACCCATCACAGGAAACAATTTTATTTTAAGATTTTATTTTTAAGTAATCTATACACCCAAAGTGGTGCTCGAACTCACAACCCTGAGATCAAGAGTCACAAGTCCACTCACTGCAGGAGCAATTGCTCACCCTCAGGAAACAATTAATTCTTATGGAACATTTGAACTAGACTTTAAAATATAAATGTAATTTCACAAGATTAAGAAATACTGGCAGGAATCAACCTCATGAAGTAGAGAAGGGTGGTATGTTTTCTAATTTTCTAACATATACATGAAAACAGTAAAGGTCAAAAAAAAAAAAGTTTTTGGAGGAGGCTTCCCCATTCATCTCCCCTAGGAATTTCACCCATCTAACATGCCTCAATTCTGCAAGCGTAAGCAATCCTCCTACTTTTGTTTGACCAATTTGAGTGGATTCCTACTCTGCAACTAAAGAAGCTTTGACGTCAAAACATAAGAAAACCAGGAGGAATATCAATATCATGTCTTATTCCTATTTCTGAAACTGAGTACACAATGCAATCATAACAGAAGTTGAAACAAACAGTATTTTCTGATCAATTTCCAACAATCCCTCAAATATGCAACTAGTTCTAACACCCAATGTGTTTATACATTTTATTATATTTGCCATACTGACAGTTTGCAGATAAAACTGTAAGCCTCTGTTTGGTATATGTAAAACCAAATAAGTTCTACACATACCGTTTATTCTGTTTCCAAATATAATAGAATAACTGATACTGAAACTATAACTGTAAAAGTGGATAAAACTTAGGAAACATCTTTTTCAGGCACTGGATAATAGGCACTGTGGTCTGTGATATCTGAGAAAAAGGAAATGCATAACGTCAGTCCCACCTTTACCCAAGCTCTGAAGCCAGAAATAATTTTGTGACTACAGCACGAACAGGTGAAACACAGATAGTACAAAGCGATCACAGATCAGAGTCACTGCTGAAGCAAGTGAAATTTGCAGGACATGGTAAACAAGGTGAGGCAGTGGTACAGTGCTGGGGGGTAGGTAGTGGTAGGGCAAAAAACTAGACTACACATATGGGTGGCAATATTCTGGAATATCTAGTAGATCATGGCTACTATGGGGTTAAATGAATAATGGACATACTAAAGGCTGCACAGTGCTGGGAGAGCTTTAAGTTCCTATGTAGTCATGATGGAGAAATCTCAGTAATGTCCCAGGAACTGAGCTGACCCACCACAAAGGCCAGGTCTTAAGAGTAAGGTCCATACCTTAGAATCAAAACTACCCTAGACTGGCCCAACTAAAGCCTAAAACCAAGCCTAGATAGGATTAAGAATAATCCAATTAAATTAACTCCATTCCAGAAACTCAACAAACTTAAAGAGACAAAAGACCCAGACTCTTAACAAAGTTGAAATCAAATGTCTAGCACACAGTTAAAAATTACCAGAGATGCAAATAAACAGATTTCCTGCACAGTCAGGAAACCAAGCTGTCAAAAGAATGAGACTCCAAGATGACTGATACTGAAATTAGAAAAGAGGTCTTCAAAACTACTAAATAGCCATTAAAGTTCTATTACATTTAAAAAAAAAAAAAGAGAGAGAATGGGGCAGAAAAAAAAAAACATTTTAATAAATAATGGTTGAAATTGTCCGAAGTTCCATGAAAAACATTAACCTACAAATTGAGGAAATGTGGAAATTTCAAAAGGTATCAAGAGCACTAGAAATCAGAAATGCATGATATTCATTTCCTTAAAAAATACTGTTTGAAGCATAAATAATTTCTCAGGGTCATTTATAACAAAAATGGAAGTAAAATATATGGAAACACACATAGGGGGATGGTATATGAAATCACATTATTTTCAGATTGTTATATTGGTGAAGAATAATGTGGTTCAATATTAAGTAGCTACATATATATATATGTATAAAAAACACATATACATATAACATATATATATATGTATTTTAACACTTAGACCACATATAAAAATAAATTACAATATTGGTGAGGAATAATGTGGTTCAATATTAAGTAGATATGTATTCTAACACTTAGACCACATATAAAAATAAATTACAATAGGAATAGCCAAAAAGCTAAGACAAAATATAAAAATAGTAAACAACATTTCATTAAAACAACAGAGAAACAAGACAGAGGAGAAATTAACAGCAAGACACTAGACTTAAAAATATACATAAAATGAAAATGGACCATTTTCTCAAAAGTCAAAAATAGTCAGACAATATAAAAAAGCAACAGCCAACTATATGCATCTCTAAAAACAACTTTAAATACAAAGACACAAAGAAACTGAAAGTAAAAGAAGAAAGATATACTATGCAAACAGCAAGGATAAGAAAGCTTGAGAGGCTATATAATATTATCATACAATGTAAATATCAAAACAAAAGAATATCTCCAAAGACGTAGAAGTCCATTTCATAATACAAAAATATTAAATAGAATGACATAAAAGTCATAAATATGTATGAGCAAATTAAACTAAAAACTAAAATTAACAAAACAAAAACTAAAAAAACTAAAGGGAAAAGACAATGATAGTTGAAAATGTTAACAATGTAGTTTCAGTAAATGATGAAGCAGAAGACAAAAATATTAGGATGTATACTGATAGAGTAGATCAAAATATTACCATCAATGACCCTGTACTATTTACAAAATACAACATCCAAAAACTGCAGAATACTATTTCCTTTAAACATTCACCAAGAAAGATCATATGCAGTACCATAATTTAAGTGTCATATAACTAAAATATTATAGAGCATATTCTCTCATCAAAACAGAATTAGGGCACCTGGGTGGCTCAGGCAGTTGAACATCCAACTCTTGGTTTTGGCTCAGGTCGTGATCTCACAGTTCGTGGGATCAAGCCCCAGGTCAGGCTCTGCGCTGACAGTGCAGGCTCTGACAGAGCAGAGCCTGTTTGGGATATTCATTTTCATTCTCATTCTCATTCTCATTCTCATTCTCTCTCTCTCTCTCTCTCTCTCTCTCTCTCTCCCTGCCCCTCTCCCACTTGTGTTCTCTCTCTCTCTCTCTCTCAAAATAAATAAATAAACATTAAAAAAAAACAGAAGTAAATAAGGAGTCAGAAATTATATATCTAGAAAATCCACAAATATTTGAAAATTAAATACACTTAAATAATTCATAAGGTGAAAAACAAGTCACATGAGAAATCAGAAAAAAACTAAATGTAATAATGAAACATTAAATTTTATAAGCTGCAAGTAGATCAATGCTTAGAACAAAATTAGAAGCTTTAAATGCCTACATTAGAAAAGAAGTTTTTAGGCAGTGATCTAGGTTTTCTTCTTAAAAAGCTAGAGAAGAGCAAAATAGAAATACTTGAAGAAGTACTTTAATAGAGCTATTGTTAATATCCCACGGATGTGTACGTAAATATAGTTTCAATGAATGAACACAGGAATTCTCAGCAGATAAATGACAAAATATCAAACAAAAAAATGCAAACTCAAAGACTCATATCTGAAATGAAAAACTAACTTCAATGGATGCACTTAAGAGTAAATTGCATAAAGCAGAACCAAGTGTCGATGAACCTGAAAGGAGATCCAAAGAAATTATCCAGGGAGGAAAATCAATAAAATAGAAAATAAATAATAGAGAAAGTAAATAAAGCCAAAAAATTCATTCTCTGAAAATGGTCAATAAAAGTGACCTAGAAAATTTCCTCCTAGAAAAAAGGACCAAAAATAAAAAGAGAAAATCCACAAAAAACAAAAAACAAGAATGAAAGAAGGAATATCACTGAAGAACTTATAGATTTTAAAAGGATAAAGGATAATTATGAGCGACTTTATGCCAATTAATTTGGTAAGTCAAATAAAATGGACAAATTTCTTGAAAAACCCAACATATGGTTACAAGATGAAACAGAAAATATCAACAGCTCTGTGTATATATATATATATATATATATGCACATACACACATATATACATATATATTTTTTTTAATGTTTGTTTATTTTTGACAGAGAGAGAGAGAGAGAGAGAGAGAGACAGAGCATGAGTGGGGGAGGGGCAGAGAGAGAGGGAGACACAGACTCCTAAGCAGGCTCCAAGCTCTGAGCTGTCAGCACAGAGCCAGACGCGGGGCTCGAACTCACAGACCACAAGATCATGGCCTGAGCCGAAGTCGGATGCTCAACTGCCTGAGCCACCCAGGCGCCCCAAGCTCTGTATATATTTTAAATTTTTAATTTATTTAGAAAAATCTCTCAGATATTCGAGTGATGATTCTAGTTATATGAAGTTCTAGAATCGGCAAAAATGAGTTGTGGTGAGAGAAATCACATCAGTGTTGCCTAGGGTGTTAGGAAGTCTGGTTGAAAAGTAACATGAGGGAACTTTTTGGGGAAAGGAAATGTACACCGTAACTGAGACGATTACAAAGGTGAATACATTTGTCTAAACTCATCAAACTATACTTAAAACCTCTGCATCATATTATATGTCAGGAACACTTCAAAGTATGGCTTTCATTTATTTTTTAAACGTGACTTTGAGAAATAACCTACATCCAAAACAATTAATGCTTTAGCTGAAAGTATGTTTTCTCCCTACTATAACATTATCATAAAAGTTATCTTAAAAAAATTTTTTAAAGCTAAGGAACATATCAGTATTTTATTTTAGAAGTTTTAAAGGGCCCTTCTATACTTCTATTACTTCTAGAAGTAATTTTCCTCTTACAATTTTTCATGTTATTTTAAATATGTAGCTTTTTGTTTATATTTAATCAAACACCCAAAACACATTCAATGTATAACAGGAATTCAAATAATAAAGTAAAAATATCCCTTGGGATACCCATACCCCTTGTCCTTCATCTCCCTTACCTACCCAGAAGTAATAACCATTAATCACCTTCAGTTTGGTGTGTATGCTTTTTTTGTAATGCCTTTTTTATAATACATGCATAGCCTCACAAAATGCACTATTTCTAGGTCTGCTGTTTGTTTTACAGAAGTCCTTGTGAAACCTCTAAAGAACCAAACCTGCCTGCATTTGAAAGTGTTTCATACATTAAAGGGCTATTATTGCCCTTTCTCCTTCGTACCCCTCTACCAGACATGGACCAGGGAGGAGCAAACCAGCATAATGAATGGGGGGAACAAAGAGTCACGAGACAAACCCAAATCCCTTCCCCAAAGTTCTGGAGCCAAGGGCCAAACCTGAAAGAGGGACGTGGGGAGACAGTGGTAGAAATAAGCAATCAATCAGCTTAAAATTGAACTTCAAAATTGCAACAGGTACTTTTAATACCTGAAAATAAGTCCACTGCTAAACGTGAACTTATTCTTATAAACATGTGACAAGGAAGCAATAGAAACTCACTGAGACGCCATCTATGAGTGGCAAAGGGGGAATAATCGAAGTAGATATATGATAATACTGGTTAGTGAGAAATGAAGCTGTTTCCTGTTTTACTCCATCCAGGTCACCACATTCAAGAAACTTCATAACCTGTAATAATAGATTTCTTAGTCTTTAAAATATTTTTAACAAATTAGATTTTTTGTTAGAATATTCTCTTACTAAGGATCTCAAACAGTGCTAGTACTCTCCCCTATTATAGCAACTGTCTATTAGAATTAGTTAGAATTGCCTACAAGTGTGGCTATTCGCTAGAGCCACAAATTCCAGCCTGCGGACTAAATGTAGCCTGCTGCTTGTTTTGAACAGCCTGCAGACTCAGAATGGTCTTTACATTTTTCCATGGCTGGGGGAAAAAATTAAAAGAATGATCATATTTTGTGACACATGAAAATTACATGACATCCAAACTGTATTGTTCACAAATAAATTGTGTTACGGATGAATCCATGTTTATTTGTTTACATATCTCCACGGCTGCTTCATGCTACAAGAGCTGAGTAGTTATGAGAGACCATATGTGGCACTCTTACCCTTTCCCACTGCTGCACAACGCAGCACAAACCACAAACTGCTGGGACTGTCACGCTTCTAAAGCACAGTGGAGTGAGGACTGTGTATTTCAAATGAGACGGCAAAGCAATGTGTTTATTTTAGCACTCTACTGGAGAATACGGTACACTTGGACGTGATCACAACCACTAGTTTTCTACTGCACTATAACAAATTACCAAAAACTCAATGGCTTACAGCAATACACACTTATTAGTTCACAGTTTCTGTGGATCACAAGTCTGGGCACAGCTCAACCGAGTCATTTGCTCAGGGTTTCACAGGCTTCATTCAAGGTATCAGCTAGGCTGCGTTTGTATCTGGAGGCTGACGTAGGAAAGATTTCTCTTCCAAACCCCTACAGATTACGGGCAGAATTCACATCCTTGCCATGGATAAGTAAGGGCCCGTGCTTTTTGCTGGCTCCCAGATGGAGGATACCCTCAGGTCCTACACAGTATACCTACAGTTCCCAGAAGCTATCTACAGTTCATTGCCACATGGGTTTCTCCAACATAGCCACTTACTTCTTTGAGTCCCCAAAAAGAATCTTGAGCTCCAATTTTCTATGTAAGGTCAAATAACCTTCCTTCATACCTAAGTCCCAATCTTTGTACCCTACTCCAATATGCCAGTTCTCCCAGGTCTTGGGAATCCTTGCTATATCCTTCTAGACCTCTTTGATGCTACCTGCCTACGGAGGATTAGAAAAAAAGAAGTCTTGGAACACCGACTAGTTGTGAAGGCTTGGGCAAGGCTTCATCTATGCTTCTCTTATTAACTATAAAATTGAATTACACCAGGAGACTTCTAAGGATACTCTTACATTATGTGCAATATTTTAACTGCCTGTTGAATTTGATGACAAGTACTCTTATATGTAACTTTGTGATCTCTGAACCTAACACACACTGGGCATGTAGGACAGTCAAGAGATAGTGCAGATTAATAAATGAGTTCTTCCTGTCTCTAAACATTTCCAGGTTTCAGTTGCACGATTCCAATTTAGAGCACTCCCAGGTACATATCAGCAGACTCCCTAACATCAGGCTCTTCGTTCATCTGAAACACCTCAGTGAACCTCATTCTCGTATGCCAGTCAGTGCGCTACCAGAGCTCCCAAGGATCCCCTGGATGAGAGGGCACTCCCTCGCCTGAAGTACTCTGTTAATACTGTCTGCGTTTCTGCTTTCCATACTGACTCATCCTAGCACCAGAGACAAATCGGTTCTGAAAAGTGAAGATATTTTTTCAGCTATAACACCAGTAGACCATGAGTCACAAATCCAAATGTCCAAATGAGTAAGGCAGATAATATACATGGGTGAATCAAGCAGAGAATAAGACAAGAAGAAATACTGGGGACTAGAGCAAACTGGAAAGCGAATCCCCATTCCAAAGGGGCAGCTATTACTCAGCTGTAAACAACTGCTGCCATTCAGGAAGCTAGATGTTCCAATTTTTCCAGAAAACCCAGAAGCCAATATTTTTATATAAAATTTCTATCGTTGCTATTTGCTGAGCACTTACTATGCTAAGTACTTTAAATAGATGAGCCCATCAATTCTCAAAACTGTAAGTAGGATTACAACGAACCCCTACTTTTATCAAGAAGGAAACAAACATGTAAAGAAATCGTACCACCATAACCAGCATCAACAAGTCTGTATGTGCGTGGTATAGCTAGAACATGATGAACAAAAAGTAGAATTCCTGAGTTCATGTTATTATCCACTTTACCTCCTAGTGTATAGCCGCTACCTTTCTATCTGGATCTGCAGCATGGGACTGCTCCCTTTTGCCAGCCTATATTCTCAGTATCTACAGCACCTCAATGTTGCCAGATCATAACCTGAACCAACCTGGGGTAGAGGAGGGAACTCACCATTCAACAAGCCCCACAAAACTCACCATTCAACAAGCCACAGAAGACAACAGGTGAGGGAGCCTGGGTGGCTCAGTCTATGACCCTGATTAAACAACCCTGTACAAAGGAATCTTCTTTTCCCCTTTTATAACTTATTGACAGGTTGTTGTTTTTTTTTTTAATGTTTATTCATTTATTTTGAGAGAGAGCACAAGTGAGCAAGGGAAGGGCACAGGGAAAGAGAGAGAGAGAGAGAGAGAGAGAGAGAGAATCCCCAGCAGGCTCCGCACTTGCCAGTGCAAAGCCTAACTCAGGGCTCGATCCCATGAACCGTAAGATCATGACTTCAGCCAAAATCAAGAGTCAGATGCTTAACCGACTGAGCCACCGAGGCACCTCGATTGACAGGTTTTTGATTTTTCCTCAAGAAAAAAAAGTGGTATTGAAAAATTCAAATAGTAGAATATGAGGCAAGAGACTAATACATCTTTGCTTTTAGCAAATATAGTGATTAACTTAATAAAAATGTTAATTCTACCGTGAATAAATACATAACTCATCCTAAAATAACTAAAAAATATTGTCAAAACTTGGTAAGAATATTTCAAATCATTGAAAAGTAAAGTATTAAGTGCTTCTACAAATCATAGTTTTTGTTTTGTTTTGGTTTGGTTTACTTTGAATGACAACAGAGTCCACCAATACTGGAAACAGTTGTAGAATTCCTAACCTGGACTCCAGGGACCTCCTGAGCATTTGAAGACAGAGTCCACAATTTGCAACAGATCGTCAGAACATTATATGATCCTAAAAAAGTTAAGAACCACTGAAAAGTGTATTGTTATTTTCTCACTAAATTACTTTATAGGTACATTTTTAGGAACAATCTATCCTAAAAACCAGATAACACCTGTACTTTATTAAAAAGCCAACCTTGTTATCGAATTGAGGGCAGTTTTCAATAAACACACCACAAAACAAGTGAGAAAAATTTCAAGTGAGGAAATCAAGCGAAAAGTTAAGTCACGTTAGAAACAGAACTATGTGAGATGCCTGGGTGGCTCAGTCAGTTGAGCGTCCAACTCTTGACTGCAGCTCAGGTCAAGATTCCGGGGTCGTGGGATAGAGCCCTGCATCAGGTTCTGTACTGAATGTGGAAACTGCTTAAGATTCTCTCTCTCTCTCTCTCTCTCTCTCTCTCTCTCTCTCTCTTTCTCTCCCCCCCCAGCCCCTCTCCCCTGCTCATGCTCTCTCTGAAATTTAAAAAAATAATAATAAAGAAAGAAATTTAAAGCAAAAGAAACAGAACTATGTAATACTAAATACAAAACGGATACCATGCAGTTCACTACCCATACTTAACAAATTTATTTTTTTGATTTCTGATGTCTAATTGTCACGCAAGAACAAAAATAAGCAGATACAAGATTCAGAGTGTCCATTAAAGCTACCCCAGTTGCTAAAAGCCCACACATAATCCTGGTAGAGTATTATACCTATAGATGCAGTCGATAGCAATAAGAGAACATTTCTCTCAGAAGTTTTAAGTTCAAAAACTACAAGGAAGAGAATGGAAAAACACAGCGTGAAAACTTCAAAATGAGGCATCCAGAGATAACAAAACTACTGAGAGAAGAAAGTTTCATACAAATATGGCTGGCATACGCTTCCTTTTAACACGAATTAAATAATGATCTATATGGCTTAAGGATGTTTTAACTTTTATAAGAGATACCACCCCTTTAACTGAAACCCTAAACCTTCTAAAACCAAAATGAACAGACCCGGATTTAGTTAATGTGCTTAAAACTACATGAATGTGCACAAATACTAACAAAATATTTCCAAATTATGTTTGACTCTATCATTATTCTGCGCATACTGACTTCAATACCTATATTTAAAAGACAGAATTTATTAAAGTGATGTATCTTTAAATTATCCTCAAGAGGAGATAAATAAGCTTCATCAAATGCCTTGCTTTTCATAAGCAATTACAATTTTGATGTAGTAACATCCACTAATAAAGATAAAAAAGAGCTGCTAAATACAAAAAACATTAGACATAATCTGATTAGATGAACAGAAATGTAGGCCACTGGCATACTTCTCATTTGATGATTGCTGATGAATCTTCAAAACAGAAAACAGAAAATCAGATTCTCTCATCTTCATGGCCCAATAATTTAATATGTTATGGAGCCAACTGACCTTCTCTTAGATTGCAACTAGATGAAACAGGGTAGTCTGAGAACTTATCAGTATAGTATCTTCTACCTCATAAAAAACCTCCCAGAGCCAGCTAAGGCTTTCAAATATTAATGAGCAACTCTAAATCTTTTTAAATGCTGATTAATACTCCACCTACTTTCCCAAATATTGCTGCAGTACATACAGACTGTTTCGTGAATCTGTAATATCAAGCATGAACATTTCCTACGGTTATCTTTTCATGCTGAACATGTTAATCAATGTCTTTTGCAAACACAAAATTAGACGTGACAGAAATTTTAAGATTAACTTTTTGGGGTGCCTGGGTGGCTCAGTCGGTTAAGCATCTGACTTTGGCTCAGGTCATGATCTCAAGGTTTGTGGTTCAAGCCCACGTCGGGCTCTGTGCTGACAGCTCAGAGCCTGGAGCCTGCTTCGGATTCTGTGTCTCCCTACCTCTCTCTGCTTCTCCCCTGCCTGTGCACTGTCTCCCTGTCTCTCAAAAATAAACAAACATTTTTAAAAATTGAATAAATAAATAACAAAAATAAAATTAACTTTTTTTCACGTGTTGCTTGTCAGAGCATCGATTTCTCACTGCTTTGTTATCTGAAATGAAAAAGTCCACGTTTAGTATATGAAATAACCCATTCAGTGTTTCAAATGCTTTATTCAGTCTCTAAAAATTACATTACAATACATGTCTCCAGGCTTGTCCGAAATTTAAATGAAGAAAGATATCTGTGATATGATGGCTCGCTGTTATATCACATGCTTCTATTAGCAGCAAATGTCCCAGTTACTGGTTTCTGGCATGAGCTCAACTGTGGTTGTCTAAGAAAAGACTAAACACTTATTTTTAAAAGCTAAATCATTAACTGTAATGTCAAAAATGGAGATTAATTTCTCTAATTACATACTACAGAAACTTATTTTGTCTCACAGATATTTAGTAACTTTCATCTACAACACTTAACATTTTTTAAACCTGATTTCAGTGATGCCCCTTGTATATGCCTATCAAGATCCAGGATATTCTAGTCTTTAAAAACAGCCATCAGTTCCATTAGAGCAGTGTTCTCCAAACTGCAGATCATGACCCTAAATTAGCAGGTTGTTAAACTAATATAATAAGTCTCAAGCAGCACTTGTTTAAATGAAATAGTATTAATTAGAAAAGAAAATGGAGTACACATATGTCATAAAGAATAGTTTAGTTCAATGAGATTTTGTTTTCGTTCTTTATATCAATGCATATGTATCACTGGGTCACAATGTAAAATATATTTTTATAGGTAGTGACAAATATATTTCTATGAGTTGTGGTCAAAAAGTATTCCTAAGTTTGAAAGATATAGTCTAGGAGTATCAAAACATACTATATTATAACCAGTTATAACTGAGTCAATTTTTTTTTAAATGTTTATTTCTGAGACAGAGAAAGACAGAGCATAAATGGGGGAGGGGCAGAGAGAGAGGGAGACACAGAATCCGAAGCAGGCTCCAGGCTCTGAGCTGTCAGCACAGAGCCCGACGCACAAACCGTGAGATCATGACCCGAGCTGAAGTCGGTCGCTTAATCGACTGAGCCACCCAGGGGCCCCTAACTGAGTCAATTTTTAAAGAGAAAAATTTATTGAAGTCTCAATTTTCTTAATGTACATAAATATTACTGAATATCTAATTAAGTTCATTTTTTTTATTTTTTTTTAATGTTTATTCATTCTTTAGAGAGAGAGACACACACACAGACAGGGGTGAGTCGGAGGGATTGAGACAGAGGGAGACACAGAATCCAAAGCAGGCTCCAGGCTCTGAGTTGTCAGCACAGAGCCCAACGCGGGGCTGGAATTCACAAACTGTGCGATCACGACCTGAGCCGAAGTTGGACGTTTAACTGACTAAGCCACCTAGGCGCCCCTAATTAAGTTAATTTTCTAACTATCCAGGTCTGACCACTTTCTAGTAACTAGGATATGACTATTTCATGGGTCCTCAAAGTATCTTTTATTCCTCCTCTTTGCAATTTCACAGGTGAATTTATACTCTCACTGGTAATACCCCTTATCACAGCTAGATTCTCAATAGTTGGAACAGGAGGGAATGTTTCATTTGAGCACGTCCAGCACCCCAAACATTTATTATATACACAGCCAGAGAAGCATACATCACCCTCATCTCCTGATCCTTTAAGCATGATGGGAAGTAGAGGTCTTATCAAATTTGTATTAATGGAATATTCACCATATCAATGTCGATGAGGAGGTCATCTCATCGCCTATAAACGTAAACATGGCTGAAAACCCCAAACACAGGAATGGTATTAAACTCCAAGCCATCGGGGCACCTGGGTGGCTCAGTCGGTTAAGCGTCCGACTTCAGCTCAGGTCACGATCTCGCGGTCCGTGGGTTCGAGCCCCGCGTCGGGCTCTGGTCTGATGGCTCAGAGCCTGGAGCCTGCTTCGGATTCTGTGTCTCCCTCTCTCTCTGCCCCTCCCCCGTTCATGCTCTGTCTCTCTCTGTCTCAAAAATAAATAAATGTTAAAAAAAAAAACAAAACAACTCCAAGCCATCAAGGAAAGTCTTGTTCTGCTTTGGAGCACTTACTCTCATTCAACAAATACTTACTGAATATTTACTCTGTACCAGGCACAGTGCAAGGGTCTCAGGATACAGCAGTGAACCCGTCCCAGAGAAAGTCTCACCATGCCTCTTCAAGACTACCTACTTCCGTGCCTCCCTTAACTATATTTTTTATTCCGATTAAAAAGGATATTCTCCTGTACCTGAGCAAAACTACAAACAGTTGGTCCCAGGAGTTATGTTCTATACAGTCGCAGCAAACCCTGCAATGGGGAACACTGGACCACTGCTCCTAGGGAAGATCAGTTCCTGCAAGACGGTGGTCACAACATTCTCATCCAATGATTAATATACAACCTGTTTCACAGAAGTTTCTCTTTAAAGATGTCTTATTTAATACATGTTATTAAGTCATTAACATTGAACTCAGAGCCAACAGCACTAAAACTCATACCTCCATGAAGCCCATGTAACATACTTTTCTCCATAAAGCATATGACAACCTTTTGGAGTTCAGGAACACCAGAGAGTACTTCGGTACTACACTGGGGGCCATTTTAAGCAGCAAAATCAAAAGGCCTCAAAAATGCACCAGAAAGCAAAAGAAGGTAGAACATCACCTTGTTCGATTTTAGGTGGGAACATGCACATCAGGTACTTTGAATTTTTTGCCACTCTGCGCATGTGAATATCCGTGAATGCCTGGAAAAGCACCAAGAATGTGGATTTGAGGGTTACAAATAAATGTTAGCAAGGACAGAAAACTGAAAATATAGAATCTGTTAATCATGAGGATCAGCCCTAACTGATGAGGAGAATATTCTCTTTAAATACATTCCCATCTAAAGAGTAAGAAATGACAGAATTCAAATACCATCATTATGCAACTCCTAATGAACTAATGGAAGTACGAAAGTACCAATTGCTGCTAACTTCACAAAAAGAAAGACAACCTTTGAGCTTCCTGATGGAAGAAGAGAACTGATGAAACCTCTACATCTTACAACCAATTTAAAGGAAAGACAAGATGCAATGTTTTTACTATTCAACTTTGAGACAACCCATTTTTTAATCTGATGTCCTCAACGGAAGGAGATTTTATGCAACTCAGTCTCCCCATTGTCTAATATAACACATAATACAGAGCAGACATTTGTTAAAGGCCTACTGCAGAAATGAGTGAGTGAATGAATGAATGAATGAATGAACGAACAGAGAAACTACCTCTTGCAAGGTCACGAATGTTAATTTCTAAGATCACGTCTTTTTCAAGGAGAGAAGGAAAGAAAAAGGTATGGACAGGCAGGCAATTTATAGCTCTAAGAGGTACTATAAGGAGAGTAACACCTCACAAATCAAAGGCCATTTATACTGTGATTTCAACTCTCCAAAACAGAGCTATGAACCAGAGGAAAAAAAATTACTTAAAGGAGGTCACAAAATGTGTACTCTGCTCATTAAACAAAAAGAGCCCCTAAACTATATTTTACCTTAATTTTAAAATAATCCTGATCAGTTTATTATTAGAAATCAAACATAAAAAGAAAAATTGAAGTGACTAGTCAAAACATGACAGAGAACCAAGAAGACAACTTTATACACCTCAATAAATTCACAGTCTATGCATAACAGCACACTAGATGATGTGCAAAATGAGAACCCTGACTCAGCAAGATCTGAGTATGTTTAGAAAACACTGAGGAGTGTACTTGAAAAGGTTACCGCTTGAAAAAATACTAAAAGAAAACATTTTAGTATAAATTCAATCTTCTAATTGGTCTAACAGGCCAGTGACTAATAATGGCAGATAAATGAGAAAGTACTTCAGAAAAGTCAGTAGCTGTTTCATATGTAGTTCTCATAATGAAATTATATTTTTCTTCCTGACTATAGCACCAATTTCCTAATTTAGAAAAATATAATTACAAGTAACAGCCTCATGTAGGCAAAGGTCACAAAATTAAAAGGTTCATTCAAGGGAATCAACGTTTGAGAATTTTATTTCGGAAGCTAATAGTGTCAATTTTCATCATAGCAAGAACTTAACGTTGTAACTGACAGTAAATCATGAACAACCAAGTCAACTTTTACACAATTCTAGAATGAAACATGCAACAAGTGATAGAAAATCTTAAACTACCACTTCTCCAGACTAAGGATTTGTTTCAGCCCAGACCCAACCAAGAGAATCCTTCTCAAAATTAAGGGAAAAAGCCTGAAGAGAGAGACACAGAATTTAAAGACACTTAGGCCCCAATAGGAACACCAGGGTTAAGGTCTAGTGTTTCTTACGGAGATCGGGGCTCTCTTACCTGAGCAAGAAAGAAAAGTTCCAAAACATAATGAAGCCTGCATTCCCTAGAAACTGAACTCCCCCACCCCAATCACTATCTATCTGATAGGTTTACAGCAATAAAAATATCACGTTCAAAACTATGTTATTGTCATGATCTTCTGGTATGCAACCGAATTCACAAGCTAATTACTAAAAAATAATTCAATATGGCAATTTTTTATTTTAGGAATTGCTTATTACTAGAACTCGTCTATATTCTGGTGGGAATGCAAAATGGTATACAGCTGCTTAGGAAAATTGTGGCAGTTTCTAATACAGTTACACAAACACACACACTTCACTTATGACCCAACAATTCCAACCCTAGAAATTTACCAAATGAAATGAAAACTTAAATTCACCAAAACGAAAAAAAAAAACAAAAACAAAAAACTGCACACGGGTGTTTGGGGCAGCTTTATTCCTAACTTCCAAAATCAGGAAACTTAACGCTTCGCACAGTGAATGGATAAACATGCTGAGGTACATCCACATGAGGGAATACTGACCAACAGCAAAAAAAAATGACACAGGCTTCACCACGGATGAATCTCAAATACACCATACGAAGTGGAAGAAGCTAGCTTCAAAAGGCTACGTACCACAGGCCATTCTGACAAAGTCAAAGTTAAAGACACCAAGAAGAGACCAGGGATTGCTAGCGGCTGGGAGTGGGGAAAGGAGTTGACTACAAGTGGGGCAGCAAGAGGGAATATTTTGGGCTAATGGAATTGTTTTGTGCATCAATTATAGGGGCAGTGAATTTAGCGTGCAAAAATTTAAGAACAGGAGAAACAGGGGTGCCTGGGTGGTTCAGTTGGTTAAAGGGCCGACTCTAGATTTGGGCTCAGATAATGAGCTCAAGGCTTGTAAGAGGGAGCCCCACGTTAGGCTCTGCAATGACAGCGAGGAACCTGCTTGAAAGTCTGTTTCCTGGTCTTGCTACCCCTCCCCCCAACACGCACACTGGCTCTCTCTCTCAATAATAAATCAACATTTTATTTATCAATTTTTTTAATGTTTATTTATTTTTGAGAGAGAGAGACAGAGTGCAAGAGAGGGAGGGGCAGAGAGAGAGACGGAGACACAGAATCTGAAGCAGGCTCCCGGCTCTGAGCTGTCACCACAGAGCCCGACGCAGGGCTCGAACCCATGAACCATGAGACCATGACCTGAGCCGAAGTTGGACATTCAACGGACTGAGCCACCGAGGAGCCCCAATAAATAAACATTTTTAAAAAGAGAAAGAAAAAACTGTATCTAATATAAAAAATACCTTAGGAAAAAATCAGAATTAAGTGAAATGCTCAAAAAATTGAATACTTCCTTTAAGTTTTCCAAGTAGCCCATAAATGCATTTAATGTCAACTTCCACCATTTAAAAAAAAAAAAAAGAAAACCTTTCTATAAAGTATTTCTCTACTTTTAAGCCTGAGTAACAAAGTCAGATGCTTGTGTTTGTTGCTTTACTTAAAGGAGAACCAATGTATCCCTCATACAACTCTGATGATTCAGACTAAAGTGGTTTGGAGTGAGCACGGTGCCTCTGGAGGCATTTAATCAAGGTTCTTCCATGTTAAATCTCCCTAATAAAAAAGATAAAATGACCAATCCATTCATTCAACAAAAGAGCAATCACAAGAGGCCTATCATGTGCCAAAACTGGAAGTCAAATGGCACCCAAGACAATCACAATCCCTGCCACATCACACAGCTTAAACAAATAATAACATAAAGTATGATATGAACATGAGAATTATAGTGCTTTCAGAGCACACAGCAAGGGTACATAAGTTCTGTAAGTTCTGTATCTCCCATTAGGATCTACACCTTAAAATGCCTACTATCTTGGTGAACTCAGAAACACAGCTAAAAGCGCATGCACCAGAGTGGTCACTACCCAATCACCCCTCGATGTTTAGGGAGGGAAAGCAGGCAAAGACCATGTCCACAGAATACCGTCCAGCAGTGCAGTCATCACTCCCCCACAGTAAGGTCCTCTCCAGGGAACTACCAGATATGCACAGCTGTCACCTTCCCACCAGAAGGGAACTTTCCCTAATTCACAATACCATAATCATGAACTTCTCTTGTTGAGAAGTATTCTTTTCAAGGGTGCAGGGAGGGTGAAATAATAAAGAAAAGGAGAGAAAAGAAAAAAACTAGTAAAGATGCTGGGGGGCAAAAAGCCCGAGTTAAGTATATAGATTTTTGCAGTGAGGTCTTAAAAACAAATTAAGGAAGTTTAAGGAAACTAAAACAGAGGCATTACAACCACACCCCTGCTTCTTTCTGTTATGAAAAAGGAAGCCAAGATATGTAAAAAGAGGGCTGCCTGCAGGTGCTTTGGCATGAAGTTACCAGGCAGAGGTAAAATTACATAACCCCAAGGACTAAAAAGAGTGTGTGATGAATACTCAGCTATGCCAGTTACCAGAAACATTTTCCATCCCAAGCATCCTAATTACACAATGCTTCTGGGACCACACTGGGGCCCACAGGACCAGGGTTAATAACTCAGTGCCAAAAAAACAGAAAAGCTTCCAACAACGTTAAACAAACATGAATTAAAATAAAGTGCCTCTTGGTATGTATAGATTTATAAGAGGAGAAGAGCGAGAGAAATTTACTAGCAACTTACTGAAAGTCCATTTCAGAGGAATGAAATACTGAGTAGGTTCTATCAAGAAGCAAGAAGTGGAAACAAATTAATACAGTTCCACAGGCCCTTTTCCAAAGTTCTTGCAGTCAAACGTGATTGGGAATTCTGAATTCTAGGGGCGTCTGAAGGGTGATACATGTGTATGCACCATATATTCTGTGCAAAGGCCGGGATGATACAGGACAGAACATTATAATCAGACACTTAACTATTTCTGCACTGAAACCTACAAATTCATGAAAAAGAGACACAACAGTTCAAAACAAGTTTCACGGAAAAAAACACAATTTGTGCCAAACATACAAGAAAATATTTTTGGTTTTCAAAGCACTCTGGATGTTAGAATAGTTGATACGAAATTACGGTCCCCTAGAATGGTAGCCATTACTCAATTACTAACTGTATATACAAAATGTTACTGGTAACCTCACTGTCATGTGCTGGTTTTCTTGTGGAATTTTGGTGAACACAAAATAATTCTACAAGTCTTCTTCAGGTTCACACAGAACATGTCCTATATACTCTATCCACTCCTAATTTTTTTTTTTTTTTTTTTTGAAAGAGAAAAGGTGGGGAGGAGCAGAGAGAGATGATAACAGAGGATCTGAAGTGGGCTCCATGTTGACAGCAGAAAGCCCGATGCAGGGCTCAAACTCACAAACTATGAGATTATGACCTGAGCTGAAGTCACATGCTTAAGCGACTGAGCCACCCAGGCACCCCCACTCTTAAATTTCTTTATCACAAATTCTCCTACTAGGGCAGTTTACAAAATATCTAACCCTTAAATTTACAGAGGAACTGCTAAATCCAATTTTGCCACCACGAAAGCCATGTTCTTTGAATGGAATTTAACATAATGAATTCATTATAAAACGGCTTGTTCTCATTTTGCCACAAAAGGCTATAACTGGTAAAGGGGTCTGTCACCTAGGAAGCTGCAGCAAATGAGTCACAAAAAAGGACCCTGATATGTCATAAATGACAAGATACAATAACCAGAAAACCCTATCATCATAGTGCATTTATATGTACACAGTTACGGACTATATACAATACAGACAACATACTACATACACAATATACTGTTACTGAAGTAAACTGTTTCCACTTGGGGGAACACACATATTCCTCATCAACAAGGGTATGAAAGAGAGTAAAGCAGAAGTGCAGCTACACTAAACTATTAAGACCTCTTCCATCCTGATGCCCCAGGAAAAATACAACTCAATGATATTATAAATATATGCTAAAACTAACACATCTTTGATGAGCAACAGTTCTTGCCTTCTTATACTTTACATAACTTTAAAAATTAGACTGTTTTTCTCACTTAGGTTTCTTAACATTTTCAGGGGCATCTGAGATGATGCCTTAAATTATTCTTGATAAATCTCCCTTTAACAAATTTTCCAAACTTTAAAAATCCTCTAATTTTGCTGCTGGACTTAGCAACAATTGCTAATAAGCAATGAATACAATGGCATCCCTAAGGATTCTGGGTATGAAACTATAAAGAGAAGTTGCTATTAACCTGGTCCTCTTGCAAATGTTGTCTGTGCATTTCTTGTCTCACTTTCACACCCCTATCCCAATTAAAAAGGGAACTTGAAATTTAAGAGCTAAGAGATATGTATAAAGACAAGGAGAAAGCAGTCATTTTCAAACCCTGCAGCACACTGGAATCACCTGTAGTAACCTAAAATGTAACTATGTCCTGGCCCCACTCCCCAGATTCAGATATCAATTAGCAGGGAGAAAAGCCCAGTATCTACCATTTTAAGGTTCCCAGAAAATGTTAATGTGAAGTCAGGGCTGAGAGCCACTGGTATACACTGCCTCTTCCACAAATGCTTTCTCTTATTTTTAAAAAAAATTTTTATAATGTTTATTTTTGAGAGAGAGAGAGACAGCATAGGTGGGGGAAGGGCAGAGAGCAAGGGAGACACAGAATCCGAAGCAGGGTCCAGGCTCTGAGCTGTCAGCCCAGAGCCCAAAACGGGGCTCAGGAGCTGTGAGATCATGACCTGAGCAGAAATCGGATGCTTAACCAACTTGAGCCACCCAGGCTCACCTCTCTTATTTTTAACTCAGTGGTAATACTCCCTACAGCAAAGGCTGCAAGCATTATCTTTAAAACTATCCATTTTTCTCCTCATTTCCTCGGTCACAGAAAAAAAAAAATTACTGATTTTCAATTGGAAAATTTTAAACAAGTGCATATAGTAAAATTCACTTCGACTTATCTCATATTGTCATTCCCAACAATCAGGATTTTAGTTTTCAGTCAGTCCATTAGTAGCTGGTAACTGGAATGTGTATAAATAGCATAGCATACAATATACATACATACAGTACACATGTCAGTTACCAACCTTAACAGATTATCAGAAAATAAATCAAAATCAAAGGAATGATTTCGAAGAGCTGATTACATTTTGATATTTCATTAAGTACAAATATTTTCAGAACCCCAATGTATAATGGAATATGAGCCACAATATGCCCTGACACTCACGTGAAAGAAGAACCCAGTAAATAATCTACCATTTTTAAATGAATATTGCTATTACAAGATTCCACATCTGTAAGATGTATATTTTCGATTCATATTGTTTTCATATCTCTAGAATAAAAGCACATAAAATAATATTAAAATCGTATTAAAAAATCTTATAAAAATCTGCATCTACAAACACCAGTATTTAAAAATGTCGCCAACAACTGACATGTACTACTTCCACCTCCAAAACAATACTAATTAACGTCTGCTCTTCAAATGAGGATTTTGCTAAAAGCTCTTGTAGGCATGTATTTGCACACCATAAAACTAGTGGAATACCAGGAATTTTCTCTCTTCTCAGCCTATGACATTACCTGCTATATTTGCCTACCATTTGAAAATATTCATTGCTAGACTATAAGTATTTCACAAAAATAGAAAACAAACATGACATAGACTGGCTATATGGGGAAAAAAACATTTTCACTTCCCTTTTTACTAAAGGAAACTGTGACTTCAACTCTGACTCTAATACAACATACTCTAAATCAATGCCAAGTATACCACCTGAAATTTAAACAAGCTAAAAAAATAGGTAACACAATTAATAATTACAAAATATTCAGAAGTCTGCTTTTATACTATTCACTTGCATCACAAAAGGTATTACGTGGCCAAATTCAACTTATAATTTTAAGGTAAAAAATTTGAATAAGTACAATTCTAAAAGCAAAGTATCAGTACATTCCAGGCACACTTCATTCAAGATAATATACAATAAAAGCAAAATCATATGTTAAAATCTAAGTTGGTGGAAAACATCCTACCCCAGGATTCTATTTTTTACCTCCTCCTCAAAAAAAAAAATTACTATTTTTCCTGATGGCAAAAATAATGCCATCTGCTATAATATATAGCAGAAATATCCAAAAATATATATAGCAGAAAATCCAAACAATACAGAGACACATAAAGAGTATAAAAATTAAAATCACCCTAAATGTAACTATTCATAAATAACTGCCATTAACATAAATATCCTTGCAGAGAATGGATGGATTTACTCTGTATATTCATAACTGCAACAATTACAATGACCAGAATTACAACGGTCAAAATCCTTCATATATACATACACATATCTCAATATACATGTACAATACACACATACACACACTCTATATATATTACAGAAACAGAAACCTTTAAGATAACAACTTTCTTGAACTTAAAAATATATAAGTTATTCTACTTCTGCATTTTTATTTAAGCAGGCCAGTTTGGAGGTTACCTTGTGTGTGTGTGTGTGTGTGTGTTTCTGTGTGTGTGTGTGTGTGTGTGTGTGTGTCTGTGTGTGCCTGTGTGTGTGTGTCTGTGTTGCTGTGCTTCAGGGAAGATTTAAAAATCTCTGTTTGCTTTATTTAAAAAAAAATCCTCTAGCTAAAATTTTCCAAAGCCTGGAAACATATATCTGTACTAACAGCAGCTGGCTGACTGCTTTCCAGAACTAGCCCATGGTCCCAAACAAAACTGCAAAGCAGACAAATGTTTTCATGGCGTCCCACCTCTTGGGTCAGAAAGAACACCTCACCAGCAAGCAGCATAGAAGAGTCCACCCACCAGGCATGTGACTTGAGCATTTCACTCAAACCGTCCCAGGATTCATTACATTTCAATTCCAAAATTCTGTGATTTGCCCCTGCCTCCCCATCCTCCCCATGCCCCCACCAATTTTTTTTTTTTTTTTTTTTTTTGCGTTTCTCAAGATGGGTAAAAACTATCCTTTCCTCCTATCTTACTATGATTCCATGATTCAAGTCGAACCCTTCCTCTTACTGATAAACTCCCATTTCCCCAAGGTACCTACTGTCCTCTAGGTGTGACTAAAGAAATGCGATGAGATCAAAAGCCTGGGCAATGTGCAATTTTTGGAGAGGAGAGAGGGCAGCGACTCAGAAAAAAAATTTCTAAATAAGTTCACAGGTACAAATTTTAATTTAAAGTTATAATAATTTTATGAGTTCCAGGGAAAAAAGGTACAATGTTACAACTTAGATAACTGATTTTATTGACTCAAAGTTAGTCAATATGAAAACTAACAGTGTTTTAGCTCCTAAAATATTCATACCTGAGCATATTTAAGATAGCAACATAGAAGCAGCTCTCTAATCTTTCATCCGTTACATTTGTACAACCCTTTAAAGTTCAAAGTGCATTTATATGCATTATTTATTTTCATTCTCAAAACAAGTAGATGCAGTGGTCACTATTGATTGCCTCTTTAACAGATCCATTTGCTTCCATGTTCTTCTTTCCCACAACTTTTAAAAATATCCACCCTTTGGAGCACCTGGGTGGCTTAGGCGGTTAAGCGTCCAACTTCAGCTCAGATCATGATCTCACAGTTTGTTAGTTTGAGCCCCACGTTGAGCTCTGTGCTGACAGCTCAGAGCCTGGAGCCTGCTTCAGATTCTGTGTCTCTTTCTCTCTGCCCCTCCCCGGCCCGCTCGTGCGCTCTCTCTCTCTCTCTCTCTCTCTCAAAAATAAACATTAAAAGAAAATTAAAAAATATATAAACATCCGCCCCTCACCATGTAACTCAGGAAAATGTGACCCCATTCCCTATGGCAGGGGATATATCCTGATTAGCAGAAGCCAGCCATGATAACCCCATTCCCTTTGTCATGACTGGCGAGGAAGTACACATGACCTAATTCTGGTCAATAAAACATGAAAGGAAAAGTATGCTGGTGAGCTTGTGCAAAACATTTCCTGGCCAATGCATGTCTAGATGTGATCTTGCTACCACCCTGAGGATGAATCCAACACAAAGAGAAGAGCAGAGCCAAAAAAATCACTGAGAGGCAGACCAAAGCTCTGAAAAACTCCTACCTCAGTATTTCAATGTTCCATATCAGAAACTACCTACTGCAATTCAGGCAGTATAATGAGGCAACACCAAGATAAACAGTCTACCCCATTTGTCTTTTCCTCCCCAACCTGGACCTCCTTTCTTATACCTAAAAGTTTTCCTTTTTACTTGAGCTGAGCTAGACAAGACAGGAGGACAGCTATTCTAAGCTGCTAGGCCAGCCAGCATGCTTTGTAACAAGCTCAAGGGCTCCTGCTACACCTCAAGGGTATGGCATTTCCTCTTCCAAGGGACAACTTCCTCTACCAATTCACTCCAGCAGTCCCTACACAGGCTGAGCAGATGTTGGGATTCTAAGAAGGCTCCTCTCTACATAAAAACAGAAAGGAAGAATACGAAATCAGATCAGGGACCATATAGGGAAATATGAGAGAACTGCAGCTTGATCACCTGACTACATAATTAAACAATTTACCCTGAGGTCTGAATGAATACAGCAAGGAATACGAGAATTTCTTTCTTTTTTATAAGAGGATGCTAGGGGCGCCTGGGTGGCGCAGTCGGTTAAGCGTCCGACTTCAGCCAGGTCACGATCTCGCGGTCCGTGAGTTCGAGCCCCGCGTCGGGCTCTGGGCTGATGGCTCAGAGCCTGGAGCCTGTTTCCGATGCTGTGTCTCCCTCTCTCTCTGCCCCTCCCCCGTTCATGCTCTGTATCTCTCTGTCCCAAAAATAAATAAACGTTGAAAAAAAAAAAAAATTAAAAAAAAAAAAAAAAAGAGGATGCTATTAAATCAATCTCTAAGAGAGAGCATAAGCTAGATGATATAATAGAAGCAGATACCCTCCTTAATATATTAACCAAGAGCTCCTAAGTTAAAAAGGGGATCATAAAAAATCTACATCTTAAACATTTTATGGCAAATAAAATATAAAAATGTACATTCCCAAGACAATCTTTTAATAGAAGGCCAAGGCCTTTCCTTCAAGTATGGATGGATGTACAGACTGCAGTTCTATTTTGTCTTTCTTGAGAAAACCACACCTACTATAAATGTGATTTCCAGTTTCTGTTTTGTAAACATAGAAAGACATCTCACAAAGCTTAAAAGCAATCTTGTTATAGAATTTTTTCGAGATTTTTAGGGTTTTTTCCCCTAATTGTTTAAAAAGTTCTTACCCACACCTACATTCTCCTATAACTTTTGCCTCCAAAGTTCACTGAACAATGTTTCATCAAACTACGTAATTAAGACATCAAGTAAAACTGCCATCAACAACTTGTTGGGTGCAAACACAAATAATTCTTGGTAAGTATAAAATAACTAGTGGGATTAAAAGTTCAAAAACAGGGGTGCCTGGGTGGCTTAGTCAGTTAAGCATCCAACTTTGACTCAGGTCAGGATCTCATGGTTCGTGGGTTCAAGCCCTGTGTTGGACTCTGTGCTGACAGCAAGGAGCCTGGAGCCTGCTTTGAATTTTGTGTCTCCTTCATTCTCTGCCCCTCCAACGCATGCACTCTGTCTGTCTGTCTGTCTCTCTCAAAAAATAAACATTAAATTTTTTTTTTAAAAAAAGGAAAGGAAGCAAAGTTCATAAGCAAACTAAAGAGGGGCACCTGGGTGGCTCAGTTGGTAGAGCATTCGGCTCTTGGTCTGGCTCAGGACATGATCTCATGGTTCATGGGATCAAGCCCTGCATCAGGCCTCTGCACTGACAGCATGGAGCCTGCTTGGGATTCATTTTCTCTCTCTCTCTCACTCTCTCTCTCTGGTCCTCCCCTTCTTCCACTCACACCCTCTCTCTGTCAAAATAATAAAACATTAAAAACATATTTAAAAAGGGGCACCTGGGTGGCTCAGTTGGTTAAGCGGCCAACTTCAGCTCAGGTCAGGATCTCACAGTTCATGAGTTCGAGCCCCGCATCCAGCTCTGTGCTGACAGCTCAGAGCCTGGAACCTGTTTCAAATTCTATGTCTCCCTCTCTCCACCCCTCCCCCACTCACACCCTGCCCCTCTCTCTTTCAAAAATAAACATTAAGAAAAATGTTTTTAATATTAACAAAAAACACTAGAGCCTAGTCTACTGCCATTCGATGTAGCATGGGCATCAAGCAGTAAATGAATGAATTCTTCTGAGTGGGTTTGAACAGGTAGGGTTAAGAGAGTCTCCTGCAATAGTAGGCTGTTCCCAAGAGTCTCTGCCTATTCTAGCCACCAATCAACCTTCTAACAACTCATCTGTATCTTAAGAAAAAGGCTATTCTGGGGCACCTGGGTGGCGCAGTCGGTTAAGCATCCGACTTCAGCCAGGTCACGATCTCGCGGTCCGTGAGTTCGAGCCCCGCATCAGGCTCTGGGCTGATGACTCGGAGCCTGGAGCCTGTTTCAGATTCTGTGTCTCCCTCTCTCTCTGCCCCTCCCCCGTTCATGCTCTGTCTCTCTCTGTCCCAAAAATAAATTAAAACGTTGAAAAAAAATTTAAAAAAAAAAAAAAAAAGAAAAAGGCTATTCTGAGATTTTACTTAATTCCAGTGAAAGCTGTAAAAACAAATGTGGATGTGATTTAGGCATATGTGGACATGACTTAGCTATGGATTTCCACGAAATTAAGTTATAACTGTATGATACATCTATCATTAGTAAAGGAAATGACCAAAGTGTGTGTCTTTTCTACCAAATACATACCCACTTCAAGATCATTGTCAAGAATTCTTTTCTCATTAAAAAAAAGATGGGCAGGGACTGGCAGGAGAGAATATAACCAGTCACTTACTATAGTTTAAGGACAAATCACCACACACCTTCTTGGGCTCCCCTTATAGGAGGAAACCCAAACATTTATGGTTTCTAAATCCCAGCTTTGAGCAAGGAGCTAGAAAAAACATGCCTAATAGCAGGCTCCAAAGTGTCTGCAAAACTTATCTGTCCTCACATCTCTCTCTCATTCCTTATTTTCTGAGTAATACAGAGCCTTTCCAAACTCACTTCACATTAATGGATAATACACACTTGATTCTACACATTAATAATCCCAAATACAGTTCTGTCCTAGAGACTGTCACTAAAGTATACTCTGAAGTAGCTTTTGTCGGCAGAACCATTCTGTCTGTTCCTATAGAATCTCTATAATTAGAGAACTACAGACACCTCAAAAACTGCCATTTCCAAAAAAGAAGTTACATTTTGAAGAACTGACACCCAGAAATACACTAACAACACCAATCAATACCACTAAGCACCAACCACTCGAGAAAACACAAAGAGGATGGAAAATTATAAAAACAACAGATCGGTGAGTTTAAGACTCTGAAGTCAGAAAAAGAAAATGGTTTAAATATGCACTCTGTTAGATCTTCAAAAGGTTGCCTAAACTCTGGATGACCATTTCCTAATGTCAAAAACAAGGGTTATACACCATCTAACAAATAGAGTTGTCTTAAAAGTATGATCTATACACTCCCTCTACAAAGTAGGCACTTAATAAATTTTAACAGGTATTAGTGTTGTCACTGGAACGTTCAAGACAATACAGATTCAGTTATAATGTTAATCCTTTTTGGAAACCTAGAGGGTAATAGTTAGTAAAACCCATCAAACAATTTTCCTTGTGAGTATACAAAGACTTAAATACTGTTACCGTGAGGGTAATATTTTTTGAAGCACTTCTTTGATAGGGATAAATTTAGGGGTTAAATTATTTTAGGGCCATTTAATATTTAAGATAACTAAAAACCTTATACATATTACCCAGAACTGTGGACATTTCCCATTTTATCATTCCACTGTTATGGTCAATTCTCTTTGTACACAGATTCCTTACATTTCAGTTTACTCATAATGAATCTCACTACGAATGTATTAACAATAATCTAACTCTCCAATGACCTGTGTTTTGCTATGTTGTTTGATATTTCAGCATTCCCAAGGGGTACCTGGGTGGCTCAATCAGTCAGGCGCCCGACTTCAGCTCAGGTCATGATCTCATGGTTCACGGGTTCGAGTCCAGCGTTGGGCTTTGGGCCGACAGCTCAGAGCCTGGAGCCTGCTTTGGATTCTGTCTCTCCCTCTCTCTCTGCCCTCCCACACTCACTCTTGCGCTCTCTCTCCCTCTTTCTCGCTCTCTCTCTCTCAAAAATAAACACTTAAAAAATTTAATACTTCAGCATTCCCTCTATAGTCTGATACATCCTTTTGGGAAACCCTCTGAAATTTAAACAACCACTTGTTCCATTCTGAAAATCTCTGAATCTATAAACTACACTAGAATAATAGTCTATTGCCAGTATGCAGGGGATTACAGAGGGGATAGAGAAATAAACAGAGAGCTTCCCATTTCTTCCAAAGGCACATTTTTCACAGCCTCGATTCATTTCATATAAAACCAATTACCAGATTACCAGACACACCCATATTCAAGTTCAAGTAAAGAAACAGGACAAAGCCAGGTATGAAGTGTTTTAGATTACATACTTTTCTGCTTTCCTCCCATCAGCAGGAATGGTAACAACTTGATTATTCTGTTATAGTTTGTTTCCTTCAACTTACCATCCTTATTTGCCGACCTACTTCCTCTAAGCATAAAATCTGTACATTTGGACCTTTATATCTCAAACTGACTCATTTTTAAATATAAGGCATTCTGGACTTCCATGGCCTGATATCCACCTATTTTCACAGCTTCCTCTCCCACACAGACCTCATGGCACAGGAGCCTCATGTCCAGACCAACAGGCCCTATAATACCCAACCACACACACATACACGAAGCCCCCGTTTTGTCCCTTAACATATTTTAATGCCCAAATGGAGTGTTAGCAGCTCTAAAGTCATTCATAATTCCTCACTCAAAAATTAGTATCTCTTCATCTCTCATACACACACACACACACACACACCATGCTTCCATGCACCTCTAATAAATCCCACAGGTGTCCTGTGTTGCAATTATCTCTGCATGTCCGAGTCTCCCTTTAAGACAGCTCCAGGGTCTGACTCATCTTCATAGTCTACCCACTCTTCCATTCTAACCACAGAGTAAAGGTCCTTTGTACATGGTTAAGGTCCAGGTTGAACTCACTATTCCTTGATTTTAATCCCAGGCATTTTAGTTGAAGGAATAAATGAACAGCCTGTGTTGAAGATTTTGTTAATGGTTACCGCTTGGAAATCTAACAATGAAAATGTCAATAATTACATAATACATTAATTTTTGCATTGATGAATAGCAGAGGAGGGCAAAGAGCACAATAAATCATCCCTGAAGACGATCATTTTCTAAGATCCCCTCCCCTCAAATGTCTCATATATATATCAACATTAAAATTAACCTTTCTGTCCCCATTCCAATAAAAACTAATACCTGATGCATTTCCAGAAATGCAAGCTCCCTGTAAGCAAATGAGTCTGTACACTTCAGAGAATCTATGCCAATGCAGTTTATTTGGTATCTTTCTTTCAATGCCCATAAATACAATTTTCACTTTATGTCCAACTATAAAAGCTAATATATACAAAATACAGAACACGGTTGGATCAAAGTTTGGGAATAGTTATGAAATACACTAAGCACATCTCTCCACCCCACCCCCCCCAAAAAAGTTATTAAGAATGTCACAAACTGTAACTGATTTTTGGTGGAAAACGTTTTCTTAAACGGGCCTCATAATCTTTCTAATCCTGCCTTATTCTTACAATGTGCGTTTTCTTCCACTCTCTATTTACAGGGAAAGCAAATATTCCTCACAAATACATACAAGGCTTTAAAAAGTAGATATTTTCCATTTTAAAAAGTATCCTAAGTATTCCTTAGATGGAGCTCAACATCTTCTCCTCTCTGGGGGCAAATGTCATTCACAAGAAGCAACTGCACAGGAAATAAATACTGACTTATTTTCTTCACTTACTAAAAATCAGTGGGTTTCTACTTTTCCAATTAAAGTCGACGTTCTAAAACAAAAGGTTAAAAAGGGGTCACTTGCTGGCCAGCCTGGGTCCTCATTACAACAGTTACAACTAATTCGCACAGTGTAGCAACAGTAGCCATCTCCCACGCAGACTCTCCCTGGCTCTCTCCCACCCATTAACTTTTCCTCCTTCCCTGGGGGAAGTGGAAGGATCCTAACACAGGCCTAACTGCCCTCACCCCACGAGCACACACACATCTCCATCACCACCACCACCCCCCCGCCCAGAAAAGAAATGTGGGAGCTGTGGACGCTTCCGTGTGTCACTTCCCCTGCATGTGGGATAAACAAACAAACCAGCACGGTAACAGCAGCCAGCAGAGAAATTTTGTTACCCCCCACATATGCCTCGGTTAAGTTTTGAGCTAAGTCGAAAGCTCTATGAAATAGGTAAACCCCGGACCCCCCCCCCAGCCCCCAACAAACACGCCAACGGGAAGTTTACCCCTGGAATGAATGCTGGCCCCTGACACCTTCCAGCAGCCCGATGCCTCCCGCCCGGCCGCCCTCCCGAACCCCCCACTCCGAAGGTAATTGTCTTGGACACAATCGGGAGCGCTGGGGCTGCGCTCGCGACCTCAAAACCCCTCCCCGAGGAAGCCCCCGCCTCCTCCCGGCTCGCCCACCTCCCCCGCGTCCCCACTCGCGCCGCACCGCTCGGCAACTTCTGCACCCGCCCGGCCCGCCGCCCGCGGCCCCCTCCCCGCGCGCCCAGCCCTCCGCGCCCTCACCCCCGGCCGCGGCCCCTCCCGCCCACCCTCCGCCCGCCGAGATCCTCGCCCACCCCTGCTCCGCGGCCCCCGCCCGCGGCGCCGCCCCCGCCGCACCCCCAGCCCTCCCGGCCCGGGACCCCAGCCCACCCAGCCCCACCCGGGAAGGAGGGAGCCGCGGCCGCGCCGAGGCTGCCGCCGGGCCGGGGCCGGCCGGCCGCGCGCCACCGCGGAGGGGGCTTTACCTCAGAGGCGCGGCCGCGAGCTCGCGGGGTCGGTCCCGGGCGCGGGCGGCGCCCCCTGCTCCGTCAGTCAGCGGCGGCGGGGGCAGCGGCGGCGGCACATCACACCCGCCGGCGACCGGAGGAGGAAAGCGAGCCACGCAGGGAGGGAGCGAGCGAGGTAGGGGGGGAAGGAACGAGCGAGGGAGGGAACGCAGCTCGGCTCGGACTCGGTCCCCGCACTACTGCCGGTGCCTCCTACCGCCGCCTCTGGCCGGAGAGTCGCCGCCCGGGTCGCTGCTGTCGCCACCGATGCAGCCGGGAATGAATGCACAGCGGCGCCTCGGTTATCCGGAGGTCAAACATCCTTCTGCCTCGGGCATCCGGATCGGCGCCGGACCCGGAAGTGAACACATGGAAAAAAAATAAAAAAAGGAAAGCGTCTCTCTAGCGGCGGTGGCCCCCAAGCTCCCGCATCAGCGAAAAGAGCCGAGTAGAGCCGAAGATTACACCGGCCTGTTCGGATTGGCCGGCTCGCCGACCGGAAGAACGGCGGCACGTTCATTGGCTGGCAAGGCGTATAAAAGCCAAGCCACTCCTCCATTCCCCCACCTCCGCACGAGCGGTGCGTGAGGGGGAATGTGGAGTAATAGTGGATACGGGTACGTTTCCCTGGGCGAGGCCAGAGGAGGAGAGGCTTGACGAGGTCTCTGGGGAGAACTGGGAGAAAAAGGCTCCCGTGATTAAGGAGAGCTGCTAAAAATTCCGCGGCTTGGGTGAGCAAAGAGCCTAAGGGCGCCATTGTGCCAAGTCGGGTTGGTGAGGCTTTGCAGGGCACAGCCCTCCAGGTGCAGAATTTGGGGGCCCTGGCCTAAAGGAGTGACCTCACTGGGTTGACATCCCCCCCCCAACATACACTTTGTTATAACCCCAGTGCTGTGGCAGGGATGCGGCTGCTTGGAGATGGGAATTGTGGCTCACGTCTGCATCCCAGCTGCTGCCTGTAGAGAACTCCGTTGGTGGGCTCAGGTCGTGTATAACGTGATCCTTACCATCTCAGTGTCTCAAGGGAACCTTCTGAAGTTTCGGGAGGCCAAACATCCCTCAGGTCGTCGAGTTGTCGAACACAGACTGGAACCGGTGTTTTCTAACTCCACTTCCCAGTCCAATGTGCCCACACGGAAAACGCAGAGGATGCCATTCTCTCTCTCTCTCTCTCTCTCTCTCTCTCTCTCTCTCACAGCTGGTTAAGTGGGATGAAGATAATGCCACTTTGAAAGACCGCTACGGAAATGGATTCGCCGTGAAGGCATTTGCAGAGGACTCTGAAAATACAGCTTTTTAATTGTTAGCGATTACCTAATACTACTTACGTTTCAAGTTCTTTCAAAAGACAAGCATTAAGGTGTGCATGAAGAAAACTCATAGCCTGGGCGCTGTTTAAAAATTCATGTATCAAACAGTTTTATGTTTTGATGCACTCTGTGTCATGACGCTTGAGTCTCTGTCTCACACTCTCAGGAAAAACTTAAAAGTCTCCAGTGAAACCAATGCGCTTTAAAATAATGAAAATATTCTCCCTCCCTACCTTACCTGATGATACCCTCCCTACCTGATGATAAGGTTAATGTGTAAACTTCACAGGCGTAATTCTACGGAAAGAGGCTGTTTTTGTTTTCTGTTACAATCGATTTTTATTGATTTATTACCACTCTCCTCACACTCTTTCCTAAACTGGAGGTGAAGAACTGGCTATCACTTGGTACTGATAAGAGCCCTGCTTCTGTGTTTACCAGACCACCATCATTTTATTAGAGACTCAGAAGCAACTAAGATTTTTGCATGATCAGACTTGAGAATAATTTGCCTCATCAGATTGAATATCCCAAGGTTTCTGATCTTTGCCAGGGTCCAATACCAGACAGGAAACAAAAGTTAACCTAACCCTATCTCCAATAAAGGGGGAAAAAAAAAACGTCTGCAATACAGGGAACTCCAAACATTGTAATCGGCAACTAACAAACCGTTTTCTACTCTGCCTCAAAAAGCTCAGTTTAGATCAAGAATACCTCCTACCCACCCCTCAAAGTTCTAAGAAATGCTTAAGAAACACATGTATATGGGGGCGCCTGGGTGGCTCAGTCCGTTGGGTGTGGACTTCAGCTACAGTCCGTGGGTTTGAGCCCCATATCAGGCTCTGTGCTGACAGCTCAGAGCCTGGAGCCTGCTTCAGATTCTGTGTCTCCTCCTATCTGTGCCCCTCCCATGCTCATGCTCTGTCTCTCAATAATAAACGCTAAAAAAAAAAAAAAAAAGAAAGAAAAGGAAAGAAAGAAAAGAAACACATGTATATGGGGGCACCTGGGTGGATCAGTGGGTTGAGCATCTAACTTCAGCTCCGATTTCAGCTCAGTGTCATGATCTCGTGGTTTGTGAGTCCAAACCCCACATCTGGCTTGCTGGCCTCGGCTCAGGGCTGGCTTTGGATCCTCTGTCCCCCTCTCCCTACCCCTCCCCCACTTGCACTCTCCCAAAAATAAATATTTTTTTAAAAAGGAAATACAGGGGGTGCCTGGGTGGCGCAGTCGGTTAAGCGTCCGACTTCAGCCAGGTCACGATCTCGCGGTCCGTGAGTTCGAGCCCCGTGTCGGGCTCTGGGCTGATGGCTCGGAGCCTGGAGCCTGTTTCCGATTCTGTGTCTCCCTCTCTCTCTGCCCCTCCCCTGTTCATGCTCTGTCTCTCTCTGTCCCAAAAATAAATAAAAAACGTTGAAAAAAAAATTTTTTTTAAATAAAAAAATAAAAAGGAAATACAGGTATATGAATATATGATCAAATCACATGTCTAGATGTGAATAGGAATGCAGATTTACATTTTTTAACCCTTCAGTAAAGACTTTTTTGTTGCAGTTAGGCTTAGAAGTTGCTATAGATTAAAATTGGCAAGTAACCTAGGTAGGAAGCCGATGAGACGGCCATATCATTCTATTGTAACAAAATTTTGCTAGTGTGAAAATAGCTTATGTTAATGACAGAAAAAAACCACAGGTATCTCTACCAAAACTTTGTTTTGCAGCATAATGTCTCAACATAAACAGACATCACAGTTTTTCATCTGCTGTATGATACATCAACGACAATTAATTTTTATGTTCCCTAGCATTGCCACTCTTCAGATACTTATGTTCTATTAATATTTTACGTGTTTCCAAAGCAGTGTCACATTTTTTCCCCAGAACTTTATCCTTTTGAATGTGTACCTCTGTTGATACAAGTAAATATTTGTTCCACTGTTTAGACATGTAACAACCATAAAGATTACTGTGAAAAACAGGAGAAAAGAGCCAACAGAAGTTTTACCCATATATTTCTTAGGAATTTCTTAGGGGGAAAAAAGGGGGATTTATCAAGTGGATGTTTGAGGAAAGGAGAAAAAGAAAATGAAATTTTCTGGGGGCCTTTAATTTCACGTCTGAGACAGTGTGAATATTCCAGTGTCTCCCTTCCATGTTCTGATTCTTCTCTTTCTCCCCTTCTCACACCTGTGCATACCTAGTAGCCCCGCTGACACACACACACCCGTGGAGAGTGTCGAAATAAGGTCTTCAATGAGAGTTTTAAGCAGGAAAACAATTCCATTTCCTTCTTGCTTCCACTTGAAGTCTTACTGCTTACAAAAAGTGGAAGTGGCCAGCTTTACTCTCCGCAAAATATACCTACATTCTCTCAGGCAACGCGTTTGTAGGACCTGGAAAGAAAGCATTTTGTCGAAAGAGAAACTTGATAATTCCAAGTTCCTAGCACACCATTGAGGATTATGAGAGCATTAGCGTAGAGATTTGTACCATAATCATTTCCATCCTACACACCTTGTTCATACTATTAAACTGCCCTCCTCAGCCAAACTTGTTTTGCAGAAATTCATCAAGAAATAACCCCCAAATACAAAAGCGCACCAAAGATGAACCTAGCCCTCTAGTCTGGTGCAGTGTATCAACTGTGTGGCCAATGTGGCTGAGTTAAATACAGGCAGATATTTCCCAGCTAACAATGTAACAGGAGACATTTGTACAAATTCCTTGTAATCATTCTGTCTGATTCTGACAACAACCCTGTCAAGTAATATAGCAGCTGCTATTATTTTTTCCTGTTAGGAGTGAGGAATGATGGTCGCAGAGAGGTTAATTAGCTTGCCCAAGATGATGTAATAAGTAAATATATTTAAATATAAAATCATGAGATTAAGATATTTACGAAAACTTTTCAAAATGAAAACAAGAAGCCTTCATTGTCTTCTGGCAAATATTTTATTTAACTGTAATGGTAAACCTAAAATGGTGATTTGCTGACTGACAGAGGCTAGGACTTGAGAAATTGCCAAACTATGTCTTTCCTTTTCATTTTTATCGTTAAGGTAAACTACCTGGAAGAAAGATGTAATCAAGAAAAAGTAAATGCTCAAGTAGAAACAAGAGGGATGCAAAATGAGACGTTGTCATAACAGTCAGAGCCCTGGAGCACAGCAACGTATTCTACTAAGACCAGGAAACTAACCTTTTCCCAGTCAAGCCTGCAGTCAAGGGGAGGGCAAGGAAAGATGCTGGGAGAAAGCCAGTCACAGACAACAACCAGGTACAGAATCACAAAACTTCTCTGAAAGGTTTTGTTGTGTTTTATAATAATAATCTTAAGTAATGTGTAATAAAAATCACATTGTTAAGACTCCTTGTTTTAGCTCAGGCTCACAAAACAAAATATCATAGATTGGGGGGCTTCAACAACGGAAATTTATTTGCTCACAGTTCTGGGGGCCAGAAGAGTGATATCAGGGTGCTAACATGGTCAGATTCTGCTGAAAGCTCTCTTCCTGGCTGTCAGATGGCTGGCCGCCTTCTCACTGTATGTTCTTACAGACTTTCTTCAATGCACAGGATCTCTCTCTCACGCTCTCTCTAGCTCTTCTTAAAAGGACACTAATCCCATCATGAGGCCCCCACCTTCATGACCTCAATTAAACCTAGGTATTTCCAAAAAACCTCTTCTCTAAATATCATCATATTAGAGGGTAGGGCAGCAACATATGAATTTCGGGGAGGAGGACACAATTCAGGGCATACCAATCCTCAAAGGAATACTTTCTACGTAGAGAGTATGCCATCTATAAATAAAAGAGAAATTGAAGGTTAGGACATTTGTTAAGGAAGACAACTGGTAGACAAACAATTTTAAACCTTCAAAGAGGGAAAGAATACATTCTTGAGAAAAAGAGCTTCAATAAAGAAAACTGTGTGTAGAGAAACGCTATAAACACCATGAAAAGTATAAAAGAGTCTTGCCAAAAAGAATGGCTAAATCTCTAGCTAGGCAATTTAATTTTTGTGTTTTTCCATTAGTAGGGCTGAATTTTGGCAGCTTGTGAGCAACTGTGGCTATCTGAAGAATGTTTTGTGATAAATGGAAGAGTTAGCTAAAGCTGTGATTTTTTTTTTTTTTTTTGTATTGGTTTTAAGAACAGCTTGAACTCTGGGTAATATGTGAATCTAAGGTTTAGAGATGGTTGTAATGATTGGCCCCTGCTCCATTTTCCATCCCTTGGTATTCTTTTTCTCCCCACAACTATATTTTCCAAGATCCCACTGCATGAGCCAAATCTGACCAAGACTGAGTGTCTCATCAGCCCTCACCCATGAGAATCATGCAGTCCTCTGGCTGAAGAAGCAGAGTGCTACTCTGGGTAACTATGCCCCTTCCCTCTCTGTTTTCCCCTGCAGTATTTTCCCAGTCCATAGCACTGATCGCCTCCTTTAGTGTCCCTTTCTAATTGAAACTATAGACTTTCCCAGAACCCCATCCAACATGGAAAATTGTTCTCTAATCCCAGCTCTGACTACACCCTACGTCTCTGGCCAGGGTCCTGCTAGGATGGATTACTCTCAGACCAATGAACTTCTCCAAATACCACACACTGACTAGGCTTACTGGTTTACTATAATCTTCTTCTGGACAAGACCACATTGGTACTAAAGCTTGTCTAAGTCATGTCTGACCTTCATGCGCCCTTTGGACAGGAAACAGAGGACTACCTCGTTTGGGTCAGCATCTGTGTCTAATTGTTTCTTTAGTCTCTGTCATGCTTGGTCTTAAATTCAGCCCCCTCTTCACCAACCAGTATTGCTAAATTCCTGACATGTCTTCATCCTCCCACTGTTCCTATTGTGCTATTGTTGCCGTATCTGACTGAACATGGTCGCAGGGTCAACAGAAGTTAAAATCGATGTGGGAGGATACCCTACTTAGAGCCTCACTTCCGTTTGGTTCTCATTCTCCTCCTCCTATAAGTAGGACTATACCGCTTTGCAGTTTCCTCCCATTTCCCTTCCTTGAACCACTTAAGGCTTCTGAACCTCAGTTGGCTCAACTGTAAAGTGAGTCGGTATTTCCTTCATCACGCTGATACCGGAAGATTAAATGCGATGACGTATCTGTCATGCGCTTGCCACAGTGTCTGGCGTAGAGTAAGTAGTAAGTATATATGTATTGTTAGCTGTCACGTGACCCTTAGGAAACTGTATTTTCTTTTTTTTTTTTAATTTTTTTTTCAACGTTTTTATTTATTTTTGGACAGAGAGAGACAGAGCATGAACGGGGGAGGGGCAGAGAGAGAGGGAGACACAGAATCGGAAACAGGCTCCAGGCTCTGAGCCATCAGCCCAGAGCCCGACGCGGGGCTCGAACTCCCGGACCGCGAGATCGTGACCTGGCTGAAGTCGGACGCCCAACCGACTGCGCCACCCAGGCGCCCCGGAAACTGTATTTTCTAATCCAACATGAACGGTAATAAAAAGTAGAATATGTCAGGTCTCCAAGCAGTTCCATAGCTTCAAAAGTCTAAGACATACACAATGGGTTTTGTGTCTACAGTCAAAACATTATTTAAATTTGCCTCAGGCCCCATTTCTCTTGATTTTACCATGTATCTTTGGACATTTATGGTATAGTGGCTGTCCAGCACCTGTTTACCCTCTCTTAAATAGCCCCCAAATTTACTTTTGGTGAATTTTCTCCCTGTCATTGTAGTCTCTGACCAGGGGCTCTGTGGTATTAGGTGAGGGAGGCTTAATGGGGAACACGTTGTCTAAAGAATGCCAAATGGATGCTCTCTCCCTAGATTTGAATCTTGAGCGGAGGTACATGGAATCTAAAAATATTTGGAATGACACTTCATTCCAAGAGCAGCACCTTGACCACGTAGCTCCTACATTCTACATCCTAGCCTTCGGAGTATTTTGGATTCTGCCCAAAATAGGACTTCCAGCTTCCTGACAATTCTGTAAGACCCACCCCCCCACCCCGGCCCCAATCATAGATACAACTTTCATACAACTCTGTTTTGTCTGCATTCCCCACAGTCCATTTCTACTGTTTGCAACTGAAGAATCTTGATCACTAGGCTGTGACCCTGGCTTTTGGTTCCGCTCAGTGCTGTCTCCTACTTGTATCCTTTCTCGTGAGGCCCGGTTCTGTGTCCACATGAACACTTGAATTCCGAGCTGTGGTTCAGTCCTGCTTCGCTCCCTTGGCTTCACCCTAATATAATCTCTGCCTTACTGTTGTCGTGAGGATCCATGGCCTTAGGCTCATATTCTCCTAATTGACAAAGCCGGCCACACCCTGCTAAAGCTTTGTATTTCAGTGCAGCTGTCTGCTTCAGTCACCCGGAGCCCTACCTCAGCTTCTGGTTGGAACCCTGCCAAGCGCAGACCTAACCCTTTGGACTGTGACTTAATGCTTTGTGTTCTGCCAGCTTGGGTGACCTGATGTAACTGAGAAGAAACCTCAACCAAATGCCAATACTTGCTGCTTTCTAGAACTGTTACTCTCACTCCTACGAGTGTATTTTTGTCAATCACTGTCATGACCGTCAAAGCCAGTCTCACCCTGTGTCTCGTTTCCTTTCCATATATTACCTGTGTTCTTTAACTCTTGTTGACTCATACCAGCAAAGACAAATCAGCTGGGTCTCTTTACAATGGAGCAAATACACATTGCGCATTCTAAAGTTACTACAGTTATGTCAGTACTTAGTGATGGGGTAGTCTTTGTTTTTGCAAGCTGCCTTATCAGCTTCGTTCTGGTCTTAAAATATTAAAGAGAGGGGCGCCTGGGTGGCTCAGTCGGTTGAGCGTCCGACTTCGGCTCAGGTCGTGATATTGCGGTCTGTGAGTTTGAGCCCCACATCAGGCTCTGTGCTGACAACGCAGAGCCTGGAGCCTGTTTCAGATTCTGTGTCTCCCTCTCTCTCTCTGACCCTCCCCCCATTCATGCTCTGTCTCTCTCTGTCTCAAAAATAAATAAACATTAAAAAAAATTTTAAAAAAATAAATATTAAAGAGAATCTATGTGTGCAGTGTTTGGGCTGTGGTCCTCATTTTCATCCTCTGCGCCTCTAAACAAGGCATTAATATCGTACTGGAAGTCTATCAGTAGTGTTGAACAGGCTACTGAGTCACGATCAAGGTTGCAAAAGAGAAAATAGAAGCTGGCTTCAGCATTCACATCCAGGTAAAGAAAACCCAATTGTACGTGATTGCTACAGTAAATGTTCATCATCATCATCATCGTTGTTGTTAGTATTAAACTCAGTAGACTACAACATTGTCCACAGCAACAGAAATAATTATCTGGCAGATATTGACATGATGATTGGTAAGTAGAGGGAAAAGAGGATGATTCTCTCCTGCACAAGTTAAATGATGTTTTAAAAGATTGTATTTCCAAGTGATTTTAAAATATAGTAATTTGACTATATATCCCTCATGACATATATCCTAAGGACAAAAAATTACCAAAAAAAAAAAAAAAAAAAAAAAAAGATGTGGTTTTTGTTTCGTTTTGTTTTGATTTGGCTTTTCAGTAATGATATTGTTGGTAGTAGTATTGATGTAGTTTTTCTGAGACTGTGATATAGGACAAAGCAAAATGAGTAATTATGGCGTGTTTTAATTCTGCCATCCCTGATATTGATACAGATGGGGGAAAAAAAAAAAGACCAACTACAGAGCACTTGTACAGCAATTCAGTCATTTGGACATCTGACGTTGGCTCAGGTCATAATCTAATAGTGAGTGCAAGCCCCACGTTAGGCTCTGTGCTGACAGCATGGAGCCTGCTTGGGATTCTCTCTCTCTCTCCCTCTCTCTCTGTCCCTCCCCCACTCTATTTCTCTCTCTCTCTCTCTCTCTCTCTCTCAAAATAAATAAATAAACTTTTTTTTTTTAAAGAAGACCAACTAAACGGCCTTGTATCCTGAATTTGAATTGGAAATTCAAATAAACACACACAAAGAAATCATCATGAACTGACAGGTATTTTCTTTTTTTTTTTTTTTTTTTTTAATTTTCTCAACGTTGTATTTATTTTTGAGAGAGACAGAGACACAGACACAGACAGAGCACAAGCAGGGGAGGGGCAGAGAGAGAGAGAGAGAGAGAGAAAGAGACAGACAGACAGAATCCAAAGCAGGCTCCAGCTCCGAGCTGTCAGCACAGAGCCCGACGCAGGGCTCTAACTCCCAAACCACGAGAACGTGGCCTGAGCAGAAGTCAAACACCCACCCAACTGAGCAACCCAAGGCCCCTTTTCATTTTTCAGACCAGCATCACCTCACTGAATTCTGCTTCTCTCACCACACCTCCTCTGCCGCTCACTCTCCTGTCTTCCTCTTTCCTTCGTAAGAGTTCCTATGATTGCATTGAGTCCACTGGGGATAATCCAGGATCATCTCCCTGTCTCACAATTCTTAACTTAATCTCAACGCAAAGCCTCATTTGCTATGTCAGATAATATAGTCACAGGTTCTGGGGATTAAGGTGTGAGTATCTTCAGGGGCCGTTATTCTGGGAGGCACCACATCAAATAGAAGGGTTTGAGGATTTTATTTGTTTTTCAAAAATGTTTGAGTATAGGTGGCACACAATGGCACATTCGTTCACTGTGTTGTAATTCAGCTTCTCTATACAGTAGCTGTGCTAGTCACAAGTGCAGCTACCATCTGGCACCAGACAATACTGTTACAATGCTATTGACTCTGTTCCCTATGCTGTGCCTTTTATTCCTGTGACCTGCTCATTCCCTAACTGGACACCTGTTCCTCCCACTCCCCCCTCACCTGTTTGCCCATCCCTCCACCCCCCCTTTCCTCTCACAACCATCAGTTTGTTCTCTCTATATTTACAGGTCTGATTCTGCTTTTTGTTTGGTGATTCATTTGTTTTGTTGAGTTTGAGTTTTTTTTTTTTTAAAAAAGGTAAATCCTAACCCAGTTGTTAAGAACCCCATACTTACAAACATCACTCTTAGAATCATTTTATCACTATTGCCTGTAAGCCTTATGTAATAGGAACTGGGATAGAGTGAAATTAACAACTACTGAGTGCCTAAATAAAGTGTTAGGCACTTTCTAGAAAACATCTCTTAATCGTCATAGAGAAGTATCGTTTTCTTCTTTTCTTTTTTTTTAAATTTTATTTTAAGAAATTTTTTTTTAACGTTTATTTATTTTTGAGACAGAGAGAGACAGAGCATGAACGGGGGAGGGTCAGAGAGAGGGAGACACAGAATCCGAAACAGGCTCCAGGCTCTGAGCTGTCAGCACAGAGCCCGACGCGGGGCTGGAACTCACGGACCGCGAGATCATGACCTGAGCCGAAGTCGGCCGCTTAACCGACTGAGCCACCCAGGCGCCCCTTAAATTTTATTTTAAAGAGAGAGAGAGAGAGAGCAGGGGAGAGGGGCAGAGGGAGAGAAAGAGACAGGGAGAGAGAATCTTAACCAGGCTCCACTCTAAGCACAGAGTCCGACTCAGGGTTCAATCCTACAACCCTGGGATCATGACCTGAGCTGAAATCAAGAGTCAGGGGCTCAAGCAACTGAGCCGCCCAGACACCCCATTTTCTTCTTTTCATAGATGAGAAAGGTAAGACTCGAAGAGAATTACAGCAAAGTGTTCATATCACTCAGCTAGTAAATGGCAGAGCTAGGATTTGAATACAGGTGTGTCTGACTCCAAAGTCTGTGTATTTATACTGCTGTTCAGGATGTAGCAGGAGAGGTAAATAAGGAGACCCTGGCACGTACTATCATCCTGAGGAATTTCTTAGTAAAACGACTCCTGTGCATCGCAGCTGGCAAAGGAGTGACAGAGGGAAGGAGGAACACAGGGAAGAGGGATCCTAAATTAGTAATTTATACCAAGCCGAATCAGAGCAACTGTAAGCACGTGTATGGGAGAGAGATGGAGAAGGGCAGGCCGAGGGAAAACTGAGACCTTTTTCTATGCACAGCTTCGAGCATTAGAGCACTCACCGGAAACAGCACGAGTCAGAGAATTACCTCGGTTTGTAGTCATGCTTCTTGCTCAACTCTACCTCTAAATGTCAAGTCCCAAAGAGCGAGAGGTTCTTTAAATCAAAGCATCAATATTTGCTTGTGTACAATTGGCTTCATTGTACGGTATATTGCTCTTTTCAGCCACGTATGTACACAATCGTCATTAATAATTAATCTTAGTAAACATTCTCCAACTTTGAACTCCTTAAAATTCCATATACCAGATACTCTTTTCAGCTAGTTTATCCTTGAGGACTCAGTAGGAGGTTACATTGTTCGAAGTGAGTGTTTGTCCAAACACGCCCTGGTTACACTTGGCTTTGATAAGAGGATGTCACTGTAATTAAAGGGTCTGCCATTAACTAGCAAGAGAGGTGTTTGTTTGAGAGGGTAACTTTAAACCGCCTTATCATGCAATACTTCTTGAAAGTGAATCTGAAAAAATATTTTTGGGGGGTTTTCTAAAATATATACAGTCTAGTTTCTGGAGATGCTCCTAAATTTATCATTGTATTTAGTCAGATAGACCTGGCCCACGTTATTTTGTGTCTCCTCCACTGCCCCCAATGCACACCTTTATAGATTTGCTTTACCAAACCGTTCCCTTCTGTTATGACCTTGCTGACATCAAGGGACATTATAAGGAACAGGCCTGTGAAACTCATTATGGTAATTACTAGGAATATTTTTAGGGATGATATTGGCTATATCACATCATGTCTTCTCCATGAGGACCCAAGGAACAAATTTCTGTTACAATACCAGGTGGAGCTGTGCTTTTTTTAAACAGCTAGTTTGCTCTCATCTTACCAGATGTGATAAATCATTTAACTCTTACATTTACTTCTGGGGCTGATTCCTAGGAAGTGTAGATCTGGCTTCGTAGCCTATTTCTAAATAGTCCATGTACCTTATGACATGCATGTTCGTCAACCAACTCTGGAAAAATCTTGTTTTATATATTCTTACTTCCCCCATTATTTTTATCTTGTTATACTATTATCTGTTGTGGTTCTTTTGATAATGACATAGAAGTATAGAAAATAGGTGACAAAAATTTTTCTGTTTGTTTATTTGGCACATTCCATGAAAATGATTAGTTTTGTTCTTTTCAAATTTGAAGAGTGTATTTGGGCCGGTGTGACCTAAATATGATACTCCGAAATTTCGCACCAGGGCTTCCAAAGAGGTGCCTCAAAGAGGAAGGCCTTTCACTTCTGATGCAGCCAAAACTTAGGTACAAGGAAACCCATTTGACTGCCAATTAAGACAAATGTGCTATTAAATCAATACATTTTTCTCAGAGAAAACAAACAGCATTTTCAAATATAGTCCCAAACAGAGAAGCGAGGGCAGGCAATCATTTGCGCAAGAAGATGCTTTTCACGTGGCATTCTTTATGTATTGCCTCAAAACGTATAATCGCGGGGACTTGTTTATTTGGCAGTGGTTAATGACGCTCCCAAGCTACTATCAACTAAACCACCATGAGTGATGGAAAAAAACATTTTAACATTTATTTATTTTTGAGAGAAAGAGACAGAACGTGAGCAGGAAAGAGGCAGAAAGAGAGGGAGACACAGAATCCGAAGCAGGCTCCAGGCTCTGAGCTGTCAGTACAGAGCCTTATGTTGGGTTTGAACTCACGAGCCCTGAGATCGTGACCTGAGCTGAAGTCAGACGCTTAACCGACTGAGCCACCCAGGCGCCTCCCCCCAAAAATCTTAAGTACAAAATAACTCTCAAATCATTACACATCAAATCAATATAATACCAACACTAATAATAACGAAGATTATTATATATAACTAATAATTATTATATTATATATTTAATATATATATAATATATATATAATTATTATATATAACTAATAATAACTATTATATATAACTAATAATAACGAAGATTATTATTATATAACCACTGAACACTTATTGAGTGCCTACCATATACCAAGTACTCCTTTAATTTCACAACCCCCGTGAGTGCGGACTTGAGTTAAGTCCATTTTGCAAATGAGGTATGTAAAGGAAAGTGGCTGGTGAATTCTAGAAAAGGCCTGCCGTAATTGGATTTCCATGGGAAGACCTCTCTCGTGGCTCTGAAGAGGTGAGACTATGCAGGCAGTTATGTGTGGAGGTGCGGAGAGGTGTTCGATTCAGAATATCACTAGTGTGTGTGTGTGTGTGTGTGTGTGTGTGTGTGTGTGTGTGTGTGTTAGGGCACACCACTTTTCTTTCTCCAAGCCAAGAGGCTTTCATTAGGCTAAATGAAGGTTATCAAATGTCAAGTGTTCGGAATTTAAAGTGCCCCTGTCATTGCAGTCCATGCTGAGGGTGAAGCCAGGGCCTTCTTTGCTTCATGATTTGATGCTACCCATATGGGCTGCCTTCCAGTGAAGGGTTGTGATTTTGTTGTGGGGAGAATAAGAGAACACCGCCTCCTTCCTTACTCTGTTCCCGTTTGGTGAATGCCACGTCAGTTCTCCTTTGAATAGATCATTATAATCCACCGTGTTGAGGAACACAGGGGAGCAGAAGTTATGGAGACAAAAACTTTGAAATAACTTTAGATCCCCAAACCTCTTACTTATTTCTTGACTTTTCCCTTCTACATGCCTTCCCCACCCGCCTCACCTTAACACAGAGTTTTCCCATGTAACGTAAACAATGAAGCAGGGACTCTAACAGCCTGGAAAGTCTGAGGTGAAAATGTGAGAATCAGTCCACATCTTTGTCAGGTCTCACCCTAAGGAACATGATTAAAATAAGTTTATCATGGGTTATCAAATCTATGCTTCTGAAAAACAAAACGTATCACAAAATGATCTAGCATGATGTTGTAGACACTCCAGCCCATCAAAGCTCTAATTCTTTTTTTTTTTTGTCAGTTTGTTTATTTATTTTGAGAGAGAGAGAGAGAGAGAGAGCATGAGCAGGGGAGGGGCAGAGAAAGAATCTCAAGCAGGTGCCATGCTGTCAGTGCAGAGCCTGATACGGTGCTCGAACTCAAGGACCCACGAGATCATGACCTGAGCTGAAACCAAGAGTTGGACGCTTAACCAGCTGAGCCACCCAGGTGCCCCCAAAGCTCTAATTCTTATCCCCTTCTTGCCTCAAATGTATTTTCTCCCTTTACGATCTCTCTCTTGTGGTCTCAGTAATAAAAGTTTCCCATGTATCTCTCTACTGTCTGCAAGTCGATTATATGTTTCAGGGATTCTTTAATGTGGCAGGAGACTGCCACCATACCATTGGGCAGGCCTGAACAAGATTCAGGATGGGGTGGGCAGTCCCAAGGGGTGTCACCGTAAATTTGTAGCTGCCCAGATTCTAAATATATGTGTGTGTAATATGTTGCCTTTCTATAACACATACATAATATGTGTTACAGAATGTATATATGTGTGTATAATATATAAGCATGTTTATGTATATAACATATAACAGAAAGATAGATAGGTGTTCTGTTGTGGAGTGTAGTTGTTTTTTATGTCACCCATCCCCCCACCCCCACCCCAGCACACACATACTTTTAAGGACCTTGACTCCATATGGCCTCATGTGAGCAAACAAATTGAACCACATGAACCTCCAAAAAACCTCCTGGACCCATGCCCCTTCCAGAGTAAAGTTTTGTTGATCTCTAGCATAAATGGGTCCCCCCCCCATTTTTAATTCCATCTCTTTCTACAAACTGTAGACTCCCAGATCTCAGATTGGATTATGACGACTGGCTTCATAAAATTACTGGAAATAAAGCCCAGGAAGTAAAGGGTACCTCTGTTTTTGGAAGCTAAGTCAGATCTAAGTGTTATGAAATGAATTCCACTTTAATCCCACTTCTAGAACCTGAGCTAATCCCAAGATCATTCTTTGGTTCGAATGGTCTACATCCTAGGCCTCTGTACATTAGAACAAAGTCCCTATGATCATTTCTCCCTGGCCTCTTTAGTTACCTTTCCTGTTCTCCACACCAACCCACTTCTATACCCACACAAACCACCCCATTAACTAGAATGATGTGAATTGCTAAAGTGACCCTTAACCAAACTTACGTCTCTAAATATCTTCAAGGTTAGGAGTGGAGCCACTTCCTAAAACTGCTCATTTCCAGACATTAACTTCCCGATTTTAATCTCCAGATCTTACAATACTTTAGATTTTTTTTAATGACTTCAGTAAATCACCTGTGTTTGAAGGCAGCCTTACCTTTGGCACAATTCCTAGCCTTCTTCTGATTTTATAGTTTCTCCCGAGCTATTCACTGCTTAATTATCTAGTACTATTTTATTGTTCCCTGCTGCTTGGGAATACTCTACCCATTATCGGAGCCCCAGTTCATCGTCCACACCCTTCTCCAACCCAGATTTCCCAGTCCAAACAAATTAGCATGTGTGCCCAACTTAGCATACTTTTCCTTCTAAGACCTGACATAGAACTTTTCTGAAGTTAGCAATGGAAAGCCTAAGTCGATCCATTCCATCATTGGTGTGTAACCTTGGACAAGATACTAAATCCATTTGAGCTTCAATTACCACACCTGTAAAATGAGAATAACACTGAAACCTGCCTTCCAGGACTGTTTGTAAAGATCAAATGGCACCAACCATGTTGAGAGCTCTGTAAACTAGACAAGAGTATATACACAGCAATTTGCTCTAATTTTCTAAGTTATCGCTCACCATCAGACCGACTTTCTGGGTACATTACTCTATCGTACAGTGGCCTCATGATTATTGTAGCAAACTAGTTACGAAGTGATTTCAAAATAGGTAGGACCTTCCTCAGATCCTCCTCTCAAAATTACAAACGTAAGAGACCACTTACACCACCGATGTAAGTTACATCCAGAGGTACGGCAGTCAGTGTTTAACTAATGGCTCTCCGAAGAGAAGGGAGGTATGATTTGCAGAATTTGCTAATTTCTGCAATGTAAATATTCCCACCATGGCCAATTTTAAGCTGCCAACGTGGTACCAATCATCTTACAAAATTCCTCATTATTTAGCAACTGGCTGTCTAGCACCTGCCCATTTCAATCTGCCTTATTACCATACTAGGAATACTTCTTGGTATCAGTATAGGTCCTAGAAAAATATTCTGGATATTGATGCTTGCCAAGACACTCCAGCTTGTGTCCTTTATTCTCTATCAGTAAGAGATCACAAAACAGCCTTTTCTATTATAATATCCTTTTTAACAGCAGAACTCCTGAAAATAGGGACCTTCTTTTATTTTCCTCATTAGTGGGATTGTTCTTTGATGCTCAGGATAGCATTTCATTTTAACTTAATTAACTCTCAGGGGTTGAAACACCATGGAGTACATTTTGAAAGATTAACAGATAACCCAATGACTGTTAAGAGTTGAAATTATAATCAAATTTGCAGTGCCTATAAAACTAGTACCAGCTACACAAATATCTAATATTAATATGTGTTTTTAAAATATTAACTAAGGTTAAAATATTGCCTTTGCTTTGTCTTTCATGGGCTGATGGTTCTCTGATGGTTGATGTTATAACAAGACGATCACCATGGAGAGACTGCACTGGCAACATGCCCACCGCTCCAAACGCACACATGCTTCTGAGAACTGATGTGGTTTCCACTGACTCTTGGAGGTGTAAGTGCCAGGGGAATTCTGGCTGACTCAGACCATTTCCACACTGAAGGGCTTTTAGGCATGTAATTTCTGGTCTGCTTATAGCTTTGACTTAACTTCACTGCCTTCTCATACATTAATTTATCACTGTCGTTATTGTTGTTTTGGGATCCTCACTGCCATCATAGGCTGACCCCTTGATTAAAGTTAAACCTTTCAATAGTTTTCTGTAGGCCAGGGGATGAACCGGGGAAGATCACAACCTCAGAACGAAGCTCAAATGCAAATCGTATTACCACATTGCGATGAAAACCGTATTGACATATCCAGCCTTTTGGCATACTGTCATGCATAGGTTTATCCATTTGCATGGATAAGTCGTTCTCTATATTCAACTTTTTAAAAATTTTTTTAATGTTTACTTATTTTTGAGAGAGAGAGAGTGCAAGTGAAGGAGGGGCAGAGAGACAGGGGGTCAGAGGATCCAAAGCAGGCTTGTGCACTGACAGCAGAGAGCCTTATGCAGGGCTCGAACTCAAGAACCATGAGATCATGACCTGAGCTGAAATTGAATGCCTAACTGACTGAGCCACCCAGGTACCCCTATATATTCATCTTATACAGAAAAAAAAAGAAGGTTAGCACCAACTGATGTTTTCACCAATTTCCTTTTTGCTCTGTTCCAATCTGTGCTAAGGGGGACAACAGATGATAAGGAACCATACCAAAATTTCTTGTTTGAAGGTTGCTTACACTAAGACTTTTGCAATGATGCTGAAAGGAGCATTGGACGGGTGATATGTTACATATCTTGGAATGATTTATATTTTAGCCTCCTTACAATGACCTTAATTATTATAAAAACGATAAAGTTGGTCATGTAGAAAACTTAACGTCCCAGTGGATGACCTCATGAATTGGTTCAGCACAAAAGTAGAAAATAGTCACAGTAGATGGCTAAGCTCTTCTTATAAGTTATACTTTTATTAAAAATTACCCTTTCTTGGGGCACCAGGGTGGCTCAGTCAGTTGAGCGTCGGACGCTTGAATTCGGCTCAGGTCACGGTCTCATGATTCGTGAGTTTGACCTGCATTGGACTCTGCCCTAACAGCTTGGAGCCTGCTTGGGATTCTCTACCCCCCACCCTCTCTGTCCCTCCCTTGCTCATGCCCTGTCTCTAAATAAATAAATAAATAAATAAACACTTTTTTAAAAATTACATTTTCTTGAGAACACGAAATTTGAGTATAAGGCAAGATTGTTCCTTGTACATTAAAAACATTTGGAGGAATTTGGGGAGCCTGGGTGACTCTGTTAAGTGTCTGATTTTGGCTCAGGTTTGAGCCCTGTATCATCGGGCTCTGTGTTGACGGCTCAGAGTCCGGAGCCTGCTTCAGATTCTGTGTCTCCCTTGCTCTCTGCCCTTCCCCCCCCCCACCTCTCTGTCTCAAAAATAAATAAACATTACAAGATTTTTTAAATACTTGGAGGAATTTGAACTTATACAGGAATATTTCCTCAAAAACATGTCAAAATATTTCTAGTCACTGATACTAGAATTGCTACCAGCCAATTTCCAAATACTGTGTTATTTCTGACAGAAGCACCAAAGATCGTTTTTTTAACATTTTGTTATTTATTTTTGAAAGAGAGAGAGAGAGAGTGTGTGTGTGTGTGTGTGTGTGTGGAAGAAGGGCAGAGAGAGAAAGAGGGAAACAGAAGATCTGAAGCAGGCTTTGTGCGGTCAGCAGGGCTTGAACTCACAAACTGTGAGATCATGACCTGGGCAGAAGTTGGACACTTAGCCCACTGAGCCAACCAGGTGCCCCTACCAAAGAGCATTTTGGAAAGGGCATGAATTCTCCTAAAGCTTAAATATAATGACAAAGATCCTAATTACCTAGGAGGATCCTTTATGGATGCATCATTTATATAAAGTTATCTCAGATTATTTCGTTCTGTCCTTGTTTTCCAGCTTCTGAAATTAGACCATGAAGGTGTATACATTTGCAACCGATTTCCTTTTAATTGTCCTAACTTTGCAAACTTTATGTTTCGATGTATATAGCTGACTTTCTTCACCTCTAACTGAAATTTTTATTGAAATCATTATAGATTCATATGCATTTATAAGAAATAATACAGAGATCCCTTGTACACTATTTACAGTTTACCCCAAATGATAACATTTGCTAAACTACAGTACAATATCACAACCAGGATATTGACATTAATAAAATCCATCAACTTTATTCTGATTTCCCGTTTTACTTATACCTAGTTGTGTGTACGTGAACTTGTATACAATATTATCCCTTGTGTAGGTTCATATATCCACCACAGTTGGGATACTAAACACTTCAAGGATCCCTCTGCGTTCTCTTTGTAAAATAAAAGTTGTTCCTTTGTAATAAGCACACTCACCTTCCTCCCACCTCCTCTGAAAGGACCGTCCTCACTGCAACTCCCGGCAGCCTGTCTTCCCCTGAAAGTTTGTTATTTCAAAAGTGGGATGTAAATGGACCCATACAGTATGTAACCTTTTGGAACTGGCTTCCTTAGCTCAGCAAAGTTTCCTGGTGCTTCACCCAAATTGTTGTACGTATCAGTAGCCTATCCTTTTTTGTTGCTGAGTAGTTTTCCATGCTGCATATTTACCTCACTTTGTTGAACCGTTCACCTACAGAAAGACATCTTGGCTGACTCCAATTTTTAGTTGCTATGGATAAAGCTGCTATCAACACTTGAGTACAGTTTTTTGTGTGAACGTGAGTATTCCTTTTTCCGGGAAAAATGCCCAGAAACGCAATCGCCGAGTTGGGTAGTAGTTAGATGTTTAATTTTTGTTTTAACCGCCAAACTCTTTTCCAGAGTGGCCCAACCATTTTAAACTTCCATCAGCAATGCATGAGTGCCCCAGTTCTCCACAGCCTCACCAGCACTGGCTGCCGTCACTATTTTTTATTTTAGCCATTCTGGTGGGTGTGTCGTGATATCTCATTGTTATTTAATTTGCATTTCCCTAAATGCTAATGATTCTGAACATCTTTTCATGTGATTCCTTGCCATCTATATGGGTTTGAGGTTAAGTTTGAGGTTTTGTGTGTGTGGTCTTTTTTTCATTTTGCTTATTTAATTGCTTTTTCAACTGCTCCAGCTCTGTTTCTAAAGAAAAAATCTACCATTCTCCTTTGAATTGGTTTTGCCCCTTTGTCAAGAAACAGTCAAGTATATTTGTGGGGGTCTATTTCTAAGTTTTCTATTCTGTTGCATTGACTTCTATGGGTATCCCTCTGCTAATACCATATTCTGGATTACTGTAGCTATATAATTATAAAGCCATACTATCAGGAGGAGTAATGCTTTTCACTTTATTCTTTTTTCATGATTGTTAAAGCTATTCTAGGGCCTGTAACTCTCCATATAAATTTTCAAATAAGCTTGTTTATGTCCTCAAAAACTCTTGCTGGAATTTTGATAGGAATTGCACTAAATCTATAGAAGAATTTGAGAATTGACATGTTTACTCAGTTGAGATTTCCACTCTGTGAATTTGATATGTCTCTCCATTTACTTATGTCTCCTTTGATTTCCTTTGTCAGCATTTAAAATTTTTTAGCCTTTTAGAATTTTCTGCATACAGATTCTGTACATAGTTTCTTATAGGCATATCTAAGTATTACATTTTCTTCGGAGCAATGATAAATGGTAATTGCATTATTTAAAAAGTTTTTACAACGTTTTATTTATTTTTTTTTAATTTTTTTTTTCAACGTTTATTTATTTTTGGGGGGACAGAGAGAGACAGAGCATGAACGGGGGAGGGGCAGAGAGAGAGGGAGACACAGAGTCGGAAACAGGCTCCAGGCTCTGAGCCATCAGCCCAGAGCCCGACGCGGGGCTGGAACTCACGGACCGCGAGATCGTGACCTGGCTGAAGTCAGACGCTTAACCGACTGCGCCACCCAGGCGCCCCTGTTTTATTTATTTTTGAGAGAGAGAGAGACAGACAGACAGACACAGAGTGCAAGTGGGGAAGGGGCAGAAAGAAAGGGAGACACAGATTTGGAAGCAGGCTCCAGGTTCTGAGCTGTCAACACAGAGCTCGACGCGGGCTCGAACCCATGAACTGTGAGATTATGACCTGAGCCAAAGTCGAACACTTAACCGGCTGAGCCACCTAGGCACCGCAGTAACTGCATTATTAATTGTAGTTTCTGAATATCCATTCTTAGTATATAAAAATGTGTTTGGTTTTTGGGTATTGATCTTGTACTCTGATCTTGCTGAACTTCCTTACTAGCCCATGGGGCTTTATTTTGTAGATTTCTTGAGATTTTGTGGGTACATAATCTTGTCAATTGCCAAGAGAGATTGTTTTACTTCTTCCTTTCTAAAATGTATGCCTTTTCTTTCCTTTTCTTGCCTTATCACAGTGGTTAGCACTCCCGTTGCTATGGTGATTAAGATGCTGAGAGTGGGTGTGCTTACCTTGACCTTAGTCTTCTACCATCAAGTATGATAGTAGTTGCAGGTTTTCTGTAGAGGGTTGTGCTAATGACCTGATGTTCCGAATTTTCTGGAAGTTTTGATCACGAACAGGTGTTTGCAGCCAAATGCTTTTTAGGCATCAGCTGGCATGATGTTATGATTTTTCTTCTTTAGCCTATTACATGGTAGATTACACTGACTGATTTTTGAATATTTAACCAGCCTTGTAAAACTAGGAATAAATCCCTCCTCATGATGATGTACATTTTTTTTTTAACACAGTTACGATTGGTTTACTAATGTTTTGGTTAAAGATTTTTGCATCTATGTTCATGAGAAATATTAGTCTGTACTTTTGCTGTTCGTTTGGTTTTTGGTGCAGACTTTGTCTGGTATTGGTATGAGAATAATACTAGCCTCAAAAAGTAAGTTGGGAATCATTATCTCCTCTTCTTTTATCTGGAACAGATTGTGCAAAATGGGTATCAATTCATCTTTGAAAGAGGTTCTGGTACTTGTGCTTCCTCACCCCACCTCCCCATGCTGCTCTGGCTGTTTATGAGTGAAGGAGTACAGTTTCAGACCTGTGGGGACAAAGAGATCTCCCAGATCAGGCTATGGACTCTCATCTGCTAGCCCTGCCTATCTCCCTCACTATCTCTCAGTGGGAAAGGATTGAAAAGGAGAGTCTCAGATCCAGCAGAGAAAAACAGTACCTCCTCTGGTCTCTTATTTCTGGCAATGTTCCCAATCCATCCCCCTTCTTGGCAATGTCAGGCTCACTTGATGTTGTTAGAGGGACTTCAGTGTAATCTAGGGGAAGGAGTGAGCCCACCTGAGCTGCCTTCTATTGCTAAGTTGAAAGTCAAGAAACTCTGGATCTGGGTGACCTTCTTTTGTTGGATAGGAGTACAGGAGACACCCTAACTACCGTTCTTGTAAACACATTTTACATTTCTCCTTTGGTTGTCTCTTCCACCATTTCTAAGGCTTATAGTTATGCTTAGCAGGAAGGCGCAGGGGAAAAAGAGGTCTACACCACCTTGTCTCATTTGAAAGTGACCTTCACTTTTCATCATAGATGCACAAGGACTGACTCAGTTCCAAAAGGTCTTGAATTACTTGAATTCTGCATAAGCGGACAAGGATTTACCACGACGATGAAGAAGACGAGGAGACAGAGCCATTCATCACTGGAATTGACCTAAAGCTGATACAGCACAAATGAACAAAGGAGAAAAAACAAACCAACAACATGAAACAGGGAACAAAGTTCTCTTCTTTGTAATCGCTGCTGGCCAGTCCATCTTTTCTGGGTATTTACCTCTCTGCTTCATGTTTTCAATGTAAAGCAAAGTTTTTTATATCTAACATTGTATTACTTGCACTGGGAAAGATTTGTGAAACGTGGAGGGCAGCTGTAGCTATCAATCAAACAGGAGATTCAAAAGTTTAGCTCAAAATCTTGGGCGAGCACAGAACGTCTTATCATCCAGCAGCCCTGAATTAAAACTTTTTTTAATGTTTATTTATTTTTGAGACAGAGAGAGACAGAGCATGAACAGGGGAGGGTCGGAGAGACAGGGAGACACAGAATCTGAAGCAGGCTCCAGGCTCTGAGCTGTCAGAACAGAGCCCGACGCAGAGCTCGAACTCACGGACCGTGAGATCATGACCTGAGCCAAAGTCGGACGCTTAACCGACTGAGCCACCCAGGCGCCCCCCAGCAGCCCTGAATTAAATGAGACATCAGGATGGTGATTAGAAGTAACATGTATTTATTCCTTATGTTAGTACCTTATCTTCCTTCTTTTCTTGTTCAATCCTCGTTTTTCGAGAAACCATATTGCTTCCTGAAGAAGCACTACATGGATATTATGTCCTCCCTGGGAGAGAAGCTGCTTTAACTCCATACACTTGATTATCGATTAACTTTTGCCTGTGAAAGTGAAACTGGATATTATTTATTGAAACTCCTTACTGAAATTTCATTTCAATAGGCCAACATTTGAGATTCTAAAAAAAGAGTAGCACATCCTTTGGCTAAAGTGGATTGCATTGAAATAACAGAGGAAATTATCTTAGACACAGCTTGGGTCCTATGCTTGCTTTTTTGAAACCAGCCTAATTACCACATAAGTGACATTTTCTAAATTCTTTATTGATGTACTCTGACTTTTTTTAAAAGTATGTTTATTGGGGGGTGGGGGGATGGGCAGAGAGAGAGAGGGAGACACAGAATCTGAAGCAGGCTCCAGGCTCTGAGCTGTCAGCAAAGAGGCCCACGTGGGCCTTGAACCAACAGACCGCGAGATCATGACGTGAGCCGAAGTCAGACGCTTAACCAACTGAGCCACCCAGGCGCCCCAATTCTGACTTCAGGATGATCCACCCACTTTGGGGTTGGTGCTCCCATTTGCAAAGAACGACATAGCAGAAGGAAGTTACTTTGCACAGTTATAATATGCAAATAATTGTTATGAAACCCAATTCCATGTGACACTAGTGTAAGAAGTACATTAGGTAGAGTCATAACAATATACCGGGTAGTGTTCCCCAAACTCTCAAGGAATAGATCTAACTCACTACAAAAGCCAACTGGCTTTAAGTAATATTTACCAGTGAGTATTACTCCTCTTAAGAAAATGCTTATAATAGCAACTGTATTTGGGCTCTAAAAATACTACTCTCCCACTGCACACACACTACTAGCAACAGAGGTTCAACTGGAAGTCTTGAAAGGAATGCTTCTGTGTTACGAAATGTCTACAGATTCTTTAGAACTGTGTTAAATTTACTTAAATAGAACATGTTCACAATCGTGCCGTACTTAGACTTCAGGATTCTTCTGAATCACAGAAGAATGTTTGTATTTTTAAACGATACCAAGAGGGGCCCCCGCAGTCACTGGAATTTGTGGAGACGTAGAAAGCACAACTAAAACCTACCTGACGTTGATTCTGTGCCATTTGTAAGTTTCTCAAGAAAGTATTAGACTGCCTTATTTATAATAGCCCATGTTAATATATTCAGGTGACTTAGCGTTATAGTCTATTATTTCTGCATTCATGAATTAACTTTTTAAGTTCTGGGTACCCTAAGTTTCTATTCCACATGCAAGAACCCAGTCTCTGCTTGCTTATACTTTCTCAGTGATCGTCAAGGACTTTATGGAAAGACTAGTGCACACCAGTTAGTAGTTTGTGAACTCCTTGAGAGCAGGGATCCAGTCTTATTTATCTGCATTAGACCTAGAACTTGGTGCCACGTCTTATATAGAATGGCCTAATGGGTGTTCTCCCATGTATTTGTTCAATTAATTTTTGTAAAGAAACTACAATTGCTTGAACTACTATTTATATACGAAGCATTGGTGCTAGGCCATAATCTTCACAAAACTGGCAAGACACACACGTATGGGTTAAGCAATCTTTTGATGGCAAATAACAGGACATACACCAAAACCCAGCTTTGGTAACAGAAGGAATATATCAGCTAAAAAGTCCAGCAGTAGGTGGGGTTTCAGGTACAGTGTCAAGACTGCTGGGGCTGAATTTCTCTGCAGTTTCCTTAGCCCTGCCCTCTTTCAAGTGTCAAATTCACTGTCAGCTGACTTCCTTCTGGTAGAATAATGGCTGCAACTGCTCTGAGACTCCCATCAACAGTCAGCACCATATATAGGGATAGAGTGTTCCTTACAGTAGGAGAGTTAGTACATATCCCGAAAGTCCCCCTAAAATGTCTCTCCATACAGCTCTAGCCTAAATTGGGTGAAATGATTGGCTTACACCCATGAAAGTCAACTCTTAGAGGTAAGATTGGGTTTCATCTTTGCCGAACTTCCACTGGCTGCAACATGTGGGATTTTCCCAAGACAGCCAGTGAGAGAACTGAATCCTGGATAGGTAACTGACATAAGTCCACATATTGTTAGCCCCGCTTAAGTCTCAGAGACTTCACGTGTTGCCTGAGGTGGAGAGTGGTTTCAAACTGGGTTCTGATTCTGAAGCGTGGCTTCTTTTCACTTCACATTGTATCACGTGATTGGAGAAACTACCGGAAAGCATAAAACATCATCCTTATCCTAACTTTAGAAAACTAAAACTGGGGGCGCCTGGGTGGCTCAATCGTTTAAGCGTCCAACCTCTACTCAGATCATGATCTCCCAGTTGGTGAGTTTGCACCAGATGAGGGGCTCTGTGCTGACAGCTCAAAGCCTGGAGCCTGCTTTGGATTCTGTGTCTCCTCCTCTCTCTGCCCCTCCCCCACTTGTGTGTGCACGCGAGCTCTCTCTCTCTCTCTCTCTCAAAAATAAATCAACATAAAGAAAAAGGAAGAAAACTAAAACTGAAGTAGTCCTAAAGTCCTAGGAAGAAATATGACTTAAATAGAACGTCTTCCCCACCCCATCCCCCAGCGTGCATCCTCCTTCCACATTTCCTAATGCACTAGAATCTTTCCCATCTTTCCAGTCCTAACCAAGTGCTCTCATACTTCCATGGCAGGGGTCCATGCTCCAAAATGATCTCCCTCTCTTAATTTTCATTGAACATCCAAGTGTTTAGATGTTAGATGAAACAATTCCCCATTAATAATAATAATGCAGAACAACCACTTCTGGGGATATTTGCAACACCCATCATGGTACTTGGTGGACACAACCCCTCATACTCCTTGCCCTCAAGAGTCTCTTCAGGAGGAATTTCAAGGGAGAGAGATACCAAAAAGTAGGTGAGAATTTTGTTGCAGACAAACCCTCCCAGAATCCCTGGGCTCCAACTCTGAAAGTGATTGTTTTCCTTACCTCCGCGCATGAGCCTCCTGGAGTGCCCAACTGTCTTCCCTCGAAAAGCGTAGACTTCTTCCCAAGAGTCTTGTCTTCTTCCTAGAGTGCTCCCATTGGATCCTCTTCTTGTCCCACTCCCATACATTTTCAAGCATTTTTTTTATATTTAAGAGTTGTCATTTGATTGGTGTTTTTGTGTGTTTGCGTGTGATGGCTGTTTCATTTTCTGCTGGTTCTTTTCTCTAGTGTGCTTAACCTAATAATAATTATCTTCACTTAAAAAAGACTTCTGGGAGCACCTGGGTGACTCAGTCAGTTAAGCGTCCGTCTCTTGATTTCGGTTCAGATCATAATCTCGCAGTTTGTGGGTTCAAGCCCCACATTGGGCTCTGTGCTGACAGCGTGGAGTCTGCTTGGTCCTTTGTCTCCATCTCTCTGCCCCTCCCCCCCCTTTCTCAAATAAATAAATAAATAAAATTTTTAAAAAGGATTCAAGATTCAAATTGCCTTTGAATATGATTTTATCCTCCCCACCCCTCCAAAACAAACAGGTTTCACTTTCCTAACGTCGTTAAACACAACAAGAACTGACAACAAGAGAAGAAAGGCTGAAAGCCCAGTATGCCTAAAAAGCCTAGAAATTCATCTTTTTTAAGAATGATACGCCTTGGAATTTACTCATTAAAATGTCACTCAGCTCTTTCTCAGTCATGCAAAGCCAACCACAACTGAATTCTAAATTCAGGAACCTGGAATGGGGTTCAGTGGTACAATTTTGTTGAAGCCCTAATGGCTTCAGGGGGAAAAAAAGGAAGTTACAATATCTCAAATTGGCAGCCAGCGTCTGGCCAGATCTAGTTTGGGCTGGTGAGAGCCAGACCGAGGATTCTTCAGGACTCTTTTAAGAGAGCCAGAATTAGACTATGGGTTTTAGGTTACTGACCCTGGCTTTGATGCATGCCGGCGACTAGAAGTCTGTGTTTAATTGTTTTACCCTCCTAAGCCTCACCAGTGTTTCCCCCTACGTTGCAATCGCAAACATGTTTGCCATTTAGCTGCCTGCATCTAGGACATCCCTTCCCGCCCACTACCCACGCATGGAAATACTGCTCTTTCAATATTCTGAGCTGTTCAGCCACTGCAGAATCAACCCACACGTAGTAACTGTTAAAGTACTGATTATGTCCTCCTTAGACGCTGATACGTTAAATTCTGTTGTTTTTCCTAATTGAATGCAACATTTTACATATTTACAGCCTTTTCTCTGAGATGGATTTTAAAAGACCCTTAAGGACCTCTGCAAGGCAACTTCGCAATTGTGAGAATTTTGCATAATTCTTATTCCTAGCAGAATGGGGTTTCTTTTAAGAAAAGAGAAACTGGAATTATATAAACCAGGGAATTTCAGATACGGGTGGCAATTCCCTTGGACGTAACCATTTAAACTGCAATTAACTAACTGATGGGTGTGGTTCTGTCTGCCAACTTTGTAGAGCATTCCCCACATTCATAATGTGACACTACACTGGGGGTGGGGAACCGAGGGTGTATGTGGTGGCTGTGGGGCAGATAGAGGGCTCCTATTAAGAGCTCCTGCACACTGTCACTGGCTGAATATAGAGTATTCTCCCTGCCCACTCAAGAAAAGGCAAGGCCATCCTGAAACAGAGAATCAGAACTGGGTAGCAGTTAATGTCGGAATCACATGATAGAAGTTTGGAACACAGGCTACGAGGTTTAAAATTTATACACAAGGGCAATTTGACACCATTGTACGTGACTAGGAATCATGTGTGAAATTTTGATTATTGGTTCCTCTTAAGTATCAAAGCAGCAATCTTAGAGCAATTTTTTTTTGCATATGTAAAACTTAATTGCTATTTTTAGATCAAAGTTATGTGAAGAAAGGCTGGGTGGGCTGAATCCTGCCTCTCCAACTTTCATGAAACATTTATTATTAAGAGTCAGTCAGTGCTGAGTACAGGGAGATAACAGGAAAAGCAAGAAAGATGTCTACATTAGAGGAGCTCTGTCTAGTGTGAAAGAAAACCTTTAAACAAATAGTAAACATCTAGCATAATAAGTTCTACAATGGAGACACTCCAGCAAAGACTGACCCACAATGAAGATGATTTAGTGTTAAGATAGGAAGGGTGTTTAAAGGGGATCAGTGTTTAAGCAATCAGGTTACAGATGGATCATTTTCTGTTATGAAACCTTCAGTTCCCTATGTAACCTTGTAACTTCAGGGTATGGATAACGAATCCTCAAATAACGTGGCCTTCTGTGTATCCTTCTTTACTTTTTTTTTAAATGGTTATTTGTTTTTGAGAGGGAAAGAGACAGAACGTGAGGGGGGAGGGGCGGAGAGAGAGAGAGGAAGACACAGAATGTGAAACAGGGTCCAGGCTCCAAGATGTCAGCACAGAGACCCACGGGGTGCTTGAACCTATGAACCACTAGATCATGACCTGAGCCATAGTCGGACACCTAACTGACTGAGCCACCCAGGCGTCCCTCTCTGTGTATCCTTGTTTCCCATATCAGGACCCCTAGGTCCCCACTGGTCTGCTTTAAGGTCAATCCTTTAGTATTCAATCAAAATGAATTTAAGGTCTCTGATTCGACTCCCAGTGAACATCCTACATCAGAGCAAAATGGGCTTGAAAAGGTTGAGAGGAGGGGCAGTGTGCTAGACCTTCACTGAGAGCCCTCAGATAAAAAAAAAAAAGTACATTTCTATCTACGGAGCGCTAAACATGTCATCTAATTCAAACCTATGAGGTGAGGGGCACCTAGGTGGCTCAGTTACGTCTTGACTTCGTTTCAGGTCATGATCTTGTGGCTCCTGAGTTTGAGCCCCTCGTCGGGCTCTGTGCTGACAGCTCGGAGTCTGGAGCCTGCTTCAGATTCTGTGTCTCCCTCTCTCTCTGCCCCTCCCTTGCTCATGCTCATGCTCATGCTCATGCTCATGCTCATGCTCTGTCTCTGTCTCTCTCTCTCTCTCAAAAATAGAATAAACGTTGGGGCACCTTGGTGGCTCAGTTCGGTTAAGCATCTGACTTCAGCTCAGGTCATGATCTCGCAGTGTGTGAGTTTGAGCCCTGCATCGGGCTCTGTGCTGACAGCTCAGAGCCTGGAACCTGCTTCGGATTCTGTGTGTGTGTGTGTGTGTGTGTGTGTGTGTGTGTGTGTCTCTCTCTGCCCCTCCCCCTCTCGCACTCTGTCTCTGTCTCTCAAAAATAAATAAACATTAAAAAAATAAAATAAAATAACGTTTAAAATTTTTTTAAAAATAACAAAACTGTGAGGTTATGTTAAGTTTCAGAGAGGTGCAGTAGCCTAAAATCACTCAGGCAGTATTAGAGCTGAGGCTCTAACACGCTTTCTCCGACCTCAAAGGTGAGATGGGCCCATTCTAACCAGTCAGGCAGAATTACTTTCAGAGAGAATGCCATTTCTGTTGATTGTTTCCTTCGCTGTGCAGAAGCTTTTTATGATGTAGTCCCAATCATTTGTTTTTTGCTTTTTTTCCCCTTGCCTGAGGAGACATATCTAGAAAGAAGCTGCTGTGGCCAATGTCTAAGAGGTTACTGCCTGTGTTCTCTTCCAGGATTTTTATGGTTTCAGGTCTCACATTGAAGTCTTCATTCCATTTTGAATTTATTTTTGTGTATGGTGTAAGAAAGCAGTCTACTTTCATTCTTTGCCATGTAGCTGACCACTGATCCCAAAACCATTTGTTGAAGAGACTGTCTTTTTCCCATTGGCTATTCTTTCCTGCTTTGATGAAGGGATAACGAAGAGGTGGTGTCTGTGTGTGTGTGTGTGTGTATACATATATTATGTATATATACATATATTGTATATATACAATATGTAATATACATATACATAGGTATGTATACATATACATATGTAATATATGTATATATACAATATATATGTATATAGGGACGCCTGGGTGGCTCAGTCGGTTAAGCGTCCGACTTCGCCTCAGGTCATGATCTCCCAGTTTGTGAGTTCGAGCCCCGTGTCGGGCTCTGTGCTGACAGCTCAGAGCCTGGAGCCTGCTTCAGATTCTATGTCTCCTTCTCTCTCTGCCCATCCCCCGCTTGTGCTCTGCGTCTCTCTGTCCATCAAAAATAAAAAAAATATTAAAGTATATATATATATATCTTTGTATATATACATTACATGTATATAATATATATAATGGAATATTACCCAGTCATAAAAAGAATGAAATCTTGCCATTTGCAATGATATGGATGGAGCTAGAGAGTATTATGCTAAGTAAAATCAGTCAAAGAAAGACAAATACCATATGATTTCACTCCTATGTGGAATTTAAGAGACAAAACAAACAAGCAAAGGGGGGGAAAGAGAGAGAGAGAGAAGCAAACTAAGAAATCGTCTCCACTAGAGAGAACAAACTGATGGTTACCACGAGGGGGGTGGGGGTGGGGGATGGGTGAAACAGGTGATGGGGATGAAGGAGGGCACTTGTCGTGATGAAACCGGGTGATGTACGGAAGTGTTGAATCACTATAGCGTATACCTGAAACTAATATAACACTGTGTTAACTAACTGGAACTTAAATAAAAACTTCAAAAAATAAAAATAATAAATAAAATATTAATATCTAATGAGAAAAAAGAGAGAGAGAATGACATTGCATCCTGTTTCTTTTTTTTTTTTTTATTTGAGAGAGAGAGAGAAAGAGAGCAAGAGACCCAAGTGGGGGAAGGACAGAGGGAGAGGGAGAGAGAGAATCTCTCAGGCGTAAAGCCTGAGGCAGAGCTCAATCTCATGAAAGTGAGACCATGACCTTTGCCAAAATCACAAGTTGGAGGCTTAACCGACTGAACCATCCATGCACCCCTGCATCATGTTTCTTAAACTGGGGGGTCAGTACATTGGAGATCATTATTTGGTATTTCTTTAAACTTTACATGTATTATCATTAGGATTTTATGTCTATTCAATATTTAACTAAAGCAAATTTAAAAGGTAGAGTTAAATGGGAATATTGGATGAGCCAAGACTGTATAAAGAGGTGTTCCTGCATTAAAAAAAAGAGAGAGAAAATTTGGCAAATAGTCACTTGGCCTCAGTAGGATCCCACCAGGAATATCAGAAGCGTTCTGATGGGAGAAACACTATGCTGGGAAATCTAGAAGCAATCAGAGAGCTCCAGAGGAGTTTTCTGGAAGAGAACAGGGCACTGGGTACCCACTGGAAGTGAAGGAAATCACCCAAGCCTAGCAAGAAGCAAATCAGGGCTCAAGTCCAACTCAGATCCAGGAAATAAGATAAGGTCATGGTCAACAGAAACTGGAACTTCAGAAACAAGAAGGTAGGACCTCAAGAGCAAGGCAGAGCCTATGCTAGAACTAAACCATAAGGCATAGCCTAACTAAAGTAAGAACTCCTCAATGCCTAGTCCTCTCAAAGCTAACTAGAGTTTTAAAATCCTTTTTGGGTGGTGGGAAAAGTGGGGAAAGGGTAGGGAAGAGCTGAGGACAGTGTCAAGTATATAGGGCTATGAAGGTATGAGCACAATGATTATAACAAGTCCTAAAATGTTAGAGGGAGAAAAATACTGCCTGTAGGGGATATCTCTTGGTTTGTCCCTGCCCTTCTGGTAATAGTGTCCTGCTTCCTTTTGAGACCCCCTCCCCATCCCCCAAGAATAAAGGCATAATAATATATCCATCAAAGAGCCTTGCCCACCCTAGGTCCAGAGCCCTACCTAGGTAAATCGTACTCTCTCTCTCTCTCTCTCTTCCTCTCTCTTTCTCTCAGCATTTGAATGTGAAAGGAAAGACGGGAGGGATGAAAAATAATCGATGCTGTTTCACTCCTGAATCTGGACTTCACTGGGACACCTAGATCACCAACACTGCTTTGATTTCAGTCCTTACTGAAGTCTGTATCGTCGTCAGTATTTCCTGGATTTTGGAAATAGCCATCTCCCTCCAGGGAATGACTTCTCCTTTAGATGAGCTGAGGTCGTATCTGTTGCCTGCAACCAAAGGAGCGTCAGTGATTCAGCACTGAAGGGGAGAGTAAGATTCTGGTTCTTTTCGGAATTAGCCTTCCCAAAGGTAAAGTGGGGTTCAATGTCCTTGCAGTTTAGAGGGCCCCAAAGAACCGCCTTCTATCTGCAGAATGGTATTTCTTCAGGAGCCTACTAAGGAAGGCAGATTCTTCCATCTCAACCTCCTCCTACCCCACTTTCTGACACAGCTAAAGAATACGTTCTCCAAAGCCCAAAATTGCTTAAGCCTTGACCTAGTTCTTTAGGATCTCTTTAAAATTTAAAACATGTCTAAGTTCATAGGCTTGCTAAATAGTCTCTTTCATGCTCAAAGTTTGAAAGGAATGCCAGATCTAAAATAAATGCATCATCATACAAACAATATATTTTCCTATGTACTGAAATTGAGTGAAAATTACTGTGAACAGGTAAGTATTTTTAGCTTAAATTTGATCAGGCTACACATGACCGTTTTACTATCAATGTGATCAGGAAAATGACATTTTTCTTATGAAAAAGCTACAGAGGAAAATAATCCTTTTGATGTCCATTATGAAAGATTTTTTTCAAAATGCATACCATTTAAGAATTTACAAACTTGTATAGACACGATCATTTTTGTCCACGCCTTTGATTCAATCGCAACATTTTCATTGTAAAAATTCGGAAAGCCATAAATGGCGAAGATAGAACAATGAGCCCAAACCTGCAAAGAGGAAACTGAAGTTATTCATAATCGTTCTCACTGGCAATCAATATGGTATTGATTTTCTATTCTTGTTCCTCTTGCAGTAATGTCCTTGGCTTGAAACTCAACCCAAGCTAGGAAATATCAGCAAATAAAGCAATTTCCAACCTAAGGAAATGGAAAGAGAAAACAAGACAGCAAAAGCCTGGAACTACTTCAGAGATGAAAATAACTGTCTACTGTCAGTTAATTCTACTGGTCAGAAAACAGTGGCAAGGTGACCCAGGCTACAAGTAGGGCCCATGTGAACTTCCGGGTTTCATTCTGATCTACAGCTAAAGACTACACCAGTATCCTAACAGAAGCACCTCCAGTGGCCAAGAGTAATCCAGGTCTCGATGGATTCACGTCACCACTGCTACAAAATCTACTCCAAATGCACACCCCTCTGGCCGTGAGTCAATGGCATTATCCGAGTACGTGAGGAAAAGTAGCATCTCATTCAAATTTAAAAGGAATTGATCAAATTGGGAAAATTTTCAACTATCATGCATTAAAGCGCAAACCATTTAAGAAGCCCTGGGGAAATTCATTCCAGAAGTGGAGCACCGTAATTTCTTACAAAATGGAACATGTTGAGGCCTACATTAAGCAATTCACAGATAAAGATCAAAGCCCACATTTCCAACTGGGAAAACTGGATTCAAGATAAAGGAACATCAAATCACAGAGTTTTGCTTGGTACGCGTCAGTTGGGTAGTTTTGGGGCAATTCAATAAAAATGACTTTCCAGGGACAAGCTGTGGTTGCTTTCTTGATTTTATAATACTGTTTTTCATCATTATTAACCAAATCCAAGAGTTCCTACACACACAAAGCAGACATGGCAGAAGATGAACTGTGTCTGCCTCTAAAGCACAAAAGCAGTTGTAAGACATCTGCTTTTAAATATTTCTTTCCTTCAGTTTCTTTTCTAAAATATAGTTTCTGGGAAACATTTACTGTGTAACAAGGCTTCCGTCCAAGAGAAGACCACAATTATTTGACATCAAAGGTACTAAGATGGGTCGCTTAAATAATCGCCAAAGAACTTTTCAAAATAGAACCATGAAAAGATCGTTTCATTTTCCAGAATGCAACATTTGGATCATGAGTCACGTCAACTTTCCCAAAGCAAGGCTTCTTGTAACCACATAGGAAATGTATATATCTTGTTGCAAATGGTAGAGTCCTATAGCCGGAAAGGTTTAAAATCCAACTTGGCAGGTAAGGGGTGCAACCCATGTCAAAAAGGAAAAAGTCAACAGCACCACACCCACGCTGAAATCTGCGAAGTCCGTAAGGGTGGTTCCCTCTACTCAGGCATGCTCACCCTCTTGTCAAGCATCTCTCTTCAGAATCTTCCAGACTGGTGACAGAGTGATTTCCTGAACTACGCCTACACTGACTTCCTTCTGCCAAAGCATGGAATAAACCTGACAGCTCTTTTCCCTTCAGCCCACCTCTGTTACATGCACGAAAAACCGAAACCAAAACTACCCTAAGCTTTGTAAGCACATACCTTTTAATTAATTACAGTAACTCTGACGTGACGCTGAGGGATAAGTAATTACTCAGATATTTTTCCGTGCTGGAGTTTTCTACATTCATAGAATCATGGAGCCTGAAGTGACCTGCAAATTACACAAATATATTGCTTTGGCTAAAACACACATTTAAATGACTATGTAATATGCCCTCATTTATGTAGAAGGCAAATGGTTCGTGTTAATTATTTCGAATTAGGCGATGGTCCGTTAGAATACATGATAGTAATTAGATGTCAAACATATAACTGAATGAGAGCTGTTAGGCCGTTGGTGGTAGATCTGATGTTGGTATCAGATACCACTGAACTAGATGACCCCACATCACATCTTCTGGACACTCCAGAACATACCATCCTTTGAAGTAAAACAGGTGCTTAATGGGAATCCGGGCAATGCAACGCTTTCTGTCAGGTATCAGTTGATAGTCATACTGTAACTGGTAAGAAATTGGTAAGATGAGTGAACACAGGGAAACTCCTGGCAACAGATGCCGATGGAAATGCGGAGAGTCTGGGATCGGTTATCTATTGTGCCAGGATTTATAAGCAAGTATTAAGACACGCTTCTCTGGCTGCCTATTCATTCAGATTTAATCATATGATCACCTGGAATGAAATATCCACTGAAGATAAGACCTTCCGCAGCCCCATGGCTAATGCCATAACACAATACACAGAGCCTGAGGTGAGTGTTGACACGTCCAGTGTCTCCTGGATCCTTTATGCTTCCTGTCCTAGTGTAACGTTCCTTACCATACCCATTTCACTCTTCCAAGGGTCCTGGCATGGACAATGAATCTCAGGCTCAACCTAGGATAAGGATTGAGGAAAACCAGATGAAAGAGTTGCTCCATTTGGTTCCCAAAGGCTTGAAGTTGGTGAATGACAGCCAATTCCTACAGCAGGGCTTACAAAACACACACACACACACACACACACACACACACACACACACACAATCTTCCATCTCTTTAAGTTGCTGGACTAAAATGGCCAGACATAAAATTCAGAATTTGATCTGTTGGGCTGTTGAATCATGTCCACGGAATCCACAGCTCTTCTCCATCTCTTGTGTGACAATTAGAGCAGTTGTGGAAAAAGAGTGGATCTATAAGGAGAGCAATGAGGATACGTGGAAAGCGAAGAATTTCTCAAAGGGTAGTCTCTTTCCTCCTTGGATAAGTCTGCAACCATCTTGCTTGAAGCGTTTGTAATAGCCTTACCTGAGGAAGTTCTCACACAAGGGAAATCTGAGTCCCTGTGCCTGACCTCCACCGACCCTGATAATCTCCAGGCCTATAATTAGAGCCTGTAGAGAATAGCCCTCAGAGATTCTATTTGATTTCTGTTAACAACAGCAATACCCCCTCTGGGCCTGGAGAGGCCTGTTTTCAGCTCCCAGAATGACCACAGATTTTCACCTACAATTCTCAGACCGGAGTCCATACACATGTATCCCTAACGCATGGAGAGGAGGCATGATGCCTTGAAGAAAGCACCCTGTAATATGCTAGTACGTTCTATGATTTTGTTTCCAGCTCTCCACAAAGGAAACTATTCATTCACCAGAACGACTGTGCAATGAGGAGAGGGAAATACCCCGTCCTCTCAGGGGTTGTTGGACATTGGCTCTGAGCTAACACTAATTTTTGGGAACGCTAATTTTGGGGAGACTGTTGGTATGGTCCACTGGTGAGAATGGAGGCTAAAAGAGATCAGGTAATGAGAGTTGCAACCCGAATCCAGCTCGTGGAGGCCCAGCAGGTTCCTGATCACGTCCGATGATTTTCCTGGTTCCTAAGTGCACTATCCGTACAGATGACCTCAGCAACTGACCAAATCCTGGCACTGGATTCCTGACCCTTGAGGCACCTAAATGTGTTTTTCCAGCATAATCATGAAGAGTACTCCGTTCACTATCAAAAATACACTGGTTTTAGTGATACATTGTACGGTCACCCCAGCCTATTGTGGTAGGAAGGACCCAGGAAAACTCTTAGAACTTCCTCTTCCCATCAGAAAGTAAATTGAAAGCCATATCATATCCTTGGAAGGAGGCTGGGAAAGGTGGGGTAGAAATACAAAGTTAACTGCTACCCTCAAAGACTTAAAAGAAGCAGAGGTAGCTCGTTTGACCCATGCAGAAATCACCTGAGTCTCCCAAATGTGTCTTAAACATTCTCACCCAGTTGATGATCACGAAATGAATCTGTTTTTCAAATCAAAGAGGCCCATCCAGACATCATTTCTTTACCGGAGCAAATAAAAACAGTTTTTGGTTTACGTCTATTGATCTCACCAATGCTATTTCAATAAATAAGCTCAGAAGGTTATCATCACTTGGCAGGAGCCTAGTATACTGATCCTGTCTCAGGAGTACTGGAGCTCTTGAACTCTATGCCAATTTGGCCATAGCGTCCTTGATGGTCTCATCATTTCAGAGGGCATCACGCTAGTCGAATATATCGTTTCCTGCTGAGAATACCCAGTAATAGAAAGTAGCAATGACTTTCAATGGGCCTCTCACCTGTCTGAGGTACATAGGGATATCCTTGTCAATATGAAAGACAACTTAATACGCCTTGCATCGGACAGCGGTAAAGAAAAAGTTGTAACACTTGACAAGCCTCATTGGGTTTTGGAAGTAACATATGACACAGATGTGCTCCTTTGATTCACTTACAAGAAAGCCCAGTGGCTGCGAATTTTGAGCGGAACGTGGGATCTGAGAAGGCTAGAAAATGTAAGTTTCGCAGTAGACAGCTCTTTACGACCTAGTGAATCCAGAAGGACTCAAAAATTCCGCAGCAGATTGGAATGCTGTCTAAATCCTATGAAAATTCCAATAAACAAACCACCGTAGAGGCCCCTAGGGTGTTTGAGTGTAAGCACATACTCTTTGACAAGTAATACTTCTCCTTTTGAGAAACAGCTGTTGGCTTGCTCTTGGTTCCTGGTAGGGGTTGAACACCTGTCCTGAGAACTCCATTCATGAACCTCCTATTGCAAATGAGATGTTTGTAATAAAATCGGACATTCCTTGAGACACTCTGTGCCTGCGATGAGCCGGTTAACACAGTGGTGACCCTGAGACTCGATAGAACCTAAGCACGGGCTGCTGCAGAGCCCGCTTTTGATCCTCTGTGTCCCTCTCTCTTTCTCTTCCCCTCCCCCTCTCGCACCCACACGCCCTCTCTCTTTCTCTTGTAGAATACATAAACTTAAAAAAAAAAACGGGCGCCTGGCTGGCTCAGTTGGTTAAAAGTCTGACTTCAGCTCAAGTCGTGATCTCGCGGTTTGTGGGTTTAAGCCCCTCGTCGGACTCTGTGCTGACAGCTCAGAGCCTCTGGAGCCTGCTTCAGATTCTGTGTCTCCCTCTCTCTCTGCCCCTCCCCTGCTTATGCTCTGTCTCGCTCTCCGTCTCAAAAATGAACATTAAAAAAAATTAAAATAAATAAATAAAAATCTGATTCCGTGAAAGCAATTTACATTTAGCACAACCTGGTTTCAAGACAACACAATTTCTGTGTTGCAAAAGAATTTTGACAACTTCCTGCAATGTATTGAAACGAAATTTAACTTTGGGGGAGCAGAACATCGTACTCTAACAAATGCAGTGAGAAGTTGACTATCGTATTTCCTTTAGATACCAGAGGTGACCAGTTATGGGAGTTCTTGAATTCAGTATCCAGAAATCTCCTGTGCATTTGTCTAGATTCCACTGGAGGACTGAGGGTACCGTGCAAGTTGTTGCCTCCAGAAGCCTGAGAGAAGGAGACTGAGCAGGGCAAGGTAAGATATTTCCCTTAAGTGGCTGGTAGCAGCAGCATCAAGGAGGTGAGTGAGTATACATCATGATGGAGGAGGGATACCAACGACAAAGAAAAAGTGATGAATGAAGTCAGATGTTGGGAAAGCAGAAATAAATCTGAAAGTAGAAAGGTTAGGGGGAAAGCTTTCTGCATAGAGTTCACACGGGACGCCCAAGTAGCTGTGTGGCATGGGAACAGCCCAGAAAAAGTTGAGGCCATGTGAGACCAGGTGCCTGGTCAGCAATCTTCGGGGCCAGGGTGGGGAGGCTGAGTTTCAGGTAGCAGCTTATTAGCATGGTAAAGTGTCTCGATTTCAGCCCAGGCATCACTGAGCACCAAGCCTAGTGGACTGTGGAGTTAGGTCCGCTTTCACCTGCGGACGTGCCCACAGCACAGTCACTGGGAGGCGAGCTCTGCCACTGGGGGATGCCTCCCATATCCCTTTCTGGGTCACTGGGCTACCTGTGCCTGTGAAGAAGAAAGGTGATCCCTTCTGCTTCCTCAAATAACATGAGGATTCTCAGCATTTCTTCCGCCTGTATTTGAAGACGGAACTGGGCTGCTAACACATAAAGGGGTTCCCTCCACACCAGACGATTTGTCTTCCTCTGACACATTTGACAGATTAGAAACTGTTCCGTGACATATGACTCCACTGCCTTTACATGGCTGAAATAGCTTCAAAATTCTCAAGAGCAAGGACAGTGGTTCTTATGGGCAATCCTGTTTATCGCGTATCAATACAAAATTCCAACGGCTCACAAGAGAGAAGAAAGGATCCCAAACTTAGACTTGGTAGGCAAGATATGGAGTAACTTGAAAGAAATTGGTGCCGTCGTTTGGAAGGTTCTAAATAACACCGTTTAAATAAAATTCAGGAAGAGACACACTTGGCTGGCTCAGTTGGCAGAATGTGCAATTCTTGACCTCAAGATTGTGTGTGTTCAAGCCCCATGATGGGTGCAGAGATTATTTAAAAAGAAAATTAAAAAAAAATTTTTTTTAACATTTATTTATTTTTGAGACAGAGAGAGACAGAGCATGAACGGGGGAGGGGCAGAGAGAGAGGGAGACACAGAATCGGAAGCAGGCTCCAGGCTCTGAGCCATCAGCCCAGAGCCCGACGCGGGGCTCGAACTCACGGACCGTGAGATCGTGACCTGAGCCGAAGTCGGACGCTTAACTGACTGAGCCACCCAGGCGCCCCAAAAAATAAAATTTTAAAAATCAGGAATAACTTCATACAAATGGTACCATAACTTAAAGCCAAAGTTATTTTTTATACAGTGATTTCTGAATTCCAAAGTGGCTTATGTTTTTCTAGTTGGTCATGGGTTCATAAAGACCTTTAAGTCCCAACAACTTAACGTTTGATAACTTCAAATGCATTATGTATAATTCTATATTTCCGTGATGTGGTTTTATATTTTGTTAACATGTTTTCATTGAACGTTTTCAACCTGCAGTTGACAGTAGCGAGTAGGCCAAAATAAAAATAAAGGAACCGTTTATTGAAATTTCATTACACGAATAAGGAAAGACATTACCAACTTCTAAACCTGACATAAATGGCAAAGGACAAAAACTTTTTTTCAACATAGCCGTAATTGATACCTTATATAGTCAGTGAGTCCATACCTCACTGTTTACTATCAGTAAACAAAAGAGACCCCAATTCTTGCCATCATGGAATTTATGCTATGGTTATCTCTGACTTCTTTCCTCCCTGTATTTCCAGTATTTATTAGCTATCAAGACTTGTCATACTGATTACTGCATGATTTCTTAAGTTTATTCTTTTTTTCCTGCTTCCCTAACCAATGGATTGATTGAGACTTTCATTACTATTTTTTTTTAATTTTTTTTTAACGTTTATTTATTTTTGGGACAGAGAGAGACATAGCATGAATGGGGGAGGGACAGAGAGAGCCCAGAGCCCAGAGCCCGACGCGGGGCTTGAACTCAACGGACCGCGAGATCGTGACCTGAGCTGAAGTCGGACACTCAACCGACTGAGCCACCCAGGCGCCCCCTTTCATTACTATTTTTAATGTTTATTTATTTATGACCAGGTAATCCATGCACATTCATTATTTTAAAATATTATTAAATACTAAATATGAAAAAGTATTCAAGCAGTGAAAACTATCCCACACCTGTCTCTCTTCCCAAAAGGCAAGCTCCCTTTCCAGTTTTTTGTATCACTGGACAGATTTTTCAACACCTAGGTAAGTGTTTATTTGTATTTTATGTACATAACATAATATATACTCTATTTTATAGAATAAATGTATACTCCATATATATTTTGTTGTATGTTAGTTTTTGAAATTAATATATTTGGAAGATCTTTCTGTATTAACACATACTAGCCTCATTTTTTTAATTGCATGATAAAAATGGATGTATACCAACCCACAATTTGCTTAAATGGTCCACTATCATATTAGGCAGGACAGCCTGGGTTATATTACAGAAGCAAATAGTCCTACAAATCTCAGTTGTTTATTTCTTGCTTACAAAATGTCTGTTGAGGTTCTGGGCAACCGTCCAGGGCAAATGCCTTTCCATATGGCTACTCAGTGATCATTTGTTAGCGGTCCCACCGTCCTATAGCTGTACCATCTGGCACAAGTGGCCTCCTTACTGGATGCAGCAGAAGAAGAAAGTTTTGGCTCAGAAGTAAACCTACATTGCTTCAGCCTAGGAGAGATGCACACACCCTTGATGTGACCAATTTGCCAGAACTCGTCCCATGGCCTCTCATAACTGCAGTGAGAGTAGGGAAGTAAAATCCTCCCATGTACCCAAAGGAGAGGAGAACTGACCATGCAATTAACCAGAAGTCCTCTGAAAAGCTATATTTGACAGCCATGTTATTGGTCTGAACTCTCTCAAGGAGGTGCCTCACATACCTTCCGTGTTTAATAAATATATGGTAGGTAGCCAGCTTTAATGGCGTCTTCATAACCATTGATGGCATAGCCAGTCAGTGAACTGCATTTTGCAAGTATAAGATGGGTTGGTCAAACAGCACCATCACAAGGTAGATCTGAATTATCGCTACATTTTCAGGAAAGGCAATGTTTGAGGATGGCAAATGTTTGAGGAATTATGTTCATACTCATTTGGTTCATAAATGAGTACATTGTATAACCTTCTGGAGATTCACAGCAACAAGAAAGATAAATGAGTATACCTATGTTTGTAACAGCATCATTCACAATAGGCAAAGAGTGGAAGCAACATAAGTGTCCACCCACAGATGAATGGATAAACAAGACATGGTCTATACCCTACCATAGGGTATTATTCAGCCTTAAAAGGGGAGGAAATTCTGACCCGCATTACAACATGGAAGAACCTTGGATAGACTCAGGGATGAACACGGATAGGACATTATGCTAACTGAAATAAGCCAGTCCCGTAAAGGGAACTCCTGTATGATCTAGGAAGCACCTCGAGTAGTCAAATTCAAACAGACAGAAAGTGAGCTATTGACTGCCAGGGGCTGGGGAAAGGGGGTGGGGACAGGTCAAGGGAACTGGGAGTTCGTGTTTAATAGGTCCAGAGATGCAGTTTTGCAAGATGAAAAGAGTTTTGGAGGTGGACCTTTGTGCAACGGTGTGAACGTACCTAAAGCCACTGAATCGCACCCTTTAAAATGGTCAAGATGGTAAATGTTATGTTATCCTGATAAAAAAAAAAAAAAGAACGACAAATGAGAAAACATCTTTAAAAACTGGCTGCAAAAATTTGGGAGCAAACTCTAAATAGCTCTGGTTCCTTAGAGAAACTTAGGAAGCCGTTGACACGAGAGCAGTGAATGAGCCAGCTGGAAAGAGATTGTGGTCAGAGAAGAAGAAATACGAGTTGATGATTTGGAACGTAAAAGAGTCTCAGGTGGGGGCGGGGGCGTCTAGGAACTGGCCATAGGAGCAGGTGGGTGAGGTGGAGTAAAGGAAAAACGAATGGAACATTTGCATGTCAAAGAACAAAGAAGCCAGAATGTTAGACAGGATATCTATACGGATGTTGAAATCACCCATGACGATGGCAGTCTGAAATAAAGAGGAAGGCTGTGAACAAGGGGTCAAATTCCATGAATGAGCAAATAGTTAAGAGAGGTTCTCTTATTTGATCAACATTCCTAGACTATATTTAATCTCTGGATATCCAGCTTACACCCAGTGAGCTCATAGAAGGTGGCTTGTATAAATGAGAATGACAGTTGGCTAGCTGAGAGGAGAAATGCAGGCATTCCACGGACTTCCCCAGTCTGCAAGAACAGCACATTCCTGCCCTTTACAAAATCCGTACGGGAAAGCACATTACAAACAGAAGCTATTTCGTGAACACAGAATGAGAGACACACAGAGAGAGAGCAGTGGTAGTTGAGAGGGGTGGAGGGACAAGTGTAACGTCTAAATGCTTTAGACCCTATGATAACCTGACTTATCAGCCTCTGAGCTATGGTCACCTGCCACAAGGATTGGGTCGAGCAGTTACAGGGCCTGAGGATCCCCTCCCCACTGGATGTGCTGAGAGGGTATTGCTAAGTTTTTTTCTCCGACCTCTCCCTTTTTCTAAGGAGTCAGCATGAACTTTTGTTGACTCATTTCTTCCTTTAGAAAACCAATTGCATTGGGGCGCCTGGGTGGCTGAGTTGGTTGAGCATCCGACTTTGACTCAGGTCACTTCGGGTTTGTGGGTTCCATACCGGCATCAGGCTCTGTGCTGACAGCTCAGAGCCTGGAGCCTGCTTCGGATTCGGTGTCTTCCTCTCTCTCTCTGGCCCTCCTCCGCTCGTGCTCTGTCTCTCTCTGTCTCTCAAAAAATCAAACCTTAAAAAAAGTTAAAAAAGAAAGCAGAAAAAAAACAATTGCAGTATGATTAAGGAGACATTCTGTCTCTGGCAGTAAGGTGGGCATTTGCTATGGACTGAATTGTGTCTCCCCCCAAAAGTATATGCTGTAGTCCTAAGCTGCTTTGTGATGGTATTCAGAGGGGTGTCTCCAGGATGTGATTTATACCCTTAGGCAAGGAGAAAGGCACAGGAGATCTTTCTCTGAGTGCGCACACCCAGGAAAGGCCATATGAGGACAAAAGTAGGAAGAGAGCCCTCATCAAGAATTCGACTGCTTTCAGACTTCTGTCCTCAGAACTGGGAGAAAGAAATGTTTGTTGTTTAAGCACCTAGTCTGTGGTATTTGTTGTGGCCGCCGGAATTATCTGACACAGGATTTTTCTGATATCATTCATTGGTCTTGGTTTTAGTAAACTCTAAGAACAACGTCTTTGCCTTACTTTACAGCAGCGTTATTATTTTGTCACGTTCAGCTTCTTAAAGTTTCTGATGTTCAGACTGTTTTGTTGGCCCTATAATTATTTATCTTAATTATTCTTTCATTAATCCATTCATTTCATTGAGCGGTCCAAGTAGAAAGCACTTTCATCATCACTTTCTGCATTAAGATTCCAAGAATCTGAACGTGAGCTGTGTCCATCGTGGAGAGACCCGAATCCCTAAAAGAATGGTCTCTGATCTGGACCCAGGTCCACTCTGCGGGAAATCGTTTCTTAGGCTTTACTCTGGGGGAGGGTGCCGCCAATTAGATTTTATGTGGGTATTCGTCCAATTTTGAAAGGCCATTTTTACTTACTGCATCTTACTCTTTGTTGAGAGGTGATTTAACACTTTCAAGTCTCTAGAGAACCATTCAAGAGGTTATCACATTAAGAAGAAAGTAGTCCGTAGTATCCCAAGTATGAAATGGCTTTTCATTTACCTATCTCAGCTCCAAAGTTTCAATTTATTTTCCCTTTTAAAATGGATAGCCCTTGGGGCGCCTGGGTGGCTCAGTCGGTTAAGCGGCCGACTTCGGCTCAGGTCATGATCTCGTGGTCCGTGAGTTCCAGCCCCGCGTCGGGCTCTGTGCTGACGGCTCAGAGCCTGGAGCCTGTTTCCGATTCTATGTCTCCCTCTCTCTCTGCCCCTCCCCCGTTCATGCTCTGTCTCTCTCTGTCCCAAAAATAAATAAAAAACGTTGAAAAAATAAATAAATAAATAAATAAAATGGATAGCCCATTAAACATGTAGATGGGTGGCAATGTTGATATGTATGTATTATGCCAAATTGCTTAGATTTGGATTTTTAAGCTTAAAAGCAACATTTTCCTTGTAAGAACAATCTCTATCAGTTACCAAATCGTTAGAAAATACAAGAGAGTAGAAACCAGCAAAATAAACCAGGCAACGGTCATAATCCCATGCTTAGTCACATTTAACATTTGCTTGCATATCTTTCCAAAATAATTTTTTATCTTTCTCTGGTTGTGTCTCTTTTCAGACATTTATTTGGTGTCGTAAATGCAATCGTACACACCATATTTGGTAACTTGTTTCCTGCCTGTATTGTGAACACCTTTCTATGTTGATACATAAAGAGCCATATCTCTGGGTAACAGCTCTATGGCATCTCCTTGTACACATATGCCACACTTTAATTATTATTCAGAAAATTGACATGTAGGTGGTTTCCAAATTTTTCACTCTTATAAATAACTCTCCTGTGAACATCTTCCTACCTATACTTTTTGCAATCCACCTTTTTTTAAGTTTATTTTCATTTATTTTTGAGAGAGAGAGAGAGAGAGCAAGCAGGGGGAGGGATAGAGAAAGAGGACGACAGAATCCCAAGCAGGATCCACAGTGCCAGCACAGAGCCCAACACGGGGCTTGAATTCACCAACCTTGAGATCATGACCTGAGCTGAAATCAAGAGTTGGATTTTTAATCGACTGAGCCACCCAGGCACCCCTGCAATTCATTCTTTGGGGTAAATTTGGAGAAATGGAATTTTTCCCAAGAAAATAGTTTCTCTGCTTATTGTCATCTGTACAAAGTTCGTTCTGTTTCACTATCTGACTCCAAGTATGTGAGAGTGCAGAATTTTCCGTACCGTCACCAATATGAGGCATTGTTACTCTCTTTGTTCCCCCCTGCCAATTGACAGACAAAAATGGGTAATAACTTTGAACTTCTACTTGAATGTAGATTTGCCATTCTGGGAAACCTTACGAAAAAATAAGCCACGAAATGGAGACTGAGTTTAGTCGCCTCTGGATATTGGTCAGTTTCGCCATTTTATTCCTTGCCCTGCATGTCCCTATTTTTGTTCCCTGCTTCATTAAGGGAGAAAAAAAATATCATCTCTAAGATGGAAACAGAGCAACAGCCCTTTTATTTCCAAAGTTAGTACCACCAACTCACACCTAAGTTTGAAACCTTGGAGTTTCCCTCAGACACAGTGTCTCACTCCGTAAAATAGACCTTCCTCTTGAAATGTGTCTTGCGTCTAAACTTCCATCACCATAGCTGATGACATCTTTATTTTACCCATTTCCCCAGGCCAAGTTGACATACCGCACTGTCTCTAACTCCTTACCCAATCTTTTCCTCATACTAAACTATGTAAGTTATTACATGTGCCATATTGTGACATGTGTCCTTCCTGGTATAAGGAGGGATCTTTTCGGGGCGCCTGGGTGGCGCAGTCGGTTAAGTGTCCGACTTCAGCCGGGTCACGATCTCGCGGTCCGTGAGTTCGAGCCCCGCGTCAGGCTCTGGGCTGATGGCTCGGAGCCTGGAGCCTGTTCCCGATTCTGTGTCTCCCTCTCTCTCTGCCCCTCCCCCGTTCATGCTCTGTCTCTCTCTGTCCCAAAAATAAATAAACGTTGAAAAAAAATTTTTTTAAAGAAGGGATCTTTTCAAGTGTATATATACTTACAGGGTAAGCTCCTTACCTCCACTCTTGCCCTTTCTACAATATCCATCCCCAAATGTGTTCCATGTGGAAGCAAACCGCCCTATAGTTTCACATTTTCTCCTCATTACAATCCAGTCAGGCTCCACCTACCCCCACCCCCCAATTTTGAGCAATCTCTTTCAAAGGCCAGAATTATGTGTTTCATTTGTTAAAAATAAGACTAAATTCAATTATATACTCCCCCTGACCAAAACGCCCCTCTGTTGTTAGAAAAATGGCCAAAATCTTTAGCGTGAATGACAAGGACCTATCTGTCCTCAATCTCACCTTATACTTATTTCTCTGTATTCCTGATACATCAACCGTTTCTTATTTCCTTGGACATAGCATGCTCCTATCCATTCTCTTGACTGAAACTCCCTCTCTCTCTCTCTCTCTCTCTCTCTCTCTCCATATATATATATATATATATATATATATATACCTTAGCCTGTACAACTCCTACTTCTCATGAAGTCTTATTTTAAATATAGTTCAGGTCCTCCTGATATATGACCCTGTTTTCACAACAACACCTGTCACAAATGTATTTAATTAATTATTAGGATAGTTGTTTAATGGATCTCTTCTCCACCAAACTATAAGGTCCAGGAGGTAAGAGAGTGCATCTATCTTCTTCGCCTTTGTATTCCCAGCACCTAGCACAGTGACTGGCCCATAGAAGACATTCAATAAATGTGTGTGAAAAGGACGACAGTAAGATGGAAGGAAGAAAGGGTGGAGGTAGATGTCTTAAAGTGACATCTGAAAATGACAAGTTGAGGAAATTGCTTTTGTGATTATGCTCTTCTCTGTGAAGTAGGAAATGAAAACATCTGCAGGTAACTGAGAATTTGGAAGTGGGGTACCTGGGTGGCTCACTCTGTTAAGTGTCTGTCTCTTGATCCCAGCCCAGGTCTTGATCTCAGGATCGTGAGTTCAAGCCCCACATTGGGTTCTGTGCTGGGTGTGGAGCCTACTTAAAGTGAAAGAATTTAGAAGTAGACGAGAGGGTGTCAGAGCTTTAAGGATAATGAGAAATATTTTGGAATAACATGGTGAAGAACTTGAGAGTTGGCTAAGTAACATAAATATCTTTCCAGGCCTTGGGAGATTTGAAGTTCACAGTCACGACTTTGGGCAATATTAACCTGTCTAGTGTACCATTTTCTCCACCATCGTGTTGGAGCCTGAATGAGCTTGGCGAGGAGGCAGAAGAGAAGAACAATCGAGTGAAGGAAGTTTGGGGTGTTGGGAGGAAAATGCTGAAGTGTTGAATTATAGTAACTACACTCGATAAGAAAGAAAGTAAAGTCAAACGGTTGATTGTCAGAGAAAGATAAAAGGTCAAAGGACTGGAGATCTAATAAGGCTTTAGAAAAATTGTGGTAGGAATATAGTTCAAGAAGAAACTGGAGAAAGAGGAAGTTTTGGACCTAGCACAGAATACTTAAATTAGTCATTCTGATGGTGGAGTGTTTTCAGTTCATTAAAAGTTGCAAGGAATGACCACAGAAGTGGGTGGTGAAGGTTCTGTGAATAAGTCATAGAAGATGTGGGAGGCAGGTGACGGGCCATCCAGGATACTGAGTCACCTATGATGAAAACGTAGCTCACAGTGGAGAGTAAGAGTGAACTAGGTGCCAAACATTTCACAGGATGGAGGGGAAAGGACCAGGATGTTGGAAATACGGTTCTGGAGCTTCCTAAAATTGAATCTATGAAAGCATATGAAATTGCCTGAGGGGAGTTCAGAGAGTCAGAAAATGAAATATCAATACTTACAAAGCAAGGGAAGGAAGCCCAATACATCGAAAGGATGGAACATCATGGTCAGAGAGGGAAGACAAAAACCAATACAAAGTGTTGAAGGTAAAGGAAGTCACAGCAATTGGGATGTGCCTTGCATATATTAAAAATGAAAAAAAAAAAGACGTCAATGAAATCAATGGTTGAAAAGAGATAACGATTATATTTGGTGATTAATGAGTTGTTGGTACTCATGGGGAGGTATACAGTGAGTACAGGCATCAAATCCAATATTTTCATTTTAGATACTGTTTCCGATTTTCAGAGAAATATCATTATTAGGCATCCGATGAGAGGTTCTATCAGGTTTTTTTCTACATTAAAGCACCTGTCACCATTATAATTATACATTGGTTTTACAGTTTCTTGGAAAACTCCATCTGCTCTGGATAGGCTAGTGATTTTTTCTGTCCCAGTCCTCCTACCCTCCTTTTTGTTATAGCCTAGCCTAGTCTCATGAGAGCACTGTAATTCAACTGCTTTCCTTTGAGAAATTGTCACAAATTAAAAAGATGCGGTCCTATAAATTTGGAAAAGCCACTGTAGCATTATTAATATTTAGATAAATGTCTTTTGCTGGGTATCTATGCTTGGCTCTATTGATTTCTTGCCGTGTGAGTGTGATCTGGCTTAGAACATGTACTATGTGGTGAAGTATTTACTCGAAGATTTATGAAGTATATATATATTTTTTATACTAGAAGCAGAGGAAGGTATCAACCATTGTATCACCTGAGATCATCTTTTAAATAGTGTATTAAGGATTTTTACTTGAAAACGCATGCCATCTGGACTATTTAGTACTATGTTTTTGGAGGCAAAAATACATACATAAGAGCACATAGAAGACAGTCATATTTCAACAGCCAATATCTATTGGGCACCTGCTATGAGCACGCCCTGTACTAGGTGCTCTGGCTGGGACAGGGCCTAGGGCAGAGACAATGCTGCTTCCAGAAGATTGCAGCCTTCAGGGAAAAGCAAACATTAAACAAATACAAACGTGATGACACAATCCACCATGTTAGTAGAGGTTTTTTTTCTGAAAATCAAGAAAGATTAGAAACGATGATATATTTGTTCCCTTTTTTTTTCTTTCAAATTTTGTATTTAGAACAAGACTTTCATTACCGGAAAAGATACAAAGTTCACTGAGTGAAAAAAAGGCAAAGAAAGAAACATTTGGGTTCTGCTTCATCTCTTATCAACAACGCCAGAAATCTAAAGCTTATTTTAAAACACATTAAAATCTAAACTAAGACACACTGCATGTTTTTTTTTTCCTGGATTAGTCAATGACAGATGCTGATTTTTTTTTTCTAATCCTGAATATATATATTTTCTTTAATTTTGGAGAGAGAGAGAGAGCGAGCATGAGCAGGGGAGAGGGGCAGAGAGAGAGAGAGAATCTTAGGCAGGCTTCACACTCTGCTCAGAGCCCAACACGGGGCTTGATCCCACAACCCTGGGATCACGACCTGAGTAGAAATCGAGAGTCGAATGCTCAACCAACTGAGCCACCCAGGCATCCCCACCCCCCCCGCCTTTTTTCTAATCCTAAATATTCTAAGAGCACTTGGGTTAAAGAAAAGATTCATGGTCGGCCATGAAAAAAGAAAAGCATTCAAAGACAAGTTTCATGCTCTGCTTATGTAGAATTATGAACACTTTGTACCTCAGTTTCTCCAAAAGAAGAAGGCAGAGACTGGGAATGACCACAGAGCCATATACAAGTAGATCAGGAATCTGTTTGAAATTACTGCAAGCTGTGCTCACATGTTTTGCCAGTAAACGACACCATTAAATGGCAGTTGGTGAAAAATTCAGTATCACTCTCTTTCTGTTGATAACTGTAGATAAATAACTTTCATAACTATGTATTATACATTTTTCTCTCTGAATTTTGAAATGAGCCACTTAACATTCCCATACAGAAAACAAAAGCATCTAAATGAGAACCAGGAAAATACCTGGAATGTTTAACAACTTTGTGCATGCAGGGCCCTCTAGTAAGCAAAAGAAACTAAGGACAGTTAGTGGTTAAAAATATGCCCATCTAGATTACCTATATCACACGCACATTACATTTCAAAAGGATTAAAGTTTAAATGTACTCAACACTAAAAATATACCGCCCATAATTTAATATTCCTGACCTTGTAGGCTCTTCAAGTCCATCATTATGAACATCATTTACTGTAGATATTTGAAAGTGTCCGGTGATAGAAAGCTGGGTAGACACACTACTGTGATAAATATAAATCAGGGTGATTCCTCATTTTTCAAAAGAGGATGAGTTATCACTTTGGCCTAGTAACTGGTATACTATGTGCACTAGTTGGCTTTTATAGCTATAAAAGGAATTCTTAGGGATGTGTGCATAAGAATATATAATGTTACATTTGAGCTTCCTTTAAGCCGAATTGCAAAATTAAAATATGCTGAATCAAAATACTGCTAAAAATAAAGCTTAGTAGACAGCATATTTATTTGGTTTTTAGAAAGATATCAGCGATGAATGAAGTTTGGGGAAAACAGCAAGTGTTTTGACAAAAAAATGCGACAGGGATTATGGCCGTCACGGTTCTGGCAACCTGTTAATGTCAACGATGCACTTAAGAAACGCTGTGCAAGAAGGCTAATAAATCAGAGCCAGCCATCATTAATAATCCATGACAGACAGGGAAAGGGAAAGAAAAGAAAGAGAGGGAAACGTAGGAGCAAACATTCAGTAACAAGATACTCAGTAAAGCACAAAATGTACTATAATTAGGGGGCACCTGGGTGGTTCAGTCATTTGGGTGTCCGACTTTAGCTCAGGTCATGATGTCATGGCTCACGGGTTCGAGCCCCACATCAGGCTCTGTGCAGAGCCTGGAGCCTGCTTCGGATTCTGTGTCTCCCTCTCTCTCTCTCTCTCTCCCCTCCTCCACTCATGCTCTGTCTCTCTCTGTCGCAAAAATAAAAAAACATTAAAAAAAAAAGTACTATAATTAGAATTATTTATATTACCAGAAGACCCAGGAAAGGCTTTCTAGTCAATACTTCAACAAATAATTGGGGGAGTTAATAAGCATATTGTCAGATTATGAGTTTTTCACTTGTCCTATTACATTTTAAGTGTGTGTGTGTGTGTGTGTGTGTGTGCATGTGTGTGTACATGTGCCATTTAAAAGTACATGGTATCTTGGGGCACCTGGGTGGCTCAATGGGTTAAGTGTCTGACTCTTGATCTCTGCTTGGGTCATGATCTCCTGGTTCATGAGTTCAAGCCCCGCATCAGGCTCTGTGCATACCGCACGGGTTCTGCCCATCCCCTGCTCACCTGTGCACATGCACTCTCTCTTGCACTCTCTCTCTCAAAATAAATAAATAGACTTAAAAAAAATTTTTTTTAATGAAGGCACGTAGTATCCGACTGAGGATATACCATGTGGTCAAGTTTTTCTTTCCTTCAGGTTCCTAAATAGATTAGAATTCCACACAAAAAGCAGCTAATATATTGCCATCTGGGCTGTATTGGAAATTCATCAAAAAACCATTTCTCCCTAGTGACATATGATAATAACCATACTTTCAGGTTACTCATATACAAAGAACTGAAAACTTCTCCAATATCCATGGGATGTTTCCAGTCAATGTTATTATCCTTATCTTATCAATGATACAGAGTTCATAGTGAGAAGTGCACCCTCCTAAGTTTTAAGCACTGAACAGGCTATTAATCTGGCCATTACAATATGGTGTGCTAAGTGGAATGATAAGGAAAGTAGACGTGGTATCATCAAGGCAATGACTTTGGAGGTCAAGGAAAGCCTCCTGCAGGAAATATGTAATATGAGGCATAAAGAATAAGAGGTAGACAGACAAAGATAGAGGAGGAGTAGAGTAGAGAGTAGAATTCAAGGGGAAGGAATGTCCCATGCAAACCCTAAAACTGAGAGAGAACATGGTCATCCGGAATATGGGAAGCAATTTCATTTACATTGAGTGTAGATTTTGAGGTGTGAAATGATGATAGATAAGCCTGGAGACCCAATTAATCATAGAGGTATGAGGTCCATGGAGGGCCAGGATCTCTAGCAAGGGAAAATGGCATGACCAAGTCTGTGGCAATTGTAGTGATCCACACAAGGGTTGATGAAGATTTTCAGCAGTGGTTGTACCTGCATTAGATGACGGTGGGATAGACTTGTTGAAGGGGATGGAAAGCTGTAGGAGGCAAAATTAACAATTTCTACTGTTGAATTACAAGTTCCTGAAGGAATTTCTGGTTTTCACTTGACCCCATACCGTGTAGCACCGAATAAATAAATATGCAGCAAAAATTTGTTGAGTAGATGAATGAATGAAACAAATTCAGTTTTCTTTTCCTTTGCAACCTAACTTGGTAGAAGAATTCTTACCTTTATTATATTGAATTTTAACCATTGGCCCTGCCTGAAGTGTTTTGGTTAATTCAAGCTCTCTCCACTTGTGGAAGAGAAATTACTATTATCCAAATTTTAATGTGAAAAATTTCAAAAATGTAGAAAAGTAGAAAGAATGCTACAATGAATAACTACTCAATACCTTGTTAACGATTTCATGATTTCTTGGGTTTGTGCGTGTGTGTGCACGCGTGTGGGTGTAGCACTTGAAAGTTGCAGATGTCACACTTCACGTCTAAATATTTCAGCTGTAACTTCTAAAATAAGGATGTTTTCATGTAAAACTATGATAGCATATTGCCCCTAAGAAAATTAACACTAATTCCCTAATATAACCATTTTCAAATTTCTCCAATCACCCTAAATATATCTTTTATCTATTTTGTTCAAATCAGGATCCAATCCAAGTTCACAGCTAAAGTGTGAACTACTTGGTTGTTAAGTATCTGGAAATGAGAGTTTTCTGAGCAAAGAATGAAAGTGATTGAATTACTTAACCTGAGGCAAAAGTGCTGAGAATAACTTAATACTCAACAGAAAACATTGGGCAACCAGGTTTGTTTCCTAATATGACGTACTTTCCTTTTTCTTAACCAGTGACTTCAGTTGGCAAGTGCATTGTGCTTATGAGTCCTGGGTCAAGGGCTCACTCTCTATATGGGTCTTCTCTCACTCCACGGAGAATGACCTCTGTCTATGTGATCATACATTGTGCTCCATGCCCTCGGTAATCACTTGATAAAAGACTGGACTTTGTCACCAGCAGGAACTGAATGAGTGTATGTAGACGGTCAGGTGAAAATCTATTACTCCTTTAGGGGGAGAAAAACCACTCAAAAGTAATAAATTATTCATTTGGTGGGTCGTCTTCATAGACGAAAGAGCCCATTGGTTTAAGGGGCTGATATCATGGTGCGCTGTGCGTGGTGCACCCAGATGAGTTTGGGTCTGGAGACAAAGGGTACACTGAGATAAATGCCAGGTAAATTTGGACATTAGTCTCTACCATTGCACCTGCCAAATCATCAAAGCTTAGAATATATTAACTGCAGATATGTGAGCCGACTTTCAAGGACTAAGATTTTTGTCTTCCTTTCACATTCCTTTTGCCCTCCCTTCCCTTCCTTTTTGATGGAAATACCAGTAGGAATTTGACAGTGATGGGCAGCCCAGGGGCACCATAACAAAATTCGCAGGCCTGGTGCAGTGTCTCTGTCTCTCTGTCTCTGTGATCAAAGTAATCACAATTTGTATCCTTTACACATATTCAGAGGAACGACGGCGTCCAGGGTGGTGGCTGTCTCTTCTAAAATTATGAAACTTCAGACAGTTCAGTCATTTACCGGAGTCTAAGTGGATGTTGGCTTAGAAAGTCCCGGCGAGTTGTACTCGAGGATGAAGGAACAACAGTGGTTTCTGAATGACTGGGGTAGCTCCTTGACGGGCGTTCTTCCCTTTACAACTTATAAATAATATATTCTTGACTCCATCATAAAATCTCATTTTACGTTAAGACAAACACTCTGACTTTTCCATGCAGGCTATTTTTGAAATATAAATGTTCGCAAGGTGATGTTAGTGGGGAAGTCCCTGATGGTGATGGGGCCCTAGTAGCGATTTGAAAAGCTGCGCGAGAATGATAGTCCTTTTCGATTGTACATGTCAATTTGGGGCTTGAGGCTTCCACTGCTACTTGTACAGCCTGGCCTTGCTGGTAAGCAGGTGTCTCTACTCTTTAATATCTTCCCCTAGCCTTTATTTCGGGCAAGCTGCCTTGTTTCCAATTTCTCCGTGCCAAGCTAATCCATCCCCTTAGCTGACACTACACTTGAAAGGCAGAGTTAGAGGCTTAGGGAATCTCTCGGCAGATATTAGGGCAACGCTATATAAAGCCTTCTTTCAACATTCCCCAGATCACCGGGGGAATGCACGTTATTGAAATGCACGTTATTGAAAATAACACGTTATTGAAATACACGTTATTGAAAATGCACGTTATTGAAATACAGCGATAAATGGAGTTCCGGACCCCGGTTATTAGTAATGCTTCAGGACACTGCCATTTTCTATGAAAGCTGAGTCAGATAAAACTCACAAAACTGGAAACACCACCCGGGGGGGGTGGGGACAGCAACTGAAGGTTAGATACGCTTCAGGATACATTAGCAACTGCAATCATAAATTGTATGGCAGTGTGTTCATGGTGGAAAGGATTAATGGTGGGAGCAGGAATTCCTAATCACCAGTGTGTGGCCGATGAGTGAGGGATGAAGAGAAGGTAGCCTTGGGGTTACTGTGTACAGCCCGCAGTCAAGTGGGCCCCTCACTAAGCTTGTCCATCAGGAATGCTCTGCGGAAAAATATAGTTTGCCACTCTCTACTACCGTGAAAGCCTTCGTATTTTTTCCCAGAGCTTTATACATAACAAAATTCCCTTTCGGTCTGCCATTTTGAATCTCAAAGAGAAACTGGTCCTCAAAACATGAAATCAGTTGATTGTTTCAAACGATATAACGTTGAACTGAGAACATTATTAATGGTTGCTATTATGGAGAAATTTAGTACTTTTGATGGAAGGCCACACTTTTTTTCTCTTACCCCTAGTCACTTGAATTTCCTCTCTGAGGGGTTCTAGTTGATGACAAGAAAAGAAAGAAGTCCAAAAAAACCCCCCAAATCACCGGAAGCACGTAAACAGTGTTGACAGTGGTAAGCTAGCCAGGAAATGATGGAAAGAGAGTAGAATAATAGTGAACTCAAGGGACTGGGAAGGCCAACCTTTCTCCCTTTGACTCATTCTGCCTTTGGAAAGTAGAAACTTTACACACTGAAGATGGGATGTGTATCTGATGAGAGAAAGTTCTACTTGACCATTAGGAATGCTAAGGACGTCTTTTGGATGTAGTTGCTTGTTTGGTTGGTTTGGAGTTCTGGTCTTTGACAGTTTAGCCTGTGACGGGTTAAGACCATTTTTTTTTTTTAACCTTTTAATCGAGTCTACAATGTGTGTGTGTGTGTGTGTGTGTTGAGAACACTTAAGGTGAGATCAGCTCTCTTCACAAATCTTGAAGTACACAATACATGTTGTTAAGCACAGGCACTATGTTTCACAGCTGGTCTCAGGAACTTATTCATTTACCTTAACTGAAACTTTATATCCCTTGAACAATAGCTCCTCCTTTCCCCTGCCCTCCTGCCTGTAGCCACCACTTTTAAGGTTTCTGCTTCTATGAGTTTGACTATTTCAGATACCTCCTGTAAGTGAAATCAGACAGTGTTTGTCCTTCTGTGACTGCCTCATTTCATTTCACATAAGGTCCTCCAGGCTTGTCTACGCTGTCACAAATAGCAAGATTTCCTCCTTTTTTTAAGGCTGAATAATATTCCATTGTATGTATATATCACATTTCTTTGTCTATTCATCTGTCGAAAACAGTATGGTATTGGCATAAAGACAGTCCAGTGAACAGAGAACCCAGAAATAAACCCACACATGTACAGGCAGCTGATCTTTGGCAAGGGTTCCAAGAACATACAATGGGCTACTTTCTGTTGAAGTTTTACTCCAGGCTTCAGTGGCTGAGGCAAAAGTGAATTTACGTTTCTTTCTGGCTTCCCGTGGTAGGCAAAAGAGGAAGTGATTCAGGGGGCCAGAAAAATGGCCTGGGGTTAGAATCTGCGTTAAGTGTGAGCCCCAGCTTAGAGGACCTTGATCAGGGGCAAGGATCAGAGATACGTATCAGTAAGTTCACAGTGTATTAACCCATTACAATATGCTCGATGCCAAATTTTTGAGTCCAAGTGCCTCACCTGTAAAATAATGAGAGCATTATATCCTACTTTCCAGAGTTTTTTTTTTATGTTTGTTTATTTTTATTTTTATTTTTTTAATTTTTTTTTCAACGTTTATTTATTTTTGGGACAGAGAGAGACAGAGCATGAACGGGGGAGGGGCTGAGAGAGAGGGAGACACAGAATCTGAAACAGGCTCCAGGCTCTGAGCCATCAGCCCAGAGCCCGACGCGGGGCTCGAACTCACGGACCGCGAGATCGTGACCTGGCTGAAGTCGGACGCTTAACCGACTGCGCCACCCAGACGCCCCATGTTTATTTGTTTATTTTAAGAGAGACAGACACAATGCAATTGGGGGATGGGCAGAGAGAGGGGGACAGAGAGAATCCCAAGCAGGCTCTGCACTGTCAGCACTGAGCCTGATGTGGGGCTGGAACCCATGGAGCCTCCAGATCATGACCTGAGTAGAAACCAAGAGTCAGACACATAACTGACAGTCACCCAGGCACCACCACCCCCCCCCGCCCCCCGCAGAGTTGTTTCGAAATGAAGTAAGACTATGTACACGTAAGTTCCTAGAAAAATATAAAAATCTTTTGTTTTTAATAAGCAGTATTGAAATATATTTTACATTTATATGCTCTAGTTTTCCATTAATGTTATTAACTAATGGTCTTGATTATCTGAGTAAAATAAGATTCTATATTAGTAGCAAAAGCAGAGATTTTCAAATATATTTTAGAAAGTGAAGGTCTTTCAACATTACGACTCCCTGCACTCCTGTTCAAGCCAGGTGACTTTCTATTTATGTATTTTTTATTCTTTCTTAAATCGTGAGAGACATGAGTCCAGGGAGTATTGGATTTATCTTTATTGTCAAGTTTCTGTCACTGAATAGAAGTATGTGACACAGGTAAATCACTATGCAACCACTCAGGGATTCATTAATAGACACTAAGGTGAATATGTGAAGAGAATACGATAGAATATTCATCAAATGAAAAGTGTACATACTTTTTTAAATGTTTATTTTATTTTTGAGAGAGAGAGAGAAGGCGCACATGCAGGGGAGGGGCAGAGAGTGGAAGACAGAGGATTTGAAGGGGCTCTGGGCTGACGGCACAGAGCCCGATGCAGGGCTCGAACTCATGAACTGTGAGATCATGACATGAGCCGAAGTTGATCACTCAACCAACTGAGCCACCCAGGTGCCCGGAAAAGTATACATTCTTAAATAATTTGGGGGAGGACGAAAGTTTTGGATTATTAAATTAGTCAATTCAATTAAAATGTTCAATTTTGGTTTAAGGTACTTTGAGGAATATAAATTTTTTTTCAGTTTATTTATGTTTGAGAGAGACAGAGACAGTGTGACCAGGGGAGGGGCAGAGAGAGAAAGGGACAGAGAGAATCCCAAGCAGGCTCTGCCCTGTCAGTGCAAAGCCCGATGCGGGGCTTGAACTCATGAGACAGTGAAACCATGACCTGAGCTGAAACTAAGAGTCGGGTCCTTAACCAACTGAGGTGCCCCGAACATCAATTCTTTTAAGTTACTAGCATGCCTTTAGTTACACTAAAAGTCTCATTTGCTAATGGCACCCTAATAATCTTTAAGCATTAATGAAAACTGCCTAATTTATGCCTGAGCTAATTCATCCGACACAGTACTGCCCAGAGTCCAGGCACGAGGAGAAGGGTAGATAGCATCTGCCCAGTGCCCGAGGAGGCAGGATAGCGAAAAACACCTCTGACAGGGAAGGGAGGTGGGTTTTACTCCTGACTCTGCCACCAGCCAGCTGTGTGACCTTGGCCCATCAAGGCTTATTCCCTAACCTTGAAACCAGCGTTGGCTATCAACCAAGAAAAACAAAGGCGTAGTATACATGGATGGCCTGCCCGCGTCTTCTGAACAAATTCTAAGATTTTATCACGCCAGCCGAAAAGTACAAAACCTCCCCCAGAAAATGTATTTTGCTTTTGTTTCTGTCGTTCCTGTTATGGTGGGACCCTGGAGCTTGCCCATTTAGTCTGCCTAAAGTGTGGAGAATTCCCAGAACTCCCTAATGCGTCTTCCACACTACAGGTCTGTGATCCAAGGCAACCGGTGGATGTTTGTGTGGAAGGAGACAAAGCTGGCCATGAGCCAGAACTGGTTCCAGTTATCAAGCCAGAGCCTGCCCCTCAAAATAACGAGCTTTTGAAGAGGCTAAAACTGTTTTTATTCTTCCAGGGAGCAGCCTGCTTATAATGAAAGAATAACTGACTCCAAGGGAGGAGTGTTCTATTGCCTTCAAAGTTAATATCCACATCAAATGAATCTGCCGTAGACAATTACAGTTACAAAAATTAGAAAGGATTGTCATCATTTTCCCCTTAGAGTTTAACCACAAGCGACAGGGAATTTCCTCAAGGTTACCCACTGTATTTTAATTTTATTTTTTAACGTTTATTTATTTTTGAGACAGAGAGAGACAGAGCATGAACGGGGGAGGGGCAGAGAGAGAGAGGGAGACACATAATCTGAAACAGGCTCCAGGCTCTGAGCTGTCAGCACAGAGCCCGACGCGGGGCTCGAACTCACAGACCGTGAGATCATGACCCGAGCTGAAGTCGGACGCTTAACCGACCAAGCCACCCAGGCGCCCCATACCCACTGTATTTTAAAGATTTACACTCGCTCTGTGTAAAATGCTAAGTGCTTTTTTAAAAAGAAAAGTACACAAAATTCAACAAATGAAAATGATCATTTTCACCATCTCATCAGAAAGAGAGAACAAGACGGTATGTTCCAGTTAGTTTAAACACACAATAAGATTTTCTTTTCCACTGCCCTCTCATCTCTGATAGGAGACTTTATGTCTGGAATGAGTTATCAAGGGAGCATCACAAGTATTTTGTAGCATCACATAAACAAAAGCAGAAGGGAGAAGAAAAGTGTAACCACAGTAGTAATAATGAAACAGTGTAACATTTTACTAACCTTTCAAAATGCCCAAGATTCGGGACTGGCTCTAAACTAGTGAGTCGTCTTGCTGGGTAAGGTCAGAACTGGCCTATTTCCTAACAATTCTAAACGCAAGAAAAACAGAATCCAAATAATCATTATGAAAGCTTACAATGATGGGAATATTAGAAATATCAAGGTTTTTCCCTTGATATTTGAAAGGGCATGTATTTGAAAGGGCATGACTGGAAAAAATATACATATATATTCTGCCATTTTATATTATGTATTATAATAAATCTGTCTTTATCTGAAAGTAGACTAGCCTGGGTCGTAAGTTTTACCTAGTTCTAATTTATATGAATAGCATCAGGGACGGACAGGATTTCTCGAAGAAAACCTTTAAGATTAGCTAATGCTTTCAGGACTCAGAATTTTGTTAAATATACTTGATAGGAGGCAATCCTCTGTGGGTCTTTCACATTTCCGCACATCTTATAAGCCAGGTACTGACTGCCTTTTGTTCTGGACACTCTCAAAGATGTTTGTATAGTGAGCACACTTGGAGAATGAACTGCTGCCCTTTAGAGCAAAAGTTAGGTTTGCTTGCAGCCCAGAAAATAGGGATAGTATCAGCCTCTGGAACGATGGGCGGGCATGCGTAATATCCAGTATAACAAAGATAACCCCTCCCACTAGAGCATGCTTACTGCCCATTATAAAAGATCCTGGCTCTCTCGTCTCAGGGTTTTTCTCCTGTAACACAGCCACCTGTGTGTTACTGCGGTCACCTGGCCCTCTTCATGTTGTCACGCGAGTAATGGGGGTCAGCGAACCAGCACAGCGATGCTGACACCCTGGCTACTCCTATCGCTGTCCCTCATCTTTGATCCAGGGCTCTCATGTTTTCTAGCAGCATCCATGAGACTGTGATAGGCTAAGTTGTGAGGTAGCAGGCAGAGTAAAAATCTCAGTCTTCACAGCTCTTGACAATCCTCACATTGGAAATGTAGTGGTCTCTTCTCTGGAGTGTTTGTAGGTGATGAAAAAATTTCATGCACTTAAAGTGGATGATTTTTCAGGACGTGTAGTGTAGAGATGAGATACAGGTGTATGTGTAAATTCGGACTGACCAAGGCAATACACTCTCACAGATATCAGTACCTGCAGTTCCAGAAATTCTCTGCAATCTGAGTTTATAGAGTTGATGCAACTTAGGGAGCAACAAAACTCCTGTGAGCCTGAGATATAGTCCATAATGCTGATTTATTCGTTTATGTAGGGAATATTTCCAAGCAGATGAGAAGTTTGCCGGGAAAGAAAGGCAAATGCCATTTTTCTCCTATAGGCGTGTCAAGTGTAATCATGGAAGCAATAATTAAGTCTTCTCCGGGGTTAGTGCGGGGGAGTGGGAGGAGTCTGAAACATACATGACCACATCAGGTCCTGTTCCAGGTTGACCGTTCACACCAGTTAGTCAATGCCTTTCTCTTCTGGATAATGCTGAATCACTTACAGAGGTTACTTTGAAGCCTTTTTTTTTTTTTTTTTTTGGCATCTCTCCAAACCATTTCATCTCTGTGGGTGGCTTTTTGCTTTGGACAGATGGCAACTCGACTAATCAGGTTTTGACTTTTTATGCCACTGTCACTCATTAGTAACTTAATTTCATTGAAAAGACAACCTTCGGTCGTTGGCCGGGCTTCACTGTTTCTCCATCTTCTCCATCACACATTCACAGGGAACAAAACAACTAGTTCCATGAGGGGCGATTTCACTCTCAGAGAGTTTGGAGTTGCTCCCCCTGCCTCTCTGAACACACGGAATTAGCTGTAGTTTCCCCGCGGTTTTCATCCTTTGGTTCACAGACGAGATGCCTCGGCCACCATCGCTGGCGTCGGCAGGAAATTTATCAGAACTGCAGCTTTTGGGACTCTCACCTAAATCTAGTGAATTTGAGAAAAGCCCAGGGGTCTCTGTGTAAACATGCTCCCAAGGTGATTCTGGTGCATGCTACAGAGGCACCACATGAGCTAAATCCCATGGGAGAGCTACAGTGAATTCCAGAAGGTTGTTAAAATGGTTGAAGGATATCAACTTTGTTTAATTAAAAATAAATTGAGGGGCACCTGGGGGCTCAGTCGGTTGGGCATCTAACTTCAGCCCAGGTCATGATCTCATGGTTCGTGGGTTGACAGCTCAGAGCCTGGAGCCTGCTTTGGATGCTGTGTCTCCCTCCCTATCTCTCTGCCCCTCCCCGACTGGTTCTCTCTCTCTCTCTCTCTCTCTCTCTCTCTCTCTCTCTCTCTCTCTCCTTCTGAGAAATAAACATTAAAAAATATTAAAAAAAAATAAAATAGGGCACCTGGGTGGCTCAGTCAGTTAAGTGTCTGACTTTGGGTCAGGTCATGATCGTGTGGTTCATGAGTTCGAGCCCCGCGTCAGGCTCTGTGCTGACAGCTCAGAGCCTGGAGCCTGTTTCAGATTCTGTGTCTCCCTCTCTCTCTGACCCTCCCCCGTTCATGCTCTGTCTCTCTCTGTCTCAAAAATAAATAAAGGTTAAAAAAAAAATTAAAAAAAATCTTTGAAAAGGTATGCTTTTTAAAATGAAGAGAATTTTGCTTTTATATGGAAAGAATCCGATGGCACATAACTTAGCAAACAACGACGCTTACCAAGCAACTTGTGTTATACTGAAATCTCTCTCTTTTGTTCTTCATACCCATGAGAGAAAGAGAGAAACACATGAGTTCTAGAGATACGATGTCTCCTTGGGAACTGCATGACAAACCACATGCAATTAAATTGACATTCCTCTAATTTAAAACATTACATGGAATATGTGATTATGGTAACTAAGAATTTTGTGATTTCTGGCTATCAGCATTTCATTCATAAACGTTGGGTTTATAGATTTTCGCTGATATGATTACGCTTCAGAAGATTAAAATGACCATGTGTTAGAGATCGGCCTTTGTGTTAGTTCAGGTCTTCTGAGAAGCAGATGCCAAGATAGAATTAGACAAGCAAGAAATTTATTTGTGGAAGATAAAGGGAAGGAAGTAGGAGGAGGCTGAAGGAGACATCAGACCATAATGTAGGTCTAACCCTGTGAAGCGTGAAGGAAAGTAAAAAGGATAGAAAAGAAATCTCAGACTGTAGGGGTCTAAGTGAGTTTTGGCCATCCCAAGAGTGAGTCCTTTTTTTTTTTTTAATTTTTTTAAATGTTTATTTATTTTTTGAGAGTGAGACAGAATGAGAGCGGGGGAGGGGCAGAGATAGAGGGAGACACAGAGTCCAAAGCAGGCTCCAGGCTCTGAGCTGTCAGCACACAGCCCGACGTGGGGCTTGAACTCATGAACTGTGAGGTCGTGACCTGAGCCGACGTTGGACACTCAGCCTACTGAGCCACCCAGGCGCCCCCCTGGGCGAGTCCTTGAGTGGAAAGAGCCTTGTACAAGAGCCCTGTGTCCGTGTTGGGCAGCAAGAGGTCCGTGTTGTGCCCTGCTAAGCCCTCTGTGCTTAGTCACCGGCTGGGAACAGCCCAGGGGAAATGTGTCCTCGGGTCATACACTGATGTGGATCCCGAAAGCTGGACCGCCCATCAACTGTGCACTCTGCAGCAGGAGACGTGAACGGTGCGTTTTCATGGCTACTGGAGGTTCTCGCCAAGTCGTTTCAAAAACATAAAATGCAGGGTTGCAAAAGCAGTATATGCTCTGCCTGTTCAAACTACATAGTTATCTAGACTTAATGGTGACACACTACAGACCCCTCCGGGTCACCTCTGTCATGCTTGGAAACCTCTGAGATGAGTACAACAGATGGTGCCTAAGGTATTGTTAAAGCAATTCAGGGCTGAAGTTTTTCTTTTTTTTTTTTTAAATGTTTATTTTTGAGAGAGAGAAAGAGAGAGAGAGGGAGACACAGAATCCAAAGACACAAGATCCAGGCTGTGAGCAGTCAGCACAGAACCTGACACGGGCCTCGAACTCACACACCACACGATCATGCCCTGAGCTGAAGTCAGTCTCTTAACCGACTGAGCCACCCAGGTGCTCCTTAATTGTCTCTTTAGACAGTGGTCGGAAACGAGAAAGCAGGGAAAACAAAGAGAGATTTTCTCTGCTTGACTCAAGAGACCCCCAGACTTTTCTAGTACAAGACAAAACTTTAATCACAAGTGGGACTTTCTGAAAAGAACTTCGTCATTTACGGCTCTTTTCATCTTAACCTCAGCTATTAATTAACATCCTTTGGCAAGTAAACTTTGACACTCTGGCCTGAGTCAAAGCCTTCTTTTGCAAAACTTTGTGACCAGTGTTTGTTGGTTGTTTTTGAATACATGTTCCCTGAAAAAAAAAACAACAGATGGTAATGCTGGATTGTAGGAAAGGTATTAATTGTCTTCTTCTAGCTTTTCAGTCAATGAGGATATATTTTAAATCCTTTCCATCCTCTTAAAAAAAAATCTCTATGAAGAGAAACAGATGGTCTACTCCACCTAGCACACCTGTTTTACTGGTTACTCTTAGACAAAGCCTCAGACATAAAAGATTCACGCTGATTTACTAAAAATACTGTGTAATTATAAAACGCATGTGCCTCTACAGAGTGTAAGGGACTTGGGTGTTTCCCACGTTTTAAAAGCAACCATTGTCATTAATAAAAAAAGATTTGACCTGAAAATGAGGAGAGGTCACCTGCTTTTTTTGTTCAAAATATACAAGTAAAGCATGTTCAGTGCCATAGTTTTAAGAATGCAGAAGAATGTTTAGAATACGACAAAAACCATGCCGGATTTCAGCACCTAAAGATAATCTCTATTCATAGATTGAGTAACGTACTTCCAGATGTGTCTCAATACGTGGGATTCTGAGATTAGGATAATACTCTATAGGTTGTGGGGCAATCCGTTTTTTAAAATAGGCTTTATGTTCTGTGCACTTTTCCATGATAAATGCAGATGGAATTAATCACCATCATTTTTGACAGATGCATAGTGTTCTGATATGTGACAACATCGTAATTTGTTCTATAAATCTTTTTTATTATTTAGGAAAAATTTTTAACATTTATTTTTCAGAGAGAGACAGAGACATGAATGCATGAGGGGCAGAGAGGGAGGGAAACACAGAATCTGAAGCAGGTTCCAGGCTCTGAGTTGTCAGCACAGAGTCTGTTGCGGGGCTGGAACTCGCAAACCATGAGATCATGACCTCAGCAGCAGTCAGCTACTTAACTGACTGAGCCACATAGGCACTCCAGGTTTTTGTTTGTTTGTTTGTTTGTTTGTTTTTAGAGAGGGCATGCACAAGCAGGGAGAGGGGCAGAGGGAGAGAGAGAGAGAGAGAGAGAGAGAGACAGAGAGAGAATCTTAAGGAGGCTCCACACACAGCATGGAGCCCTCCCGATCTGGGGCTTGATGTCAGGATCATGAGATCATGACCTGAGCTGAAATGAAGAGTCTGACGCTTAACTGACTGAGCCACCCAGGTGCCCCGAGTTTAGCTAAAGGAGCTGCTTTTCCTACATTTCGGTTTGAAAGCTTCATATGTAAAACGTTGTCCCTAAATGTCCAGGCAAACTGCTAGAATTCCGCCAAGAAAAAAAAAAAAGAAAAAAGCACGTTGCTAGGACAAAATGCTTTGAAAGGCTTTGTTTTCTACTCTCAAGAGAGAGTCCACATGACAATTGTGAAAAATAATTTCTTTTTTTTTAAATTTTTTTTAACGTTTATTTTTGAGACAGAGAAAGACAGAACATGAACGGGGGAGGGGCAGAGAGAGAGGGAGACACAGAATCTGAAACAGGCTCCAGGCTCTGAGCTGTCACCACAGAGCCCGACGCGGGGCTCGAACTCACGGACCGCGAGATCATGACCTGAGCTGAAGTCGGACCCTTAACCGACTGAGCCATCCAGGCGCCCCGTGAAAAATAATTTCTGATAGTCATTATCTAAAGAACTCGGTTAGTCACTGGCACATCAGTGAAAGTCAAAGCACACCAGAGACCACAGAACTAATCTAGGTCTGCATCAGCATGCTTCGGCCTACAGTCCCTGTGAATTCTTGTATTGCGCTCTCTAAAACGATACTATGCAACGTGTACTCTCTGTCTCATTGGCACAAAAGACCCTGAAACTCACGAAGTGAATGAGGACAACAGCACACTGCCTTTGTGAAAATCATGTAGCCACCTGTGTCCCCACTTATCCTTTAATTGGGGGCAATCACATGCTCGGGAGAGCAAGCCACCCTCTGTTAGTGCTTTTCCACGGTTTCCTGAGGAACACGGTAAATTCAGACACCTGCTCAACAAAGTCTTGAGGTTCTGTGTTATTCCAGGGGCTCTAAAGGGTATAGAGAAACCCCCCTTCCAGGCCTGCAGACAAGACAACAAGTAGAAAGAAGTATAACATATGTGGTCTCTAATACAACGTATGCAGATTTCCTATATAGAAACTGACGAGGGACTCAGGCTTAAATTACAGGTCATCAAGAAAGAGATCTACAGCAGAATTTCTCAGACCATAACTTGAGGAGAGAGGAGGCATGTCTGCTTTCTCCCCTTCCAGTGAGAAGAATGAGTTCTTTACTCAGTGTGTCTGACTTTGACACAATACACATTCCAAGAATGATCCTTGAAAGGCATAGGATCACTTATGTGGTCAAGACACAAGTAATGCAAGATAAAAAATACAAACATGATTTTCTTCTTCCTTAACTTGGTCTTTTAAAACAGAAAAGATGGGGAAAGCTGCCAAATGTTTGTATAAAATCAGAATAAAATGCAATTCGCATATATGTGCAAAATCCTGTCTTGATCGTATGGTCACTACTGATTTTACAAGGATATCTTATTTCCTTTCGGGTGGGGATTTATGTCATAATTTTCCTGTATTCTCTCACAGCATATATGAGTATTTATTTATAGATGGATTTTGCAAGGCTTTGGGTAAATGAGCTAAAAGTGTCTACAGTTTTATGACACAATTTACTTATAATTGTGCCTTGAAGATATTATAAACTCCATTAAAGAATTCCTTAAGACAGGGTCTGTTTCAAAATAATTGAATAAAGACACGTATAATAGTTTTCATAGAGTATAGTGAATCTCCCCTAAAAATAGGCCGGTATGTATTCTGTGTGTATTATGTATGTGTGTGTGTGTGTGTGTGCGTGTGTGTGTGTGCACGCATGCATGTATGTGTACATATGCTTTCCCTACTATGGTGGAAAATCAGATTTAGTCCCAGACCTGATAAATAATCAAGCATATGAACACAATATTTTATAACAGTTTGATTCCCAGGTAAGAATACATGATTAAAAAGCCTTTATTTTTCCTGCAAAAATAACCATCAAAATGGAAAATTCACTGTTAGCTATTTGTTCTTCCATGAAAGGCTGTCAGTAGACATATCTCTAAAGCTAAACTGGAATTTCCAGTTTTGTAAGACTCCCTTTTTAACTACAACCCTTTATATTGAGAGGACCCAAGAGTGTCTTATGTTCCTGAAATATACACCCACACGCCCACACTCCCTTCTAGATAACAGGCAATTGAAAGACGTTGACTGCATGTATTTCTTTTTTGTTACAAAAGTGTTTCATTTAGATGCTAACATAAACCAGTTATAATCTGAATTTTTCATAGTGATTTATGTTAACATCATTATTCTTTATGGACATTTAATAGTGGGTAAATATGTGGAATGCTCCATTAAATACAGAAAAATCTTAAAAATATTTAAAGTCGTTTTATGCTATAATAGACTATTTTCAATAAATATATGCAACAGTCTACATATACTGAATTATGCATTAATTACAAATAAAATAAAATATGTTGACTAGATTTGAATACCAAAATTCTAAAATAAACAAATAGGCTGATTCCTATACTGGAGTATAATATTGTGAGTATTTTCAAACATGTTTTGGTTGTCAGGATTTTTCTTTAATTTCTTTTTGTTTTAACATCTATTTATTTTTGAGAGAGAGGGACAGAGAGAGAGAGAGAGCGCGCGTGCGCGCGAGTGCACAAGTGGGGGAGGGGCAGGGAGAGAACGGGGTAGGGGGGAGAGGGGTGGAAACAGAGGATCCCAAGTGGGCTCCGTGCTGACAGCAGAAAGTCCAATGTGGGGCTCGAACTCCATGACGTGAACCCAAGTCAGACGCTTAACTAGCTGACCCATCCAGGCACGGCAGGATTTTTTTTTCTTTCTTTCTTTTTTTTTTAAATAAGACTCTACAGGGGCTCCTGGGTGGCTCAGTAGGTTGAGCGTCCCACTTCGGCTCAGGTCATGATCTCGCGGTCGGTGAGCTCGAGCCCCGCGTCCGGCTCTGTGCTGACAGCTCAGAACCTGGAGCCTGCTTCGGATTCTGTGTCTTTCTCTCTGCCCCTCCCCCGCTCATGCTCTGTCAAAAATAAATAAACGTTAAAAAAAAAAAAAAAAGACTCTACAGGGCACACAGAAAAAAAAAGTAATAAAGCCAATAATTTGTCCATACGGTCCATTCTCTGTCAATTAAACAAACAGATTTGGTTCTTCTATTATCTTAGAATATTTATCATGACACTACTATTTATTAGGCGCTTATGTGCCAGGTGCTATGCTAATCTGAATCCTTAAAACAACACTACGAAGTTGGTATGGTTGCAGCCATTTTAGGGATGAAGGGACTGTGGCTTCAGAAGATTAAGTAAACTTGCCCAAGGGCACCGGACTACTTAATGACCTGGCTGAGATTTCAGTCTAGCTGTTCTAGCTTCATAGTCTATGTCCTTGGGCTCTTGTTCATTACTTCAAAAAGTACCTATGGAGCCCATACTACGTGTGAAGCACTCTGATAGATGCTGAGGATATAGTGATCAACTAAAAAATTCCTGATCTGGGTGGGGATTAGCAGGAGGGACAAAAACAAAATATTAAAAGGACAACTGGCTCAAACAACCACATTTCTGAGAAGCGTGGTCGTGCAGGTGTATATACCTCTTGGGGCTGTGGCATTACTGGGTCATCAAGTTCATGCAGAAGCATCTCAGGGATATTCTACTATCCTGCCCTGTTTCCATTCTCAAGCAGGTTGCAGGAACAGATTACAGAAAAATCTTTCATTTGTGTTACTGGCAAAGCTATCATCTGGCTCCTCCCTTGAGTCATAAAAAAAAAGCTAGACGGAAACACACCTGGAGGGATGATCCACATTCCATGTCAGAAGCTTGCCGCCAGCCTCAGGAGTGAAGCTTTTCCCCCAAAGTGGCCACACTGGGTCCCAGGCTTTTCAAATTTGTACACCAGAACAGATGGCTATCAGTTGATAGAGACAATCACTATCTCATTAATGGATCATTTTATGATTTTATGGGGGCCATATTTTGGGGTAAGTTCCAATTGCCTCTTGGGGCAAGGGCCACACCTCTGAGAACACCATCCATCAGACTTACGCTCTATTTTAAGCTAAGACTCTTTCTTCCCTTGAATACATACCTCGTGACATCAACGATACACAGGATTGCTTTTAATCACTTGACTTGAACAGACACCTTGTGTCTGCATTATTGGACGTGTCTCAATATGTAATTAGCATTCGTAGCCTTCAAAATCCCCATTACCATCCAGAGAACCAAACCCATACGGGCTCCACATGTGTGCTAGGCATTAGTACCTTTGTGATATTTCAGGAAACAAATCAAAGCAGTTGTACAAAATCTCTTTTAAGCTTTGTTCCACTTGGGGGCGCTTGGGTGGCTCAGTCGGCTAAGCGTCTGACTCTCGATTTTTGCTCAGGTCATGATCTCACGGTTTCGTGAGTTCAAGCCCCACATTGGGCTCCGTGCTCATGGCACAGAGCCTGTTCGGGATTCTCTCTCTCTCCTCTCTCTCTGCCCTTCCTTCCCGTCACCCCCTGTCAAAATAAATAAATAAGCTTAAAAACAAACAAACAAACTTTGTCCCTCTTAGGAGTGGTATTAGTCAGCTAGGGACGCTGTAACAAAGTACCATAGACTAGGTGCTTGAACAACACTTTATTTTCTCAAGGTCCTGCAGGCGAGAGGTCTAAGATACAGGTGTCGACACGGTTGGTTTCTCCTGAGGCCTCTTTCCTGGCTGGTAAGAGGCTGTTGTCTCTGTGTCCTCACACGGTCTTCCATTACGTGTGCCTGTGTGTCCATGTCTGTGTGTGTGTCCTAATTTTGTCTTCTTATAAGGACACCAGTCATATTGGATTAGGGGCCACTGTAATGACCTCATTTTAACTCAGTTACCTCTTTCTAAGCCCTGTCTCCAAATACGGTCATGTTCTGAGGTCCTGGGAGTTGGGGCTTCAAGACAGGAATGTGGGGGTGGGCGGGGTGATGGCAAATCACAGGCAATAATAGGAGTGTTCGCCAGAGATGAGAGCATTCCCTACCCAACCCATCACTGCGTTACAGAGTATATAGGGTTTTACAGGAACGCCTCAAATCCTAACACCTCCCAAGGTTGGCCTACAGGTGCCATTGGGACGTTCTCCCTAGCCCTTTTCAGAGGAGGGTCGCTTCCTCCAGCACAGTGTTTCTAGGCAGGGACGTACCCCACAGGACACCTAACGTTGAATGACGTAGTGAGAGTGATTGAATTCCCTTGCAGATCCGAGGAAGTCATCTGGCAGTCTGAGTTTGCTAGTAATGTTTTTAACACCTGCTACTTCCTCTCTACCCATAGCCGTCCCCCCCTCCCCAGCTTTTCCTAAACAAACAGAAATCAGGCCTCAGGCTCAAGAGCCTTTGGCAAGCAACAGCATCCACCCCTCACTAGACACTATTTTTGTTGTGTGTTTATTTTCATTGAATTCGTGAGGTCACCCACCATTCCATTTGTGGTGATTCTGTTTTCCGATTGAATTCAGGATGTATATTTTTTTCACTTCACATAAAGTGTTTAAGCTTAAAACAAGCGAGTCCGTGGAGAGAAAAATATTAACGATCGTACTCGTGACAGGCACATATGGAAAAATCGTGAAGGCGGTTTACAAAGGATCTTAGAAATGCGGCTTTCCCATGTAAGGGAAGAGGAAATATTGGTCTTCTAGTATTTGAGTTGTCCAGGAAGGGATACTCCTCAGGACAAGGACACTTCTAGATCCATCCTGAGCCACCACTGTCAGTATTGGGGTCAGTACATGTTTCCAGGGTCCGACGTCCCTCCTCTGAGTGCACACTTTGTCCACTGCAAGCTGGGAGGAGACAGAGCTGCTTTCTCTGCGTGTTCTCTGGAAAATACCATATCCAGGATCTAAACAGACCTCTGAGCATAGGGCGGGGCCTCCACCTCTGGGTCCTTTCCCTTTTCCTTCATCTCCAACCTTGACATCAGTAAGACCCTCATCTTGGCAAAGGAGCAGCTCATCATAGAAGTTTAGGGCAGACACACGTAGACAAAGCAACATTTCTGGCCTGGATCTGAAATTTCCAGGAAATTCCAGTGTACATTTGATTCATAGTTTTTTTCCAACCTTGTTCCCTCTCTTTGCCACACGTTTGTTTTACAATGTGTGGTTTCGTTCCTCGCTTGCTTACTGGTTTTCTGATTTAGCACTAATTTGGACTCAGGTAGCTCAAAAAGGAGCTTGGTTTATGTCTGTTTGAGATGTTCTAGCTTCATAATATGTTTTATTTTCAAGACTAAGATATTTTTCCCAATTGGGATTGGTTAAATACCGCTATTTATGTGACGGTTTTAGAAGAATTACTAATCCATGGGGGAAATGTATATTAAACAAAGCGAACAGTTTACAAAACAGCATTTCTGGTAAAGTGTTGCTTATTTTTTTTATTTTTTTATTTCAGAGAGAGAGAGAGAGAGAGAGAGAGAGAGAGAGAGAAAGCAGGGGAGAAGGCAGAGGAATAGAGAGAGAATCTTATGCATGCTCCAAGCTCCACGCAGAGCTCGATCCTACGACCCTGAGATCAACACCTGAGCTGAAATCCAGGGTCGGGTGCTCAACGGACTGAGCACCCAGGCTCCCCTAAAGTACTACTTTTTAAAAGCACTATATGGGGGCGCTGGGTGACTCAGTCAGTGAAGTGTCTGACCTCGGCTCAGGACAAGATGTCGAGGGTCGTGATTTAGACCCCCCCATCGGGCTATGTGTTATCAGCACAGAGCCCAATTTAGATCCTCTGTCCCCCTCTCTCTCTGCCCCTCCCCTGCTAGTGCTCTCTCTCGCTCTCTGTCTCTAAAAAAATAAATATTTTTTTAAAAAAGGAGAAAAGGGTTTATTTGAAATGAAGTAAATAAAAAGACTATATGTGTCTGTGTGTATATATCTCTATACATCTATGTATAGATATATAGATATTATGCAAACAATTGATTCATATGTAATTGAATGTTATTAATGGTTCTTTAACCAAAGAGATTAAAAGCATTTTTAATTTTATTCTTTATATGTTTCTACACGTTTTCAATTTTCTACATTTAATTTTTATTTAGCTTAAAATTATAAAAATAGTAAATTTACAACGGACCTCATGTGAAAACAAAACAAAACAGTTCTATTCAAATGTTTCCAAGAGGGAGTCTCTACCATCTCAAGGTGACCAGGGCTGCTGGCCAGGACTCTTCTAGAAATTTCTTTTGCTCTTTGCTGAGAAAGGTATAGAAATGCTATAGTTAGTCCTGAGCCATTTTCTACCAAGAGACATGGTCTTCGGTGAAATACAGGGTCAACAAAACAAAACAAGTTTGGCTAAAATTTCTTAGCACTAGGTTAGAGGAAATCTGTTTTTTTTTTTTTCCTTGAAGAGTGAAACTAAATAGCACGTGAAAAGAGGCAGTCACCAAGATAGAGAATATCAATAACCAGGTACATTATTTTATTTCTTATGGACCATTTATTTTGATCTCTCACATTATAAAGCTTTTTCCATGGCAATGGTTCTCAATCTCTTTAACCCCCATCGTCCATCGGATCCAACATGGCTCCTAAGTGTAACTAATTTTCCACCAGGCAAGCAAGAGAGCCTCTTAAGGTGCAAATCAGAATGGGAAGTAATTTTACTTGGATAAAATTATTTCTAGTTGCTTCTGATATCCCCCCACTTTGATGATTACTGCTCTATAGTATTTTATTGCCTTTTATTGAATATTTAGATCCACATCACATAGGGGAAAAAAGCGCTTTACAATATTCTGCTAAACATTGTGAGAATTCTCCCTTCACCCTACCTCAGTGTGCCCTAACTTTCTCCAAAACCCACGTGCTTCAGAGAAAAGTGATTTCGTCTCCAGTCCCAGAACTAGGCCTGGGTGGTGTAAGGGTAATCTCAAACACTTGCAACGGTGATTGGTTTAGGAATAGAGCCCAGGGAATTGGCTGTGGCATTCCCCCAGCCACAGAATTGTTCAGAAACGACCAATGGCCAATGTGAGCCAATGGACTTCAGCTGGCTGGAAAGAAATTTCCTTACTGTTAGGAGAAAAGCCCCCAGAAGAGACAAGTTCTTTCTCTGAAAGCCATTTTGTGCTGATGTGAAGTATGAGACTATTTTAGTCTCTCTCCAGCAAAGGAAGCTGACTTTGAAAATGGAACGATTCTAGTTGAAGAGAGCACGGAGAAGGAATTCACAGGGACTACATCTACCCCAAACCCCTGTCCTGCTTCTAAAGCACTGTTTGCAACCATTCCTTTATTCTGTAAACCAATTGGGGTAAAGTTTTCCATTTCTCACAGCTGAAAGCATCCGAATGCTGATACCATGTGTATAATATTGAAGAATTCCTCAAAATATAGGTTTGTGATTCTAGTGTGAACTTAATTTCACCTTATAGATTGGAGTGAATAGGGCAAGGGAAGCTGACTTAGTCTCTTTAACTCTCAATTTAAGTTAATTCCCTTACATAGCATCTTAAATATTAATACCAAAAGTTTCCATTAAATACAGCATAATAATATGGTTGGTTATAAGAGAGGAGGGCTTTTAGCGATCACAAAATGCCAATGATCTTGAAGCAAATCTCAATAATAGGATTTGTGCTTAAACTCTGTTTTACCTATAATGTCCTTGAGATCTAATCTTAAAATATAAGTGCTGATAAGTGATTAAGATACATTTCTTTGTGAATAATTCATGTATCAGTTCATCAAGTTGAAGAATTATTACAGTGAAGAGAGATTTCAAAAACTATTTATAGTATCATAAAAATAATCCTCATGTTTTTGAAAAATGATGCCTTTTCAAATAATTCATTTCTTTACATTTATTGAAATATTTTTAAATAATAAATTAAAACTATAAAAATAAAAGCAGGGACACTTGGGAAAAAAAAACATCTTTCCCCTCTTTGGTGAAATCATTTTATTTATTTATTTATTTTTTGAGAGAGAGAGACAGAGGAGGAGGGGTAGAGAGTGAGGGAGACACAGAACCCAAAACAGGCTCCAGGCTCTGAGCTAGCGGCACAGAGCCGGACGCAGGGCTCGAACCCACGAGCCGTGAGATCATGACCTGAGCCGAAGTCTGACGCTTAACTGACTGAGCCACCCAGGTACCCCTCATTTCATATTTTGTTCTATAACTTGTGTGTATAAGAAATCAGTACCTTTAAATGTGTGGGAAGGAGAGGTAATTAAAAAGCAAACAAACAAACAACAAAAAAACCCGCCAAATCCCAGGTAATCTACATGATTCTTTTCTACGTAGCTACGTTGAAAGTGTATGTTTTTGAATATTACTTAGGTGCCAAAATAATGGTGGAAACGCTGTGTTCCATTTTGATGGGAAATCTTCTGCCCTTCAAACATGTTTATTTTGAGGTTTCTACTTTTTCTCCATTAAACTCAGCAGTATCTATGACGTATACTATAAATTTTTTTTAATGTTTATTTCTGAGACAGAGCATGAGTGGGGGAGGGGCGGAGGGGGGGGACACACAGAATCCGAAGCAGGCTCCAGGCTCTGAGCTGTCAGCACACAGCCCCACACGGGGCTCGAACCCACAAACTGTGAGATCATGACCCGAGCCGAAGCCGGACACTCAACCAACTGAGCCACCCAGGCGCCCCCATGCTGTACGTTATAGAAGCACAGGCACTTTGCCACCCATCCCCCATTATTTACTTATGTTTAATTTGCTAGATTCCTACATTCCTGCACATCATAATCGCATGTGGCCGCAGAGGCTAGCTGAATATTGAAATTGATTGAAATTGATTTCCACTTTGCTGACACAAGAAAGTGGGAAAAAGAAATAGTGACTCTGAAAGAGAGTTCTTAAATTAAGGGAAAATGTATTAAATTAACTCCTTTTTTTTTGTTTGTTTGCGTGTGGAGGTTCATATTTCACATTTTAAAATGGAAAGCAGTCTCCGAAGAGGTCCAAAGAGCGAATCTGAGCCTATTTGGGGGTTCTGTTTCCAAAAATACAGAATATTTTAACACATGAAGACTTTCTTTAGGGGGTAGCACTTGTGAACAAAATATCTCAATAAGTGAAATTTTAACCAAAATAAATAACATACCTGGAAACGTTATTATCTTTGAATATAGCCAATGTGAATTTGAGAGGAATGGGAGAAAAAAATGTATAGAATCATTTTGTCTCACTATCAGTATCAGATTGAAGTATGTAGTTTGTTTTAAATGGATTCTGTCAAAATGATAACATTAGGGCACCCATACTCATGAGAACCAAGCTGGGTAGGGCGAAAGCTAATTGATCTAGGCAGAAACGCTTCAGGGAAAGGACAAGAAGAAAAAGAAACCCAACCGTGTGTGTAAGATGAGCTCTCCCTAGGCACTAGTCTCAGAAGTGGTTAAGTTAACTATTTGGATAGGATGATAACTGGGTTCATTGCAATGTGTTTGTTATACCATTTGGTGCTTTTCAAATGGAAAGAAAGTGGAATATCTGATCACTTTTCCTGAAACTTGAAAGCTTACTTTAATTAAAAAAAAAAAATCACCAGTGAATTTGACAGAATGTAGATATATGATAAATTTATTCAATCCCCCTGATTGAGTTCAGCAGTATATTTTCCAAGTGAGACAGCAGTGTGAACTTGGATATTTGAAATTTAAAGAAACCCCTGGGAATCTGATGGTGCCTTATGGTTCTATTTTGGCCCAATTAAGACATAGGAGAAAGTCCTTGAAAACTTTTGATCTCTACATTTAAACAATTGAGGTTTAAGAGTTTGACAAAAGTGGAAAGCTGCTGGCTAAATACAAAAAAATAATGTAGCATTTTCTTTTGAAGAAATGAATATTGCAAGAAAATGTTTAACATTTTTATACATTCATGGTAGAGGACATTAGTCAAATATATCACACAAGCCTACGTTTAGAGCCCATCTACTGGCTAAAATCCATCATAGTGTTGCCCATTTGTGCAACAAATATTCATTGAATGCCTATATTGTGTGCCAAGCACTGATCTAGATCCTGGGGATAGGGAGCGAAACAAACAAGGTCCCGGTCTTGTGGAACTTAATTAATAGATTGTACTTCATTGGCACTTGTGCTCTTGACAAAATGAGTTGTTAATTTTAACAAGGATTTGGGATGCAATGTATCAAAATAGTATTAACATTCCCAACAAGAAAATAATAACGAACAAGTAATCCATTGCCTTTTTATCCTTAACCTGCTGAATAGACATCATTTTGGTGTGTTCCTATCCCTTGACGGAGATAACAGAACCTGGTTTGTCGGTCCACACTGCCTGGATGGTAGACAAAGCTATAATATCCCATGCCTTGGTTTAATACAAATGTTATTTAGGTAAGAATTGTTAGAGACAGCTGACAAACACATACTTTTGAAAACATATTTGGAAGGTACTCCTCTTTGTATCTGTGAGCATCAGTTTCAATTCTGCAAAAGTCTGTAAAATTCTATGGGGCACCTGGGTGGCTCAGTCAGTTGAGTGTCTGACTCTTGGTTTCGGCTCAGTTCATGATCTTGCGGTTTGTGAGTTCGAGCCCTACTTCAGGCTCCGTGCTGGTAGCCTGGAGCCTGCTTGGGATTCTCTCTCTCTTTCTCTCTCTCTCTCTCTCTGCGCCTCCCCTGTTCTATCTCTGTCTCTCTCAAATAAATAAAAACTTTAAAAAGTTCTTTAAATTCTGTAAACGTCTAGATTTTTAATTATTTCTCTTTGTTATTTTAAGTATCCTTCTCTCTCCCTAACAAAGCAATCATCTTTGTTTATCAGACTTCTGTGGTACTGCTAATTAGAACACTAATGAAACATACAAGTCCAATATTTTATTTCTCTTTTTTCCTTCAATTTTTCCTCTTTTTCTTCTTGACACTAATATAATAATCATATTTCTCTAAATTAACCTACCCACTCTCATCCCTGACATCCTTACAAAATCATCTGTTTATCTTAACCTTCAAGTTTTTCCCAAAGTATCACTGTAGATTGTTCTCTTCTCCTCTAGCCCAGGAAATCACTTCTTCTCCTTTTGTTAGAAAGCTTGTGAAATCAAATAGACTGCAAAGTGTTTCTTAATGCATCACAGAATGACTAGTGCAATCTGAGCAAGACAGTTTCGTAGCTACATTTCTTAATCTGCATCGAATTACGAATTCACCTTTGTCCTCCATGTATCTAAGTCTCATCTCTAATACTGTCTATCACTTGGTGCAGATATAGTTCTAACATCATTGTAAATTTCACTTTATTTATTTAACGAGAATTTATGGAGCATCTGCTACAAATTCACTCAAGACACTCTTCTAGGCACCAGGAGTATGGTAATGAACAAATTAAACGTGTTCTCCAATCTACTGGAATTTGCTCTCTTGATTTTTGGTAGATTCCATACTTCCGGCTAATGCTAGGATAATCCAGTCAATGTTCACATTGCAGATTTTTAGCCAAAAGTTAAAAAAAAAAATCACCGTAATCAACTCTTACCTTATAATCAACTCTTTTCTGGGACATGAATCATTTTATGATGAAAAAGCAGTTCACGTATGTAACAATTTATAGAGCACACTAACATTCTGTTATCACACTCAATGAACCCAAGAGGACCTCACAACTGAACATCCAACCATTTAAATCTGGAGGAATTAGAATGTCCAAGTCAGCCTTCCTAAGAACTCGATTCACCGTATTGAAATAACAATGACTTCAACGTATAATTAGGAAAATAAATTTAATCTTCTCCAAACTCTGGGAGCACTATGTGGAAGTAAGACATTCCTTCCCCTTAGATATTATCTTTCTCCCTTTCACCCCTGAGAATAGTGAAGTAGATGTGGCTGAAGAATGCAAGTGATGAGCTTTTCAAAAAACTCCAACCAGTGATCCCTCAGCTGGAGAGCGGGGTCGATATTGATGGGGCGCGTGGGGACGTTAAAGGCTGATGATGTAGTACAAACAAATTTCCTTGAAGTATTAAGTTTTTTTCTATTAAAGTCATGCAAAAGGTCTTTTGTGTCCATATAGCTTCATGTTTTAATTTCTTAACCATTGGCTAACATGGTTGCTTTACAATAGGGCATACAAGTTGGTATAATCCAGTTTCCTGCCACAGCTCCATTGGCTCCTATGTGTATCCCAGTTTGAAATCACTGGAGTAGCTTAACACAAGCTGTCAAAAGAACTGATCTTTCACAATTATCCAGTTTCAAGTTATCCAACTTCATGTTTTCTCCTGTGCTCAATTTTAATGAAATACCTGCTTTTCTCTCCACATGGTTGCTGGGAAGCTCAGAAGGGTTGATAGGATTTGATTATTATTACAATTACTACTTTTATTATTATTAAATTACTGTTTTGTTCAACAGTCTGAACTCGGGTCTGGGTCAAGGAACAAAGATGAAATGGTTCCATTTTTCTCCAGTTACTCCTTCCAACTGTGCTCCGTTAAGTCTCCTTCTCCCACCCCTTAACGACAGCTTGATTATACCTTTCTGATCACTTCCAGCTATAAAAATATTAGTTCAGACCAATTTAACCCTTTTTTAAATTTATTTATTTTTATTTTATTTTATTTTATTTTGAGAGAGAGTGAACGGGGGGTGGGGTGGGGGGAGGAGAGGCAGAGGGGAGAGAGAGAGAGAGACAGATTCCCAAGTAGACTCCATGCTCAACACAGGGCCTAATGCAGGGCTCAGTTCCATGAGCCTGGGATCATGACCTGAGCCAAAATCAGAAGTTGGAAGCTCAACCAAGTGAGCCACCCAGGCATCCCCAATTTAACCCATTTTATTTATTTATTATTTTAAAAAATTTTTATTTTCAAGTTAGCTAACATACAGTGTGCTCTTGGCTTCAGGAGTAGATTCCTGTGATTCATCACTTACATACAACACCCAGGGCTCATCCCAACAAGTGGCCTCCTCAATGCCCATCATACATTTTTCCCACCCCCTCATCCCCACCCCCATCAACTCTGAATTTGTTCTCTGTCTATAAGAGTCTCCTTTGGTTTGCCTTCCTCTCTGTTTGTATCTCATTTTTTCTTCCCTTCCCATATGGTCATCTGTTAAGTTTCTCGAATTCCACATATGAGTGAAACCATATGATATATGTCTTTCTCTGACTGACTTATTTCACTTAGCATAATGCCTCCAGTTCCATCCATGTTGCTGCAATTTTTTTCAAGTTTATTTTTATTTATTTTGAGAGACATAGAGAACAAGCGGGTGAGGGGCAGCGAGACAGGGAGAGAGAGAATCCCAAGCAGGCTCCTCACTGTCAGTGCAGAACCCGATGTGGGGCTTGACCTCACAAACCAGTGAGATCAAGACCTGAGCCAAAGTCAGGAGTCGGACCCTTAACTGACCGAGCCACCCAGGTTCCCCTTAACCCATTTAAAAATGTTAACTCACATCTGTTTGAATTCTCATCTCCTCCCATTTTCCCTGTTCAGCAAAGTTTCCACCTATGGGATTTGAATGGGGAGAGAAGTGGGATCCACTTTTTCACCTCTCTCCTCCCTTTCTTTTGAGATCCTTACTCCTCCAAAGAGTCGGGATCCAAGATGGAGAATGGCTGCAAATATCCCTAACTTAGCAGCTGCAGGTGTGGTCCTGTCTTGTCCGTTGCTCTTTCTCCGTTCAAGACCTGTCAGTCTCTGCTGCCGTGTGAGAGGCTCCCAGCTAACTGCTGCTTCTCCTGGGACTTAGGTGCGAATCCTTTCTAGAGGCATTTGGTCAAGGTGGTGTGGGGAGCTTCCCAAAACACTGCGTCGTGCTCTGGAAGACCTGCCTTAACTCAGCCATTTTTGATTCCTCCTGCTCAACTGCTTCTGGAACCAGATCAGTTCCCCTCTTGGAGTCTATGCCCCAGCTTCTCAAGGTTGCAGTATCCTTACCCGGTGGCCTGGCCTCTTGGATGCCAGAATGGCTCGGCAGAAATGACCTTCTGCCATATTCTTTTCATCTATGGGGATCTCATGCATTTTGGCCACAACGAAACATGATGTCGGCTGCTAATGCTAATCTTTCTCTCTCTCTGACACACCCATGTGCACACATACACGAGTAGCCTCTCTCTCTCACACTCCTTCCTACTTAACTACTTGAGTAGCCACAGTGAGCTGCTGATGAGAAAGACCATCCATGTCTGTGGGAAGTTCCTTTTGACTTACTCCTCTTTACTCGGCCTGGGCTGAGGAGGGGGGCACGTTCGCTCTCCCCAATGGGAAGACCCTCAGGCCTGTCACTGGCCACACCTCAGCCCATCATGTTTGAGCACAGCGTTAGGTGACTGCTCAACTGATGGTCATGCTGAGCCAGTGTGGTCACCTCCTCCAAAGGCCAGGAGAGGCGTCTGGGCCTCTGTTGTCCCAGGTGCTCTTCAGAACAAAGAAGGCACGACACCTCTTCGTCATCCTGTGAGTCACGGGTGACGACTCCAAGGCAACAAAGTCCCCATTCGACACCCCGTTACCTGCTACACTTGCTGGATAGAGTCTCTCTGGAAGTGTTCACGTTCTGGCAAATGAAAAGTTCTGGGCTGGCGGCAAAAACACATACAGTAACTTGGGAAGGACAGTTTTGTGATTTATGCAGCTGCCAAGGGATATCGGCTCCGTTAGACCACTCGTGAAATGACATGACTAAGCTTGCTTAGCTGCTGGCTGTGGGGGCCGCTTGGGCTAGCGCTCAGGGATGTGGGTGAGAAGTTGAGAGAGCCTTCTGTCTCCCTGAATCCAGGCCATATGTTTAGAGCTTTTTTTTGTCTGAATCCACAGGGTGGGGGGCAGGGATGTTGGGCAATTATTGTCTGTTGTAATTTCTGGTGGTTGATGGTGACCATAAGGCAGAGAGGCAGCAAATAGTTTTATACCCTTCAGATGCACTTGTAACATCGGCATTAAATAGAACTCCTGTGCCAGAGATATTTTATAGTACGGAAGACTGGGTTTACGGTTTGGCGGGGTCAGACTTCTGTGGGCCAAAACACCCAGAAGCCTGGGGAATCTCTCCTCCGGACAGCTCAGTAGGCCCGCACCAGTTCTTCCTCTACTCTTGGCTTTGGTGTTTCAAAAGGAAGCTTTTTCGAGGAGGGAGAAATTGACACCCATCAGAGATTACATAACAGGTGAGTCAAAGTCCCCGAGGGTCACGTAGTGTCTCTCAATGACACAGGGTCACAGTGGTGGGGGTTTCATCCCAGCACATACCATCTGTTGTGTCCTTTACTCCCTCGGATGAAGTCCCCTCAAAGTTGGCTGCCTCTGGAAAGCGGGCGCTCTACTGATGGCCTCGTCTTTTCAAAGCAAACCTGAGCAGCACCGTCTGTTGGCCTGCAGCCCTTTCCCACAGTTCCAGAAGGGTCTCTATGGAGTAGGACGTGGTCTCCCACTCTCTGCTGTCTACCCTGCCTCCAGGAGAGAGCCACTGTGACAAACACCATGACTGGGTGCCTCAAAGCTCATCCCAGCCCAAAAGTAACCCCATGAAGCTTACTCCACAAAGGAGGGAGAGCAAGAAATGTGGGTTTTCTTCAGACTCTTCAATTCTACTTCAAGCTTCCCCCGCCAGGCAGAAGTTCAATCTCAGTCATCACGGGGGCTCCCACTGCACACACAAAATGTGGTGCAAAGGTGCTGGGGTTCTTACCCAGGGCAAACTTTGGGACGGCGGGGGGCTGTTTGCAAGGTTTTGCTCCTCTGGGTTATTGATAAGCTAACCATCATCCAAGACTTCGTGGCCTCTTCTAGTGACTTTGCTGATTGATTCTGTGTCAAATTAGGGGCATAAGATGGGGCGCCTGGGTGGCTGTCGGTTGGGTGTCCAACTTCAGCTCAGGTCATGATCTTGCTCGTGGTTTCGAACCCTGCGTCAGGCTCTGTGCTGCCAGCTCAGACTTGGAGCCTGCTTCGGATTCTGTATCTCCCTCTCTCTCTGCCCCTCCTCTGCTCATGCTCTGTCTCTCTCTCTAAAAAATAAATCAACATTAAAAAAAAAATAGGGGCATAAAAACTTGTGCCAAGTATGACAAACGGGGGTCTACAGTCTCTGTTCCCTGGGGATCCATCAGCTCTAGTCCCTGTTGCTAATCCCTTCCTGAAAGTTCTGTCAAGGGTTGGAATGCGGGTCCCCACCACACTGTCCTTCACCCCTCTCCTTCCCACTTTAAGATAATCTCTTCTCTTTTCCTTTCTACTATCCTTTCTCTGCCCTTCAGGGATGCATATTAGAACCACCTTACGGAATGTAGGTCAGAGGTAACTAAAGTGTGGCTGGAAAAAGTTTTGGTTGGCTTGTATCGTGTTGTTATGGGTTTTTTTGGGGGGGGGGTTATGTCTTTAATTTGAATGAGAATATATTTATAGCATCTGAGGAGACCAAAGCGTGTGAGGTCCACCACATTGTGTATATCCAAGGGCCGCCATTTGTTGTTTTGGTTTTTAACTGAAATTAGTAACCAGCATTTAAAAATCAAATGCGTGCACATTAAAATCTATAATTCTAGCTTCTTAAGGAATTTTGGAAAATCTGGCTTTTGCTGCATGGCAATAACCAGCTGGGGAGAGAAGGGCTGTCCCTTTAGACAACCACAGTGCTCTGCTTCTGTCCTGGTGCAGCCCAGCATTCGTCACTAGTTAATAGCACCGCCTGACCTGAAGGAGTGTTGGACTTTGGAACTCTCTCTTCTGGTCTTTCACAAGAGCCAGGGAGACAAACATTTTTTGGGGGGGGGGCAGATATCACCCTTAGAACCCTTAGAACATAAATATAGGCCAAGGTGAGGGGATATAAAAAAAACATGGTTGTCTTTGTAGAACCAAAAAAGAAACAAATGACGAAGACCGGAATAAATTATCCGTCCACGTGAACAATAAAAATGGCTACCACATTCAGAGATTTCATTATGGCCCAAGTTCTTCACAGAAACAATGCCAATTAATCCTCACAAATACACCCTGTCTCACGGAGGGGAAAACTGAGGCTCAGAAGAAAGTGACTTGGCCAAGTCACAAAGCTAATAACATGGTGGAAACTTGGAACGCTGGTATGCATGGGTCTTCCCTCTGGGGCTCCCCTGCCTCTCTTATCATGGGTGTTAGTGGCCCTTCTTCAGGGGAGTAAGGACACCTGAATTCATCGCCAAGTTTAACGATATCAGAGGCTGAGTTGGAAGTGAAGTCACCTTGACACTGAGTACCAGTTAGTACCTCCACTCTCACTCCCTCTGCCAGAAGGAAACTATTTTCTAAGACTCTCTGGAGGGTCAGGGTCTGGCCCTATGCTCTGACAAATAGCACTTATTCAATAAATGTGTTCACGTTGTTACTCCTGTTAGCTTGTCTGGAATTGCACTAAGCGCATGTGTGTGTGAGTGCGTGTGTGTAGGGTGACAAGGGAAAGGACTGAGGAAGGGGAACATAGTTCCTGATCCTTCCTGTCTTGGGCCAGAAATATTGCTGAAAAGGTAAAAACTATAGAGACATACTATAAAGAGAGTGTTTTTCCAAAATGTACAATAGCTTCAGAAAAAGACCTAACATGAATCAAAATACTTTGCTTTCTTGGGGTTTGTTTTTTTGACAGAAATTCATAGAAAGAGAAAGCTACCTAATATGATAAGCTTTTAGGTTGACAATTTGAATTTGCATGTTTAAAATGAATCTCACATTGTCGACTAGACAACATTTTTCTATCCTATTAGCATTTACCTAAGTGAAATTTAAGCTGACATAGGGTTTATGCCAGAACTGAAGTTACCACTGTTGAATATCGCATATGAAAAAATTAGATGATAGAATAACAGGTGAAGAGGCTATCGCTGCGGATTCGCATTATAATTTCATTTCTGGATGGGATATATGGGGAATTTTCTGTCGTTAGTTTTGTACAGTATGTAAAAAGAGAACCAGCTACGTCAATGACTTCAGAAGCTCTGATGTCATGATTTTGAGAGTAATCGTGTTGTTCAGGGGAGGGGGAAAGTCCAGTTAAAGGGAACTATATGAAAATTGTACTATGTGAAAGTTTCTGAGTTAATTTTAATGATTTGTCAGATTTTTCTTTTCCGATTTGAGATTATTCTCTGGCATCCAGTGATGGCTTACAATGTAGCTTTTCAGCCCTGCGGGATGGAGATCCTAAAACAAAAACAACGAGGCCATGTTGGTGGCAATTCCTAGTTCTCTACAGCTGCTAACTTAAGGTCTGTTACTGCTCATATCAAAAGATGATAACCAAACGGCCTTTAATACATTTAGGTCCTGAACTAAGAAATTATGTATACTACCATTGTAGAGCTGAAACGGGGGCTCAGAGAGGTGAAGGGACTTGTCTAAGGTCACCTAGCAGATAAGTCGTAGAAGTAGGTCCCATATTCTGATTTCCAGGAGTATTCTCTCCTTTGGAGACACTGGTTTCATTGCTTTGGCTTCCTTTTGTCTAAGGCTTAAGCTAAAGAGTGTTTTACACCATAATAAGCTTGTATTTTGCTTGCTGTTGTTGATCTGTTTGCTGATCTTTGAGTATTGTGGGTGTAGACATATTTATTAGACTGCTCCATAGAGGGTGTGTAAAATAATGACATTTGTATTGTATCCACAAAATTGAGACTGTGGCAAACTCCGCAGGATACATGACTGACTGATTTCATAAAGAGTTTCAAGGGGAAAAAAAAAAAAATTGGGAGCGACCTATCCATTAAATGAGGCAAAAGACAGGTCAACCAAGTACATTGTGTTTTGGAACCTCTTTGGATCCTGATTTGAAGAAAACAACTGGAAAACAATTATTAGACAATCAGGGAAATTTCAACGGTGTATACTTAAAGGTTTTAGAGAATTATTTTTATTTATTTATTTTTTAGGTAAAATAATGCAATTAAGTAAGATTTTAAGAATCTTTAAGATCTTTTAAGATTCTTAAAATCTTACTTAAAAAATCTTTCTCGGGGCGCCTGGGTGGCTCAGTGTTAAGCATCCGACTTCGGCTCAGGTCACGATCTCACGGTCCGTGAGTTCGAGCCCCGCGTCGGGCTCTGGGCTGATGGCTCAGAGCCTGGAGCCTGCTTCTGATTCTGTGTCTCCTTCTCTCTCTGCCCCTCCCCCATTCATGCTCTGTCTCTCTCTGTCTCAAAAATAAATAAAAACGTTAAAAAAAAAAATCTTTCTCTTTCACAGGTAGATATCGAAGAGATGACTTGATACGATATTAGGGGCTTCCTGCAAGTTAACAGAGCAGATGAAGATTGGTCTTTAAATGATAATTGTTGAAGCTGGGTTCTGGGTACTCGATGGTTTACTATATTATGGTATCTACTTTGGATTCTGTATGTACATCTTACACAAAACAATGCATTGTTCAGTGATGAACCCAAAGTAGATGATTTGGTTTTATATTGCATAATGCCTCATTTCAGGGAGCTCTGAAGGGAACGGAAAAGGGTCTTAGAAGTCGTCTAGCCCGATCTCCACATCCTTCTCCTTTCCTTTTGGGCACAAATGGGGGTGGGGTGGGGATTGTTTTTTCCTCCTTGTTCTCTCCCTCTACCCCGCCCGAGGTCCATTTTCAAGGTAGATAACCCCCAAAAGATTTCTCATCTTTCCTAAAATAAAGCCCGAAGGTTGGGAGGAATGCCTTCTTTAATTGGGGTCTTGATTGTGCTAATTAGTTACTCGGTTGTCAGGGGCCCGAAGAACCTATACTTTTAATTCCCCTACCCACGTGACAGTGTTTTTGTTTCTAAAGCACAGGAAATTCTCGGAGAGTTTACGTCACCTCCAGCAGTTACAGTAATTACCGTATTGACGCGACTTGTTTCCAAAACGTGAACACTCGCGGTGCGGCGCGAGTCCTACTTAGAGATTTTTTTCAGTCCAGACTTAAGTCTGAATTTCGTCTAGTAGATGATGTGAGATTCATTAGATCACTCTGTGATCTAATTTTTAAGCAGTAGTGACACCGGGGATCGGAACGGAGCTGGTTTTGTGTGTGCGTGTGCGTGTTTTCAGTGTCTATTGCTGGATTTCCCAGGTGTGTCTGGGGGAGAAAAGCAGAGACTACACCACACTGACACTCCACGCAGGGGCACTGCAGGCAGCGTTTGCTGCAGTAGTGCGCCTGCGCAGTCGGTCCCCGCCAACTCGCCCGCCTTCCCCCATCCGGCTAGCAGGGGGCGCTGTGAGGTGATGGCCTAGTCTTTCCCCAGGGCTCTGGAACATAGCATAAAAGGGCAGGAGGCGAAGCGGGCTGAGGGGCGTTCTATCCTCGACTGCCCTGGTCTCTATCACCCTTTGTCCTCCAGCTTTCGCCCTCCCTGCACTGGGCCTGCGGGCCTGGTTGCTAGGCGGAAGCGGGGCGCGGCGGCTGCCGCTGCGGCTGCCCGGGCGTTTGAAAAGCGGCCACACAGGCGGCAAAAGGTCCTCCGGTGGCGGGTTCGCTTCTCCCTGCAGACAGTCCGGGGGACCGAGCGGCCTTTGCCTTTCCGTGGAGTCGGGGCAGGGCTAGGGTCGGGCTGGCGGTCCGGGGCAGGGGAGCCGGGCGCGCTGCAGGCGGCGGCGGGCCCGGGCCGAGGAGCGGGGTCTCGGCGTCGGGGGCCGCGGGAGGGCGGTGGGAGCCCCGGAGGGAGCCCTCCTCCTGGTGGTCGCGGGCCTCCAGCATCTCACCCGGGTCCCTCTTCCCCCAAGCAGACCCCGCCTGTGGGCCGCCCACCGCGACCATGGTCTCCAAGTCCGACCAACTGCTCATCGTCGTATCCATCCTAGAAGGTGAGCGGCCAAGGGGCTTGCATTTGCACCTGCAGCCTCCTTACTTAACCGAGTGGCGTGCGACTGAGACTTTGTTAACCTTACGAACCCTGTCATCTTTCCTTTTGCAGTCCCGCAAGACTTGTTCAAAGTTGTACTTCCTGAGGCCTGTTAGGCGATTGATTTAGAAACCTCTCAAGGGAGCGTGAGAGCTATTAGGGATAGGTGATATTTAGCGTGAATAGCCGGAGCCCCAGAGAACGTAGGAAAAACGATTTCCATCAGAAGCAGCACGTCGATGACTTACTCGTGAGCTAAGGTGCCTGGAAAGCACGTTCTGTTCAGAGGCCTCCCGGTGATCCCATTTGTGAGAGCTTTGCTTTCGACTCGAATCCCTATTTCCTGCAGTCTGAAGTGTTACGGAGGCGTTCCCTTTACTAAGTCTTGATAGGGGACTTAGGAGGAGTAGTTGTCAAGACGGTCTGTTATATACGTTCCTAGAAGTTTGGTGTGTTGAAGGAGTGACCTTTGTTTATTGCAGGCTCATGGAGTGTCAGGCACTGTGCTGGGAATGTAGGGGTAAAACAGCCCGGGTCCTAAAACCTAAGTAAACAGTATAGCCTGGAGAATGTGTATAGTTCATCAGGCTGTGGGAGAAGGAAAGACCAGCTCTGGGGAAAATTTCCCGGAGGAGGTGACATTTATTTGGGTCCTAAAGGATGAGTAGGAATGTGTCAGGGGAAAAGGGGAAGGGTGGGCTTTCCAGGCAAAGGGAAGAGGAAAGAACCCTTAAGGTGTGGAAAGGCCAGGCACATTCTGCTCTTGCTTAAATTCAGTGTGGTTGGAGAGAAGCTGCAGGCAAGTGGAGGGAGTAGGAATTGCTAGGTAAGTTGAAGATGGGTTTTGAGGGGCGCCTGGGTGGCTTGGTCGGTTAAGCGTCCAACTTCGGCTCACGTCATGATCGCACGCTCCGTGAGTTTGAGCCCCGCGTCAGGCTCTGTGCTGACAGCTCAGAGCCTGTTTCAGATTCTGTGTCTCCCTCTCTCTCTGCCCCTCCCCCATTCATGCTCTGTCTCTCTCTGTCTCAAAAATAAATAAACATTAAAAAAAAATTAAAAAAAGAAGATGGGTTTTGAATAATCTGATCACAGCAATCCTCTTGAGTTGGGCCTGAGGAATGGCTGCCTTCCGCCCCCCTCCCCCACCATTGGAGATATTTTGTGGAGGCCTGGTACTATTTGGGGGGGGGGTGGGTGGTAAGAGGGAATGAGTGGTAATGGCTTTTGGCACAGAAAACTGACCAGAACCCCTAAATTGTTGGGGCAGCATTTTTAGCTGTTCTCTTACTGATTGTTTAAAGATGGAGGGCTGAAATCCCCTTGTAATTGGTCAACAAAAGCTTCTGGACTTGGTACTTGCTCCCTCCTATGAGGAAACCCAAATAAAAGGCACGATCTTTCCCTTCAAGGATGTAGGATTCTGTCTTCTTCAGCAGATCAAATTCACAGGCAGGACACAGTATGTTGGAGTGCAGTATAATATTAAAAATATGGGATGTGGGCTGTAAACATCGGTTTTGGGGGTGGGTGGGGATGATGGCTTAAGGGCTTTGAGTAGTTAGTTAATGATGGGAGGAAGTCCTTGCTGGCCATTAGATCAACCCAGGCCAGGGGTGCCTGGGTAGCTTAGTCCATTAACTGCCTGCCTCTTGCTTTCTGCTCAGCTCATGATCTCTCATTTCATGAGTTCAAACCACGTCTCGGGCTCCGCGCTGACAGTACGGAGCCTGCTTGGAATTCTCTCTCCCTCTCCCTCTGCTTCTCTTCTCTCTCACAATAAATAAATAAACTTAAGAAAAACGGAAAATAAAAAACCAACCCCAGGCCAATGATGGAGTAATTTTGGTGGATGGAATGATGAAGAGGTCCCGCAAGATGACCAGGATCAAGGGAGGTGAACATTGAGGAGTATTCTGGTCAAATAAGCTTGTGTAGCTGGAGTGAGCAGGCCTTGGAGGATTTTGAAAGCCAAGGAGTTCAATGTTCTAAAAAATAGGGAGGCAGCCTATATTTCTAAGTAGGAGAGCATTATCTGCAAGTTTAGTATCGGTGTGCAGAGAAGAGAACCTCGATTCAGGGCTGTTGGTTAGGTGTTGCCCTAAACATACCTAAAACCGGACCATGGACCTCCGTTCAAACTGTCTCCTTTTGTGTTTCCATTCATCATAACCGTGTTGTTGCCTCAAGCCCAGAACCTGGGACTCTTCATCTTCCTGGTTCCTTCTCCATCCCCTTCTTCCAGATGGTCACCAAGCTTTGTTGCTAAAATCATACGAGATGCTTCACGTAAACTTTTAAATGAGGAAGTTTCCACTGTGAGTGTCCCGCTTTGAGCCCCTCATGATGCGCTTGATCTCTTGTAGTAATCTTTTCAGTGGTCTGTTTCATCAATTTTTTTCCCCCCTTTCCAGAGAATGTCTATTGTTCACATTACCATCTAGGAGTAATCTTTCTGAAATGCGAATTTAATTGTCTTAAAAATCCTACAGTTTCCTAAAGGATAAGGTCTGTACTTTCTAGAACAGCATTCATGGCCCTTCACGGTATGCCTCTTGCCTGCCTTTTCAGCCTCTTCTCCTCTCTTGCCATCTGTCCCTACGTCCCCATCTCTTCAGTTATTTTGAGCTACGTGCAGTTTCTTGACTACACTTCTAGAAATGCCCATTATTCAAAAGAAAATGATGAGGTTTCTACCATGAGCCAAATTTGGGCTATGTGCCGGAATCCATGGATGAAAAAGACAAGGTTTCTGTTCTCAAGGTATTGTCTGTGGAATGAGGGAGGCAGCCCTTCATTCCAGTACGTATCCTCTGTTCTCAGGCTAACTGGATGGTATGGTTATGATGGTGTGACTGAGAATACAGGCTTTCTGACAGACATGAAATGCATTTGGGGAACCCCATGATCTTTTAGAGCAGCTCAAAATGATGTCCAGAGAGAGGCCCCTGTAAGTGCTAATTGGGAGACCCCTGCTAAGACACTTGTACTAAGACTCCCAAATGGGGAGTTTGAAGCGAGAGCTTCAGGTTGAAAGTCAGAGGATTGCAATCAAGAATCTCTCTGACCCCTTTACTTCCTACTGAGAAGAGTGTAGCAGGGTGAGTAGCAGCTGGAATGTATTTATTTAATATTGGTCAAAACGTGTTGAGACACGTGTCTCAACACCATGCCCTGCGCCAGACCTACAAACAGGTTGACTGTGAGATTCTTCCCTAGTTTTTAGCTTCCTGTTGGCACTCTTTTCAGTTTGCTTCTTTCCACTAGACCCTCAATTCCTTGAGGTGATGTACTCTGTTTTACTCTTGTTTGTACCCCATCGTTTGACATAGAGAATACCTGACCCTGATAATGCCTTTAGTAAATGGTGAAAGAAGGGGGTCAGGCAGTACCAGGGAAAAGTGATAGGTAGACAGAATATTTTTAAAATGATTGACAACATTGTCCTTGTGATTTGAATGAATGAATACTTGTGTCTGTTTTTCTTGGGCTGATTTGCTGAGTGTTCCTAACTGTGTTAACAGGAAAATTATGATGCATGTTGGTTGGCTTTTGCTTATTGGGTTATTTCCCAGCTCTCCAGAAGACTTGACTATTCCATTTTAACTTCTGATACAGTAATATCTAAAATTAGTGGAATCACATTTTTCTTCTAAACGTCACTGAGATCGTTGCTGCTCAAAGTGTGAATCAAGGACAATAGCATTGACATCATGTGGGAGTTTGTTAGAAATGTGCCTCTCAGAGGGCACCTGGGTGGCTGAGTCAGTTGGGCTTCTGACTTCAGCTCAGGTCCTGCTCTCATGGTCTGTGAGTTTGAGCCCCAAATCAGGCTCTGTGCTGACAGCTTGGAGTCTGGAGCCTGCTTCCGATTCTGTGTCTTCCTCTCTGCCCCTCCCCCACTCACACTGTGTCTCTCAAAAATGAATAAATGTTTTAAAAAAAGGCCTCTCAGCCTCGACTAGTGAACCATAATCTACATTTTAACAGAGTCCCTAGGTGATTCATGTGCACGTTAATGTTTTGGAATCACTAATTTACAAATTGTAGCTTTCAGTTTGATTCTTTCTTATGAATCATGAATTTGTACGTGAGAGTACACATTAGTAGGTAGTTAGTGGACTATATAAGTCAACAACTCCTAATGTGTATTTTTTTTTTTTTAACATTTATTTATTTTTTGGGGGGACAGAGAGAGACAAAGCATGAACAGGGGAGGGGCAGAGAGAGAGGGAGACACAGAATCGGAAACAGGCTCCAGGCTCTGAGCCATCAGCCCAGAGCCCGATGCGGGGCTCGAACTCACGGACCGCGAGATCGTGACCTGGCTGAAGTCGGACGCTTAACCGACTGCGCCACCCAGGCGCCCCTCCTAATGTGTATTTTTAAAAAGTGCTAAAAGATCATAGTTGATTTTTGTACAGTTCTGATTAACCTGTATGGTCTTTTTTTCCAGGTCGTCATTTCCCCAAGCGTCCAAAACATATGCTTATAGTAGAAGCAAAGTTTGACGGAGAACAGTTGGCTACTGACCCTGTGAACCACACCGACCAGCCAGAATTTGCTACCGAGTTAGCCTGGGAGATCGACAGGAAAGCACTCCATCAGCACAGGTGACTGTTGTTTTCCATTTGTTTTGCTCTAGGTTTTAGGCTGCTAGAGATGAATAAATCTCTATCTTTCTAGATTATAGTAACAATGATAATACTTGTTTAGTGGTTTTCTCATGTGCTAGGAAGTTTTCAAAGTACTTTGCAATAGTAATTCATTTGAACATCAAGACAATCCTATGAAGTGGGTGTTAGGATTTCCCCCAATTACAGATGAAAAAACTGAGGCCTAAGAAGGTAAGTAACCTGTTACAAGGGAGTCAGCTGGATAATGGTAGAGCACAGCCATTTGAGTTCTAGAGCCTAAGTTTTTAACCATTACACGTAGCTTTTTTTTTTTTCCCTGATGTCTGAGAGGATACTCTAGAAGTGTTGTAATGATAGCTACCCAATATTAAACATGGGTTGGAATTCACTGTAATTTCTGTTACTTCCTTTATCATAACTTTATCTGGCTTGCTAAGGATATGTAGAGATATGTGTATAGTAATTATGTAAGGGTCTCTAATAAATTTTATACTTCATTTTAGCCCTTTAAACACTTCATATCAGTACATAAAACAGGCTTAAAGCTACAGCCTCTTATTTATTTCATGAGCTCAGATGACTCGAAACAGGCAAGAGTGTGGCTACTTCTGTTTTTTTTTTTTTTTTTTTTTTAAATTTTTTTTCAACGTTTTTTATTTATTTTTGGGACAGAGAGAGACAGAGCATGAACGGGAGAGGGGCAGAGAGAGAGGGAGACACAGAATCGGAAACAGGCTCCAGGCTCCGAGCCATCAGCCCAGAGCCCGATGCGGGGCTCGAACTCACGGACTGTGAGATCGTGACCTGGCTGAAGTCGGACGCTTAACCGACTGCGCCACCCAGGCACCCCGCTACTTCTGTTTTAAAAAGGATTGGAAAAGCATTTTTCTGAAAAGCACAGAATCACTTCATTCACTGGTGTGTCTTAGGACTAAAGCAAATAAAATTACGAAGTTAAAAAGTCAATGTAAGGAGAAATTTATTTTCTTATGTGGCCAAATCGGTCCATGGATTTGTTTGGGGGATTTGCAAGGGCATTAAATTCTTAGAAGATCAAAATTTTGTGTTCAGTGACTTCTGGAATATCTGCACAGAGTCCTGATAGGAGGTATTAGTGCCCGCAGTGTTCACAGTTGTGTTAATGCCAAGTGGTACCACTCTGCGTGTTGGAAGCTGAGAAAAGAACACAGATAAATTGCATGTATATAAATGATGACTGTATGCCAAGTGCAAGTTTTATAGTCATTCCATTAGGTAACAGTGATGGTCGAATCTAATGAGCTTACGTATGAGCCAGTATAGAGGTTTCAGACTCTCAAGAACCCCTGCTATACCAGCCAAGGTCATGCTTACAGAACATTGTTGTGTATTACAATGAATTATTACTTTCAATAGTCTGTGATTTTATGGTATTTAATTCTGAAGTTGATTTCATCATTTTAGTGACAAAAAGAGCTTTAAGCATATATGTGTATTGCTAGTTTTATGTGTGTCTGACAGTGTAAAGATAATTTAAAATCAATCTTGAAGATTCATGTTCAATTTTAATTTAGTAACTTTTAAAGAGTTCTGTATGTTAGAGAAGCTTGAAAAGCACTGACCTACAGCATAGCTCCTCAGATGAGAGAGACCAAGATTTTTGATGTGGTTGTAGTATTACTTGGTGTAAAGATAAATAGGCATGATGAATAGTTCATGTCAGTTGAAGTTCTGCAGAAAATAGAGATTATCCGAAAGAATTATAGTTGTCTTGCTAGTAGCAGGCAGCTTTTCAAAACTAGCAGAACATCAGCTCAATATTAAGCAGAAGCTAGTTCGTCTATAACATAAACTGTTACGTTACAGGCTGCAACGCACGCCTATCAAACTGCAGTGTTTTGCCTTGGATCCCGTATCTTCAGCCAAGGAAACTATAGGCTACATTGTGCTAGACTTGAGGACTGCTCAAGAAACAAAGCAGGTATTGCCCTTTTGATGTGTTGTTACCGATGACGTTAGGTGTGGATTTTTCGTAGATAACCCATTGATGGAAAGAACCTGTGGTACCGGACCTGAAAGGGCTAGGGTCTGAGCCGGTGTGGCGATTCTGAGGTTTCACTTTAGGAATTTGATTTAGAAAGTCCCAATATTTTGGTCATTTCTTTGACCTAGAATGACCTTTCTCAAAGAAAATTCTCTCTGAGCTCAGATGTTCGGCCACATTGCTGTGACCTGGAGCTCAGCATGTTCAGCTGCCAAGCTTTGCTTTCAGAGGTAGTGCTTTCGCCTCGTGCCCTGCTCTGGTGAACGGCACCCCTCTTCCAGGTACGCAGGCCAGACGGCCTCCATTTCCGGCCTCCGTAGCCATCCTTTTCCAGTTGGTTTCAGGCCTGCGGCGACCCCTTCCTGATCCAGCTCCTGTTGTACATTTTCACCGTTGCGATCCCAGCCTAAGGCACCGTCCTTTCTTAACCTTGGCTGTGCTAGTAGCCTTCTGATTCCTTCCCCTGCTTCCCATTCCTTCCGTGTGTAGCAGTCAGAACACGTGAGCTCAGTGAAATACACTTATGGGACATAAACAGCAGCCTTGCCAGGAGCACACACATAAGGAAGGAAAAATAATTCAGGGTCTCAATTCCTACGTCAGTGCTTTTTGTTACCGAAAATGTTTCTTTTCTCTTTTAAAATATCTACCAATCTTTTTTTTTTCCTTCAAGTTTATATATTTATATTGAGAGAGAGAGAGAGAGAGAGAGTGAGGGAGAGAGAGAATCCCAGCAGTCTCCGTGCTCATCACCAGACCTGAAATCAACAGACGCCTAACCAGCTGAGTCACCCACGCACGCCTTTTCTCACCTTTTTTTATGTTACTGACTTTGGAAATACTTTGAATGGTTCATAATAACTTTGTTTTGTCACTTAAACAAAAACAAACAAATAAACTTACTTTTGAAGTCTTTGATTCTTGATTTGAATCCTAAATTAGGAATCTCTGAAGAAAAATTGATCTCTTAGCAACATGTTCGCTACTGATAGCCACGGTATTTACAAAGGAGCCAGTTAGCTTAGCCCACATTTGGAATCCTTGAAAAGAAATGGGAATTTAAAAAGTTCTCTAAAAGGGAATCTGTTTCTCCTCCCTCCTTGGGTACTCCTCACGTCTCTGTCCCTAGGTTCTGAAGAGGTTTTCTTTCTGAAGTCTTAGCCCCTCAACCAGGAGCCACGATCATGCCCCTGATGTATCTCTTCCCTAGCTGTGCTACAACCTGCACAGGATCCTTTTGCGGTTGCTTTGGTTACACAGAAGGTAATCCTTTTAGGAGGAGGATAGCTGTAAATGCACGTGGCATTCCTTTCTGCCCCTGTCGCACCTGCCCTGTCTGGTCCTGTAGGACGCTTTTGTCATTACATTTGCTTCTTATCATTAACAGAGTTCAGGGGAAATGTTTCAGAATTAAGAGTTTTAAGAAAGCCAGATGTTGTCTTAATCACTCCTGTTTATTAGCAGAACTATCTGAAGTTGGTGCGTAGAATATTTGAAGTTCAGAATAAATTGATTATCTGTAAATGAAAAGAAACACAAAAAAATAAGCTGTTTTTCCAAGTTCTAAAACAGAAAAACATAGCGTAAGTTCCCTGAGTAGCTAAAACTCTTTTTCAGGCTTATTCTTAAAATTGTAATATATCCATCATAAAAAAAATACACAACAGATTATGAGTTTTTCTTTTAAAAACCTTGGGTGTGGATTTAAAAAAAACAAAAAAAAAAAAACCCCAAAAATGATGGCTTAGGCTTATTTTACTTACCAGAAGTTTTTGGTTTTGATATTCTTAAAGACCAGTTTCTTTTTTTTTTTTTTTTTTTTTTTTTTTTTTTTTTTTTAGTATGACTTTCTTTTTTCTTCTTTTTTTTTTTTTTTTTCAACGTTTATTTATTTTGGGGACAGAGAGAGACAGAGCATGAACGGGCGAGGGGCAGAGAGAGAGGGAGACACACAGAATCGGAAACAGGCTCCAGGCTCTGAGCCATCAGCCCAGAGCCTGACGCGGGGCTCGAACTCCCGGACCGCGAGATCGTGGCCTGGCTGAAGTCGGACGCTTAACCGACTGCGCCACCCAGGCGCCCCAAAGACCAGTTTCTTTAAAAAAAATTTTTTTTAACATTTATTTATTATTGAGAGACACAGAGACACAGAGTGTGAGCAGGGGAGGGGTAGAGGGAGGGGGAGACATAGAATCTGAAGCAGGCTTCAGGCTCTGAGCTGTCAGCACAGAGCCTGACTCAGGGCTCGAACTCACAAACTGCAAGATCATGACCTGAGCCGAAGTCGGTCGCTTAACCAACTGAGCCACCCAGGCGCCCCTATAAAGATCAGTTTCTATGTCTTTATATAATAGTGGTTAGAGTAAGAACGCTGTTTCTATGAATTTAAATGGTGTCCCTGCATTAATGCAACATGCAGTTCTGGGCCATGAGGTTGTGCAGGCTGGTTTGAGTATTAGGATTTCTGAGTATTAGAATATCCTCTGGCCAGGATATTGAGGTAATTTATACTTCATCCTGTGAGAAAGCCTTTATATTTCAGCCAAGTATGTGGTTCATAACCCAGAGCTCTACCTTGGGTCTTTCCTTCAGTATTTTGTTAGTGTCTTTTTGTTAACAATAGCTCTCTGCACATTTGGTATATGTAGGACAAAGCAGAAATGTGGTAGGCAGCAAAGGTATATACCAGAAAAAAGTGACAAATTAGGGGTTAGGGAAAGGGAAAATTGGTAGTCTAAACTTTTTATTTTCATTTTATGTTTTTAATATTATTTTTGAGAGAGAGAGAGACAGAGTGCACGTGGGGGAGAAGCAGAGAGAGAGGGAGACACAGAATCCGAAGCAGGCTCCAGGCTCTGAGCTGTCAGCACAGAGCCCGACATAGGACACAAACTCATGAATGGTGAGATCATGACCTGAGCCAAAGTCAGACGCTTAACCAACTGAGCCACCTAGGTCCCCCTAAACTTCTTATTTTTTTTTTTAAGAGGAAATACAGTTAGCTTCCTAAGCAGGATTAGATTCTTTTGAGGAAAATGTGAAAAATACTTTAAAAGAGGAGAAAGTGCTAAGGAACTACAGGAAATATATTTGGAAGCTTATAGGACATTTCCCACTATTGTTTGTTTCCTATTAATTATTAACGTGTTTTTGTTTTGTTGTTACTTACTCTCCAGGCGCCAAAATGGTACCAGCTATTGAGTAATAAATACACCAAGTTCAAGTCGGAGATACAGATAAGCATTGGTTTGGAAACAGACACCAAGGCGCCAGTGGATAGTTTTAAAGCAAAAGGAGCCCCCCCTCGAGATGGAAAAGGTTTGTGTGTCATTTCTAAGGACGTCATCTGAAAAGTTGCTTCTGTGGACTAGAGCTTCAGGAGCGGTGGGTGGTGTGATTGGAAAATACACGCAGGAGTGTAAACACATTTTACTCTGGTGCCTCTGACAGATGTTGTCGTATTGTTAAATGTGCAGCACTGCTCTAACTCTTCCTAGAGAAGAGCTAGAAATAGACAAAATTTTCCTTTCTTTATTTGATATATGACAAAGCACAATTGTGTATTCTTAAAGATGGCTATTTAGGAAAATTTTCTTCCTAGGATGAGTACAAGAAAGCCAAACAGTTACACTGTTCTCTCTTCACTCACTTGTTAACCACACCTTCATATTTTTCTTTCCTTGTTTTTTCTTTTTTTTTTTTGTTATTAATAAACTTTATTTTCGAGCGGTTTTAGCTTCCCAGCAAAATTGAGTGTCAAGTGCAGAGTGTTGCTGTGGACCTCGGTCTCCTCAGCCACACAGCCGCCCCACTATTCACCTCCCCGGCCAGAGGGGCCACATGTTAAAAGTGATGAGCCTACATGAGCCAATCACTTATCACCCGGAGTCCACAGTTGACATTAGCACTTATTTTTGGCGTTTTATGTTCTGTAAGTTTTGACAAACGAGTAATCACCTACGTCTATGACTGTAGTTTCCCACAGTGTCACTGCCCTGAAACCCGTCTGTGCCGTTTCTCCCTCCTTTCTGCCTAACTCTGACAAACACTTGTTTTTTTTTTTTTCACCGAAGTACGGTTGACGTAAAATGTCCTAATGGTTTCAAGTGTACAACATAGTGATTTGACCAGTCTGTTCGTGAACCTGCGCTCAGCACAAGTGTAGAGACCCCTTGTCACCATACGGCCGTCATAATAACGTTGCTGTGTTCCTGTGATGTGACTTGCATCCTTGTGACTTACTCCTTCCGTAACCGGAAGCCTGTACCTCCCATTCCCCTTCATTCGTTGTGGCCACTGCCCCCTTTCCCTCTGGCAGCCACCAGTTTGTTCCTTGTGTATTTATAGGTCTGATTCTGCTGGGAATAGACTTTGCATCATTTGCAGACAGAGACCATATCATGTCTTTATTCCCAGTCGGCATGCCTTTGTTTCCTTTGCGTATCTTCCTGCGTTTGTCAGGACGTGTAGTCTGGCACCACAAAGCTGTGATGAAAGGGGATCTCCTTGTCTTGTTTCTGGAGGATTTTTATGGATGTTCTTTATCAAGTCGAGGAAGTTACTCTCTAGTTGTCTGCTGAGGGTGTTTCATCATTACCGAATGTGGGATTTTGTCAGATGCTTTTTCTGCGTATTTGATACCATCATGTGGTTCTTCTTTAGTTTGTGATGTGATGGATTATATTAGCAGATTTTTGAATGTTGAACTAGTCTCGCGTACCTGAAAAAAATCGCATTTGGTTGTGGTGTATGGTTCTTTTTATACGTTGTTGGATTCACGTGGCCAATAGGTTGTTGAGAATCTGTGCATGTATGTTAATGAGAGCTAGTGGTCTCTTGTGTTCTTGTTGGGTAATGTCTGGGTCTGGTTTTGACATCAGGGTTTTAAATGCTGGCATCATAGAATGAGTTAGGGATTATTTCTTCTGCTTCCGTTGTCTGAAAAAGATGGTGGAGAATTGGTCTTTCTTCCTTGAATGTTGGGTAGAATTCACCAGTGAAGTCATCAGGGTCTGGTACTTTCTGTTGTGTAAAGTTGTCATTGATTCAATTTCACCAAATGATATAGGCCTGTCTGGATTGTGTGTTTCTTCCTGTGTGACTTTTGGCAGACTGTGTCTTTCAAGGGAGTTGGCCCATTTCTTACAGGCAATCGAATCTGTGGATAAAAAGTCGCTCGTGTAACATTCCTTCAGTATCCTTTTAATGTCTATGGACTGTACAGTGATTCTCTTTTTATTTCAGATATTAGGAATTTGTATTTTCTCTCTTTTTCTCTTAGTAACTTGGCTAAATGTTTACTGATTTTATTGATGTTTTCAGAGAGCCAGCTTTCGGTTTTTATTAGGTCTCTTTCTCTGCTGACTGAATTTGATCTGCAAAAATGTGCTGCTCTTATTTTATTTTCCTGAAAGAGAAGCTTGGGTTGTTTTGTTTTTTTGTTTTGCTTTTTAGTGTGCCTTGTACTATTTTGTTGAAAAGTGGACGTGATACCCTGGGTAAGAAGAAAACAGGTCTTAGGTAATTTAGAGGTGAAGGAGAGGGAGGGGTTTTGTAGTCCTGTGATGAAGTCTCAGTCTTTGGTGAGCCTGCCCCCCCTGTACTGTTGGGGTTCATCTGGTATTAGATTTAGGTTCTAGATCTTTGGCAGGAGGATCAGAGAAGTGATGCTTTTGTTCTTTTTCACTGCATCCTATCAGCACACAACTTTGATTTGTTCCATTACTGGTGATGTCCACTTTGGTTATGATTCAGGTAGCGCATGCCTGTTACTTTTTCTTTCCTTCACTTATAATTAATATTTTCTGGGACATTATCAAGTGTGGACTTAGAGTTCTTTTTGCTTAATGGGTTACAATATTTATCATTTTTTTGTCCCTGATTTGTGCAGCGAGAGCCCCTTCAAACTTCTGTTTCCGTTAGCTTGTCTCCATAATTCTTACTGCTTTGGTAAAATTTATTCCTAGGTATCTTCTGGTTTTTGGTGCAGTTGTAAATGGGATCAATTCCTTGACTTCTCTTTCTGCTCCTTCACTATTGGTGTATAGAAACAGATTTCTGTGCATTGATTTTGGATCCTGCGACTTAGCTGAACCGGTGTATCACTTCTAGCAATTTTTTGGTGGAGTCCTATGGGTTTTCTATATAGAGTATCATGTCGTCTGCAAATTGTGAAAGTTTGACTTCTTCCTTGCCGATTTGGATGCCTTTTATTTATTTACTGATTTTGAGAGAGTGAGTTGGGGGGTGGAATCCCAAGCAGGCTCCACACTGACAGTGTGGGGTTCAAATCTGTGAACTATGAGATCGTGACCTGAGTGAAATCAAGAATTGGACACTTAACTGACTGAGCCACCCAGGCACCCCTGGAGACCTTTTAATTCTTTTTGTTGCCTGATTGCTGGGGGTAAGACTTGGACTACTATGTTAAGAGGGTGGACATCCTGGTCTTGTTCCTGACCATAGAGGAAAAGCTCTGTTTTTCCCCAATGAGGGTGATGTTCGCTGTGGGTTTTTCATAGATGGTCTTTATTAAGTTGAGGTATGTTCCGTCTGTCCCTACTTTGTTGAGGGTTTTTATCAAGAATAGATCTGTATTTTGTCAAGTGCTTTTTCTGCATCTATTGAGAGGATCATATGGTCCTTATCTTTTCCTTTGTTAATGTGGTGCATCACATTGATTGACTTGCAAATATTTAGCCATGCTTGCCGCCCGTATTCCACTTGATACGGGTGAATAATTCTTTTAATGTACTGGTTGGATTTGATTTGCTAGTATCTTGAGAATTTTTGCATCTATGTTCATGAGGGATATTGGCCTGTAATTCTCCTTTTTAGTGGGGTCTTTGGTTTTGGAATCAAGGTAAGTTTAGCAGCTTTCCTTCCATTTGCATTTTTTCAGAGCAGTTTGAGAAGAATAGCTATTAACTCTTCTTTAAATGGCTGGGAGAATTCCCCTGGGAAGCCATCTGGCCCTGTACTTGAGTTCTTTGGGAGATTTTTGATTGCTGATTCAGTTTCTTTGCTTGTTATTGGTCTGTTTAAGTTATCTGTTTCTTCCTGTTTCAGTGTTGGTGGTTTGTATGTTTCTAGGGATTTATCCATTTCTTCCAGGTTGCCCAACTTGTTAGCATATAATTTTTCATAATATTCTCTTATAGTTGGTATTTCTGCGGTGTTGGTTGTGATCTCTTTCATTTGTGATTTTATTTATTTGGGTCCTATCTCTTTTCTTTTTGATAAGTCTGTCTAGGAGCTTATCATTTTTATTAATTCTTCCAGAGAACCAGCTCCTCGTTTCATTGATCTGTTCTATGGTTTCTATATCATTTACTTCTGCTCTAATCTGTATTATTTCCATTCTTATGCTAGCTTTAGGCTTTATTTGCTGGTCCTTTTTCTAGCTCCTTTAGGTGTAAGGTTAGGCTGTGTAGTTGAGACCTTTCTTGCCTTTTAAGTAGGCTTGTATTGCAATATGTTTCCCTCTTAGGACCACTTTTGGCGCATCTCAAAAGTTTTGGGTTGTTGTGTTTTCATTTTCTTCTATGTATTAATTTCTTCTTTAATTTCCTGGTTAACCCATTCATTCTTTAGTAGGATGTCCTTTAATCCTCATGTATTTGTGGTCTGTCTAAATTTTTTTTTGTGGCTGACTTCGTTTCATAGTGTTGTGGTATAAAAATAAGCATGGTATGACCTCAGTCTTTTTATACTTCTGGAGGCCTGATTTGTGACCCGGTACGTGATCTATTCTGGAGAATGTTCCATGTGCACTCGACAGGAATGTGTATCCTGCTACTTTAGGATAAAATGTTCTGAATATATCTTAAGTCTGTCCGGTCCAGTGTGTCATTCGAACCCATTGTTTTCTTGTTGATTTTTCTCCTTAGATGATCCGCCCATTGCTGTAAGTGGGTGTTAGAATCCCCTACTATTATTGTATTGTTATCGATGAGTTTCTTTATGCTTGTGATGAACTGATTTATAGATTTGGATGCTTCCATATCAGGAACATAAATATTTACAATTGTTAGGTCTTCCTGGGATAGCCCCCTTAATTATGATATAATGCCCTTCATCTCTTATTACAGTCTTTGGTTTAAAATCTAGTTTGTCTGATAGAAGTATGGCTACTCCGGGCTTTCTTTTGACATCCATTAGCGTGAGAAATGGTTCTCCATCCCCTCAATTTCAATCTGCAGGTGTCTTCAGGTCTAAAATGAGTCTACAGGCAGCATATAGATGAATCTTGTTTTTTTTTGTTTGTTTGTTTATGCATTCTGATACTCTCTATCTTTTGATTGGAGCATTTAGTCCATATACATTCAGAGTGATTATTGACAGATAGCCTGTGTCCGTAATTCTTTGAGCTTTTTCTTGGTTTCTGGCATAAGAAGATGATCCAGGCTTATCTTGTTCTTTGCCTATCTTAGCCCTGGGTTCAGCTGTTTCTTTAAGGAGCCCTGCTTCCTTTTAGTAAAGAAAGATGTTGAGGAGTCAAGTTCCAAGTGCAAGATATGCCAGTTGCTATTGGGGTGTTCCAGTGGAAAAAGGGAATCGGTGCATGTGTGTATACATACACACACATATATACATAAACATGTATATGTATATGTATTTGTATGTGTATATATGTGTGTGTATATATATGTATATATATACACCCCAGTAACACACACATATACACCTTTATGGCTCTGTTTATTTACACATTTAGTGAACAGCATACATTCACATTGACACCTTCATTCCATCCAGTCTTCTATAAGAGTTTTCCTAGTTGTTCTTCCTTCCCATACCTGTAACTCCCTGACAATGGGAGATCTGTCATAGTTATTCTGCTGACTTCTAAGCTCTGCTGACCTTAATATTTCATGGCTATCGTTATTAAAGTGATTGTCAGATACCGTACTAAATGCATTACTTTGATTTAATCTTCTAAACGACATAAAAGCTTTGCAGAAATAAAAATGGAAGCTAAAAGAGATCATATAGTTACAACATACAGCTAGCAAATGGCAGAACTGGGATTGGAACCTTGGTCTGTGTTACTTGAGTGTCTCTGCTCTAAACCATGATGCTATTTTTATTTATTTATTTATTTTTGAGAGAGAGAGAGAGAGAGAGGGAGAGAGAGAGAGAGAGTGTGTGTGTGTGTGTGTGTGTGTGTGTGTGTGTGTGTACACACACCTGCTCAAGTGAGGAAGAGCCGGAGAGAGAGGGAGACGGAGAATCCTAAGGTGTCTCTCCATGCTGTCAGCACAGAGCCCACTGCGGGGCTCAAACTCATGAACCATGAGATCATGACCTGAGCTGAAATCAAGAGTCATACCCTCAATTCCCTGAACCACTCACGTGCCCCTCTTATATTTTTTTAAAGTTTTATTTATGTATGTATGTATTTATTTATTTTGAGAGAGAGAGAGAGAGATGAGGCAAGAAGAGAAGAGAGTGTGAGTGGAAGAGGGGCAGAGGCATGGGTAGAGAGAGAGAATCTCAAGCAGGCTCCGGGGCAGAGCCCATCGCAAGGTTTGATTTCACAACTGCAAGATCATGACCTGAGCTGAAAGGAAGAGTCAGACACTCAGGATTAACCCTGCATATTACCCCTCCCTCCATCCCCCATCAGAGTGAGAGCTGTCTTTTAGCTAAAGAGTTTTGTTAGAGACTCATTTTCAAGCCAGAGGTGCAATTTGCACCTCAGCCTGGAAAATTGGAATCCGGAGAGGATTACTTACTGATAGGGTATGTATACATATGAGGTGTGAATTCTGCCACTTCTCTTCTCCTAATTGGTTCATAGTTTCCTCTTAGGAAACTATCTCACTGTTTAGCGTGGCATCCAGTAAGCCTCTGCTTAGCCCTCCAGCCCCGTGACATGTGCCTTCCATGTCGGTCATCACCCTGTGATCAGCGCCACGCCTACCTCACTTCTCCAACCACAGACTTTCTCTTCCTTCCCAGTCTCTGCAGTGCGGTTCCTTCTGCCTAGAACACTCTTTTCTACTCCCTTATCCTGTGTATGTTCACCTTTCTCTTCTTAGCCACATGGAGTTTATTTTTCAGTTCCCAGTTGAGATTCACTGCCTTCAGGAAACCTATAATGTCTTTTCTTTGTGGTTTATTTATTTTAAAAATATTACCGTATTCCAAAATAAGGCTTTTATGTGCAGAAAGAAAACGGTGCTTAAGTAAGGTTTTTTTTTTGAGGGTGTTAAAAACAAGAACATCCAAGGAAACCTTATTGAGATACTATATCCATGAAAACTGCAAGCAAGATACAAAGCGTACCCAGCTTTCAAAACCTTCACAGTAGTTTATGGCACACTGTGACATAGTTTAATTGTGTTTTTTCCCCATAAAGTACCTGCCAGCTTGTCTGGCCTCAACCCCAAGGACATTGTGGCAGTGCTGAATGAGGAGGGAGGCTACCATCAGATCGGACCAGCCGAGCATTGCACAGACTCCTTCATTATGTCAGTGACCATAGCATTTGCCACCCAACTGGAGCAGGTAAGACTTTCCTTCTGATTAGTGATTCACAAAGAGCGGAAAACATTGACTTTTTAAAAACTTGCCTTTTGGGTATTAAAAAGATGTGCAAGTGGACTGTTTTTTTACTTAAAAAAAAATGTAGAAACATGTTTCCATTCATACCAGAAAATATTTCTTTTTTTTATAAATTTTTTTTTTTCAACGTTTATTTATTTTTGGGACAGAGACAGACAGAGCATGAACGGGGGAGGGGCAGAGAGAGAGGGAGACACAGAATCGGAAACAGGCTCCAGGCTCTGAGCCATCAGCCCAGAGCCCGACGCAGGGCTCGAACTCACGGACCGCGAGATCGTGACCTGGCTGAAGTCGGACGCTTAACCGACTACGCCACCCAGGCGCCCCAAAATATTTCTGCTTTAAGAATAAATTGGTATGATGTTAGTAGTAAGAGAATGAATTAAATCTCTGGACATTGAGAAGAAAGCCCATCAGTAAACACTGTTTCCCGTTGTACCATGTGGCATTGTAAAGACTGGTCTGAAAGGATTTTTCTTTCTAAGTATTGAAATATTTATTTTTTGGAGAAATGTTCAATGTTGGGAACACTTGGTCCCAGTCATACTTTACTGGGTATCATGTCTGGAATTAGATTTTACCTTATTTACAAACTGACAAATTAGCCAGTTAGAATTTCTTGGATGTTGCCAGATGACAGGAGGTTCCTGGGTCAGAGACAAAGGACTGTATTACTCTCGGCACAGCAGACATCAGCATCTGCATGTTGCCTGCAGTCTTTGTTACCCTATGTCCCAAGGGGTGACATCGAGGGGCCCAGGTTGCTGCTGTACAGAGTGGGTTTCCATCACAGCTGAGGAACAGAACACTTTGATTGTAAGTCGCCTGGTCTCCCCAGGAAGACACTTGACCTAATCCTTCTAGGTTACCAGCTGTATAAGCAACACAGGGAAGTGGCCTGTGTGAGGGTGGTCAGTGCCCCAGCAGGAAGTGCAGGGACTCAAGACCCACGTCAGCATTGCCTCTTCCCCAAAATGGCTTAGCACAACATGAGCTGCTACCTCATTTTCCTTCTCAGGATCTAGCCCAGTTTTCTTGACATTATGTTGGTCGATAGCAGCTGAAGTAAATTAATCTTTTCAAAAATAGAGAATATGGCTCATGACTTAAATTTTTACCATACTAATAGCTTTCTTAGAAGTACAAAGTTCCCACATAGTCTGCATTTACAAGTGAAATATGAGTTAGTGACCACAGATTTATATGACTTGTGAGACTGTCAGGTAAAGATTTTTCTCAGTGAGTATGTATAATTTTGTCGCACTAAATTCGTGTTTTTGCCTTTCTGTATCACTTTCTCTATTTTTCTTCTCTTCATAAAGCCCTGCCTATGGATTGCTCCAAATATGCCATTCTGGTTAGAGGGAAGGTTAGTTACTCAGTTTAGTTTTTAAAAAAAAAAACTCAAAACCAGAATAATTGCCTGTTGGCTCTCGCTGCTAAAAATTAAGCCAAAATGGGTTCCTCAGAAACAGTAAACAGAATTACCATGGAGCCCAGCAGTTCCACTGCTAGGTGTGTATCAAAAGAATTGAGAACAGGTGTTCAAACAAAAACGTGTACAGGAATGTTCATAGCAGTATTCACAGTATCTAAAAGGTGGTAACAACCCACATGTCCATCAGTGGATGAGTGGATAAACCAAGTGTTTGTGTGTATAATGGGATATTACTCAACTCTAAAGGGATGGGGTACTGACATGTACTGCATCACGGATGAACATCGAAAACCTGCCGAGTGAAAGAAGCCAGACATGCAACGTCACATAATGTGTGATGGCATTTATGTGAAATATCTAGAATAGGTGAATCCATAGAGCTAGAAAGCACATTGGTGGTTTCCTGAGGCTGCAGGAAGGGGGAAATGGGAAGTGAGTGCGTAACAGTTACGGTATTTGTCTTGGGGATGGTGACAGCTTCACAGAGCTAGATGTGGCGACCCTAAATGTGGGCGCATGAACAACATTGTGAATGTACTCTGTTACTGAGGTGTGCATGTTCTCGTGGTTATAGTGTTAGATTTTCTGTTGTGTATTTTACAATAATTAAAACACACAAAAAATTAAGTCCAGTAGTGTATTCATCTTTTGATACTGTTGAATAGTTATTGTTTGCTTTTTTCATTTTTTAAAGACAAACTTTTTTTTTTTTTTTTGGTACCTTTGTTAATTTTTGTTGAGAGAGTGCATGAGCAGGGCAGGGGCAGAGAGGGGAGAGAGAATCCCAAGTGGCTCTGTGCTGTCAGTGCAGAGCCTGATGTGAGGCTCAATCCCATAAGCCATGAGATCATGACCTGAGAAGAAATCAAGAATTGGATTGAGCCACCCCACGTGCCCCAAGCCAAGCATTTTATAAATTAGCCATTTAGTTTTTTCTCTTCGAGGCAGTGAAAGGTGGTGTGAGAAAGCATTTGGCAACAAACAAACCAACGAAAAATACCTTTTCAGATGCACATCAGTGACTTAGAATCCACTGCTATCAAGTGGTAGAATGGAGGAGTTAGTTTGGGGCAGCGACCAGGCGGTGATAATCGTGCATTCCTCCTTTTCTCAGTTACTGAAAGTTGAGGGTTAAAAAAACAAACAAGGATGATAAAGGATTTTTAAAAGAATCTTTTCTTAGTGGAATTACTTAAAATGAAGTACGCTATGAAATATCTAAGGACCATCTTTACTTCTTAAAATTTTTATTGCTTTGTGATTATGGAAGAAACCAAAGGGGAAAAAAAAGTCTCTTGTAACTGAACTCAAAAGTAATCACTGGTGACAAGGTACTGTATTTTTTTCTTCAGACATTTTCTTGTTCACATAATAGCTGACTCTGCTGGGTGGTGATGGTGTCCACTTGAACATGTTTTTTCTCTTGTAATCCTTTTATTGACCCTAAAAGAAATGGAAGTACAGAGTGATAGAGCACTTTGCCCAGAGCTTCACAGGAAGCCATTGATGGAACCAGGATTGGGGGCGTAATCCAGAACTTGCTCTTAGCAACTGTCAGTGTATAAATGCTGCCTCTCTATAAATCTACATGATTAAGATCTACTCAAATACATTTTTTCTCAGATTCGTGAATGTATGGGACTAAAGTAAACATTTATATGTAAAAATATACTCTATACGAAACGAAAAATCGCTACTGAGTATTTACTATGTTATTTTACCCAAAATAAGTAATTTTATTGAATATTTGCTATATACTGAATACGGAGCTGCTATATTCTAAGCGGTTAATTCTTTTATTTTCTTGAACCATACAAACTGTCCTGTAACTTCTCTTGGCCTAAGAGTATGTCTTAGATAACTTCCATGTCAGTATATCATTATTTAGCAGCCATATTGTATGATAACAAAAATATATTTAAGCCATCCTCTACCGATGAATACGACACTTGTTATTTTTAACAACATCCTAGTGAACACTTAGGGTCTGTTGGATATTTTATATTTTATGGGACAGGAATCTGTGTTTCCGCCATAGGTGGCCCTGAAGCTGCCAGTTTTGAGAAACAGGAAACATCCTTTTGCAACTGTTAACTTGTAGGTTTCCCAATTTTGACAGAGTGTCTAGAAAGCTTTTTTCTCAAAGGCGTGGACTAAGGTGTTACATTAAATAGCCTGCCTGAAGTTTGTTTAAAACCCTCCTCTTATGTATGAAGACAGTGGCCGAGTAAGAAGAAGATGAAATAAGGTATATGGAAGTAAAGAAGACTCGGTTTAAAATATGTGACTGCTTGCTTCTAAAAGAACTTACACGTACTCGTTCATGGATCAGTTGGATGAAAAGTAAACTTTAAAACAAAACGTATCTCTAAAAAATATTTTAGTCTCTGGGCTTTTCTAAGGTAAACCTTGAAAAGTTAAACTAGTCATGAGGTCGTAATTTTTCAGAGATTAAGAAATTTTGAGTGATTTTAAGACTTTGAAATAAAATCAACATTTTAGCATAAATTTTAGAGTTCATCAGACATTCATAAGCCTGTGTAGTGGTTTATAAATGAATACTCTTTTTTTTCCTCCTTAAATGCTTAGTTAATTCCGTGTACCATGAAACTTCCAGAAAGACAGCCTGAGTTTTTCTTTTACTATTCTTTGCTGGGAAATGATGTTACAAATGAACCCTTCAGTGATTTGATCAACCCAAACTTTGAGCCAGAGAGAGCATCTGTTCGAATACGTAGCAGCATAGAAATTCTTCGTGTTTACCTGGCACTTCAGTCTAAACTACAGGTAAGTACGGCAGGAACTCTTTTTCACTTGAGATTTTTTTTTTTTTAATGTTTATTTTAGAGACAGAGTGTGAGTGGGGGAGGGTCAAAGACAGAGGGAGACAGAGAATCCGAAGCAGGCTCCAGGCTCTGAGCAAGCTGTCAGCACAGAGCCTGATGCAGGGCTCGAACTCACGGACCGTGAGATCATGACCTGAGCCGAAGTCAGATGCTTAAGTGACTGAGCCACCCAGGTGCCCCAACTTGAGATGATTTTTTAAAGCTTCATAGAGGTACCAAGACTCTTATTTGAGTAGTGAAGGTCATCTTTCCCCCATATCTTGTCCTTTTTTAGGAATTCTCCTGGCTTGTGAAGTCCCTAGTATAGCCATTACTTGAGAATTTTAGGAGATACCCCTCTTTTCATCATAACTGGGTAAAGACGCATATCAGTTGACAGTCTGTGTAATAGAAAATGTATAGAGAGCCTAAAGTTGTGGGCTCAGGGAACATTTCATCATTAATTAGGGGGCTTAGTAGTCATACACAGATCATGCCCTGGATTTCAGAATGTATATACCCAATTGTTATTAAAAGCTAAGAAAGGGGTGCTTGGATGGCTTAGTTGGCTAAGCATCTGACTTTGGCTCAGGTCATAATCTCATGCTTTGTGGGTTTAAGACCCACATTGGGCTCTGTGCTCACAGCTCAGAGCCTGGAGCCTGATTTTGATCCTGTGTCTCCCTTTCTCTCTGTGCCCCTCCCCCACTCATGCTCTGTCTCTGTCTCTCAAAAATGAATGAACGTTAAAAAAAAGGCATGAAATAACCCAACTTTCTAAAACCTGCCCTTGAATTGAGGAATTTTGTCAAATAACGTTCTATTGGACCCTCTTTAAGTGAAGCTTACTCAGTGAATTTACTGTTCTTTGTTTTATTACAATTGATTTTAATCAGACTGAAATGGGGTAGTGTAATAAAGGATTAGGTAGTCATTTTTTAAAAGTGATCAGTCTTTAGATTTTGCTTGCAATTTGGTGGGAGGTGGGAAGAGCCTTTAAGAAATTGTAATAGAGGTATATTTTGGACGTGGTTCTGCTAAACTCAGGATTCTAAGTAGCTGAATACTATATAAAATGATGAACTGCTTTCTTCCTGTATTTTATCTTTTCATATGGATGTTACCTTTCTCCCATCCAAGTACTAACCAGGCCTGACCCTGCTTAGCTTCCGAGATCAGACAAGATCAGGCGTGTTCAGGGTGGTATGGCCGTAGGCTGGATTTTAGCTTTCTAAACATCTTGAGATGTATTCCACATCTAAAATACCAGTCTTTACCAAAGTATTGACTTCTTTCTTACTTTAATTCTCCTAGACATTTAAGTCGTAAAAATCCTTTCTCTCCAGCCCATTAACACCATCACACCTAATAACATTGAGACTAAATTACAAGTCATTGCTGACATTAGAACTAAAAATAGTTTCGTGTTGTGACTGCTTATTGTGCATCTGAATGCCAGTACAGGAAGGTAAACAGGTTGATACTATAGTATGTAGGTGATGGGTAGTTTCCAAAGGGGGTAATGTTGAAGTTTTGATTAGCTATCAGTGATAAACAGTACGCTCCACCCAAGAGGTACTCTGCTTTACCTTGTAGCGTTAAACGCTGTTTTATATATGAACTCTGAAAAGCAAGAAAAGAAAAGGAAACACTAAAGATGTTTTATGAGCAAATAAAACAGAATTATTTCAAGTTCTTTACTTTCCAAATAGGGCTGGAGCTACTAACTTATTATTTTTTTTTTTTTTACAACTGTTGAGATTAATTTTGAAATCGAAATAGAAACATTGCTTGAGGTATTTGTTTTCTATTTACGTTCATGTATTCATGATATATTTGCTTATGTCAAAACAACCCAGTAAGATATTAAAGTAACCATAATTCCTGAAGGAGAAAAGGGTGATAACGTATGATTATACAACACTGGAAGAAAAAATGAAAAAGAATAGCTTTATTATTGAGTTCTTAGGAAAGTTTATGCCTTATCAACAGTTTGAACAATCAAGTTTGAGACTCTTTGACGCAGTTGCTGCAGGTCAGGAAGATAACCCGCATTATACTTCCCTTCTCTGGATCATGTTATAACCTTGGGTTAAAGTTGATGTGTTTAGGAGAAAGGAGAGACCATAAGGCCCTATTCCGATTTTCTCTTTCACATCAGATCCATCTTTGCTGCGGAGACCAGTCACTTGGAAGTACAGAAGTGCCCTTAACCGGACTGCTGAAAAAGGGGAGTACGGAAATCAACCAGCGCCCCGTTACAGTTGAGGGTGCTTTTATTCTTGACCCTCCGAAGCGAGCCAAGCAAAAGCTTGCACCTATTCCTGTGCAGCTGGCCCCCACTGTGGGCGTGTCTGTGGCTCTGCAGAGAGAAGGCGTAGATGCCCAGGCAAGTAGTGACCCCTCCATCTCCTCCTCCAGCTTCTGCGCTGTCACTCCAGTGTCACTCGTGACTCCCGATAAAAGTTGAACTTCAAGAGTGACCTAGCGTAAGCAAGTATTTATTATTCTTAATTAGTGCCCTCCATTATAGGTGTTTCTTTTCTGGAAAGTACTGTAGCTGCCCTGGCTGTAGTTTATAAGTGATAACATGGCCTTCATGTACCGTTTTCTCCGATGCTAGGAATCTCCCCTCCACCCCCCACCCCCCAGGTCATGGTCAGTCACTGGCAGAGATGGACCTCATTTCTGGGAATCTGCACTCATGGTATCATTTTGGTGGACTCAGCTTTAGCTTAAAAACAGGGTTCTTGGTTCATTAGTGCTTTCTGGTCCCCGTACTCTCTTTAGGCAACAGAGATGGTATTTGTTTGGATGTATATGTTTTTTGATTGTATATAGTCCCAGAATCAGCCTCCGTGTACTGTTCTTCTAAAGAACTGATCTTTATGTAGATTACAAATGACAGAAAAACTGATGTGAGAGTTTGTATATATATATATATATATATATATATATATATAAATTAAAATATATATATGCATATATTTTTAGGAGGAAGTAGAACAAAAGAAGAAAATCATGCTAGATCTGTTTTTATTTTGGTTTTGTTTTAACATAGGCCTCCATTGTATTTATTGCCTTGGTAACAATAACCTTTCCCAGGGACCCCTGTCCCTGACTTCTTACACCAAATATCCCTTCTTACCAGTTAGGATATATTTTGGTACTCAGCTCTGGATATCCTGTTTCCTTCCTGTCCATCTTCCTTTTTCCGGTTCTAGATGCTATACGAAAATTTGCAAATAATGAAGAAAAATAGACTAGGAATATCTAAAGTGGGAAGGGAAGCTATTACTAAAAAAAAAAAAATAAAAAAAAAATAAAAGTGACTTTTTTTTGCTTAATGATGAAGGAAAGTGCTTTGCGAATCATACTTTATTTAACAATTATTTTTAGTCTTTAATTGAATTAAAGACCCAGAACGAACATGAGCCACAGCAATCAAAGAAGCAAGTTTTAACTCCTGTAAAAGAGAAGACGCTCGCTGGGCCAAAGTCACCAAGCGTGTCCCCTGTTCCACCTCAAAACCAGTCGCCTCCAACCCAAGATGATGCAACCGGAAGTGAAGTGGAGAGCCTGCAGTATGACAGGGACATGAAACCAAACGCAAAGGGTAAGACGTTCTCACACATCTTCCAAGCGTCCGTTTTGTAGCCATCTACTTAACGATGAAGAGCGTTTTCACCGTTTGTCAGTATATTGTGAGTTTGATTTTTTTTCAAGAGCCAATAATGTGTGGTGATGTAAAAATTCAGTTTAAATGGAATTGAATTGAATTGAAATTGAGTCTGTAACTTCATCACAGAATTGGCTAACAGGTAAGAATTGTTCAATTACTTTTATTTTAGACACAGCTTACTGAGAAGAAATGACAGAAAATAGTTCTCGCTAACATATTTTTCACTAGGCAACGCTTGAATATCTTGAATCCATTGGAATTTTAGAGAGAAGAGCTACTAACCACCTGTTGTAATAAACTTGTTATACCCATTTTTGATGCTAAAGTTAAGGGAGAGCCTGAGAATGGTTTTACCTGGTTGTGTCAATTTTCCACCCCACTGCACTAGGACCCGCAGTTAGATCTTGTAGCGGAAGTAATTAGAACAGTGTTCGATCAGGAGTTGGAAGTTAAGGTGCAAGTGATCCCTCGGTCACTCAGTAGCTGTAGGACTTGGGCCACTCGCTACCCATCTCTGGTCTGCAATGGGACTGGAGGAGAATTCTCTTTTTGTCAGACTATGTCCTGTGTGCCTTCCGTAGCCAGAACTGTGTCTTCAGAAGCGATGTAATGATGCCTGCATTAAGTCTGCCATACAACCCCTCGAACTCGAAGTTAAGGTTAGCTGCCTCTTGGAAATAAGTTGGCGCCTGCCGGGCTGCTGTCGTATGTTAGCACTTTTCTGGTGTGCAGTCGATGTGGAGAGGGGGGCCTTCTTTACACAGTTCTAAAAATGGGAATTAAAGCCTACCTAATTTGGGGGCAAGTCACTTTAAGAAGTTCCTATGCCTCATTTCAGAGGTTTATGAAACCAAATGATCACATTTCTTGCTTAGAGGGAAATGAGATGGTATCTTTAAGTGAGGTAAATAAAGGAAGAGAAAGTGTTACCGAGTGGGATTTTTTTCTCTTAAATTTTTATGTTCATTGTAGCCATGGGTTCTTCTTTGCCTCTTCCGGTGGCCCAGCCAGTGACCACAGCCACTGCTTCAGAAACCGCCTCGGGACAGAAGATTGCGGTGCCAGCGACATCACATCATTTTTGCTTCTCAATAGACTTAAGGAGTATCCATGATTTGGAAGCTGGTTTTCCAATCAACTGTATGTTAAGGTGTGATATGATTTTGTTTCAAAGTATTCTTTTCTGAAGAGCAGTGCCTTATCTCTACTTGGGAGTTTCAGAGGGAGAAACATCACCGGAGAAGTTAGAACATTCGTTAAACCCTGTGGACTGAAAAAGCCTGCAAGGTTCTGTCCTCATGAGTTCGAATTCAACAAGGGTGTGTTGGTGGCATTGGTGGTAGGAGAGGTGGTGATAATTGTAGGTGCTGGTGATAATTTACTACCGCTTCTATTCAAAGAGAGCGACTCTTAAAATGTGTTGTTTCAGAAGGTCACCTGGGTGGCTCAGTTAGTTAAGCGTACGACTTCAGCTCAGGTCACAATCTCACACTTCGTGGGTTCGAGTGCCGCATCAGACTCTGTGCCGACAGCTCGGAGCCTGCAGCCTGCTTCGGATTCTGTGTCTTCCTCTCTCTCTGCCCTCTTGTGCTCTATGTCTCTCTGTCCCTCAAAAATGAATAAACGTTAAAAAAAAAAATGGAAAAAAAGCATTGTTTCTAGAAAAGGTGTCACGGCAAATTCAGGGAAGTGTAATAGCTTGTTTTTCTATGAAACTGTATTAGAATGGGAAGTTGTATCTCTACTACTTGATAAATGAGACTCTGAGAACCATCCTTAATGGGCTACACGTGGAATGTGTCTACCCTGTTCCATATAAAGAATTGAAATACTTATATATTTCAGTCAGTTAAATGGCTCTACTCAATAGCCTGTTATTAACAGTAATACATTTTCATAAACCTTCTGGTTGAAATGTATATCCAATGTAATATGTTAATGTGTTTTAGTTGGGAGTGGTTAGTTGTTCCTTACAAATTTCTTCAGAGCAAGCACTAGCCTTTCTAACAAAGTTGGTGCTCTTGATGCAACTAAAATGAGAAAATCTTTCTGTCATCTTGGACTGCCGTTTCCAGGAACGTCCACAGCTACGCACTGCTTCCTGCTGGTATTTGAGGCATACCTGCCTTTCAAATGCATAAGTTAACTCATACTTGTATCTACTCCTTCATGTCTTAGATTCCTCTCCAGCTCTATCCAGAATCCTCGCAGCTTGGATGTGAACGATGGACAAAATCAAAGGGACCCAGCACTGGGTGTGACTGTGAATTCACAGAATGGCATTGTTTCCATCACAGCTTAAGTTGTACTGTTTACCTCTTCTCAGAGGCTGAGAATAATTATTAATATGTTATTTGAAAATTGAGGGAGAAAAAGCTTGTCTCTAACAGAGCTTTTCTCAAAGGGTTTATAAAACCTCTCTTAAAATTGTTTTTAGAAAAAGAATTGTTACTAGTATTTCTACTCTTTTTGTCTTCCTCTGTTTTTAATTTATTTAATTTATTTTGATTTTATTTATTTAGAGAGAGCACGAGCAGGGCAGAGGTGCAGAGGGAGAGAGAGAGAATTTCAAGCAGGTTCCAGGCTCAGCGTGGATCCCAACATGGCGCTCCATCCCATGACCCTGGGATCATCACCTGAGCTGAAATCAGGAGTCAGACGCTCAACCGACTGAGTCATGCAGGCGCCCCTATCCCTCTACTTTTTTAACCGAGATCTCTTTTCTGCTGCTACTAGAGAATGTGATCTTAGGGTACCTAGAGATAGTGTTGGCTAGAAGCATAGAAATATCGAGGTGATCTACAGTTAGAAGCTGTGAGGGGGAAGCCTTGTACTAGCCCCCTTAGCAGGCATGCATCCTAGTTTTTGTGGTTCCGTCTTGTCATATGGGCCATGTGTTTAATCATTAAGTGCCCACATTATGCCAGCAGTGTGCCAGGTATTAGGAGTTTATGGGCCACGTAAACAAAGAGCTCAACCTAGTGAACAAGACAGACTGAGAAATAAGTCCACATACAAGGAAGGCTAGACGTTCGCTTGGCAAAGAAAAGGGGAAAAATACTCTAAACCGAGGAAATAGTTATGATATGCTTAACACTCCACCTGGAATTCACTTGATGATAAGGGCCATTGGTTCTGTCTTTGAGTCATTTTGTGGCATTTTTCAAAACATTGGCCATTTAACTTTCCGTTTGATAAATTTTATGTCATCATGCTGTCACTGGTGTCAAACTGGTTGGCAACTGTGGAATGGCATTTGTGAGATGAGCTGATTTCACTGCATGTGTCATTATGTAGGAATGGAGTCAATGCGCAGGATTCTCGTTGCAGAAAAAGCAGTTTTCGTTACTAGTCTTTAAATTCCCGTTTTCATAACGCATAACGAGACACGAGATGAAACTGAAGTGAGCCTCAAGTTGTCTTTCTCTTTGGCTTTAAATACAGAGTAAGTTCAGCAGTAGTCAGACATGTTCCCATTTAATCAGGTGTGGTTTCTGTGAAGAAAGGAAGAAAGAGTCTTGTCACTCCTTGAATCACCGCTTCCATCCTTGATTCTCAAAGACAGAATCTTACCATGGGTGCACCCTCTGGGAGGTGACTAGGGGTTTTCAGCCCATAAAAATCGAGACATGATTAAAAAATTTTTTTTCATGTTTATTTATTTTGAAAGCAAGAGAGGCAGAGCATGAGCAGGGGAGGGGCAGAGAGTGAGGGAGAGAGAGACTCCCAAGCAGGGTCCACACCGTCAGCACAGAGCCCGATGCGGGCCTCGTTTCCACAAATGATAACATCATGACCTGAGCCGAAATCATCAGCCAGATGCTTAACCGACTGAGCCACCCAGGTGCCCCAAGACATTATTAAATAGATAAAGTAAGTTTAGAAATTAAATTCAGCAGGTATTTCCTGAACATTTACTATATGCCAAAAAGTGCTTATTTTTGCTGGGAGGACAGAGATGAAAAACACAGGAGCCATGCCCCCAAGGGACTCCTGGACAAAGGGCAGGTTGGTCTTTGTTTGGCGTCACTGTCATTCCTAAATTTTAGAGTCATTGGGAGTGTATGAGAATGATTCTCTCTTCCTTTTTCGGTGTTACCGCCTTCACAATACGAGACTTCTTCTTGCCCTCAAGTTCATCTTAAGATTGCTTATAAAGCAGCTTTGGGAACTAGTGCCAAATACACATAATGCATTTCCTCTAGAATTGCTGACAATATTTGTAGAATTTTAAAGGTGATGACAGGATTAGAACCACAATGTATTTGTACCATTTACGTATTCTAAAAATTCTATTTGTTATATCCATTTTATCCTTTAAAAAAAAACAGATTTGAAGTCTCATCTGTAACCTGTATCATAGGTTGGTTTTTTTTTTTGTTTGTTTTTTGTTTTTTTTTCTAAATTCTAGGTACTCCTATCCATTCTTTGGTAGTGCAGCTCCTATTATGACAAATCCTCCTGTAGAAGTTCGCAAAAACATGGAAGTTTTTCTTCCACAGTCTTACTGTGCATTTGACTTTGCAACTATGCCTCAACAGCTGCAGGATACCTTCTTAAGGTAACGTAAATATGGTGTGTATGACACGAAGCCACTCTTGAAAATGCGTATCTTGTTACTGATGAGGAATTTCTAGAGATTTAGATCCACAGCAGTTAATGCATCTGATAACTTGGACACGCACGTATTAGTAATGTAATTAGTAATGTCTGTGACGTGGGTGCTTCTGCTCTGAAGTTGTATGAAGTTATGGAGACTCTTCGCAGATTTTCATATCTTATTTGTCTGAATTTGGAGGTTAGAACTGTGTTAAATACCATCTGTGAGTAAGGAAGACGATTTGAAAGACTACTGTCTTGCCTTTCATAATATGTGAAGATCAGTAGGAACAAGCTATTTAGTTTTATCACGGATGCACCAGTTGACTGTAGTGAATTGGTTGCGTTTTCTGTTGCCTCATCTGTATAAAATGAAGGTGTTATTAATGCACCTATCTGAAATGGATTTGTGAAGAAAAAGATCTGAAACGTCTTTTTACTCAATTCAAGTGTGTATATTATTTTACAAGGAGGAAGGAAGAGTAAAAAATAGCACTTCGTGGGTTTTCTTTATTGCACAGAAAGAGGTGTAGAAACTGTAATGGTATTTTCTGTTTGTTACCCGTGGAATGGAGCCTTTCCGACCCAGGTAACAGAAACATCTTGGTGCTTGGGCAACTCAAAGATCTACTACTGACTTGGTTCAGAAATGATAAGATATGAACACTTGTTTTCTCTTCCTTAGGATTCCACTGCTGGTTGAATTATGGCACAAGGACAAAATGAGTAAAGATTTACTCCTGGGAATCGCCAGGATCCAGCTTTCTAACGTCTTGTCTTCAGAAAAAACTCGCTTTTTAGGTTCCAGTGGTGAACAGTGTTGGCGTCAGACGTACAGTGAAAGTGTGCCTTTTATAGCAGCACAGGGGTAACGGATTTCCCAAAATGGCCATAGCCTTCTTTTTGTTCTCATTGGCTGGGTACAGCCTTACGCTTCCCTGTCGTCTTGGTGGTGATGGTCCTTCTTTGACCTCGGGGGGCTGTATTCTAGTTGGCTTTTTAGCACTGTTTACCTTTCTGATCCCACTGTACCCTCTAAGACTCTTAACACCTAGGATCTTACGTGTTTCCCTCCTCTCTGTTAAGCCTGACGGTTTTAATTTCCTGCTATGTTGTTTGTTTGTGTGTTTAGTAATTCAAGGTCAGATTTATAATGTATTTTTACATTATTTTGCTTTGGGAATGACTGTTTTTCTACTTGAAAATATTTTAACTTTTGCTTCAAATCTATTTTCTGAGAATGTTACAAATGTTTGGCACTTTTAAAAAATGAGTATGGTTTCTATGCCCTGGAATCTGGTGCCACCATGGAAAACTGAAGTTCACATACCTTACACAAAATACCTCTATTTTATTTATTTTAATTTTTTTTTTAATGTTTATTTGTGAGAGAGAGAGAGAGAGAGAGAGAGACACACACACACACAGAGTGAGCGGGGGAGGGGCAGAGAGAAAGCGAGACAGAATCTGAAGCAGACTCCAGGCTCTGAGCTGTCAGCACATAGCCTGATGTGGGGCTCGAACTCCCGAACTGTGAGATCGTGACCCGAGCCGTAGTCAGATGCTTAACTGACTGAGCCACCCTAGGCGCCCCAAAATACATCTATTTTAAATACATCTTTTTAAATTTAGCAGTAGAAATTTAAGTACACTTTAAAATTATACATCATATGCCTTGGTTTTTGAAGCATAATTAGAATGTACAAAGAAATCAGGCTCAGTAAAAAGCTGAGATCTAAAAGTAGTATTTAAATCCCTTCCTTTGCTCTTCCCCATCTATAGTCCCTTCCAGAGAGCAAAGAATTAGTAAAACTTTTATTCACTTGGAGGATCTGGCAACAGGTGTTTTAGAGAATCACATCTTCTGCTGAACTGAAAATTCTTCCAAAAATCCCATTCTTTTGTCGCATTAAGTAGAACACAATGAAAATAATTAAATCATTACTAGTTATTTTAAATCTGTTGGTTATGAATGTGAACTTGTGTTGCCCTGCTCTGTAGACAGAGAAGTTTTAGGAGACTTAGTGCTTTGGTGTATTTTATTAATTTCTTCTAAAAGTTGTGAGATTAGACGAAAATGTAAAAATGATTATTAAGAATTTATTTGTGTGGGTTCCAGTCATTGAAGTTTTTGCTTGATCAAGGCTTTATGGAATAGATTTTAGACAAGGCCATGTTTCTTGTAGGCAAGACTGTATTTTCCTCTGATGTTCTGGTAAATGCTACATGCAGCTGTACAAGACAGAGAGATGCTCTTTATGATAAAAATAACATATAATTATCCTATTTTTAGGAATTACCCTGAGGCAGTGCTGACATCCAGTAAAAGATTTATGTACAAGTGCTTCATCCCAGGAAAATAGTAGAGTAAGAATTCAGAAGAATCTACATAATCAAGAGTAGGAAAATTAGTTTTTGTCTTAGTTTTACTGTGTAATTTTATTAGTATATTTTACAGGCATTAAAACTTAAACATTTTTGAATGAAGGTTGATAACATGAGAAAATGCTCCAGATGTACATGGAGAAAAAGGGACAATGTGTATCTGTACATACGTAAAACAGAAGAGAGGAAGGAAATGAAAGTTTAGCAGTAATTACCTTTGGGCAGTAAGAGTTTAAATTTCTCCAAAATAATCTATAGCTAATGTAGGTCTTCTTGTAGTAAACGTAGGTCTGTATGTAAGAGTTCCGTAATCAGGTAAAATGCATATATGGAAGGTCTCGAGGTTTGAGTAGTGCGAGTGTCAGATGCAAGAAATGTGACCTACTCAGTGCTGTAACGTTGGGGAAATAAAAGGAAAAATCATAGTGTTTCCACAAATTTTAAAGTATTTCTGACTTCATGTGTAGGTCAAACAACAGGATAATGGATCTTTCTTACACAGTAACTCTAGAAGATTATGGACTAGTAAAAATGCGTGAGATTCTTGTATCTGATTCATCTCAGGTAAGTAACAGTGAATGTGAAACAACATGACTGTAGTGGATCGAATGCATTGTGTGTATGTGTTTGTTTCAATATGTTTTCATTCATGTCTTAGGGTTTATCTGCTGGGCAACAGAAGGCATGTTCCCTTCCTCCAGCACCTTGTCCTTCAGAAATCCAGACAGAGCCTCGAGAAACCTTAGAATACAAAGCAGCACTAGAGCTAGAAATGTGGAAAGAGATGCAGGAGGACATTTTCGAAAATCAGGTTACCTTTTAAATGTTACTTTGAAACCTTTTTTTTTTTTTATTGGTTTACTTAGAATATTTTTCTTCTCCATAGTAGACTTTTTTTTTTCTCTCTATTCCACGGGTACCCTATCTAGCCCTCTTAATAGCAAGAATACTTTACTCTGAGAGAAAAACAGAATAAAAAACTCGATAAATGATAGTTTGGCAGAAGTCATGCAGAAGGATCCCCTTCTCTATGACTTCTGGACAAAATTAGGACTGAAGGTTCGAAGTCAGTGTTTGAGAAAGTGAACATTTCTTTTAATTTCAGGCCCTCGTTTACCATATCCTCCTGGAGCCTAGAACCATCTCTCTTTACACAATAAAGAGAGAAAACAGGTCTTCACTTCAGTTAAAAAAAAATTTTTTTTTACATGTTTTATTTATTTTTGAGAGAGAGAGAGAGCGCGCGCAAGCAAGCAGGGGAGGGCCACAGAGAGAGGGAGACACAGAATCCGAAGCAGGCTCCAGGCTCCGAGCTGTCAGCACAGAGCCCCACACAGGGCTCAAACCCACGAACTGTGAGATCATGACCTGAGCCCAAGTCAGATGCTCAACCGACTGAGCCACTCAGGCGCCCCATTTTAGTTTATAATCTTGTGGGTATCCCTTGCTTCAGGCATTCTCTTTGGTTTGTTTTAAGAATAAAAGAGGAGGTCTGAAGGAAACATACTGGTGATCAGTAGTATTTAACAGAGAACGACCGATTTGTGTGTTTGAAATATTGATGTGCTTTTTGTGACTTTTCTTTCCTTGTGTAGCTAAAGCAGAAGGAATTGGCTCATATGCAGGCTCTTGCAGAGGAATGGAAGAAAAGAGACCGAGAAAGAGAATCACTCGTAAAGAAAAAGGTAATAACTTTTGTAGGAAATCTGTGGAGTAACAAAGTACAATGATTGTATACTGTTTTGGATAAACTGAATGGATGGGTCAGGAGTAGGAGGAAGGCCTTTCTCTGTAAGGTATTGGCTGCTTTTTTGATTTTGAACCCTGCAAATGTATTATTTGTTCAAAAAATGAATACTCTAGGAAAAAAGCCTACCTCTGTATGAAAAAAGAAGATAGCACCTTTTAATCTGTTGCTAATCAGATGCTAATAAAAAAGCATTGAGAACTTAGAAGGTAATTTTAAGAATTTAATCCTGGAATAAATGACATCTTTAAAAATGAGACCATCTGATCTTACTCCAAAAAGCAAAAGTTCAGTACTTACCTATTTACACTTAAGTTATTGAGTAAAACAAAAACCCTGAAAATAACACTTCTCTCAAATACTGAAATTAAACTCTCATACGAGTGGTTAATGACATAGCTACAAACGGGAGAAGATAACCAATGGCAGGATGGCTTACTGCCCTCCACCAAGAGACTGGAGCAGGATGCAGACTAGAATATTTTCAAAAGTTATTTTCAGGGCTCTGACCAACCAGTTACATTTAATACGTAATTATTGGCACACTTAGGTTTTTTTTACTTGTTTTTTGCTATGCTTGGGTTTAAATCTGTTTTGCTGTTGCTTTTCCATTGTTCCATCGTTTCTTAGTTCTTTTTTTTTTTTTAATTTTTTTAACGTTTATTTTTGAGAGAGAGAGGGAGACACACACACAGAATGCAAGCGGGGGAGGGGCAGAGAGCGAAGGAGACACAGAATCTGAAGCAGGCTGCAGGCTCTGAGCTGTCAGCACAGAGCCCTACATGGGGCTTGAACCCATGAACCGCAAGATCGTGACCTGAGCCGAAGTCAGATACTGAGCCACCCAGGTGCCTTCTCTTAGTTCTTTTTTTTTTTTTTTTTTGGTCTTTTCCTGCTTTCTTTTGGATTCATTGACTTTTCTTATGATCCCATTTTATTTTTACTATTGCTTTATTACCAGTGTCTGTTTCATTGCTTTTTGGGAGGGTTGCTTTAAGGTTTAAAATATTCCGTTTTAACTTATTATTAGCACACAACTACTACTATTATAATTAATTATTGATGCTAATAATGCTATTATACCATATCACGTGTAGTGTAATAAGTTTACATCAGTGTATATCAGGCATGCGTTCTTTGTGTTGATACCATCATACATTTTGCTTCTCCATAAATTATCCTAAAATATATTTTTGCTTTTAAGAGTTAGTTTTTATTTTTATTATTATTTTTTTTAATATATTTTTGAGACAGGGAGAGACAGAGCATGAACAGGGGAGGGTCAGAGAGAGGGAGACACAGAATCTGAAACAGGCTTCAGGCTCTGAGCCATCAGCACAGAGCCCGATGCGGGGCTGGAACTCACGGACCTTGAGATCATGACCTGAGCTGAAGTCGGCCGCCCAACTGACTGAGCCACCCAGGCACCCCAAGAGTTAGTTTTTAAAGAAAACTTTGAAGCAAAAGCCTCTTTTATTAACCACATAAATAACATTTCTTGTAGTATGGATCTGATGGCGATATATGCTGTTAGCTTTTGCTTGAAGAAGTGTTTATCTCTCATTTTGAAATAAATATATTTTCACTGGGTATAGAATTCTGGGTTGACAGCTTTTTGTCTCAGTCTGTAAAGTTGTTACATTAGCATTTTGGCTTGTTTCGTTCTTGATGGAAAAATCTGCTGGCCTTGTTATCTTGGCCCTCTATCTCTGTAAGGTCTCTTTTTTCCTCTCACTTGGTTTAAGATTTTTTTTTCTTGATCCCTAGTTTTCAGCATTAGGAATTTGATGGGCCTTGTTATTCTGTGTGTGTGTGTGTGTGTTTATGTGCACCCTGCTTGGAGTCTTGGAGCTGCTTTGGTTATAGGGTTTTATCAAGCTTGGAACATTTTGGGTTTTTATTGCTGAAAATTTTTTCCTGTGTCTCTTTCTCCTCTCCTGATCAGAGTCCAGCGTGCATGTATTGTACTACTTCATATTGTCTCAGAGAGAATTGAATTATTTTTTAAGTCTTTTTTTTCCTCTCACTGCTTCATCTTGGATATATTTTATTGCTGTGACTTCCAGTTGACCATTGGTTCTTCTGAAGGGTCTGATTTGCCACAAATCCAATTCAGCACAATGTTTCCTTTCATATACTGTATTTTTCATCTCTATAAGGTTCACTTAGGCCTTTTCCTTTTTTTTTAAGCACTTTTCCTCATGTTCGTGTTTTCCTTTACATTCTTGAGTATCTGGAATATATTTACAATATGTTATCTACTAGTTACAACATGCGTGTCATTTTGAGGTTTCTTTTATTTTTTTCATCTGGTTATGGGGGACAATTTTATATTACTTTGAATGACTGGTAATTTTTTCTTAGATGCCAGAAATTGTGAAGTTTACATTGTTGATTTCTGGATCTTGGTGTGTGAGGTTATTTGGGTTGAGTTTGATCCTTTTGAGTTTTGCTAGGGCAAACTGAGAAGAGCCTGTAGCCGTGGGCTGTATGGTAAGATGCCTAGCATATGACAATCTCTCCCCTCAGACCAGGAGGAATGCCCACTATTCTCATTCCTGACTGAGCTCTGGGAATGCTGTATCTTCGAACTTTCTAGTGGTACTTTACCTAGCCTCACAGGGTTTCACCTCGGACTGGAGGGGACTACTCTGCTGGTCTCCAGCACTCACTTTCTGCACATCTCCCTCCTCCTCACCACCTCGAGTTCCCACAGCCTTTTTAGTCTCCTCTCTGCTGCCTCAACTCAGCAAGATTGAGAGGCTCTGCTGGGTGTCCCCTTCTCTGAGCCTTAGTCTGGAAAATGCTAGAGTTATTGTAGGGCTGGACTCATTCATCTCTGCTCTGTCAGTGGTGATGGTCCTGTGCTGCCCATTCTCCAATGTGTAAACACAGTTGTTTCGTGCATGTCGTTCCATTTGTGTTTGTAGAGGAGGGCAGGTAGTCTTTTATGAGTAGACCAAGCAGAAGTCCCCAAGGCCTTGGGCTTTCAAATAACTGTTTCAATTTTATTGCCCTTAATTCACAACCATTAAAAATTTGAAAAACCAGTGGGTTAAAAAAAAAATCTAAAAAAAGAAAAAGTTAACAGTACTCCAAACCATCCATTCTTAAGAAGTGTTCAAATAACCAAACTTTAAAAACTAGAGGCCCTCACACATATTTAAGCAATATACTAGTTTTCCTTAAATGTGTCTTTTATATTAAGTTGGATTTACAGTTCTCAGGTATCCTTTATTCATTGAATCTGAGTGAGCTATCAAATATTTAATTTTTTAGAATTTTTCATTTAGCTTTTAAGGTAAGCAGAGTTTATTGTGGAACCATTTTTTTAAATGCTTTTGAAGAGTTTTCCTGTGTTAAGTTTTGCAAAAGTCAAATCAGAAAAACTTTCTTAGTTAATATTTTGACAGATCCAACTTGTGCCATAATTGATCTTTCTATTACAAAAAGAAAACAAAACAGTGTCTGTATAATGGTTGAAAAAAAAACTCAAAGTAATTTTTGCTTGGTTGTCATTTTGATAATTATCTTGTCGGTTACCATTGTATACAATTTCTCCCACCATTTCAGCTTGAATTGTCTATTTCTTGACTAGTTTATAATAACTCTGCTTAGAAAATGAAATACAATGGGTACCTGGGTGGCTCTGTCAGTTAAGTATCTAACTTGATTTTGGCTCAGATCATGATCTCACAGTTGATGAGTTCGAGCCCCACAATGGGATCTGTGCTGAGAGTGTAGAGCCTGCCTAGGATTCTCTCTCACCCTCTCTCTCTGTCCCTTCCCTGCTCACATGCTCACTCTCCCAAACTAAATAAATACTAAAAAAAAAAAAAAAAAAAAAGGAATATGAGGTCTGTCTAGTAAGTGGCTATTTGAATTAGTCTTGTCAAAAACTTGATAGGATTGCTGGTTTTTTTCCAACCTAAATACATTTGAGAGTAACAACTCATCCAGCACAATGTGTGCCCTGTCGTGTAAGAATATGGTCAGCTAGGATGTGATCCATTTCCTAAAACTTCATAAGCCACTGTAAAATTGATTAATTGGGGAGAAAAAAAGCAGTGTTTGCCTGAATAGGATGAAATCTTTTCAAGCTAAATTCTCTGAGAATCCCCCTGTGTGATTACTACATCTACAGTGTATACGCCTTTTCTGTTGATTTGTTTTAAAACAACGTATAACTTCTTCGGTACTTGGAAAACTTACCTGAAGGAGTCACGGTAATATTGGTGGAACAGCATGCAGTCATCTAAATTTACTTCTGCTCTTCAGCACAAAAGGAGTTAATAGTAAAATGGAGCTCATCTACTTACTATGAGGAGGTTTGTCCTGCCTGACAAGGTGCTAACTAGTTAACAGCCCACCAATTCAGGAAGCAGTAGTGAAGGGATATATTTAGTAAATAAAATTACATCTAATTAGACTCACGTATATTAGTATTTCATAATAAGTTAATATTTTAAGCTTATGTGTACCTAATGATTTGTATCATGGTGGGGGACGGTTATTAATCTATCAGTGTTTTTTTGGTCATCTTTTGGAACCAGTGTGGAAGGATTATTTTAACTGTGAAAGAGCAGATTATTTTTGTGGAATGTTTTCTTTTCATAAAATAATGCATCCTCTGGTGTTACACATAAACTTTTTTCCCAAAGAAATGAAGCTTTAGTTAACCTTGAAGCAATTAATAGTCCACCAGCTCATTTGGGGCCTTTGGGGTCAAGTGAAATATTTGTAACTGTACCAAATCTGTATTTTCAGAAACCAGTGTCCTGGAAATGACCTGGTTGTCCAGATTGACATGCTAAACCCAGTGACAGTTGAAGACAAATTCATTACTTGACAAACTTAGGACTATAACATTCTGGTCCTGTGTGGCCTTCCATATAGCTGAGATCATGTTTGTCTTCTACATGACTTCCCATCAGATGGCTGAAGATCGCTATCATATACCTACCAAGAAGGAAGGCCTCGGTTCTGCATTAGGGAAGAGGAGGAAGCGTTTCATGGATAAGATCATGCTTCCACTTTGATAAAGATTAGTAGATACTACCACAGAGACTCCAAGGGAATTCCAAACAAAGAAGTTGGAAATAGGCTCGGCATTAAGGAAATTGTAGGTAGCTTGATATAGGAAGAAGGGAAGAGAAGTCTCAAGAAATAAGGTGGAGACGTCTATGGCATGTAAATGATCTTCTGTTTCATTCTGAGGAGATTAGACTTGATCCCGTAGACGTTCTCAGCCAGGGTTTCCTGGGAGAATTAAGCCATAATGCCTGCCAGCGGGCACTGTTGCTGGTGGATTCACTTCCTCCTGTGCTTCAGCAATGGTAGATTTGTGTGCCATTAAAGAGAAGATGGAGAAAATAATCAGTTAGATCATTTTTTATGTTCTATGGTTCAGATGATAAAACCTGCTTGGGAAAGGTAGAAATTTGATAAACTTATTTTTTAAATGAAGATTTTTATGTAAGAGAACAAGGAAGTGAGATTTTCATTTTAGAACAGTTGTTGCAGAATAGAGGAATGTGGATCCAAAGTCAGGAAGGCCAGGGAAGCAATAATGAGTTGTAAAAGAAAATAAAGGCTGAACAGGAATAGCCATGATAAGATGAAGGAGGAAAGACGAACAGGAGCTAGAGAAATGGAGTTACGGAGGTTTAAGGTCTCAAGCCTTAAGGGATATTCAGTGCTACCCTCGCATCCTACTGCTTTCCCTAATCAATTCCTTCTCTTCCCAGAGCGGTTCTCAGCCAACCCTCCCTCATCCTCACCTGATTGGATCTTTCCCTTTCTCAAACATTTCCTCAACTTGACTCCCCTTCCTATACTTTCCTACTCTTCTACTGAATTCACTGGTCTCCCCTTGGCAATTTTCATGCTGGAACTTCCCCCCCCCCTCAGCCTCTGCTGGCTTTATTGGCTTGCCCCAAAGCCCAGTCCCTGAACCTCTTTTCTGTTTTTACACTTCAAGTATTCTCATCCACTTTCTTAGCATCATATACAAGTTAAACACAGTTATTCACTGTGTGTGTGTGTGTGTGTGTGTGTGTGTCTGTATCTCCAACCTCTTCACTGGACTCTACATGTGGCTGTTCGGCTGCCTATACTACACTGCCAACTGATTCTCTGCTAAGCAAATCAAAGGGAGCATGTCTAGAGACAGGCTCTTTGTCTCCCTCCTGTATAAATTTGTTCCTGTTGATCCCCATCTTAATAAATGGCAATACCTTTTACTGAGCTCCTCAGGCTACAAGGCAAGTTACCCTTGACTCTGTTTCGTTCCACATCTAGTTTGTCAGCAAATTCTCTTGACTCTGTATTGAGTACAGATTCTGGAAACGAACCACTTTCAGCCACCTTCTTCACTACTTACCTTAGTTTAAATATTCCTGATCTCTTTCCTAGATTACTACAGTTACTTCTTAACTCAGAATTCTGTCCTCTTTCCTGACCCCGGTAGCTTGTTAAATCCATATCCACCAAGGTTGAGACTTTTAAACCAAAAGTCAGATTATGTACTCTTCTGCTTAAAACCTCTCCTACTCATTACGCATAGAATAAAACTCCTGTTTCTTACCAGGTCCTACACGGCCTTATGTGATCTATCTACTAGCTTCCTTTGTGACCTCATTTCTGTCAGCCTTCTATTCACATAGTCTGTTCTCACCAACCTGGCCTCTCTGTAGTTCCTCAGACATGCTCCCTAAGTCCCCCTCAGGATCTATAGAAGACTCTTTTGTTAGAGGCACTGTCTGGTCTCTGTTCAAAATAATCTGAGTGAGGCCTTCTCTGATCATTCTGTCTTAAATAGGCCTTCTTCTGCCCCCAGGAGCTAATTATATGCTCGTTCTGCTTGTTTTCATCCTAGTATTTACTTAGAATTACGTTAAACATCCACTTCTATTTTCATAGTTTGTCTTCCCTCAGAATATAGGTTCACAAGACTTTGTTTTACCCACATCTCCTAGGTATTCAATAGGTATTTGTTATTGAAATGATTATGATCTCAGGTTTTTACTCACTTTTGAGTTTGAGATACATAGGGAATACTGGAGACAGAGATACAGAGATACAGATGTAATCTCTGGAGGGGGTTTTGACTTTGCAATCTGGTTTTGGAAGTGCTTAGGATATGTGATGGTAGGTAGTTAAGATCATCCCCTGAGGTCAGGTAGTAGGAGAGGAGACCTCCTGAGACAGAGCTCTGGGAACCCATGCATTTCAGTTGCCAGAGGAAGAACAGTTGAATACTGACCCACCATCCTGTTTACTTACCTCTCTAAGACTTTTTAAGGCGGTAGGGCACACTTAGCATTTTTTTGAGATAAACCAAAAGTGGGTGGTAGATTGAACAGAATGAATAGGTGATGGCTCATGATTGTCTAGCATGCCAGGCCTAAGTCATTGAACTAAAGTTTAACAAGGACAAATGTCAACTTCTGTAGTCGAAACAATCTTTCGGACAATAGGTATGTTGTTATAGTTATCCCAGGTTTAAAAACAAAAGCTTTGGGGATTTTCTTTGACGGAGCAAACTGTGATTAGGATCCTCAAATAGCACGTGCAGGTTTAGACTAACGTAATAGACACGTTGTCTTCATCTTAGGCAGTGGACATTCTTTGGCCTATGAAGTAGGGAGATCACATCTGGGTACCACATTTTTTAAAAAGACTTAATCTAGGGGCGCCTGGGTGGCGCAGTCGGTTAAGCGTCCGACTTCAGCCAGGTCACGATCTCGCGGTCCGTGAGTTCGAGCCCCGCGTCGGGCTCTGGGCTGATGGCTCAGAGCCTGGAGCCTGTTTCCGACTCTGTGACTCCTTCTCTCTCTGCCCCTCCCCCGTTCATGCTCTGCCTCTCTCTGTCCCAAAAATAAATAAACGTTGAAAAAAAAAAATTTAAAAAGACTTAATCTAGAATCTAGACTGTAGATTAGATCCAAGATGTTAGACGATGTGGAAATTGTAATTAATATGTGAGTAATAGCTGAAACTTGTGTTTCTCTTGGAGAAGAAAAAGTGAGAGGATGTATGATGGCTATTTCCAGACCAAATATGTGAAGATAGATTTTTTTTTCCTTCTGTCTAAAGGGTAGAAATAAGATGAAGGAGGATTAAAGCAAGATCTTATTAACTGTGGGAGAGAATGTTAGGATGGACCTGAAACCTGGGAACCAGTTGGTGAGAACAAAGAAATTGGTTCAGGAAGTCGCAGTAAAAGTGATCAGTTAGAAATGAAAGACAGAAAACCGTAAAGACTCCTCCATCCTGTGTAGGCTGAACTGGCAGGCGTCTTTTCTCTGAACGGGAATCTCACCGCCGAAGAGCAGGGCAGAACTAGAGGCCCCTGGAGGTTAAGGTACTAGGCTTGGGGCCCAAGCAGGGAGTGGTGCATCAGAAGCAATTAGGAACTCAGTTACTGGAACTGTAGGAAAGGATCGGACCTGAACCCATAGGAGAATTGACTTGAAACTGACCAGCTAGCCGAACTAGCATCAGGATTCGTTGCAGGGAAGGAGTGTATGTGCTGAAGGGGGCGTCAGAGGAATACTGGAGTAGTGACGAAGGCAGATTTTAAAGAGCTAGGTTTTGACTACACATAAGATTTTACTAGCAGCCTGACTGCCCAGTGGGAGAATGACCTTCCTCTGGAAATTGAACGTCACTAGAGATACCCAAGCAGAAGCTAGAGGGATGCCCTCACTTACAGTACTAGAAGGAATTTCTGCTCTGACTTGGTGGATATAATTCATGAGTTTCCTATTCCCAGAACTTGTGTTTCAGTAAGTTGTAATGTATGCATTGTTGGATTTGCTTGTGTTTTGAAAGTTGGGGAAAAGATAATGTGTCTTTTATTATATTTTAGGTGGCTGAATATACTGTCCTAGAAGGAAAACTTCAAAAAACCCTAATTGACTTAGAGAAACGAGAGCAGCAGCTGATCATTGCAGAGTCAGAGGTAACTGTATGTCTTTATTTCCTGGAATCCATGCATGAGGTACATGCTATTATAAAATATATTTCATAAAAAGCCTTTCATGGAAATTGTCTTGTAGGCATGGTGGAGAAAACTGCTGTTCAGCAGAGGAAAGCATCTTTGACATGTCAGAATGTGAGGAATACATAGCAAAGTGTTTGTTATTTGAAATGGTTAATAGCCGGCCAGCCAGCTTTGGCTGACTGCTGCACTCTGCGGAAGTACACTTCTTCCCCGGGATGTGGAGGGACTGGATAGTCACACTGCCCAGAGCATAGAGAAAACGTAGCACAGGCTGAGGGGCCTAGAATTCGGATGTCATTCTCAGTAACAAGAATATCCCACCTGGTTGTCGATTAAAAGTTAGAGCCCAAGGATGGATGAAAACTTCTGTTAATACCATGCCTAGTTAGCATTTTTGTTAGGTCTTGATAAATTTTAGCCTAAATATTTATTTCAATTACTACATAAATCATTTCAAATTATTAGAATTTCTTCCACATTAAATTTGTATGCTCCTGTCCTAACCATATGTGTTTCTTAAAATTTTTCTCAGCATTTCACTCTGACCTGATCCTCCTACATTTTCTGGAATTTCTCAATTGATGTTTCACCTTAAATGTATTTGTTTCCAATATGAAGGCTCTGTTACTTTCTGTGTGATTAGGCAGAATAGAAGAAATTCCTAAAGAAGAAAAGGAACTTGGGTATATTTGCTTAGGTAATACAGTGGGTTTTACTCAAAAAGGAATTTTAAGTGATTAGGGCCTTTTCAATTGAATTTATATAAGTCATATATAGAGTTTTGGATACACTTTGTATTTTAGAATTAAATGATGATGGATGAGCAATGTGGGTTGAAGCCCTGTGTGCTATCAGCACAGAGCCCACTTGGGGTTCTCTCTTTCCCTCTCTATCTGCCCCTCCCCTATTCACACGTGCACTCTCAAGAGTAAATAAATACATTAAAAAATTTTTTTTTAATGTATAATTTCAATTGTGCTTCAACATGAACTCGGACAATGGAAAAGGATATGAAAATAAAATTGGAAATATTGTAAACATTGTGTAGAAGGATAATAGAATATTGAACAGCATACTGTAGCTGAGCCTTTAAGCCAGCTTCATAAAGACGCACTTGTTTTTAGGTTCAAAGAGAAAGGAAGGAACTGAAATCAGAACGTGACCGGAACCTGCAAGAACTTCAGGACTCCATCCGCAGGGCCAGAGAAGATTGTGTTCACCAAGTAGAACTAGAAAGGTTAAAGATCAAGCAGCTAGAAGAGGACAAACATCGACTGCAGCAGCAGGTGGTATCAAATAGTTGTCATCACTTAGAGTTTATTTGTTTTCTAGGAAGAGTTCACTGAAAAGTTAGAGAAATTCACAGTGGTTTGAACTATTGATGATGTTGATTGCACCAAGATGCCGATATACTTTAAGCTGGCTCTTGTTTTCCTAAATCAAAGCTAAAGACTACCTTGGAATAATTTTCCTTCCCTTGTCATTATTCGCACAATATTGAACTATATTTCAGGTAACTCAACATCTTTCTGATAAATCGCCTTTTGGCCAACATCTTGTGCATGTGTCACTGGACCAAATTCAGTTAAGAACGCCAGTTCGTGAGTGCATCGTCTGCGCTCCTCACCTTACTCTCACCTTTCGGCCCTTCCCACCCCACACCCCATCCCCTTGGCTCCAGCCCCTTGTCAGCGAAGCCACCAGTGGCTCATCACTTTGACTCCCCCTCTTAATCAGGCAGCTCCAACACTGTTGGACTTCTGATTGTGTATTCTCTTCTCTCCCCTTCTTTAACCCCACTCTCCTGGTCTTCCTCTACTTTCTGGCCACCTCTCAGGCTCCTTTTCCTTTTCCTAGCCCTCCAGTATTGGACTTCCTCCAGGCCCAGGACTTACTTTGTACTAAACAATCGTATTGCTGCCCATGGCTTCAGAGAGAGTCCCCTTTCTAAGTATGTCCCAGACTGACTGTCTCTTTGATCATTCTTTCAGTGAAAGGTGATGAAGATAAGTGTCTATATTTCAAAATATAAAAGCAGTTCCCAGAACTCAAACAATCCGTGTCACTTATGGACATTTAGCAAAAGAAAAAGCCTAGTGTGCCGCATAGCTTACTTCTGCACAACCTGATTTTAGGCACAGTAATTGTTTATGATAATGTCTCTGCGACACTTGGGTGGCTCAGTCGGTTAAGCATCCAACTTCTGCTCAAGTCATGATCTCATGGTTCATGGGTTCAAGCCCTGCCTCGGGCTCTGTGTTGCCAGCTCAGAGCCTTGAGCCTGCTTTGGATTCTTTGTCTTCCTCTCACTCTGTCCTCCCCCGCTCACACTATGTCTCTCTCTGTCTCAGTAATAATAATAAAATAAAAATTTATGGTAATGTTTCTGAATGGTAGAAAAAATACCAAATTTTAAGTCTGTTAGCTTTTGTTTAAAACAGAAATAAATGAGAGAGATGCTTGAGAAAGGTTTTTTTTTTCCAAATTGAAAAGTCAAAGTTTGGATATTCAAAGAAGTAAACTTCAGCCATAGGAAGACTTTGCAGGTAATAGAGTACCTCATTACCTAAAGATGCTAGATAAACTAAACCCTAATTAGAATTATTTGTGCTTACTGGCATGAAACAAGAATTGATTATTGATAATTTATATTCCATTTTTGCCACCCATTTTCTCAGCATTTCAAATTTAGTTAAGTCTTATGTCTTAGTAAGTAGATAAATGGGTTTATCTAATACTTGCTAGAGGGTTATGGAAGGCATCTTTAACAGTCCTTGTTTGCATTTGATTAAAAAAAAAATCCCAGATTTGAAAAGAACATTCTTATATTCTGTTTGGTTTTTTGTTTTGTTTTGGTAGTTTTGAAAGTGTTCTAAGGGAAATTATATATAGAGTGTTGAGTCCAGGTAAGTCTCTGTTTTATTTAATTTTAAAAAGTATTGCCTCCTTTCATCAGAGCATTATTCTAGGGGATGAATAGATTTGAGAGCTGTTCATGTCTCTGCCGCTGACTAGATCCTGGGCACTGCCGAGCTGAGCTTCTGAAACCCTCAAATGTCTTATCCACAGAAATGAAGGGGTTGAGTTAAATCATCTTGAAATGACTTTAAGTTGTAATAGTGTTTGAATTATGAAACTTTTACAGTTTCAAATTATAAGAACAATAAATACCGCGCTAAAATTAAGTTTTTTATTTTTATCGTCATTAGCTGGTCTATCTAATGTGCATAGTATTCTCGTACACGTGACATCTTAAGGATATAGTATAAGCATTTTTATAAAGTGACTTTCATTTGCCATCTAAAGTTGAGCAAAAATGTTCTCATGATTCTGGTTTTCTAACACATTTCACACTCTTAAATAAAAGTTTTTGTATATTGTTAATTAGTTGACTCACTAAATTTTTAAGATTACTAGAAATCTTAATTTTCCTCTTTATGCTTTATGGATTTTCTAAATTTTCTACTATAAACAAGCTTTACAATAAGAAAAAAAATGACTGTTGAATTCTGTAGCATTGAACTTTGCATACTGGTCTTTTTAAATGGCTGTCATCCTTTTTTTTTTTTTTTTTTTTAATACAGCTTAATGATGCTGAAAATAAGTATAAGATTTTGGAAAAAGAGTTCCATCAGTTCAAGGATCAGCAAAGCAACAAACCAGAAATCCGCCTTCAGTCTGAAATAAATCTACTCACCTTGGAAAAGGTACCCGTGTCAGTTTATGGCAATTTAATTCTGCTAATTTATAAAATCAGTAGGTGCTATTTGAATATAAAATGTACTGACATTTCACTGTAGTATTCTGATATCAAATAAGAACAGCATTTGAGACACATGACATTGTCAGTACTTGAATTTCTTGACTTCTATCAGTTACAGCATATACTAACTAGAGTTGTTGGTTGCACAAAACAGAAGTGACTAACTCTAGAAATAAAGGAATCCACAGAACTCTCAGGAAGGCTAAAGAACAACTTCCAAAATATGTACAAGAACAGGGGGAAGCACAGCATGGCCTATCCTGTCCCAAAACTGTCTCCTCTTGCTATTGTTGGTGCTTTCACTGCCTTATCACCTGATTTCCGTATTCAACAGCCAGTCTTGCCATCATGAATGCTGACTGCATATTACTTACTACCCAGTAGATTCAGTGCCCCAGGTAGGAGCATTCGTATCAATCACAAGACTACGCTCTCCTCTGAGCCCAGAGAAGGGATATCCATCCTATTTTGTTTCTTGCGGTTGGAGGCCAGGTCCTGCCTCTAGTTATATAGTGATCCTCTGCAAACGGGAAGAATGTTCTGCTTCGAGGCATTAAAAACTGTGTACTGTCCAAAATGTGTAATGTTAAGTTTGACAGTATGTGCTGTTGCATTTTATCGTTTAGTATTTTTTAGGTATTATTAAAAAGATACAGCCTACCCAAGAAATGACACAGGTAATAAGAGAATAATTTTCAGAAGTTACAGGATTTCATGGTGTCAGCCACGGCCTGTCATTGTCCACTGAACATTCTATTGAAGGCTTCCTTGCCTCTTTTCCACTGCAGATGTAGCCACTAGGGGGCACTATCAGAAGATCGGTAGGGGGTGTCAGGAAGTTGCCAGGGTAGTTCGTTCTTCTCTTTGTCTGTGTGCTTCCCTTCTCTCTTAGTAGGTGCACCTTTTTATGGTTTCCCCTCTGGCTAGACACGTTCTCTCCAGCTTGCCTTGGGCTGTCCCTACTGCATGAACAATCCATGTTTCTGCGTTCCTAGTAGGAAGAACTGTTACCCATGGTACTTGCTTTTGTAGTCCCTCCTACCCCGGAGACGTAGGGCCTGGATGCTCCTGCTTATCACTGGTTGCCTCATCCTATCCTCTCTAGCATTTGTGCTTTCCTGTTACCTGTATAACCAGTTTCCTGGCAGGATGCTAAATGACAGAACTGGTTTTTCATTATCCAGCGAAGATGCATCCTCCTGGGCGCTGTGCTAAATGCTATGCTGAATGATTTAAAAACGTTCCAGAGCGAGTCAAATAAATGACGAGTCCTACAAAGAGGCAGGGAACTTACCCAGATAATTAAAGTGAAAGGCAGGTAATAGCTTACCATACTATCTAACTCTCTCTTACTAAATGCCGTGAACTCAAAGGGGAGACAAAGCTACTTCTGAAATCAACACATGAGGTAAACTAAGAAGGGAGACTAGATATAGAATCTAAAGGGCACGTTAATAAGTGAGTGTGTGTGGGAGAGTATTCCAAGAAGTATTCAAGAGAACTAGAGGGGTTAGAAAGCCTATTGCATATTCGGGTAATAGCTTGACTAGAACTTGGGAGTTTAAGTATTGTGGTAGTTGCTCAAAAATAACAGGGCTGATAAGAGAATGCTAGAAGTTAAGATAATTTGTGGCCATATGTGGGGAAGACCTTAGATGCTAAGTTAAAGAATTTGTATTTCATCTGGTAAGAAAAGTCAGAGATTACTCTCAAGTGTATTACATTGGCTTAATGGATGTTAATAGGAGTGAGGAATTTTCAGGAAGAACTTTTTGAGGAGGTTGAAAGTTGTAGAGAATTATGGTTCTAGGCAGGTTCCATTTGAGACTCTAGCAGAAAACGTTGAAGCGGAGCAGTTCACTGAGGGGTTGAAAATGGGTAAGTATGGGACGCCTGGCTGCTTCAGTCGGTTAAGTGTCTGACTTTTGATTTCACCTCAGGTCATGATCCCACAGTTCATTAGTTTGAGCCCTGCGTCAGGCTTTGTGCTGACAGCTCGGAGCTTCTTGGGTTTCTCTCCCAGACTCTCTCTTTCCCTCTCTCTCTCAAAATTAAACAAAGTTTTTTAACAAATAGGCAAGTATAGTAGGAAGAGAGAAAAGGGGGTAGAGATAAAGATTTGGAATCACTGGAATAAACTAACCGCCTTGGATTTAGATGAAGTGGTCTAAGGTGTCTTTAGGAAGGACACCCAGACAAGTTGGTGGGAACTACGGCCTCAGGTACGAAAAGCAAGAGTCAGAGAAGGAGGCTAAAAAGATCCAGAGACATAGTAAAGACAGTCTAGTGCAGTGCTAAGAGGAGGGATTTGGAGAATAAGGAAATAGAAGTCATCTCTTATGACAGCCAAGTCAAGAACGGTTGAAGAAGGGCCTTATGTTTTGCAGGTAAGAGATTTTAAAGAAGCAAAACTACAGAGGGTTATAAAAGTTTGGCATTGAAAAAAAAAACCAGGAAAATATGTAACCAGGGGGCTTCATGTTATTAAAACCTTATATGGTAGGTGGAAAATCTACGAACATACACATATACAGAGATATTTTTTGAGTGAGCCAGAGAGGGGCAGAGGGAGCAGGCCCAAGGCCGAGCCCCATGTGGGGCTTGATCCCAGCACCCTGGGATCACGACCTCTAGTCAAAGAGTTGGACTCTGACCTAACTGAGCCTCCCAGGTGCCCCTGAATATTTTTAGATTGAGGATAAGCAGCAATTAATAGCAAGAAGAAATTGAGCTTTGAGAGAGGAGGGGATGAGTGGACCAAAGAAGAGTCAGTCTTAGGAAGTAGAAACGCTATTTAAGAGGCAGAAAGGGTGAATAATATGTAGAAAAGCTCGCGACAAGAAAGGGTGTGGTAAAATAAGTTTTTGAGGGTTTGAAGCAGGTATTAACCAGTTTGTTCTGCTTCTGAATTCACTGACTTGCTGCAGCCTGTCCATTGCCACGCTATCTCTGGTTCCTCTTCTTACCCCTACGTGCACTTAACTGCCAAGCCTTGTTGATTCTGCTTCTTACATACCTGGAAAATCTTTTCGTTTCTCCATTTGATTCTTGGGCCTTTTGAATTTCTCTATCAGTGAACTTGAATCCAGTTGGACATTTTTAACCCCTCTTAAAAAAAAAAAAGGGGGGGTGCCTGGGTGGCTCAGTCGGCTGAGCATCCGACTTCGGCTCAGGTCATGATCTCACAGTTCGTGAGTTCGAGCCCCACGTCAGGCTCTGTGCTGACAGCTCGGAGCCTGGAGCCTGCTTCCTATTCTGTGTCTCCCTCTCTCTCTGCCCCTCCCCTGCTCATGCTCTGTCTCTCTCTCTGTCAAAAACAAATAAAATTAAAAAAAAAAAAAGTTTATTTTACCTATTTGGAGAGAGAGAGGCTCTCCCAAGCAGTCTCTGCAGTGTCAGCACCAAGCCCAACGTGGGGCTCAAACCCACGAACCGCGAGACTGTGACCTGAGCCGAAGTCAAGAGTCGGTCGCCCAACTGGCTGAGCCACCCAGGTGCCCCATAACCCCTCTTTTGATTAAAAACAAGTATTCCACTATTTCCCTGTTTACAACTGTGAATTCTGTGGTACCTACCAAAGATAGCTAAAGTGCACAGACACTAAGCGTCAAAGAGTGTTTTTATTTTACCTTCAGAGACCACATATCTCACAATTAGAACCTTATCTTTTGTGAATAGAAAGTTGGTAACTAGCTGCCATAGAAATACATTTTATGTGATTTCTTTAAATCCCGTTTTCCAACTATACTTCTACCAAAAGGATAAAAATCCCTCAACGTATCAAAAATGTAAACAGTGCCATGAACTTGTGAAGGGCAAGGGGAAAAAAAATGAATAATTAAACTGCCTCTGTTTGAGACCCAAGGAACTCATCCAGCATGTTTAAGTGTTGAGTAAAACACAGCTTCTCAGCTCTGGTGAAAATTCTTGGTAAATTTTGTTTGGAGCCAGAAGAGGGCAGAATCTTATTTCTTATTGCTAAGTAATAACAAGGACATAAACGCACAAAAAGAAAGACATAAGTGAAAAAGTATCTTATTCATTGTATAACTTCTGGTTATGTGAAATAGAGAGCATTTGCTGATTACCTGTTCTCTTCAGTTTAACAGAAATACTTCAATTTTCACTAAAATGGTGTAAAATAAGATACAGTTTTACCAGATGTAATTCTTCATTCCTTTTATTAAAAAGTCAAGAATAGTTTATGATTTGCTTTTAACTAGGAGTGTCTCTTAGATGGCTTAAAAATAATTAGGTTTTTAAATAAAAGAAATATGGAAAACATTAATATAGTAGGGCAGACTGAAGTTGAAGATAAATGCCAAAATTTATGTATTTATGATTATTTGGTAGCTACCATGGGTCCACCCCTGTCTTAAGGCAAAGGGAAAGATGAGAGAAAAAAGAGGAGAAAAAGTACATGATCCTTCCGGGACCTCACTTTTAAAGAGTTTGTAATAAAATTGGAGAGATGCCTCAAGGAGCCTGAAGTGACTGTGTGTGATCAAATACCAGGGAATATGATAGAAACTCTTTGCAGTTGAGAAAATAGTAGTTTTAAGTAAGCAGAGAAGAAAGTGACAGGCGTAGGAAGTTAATTGGGTGATGGGGGGTGAACCAGGACACCAACCTACGGGCTGGAGTAGAGGGCTTTTTGTTGAGGAACACCAAGGAAATAGGTGCAGCAAGTAGGACAGAAGTTCGATTCTGGAACACCTTAAAACAGGCAGAGGAGTGTAGGTTCCAGCCTGCAGGCAAGTAGCAGCAGCGGCATCTTTGAGAGTAAAGTGACCTGACAGTGGTTTGCGGGATTTGGAGACAGAAAAGTGTGGAGGCTGAGGAGACTGGAGAAGATACGAACGTGGGCTAAGGAAAGGGCAGGAGCAACATAGAAGAATAAAACTGCCAAGTTCTGCCAGGGAGAAGTCTCTGTAGTTCCTTGTGACAGTGGGGAATAGGGCATCAGAGACAAAGACGGTGCCATCCACTGAGCAGAGAATGGGACTTGTGGGCCTAGAAACAGGGAGACAGAGAACGAGTGAACACGGGTTTGTGCTTTCTGCCTGCACTGGCCTCTGAATGGACTCTGGGTCCTGAGGTGAGTTTTCACATGAGAAATCTGTAACTTGGTTCATGAGGTAAGTGAAAAGCTTGCCCAAGCCTTAGATCTACTCAAGAGGAGAGGTTTCAACTCAAGGTCTTTGAATGCCCTGGAGTTCTCTCAAATCTTTAGTCGCGTGCATGTTTCTGGGAACTGGGTCCCCTATGTTTCCTTAGAATCACAGAGGCAGTTGTATTCTTAAAAAAAAAAAAAAAAAAAAGAAGAAAGGTTAGGAATCACTGATTAGGTCATAGGAATGCATTAGAAAAGTGGGGTTTGAATCTGAAATTTGCAAACTACGTTTTTTTTTTTAAATTTAACTGTGAATATGCAAATGTGATTTTGATAATCCTGGCAAAACTGATAAAACCTATCCAGCCTTTTCTATTGAGTCAGTCCATGGGATATACTTGATCCCTCTGGGGTTATCCCTTCCTAACCCTCATCCTTGGGCCAGTCTAGGCTACCAGACCTCCTCCAAGACCCAGGGACATGATCACTTTTATAATTAAATACTACCCTTTTATCCCAGCAATATAAAACGATTTTTGCTATTCCTCTGACTTATGCCCTACTGTTAAATTACCAAGTAATATGTATAAATCTTTGGGGCACAAGTAGAAGAGGTCACCTTTGATAATCTCAGAGTATTTATTCAACTTAAGACATGGAAGTCTAGTTGTGAAATGTCAACACCTTTAAATTCAAGCACCAGGGATTTATAAAGCAGAAAAGACCGTGACTCCATGAGTTCATATATTACTGCAGAGAATATTCTGGTCTTTTGTGAAGGGAATTTGGCAATCTGCTTTTCCTTTCCTTTTGTTTTCATACACGTTTTCTGAAGTTTGAATTTTGGGACTGTGCCTTTGGTTTGATGTTCCTGCAAAACATGAAGAGTTGTGTGTATGGGAAAAACTAGACTTGATATAAAAAACTTAGACCAGTTTAGAGTCACAGTATTGTGCTGTAATTCAGGCAGATTATTACATTATCACTTAAATAGTAAAACTGTCTGTTGGCTTCATGAATTTGTTTGGTACTTGGTTTGAAACACTGAGAACGTACATTCCAGAACATCGCCAAGTTGGCTTCGGTTCATGCACAACAGATTGCCTGCTGCAAGTATAAATAACCATTTTTTTAATGGAATCACTTTCATGTTTTTCTTTATATGTTTGAGGAAAAATAGAAAATCAAAGTTAGTGTTATGAGGAGCATTATTTTTCCTACTCTCAGGTTTATTTTAACATTCTTAAAATATTTTCCCCTTTGTCCTCTTTCTCAGTAAACTGCTTTCTGATAAAAGATCTCCCTGCTCTCAGCACTCTCCGAGTTTTGCGGCAATAGAGTTATAAGAGTATCTCTACTAGCTCTCGGGGTTGTAAGACCAAGTTCCATCTCATGATAGGCCCCCAGAAGGAAGAACTAGGTTTCTGAGATGTCGAGTGCCAGCTAAATTGGAATGCTAACAGTAAGGACTGCTTTTCGTAAAAAATGAATGTTTTGCACTCTATACACGTTTTAATACATTTATAGTAACTGTCTGGAGGTTAAGACTGATTCCGTTCCTTTCAGTATAGGCTGTTAGGCAGTAAAAATACGACTATATTTTAAACAAGAAAATGTTCATGTGCCATAATATTTATAGTAAATTATATAACAGTTTTAGATGATGTCGTATGTTACACTGTATAAACTCTTTTCTTAAGCCAGACTCTTTGTATATATTATCTTTCAGTGATTGTACACAGTGGTATAGTGTTTCACTTGATACGATTTTAATCACTGTTAGGTTGAACTTGAAAGGAAGTTGGAATCTGCAACTAAGTCTAAACTACATTACAAGCAGCAGTGGGGACGAGCTTTGAAAGAACTTGCCAGACTTAAACAGGTATGTAGTTTATAGCTGATGATGGATTCTTCTTTTTATGTCTTTTTCCCCTTGATTCTTTAAAAGTATGCGTATTTGGCAATAGCTATTACGTTCATATGTGGACATTTGGATCTGCAGGGCTATTTTTGAGATTATTAAAAGATTGTTTTCTTAATAAAAAAATTAACTCTTAGGTCTTTTTTTTTTTTTTTCAAATTGGCAACTGTTGTCCTCCCCAGAAGAAATTAGGAATGATTTCTTTCACTTTCACTTATAAAACGGCCATTTTTTTTGTCTTAGTATTAATTTCTTTCCATTGAAAGTAACTTTCAGAAGAGAAATTTCAGAATAACTGAAAAAATTTAACATGTCCTCCAGCTGAACAGCTGATTTCAAATGTTAGTCCTAGAAGACCTAGTCATTTATTCAGTTAAGAAAAGGAATCACAATTTTTGCACAATTTTACAAGAATTTACAAGTGATAGTGGTTTCCTGAATTCTTCTTAGACTTCTTTTTTCTTCTTCTTCCTACTACTAAATAACAAATGCCATAAGCCTCAGGAGAAATTACTCTTATTTTGGAGTGAAATTTGCTCAAATGATTAAGATCAATTAAATGCGAGCAAGGTTTTTCCTTAGACTCTAATCTACTTGACCTAACCCTTCAAACTTTCGCCTTTCTTTAATGATCTGTTTACTCGGAGTGAAATTTGGCACATAGGGTCTTTCATAATTGTATTTTTTTCTCTGTCTCCATGACCAGCAAATGCTATTAAACATCTCTGTGGTATTGCACTAAACACCTACTGCTCTCAAAGAGAGGTATGTACAAGACCTCAGGAGAATAAACAGTACAGTTTGCCTTAATGTAGCTTGTCGAAGAGTTGAGATTGTAAGCATAACAGAATATTACACGAAGTGAAAGTATTTTATAAATGTTCACAGGATCAAGGACAGATGCGTGTACTGAGGGCCTCCTGTATTCACAGTACTGCCCTAGATTTATTGGTGTATGTAAAACTTAAGTCTTTCCCTCAGAGAGCTTACAATTTATTAAGAGGGAAGAAAATTATAAATGTAACATTTATATTTAAGAGTGAGAGCCGTGACAAGAACCATCCTGAGGAGGCAGGAGGGGAAAGTACATCTATTTAATAGCACTTAAGTAGGACGCTGTGGAAGAGGAGTATTTGAGATAGACCTCTGGTGAGCTGGTTGTGATTTAAGAAAGCAGGGAGGGAAATGCTATAAATGTAACCAACAAAATGAGTATAGGAAACATGCAGGAAGGTGGAAAGCAGAGACTCTACTTGGACAAGAGAGGAGGGTCAATTTTAGAGGTAATTTCAGGTAACCAGGACTGGAACTTAAGTGGGAACGTGACACACAGATTCCTGGGGAAAAAAACCCCAAAACATGGTTTTGGTAGATTGGTATAGCCCCGTTTTTACCTGATTGTAATGCAAAGTAGAAAGTTGAAGATGATGCCAAAGGCTGAAGCCTCAGTGTCTGCAAAGCGAGTTTTCCAGTATGGAAATAACGGTAGTAATACAAGGAGGAGAAAGGACTTGCGAATGTGGACATCTTGACTTTTGCCAAAAGAAATTCAGCAAGCATTCAGAAATATGCAGCTGGTATTGGGAGGATGATTGGGCTCCTTGCAGATGTGAGAATTTAAGCTGTGGTAGATAAAACTGAGCATTCTTAGGTTTGCAGAGGAGGCCTGAGAGCTGATGATGGAACCAACGGGCAGAGAGCAAGAGGGCGGTCATGATTTCAGGCCCCTCACACCTTGTCATTTCATCCTAACCAAGATCGCAGTAGAGCTGGTAACTGAATTTCGATTTTCTAGATGAAAGAAATGGAGACTTAGGGAAGTTAAGGAAGGTGCACCAGATCGCACAGGTCACGAGTGAGAGAGCAAGGATTAGAGCCACTGGACTGGACTGGGGTCCCGGCTGTTTCCCCTTTATGCTGGTATCAGGTTATTCCATGGAAGCCAAATAATGAAAGGATTTCGAGAAGAAGAAAGTGAGCCCTGGAAGGTTTTAGGGATTTCTGACACAGTATCCAGGCACAAGTCATGGTTTGGCACATCCCAGCAAGGAAAATGGCATCAGTGACTGTTAGACCAGCTCTCCTAATGAGAATTGAAGTGACCTCGAGCGAGAAGAAGCTCCAGTCAGGATGCCAAAGTACGGAGAGGAGATGGGGAAGAAGTAGAAAATGGTGCCTGCCATTAAAGAAGTTACACAGTGAAGGCTCAGAGACTAAGGGAATGAATCATGGGGCATTACCAGAACCAGTAATGAAAAGGTGGAAAAGTGTGAGCGTTGAGGAGGGCATTTCCTTTGGAGAGAGGAGTAATCGTTAATGACTGAAATGTCTCCTTCCTGTACCCTTTTGTTACCTTCTGAATCTTCCCATTTCATCCATTCTTTTACATTTACCCCCTTTTGTCCTATGTATTTTCTACCCCCTTGCCTAAAAAGCATGGGCAGATAATTTTGCTGTTTGTTTCTAGTAGGAGAGGCTATCACGAAAGTCAGATGCTTCCCCGTGAGTTACTTTATGTATTAAGGAAACGGCGTTAAATTTAGAATTCAACTCTAAACTATTTCTTCAAGAAAAGAGCCTCATTCTTTGAGTGCAGTAATCTTCCTCGAGACTAATTCTGTTCCTTATCCCACTAACTTTCTGCTTTGGAAACAACACTGTAAACAACCTTTAGGTCACTAGGAATCACTGATGTTCCACAGACGACATTGGAGGTTTGGTACTTGAAGAGCAAATATAAGCCTTTGCCATGACCATCCCAAACTGTGCTCTGCCACTAACTGTTCTTATAGGGTTAAAATTAATAGCTTCATCAAATAGGCACAATTCATATGTGTGAAAGTACCATATTTTTCTAGAACTTTTTATTAAAAACACATTTATTGTGTTTGAATATAAAATTGGAATCCTCTATCTGCTTTTGTTCAGAGGATTGTTTGTGCAACTTCTTGTTTAAATTGGATTAGTACCATGTTAATTTTACATTGCCTCTGGTGAATAGCCACGGGGCTATAATCTCTGCCAGTAATTTGTCACAGCAAAATCCTCTGGAGGGCCATACAAAACATTTGTGTAGTACGGATTAGATGGGGAAAGCCATATCTTAGATTGTTAATAAATGTTAATGACAAAACCCAGCTGGTAAAGCTTGGAAATAAGATCTAATGCTGGGTGCCTATTGCCAAAAGAATGTTTAAACAGATTTCCATTACTCAAAGGTGACCCAGTACAGTCAATCTGTGAATTAAAAAAAAAAAACAAAACATACTCTTCTAATGATTTAGGGAAAAAAAAAAATCGTCTAATTCCCAAAAGTCTGCGTTTCCAAGCTGTAAATTTGTTGTTGTTGTTCTTTGCTAACTTGGGGAAGTAACAGCTGTAAAAAACAAACAAACAAACAAATAAACATAAATGGGTCCTAACTTAGAAAACAAGGAAATGATACCCAGACATTCTGGATTTGATATCTTTGGTACAATGTGTAGCACAGATCTGAAAGAATTCTGATGGTAAGACATCTAAGGGGAAATTTAGTTGTTTCCGCCCCACCCCTAGTCTCCATGAAGATACACGACAGAAATATTTTTAAACCAAAGGTTTCATTGTTTGACAAACACTCAAGATTGTCACTTTAATTTTTTTTTCTAAAAAATGTTTGTTTAAAAATATTTCTTATCACCTTAGAAAACAATTGTGTAGGTTGAATAAAAGCTACTCCTTTTGAAAAATAAATCATTAAGAGGTATGAATTTGTTCGTGTAGAAAATTTAACATTTTCATTATGTGAGATAAATTGAAACTAGGTCCGCTTGTTCCCAAGACAGGAAACAGAACTAAGATTTTGGGTAGGATGTGGGTCCCTTACCATATTTGTGCACAGTAGATCTGTTTAAAACTAAGCTCTGATATATTTAGTTAAAACAACACAGGCTTCATTGGCTGACATCAGCACTATCTTGTCCAGTCTCCTGCTTATCCACTCAGGGTAATTAATTTGATTAATTTATAAGTAATTTAGCCAAGGATGGGATGTAAATCTTTGTTTAAGAAAACAGTTGGAGGTCCAAGTCTTGGTTAAAAACTGTGTCTTGAAACCATCCAGGCCCTCCTACTGACTTGTCAGCTCTGGGTTATTTTCAGAAAACTTGACTTGAGTTCCTTAGTTTAGTTGTAAGTTTTTCCCACAGACTTACATGGTATGTGTGAGCGGGAGAGTAAGTAGTGGCCACTTTTTAGCCGCTGTTTAGTCTAGTGTATGCATGTTTACATCTCCTCTCTGGATTTATAGGCAGCTCAGGCAAAATAAAGATTATACTCACTTGATTGAGGAGTCTTTAACCCAGAGCACCTGGCAGCAGAGAGGATTTCTTTCTGTAACCTCTAATTTTTGTGTGTGCGTGTGTGATCAGTATTAATGCCATATATGTGATGAAAAATTCAAGGCATTTAAAGGCTTGTCTTCTGTGTTTTAGAACTAGGATGTTTCAAGTCTTAGAAAATTACAATTTTACAAAGTAACCTAACCTAATTGACTCTTATTATTTTTTTCTGTTTGTAATTATGCTGGCTTATTGTAAACAAAGACAAACTTTGCAGCACTGCATAACACAGAAAATAAAAATCACCAGCCAGAGGTAACAACTGGGTCTGTTTTTGCCGAGCTTTCTTTTCCTTTCTTTCTTAATAGTTGCTTTTTAAAAGAAATAGATCCTAACAGTCCAAAGAGGGAAAGAAAAAGAAGATGGTTATGCACCCTACCCGCCCCCCCCCACTTCTATTTTAAGAACCAGAGCACATTATCAGTGTTCTGGAAGCCTTCTGTGCCTTTGCTCAACTGCATCCTCTCCAGAGGTAACTACTTGCCTAAATTTGGTATTTATTCTCCCTTTGCGTTTCTTTACGTTTGTGTGGTTTTAAACTTTATGTAGATGGACTCATTGCCTTTGAATCATTCTCTTGTCCGCCTTGTATGACTCAAAATTGGTTTTTTTTTTTTTTTTTTTTTTTTTTTTAATTTTTTTTTTTTTTTCAACGTTTATTTATTTTTGGGACAGAGAGAGACAGAGCATGAACGGGGGAGGGGCAGAGAGAGAGGGAGACACAGAATGGGAAACAGGCTCCAGGCTCTGAGCCATCAGCCCAGAGCCCGACGCGGGGCTCGAACTCACGGACCGCGAGATCGTGACCTGGTTGAAGTCGGACGCTTAACCGACTGCGCCACCCAGGCGCCCCTCAAAATTGGTTTTGAGATTTAGCTATGTTGAGGCAAGTAGCTATAGTTCATTTTTATTGCTTTATAAAACAAACAGATGAACATAGCACATTTTACCCAGTCCTTTTTCAATGGCTTTTTCCTTTAACTTAGAACAAGACAGCACTGAAAAGTTTTGAATTTGTCCGAGTTTCTCTAGTATTTATATCAAAAAGTAGAGTTTCTGGTAATAGGGGTCGCTGCTTTCTAATGCTTTGCTCAATAGGGCAAAATTACTTTCCAAAGTGCTTGTACGACTCTTGAGTTCCCAAGAGTGGTGTGTAACTGTTATTCTTCATATGATGTCCAACACTTGGCTATTATCACATGTGTTAATTTTTTCCAGTTTGGTGGGTTTGAAATAGTGTCACTTTGTGGCTTCAGTTTTCCTATCCCTGATGACTTACTTGGAGCAGCTTTTCTTTTGCATATCAACCACTTGTCTTTCTTCACTAAGGAATGCCTGTTAATGCCCTTTGCTCAATAGAAGTCAACAGGTAATCCAGATTTTAGAGTCACCAGATGCCAAGTTTGAAATAACTGCTATTACTGTGTTCTAGAACAAAGGTGATATGATGGAGAAATGAAATGAAGAATTAGAGTATTTTGAATAATGTAGAAATTGTGGAACTGAGAAATATTTTAAGTGAAATGTAAGAATGTAAAAGATGAGTTAACAGCAGATTGGATGCAGCAGAACCAAAGATGTGTGAAGTCAAGTCAGTAAAAAGCATCTAAGCTGAAACAGAGGGGAAAAAAGAGGATGGAAAAAATAGCAAACAACATGAGTGACCCCTGAGATAGAGGATATGAGACTGACTACCATTTGTGTGTAACTACAGACCCTGTCTTCGTCTCTGTGGGCTCCCATAACAAAATATCAGAGACTTACTAACAAACCACAGAAATTGGTTTCTCGCACTTCTGGAGGCTGGAAGGCCAAGATCAGGGTGTAGGCACGGTCACCAGTTCATAAAAGGCCACCTTTTTGTCAAGTCCTCGTGGAAGAGGAGTCAGGGAGCTCTCCTGGGCCTCTTTTATAGGGGCAGCAGTCCCATTTAGGAGGGCTTACCTTCATGACCTAATCACCTCCCAAAGGCCCCATCCCCTAACAGTTCAAAATGGGGATTAGGTTTCATAACACATATTTCCCCAGCTATCCAAAAGTAGAGCGTTCCTGTGAAACCTCTCTTAAGCAGAAATGATGCAAAGCAAAGAGCATCCCCAGCTTACCCACAGTTGGCCTTAGGCCACTTTGCTTTTACAGAAGACCTACATTTGCATGGTAATGGTTTTCAGAATAGCCAAAATCCTCCTTGGATTTATTTAGCAAAAATCGATACTAATGTAGCTTTTTCTAACTGTCAAACGGCTTACTTCCAACTTTCAGAAAGCAGGGAAACCTATATGTATTGGGGGAGACAAACATGAAGCCTCTAGCAACCCCTCAGAAAAAGAATGGGAGAGAAAGCAGGATTTGAAGAGATACTACATGAGAATTCTCTAAAACTGAAAAAGATAGCAATTCATAGATTCAAGAGTGTTTATGAACTCTAGGAATAAATACCAAGTATACCATACCTAGGTTCATGGTAGCGGAGTTGCCAAAAAGCAAAGAAACCCTTAAGAAGATGGGGCTAGAGGGAGACATAGCTTTCACAGGAGCAGCAATAAGACTGACAGATGACTTTCCAGCCGCAGGATAACATCCTTAAAGTATTGCGAAAACAGAACTGCCAACTTAAGGTTCTCTTCCCACTGAAAATGTTCTTCATAAATGACAGTGACAGAAGACTTTTCAGAGCTACAAAAACTAGGAGGCTTTGTCATGGCAAACCTAAAGTAAGAGAAAATAATTCAAGGTGTTCTTCAGAAGGAAAATGATCCCAAATGAAAACAGGAGAATAAAGAGCAATGGAAATAAATGTCTGACTAAAATATAAATACGGATTGTAGAAAGCAACACTCAAAATATTTGTTGGTTTTAAAATATAGATAGAATTAAAATTCTTGACAAAAACAGAAGAACAAGAGTAGAAAAGAAGAGACGGATAGAGTTAAAATGCTCAAAGTATGTTCCATTATTTGAAGTTGTCAAAGGACTGATTTGTGTTATTATTTGTAAATGAAGAGTAAAAATGAATGAGAAGCTGATAGAGAAGGGGAAATGGAATGACAAAGGATTAGACTAACCTAAAAAAAAAAAAAAAAAGAGAATAATCCCAAAGAGATAGAACAAGTACAAAATACCAACATGTAAAGATTGCAACCCAATGTATCACCAATGACTTGAAATATAAATGGACTAAATACTGTCATTAGAGACCAGTACTGCATGAAAAACTAAAGAACAGTATACCACTCATAAGGCATATAGCTTAAATGTAAGGATATACAATGGATAAGTTTAAAAGAGGGAGAAGTATGTATTATATTAAGACTCATCACAGGAAAGCCTATCTAGCAATACTTTTATCAGGCAAAGCAGATTTTGGGGCAAAAGCCATTACCGTAGATACAATGTTCATGATCATAAAAGGGTCAGTTCACCTGGAAGATGACAGCAATTCCACACGTGTATGCACCTGACAACAGCCACAAATTTAGGTAAAGCAAAAATCTATAGAACTAAAGGAAAAATAGACAAATGCATAATAATGGTAGATTTTTACCACAACTCTCCTGGAAACTGATAGAGCAAACAAGAGAATTGGTAAATATTTAGAACATTTAGACAACACAACCCTTGGTATACAGAATATTTTAGCAGAAAAGTCCAAAATACACGTTTTCTAGTATACATGGTATACATCGAATATTTAGCCAAATTGCTCATGTGCTAGGTCAAACCATTCTCAATAAATTTCAGAAGATTGTAATTTAGAATATGTTGTGTCCAGAGTGAGATTAAGCTAGAAATTAATGAAAAGATAATGAATATCCTCAAATGATTGAAAATTAAGTAGTATGCTTCTAATTACCCATAGCTAAACTGGAGACAAGTGAATTTAGAAAATATTTTGAACAAAAAATAATGAAAATATAGCTTATCAAGACATGAGATACTTTTTTTTTTTCTTTTTCTTTGAGAGAGAGCACACAAGAGCAGGGGAGAGGGGCAGAGGGAGAGAGAGAGAGAGAGCAAGAGATGGAATCCTAACCATTCTCCCTGCTCAGCATGGAGCCTGATGCAGGGCTCTGTCCCATGACCTTGGGATCATGACCTGAGCTGAAATCAAGAGTCAGATGCTCAGAGAGGGGTCAAGATGGTGAAAGAGCATGGAGGTTTTTTTGTGTCTCCCATCCCTGAAATGCAGCCAGATCTGCACTAAACCATCTTGCACGTCAGGAAAACTGATTTGAGAATTAACACAACAGTCTGCACAACCTGAACCACAGAATGCACCAGGCACACAGCACAGAGAAGTGAACTGGGGGAGAGAGAAGCTGTGGAAGGCAGGGAGCTGTTTTTGCTTGCGGAGAGAGGACAGAGGCAGGGGGAGAGTATGGGAAGGAACCCCCCTCCCTCCAGAAAGCAGCTGGAAAGAAAGTAGAAGAGGAAGACAGGAAATAATAAAGATTAGAGAGGAAATCAATGCTCTCGTAACCAAAAAAAAAAAAAAAAGAAGAAGAAGAAGAAAGAAAAATCAGTAGAACAGATCAATGAAACCAGGAGCTGGTTCTTTGGAAAAATTAAGAAAACTGATAAACCCATAGCCAGTTTGATCAAAAAGAAAAAGGGCCCAAATAAATAAAATCAAGAACAAAAGAGGAGAGGTCATAACCAAAACAGCAGAAACACAAACAACAATAAGAGAATATTATGAGCAGTTATATGCCAATAAAATGGGCAATCTGGAAGAAATGGGCAAATTCCTAGAAACAGATAAACTACCAAAACTGAAACAGGAAGAAATAGAAAATTTGAACAGACCCATAACCAGTAAAGAAATCGAATTAGTAATCAAAAATCTCCCAAAAAACAAGAATTCAGGGCCGAATAACTTTCCACGGGAATTCTACCAAACATTTAAGGAAGAGTTAACACCTACCTATTCTCTTGAAGCTGTTCCAAAAAACAGAATTGGAAGGAAAACTTCTAGACTCATTTTATGAAGCCAGCATTACCTTGGTTCCAAAACCAGACAAAGACTCCACTAAAAAGGAGAACTACAGACCAATTTTCCTGATGAACGTGGATGCAAAAATCCTCAACGAGATACTAGCCAACTAGATCCAACAATAAATTTAAAAAAATTATCCACCATGACCAAGTGGGATTTATACCTGGGATGCAGGGTTGGTTCGAAATCTGCAAAGCAATCAATGTGATACATCAATAAAAGAAAGGACAGGAACCACATGATCCTCTCAACAGATGCAGAGAAAGCACTTGACAAAATACAATATAATAAAAAACGCTTGGGGGCGCCTGGGTGGCTCAGTCGGTTAAGCATCCAACTTCAGCTCAGGTCATGATCTTACAGTCTGAGTTCAAGCCCCGTGTCAGGCTCTGTGCTGACAGCTCAGAGCCTGGAGCTTGCATCAGATTCTGTGTCTCCCTCTCTCTTTCTGCCCCTCCCCTGCTCATGCTCTGTCTCTCTCTGTCTCAAAAATAAATAAAAACTTAAAAAAATAAATAAAAATAAATAAAAATAAAAAAACCCTTGGTAAAAACCCTCAAGAAAGTAGGGACAGAAGGATCATATCTCAAGGTTATAAAAGCCATATATGAAAGGACATTAATACCATCCTCAATGGGGATAAACAGAGTTTTCCCCCTCAAGTTAGACCTAACCTAGGAAGAGGGATGTCCACTTTTACCACTGTTACTCAACATAGTATTGGAAGTCTTAGCCTCATCAGCACAAAGGAATAAAAGGCATCCAAATCAGCCAGGAGGACGTCAAACTTTCACTTGTCACAGATGACATATTACTCTAAGTGGAAAACCCAAAAGATTCTACCAAAAGCTACTAGAACTGATCATGAATTCAGCAAAGTCGCAGGATATAAAATCAATGCCCAGAAATCGACTGCATTCCTATACACCAACGATGAAGCAGCAAAAAGAGAAATCAAGGAATCAATCCCATTTACAATTGCACCAAAAACCATAAAATACCTAGGAATAAATCTAACCAAAGAGGTGAAAAATCTATACACTGAAGACTGTAGAAAGCTTATGAAAGAAATTGAAGATGACACACACAAAAAGGAAAAATACTCCATGCTTCTGCATAGGAAAAACAAACATTGTTAAAATGTTGATACTCCCCAAAGCAATCCACATATTCAATGCAATTCCTATCAAAATAACACCAGCATTCTTCACAGAGCTAGAACAGTCCTAAAATTTGTATAGAACCAGAAAAGATTCTGAGCAGTCAAAGCAATCTTGAAAAAGAAAACCAAAACCGGAGGCAATCTCAATCCTGGACTTAAAGCTGTATTACAAAGCTGTAATTGTCAAGACAGTATCGTACTGGCACAAAACCAGACACTAGGATCAATGGAACAGAATAGAGAACCCAGAAATGGACCCACAAAGGTATGGCAAACTAATCTGTAAAGAATTAGTAAAGAATATCCAATAGAATAAAGACAGTCTCTTTCTTACACTACACACAAAAATAAACTCAAAATGGATGAAAGACCTAAATGTAAGACAGGAAGCCATCAAAATCATAGAGGAGAAAGCAGGTAAAAACCTCTTTGACCTCGGCCTGGGCCACAGCATAGTTTTACCATGTCTTTGGAGGCAAGAGAAACAAAAGCAAAAATGAGCTATTGGGACTTCATCAAAATTAAAGGCTTTCTGCACAGCAAAGGAAACAATCAGCAAACTGAAAGCCAACCAACAGAATGGGAGAAGATACTTGCAAACGACCTGTCTGATAAAGGGTTAGTATCCAAGACCTATAAAGAACACATCAAACTCAACACCCAAAAAAGCAATCCAGTGAAGAAATGGGCAAAAGACATGAATAGACACTTCTCCAAAGAAGACATCCAGATGGTTAGCAGACACATGAAAAAATGCTCAACATCACTCATCAGGAAAATACAAATCCAAAACACAATGAGATACCACCTTACACCTGTCAAAATGGCTAACGTTGACAACCCAGGCAACAACAGATGTTGGCGAGGATGCAGAGAAAGAGGATCTCTTTTGCACTATTGGTGGGAATGCAAACTGCAGACACTCTGGAAAACAGTATGGAGGTTCCTCAAAAAATTAAAAATAAAACTACCCTACAACCCAGCAATTGCACTACTAGGTATTTATCCAAGGGATACAGGTATGCTGTTTCGAAGGGACACATGCACCCCCATGTTTATAGCAGCACTATCCACAATAGCCAAAGTATGGAAAGAGCCCAAATGTCCATCGATGGATGACTGGATAAAGAAGATGTGGTATATATACAATGGAGTATTACTCGGCAATCAAAAAGAATGAAATCTTGCCATTTGCAATTACGTGGATGGAACTGAGGGTATTATGCTAAGTGAAATTAGTCAGAGAAAGACAAATATCATATGACTTCACTCATGTTACTTTAAGACAAAGAACAGATGAACATAAAGGAAGGGAAGCAAAAATAATATAAAAACAGGGAGACAAAACATAAACTCTTAAATATGGAGAACAAATAGAGGGTTGCTAGGAGGGTTGGGGGATGGGCTAAATGGGTAAGGGGCGTTAAGGAATCTACTCCTGAAATCATTGTTGCACTATATGCTAACTAATTTGGATGTAAATTAAAAAATTAATTAATTAATTAAAGAAAAGAGAGGGGCGCCTGGGTGGCGCAGTCGGTTAAGCGTCCGACTTCAGCCAGGTCACGATCTCGCGTTCTGTGAGTTCGAGCCCCGCGTCAGGCTCTGGGCTGATGGCTCAGAGCCTGGAGCCTGTTTCCGATTCTGTGTCTCCCTCTCTCTCTGCCCCTCGCCCGTTCATGCTCTGTCTCTCTCTGTCCCAAAAATAAATAAACGTTAAAGAAAAGAGTTAGATGCTCAGCCAGTTGAGCCATCTAGGTGCCCCCTCAAGGCATGAGATTTAATTCAAGCTGTGCTTAGTGGGAAATTTCATAACCTTGAGTGCACTTAAAAAATAAGCAAAAAAAAATTTTTTTTTCAAAATATCCCTTTCAAATAGTAAAAGAATAAGAAATTAAGGCAACTAGAAGGAAGGGATAAGTAAAAATTAATGAAATAGGGAGGAAATGTGCATATAACACAGTCAACAAAGCAAAAAGCTCTTTGAAAAGACCTCCCCCATGGAGTGTTCAAGGACAAAAAGAGAATATCAAGAATTAAAAAAAAAAAGGGGGACACAGGAATTCTGATCCCACAGTCATTTAAAAAGATAGGAGAATGGTATTAAAATTTTTTTGTGAACTTTAGATACAGAACTTACAAAACTGACATAAGAAGAAACAAAATATTCTTTGGACAGCTATTAGGGAAATTGAGTCTGTAATGGAAAACTTTCACACAAACGCTCTAGACCCAGATGGCTTCACATGTGAATTTCAGTAAAAGTTTTAGAACTAATGCTAAACTTAAACTGTTTCAGAAAGAAGACAGAACATTTCTCTTTTTAAAAACAAGACTAGCATAATCTTGATCTCCAAACCTGACAAAGATATTATAAGAACAAAATCAAGTGGACATCCAGTCTCAGGAACATTGATAAACAGTGTATAAGCATCTGAACTGAGTTTATTTATTAAATAAAGGTAAAGTTGGTTGGTTAACACCTTCAGAAAATAAACGAGTAAAACATACAAAGGGTGTATCAGTTGGAAAGGAGAAGATAAAACTATTATTTGTAGATGATACTATTATATTTAGAAAACCAAAAAGTATCTACAGGTGACACACTAGAGCTAATAAGTGAGTTTAGCAAGTTTGCTGAAATGAACTCAGTACATAATTACCAATTTTAATTACACTAGGGCCAATTAGAAAATGAGAATTTAAAAACTGCCATTTACTATAACATCTAAAATCAAGAAGTACCTAGGAGCATATTCTAAGACAGTTCTTACCCTTCATCTGTAGAGAAGTATAAAATATTAAGTGAAATTAAGACCTAAATAATTGGAGAGGTAAACTGTTCACTGATTGAAGAATCAGTATTGTAAATATAATGCTTTTGGCCAAAGTGATGTGTAGATTAAGCACACTTGTAAGCAGATCCCCGGAGCCTTTCTTTTTTCCAGCTTTAGCAACAGAGATTTATATAAAAATGTCAGAGTCCCGAATAGCTAAGAGAATTCTGAAGGACAGCCAGAGGTGGAAGACTTATACTATCACTTATCAAGAGTTATTATTTTCACAGTTACAGCATCAAAGCAATATAACTGAATGCAAAGGCAGAGAAATACATCAGGTGAGAGATTCCATAAACAAACCCATACATATATTACATACATGGACAGAGGTGGTATATCAGTGTTGTTACTGCCAAACCATGGGAGATGCAATTTTTTTTTAGTAAATGTTGCCACATCAGTTGAAGCTCTATATGGGGGTAGGGGAGGGGGAGAAAATAAACTTGATCTCACACATCCTCAAAACCAGTACATGAATTACATATATATGTACATGAATTAGTGATCTGAATGAACCTTCAGGATGGTATAAGAGAGCATCTTCATAAAGAGTCTCTTCAAGATTGAGGCAGGCAAAAATTTACTTAAGTTGGACAAAGAAGGCACCAGCCAAAAAAGATGAGACCAGATGTGGACTCTGTCAAAATTAAGTCAAAAACACCACTAAAAGGAATGAAAAGGCAAGAAAAAATAAAACTAGTGGAAAATATTTGCAATATTTAAATAATTGACAGAAGACTTACTCAGTATATATAAGGAACTATGAATATATCAATAAGGGAAAATGTATAGCCAGTAGAGCAATGTGCCAAATGGCTGAACAGGAAATTCACAAAAAGAAAGAACGCCGTTACAAATATACCATGTTCAACCTCATTAGTCTTTGAAAAAAAAATGCAAAATGAAATCACAGTGAGGTACCACCATGTAACCTATCAGAATGGTTTAAATAAAAAAAGAAATTACTAAGTGCCGATAAGAATATGGAGCCCTGGAAAACTCACAGGCAAGTACAAATTAGTTCCAACTACTTTGAAAGCTATTTGACAATACTTAGTAATACTGAAATTTTCGTATCCTTCTGTTTGAATCCTATACCCAGTAGAAAGGCATACATAATGTTCACATCAGTTTTATAGAACGAAATTACAAACCAACCCAAATGTCCCTTGACGGTGGAATGAATAGACTGTGTAATAGTATATAGGAATGGCAGACATCAGCTATACCAAATACAAATGAATGTGCAAACCATTTTAACTCAAGATAGCCAAACATAAATATATACAATTCATTCCATGTACATGAAGTTCAAAGCAGTCAAAAGTAATTTGTGGTGTTAGAAGTTAGGGTAGTAATTACCTTGAGGAAAGGATGAGTGGTTAATGGCTGGGCAGAAGCCACAGAGGCATTTCTGGGGTTCTCTTAAATTTCTGTTTCTCAATCTGCACGGAGGAGTTTGCTTTGCAAAATTTCACCACAATGTCCACTCGTCATTTGGCAGTTTATTGTTATTCAGAAAAAGTTTATGTTAAAAAAAGACATACCTATTGATACAGTTCTCCCCTTTGGTGGTTCTGACCCCAAAGAAAAGGACCTGTCCCTCAAAACATATGTAGAAAGGACCATGAACCATCTCTGTTAGATGATAGGGTGTTTTACTGAAGCAGTGCTTATGATATCAGAAGTGCCTGTTCCTGAGAGAGTGGTTAAGTAAACCATGGGATATCCATTCTGTGGAAGGTTAGACATTCATTCTAACAAAATTTTATATCCTAGCTGCAGAGATTTTTGTGTGATCTTGGAGAAGAGTAGAAAGGCATATTATTTATTACCTGAACTTGAAGGAGAATTAGTGACCAGTGCAGAGACACTTAGTTCAATTTTTCAGGGTACATCTTTGTATAATTAAACTATTTCTTAGATGCTTTTACCAATGCTCCCTGGGGCACGTCATTATGCTGATAGCAGACTCTTTCTTTCCTTCATCTTCTGTTATCTTATGGTGGTTATCTAACCTCAATTCACTGATTGGGCCATGAATGATTATGGCTTATAACAAGAAGACGAGTGAGAGCTTTCAAGAGAGCCTGGGCCTTCCAGATAGTAGGTGACTCATACAGTTGGAGAGCATGGCTATATCATGGGTATCATCTAACAGGATTATGAACACAAGTCACAGTCCTATGAGATACATTTATTCCTAACTTAAGAGTATTGGCTTGTTTTTTTCTTTTGAGCGGGAACAAGAAAGTCAAATGGCTCGTCTTAAAAAACAGCAAGAAGAATTGGAACAGATGAGACTACGTTACCTGGCTGCTGAGGAAAAAGATACAGTCAAGACGGAGAGACAAGAATTGTTGGATATAAGGAATGAATTAAACAGGTATAATAACCAAAAAATTCCCTTTTTTTCCAGACACGAATGCAAGTTCCAGTAGGAGAACCTTTAATTGGCTATTGGTCCAAGGAAAGTACAATGTCAGAGCTTTAAGAAAAATGTAGTGGACTAGCAAAATGGAAAATCTACACTAAGGACCATTATGCTATTTTTTGCCATAAATGTAGGTGTATGTAGCTTTTTTGTTCCTATTCATAGCGTTAATCCTTTAAATTTTATTTTTGTGTGACTGCTGTAGGATTCTCGCTACTCTTTCAAGGTAATTGATTACACTGAATTTTTAATAACATAAAAGTAAGACACTTCAAATCTAGTTGTATTATTAATATAAATAATAAAATTGCCCTTACTTATTGAGCCCTTACTATAGGCCAGGAGCTTTTATAAATGCTTTCTTGGCTAATTTTTTTTTTTTTTTTAATCTTGAAAGCAGCTTTGTGAGGAAGATATCATCCCCATTTACAGACGAGGAACCTGCTGATTAGAGATTTAAGTACCCTTTCCAAGGTCACATAGCTAGTAAATCATGGAGCCAGCAGGGTTCACATGTGATTCTGTGGCTGTGTTTTTAATTACTGTTCACCACTGGACTTCTCTGGAATGTCATGTTCATCTGAGTTACGATTTCAGCAGTATTGCATGTCAGAAAAGCCATCATTAGAAAGCAGCATAAGAACAAATTACGGACTTTGGGGGAAGACTTTTTAAGTTAGTTGATCAAGATACTAGTATTTTCATTTCAGCACAGCAAACCGTCTTAGCTTGGGCTGCCATCTGTACACTGGGTGGCTTCAACAACAGAAATTTCTTTCTCACAGTGCTAGAGGCTCAAAGTTCCAGATCAGGGGACCAGCATGTTGAGTTTGTGGTGAGGACTCTCTGGCTTGTACCTAGCTGCTTCACACTGTGTCCTCCCACTGTCTCTAGTGTCTTTTCTGCTATGAGCAGGAATCCCAGCATGAGACCCCCACCCTTATGCTCTCATCTAAACCTACTCATCTCCCGAAGACCCTTTCTCCAAATACCATCACATTAAGGATGAGAGCTTCAGCATATTAACTTTGAGGGACACAAAATTCGGTCCACAGCACATACATTTGACAGATGCAGTCACTATTAGGTGGGTTCAGAGCTGAATTAAACAACTACACTTAGAATACTTATACATAAATATCAGTTGGAAAAGGTTAAGGTCTGTCGTGCCATGCTGCAGGCTCCATTTTCGGATTTTCGTTTTTAATCACAATTTTGGTGGCCACTGTATTGTAAACGTGGAAGATGTTACAAATTAGTAAGTAACATGATCCTTGCCTTCCAACATTTTGCTGCCATACGCATCTAGTGCATGTTTTGGTTCTAGGCCACTTCATATTAAGCCTCCGCTACTTACTAAGCACGATTCTGTTGGCTGAAGATAGCCATTTGGTATCAAATTTGTAGGTTATGCAAAATTAAATCTTATTAATAAGATATTAAGATTATTAATCTCAAGAAATTGAGATTTAGAGAGTACTTAAACCAATAAGTAGATTAGAAACAAAAGCAGAGTCCTTATAAGAAAAACCTCTTAAGTGATGGGCAGGACATAATAAAACGGTTGATGTGAGGAAGCCGGGGAGGATTTGAGTGGCCACTAGTAACCGTGTGACTTGGCTGTCAAAGTGCCACTGCAGTTAGGGACATGGAGAGACGTGTTCAGTTACTCAGCACTGGTAAAACCACACCTGGGGTGTTCTTACCCACGTGCAACACGTTTTCAAGTCAGTCACCTACTTTGAGGGCTTCCGATGGAATGTGACCTAAAAGGTGGTTAGGAGAGTGAGGGATATTGAACTTGAGAACTCTAGGGCAGAGTATTAGACAGCTGTCTTCAAGTAGCTGGAGGGCTACCGAGCTAAAGAGAAGTCGGTGCCCTTCCTGAGCAGAATCATAGCCAGCTGTTGGAAAGGAGAAGCCTGGACACTAAGTTCTTTGTAAGAAAGAACTCTAACAGAGCAGTTGTACAAAGCAGTAGGTTCCTAGTGATAGAAACGTGCAGGTGGAGGCCAGACACAGTGTTTGTCAGGGATGTAGAGTGTCCTTTGACAACTTTATGGACTTTTTCAGCTATAAGGTTCTAAAGATCTACTGTGAGCCTGATGGGTGATTTGCATTTTAGTCAAGATGCAGTAGGGATAATCTATCACTTGTATAAAAATTCCATTTATCTTTCATGCATAAACAGATGAACATGAAAATGGCTGGAGTTTCTAATACATGGTTTGATGTCATATGTCATTAGTTTGCACAGAGGACCCCTTTCTCCAAGAGAACTATAAAAATCACAACAGGGGCGGCATCCATACGAATTGCTCTAATTTGTACCATTTTTCCATTAACCATTTGATTTCCACCCCTGTCCCAAACCACAGTGCTTTCACTACCTAGGCTTCTTCTCTCACAACAGATGGAGATGTTTGGTATCCTTCTTGGACTGTAGACTTCAGTTTCCTGTTCGTTTGTGGGGAATCTTGTTCATACACTTTGAACAAACCAAAGTGTATGCTGTCAAGAGTCCTGCACCCTTTCTCGGGGCTCAGTCCTCCTTGTCTGTGAGACCAGGACTCTCCTCACTGCATCTCCCCAACTCTGTGTCAATTCACAACTGGATTTGGTTCTCATTGGCATGGTTCCTCTAAAGACCGTGCAGAAGCCGGGGCTCAGACTTAACTGCTTCATCCTTCTTATTTATAACAACAAAATTTAGGAGTAGTTGCAAATGAAAACATTTTTATAGCTACTTGCTAGAGGAATATGAGGTTCTCTCTTAATGGTATATTCTCAATTAAAACAAAACATATGCCTTGTCCAAACTTGGTATCACTATCACATAGTAAGTATACTAAGTATATGACATTTACAAGGCAGTGTGGTTAACAGTATTCCATCAGAAGTACCCAGATTCCAGTCTGATACCTGCTCCATTCTCTGTCTCCTGGATGAGGCATCACAAACATAATGTGAAGACTTGGCAAACAGAGTCTTCAAATGTACATGCCCTCTGAACCAGGCATTCACATCCATACAGTTTCACTTTCTACAAATGCTCAGTGACCTCAGCTCCATAATGGAAAGTTTTCTTCACGATTCACTGTAGTATCCCCAAAACCTAGTACTGTTTGGTACATTTGTGGAATGAATGGAGAAAGAAATTCTGTTCAAAATAACAACAAAGGTTTAACCACAACCTAACTATCAGCAATAAAGGATGATTAAGTAACAGTACATGCAAATGATGGAGTGTTGGGGAGCCCTGTAGAAGCACCCTTAGAGATGTAAGAAAACTTCTGTTATATTAGGAAGTGAAAAAAAATCATAGACAGCTTTGCCTGTATACTATCGTCAATGTTTTAGAAAAATATTTAAAATACACATGACTTTTTCATAGAAAATTATTACTTGGATGGGTTATCTAAAGGAAGATCATAATGATTTCATTTTCTTTTTTTGCACATTTCCAGAACGTCTACAGTTTTTATGTATTTCATTATTAGAAAAACAAATATTGTTTTCAAAACTGTCTTTGAAGAGTATGCTTACTCTGGCTAGCCAAGTCGAATGCTGGTTTTTGTCGTCTTCCTGAAAATCCTACTACAGACATAATTTACCATTAAGTCATTTTTTAAAACGGGGTTGTTAACAAAAAAATCAGAACCCAACATGGTATTTGCTGCCTGCTAGAGTGGTATTGGTTCTTGACTTCTCAGGTTAAGGCAACAAGAACAAAAACAGTACCAGGATTCCAGAGAGATTGCAAGTGGAAAAATGGACAGCCCACGTGGCAACCCATTGGAAGAAGGTTTGGATGATTATTTGACTCGACTCATAGAAGAAAGGGATACTTTGATGCGGACGGGTGTGTATAATCACGAGGATCGAATAATAAGCGAACTAGACCGACAGATCAGAGAGGTTTTGGCAAAACACAATGCCAGTAATTAATAACATTTGGAAAATCTTTACAGAGACTCCAGGCTTAAATTTTAATTTCGTTGTCAAACTCTCAAAAGAAGAGAAAATGGATGTTTTAAAAACCTATTTTCAATTTTTTACAAGGAGAATTTTGTATGTTATTGTACAGTATTTATTTGATTTTATTTACCTTATGCTACCTCTCCCACCCTGGTTTTGTCATTGCATTTTATACACTCACTTTACATGACTTTTCATTATTTCCCATAATTTATGATTTCATGGCTAACTTTCAGAACAGCCTTTCATGAGATTTGTTCTTAGAGAAACGACTATGGTAGTTTCCAGTTACCTAATTTTTCATGTTGAGCCAAAAGAGTCTATGTTGCACTTTAAAAAAGCCGTGTCCTGTTCATTTGAATATAGAGGTCTCTCCAATTTTATTTAACTCATGTTAGATGGCCTGTGTTTTTAACTTGTAACTATTTGCCAAGGACAGGTTTGAAAACAGAAAACAGGATCGATGCAGAGAAGCCATAACACACACTGAATGACAAAAACAGTCATTTGTGTAAATAAAATTCATACAGAGCAAACTTGTTTCAGCAAGTATTGAATTTCCAAATTTTCCGTGTGCTATTATCTTGCAGGAAGATGACAGTACTAGCTTTAAAAGGTCTTCTCTGCCCATCTCCTGCTCAAGATTGTATTGTTTTCTTTTCTTGAAAAGAGGGATTTTTTTTATCTTCCAGTAACACTGATGCTCGTTGTTAACCCAAACCCTCTAGTGTAACAGGCAAACAGACACAAAGGCCCGTGCTGAGAAAGGAGGAGTGAAAAATGGCTATTTTTTACTCCCCCTAATCTTAATCAGTCTTTTTAAAGTACACGAGATGAAGTCATTGGATTTATGTAGTACCCTGTCTATAGAAGCTTCTGAGAATTCCTATACAACGTCTTCTTCATGGCCAACATCTGTCCTCAGAGCAACACTTTCTACCTCCTTTTACAGGGTACCGAAAAGGCTGGTTAGCAGATTCACAGATTATGTGAGTCTTAAGATACATGCTGTTTAAAATTTCCTGATTCCCAAATACAATAAATTTAAGTGTACTTCAGGAAATAGGTAACATTTACTGAGAACTTCCATAAAAGCAGAACAGGCTGTTGGGAAACATGAAAATAATTTTCCGTTGTTTTCAAGGAGGTGTATTTTTTGGAAAAGCAAAGCCCCAACACACATTATAGGTTTCATTTTGTTTCCTTAATAACAAAGTATTCATCTTCTAAAAACAACCCAGCAGTAAAAAACAGAGAAAGAAATTTCTGAGTGAGAGAATACGGACTAGGTGAATCACAGCAGGAATCGGAAATATTAATTATGGTTAAACCTTTCTCTCTTTAACTCATGCCCCACGAATGGAACAGGAGTGTTGTTATTTCAGAAGGTCTCTGGTAAAATATTGTGACTGTGCCTTCACCTGCTTTGTGTGCTGCGTGTGACTGTTTTCAGACACTAGAGGGGGCCTCAGATTTAAAGAAACAAAAGGACTTTTCTCATCTGGTGTGTGGTTCACTTCGCCTTCTGTAAAGCCGTCCTCTGGCTCTGTCACTTAACAAATAAAAGTCATAATCCGATGTCTCTTGGAGATCCCGAGCAGTCTGTTACTGTTGTTCCGGCACAGGGTCGGCAAGCACTCGGTACTCCCCGTCGAGTCACTTTGTGTTTTGGTTTTTAAATGCTTACATCGCGGATGCTTTTCTGTCTCTTAAAACTGGGAACATCTGAAACTCCTTTTCTGGAGTCCTTGAGCGACAGCCATTTCATATGTAAGTGTCCGTGAATGTGTTAACACCGGTTGCCTTACTGAGTTAGCATCAGTGTCTGGACTGGGAGTGTAACCACAGTAGATAAATATGTGGGGATTGGCGAACACGTTTCTCATTACTGCGCCCAGTGGCAGCCCTTCCATCCAATATTTTAGGGTGAAATAAAATTGACCTTTAGGTGTTCGTGGTCCCTCTACATGGAGAGAGTCTAGTTTCCCCGTCTGAGGCCGGCCTATCGTGCACGGGAAGGGTGGGTCACGTCTCCCAGGTCGATGCGGTGCCCCATCCGTGTAAGCGTGCAGAGTTCCCTTCCCAGTGTAGCCCGGTCATTTCTGTGTAGACCTCGCTTCCTGATGTGCCGGCAGATGTGGGAGTCTGAGTAGGATCGAACAATGTATCAAGGCACTGCACAGACAACTTGAGAAGACAACGGTCTCCTGTGACCACATGACTTTTCTGGCCCACTTACTACTGTGTCCAGCGACTGCCCGGCCTGAATCTCATCTCTCAGTTTCCACAACACATTGCCTGTTCTGGTCTGAAAAGGGGTCCGCTGGTAGCTCTGTGTGGAATTTTAAAATTTGGCCTCTTGCTATCACTGTGTCCAGCTTGACTGAATAGCTAACTTGATTGTTTTTTTGTGTTTTTTTTTTTTACTGGTATAATTCACAACCATAAAATCACTGTGGTTTTTATTTTAGAGAGTGCACATGAGCAGGGAAGAAGGCGCGCGCGTGCGCGCGCGCGCGCGAGAGAGAGAGAGAGAGAGAGAGAGAGAATCTCAAACAGGTTCCACATTCCGCCCAGAGCTGGATGTAGGGCTCAGTCCCTGACCCTGGGATCATGCCTTGAGCCGAAATCAAGAGGCCATCCCTCAACCGACTAAGCCAGCCAGGCACTCCTGAAATTCACCAGTGTAAAGTACACAATTCGGTGATTATTATATTCACACAGTTGTGCAACGATCACTAATTCTAAAACATTTCGTTATCCTCACAAGAAACCCCATATACATGAGCAAGTTCTTTGCCATTCTCCCCTCTGCCCAGTTCCTGGCAGCCGCTACTGTACCTTCGGTCGCTGTGGAGTTGACTCTTGGGGACATTTCATATATCAAGTCCCAAAGTTGGTATTTAAAAAAAATTTTTTTTTTTTAATGTTTATTTTCGAGAGAGACACAGAATGTGAGTGGAGGAGGGGCAGAGAGAATCTGAAGCGGGTTCCAGGCTCTGAGCTGTCAGCACAGAGCCCGAGGTAGAGCCCTAACTCACGAACCACGAGATTGTGACCTGAGCTGAAGTTGGACGCTTAACTGACTGAGCCACCCAGGTGCCCCCCCAAATTTGGTATTTAAAACTGGATATACTGGAAAACCTGAGGAATTTTTTATAGCCAGTTCCTATGGTATACAACATTTTATCAGATGTTGTATTAAGCGATAATAGGCAGAAGGCCAAAATAAGGGTGTAACATTTGTCAGTCAATGAAGACAGCTCAACTCTTACTATCAGTCACCTACCAAATCAGTCATGAATAATAATAATAGTGAAAGGTGAGGGGCTCCTGGGTGGCTCAGTCAGTTAAGCATCTGACTCTTGATTTCAGTTCAGATCAGGTTCTCACAGTTCCTGAGATCGAGCCCCATGTCAGGCTCTGTGCTGACACTGCAGAGCCTGCTTGGGATTCTCTCTGCCCGTTTCCCACTTGTATGCATGTGCTGTCTCTCGCTCCCAAAATAAATAAACTTAAAAACATCTTTATAAAAAATGTTTAAAAACCGTAAAGTTTGCCTCCGATCTGTCTACCCAGTGTTGTTATGCTGAACGTTTTCTACACCTGAGTTGCCCATCAAGCCATCCTTGAAGATCCTGTCTTCTCATTCTCTGATCGCGTGCATTGTTAGATGCCTGTTGCACCTTTCTTAACAAAATCTGGAGTGAAAATTAATGAAATTAATGACTGCGTTTCCATTTTGACTTCCAAAGGTAAATTGGAGGATCCTTGAAACTTGTATTACGTTCATGTTTTATAAAATTAATGTCTTGTCTTAAAAAAAAAACAAAAACAAAACAATAACAACAACAAGAGGAAACCAGACAAAACAACACTGGCGTCTCATTTTGCAGATAGCCCAGACCACAGACGTAACAAATTGGAGAGAGAACTTTTCACAGCGGATTTCTAGTTGCCTAAATTAGGCTTAGTAGTCTTATTACTGGTTGGGCTTACCAACTGATGAAGTAATTTGTGTGAGAGTGCTGAATAAAGTCTGGTTGAATAATTTTTCTTATGGCAGAATGTGCAAATTGAAGTCCATCTTTGATACTTGTGTTTTGGCAACTGTACCATTGGCATTGGAGCCCAGACTTTCCAGCCTTCCCTTTACTGCTCCCTGCTCGAGAGCAGTCCTTCTGCTTCCTCCTCTCTGCTTCCCTCGGCTTCCGTGATTCGGGAAACCAAGCCGTGACTCCTCTATCTTGGTGTAAATGGGACAGTCAGACAGGGTGGTGTAAGCACTTAAATTTCTCACTGAAACCAAAAGAATATAATACTGATGGTATTATATAGCCTCTATCTGGCATCAAGTTCGAATCTACTGTTGTTAGGAATGTAACTGTAAGAAGGCTGCTATATACTTAAATCTCACTTTATTTGCTTCTCTGGGGTTGTCCTCATGTTTTCATTAGAAATGTTTTTACAGATGTAGGCTCTTCAGATATGAAGTTGCTCAAGTGGAGACGCACAAGTTTAGCTTTCAAATTAAAGGGGGGTAGAAATCTGCTTAGAAAGATTAATTTATAGATAATAATTTACTGACTGATACGTTAATGCACAGGGATCCCTAGGGGCTTTTAAAGATGTAGTCATTATATTCTTAAGGTTTCTAGGAATGTTAAACCTGTCATTCATAACAGGAGAGAACTAAAATAAGGCCCATTTATAATTTCTTTTTGGAAACATTTCATCCACAAATTCATAGACAAATATTTTTTCTTTTCCAAGTAAACTAATAGTTGGACAGCACAATCCTTTTCTTGATTAACATGTTAACTGGTCGAAAGCATGCAGACACAGTGGATGAATGCTGAGTTTTCCTCAACATTTTATATTAAAACTTGGCCAGAGAAAAAGAAATATTGCTGCAAAATCTTAACTTTGGCATTACTATAAATTTCTGTGAATGCCAACCCCATACTGAGGAGTCTGAGCCTGGTAGGTTTGCAGTATTTTAAGCTCTTCTTCAGCAAATTCTTCTATTAGCAAGTAGACTGAACAGGATTCAGAGCTTTAAAGAACGAGTAGTTCCAGCTGTAGGACTTCTTTCCGTCATGTGAAAAATCAACACGTGGCCCCTACCATTTCCATCTGTTTTCTTGAGAGAACTTTGGAATTTCGAACAAGACCGTTATTCTATTACCTGAGTTCAGTTCAGATTCGGTGCAAAATGGGATGCCCTGAAGAAGACAGACTGTCAAATCAAGAATGTGAGGCATGAATATTGAGTAGCTATCTTCAGTCATGCTGTTTAGATTGGATGAGATAGGGTTGCAGACTGGTGTCTTCACCTGACTGTTGCCTGAGGAAGGAAATTTCAGTTCCTGGCTTAGCTTCATTGTTGGCAGATGAGATTAATGGTCTTCTCTTGGTCTCTGACACAAGTTTATTTAGGTAACTAACTGAAGTTTGTAAAATGTCCCCAAAGAAAATAAAGGTACCGAATGGGTGGGGCTCCTGGGTGGCTCAGTCGGTTAAGTGTCCAACTTTGGCTCAGGTCATGATCTCACAGTCCGTGGGTTTCAGCTCTGCGTTTGGCATTGTGCTGACAGCTCAGAGCCTAGAGTCTGCTTCAGGTTCTGTATCTCTCTCTCTCTCTCTCTCTCTCTCTCTCTCTCTCTGCCCCCACTCTCAAAAATCAATAAACATTTTAAAAAAATGTTTTTAAAGGTACCAAATGGGAAATCTTTTTATAAATAGTCTTCAGAAGTGCTTTAGACCACAGACTTTTGCCAATAAAAATTATATTTGCCAGCCCAGTTTCGGCCTTCCGTCAATCCATTGTCAACCCACACCCCTCTCCGTTATCTCTCTGCATGTGCGTGTTTACCAGGAACAAAGGACACCCAAAATGTGTCTTTAAAAGGTTCTTTTAAAAATCCACAAAAAGGAAAAGAGAGGAGAAGGAGAAAGAGCAGAAAGAAGTTCATGCCCTAGTTTTGTCCTTGGGTCGACCTTTGTTCGTTCTCAGGTCTACAAGGTGGCCAGTGGTTCTGCTGGCTCTTTTATTCATTTGAACCTCAGTGTCCTTGTCCAGATCTACAGGGAGATGTCTGGAATCCAACACACAGACGCAGACGCACAGATGCAGGAGGAGCAAATGGCAGCCTAGTCTGTTGCCTGAAGCCCCACGTGAAATTTGCCGTGTCCGTGCCACTGCTTTCAGGGTGCGTATGAGCTGAGCAAGTCCCGGTGGCATGTCCTTCTACCAAAGAGAATAATCTGCACCTTCTACTGAGATCAGATGAACTGAGGTAGTCATCGTGATTATGTATATTTATATTTTCTTATATATGTGTATCTGTACGTTATTATGTTTACATAGGCATTTGTAAACTGGGAATCCTTCGTTTAGTATAATACTCTTTCAGTTACATATAAATTCCTAACATTGTTCTTCCTGTTCTATCTCAGAGATTAGACCTTTCATGGGTATTCGTGAACCGTGGAGGGGACAGTGGGCCTCTATTCCCTTTACCAATCAACAGCCAAGAACGGACAGAAGACCAGTTCTGCATTATGTTCTTGAGCCTTGTCTGCACTCACTATTCTACCTTTCCTATGATGACTCTGCATCCTGGCTAGTGAAGTTAACCAAAACTTCCAATCACAGGATTATTAATAAAAGCTCTACTAATGCTTATTGATTTTATGGCAAAAGGGACTTTTCTCAGATCAAGAGTATTTGGATACCAAGGGTAATATCAGAGCTGTTCGAAATACATGCTCAGTTTAGTCAAACCACATCAGCTTAGCTGCTAGTCACATTGAAACTTCAGAGGGAACTATGTGAAAAAAACAGATAGTTAATACTCTACTGTATACTTGAAATTTGCTCAAATAGCAGTTCTTCAACGTTCTTACCACACACACACTCACGTACACATGATAACTATGTGAGGCGATGGATTGATTATGGTAATCACTTCACAGTGTATGTACCTATCAAATCATTACACTGTATACCTTGTATACGATTTTGTCGATTATAACTCAAACTGGGAAGAAAAAGAAAGGCATCCAAATTATAAAGGTATGAGTATCTGTTTACAGATGATGTAACTGATTACCTTAAAAAAAATCCAAAGGAATCTACAAAACTACCACCAGGACTACTAAGTCGGTTTTGCAAGGTTGGAAAATCCAAGATCAACATGTAAAAATCTACAAACATCAGTTGTATTTGTACATACTACCAGCAAACAATCCCCACAGCATAAAAATATGTAACACTTAGGTATAAATGGGACACATATTTGAAAGACCTACATAGGTACAACTAAAACACCACTGAGACAACCTAAGTAAGTAAAGAAACATGACGTCCACTTAGGTCAGAAGAGTCTGTATTGCTAAGGCGTCACTCTCCCCCAGTTGATCTACACGTTTAGCATAACTCCTATAAAAATCCCATCATGGTTCTTTTGTTTTTGTTGAAATTGAGACAGTGAATCTAAAATTTACATTGAAATGCAGAGAAGACCCTGAACTCACCTCCTCCACCAAGGCACCAAACGTACACATATTTATTGTAGAGGAATTCCTCCTGAAGAAGAACTGACTGAACAGCTTCCAAACGACAAAAGACAGACCCCGCAGAGAACTGCAGGAGAGCTGGAGACACAGTTGCGAGAACACCCACCCTGATGCTGCAAAGCGCAGTAAGGAGGGATGGTACTTTGAGACACCGAGCAGAACTGTTTGCCCTGGGGCACAGGAGAAAGAGCCCTGGTTTCACAGGGTAACTGGAATATAAAAGAACCAGCCCTGAGGAGCTGTTGGAACTCTCTGGATCAGAGGGGCTTCCTTTCCCCCTCCACCTTGAGAGTGTGGAGGAGAGTGGGGTCTGCGAGCCCGGGCTGGCCTGCCACCTCGGTAAATCCCAAGCCCCCAGCCTGCCCCAACCCGAGCCATCCCACCAAGGTGACCTCAGCATGGTGAACACTTCAGCACCACTGGTCAGTGCTCATTACAGTGCTCACCCTGGCTCCAGTCCCCCTGCCGGGGTACCCCCTGAACTGAGCACCCCGGGACACCACAGCCTGCACTCCAGCTTCAGCTGTCCTGCCAGAGTGTCTTTTGTGCAGACAGCCCCAGGAAGGCCCTGGCCCATGCCCCCCCACATCTCCAGTCATCCCACCAGAACAGCCCCAGCATGGAGTGCCCCAGGACTCCCAGCCCACAGCAGCCACAGCTCCAACTGGCCAGCTACAGTCACGAGACACACAGTCTACACAGGGGACCATCATACACAGGCATTCCTCTAAATTTAGGACAGTAGCTGTTCTTCCTAATTCATAGAAATACACACAGGTAGTCAAGCAAAATGAGGACACAACAGAATGTGTGCCAAACAAACAGGACAAAACCTCAGAAAAACAACTAAAAGGAACAGAGGCAACCAATCTACCTAATAAATAGTCCAAAGTAATGGTCATGAAGATGCTCACCAGGCTGGAGAGAAGAGGGGATGAACTACAGGGAACAACTAGATGAAGTAAGAACTTCAACAAAGAGATTAAAAAATATATTGGGGTGCCTGGGTGGCTCAGTCGGTTGGGTGTCAGACTTCAGCTCAGGTCATGATCTCACAGTCTGAGTTCGAGCCCTGTGTCAGGCTCTGTGCTGACAGCTTGGAGCCTTGAGCCTGCTTCGGATTCTGTGTCTCCCTCTCTCTCTGCCCCTCCCCTGCTCATGCTGTGTCTCTCTCTGTCTCAAAAATAAATAAAAACATTTAAAAAAATATGTTAAAGAGAAGCAAAGTTGAAGAATACAATAACTAAAATGAAAAATACAGCAGAGGGAATCAATAGCAGAGTAGAAGATGCACAAGAACGGATCTGCAATCTGGAAGATAGGCTTATGGAAAGCACCCAAGCTTACAGCAAAGAGGGGAAAAAAAATAACTAGGATGGGTTAAGAATCTCTTGGACAACATCAACTGAATAAACATTGACATTACAGGAATTCCAGAAGGAGAAGAGACAGAGAAAGGGGCATGCAACCGATTTTAAGAAACAACAGCTGAAAACTTATTGAACCTGGGAAAGGAAACAGACATCCATGTTCAGGAAGCATGAGGGTACGAAACAACCAACCCAAGAAGGTCCAAACCATGACTCAGATTTGAAATGCCAAAGATTAACGATAAACAGAATTTAAAAAGCAACAAAGAAAGAAGGTCTTGGTGAAGGGCTAGGGAAACCCTATAAGACTATCAGCTGATTTCTCAGCAGCAACTCTGCAGGCCTCAATGGAGTGACGCAAGATACTCAAAGTGCTGAAAGGGAAAAACCAACAACCAAGAATACTGTACTCAACAAGGTTATCATTCAGAATTGAAGGAGAGAAAGGGTTTCCTTGGACCATGAAAAGTTAAAGGAGATGTTCACCCTTCAACTGGTCTTACAAGAATTGTTAAAGGGAGTTCTTTAATGGGAAAAGAAAAGGCCATAATTACCAGAAAATTATACAACTAAAAAATTTTATCAGTAAAAGCAAATATACAATAAAAGTAGTAAAGCAATCACTTAGAAAACAAGTATAAACGTTAAAAGACAAAAGTAGTAAAATCATTTATACCTAAAAAATCAGTTAAGGGACTCACAAAATACAAAGATGTAGGAAAAAAGACAATCTATACATAAAACGTGGAGGAGTAAAAATGAAATTCTCTTAGAACATGTTCAAACTTAAGTGACTGTCAACTTAATATAAACTGCTATATACTTAGAATGTTATTTATGAACTTTGTGGTAACCATAGGTCAGAAACCTGTAATCAATACACAGACTCAGAAAGTCAAGTGTAACCCTAAAGATAGTCATTCATCACAAAGCTAGAGCAAGAAAATGAACAGAGAAGAATTACAAAAACAATCAGAAAACAATTCGCAAAATGGCAAATGCTCTAAATGTAAATGGTCTAAATGCTCCAATGAAAAAACATATGGGGTAACTAAATGGATTTAAAAATCAAGACTCTATGTTACCTACCGGACTCACTTCAGACCTCAGGACACATATACACTGAAAATAAAGAGATGGAAAAAGATATTCCATGCAAATGGAAGCAAAAAAAAAAAAAAAAAAAAAGAGCCATGGTAATAATACTTATTTTACACAAAATGGACTTTAAAACAAAGACATGCATTACATAATGATAAGGGGTCAATTAAACCAAAGGGTGTAATAATTGTAATTATCTATGGACCCAACAATGAAGCACCCAAAACATAAAGCAAATATTAACAGACATGAAGGGAAAAACTGACAGTAATATACTCACAGTTAGAGGACTTGAACACCCCACTTACATCGAAGGATAGGACCTGCAGGCAGAAAATTGAACAGTATCCTTGAACATCATATTATACCAGCTGCATTTAACAGATGTATATAAAACATTCCATCCAAAAACAATAGAATACATGTTCTTTTCAAGTACACAAAGAACATTCTCCAGGGTAGATCACATGTGAGACCACAAAGAGTCTTCATATATTTAAGAAGACTGAAATTGTATCATGCGTCTTTTCCAACTACAGCACTATAAAATTAGAAATGAATTACAAGGAAAAACAAAACTTGAAGAACTACAAACACATGGAAGCTAAATAACATGCTCCTAAAGACCCAATGGACCAACAAAAAAGCAAAGAGGAAATTTAAAAAACAACTGGGTGAATCAGTTGGTTGAGTATTAGATTCTTGATTTTGGCTTGGCTCATGTTCCCAGGGTTGTGGGATCGAGCCCTGCAAAGGGCTCTGCACTGAGTGTGGAGCCTGCTTAAGATTCTCTCTCCCTCTGCCCCTCTCCCCTGCTCATCCACTTGTTCTCTAAATATAAAGAATAGGGGCGCCTGGGTGGCGCAGTTGGTTAAGCGTCCGACTTCAGCCAGGTCACGATCTCGCGGTCCGTGAGTTCGAGCCCCGCGTCAGGCTCTGGGCTGATGGCTCAGAGCCTGGAGCCTGTTTCCGATTCTGTGTCTCCCTCTCTCTCTGCCCCTCCCCCGTTCATGCTCTGTCTCTCTCTGTCCCAAAAATAAATAAACGTTGTAAATATAAAGAATAAAACATCCTTAATACATATATACATACATATATGAAGATAAGTGAAAATGGAAACACAAGAGTCCAAAATCTTTTGGATCCAGCAAAACCTGTGCTAAATGGGAAATTTACAGTGATACAAGAAACAGGAAAAATCACAAGTACACAATCTAACTGTATGCCTAAAGGAGCTAGAAAAGAACAAATAAAATCCAAAGTTACTAGAAAGAAGGAAATAATAAAGATCAGAGCACAAATAAATTAGAAACTTAAAAAACAGTAGAAAAGATCAGTGAAGCCAAGAACCGGTTCTTTCAAAAGATAAACATAACTGATAAACCTTTGGCCAGATGTAGCAAGAAAAAATGAGAGAGGACCCAAATAATAAAATCAGCGATGAAAGAAGAAAAGTAATAACCACCACCACACACACACACACACACACACACACACACACACACACACAAATGAAGGATTATCAGTACTACAGAAAATCATATACAAGCAAATTGGACAGCCTAGAAAAAGTGGATAAATTCCTGGAAATACACAATCTTCCAAAACTGAATCAGGAACAAACAGTAATTATGAACGGTGTAAAAACTAATAAGAAACTGAATCAGTAACCAAAAATTCCCAAAGAACAAAAGTCCAGAACCAGATAGATTCATAGGAGAGTTCTACCAAACATTTAAAGAAAAGTGAATAATCATTCTACTCAAACTATTCCAAAAAATAGAAAAGGAAGAAAAGTTTCTAAATACATTCTATAAGGCCAGCATTACCATTATACTAAAACCAGACAAAGATGCACACATGAAGGAAGGAAGGAAGGAAGGAAGGAAGGAAGGAAGGAAGGAAGGAAGGAATGCGAGGGGAGGGAAGGGGAGGGGAGGGGAGGGAAGGAGGAAGGGACGGAGGAAGGAAGGAAGTTAGAAAAATTACAGGTCAATATCCCTGATAAATATGGATGCAAAAATCCTCAACAAAATATTAGCAATCTACATTCAAAAATACATTAAAGGGATCATTCCCCACAATCAAGTGAGATTTATTTCTGGGATGCAAAGATGGTTCAATATTCACAAGTCAATCAATGTTATACATGACATTAACAAAATGAAGCACAAAAATCATATGATCATGACAAATAATATAGAAAATTCATTGAACTAAATTCAACATCTTTTCAGAATAAAAACTCTCAACTAAGTGAGCTTACAGGGAACATATGTCAACATAATTAAGGTCATATATGAAAACCCAAAGCTAACATCACACTCAATGATGAAAAACAGAGAGCTTTTCCTCTAAGGTGAGGAATTAAGGCACTTGCCACTTGTACTCAACATAGTACTGGAAGCCGTAGCCATAGCCATCAAACAAGCAACAAAAGGCACCCAAATTGGTAAGGAAGAAGTAAAACTCAGTATTTGTGGATGACATGATACAATACATACAAAACCCTAAAGATGCCACCAGAAAACTATTAAAATAAATTCAGTATAGTTTCAGGGTACAAAATTAACATACAGAAATAATCTGTTCTGATTCTGTACCCTAATAACAATGTGGCAGAAAGAGACACTAAGAAAACAATCTCATTTATAATTACACCAAAAATAATAAAATACCTAGGAATAAACTTAACCAAGGAGGTCCAAGACCTGTACTCTGAACATGATAAAACCCTGATGAAAGCAATTGAACATGACTCAAATGCAAAGACATACTATGCTCACGGACTGGAAAAGTTTATATTATTAAAATATCCATACTACCCAGACCAATTTACAGATTCAATGCAATCTTTACCAAAACACCAACACCATTTTTCACAGAACTAAAACAAGTAAAAGTAAAATATGCTTGGAACCACATAAGACTCTTCAGAGCCAAGCCGAATTTGAGGAAAAAAGAATGAAACTAGAGGTACCAAAATCCTGTATTTCAAGATGTACTACCAAGTTATAATAATTAAAATAGTATGGTACTGGCACCAAAATAGACACATAGATCAAAAGAACAAAATAGCCCACAAATAAACCAACAATTTTAGGTTCAATTAATCTTAAAAAAGGAGGCAAAAACAAGCAATGGGAAAAGGTGTCTCCTCAACAAATAATGCAAACAGTGGACAACTACATGCATAAGAATGAAACTGGACCACTTTCTCACACCATACACAAAAATAAATTCAAAACGGATTTAAAGACCTAAATGTGAGACCTGAAATATACAATTCCTAGGAAAAAACAACTCAGTAATCTGTGTGACAATGATCTTAGCAACATTTTTCTAGTTTTTAAAGTTTATTATTTTGAGAGAGAGAGAGAAAGAGGGCACGTGAGTAGGGGAAGTGCAGAGGGACAGAGAGAATCCCAAATAGGGTCTGCACTGACAGTGAGGGGCTCGAACTCATGAACTGTGAGATCATGACCTGAGCCGAAATTGAGAGTTTGACACTTAACTGATTCAGCCACCAAGGTGCCCTGCAACATTTTTCTAGATTGGTCTTCTCAGGTAAGGGAAACAAAAGTAAAACTATTGGGACTGCATCAAAATAAAAAGCTCCAGCACAGCAAAGGAAACCATCAACAAAATGAAATGGCAGCCTACTAAATGGGAGAAGATATTTCCAAGATAAAAGGGTAACATCCAAAATATAAAAAAGAACTTATATAGCTCAACAGCAAACAATAAAAATAATCCAATTTTAAAATGAGTAGTGGACCTGAATAGACATTTTTCCAAAAAAGTCATACATGTGTCCAACAGATGAATGCAAAGATGCTTAACGTCTCTAATCATTAGAGAAATGGAAACCAAAACCACATTGAGATACCACCGTACCCATGTGAGTATGGCTAGGATGAAAAAGACAAGACATAACAAGTGTTGGTGAGGATGAGGGCAAGAAGGAACCCTCATTCACGGAAAATGTATATCGTGAAGCCACTGTGGAAAAAACAAGATGGAGGTTTCTCAAAAACTAAAATCAGAAATACCATATGATCCAGTAATTCCACCAGTGTGTATTTAGCCAACAAAAACACTAATTTGAAAAGATTTACGTACTCTTACTTTTCTTGCAGCACTGTTACAAAAGTCGAGATAAGGGAGCAACCTAAGTGTCCATCCATAGATGATGGGTAAAGATATGTTGTATACACGCTCTCTGGAATATTACTCAGTCATCAAGAAGAATGAGATTTTTGTCATTTGCAACAACATGGATGGACCCAGTGGGTATCAGGTTAAAGGAGATAAGTCAGACAGACATAAACCATATCACTTTGCTTATTTGTCAAATCTAACAAACAAAAAACAGAAACAGACCTACAAATACAGAGAACAAACGGAAGGGTACCAGAGGAATGGGGACAGTGGGCAAAATGGGTGATGGGGAGTGGGAGGTACAGGCTTTCAGTTATGGAATGAATAAGTAGCAGGGAGGAAGGGAATAGCATAGGGAATACAGTAAAAGGTACTGCAATAGTGTTGTATCGCAAGAGATGGTAGCTATACTTGTAGAAAGCAGAGAATAAGGTATAGACTTGTGGAATCAGTAGGTTGTACAAGTGAAATGTAATACTGTGTGTCAACTATACTTTAATAAAAAATATATACCCAAAAAATATATAAGGAACATGACTCAAGAGCAAAACCCCTGCAAGTAATCCAATTTAAAAACAAGAAAAGGACCTGAATAGACACTTTTCCAAAGAAGACCTATAAATGGCCAAGAGCTGCTCAACATCACTAATCACTAGTGAAATGTAAATCAATGATAGATAAACAATGATCTATCGTCTCACACCGGTCACAATGTCTGGTATCAAAAAGGAGAGGTACTTGCGATGCCTGGGCGCTGACAGCATGGAGCCTGCTTGGGATTCTCTCTCTCCCTCTCTCTCTCTGCCTCCGCCCCCCGCTCTCTTTCTCTCAATATAAATAAACAAACTTAAAAAAAAAAAAAGATGAGATACCAGATGTTGGTGACAATGTGGAGAAAAGGGAACCCTCGTGCTCTGTGGTGGGAACATAAATCAGTGCAGCCACTATGGAAAACACTAAGGAGGTTCCTGAAAAAAATGAAAACCAGAACTACCATAGGAGCCAGCGTTCCATTTCTGGGTACATACTCAACAAAAATGAAATCCCTATCTCGAAGAAAAAAAAACCTGAATATTCATGGCAACATTACAATAGCTAATGCATGGAAGCAACCTAAGTGTCCATCAACAGATGAAGATTACTTAGCCATAAAAAGGAAGGAAATTCTGCCATTTGCAGCAACATGAATGAAACGTGAGGTTATTATGCCAAGTACCATAAGTCAGGCAGATAAAGACAAGTATTCTGTCTGACTTATATGTGGAATCTAAGAAAATCGATGTCACAGAAACAGACTGCTGGTTGCCAGGGGTGTAGAAATGGGGGAAGGTGGTCAAAGAGTACAAACATTCAGTTACAAGACAGGTAAGTCCTGGGGACGTAATGTACAGCATGGTGACCAGTTAACGACAGTGCATTGTGTATTTGAAAGTTTCGAAGAGTAGATTTTAAAAGTTCTCACCACACGCAAAAAATCATTACGTGAAAGTGATGGATGTGTTCACTAATCCTCTTGTGGCAATCATTTTGCAATATATATATGTCTATCAAATCATTATGTTACCTAAACTTACACAATAGGTTATATGTGAATTACATCTCGATGAAGTAGAAAAGTCCAAAAATTTAACTCAAAATGGTTCGTACATCTAAATGTAAAATCTATGACTATAAAACTTCTCAAAGAAAACATGGGAGAATACTTTTGTCGTTTTTAGTTAGACCAAGATTTCTTACATATAACATCAAAAGCACAATCCATAAAAGAATAAATTGTATTAGAACTTCATCAAAATTAATAACCCTGTTCTTCAAAAACAATGATTAGAGAATGATAGGAAAAAAAAGCCACAACTTGGAGGAAAACACTTGCAAATCGTGTATCTGAATCAGAGTGTGTATTTAGAACATATAAACAGCTCTTACAAGTCGATAAGAAACTCAGTTTTTAGAAAGATAAGACATCTGAACAAATGCTCACTCAGAAAGATCTATGAATGTCCAATAAGTGAATACAAAGAGGTTCATTATTATTAAGTATGAAAATGGAAATTAAAACCATAGTGAGCTACTAGTACACAACAATTAGAACGACTAAAATTCAACGGACTCAATAGATTGCCCATTCTTCTCCTAGGTGAAATAAAACATATGTCCCACAAAGACTTGTATATGAATGTTCATAGAACCGTTATTTGTAGCCAGATAGGAAGCAGATTGAATGTTCATCAACAGAACGAGCAAACGGGCATAGCTATCCAATGGAACACTACTCCACAATAATCAGTTTCCTGATACAAGGAACAAGGATGAATCTCGAAATAATTATCAAAAGTATATTCAGAGAGTACAAGAAATGCAACAAAAAAGGAGCCCACAGGTTATTTCTATATTTATAGAGAGTTCTGGAAAGCAAAGATTCATCTACAGTTGCAGAAAGCAGATCCATTAGTATTGGGGTGCAAGGGACGGGAAGGGGCAGCACAGAGGAATTACAAAGTAGTACAAGAAGGAGCGTCTGGCTGGCTCAGTCAGTAGAGCATGTGACTCCTGTAAATTCCAGTTTGGGGGTGGAGATTACTTAACAACAAACAAAACAAAGGGCTACAAGGAAACTTTTTGTAGTATGGGATACAATCATTATTTTGACGTGATGGTGTCACAGATTTATACATATCAAAACTTTTCTGATTGTATGCTTTAAGTACACACTTTTATATCAATGTCTTTTTTTAAGTTTATTTTATTTTTATCTTTTTAAGTTTATTTATTTTGACAGAGATAAAGACAGAGCAAATGGGTGAGGGGCACAGAGAGAGGGGGAGAGAGAATCCCAAACAGGTTCTGTGCACGGCCAGCACAGAGCCCAATGTGGGGCTCAAACTCACAAAACTGTGAGATCATGACCTGAGCTGAAATCAAGAGTCAGATGCTCAAATGACTGAGCCACCCAGGGGTCCCTCAACATGTCTTGATAAAGTTGTTAAACTTAAAAACAAAAATTTCTATATTAACATAATAGCTGCAGGGGTGCCTGGGTGGCTCAGGTGGTTAAGTGTCTGACTTCTGCTCAGCTCATGATCTCGTGGTTCATGAGTTCGAGCCCCGCATCGGGCTCTGGGCTGAGAGCTCAGAGCCTGGAGCCTGCTTCAGACGTTGTGTCTCCCTCTCTCTCTGCCCCTGCCCTGCTCATGCTCTGTCTCTGTCTCTGTCTCTCAAAAACAAGCATTTAAAAAATAATAGCTACCATGGTATTCTTGGTTGTCTGTTCAACTGTATTTAGTTCTTATTATTTAATGCAGTGGCAATACATTTGTTCAGCCCTATTAGGGCATGTACTTTTCCATCTACATGGATGTTCCACGTAACTGAGGTTTGAGTGGTTACCATACTGGAGAATGCTTACTTGAACCGTTTTTTTTTTTAATTTTTTAAAAATTTTTTAAACGTTTATTTATTTTTGACACAGAGAGAGACAGAGCATGAATGGTGGAGGGTCAGAAAAAGAGGGAGATACAGAATCCGAAGCAGTTTCCAGGCTCTGAGCCATCAGCCCAGAGCCCGATGCGGGGCTCGAACTCATGGACCACGAGATCATGACCTGAGCTGAAGTCGGACACCCAACCAACTGAGCCACCCAGGCGGCCCTGAACCATTTTAAAGATAAATCTTTGCTTAATGTATCACAGCCTCCTTTGCTTTTTGAAACACAAAATACAGAAACCAAGAAATCTTTTCTGTATGTCACAGACTGCCATGGCCACAGCTGCAGCACAAACGGAAAGTACCGTGCGTGAAGTTAGCTGATACTATGTACAGGTTTACATTTGCTTTTCTTCACAAGGAAGTTCAGACTGCTTGCAAAATTGTATTGAATTCAAAAAGGAAATACAGAATTGAAGGAATCAAAAGGGGAAAAAAAAGAGCACAGACTGGCAAACACTCATCCCAGAGAAACTATTAGTGAGTAAGGACATTGTTGTCATCAGGGGTCTTCTGGGAAAGGGACAGAAATTCCAGCGGGTTAGCTGTTAACTACTGTGGGATTCCTTTTACAATATATGTAAATCAAACCATCAAGCTGTGTGACTTAAACTGACATAGTGATGGATGTCAGCTACTTCTCAATAAAACTTGGGGAAAAATCTAGTGCAGTGGCAGCAGAACACATATACACTAATATTCAGGAACTTTACATTTAAGGGGTAGTACAGGTATAATGCTGACTAAAGGAACAGGATAATATTTATGCTTTTCCCCCTAATTTTAATACAGTACTACTACTCAAAATATGTGCCATGTCAAAACTATGTCTTCAGATCTGACAAAAAAGTCCCTTCCAGAAAACTGTATCATTATAACATTTTAGAACCTACAAATACCTAAAAGGTCATATAATTTAAAGCATTTACTGAATTACATTATTAATAAGTAACACTGAAAAGAAATATTCAATTACTACTAGAGATTATATAGTGGATTTAAGATTCTTTCCTAACCCAGGGGTGATGACTAATAATTTCTTGGATATTCTTCATGAAGTTTAATACACAAGCACACATTTTGCCTGTTTAACACCATTACAAGGAGGCTATAAAGTTGTGATGGCTTTCAGTAAATCTCAGATAATTCTCTATTAATAAATAAAAACCATTTTTTAATAGGAGATACTTGAAATAATGGGTGCAGATACAAATATAATAAACACTCTTAAAGACACCCCCTAAATTTAAAATATTAACATTTTATTAGTTTTTCATCTTTTCCCTTTAAGAAAAAAAATCAGATTGAATTTGGGGTCAATTCGGGATCCCTTTTCTGAATCCAGTGACTCCTTTCTTTCCCCACTGACTGTTCTCCTGAATGTTTATTTGCTATTCATATTCCTTTTTAAACAACTCATGACTATGTGTTGCATAAAGAACCTACAGCATAATTTTATGTGTAACAGAATGTTCCATAATGAAATTATAAGTGATTTATCGAGCAGAATTTACTCGATAAAACAGAAGAATGAATCCACTTCATTTCTATGCACTCACTTCTTCTACTCTGTTGAATATCTCCTATACTTACCTACATCATGGACAGATGTCAAAACTTTCTAGTCATTTTGAGCTGTCAAAGCTCTGTTGAAAATTCAAATTTCAGGCCAACATGGTGGAGAATAAGGGGGATCCATACTGCCCACGTCTCTCAAACAAAGAAGTGCTGAAGCCAAAGGACTTTGAACCCCAAGAGTCTGGGAGGAAAAGAGACTGAATCTAACAGGAAGAAAATGGGACAACTTGAGAAATGATAGGAACTCCAAGGAACAAATCAAAGCACATCTGGTGGAGGGTCCAAAACATCACTATGAGTAGGAAAGTCACAACAACAGAGAACAAGTAATAACACGCTCCAAAAAACACCACCTGAATGGCCAGGCCCTGGACAGTGTATGACCCTCCTTTAAGATAGCAGTGCTCACAGGTGCAGAGCACACAACAAACTTTTAAAACTCATATGGGACAGAAAACTAGCCAAAATGATGAAACAAAAGAATTCTCCTCAAAAAGAATTCCAGGAAGAAGTGACAGGTAACAAACTGATGAAAACCGATTTAAGCAATATAACTGAACAAGAATTTAGAATAATAGTCATAAAATTAATCACTGGGCTTGAAAAAAGCATAGAGGATAGTGGAGAAGCTATTGCTATGGAGATCAAGGGACTGAAAAATAGTCATGATGAATTAAAAAATGCTATAAATGAGGTGCAAAATAAAATGGAGGTGGCCACAGCATGGATTGAAAAAGCAGAGGGGAGAATAGGTGAATTAGAAGATAAAATTATGGAAAAAGAGGAACCTAAGAAAAAGATTAAAAAAATCCAGGATTACAAGGGGAGAATTAGAGAACGAAGTGATTCAATCAAATGGAACAATATCCGTATCACAGGAATTCCAGAAGAAGAAGAGAGACAGAGGGGCCAAAGGTGTACTTGAACAAATCATAGCTGAGAACTTCCCTGATCTGGGGAAGGAAAAAGGCACTGAAATCCAAGAGGCACAGAGAACTCCCTTCAGACGTAACTTGAATCGATCTTCTGCACGACATATCATAGTGAAACTGGCAAAATACAAGGATAAAGAGAGAATTCTGAAAGCAGCTAGGGATAAACATGCTCTAACATGTAAAGGGAGACCAATAAGACTAGTGACGGATCTGTCTACTGAAACTTGGCAGGCCAGAAAGGAATGGCAGGAAATCTTCAATGTGATGAACAGGGAAAATATGCAGCCAAGAATCCTTTATCCAGCAAGTCTGTCATTCAGAATAGAAGGAGAGATAAAGGTCTTCCCAAACAAACAAAAACTGAAGGAATTCATCACCATTGAACCAGCCCTATAAGAAATCCTAAGGGAGTCTCTGTGAGTGAAATGTTGCAGGGACCACAAAGTACCAGAGACATCACTACAAGCATGAAACTTACAAACATCACAATAACTCTAAACCCATATCTTTCAATAATAACACCGAATGTAAATGGACTAAATGCTCCAACCAAAAGACACAGGGTATCAGGATGAATAAAAAAACAAGACCCATCTATTTGCTGTCTACAAGAGACTCATTTTAGACCCGAGGACACCTTCAGATTGAAAGTGAGGGAATGGACAACTATCTATCAAGCTACTGGAAGTCAAAAGAAAGCTGGAGAGCCCATACTTAGACAAACTAGACTTTAAATTAAAGGCTGTAACAAGAGATGAAGAAGGGCATTATATAATAATTACAGGGTCTATCAATCAGGAAGAGCTAACAATTATAAATGTCTATGCACCAAATTTAGAGACCCCCAAATGTATAAAACAATCACAAACATAAGTAACCTTATTGATAAGAATGTGGTAATTGCAGGGGACTTTAATACTCCACTCACAACAATGGATCATCTAAACAGAGAATCAGTAAAGAAACAATGGCCCTGAATGATACATTGGACCAGATGGACTTGACAGATATATTTAGAACTCTGCATCCCAAAGCAACAGAATATACTTTCTTGTCGAGTGCACATGGAACATTCTCCAAGATAGATCACATACTGGGTCACAAAACAGCCCTTAATAAGTGTAAAAGAATTGAGATCATACCATGCACACTTTCAGACCACAATGCGATGAAACTTGAAATCAACCACAGGATAAAGTCTGGAAAACCTCCAAAAGCAAGGAGGTTAAAGAACATCCTACTAAAGAATGAATGGGTCAACCAGGCAGTTAGAGAAGAAATTTAAAAATATACAGAAACAAATGAAAATGAAAATACAACAATCCAAACCCTTTAGGATGCAGCAAAGGCAATCCTAAGAGGAAAATACAATGCAATCCAGGCCTATCTCCAGAAACAAGAAAAATCCCAAATACAAAATTTAATAGCACACCTAAAGGAAATAGAAGCAGAACAGCAAAGACACCCCAAACCCAGCAGAAGAGGAGAAATAATAAAGATCAGAGCAGAAATAAACATATAGAATGCAAACAAACAAACAAACAAACAAACAGTAGAGCAGATCAATGAAACCAAGAGCTGGTTTTTTGAAAAAATAAACAAAATTGATAAACCTATAGCCAGGCTTCTCAAAAAGAAAAGGGAGAGGACCCAAAGAGATAAAATCATGAATGAAAATGGAATTATTACAACCAATCCCTCAGAAATGCAAGCAATCATCAGGGAATACTATGAAAAATTATATGCCAACAAAATGGACAACCTGGAAGAAATGGACAAATTTCTACACACACACACACACACACACACACACACACACACACACTACCAAAACTCAAATGGGAAGAAAGAAAATTTGAACAGACCCATAACTAGTGAAGAAATTGAATCAGTTATCAAAAATCTCCCAA